>NC_072004.2:87007500-89780000 GCF_028885655.2 Pongo abelii
GTATTCAATTAGGAAAAGAGGAAGTCAAATTGTCCCTGTTTGCAGATGACATGATTGTATATCTACATATTGTTTCTTTAAAAATACTGAACATAAGTCAGTCAGACATCATAAGAAATAGCTTTCAAAGAAAATAATCTGAGACCTGGAAAACTCTCTCTTAAGTGGATGACAGAAAGCCAGTATTATCTCAGCACAAGCTCCTACAGCTGATTATTACATATTCAAGAATTTTGCTATCTGATTATTAAACCACTGATAGCTTTAAATGGACCACAGTTTGAGTATTTACACCATAAAAAATCAGCAAATACTATTTTTTTTTTAAGACAAGGTCTCACTCTGTCACTTAGGCTGGAGTGCAGTGGTGCCATCATGGCTCACTGCAGTCTTGACCTCCTAGGCTCAGGTGATCCTCCCACCTCAGCCTCCCAAGTAGCTGGGATTACAGGCACATACCACAACACCTGGCTAATTTTTGTATTTTTTTGTAGAGATGGGGTTTCACCATGCTGCCCAGACTGGTCTTGAACTCCTGGGCTCAAGTGATCCACCCGCCTTGGCCTTCCAAAGTACTGGCATTACAGGTGTGAACCACCATGCCCAGCAGCAAATACTTTTTATTTTATTTTAGAGATCAGATCTATCATCATGCCATTGGCAACACCCTTGTGAATACTAGTGCTTTGCTGTCTGTATGCACAGCCTGATGGTACCCAGACTAGCAGAAAGTTAATCCATTAATCACACTCCCCAGATATTGTGGGGGACAACCCATCCTTCTTTCCCATCATAATGTGAAACATTTATATTTTTCTCTCACCTGTAATCTAACTGGAAATTTAGAAATTCTAGCCATAAATTTAAAAGTGCAGTTTGTATAACTCTCACTGAGAAGGCACAAGAAAATAGGAAATGCTTCTATATCTGAATTGCTGTATATTTCTGGTTTTATTTTTTCTTTTCATATGCAAATGCATGTTCTAATTTTTCCTTGTATATAATTAAAATAACAAAGTTTCTCATAAATTTAGTTTAATATTTTGCACTATGTTTATAAAAATTTCAGATGACAGCTTCTGTCTGATTTTGACTTCTGTAAATTGAGTTGGATCATTGTATAGATCAAGGGTCACCTGCAGGACAAATCTGATCACTGCCCAGCCATGAGCTAATAATGTTTTTATATATTAAAGAGTTATAAAAAACAAAAAAGAAAAAAAAGTAAGAGGAGATAGAGAAGAAGATGCAACAGCAACCACATACTCTACAAAGACTAAAATTTTAACTATTTGGCCCATACAGGAAGTTTGCCAATTCTTTATATAGATAATCAACACAGCATTAATATTACATAATTGACTTAATATTTTGCTCACTATGATTCTATTAGTCTGTTTTCACAATGCTATAAAGAACTACCTGAGCCTGGGTAATTTATGAAGAAAAGAGGTTTAATTGACACACAGTTCCACAGGCTATACAGGAAGCATGGCTGGGAGGCCTCAGGAAACTTACAATCATGGCAGAAGGTGAAGGGAAAAGCGGGCACATCTTACCATGGCAGAGCAGGAGAGAGGGAAGGAGAGGGAGGGAGAGGGAGGGAGGGAGAGAGAGAGAGAGAGAGAGAGAGCGCAAAGGGGAAAATGCTACACACTTTTAAACAACCAGATCTCAAGAGAACTTTATCATGAAGCAGCACTAGGGAGATGCTGCTAAACCATTAGAAACCACCCCCATAATCCAATCACCTCCCACCAGGCCCCAACTTCAACACTCAGAATCACACTTCAACATGAGATTTGGGTGGGGACACAGAGCCAAAGCATATCAATGATATACAAGATAGAGAACAAATTATCTTTCTGTTTGTTCTCTTTTAAAAATGACAAAGAAATAAGAATATAGGAAAAGGGAGCAACTGATTTACTGGACATTTCCTTGTTTTCCTTTCTTTGGGACTGCTTTTTTCTCACCCTCCCCATTTCTGTAGGTAAGAACATTAATTTAAAAACAGGAAAGACTGAGTGAAGCAGGGAGTAATAAACTCTCCGTGACTATCACTTCACTTTCCACCAAGCCAGCATTCCTCAAACATTCATGAGTACTCAACTTTTAAAACGGGATATGTAAATAAATTGTACTCACAACTTGTGACAGGCTAGATACCACAAAATTGAAATATAGTTATCTACGTAGAAATCCTGTGCTTCTGGTGTTTACATGTTCCATTCAAGATAATTTATTGAGAACCTGCTGTACCCAAGGAACTATATTATGGGTCACCGGTCGGAAAGCAGTCTAGGTACATACTTAGCTATAATAAAAAATTAAGCATACAGTCACACTGTATGTAAACAATTCATTTTATTCAGGCATTCCTCCAAATGTCAATGTCTTCTCATATTTAGCACTCTACCAGTTTGCATGAAAATCTGCATTTACAAAGGAAATATTTGACTAGGCTGTTGACAGAAAGAACCTAAGACAGAAGAGCTTCTTTAATTTTTGTTTTTTCGCTCTGCCTTTTCAAGAGAGCAAACACCAGCTCTGTTCATGTTAGGCAGCTGTTGATGGACATCTGAGTATTGGTAATAGGAACTTCCTGGGCCGATTATAAAACTCAGGGTCTTGGTTTTGCCCTGGGTTACAAGCAGACCAAATCAAATGTATGCAACTTGTACAGTATTTGAAATACAGAGAATGAGAAGGAGATGGCAGTGGGAAGAGGAAGGAAAGGGCAAAGACCACAGAAACACAACACAAAGCTCTGGAGGCAGAAGGGCTGGGATTGTGGTAGAGAAACTTACCAGATCATGTGAGGGTTTGCAGGCCATGTAAACAGCAGTTTGAAAGTAGCAAAGTGTGTTTAGAAGAAATGACAAGATTTTATTCTACTTTTAAAAGTTCACACTTGGGGCTGTTAGATGGTAAATGAATGGTCATCAGGCAGAGAAGAATTAAAAAGACCAGTTGACAGGTTATTTCAGATAGTTCAGGTAGCAAATAATGTTGGCAATGGAGAAGGAACAAGGAAACATAATCAAAATGTATTTTTGAGTTATTAATGTCAGGATTTTTGCAATGGGCTAGTGACATTCTATTTTGTTATGGAATTAAATGAGAGTTCAATAACAGCTTACACGGGAAATTCTAGTGCTCCATGTCATTCTCCTAATCTACATTGTATATTTTTTCATGAAAAGATAATCACTTTGCTTTTATGCAAAGATATTAAATAATAACTGTTGTAGACTGAATGTCTGTATCCCTCCAAAACTCATAAATTGGTATTTAATCCCCAATGTGATGGTATTTGAAGGTAGGATCTTTGGGAGGTAATTATATAATAAGAGTGGAATTCATACCCTTGTAAGAAGAGGCCAGAAAGTCAGCACACTCTCTTTTCATCAAGTGTATACAACCAGAAGTCAACAGTCTGGAACCTGGAAGACAGCCCTTGCCAGAATCAAACCATGCTGTTCATACAACCCTGATCTCAGACATCCAGCTTCCAGAACAGTAAGAAATAACGTTCTGTTGTGTATAAGCCATTCAGTCTCTGGTATTTTATTATAGCAGCCAAATTGACTAATATAGTAACTCATACTTCTTCTACATAAAGTTGGTCAATTGATGCTTTTGTAGAGTAGAGATGTGGTGGTCATGGGCATGAAATGACCAGATATTACTTCAAGAAAGACTCTGCTATAAGGAGTGTCTGTGGACAGTCTCCATCTGCCACATCTTTGGGATCTACCACAACATTCACCTCAAGGCCTTTCTTTCCCTGAGCTGCTCTTAGTCAATGATGAAGCATAGAACAGGTTCTAGAGCAAGATTATTTCTGCCTAATGTGCAACATTTGTAATGGACAACCTTTGTGTTGGAACTGCCCATCAGCCTGGCTGGCCAAGCCTTTCTCAGAGCTATGTTGTAGCCTGAGGCTCTTCCTACTCAAATCTCCTTCCTTTTCTCTCTCCTTCCACAAGCATAAGAACTGCATCACTTCTGAAGGTTCTTCCCTCCTATTCCTGTTCTCTCTCCTCTTTATCCTTTAGAGGCATTTCCCCCAGTATATCCCTTGCCATCTAGTTCTATCATGACAACTGCCTCCTAGAGGACTTGAACTAATGCTAGAGGTAATTATAAATATTAACATTAGTACTCTGCAATTTTGTGCTACTATTTCTTGGAAACAAATAAATAAAATGACAATAAAGGAAATGTTTTAATGACCAAAACACACACACACCAGAAAAAAAAAAAAAAAAACAGATGAAAAGACCAGAGTTCAAACTTTTAAGCTAGAAGGCAGATGAATGTGAATGAGTGGTCATTGGTCATGGATTTGGAATACCAGAGACAGCTGAATCCTAAAATGACAGAGCAAGAGGCCAAATGGCATTTTATGTACCATACAATGTCTTCAAATATTTAGAAATTGGCAGCACCAGTTACTTCTGGTATTAAAAGTAAAGGTGGGGAAAAAAGATTAGTTGAAAATCTAAGAAAAAAGTAGAAGTCCCCTGACCCCACTGCAGGATCACCTTGGTGAGGGGTAGTGACATCTGTATGTGCAGCAAAGCAAGCTTCCATCCCCGATCCCAGAAAAAGACTAGAGATTTATGTTCTAAAAAGAGCAGAGCATAAAAGACTCCACACTGAGAAATAAGGTCCATTGATGAAGAGGTACTTCCCAGCATTTTTCACCCACTTAGATTCTAGAACTTTGGAAGCCAGGAGTTCACCATCCATATAGAAAATAGAAAGTCTCTCTTCCAGGAAATCTGACTACACCAAGAATTAAGATTTAAAATACTATATTTGAGTTTGCACAAGGATATGACGTCATCAGATCTATTATACAGGAAGATCACGGTAAACAAGTCCCAGACACTAGAAGGGAAAAAAATGTGGTATTGAAAATAGAGACAAAATATGCAAGCAAAAAAAAAAAAAAAAAAAAAAGCAGGTGAATAAAAACTAAGCAAGTAGACAGGTGACTAAATTAAGAGAATTTATTATTTTCAAAGAGATAAGAAGTGTATTTATGCAAAGAAAAAGTGAATGCTAGAGGAAAGGTATCTTTGTTGAATTAAAAAAATGCTTTTTGAAATTAAAAATACAAGAGCAGAAATTTTTGAAAAATTCAATATAAAATGTGAAAGATAAAGTTGAGGAGATCAGAAACAGAAAACAAATAAAATAGTAGGAATCATAGAAAGGAAATAATCACACGAAAATTTCAAAACAACATCCCAAAAAGAAAAAAGATAGGTTTTATTGTTTTAAAATATCCAGAGTGTCCACAGGACAACAGATGAAAGTGGATCTGTTCCAAGACACAACATTGTAAAATGTCTACTCTTGCAACTGAGATCCCATAATTTTGTAGAAAAGTGGATTTTATAATAAGGTTCTGAAATCTATGATTATATTTCCTTTCAATAGTACCTGTAGGTTCTGAAATCTATGATTATATTTTCTTTCAATAGTACCTGTAGGTACCAAAATACTGTAGAGAAATATCTTCAACATTGTTAGAAAAAAGTATTTCCAAAGTAAAAATTATACATCCTGCTAAATTCCCAATTCATTGTGAAGGCAGAGTCAAGACATCTTTAGATGTATAAGGTGTCAAAACTTTACTCCCCCATACCTACTATCACAGCATCCATGCAGAAAAAATAAGACATGAATTCTGGGAAATAGGAAACCAGCTTGGAAAGATGAAGGAAATCAAGATGATGGTTAAGAGGAATCCCAGGGCAGCAGCTGTGCAGCTAATATAGAGAGCAATCCACCCTGACTAGAGTATGTTAGAAAGTTTCAGAAGACCAGGTCAGAGGGCAACATTGATAGATTATCAAATGTCTATAATCTTACTGAGAAACAGACAGAGCTGAAGCAAAGATTCGGCTTGATTTAATAATCAGAACAAAGAAAGCAAAAAAGGAATAAGGCAATTATCATCAACAAAAACTTTTAAAGGAAAAATGATTATAGTACACTATATGATTTAGCTGTGACTAAGGTTTTCATAGTTATAATACCATATAGAAATGAATATTGATGTAATAACGATTACCAAATTACTCCCTTCTAAAGAAGAGTTGATAAGATTCCTGTAGACAAGGAGTAAGGAAAAGATAGCCAGCTCTCCATCTTCTATAGTAGTAGATTAAGAAATAATTTTTAAAGCAAAAATTTTTTAAATAGTGATATTATCAAACATTAATTAGAGATACGTACATAAATGCTGAAAGAATCTGCTGAAAAAGTTAAGAAGGATTGCCTTGGGGAGCAGAACAGCTATCTTCTGAAACAAGACAAAAGTACAAGCAGAAAATCAACACCCCCCCCACACACACAATATTATTTTCTTAATAATAATATCATCATCCCTATAATTTAATTGTCCAGTCAAGTTTGCCAAAGAAACCCAGCTCTGGGACAATCTTGCTACACTATCATTAGACTAGAAATCCCAGTAATCTTGATTCTAGTTGACTAACTTTGAAAGTCATGACTCATTCCAAAGAAATATTCTGCACAGATAAAACTAATGTAAAATTAAAAGAAGCATCAATGAAGATCCAGATTTGAACCATAGGCTTCCAATTAAGAGAAAAAGGGAAAAGGGGAGGATGAGAGGAAGTCAGTTTGGTCACTCTAGCTTCTGGAAGGTAATTGCTTATTTTCCTGAAGATTTTAATCTATGCCAAGTCATATAATATATATCATATATATAATATATATGATATATATTATTATATATAATATATTATATATTATATATTATATACATTATATATAATATATTATATATTATATACATAATATATTATATATTATATATATTATATATTATATTATATATATTATATAATATATTATATATATTATATATTATAATATATAATATATTATATATTATATTATATATATTATATATTATAATATATAATATATTGTATATTATATATTACAATATTATATATTATATATTACATTAATATTAATATAATATTAATATAATATAATATAATATAATAATAATATTAATATAATATTAATATATAATATAATATATAATATATTACAATATATATTATATATTATAATATATATTGTATATTATAATATATTATATTATATTATATATTATTATTAATTATATATAATATATTACTATATATTATATATATTATATAATATAATATATTATTACATATTAATATATTATATATTATATATTAATATATTATATATTATATATTATATATTAATATATTATATATTATATATTATATATTAATATATTATATATTATATATTAATATATTTTAATATATTATATATTATATATTAATATATTTTAATATATTATATATTATATATTAATATATTTTAATATATTATATATATTTTATATATAAATATATAATATATTATGTAATATATATTTTATATATATTATATATTATAAATTATAAATTATATATATTATATATTATCTATATGTAATATACATTATATATATTATATATTATATTCTATATTACATATTATATTATATAAGATATCTTATAGAATATATATTATATAAGATAATATATATATAATTATATAAGATAATATAATATATATATAATATATATTATATTATATTATATCTCTCTCTCTCTCTCTCAACAGCATCAACAAAAAAGACCCCACGAAAACCCCATCCAAAGGTCAGCAGCCTCAAAGATCAAAGCTAGATAAACTCATGAAGATCAGAAAGAATCAATGAAAAAACACTGAAAACTCAAAAAGCCAGATTGCTTCTTCTCCAAATAATCATAACACTTCTCCAACAAGGGCATAGAATTGGGCAGAGGCTGAGATGGATGAATTGACAAAAGTGGGCTTTGAAGGTGGGTAATAACAAACTTTGCTGAGCTAAAGGAGCATGTTCTAACCTAATGCAAAGAAGCTAAGAATCTGGATCTTCACTGATGCTTCTTTTAATTTTACACTAGTTTTATCTGTGCAGAATATTTCTTTGGAATGAGTCATGACATTCAAAGTCAGTCAACTAAAATCAAGATTACTGGGGTTTCTAGTCTAATGATAGTGTAGCATTACAGGAGCTGTCAACCAGAATAAACAGTTTAGAGAGGAATAGAAATGCCCTGATGGAGCCAAAAAACACAAGAACTTCACAATGCAACCACAAGTATCAATAACTGAATAGATCAAGCAGAGGAGAGAATTTCAGAGCTTGAAGACTGTCTTGCTGAAATAAGACAAGAAGATAAGATTATAGAAAAGAAAAATAAAAAGGAACAAACGAAACCTCTGAAAACTATGGGATTATGTAAAAAGATGAAACCTACAACTGATTGAGGTACCTGAAAGAGACAAGAAGAACAGAACCAAGTTAGAAGACATACTTCAAGATATCATCCAGGAGAACTTCCCCAACCCAACAAGAGAGGCCAACATTCAAATTCAGGAAATCCAGAGAACCCTAGTAAGATACTCCATGAGAAGATCAGCCCCAAGACATAAAATCATTAGATTCTCCAAGGTTGAAATGAAGGAAAAAAAATGTTAAGGACAGCCAGAAATAAAGACCAGGTCACCCACTAATGGAAGACCATCCTGCTAACAGCAGACCTCTCAGTGGAAACCCTATGAGCCAGAAGAGATTGGGGGCCAATATTAAATATTCTTAAAGAAAACAATTTCCAACCTAGAATTTGATATCTGGCCAAACCTAGCATCATAAGCAAAGGAGAAATAAAATCCTTTTCAGACAAGCAAATGCTGAGGAAATTTGTCACCACCAGGCCTGCCTTGCAAGAGTTCCTGAAGGAAGCTCTAAATATGAAAAGGAAAAACTGTCATCAGCCACCACAAAAACACACTGAAGTACAAAGACCAGTGACACTATGAAGCTACTACGTCAACAAGCCTGTGAAATAACTAACTAGCATCATGATGACAGGATCAGATTCACACATAACAATACTAACCTTAAATATAAATAGGCTAAATGCCCCCAATTAAAAGACACAGAATGGCAAACTGGATAGAGTCAAGACCCATCAGTGTGCTGTATTCAAGAGACCCATCTCATGTGCAAAGACACATGTAGGCTCAAAATATAGTGAAGAAGTAAAATTTACCAGGCAAATTGAAAGCAGAAAAAAGTAGGGGTTGCAATCCTAGTTTCTGACAAAACAGACTTTAACCAACAAAGATCAAAAAGATAAAGAAGGGCATTACTTAACAGTAAAGGGATCAATTCAACAAGAGGAGCTAACTATCCTAAATATATGTGCACCCAATACAGGAGCTCCTAGGTTCATAAAACAAGTTCTTAGAGACCTACAAAGAGACTTAGACTCCCATACAATAATAGCAGAAGACATTAATACCCCATAGTCAATATTAGACAGAAAACTGAGACAGAAAATTAACAAGGATATTCAGGACTTGAACTCAGCTCTGAATCAAATGTACCTGATAGGTATTTACAGAACTCTTCACCCAAAAACAGAATATACACTCTTTTTGGTGTCATATGGCACTTACTGTAAAATTGATCACATAATTGGAAGTAAAACACTCCTCAGCAAATGCAAAAGAACTGAAATCATAACAGTCTCTCAGACCACAGCACAGTCAAAGTTGAACTCAAGATTAAGAAACTTGCTCAAAACCACACAGCTACATGGAAATTGAACAACCTGCTTCTGAATGACTCTTGGGTAAATAATAAAATTAAGGCAAAAATCAAGAAGTTATTTGAAACCAATGAGAACAAAGAGGTAGCATACCAGAATCTCTGGGACACAGCTGAAGTAGTGTTAAGAGGGAAATTTATAGCACTAAATGCCCACATAGAAAAACTAGAAAGGTCTTAAATTGACACACTAAAATCACAACTATTAATAAAATAACTAGAGAACCAAGAGCAAAGAAACCCCAAAGCTAGCAGAAGACAAGAAATAACCAAGATCAGAGCAGGACTGAAGGAGACAGAGACACAAAAACACTTCAAAAAATCAATGAATCCAGGAGGTGTTTTTTTGAAAAAATTAATAAAATCAATAGACCACTAGCTAGACTAATGAAGAAAAGACAGAAAAATCAAATAGACACAATAAAAAATGATAAAGGGGATATTACCACTGACCCCACAGAAATACAGACAACCATCAGAGAATGCTATAAACACATCTATGCAAATAAACTAGAAAATCTAGAAGAAATAGATAAATTCCTGGACACATACACCCTCCTAAGACTGAACCAGGAAGAAGCTGAATCCCTGAGTAGACAAATAACAAGTTCTGAAATGGAGGCAGTAATAAGTAGTAGTCTATCAACCAAAAAAGCCCACAACCAGACAGATTTGCAGCAGAATTCTACCAGGGATACAAAGAGGAGCTGTTACCATTTCTTCTGAAACTACTCCAAACAATTGAAAAGGAGGGACATATCTCTAACTCATTTTATAAGGCCAGCATCATCCTGATAGCAAAATCTGGCAGAGATACAACAAAAAAGAAAACTTCAGGCCAATATTCCTGATGAATATCAATGCAAAAATTCACAATAAAATACTGGCAAACTGAATCCAGCAGCACACGAAAACTCTTATCCACCATGATCAAGTTGGCTTCATCCCCAGGATATAAGGCTGGTTCAACATCCACAAATCAATAAATATAATTCATCACATAAACAGAACTAAAGACAAAAACCACATGATTATCTCAACAGACAAAGAAAAGACCTTCGATAAAATTCTACATCCCTTCATGTTAAAAACTCAATAAACTGGATATTAATGGAAAATACCTCAAAATAATAAAAGCCATTTATGACAAACCCATAGCCAATATCAGACTGAATGGACAAAGGCTGGAAGTATTCCCCTTGAAAAATCAGCACGAGACAAGGATGCCCTCTCTCACCACTTCACTTCAACATAGTATTGGAAGTTCTGGCTAGGGCAATCAGACAAGAGAAAGAAAGAAAGCATATTTGAATAGGAAGGGAGGAAGTCAAACTGTCTGTTTGCAGACGACATGATCCTATATCTAGAAAACCCCACCGTCTCAGCCCAAAAGCTTCTTAAGCTGATAAGCAACTGCAGCAAAGTCTCAGGATACAAAGTCATTGTGCAAAAATCACAAGCATTCCTGTACAACAGCAATAGACAAGCAGAGAGCCAAATCATGAATGAACTCTCATTCATAATTGCTATAAATAGAATAAAACAACTAGGAATACAGCTAACAAGGGAAGTGAAGAACCTCTTCAAGGAGAACTACAAACCACTGCTCAAGGAAATTAGAGAAAATACAAACAAATGGAAAAACATTCCATGCTCATGGATAGGAAGAATCAATATTGTGAAAATGGCCATAGTGTCCAAAATAATTTATGGATTCAATGCTATTCCCATTAAATGACCATTGACAGTATTCATATAATTAGAAAAAATACTTTAAAATTCATATGGAACCAAAAAAGAGCCCTTATATCCAAGACAATCCTAAGCAAAAAGAACAAAGCTGGAAGCATCATGCTAGTTGACTTCAAACTATACTACAAGTCTACAGTAACCAAAACAGCATGGTACTGGTACAAAAACAAACACATAGACCAATGGAACAGAATAGAGATCTCAGAAATAAGACCACACATCTACAACCATCTGACCTTTGACAAACCTGACAAATACAAGTAATGGGGAAAGGATTCCCTATTTAATAAATGATACTGGGAGAACTGTCTAGCCATATGCAGAAAAGTGAAACTGGACCCCTTCCTTACACCTTATACAAAAATTAACTCAAAACAGATTAGAGACTTAAATGTGAAACACAAAACAACCAAAACCCTAGAATAAAATCTAGGCAATACCATTCCGGACATAGGCATGGGCAAAGACTTCATGAATAAAACACCAAAAGCAATTCCAACAAAAGCAAAAATTGACAAATGGGATCTAATTAAACTAAAGAACTTCTGCACAGCAAAATAAACTATCATCAGAATAAACAGACAACCTACAGAACGGGAGAAAATTTTTGCAATCTAACCATCTGACAAAGGTCTAATATCCAGAATCTACAAGGAATTTAAACAAATTTACAAGAAAAAAAATAGCCCCATTAAAAAGTGGGCAAAGGACATGAACAGATACTTCTCAAAAGAAGACATTTATACAGCCAACAAACATATGAAAAAAACTCAACATCACTGATTATTAGAAAAATGCAAATCAAAACCCCGATGAGGTACCATTTCACACCAGTCAGAAAGGAGATTATTAAAAAGTCGAGAAACAACAGATGCTGGTGAGGATGTGGAGAAACAGAAATGCTTTTACACTGTTGGTGGTAATGTAAATTAGTTCAACCACTGTGGAAGACAATGTGCCAATTCCTAAAGACCTAGAGAGCCAGAAATACCATTTGACCCAGCAATCCCATTACTGGGTATATACCCAAAGGAATACAAATCATTCTCTTTTAAAGATACATGTACATGTATGTTAATTGCAGCACTATTCACACTAGCAAAGACATGGAATCAACCCAAATGTCCATTAATGATAGACAGGATAAAGAAAATGTGGTACATATATGCCATGGAATACTATACAGCCATAAACAGGAACAAGATCATGTCCTTTGTAGGGACATGGATGAAGCTGGAAGCCATTATCTTCAGCAAACTAACACCAGAACAGAAAATCAAACACTGCATGTTCTCACTTATAAGCGGGAGCTGAACAATGAGAACACATGGACACAGGGAGGGGAATAACACACACTGGGGCTTGCTGCGGAAGTGAAGGGAGGGAGAGCACCAGGATAAATAGCTAATGCATGCTGGGCTTAATACCTAGGTGATGGGTTTATAGGTGCAGCAAACCACTATGGCACATGTTTTACCTGTGTAACAAATCTGCGCATCCTCCACATGTATCCCCGAACTTAAATTAAATTTTTAAAATGCTCAATGACATAAAGCATATATAAAATACATACATATTTTATGACAAAAATCAGAAAATGGTCCTAAAATGTAGATGAAAGATCCAATAATGCTAACATAAATAAGGAAGTAATTCCCAAGGCAAGCCTGCAAAATGAAGAGCCTTACCAGATGCCCTGCCAGACATAGGCCTCGGCTCTCTTTCTATACTAATCTCTAACTAATGCCACCTATAACAAAAACAAGTTTCATATCAAAGTGTGCATTTTTAATCTGTATCCCAATAGACCAGACACTAGAAATGGGAGTGGACTTGGTTCTATGTACACTTTTTCTATTCAGAGAAGGGGACTCATTTAGGCTTTGGTCTGGGAGTATCCTGTTCTGTGAAGAGTTTCCAAACCAAGATAGGGTGTGGTTAGCAATCTTGGCACTTCAAGTGGCTGAAGATAGATGCCCTGTGGGATCTTGCCATCTATTACACCCACACACACCATTGTCATTATAGCATCTTAGACAACACCACCACACCCTGCCATGCACCAGGATTTTCAATTTAAAAATCTCCTGAGGTTTCCATGTAAATGTCTTACAAAGGGTAATGTGAAGGCCATTGATTATAAGGACTCTAAGAGAGAATGAGAGAATTTGTTTTTTCACTTTGTGTCCAGATGAAAGGATGGCATGTAGCACAGAGTACCTAAATATGTTGCAAGAGACATAAAACATGGAAGTCATCTCACAAATAAAAGAGATCTTCAGAATTTTAATTTTGTATTATTTCATGTCCATGCTGTATTACTTTACATTTCAGTATCTACTATAGCTCTCTTCCGTTTTACTATTTCACTTCAAAAGTAACTAAGCTGAAAAGAAATATACATTTGCTCATCCAGGACAAGCCATTGGATTAGAAAACTATGCTCACTGTTCCATTCCCACCTATGAGTGAGAACACACGTTGTTTGGTTTTCTGTCCTTGCGATAGTTTGCAATGGCACATGTATACATATGTAACAAAGCTACACGTTGTGCACATGTACCCTAGAACTTAAAGTATAATTAAAAAAAAGAAAGAAAACTATGCGTCCCCATTCACCATCCCACCCTATTACCACAGACACACCTAGAGGGAAAATAAGAAATAAGCAGACAACATTTCTGAGCTAACATTATGTTTATACTTATTACAAATCAGAATTGGGAAACTTTGGAACTTTCCATAAATTAAAAAAAAAATAAAAGAGAATAAGAAAAATGCATCAATGTCGATCTAAATTTCTAAGATGCAGGGCTCCTAAGGGGGTCAAAGTGCCAGGACCCTCTCCCATTCTATGAAGGAATCAAGCCCTTCTACGTGGCGCTGGGAAACTGTTCCTTCTCCAATAGAATAGAACTGTGCTCCATGGAAGATATGATATCAGCCTTTTGTTATGACATCAGCCTCTGGTTTCTGAAGAAGATGAGTGGAATATGCAGCCTAGTAATTATTTTGCTGTGAATTTTCAGTGAAGATGCTCTTATCCTAAGTATTCCACTGATTAATACAGTGAGGTTTGGGGTTGAAAATAATAATGAAGAAAAAGCTCAGTTTATTCTCATTTGGCAAATTTACCAATGAAACAAAATATCAGGCGGGGTACAGTGGCTCAAGCCTATCATCTCAGCACATTGGGAGGCCAAAGTGGATGGACTGCTTGAAGTCAGAAGTTTGAGACAAGCCTGGCCAACATGGCGAAACCCCATCTCTTTTAAAAATACAAAAATGTACCTGGATGTGGTGGCACATGCCTGTAATCCCAGCTACTCGGGAGGCTGAGACTGGAGAATCACTTGAACCTGGGAGGCGGAGTTTGCAGTGAGCCAAGATCGAGCCACTGTACTCCAGCCTGGATGAAAGAGTGAGACTGTCTCGAAAAAA
Source organism: Pongo abelii (assembly GCF_028885655.2). Lineage (NCBI taxonomy): Eukaryota > Metazoa > Chordata > Mammalia > Primates > Hominidae > Pongo > Pongo abelii. The sequence goes on from NC_072004.2 coordinate 87,022,433, forward strand.
AAAAATCTATTAAGTATGCATCATTTCTGTTTTCTAATGCAATCTCTATGTTTATGAACGAAAAAGAAATTGAACTCTTCATTATAACTCCTCCTCCAAAAAAATATCTGGACACAAGTGCTTCAAATCAGCAACCTTTCCCTGCATTACCCTTACCCTAATTAATGACCATAATGACACAAGGACTGGGACTCTTTGCCAATTATTAGCTTCATCCCTGTGTTCTGTTTCTCAACATCAATTCAATAAACAACTCAAGACTTGCTGGAGTTCGAAAGCAAAAACCAAAGCCAAAGCCCTGTGTATATTAAAACCATTCCTGCAACAATAAACTCTGACTGGGAAATGAACTAATCATTCCTGTTGTTCAACTAAGCTCCCAACTGAAGAGGCTGAAATCACAGCCCCCTCAAAGAGGAAGCTCTGGCTTAACCAACAAGGAAAAAGCATTGACTGACCTTCAGGTACCCTTTGTTTCCAGGCTTCTCTGACATACCCTCTTTTTCTGCACCACATGCCTCTCATTCCTCCAGGCCAGCATTTGATAGTTGAGCTTAGGATGGTGAATGGTGATGGGTGACTCATAACCCACCATTTATATTCCATTAGGGGAAAATAAGCAAGATAGAGTGTCTGGTAACATGCTTTTAGACAAATAGTTTTCAATGTTTTCCCTTAGCGACATTTTTTAAAGGCACCAACAGGAAGAAAGTGAGAGCTCTGTTTAGGAATTGATGAATCTATCTGTGGCTAAAACCACTATGTAATTGGAAATCTTTGCAACATGAGAAAGTCTTTGCCCAAAACTCTATTGTATCATTTTTCATATTTCTTATATGACAATGATCTGATGACTTCTGTGTCCCTAAACTCTTCCTGTAACCATCTGGTTCTTTGAGTTGAGTACATGCCTGCTTAGATGCAATGGAAAACTTGGAAAGGATAACAACACATTCATTCAACAACTCATTTGTAGAACTTAGAATGAATTTATTATGATTCTTACTAAGTGACAGGCAGCCTGAGAAGAGGGTTGTACATCAGTCAATGCAATGATATGTGATGAATGACAGATGAAAAGATAGAACAAAGATACAGGACACATTCTACCAAACTGAAAAAGGAGTGGCTGGTGTGCGATGCGCATATAACAGAGTATTAGTTGCTTCTACACACAAGTTCTATGCATGAAAGGGTTGCCTGCAAGAGGATGGTAACTCAGGCTAACTTCACACTGGACACTTAACTTCACAGAGGATCAGTGTTTTAGTCTCATTTACCTGTGACTCAGTCACAGACAATGAATAAGAAGGTTAGCCTGAAAATTTTTCCAAAGAAAATTGATGTCTTAATCTACCAGCAATACCTGAATGTATCGATTTCTTTCTGCTTTTCAGAAATACCTGTGTTCTCCGATAATAGCATAAGAAACGTCCACACCCTCAGTTGCCTAGGAATTCAGTAAATGAACACCAAGTAATTAGTGTTGTGTAGACCTTTATTTAAAGAGATAGCATTTTGGTGTGCTGAAATTTGTGTGACAAAAAGTTTGGCACACACAATAGCCATTTTTAGTTTTTTCATTCATGCTGAAAGAATGCATGAGAGAGAAAGCAGATACAGATGCTCATTTTTCCAGCTTCCCTTGAGGCCAGGAGTAGGAATGCAACCAATTAGACATAAGGAGAAATCTGCTCTGGGACCTTTGAAGTAGAATTATCTACTTATTATGAAGACAAAAAGCATGAGACTAATTCTCTTCTCCATATTCTTTCTTCCAGAATTTGAGTGTTGAGTGAGGACATGATACTTAGAGTTGCAGCATGAGGTGGGGAAAGTGTCAACCCTAAGGATAACAAAAAAAAATGGAAAGAGTTTGATTTTCTTATGCCATTATTAACCTGATGAACCTATCCCAGAACTGTCACAACTCTAATCTTTGTATATGAGATATGAATGGCCTCCAGTTCTTTAAGCCACGTTTGGTATGAAAGTCTCTAGTGTGCATTTCAAAGCAAGTGATTGGTTTGGAAATAGGGAGGCATAAGCCAATTTGAACCAATGCAACACAGAAGAGGCTTTCTCTAAGCTCTTGGATAAAACAGTTTACCAAATATGAACACTGAAGTGTATTTTTTCAATTATTGCTGATAGCCATTTGGGACCTTGAAATGAGCCAGTGCAAGGATGAGCCAATAGCAGAATAGCTGAGAGGAAACTTGGAAAGTGTCTATGTTCTTGATGACATTGTTGAGTCATTTAGTCAAACAACTCTGTAGTCCACACTTCATCTTGGCTTTCTAATATGTGAGATAATTAATCCATTTAGACTTTAAGCAAATTTTATATTGTTTACTATGGCAGGTTGATTGCATTGATGGTCCCAATTAATGATGTTTCTGGATCCAAGCTCTTTGCCTTGCAGCTTTGTAGGATCTGCCCACTCTAACTACAAAAATTGCTTTATCCAGTAGAATATGACAAAACTAATGGTGTGCTGGTTCTGAGCCTAGACCACAAGATACCTTGAGTGTCTCTGTTCTCTCTATTGGAATCCTGCCACTGTCATGACTACCAGCCCAGGCCAGCCTGTAGATAATGAAAGACAACATGGAAGAGAGCCGAGCTGTCTCAGCTGAGGCCATCCTAGACTCGTCTACAGTCAGCCGACACCCAAACATGAGAGAGAGCCAAGCCAAAATCAGCAGAGCTGCTGACCCAACCACCGGCTGACCACAGACATATGTGTGAGTCCAGCCAAGACCAGAAGATTTGCCCAGATGACCCATGGACTCATAAGCAATAATCAATGTTAAATAATAAATTGTTGTAAGCCACACTGAGTGTCGGGATGCTGTGTTATGCATTTAGATACTTTTATTACTTGTGAATGAGAGCATTCTAGCTGATAAAGCAAAGTAGAAAGCTGAAGAGGTGGGCAGGAGGCTTCCCTTATAATATACTCTAAGCACATGGGACATGCTTGAAAGGTTTTAATTAGGGAAATGATCGAATTTGCATTTTAAAAACACTACGGCTTGGATGTGGAGGATAATATTAAGATCAGGTAACTAAACTTGCATTAAAAACAACAGCCCAGCATCAGGCACAGTGGCTCACGCCTATAATCCTAGCACTTTGAATGTCTGAGGCAGGTGGATCACTTGAGGCCAGGAGTTCAAGGCCAACCTGGACAACAAGGCGAAACTCCATCTCTACCAAAAATACAAAAAATTAGCCAGATGTGGTGGCATGTGCCTGTGGTCCCAACTACTTGAGAGGCTGAGATAGGAGAATCCCTCAAACCCACGAGGTGGAGGTTGCAGTGAGCCATGATCGTGCCACTGCACTTCAGCCTGGGCAACAGAGTAAAACCCTGTCTCACTCTAAAATGAAAAATAAAAAATAACAACAACAGACCAGGAAGGAAGGAAAATTTAAGATATAAGACAACATCATTAAAAAAAAAAAAGTTATCTGAGGGGGAAAAAAAAGAAGAGAGATAAAGCACATAGGGTAGAAGTTGTAGATTTCTTGAGTTCCTACAATGCAAGTACACTTATTTGTAGCCTAGATCAAGTGTTCAAAGTGGGACCTTAAGATCAGCAATATCTGCAGCATTTGGAAATTTGTTAGAAATAAAAGTTGTCAGCCCACTGCAGATCTACCAAATCAGAAACACAAAATGAGACCCAGCAATCTATGTTTTCACAAGCCCTCCAGGTAGATAATGCTGATGCATGCTAAAGTTTGACCCACGCCATGGGTAAGAATCTGTTAAGGATGACAAGTTGTTAAGGACACCAGCACCTTCTTTAGATCACCTTGGCTATGAGGGATGGAGCTGAGCTATTGCCAGTTTTGTCTGGCTGAAAATCTTGGTCAATTGATTAGAGGCTTGTTTCCTGGATTGCTCCTCTGGATTCTAATTTCTCAGTGTCCAGGTTTTATCAAGAGCTGTAGTGTCTCCTACGGGTCCTAAGCTTCCTTTATGACATGCCTCAGAGGAGTGACTTTCTCAACTACACACAGAGAGACTAGGGTCTCTATAGGTCAATGGATATTGGAACAGAGAGTGAATATATATTACATTAGTCCATTATGTATTGTATTAGTCCATTCTCAGATTGCTATAAAGAATACTACCTGAGAGGCTGGGTGCAGTGGCTCACACCTGTAATCTCAGCATTTTTGGGAGGCCAAGGCAGGTGGATCACATGAGGCCAGGAGGTTGAGACCAGCCTGGCCAACATGGTGAGTGGACTAAAAATATAAAAATTAGCCAGACATGGTGGTGCATGCCTGTAAGGATTAAATTAGCCAGGCATGGTGGTGTAATCCTTACAGGCATGCACCACCATTCTTGGCTAATTTTTGGGAGGCTGAGGCTAATTTTTTGGGAGGCTGAGGTACAAGAATCAGTTGAACCGGGAGGCAGAGGTTGAGGTGAGCTGAGATTGCGCCACTGCACTCCAGTCTGGGCAACAGAGTAAGACTCTGTCTTTAAAAAAAAAAAAAAAAAGAAAGAAAGAAAGAAAAAAGAAAAGAAAAGAAAAAAAAAAAAAGGATACTACCTCAGACTGGGTAATTATAAAGGAAAGCGGATTAATTGGCTCACAGTTCTGCATGGCTGGGGAGGCCTCCAGAAACTTACAATCATGGCAGAAGGGGTAACAGGCACCTTCTTCACAAGGCAGCAGGAATGAGAATGAATGCGAGCCCAGGAAAAACTTCCATCTTTAAAACCATCAGATCTCGTGAGACTCACTCACCATCACGAGAAAAGTATGGGAGAAACTGCCCCCATAATCCAATTACAATTACAATTCAAGGTGAGATTTGGGTGGGGACACAAAGCCAGACTATATAATATACAGACAGAAGACACTGAATTTAGAAGACAACCAGATGAATAATCTTTCTTGCCTCAAAAGGACCCAGGTATTAACCATCCATCTTCTGGCTGGGGAGGGGTTGATAGTGTCTTGTTTGGTCCTGCCATTCAGATATCATCCTCTAAGGAACTATGCTCACCTCCATATACTTTCTTCCTTCCTTTTTTTTTTTTTTTTTTTGAGAGCGAGCAAGCGAGACAAGGTCTCGCTCTATCACCTAGGCTAGAGTGGAGTGGTGTGATCCCAGCTTACTCCAGCCTCAAACTCCCAGGCCCAAGGGATTAAGGGATTCTCCTTCCTCATCCTCCTGAGTAGCTGTGAATACAGGCATGCACCACCATGCCTGGCTAATTTTTTTTTTCTTTTTGTAAAGGTAGCATCATCTCACTATGTCACTGAGGCTGGTCTCAAACACTTGGCCTCCAGTTATCCTCCTGCCTTGGTCTCCCAAAGTGCTGGGATTACAGGCGTGAGCCATCACACCAGGCCTGAATTCTATGCTTCATATGCTATGTCTTACTCTCTCAGAAATCTTCTGGAGAACTTTTGACTTCCCCGTTTTGTTTTGTAAATTCTGGGGGACTACTAACATGTTGGTGATGTAGAAAAGCATCCGTCTTTCAAGCTATTCTAGGCGTTATCCTTTATGGAAGAGGACTTTGGGGTCCTTCTCTGTAGGGGAAATTAAAGATCGTGTTAAGAAAAGGAATACCTAATTTGTTGATAGACCTTTACCTTGACTCAGCAAAACGCCTACATTGGAGGCCAAAACAAGTTCCATCTCTCAGCTCTCTGGCCTAATGACCCATTGTTTTAGCAAGAAATCATAATGGGACAAAATTTAAAGAAAGCCTGGGTGACCCTAACATTGTCAACAAAACTGGATGTAACTTCTAAGATGTAGACAAACCTCAAAACTTCTCCACCCACACAAACATATACCAGATCTCATTCTTTTGGAGAATGTTGGCTATTTCATAAATTTGAAAACAAAACTGAAAAAAAAAATGTTGATTTATCTTTTCCAGCCCAGAAATGGACAGGTACCTTACATCTAAAGGGTTTCCACTGCAAATCATTGATCTAACAAGTCCAGGATTCCTGTATGGATGATATCATTATAATCAAGACTCAGCTGTGGTTCTACTGTGCTTCATTTCACTCATCTACAAAATGAGAATCTTAATAGTACTATCAGTAGTGACACCTCCTCTTTTGAGGATTAAATGAGTTTTAAAAAGCACAAAGCACTTAAAATATCACCTGATCCATAGGAAGAAGTTTGATGGAAGAAGTTTGACAGGTCCATTTGACAGAAGTTTAGCTATTATTAGTGTTAATGTGTTGTTGACTATTATTATTATTATCAGCAGCAGCATTGTTTAGTTTTGTATTAGTTTAAGTTTAATAGGTAATTGTGAAAAGCGTTAGAAAGGACAATGTAATATGACTCAGTGTCTGAGATGGCTCTGATACTTTGAGCATGGCTGAGAGAAGAATAGTACCCTTGGCAGATATTCAGAAGCCAAGTGCAAGAGCTGCTTTCAGAGGAAAATATTGTTAAACTTGATGAATGTGATGCAGTGGCACAATATTATTTAAGTGAAGTAGACCCAGAATTTAAGATATAGAATGGGAATTGAAAAGTCAAATATCAAATAAATTAATTTGAGAAAAATATGCACAAATGACCAATTCTAGTCTCTTGTTTTTAGCAAATAAACATACAGGAATAATGAGAAGGCTCTAGAATACTCTGGATCATGGAAAGGGTGACACAGAGAGAAAGAAAAAGAGAAAGAATAGTGAGGAAAATGAGATAAGGATCTAACTCCTTCACTCTCCTATCCCTTGATTTATTAATTATTCATCCATTTATTAATTTGTTTGTTGACTTCATCAAGATTGCCCTGCTAGGTTCTAGGGATATACACTTCTGGCCCCAAATTGCCAAGTCTAATGGAGAAAACAACCAAAGACACAGAAACTTATATTACAGTCAGGCAAGTGCTACAGTTGAGATATAATCAAAACATTGTAGGCAAAGAGCAGTATCACTGTGCAAAAGTCAAAGAAGAAGGTCATAGTTTGGTTTCTGATACGACTACATAACTGAAACTACACCAGGAGGTGGATGGCTTCATTACTCAATCCAAGGAAGATGTTTACGACAATGACAAAAAAAAAAAAAAGACGGGCTCTGACTTCCAGTCCTCATGACACAGAGACCATGTTTCCTAGCACTGTTTCAAACATGTAGCAGTGATCAACAATATTAAAGGAAAACAAAACAGCACAGGGTTGTTTACTCTCTAGATGAACATTTCTATGAACTTGAAATAGAACAGAAACACATTACAGAAAGTAGAGGATAAATAACTAGTACCACTGAGCTCCAGGAATAAAAATAACACTATTGTGTTGAAGTTTGATTTCAACACAATACTTAATTGACAGCTTAACAGAGACATAATCAGTCTCTTATCAGGTGGAAAACTGATGCCAGATATAACATGCAAAGCCAGTGGCTTCTATGGTACTGCCATCCAAGGAAAAGGGCTGGATTGTTTCCTGGGACTGCAGCTTAGAAAACTACCCGGGGACATGAGCAGGAGCAGAGACAAGCACAGAAATAGACAAGGACCTGGGTCAAATCATCTGCTGACTCAGCGACTATCAGCATTAGCCCCACATCACATAATAGAGCCACACTGAGTGGGCAGGAGGAGTCATTCTCAGAACTATTGGCTAAAAAGAGATCCAGAGACAGAAACAAAACATCCACTGACTAAACTATGTCTGCAATCTAAAATTTCAAAGCATACTAAGAAAGATAATCAACAAACCATGATCAAGAGAATTCACACTGTACAAGAAGGCAAATAATGGAGTAGGCTGAAGTTACTTTAAATTATATTTAGAATCTGTAGCCATAGAAAGTAGTGAAAAACATTCATAAAAATTTTTTTTGAAGTAAAAGCAGGCAGATATAAATAAAAATACACATATATAAAAACAGAAAAATTCAAAATCATAAAAAGAAATATGGTGAAATAAAAGCAAACAATACGCAGGATAAAGTTTAGTCTTGATCAAGTCTAAAAAATAATTAGTGAACTAGGAAGTAATATCTAGAGCATAAAGAGAATATTAAAAACATGAAAGAAGTTAAACAACGTGGAGAATGAAATGAGAAGTCCTAGAAGCAAAGAGGAAACAGAATAGCAGAGAAGAAAGTTTTACAGCAACAATAGAAAGCATTAGAAAAATAAATGTACAAACCCTCAGATTCTCAGACTAAATATGTACAGTAGCTTAAGAAGAGAACAAATACATACCTCAGCCAGATATATCATACTGAACAATAAGATTGGAAGAATGAAGAAAAAATATTAAAAATGAAAAAACATATGCCTAACAAAGGAACTATTACGTCGTGAAGAATGGAGGCAAAAATGAAGACATGTTCAAACATAAATACCCCCAAAGATATTTTTTAAAGTCACTAAATTGTGCTCTTCAGCAAAATAAAAAAATTCAGAGAAAAGAAGGAGGATGTAAGAAATAAAACTGAATACAAAACAGTAAATGTGTTGGAAACCATAACTAATTTAAATTAACCTGTATGTGTATGTGTTTGTGTGGAACAAATTGAAACTACATTTTAAAAAACCATCAATAAATCTTATATTCTGCCTATCTGGAGAATTTCTCCTATCTTGCTATTTTTCTTAGTTAAAAGCAAACTTTTGACCCTCCATAATTTTTTTTTGCACTTTTCTTTACTCTTGCTCTTAGCTTTCCCCAACATTTTCTTGCTCAAAATTTCAGTGCGTCAGCTAGCAGCTTGGCCTCAGAATATGGGAAGGTACTGCCGTCCGGCAGCTTCAATTTGAGTTACGGCGAAGACTTGTTTCCATTGTGCCCTCCCCTCTGTGCCATATCCATCCTGGCCATTGTGCCAGGTGAAATACCAATGCTCGCTGATGTGGAAGATGCTTCATCGGGAGGCAATCAGCTCTGCCGAGAGAGGGGAGAAAGAAAAACACGTGTGGTTTTTGCCACTTTCACCTTGGCAGAGAAAAGTGGATGTAAAACTGGGGCTGGGGTACGGCCTTCAGAGTTCTGGAAGATCAGCGACGCCAGCCTGAGCCAAGAAAGAACACATGGTGGTTGTGTGTGGCACTGCCACCTCAAGAAAAATCACTTTGAGTCGTGCGCCTGATCATTTAACTGCTATGGGCACAGGCCCAGCTTTCTCCCCAAGTCAAATGTAAATGGTTTAAGGAAGCTGGTCTTTCTTCCCGCTCCACTTTTACCATACTAAGTGTCTGACAGCCATTTTACTGTGTTTACCAATTATGAAAATTCTGGGCAGTTAATTATGAAAACATTGAGAAGTCGTATGAGAACTAACTCTTGGAGTCGGTGAAGGCAGAGAACAGACTGTAAAGTCTTTGAAAAATGAGCTGCTTGCTCTCCACTCCTGCCAGTAAATTTTGGTATTCCAGCATATTGCCATGTTAATCTGAAACCAAAAAGAAGGAAATCAATAAAAATCCAGGAGAAAAGGAAGGGAAGAGGCAAGCCATCAATGCTTAGGAGATGAGAAAGGGCTGATCAGTTTCTAGGATCCATACATTTTGCTCCCCGTGGATCATAAGCCAAAGAATCCAGGGAAAAAATATGAAAAACAAGTTTTTTAACCTAAATGAGAGGTGATAAATTTTAAGTTCTCTGTAAAAAGGGACAGCCTTTCTTCGAGTCTGACCTTGCTGTTTTCATACCATCTGGAAAGAAAATCTAGTTGTCTTCCCCCATTTGTTTTATGTTGAATAAAATTAATGCACGTGCAGTAATAACAGAAAGAATATAAGTACATTCTAGACTGATTATAAAGTTGCTTAGATTTCATGATATATCCTAGTAATTTAACAAATGTGGGGTTTTTTCTACAATGCGTTTCTTTCTTGCAGCGGATTTCTTTAGCTAATTTTTTATGTTAACTAAATCTATACAAAATAGAATTATTGTCATCCTTGCTGTGTAGAAGAGACAAGTCATGACAAACAAAAATTGTGCAAGCTTATAGATGGTAAAAAAATTTTAGAAAATAGTTATGCTGTTGTGTAGTCCTATAATCTCTCCATCAGAAAATGAAACCTTCTGTGTTTAGATAATATTATGTAAAGTTCACTTTATAGTCCATCCTACAACCCCAGACTGTTATGCTATAAGACTATTGTTAATGTCTTAAATTGCATTAAAATCTAAAGTGGATATTGTCTAGTATTAGTATAAGCAGCCCATGAGTTATATCATACAGAGGTAGCGTTGCTATGTACACCCAACATAAATAAGCATCTTAAACTTAGAATCTTGTGAAGGTTATTAAGATTTTTCACTCTAAATCCTTCCATTTTCTCATCCTTCTTGATGGTAGATTTAGAAATTGTAAATGAAATAATACAAATTTTATTAATTGATAAAATATAAAGTATAATCACATTTTCAACTTCCCCTATTGTTTGTTTCCATAAGAAAAAGTTTCTAAGCTCCAGTCCTGAGCTCCTTATTCAATATTAGCAGTCAAGAAACTTACAAAGTTTTTCCTGACTTTCCATTAGCAGAAAGCTTTATAAAAGCTGCCATTTATGTAAAGTACAGAAAGGCAAGGAACATACACATTTACACATGTGAAAGAATGAAGAGGAAAAGAAAAGCTATGAGCTGAATTCTCAATGCACATAGTATTTGACTGAAATACAAAGCTACCTAATAATTTATACTTTGTATTTTAATTAGGTATCTGCATGAATATGGATACATGTAACTTCAGTACGTTTTAACTGGAACATCATCTATGTTACATGTCATTATATTAAATGTCATGATAAAAAGCCATTACATTTAAGTGTGTCAGTCATTCTTAGTGAAGCCATGCTGGTTGTTACCGTTTCTTAATGCTTCTGGGAGCTTAAAAGTCATTTTGTTTACACCTAGTCCTAGAGGCTTTCTTTTGAAGGCAAGCATTTCTATAGCTTGAAGAATCCACATTGAGCTTTGGAACCTTTACCCATATTCAGACTTCAGACATCCTTCTTATTCTCCATGCTTATTCACAGATACCAGACATCTGTTTAACGTGTTTACTTGCCAGTGCTGTCAATATACTGCGGGAAGTAAATCAACCGGGCTCCAAAGTTTGAATTCATTCAAAACAGCTCGGGATATATCTAAAATATTTGCCCCATCCTTGTTATCATAACCCCCATTGCAAATTCTGCTGGGTCCTTTTCATTCCAAAGCTCATCCTGCTTGACTGTAAATACAGAAGTTAAATACAACATGAAAATATTGTGACCCAATTTGGTAGATGGTCACTAATGATGGTTGGTTTTTTTTTACTATTTTAACAAATAACAAGTTTTGTTTAGTGATTGATTTTGAAGTTAGAGTATAAAGAGAATCAGTTACAGCAGAAAAATATAAGGATTGTGATTCTGTGATGCAGACATTTCTCACTATTTTGCCTAAAACTGGGATGTCATCCACTGATTCTTGCTTCAGCTGCTAATTAGTTACATGATTTTGATACACGGAGACAATGATTCAAGTATTAGAACATAATAATCATCTTCTGCCTTTGGGCTAGACATGTCTAAGTCAGGCAAAGTTTGTCTGTGTGTAATTCCAAAGGAATACAAGGTGAAAACTGTCTCCCCCAGTTTTTTTTTTAAGCCTCAAACAGAGATCAGATTCTTCATTAAAACCATGAAGGCTGGGTGTGGTGGCTCACGCCTGTAATCCCAGCACTTTGGGAGGCCGAGGCAGGTGGATCACAAAGTCAGGAGATCGAGAGCATCTTGGCTAACACGGTGAAACCCCGTCTCCACTAAAAAAAAAATACAAAAAATTAGCCGGGAGCGGTGGCGGGCACCTGTAATCCCAGCTACTCCGGAGGCTGAGGCAGGATAATGGCGTGAACCCGGGAGGCGGAGCTGGCAGTGAGCTGAGATCACGCCACTGCAGTCCGGCCTGGGCGAAAGAGCGAGACTCCATCTCAAAAAAATTTAAAAAAAAGCCATGAAGTACCTAATATTCTGAGAAAGAATTTTATTTTTTCCTTTCTCTCTCTCTCTCTTTCTCTCTCTCTGTCTCTTAGCATTTAATGAAATGAGGCAGCTAGCAACCTCTTTTCCAAGAGGTTGCCATAATTCAGTTATTTGACATTCTTCCTGCTAAGGTATAATTTAAAAATCAACAGTGCACATCTACCCACATGGAAACTTCTTGGGAATTTGGGAACCGACCAAGAACACCTTGTATCCTATCATCTTCTCTCTAGCAGCACTGGAAAGGTACATGCTACCAAAAATCCTTTCATCAGGTTGTTTTACGAGGGAGAAAGGATGCTGTCTAAGGACATGAAAACCATCTGGAAAACAACATAGTTGTCAGTACTATGGAGATGGTAAGCCTTGAGTCTTCAAATAGAGTTTCTTTTTTGGCTTTTACCATCAAATCCTGATGGTTTGGAATTAGGTTGATATTGCCTTTCAACGTATGACATTTTATTTGCAATTGCTCAGAACACAGATGTAAAAATTTCTATCATCATTTGAAAATGAATGTCCCACTGGGGAAATTCCATGAGTATATAAGTAGTTGCTTTGTTACTGATGCACAGCTGATTCCACAGGATTCAGCAATCTTTTTCTGTATAGGACAGCTTAAAAATATTTTAGGCTTTACAGACCCTATGATACCATTTACAGACGATGCGGTATTGTTGTGGTCGCTCAACTACAAAAGTAGCCATAGATATGTAAATGAATGAGCATGGTTATGTTCTGACAAAACCTTATTTATAAAAATAAGAAGCATGATTGTGTTCTGATAAAGTTTTATTTATAACAAGCAGCAAGTTGAATTTGGCACACAGGTCATAATTTGCTAAATCCTGCTCTAGACTATTGTCTAGCTTTTAACAAAGCTTTGTTGAGGAGAGATAAAATTGATGCCAGTTATTATCTCAATAGATTTAGAATAGCCTGACATATTTTCAGTATTCCCAGGCTCTGTTAGGGTAGGTTAATAACAAGTTGCTATACAGACTAGGTAAATAGGTGTTAACGTTGTCTGTATTCACTACCCATGCATCTTAACACGATAGTGTCTTAAAAGGATGAGGCAGATTCTGCATTAAGGGATAAAGAGCAACATACAATCAAAAGTTGGAACATGAGTAAAATAAACTGGAAATTGGTGCTGATGATTCTCTAATAGATATCTCTTCCTTTTCTTTGCCTCTGCTTGTTCTGTTGTTTTCACCTTCCTTTGTCACCTCTATTTTCCCCTATTGTATTCTTCTCTTCCAACAGCATTGCCTGTGTATAAAATCATCATGTAAAAATGTTTCTGGGCATTTTCTTTCTAATAGCTTTATTCTTCTAGTGTCATCTCCAGCCCCTTGGCAGATACCAGCTATTTGAAATCTCTAATCTGCCTCCCCTTACAAGACAGAGAAAATAACAAATATCTCTCAATTCCCCTTTATACCTCTCCCAAATGTCTCTCCCATGTTTTCCTCATTTTCTCCTGTCTTAAAACAAATATGGATCCCACTCCTCTACAATTTGAATTTTTCCCACAATTCTTTTATTACTTATTTTTTGTTCAGATAGAGTCTCCCTCTGTCACCCAGCCTAGAGTACACTGGCACGATCTTGGCTCACCGCAACCTCCACCTCCCGGGTTCAAGCGATTCTCCGGCCTCAGCCTCCCAAGTAGCTGGTATCACAGGCGCGTGCCACCATTCCCAGCTAATTTTATTTTTTTATTTTTTTTTGTGGAGATGGGGTTTCACTATGTTGGCCAGGCTGTTCTCAAGCTCCTGACCTCAGGTAATCCACCTGCCTCGGCCTCCCAGAGTGCTGGAATTACAGGCATGAGCCACTGCACTCAGCGTTTTTCCACAATTCTTGATTCCCATCCTTTTAGCCTCCTCTGACGTAGACCTTGACAAGTGAATCATTCTTTGTCTTTTTATATGTTCAGTTTTCCTATCTCTCTGGCTTCTTTTCCTTAACCCACAATATATTAAGGTCTCCTCTATATTTAAGAAAATTAAAACAGTTGTTGTCATTTCTGCACCTTCTGCTTCCTGTCTTAACCCCCTTCCTTCAATCCCTGCTGAGTACCCCCTCTAAGGCCTCTGCTCTCCTTTCTGCTCTCCAGGCATCTGCCTGGCCCATCACTTTCTCTCTCACTGTTTATCATCTTGGCTCTCATCTGATGATCCCCAAATCTTCATCCCACTGTGATGTTTCTCTGCAGCTTGGATCTAAGTGTCCAGTTCCACAGCATGTTTCTAAACACAGAGCCTGCTGATATATTGACTCAATATGCCCTAAAATTTAACTAATCAGTTTCCTGTAACTTCTTTGTATCCTCTATACCTTCAAATCTGTTTTGTTGTTGTTGTTGTTGTTGTTGTTGCTTTGAGAAGAAATCTCACCCTGTTGCCCAGGCTGGAGTGCAGTGACACAATCTCGGCTCACTGCAACCTCCACCTCCCGGGTTCAAGCAATTATCCTGCCTCAGCCTCCCAAGAAGCTGGGACTACAGGCGCCTGCCACCACACCCAGCTAATTTTTGTACTCTTAGTAGAGATGGGGCTTCACCGTGTTAGCCAGGATGGTCTCGAACTCCTGACCTTGTGATCTGCCCAAATCAGTCAAGTCTTCCAAGTGTTGTCCATTTCTAGAATTTACCCATTCTCTCTCCTTTAGCCCTACCAATGCTACGCTAAATTGTATCTTCTTTTATCTGGTCTTTAAGAGATTTCTCACTGATTGCTTAATAGTCTTGCTCTTCCAAGACCATCACACTGTTTCTAGGGTTCATACTATATTATTCACAACTTCAAAAAAATGAGTGATAGCTTTTCACCCTTTGTAGTGTGAACTAAAATCTGCTTAGTTAGCAAAACTCAGGGCTTTTTCCACTGTACTACATAATTATTCACTCTATCTAAACTCCTTTCAGCCATTATTCCAATCACATTGATTAAGTCTGCAAATCTAACACTATATAATCAACCTTTCTAATTGAATATATGCCCTATATCTAATATTAATAATAGTTTAGAAAAATATTAAATATAATCCCATATCTCAAAATCTGCTATTTCCCTTTTTAGCATGATGCTGTCCTCTCCTTTTGAGTGTGTGTACACAATTCACCTATTTAATATTCTGATTTTGCAATTATCAAAAATATTTCATGTTTCCAAATAGTCAGATAATATTATCTTGTTAACTTAGTACAATTCAACAATGAGTTAGGTAAACCAGTCAATGTGGTGAAAGCATGCTTGTTCTTTTCTGCTTATATGTGGCCCATAGCAATGATCATCATCATCATGATAATTATCACCAGCATTCAGAGAGTCTAGAATTTTTAAAAATATTTTTCTTGTTGGTCCTGTGCTTTCTTTCCAGCTGATCTGATATTTTTAAATATTATAATATCTCATGTATTTAAACAAAATGATTTTAGGTCTTGTTAAAATTATTTTTTCAAGATAAATTCCTCCCAGAAGCAGGGTTATGTTGTCAAAGAACATGAGTAGCTTTGTTACTCATAGACTTTCACACTTCACTTACATTCAGTGTCCTGCTCCCTTAGCTTATAATTTCACCCCCACCAACCACCCAAACACAGTCATACACCCTTCTCTCTCTTTCACTCTCCAATTAAAATCTTCTTCTTCACAGACTTGCTCTTATACCTCTCTCTACACAAGGCTTACTACAGATTCCTAATCAGAATCAATTATGCTTTACCTCGAGCAAATTACTAAGTCTCTTGGGGTCTCCATTAGATTATAATATAAGAATAAAAATAATACCTACATTATAGAGTTGTTAAATTATAGATCTCTTGAGAGGGTGCCTGGAAAACAGTGACCATGCATTAGATATTAGCTATTTTTATAATTATGCTAGTCTTCCCAAGTACAGTGAGCTCCTTAAATGCAATCAGCATTGGCTCATACTTGTGTCCATCTCACCCCATCTTACACAACATCTTCCACTGAGTAAGTGGCATGGTAACGGCCATGCTCACCAATGTTCAGCTTCACTGCTTCTTCCTCGGCATATTCCTAGGCAGTGGTGTGCTCAGTCAGCACCTTGCTCACTTGTGAGAGCAGACTGTGCACATCCCCTCCCAATTCCATCCACATTTAGCAATATCCCATTTTTATCTGGTCTTTTTTCAAGAGATTTCTCACTGGTGTCCTAATTTAATAGTCTTACTTTTCCAAGACATCATCATCACAAGCTTGAACTTCGCCATGGTGGGAGTTATTTACACTGTGGAAAATGGCAAATCCCATGGATCAGAGATTTTTTTTTTCCCCTCTAGAAACCCAGTTGTTAAACTTTTACCAGCATACCTATGCTTCTAGGATACATTCCACCCCTTCTCTTACATCTGATTGTTTCTGTATGAACACTGCTCAGTAACAGAATGTAAGTAGAAGTAGCATGTGTCACCTTCGGGAAACAGCAATTAGGAACAAGTATGCCTTTGCCATATTCGATCTCTCCTTTTTTTTTTTTTTTTTTTTTTTTCAGTCACTGCAGAGGATTCAGTTGCAATCTTAAAAAAAAAAAATGGAGCTACTAGATAAAGGTTCCTGGATCCCTGAATTACTTTGTGGAACAGAGAACCTCTTCAGACCTTCATGGGATTGTTCTGTAATTCAGAAATAAGGCTTTATTGTGTTAAGCTACTGAGATATTGGGGTAGCTATTATACCAATTAATCTACCACAATACTGTAAGGAGCCCATAACATTGAGACAAAAAAGTAGTCATTAGGTCAAATAAGCACAAGTTGGCCCTCAATGACCAGTATAAGACCCTTTAGCCAAATACCTAAATTTTCCCTAATTGGCTAGCATAGAAAAAACCATAGCCCAGTAAAGCTAAATATATTCTTCCTGTGGCATTGTGCAACCAACTACCTCTGGTGTCAGCTAGCAGGCTTGAATCAATGGGCAACTCTAAATAAACCTGCATGTAACTAATTCCATAATTTCAAGTTATTCAGTGTAATTCCACTAAAATTGCATTATAAATTTTGGGCATTATGAAGGATTTAAAAAGGAAAGGAAATAGGTTTGAATAAAAACCTCATTATTAAATTACATTTGAGTGGCAGCCACCATTATTGCAAAGCATAGACTCTAAACATATTATTAGCATCAAAAAATGTTTGTTTTGTATCTTTGTATTAATGGGAAAATGTAGTAAACATAAATAGAAGATTTTCTATTTGGGGGAAATTCTCAAAAACAAAAAAGGGTAAATTAGTAGTACCTTAATGGAGGTAAGCTTTCTCTCTTGGCATCTATCAAGCACTTCTTGCCCCACTGTGAGTATGATCAGCTCTACCCAGCAGAGACTCCAAAAGAATGGAGAGTCTCAAGAAAAATAAAACTGCCTTCTTCTGGTCTGGAACATAGGGTGCTTTCACATTGATCTTTTGTTAGTGGCTTTTTAAAATTTCTTTCTTTTTTTAAATATATAAAGGTAAGAATGCTTATTAACTATGTGGGTGACAGATATTTGAAAAGACTTCATTCCAATAACTCATCGGCTTTAGTGTTTTAAGGCATTGCAAAAAAAAAAAATGGATAAAAGAGGGATAAATACCAGTGGTTATACCCGCATGTCCTCCTGGTGATGAGAGCAGTTGCAGTGAAAGCCAGCCAAGCCCACAGGGAAAATACCAGGTTGATTTGAACATGGCACAAAGTTGAGTTCCAGAAATCAATTCCTAACTCCCTAGTAATTCAAAAATTGGAGGCTGCCTGTGTGTAGAGAATGATGTGGGATCCCTCCCTCCCAAAGATATGACATTCCCTTTTCTAAAACCCATGAGGTAGGTGCTCTCTTGGGAAACTTTTGGAAACATAATGTTATGCTATGGGTAGAAAGGAGACATGGACTACTATTCCTGAGCATGTGGAAGAACTATATTCTATATAGTGCATGAAATAGCAGTTTGGGCAGCGCCATCTAAGGCTAAATTGATCCATATGATTGGAATTTTGCCCAGACCCTTTAACCAAAGGGGGGAAAAAAGGCATCATTTTGAAATTAGCATTATCAATACAGTAATACATTTTGAATGCTAGTTTGGCCTGACATAGGAAGTGATGTAATAAGGGAAAGCTTACTGCCCCTGCCCCTTGAACAGGAAATATTTTCCTTGAGGAATAGAATACTTGAAAACTGCAGATTGCATTTTAATATTAACCAGATTTCTACATTAAACATGATTTCCGAGAACAATTTGATTTTTCTTTTTTTTCCTCTCTCTTTACCCCCACTGCACCCCTCAAGCAAGTGATCAGAACTGCACTCAACCACAGCCAGCTCCTGGAATGGACCCAGGGCTGCCTGCAATTTAAATGTCAAACTTGGTGCCATTGAGTGGTGGAGAATCACTCAGCAACATGTGTCACTCATTGCTGCCCTGCCAATTGTTATTGTTTCTTGCTGCATTCAGATGGCTACAAATTCTCTCCTGGTTTCCTTGATTATCTCCAAGTGTGAAAATTTAAATCTTGTTTCTTCTTCACTCTGTTTAAGATGTGTAAGTGTAATTACCTTCTAGAACAACAAAGGAACAACAAGAAAATTACCAAACCTGTTTTATATTTTGAAAGGCACAGAATGGAATTTTTTTTTAAGCTTCTAGAACTAGTTTCTGTAACTAACTGCAGAGCTGAAAACCCTTTTAACTGGCTAAACATACCTATCCCCGGTGGACATATACACAAGAATTCTAAGCTACCAAAAATGGCCTCTCTCAGGGCAGACTTGACAGCAGTGACAACCCCTGATTGGTTAATGGAAGCACTTCAGGATTTATCAGTTTTGATTGCTTTAGTCTTTGGCAGTCAGTAAAATCGTGAAATAAAGACGATTTAACCACAGTTGTTCAGGGACGGGGAGGTGATTGAAGCAGGGCTACAAGTAATGTGCTGTCATTCTTGATTGGTAGAAAGCAGACGGTTGTGAAATGGGGGCCACAAAGGAGGATGAATAAGGAGACCAAGAATATAGAATTGCAAGGCAATAAACCCAAAGCATGGGTATTGGATGCCTGCAATAGCATTCATGAGGTTGATAATTACAGCCTTATAAGATAATGCAGGATATATGGTAAGCAATGGTTATAAACAGAGTTTTTATGACTTCACACAGGTAAATAAGAATTTCTACTAAATGGGGGAAGTAAGGAATTAGGAAAACAAAAAGTAACCGTGAAGTCACTCTGAGGATTTAGGAATATCCCATATCCCCCAAAAGTGGTGTCATAAGCAAAGGAACACATACAGCAAAACTGTCAGTAGCCATTGGCCTCTAGATGTGCTCCTCAATAAAAGTCACAAATGGGGCAGAAAGCAGTCATGCACAGTAGGTGGAATTCACCTGAAAATGACATTACCTTCTCCCTGCAGTGAGAGTTCATTTCTTCAGCAGAGAGGAATGTTTTAGACAAGACCTCTAGCTCTTGGGCATTAGAGGTTCTTGAGAGAAAAATAGCACAGTTATTAACTCTTTATCTCAATGCAGCATAAGTGCCTCAGAGTCACATCATCTCCTTCTCTATACTCACATCCTCAATCTGGCTTTACGAAGGAAGGAAGAAATCTAACATTTATAGAAAACTTACTATGTATTAGACTGTTTATTCTATATATTAAATTTTATTACATCTTACATCCAACAACCCTCTGAAATAGACATTATCTCAACTTACAAAATGAGGAAACAGGCACAGTTTATCTTCTAAGATCACAAGGCACAAGATGTGTGTGTGACGTATTCAATCACAGAAGCAGAATTTGAACTTAAGATTGCCTCAAAGATGTGTGCGCTTTTCATTATATCACATCTGCTACCCACAGGAGTCAGTTCTCAGTTTGACCTGATATCTGGGGTTATCAGTAAATAGCACTGGGCATCTGTGATTTATTTTTCTCAGCTTTTTCTCATTGTACTGATCCAATATCCAGAATGAGTCCTTTGCCCCAATATTCCTTCTTTAATCACTCCAGTGTCTGGGCCTGCAGTCAAAGTCTTCTGCTGATCCCCTGGTTCACTTGACTGAAGACCTGCCTGTCTATAACACAGCATCATTCTAAGACCTTCATTCTTTCTTCTATGCTAGTAGTTTCTGCAAAGTAGAGCTAAACCTTCAGGATGACTGCTTCTTGCCTGATTCTTCCACTGATTTGTTTACTCCCATATACTGAACCCACTCCTTCACAAACACACCCAATTTGGAAGACATTTTCCTAATTCTAGAAGCAGTGGGTACCTGTAGATGATGTTCTATTGGAGCTTCTATAAGAACTTTACAACACCTAAAAGTGTTTTTAGTGGTTTTACTTTGAACTATGAAAACACCTGAAGCAAAACTGATGGAACAAAGGGGGAAAAAGACAAGTTTATAGTTATAAAGATTTCAATGTTCCCATTAATTGGTAAGATAAATACATGGAAATTCAGTTGGTTACAACATTATCAATAAATGTCATTAATATCTACAGAGAAATAAATTTCAAATCCACAGAGTACAAACTCTACAAGTCCACACGAACCAGTCACCAAGATAAACCATATGTTTGGCTCTAAAATAAGTCTCAGTAGATTAATAAAGGTTAAAATCAAACAAAGCATATTTCCCAACTACAACTGGAATTAAATTAGGAAATAATAATAGAAATATTTCTGCAAAATATTCAAATGTTTAGGAATTAAAGAACATGTTTCTAAGTAACTCATGGATGAAGAAAAATTACTGGCTATAGTAAACATTTCTGATTAAACGAACATGAAAACAACATAAAAATCTGTGAGATACAGCAAAAAAAAAAAATGCTTAGAATGAAACATGTAGTTTTAAGTGCATCTATTATAAAAGAAGAAAGGTCCAAAATCCATGATACACACATCACCTTAAGAATCTTAATAAGAAAAGCAAGAGGACAAAATATAAGTTGCAGAAATAATAATCAGAAAAATCAATGAAAGCGTAGCAAGGTAATTTTTAAATATGAATAAAATTGATAAACTTATGCCTTAACTGATCACTAAATATTAACAAAATCAAGAATAAGAGAGGGAACATCACTACATTACATATACTTTAGATATTAAAAGATAATAAAAAATATAATAAAGAATTATACTAACGAATGTGAATATTTAGATGTAACAGACAAGTACTTTGAAAATCAAATTGGCCAAAACTGATGAAAGAAGAAACAGACAATGTAAATAATCTTCTGTCTGTCAAAGAAACTGAATCTGTAATTACATATCTTCCCCCAAAAAAGGATTCAAGTCCCATAATGGCTTTGGGGTGAATTCTGTCAAGGATAGAACTGTTATTGTTTCTTGCTGCATTTAGGAATAAAGTAATCCTATGCACATTTTTTTAGGATAAAAATGAGAAAGCAACATTCTTGGACACTTTTTGCAGATTTTGCACTGATAGCAAAACCATAAAAGACATTGCAAGAAGGATTTGTAGATCAGTATTACTCATGAATGTAGAAACAAAAGTTCCAAATAAAATTTTAGCAAATTAAGAAATATTTAAACTTGATGATATACCACCGTCAAATGGTATTATTATCCCAACAATGTAAAATTGGTTTAATTTTCAAAAATCAGTTGATATGCTTCAGCATGTTAGTAAAATAAAAGGAAAAAAGAAAAACCTGTGACCAACTCAGTAGATACAGAAAATAAATTTGACAAAATTAAACATTCATTTGTGATAAACACTCTCAGTACATTAGGAATAAATAGTATATTTCTCAATTTTATGAGGGCACCTACAGGAAATCTTTAGTTGATATCAAACTTACTGGTAAAAGACTGACAGCTTTTTACCTAAAATCAGAAACAATGCAAATATGTCCTTTAACGACCTCTGTTCAACATTGTATTCCAATTCCTGCCTAATGCAATAAGACAGGGGAAAAAATAGCATACAGATCGGAAAAAAAGCGACAACACACTCTTTACTAATGACATGATCACAAACAAAAAACTCCCAAAGAAAACCTACAATAAAGCTATATGAACTTAATAAGTGTCTTTATCAGAGTCATAATATGTAACGGTAATATAATGAATTTGTATGAAAACTGCAGGAATGTTTCATACAGCTATTTTTCGCATACTTTGAATGATGGACTATGAAATGTGGGAAAATTCACTTTAGGGAAAATCAAGATATCTAGATAAATACAAATTAGGAAAGACATCCTCTCTTAATGACAATTGAGCCTGCTCCACAATGTACATCACTTGAAACCAAACTCTCTGTGTGTGTATATATATATACATATATATATATATATATGTATGTGTATATATATGTATATATATGTATGTGTATATATATGTATATATCTTATAGTGAAGTTAAAACTAAGATATAATGATGAGCCAAAGTTACTACCAATTATGAAAGGTAATATCATTTTCAGGTTGCTGAAATGGAATTCCAGCATATAAGACATTAATTGCCAATCAGAAGAGAGATGCCATATATATAAAGAAGCTCTGGACAGAAGATTAATACCAGGAGCATCGAATCACTTCTTAAGCTAAGGGATCTAACATCACTTTAGCACTTGTAATTTATCATTATTATTTGGCCACGAAATGAAAAGGTGAGCCAAATGGTATGTGCCTTCCAGTGGTAAGTTTATGTTGGAATGAGATATTGGGCCACCGGAGCTGCTAAAATATGTTTTAATGAATTCATAAAGAAAATCCAGACACTTAAAAAAATAACAAGGCCTACAACAGTGTATTTCAACAGGTTTGCTAAAGGGGAATCTATATTTTTCCTTGAGACTTACTTCCTCTGATTCTGTATTGCAAATGTAGACATTGTAAAATGAAGAGATCATTGGTTTCATCTTAAATACTAATGAGTCAAAGGCCAGAAGTTTTCAATTTAAGGCCTAGATTTGTGATAGAGCTGCTTTTCATACAGGTGACTTTACCTCATACATTCCAGATTGTGCATCAACAGGAATTATTTTTCATATGCTCCCTAAGTAAATAGAATGACAAATATACACAAAAACTTTGTCACAATGTTAAAGAATTATCACAGCTCTGAGTAAATTACTATAATCACATAAAATTATTATAACTGCAAAGATGTATTTTTTATTAAACTTCATGTGACAATGGTTAATGATTGTCCTAAAAAAATGCTAGGTGATACAGCTACTAATATTAATAATAGTCTACACTTTACTTTTACCATGTTTACTATGCACAGTATTCTTTGTTACAATGCATCCAATCCTCATAACAACCCCAGAAAGAATGTATTATTATTTTCTCCATTTTGGAGGTGAGATAATCAAGGTACAGACAGTTTAAATTGTTGCCAAGGTCATTTAGCTAGTAAATGGCATGGTTTCTTTTCATAAGCATGTTTGTCAGGGTTGAGATTTATAAACAAGTGTGTCATACTCTAAAGACTGGGCTGTTAAACACTATGATATTCTGTATTACAAACCAAAAAAAGTAAAAGTATCTAGAAAAACCAGACATTCTGTAGTTTTTCTCCCACCCTTAAAAGCTTTGTGCACAAAATATAATAAGGTATTGTGGAAATACGGAATTAATAATAAGTAACAATTTAATCTTTTAGTAATTAGAATTTGCCATTTAAGAACCAAAGGCTACCACATATACAAGTCACATAATTTTACCAAAATAGTCACACAGAAAACAAAATTAAAAAAAAAAAATAAGAGAACTAAATAAAAGTCCATATCGTTGAAATAATTAGAATGATCAGCTCTATTAAAGTCTATGTGAAAACACACAGACACAAACACACACACACATACACGCTATCCTTTCTTGTAATTTTTTGAGTTGGTATACCAGAATTTCAAATAACTAAGCTTTTATACATCACTGAATTCTAATCAAGGAATAAAAAGGTTCTAAAAATCGCCTTGGAGAAGTGAAAACCAAACAGCTTCTAAACACATTTAGCAGTGAGAAAAGTGACTTTCATGGTGAAAACCGTATTGGGGTGAATACGCAGGAAAAATATCGGCTAATGGCTAACTGCCGCAAAGACTAATAATTCTTGCAGAATTATGAAGACAAAGCTGAAAGGATCTCTGAAGATATTTGAATTCCTCCCTCCCTTCTCCATAGTACCAGGAATCCTTAATCCAAACCATTCTAGATAGAAGAGTCTCTTCTTTATTTTAAGGAAATATCCAGGGTCTCCGATTTCAAAATTGCCCTCACTCACACATTTCGTATATTTCCCCCAGCTTTTGTAAATCTCTCTCTTTTTATTAAGTAAATATCACTTTCCCATTTGAGTACTGGGTCTGGAGAATGAGTATTATGTATGCCTTCTCTTTTTCCCTATCCAAGAAAATATTCAGGAAACAAAGTTCCAACAGAGCCCCAGAGAAATAGCTCTACATCTTGCTATATATCTTGCTATATATCTGGAGATCCTTGTCCACCACTTTTTCCTACCCATATCAACTCTCAAACAAAAAAACATGTTTGAGCACACAAATACACACACACACACACACACACACACACAGGCCTTCCTCGAGGAGCTTTCACCCTACACACATTCTAGGATCATTCCATTCTAAGCTAGTCCCATTCTCTTTCCCAAGTGTGATCTTTGAAACACAGAGCACATTTTTCATATTTACATATGGTACTTACTAAATATATAGATTCCATGGTTCCTTTCCAGGCCTATAGAAACAGAATGTGTAGGGCTTGAACCCTGGAATCTGTATTTTTTTTGAGACAGGGTTGTGGAGTCCTAAAGAGTTAAAAGAAAATTGAAAAATGGACTTAGCTGGCAGGGACAGAAACAGGGATAGAGGGGAACAAATGTTCCAAGAAATGAGGTCAACTGCAAATGGCTCACCTGCACCCAAGCATTCTGTCTGCAAGCATTCGGCCTAAGCAGTACGATCTTATAAAATTCCCCTCCAGCCCCTGTCTCTTGACAGACAGCCTTCTTTCTGCTGTCTTGCCCTTTGCTTCCTTGCAATGTATCTCTCCCTTTCCTCCAAATAAATCTGCTTTTCTAAACTATTGTCTTGGCAAATTCCTTTACTATCTTTGTGCCAGCCTCAGACAATCGTTGACCACAACAAGGGTCTCTATTGCCCAGGCTGGAGTGCAGTGGTGTGATCATAGCTTACCGCAGCCTCTACCTCCTGGGGCTCAAGCAATCCTCCCACCTCAACCTCCTGAGTAGCTGGGACTACAGACATGTGCCACCATGCCCAGCAAACGTTTTTTTTTTAATATTTTTTGTTGAGACGGAGTTTGCCCAGGCTGGTCTCAAACTCCTGAGTTCAAGTGATCTGCCCACCTCGGGCTCCCAAAATGTGGGGTTTACAGGCATGAACCACCACGCCTGGCTGGAATCTGCAATTTTAAAACAAGCTCTTTCTGCAATTCTTACACAAATTAAACCCTGAGAGGTTCCAATTGAGCTTAATATCAGGTGTCAAAGGCTCTAGTTCAGAAAGGCTCTTCTTGCTTTCTGGCAGGAAACTCTAAGTTGCTCAGACAACTGAGTGCCTTTAGTGAGAGGTCCCCCACTGTTCAAACAATGCCAGGGTCACAATCAAGAGCGAGGTTCAAAGATACCTAAAATTGCCAAGATAACGCACCCTTTATTAATCAGCTATGTATTAAAAGTGAATGATGCTCTCTCACTGAATACTCTGGTTCACCCAAAACACCAAAATGCCAATGAATATCTCAGGAAAGAAGATAGCTCTTTTCTGAGGTTCTCCTGGCTCCCCTTGAATCTGTGGAATTTCCATCTGAACACAAAATGTATTTTTGTTAATAATAATGAGGAAGTCCCTGAAACTTTTGATTCTATGTCATCTTTAAAGGAAACATTTAGCTTTCATTAGTGTTTAAGCATAGTAATGCAAAGGATAATATACATCTTAGCATGCTAAAAATGTGAAAGGATTTATCTTATTGGTTTTGATATTCTTCGATATGCCTTATTATTTTTGTGACTTCTCTTGAACTTACAGACTTGATACAAAAATACCTCCCAGCATGTAGAAATTTTATCATTTGGGGGAAAATATATTGTAACATATCTCCAGTGTTATGCAAATCCTATAGTTGGGGCATTGAATAATTACATCTATCCATACCTTTTTTTTGAGGCAGAGCCTCCCTCTGTTGCCCAGACTGGAGTGCAGTAGCATGATCTCAGCTCACTGCAACCTCCACCTCTTGCTTTCAAGTGATTCTCCTGCCTCAGCCTCGTGAGTAGCTGGAATCACAAGCACCCACCACCACGCCCGGCTGATTTTTGAATTTTTAGTAGAGAAGAGGTTTCACCATGTTGGCCAGGCTGGTCTCGAACTCCCGACCTCAGGTGATCCGCCTGCCTAGGCCTTCCAAAGTGCTGGAATTACAGGCATGAGCCACCATGCCCAGCCTCTATCCATATTTTTTTTTAACCAAATTGCAAGGTATTCATCATATTATCTAAACTACATTAGAACAATGGCACATGTCCAAAAAAGATAAAGTAGTGTCATTTTCCCCCTTTATATGAACATTTATATAAACTCTACCAAATGCAAATTAATCTATAGTGACAGAAAGAGAGTGGGGGATAGGGATGAGTGGGTAAATAGGTGGTTGCATTGGAATTGAGTATAAAAAAGCACAAGTTTGGGAGTAATAGAAACATTGATTATTTTGATTGTTGATGGTTTCACAGGTGTCGGAACTGAATAAAATGTACAAATTAAATACATGTAGTTTATTTCCTCAATAAAGCTGTACAAACGATGGATGGAAAGCTATGTACAGTATTATTTACAAGCTAAATCAAACAAGGATGTGTTGATTACAAATTTGTCTTTTTTGCATATCTTTTTCCCCACTGGAATCAGAGTACTTGCTCTTATGTCAAAAGGTCATCTCTTATTACAAATATCAAGTATGTTCCAAAGTACGCAAGTCGTTCAAACAGCAGAAGTGGGAAGGAAAGAATCCATCTAACAGATAGTGTAGGGAAAAACAGGGTTTTAATCTAACTTTACAAAAATAAACAAAGACTGCAAGTATGTTTTGAGCCTTGGTTTCTGGTAGAATGGTAGTGCTAATTATAAAATTAGGGATTTGGGGGAGATTTTGGTTGAGTTTGGATTTAAAACATGTAAAGTCTGCAGAGTCAGTACGATGTGTATGAAAGCAGTTGGAAATGTGAAACTGTAATAGTGGGCAGCTGTTCCCATTCCTGCTCCTCTATTTAATATTTTCATATCTGTTTAGAGTAGTGCTGTCCAATAGAATATTCTGCGATAGTGCAAATGTTCTATCTCTATGCTATCCTGTAGGATAGTCACTACTGGCTGTGGCTATTGAACATTTGAAATGTGCCTGGTTAATAAACTTTAATTCAAATTAATTTAAATTCAGTAGCCACATATGGCTAGTGGCTACCATATTAGACAGCAGAGATATGGAAAATCATGGCCCATTCAAAATCCCAATCTAGGAACTTCAGATAAACCAATCTGCCTCATTTTTAAATTTTCCATTAGTTCTTTATTGAATATTAATTAAATGCTTATATTGTTTTGTGTATTATTGTATTCTCACCATTTAGCACAAATAAGGTCTTGCCCTCATGAAAGTTTTGTTCCACTCCATCCCATTGGTCACCAAATCAAATTCCAGAAATTGGAACTTCTTTCAACTTTACCTACCTCATCTCTGCTACTTTCAATAAAGTCACAAGGTCATTAAAATTCATCCAAAAGGGGGAAATAACCTAAACATTTTCTTTTAGTTGTTGTTGTTGCTTGGTTTTTATAGTGCAAAATGGAAATAAAAGTTGCATTTCAACCAGTTATTTTGATGTCATGTTAGAATCCCTAAAACTAAAATACTAAGTATTGGTTTCTCAAGCAGAAGTTATGAAATGTTGAAGACATCATGTCATATGATGTCTCCCTCTTTTCCACTGCCAAAGATCTGCTGATAGTAAGTATTGGTTGAAATACACTGCAAAATTTGATTCAGCCATCTGATTGTTCATGCTGATATATGTGCATTGGTTTTATGTATGTCTGTATTTAGGTATGTCTGTGTGTTGCTACAGTCTATAGTGAAACAAGTATTTTTACCCAGGTATAAAAACAAACCAGTCGGGGTGGCTCTTGCCTATTATCCCAATACTTTGAGAGGCGAAGATGAGAGAATAGCTTGAGCCCTGGAGTTTGAGACCAACCTGGGCAAAATACTAAGATCCTATCTCTACAAAACATTTAAAAATTAACCGGGTGTGGTGGACGCATGTCTGTATTTCCAGTTACTTAGGAGGCTACGGTGAGAGGATCGCTTGAGCCCCTGGGGTTGAGGCTGCAGTGAGCTATGATGGTGCCACTCCTCTCTTGCCTGGGCGACAGGGTAAGAACCTTTCTCTACAAAATAAATAATAAAATAAAATAAAAGATAAAGACATCCTCTTACAAAGGGGAAAAACACGTTTATTTGAAGTGGCCCAAATATTCATATACTTAGTGAAATTGTCCATTATATATATCTGAAGTTCTGAGCAACAGCGTGGGCAGTGTACGTTTTTCCTGTGCAAAGTATGTAGCATACCTTCTGAATTGTTTTTCAGTAGAGATTTCCTTAATTGGTCATAAAGCCTTTGTAAGCAGACTGAAACTTTTTAATTAGTGAAGAATGGTTTCAAGTCATGGGTGAGGGGGGGAAAGAAACTTGTCAAAGCCTTTATCATGTGATCACAAATCCATCCAGAACTGTAAATTTGCCAGAGAAACCCACTGAATGACCCTGAGGGAAACCAAGTACATTTATGAAGGAAACATCAAACCCATACGAGTGTCAAAAGGATAGGAAATCGATGTCTGCAAAGTCTTTAGACTGTCAAAAAGACATACTTTTGCCTACGTTGGCTCTGACTCCTTGGGATACCCAAAGGAATTATTAGAGACTCTGAACAGCAAGTCTCATTACCATAGATGTAATAAAGCTTATTTTCTGCAGACTTCTTGGTTATCACTATTTAAAAGTGGTGAAATGCTGATAGTCCCAATATTCTCATGAAACGTGGAGTAGCTAAATCTAATTTTTGAGTCTAAAATTGCTAACTTCCTAGCAAACCCAATAGGAATTACATGAATGACTATTTTCATGCTTTTAACGAAAAGCAACTTGTTATATAAAAAAAATTGTTATAGTTTAAAGGAATGGGGGAAAAGATATTTCTGACCTAACACTATTGAAATAACATCCAAATAATTTATCCTGATAGGTTGCAAATAAAAATACCACAATGTTCTGTAGCAGTGAATTAGCTTAGCATGTGAGTATGTGTATAGTACATAAACCACTATTTGACTATGCCTTTTGTAATACAGGGAACAAAGTAAGAAAGAACACCGGTCATCTGGAAGAAATACAGGATCCTCAGGAAACAATGAGAAGAGGACTTTGCCATGCCTATCTTCAGATTCCAAGCCTCGGGTTACTTTATCATTATCTATCCCAAATCCTGGACACAAAGGGAAGGCACAAAGTAATCTGCCTTTCCAGAATCCAAAGGGATTCTATTGCTCTATCACCAGGGTGCTTTAATTTCCATCATGAACAAATGGTGCTTTGAAAGACTGCACATCTAATTTGTTGACTGTTTTCATTAGTGTGGTTTTCTTGGTAACCAATATGGGAGAAGTAGTTGTTTGGGCCTCCGAGACTGTGACCAAGGCAGCTCATAACAAAAGATGGCTCTATGCAGAGATTTTGTTGTTGTTTTCATTTCTATAAAAATAGTTTCTCTCAATAGCTGCATTGTATAGACTTTTCGTCCTAGTTTAATTTTCCCAATCTTCCCTATTTATAAGAACCTCCTGGAATGACTGCTAAATACAGATCATCAGACCCTGCCCT
The DNA here is from genome assembly GCF_028885655.2 of Pongo abelii. Lineage (NCBI taxonomy): Eukaryota > Metazoa > Chordata > Mammalia > Primates > Hominidae > Pongo > Pongo abelii. Next base: position 87,052,428 of record NC_072004.2, read on the forward strand.
ACAGATTCTGACCCCTAAGGAGGGTCTGGGATTCTGAATTTTTAGCAAGTGTCCCTTGTTTGAGAAACACTGCCCTGGGTCATCATCCTGCTTCAATCAACTATCAAAAGCAAATGTTGGTGCCAAATGATAGAACTTGGATCTGAGCAAGTTCATGAAATCCTGATAGCATCTTAGTTCCTCTCACCTTCTTTCCAACTTTCATGGTCTTTAAGAGATGTTTATAGAAAGTTGTCCATCTAGCTGTTGTTACAATAGGAGGCAGGGGAAACTTGTACCATGGTCTGTTAAAGTTGTTCTTCTCATTTAGAATTATATTCCATACTTCTGACAGATGGCTTCAGAAATAGCTTGATCATCTTCTAACTATTTTAACATTGACTTGGCTTCTATTGTTCAGGAACCAGACTCCGAGGTGGAGATGTGCATGCACTAAGTTTATTGGAGAGCTCTTGGGATATCTTTGAAGGAGTGAGAGAAGCAGGAACAGAAGGAAATGCTGAACAGCAAGCATTGCAACAAAGGCATCAGCTGATCTCAAAGAGAGCTGTGGGACAGGAAGGCCCTTCAGAATTGTCCCCAGCTCTGCCAAGATGGCCAGGTCTTTATTCTTCCCTGTTTATGTTTTCTTGGATGCGGGCTTCCCTTGGGGTATGACCTTGAGCAAGGCACTTTTCTTCTTCGGAGAGCAGTCCTCAGAGGGAATTCAATCATGATCCATCAGCAGTCAACTCCAGCTGGGAAACAAATTAGTTCTGAATGTTGTGAAGACAAGATCTGGGACGTGTATCACAATGTCTACTACAAAAATTGGCTATCGAGTATCGAGTCCAATCGTGCTCACCTTCATTCATATCTGGTTGCTCTATGTTTCAATAAGAAAACAAATAATCTTGCAGCCATGGTCACCTTTGAGAAACCTAAGACACCCTAAACACTTTAAGACAGATGATTTAACACATTTTCAATGCACAATAAGAAGGAGGGTCAACATATTGTAGCACTAAGATGTCAGGTTTCATTAGAGTTAGTTGTTCCAGGAAAGCAAAGGGAAATAAAACACAGAGAAACACTAACAAAGACTCATATTACCAGCCTCTTAAATACACTGACCGTATATTGGTATTTTATATTGAAAAAAAAAGGAAATGTGCATTTTACGTATTTCAGTGAATCAATACTCTCATCCACTAATGCCTCTCATCAATCATTTAGTGGTCAGACAATCCCACAAACAAGAAGTCCAACCAAGCTCGCTTCTGGAGTTCTTATGAATTTCCAGTGTTGTGTGCTGGCCTTTCATAGTGAACACGTCACAGGGTAACAGGCAAATACAGCACCAGTCTACTGCTAAATGGTCTGATTCTCACATTTTCAACTGGAGAAAATCATGCTTAATTCCAGTGTCAACAGAGGTCTTATTTAACCAAGAAAAGGAAGACAGTGTAATCCTTGCTCCAGTGTTGCCTGTGAAGAACCCAGTGTAGGTTTTCTGCTGTCCTTCCTGAAGTGGAAGATCTTTAGAAGTAAACCCTGGCAATTGTGAATGGGAAGTAGGATAAAGCTCATCTACTTGCATGTTCAATTCGAGCGCAGGCAACACTATGGACTTTGAACATATATGGCCATTGTTCTGGTAAATGGTAAATGTTTGATGAGCCAGAACCCAAATCTAAGTCAACATGCCCCCAGAGAGAACAAAGGTCATCAGGCCTTGCTGCTGATTAACTCATGCTAATCACTGATCTGATAAGAGTTCTTGATAATTAATCTCAATGTCAGTTTTCATTTCACTTGGAAATTGCCACTTTCTCTTTATTCTATTTGGGGAAAAAGGGATAAGTCATCTCAGAAGTAGTCTTCTGTCATTCTCATAGTATGTGCTCCTCAACAAAGCATGTTCCTTTTCACACTTTTCTTCCCCACACTAACAAATTTATTCCTCACTACTGGCCTTTCCGTTGACTATTCTCACTTGATCTGAGCACCAGTGGAAGAGGAAGGAAGAGAAGACCATGACCCTGTTCACTGCCCCAGAGCCTTCTTCCCTATCCTACTGCTGCAGTGACACAAATTACATGAGACATGATCAACTTTAATAAATGATTGCAATAAATAGAAATTACAACTTAGTGTCAATTTTCCCCTGCTATTTTATAAATATATTGTAAGGAAAATGTAACAAATAAGTCACACATTTCATAGAGATTTCTTCATCTACATCCCTGCTTTTGAACTTTTCATACCTATTCATAGGGTCTGAGCATTCCTGTGAAAAATCTTTTTTCTAAACTCTGCTGTGTGTCTTTATGACCACCATTCAAAAGTTTCACCTTCCATGCACTTGAGTTGATTTTCTGCCAGGGTGCATTCCCACCACTTCACCTAAACTATTTTTACCCAAGACTGAGCTATTTTAACTGGAACAAAAATCAGAAATAACTCGTTTTATATTTGGGGTCAGGAAGGTGAGCATGGTGGCTCATGCCTGTAATCCCAGCACTTTGGGAGGCGGAGGCAGGCAGATCACATGAGGCCAGGAGTTCGAGACCAGCCTGGCCAACATGGTGAAACCCTGTCTCTACTAAAAATGCAAAAATTAACCAGGCATGGTGATGGCACACCTGTAATTCCAGCTCTTCAGGAGGCTGAGGCACGAGAATCGCTTGATCCCAGAAGACGGGAGGTTGGAGTGAGCCGAGATCATGCCACTGCACTCCGGCCGGGGCAACAGAGCAAGACTCTGTCTCAAAAAGAAAAGAAATAATTGGGGTCAGGGAAGAAGTCAAAATATACAAAGGAACAGCTATGCTCACCATTGGTTTTCTAAGTCCCAGAAAACAGATAGGGCATGTAGACGGGCTAGACATCCCGAATCTAGAGCAGCAGTCTCCAAGGGCATAGGAACTTCAGGCCACATCCCCTCAAAGTCATCCCATCAGAGTGAATTTCAAATGCACTTTCTTATTCTTCCTAGGATATATGAACTGAAGTATCCATATTCATGAATGAACACACACCTACACAGACATCCTATAAGAAGGCATATTAAAAATATATAAATTTCTAATTACTCTATAATTTGCAAGACATTTTCACAGTGGACTTAGGATTTCATAATATTAGGTGTCTTTTCTCAAGCCTCTGCCTTATTTCTCTGCTCCCTTTCAGAGGTAAACTCATTAACTTGTTGTGTATTTGTGTTGTCTCTTCCCCATCACCTTTTTTACTTTCCTCAATCAACTGCGATTAAATGTTATCAATATCACTCTACTAAAATAGCTCTTACTGTGGTCAAGAATAAGCCTCATGTTGCCAAATCTAGTGGCCAACTTTCCGTCTCATTTTACTCAACTTCTGACAGGTTTGGTACAGTTGAGTAGTCTTTCCTTTGACTTCTATGACACCTGATTTTCTATTTCATCAGTGTTCTTCTTTACTTCCCTTCTCTTTCTCAACATAAATTTTGTCCACTGTTATTTTCTCTATGTATTTCCTCACTAGGTGATTTTAAACAATCCTGTGGCTTAAATTCCCTATGTATAAGCTTATGACTTCTGTATTCGCATTCCCAGGTCTGAGTTGTCTGCCCTCTGTACAATTAACACCAATACGTGAATGTGTGAGAGGCATCCAGGAAGCTTCTTACTTTAACCTGACCAAAAACTTATGCTTTTTTCCCCTCTGCATCTGCCCTTTCCCCAGTCATTCCTATTAATAGTGCAGATCACGGTCCACTCAGTTTAATCAAGTAAGAAGTCTGCATATTACCCTTGATTCCTCTCTTATTTCTTATCTCATATAAAGTCCATTAATGAAACGTACTTTCCAAACTTCAAAACATAGCCCAACTCAGCTAATCATATCCAGCACTAGAATTCTCAAGATTTTCTTACTTGCGTTACCACAAGACTCCAACTTACATTTTGCCTTCACTCTTACCTACAATTCTTTTCCTACAAAGAGCCAAAATTATATTTTAAGAACAAGAACCAGATCAAGTCACTCTCTTGTTCAAGACCCTCCAAAAGCTTCCATACTATTTAAAACAAAATCCAAATTCCCTACCCTGACCTCAAAGGCCATATATGATCAACCTCATTTCTCTTCAATTCTATCCCGCCTGACTCTGCAGCAGGCATGACTGTCTTCCGGTTCCTCGAACTTACCAGTGGTTTATTCTTGCATAAGATCTTCTTTTGTTTTTTTTGTTTTTTTTTTTTTTTAATTTCCATAGGTTTTTGAGGAACAGGTGGTGTTTGGTCATACAAGCACCATTCTTTCATGGTGATTTGTGAGATTTTGGTGAGCCCATCACCCGAACAGTATACATTGTACCCAATTTGTAGTCTTTTATCCCTCACTTTCTTCCCACCCTTTCCCCCATGTCCCCAAAATCCATTGTATTATTTTTATGCCTTTGAATCCTCATAGCTTAGCTGCCACTTATGAGTGAGAACATATGATGTTTGGTTTTTCATTCCTGCATTGCTTTACTTAGAATAATGGTCTCCAATTCCATCCAGATTGCTACGAATGTCATTCCATGCCTTTTTATGGCTGAATAGTATTCCATGGTATATATAATATATATATAATATATTATAGAATATATAATTATATATAAAATATATTTAATGTTTTATATATTATATAAAACATATTTATTTATATATTATATGTTATATATTTATATATAACATATAATAATTTTAAATATATTTTATATATAAAATATAATGTATATTTTAATATATATATTTTATGTATTTATATATATTTAATATGTATATTATATATGATATATATGATATATAATATGTATATTATATATTATATATTATATGTATATAATATATGTAATATGTATATCATATATATTATATATAATATATATAATATGTATATCATATATATTATATATAATATATATAATATGTATATCATATATATTATATATAATATATATAATATGTATATCATATATATTATATATAATATATATAATATGTATATCATATATATTATATATAATATATAATATGTATATCATATATATTATATATAATATATAATATGTATATCATATATTATATATAATATATAATATGTATATCATATAATATATAATATATATGATATGTATATTATATATTATATATAATATATGATATACTGCAATTATATAATATATAATATGATATATTATATAATATGGTATATATAATATTATATGTATATATGCCATGGAATACTGTTCAGCCATAAAAAGGCATGAAATGACATTCGTAGCAACCTGGATGGAATCGGAGACTTATGGAAAAAAAAAAAAAAGATCTGATGCAAGAATAAACACACTGGTAGGTTCGAGGAACCAGAAGACAGTCATGCCTGCTGCAGAGTAAGGCAGGATAGAATTGAAGAGAAATATATATATATTATATATGTAATATATTATATATACATATATGTGTATATATATGATATTCATATATACATTATATATACTATATATACACACACCACAATTTCTGTATCTGCTCATTGATGGGCATTTGGGCTGGTTCTATACTTTGGCAATTGTGAATTGTGCTGCTATAAACATGCGTGTGCAAGTATCTTTTTCCTATAAAGACTTCTTTTCCTCTGGGTAGATACCCAGTAGTGGGATTACTGGATCAAATGGTAGTTCTACTTCTGGTTCTTTCAGGAATCTCCACACTGTTTTCCATACTGGCTATACCAATTTATATTCCCACCAGCAGTGTAGAAATGTTCCGTGTTCACCACATCCCCACCAACATCTATTATTTTTTTGATTTTTTGATTATGGCCATTCTTTGCATCAGATCTTTTGAACTTACTGTGCATTCTGCCTGGAACATTCTTCCTAGATCTTCACATAACTGGTTCTCTCAATACATCAAGCCTGGGCTCCAGTGCTACTTTCTCAGGGAGCCTTTCTTTAATCATCCTGTCGAGGTAGCCACCATTCCCACCATCATTCCCAATTACCTTGCTGCACTTTTGTACTACAGCACTTAGAGTACCTGAAATTACCTTCTGTATTCGTTATTTTTGTAAGCTTTACGAAGGCAAGGTCTCTGTGTGTATTTAATCCTGGAACACGGATCAGTGGCTGGAAAGAATAAACACTCAATAAATATTTGTGAAATGGAAGAATTGGTTCCTTTCTCTCATTTCTTCCTCTTCAATTGTGTTCTTTCACGGGTTCCAAGAATCAGTCCTTGATAAACCCTATGACTTTGAAAAAAATCTCTATTCAGAGTAATAAAAAAAATCTGATTAAACTTTTGAAATTATCCCTTGGTTGGGTTCATTATTGGATAAGCCACCTTTTCTAACAAGCCACTGGGACAATCTTTTTGCTTTTATATTGCTTTTTTTCATCACCAAGTTATGTTATCATTCATTTTAATGAACAGCATATAGGTACTGTAGTAAGTAGCATGTGATTTAAAGTCAAAATGGCCTCAATCATCACTTTCTCTGGAATTCATCCTTGACTTATTCAACCACGTCCTGACTACTGAATATGTTTAATATTTTGCTATTCAGTTAAAACCAAATTATTACAGCTTTCTAGTTCACTCTCGATTCTCTTATATATAATTCTAAAAATCCAATTTCATTCCAAAATCAAATTTAATTCCTGAAATAATAGGATATGTTGTAACTTTTTGACAAACTTTGTTGGTAAAATCTGACCTAAATGGATAGAAAGTTATTGATGGTCTAGTCTATTTCACTTAAGGTGCATATTCATATGTATAGTTGCAAAATTGCTAAGGTGTTTGATTATGGGTCGTCTCACCCAAATCTCTTCTTCCTGAAAAGTCCCTGTGGCAACAGTTTCTTTGCCCAATAGCAACAGTCGTTACCATTTTATTCTGTGCTTTTTCAGAGATAAGCATTTGGATGCAAATGTGACTAGATATTTTTCTACACAAATACAGCACATACTATACACACACACACAAACACACACACATTTCTGCAACTTTTTTTCACAACAATATATCATGGGCATCAATTAAAATTAGTTTGCCCAATTATTTTCTTACAGTCTTATTTTACTTATTTTACTATATGAATGTGTCATAATTTATTTATCCAGTCCCATTTACAGATATTTTAATTATTTTCAATACTTTGCTATTGTAAGTGATGTACCAAACCTCATATCAGACATAGCTGTACAATAAATAATTAGAAAAATAGCTCAGGAAAATGGGCAAAGGATATTAAAAGATAATGCACATAAAAGAAAATGCAAATATATTTTCTTACTGATTTCACATTTCTTATAGATTTTATATATTCACAGGAAGTATGAATATATTACAGAAATTAAACCTTTGTCTCTGACATGCTTTACAAACACATTTTCCCAATTTTCGACTTGACATTGGACTTTATTTATGGTATTTTTATAAGAAGTTTTTATAATTTTTATGTAATCAAATTGTTGACCTTTTTATATTTTAAATTTTATGAAATTTATATATTAGGAAAGACTTCCCACTCAAAAATAATTGATATAAAATGATTCCATGTTTTATTTTCTATGCTGATACATATCTATTTACATTCAAATTTTGATTTTGGGGTGTCTTTTTGGCTAAGAGGCCTGGTGTGATCCAGTTTTCACCCTGGAAGCCACCCAGTATTTATTCCCAATACCATTTAGTAAATAATCTTTTGTTATTGTTTTTTCAGTTTTCTGGGTTTTTTTTGTTTGTTTTTCAGTTTTCTTTTCATTATACAAAGTGCTTCAGGGTCCAGAGTGGCAACCCGTAAAGAAAATTCGATTTTCTTTTTCATACTGACTGACTCACAGTACAATTTCTATTAAGGCTGGCACAATTTCTGTTATGCTCTGGGTCTGGGGGTACACACTGGGTTGCGTGATGGTGTAGGATGTGCAAAGGCTGCCACCCCCTTCCCAAGGGGCCAGAAGGGGTTCTGTTCATGCTCATTTGAGACAACTAGACATTTGAGCACAGGCCAAGTGGCTTCTCTTTCCTCTGCTTCCTCATACTTATTTTGGAATCTCAAATGTTAGAAAACAGGTAAAATAGTAAAATAAATAAAAATAATTTTTTGAGGAAGTTATTCTTTCTTTTCATTATAGTTATTTTTTAATGTGACTATTGAAGTCTCTGCAATTCAAGCTAATAAACAGTTGTAGTATGTGCATCTTACTTTCTATAGCAAGTTATGTTTCTATCTTTAACCAGACATTTTATATTGTTTAAAACTTTCCAGTTGGTAAATTCTATCATGAGGGTATTCATTCAATTAATAAAATCCCTGAGTGCTTTCTATGACAATTTATCCTACTCAAGGATGTGAAAGACTCATAAATAAAGATAAGGTCTCATTTCATCCTAGCTTTCTGGCATAGTTTAGACAGAACAGACAGTAGCAGAACATATTCTTTGCAAGGGCAGGAAACACCTGTAAAACAAAATAGAATGTGATAAACGTTGCCATAAAGATGCAAGAAATAGCCTGGGCGCGGTGGCTCATGCCTGTAATCCCAGCATTTTGGGAGGCCAAGGCAGGCGATCACACGGTCAAGAGATGAAGACCATCCTGGCTAACATGGTAAAACCCCGTCTCTACTAAAAATACAAAAATTAGCTGGGCGTGGTGGCATGCACCTGTAGTCCCAGCTACTCGGGAGACCGAGACAGGAGAATCGCTTGAACCCAAGAGGCAGAGGCTGCAGTGAGCCGAGATGGTGCCACTGCACTCCAGCCTGGTGACAGAGCGAGACCCCATCTCAAAAAAAAAAAAAAATACAAGTAATATCTCTAGTATGTCGAAGGGAGAGAGCAATTCCAAAAGTTTCAGGTAAATGTCATAGAAGCAATGTCATTGGACAAGCCTTTGAAATCCATTTGGCATTTTAACATGTCAAGATAATGATGTAAGGACATTCCAAAAAGTGTGAGCTTCATCCAAAAAAGGGTGTGGAAAGAAGATGATTGTTCTGACAACAAACTATCAGAAGGTTGTAGGAATGGAAACCAGAAAAGAGAATTAATCCCTCCAAATCTCATACTCCATCTGCCTCAAAACTCTTGATTTTAACTTCCATTTTTATCTTATGCCACTTTGTTCTTCTCCATTACCAGGTTACCTCCCTAACCCAGAGACTAATCATCTCATTCTTAGATGATTGAAATATGTGGAGCTTGTGGTTCTATGCCTTGGTCTTCACAGTGTTCTTATTTCACCAGAATATTATTATATTAAGGCTTTAGAGAAAACCCTTTGGTGGCTCCTTTAATATCTACAGGATATTGTCAAAATGCATTGATATGATGTCTAATGTTCTTCATGGTCTCTCTTTATTCTATTATAATTCCACATACACATGTTCATATGTATTAGTACATTTTCATACTGCTATGAAGAAATATGAGAGACTGGGTAATTTATAAAGAAAAAGAGGTTTAATGGACTCACAGTTGCACATGGCTAGGGAGGCCTCACAATCATGGAAGAAGGCAAAGGAGGAGCAAAGGCACATCTTACATGGGGGCAGGCAAGAGAGTGTGTGCGGGGGAACTGTCCTTTATAAAACCATCAGATCTCACGAGACTTATTCACTATCAAGAGAACAGCATGGGAAAAACCCACCCCCATGATTCAATTGCCTCCCACTAGGTCCCTCTCACGACACGTGGGAATTATGGGAGCTACAATTCAAGATGAGATTTGGATGGGGAAACAGCCAAATCATATAATAATCTAACTTAAATATCTCTTTACCATGTGCCCTGAGTTTTGGCTCCTGCAGAATACTTTCAGTTCCCAACTTTTACCATGGAATGTCACATCCTCATAGTCTCACTTCTTTACACCTGCAAATTTCCTCCTTAACTTTTTCATCCACCTAACACATTTAATAATCTTTCAAAAGCAGTTCAGGTTTGTCCTCCTCTGTAAAACATTTGTTGACCAAACTAACCCAAATGAATGACTTCCTCTACAATACAATCATCTTACCTTATTCTTGAATATATCCATGCACTTTTTCCATGGTGTTGTAATATTTATCTTTATGTCACATGGTCTAGTGCAGACTTAGAAAAGTATATAGTAGGTTATGGCCATATTTTTCTAACGTTCTGTGGCTTATCTGTCCACTATGGCCTGCTAACCAGAAAGAATGATACTGAGCTTTCTGGTGGGATATGATAGAACACAATTTTTTAGTTAGTTATAAATCTGTTGTTTCATCACTTGGGAACTTAGAGACTTATTAGTAAATGTGCAATAAAAAAAGAACAGAGAAAAACTCTTCATAAAAATATGAGAAAAGCACAGTGGTCATAAAAACGGAAGGGTCTTCCACGATTCTGGGATCACTTTTCCTAACAACATTTGTGAAAGGCTAGTTCTATAATATCTTATGTGCCCAGGCATAGCCCTATTGGGTTTTTAATGATTTAGGGGTGTGGAAAACATTGTTGCTTTCTTGATTACTATTTCTAAGCATGGAAACATCAAGAGGGTTAGCTTGAAGCAGGCGGGAGTTATAAGGGACAGGATTATTTGACAGGTTCTTTTTCAATGTGTTTCTCTTTAAGAAGACTTTAGGGGATTATGCAAAAGGACATCCTACACATACCCAAATGTCTAAATATTAAAGGGATTCTAGGCAATAGAAGACCTGAGAGTTATATATCCTACTTTAAAATTTTTTTATCAATTTGAAATCTTCAAGACTTAATCAAGACATCATTTTACCATTATATTTGACAGACAAATTTTACGATATAGTTGGGAGTATCCTCCAAGTGTTCATTGCTCCTTTCTCCCTTGCTAGCATACCCTGGTTTTAGTCTAGATGGTAAGTGTGCAAAGGCAGGCATTTTGGCCTAAGGTGCCTCTTCAATCTTGTTCCTAATTAACCAACTCCTTTGCAGCTAGGTGGTCGTGTGGTTCAGTGTGTTCAAAGAAACATAATGGGGGCCGGGCATGGTGGCTCACACCTCTAACCTCAGCACTTTGGGAGGCTGGGGCGGGTGAATCACCTGAGGTCAGGAGTTTGAGACCAGCCTGGCCAACAAGGTAAAACCTCAAAAAATACAAAAATTAGCCAGGCATACTGGCATGCACCTGTCATCCCAGCTACTTGGGAGACTGAGGCAGGAGAATCACTTGAACCCAGCAGGTGGAGGTTACAGTGAGCCGAGATTGAGCCACTGCACTCCAGCCTGGGTGAAAGAGCAAGACTCTACCTCAAAAAAAAAAAAAAAAAAAAAAGAGAGACATAAGGGAAACTCATTGGTAAAGTTCATGAACTAGTAAATGGGGCTGATTAACTCGCCCTCTTTCCCTTTGCCTGTATCTTCAGAAGCCATGTTATGACCAAGAGGCAAAAAGAAGGATGTTTTAGTATGGTGGGGCAGAAAAAGGAAAGGAGTGTGGGTGTTTAGTGCTTTTTATGGAGCCACTGGATCAACCCCACTTTCTAGTGATGTGAGAACAAAGCCACTGTTGGTAGGGTATACTGTGATCTGCAGCTAAACACATTCCCTCCAGACAGAACATGCTCAGGGATTAAGAAGAAAGTCTTTCTGAAGAGTTTTCTCTCTGTGCCAATCCTTCAGAACTCTTACGGAAGATAATCTAAAAACAAGGACTTAACTGATTTTTAAACAGATAGATTTGAAGAAGGTCCTTTATAGTTATGGCAAGGCATTAGACACTAAAAAATGACAGTAATCATTCACAATATATTCAAAACAACAACAAAACAGTTTCTTCAAATACCTCTGTAAATTCTGAAAAGAGAGGTATTTGGGGAATAAGTTGTTAAAAAGAATGACCCAGAACTTTGAGACTAAGTAGAGACTAGTCCTAAGATCCTATGTCTTTGCTCAGAAACACCAAATCTATATGTTTAACTTAAAAGTAGCAAAGCATGGCCATATTTAATCTATATAGCTTATAGAGGTAATCTCAAAAAGGGAGAGTTTTGTTTCTTGTTAGAAAAGTGGAGCTTTTGGCTGGTAAATGTGGTCAGCCAGCCTTCTAAACCATGAATTGAAAGCAATTAGTTTTCAAGTTACAGACTTTTTCCCTCCGCTCTATAGGCTTTGCCTTCAAGTTATTTCATCTTAAACAGTTTTAGCGCCCTGAACTGATATTTTGATACCCTGATAATTTGTGGTCTTGCTAAAGACTAACTCTTTGCACAGCCTCCTGGACTTGATTTGTTATTTCAAACTTCCAATTATTTCACACCTTCCTTTGAGACTTTTTCTAATTGGGTTGTATTTTCCCAATTGAAATCAGAACTCACCCAACCCTTGCCTTAATCAAAATCTGAGCCTCTTTTTAAAGATTAAAATTGTACAGTGTTGTTAAATAGATATTGTTTTTACAATCTTTGATATTTCACTTTGTGGGACAAACTAGAATTTTTAAATAGTGGGAAAATATTTTCTTACCCAATCATCAAGCCCCATTTTTGCTTGCATAAAGTCCTCATAAATAAATAGTTTGGGCAATATTTATAGCTTTTAAATGTTTAGCAGACATTGCGATAATTATATATGAACCAGCAAATGAATTTTATAATTTGTGACTAAGAGTATTTCCAACTTCATCCTTTCCCCAGGTAGAAAAAGTTGTATTACTGCCACACAGCATATGACCAAGCAGCTATTCAAAACCAAATTAGTCTAAAAACCAGGTACCACTTTCTCATTAGAGAGAAAATCAGAAGGAAAAGCTTAGCTGTTCTTGCAAGACCAGAGCAGCTAAATGTCATTCCAAGAAAAAAAGGTCTTGTTTTAGTCCCTTGTAGACTGAGAATAAACGTTTTGAGTTACTGGAACTTGATGGGTGTGATTTGCCATTATTTTCCATTTCCTGAAAAATCTTAAGAAAAATAAAATCACAGCTCATATGTTCCACTGCCTTTCCCTAAACTGTTAGGTGTTTAAGTTGCCTTCTAAAAACATACCTTAATTTTCATGTATATATCTGTCGATGCAAGTGGATATTTGCAAGTATAACTCTTTCTGTAAATGTCTGCACAAAGAATCATGTTTCCAGAACAGAAAATTGCTTGGGATAATCAGTAATTCCACATGGTTTATCAAATCCCAATTGAGAAGTTTTCAACTAAACAAAATTCAAAAACAGGTTCATATCTTGAAGGAAATGGACTCATGAAGAATAAATTAATTATTACATTCCTTCTTACATAAGAATTATACCTCTCCCCTTATTTTGGGGTTCTTAGCCTACTAGTATATTGTCTGGAAAACAAAGGCCAAAAGTTTCAACAAAATAAAGGATGAAACAACCTCTGGCTAACCAAAATAAATGTCGTGATGCTTCGAATACTTTACTCTTTGTAGAATCCCATGTCTGCACAGTACCAAGTTGTTCTTGAGATGCACATCCAAACACCTTTGTTTTAAAGTTATATAACACATGGACAGTTAGTGGTAATGATTAGGAAAGGGCTAGTTTCATAAAAAGCTTGCATTGCAAAAAGCAAGAGTTGATAGTCAATACCCTCAAACAGGCAAAATGCAGAAAAACTAAACAGTTAACGAAAAAAAATCAAAACCTCTAACAAAAACATTGAAGTCTAGCACCATTTAAAGCAGCAAAAACAAACCTATATCCTTAATAGTCATCATTTGTTTTATAAGAGGGCAGAAATTTGGACTAAGAGAAAAATATTATATTTTTTAACAGATTGCATTTTTCTTTTCTTAAATAGGAAAAAAGGCTAAATAAAACTGGTGACTTTTCCTTGGCTGGTAATTATCACAGATCAATGTTATCTAACAGAAACAAATGCAGATCACAAATGTGAGCTGCACATGTATTTTTAATTGCATTAGCCTCATTAAAAATGGTTAAAAAAAAGGTGAAGTTAATTTTAATATATTTTATTCAAATCAAAATATTATAATTTCAATACAATATACAAGTTATTCATATGGTAGTTTACATTACTTTTATTCAAATTAAGTTGCCAAAATCGGATGTGTATTTCACACTTACGTGTTAATTTTGACTATTTATGTTTCAAATGCTCAATAGCCAGCTGTGGCTACTAGCAATGGTATTGGACAGGGAAGTTCTAAATGCTGGGACCAAAGCGGCAAACAAAACAGACAAGGTCCCAGTTTTCACAGTTTACATTCTACTTCAGGAAACATACAGAAAACTATAGAAATAACAAAGAGAAAGAAAAATCATGTGATTTTAAAATTGTATGAAGAAAATTAGGTTGATGAGATAGATAACACCGAGGGGTAAGGGTGCTCTGCAGATGTGGCATTGGTGAGACCTGAACACATGGGGAACGGTCATACTATGAGGAAGAGCATGCTGGAGAGAACAGAGAGCTTTTACAATAAACCTAAGATAAAAATAAGCCTGCATGTCCACACAACAGCAGCAGCAACAAAAGGATGGTGAGATCATAGCAAAAAGAGTAGAGAGGGAGAGTGGTAAAGATATGGTCAGGGCACAGGCAGAGACAGAGGATGTAGGACTTTGGAAATCAGGATAAAGAGCCTCACAAGTGGCCAGCGGATGAGGGAACCTGGAAATGTCATGTGTTCAGTTGGAAACCTTGCAAGATTGTGCCACACAAGTGAGGGCAACAAGATAAGAGTCTTCATAAAACATGAAACGAAGCCTCAATGCCTAACTGCATCAAGGCTATCTTCCTAGATCTATTTTCTCACAACTAGAAAATCATATCCACTTTGTTGCAATTAATCTAGAGCCTCTATGCTTTTTAATGTAAAATGTCCAGCATTTAACCCAAAATTATCAGAAATGCCAGGAAATGTGACCAAATGACCATAAGAAAAAAGGGGAAAAAAGACTAAATAAGCATTTTGGTAATCCAGGTTTTTGAATTGTCAGATGCCTGCTCTATATTAACCATAATTAGTATGTTCAAGAGAATAGATAGTAAGATGAAGCATTTAACTGGAGAGCTGAAATACAAAAAAAAATGAACCAAGCTTTCCTTGAATTGTAGCAAGAAAAAAGCAATAAAAATACATAATTCAACAGATGGGTTCAAGAGCTGATGCAAAACAGCAGAAGTGAAGATTAGTAAAATAAAAAGTAGATTAGTAAAAATTCCCAGATCAAAGTGCAGACAGAAAAATAAAATTACAAGAAAAAAGATACTGAGGAGCATAGAAGACATGTGGGATACAAAGTAAAATGGTCTAAATGAATGTTACTGGAGTTCCAGAAGGGGAGGATAAAGAATATGGGGTTTTAATGTGATTTTTATTGTTTCAATGCTTCTTTTCATATTCTCATTTTTATTACTTAAAAAATATATAGACCAGTTCCTCATATCAAATATGAAAATAAATTCCAGATAGGTTCATGAGTTTAATGTAGAAAGTACACTCACAAAATAACCAGAATAAAAGGAGCAAGCAAATATTTTTCTTGCCATTACAATAACAAATGCAAAATCTGAAACCATTAAGTAAAGGTTGTTATATTTATATACATATGAATTTTTGCTTATGAAAAACACCATAACTAAAGTTCAAAGGCTAAGACCAAATGAGGAAATAGTTGAACCAAGTGTATGATGGAAATATATACAGTAATTAAAATCATATTTCACAAAAATATTTAATGACATGGAAAATGCTCATAATTTGTATTTGCATTTAAAATAGTTTATTAGACTATATCTTCCAGTGAGTTGGAATAACAAGGACTGGATTTACCCTCTCATAATAAGCAACAATAATATCAGACAAAACATGTGAGACAAGCGTTTCAGACATTGAACAACTGGCTTCACAGCACCACAATCCTTGAGATCAGGAAAAAGCACAGTGAGCCCTGAAATGGTCCCAGCTTACTGCTTGAAGGTAGTTTCCAGACTGCATTGCAGAGAGAGGGAACCCATAGAGAGCCAATATAGTCTCACTAAGTGAAGAGAACAGAGAATACAAGTCAAGGTGGCCAAGGAAGAAATGAGGGAGCTAGAAGGAGAGAAAGAGAGAAAGAGAAAGAGAGAGAGAGAGAGAGAACACACTGGTACAGAGGGGTCCCCTCAAGAGTTTGCTAATTATGAATCTGTGCATATGTGAGAGAAAATGACAAATGCCATAGACAAGAGATATTGGAATAGAGTAGGCAAAACCATTCCCGGAGTCCACACATAGCAGAGAATAGTACATGTTCTCATAAGCCGGAGTAGAGAGATTCAGGGAATAAAACAGCTATTATAAAGATGATCTGGGCCGGGCACAGTGGCTCACGCCTGTAATCCCCGCACTTTGGGAGGCCGAGATGGGCGGATCACCAGGTCAGGAGATCGAGACCATCCTGGCTAACACGGTGAAACCCTGTCTCTACTAAAAACACATAAAAAAACTAGCCGGGCGTAGTGGCGGGCGCCTGTAGTCCCAGCTACTTGGGAGGCTGAGGCAGGAGAGTGGCATGAACCCAGGAGGCGGAGCTTGCAGTGAGCCGAGATGGCGCCACTGCACTCCAGCCTGAGCGACAGAGTGAGACTCTGTCTCCAAAACAAAACGAAACAAAACAAAAGATGATCTGTATATTCAACAACGTAAAGGAAACATATCATTATGAGGGAAAACATGTGAAATATAAAAAGGACCCAAAGGGAACTCCTACAGAATTAAAAAAAAATCGAAATTAAAAATACTCTGATGAAAATGCATACCTAGGCCCCATATCTTGTTTCTAATATCATTCTTCAATAAAAGAAACTAGGGCTCCTTGGAGAAATGGCTGGTTCTATGACTGAGGTAGAAAATATACAAGATGATCTTGGAATATTTCTTTATGGCAGAAAGTAAGGAAGTACAAAGGAAAAAAGAAATTGATCGGGGTATGTCAAAGGAGCACAAGAACCGACTCAAAGAGTTCTCAGTGGCCAAACCTGAATTAATGTGAGTAGTAAAATAAATAGTATTGATTATAGCACAAAAAATAAAATCAATATCCATGAGTCCATACTGATATAAATAAATTATTAAATAAATAAATATATGGAGTGGGGAAAATAGGCAGATCTCCCAAAAACAAAAATTTCAAATAATTTAGGTAGATAATCCACCACAAGGAGGGAAAATAACTCCTCACTGCTTAAATGTGGGCTGCACATAGTGACATTATTCTAAAGAATACAGTATGGAAAAGGGAAAAAGGAATAATTTTATATTGGAGTAACCTATCAAATGCGACCCTAGTAGGATGGTTAAAGTCAATATCAACAACAATAAATTATGTTGATAGTATGTACTCTTGATATAATATGATAAAAATGACACTTTGTCTCTGAGGGATTTTTCCCCAAAACCCATAAACCTTAGTGTAATGATGAGAACAAGAGTTGACAAATTCTCAGAGGGGAATTCTACAAAATATGTGACCAGTACTCTTCAAAACCATCCCGGTCATCAAAAACAAGCAAAGTCTGACAATCTCTGATAGCCAAGAGGAGCCTATAAATATATAACAACTAAATGTAATGTAATATCTTCGATGGCATCCTTGAACAGAAAAAGGACATTAGGTAAAAACAGAAAATCTGAATAAAGTATGGACATTGGTTAATAATAATATATCAACATTGCTTATTAATTCTAACAAATGTACCATATGAATATAAGATGGATGTTTATAATAAGAAAAACCAGATTTGTGGTATATGAGAGCTCTGTATATTATCTTCACAAATTTTCTGTATATCTGAAACTGTTTTTTGTTTTTGTTGTTGTTGTTTCTTGTTTGTTTTTGAGACAGAGTTTCACGATTTTTGCAGAGGCTAGAGTGCAATGGCACTATCTTGGCTCACTGCAACCTCCGCCTCCTGGGTTCAAGAGATTCTCCTGCCTCATCCTCCCCAGTAGCTGGGACTACAGACATGTGCCACCACACCTGGCTAGTTTTTGTATTTTTAGTAGAGATGGGGTTTTACCATGTTCGCCAGGCTGGTCTCGAACTCCTGACCTCAGGTGATCCACCCACCTCAGCCTTCCAAAGTGCTGGGATTACAGGCATGAGCCACTATGCCTGGCCTAAAACTGTTTTTAAAATAGTTAAGTCTATCTCTAAAATACATAGGGCAGTATTAATAGCATATTAAACACCGAAGATTAAAAAAAGGAACTTGAAACCATACCAACAAAAACAATCCAATATCAGACAGGAAAAAGACAGAAGTAGTCTCATAACCATCAATGGAATCCCAGAAGAGTAGGAAGGGAATTGAAGGGAGAGAGAGAAAAAAATAGTTGAAAGAATAATGGTAATTCTCTAAATTTGATAAAAACTATAAACATTCGAATCCAAAATCTCAGTGAACCAGTACAATCATGCAATGGTACTTCATAATCAAACTGCTAAACACCAGTGATGAAGAGAAGACTCTTAAAGGAATCTATAGTCAAAACGCACAACATGGAGGGAACAAAAGTAAGAATTGCCATAGGTTTCTTGGTCACAAACTATGTATGCCAGAGGACAATGGAGAGACATCTTTAAAATACTGAAAGTTAAAAAAAAAAAAAAAGACAGTGAATATAATGTTTAACAATAAAGGTGAAAAAAATTAACAACTATGCTAATAGCAAAAATATCAAAATATTTAGGGTATATACCTAACAAAATGTAATTGATTAGAGAAACTGAAGATGACCTAAGTAAATAAATAATTATTCCAAGTTTATGGTATGTACTATGGTCTCAAAGTTTATGCTCCCTCCAAATTTGTATGTTAAAACCTAATCACCAACATGGTAGTATCAGGAGGTCGGGCCTGTGGTAGGACATTAGGTAATGAGGACATCCATAAATGTCCTCCCAAACACACTCAGAAATAATGTTTAACCAAGTATCTGGGCATACCTTGACCCACTCAATTTGACACGTAAGTTTAATAATCAATAACTCTACCCTTTGTCAGTTTGGCATCCCCTGTACATAGATCTCCCTAAACCACACTTAATCTCTAATTAAGACAATAACATCATTATTCTGCCTAATATGATATAACTGTCCAGTAGACAACCAGAAACATGCTAACCTCTTTACCAGAAAAGGGGGTAAAGTCTTTGAGTGATGTTTACTTTTGATATCCTATAGCTTAAATTACTATGATGTAAAATTAACAATACTTAAATACTATGGTATTAATAGAACAAATAAAACAAACATGATCACTGCAATTGATGCAGAAAAGCATTTGACAGAATCCAACACTATTTCGTGACAAAAACACTCAGAAAACTAGGATTAGAAGAGATCTTCCTCAATACGATGAAGAACTTTGTAAAAATTCCACAAGTAATATCATACTCAATAGTGAAGACTGAAAGATGACCTTCTAAGAATCGGAAACAAGGCAAGAATGCCTGCTTTCAGCACCACTATTCCATGGTGTATTAGAAGTTCTCGTCAGAGCTATTAGGCAAGAAAAAGAAACAAAAGCATCTAAATTGGGGGAAAAAAAGTAAGATTATGTCTATTTGTAGATAACAAAAATCTATATAAAGTCCGATAAATCCACAAAAAAATTCTTTAATATACACATTACTATACACCAGTAATGTGCAATCCAGAATGAATGAAAATTAAAAAAAAAATAAAGATCAGTGGTTGCCAAGGTTCAGGGATGTGGGAGGGAATTTATTGCAAATTGATATAAGAAATAATTTGGGGTGATGAAAATGTTCAATATCATGATTATGGTGGTGGTTATAAAAATGTGCATTTAATAACTATAAATTATACATTTAAAAATTGATGGGTTTATTGTATATACATTATACCTCAAAAAGCTGATAAAAATAGATTTTTAAATGTGTGTTTAAGACCCTCCTTTAAAAATATTTCAATGCACAGAGAAAAGTATGGAATGATGGATAGTACAATATCCAAGAAGTAGGTTATAACTGACATAACTATTTAAATATGCTTTACTTTAAATTGCTTATCATGTATATACATTAGTTTTCTAATCAGAAGAAAAATCCTATTAACATACGTAAGAGCATTATGCACTTTACATTTATTTCCATTTAAGAGTTAACATTTTAAAGTACATGCACTTACCATGTGAAACAGATCAACATCTGACAATGACAGATAGAGGGAGGTGTTGCAATATGCTGAGCTGACATCAAGCACTCAATGCCCATTTTCACATTATGTCTCATAAAAGTCTGTGTACTAGTACTCCATTTTTATATGGGTACAACTGAAAAGATTCCAGAAACCTAGATCATAACTGAAAATTCAAAGGCCATTTCCAATAAAACTGATGTGTTTGACTGGAAATCTGGAAAGCTGTTTGATCACCCAGGTCCATCTAAATTTTCAACTGAGTGAAACAGTAACAAGATAGTTTTCAAGGACCTGGTAAACAAATGTCAAGTGACAAAGACCGGAGAAGCCTAAGTTAGTATGGATGTTAATGAGCAAGCCTCATCTCGTCCTTGTTTCACACAGAAAAACCTACTGGTAGAAGAGGAGAAGGCACGGATTCCTAAGGACACAATAAATGCTAGCCATCAGAAAAGATGCAAGTTGAAAGACTAGAATTACAAAACTAAGACTAGCTCAAACACAGACCGGATTGAAATTCTAGCAGTGGTAATCTAGTTTTGGAGAGGCCATAGGAAACACATCTAACAGATTAGGTAAAAAGGTAAGGAACCGACTACCCCAGGTGAAGATAGTGGCTGAAGAATAAATATAGGTAAAGTTGAGAAGCTCATGGATAAACGCACAGACTCTCAATCCATAGTAAATGGTTTAAGCAAATGTATTCTAATTCTAACATCATGGACAGTCCTTTGGAGAACTTCCTTAAGTATGTGGACAAAATAAAACTAAAAAGAACTTCCATGGGTAGAGTGTTACTATATAACATGCACTGTGTATATATACATAATCTCTAGTCTAAATTAAATACCCCAATTTACCTATGAGTTTGTGTTAGTTGAAACAATTGGCAGAAATCTTTATAGTAAGTAAATAGAGCAAGTCTCAAATTTCAATCTGTTCCAGTGAAAATCCCAGGCTCCTTCCAGTCTCATGCATTCCCCCACTCCTGCCAACACTTAGCTGAGAAAACAGGAGTCTGACTCTAGAAAGAAGACAGGGGAGCAGAGAGTGCCTGCTATGTCCCTTGCATCTACCACATAAAACACACTGATTACAGTTTGTTCTTTAGAATAGCCACCTTCATGTTCATGGGGCATAGTCAAATTCCGTCCACATTCAAGCAAGGTTGTCCTTCCACAAATTTATTAAGTATGGCTGCTTCTCCTACCTCCCATAGCTGGTAAAAGGTGATGAGTCTTCC
Source organism: Pongo abelii (assembly GCF_028885655.2). Taxonomy (NCBI): domain Eukaryota; kingdom Metazoa; phylum Chordata; class Mammalia; order Primates; family Hominidae; genus Pongo; species Pongo abelii. The sequence goes on from NC_072004.2 coordinate 87,073,828, forward strand.
TTATTCTAAATCAGTTTTCTTTCCATAACACCAAGTAGAAAGGAAAAAGTAATGTCATCTGGCTCAGAATCAGTATAGCTATGACAAACAGGAATAGTAATTCCTGTTCCACAGGGTGGTAAGAATTCAGTTACACAAACTTTTAAAGTATTTAGCATGAGGCTGACACATAATAGGTCATCAGGTTATGGTATTTATTACTAATGTTGCTTTCATCCCTTAGTGTCTGATAGAACAATCAATGTGACAGTTGTTTGAGAAGTCCCCATGGAGGGTAACAATCAGAGGGACCTGGCTCAGTGGACCTGATACCCCTGCTATTCCCATCTCCCGCTATGTCATATTTCATCCCAGTAGTGAGCAATTCTTCGGGTTCTATCACTAGGTATTAGCTTCAACATGATACCTTGTAAATTCAACTCTCAGGCTCTCTTGCCTTTCCTGCATCATTTAATGCCTGGAACTATACCTGCCCAAATGCATTATGCTATCTTTAAGAGGGAGGAAAGCAGCAATATAGCTCAGGCATGAATGCATCATTTATTTTTTTCATCAGTGTTTAAAAAAGAGAAGATGAAAAAGTAGACTTTTCTGCCTGCACTAACCCTGCTTGCTCAGAACAGTCGATAACAATTCTTGCCACTAAAATATGGGAGTTCTCATGTGGTGTGTTCATGTGTGTGTGTGCACGCGCGTATTTTTGAAAGAGAAAGTGAGATGAAGAAATGATTGCCTTTTTACCCCAAACATAGTTTTTCAAGTTCAATGTGTGATACATCAGACCTTTCACTTTGAGTTTTTACTGGCAGTGGTTCTAGAACAACCTTCTGAATAGCTACTACTTCTGAATTTTAAAATCTTCCTGGCCCTACCCTGAGCCACATTTTAAAGGTACGTCAACATGCACTTGGCTCACTCAATATTCAGGAACTTTATTCTTTTTAATATAACTTAATTTTATTAATACAAAACGGCATATCCCAGCACTGCCATGGAGATAAGACTCATGCCAATCTATACTGTTAAGAAAAAGGAACAGACACAGATAAGTATAAATTTCCAAAGAAGGACTTCTTGGCCTAAGCCAAAGTTTGTTTCACCTTCTTTTTCTCTTGAGGAACTTTTAATTGCTAGGTGAAATGAACCGACTGAAATCAATGTCTAAAGGTTTTATAACCTCCTCAATAAAATCAAACATGTTTAATCGATCTCATAGAAGACCCCTGAGGTATGTCAATCACATTTCCTGTGGGACTTACCTACCTGACATCATTAGATCCTATAAAATAATAGCAGATATTACCTTCTGCAAACACACATCCTTTTCATTTACCACTGAGATCTCAGCATAGGAATGTTTCACATAAAAGAATTTCTTGGAGATTGAGACCATTCTGGCCAACACGGTGAAACCCCGTCTTCACTAAACATACAAAAATTAGCCAGGCTTGGTGGTGGGCGCCTGTAGTCCCAGCTACTCGGGAGGCTCAGGCAGGAGAATGGCATGAACCCGGGAGGCAGAGCTTGCAGTGAGCCGAGATGGCACCACTGCACTCCAGCCTGGGTGACAGAGCGGGACTCTGTCTCATAAATAAATAAATAAATAAATAAATACATAGAATTTCTTTAGTGTCATGACCTAGCACACAGGAAATGCACATTCCAGGGCAGAAAGCAATATTTATTTTTTCAAACACCATTCCAGCCAACTGTCATAAACTTAGTTATTCTGAGGTCTCCTTGTTTCACTTTATTTGGGGTCTACCAACAGGTGACTGGATTCTAGAGTGCATTTATCTACCCTCCACTGGGTCCTTCTAATGCAACCAGGATTCCTCATGGAAAACCCTCAGTCTAGAGTCAGCAGCCCCTTCCAGAGCCTCCTCTGACATTCACACCAGGAAGTAATGTTCCAGGATGGTCTCAGAATTGTATTGACCACAATGGGTCAGCAGGAAGTTGACTAAAAAGAAAGAAAACTCAATGAGCATCAGGCATTCTCCATCAGGCAAACTAAAGTTGTAATGCAGTCACCTAAGGTCACCCAATCCTCTGAGATTTAAGGAAAATTGGCTTGAGCCCTTATTCCACATCCTGTGAGACATGCCTAGCTTTCCCCCAAGATTTTTGCAAAATACCAGAGAGTCTTATGTTCTCATGGTCATGTCTGGCTGCAAATTATTTGTCTTGCTGAACTTTTTCCTCACAGTTCATTTTGCTTGTATCTCACCTCTTGTGGGTATTTTCTTTCTCCTGCTCCAGACATGGAAATCAATCGTTTTCTTCTTCCTCCGAAAGCATGACATTTTGGGGGTAAATAGATTATTGTGAAGGTTTTGGATGTGAGGGAGGTTATAGCACAAACATTCATAATTAAAAGCTGTAGATATTAATAATCATTTTTTTTTGAGGTAGAGTCTCGCTCTGTTGCCAGGCTGGAGTGCAGTGGTGCAATCTCTGACTCATGACCCAAATCTTTTTTTTAAGGGACAGGGTCTTGCTCTGTTGCTCAGGCTGGAGTGCAGTGGTGCAATCATAGCTCACTGCAGCCTTGACCTCCTGTGCTCGAGTGATCCTCCTGCCTCAACCTCCTGAGTATCTGGGACTACAAGTGTGCACCACCACACCTGGTTAATTTTAAAAATAAATTGGAAGATGGGGGTCTCTCTATGTTGCCCAGGCTGCTCTCAAACTCCTGATCTCAAGCAATTCTCCTACCTTTATATCTCAAAGTTTTGGAATTACAGGTATCAGCTACTGCACCCGACCCCAAATCTATTTTTTAATTGATTTTATTCCTTCCAAAATCTCCAAGGAAACCTGATTTCCTGGAGAGAGTGCTGTGGTTTTTAAAATCCCCTTTTAATAATAATTACATTGAGATGTTTCTGCACTTCAAGGTGATGACACAGCTTCAATAATAAGGGCCTCTCAGTACCTGTCCTTCCACCACCCTTATGAGGTACCTCCTGGAAATCCACAGCCAGGACCAAGGCAGTCATAATCAACAATGCAGAGAGATCTGGAGACCACAAGATATTTAGAGGATGATGAAAGTGTGGGTGCAGAGTGGTGACTTCAGGGATCTAGAGATAAGCCAATGAAGCCAGTGGTTATTTGATCAACAGTATTGTCCTTGATTTGAGATTAAGTTAAAAACAAGATACAAAGGAACGTGACTAGGAACACCTGATTTTTTGCTCCCAATCAACGGCAGGACAAAAATTCAAAAAATAAAATACCAAGCACAAGTGGTCTGTATCCCATATGGTATTTAGTTAATTTTTGTAACACAGATCAAATCCTCTAATTCCAGAATTGGTGCCTAAAATGGCAGCTACAATCATAATATTAGTTTCTGCAGCACACAGGTCGAGGATGACCACAGTTCTTTCCTTAGACCTGCCTCTCCCAAGTTATCCTTCAGTTCCTAAATGTCACTTTGAATATTTGCCCAAGAGACCTTCCTGTGTCATGCATAATATATGACAAATTTGGACAAATCTAAGACTCCTCTTTGAGTTTATCTACCGTAGAAAATACCTGCATTGATTATTAGGCCAAATAAGATAAAAGAACTTGATTCATTCAGGATTCTCTGGCAAGGAAGAGACTGGGGTTGCAGGGCTGACCTGATTTATACCCCACCCCCTGATTTGCAGAGGATGAAACTGGAGAAGGACAGGACACCCCTTTATCCTAGGAAAAGGAACTGTCCTGGTAGGCTGATCACGTCGGAGCAGGCAGCAGAAAACAGAAAGGGAAAGTGGTATCTTTTTCAGACACAGGGACTATCTCCTGTATCATTTTTTAGCACTGTTTTTGTGGCTCTTACTCCAGCGTTAAAGACACAGTAAAAACCGAAAAATAAATTTTAAATGAGGTTGAGAAAATATATATGTAGTAAAAGCCTTATAAACTTTGCATTGGAAGTTCCAGAAACTTCACTGTTTATAAGACATTTTCATTGATGTATTTCCTTTTTTTTTATTTCCAATCTTTCAATTTCTTTTTTTTTTATTATTAAAGTTCTAGGGTACATGTGCACAATGTGCAGGTTTATTACATAGGTATCCATGTGCCATGTTGGCGTGCTGCACCCATTAACTCATCATTTATATTAGGTATATCTCCTAATGCTATCCCTCCCCCCTTCCCCAACCCCATGACAGGCCCTGAGGTGTGATGTTCCCCTTCCTGTGTCCAAGTGTTCTCATTGTTCAATTCCCACCTATGAGTGAGAACATGTGGTGTTTGGTTTTTGGTCCTTGCGATAGTTTGCTCAGAATGATGGTTTCTAGCTTCATCCATGTCCCTACAAAGGACATGAACTCATCCTTTTTTATGGCTGCATAGTATTCCATGGTGTATATGTGCCACATTTTCTTAATCCAGTCTATCGTTGATGGACATTTGGGTTAGTTCCAAGTCTTTGCTATTGTGAATAGTGCTGCAATAAACATAAGTGTGCATGTATCTTTATAGCAGCATGATTTATAATCCTTTGGGTATATACCCAGTAATGGGATGGCTGGGTCAAATGGTATTTCTAGTTCTAGATCCTTGAGAAATCGCCACACTGTCTTCCACATTGATGTATTTCCTTTGGAGCTTCCCAACAGTGCTGTGAGGCAGGGAGGTACTATTTACTTTATACCCATTGTCTCTCATGGAAATTTAGATGAATGAGTTCATTCCTGCAGGCCCAAGGACTAGACCTCCTCAAGTTTCTTTTGTTCTCTCAAAACATGTATAGTTAACTAGATTAAATTTTAATTTGCATAAAGCCTATGCTATTCTGTTTTCTCCATATGACTATTAAATTTCATTTTGCCCAAGGCATCTTTTTATAAACCACATCATGCATAAATCGTGTCTCTGACTCTACGTAAGAGAGAAGCTATCATAAAGATCACTGGAATGAAGTCTCATAGAAAACCACCACCATTGAAACTCAGTATTTCCCTGAAACTGTCACTGTTCCCTTCAACCATGTCTTTACTTGTAATAGTATGGAAATGTGTTATAACCTGGTGCACAGCCTTAAATTGTCCTGACTTTTCAAACAGCACTTCTGGTTCCCAGAAAGACCCTCCTTCCTCTGATATCAAGTCCTGCAATCCCCCAATCAGGCCAGGAATGGTAGGTATATCAAAGCAAAAAGGATTTTGTAACAAAATTAATTACAAAACAGACATATTTTCCTTTTTTGGTCATTTTTTGGAAGTTGGCAGTGCTTAACCCTTGCCTTTAGGGTCTATCAAGAACTGAAATCTTGATTTTTATCTCAAACAGTTATGTAACTTTGAGTAGGGCAGTCTTCCTGTATGTTGAGTCTCTCATCTATAAAATGATGAGTTTAGACTAAATAATATCTAAATGACCCTACACTTCTGATCAAAATTTGGGAGATGGTCGCTATCACTGTGTTCTGGGAGGGCACCAAGAAAAGAGTATCCCAGCTAGACTCATCCAGGAAGGCTTCATGGAAGAAACACGAATGGTGGCGAAGGACTTTGGAGAATTGGAAGGCTTTTAACAGTGCAAAGACATTCCAGACAGAGGGACAAGGTAAGCACAGGCTGCAGGAAAGGAAATACACTGCGCTCTCCTGGAATTGCAGGGAGTGCTGCATGCCTGCTGTTTGCAGAAGGACTTTTCCATAGGCCTATTCTCTTTCATAGATTTTTTTCAAAATGAAATTTTATTTTAAAGCAAATAAACATCAAATTTTTTTGTCACAACTGTCTTGAATTATACTTCACATAACATACACTTCAATTATATACAGTCAAAGCCTACAATTCAAGAGTTTTGAGTATTCGGTTGATGCAAAAGTAATTGTGGTTTTACATTACTTTTGCACCAACCTAATATGTTAACAGATATACTGCAATCACAATCAGTTTTAGAACATATATGTCATCCCAAAGGAAATCCCAAATCTTTTAATCACTACTCCAAAATTCCCCCATCCCTTTCCTCATCCCTAAGCAACAACTAATCAACTTTCTGTCTATAATCTACTGTCTATCTCTATTCTATCTATAGATCTGCCCTTTCTGGACATTTCATATAAATGGAATCATACTACATGGGTTGTGACCAGCTTCTTTCACTTAGTAAAATATTTTTAAAATTCATCTATGCTATATTATGTATCAGAACTCCATTCATTTTATTGTTAATATTCCATGGTATGAATGTACATTATGTTTACCTATTCATCAGTTGATTAACATTTCTGGTGCTTAATGTTGTTAAACATTTATGTACAAGTGTTCATGTGGACATATGTTTTTATTTCTCTTGGTTATGTACCTGGGGTGGAATTGCTGAGTTGTATGGTAACTCTGTGTTTAACATTTTGAGAAACTGCCAGACTATTATCCAAAGTGGCTGCACCATTTCACATTTCCATCAGCAGAATATGAGAGTTCCAATTTCTCTGCATCCTCAACTACACTTCTCATTATCTGCCTTTTGATTATGACAGTCCTAGTGAGTAACTTACTGTGGCTTGGATTTGTATTTTCTTGGTGACTAATGATATCACACATCATTTCATGTTTAAATTCATTTATGTTCTAATTAAATATGTGTATATTAAATTCATTCATGTTCTGATTAAATATTTGTATATTTATTTTGCAAAAATATTCAGATCATTTGCCCATTTTAATTGCGTCGTCTTTTAATCATTGTGTTGTAGGAATTCTTTATATACTCTAGGCCAGGAATGTCCAATATTTTGGCTTCCCCTGGGCCACATCATAGAAGAATTGTCTTGGGCCACCCATAAAATACACTAACACTAATAATAGCTGATGAGCTAAAAAAAAAAAAAATCGCAAAGAAAAAATCACAAACAAAATCTCATAATGTTTTAAGAATGTTTATGAATTTGTATTGGGCCACATTCAAAGCTGTCTTGGGCCACAGGTTGGACAAGCTTGCCCTAGGTGAAAGTACTGCATTAGATATATGATTTTCAAATATTTTCTCCCATTCAGAAAAAAAGTCAGGTTATTAGCATGATCACATTTGAAAGAACAGAAAAAGAACAAAAAAGTCTTCCAGAACAAGATTACAAATACTGCACTATTTTCTGCAAAACACAATTTAATTTTTATATAGCAAACAACAAATATGTTAAACTCTACTTTTAAAACTCTCATTAAAGTCACCTCCAAAGTTGGTAAGTCAAAAAAAAAAAAAAAAAAAAAAAGCACACAAGAACATGTAGACATAGATGCCTCTACAGAGAAGAACTGTTGATTACTCCAGTAAGACTATTGTAGCTTTTACAAATCATGTTTTACCAATTCACATGCTAGAATTACATCACAAAATAAGGCATGGAAGGCATCTGGCCACATGTTGTAACCATTAAAATGATGTTTCATGCTACAGAGCATGTGTTAGAGGTACTCTCTACATGAAGTCTGACTAGATAGTTCAAAATCTCTTATGATTGACCAATTAGTTGCTTCCAAAGAAAGAACACCACAAACCCAGAAGATATGTAAACACTGGCTCATTAGGGCAAGCCATTTTCTTGTTAGACTGTGGTCTCCGTTGTGTGCTGAATGGTAAAACATAATTCACTGTTCATTTTGCTATGAACACCAAAAGATTTCATTTCTGAGAATACACCCAGGCAGAGAAAGGTGATTTCAGAACAGAGCTCAGAAAACATAATCCTTTATATGAAGTGAATTCAGAGTCAGGCAGAGAGCTTGCTCTCTGCTTGTGTCCACTTCATCTTCTGCTCTGAAAACTCCAGCTGGGCTCCTTGCTCCAGTGTTACCTTAAACATTCTCTTTCCTGGAGCAATGTATGTTGAAGTGCATCTAAAATAGCTGAATCCTTCTCCACTGAGCTGAGCCACAGGCCTTGCACGGAAAGACCTGGGAAACATTAGCTTGCTTCTGGTCTGGCCATAATGAAAATAAATGAGGGCTTCAATTTAAAGTCGTTACTAAAAATTTGTTCTTTCCTCCATTCTAATTCTGAGACCCACTTGCAGCTAATTAGAATGGTTCCCAGCGTGATCTCCCAGCACACTGCTAGTGTAAACACCAACCATCTGAGTTTCATTACAACAAAGAAATCAAATAAACAGTGGACCAGAAAACAGTAGTTTGGGCATGGCTCATTACAGCACAATGCAGTTAACATTCCTCACTCGGGAAGGAAAAGAAGGCACTGGGCAAGCGGGGCTGATGTTCAGTGCTTTCCATTCTTATTAACGATATTAGTTGGACTGGGGATTATTTTTTACCATTAACGTGTTTTGGAGAATGAGGAGGGATTTTTTTTTCAATGGAAAAGAAAAAGAAATGCCCTCTGAACCTTGGTGTAAACAAAGAGAAAAGGTAATTATTGGCTCTGGGCTACTCATTGCTTCTCCAGTTTCTCATAGGATGTACTGTTTACAATTTACATAAGGAAAAAGAAAAAGAAAAAGAAAAAAAGAGGAATACAGTATCCATTAATCTACTCAAGGGTTTTTATTATTTATCCTAGGTACAAACAAATCTTTGCCAACATAGGATCGGTATGACTATACGATGGCTAATATACAGAATTTTTTCAAAAGTAAAAACGTACATAAGAGAGTCACTCTTTTATTTAGAAATTTTACTTATCTCATTCACACTAATATTTGGAAACATTCATGTAAAGAATCATTTTGTAGGTTGTCTACATTGTTTAGCATGATCTTGGAACCATCAAAGGAAGAAAGATCCAAATATTTCTGTCTCTAAAATTTAACCCTGCTTTTAAGTAACTATTAAAATCTAAAGACATTTATTGAATTTGGTTCAGAAACTCAACAAAAGAATGAGTTCTTTGGTAAAAGCATGTTCTAAGAAGAAAATATTAACCAACTACAAGGCCTCACGTGATATTACTTGTGTGCCTGTGGCTCCGAATTCATAATTGGACCTTGGATCAGGTCAGGATTTCATTGCACATGATAGAAATTGCTTAGCCGCTCAGTTATAATGCAGCTTCAGTGAAGAACATGTAGACATACTCATTTCCTCTTTGAGGCAGTCTAGGTCTAGGTGTGTAAATATCACATCACTGGTGCTTAAAATTGTAAATTGTTAGAGAAAGATTATAATACTTAGCAGAACATATTCACTCAGAAGTTTCCAAATGCTTTGGGCTAAGATTAAAATACTCGCAAAACGGCCCCTTTATGCTTCTGTTTTGACCACTCTGAAAACTTGTTGCATAAAAGGACCCAAAGCAAGGTCCTAAACTGTATAAATCAATAATTGAAAAAAAGTCACAAAAACTGCAAATGGTATTGAAACAGATCATCTTAGAGAAAAAAAACAAAATAAATGCATGCTCTGACCTTGAGATTCATTTTAATTTGTGGAAGGAAACAATCACTCATCCCTGAACAGAAAAAAAAAATAAAAATAAAAAGGAGAAGAAAAAAGAAAGGAAAAGAAACAGGGAAGCGTTTGTCTGCCACAGCTGTCCCAGTAACGAACTTAAAGGAAAAAAAAAAAAAAAGCCAGCTTTCTTAGAACAATTTAATGTATTGTTTTGGAATTAATTGTCTATTATCAACATGTTGAAAGAAAGTTAAACTCAAGGAAAATGAAAGTGAATTTCCAAAGAAATTAAAACCGAAGATAGCAATTTTTAAAATCTGAAAAGAGCTATCATTTCAATTTTCCTAATCTACTTAATCTTAAAACAATCTGTTAGGTTGGTACAAAAGTAATGGCAAAGAACACAATTACTTTTGCACCAACCTAATACTTTTGTACAAAAGACATATACTTTGTGTCATTCAACAAGTATTTATTGAACATTTGTCTGCTAGATGCCAATCTATTTACTGATTTTTAAAGTGAAATTTGTGTACTCTGATGTCCATAGCTGTAAAATAAGAGGTTTCAATTGGATAGTTGAGAGGGCTGTCAAGTTCTTAAAGTTTAGAGCTATTATTTCACCATCAGGCGATGCACCATGTCTTAAGCTCTGCAATCCAGCCATGGTCCTTTGCCTGGTCAAAATTCTCCATGACAGAGCATGGAAGAGAACACTGCTATCATCAGAACTGACCAGCCTCCTGTAAAGCCATGAGGTTTAAGGATTGTAGTGTTTAACGGAGTTGAATGAGGAGGCTCTACCATTCCTTTAGAAATCATCTTTGCATCTGTATTACTCAAGAATAGAATAATGTTGGGAAAATAATCTAATCATTTTATAAATGCCCCCAAAATGACTATCACTATCCCCTTTCATTTTCCTTTACAGTAGGTAATTTTTTTCTAAAGCATTTTCATTGTTAATTTCTCATAACAGAATGACTTAGGTAAAACTCATGGAGCCCAAGTATGGCTTATAAAATTGTGATGGAATATTAAAGTGAGCAAACTGAAATGAACTGTTTAAATTATTTTGTTATTTCCCATACCAATGTCCTGTATTGTGCGAGGACCTTACACGCCTTATTTTATTTTGTCTTTATAGCTATGCTATGGGATCCACACTTTACAAATGATGCTGATGAGAAAACAGAGATATGCATTTACCTGATCATTTTCTCAGAGCTGAGAAGTGAAGGACCTAGGATTTGAAACTGGGTTTACTCATACAAAAGCCATGCTCTTTCTACAACCTTGTGGGTTTTTATTTTTATGCATAAAATACATACTTGGCCACAAAGTAGATTTTAGAAAATAAGCATACTTAAAATAAAAGGTATGATGTAAAGAGCATAGAGTTCTGAGGTGTAGTGACCCTCATTAGAACATGCATTAAAGCTTGCATATTCTAGCAAATAAAACAGAAAAATAATAATGTTTAATCCCAGAAAACTAAAATATTGAACTCTATAGGTAAAATTTATTTTTAAAGAATCTTGGGTTGCTTTTCCTCTGCCACATGGTATGCTGATGGAACATAGATCCCAGCATGATAGATTACTCAGAAACTGAAATAGTCTAAAGAAAGCATAACCCAACATAAAACATTTATGGAGAAAACAAAAGGAATGAATAACTGATTCCCAAATGGTTCTCTATTTGGAATTATTCATACTGCCTGTAAGATCATCACTGAGGAAAACTGAAAAGGAGATATGACATTATGATAAAATGAGCAAGGAAAGGGCACAAGAAGACCGTTTTTCACATGTGCTCTGCCACTGACCAGTTGTCTGAGTTTAGGTATAATAAGTCACTTCTACCTTCTACTACTTTACATCTGTTAAACTAAGAGTGTGCTCTCAGATTTCCCCTCCAGCTCCGATGCTCTCTTAGCCTACAAAGCATTAATAAAAAAGAATCTCAGTGTGATTGATCATGACTTTAACATAGAAATTACTCTTCCTCTGGTGGATGGGAAATTCTCTGTCTCTTCAAATCACATATATTATTGCAAAACTCAAATGTTCAGAAGTCCCATCAAGGCAGAAAAGCAACCGATGCTATCAGAAGTTTACAGTGCTGAGTTTAAAAGAATGTGAATGTGTGTGTGTGTATTCATGTGTTTAGTGTGGGTGCATGTGTGTGTGTGTCCAGAGAAGGTCACAAGTTTGACCTTCTGGAAGCAGCAAAGGTTCCATCCACAGAACCCGCTGTGACGGCATCTGGAAATTCCTCACTTGGGTCAGTGGGGAGACATTCTCTGTTTACATTGCTTTTGTTTTATACCCATGTGGTGTTCAACATATCAATAATATACCTATTTCAATCTCATCATGAAACCCTTTAATGATTTACTTTTCAAACCTCCCAGGTCCATTTAGCCACAGGAAAACCTACTCCTTTTGTTACAAGCTGAAACTATGACAGTCAAAACACAGACAGAAGAAAAAGCACTTGCTGGAATCTGCTGTTGTTCCTGCTGTTTGCCGGCAGTTGCCATAGTGGAGCTTTCAATGTTTAGAGAGAACATGAGGAAGGCCATTAATGTCCTATAATAACTTTTTCTAGAAGTGACACATGTCAAAATGCACAGTTTTTGCATGATTGGCAATATTCATAGAAGCATTTTCTGTGAAACTGATTATAGCAATAATTGGTTCTGGAATACTTTAGTGCTTTACTCCTAAAAACGCTGTAGACCTTTTCATATATATCATATTCTCCTGTGCAGATCTCACCTAAAGTTCACTCAGTTCTGCACCATCGTCAGAAATTCTCCAAGTTATATGGAGTGTGTTACCGATGTTTTGTTCTGCTCAACATACAGCTTTGTAGTGACAGTGACCACTCAATGAGCCATCAAGACAATTCTCGGGGAATGAAACTACCCACCTCTCCAGAACCCAAGCCAAAACTTTTAGCATTATATTTGTCTCATTCTTCCCACTCACCAACTGGTTCTAGTTTATTTCCACATCTGTTTACTCTCCCACCTAAAATTTCTCACATCAATGCATTTCTGTCTCCATCACAGCCATTGCTGTCCCCAGAACACTATCCTCTGTTGCCTAGATTCAAAATATCTGCTATATATGCTCCTATACTCTCTCATATAGGTTTATTTTTCTACAATGGGATGGAGTAATTCTATTTAAATGTGATCTAATTGTGTCATGCACATTTGTGAGCCCCTCAGAGATTCCCTTTGTTCACATAGATGCTCAATAAATAGTATGTATTGTCTCAATGACTTTAATTGAATAAACACTGTTCCCACAAAGGTATTTATGCACAAAACAAAACATTAGTAAGACGTTCATATACATTTGGAGGAAAATAGGGTAAGCAAAGTTGAGCAAAAGAAGAAAAGAAACATTTTTATTTTTTTACAAGTCAACTAACATTTATTTGATAAACATAAATGAGACAATATAACATCTATCCTTAGTTGCAAGTTACAAGTAGAAGACAGTGTGGCAATTCCTCAAGGATCCAGAGCCAGAAATACCATTTGACTCAGCAATCCCATTACCGGGTATATACCCAAAGGAATATAAATCATTCTACTATTCTACTATGAAAACACATGCACACGTATGTTTACTGCAGCACTATTTACAATAGCAAAGACTTGGAACCAACCCAAATGCCCATCAATGATAGACTGGATAAAGAAACATTTATTAACACATTATGCGCCTGGTGATTGATATACATGGTCTCATTTGTGATCCCTCTTTTTGTGTGTCATGGGAAACTTTCAGTATAGGTTTCATTACTCTCACTTTACAAACAAGAAAACCAAGGTGCAGAGAGACTAAGTGTATTGCTTATACAGAGTTACACAGGGAATAAAAACCAGGGCCAGGGTGTCTGTCTAGTTCCAGTGTTTTACTCTGTTCTCAGTTCCATGCACTAGATGAGTTAGTCTTGCCCTCATTCCTTCTTGTGATGAACTTCCTCTCCATAGTGAATTATCTCCCTATTTCTTTAGTAATTTTCTGCTCTCTTAATGTCTCTCCTGAGTTAAAAAGGAAAAAGGAGTTTGCGCCAATCATCTCTTGCCTACACATGCCTATTTCCACCAAGTCATCTCCCATTCATTTCTCAAACCTCTAATAAAACTCGGCTCCATCCCTTTCATAGTCACTTCCTACTACGGTCTCCAATGACATCCATGTCACAGAATCAAATGTCGTTTTCGGCCTCTCCTGCTATAACTTCTTAAGAGCAAATCATACTTTTGACTACTTTCTTTAAATTAAACATTATCTTTTCCCAGAAGCTCCTAATTTTCTTTCTTTCACCCTTTTCTCCATGTCTCAATTATCTCATAGGCTCATCGTCTTCAACAGAAGATTTTCGTTCCTTGTAATATTCAAAAGTCTATACTAGGCCCTTTCTTTTTTCCCCCTACACTCTCTGCATAAGAAATTTGATCCACTGTTGAACAATCATAGAAATTTAGGTAATTCTTGACACCTTCCTTTTCTTCACCTCCCCCATACCCATTTTATTACATACTCCCACAGGTTTGAACTTCTATATCTTCATAATCCATTGACTTAATTCTATTTTTATCAATCTTGGACTTTCAGTTATTGGAGAAGATGGAATCAATACAAAAATAATATTGATATATATATTCCTTTGTTCTCTAGAAAGGAAAAAGTTCAGATTTGGAACTTCTGTGGTGATTCTGGGCCAGTGGCTTTAAAATGTTTCTCAATGGATTCCTCTCTTTATGAAACTCCTCCTCCAACAGCATGTTATCTAATCTCCCCTCCATAAAAAGTCCCCTAAACTGTCCATCTCTGGCCACAGTCAAAACATGAAGTCAAATAGATACTCTGTGGACAGAAGCCTGGAGAAATTCAGTGAAGCTATTTGCTTGGGAAAATCCTGTAGCATAAGACTAGTCATAGAGATTGTGCTAAGTGTATATTTCTCTGGAGGTTGGTAAGCATTTCCTGTTTGGGCGTTTAACAGAGATGGGGTAGAAAAACCTCACCCCTCCCTCAGGTGAGGAGGCAATCTGACCTAATGTACATTAGGGTTAATACACAGTCCTGTGGTTGCCTGCAGCATTTCTATTCTTATAGCACATACTCAAGTGTTCCCAATGTCAGAATAAAGTAGAACAGGCAAAGATCAATAAGTAGCATCAGGTCAAAAATGAAATTACAATGATGTCAGAAAAAGAAGACAGAAGAGCTGGGACTTCTGAAAGAGCAGTAGAAAAAGCTAGCAGACTCTCTCCTCAGAGAAATAACTGTTTTAACTGGTGAAAATTATTTTTAATGTGATGTCTCTAAAAGTAAACTAATCCAAAAACTTTAATAAATCTCAGTAAAAACAATAAGAGTCATGTGTGCATTTGAGTCATGAACTCCCTCCCCACAACTCCAAATTTTAGTGTGATAGGAGCCTACTCTGCACTGATGGCCATAAAGTTAGGACTTCCTTTCCCCCTTTAGCTCCAGTCTATGATTAAAGTTTTACCCCAGGAGAGAAAGGCTATCGGCATCTCTCATATGCCCCCAGCACCACGTTTCAGAACGATTCCAGGCAGAAAGGGTTGAAAGAAATGGAGTACAATGGGTAGAAATTATACTCTAGATTTTGCAGACTAAGAATAGTGGGCTCTCATTGTCCCCACCACAGCTTGCTCATAGAGCAAAGGTTTCACAGAGGAAGGGGCAAGCTGAAAAGATCAGGAGCTACCATACCTGACCAGTGCTCCAATAATAATGAAAGAGTGTCACTTCTGAAGAAGTGTGATGCTGTCCTTTTTACCAACTCCAGAGCAGTTGCGCAGTTTTTGCTCAAGGGGATAGGCAGTCCATAAGAACAGAGAGCTCTGAAACTCTTCCTAAGAGGATTGAGTTTATATGTAACTGACTATGGGGAAATTCGCAATAGACATACTAGTAGTGAGCAATAGAGAGGACACTGATAGCTTCATGATAGGAGTAAGTGAAACAGTAGACCACTAGAAGGCTTGGAGTTGGGGCAAACATCAAAGTCTAGCAACACCCTAACTTGAAAAAGATGCCTGAATTTAATTGGATCAGACTGTGGAACAATTCAAGTCACAGAGTTTTGGTGAAAACAATACAGCAATCAATTTGCAAATAGTGAATTATAATAGCTGAATATAACATCAATAGGCATACCAGCAAGAAGCTTAAGAGGAAGGCTGGGAAAAGGAATAGGCAAAGAAAGCTTGGGTAGAATCACACTTATCTCTGTTGGTCAGAAAGATTGCACATATGCCCAAAGCTGCACTCTCTGTGGAGTGACACCAGAGGCGTTATGCTGTGGATGAAATTTACTTTCCACAACTGTTCTAAGTCCGTAAACAAAGAAACAAACAAACAAGAACAATAAGTCCATGGGGACAAGGTGAGTTTCAGTATCCAAAAGGTCCATTTCAACAAAAGAAACTACAAGACATGTAAAGAAAACATCTGATGCATACACGAAAAATAAAAGTGAATAATTGAAACTATATATATGTGGGCCCAGATGTTAGACTTGGCAGACAAATACTTTCATGCTATTATCATAAATACATTCCAAAAACCACAGGAAACCATGTTTAAACATGTAAAGGAAGGTTTTATGAGAATGGCTTATAAAATAGAAAATATCAACAAGTATAGATAAATTGTTTTTTAAAAGAACTAAATTAGAATTATGTCATTGAAAAGTACAATAACCAAAATAAAAAATTTACTACAGGGAATCAACAGTCTAGGGCTAAAGTTTTTACCCTATGAGAGATAGGCTACTGGCATGGCTCATATGTCCCCAGCACCATTTTAGCTGGCAGAAGAAAAATAAATAAATAAATAAAACCGCAAATGTAAAGTTAGATTAAGAGAGATTATATAATCAGAAGAACAAAAAGAAAAATATGAAGAAAAATCAATAAAGCCTCAGAATATGAAATGGGAGTACCAAATAAAGAACAGAGAGAGAAACAAAAATATTTTATTAGAAATAATGACTAAAAACTCCCCAGATTTGATGAAAATCATTAATCTGAAAATTAGGAATCTCAATGAACTCCAAGTAGAATCATTACCAAAGACTACCACTCTTAGACACATTATATATGTATATGTAGTCACATTGTATATACACACCTTATATATACACCCACACACCCCCACACACAAAACTCAATAAATAACAGCTGACTTCTCATCAAAAAACATGAAGGCCAGAGACAC
Source organism: Pongo abelii (assembly GCF_028885655.2). Taxonomy (NCBI): domain Eukaryota; kingdom Metazoa; phylum Chordata; class Mammalia; order Primates; family Hominidae; genus Pongo; species Pongo abelii. Next base: position 87,090,470 of record NC_072004.2, read on the forward strand.
TGGAATCGTATATTCAAAGTACTGGTGGGGAGAGGAATGCCAACTGAGAATATTTTATACAGTAAAGACATCATTCAAACAAGAAAGTAAAATAAAGACAGTTCAACAAAACCAAAACTGAGAAATTTTTTCTTGTAGGTCTGCATTACAAAAAATATTAAAAGAAATTATTCAGGCTGAAAGCAAGTAACACACAAAAGTAATCTGATTCTACGTGGAAAAAATAAAGAGTTTCAGTAGTGCTAATTATGTGGGTAATTATGAAAAACAATATTATTGTATATTTCCTCTTTTTTCTTATAATACCTGATTTAAAAAGCAATTGCATTATATAATATGCGTGTGTGTTGGGACTATAATATATAGAAGTGTAGCATATTAGACAATAATAGCATAAAGGAGGTGAATAGGAGCAAAGCCCTACTGGAGTAAGAAAATGATATCACATGATAAATTAGATCCACAGAAGAAAAATAAAGAGAACCAGAAATAGTAAATAAAATGGTTCCTATAACAAACTTCATAAATACATACTTGCTCTACTTTCTTCTCTAAAAGACATCTAACAATATACTGTTGAATTACACACACACACACACACACACACACACATAGTGTATTACAATAACAGCACAGAAGAAATAATTATATGGAGATATCCAGCTATATAGGAGTAAAGTTTCAGTATCTCACTGGAATTGAATTACTATAAGTCTGAAGTAAATTCTGATAGATTAAGACATATATTGTAAACCCTAGACCAACCACAAAGAAAGTAAATTTTTGAATAGTATTAAAATTATTAAAGGAATTAAAAGTTTTACTGGAAATTTTCCACTTGCTGCAAAAGGAACAAGTAAAGGAGAAACAAAGGAACACAAAATTCTGAAGATATGTAGAAAACAAAAATTTAAATGGCAGAACAAACAAAAATTTAAATGGCAGAACTAAAGTTCATCACATCATTAATATCATTAAACATGAACAGACTAAACAATCTAATCAAAAGGCAAAGATTATCACACTGGGGAATATAACAATAATAAAATCCAAGTATATGCTGTCTATGGAAGACATACTTTGGATTCAAAGATATAAGTAAAATCATGAAAATAAAATATATCATGCCAATAGCAACCATTAGAGAGCTGAAGTGATATGCTAATATGTACTAATATACAAATATTAGGCTAAGTATAATTTTAAAATAAAAATGTTACTAGATATGAAGAGAGACAATTTATAGTGATAGAAGGATCGATGTATCAGGAAGATATAACACTTATAAACATGTATTCACCTAACAACAGAGCCACCAAAATGCATAAAGCAATGACAGCACTGAAGGGAGAATAGACAATTCGACATGATTAGAGACTTCAGTATGTACTTTCAATAATGGGTAAAACAACTAGACAGAAGATAATGTCATTGAAGACCTAAACAACACCCTAAAGCAAATAGACTTAAGAGATCTAATAGAATCTTTCACTCAACAACAGCAGACACACATTATTTTCAAGTACATATGGAATATTCTCCATATGCTAGGCCATAAAACAATCTTCAATAAATTTTACGAGATTGAAATCATACAGAATATGTTATCTAACTACATACAATTAGGTTAGAAATTAACAACAAATGGAAGTTTGGGAAATTTACAAATAGGTAAATACACATTCATAAATAACCAATGTTTCAAAGAAGAAGTTATCAGAAAAATTAGAACATCCTTTGAGATGAATGAAGACAAAAATACAACATAACTTGCAGGTTTAAGTTAAAGCTGTGCTTGGGGAGAAATTTATGTTTGTTAAGTTCCTATATTAAAAAAAAAAAGTAGGGCTCAAGCCAGTAACCTAATCTTCCACTTTAGGTAACTGGAAAAACAAGAACAAACTAAACCCAAAGAATCAGAACAAAGGAAATAATAAAGAATAGAACAGAAATAAATGAAATTAAACATAGAAAAATTATAAAGTCAACAAAGACTAAAGTTGATTCTTTGAAAAGATCAACAAAACTGACAAAACTTAACCTAGACTGATCACATGAAGAAGAGAGAAAACTCAAAATACTAAATTTTTTTTATTGGAGACAAAACATGAAGCCTGTGGATGTGCAAGCAGATAATCTTGAAAAATCCAGACAGAGAGGGAAATCTGTGAATAGATTGAGGTCCCTCCCCATTAGCGCTGTAGGAAAGAGCACTGGCAATTTGAAAACCAATTTATGGAGACTCTACAGGTTCTGAGGCAGGAAACAAGGAAAACTTAAACATGGAAACCGAAATAGAAATTGGTCTACCAGATCTGGCACCACAGAAAGAGCTGTTTCAGAACAAAGCCTGAAGTAGTAATCAGAAAAAATTCACAAGTTCCGAGCCAGACAAGCCACAGAGAGGACATGATGCTAATACTTCAAATATTAAGCTGGAGCTTCTTTAATCCCTAATGCAAAGATCAGGACTGGTACTAAAAACTTGTGCAATTGACATGTGGGTTAAGTCGCCTCTACTGTTAGGAAAACATTTTCTGGATTCTGGGAGGTGTGACCTTGTAAACTGAAATCTACCCCAGTTTCTCACATTCTTATTTCTTTAAAAGGAGGCAATTTCAGTGTAATTAATTATAAAACAGAAGTACATATGGATGAATACTTTTTACAAACAGAAATGTGTGTGTGTGTATTCAAAACTATACATACAATTTAATTGTTCTCAAGACAAAGATATATCTCATTCAATTTTATACCCATAAGTTTTGGGGTTTTTTTTAAGATCTCAGGAAAAGTGAAGAATTTAAGAAGTTACAATCTGGGATATGAGATTTTTACCCAAAATGCAATATTACATTCTGTCACTAGGTCAGTGGTTCGCAAACAAATTTGAACTACAAATTTGTCAGGGAATTTTTTGTTTTCGTTTTTCATTTTTAATACAGACTCCTACCTCTTGATGAGAGCAAGCATTTGTTGAGTCCTTCCTATGTAATGGGCAAGTGCCAGTGTTTTCTTTATGCTACAGAGTAAGCTGGGGAAGCTGGGGAAGCTGGGGAAGCCGGAGCCGTGAAATTAAATAACACCATAAAGTTACCTAGCTAGTAATGGGAGAGCTGGAATCCACACACAGGCAGTCTGGCTCCAGAACTGAGCACCATATTAAAATATCCATCAATATTTCAGGGAAAGTACTCAGAGTGTTGTATGTTTTTAAAGCCATAGAAGAGACTCATCTGTGCTTGAGAACTACTACCCCGGCCCTTTTCTCTCTGAAAGTGTACTTACAAACAGGCTCTGGTTCCTCCAACATCTGTGCTAATACTGCATTCAGTGTTAAGTATTTAGGAAAAAGCCTGTTCTTGCTTCTTCTTTAATTGTTTTAGAGAATTCCTACATAGCTTAACAAACATGTTACTTTGATAATAAAGTACATGAATGTGCCTTGAATATACCTTACTTCAATAATAGGTAATAATACCAATAATGATGTCTACAGCTTAGTGTAAGACATTGGGCTGAGTTTTGAAATTTACTATCTCTAAGTCTTGCAACATTATCGTCATTATAAAATGACAGAAATAGAGGCTCTAAAAGATCCAAGGTGCAAATCCAAATCCTGGATTTGAACTCAGCTATATTGATTTCAAAGTTATTGACCTTTCCAATAAGCCTCAGAGGCTTCATACATTGTACTTTTAAGAGGGAGCATATTCAAAGTCTGTAACTGGACCTGTTTTAAATTCTGTCCTTTGTTGGTTCTTTCTATGGTTCAAGACAGTTAAAGTCCTTTTGGCAATCATTATTATTTTTTTTAAGTCCCTGCAGTTTCTGGAAAAGATAGATGAAAACAATCTTGCTCCCCATAAGTTTTCTGGGGTAGGAGAGAGAGGATTAACACAATCAGAGTCTAGAAGAAAACCAAGAAGAGATTAGCTGAGCTGGATGCTGAATCAAGTAGCTAAAAAGAATAGTAGCAGTGTTGGATGACAAAGTGCTGATAGCTTTTATATTTTCAACTATCAGCATAGATTATTCTAGCAAATGACAATAAACAAAGAAACTTCCTTGACTTAACAATTGTGTGACCCCTTGGGTCATATATGAAAATACTCAAGTAAATAGAAATATATGAACATTTAGTGTGAAAATCAGTGGCTACATGCAAATTTTTAGCCTCCAACTCAGTCATTGACACTCCTTAGCTGACCTTGGGCAACTTATGGAGCTTCTGTGGACCTCAGACCCTCAGGTTATCTATTATGAATGCATTAATATATTCTATGTCCCTTATTCCCAGGTCTAAATAAAAATGTATATCCAAATTAAATGTCACAACATACCAAGTACCCAAGAACCTTAAATTCCTGGAAACCAGATAAGCCACATAGTGATGTGAGGGAGGTATCTACATTTGCAGAAGTCCATAAAGACCACCTTGACTTGTGTTCCAGAAGTCACATTAGGCAGTCCATCCTTCATTTGTTAATCAGAAGAGATGTTAAACTAATATTTTCCTATATTTTTATTAGTTTTTGATCAGAGGAGAGAACTAAACTAGGATTTTCTTTAGTAGCTTCTTACAGATCTTGATGTTTCAGACATCAACAGGAAAAGAATAGAAGAAATACAAACTTTCTCTCCTGAATGTTGCACAACTGAAACTTGTATACCTTGCTTTGGGAGTGTAAGTTGGTACAACTGCTTTGGAATACCATTTAGTCTTATTCAAGGAGGCTAAACATACACTTAGTCTATGATCCTACGTCCTAGCAATGTTCCATTTCTTGATTTGGGTGTTGTTTACATGGCTGTGCTCAGTTTAAAAAACAATTTTGAGGTTATGCTTACATTTTGAGCAAGTGTCTATATATTTGCTATACATCATAAAATACATTTTTTAACACTCTCTTATCCTAACACTGCAAGCTTTGAATAGCTGGCTGGGGAGCATTAGCTGATAATGATGGTTAAATGCATCATCTCACATGATTATTATGTAACTGTATGTTATGAGCTGAATTGCTTCCCCCAAAAAAGATATGTAGAAGTCCTAAGCCCCCATACCTGTGAATATGACCTTATTCAGAAACAGGGTTTAACTGAGATAATCAAGTGAAAATGAGGTCACACTGAATTAGGGTAGGCCCTAAATTCAGTATGTCAAATGTCCTTATAAGAAGAAAAGAGATGGCTGGGCACAGTGGCTCACACCTGTAAGCCTCGCACTTTGGGAGGCCGAGGAAGGCGGATCACGAGGTCAGGAGATCAAGACCATCCTGGCTAACATGGTGAAACCCCGTCTCTACTAAAAATACAAAAATTAGTCAGGCATGGTGGTGGGCGCCTGTAGTCCCAGCTACTTGGGAGGCTGAGGCAGGAGAACGGTGTGAACCCGGGAGGCGGAGCTTGCAGTGAGCCAAAACCATGCCACTGCACTCCAGCCTGGGCAACAGAGTGAGACTCCATCTCAAAAAAAAAAAAAAAAGAAGAAGAAGAGATGTGGACAAAGAGGAAAAAACATTGTGAAACAGAGATGGGAACTGGAGTGATCCCTCTACAAGCCGAGGAACACCAAGGATTACTGGCAACACCAGGAATGAAATAAAAAGAATGGAACAATTTATTCCCCACAGCCTTCAGAGAAAGTGTGGCTTGGCCATGCCAACACCTTGATTTTGAATGTATAGCCTCCAGAATTAAAAGAGATGAATTTCTGTTGTTTTAAGCCACATAGTTTGTGGTAATTTCTTACAGCACCTCTAGGAAACTAGTACACCCTACAAGATAGGTGTTGTTATCCTCATTTTAAAAGTGATGTAACCAAGGATCAAACTAGTTAAGTCACTTGGCCAAGATGACACATCTAGAGAGTGTTCAAGCTGACACACAAAAGCCAGATGTGTTTTGCTGTCAATTAGGGGTTGGTAGGCCGGGAGCAGTGGCTCACACCTGTAATCCCAGCACTTTGGGAGGCCAAGGCAGGCAGATCACCTGAGGTCAGGAGTTCAAGACCAGCCAGGCCAACATGGTGAAACCCTGTCTCTACTAAAAATACAAAAAAAGCTGGGTGTGGTGGCATGTGCCTGTAATCCCAGCTACTCAGGAGGCTGAGGCAGGAGAATCACTTGAATCCAGGAGGCGCAGGTTGCAGTGAGCAGAGAATGCACCATGGCACTCCAGCCTGGGCAAGGAAGTGAGACTCTGTCTCCAAAAAAAATAAAAATATAAAAATATAAATAAATTAGGGGTTGGTGGCCACATCACTAAGCCAGCTGCCAGCAAACTCCCTCCAACAACCATCCTTCTGCATCATGTTTGCTGCTGGGAGTTTTTTGCCTCTATCCCTAACTCTTTGAACTAGTTGTGAAGTGATTGTGTTGGTTATTGAAAACAGTTAATGATGTTTAAGTTCACTTAGAAGGCCATCTTCTTTTGCCACTCACTATATGCCCTTCTGTCTTATAGTAATCAATCAAATCAAATCCACTGTCCCCAGATACTTTTGATGAAGCCAGTTTTGCTCCTAGTTTCCAGAACATACAACCAGGGTAATCCTGCATGCCCATCTCATATCCCTGAACACAGTGATGAATACATAAATGGGCACATACCCCAATCAGACCAATCAAGGGCAGCAAAATTTTCAAAGCCTTTGATTGACCTTTCATCACTTTCCTTTTTCTCAGTAACCTTACAAGAGTGAAGATACAGCTCCAGAGTGAGAAAGAACTGACAAAAATAGAAAGCGAAGACTCTCTTCAATACCACATGTCTAATCCCCGAATTCAATCAGAGTTAAAGCCAAACTTATGGTAGACATTTCAACTTACAAAAGCCGGTAAACTACCTTTTGTTTCAAGACCATTTATTATGGATTTTGTCTGTTGCAAATAAGAGCGTCTAATCTAACATAGCCTTTTCTTCAACAATCTCCATAAATGCAGTATTTATTTCAGGAATCACCTCTTTCTGATGACTTCTTCCACCTAGCGTATTATGAAAAGCTCTAGGATGTTGGGGGAATAAGATGAAGTTTGCTGGAGCGTTGCCTCTGATGTTCTCTTCCCAACTGAAGAAGGAGCAAAATGAAAGTCTAGTTGACCATACAGACCACCTGGTACATGTCCTGTTGTCCTCAGGGTGGAAACTTTTGGATCTAAAGCCCTTTCTTCTCTTCTCTTAGCCTTTGCCAGAGAATAATACAGAATCATGGCAAAGCAAAGCTGCTCCTACCTGCCAGATGGCAAGGCCCAAGCTCAGTGGCTCAGAGGGCAGGAGTTGGTGGCAAGGGAGAGAACCCATCTGGTTGCTGACAACATGTAAGGCTAGTGGGGCATAGAGACCCACGCTTAAGAAAGGAAAACGACCTTTAAGAAATCTCAAATTTAGAAACACATACTAAACATCTCTTCCTGAGCTTAGAAGGAGCCTGAGCTTTCTTACATTTCCCTGTTAAGTTTGGAAACTTTATCATTGGCAGAGGTAGTGAATAAAGTCTCCTAGTTGCCGGCATTAAAGAGTTAAGGAGCCCTCTGTTTTATTTTTAATTTTTTTTCTTTCTCTTTGGTATTAAGATAAAAAAGGCACACATTTGAAAACTAATTTACCCTCTAAAAAATTAAAGCATTTTTTACCACTGTTTGCTTTTCCAGTTTCTTTAATTTGGGTAATTGCTTAGTCAACTTTCAAAAATATATATTCTGTCTTTAAAAAAACAGCCAAATATGACGGATCACCTTCATTTTCATTTCAGATTTGGCATACAGGACCCAGATTGTGTATTCTTTCCATGGCGCCAAACCAGCGTCGGATACTTAATTAATTTCCTTTCGTTTGTGCAGGCTTGCACTTAAAGAGACAGTGTCCCATTTTGATGGCTTGCTTTTGGCTGAAGTTCAAAAGTATCACTTCTTAAATCTTTTTTTTTTCCCCCTTCAAAACTTCCCCGAGTGCTCTATAGAAAAAATAAAATAAAATAAAAACAGCCTGGTGTTTTTCTCCACCCTCACCCTTCTCTTTACCACCATTTCTTTCACTCTTATTTATTCGTCGTTTAAACCAATCTTTCCTTAAAAAGAAAGAAAAAAATGAGAGAAAGGAGGAAGAAATGAAAGAAGCACAAGGATGCATGCGCTGTCGCTTCTTTGCTCCCTGTGTTGCCTTCCAATCTGGTGGTGAGGCTGCACTTCGTGGCTATGTCAACTGGTCAGAGTCCCTGGAAATGATCAAAGACTTTTTGAACATTAAAATAATATCTTCTTACCACAAATGAAGGCCTGCAACCTTTTCATCGATATTTCATACCATCTTCTGGGTAACACAAAATGTTCTTAAAGACAAGTGACAGCAGGGTGCACCTGGGAATAGCTATGCTGTTGAGGGGAAGTGAGGAAGTTGCATGTTTGCAGTAGAGAAAGAGGCGGCCAACACCAGAGAACATGCTTGCATTTTGCAAGTCCTTTTCCTACTGAAAAGTCCTGAATTATTCAGCAGACCACATTATTCTAGAACATAATTTCCTGGTTCATCTGTTCCATACATTGTGGCATTCAGTATTACATTCTATCCAGCAATTTTACACGCTTATGTCCTGAAGGACAAAGTTGTTCCGACAAATTGTTGCACAGTGTTTTTGTTTTCTCTCTCTTCGCTCAGCTCACTGCCCAAAGAAGAGAAATGGTGGGAAATATTTAATTCCTAGCTCACAGAGACACTAAACAGAAATAATTTTCTATGGTAAGTTTGGCTTTAGCCTAGTTCTGGAACGAAGGTTTCTATTCCACTGTCCCTGTCGCTTAACATCTGCTGGTTTGGGCCATTCTTTCCTTCTTTCCATCCTTCCCACCTTCATTCCATCCTTTGTTTTTCTTTCTTCCTCCATTCCCCCTCCCTTCCCTTCCTTCCCCCTCCCTCCCCCTCCCCCCTCCGTCCCCTCCCCTCCTTCCCCCTCCCCTCCCCTCCTTCCCCCTCCCTCCCCCTCCCTTCCCCCTCCCTCCCTCTCCCTCCCACTCCCTTCCCCCTCCCTTCCTTCTCTCTTCCTTCCCTCTCTTCCTTCCCTTCCTTCCGTTTTGCTTTGTAAAAAAATTGTGGTAAAATACAACACAAAATTTGCCATTTTAACCATTTTTCAAATATACACTTCAAAGACGTCAAGTACATTCATGTCGTTGTACAGCCATCACCACCATCCATGTCAAGAACGTGCTTTTACCTTTCTAAATTGAAATGCCATACCCATTAAACAATAACCCCATTGCCCTTTCCCCAGCCCTTGCCCATCACCATTCTACTTTCTGTCTCTACGAATCTGACTACCCTAGAAGCCTCACGTAAGTAGAATCATACAATATCTATCGTTTTGTTACTGGCTTATTTCACCTAGCATAATGTCTCCAAGGTTGATCCATTTGTAGCATATGTCAGCATTTCCTTTCTTTTTAAGGCTGAATAATATTCCAGTGTATACACAGTCCACAGTTTGTTTATCCATTCACCTACTGATGGACATTTGGGGTGCTTCTGCCTTTTGGCTATTATGAATAATGCTGCTAAGAAACACGGGTATATAATATCTGTTAAAGTCCTGCTTTCAATTCTTTTTTAAATTATTTTGTTTTACTTTTTCAACTTTTATTTTCGATTCAGAGGGTACATGTGCAAGTTTGTTCCCTCAGTATTTTGCGTGATGCTGAGGTTTGAGGTACAAATGATCCCAGCACCCAGGTTCTGAGCATGGTATCTAACAGTTTTTCAACTCTTCCCTTACCCCAGTAGTCCCCAGTGTCTATTGTTGCCATCTTTATGTCCATGAGTACCTGATGCTTAGCTCCCACTTGTAAGGGAGAACATGTGGTATTTGGTTTTCTGTTCCTGCATTAATTTGCTTAGGATAATGGTCTCCAGCTGGATGTATATATACACAGAAGTGGAATTGCTGGGTCACATGGCAATTCTATGTTTTAATTTTTTGAGGAACTGCCATACTGTTTCTCATAACAGCTGCATTATTTTATATTCTTACCAGAAATGCACAAGGGTTCCTATTTCTCTGCATCCTTGCCAACATTTGTTATTTTCTGAGCCATTTTTCTTTTATCAAAACATTACTCTGTTGCCCGGTAGTTTTCTAACTTCCCAGCAACTTCAGCATTTATTATGCTTGAGCCTTTTCCCAATGCCAACGAGGTAGGACTTTTCAGCTGATCTATCCTTCCCAGGTTGAACTGGAAGGTAGAAACAGACAATGGGAAAGCTTATGGATCTAACCTCCTGGTGACTAAAGCTGAAACAGCCTTCCATGGTCTGAGAGTAGAAGTTCAGCCCGTATAGGCTTGGTGAAAATAATTCTTAACTATGATCCAGCTGTCAGTGGCAAGAATCTGCTCTAAAATCATTTCCACAGCAAAAAGAAGTGAGCAAACTTGGAAAGAATGCTGAAGTAAAGCAACTCCTTGTTGGTGGCCGTAAAACAGCAGTCCCTATTTCCACCTCTTCAGTCATCTTTATTGCCCCAGGCCCTGGACAGTAGGGAACCTGCACTTCATATTTTATTTTACCCCTAGGTATTAGCTTTACTGTCTATTCTATATAATATATATTCTATAATATATACACATTTAACATAACAAGCATAATGTATTTTGTTTTTTACATAATATTTTTATCTTATATTGGCAACAAACTATATATATCCACACCTCTTAGGAAAATACCCCACTTGCAGAAGTGGAAGATAAAAAGCAATCAACACTTTGCTTCCTCTTATGCCGGTGTCATTGCGTCTATGAGATCTTCAGACTTTTCTACTTCTTGCTCTACCTCTGGGTTCCTGAATGAGCTGTATTTTCTTTTCTTTTTTTTTTTTTTTTTTTTGAGACGGAATTTTGCCCTTGTTGCCCAGGCTGGAGTACAATGGTGCGATCTTGGCTCACTGCAACCTCCGCCTCCTGGGTTCAAGTGATTCTCCTACCTCAGCCTCCCTAGTAGCTGGGATTATAGGCATGTGCCACCATGCCCTGCTAAGTATTTGTATTTTTAGTAGAGACAGGGTTTCCCCATGGTGGTCAGGCTGGTCTCGAACTCCCAACCTCAGGTGATCCGCCCGCCTCGGCCTCCCAAAGTGCTGGGATTACAGGCATGAGCCACCGTCCCCAGCCAAGAGCTGTATTTTCTATAATTCCTCTCTATAGTCCCGGCGGTTATATTGACTTGTGTGGTCCATCATCGATTCATTCTCTGCATCCAATCCAGAGAGAGCACCCCCTAGTAAAGCTTTCCTCCCTATCTAAAAATGTGTCAAAACTGACCTAATGTATATATTCAAGGAATGTAGAAGACAGAAAACAAAGTGTCAGGGAAGAAATGGCCCTTCAAACCATATCCTTTATAAGTTAATGATGACCAACAGCAACCAAAATCTCAGGCCATATTGTGATATGATTTGGACTTGCGTCCCCACCAAATCTCACATGGAGATGTCATCCCAGTGTTGGAGGTGGGGCCTGGAGGGAGGTGATTGGATCATGTGGGTGGAGGTCTCATGAATGGTTTAGCCCCATCTCCTGGGGCTGTTCTTGTGATAGGGAGTGAGTTCTTATGAGATCTGGTTGTTTAAAAGTGTGTGGCATACCTGAGCCTGTAATAAGAAAGAATTGGGAACTGTAGCAACATCTTTCTTTTAAGAAACCAAGGTCTGGGAAAGGTTTTGCATAGCAGGGAAACATTAAAAGGAAGGAAACTTTTAAAAGCAATAATTAGATAAATTCCAGAAGTTGATAGGACAAAGCTAATATGAGTTAGAATAAAATCTAGTAAAATTTTTGCAAAGCTGCATAATCCAGCTATGGCAGATTTTATAGAAGCTATTACCACAATGCAGTAATACAATGTGTAAGAACATTGAAAGGAAGAACACGCAAAATGCATCTTCCTCATTTTCTTGCTACTGCTTACACTACTTTTCCTTACATGGAAGAAACAAACAAACAAACCAACAAGCAAAAAACAAACCCAATCAACAAATAACACAGAGGATGAGATCATCTAAAAAAAAATGTCCCTCATAAAATATAAGTAGCTGTCTGTAATTGGTAATTTGCCTGGTATCACAGAATGTACAGATGAAGGCAATGTGTATCTTGTCGCATTACCTTTCTCGTTAGTATGATCAACTAATGTGACAGGATTAGCACCCCTGAAGATTTTCCTCTGACGTGATGACAATTGACTGGGAATGACAAAACGAGGGGCCACTGCTGTCCGGGAGAATTCCAGGTACAATTAGATTCTTTTGCCTTTCATGACCTTGCAGCCCTCCCTCCCCACAGAGGCTTACAGATAATCATTAGCGCACATTCAAAGACACCTCTGTCTGTGGGAGAAAAACTATCTCCATTTATTTTGTTTCACATACATCCATAGTTGAATTTTAATACAAAAAGAAAAATTAGAGTCTGACAAATATTTACAAAGAAGATACCTTCAAATAGATTTTACTCATTTTAACCTGGTGTGGAGTAATTGACAAATTGTACTGTTATATTCAAGGCAACAGAGTCTGTAGTCCAGGACCACTTAGCCCAACCTTTATGCAAGCTTGATTTTTTTTTTTTTTTTTTTGAGACAGAGTCTCACTGGAGTGAAATGATGTGATCTCGGCTCACTGCAACCTCCGCCTCCCAGGTTCAAGCGATTCTCCTCCCTCAGCCTCCTGAGTAGCTGGGATTACAGGTGCGTGCCACCACGCCTGGCTAATTTTTGTATTTTTGGTAGAGACAGGGTTTCACCATGTTGGTCAGGCTGATCTCGAACTCCTGACCTCGTGATCCACCTACCTCAGCCTCCCAAAGTGCTGGGATTACAGGCGTGAGCCACTGCGCCTGGCTATGCAAGTTTGATTTTAATCTACCATGAACAATAAACTCATTGTTGATTTGCAAAAAAAAAAAAAAAAATGTGTGGCACCTCCCACCTCTCTCTCGGTCCTGCTCCTGCCGTGTAAGACACCTACTCCCACTTTGCCTTCCACCATGAGTAAAAACTCTCTGAGGCCTCCCCAGAAGCAGACGCTGCCATGCTTCCTGTACAGCCTGCAGAACTATGAGCCAATTCAATCTCTTTTCTTTATAAATTACCTAGTTTCAGATATTTCTTTACAGCAGTGAAAGAAACTGACTAATATGCCTTGTGATTGGTAAAAGGGAACTAAGAGGGTTCCTATTGAAGAGAAATTGACTGATGTATTGGCTAATCAAATCAGGAGGTCTCCTTAAACAGCTCGGAATCTAATGAGGAAGGCAAGTTAAAGAAACCACAGACAAGGAAGGCCAGTTTGTACTATCAGCTCCTTGGGCAAGCCATGGATGACCAGAAATACCCAATGGGGACAAATCTTCTCTCTAGCTAGAGGAACAACCACCGGGAAAGAGACAATCCACGACATCAAGATGAAAGAAGATATTGGCTAGTATTCAGCCTCAGATTCATAAGCCACATATCTGCCCTCTAGAGATTAACCTTCAAGAGCAAAATATGTTTCTAATGAGAGGAAATACGAAACGCCTGCTAACAGACACGTTCATTTATTTAAGTTACTATGTATAAGCATTATGCTGCCTATTTCATAAATATCATATAATTTAATTATTATATCACCCACCAGAGGTGAATATCATTCTCCTCATTTTACAGGTAAAGAAACTGAGTCAGAAAGGTCCCATAACTCATTCAAAAGCCCAGAGGAAATGTTGGAAATCTGGCTGGAACTCTTATCCATGAAATACACAGACGTACAAATAATGTCCCAAACATCTACTGAATGACAATCATGTAAATCTGGAGGAAATAATGTGTGAACAGTACATAACATAATTTTCTAGCTCATGGATTGTCACACTATACCCTGTGGACCAAATCCAGTTTGCCACCTGTTTTTGTGTGGCCCACAAACTAGGAATATCTTTTACGTTGTTAAATGCTTTGGAAAAAAAAGCAAAAAAAATTTATGATACACAAAAATTATATGAAATTTAAATTTTAGAATTCATAAAATATTAATGCAACACATTACTCATTTGTATATTGTCTATAGCTGCATTTGTGCTGCAATGGAAGAGTTCTCAGTTGTAACAGACACCACAAGACTTCCAAAGGCTGAAGAATTCACTGGTTATTTACAGAAAAAGATGTTGACCCTTCTTCTAGGCAGAGACAACTCTTCTAGAAAATATCTTATACAATAAAGATTGACTATCACATTGTTTAGTGTGTAATTCATGTGTTCTCAAAATTTTCCTTAGAGGTATAGCAGTTACAGACATATCCCAAATACAAAAATCTGTGCCTGTACTAAGAGAAACTTGGTGTCAATTATTCACTTTCCAAAAGGATTCACTAGATGTCATCCTTAGTGATTTTCCTTAGAGCATTTCAGGTAGGATTTGAGTTATCAAACTTGGTTTCATTTGTGCTTTCGTGAACATACCTATTTGGTAAAATCCGTTTTGCCAACTTCAGTCCAATACAAATTGGTCTTGAGTCCCATTCAAGGGACATTATGTTTAAAGGACCTGAGGGACTTCATTATAAACACAGCTTCTTCTACCCCAGACGCCCCATGGCCTAGACTCCCAAGAGCAGCAGATTTCCAGCCATGTCCTGAGTTTCTGGGGCAGAGTAAAGTCGGCAAATCAGGATTTGCCTTCAGCCATCTCTCAGTTAGGAAAAATACAGACTCTGGGGGGAAGTTATTCACAGAGAAAGTAAAATTACCAGTGGGCCTTTTTTTTTCTTCCAGAAATAAAAGGATACAAGATGGCTGGGACAGTATAGAGGTTAAAATTTTAAGATATTCAAAATATCTCCTTTCAAAGCCACAAGACCCAAAAGACTATTAGGGACACTTCCAATGCTCCATTTATTCAATGCATGGCAGACTGATGATAGGTATTCATTCTGGAACACTGAGCAAAGAAAGGTTTAGCCATTAACTAATATGAATACAAAATAAGCTGGATTCACGAGCCAAAATTGGGATATAAAAACCAGGCCCTTGAGTCTTCTTAAATAAGTTCTTAAATAAGAATAAGTTCCTCTGGGAAAATAACAATGCATTCGATTTTCGTGCGGGTTCCTGGTTGAGTTTAGTCATTATGACTCAGGAGACTTCACTGATATGTTTTAGTAAGTGTTGGAGTCTCCCCGACCACCCTATTTAAAATGTAGTTTCTCCCCAGCCATTCCTACCCCTCTCCTGTGTTATTTGTCTCAATATCACTCATCATCATCTGACATACTATCTGCCATCATTATTTAATTGCTTATTGTCCCACTTCCAGAAAGTGAGCTCCATGGGGCAAGGGCTTTATCTGTTTCATTTGCTAAATTCTCATCCCAGCATCTGGCTCACAGTATGTACTCAAGTATTTCTGAATGAATTAAGTAATTTAAAAGGGGGTTCTTGGCCTGGCTCAGTGGCTCATGCCTGTAATCCCAGCACTTTGGGAGACCAAGGTGGGTGGATCACCTGAGGTCAGGATTTCGCAACCAGCCTGGCCAACATGGTGAAACCCCATCTCTACTAAAAGTACAAAAAATTAGCCAGGTGTAGTGGTGGGCACCTGTAATCTCAGCTACTCAGGAGTCTGAGGCAGAAGAATCTCCTGAACCCGGGAGGCAGGGGTTGCAGTGAGCCAAGATCACGCCATTGTACTCCAGCCTGTGCAACAAGAGAGAAAATCCATCTCAAAAATAATAACAATAATAAAGGGGGTTCTTAGCCAAATGTCAGAAAGAATCTCCTTGGTCTTTGTGAATTGCCTTGGGAGTAGATCTGCACTTTCTCCCAAGTAGTGGGAACACTAACACGATTGCTAAGTCTCTAAAACAACAAAAACCAATTTGTATTCTTCCTTCCTACAATGTCAGATTGCTCTATGCTATCAGTCAGAACCAAATAAATACCTAATGTTCAAAAAGCCTGGCACCTGACACTTCACAGGGAGTTGACACCTAAGCGTGATTATCTAGATTTCTGAAAGAATGAATAAATAAATGCAGGAGATAGAAGATATAAAAATGAACCGGCATACTTTGGTAATTGATCACCAGTGAGAAGAAGGTTCGTTCTGCAAATATAATATTTAGTTTCCTTGATACTACTCTTTGCAGGTTCTCCTTGACCTTCTCTGATCTTTCCCTCTGGGTCTCCCTCTAAAGATTATTTTCCTTTATCTCCCCCTTAAGTGAGGATATAATCAAGGGTGTAAAATATGCTAGAATTTCATGTTTTTCTATATCAAGAAACACTTAGAAGATAACATTTGCACAGGACATGAAGGAAGAGGGAATGATAAGGCCATTATCATTGCTCCTGAAATTCTGCTGGCCCAAATCCTGCCCTGTCATTTCTAGACACCCCATAGCAGCCCCAAAGTTAAAGGAATCAATATTTCTGTGTAGTTATAACCTATCTAAGACACACCGGGATACTGCAGCACAACAGCTAGACAGTTCTTCTCTACTCTTCTGCTTCTAAACATTTCCAGTTGATCTTATTCGCCTATGATTTCATCAGCACCAAGAGAGTGATAACTCTCTCCACCAACAACTCTTCTTCAAATGCCTGCCTCTCCCTTAGCATCCAGGATTCAGAATCATGTGTACCACCACTGATTAAACACACCACCAAGATGTTCCAGGCCTGACTGCATCCTTCACCTAAAGCATTCTTCCCTCCTTCTCCTCCTCCCTGTGTAGCAATTAAGCCTGTGACTCAAGGTAGAAACAGGGACTTACCCTTTTTTCCTTGTTTCTCACCTTCCATATCCAAAAATTCACCTAGGTTAGCCATCCTCTCTCCTTTACATTAGCTGTCTCTGCTTTAGTTCAGGCCCATCTTATCTTTTGCCTGAACTATGTAAGTGGCCTAATAATAGTTATTATTTTATATATGAATTATAAATAATTCATTCTTCAATCTACTCCTCCAATCCAGTGATGGGCTGGAATCAACTTTTACTAGCGGATAAGATCCAATTATGCTCTTCTCTTCCCAACTCTGGGTTCAGTGACTTTAAATTGGCACCTTAAAATTTGCTAAAATGAAAGTATTTACACCATGGAAATTGGCAAATGCTAGAATCAGGACTTTTTGTTTCCAGACAGTAAATTGTTAAACATTTGCTAGTATATTGCTGTTCAAATCTAACCTCTATAGAGAATAATTCATTGAGAACAAACATTTAGCTATGCCAGGCACTTGTTTAGTGCCTGTGACTCCTCATTACCTACAAGATGAATCCAAGCTCTTTAAAGTATCACAGGGAGACCTTCTGAGCTCTGCTCCTGCCTGCATCTGTTATCTGGTAATATGCCCCCTTCCTTTATGGATGCCGTTAGGCCACATTGAATTGCTTGTAATTTTCCATATCAGGCTATTCTTGACCCCAGGATTTTGCATAAATTGTCCCGGAAGCTTCGAGTCTCTTTCTTTTATTACTCTCTGTTGTATAACTAACTCTTCACTCATACTTCAATACAGAGTTGAGACAATATTTTCTGCAGAAATTATTTTCTTATCACCCCTAGAGTGTGCTGACCACTCACCATATTCTGGACAATGAGAGCCCACTTTTCCTATTTCTGCACTACATTTGCTATATTCTATTGTAATTATGAGTTTCTCTCTCCTCTCCTGTAACCCCTGCAGAGAAACTAGGAGATACTTGAGATCAGGAAGCATGCATGTTCATCTGTGCACCTCCAGTTCCTGAACAGTAACTTACATATATTTTAAATTCAACATACACATATATATATATTTACTGTATGATAGGTGAATTAATGCATATTGGATGCGATTATAGTAATTTATAACATTTTAAATAATACTGAAGCCTGAGTTCATACTTTCAAGTCTACTGTTTGTGATTTCTTCATTACACAGGCATAAAGAGGCCCTTAGGTTTCAGCCACATTCATACTGAGGCATTTTGCTGGAGGCTTTTATAAATACATGTTTTTCAGAGGATCATTCTCTTTTCTGTATTTATTTTCTGTGCATCTGGTTTGACCATAGCACAGCTGCAAATAAACTGTCCACTCATTTACAATTAGAAAATGTGTGTGTGTGTATGTGCTTGTGTGTGTGTGTGTGTGTGTGTGTGTGTGTTTTAAAGGGAGGAGACTATGAAATAGACAAGGTGGTGGTAAACTTCTGTTTAACAAGCTCACCAATATTTGGTTTCTTTTCTTCCTGATAGAGAGCCAAGCTACCAGGAGAGCCATTTAAAAATGCACTATACAATGTTGTCTTGAACTAGTCTTTAGAATTGGCTTTCTCTTCTGTTATTTTTACATTAAAATACAGTGAGACTCCTGTACATTAATTGCTCCAATGAGCTTTGAAATGTAGCACTGTAGCTAGCAAAAGAGGCAAAATATTCATTTCTAAGTTTGAATAGATTTGTCAAAAAAAAAAAAAAAGATAGATGCTTCTTGAACTTCAGCTCAACCAGCAGTAGCTAAGACACTTAACAAATTATTTTCCTTCCTGGAAAAAAAAGTAATAAGCCTTTTAAGAGATGTTGCAATAACAAAAAAGCTTCCTTTACCATATCTTTATGTATTCTATTTGAAGATCCCAAAGAAAGTGCTGAAAGCAGTAATTCCACAAGTAAGTATTAAATATATTTCTTTTATTAATATGGTACTTAAATATCAGAAAAAATAAGTTCATGATTATGCAACTAAGCTCAAGGCCATAAAGAAAAGCCACTAATTAAATTTGGAATTGATAGGCATTTGCTGATGTCAAGGAATAGTTTATTGAAATTATTCTGCAAAGGTCTGATGAAAGATTTTCTTCATACCGCCCCCATCTCTCCCACCAAAAGTCCCACTAACCATCTGTTCACCCACAGCACTACCAAAAAGGTGACATTTATTGCAAGCTTGGCATTTTCTGACTCTGTCTTCGACCGCAAAATTTATGCTGAACTCCCCAAAAAGAAATGAAGTTGTTTTTACTTTTTCTCCATCTCTCTTTTTGCCTGACTAGTAACAGGAAGTTCTTGGAAACCTCCCCAAGAATGGCTGGTCTTGTAAGAGTCCCAAACCAGTCTTGAAGGCGCCAGAGCCTTGGCACATTTGAGGTAAGGGTTATGGAAACACCTGCACCGCCCCTTTCAACCAAAGTTCCCGTGAGTAAGGCCCAGAAGTTTGCATGGTTGTTTATCAGTGGTGACCCTGAGTGAGGAGAGCTCATGCAAAAAGCTCTAAGGCTTGCCCCAACCAATCTTGTACATTGATTGCACAAGAAAATGCTTATGAAGTATTTTAAAGTGGGTAGTCAAATTAGGACCCTGAGCTGAAACCTGAGGTCAAGCTATGAACTGTCCCCTATTCAGAATTTCTCCCCTTGACAAATACAATGTATAGTAGCAGGGAAAAATCATGGCATGACACCTCACTAGTCGTTATGAGCAGATCGGTTTTTGCACCTCGGGACTCCTCAGGAATGATTTGTGAGGCAGTTCACTGACATTCCTGCTTCAGTCTTCACCAAGCAATCATAAGCCTTTGGGCCTTTGCCCTCTCCTTCTCTATTCTGTGATTAGAATTCTGAAGGAGTTGGAGACAATGCAAAAACAATAGTGATTATTTGCAGAAATACCTCCTCCAGTGTCTGAAGCTAAAAGGGCTCTATCTGATGTTGTTCTGGATCTGGGAAATATAAGGGATATCAAGGGATAGCATGAGGGTTGCTAGGAGAAAAGGCAGCCTCTAAGGTCTCTGGTGGACTGCAATAGCCATAAAGATCGGATAACTCCCTATGCTAAAGAAAGAGAAGGGGCTGTGACCAAGTTGCAGATGAAGAATTTTGTTCTACTTTTCTTTTTCTACCTCCTGTTAGCTTCATTAACTTCCCTGTCTCAATAGAAGCTGAAATTATGAAGCTGTAACTCTTCTCATTGAAGAATTTCTTCTGTGAAAGTACTCCAAGCCCACAAAATAGATTAATAACCCAGCTCACTGATGTCTGCAAATCCACCATTAAATATTTTTTTCGTTTAAGTCTGATGGCCCACTGGAACAAAATGTTCCTAGAGAAACATATCAAGTGATAGCTATTATTTTCATTTTATTAAAAATAAGTAAATTGATCCATAGTTAATAATAGATAATGATTCACTGAGAGCTTACTTGTGCCTGGCACTGTTTGAAGTGCTTTATATGCCACATCTCATTTAATACTCAACAACAAACCATGCATAGCAGTCATGGTGGTTGCTTTGTTAAGTCCATTTCAACTGACTATCTCATGATAATTATTACAATGCCATTCCTTTTTTCAGTGTTGGTTTAAGTGTGGGCATGTGACCAAACCTATTAAAAAACATAGGAAAGGAAGTCTGATGAGAGGTTTCTATATTCTAAAAAGAAGATAGAGTAAAAGAGATAATCTTTCGTCTGACATCACACCAATATTCCTGAGTGTGACAGCTTGAGTTAATGCAATCTCATTGCCACTATATCATAAGATGTCCCAGAAGAGAGAAAGATCTGAGCATTGAGTGTCACTATTGAGCCACTGATCATACTGCATCTAGACCAAGCTATCTTCCTGATTTCCACTGATATGAGATCAATTTTATTACTGGGTAGATGAGTTTGACCTAGATTTTCCTGCCACTTTCAGCAGAAGGTATCCTGATGTACAAAGTGGTTGATAACATTGTCTTTCCCACTCTACAGATGAAGAAATTAACGATCAGAGAGGTAAGATAACTTTCTATGTTTCCCAAGCTAGAGAGTTATAAAGCAGTGATTTGAGCAAAGGACTCGGGCTTCTGAAAACACCCTTTTAACTATCACGGCATACTTAAAAAATATAAAAGAACTACAGTGTTCAAGAAAACAGCAGCGTGATACTGGTTCCATGGGTAAATTATAGGAATATAAGGAGATAATAGGGAACTCTGGGACATTCAGACCGTTGGGTGGTAAAAATGTATGGCGTTCTTTTGAGGCCTTGTACAATAGTGGCAACAATTCAACTCAGTAGCCAGTCATTGAACCCGTTGGGTACTGTTTCCCACAAGCTAACAGCTCACATCTTTGTAGCAAATGAAACGTGTAGACAATTGACTGTAAAAGAGGCATTATAGAGTAGAGGCTACAAAATAACTTTCCTTTAGGGGACATGAGTAAAGAGTGATTAATTCCAGCAGAGGATGAATCTCTTCATCCATTTTGCCTTTCCACAGCTCACACTACTCCAGAACTTCACTCCATATTACCAATGGCAAGTGCCACAAAGCTTTCCAATCTTTTATTTCTTCTTCACAAAACTTGTTTGAGCCCATCACCCCATAGGATGTGGAAAATTGGTTTCTTTTTAAGGACCCAGGATAAGGGATGGAGTGCATCCTCTTTAACCAAGTGACAGGGCTCCTCCAGTCTTCTCTCTGGCTATGAAACTTCAGACTGGAACTGAAAGTAGTGTCTTCATCCTCATTTACTAATCAACAACTTATACACAAATTCTTTACCCTAGTATTCAAGATATTTCTCTATATACATGCAACTATCTTTCAAGATTAATTCTTGATACTTCCCAATAAAAATGGCATGTTAGCTGATTTAGACCATTAAGTCTCAGGCATGGTGGCTGACGCCTGTAATCCTAGCACTGTGGGAGACTGACGTGAGAGGATCACCTGAGGTCAGGAGTTCAAGACCATCCTGGCCAACACGGTGAAACCCCATCTCTACTAAAAGTACAAAAATTAGCCGGGTGTGGTGATGGGTGCCTATAATCCCACCTATTTGAGAACCTGAGGCAGGAGAATCGCTTGAACCTGGGAGATGGAGGCTGCAGTGAGCCAAGATCGTGTCACTGCACTCCAGCCTGGGCGACAGAGGGAGAGTCCATCTCAGAAAAAAAAAAAAAAGAAGTACATATTCCAGTAGAAGCAATAAACCATCTCTGTATAATTATATATATTCAGACATTCACTAACCATGTTGTACATGTTTTTAAAAAAAGAAGAGACCAACATTCGAAAAAAAAATAACAGGCAAACAAAAAATATGGTAAAATTGTTACGTGAAGAAAAAGTAAAAGTTGTATAAGTAATTTATAGAAATCTGTTAAAACTGAGTAAGAAAAAAGAAAGGATGTGAACATATAGTTCAATAAAACCCAAATTCACTATATTATACAAAATATTCAATTGCACTAGTAGAGAAACTCAAATTTAAAGGGCTTTCATTTTAAATGATCAAATTAGCAAATATTTTTAAATGACGAAATTTAGTACTCTGAGGGAAACAGATATCTGTGCACTACTTAGGCTTTGCTCAGAAACATTTTCACGTTTCACTCACGAGAGTTAGGTCCCAAGTCTTCCTTTGAAGACCAATCACTATTGATTTAGAGTCCATGCCTGATGCAGTCTAGCCATGATCAAAAGACCATGAAATTTATCATCCCAGACAGAACACTTTTGAGTGTGAAAGTGAGGTAGGAAGCAGAACTCAACTCTGGAGGCGGGACTCAGACACAGGACCAAATTGAGGACTAGCTAAAACAGGGACGGGGCACAGGCAGCTTTTCCATAAGACAAGCCCACCAGTGTTCACCATGCCCACGTCAGTTTACCATTACCATGGCAACACCCCGGCGTTACCACCCCTTTCCATAGCAATGACCTGTTGACCTAAATATTACTACCCCTTCTCTAGAAATTTCTGCATAAAACTATCCCTTATTTTACATGTAATTAAAAGGAGGTATAAATATAACTGTGAACCAGCCTGGAGCTGTTACTCTCAGTCCACTGCCTGTGGGATAGCTCTGCTCTGCAAGAGCAGTCACAGGGCTGTAACACCTCCAGAGCTGTAAGCTGCTGCTTCAGTAAAGCTGTTTTCTTCTACACTATCACCAGCTCACCCTTGAATTCTTTCCTAGGCAAAGCCAAGAACCCTTATGGGCTAAACCGCACTTTGGGGCCCGCCTGTTCTGCATCAAAAGGAAATATTGAAAATTATACCAGGCAACAGGTATAAACTAGGACTTCTCCTAAAACCTGATTCACCCCCTGAAGATGGAAAAGCATCTCACCCTGAAATCAAAGGATCCTCACCTACCACCTGAGCATATGGGGCTCTACAATTAGGAAGGACTGTGGATGGGTGGACATGTCTGCTATGCCACAAAAGGCAGCTAGACAGAAACTGACAATCATTTTCTATACTTGATCTTCTGATAGGCAATTGTCCTCATTTTTCTCAAAATTTACCTTCCTCAATTTCGGCTTAATTCCTACCCTCCTTTCCATCCCCACCACCTACTCCATTGTAGGAACTGAAGACAAGGGACTGATTCCAGATCATTCCTCTCTTTCATTCCTCATAAAGTCCACCTGGTTAATGGTTATAGTTAAGATACATTTGATTGCAATTGATGGAAATCAAACTCAAATGAATTTAAGATGGAAAATAAAACAAATAAAAAATAAAAACTATGGGAGATATTTTGGCTCTGGGAAATCTATGGGGTATAACTGGCTTCAGGCATGTAACTATCAAGGATGTCTTCAGAAGTGTGTTCCTCTCTCTCTCCTGACTTTTTTGATCTGATTATCTCTACTTCACTTCATTGTAGTACACAACCTCTCTGTAGGTCAGCAAGAGAATCTGCAGCCTCTCCTGAATCACATGGTACCATTCCGAGCATCTGATCTCAAAAAGTAAGATTCTTTATTTCTCTTTCCTCTCTCTCTCTCTCCCCTTCCCCCAGCTCTGCCTCTGCCCATAGCAGTTGCACAGAAGAGCTTTGATTGTTCACATTTGCATTATGCGGCACTAATCATGAAGTCTCAAGGCATGAATTATTCTGATTATCCAGTTTGATTCACATGCTCAACTTTTGGCAGGGGTGATAGATCCAAAAAATCACATGGGTTGGGGAACAGAGCAATTCCCTAAAGAAAGGAATACAGTGTACATCAAAATGTAATAAACGTCTAAGTACTGACTAATTTTTGGATCTACCCCCCAATCACCCTTCCACTTAGACCGAAGGCACTTTCACTATGGGGAGCATGTCTTATTTGTAGCAAAGTAGTTGGCATAAGATAACACTTACTGGTTTTGAATAAGTGAATGTTTCAGTAATTTAGTCATTGAATAAAATTAATAGTATTGAAGGAAAAGCAGTGACAGTGAGCAAAATAAAATATACAAATCATATCAATGATCTAGATAAAAAGAGATAGCAATATATAGCACTACATTCATAAAAGGATATCAGTCACTTTTTAAAAATTTCTAGGAAGATTTAAAAGTATCAATTAGATAATACCTTTATTGTAACTCTGCAATTTGTCCTCCTAGTCATTGTTATTCATTCTACTTTTCATGTGTTGTAATATATTTATGAACTTGATATTGAATATCTAAAAATGCCATAGGATATTGATCTGGGCAAATAACTTATGACTAAGGCCACAAAAGCAAATGCAACAACAACAAAAATAAGTAAATGGGACTTAAACTAAAAGGCTTCTGTACAGCAGAAGAAATGATCAACAAAGAAACAGACGACATAAAGAATGGGAGAAAATATCTGCAAACTATACATCTGACAAAGAATCAATATCCAAAACCTATAAGAAACTCAAACCATTAAGAAATGATAAAATCATCCTATTAAAAACTAGGCAAATAACATGAAGAGACATTTTTCAAAAGAGGATATACAAATGGCCAACAAACATATGAAAAAATGCTCACAACCACTAATCATCAGGGAAATGCAAGTTAAAACCACAATGAGATATCACCTCACCCCAGTCAGAATAGCAATTATTAAACAGTCAAAAAAAAAAAAGGATGTTGGCACAGATGTAGTGAAAATGAAACACTTATACACTGTTAGTGGGTATGTAAATTAGTACATCCTATATGGAAAATAGTCTGAAGAGTTCTAAAAAAACTAAAAGTGGATCTACCATTTAATTCAGGAATCCCACTACTGGATAGCTACTCAGAGAAAAAGAAGTCATTATATTAAAAAGACATCTGCACTCATAGGTTTATCACAGCACAATTCACAATTGCAAAGATATGAAATCAACCTAAGTGCCCATCAACCAATGTGTGGATAAAGAAAATGTGGTACACACACACACACACACACACCATGGACTACTACTCAGCCATAAAATGAATGAAATAATATCTTTTGCAGCAATTTGGATGGAACTAGAGGCCATTATCCTAAGTGAAGTAACTCAGGAACGAAAAAACAAATACTGCATGTTCACAGTGGTACAGTGAACATTGGAGACTAGAAAGGCAGAGGGTGGAAGGAGAACATGAGATGAAAAACTACCTATTGGGTACAATGTACACTATTTGGGTGATGAGTTCACTAAAAGCCTATACTTCACCACTATACAATTCATTCATGTAACCAAAAACCACTTGTATCCCTAAAGCTATTGAAATAAAAAAAATTAATAAAATAATAAAAATAAAAGTGCCATAGATTTGTCACTAATTGTTTAATCATGGTGCATTTTTTCCTAAAGTAGCTGGGCTACTCACAGCTACCAGATAGTGGAGACCTAATAAGACCTCGGTGGCAGAATGCAATTATTCCTATTAGAGGTAAGAATGAGTCCAACCATAATAGCATTTTAAAATATCGGCCAGACGCGGTGGCTCACACCTGTAATCCCAGCACTTTGGGAGGCCAAGGTGGGTGGATCACCTGAGGTCAGGAGTTCGAGACCAGCCTGGTCAACATGGTGAAACCCCATCTCTACCCAAAATACAAAAATTAGCCAGGCACGGTGTATGGTGCCTGTAATCCCAGCTACTTGGAAGGCTGAGGCAGGAGAATTACTTGAACGCAGGAGGCAGAGGTTGCAGTGAGCCAAGATCATGCCACTGTACCCTAGCCTGGGTGACAGAGCAAGACTTTGTTTCAAAAATAAATAAAGAAATAAAATAAAATATAGTGGAGAATTATCATATCTTTGTGGGGCAATAGCTAATTGATAAACTCTCTCCCACCTCATATATGATCACTTTATGTTAATTCTCAGTGTGCTAAATACTAATTCCCACAAGTACCAAATTAGATATAGAAGAAAAAAAAATCACGTTTTAAGGATTTTTGTTCCAAGAAAAGGTTTTCATTAAATTGCTACAAAAAATAATACTTACTCTCAGTTTAGAAGCCTCTTGCCTGAAGGAGAAGATGACTTGGTCACATTTCAGCACTAGGGCCCAAGTCTATAAGCAACTTTCCTCAGAAATGGTCACTGAGAAGCATTTCTTCCACACTGTGTCAAAGGGCTGTTTAAAAAACTGCCCCAAGTGAGAACATTTAGAAATGCACACGCCTGTGTGTTAGGAAAGCCATCAACACTCTTGCAGAGCCATATGCCTGCCCTCCAGGGACCTGAAACTATTCCATTATACCAGAAAGTCTGTAGAATGTAAATCCAGAGGCCTGAAACGCTGTATATTTTTCAAAAAGTACAAAGTGGAAGCCATTAATTCCATGGATTCACCAAATGAATGGATTGTTTCATCTGCATAAATGAACTGTCAGAAACAATGGCCACGCAGCACTTTTGCTCCCATTCCCCACAGAGGAAAAAACCATCTCCCAAATAAGGCTACATCTATTTATAAAACTTAAGCAAAGCAGCTTTTGCTGAAGATGGGAAAAAAGAAAGTTTGATTTATATTCTAAAACCTGGATGCCTGAATTCAAACAGCATGCATTAGAAATATACAGTTCAATTCTCTCTTAATACACAGAAAGATGTCAGCTCTGTCTTTAGAATGCAAATAGGAGTGTTCTTATTCCACATCTATGGTTATTTAAGCAAACTTGCAGGAGCACTTCTGTGTTGCATCTAGCTTTATTCCTTCTTCTCCCTCTTTTTAAAATCTGCTTTCTGAAATATTTTAACCCCTAAGACTTTGAGACACCATTCTCCTTTTTGCTGCCTCTCCTCTTGTTCTTTCATTATGAAATATTCAAAACACTCAGAACGTTATAATGAAGAATGAAATGTAAGAAACACCATTTTTACCTTTGCTCACCCAGCATTCTCAAATCTTTGCATTTTTCTTAATTGTTTCAAATTTCATTTAAGTAGTAAATTGTTCTAACGTTGCTCCTTGCACACCAGTTCCCCAAATTATTACACTTCTCCCAAAGATCACTACTTTCCAAAATGTGGTATTCGTTATTTTACTTCATGTGTATATTTTTACATAGTATTTTTCAATGGTAGGTACAGTACATATCCATATGTAACTTTTTTATTCTATATTTATGCACAGCATTGAGTGTCATCAATATGTCGCATATAGCCCTAAGTCATAATAACAGCTATACAGTACTTTGTTGAATGAATATAGACAGTTTGTCTAATTTCTCAATGATAAACATATGCCTTCCTTTTCCATTATTTGTTTTTCTTCCTTTCATCCATGATGACTTAGGACTTTTATGGACTGATTGTAGCATTTTGTCTTTGAAGCATTGCCCCTTTTGTCTTAGGCCATAATAAAAAGTCATTTGTACCTGTCTACTTCGGTTAACTATTCACGTTTTTGTTTCCTTATGGTTTATTTGCATACCATATTATGCATGATTGTTCTGCGATTATATTTCTGCATTGTGAGTGTAGGTATAGAGCTTCAGGACAAGACTGAATCTTAGCAGTCATACAGTCCAATTTTCATTTTTTAAACTATGACGTTGAAATCAAGAGGAGGTGAATGACTCACCTACAGACATACCACTGGGTCTCCTGGCTCCCTGTCCTTTCTTTATTCTTTTCACTGCACCAAGCTACTGCTTTCATTCAATTTTACAATATTTGTTTCTCAAATATTGTAAATATTCACAAAGAAAGTGGTTTCTCAAAAGGTCTAGCACATCTTACATCCTTCTCATCAGAGCCAGTTAGGCCCTGTGGGAACACCCAAAAACAGTTCATGTCCTCAAAGACATTAAACTGTAAATGAAGAACCAAAGAGAAACGAAAACATTACAGGCAACTATAGTTTATATATGGAATTCAGCTACGACTGAATTCCAGTATCAAAGGCAGAGATAAGTCTTGTAGACGGCAAAGAAGGTGAGATCTGACTGGGAAGGTGCTTGTCGGAGAAATGTTCAGAATAAGGCAAGGTTAGAGCCTGTGCAGTCAAGCAATACAAGAGCAGATGAAGAATATTAGAGGCAGGAGTTCCAATATCATCAAAGAAACAGAAGAGAGAAAACTATTCTTATAAATTTAAGGAACTTCTCATTACCTTTTTTTCTATGAACTTTTTCTTCTTATTGACACTTTTATAGTGGAGGGCAGGCCTCTTGACATTTGGTTTCTACTAATCTCTCAGTTTCTTGGAGGATCCTTCTTAACTATTATTTCAACTTTTGATTTTGATGTAATGTTGAATTTATAAAAACTTAAACTGTGCAAGAATAGGACTCTCATATGTCCTTTACTCATGTTCACCAATTGTTTATCTTTTCCCCACTTGCATTACTAATCTTTCTGTCTGCACAGCTATATAATTTTGATGAACCTTAGAGAGTAGTCGGAGACATCATGCCACTTTATTGTACATGATGGTATTGTGTATTTCTTAGGAATGGGAATATTCTCTTACATAACGTAAAATTATCAAAACATATTCAACAATCTCAATAATGTCCTTCATTGCTTTCCTCCCCCTTTATGCCAGTACAGGATCAAATCCTAGATCACACATAAAACTGCATAATTTATAAGAAAAGCATTTTTCTTTGAGCTTCATTGATCTAGCCTTTTATATAGCAATTATTGAAAATCTGTAAAGAGAGTTAAAGAGGCAATCCCTGTTCTCCACACACTCAAGCCACTTGGTGAAGGGTAGATGAGTTATCTTATTTTAATAGATCATGATCTCTACTGTGAGAGTCATTGAATACTCTGCTATGATAATGCTTCCAGGAAGAGGTTATATTAAAGCTGAGACTTTAAAAAGTAGAATACAGCAGTAACAGCTTTCCTTTCAAAAGTAGCATGTGCTAAAACAAAGTAGACCATAGCGTATTTAGAGAACTGTAAGTAGCTCAGTATTTCAATGTAGTAGGGGCTATATGTGTATGTGTGTGCATGCATGTGTAAGCACACATGCCTGTAGATTTGGCAAGGTTTGGTGATTGATGGGAGTTGAATTAGGTATAAGCTAAATCATAAAACACCTTATATGTTATAATGTAAAACCCAATCCTAAAAGCAATGGGGAATTGTTGGAGAAATTGAAGCAGGAGGCCAATAAGATCTCATTTGATTTGCCTTGTCTGAAAGATTAGTCTGGCTGCAGTATTATGTGTGAATGTTACATCAATATGGGTGAAAAATTACAAGGGCTTGAAAGAGGCAACACTGTCATGTAGACTTAGAATCTTTTAAAGAAGGAAAGTGGACAGAATCTAGCAATTGCTGAATGGGGATGGTGGGTAGTGTAAGAGGGAAGAGACTGTCTAGGAAGACTTCCCTGGGCTTCCAAGTCAGACCTGGACCCATTCTACAAAGGAAAACAGACAAAATCTATGATTTCAGGCCATTGGAGCTTATTCTCCTAACATTCTGTCTATACTCTTTGGAAACATGGAAAAAGTACATATTCCTGAGTCCTGCCCACACAGTTCCTTGACTCTTATACACAAGCTTCCTTGTCTTCTGCAGGAGACTTGGTCTGGTCTTGGTCCATGCTCCCTGGGTGATCTGGCCATCTCTCTTCTTGCAGCTATTTCACCATTTCTCTTGAAGTAAGTAAGTAGAACGCCATCTTCCTTTCATTAATGCTTGGGCCTCATGTATCATTCTGCCACCTACTGCAGCTAGACTTTATAATAATATTCCCACAAATATTTCATATTTGGTGTTTGATATTCCTTAGAGTGTTTATTCTTCCCCTTTTGCAAACCAATACGCCCTTTTCATAAACTTGAATACATTTCTCAGCCAAGAGCTTATTTAAAGATCTGAAAGTTTCTTGTAAAATTCAGAAGTGAGCTCATTTATTCAAGAACACTTCCATTTCTCAAGGATTTAATGATGCCTCTTCCACCACTCCCAAGTCAGTTGATTTTGTTTCGAAATCAGCAAATCAGTTCCAACTACATCAGCTTAGGTAAACTTATCTTACTCTCTTCTGTCTGTTATTGGGGAAAATAAATCATCTGACTATAATTCCAAAACACAGAATGAGTTAACATTATGTTATGAGGGTAGGAAAAGAATGGACAAATGTTCGAAGGAGACCAATTGGAATGAAAGAGAAAGGAAGAAGGAAGGCCAGAGGATGATTTTTTGCTTGACTTCACTCTTCTGAGTCCAAGTTCAATCCCTTCTCTTAACATATGCACGCCTCTTCTTGAAATCTCAGCAGATTCATTGCTTCCTTTCCACTTTCACTTTAATGTATGATATGGCCCTAGATTTCTTTTTCAGTCTTGGTATCATTAAATTCTAGCATCTCTAACTTCTGAGTGGGCTCTCAAAATTATTTATTATTATTCTAGCAAATGCCCTGTTCCATTGATTATTTCAAATCACTGACATTTTTTATTCCAAAATTAATATTCTTTTTAATTTACTTATATTATTTGACATACAAAACTGTACATAATATATACAACTTGATGAGTTTAGAGACAAGTATACATCCATGAAACCATCACTGCAAACTGTCCCATAAATCTATCACCTCCAAAACCTTGCTCTTGCTCTCTTATTATCAGTAGTAGTAAGAATACTTAGCATATGATCTACACTTTGTAAATTTCTAAGTATATAATACAATAATGTTAACTATAGGCACTACACTGTACAGAAGATCTCTAGGAATTATTTATCTGGTATAACCAAAACTTTGTACCCTTTGGCTAATATCTGTTTGTTTTCCCCTCCTCCCTATCCCCTGGCAACCACTATTCCATTGTGTGCTTCTATGAGTTTGACAATTTTAGATTTTTCATATAAGTAGTATCATGTAGTATTTGTTCGTCTGTGCCTGTCTTATTTTACTTGGCATAATGTCCTCCAAGTTTATCCATGCTGTTGCACCTGGCATGATTTCCTTCTTTTTTAGGCCAGATAATTTATATATATATACACACACACACGTATATCACATATATACATATATATAATGTGATATATATATATTACACTTTTAATCTATTCGTCTGTTGATGGACATTTAGCTTGTTTCCCCAACTTGGCTATTGTGAATAATACTGCAATGAACACTGGAGTACAACTATCTCTTTGAGATACTGATTTTAATTCCTTTGGATATACCCAGAAGTGGGATTGGAAAATTCTATGCACATCTTCCTGGTATTTTTGCTTCTATTTATTTCCTAACTTTTGGGGAGGTTTCTGTTTTAGAAAGAGAAGTTGAAACATTAGGGATACTTATCTGCAATTTTTTTTCCAGAAAATTGAGGTGTTATCTCTGTCCTTGCCCTCTGTGTCAGTCTTCCTAGGGGCTGTCTTCCTAAGTGCCATTTCCAGCCTAGGTAGAAGTTTAGCATAACTGAAATGCATTCAATGTGTTCCTTTTTAATAGTACATCCCACTGTGCCACTTATTGTCTGTGCAACATGAAGGCAGTCACTTGACCTCCTTAGCTGCTGAATCATCATCTTTAAGTAGAAAGCTGTAAAAGATAAATGGGTCAGGTTCTTTTCATTACTAAGTTTTAAGATTCTGTGAGTTAAGTTTCCTTTGTCTTTTCAATCTTAGTTTTGTGTTCCAGCTTCTATAGCTCCTCTGAGTTTCCATCACCCCTCTATCTATTCCAAAATACTGTCCTCATAGTGTTCCTTGGAGTCTTCCTAGACAATTTCCCTGAGGGCAAAGCAAGAATCATTTTCATGGTCATACTTGCCATTCCCTCCTCCACATTCTTCCCATTTCCATATTAGAATATGCTTCTACACCAAAGAGTACTGAGTTACTGTTCTTGCTGCCTCACTACGGGGGCCCCATTGATTATCATGCTGTGTGTCTTGGGAAGAAAAATATAGCTGTGACTGTCATCATATCAGGCCAGACCTGGACCCTCAGCCAAGACAAGGGATTTTTAAAGATAGTGGAATCATAAGTACCTGAAGTAGATTGAATAGTGAGCATGACGTTTAGTCCTGCAATAACATAGTTTTGGATGTACTTAAAGAGGTATAGAGAAATTCTCAAAGCATTTTCTGTGACAGTAAAAACTTAAAATTTATGTCCAACATTACAAGGCTGATCAATTCAATAAATTGCATAAAGGAGTTTGAGCTTTAGATGAAGGATATGAGCAGTCATTAAAATGTTTGAGCTAAAAGTGCTCAGATTGGATTTTTGTTTTAGAAAGATTACCCTTTGGTGATAAAAACAATGATTTGGAGAAGGGCAGGAACTAGAAAATGTAAGCGATACTGGTGGCCTTGACAATGTTGATGGAAGTGAATATGAAGAAGCATATTTGAAGACTTCAAGGAGAAAGAATTAGAAGGAATCCATGAATGATTGGATGTGGAAGTTGGGAGAAGGTTTCCACTAATCAGTCATACCACTTTTAAAGTCTTTCTACACATTTTTCTCTTCTGGGCCCTTCATATATGAGCTTACATCACTCACAGCACATCCTCAGAAAATGTTATCAGAGACAAAAGTTTGTCTGCAGTGTCACCATCTCCCTTTTCAACATTCTAGCTTCCTTCTCTCTACATCTTCTCTGCCTCCTTTAAATTTAGACATCAGCATACTCTGCAGTTGGTGAAATCTGAGAATACAGAATTGGGAGTCCATCAGGCCCACTTTTTAAATCACTTCTGCCATTTTCAAACCATGATATTAGGCAAGTGATTTAACCTCATTAAGCCTCAGTTTTTATTTATGTAAGCTAGGATAATAGTGCATATTCCACAGGGTTATGATGAGTGAAATACATCATGTATTTATAAATTACCTAGCAATGTGCCTGGTCTAGAATATACTCTCAATAAATAATTGTTATTAATACAGTCTCATCCAGGAATGAAAGTAGATAGCTTTATACCTTCAAATTATTTAAAATCAGATGGTTTTCTCTCTCAGGGATATTTGCTTTTCATTTTTGTCTCTAATGATGAAATGACAGATTTTTAGTTCTATTAGATACAATTATACCAAAAGCCTTAGGTAGAGAAGCCATTTTTTTAAAACTGGATTTATTCAATACTTTATCATCATATTCTCCCCAGTCCCCTTCACCTTTGTAGACACAATCAGTCAGCACAATCCTATAAACAAGAGAGAACTGCTCCTGCTCCTTAAGATTTCTGGTTTGTTTTTTGACCAGGATGCTGCATCAGAGAGTGAAGGCTGAAAGAATCAACTTCCTCCTGGCTATGGGACCGTGGGAGAGATACCTAAATTTTCTAAACCTCAGTTTTCTAATCTGTATTCTGAGAACAACAATAGAACACTAGGATGTTAAATTGGATAATGAATAATTGGATAAGTACTTAGCCTGCGATATGCAACGTAGAAAACATTAAATAAAGGCTTACCTTTTTATTATTAATAGTATTACCTCTTCTAACTTTGTTGTACCACTTTGTTATATCACTTAACTCTTTTCTTTCTTTCTCTACGGCTGCATATTATTGACAATAGATATTACACATTAGTTTAATACCAACCTTGTAGAAACATTCCCAAATATATGTTAAAATATAATGTTGCAAATAAGCTTGATGAAGAAATGTGAAATTTGCTCCCAGTTTTTCTCTATTGCTAATATTTTATCTTTATCTAGGCTTTTGATTTGGAATAATTATTCTTTTATGTTTGCTATCTTCTCATTTATTATGACCATGTTTCCCTTTAAGTCCTTAATCATAAGCATAATAGCTGCTTTAAAAGTCTTGCCTGATTATTTTCAGTTCTGGGTCATCTTGAGATCAGTCTCCATTAACTGATTAATTACCTCCCCACCACCACTTGGGAATCGTATACTTTTTTTTCTTCATATATAAAGTAGTTTTGGTTTGTGCCCTGAAAATATATATATATATGTAAAGTAATTTTGGTTTGTGCCCTGAATATATATATTCAGGGTACAATAATGATTGAAATTATGTGTGTGTGTGTAAGCATTATTTATTACAGCAAAACAATGTAGGACAGAATGGGTTCTTTTCCCCTTCTCCCTTCAACTCCTTCCTGGCTATAGCATACTCAGCTCCTTTTGGGACTAGGCACAGACCAAGCCAGGGTATTATTTCTTAAGCAGGTATTACTTGAGTAAATTCAAACTTCAAATTGAATTCTAGGATTCTTATTTTTCTTTCCAGCTTTAGCTAAGCTACTTGGGGTCTTCGTTGAGTATGTGTGGTTCAGAGATCAGTTAGAAATGTGGGAAGAGTTTAAATATAAAAATTAAAGTTTTCTTTCCCTTTCTAGGATTCTCCTCTCCCACTTTCTAGATGTTGTGACCACGCAGATCCTTTCCTCTGGCTTTCCTACTGGCTTTTTCAGCCAATATGACTGAGAGGTGTGTATCTGAACTTCAGTTACTCCTATATTACAGATTGGAGTCTGCCCTCAGCCTAAAAACTCGTAAAAATAGGAAACTAACTCTATATGCCGTCATCGTCTTTCAAATATCGACTTCTGGCCAGGCACAATGGCTCACGCCTGTAATCCCAGCATGTTGGGAGGCTGAGGCAGGTGGATCACGAGGTCAGGAGTTCAAGACCAGCCTGGCCAGCATGGTGAAACCGCATCTCTACTAAAAATACAAAAATTAGCTGGGCATGGTGGCAGGCGCCTGTAATCCCCACTACTCAGGAGGCTGAGGCAGGAGAATCGCTTGAACCTGGGAGGCGGAGGTTGCAGTGAGCCGAGATTGTACCACTGCACTACAGCCTGGGCAACAAGAGCAAAACTCCGTCTCAAAAAAAAATACATCAACTTCTGCCTTTTACAATTTGCCTGCCTTTGGTCACTAGTATTCCCTTCACATATTTACATTTTGTACATTGTCAAGAATTCCTAGTTGTTACCCATAAGAGGGCGGGTCTGATATGAGCTGCTTAGCCTTGCTGAAAGTTGAATTCCCTCGTAATTATTTATATGTTCCAAACAGAATAAAAATCTACGTTGACTATTGTAAAGAGAAGTGAAAATCACCCACATTTTGTCACTCTAAAAGTTCACATTTCCCTCACTGTAGTTCTTTCCACTTCTTGTCCATGAATATACTTTTAATTCATTCGTAAGATTTCTATAAAATTATTATGCTGTTGTCTCAAATCTGCCATTTTGATTCTGTGTTCCACTGTCTATAACACAGGCCATGATGGGCATTTTCACTCCTATTTTACAAATAGAGAAACATAGGTACGTACAGTATAAGTAATTTCTCTAAGGTTGTACAGTAAATCAGAAATTTGAATGCAGATATTCTGATCTTACATTGGCTCTTCCAACAACAAATAAGGTTTATACACACAGAGAGACAGAGACAGAGAGAGAGAACACACACACAAAATTCTCTTTCTTAAATTTTACAAAGGGGATTAGAATTCTGTGCTTATTTCATTCCAAGATTTATAGCCATGCTTATGAGCTTCTTGAGGTATGAGGGTAAGAGAGACCAAACAGGACAAGGCTTACTCTAATTCCAAGTACTTGAAATTCAGTTTCAAAAAACCCGTTACTTTTCCAAAACATCCACAAAGTAACTTCTTTAAAAAGTTAACTTGGCTAGTGTTTCTTTACCTGTCCATTGCTGGTATCGAGTTTCCAAAAACTAATATACTGCATGCTTCCTACACAAGCGAATTCCAAAAGGAGCGGTCAGTGCCCACACATAGGGGATAGATTCCCAGCAGGGTGTATGTGTCTTGAATATGTGCTTTTTTTAATGCGTGGGATTTGGAAAAAAGAATGTTGAAAATTTCTTTTCCACCATAACAGTTTAGGACTTTAAGTCATGTAGAACTGAGACAGCTATTTGCCATGCAATATAAACACGAGTGCCAGGGCAGCCCATACTTTGCCAATCTTAGCATGTCTTGAAAAATGCATTCGTTTGGAGATGTTAGTTCAAGACTTTATTATCCTGTGAGGCTTTTCTTGTAGAGAAACATACCCTTGGCTTTCCTAGGTGGTATATTAGACCACCTTGTGTCAGGGAGAGTTAGACTGCTGAATACTCACTGCTGAGAGGAGAGGTTGTTGCCGGCTCTTTCTTGTCATGTTTAACCTAATCTTGTTTGTTATTTCTTACAGAAAATTATATGTATATAAAATATCAGGCTATGAGATTCTTAGAATAGTAATCATACTTACTCTAATATCCCTTAGACTTTCTATAATGTTTTGTACACAATAAATATTTCAGAACTTCTTAGATGCCATTGAAATATAAAATCTGGAAAATTTTTGAATATACTCTCACCATCAAATTGAGGACCATGAGAAGTGTTTTATTTTCCAAATCCAACAGGTAAAGAAAAAATTATCAAACAAGAATGTTTACTGCCTACGAACTCGTACTAAACTTTGTATCTATAAAAATCTTTATCAGTGCACCTTAGGTATTTTTAAGCCAAACAGCATACTACCTTAAAAGAAAATTTTTACATTTTTAGCGTGGAATACTTTTAGCATAGCATAGAAAAGATTAGCATGGAAACTTTTAAGTTTTAAGCATAGGATAATACTGTCTAAAAAGAAAAATATTTTGGTTTGATATCTCAGCCATTTTCCAGTGGGGAAAAATGAAAGACTTCACCAAACACATATTCATATGTTAAAAGATATGCAAATGACTTGATAAATTACATGCCAAAACAGTTTGAAAGAAGACTATAAAATCAGATATTAATAATACATCGCCACTCCAAAACAATATCTATGCCTAAAAATAGCAATTTTCAGTGTATTCCTAATAACAGAATTCCTAAAATATGCTCCTAGGGAAATAATACTAGCAAATATTTTCAGGAAGCAATGCTTACTGTAGCTTCCTTCTTGAGACTCACAGTACATATTATTATATTAGAGGCTTTAAGAAGACCCATTCAGCCCATGACTACAGAAACAAGTTTTATTTTGTGAGGTAGCATAGTAAAAGAAGATGGAATCTGAATTCAGGCAGAGTGGGTTCTCATCCTGGCTCAGTTACTTATTTGTGTAAACTTAAGTGACAATCTGTGAGTCTCTCAGTTTCATCATCTATAAATTGGGAAACAATTGTTACTTTAGGAGGATCTCTCCAGCCCAGGAGGCAGATGTTGCAGTGAGCCAAGATCATGCCACTGCACTCCAGCCTGGGCAACAGAGCCAGACCCTCAAAAAAAAAAAAAAATCAAAGTATGTTATAGGATGGAGTAGTTCAAATAGCCTCTGACTGAGATGCCATCTTGCAATTGGTCAGATATGATTCCTGATCAGGAGTTCAGTGTAGGATTGGGTGAAGACCAATAAGGAATCAGAGCGACGTCTGTTAGACCTAACACTCCATGACCATGGACAGGTAGTTAACCACAATGAGCCCTGATTTCCACGTGTAGATAGCCTGTGAAATACTGCTTACTTACTGTGACACCTAAATAAAATAATATATAGTGATGCCTATAATATCAGTATCAATAATAACAATTATCATGTTGCTAAGAAATACAATTTACTAAATATTTTAATTTATGGTGCAAAGTGTTTTTTTCTGGATTAAAAACCCTTCAGCCACACAACTCCAAAGTGAGTTTTAAATTACATTACCTTTTCAAATTGTGTAACATCCTGAGCCTCAATTATAAATAATTTCTACCACTCCAAGCATCCTACAGTCTTCATAATTGATTTGCAAATATTACATGATATAGTTATATAGACAAATATTCAATTTATTAAAAAATTATATCTTAAATGTTAAATGTAAGATAAATAAATTTCAATCTTGAATTTATTTAAGTGTTCTCATTATATGAACATAATAATAATAATAGCAATAGTAATAGCTCCCTCCCATATTCACTGAGCACTTATTATGTGCTAGGTAGAGAACCTCAGGAAGTTTATTTCCTTTCTAATCCTCATAACCAGTGAACTAAGACAGTATTATTAGCTGCTTTTTACAAAATGGAAAGGATAACTCAAAGAATGCAGGTAACTGGCCATGTTTACATATATTTATGTGACAAAGCTGATATTTTTAGCCCAGTTCTGAGTCTCTTCCCTCCACATCTGAAGGATCTGCCTGTCCATTAGACCAAGATACATTACATCAAGACCAAGAAATTCAGTTGAAAGAAAAATCTATGCTAGAGTTTCATCAATAAGACAATATAAACATAAATCAGCTTTGAAAAACAGAGGAAATTTTGTTCTTGAGAGGTAGGATTTGGAAGCACAGAGATGAGAAGGATTGTTGTCAACTGAACTGTCTCTCCCCAAAATTCATATATTGAAGTCTCGATCCCCAGTACATCAGAATGTAACCAGATTTGCAAATAAGGTCTTTACCAAGGTGACTAAGTTACGAGGAGGCCGTTAGAGTGGGGTCCTAATCCAGCATGACTGGTGTCCTTATAAGAAAAGAGAGAGATATAAGGGATTGCCCACAAAAAGAGAAAAGACCATGTGAGAACTCAGAGTCAAGGGGGCCACCTGCAAGCTCAGGACAGGGGCCTACGGGCAACCAGACCTTCTGGCACCTTGATCTTCAACTTCCAGCCTCCAGAACACAAATGTCTGTTGTTGAAGCCATGCAGTCTGTGGTATTTTGTTATGATAGCCCTAGCAAACTAACACACAGAAGGTTCATAAGATGTGGTGACAATTGTGACCAAAAGCACATCAAAAAGATGCCAAAGTGTGCAAAAATACCAAAACACACACACACACACACAAAAACCATAGTGGTAAAATGTATTTATGTTTAACTGGAGTACTGAGAATGAATTGGGAGATAGCTGCCACATGGTTGGGTCTAAATGACAAAGGACTTAAATTCAAGGCTGCAGGACAGAGACTTTATCCAGTAGCTAACTGGGGGCCTCGGAGAGTTTTTGAGGAATAGAACAGCATGATCAGAGCTAAGATTCAAGGAATTTAAATAATTAATCAGTTGTAGAGCATGGGATGGTTTGTAGTGAAAAAAGAAAAAGTGAACAAGCAACTTGGAAAGCTATAGCAAAAATACAAAAAAAAAAAGAAGAGGTAGTTCAGGGAATCTGAGTGACAGTAACAATTAACATGAGGAGACAGAGACAAAGAAACATGAAAACAGCAGTAATGGAACTTGACATTGAAAAAATTTCCCAAACTGTCCAATTGGTAGAACTTAACTTTAAAGTATATTACTTTTTTCCCCCTTTTTAAAATTATACAAATCCTTAAAATATGGGATCGGTTTCAACCTGTTGTAGTTAAGTCCTCTTGCAGGTCATTACTTGGGTGTAATTTTCCCTCCTTGATTTGTTTTTGAGGAGGAACAAAAGAGAAAGGGCATCTGAGTCCCCCGTTCCATATTTCAGAAAGGTTTCTCCCTGCAA
The DNA here is from genome assembly GCF_028885655.2 of Pongo abelii. Taxonomy (NCBI): domain Eukaryota; kingdom Metazoa; phylum Chordata; class Mammalia; order Primates; family Hominidae; genus Pongo; species Pongo abelii. The sequence continues at coordinate 87,130,110 of NC_072004.2, forward strand.
AGTTAAACATCTGCTTCCCATCAGTCGCAGATGTGGCACCGTTTTGCAGCGCGGCCAAGGGATGAAATGCAGCACACTCAGTCTAGCATCTCATTCATCAGGAGCTTCCCGACAATCTCCCAAGCATAGACAAAGTACCTCAAATGACACCTCCCCATTCTTCCTCCTCTTCATGTGGGCCTGACAGTGTCTGGGCTCTGAGACTTCGAGTATTATTCCTGCCTACCTTTCAATGGATTTCTTGAGATCTTATTGAATTCCAGGCCCTGTGTTCAAAATAGGGGAGTAAGTGTTAAGGGTGAGAAAGGAGACTAATTCCATTTGCAGGGCAATCTAAGAGCATCTCTAGCTAGCTTCTTTCATTCCAAGAGTGATTAGTATAAACTTTCTGCACAAAATAAAATGAGGATAACACGGGAGAGAAGAAAATTAAACTTTAGCAGGAAACAGAGTATCCTATTCAGTAAATTTTACTTTCTCAGCAGCAATAAGCAGTCACAAAGCTACAAGATCACTAATCCATAATCAATACCATCCACATAAAAGTCTTTCAGATTGGAGGAAAGCATTGGCTCCTTAACCCCGAACCTCTGAAAGTAGACACTACTTCTATTTATCACAGGCCTAAAGGATCACTCCCATTGTTCCTATTGATAGGAAACTTGGAGGAAAACAACTTTCCCTGAAACTTGTTGGCTGAACAAGTGACTACTTAATCAAGTAGATCTGCAGATATGTATTAAGTGTCTTCTATGAGCTATTTTAGGTGGTGAGAAAAGCATAAAAATCCTGACCATGTTGGCACTTTGATTCCAGTGGGGGACATTTACAATAAATTTTTAAAAACATACAATATATTATGTGATATGAATAACATACAATATTTAATACATTATATTACTATATTGTGATATATTAATATCAATTAATATAATATAGTTATAATTAATTATATTATAAATTATACAATAAATTACTATAATTATATTAATATTATATAACATTATATTATATTGTATATTATTAATATTATATAATGCATAATATATATAAATATTACATATTATATTAATATATTAATATGACATACAATAATATATTTGGTCATACATATTACATAATAAATTGTATGTTTTGTCAATAATATATAATGTTATATACAATATATGTTATATATAACATATAGTATGTTTATACACAACATACAATATATACTATATGCTATATATTACACATATTATATAGAATATGTATACATATAATATGTATATGTATACATATTCTATATAGTATGTATTGTTATATATCATGGAATAATATGTATTATACAACACATATTACATAGAATATGTATATATACAATATATAATATACATATGTGTATATACAATATTGTATATATACAACATGTATTACTGTTTATATACAATACATATTATATATATAATATGTTAGAGTGATAAGTGATATGTAGAAAAATAAAGTTAGCTATAGGATTAGGAAGTGTTGGGGAATGGACTGCATTTTCCTATGGGGTATTCAGAGTCGTCCTCACTGAAAAGATAAAGGGGTGGAAGGTTGGGCAAAGCAAGTATCCCAGAGAAATGTATTCCAGGTAGAGGGAGGAGCAAGGGCAAAAACCATGAGCATGTGTGGGGGTTGATAAAGCAGCTGGAGTGGAGTGAGGGAATCCTGGAGAGTGCGACATAAGACACCACTCAGGGACCAGAGGATGAAGACATTACCAGGCATTGAGCTTTTGCAATCAAGGAGATGGAGAGTCTCCAAGGGTTTGAGCACATCGGTGGCATCATATCACTGAAGTTTTGGCACGATTGTGCTGACTGCTGTGTTGAGAATAGACTATAATATTGGGCTTTAGGATGGATTAATATTGGCAAAGATCTCCTAAAACTGATGACAGGTATATAAGGCAAGTGGACCTAAAACAATGCAAAAAGAGAAGGATTTGGAGCAAAAATAAAACTCATTTTGAATCAAAGTATAACATGTGAGCATTCTACACAAAAAGTTCCCCAGAGTTTCATTGTGCAGATATGAAAATGAGATACATCTTTGCACTTCAGAGTTTGTTCTTGCTACTCTGTTTCCTAAGACCAGTGAGCCACATTCTTCTCTTCTCTCCTTTAACTAGTAAATCATTTGTGCTCCTTTACTTTTTGCTTAGCTTTGGAAAGGAGTTTCCACTTTTTGAAAGTCGATAGTGTTTTGTTTCGCCCCCCCCCCCCCCACAATTAATGCTGAGTAACGGATTTCAGACCATCTGGGCAACCTCGATTATGCTATCATTGCATATCCCACAGGCTTGTTATGATTAGGGAAGGCAAAGGGAAACACAGTATGTCCCGAGTATGTGGGCTATACTTAAAGAAAAAAATGTTATATCATCACATACAACATCTGGTGGAATTCAAGATTAAGTTACAAATGGTTTTGAAGGCCAATTATTAGACAAGTGATACCCATTGAAACTAGGCTGTGGTTTTACTACATGGTAGATTTTTACTGATTGCTCTAAATCAGTACTCACTTATCTTACTTACCGTGAGATCTTTAACATGCATTACATTTAGATTGAGCTAAAAGGGCAGACAGTGGTGTTTTGTTTAGAGTGAAATCGAAGTATAAAGTATAGAAGTGATAAAAGGGTAGTAATTACTTCCTATATCGACACTGATTTCCCATCAGGGAAATGTAATGTGTCATATTTGATACCCAAATACCTATGTATTTATGTTAATAATAACAATAGTAATAGTTATTATTTATTGTACCCAAAATTTTACAAGCCTTGCATTTCTTCCTCAGGCTCTATCTCCATTTATCAAATGAGTAAATTCAGGCTTCAAAAATGTTTAGGCAACTTTACCAGCATTCAAACAGAGTCATGGAACCACAATTCAAACCAAGGCCTCCTCATCCATAGCTGCCACCTGTAAACCTTACATTATGCTGAATTCATATACATTGCTCTGCAATGTACATTACTGTACATGTGCCATAGTAAACCTTATAGACAGGAAAATGTTTAATCTTGTCAATTTACTCCTCTCTATCCTGACATTATATTTCTTGCATTTCCCTGTTACAGTTTAGCACAAACAACTTTCCCAGTTCCTCATGCATGGATAAAAACATAAATTATGCTGTGTTCTCTGGTGCCTCCTGGTTCAAAGCTATCTTGCTGCCACCAAACTGGCCTTTATCCATACAAATCCACTTTTACATAAAGAATTTTAAAGAAGAATGGCAGCTCATCCCTGTCTAGTTATTTACATTTTTTATGAGTATGAAATATATTCCCAAAACTTCTATGTTCTAGAAAACATAGAAGTATAAATATTTACTTTGCATTCCTTTTTAGTAGTGACTATTATCTTTAAAAAGCCCTGAATCAATGACAGGACAAGAGACATAAGCAATGCCCTTTCTACCTTCTGGGTTTTTTATATCTAAACTCAGTGGCATAATTTATTGAATATTAGTGACTTCAAACAAATATTGGATTCTATTATTCTATATTTCAGCGGGTAATCATAAAGCAAAAGGCTGAAATGTTCTTTCTTTTGGTAGCTGGACTTTTTATGAGTTGATACAACTTTTTCTTCTTTAATGCAGTAGTCTCAGTCCTCAAAAATCATAGCAAATCAACCCTGATTCAGAAGCCATTTAAGGGGTCTTGATATTTCAAGAAATTCCAAAATAAATGTATGTTTTTAAAAAAGTAGAAAAAGCATTTGCAAGAAACATGACAACTCCTAACGAGAACGTGAAAATATTTTGTAAATTTAGCTAAAGTATAGGGTTTGACTTCTGACTTTACATTTACCGCTTATATGAAGGGAACGCCAATCCTATTCTGTTGCGTGGCTATTGTAAAGCCGATACAAGCGGGTGGAACTAACTGAAAAGACTTTGGGAACTCTAAAGCTATTTCATGTATTAGTGACCATAATAACTTAGGTTTCAACCTCCATTGTCTCTTGAAAATACATATTTTAAATGAAGTTTTTTTAAAATGAGGCACAGCTCAACACAAAATCTTCAGCCAAATAGAGCTTGGCTAAGAACTAAACCACACTTATTTCTATTGACTTTCACTTTCTTATCAAGAGAATTCTTATTTCTTATCACTACCATATCATTATCATAATAAATGCTTTTAAAATAATTATGTATGTTCAGTTTTATTCAATTGTTATTTTTCATTAGAAGCATACAAAATGCATTTAAAAGGAAAACAAGCAGAAACACCAATAAACACATAAGACATTTAACCCAGACAATGAAGAGCACAAATTAAACACAAATTTAAATAACTCATTTACATAATTTACATATCCTCTCAATGTTCTATATTGTCAGAATAGACCTCTCTTAGAATCTTTCATGGATGCAATTTAATGATTAAAAAAAAGCTCTTAAAAATTGCCCCGAAGAAAAATAAAAGTGTCTTCTCAAGTTAGTATTTGCGGTCCCTATAGTGATATTAGTTCTTAATTTATTTGCTTATAGTTTTATTTTGTTTTGGCTTGCTTTTAGAGATGGGATCTTGCTCTGTCACCCAAGCTAGAGTGCAGTAATACAATTACAGTTCCCTGCAGCCTTGATTTCTGGGGCCCAGGTGATCCTCCCACCTCAGCATCCCAAGTAGTTGGAACCATGTGGTAGCTGGAACCATGTGCCACTACCCCCAGCTAATTTTGTTTATTTTGAAGAGATGGGGGTCTCATTATGTTGCCCAAGCTTGTTTCAAACTGTGCTCAGGTGATCCTCCCATCTCAGCCTCCCAAAGTGCTGGGATTATCGGTGTCAACCACCACGCCCAGACAATTTACTTATAATCTTGTTTTTATTCATTTGTTAAATGCTGTGCTGAGTTCTGAGAATATAGAATTGAAGAGAGAAGGATCTCTGCAGAAAAAGTTCTGTTTTCCAGGGATGACAAATGGTAATACAACACAACTATATGCAATGAAATAAGCATAATAAACTGAGTAAAATAAATCTACTACGAAAGATGCTTTGTAACTTTGTGTTTGTATTGTGTCCTCGTCTTTAGTAATACTGTATGGTTTTCATCATTTTGTGCCTTTTGAAAAGACTGTGATAGTTGGACATAGGTTAGAAACATTTACAACTAACTCTCTGCAGCATTTGAGCTATGTGTAATCATTTTTACATTCAAATATGGTTATCATTCCCTTATGAAGTTATTGATATCACTGCAAGTTATTTCTATGGATAACAGATCCTTCCATCTCTTTAAAAAGTCATTTGTCCAAAATGTAAGGAAGAAAAAGCACATAAGAGATTAACGATTACTAGAGAGTGTCAGTGAGTCATAGTTTATGCGCGTACAGCTCAAGTGGGGGCAGGTGTCTTGGATAATGGCTACCTCACCTTGAACCCCAATTCCAATCACCAGGGAGGCAGTATTTCACACTTTGATGGCAGCATCCATGGAAAATGTGACACAATTTGATTACTGCCCCTTGAACAGTATTATGGTAAAAGAATGCAGTTTATGACACTTAATCGAGAAATAATTTAATGATTCCTATGTTCCCAAATGTCTTTTACCCTTTATTGTTATGTAGACCTCCTAGATAAGCTGTGCAGTTATGACTATTTTTCAAGAGCAGAGTAAAAGCAAGAAAAAGTAAAACCAAATTGGGTTTAGATCTTCACTAAAATGCCCAATTCACCCTCAGTTTCAGTCACTTTCACAGTACTCTTGAGTAGCAACCATTCCTTTTGCCCGCAGGTGACAAACTCTGAGGTGCACTCAGGAAGGTACATTATACTTCGCCTGTTCTGGGGAAACTAGACACAAACTCCTGGGTACTATTAGGGCCTCTGTGGGTTACCATAGTGAATTCCAACTAACAATGTGTATTAGTCTGTTTTCATGCTGCTGATAAAGACATACCCAAGACTGGGTAATTTATAAAGAAAAATAGGTTTAAAGGACTCACAGTTCCACGTGGCTGGGGAGGCCTCACAGTCATGGCAGCAAGCAAAGAGAGAATGAGAACCAACCAAAAGGGGTTTCTCCTGATAAAACTATCAGCTCTTGTGAGACTTATTCACTACCCCAAGAGCAGTATGGGGAAACCGCCCCCATGATTCAATTATCTCCCGCCAGGTCCTTCCCACAACACGTGGGAATTATGGGAGCTACAATTCAAGATGAGATTTGGGTGGGGACACAACCAAATCATATCACAATGTGTGGCAACCTTGTACCTTGTCTTACAGCACAAGATTAGTACTGCAGAAATCCCAAGAAGAAAGAGCCCCACCGATTGCAAAGACTAACACACTTAAACGTACTCCCACTTTTCAAATACCCATGCAACTGGCAGTGCATGATTTAGCTTGAGCTCCCTAGTTTTCTTGGATAGCAGCAGAAACTGGCTTTGCTGCCCAGTGGCTAAGTAGAAGAGCTGCTTCTCTTCCTAGTCTCAGTCTTGGGTACATGTTAGTCCAAAATCCCAGCTGTATTCTACATAAAGAGCATCATCATATTTCTTCACCTATGTGACACCAGCCCCATAAGCTATTTTGGGCCAAAGGGTTTGTGATTATTACACAGGATGTTATAATTTAGTTGCCAAGGGATGCACTTTTTATGAACAAAATAACTAGAAAATTTTTCTTTTATTTTCTAAGAAACACACATACACCTCTTAGGATATGCCTGAGATTCCATTTAAAGAGAAGAAAAGTGTGATACCCACAGTATGCATTTAAACAGAAAGAGGAAATTCAGTTATTTTCTTCTTGAACTAATATGCTCAATGTAGTGACTACAACTTAAGTGGAAGAGGATAGACATTGTTAGTATCCTGTACCCACAAATGACACAACTGAGGCACTTAGAGTTCATTGAAACAATCCAGACAAATAAATATTTTCAAGACTGAGGTTTGAATGCATTTCCAATGTTCACACTTCCTGGCCTTCAGGGGCTGCCCCAATCATTTTGTACTTTAAATCCTGTTAGAACTTGAATGCACACACACATTAAGGGCTTAACAAGTTTTGTTCTTCAGTTCAATTAGAATGTTGTCAACCTTATAAAATAAAACTTCACATTAAACTGGTTAAACGATAAGCCAATGAGCCTTGTTATTTTATGTGTCAATAAGTCTCAGGTAGGGCAGATCCAGGACTGAATAATTCAGTGGATCAAAGATGTCGTCAAGGACCGATCACTTCCCTCTTGCTGCTCTGCCATCCTCACCCTACTGGCCGCATCCTTAGCTTGTCCCCTTTAGCACTGCAACACAGCTGCTAAGGGCCCAGGCATCACAAGCAGACACAGCAATGACCAGCAGGGGAAGGCGAGGCTTCTTTTGTGATGCCTTCTCTTACTTAGCCACACACCCTTCCTAGAAACTCCTTAGCACACTTCCTCACACTTCACATGGACCACAATTGTACACACCATTTCCTAATCAGAGCACAGATGAGAAAAATGGAATTAATCTTGCTTGTAAGGAGTAAAAAATAAGTAGGAGATGGTTGTTGTATTTAATCAACAATATCTGCTATATTCTTTCAATTTCTAATGTAGTTGGCCTATGCACAGTGATATTAATCATTATGAAAGGGTTAAAAAAGAGAAGTTAATGAGGTTAATTAGAATGAGAGTTCAGCCTTAAATTTAAAATGTAAATGGGGATGGAGACAGAAAGATATTAAGGATACAGTTAATCCATTAATATACAAATACACACATACCCACATAAGTAAATTTGTCAATTAAATATACAATTAAAAACAATATTTTAAACATACAGGTAAAACATGCTGAATATCAAACTAGTCTAACTATTGGAATGACATGAATTAAAAAATATTTTCTAACAGATACAAATGGTAGGAAAGTTATTTTTTGGTTTCATTTATTGATTTGTTTTTGTTTGTTTGTATTTGGGCTATCTCCTATGAGATTTCTTGAGACCTTTGCTAACTAGAACGTTCAAAGACCAAGGAATACAAAAAGCAGTATTTAATGTCCAGGTGAATGATTGTATTTTCTCATTACATTTTATTTACCAAGCTTCATTGTATCAATTTAGGATGCAAGAAGACCTCAGACGCTGCTCTCAAAATCACCAGCAGTGAAGTAGATAGCAGATACAGAAAGAACAAGTAATGGCCTGGCTTCTAAAAACAGAAAGAGAAGATTTATAGCCTCTATAAAGCCAGCATGACTCAGGGCCAAGTTCATTCTGCATCCATCCCCCACTTGCTCTTGTCACAGGAGAATGAGCTGAGGACCACTTTGGCCAGCAATCTCATCTGCAGCATTCCAGTAGCCCCTGCCAGACCTGGCAAGGGTATTGAGAGGCACCCTCCTTTTTTCAAGAAGCAGGGCTCTGGACAGAATCAGGCCAATTCTGCAGGTCACACATGAGCTGCTCTTGTCTGCAAATGAGCTGCTTGATTGGTGCTTAGAAGGTGCTGGCTCTTCCTGTCCCAGTGATGGGTCTCTACAAGCCATCTCTCACCTCACCTGAAACGTGGGTGCTTTCTCAAATTTCTCACAAGAAAACATTGATACTTAGTGTTCTATATCTATACGCGGTCTTAGAAATGAATATCCCAGTTTGACTCGCCTGCAGAACAGCTTTCACCAATCATTACCAATCTCAGCACATCACCACCTCTTCCTATAACTCCAGGAGGTTCACATAAACATAAGAAAATCAAGTTTTATGCTACTAATCCAGACTAAATCATTTCTCCCTCTGGGAAAGTAAACAAGCAGAATTGGTCTAAATGAACTATAAAAAGTCTTCAGTTATGAAAGAAAAACATACATACACATGTACCACATTGATATAGAGATAGAAAAGTCTCTGCTCCTACTACTAATATAGCCTATCTTTTCACAGGTCATTGAAATTTTACTTTAAAATATGTGTGTTTGGGGGTCAATGGATAGTCACAGTTATCAAAGTACAAAATTCTTTTTAGGGAAAATAAAATCTCTGTAGTTAGACATTTTTTCAGGGTCTGGTTATCAGGCCCATGGTTAGACTGGGATGAGGACTGAGATCCTGTGAGCAAATCCTTCATGTTCCTAAAGCCACCCTGAAGGCTTTTCCCAGGAGGACCCCACAGAAAGGTCCAGCCCCTGGCCAGGTGCAGTTATAAGTCCAGCCCTTATAACAAGCTGCCTGGGATCAATGGCATTGAAATACCAGAAGACTGACAGAGCTGGAAGCTTGCTGGCAGTGGAGCAAGAAGGTTAACACCTTCATCTGCCTCTAGGCTTGGTGGTATTGGTGGGTACAGTCTCCCTGCATAGGGATCCACAGGGGCTACTCCAGAGATCACAGGCATTACCTATCTGACCACAGATTTTAGACGTAAAACCAAGCCCTGGGAAGAACTGGGACTTGGGAAATGGGGCAGTCAGCTGGGAGGGAGTCTGTCCCTTTGAAGTCCTCATTTCTACAGACAGACACATACGGCAATTTAGACAGAGTTGTTTCAGAAACCTGGGAGATAGATTTAATGATCTCTGGAGCTTCCATTCATTTTTTTTTTTTTTTTTTTGAGATGGAGTCTCACTCTGTCACCCAGGCTGAGTGTAATGGTTCAATCTCAGCTCACTGCACCTCCACCTCCGAATTCAAGAGATTCTCCTGCCTCAGCCTCCCGGGAAGCTGTGAGTACAGGCATGCATCACCACCTCTGGCTAATTTTTGTCTTTTTGGTAGAGGCAGGGTTTCACTATGTTGGCCAGGCTAGTCTCGAACTCCTGGCCTCAAATGATCTGCCTGCCTCGGCCTCTCAAAGTGCTGGGATTACAGGTGTGAACCACCACACCCGGCTAATATTCTAATAATTCTAATGAGTAGCTCTCATAGTAGAAACTAGGTATATACCCAAAATATAGAAAATAAGTCTAATGAAGGCATATGTGCATTCCCACGTTTATTGCAGCACTATTCGCAATAACCAAGATTTGGAAGCAACTCAAGTGTCTATCAACAGACGAATGGATAAAGAAAATGTGGTACATATACAGAATGAAGTACACTTCAGCCATTTAAAAAAATGAGATTCTGCCATTTGAAACCATAACTTATTTATTTTTATTTGTATTTATTTATTTTTTTGAGACAGAGTTTTGCTCTTGTCACCCAGGCTGGAGTGCAGTGGTACAATCTTGGCTCACTGCAACATCCACCTCCTGGGTTCAAGCGATTCTCCTGCCTCAGTCTCCCACCACCCACGCCTGGCTAATTTTTGTATTTTTAGTAGAGACGGGTTTCCGCCATGTTGGCCAGGCTGGTCTCAAACTCCCAACCTCAGGTGATCCACTGGCATCAGCCTCCCAAAGTGCTGGGATTATAGATGTGAGCCATCATGCCCGGCTTTATTTACTTTTTAAAGAGAATCATAACATTTGATTGAAAGCATATTTGTCTTTAGTTTCTAAATGACAGTTATTTAGTTTGGCATGGTTTCTACCAATATCCCAGTCATAATATCTTAAAAAAAAAAAGAGACCTTTTACCTCCATCCTTCAATAAAGCAGTAAATTCATAATACAATGACTCCAAATTACTAGACAAAAATTTGCTGAAATTGAAAGGAAATTTTACCAAACACAAGATGAATGACATTGAATTGGAAGAAAAACTGGCTGTTTACACATGAAAAAGAAGAGTCCTGCCTGAATAAAAGAGGGACTATACATATATCATATTCATGCCATTTTAACTACTCCCTAAGAAAAGCAAAATGGCTACCAATTTCAAAATTAGATGACCATTATTTTACTTTAAGGTAGTATTTCTTTGAAATAACATGAAATCTGTGTGTCTCTCCTCCACTTCCCCCTCTTCCCAACTGTTACACTTCTGCATCCATCTGGGACTCTATTTCCAAGGGAAAGTGTTCAGAATAGGGATGGAGAGTGCATACAGCAGTGGTTGACTTAGTCATCATACCCTACAAAATGCATCCATAATTAAAACACAGTATCTTTAGAAAAAGTCTATTTCAAAGTCATTAGATGAAGATATACGTTCTATAGACTCAGGCAACAGGAGCATCTCTTACCTCAGTGTAGCATAGCTGTGTCAGATGAAAGTTTACCAGGCACAGGGTCCTCAACTGAGAGCTTGCTCTTACTATCTCGGGAGTAGAAACAAGAGCATTCCATACACCCTGTCAGCCTACAAACACTAAGTGATGTATTTCTCTTTTTATTTAAGGACAAGTAAGAATAAAAAGGAAAAACAACTAAATGGAGCCCAAAGGTAGAAGGACTTCAGAATAAAATAAAAGAAAAACCTCATAAAAACCCAGGACATGACAGGTACAGTGGCTTACACCTGTAATTCCAGGACTTTGAGAGGCCAAGGCAGGCCAATTGCTTGAGCCCAAGAGTTTGAGACCAGCCCAGGCAACATAGCAAGACCCCATCTCTACAAAATATATAAAAATTAGCTGGGCATGGTGGTGCACACCTTTAGTCCCAGCTACTTGGGAGGCTGAGGTGGGGGAATTACCTGAACCCAGTAGATGGAGGTAGCAGTGAGCCGAGATCATGCCACTGCACTCCAGCCTGGGTAACAGAGTGAGAACTTGTCTCAAAAAAAAAAAAAAAAAAAAACACTCAAGTCAGACAAAAATATGCTTCTGAAAAAGATATAATCTAGGAATCAGAAGATAATCCTCAGTAGGATGCAAGAATTGTCTTCTATAAGGCAAAAGTTGAAATCCATAAGTAAGCAGACAGACTGTTAACAAATAAAGTGAAATCAATAGACAAAAAAGAATTAGCAACAAAGGCAACAAGCCTAAATCCAAACAATACAATACACACACACACACATACACACACATACACACACAAATCCAGAAGAGACAGGGAAGGATTGCATGGCAACTAAAAGTACAACAGCAAAATGAAAATCTGCATTGTAGACTTTTAAAATGAGAAATGACATGCAAACATTTTGAATCAGTAATTTCAAACCAAACTTGATAAGCTTGTCTAAAATAAGGAGGAAAAGGACAGTGGTGAGAGGACAGATGATAGATATAGAAGCTAAGAAGTACAGCTATTTCCAAGGATGAAAAAAACTGAGTAGGGGAATCACTAGCAAGAGACGCACTAACCAAATCCATAATTAAATAGTATTTTCTGAAACTCAAACCTAAACACCTTAAAATGGAAATTAAACAGGTTCCACCTGTTTTGAACAACGTTAATGGAAATGAATCCACAGATGCATAAATTATGACAAAATCTTGAATTATGAGGAAGAATGACATTCCACAAAAGATTCTGCTGATAGCAATCAGAATTTCAGATCGAGTGCTTGGAAATAAATAAAATCCTCAAGGAGATGGATGTTGCCAATATCACTCTTATTAGGAGCTGCAAAGTGTCACAATGGACCCATATTTCCACTTGCTCTTCTTAGATCATACAAATTAGCACATTTCAACACAACAGCCAATTTTCTATATCCTTTCACCTCCATAGACTTGACTTTGGGTCTCCAATAATTTTGAGCTGATAAACAACCTCCAGATATAGCTCTTCACTTTGGTTTTATTTTATTTGGATTTGGTTTTCAAACATCAAAACATCATGGGTTCAAAGTTTCCCTTGTGTGTCAAAGGTCACAAGATCCAGGATGCAAGAGTGGGATTTTCCTCAGACTGTTACTAATTAGCTGGAGACCACATGTTTCAGGGAAATAAAAACCAGAAAGAGCAGGAATTTGTATTTAGCTTCAGGCAGTGAAGCATTGGATACGTTAGGTAGTATCCTCTATAAGAGGTATACCATGAAATACAGCTCAGTATGGATAATGACTCTGTAAAGTTTTATTCTATTTGAAACAAATAGATCCTGAGTTTTAGTAGGAGAAAGGAGGGAGGCAATTATTTTTAAAAATTATAAATAGAATTCATCATCAAAGCATAAAAAGAAATTTACACATACAATGTGATGAAAATTAGGTAAAAGGAATTATTAAATGTTAAAAACGATTAAACTTTGCTGAAGTTTGAATGATATCAAGAATGATGAAACATTGTTGGATCCAGTTATTAGGAAGCCACTAACAACCATCTAAATGTGTAGTTTTTACACAAAGGAGGTGGTAGTGTTTGGAGATGAAGCTATTTTGCAGGAAGTACCAGATACAAACTTCTCCATTATGATATTTAATACTAAAAAACAGGTAAGAAAAGCTACCAGAGAAAAAAAAAATCAGAACCAAGCAAATATTTGGTGTGTGTATACCTCAGAATTCTATGGAAAGGGAAGGTTTAAATAAGATTGTGGCTTTTTTTTTTTTTGGACAGTCTTGCTCTGTTGCCCAGGCTGGAGTGCAGTGGCGTGATCTCCGCTCACTACAACCTCCACCTCTCAGGTTCAAGCAATTCTCCTGCAGGCCTCAGCCTCCTGAGTAGCTGGGATTACAGGTGCCTGCCACCATGCCCAGCTGATTTTTTGTGTTTTTAATAAAAACAGGGTTTCACCATGTTGGCCAGGCTGGTCTCCAACTCCTGACCTCAGGTGATCAACCCGCCTCAGTCTCCCAAAGTGCCTGGATTACAGGCGTGAGCCACCATGCCTGGCCCAAGATTGTGACTATTAATGCAACAAGCCACCATGTGATTAAAGAAGATACGCAAGTTAAAAAAACGAATGAAGGAATGTGGTTTTAGAAAGGAAAGAAGACTGTTTCTTAAAAGATAGGGACAAAGGAAGATGAAACGGATGAAAATACAGACAATGTTGAGAATAAAAGAGTTGAGGAAGTTCTCATCGAGTTAGTCACAGACCTTTTACCCTTTCATTAACATTGAATATTAATCCATCCATGTGCTAAAATTGAGGAGACATGGATTAGATGGCAACCTTAAAAACGTGGAAAAGGTTTAAATGGCCACAGAATAAAGTCAACTAGAGATGAATATGATATCAACAAGAGATGAATTGTGACCTTCCTGGAATTGCATAGAATTAATCTTCCTTGAGTCAAATTAACATGATTTTATGGCAGTATCCAGACTTGGAAAATCATAAAAGGAAGAGGAGATAAAGTACAATGGAGGTTGCCTGGGGATATAAAATATGGGATTGATAAGGCGAGGACAGAGAAATTTCTGAGGAAAGTTTTGTTGGCTTTTTTATGAGAGTTAGCATTTTTGTGACATGACTAGCCACATGGTCCTGACTGATAAGGCAGGTAAGTGGAGCTAGAATAAAAGAGACATGTAGGGAAGACCTCAGGAGACTGGAAAGCACAATGGGAGCAGCAGAGACAGTCACTAGCCAACAAATATCCACTGGATTCTGTGCATTTCTCCATGACAGCTTTTTGGAGGCTAGGTGATTTGTTCACTTCAAAAAACTGGGAACAGAAACGAAGTGGATCTCTTGCAGTGTGAGGCAGAAAAAGGTTTCTGTGTCTTCTCCATCCCAATCTTCCACTCTTGAGGTGTTTTTGGAAGCCATGTATGGATTCAAACAACAATGTTACAAGGTAGGAGACTGGATCCCAGATGGAGACCCTGCCAACCCACACTGGATTTGTGTGAATGAGAAATGAGCTTCTGTTGTGTTAAACCACCGAGACTTAATTACTCTGAAAATGAATAGAATGCCTAGCATGTGTAATGGGGTGTAAAATGCAAATGGAAAGGAGGTCATTCTCTGAGAGGGGATTTTCACATTCTGAGACCTTCTAAGTGGGCCAGTCTCTGATAATGATGAGATCTAAGATGTGGCCACACTTGGGACTGCATCATGAAGAGGGACAACAGAGATCAAAGGATCTAAGAAAATAAAGGAACATTGACCCCAGAATGCTATAAAGGTGTGAAGGATGAGTTTAATAGTTATGATTAAGAGAAAGACTGACTGCTTTGAAGGTACAAAGCAAGGTAAGATACTGTCCTCAAGGTTGGAAGAATGCAGTATCAATTCATGGCATAATCTTCAAAGAAAAAAAAAATAGGTAGGGCAATTCTCTGGAAGTTACCATGGAGCCCAAATATGTGAATTCCTAGTCTTGTCCAGTGCCTTTAAGCTGGGAATGGAAGGGACTATATCAGAGAAAAGAAAAAGAAGTGGCAGTAGCATTAATGTTGGAAGCCTTTCAGCATTCTGATACCAAAGACCTCTGCCCATCAGGATTTAGTTGTGTACTGGTATCTCATGAAAAGTGAGTTTCTTCCAATGCCCACGAAAGACCTGCGCAGCTTTGAAAATACCCTAGACTAACTGGCATTCCCTCAAGTGGCCCATCTTTGTTTTTGTAACCATAATGCCTTGAGATCTAATATGGTTTGGCTATGTCCGTACCCAAATCTCACCTTGAACTGTAATAATACCCACGTGTCAAGGGTGGAGCCAGGTGGAAATAATTGATTCATGGGGGCAGCTTCCCCCATACTGTTCTTGTGATAGTAAGTCTCACAAGGTCTGATGGTTTTATAAATGAGAGTTCTCCTGCACAAGCTCTCTTGCCTGCCACCATGTAAGAAGTGACTTTGCCCCTCTTTCACCTTCCACCATGATTGTGAGGCCTCCCCAGCCATGTGGAACTGTGAGTCCACTAAACATCTTTTTCTTTATAAATTATGCCATTTTGGGTAGGTCTTTATTAGCAGCATGAGAACTGATTAAGATAAGACCCTAAGTTGTATTCTAGTCCCTATGAAAAAGCCTCTTCACTTGTTTTATTGTAGTCCTAATTGCCTAGGATACCCGGCAATGTTTTGTGTATGTTTGAATCTTTTGTGATGAGAACAAGATAGCAACACTAAAAAATAAATAAATAAATGAATTTAAAAAGATATACATTCTCAAGTAGCATTCATAGGGATGTGTTCCTACATTTCCTCCTCAATCAGAAACCTGTTCCTACATTGGGAAGGTTTCATTGTTGCTAATGTAGTTTGATCAGTGAATCACCAGAGAAGAAAATAGATAAGGCAGACTATCTAAAGCAGGGTTTCTTCTTGACCTGAGGTCTGTGAACCATTTCAAATTGACTCAGGACCCTGTACATTGGGATAATTATTACGTTTTCCCGAGGAGAATTCCCATAGGTCTCACCTGAGATTTAAGAGGATCTCTGGCCTATAAGTAGTTGAAAACAATCTGTCTGAAAGAAGCACTTTCATCCATAGGTTACGATCATTAAATCATAGTTTAAAAAGATATCTAAAATACAGTTGATAATCAATTTTTCTTTTTCCCAAAGTAAACATAATTAATTCGTTGATTATAGAGTAAGAAGTCACATGGGAGTCTCTGGTTTGGGATTTCTCCCCGCGTGGATAACCCACTGCTATTCGTTACTCTTTCTCTATACATGCTCTATACCTGGGCACTGATATGATTTGGCTGTGTCCCCACCCAAATCTCATCTTGAATTGTAGCCCCCATAATTCCCATGTGTTGTGGGAAGAACCCAGTGGGAGGTAATTGAATCATGGGGGTGGGTTTTTCCCATGTTGTTCTCATGATAATGAATAAGTCTCATGGGATCTGACAGTTTTATAAAGGGGAGTTCCCCTGTACATCCTCTCCCTTGCCTGCTGCCATGTAAGGTGTGACTTTGCTCCTCATGCACCTTCAGCCATGATTGTGAGGCCTCACCAGTCATGTGGAACTGTGAGTCAATTAAGCTTCTTTCCTTTATAAATTATCCAGTCTTGAGTATGTCTTCATTAGCAGCACGAGAAAAGATGAATGCAGGCCCTGTTTTATTGTTCTAATATATACTCTCTCATCTCTGGTGATACTCCCCTGACTGGGCCAACTTCACTGGCACACACAATAGGTCTTATAAACCCTGACAAAGTAAAAATATTACAAAATGAGAAGGCAGTGGGAAGAGTAGGAGGAGGATTAAGATTGTTAATCTCCTAAGACATAGCGCCAAGTCAACTGATGGAGTTCAAAAATAAAAAGATAAACAGATTTTTAACTCTGGAATATTTTCATAATTACCCTTTTCTTAATATTAGAGCAGTGTTCACATCCTTGGCTGCCCATTCGAATTACCTGAGGGATGTCAGGAATACTAATACCTGAGTCCCATCCAGTGAGATTCTGATTTAATCGCTGTTGGGTGCAGACTGGGTTTTAAAGTGTTCTGTGCTGATTCCAGTGTGCAGTCAAGGTTGAAAACTACTGCCTAAGAGGAATATGCTAAGAATTGATGTCACTGGTGTTTATGAAACAGGTATCCATAGCCTAGAGGTTAATTAAGCTTTATTTCAGTTTTTCTTCTATTACACTCATGGAAAAATAAAGGTAATATATAAAGATATCTCCTGCATAGTAAAGTTCCCTCTCTCTTTTTAGATGCTTCCACCCAACCATCTCTTTGTATGTATGCAGGGCAAGTTGTCAGGATGCAGGTGTAATAGTAATGCTGAATTTGGGGAAATCAGGTTTTGTCTGCCTTGACTTCTCCTTCTCTGTTTGGAATTTGTATAATGAACATCAGTCACAATTTTTTGAAAACAATAAAATAATTGCTTGTAGAAACAAATTTTTAAAATAAAGCTTATGAAAATAAAAATAAGGCAAATTAAAAATGTCAAAATAAAATTGAAGATTCCATGCATATTTCTAGCTCATAGGACAGTTGATTTCGTTCCTAAAAATAGAAATGAAAATTTTTGCCTGCCAGGACTTATTTTATGGCTACTGGCAGCTCTTTTTTCTCTTATCTTTTTACTGGAGGTGACGGTGATGGGAAAAACATTAAGTTTACTCTGTCAAAGAATGAATGTTGATTTTCACATGTGTGAACAGAAAACTTAGGAGTGCTAATTAAAATAACAATAATAAAAACAGCATTTTATAATTACTAGAAAAAAAAATCTAGTGAAGTTGTGCCATCTGATTAGAGGAAGAAAAAAGACTGTCACTGCCTAGAAATGCTCAAATTTATCCTTGAAATAACTAAGTTGTTCCTACTCTCCCTTTCCCAAGTTTAAATTTGGTGCACACTTCCAGAAAGAAAAATAAATCCATCTCACAGTCCTGACCTACATAAAGTCCAATATAGTTTCATACACACACACAGAGAGAGAGAGAGAGAGAGAGAGAGAGAGAGAGATTTACCTATACATGTATATTTACATATGTATTTATTTATATTAAGCCCATGGAAATAATACATGAGTTGTGAATAAATATGTCCAGAGATTTATCTATGAGAGAGTCTATACAGTAGAGAGATGACTTAATAGGCTAAAAAGTTGACTTTTTTAGCCTTAGCACTATTGACATTTGAGCCAAGTAGTTCTTTGTTGTGGGAACTATCCTTTACATTATAGGATGTTTAACAGCATCCCTGGCCTTGCCCCACTAGATGCCAGTAGCAACCTCCTCCTCCTCTCCACAATTGTGACAACCGAAAAGTCACATACGTTGCCAAATGTTCCTGGGGAGCAAAATTGCCTTCTATTCAGAACCACTGGGCTAAATTATAATGTGAAAAAAAATCTTAAAGAATATAGGGTGGTTGCTAGGGTGTTAGAATAAGGAAAATTAAGATGGACTTTCCAGAATCAAAATACAGCTTATGAGAATTTTAATATATTTTATTTCACTTGTGTGATAAACAATCAACACCTTGTGGGTACATATTATTTTTTATATTTTAAAATATTTCCCACAGTATTGGTCATGTTGTCCGTGATGAATAGTTATACATTGACAAAACAGACAAGAATATTGATTAAAGATCACATCCAGCAAATTCTCTGAGAAACCATGCTGTGTAGGCTTCTAGGGCATGAGACTTTTAAGATTTTTACCCTCTCCCTGCTTCCTCACAGTGAAGATAATTTACTATGACTTAGATTCCAAGGCCTTAATTGAGCCTGAAATTCTAGTTATCTAGCCACTGTGGTGTAAATGGTCACACATCTGGATGTAATTTTCCCTCTGAGGGCTTTCTCTTGCACCAATGATGTCGAAGTGCTACCAGTATGTCTTCGCTGTCCACTTGACACTAGTGCAGTCTACATTCTCTTTCATCCCATCAGATGTTCTGTAGTGAAAGGATTCAAGTGTGAGCTTAACAACATGAAAAGTCTCTTAGACCATATTCTATAATCCACCTTAGCAGATACCATGAACTGGAATTCAGACAAAGCTCTCAGCCAATAGCAAAGTAGTACTCTCCCACTTGCTAGTGTCCTTCATATGTATCCATATATTTGAAAAGTGGTGGTGATTGGTGGCTGTGGTTTAAGATAGTTCTGGTATACCTATGAGCCCTGCTAAAATGCCATGTTAGTATCATTCTAAGAACCCCCAAGGCTTTCCTTTAACCCCTGTTTCATGGCAAGGGTGAGTGACCATTTCTTAGACAATAGTTTGAGATTACATTGACATATTCATTAAAAAAACAAATGCGTGTCATCTATGGAACATGGTAACATGTTTTAAATCAAGATTGAAGCAAATTAGATTATGTCAATGCGATGATCACATAAGCATCTTCCTTGGAAGAATGAAGTCAAGAAGCACAAGTGACCATCACATCAAGTGTCCTTCTGTGCAATGAGTTCTTAGGGCCAAGGAGCTCCCCCCAGAGGCAGGTATGACCCAGACTGATTTTGATGATACAGACAGAGCCAGCTTGAAAAAAATATAAACTTGCAGTTGAACTTTCTCAATTATAATTTAGGCAGTGATTGGACCAGGCACACCTCCACGCAGACATTCATCTCTACTCACATTGGTAAGAAGGGAAAGGGGCATGCGTAGCTCTGGGTGGCCAAGGGTGCCCTCCGCCTGTCTGCTGGCAGCGAACAGATGTGAAGCAGAGGGGCTATCGAGGAGTCCTTGTCTTTCTCCCAGCTCCCTCTTCATCTTTGTGCCCACTCTTTTGGGTTTCCTTTGCTTCCTTTTCCACAAAGTCTGAGGTCAAGTTCCAGTGTATCAGGACCTCTTCTCACCTTCATTCTCCCAGTTCCTTACTGCATGAAGACTCTGGCCGCAGACACTGCCCCATGTCAAAGTGAAACTACACAGATGCACGAATGGTAATCCCTGGCAAGCCAATGTAGTTGAAACTTGAAATGATCTTTTTGCTGTACTTCAAAAGTAGTTTCTATCAGTTTATTGCATTTCTTTAGCCTTAATTTATTGCTATCACTTCCAGGGTATGATTTTGTTTTGCTTCTTTTGCTCTTACAGCCAGTTAGGTAGGAAGAAAATGCAAATTACAAAATGTTCTGTCATATTAAACCAATAGGATTCACCTTTCAGAGTTACTTCAAAGCTTCCTCCTTGCATAAACACATTAAACAGAATACAATGCTTTTAGTTACCCACATTGGCTTTTCTTTTTTTAAAAAAAAAAAAAAACCTCCTATTAATTAAGAAGTATAAATGGTGAGTTAATCAAAGCTGAGACATCCAGTCTTGCCAAGAAGATATATTTGTGCTACTTGACTCTGGAAATTTAAATAAAGGATTCCTTTCCAAACTCAAGATTGAAGTTCTAAGATCAGAATCAAAAAGAATGCTAAAAGGGAAGCCAAACTGGCAGCTAGATAACTGAACAAGGAAAGCTGAAAACTTGCAAACTCACTTCTTGGGTAGGAATGATTTCCCAATTTCAGTAGAGTTAAATATAAGTTGATGCCAATCTCTATCAGGGCTGGTGAGGGGGCGGTGGAGTAAAAGGTATGTTATGGTAGAATTACCTAGGATTTTCTCTAACTCCTGAAAATAAAGTGTTTTTCTGAAAAAGACTTTGGATAAATAACTCATGTCTTTATCAACAGAAAAATTTATCTTTAAGAAAGAGGGTTCAGTAAGAGTGAAAAATATTGTGGTCCAGCAAATGACATACAGGTCTGCGGGGTAATTGTGGCTCCTGGGGTTTTATAGCTATTTATATGGAAAACGGACATTTTCTGATTTCTTGGGAATTTAAGGTAGCTCTGTGGGTTTTATTTTCTTCTTTTCTATACATCTTTTTTCCTTCAAGTGTTATTATATAGACTTGGCCCAGACTACAGGAGACATTTAAAATACTACGTGAAAGAAGACGGTTGCAAATGTGAAGTCGCCCATTGGAGGAGAGCAAGGGACTAATAGCACACGCAGCAGCTTTCAGCTGGAGGGAAGGATTGGAGATCCTCTGTACATTGGAAGGAGCAAGTCAGTAGCTTCTTATAGAGAGCTCCATAGTCATAGGAGTGCACATGTTTGAAAGCAGAGTGTCCTCATAGCATGCTGCATCTATGCCTCTAGTGTTAAAGCATGCATTTTCCTGAACACAATTCACACACTGAAGCTGAACATACAAATGTCATAAGGCATAGATAAACAGCAGGGATTCAATACCCCACAGGGGTGACATGACCTGAGATGATACAGAGACCATATGTTCATGTGTTAAATAAAGAAACTGCCTTGAGGACTTACCACCATCTCCTATGGGTGAGCAGTGTGAATGGATGCTTCCATATTTGTGTCCCACTTTCATATTTTCTATCTTGATGGTACCCTTGTGGATAAATACAGTAAAGAAGAGAATGACCTACTCATGTATCTGTAGAAAATCACAAGGGCAGACAGGCTTCACTACATGTGCTGGCAAGTGCGTGTGATTATAAAAGAGAAGGTCGAACTTCAGTGGGCTTCATGTGTGATTGCTCCATTTCTCTAAGAAAAATTGTCTTATTCTCAGAGACACATGCATTAGACCTCAGGGCAACAGTCTTCCTCGTAGCACTTCAGTTTGGTGATTGTCAAGAAAAAGAAGCATTCCTGGACCATGAAGCCAGTTATGTAAAATAGAAGTAGGCAATAGTTAAGAACACTTAGGAGAATCCTTGGCCTGGACTTCTTCCTGAGGTCCTGATGAGAATTTTTGATTTGTTACAGAGACCTGGCTTTCCACAACTGTCAGAGCTGGTAAAGCAGTCCCTGTAAGGTTCTTATCTCTGGGTCCTGGGCTGGAGCTTGAGGTTGGGCAGGCAGTTGGGAAGGAGATTGTGGGTATACAATGGGGGAGATCAAAGTTAAGTAAAAACTCACAAGCATGAACTGGAACCTCATGAAAGGGGACTGAAACTCAGGCCAATTCTTGTTGCCTCTGACTTTAGTGATGAGGTTATCCTCTAGAAGCCAGGTCTCTTCATTACAAAGCTGAATGCACAGGCTTAGCCTAGGAGTAGGACAAGGAAAGGAGGATCCATGGGAAGGTAGAGTCATTGCAGGTGTGGCTGCTGTTTCATACCCACGGGGCAGGTCAGCAGATCAGCAACCACATACAGGCACGCTGCATTCTATGGAGCTTTGCAGATATTGTATTTTCTGTACAAATGGAAGGTTTGTGGCAACTCCACATCAAGCACATCTGTTGGCGTCATTTTTCCAATAGCATGTGCTCACTTTGTGTCTATGCATCACATTTTGGTAATCTTCACAATAGCTTAAACTTTTTCATCATTATTATATCTGTTATGGTGATCTGGGATCAGTGATCTGTGATACTGTTCTTGTTATGTTTAGAGGCACCACAACCACGCCCACATAAGGTGGCAAACTTAAATGATTAATGTTGTGTGTGTTCTGACTGTTCCAATGACTAGTGGTTCCCCCATCTCTCTCCCTCTTCTCAGGCCTCCCTACTCCCTGAAATACAACAGTATTGATATTAGGTCAGTTAATAACCCTACAATGGCCTCTAAGTATCTGAGTGAAAGGAAGGGCCACACATCACTCACTTTAACCCATTTCCTATTTGGAAAAAAAAAAAAAGTACAGCTCGTTGCCAGTGCTCTTTTCTCAGGACAAATGGGAAATCAAAGGCTAGCAACTATTAAGCTTAGAGAATAAGGCACATTAAAAGCTAAGATAAGTCAAAAGCTAGGCTTCTTGTGTCAAAGAGCCAAGTTGTGAATGCAAAAGAAAAGTCCTCAAGGAAATTAAAAGTGCTACTCCAGCGAACACACAAATGAAAAGAAAGAGTAACAGCCTATTGCCAACATGGAGAAAGTTTGAGTGGTCTGGCTGGAAGATCAAACCAGCCAAAACGTTTCCCTTAAGCCAAAGCCTAATCCATAGCAAATCTCCAACTCTCTTCAATTCTATGAAAGCTGAGAGACACGAGGAAGCTGCAGAAGACAAGTGTGAAGCTAGCAGAGGTTGGTTCATCAGGTTTAAGGAAACAAGACATCTCCATAACATTAAAGCGCACGGTGAAGCAGCATGTGCTGACAAAGAAGTTGCAGAAGTTGTCCAGAAAATCTAGTTATGATCATTGATGAAGTGGCTACACTAAGCAACAGATGTTGAATGTAGATGAAACAGCCTTATGTTGGAAGATGATGTCATCTAGGACTTCCATAGCTAGAGAGAAATCAATGCCTGGCCTTAAAGCTTCAAAGGGCAAGCTGACTCTCTTATTAGTGGCTAAATACAGCTAGTAACTTTAGGTTGAAGAGAATACTCCTTTACTATTCTGAAAATTCTAGGGCTCTTAAAAGTTGTGCTGAAGTTCCTGTGTTTTATAGGAAAAACAAAGCCTGGATGACAGTACATCTGTTTACTGCATGGCTTACTGAACATTTTAAGCCCACTGTTGAGACCTATTGCTCAAAAACAAAGATTATTTTTAAAAATTACTGCTTATTGACCATGCATCTGAACACTCAAGAGCTCTGATAGAAATGCACAATATGAATGTGTTTTCATGCCTTCTAACACAACATCCATTCTGGAGCTCATGGAACAAGGAGTGATTTTTGACTTTCAAGTCTTATTATTTAAAAAATAAGGCTATAGCTGCCATAGTTAGTGATTCTTCTGATAGATCTTGGCAAAGTAAAGTAAAAACCTGGAAAGAAATCACCATTCTAGATGCCATTAAGAATATTCATGATCACTTTGGGAGGCTGAGGCAGGCGGATCACGAGGTCAGGAGATCGAGACCATCCTGGCTAACATGGTGAAACCCCGTGTCTACTAAAAATACAAAAAAAAATTAGCCGAGCACAGTGGCAGGAGCCTTTAGTCCCAGCTACTCGGGAGGCTGAGGCAGGAGAATGGCGTGAACCCAGGAGGCAGAGCTTGCAGTGAGCTGAGATAGCACCATTGCAGTCCGGCCTGGGTGACAGAGCGAAACTCCAACTCAAAAAATAAAACAAAAAAACAAAAGAAAACAAAAAAAAAATCATGATTCAAGGAAGAAGGTCAAAATATCAACATTAACAGAAATTTGAAAGAAGTTAATTTCAACCCTCAAGGAAGACTTTCTGGGGTTTAAAACCTCAGGAAGGGTAACTGCAGATGTGGTGGCAATAGCAACAGAACTAAAATTAGAAGTGGACCTGAAGATGTGACTGAATTACTGAAATCTCATGATCGAACTTTAACAAGTGAAGAGTTGCTACTTACGGATGAGCAGAAAAAAAGTGATTTCTTAAGACATAATCTACTCTTGATGAAGATGCTGTGAACATTGCTGAAATAACAGAGGATTTAGAATATTGTATAACTTTGTTGATAAAGCAGCAGCAGGATTTGAGAGGACTGACTCTAATTTTGAAGCATTCCTACTGTGGGTAAAATGCTATCAAACAGCATCACATGCTATGGAGAAATCTTTTGTGAAAGAAGAGTCCACTGATAAAACAACTTTTACTGTTGTGATATTTTAAGAAATTGCCGGGCCGGGCAAGGTGGCTCACATCTGTAATCACAGCACTTTGGGAGGCGAGGCTGGTGAATCACGAGGTCAGAGTTCGAGACTAGCCTAGCCAACATGGTAAAACCCCATCTGTAGTAAAAATACAAAAATCAGCTGGGCATGGTGCTGTGTGCCTGTAATCCCAGCTACTTGAGAGGCTGAGGCAGAAGAATTGCTTGAACCCGGGAGGCGGAGGTTGCAGTGAGCCGAGATCGCACCACTGCACTCCAGCCCCGGCGACAGTGTGCAAGACACTGTCTCAAACAAAAAAAAGAAAAGAAATTGGCATAGCCACCCCAATCTTCAGCAAGCACCACCCTGATCAGTCAGCAGTGATCAACACTGAGGCAAGACCCTCCACCAGCAAAAAGATGGTGACTCACTCAAGGTCCAGATAATCATTAACACTTTTGTCAAGAAAGTATTTTTGAACTAATGTATGTACATTACATATTTAGACATGTTATTGCACACTTAATAGACTACACTATACTATAATTTTTACATGCACTGGGAAACCAAAAAAAGTGCATTTGTGTGACTTGTTTTTTGTGATACCAGCTTTATTGCAGTGGTCTGGAACAAAACTCCCAATATCTCTAAGGTATGCTTGTATCTGAACTGCAAAGTAACTGCTACTTCATCTCTCGAAATCATCCAAAACCCTCCCTTGTGGTAAACTCTAACTATAACTAAAGACAAACGAGAAAGTAGGATTGCCAGATAAAATATAGGACAACCAGTTAAATCTGAATTTCGGATAAACAACAAATTGCTTCAGTGTAAGTATGTTCCTGCTGAGTGCAGTGGCTCATGTCTATAATCCCAGTACTTTGGGAGGCCAAGGTGGGCGGATCACCTGAGGTCAGAAGTTCGAGACCAGCCTGGCCAATATGTTGAAACCCTGTCTCTACTAAAAATACAAAAATTAGCTGGGCATGGTGGCTGTGCCTGTAATCCCAGCTACCCGGGAGGCTGAGGCAGGAGAATCGCTTGAACCTGGGAGGTGTAGGTTGCAGTAAGCCGAGATCATGCCACTGCACTCCAGTCTGGGTGACAGAGCGAGACTCTATCTCCAAAAAATAAAATAAAATAAAGTATGTTCCCAATACTGCATGAGACATGCTTATACTAAAAATGTATTTACCGTTTATTTGAAATCCAAGTTTAACTAGGTGTTCTGCATTTTTATTTGCTAAAGCCGGTTACTCTAAAAGAAAGGGCATTCTGGGAAATGTAGTTCAGCCTAGCTGATACACTACAAATGCATCGTATCATGAATTGGGAGTTTCATGTACTGAGATTATATTGGCTACAGGTACTCTCAATTCTGCTAAGGATATAAGATAGGATATAGTAAAACATGTCTTTCTACAGGCTGTCCCTTTAGAAGAAGTCATCGATAAGGAAGTATTCTTTCAAGGGAGATTTGAGTACACAGTCACTGTACACATTTGTGATGCCCAATTAAAAGTTACCATATTTCAGTAAGGCTGACCTAAAAGAATGATCCTTACCCAGGGAACACACCACAGTTACCAGTGGAGCTTTTTCAAAAGTATAGATGACTGGGCCCAACTCTAAGACCTACTGAATGAGAATCTTCAGAGTTGAGAATAAACTGTGTGGATGTTTTTTTTTCCAAAACCACAAGGGGTTGTCTAGGTGTGTACTCTTAATTAAGAACCCTTGCGGGCCAGGTGTGGTAGCTCGTGCCTATAATCCCAGTGTTTTGGGAGGCTGAGGAGGGCAGATCATTTGAGGTCAGGAGTTTGAGACCAGCCTGGCCAATATAGTGAAACCCCGTCTACGTAAAAAATACAAAAATTAGCTGGGCATGTTGGCGTGTGCCTGTAATCACAGCTACTAGGGAGGCTGAGACAGGAGAATCACTTGAACCTGGGAAGCGGAGGTTACAGTAAGCCTAGATCATGCCGCTGCACTCCAGCCTGAGCAACAGAGCAAGACTGTCTCCAAAAAACAGCAACAACAACAACAAAAAAAAACCCCTTGCTTTAGAGAAACAGTAAAACATGAATAAGTGGTGAACTCTGAATAGTTCATACTAGGTCACTACATTGCATATTTTCCTCAAGCCCTCCAGAAAAATCCCCTATAATACTAACTTCAGACATAATGAATCAGCTGTTTAAAATGCCATAGCTATGCATAGTGCCTATATTAGTTTGTTTTCATGCTGCTCATAAAGATTACCTGGGACTGGGTAATTTGTATATATATATACATATAAACATATAAATATGCATATTTACATATATATAAATATACATATATATACATTTATAAATATATAAACATGTATATTTATAAATCTATATACATATGTATAAATACATAGAAATATGTATATATTTATACATATGTATGAATACATACAAATATGTATATATTTATACATATGTATGAATACATAGAAATATGTATATATTATAAATATGTATGAATATATAGAAATATGTATATATTATAAATATGTATGAATATATAGAAATATGTATATATTATAAATATATATAAATATGTATATATTTATAAATATATTTATAAATATATATAATTTATATATGTATATATGTATATGTAATATGTATACATATTACATATACATATGTATATAGATTTACAAATATACATATGTATATATATAAATATACATATGTATAAATATATAAGTATATTTATATATACATATGTATATATACATATGTATGTTTATAAATATATATACATATGTATAAATATATACATATGTATAAATAAATATATATTCATATGTATAAATATATACATATGTATAAATAAATATATATTTATATATATAAATATATACATATGTATAAATAAATATATATATATATATAAATATATACATATGTATAAATAAATATATATTTATATATATAAATATATAAATATATATAAATATATATATATATAAATATATATTTATATATATAAATATATATAAATATATTTATATATATAAATAAATATATATTTATATATTTATATATTTATATATAAATATATAAATATATAAATATATAAATATATATAAATATATAAATATATAAATATATAAATATATATTTATATATAAATATAATTTATATATGTACATATGTATATGTATATATGTGTATATATAATTTATATATAAATATGTATATTTATAAATATATATTTATAATATATGCTTATATTATATATTTATATATATTTATATATTTATAAATAAATATGTATTATATATTTATAAATATATAATATATAAATATATAATATATACATATTTATTAAAATAAATATAAATATATTTATTACAATATATAAATATATTAATATATATATTTATTACAATATATAAATATATTAATATATATTTATTACAATATATATAAAATATAAATATATATTTAAAGTATATATATAAAAAAAGAGGTGTAATATACTCGCAGTTGCATGTGGCAGTGATGCCTCATAGTCATCGTGGGAAGCGAAAGGCACGTCTTACACGGTGGCAGGCAAGAGAGAATGAGAGCCAAGTGAAAGCGGAAACCCCATATAAAACCATCAGATCTTGTGAGATTTATTCACTACCCCAAGAACAGTATGGGAGAAACTGTCCCCATGATTCAATTATATCCCAACAGGTCCCTCCCACAACAGGTGGGAATTACGGGACCTACAATTTAAGATGAGATTTGGATGAAGACACAGCCAAATCATATTAGTGTCTCTGGCCATTGGTAAAGTTTGGGTTTTTGTGTTAATGTCACCTTGCTGTCTGGGAGGTGGGAGTGGAAGCTGATGTGTCTAATCATTTTTCATTCATTTGCACTCTGGTACATTGGGAATATCTCTGCTATCCCGTCTATCACTATGTGCTATAGCTCTTTACCTGTTGTTCTCTCTCCCTGCCTGATTCCTTGAAGCTGAAAGCCATATGGTACTCTCTGCATCTCTGACTGCTCTCAGAAGACAGAACACATGGAAAGTACTCATTATATATCGAATGAATCAAAACTACATGCGCATTCCCATGTTGCTCCTTCTCTTAGCCTTTTGTCAGTCTTCATGAAGACTTTCAGTAATCAGAAAATAACAAATACTATTTATTGAGAGCTTATTATAAATCAGGCTGTTGTAAGTTCTTTATATTACCAACTTCGTCTCTGAAATGTTTTTATGAGATAGATAGCTGAGGAAACAGATGGTCACGGATGCAAGTGCTGGCTTTTCATTACATGACTACTAGTGAAGGAACCAGAAATGAGACCAGATACCTTCTCTTAACTCCCAAGCTGAAGTGCTTCCGTGGAGAGCCTTGTCTAGGTCAGCATTGCATCCAGTCACATTCTTAAAACTTTACAGAGAGGGAAAGTTTTAGAATAAAACCTGAAGTCATTTTTATAGTCAGCTTTCTCTTCCTGAGTATATAGTGTTCTCCTGAGAAAGCATGCCCTCCATGGTAGAACAAGGAAAATGACATATAATTCACATTTCATAGAGTGAGTCATAGATTGAATCATTGGATCATCTAGTCCCATTGCATCAATGTAGAGAAAGATGAAATGATTTCTCTGAGGTCACATGGTCAGAGGGTAATATATCTGGAATGAGGATCCATCAGTTCTAATTTGAAGTCCAGCACTTGCCATACGACACTGGCATCTCTTACTGGGCATTGCCAAGCCTTTTGTGTCTGATGACTTGGGCAGAATTTGGGTTAAAAATGGAAAACCGGCCAGGCGCAGTGGCTCATGCCTGTAATCCCAGCAATTTGGGAGGCTGAGGCGAGCAGATCACCTGAGGCCAGGGGTTCAAGATGGGCCTGGCCAACATAGTGAAACAGTGTGTCTACTAAAAAGACAAAAGGAATTAGCCAGGAGTGATAGCGCACACCTGTAATCCCAGTTACTCGGGAGGCTGAGGCAGGAGAATGGCTTGAACCTGGGAGGAGAGTGCAGTGAGCTGAGATCACGCCACTGCACTCCAGCCTGGGTGACAGAGCAAGACACCATCTCAAAAAAAAAAAGGAAAACCAGAGCGCTACACCACCTCAAAGGAGCCTCTACATCATCCCTCAAGGTGGTTTCCCCTTCTTCCCCAAAATGTGGTTCTTGGTTTTTTTTGGGGGGGTGGCGGGGAGGGGAGCTTTTCATTTAAACAGTGGTATCCAAGGAAGAGAATACAGTCATGCCTTCTTTGTTTCTGTTTGGGCCAGTAAAGCCCCTTCCTGATCTCCATTTTTCACTTATCACTAGAGACAGAAAGTAAGAAACATGGCTTCAGGCTGCTGAAAGCCTAAAACAAAACAAAACAGAACAACAACGATAACAACAAAAGAAGGTGGGCTGGACAAGCTTAGAACTTTAGGACATATAGTTTCAGAGATTAAGTACACAAGTGCCCTAGCCATGAGCCTAAACAGTATTGGTCCAGAGAGGAAACTGCCAAGAAAAGGATCCGGGAGGGCCCCCATATCTCCGCCAGTAAGGCAAGAAATGGGAAGATGTGGTCCTCTTTTGGGTAAATCAGCAAGGGGAACGAGGAAAGCTTCCAGAATCTTCCTTGGGGCACCAACTTGGTGCTCTGGCCCGGCAGGCACAGTCAGGGAACATCGTGAGATAGGGGCTTCAGTCCATCCCAGACCATCCCAGGATTCAAAACATATTCAGAGATTGTATCTTTGACTTTCCTAACTAATTGCCATCCCCCCTCTTTTTAAAAAGGCAACAGCCACACAAAGACAACTTCAGAGACAGAGACTGCTAACTAGAAAACATAGACTTAAAAACCAACAGTGAGATGGGAGAGAGAAAGAGGCTGCTTCAGGGAATAAGTAAAAAAAGTCATGATTCCTCGCCATAAAAAAAACCCAGAAAACATTAAACACACATATGCCCTTTAAAGAGCTAAAATGATTGGGGTGCATTTATTTTCTCAGTTTTATTTAGCCAGGTTGGAAAACAAAACCCTGAAATTAATGCCAAGATAACAGAGATGAGGGTAGAACTTTTGTCTCTAATAATTATCTTACTATCTGTCCATCTTAGATCAACAAACATGCTATGATTGACAGTTTAAAATGTTTAGATTAGTCTGAGCTCACATAAACCATTTGAAGTTTTGTAGGACGGGAGAACATTATAAAGCAAACAAATAATCTCCTTTCCATCTTCCCACTTTCAAACCTTCTTGCCACCTGCCCTCCAAGTCTTTTTCTTTGGAAGTACATTCACAGAGTATTTCAGTCATTGCAGGGGCTATCACGGAACTGGTGGACACAAGCTACGGGTGAGACCTAAAAAATTACTGCATTCTTCTAAATGAAAAAAGAGACAATGCTCAGGAAATTTAATTATCTTCAGTATATATGGCAAAAGAAAAAAATAATTCTGATAACTATCACTTTCACTCCCTTGCTTCCTCTTACAAATTCTGAGTCTCCCAGAGGTCTTGACCCTCTGTTGTGAAGAATCATCATGGTAACGAACAAGGAGATAATTGAGATCTGCTGGGTGAATTCACAGTGGGGACAGACGAGAATCACTGGTAAAGAAAAACAGACTCCATCTGGATGGTCAGAGGGAGGCAGAGCAGGAAAAAAAATAGAAAAGCATTAAGGAGAATTTGTTTTTTGGAAACGTGAGAGAGGTTTTTGTTGGTGAGTCAAATATCTCCAAGGAGTGAGAGTGGGAGATTTTAGAAAATCGTGGACTATGTAGTAAGTGAATGAAACATATCCATTTTAAAGATATCAGTAAAGATTAAATGTCTTTTCCACGAATGTCAGTTTGGAATTGATGTTTATTTGAATGTGGCACTGTGGAGAAACAGAACAGGAGGTGCCGGGGTTTGTGTGGATGACAAATATTTAATGACCTACTTCAGATGATCACTAGGTTAACTCTCTTAGGCTGTTCTTGCATTGCCATAAAGAAATACCTGAGACTCAGTCATTTATCAGAAAAGAGGTTTAATTGGCTCACAGTTCCGCAGGATTTACAGGAAGCATGGCCCCGGGATCTAAGCATGCTCAGCTTCTAAGGAGGCCTCAGGAAGCTGACAATTACGGTGAAAGGTAAAGGGGGAATAGGCATGTCACATGTCAAAAGCAGGTGCAAGTGAGAGAAAGTGAGGAGCGGGGAGGTGCCACACACTTTTAAATGACTAGATCTCATGAGAACTCATTATCATGAAGAGAGCACCAAGCCATGAGGGTTCTGCTCCCACGATCAAAACACCCCCCACCAGGCCCCACCTCCAGCACTGGGGATTACAATCCAACTTGAGATTTGGCCAGGGACAAATATCCAAACTATGTTATTTATTTGTGCACTGTCCCTCACCCTCAACAACACCCTTTTGTGAGGAAAAAAATAAAATGCATTGTGGAAACGATTACAAAGGGACTAGGTGAAGACTACTGTCAAATAATCTAAAAGATTAAGTGGGGGTCATATAATAGGTAAAAACATTGGCATAGCAGCCCGGGTGCAGTGGCTCACACCTGTAATTCCAGCACTTTGGGAGGCCAAGGCGGATGGATCATGAGGTCAAGAGATCAAGACCATGCTGGTCAAGATGGTGAAACCCCGTCTCTACCAAAAATACAAAAATCAGCTGGGCTTGGTGGTGTGCACCTGTAATCCCAGCTATTCGGGAGGCTGAGGCAGGAGAATTGCTTGAACTCAGGAGGCGGAGGTTGCAGTGAGCCAAGATCACGCCACTGCACTCCAGCCTGGTGACAGAGTGAGACTCCTTCTCAAAAAAAAAAAAAAAAAGGCATAGCAATTTTAAACTTAGGTCCTAGAGTTTATGACTGCTAGAAAATGTGAAGTAATAACCACTTATTTATTAATTCAAGAAATGTTTCAAGTGCCTTCTATTTTCCTTGCCCTCTTCTATGTAAAGTGATTAGAGCACGAACAAAATAGACAAAATGTCCTTGTTCCTAGAGCTAACTTTCTAGTAGAGAGAGACAGAATCTATAAACAATAGGTACAATGTATAGGATGTATAGGATGTCATTTGGGGGTAAGTGCTATGAAAAATATAGTAACACAACAAAGAGGCTTAGGAACTGATAAAGATAAGGTGGCATTTCTAATTTAAATAGAACAGTCAAAGAAGATCACACTAATCTGAAAGAGCCAAGAGTGTCAGCCGTATGAGTATCTGGAGAAAAAAAACTTTCCGGGCAGCAGGTGCAAATGCCCTGAGACAGGCACTTGACAGGTATTCTCAAGGAACCTACATGTTCTAAAATATTTTATAATTTTTAAAGTTTTTTTTTTGTTGGTTTGTTTTTTTGAAACGGAGTCTCACTCTGTCGCCCAGGCTGGAGTGCAGTGGCAAAATCTCGGCTCACTGCAAGCTCCGCCTCCCGGGTTCACGCCATTCTCCTGCCTCAGCCTCCCGAGTAGCTGGGACTACAGGTGCCCAACACCATGCCCAGCTAATTTTTTGTATTTTTAGTAGAGATGGGGTTTCACCGTGTTAGCCAAGATGGTCTCGATCTCCTGACCTCGTGATCCGCCAGCCTCGGCCTCCCAAAGTGCTGGGATTACAGGCGTGAGCCACCACGCCCAGCCAAAAGTTTTATTTTTTAATGTATTCCAAAATGGGATAAGAATGTCAGCTTCACAGAACTGTTGTGAAATAATTTAAAATAATGAAAAGTGCTTGGCTTTTTAGTAATGAATTACTGTGGGTAAGGAAATAGTATTTTTCTTGCCACAGTGCTGATTTGTCAAGAGATGTGTGCTGACTTCCAAGTCAAATCACACAACAGGCTGTAGTGCAGTCTACCTAGAGGCAAAAAATCACTATAATGATGAACGCAGGTTCAAACCCCAATTAGGAGATATTACTCAACATCTCCTAGATGTTGGAATAGCTTACTCAACATCTCTAAGTCTCTCCTTTGTAATCTGTCAAATGGGGATAAAAATATCTATCCCTTGGGGTTATTGTGAGGTTTAAATAAAACACTGAGAATAATGAAAAAAATATATAATAGTTCAAATGTACTAAATGCTCACCTTGTGTGGGGCACAGCATAAAGCTATTTCCCTCATAAGACTACAAAGTAATATTATCATACCCATTTTTCAGATGACGAAACTACAGTCTAAATCACGTAGCATTGGGTCCATAACTAGTGAATTATGGAGTCAGGATTTGAATCCAGGAGCCTGAAGACAGAGTCTGAGCTGCTGACTGCCAAATTCTAAACCCCCTCATTGCTACACCTGGCACAAAATTAAAGCTCAATTAATGGCAGAAGCTGTTACTGCTGTTGACATTATTGTGCCACTCAGAAGAAACTCTTTTCAAAGGTGACAAAGCACACATTTAAAATAGTAAGGCTGACAGAGTTACAGACAGATACACCCATCTTCAGGTTGAGCAAAGAAAAGATCTGCTCTCCAGACCCCAGTTTTCAATAGTTAAAAAATTGGGTCACACATGTGAGTCATGAATAAAATCCAGGGAAGACACACAGCCTCACTCTATCTAGTCCCCGATATTCTAAAATTGGGAATACCAAGACCTAGAAAAATGTTTTGTGAGTCTTCTTTTAATGTAGACTAAGTCTTGTTTTTCTCAACACCCCAAAAGACGTTTAAGGAGAGTATCGTTAGCAACCCCAAAAGACATTTAAGGAGAGTACCGTTAGCAGTCCCAGCCCTTCTCCCTGAAGTGTGAAATAAAAGTCACACAAACAAGCAGCTATATTTCCTCCAATCCCTGGGCTTTCTTTCTACCCCACGCAACATCGTGACACACACAAACACACACACACATGTATTTGCTGCCTGTCTTCCTTTTCATGACTCAAGTCAGTTTGCACAGATGGTTTTTGAATTGACTTATTTTAAAATAACTTACATTACAAAGTTGGTTTTCTGCTCCTGCCAGCCTTAACTAGAACTGCTTCTGCGTGCCTCCTTAGAAACTCCCATCCCAAGCAGATCTTTCTACCTTCCACTCATGCACATGTGTGCACGCGCGCGCACACACACTCACACACACACACACACACAAGTTTATTCTGGTAAACTCCTACTGCTGCAGGAAATCATGAAGAACCCATATTTTGACCTTTATACAGAAGTATCATCCCAGTACTTAAAAAGTTCTGTTTCACAACTGTAATCCTAGCACTCTAGAGGGCTGAGGTGAGAGGAACACTTGAGGCCAGGAGTTCGAGACCAGCCTGAGCAATGTATGTAGCAAGACTCAGTCTCTATGAAAAAAATAAATAAATAAAAATTAGTAAGCATGGTGGCACACACCTGTAGTTCCAGCTACTCAGGAGACTGAGGTGGAAGGATCACTTGAGCCCAGGAGTTCGAGGATGCAGTGAGCTATGATCACGCCACTGCATTCCAGCCTGGGTAACAGAGTGAGACCCTGTCTCAAAAATAATAATAACAATAATAATAATAATAATTATCAGTTTCCCTAAAAGGTAGAGAAGAAGAACTCCTTATAGGCAAAGTTTATATTGTGGCAGTTCCCTACAGTACATAAGTAAATCTTGTGTCATATAATAAGTTTTCAAATAAAAAAAATTGATGTGGGTAGTAGTATTAGAAGAGAAAGTTTTGAGATAGAACAGAGTATTATGGGCCGGTGCTTATACTTCTTAGGAGAGTATTCTGCTGCACAGAAAGATCCCTAGAACTGCTTAGCCCATTTTATACTGGGTTTTCCAGTCTCAGTTGGTGACTAGACTAATAAAGATTGAATTCATTTTAGCTAGTACTTATTAAGCATATTACTGTCACACACCTACGTACATGCACGCTCCCATCTCAGGCAACAATTGTCTTTGAAAATGCTCAACTTCTAATCAGAATTCAGGAAGGGAATGGAAACTCCATTTTTATTCCCTTTCTTGTAGTCCAATAAGCTTATCCTGGTAAATAAATATCCCTGCTACAACCAGAAAGCAAGCTTTTGGTTTTCAACTTAGCTTCATCCATCTCCATGTTCTTAACTATGAGGAGAACGACAGAAGGTATAGGATTCTCAGGTCTACTGCAAACCCAAAGCATTTTAGGATGCGACAGACTTCGAGAGAGAACTCTACAGTTGCCTGGATTGGACTTCATGCTCAAGACGCTGTTAGGAGGTCGTTCAGAGCCACTGAATTCGATCACTATGAGCACTCCACTCTCTCTTGTATTCACTTTCAGATACATGCACTGATTTTTATTTCATGTCAGTTTCCCCTCTTACATTTGTCTTGCAAACTAACCATTGCTAGTCTCTCCTCCCATGCAACTTTTGCAAGTGTCTGTAGGCAAATTAATAAAGACTTCGCCAGTTACCAAGGCAATTGCAATGAGGGCTCCTCAATGTGGTACCTTTATTCCAATAAGATTTTCTGTCTCCAAGGTGGAATTCCTGCCAAATTTCTCTTTTCCCCTCATTTCCTTCCTATTTGTGTAAGGTGAGAAATGAAAAGTAAAGTGGTAGGGTCGTATTTAACAGTGTCAGAAGCCAGGACACACTGCTCCTTCATTGTCCTGAGGCTTTCTAAATGGAGTCAGTGCTGCTGGGAATGTTTCCTCCCTTCCAGCCCTCTTTCGCCTTCTTATAGAGTGTATCAAGCAAGTCAGTGAGCTGTGGTTTTCCTATCCAGGCCAAGGCAAGCAAGCTAAATGCACTTGGAGTGCTGAAAGGCCTCTGGGTCACTTCATGGTATGCAATGAATCAGAAACTTACCACGGTATTGATTCATATTCAGGACATATTTAAATGTACAAGCAATCCCTGTTGTGATTTCCATTTCCATTTTTTTAAATGTCTATGTCAAAATCTTAGGTGTGGTCAGGATTCAGATAAATATTAACATATTACAAATCATTTAGATAATGTCTTATGTTCAATTTAGATTTCATTCTGCCATTCAGGATATTCCTTTAGAAAAATAATTTGTTTATTTATCTTTTATGTTTGTTTTGCTGCTACTATATTACTGTATGTGGGGAGGGGTAAAAAGAGATCATAGTGAAATATATATGGCATAAGACATGAAGGTAGAGACCCAATGTGATGATTAATTTTATATGTCAACTTGACTGGGCCATGGAGTGCTCAGATACTTAGTTGAACATAATTTTGGATGTTTCTGTAAAACTGTTTTGAGATAAGTTTAACATTTAAGTTGTAAACATTTCAATCAGTAGAGCAGACAGCCCTTCCTCATGTGGGTGGGCCTTATCCAATCAGTTGAAGGCCTAAAGAGAACAAAAAGTCTGAGCTTCCCCTGAATCATGGGGAACCCCCTCCTGCATGACTGCTTGAGCTAAAACAACATTTTTTTTCCTGCCTTTGGACTCAACTGAAACATTAGCTCTTCCTAGGTCTCAAGCTTGCTGGCTTTCAGACTGCAACTACACCATCAGCTCTCCCAGTTTTTAGGCCTTTGGACTCAGACTGTAACTGCACCATAGGCTCTCTTGGGTCTCCAACTTGCTGACTGCAGCTCCTGGGGCTGA
The DNA here is from genome assembly GCF_028885655.2 of Pongo abelii. Classification (NCBI taxonomy): domain Eukaryota; kingdom Metazoa; phylum Chordata; class Mammalia; order Primates; family Hominidae; genus Pongo; species Pongo abelii. Next base: position 87,167,416 of record NC_072004.2, read on the forward strand.
CTTGTCAGCCTTCATAATCACTTGAGCCCATTCCTCTCTCTCTCTCTCTCTCTCTCTCTGTTTCTCTCTCTCTCTCTCTCTGTGTGTGTGTGTGTGTGTGTGTGTGTGTATCTATCCCATTGGTCTGTTTCTCTGGAGAATCCCAATATACTCAACTTCTTGTCAAGTACCTTCAGGATCTTAATAGATTCACTACACTCTCTAAGGTTTCTTTTCCCCTTATGTAACTGCGACGGAAAAAAATGTTCAAATGCCTCCCAGTGACACTGAAATGATAAAAAGATAAATTGCAAGGAGATCCTAGAAGAATACACCATAGATATCCCCATGCACTAAGAAAATCTTTCTTATGGTTTTGTCCAGCAGAACCTACCAACCTTTCAGCTCTGACTGAAAATGGAAGACTTAGCTCTCCATCATTAGCAAGGAAAAGCTGTCGAGTGCTGGCCTTAACCATTGAGATATTCCTTATTCCTTCTGAAAACTTGTCTCTTTTGGTGGTAAGGAATGGAATCTTATTCATAATCTTTTAACAATAAGTAAACCCTAGGTGCTTAACATGAAGTAATTGAATGTGGACCTGTCTCTAATCAGAGAAAAATCGTACTTGAAATATTTTTTGTGTAAGACAAATCCTTTTTTAAAATGTTGTACTCCACCTCTTAATGATAACAAAAAAGAGCAGAATTTTACATTATTTAAAAAGTCTCCATTTTAATAGTTCAAAATTTGGTGGACATAAAATTAACCAATATTTTTAAGAAATACCATTTTTATATTAGATTTGATTTATACAACTACACATACATTCCACATCCTGTCCTAGCACAATATTTTCACATTTAATAACTATTTACATGGGTGAGTAGCTAAATGGCTGGAAAGTAATATTGCATGGTTGTGGAAAATACAGACTGACTCAGACTGACCGAGGTAGAGTCATGCCTTTACAAATTAATAAGTATATGACATTGCAAAAATTACTGAAACTCAAGATTTGGTCTTACCATCTACAAAATGGGATGATAGTAGTAGTGAGCCTTAAAGGAGCTAGTACACATTGCATACTGTCCACTCAGCAATATACCTAGCACATAGTACGTTTTCAATAAATATTATCACTGATTATTAGAATGATGACCTATAAATTGATCAGAAGTGCCAGAGGTAACACTTTCTGACTGTAGCTGTATTGCTACTAAAGAAGGATAACCACCTTCTCAAATTGGTACTCCTTTTCCAAAGAAAGGAATAACAGGAAGGGCAAGATGACACAGGGCAAACTGACCATCATGAAGCACACATTCTTCTTGATGCTTTCCTTGGAGGTTCTCAGAAGAGACTGGTGAGGAAACTGAGTCATGGACAACCTCAAATATGATTAGAACACTGAAAAGGACATGGGTTTCTTTTTTTATGTAGCACATTGACATAAAATGAATGCATGATACAATGGAATTACTTGCTCTATTAGTCTGTTCTCATGCTGCTAATAAAGAAATATCCAAGACTAATTATTTATAATTAGGATAATTTATAAAGGAAAGAGGTTTCATTGAATCACAGTTCAGCATGGCTGGGGAAGCCTCATAATCATGGCGGGAGGCTAATGAAGAGCAAAGTCATGACTTACATGGCGGCAGGCAAGAGTGCATGTGCAGGGGCGCTCCCCTTTATAAAACCATCAGCTCTCATGAGACTTATTCACTATCATGAATACAGCAAGGGAAAAACCCACCTCCATGATTCAATTACCTCCCACTGGGTCCCTCCCATGACACATGGGGATGATTACAATTCAAGGTGAGATCTGGGTGGAGACACAAAGCCAAACCATATCACTTGCCATCAGGAATAATAATTCATACACCAATGAGAATAGAGAAGGGAAGGGGAAATAGGGAAGAAGGATATGAAGAAAAGAGAAGAAGGATATGAAGAAAAGAGAAGAACAGAGAAGGGAAGGGGGAAAAAAAGAGAATGAAGGAAAAGCTGGAAGCTGCATCTCTAGATACAAATATTTGCACTTTATTTTGCTTTCTTTTTAACTAAACATGACTGTTCAATGGAAAAGGCAGAAGCTTCCATTATAAATTATGTTTTATTTGCTGAGACCTAATCTTCCCTATGATTGCTCTTTTCTCACTTGGTGTTTACTTCCATGTCCCAAATGGGCTCCAGAAGATCCTTCTCAAAAGTTACATTTTACTGTGTCTTTCATCCACTCAACAGCCTTTGATGGCATCACATCCAACTCAGAGTAAAACCCAACGTCTTTGCAATGCCTCAATACCCTATGTCTTTTTGTCCTGCCCACCTCTCTCATCTCCTGCCCTGTCGCACTCTACACCAACCACACTGGCTTCCTCACTGAGCTTCCAGGAGGCCTTTGCACTGGCTGTTCCCTCCATGGAATACTTCCCCTAGATAATCATATGTCTCTCTCCTTCACCTTCCTCTAGTCCCTACACAAATGTTCCTTTATTAGAAATATCTTCCATAGCCTAATCCCCCATCAGCCTCTTCCAGTGTCATAGTTTACCCTGGTACTTACTGTCACCTCTATGTACATAATGTTTGTTTGATTCTATATGTCTTCACTTCCTGTCCCCCCTTACCACCACCACTAGAATGTCAGCTCTGGGAGGGCATGGACAGTATAGAGTTTACTGCTCTTATATATCAAGCCTCAACAAATGACAGCTCATAATTAGCACTCAAATATATTGTTAAATATGTAAGTGAATAGAAAAGAAAGCAGGTAGGTGGACAGGGAAGGAGGTGGACAGGGAAGGAGGGGAAGAGGGAAGGAGGGGAAGAGGGAAGGAGGGGAAGAGGGAAGGAGAGAGGGTCATTGATATGGTTTGGCTGTATCCCCACCCAAATCTCACCTTGAATTGTAGCTCCCATAATTCCCATGTGTCATGGGAGGGACCTGGTGGGAGGTAATTGAATCACGGGGGCGAGTCTTTCCTACACTGTTCTCATGATAGTGAATAAGTCTCACAAGATCCGATGGTTTTATAAAGGGGAGTTCCCCTGCACAAACTCTGTCATCTGCCACTATGTAAGATGTGACTTTGCTCCTCAGTCACCTTCAGCCATGATTGTGAGGCCTCCCCAGCCATGTAGAACTGTGAGTCCATTAGTCCTTCTTTCTTTATAAATTACCCAGTCTCAGGTGTGTCTTCATTAACAGCATGAGGACAGACTAATATAGTCATTTACCGCTTGTGGATCAACTTACTTAAAATAATTTCACCTAGATGCAGGCTCAGTCTTCCTTTTATACACAGCTATGGTCTCGCTAGCAGATGTGTGAGCTACTTGGTCCTTTACTTTAAGAACGCTGAAAGGCAAGGCAACAGGAAGCCAACGGCCACACCACAGCACACTTACATCAGGCTCTGCAGTATCATGGGAAAAGCAGAGAAATCACCGGTAGATCATGGACATTACATAGGAAGCCACTGCTGCAGTCCAGGGCCACTCCAATCCTTAATGTCTTCTCTGTACTAGTGTTTCTCAAGCTCCACTAATAGCTACCAGTCACTTAACACAATGCTAAGCTCTTTACCGAATATTTTACCTATCATAATCTCATTTAATCTTTGTAACAACTCTGAGCAGGAGGTGTTATAATCCCATTTTTACAGATGACAGAACAGACTTAGGTAAAGTGGTTCACCCAACTTCACATAACGAATACACAACAGACCCGGGTTGGGAGAAGAGGCTGTCAGACTCCAAATACCAAAACCTCCAAAAACCTCTACCCTATCCTGCCTTCTAACTGCCCAGCTACCGTACCTGAACCTGTGTTTCAAAGACTGAATCCCATAAGGATACAAACAAAAAACACCTCTACTCTCCCTGATATGGCCATTGATCTACTGGACATGAATACTGTCATTACCATTTTGTCAATGGCAGCAGTATTATAAGAAATGCTTTTGCTTGCTATTACATTTTACAGATTAAAACTACAATGCATCAGTAGCTTGAAACTGTTGTAATGCTACTGATTACTCAGTTTGCTGCCATGATATCTACAAAATATAAATATGATAAAGTAAAAGCAAACATGTTATTATCCTATTAAGAGCAGGACTTGCAGAAGATGCTAGGGCCAGCCTCTCTGCAGTGTGGGAGATGTGGGAGTTGAGAGAGAGGGAATTCTCTGTCATTTTTATAAAAACTTTGTGTGCCACATAGAGTATATCTGTGTCTTGATGGATCATACATTATCAGTCAAAAACTGCTTTTCAGATCTCCCATCCTTTTGACTCAATCAAGGAAGAGTCATTAATTCTAAGCATGGCAATCTATACTTTGTCTTAAAAAAGGGAAAAAAATCATTAGGCAGAGTTTCTAATGAAATAAGTAGAAAGAAGGAAGAATGATACATATATGCTCTCTTACCTTCTTTCCCTTGATGTTAAGATGGAAAGCCATGCTATTTACATGCCTAGGAGTCCCATACTTAGCATAATTATCATGAATAATGTTCCAGAGACAAGTTTAGGTTTTCTTCTCCTAGAAATACTTTGAGAAGGTAGAAGAGATGAGACAGTAGGAGAGATGGAATTTGCATATCCTTATAAAATAACTTCTAAAACCCATGCTTATGATAGACACTGTGCTAGAGGATTGCATATACATTATTTCATTTGATTTTCACCACTCTGAAAAAGATATAATAACCATTTACTATTAAAGAAACTGAAGCTCAGAGGATTTTTTTTATTCTATCCTTTTTATTATTATTATTATTATACTTTAAGTTTTAGGGTACATGTGCACAATGTGCAGGTTAGTTACATATGTATACATGTGCCATGCTGGTGTGCTGCACCCATTAACTCGCCATTTAGCATTAGGTATATCTCCTAATGCTATCCCTCCCTCCTCCCCCCACCCCACAACAGTCCCCAGAGTGTGATGTTGCCTTTCCTGTGTCCATGTGTTCCCATTGTTCAATTCCCATCTATGAGTGAGAACATGCGGTGTTTGGTTTTTTGTCCTTGCAATAGTTTACTGAGAATGATGATTTCCAGTTTCATCCATGTCCCTACAAAGGACATGAACTCATCATTTTTTATGGCTGCATAGTATTCCATGGTGTATATGTACCACATTTTCTTAATCCAGTCTATCATTGTTGGACATTTTGGTTGGTTCCAAATCTTTGCTATTGTGAATAGTGCCGCAATAAACGTACGTGTGCATGTGTCTTTATAGCATCATGATTTATAGTCCTTTGGGTATATACCCAGTAATGGGATGGCTGGGTCAAATGGTATTTAAGTGATTTATCCCAAGGCCACATTGCCATTTAGGAGGCAGACTGTTTGGGCCAGATCCACAGGTTTTCCTGTTGCCCCAGATGGATACAGCATGTGTTACTCCTGAGATGGCATTGCTATGAGCCTCAACATTCACAAATAAATTGCAAGGTTACCAAATTCTCAACATTTACAAGAAACAAAAAAATGACTAGGCAGATTTTCTATATTATAGGATCCTTAAAAGAAATAAAAAAGCAGCCTGGGCACAGTGACTCATGCCTATAATCCCAACACTTTGAGCGGCCAAGGCGGGCAGATCACATGAGGTCAGGAGTTCAAGACCAGCCTGGCCAACATGGTGAAACCCCGTCTCTACTAAAAATACAAAAATCAGCCAGGCATGGTAGCACATGCCTGTAGTCCCAGCTACTTGGGAGGCTGAGGCAGGAGAATCGCTTGGGAGGCAGAGGTTGCAGTGAGCCGAGGTTGTGCCACTGCATCATTCCAGCCTGGGTGACAGAGCAAGACTCAGTTTCAAAAAATAAAAAAAATAAAAAAATAAAAAACAAAAGAGCAACCAACCAACCAAACCAGAGTCAATCAGCCACTTTAAGTGTCCTCTCAGCTTTTAGGCCACAGCAGACCGTTCTAATTGGCCACTTCCTCTCTGTTCACTAGAGAGTTCCAAATTGGATTAATATCTTATCTGATCTGTAAGTGCTGTTTCGTCTTTGTGAGCAAGCCTATCCGGGTTTTTCCAGCTTACAGGCTGCCAGTCCCTTGGTGAAGTCAAAGTAGTAATTTTCTTATTCTGTTACTAGCTCTACTCAGTTAACTCAGATTAAGAAAAATTATCACCTTGTTTTGAAAGAACTCTGATTTCACAGGGGCCATGGTTATGCTAGTTTCAGAACCTCTGTCCTCTGAGGTCATGGAATACAGTAGCTATGTGGAAGTAATGGATTAGAAGAGAAAAATGAGATCTCCTTCCGCTTCCTCCTCATTAATATCTCCAAAGATCTCTGAGTCGTTGCCAAAACCGTGACTGAGCATTCACATGGGTTTTCAAGGCAGGTTCAGTGCTTGCTTAAGTTATATGGTAACCTTATCAGTTTCACTTCATAAGCCCATCGCAGTTCAGTTTGATTTTAGGTTTCTGAAGTTGAGTTGGTAATTTCTAATAGATGTCAACTACTACAAAGTTTAGATGTGGAGCCAGACATATTTGGGCTGCAAGTTTTTGGAAAACTGGAACTGACTCTCTTGAGAGATTTCCAACAGGGAGGGGCTAGCGCCTTTTTGCCAAGTTTAGACCCCATTCCAAATCCAACAGGGTTAGAACCGTCAATCTTGGCTTGAATATTCTGCAAGATGAGGGGAAGTTCTATTTTGTTTTCCTCTAATTTAGCAAAAGTCTTCTTAGCTTTCAGAATTATGCCCAAGGGAACCACGTATAGATTTTTAGTGGCTCTGATAAAACCTACTTTCAATGACTTAATATGATTTTTTTAATGTTTTTATGGTTTTGATCCTACCTAGCCAAATGCATCTGCAGTTCCTACTTTTCATTGTCTTAGCATGATTGACAGGGATCTGTTCATTGGAGAACACTCACCTGTAAATATATCTCAGGAAATAATTTTTTTCTCTCCCTAAAAGTTAGAGTTAAATCACTCCTCTAAAACTAATTGTTTCTGCCCAATAGCAAAAGTCACTGCTTGGCAGGTAAATTATGCAAATGCAACTTGTCTAGGCTCCATGTTATTTCTGTGTATGGAAAAGATGTCATGGCCGGGGCAATCTATATTAATAGAATGAGTAGAAGAAACAAGGAGTGGCCTATATGGACTGTATAGGACCTGTGTAGAAAATGGAAGGAAAAGGGGGCTTAAGTCAGGAGACCTTGGTTAAAGCCCCAGTTCTGCCACTCACTCACTGTGATCTATCAATGGCAAGTTATTTAATTACTGATCTTGCCCGTAAAAGAGGAAAAACAATACCTGCTTTATCTTGAGGGAAGATAATGTATATGAAAGTACAGTGTAAATACACACATAGACAAAATTCTAGGAACTGTAAAAAAAAATGCTTATCCTAAATGCTATAGTCTGCATCCATTTCAGAGGATATGAAATAGGATCTGCTTACATCATCCAATGTCTTTATATTCCTATAACATGATGCAATTTTTTAGGAACAACATAACTGGTGACTGTAGAAAACTTAATAGAAATCTTCTTCCCAAGTCTGTCTCTGGATTTGCCCGTAAAAGGATCTCCTTTAAAACAAAGTCTGGAAAAGACTAATGATGATGACTGTCCCAGACTGGCAATGAGCAAAGCCTCCCTCTTCTTATTAGGGACCAATTAATATTCATGTAGTCCCAACCCTGAAGGGATTTAGCTCCAGCATTTCATAAAACTGAAGTAATCCATCATCCAAAAAGGGCAAAGAGGCAAAATTTCTGAGCCCTTTTTCTCAAACTCCATTAGAAAATGTAAGCTCACGTTACTTCCCCTCCCTAACCCTTTCCTTCTTTATGAAGTGAGACTATTGTGGATAACTGTGGTCTCGTAATGCATTTTTGGCCAGCCAAGGCAGTACCATGGCTTCAGAAACTCTCTTTAGTAGGAGTTGGCCAGTGTTCTATTGTTTGCGTCTGGGACATGGCCAGTGGAGTTCGGACATCTGCCCATTGTGTGAGTTCCTTGGGCGCCAGAGGGCTGAAGCTCATTATTCCACTGGGAATTATGCCTCTGTTCCTTGAAAAGGGGAGTGACTCACCAACAACCCTCTATCACATCTGACATTTGGAAGACGAAAATCCTTTGTGAGTTCCAAGTTTAATTTTGTGGGTGAGTTTCTTATTCTAACCAAGCTGATCCATAAAGGTATTGACTGGATTTTGTTCTTTGGTAAGAAATTTGGGAATCCCATTTCTAGACGTGCCTAGGATTATGCCAATCCAAGCGGTCTATCCCCTCTGGCTGCAAAACCAGGGGATAAAAAGAGAGAACAAGCATCACAAGAGGCAGCGGGGGCAATGCTGGCATGGTATAAGGAGCTGGCAAATTTCTCAGTTCTCTCAATAATTTTGCTTTTTTCACACCCCTTCCTTTTAATTCTATTGCAACCGATTCCAAGACCTCTGAGAATCTCAATAAACACTTCTATTTTAATCTCCTACTTTTGTTATTAACTAGTAATGGCACATTGGAAAAGCTTATTATCCAAAGTTTCAATTTTTTGCCTTGAAAATGGGCACTATGTTAGCATTTACCGCACAAGGCAGATGAAGACTAAATTGCTTAGTATGAGAGTATGGTACATAATAAATGCTCAGTAAAAGTCCAAAATAAAAATGATGACAATGATGGGGTTTACAAATAGCTCATCACCGTAGTTAGCATGTAATAATGACTTGATAAATGATGAGAATTATTATTAAAATTATATTATTACTTTTTCTAAGTAAAGGGTGAAAAGAGCACAGTCAGCTTATTTGTTAAAGCTTATTTAGACTATTTCCCATTAAGGTCAACACCTGGCTTTGGCCAGGCCTGAAATTGAGACTTGACCTTGAAATGCCATCACCTCTGCTGTTCTATGACCTTGCGCCTAGCACCCATTGACCAACATTTTAGTTCTTTAAGAGGTTCCAACCTAGCCTTTGTGGCTAACAATAGCCAATAACTTCCAGGAAAACAAAAAGCAGGATATTGGGGTCTTTTGGCCTCTGCATCAAAGAACAGCTGGATCCAATTCAGAGCTTTAACTGAAGAAAGAAAGAAAAATGGATGCCCTTCAACTGGTCATATGTCAGCCTTTACCAACTGTGTCTCTACCACCTGCAAGAACAGATGCAAATTGAGTGTTTTTATTAGGGTAAGTCTTCCAGCAGATTATAAGAAATGGCCCTGCAAGAAACCAGTCCTAGTGGGAATTGGTTGACAATACTATCCTTGGATGCTGCAGCAAAGTGTGGCCCTTGGAGCGGAAAAGTTCTAGGTTCAAAGCCTGACTCAGCCTCCTGACCTTGGGCAGCTTTATTTATCTTTTTGGAGCTCAGGTGCTTCATTTCACATAAAGAGGCAGTAGAGAATTACACGCTTACATAATACTTACCTGGGAGGGCCACTCTGAGATTTCAATGAGATCCTATTCACTAAACCATGTAACACAGCCTATGAGACTTAGTAAGTATTTGATATGCATTAATATGTGTTGGTTTCCTTTCTTCTTAAGAGTTTTTCTGAGGAGTAAATACATGTAGAGTGAGTAATACGGTGGCAAATATACAGTTGGTGCTTAATAAATGTTACTTCTCTAAAAGGCAGTAAGGAATTCTGAGTTCTGTGCTCCCTGGGAGTGAGACTCTGATGATGAGTTTCCAGTTTCCTGAAAGCCCTCTGTTCCCCCACTTTAGCCTGTTACCGACATGGCCTCTTTCAACTCCTCCATCCTCTTCCCCAATTCTATAGCTCACATGCCTGCCCCAAGAATCTCAGAAAAGCCCTTTCCTGCTCCTCCAGGGAGTCTGCAATACAGGCCAGATGCTCTCAAAGATTAGAAGACTTTTAAGTCTATTCAAAAAAAAAAAAAAAAACAAAAAACTATCCTTTGTCTCAGGCCATTATTTCTTCTCTTATTTTGGAAGAAGTAATTTCTCATTCTTCATTTATATCATTTTGCTGAGGGTATTTGTGGATCATCAGCCTATATGTCAAGTCTTCTCCTTGGTTACACCATATAAATTCAGTTCTATATGTAAGCTAAAGTGACTACAACTAGAATAGGAATTAAATATATTTCAGGTTTTGCAGACAAACAAAACTCATTTTTTCAACTCAGTTTCTCTTTGGATAAAACATTATCCTCAGTCTATAAATTAGAATGTTAGTGCTGTAGGTACCGCCTCATTTTGGAGGCAAGAAAAGTAAAAAACTTGCCTCAAAGGATATTTTCTTGCTAATGGCAAGGTCAGAACTTGCACACAGGTGGCCTAGTTCCCAGGCCTTTTGTCTTTTCGGTATCTGATGATACCTGACCTGGTAGGGTCACCTGAAGTTTAAACTACTCTGCATCATAGGAAAATCTTTTGGTGTGTGGGATCCTGCTGAGAACTCTTGTATTCTCTGTACACTGTTCAGATTAGTGTCCATGGACTACTTCCCATTCCTAACGTGTTCAATGGACATTTTTCCACTCTCTGTAATGATCTGTCTCAACAGTCTGTCTGGAAAATTAACTCATCCTCTAACGCCCAACTCAAAGTTCACTTTTTTTCTGTAACTCTCCACAACTTCCTGAGAAAAATCAATCACTTCTCCACCTGTGTTCTAATAGAACTTTGCAAATGTCTCATTTATTGAGTTACAGATATTTGTGTATCTTTATCTCTCCACTAGACTGTGAATTGTTCAAGGTTAGAAATTCTATTTTATTCATCCTTGTATCCACAGCTCTCCAGAGTTTGACACGTGGTAAGCCTTCGTAATTCTTGTTTTTGTTAATTTGTTTTTGGTTTTTACTTATAATTTTCATATTAGTTGCATTAAGTGAATAATAATGCTTTACATGGTTCTGATCAACATTGAAACGTGTCTGAACTGAGTATTTTGGATTTCTAGGAACTAGAAGTACTGAAAATAATATTTGACGAATTTTACATGAAGGATTTGGTAAATTTATGCAAAAAGACTAAGAGAAAGTTTGTAGAATCAGAGCACCATACAGAATACCCATGGAGTTCCCTTTATTCTTTAAAGTAGTTTAATTTGTTCACCATAAAAATTCCAGAATTTTCTACTCTTGACAAAAATAATACCAAAAAAACCCCACTTATGATACACATTTCCATGTTGGAATATCAAGAAAGACAAATGTTAAAGTACCGCAAAATAAAAACTACTATTTTGGAAATAGAATAACAACACAGCACTACACAAACCTCCAATGTCTTCAAATTTAGTCTTTTATCCCAATATGGTGATTAAGTCTTCAAATATAACTAAAGTGCTTCAATATCTTTTATCAATATCTCTTATAGTATAATTGCTTGAAAAATAATATGAACTCTAAAATATGCTACCATCCTTGGGAGATATCATACAATTTCCCAAGTCTGTCATTTATTCTTTAATATTTTGTACTTCATTCAGCTCTAAAGCAGAAATAGAGGAATACTCACATACTTGGTCAATGGCTTACAAGCTGTGAAACACGAATGTTGAATTACCAAAACTGCCCTCTAAATAGTATCTATATAGGCAAATTCTTACTTCTGAGGCATTGAGGGAATCAGTCCACTGCCCCTCCCACCACTGACCTTCCTTGGGTTGAAAGAATTATTTCAGTTGTATTCAGTTTACAACTTAGCTTGCCCTGGGATAATACCAGACTGATGTTTTGAGCTATGTTTGGTTATTCTTGGCACCAGACAATCATGGTTTCTACCAATCAGATTACGACGTGCTACAATGAGAAGAAATGTAGTATTAAGAGAGGTGAAAACTGGAAATATGTCCTAATACACGGAATGTACATAACATTGTAGAGTGATAAAGGAAGTAAGGGAGGCTTCAGGGGTGTGTTTTGTCTTAAGACCAGAGAACAAATACCATTCAACACAAACTAGAAAGAGATAAAGCAGGATCGGATCCTTATATGTTGACATCAGCTTGAGTTAAAAGCTACAAAGGTAAAAGTTATTTGACATAAGTGCTGCTGTTCAGATTTCTCAATATTCTGTGTTAACTTATTTTACTTTGGAAACTGAGAAGGAAAAGAAATATCAGCCCATAGGTGGAATCATTCCACAGATCACACTAACAAGGCTCTCATCAATAAGGTCATAATGATGATGGTTAGTGTTACATGCTGCACGTGTGTTTTTTAAAAACTGTATGAACACCTTTAAGTAGTTGAATCCTACTTACCAATTCCTTGCCAGAATGACCCGTTTTTCCCTTTAACATCTCTCTCAACATTGCCAAAATGATTTTGTTTTGTTTTGTGTGTGTAGACTCTCCGCAGGTCCCTCACTATTTGGAATAATTCTAAGTCACATAAATAATGACCTATATTGGCCACTGAGCCCAAGGGAGAGTTCAAAGGACACATCAAAGGGAACAAAACGTTAAGATGACTCCTGAAAACTGTGGTCAAGGAGACTGGCAAAAGCAGAAAACACACCAGAAACTCATCTGTGTTAGAGTACTCCAAAGAACCAATGTATGTGTATGTGTGTGTGTGTGTGTGTGTGTGTACACACATATGTAAATAATGAGATTTATAAGGAGTTGGCTCACACCATTACAGAGACTGAGAAGTCCTGAGATCTGTTCTTTGCAAGCTGTAGACATGAGAAAGCCAGTGGTGTATTTTGAAGACCTGGAAGCTGGAGAGCTGACAGTATAGATTCTAGTTCTGGTCTGAAAGCTGAGAGCCAGGAGCACTAGAGCAGAAGATTGATTTCCTGACTCAAACTGTCAGGAAGAGTGCAAATCCTCCCTTCTTTCACCTCTGTGCTCTACTCAGGCTCTCAACGGATTGGATGATGGCCCACACACATTGGCAAGGGCAATCCACCTTACTCAGTCTACCTATTTGAATGCTAACCTCTTTCAGAAACACCCACACAGACATACCCAGAAATAATGTCTAACCAGATAGCTGGACATGTCTGGTTGACAGTTAAGTTGCCACTTAAAATTAACTATCACAGAGCACACTGATGGTTTAGCATCTGACTGATTGATTAGAGGTTAAATCTTATCTCTATACTTCCTTGTGCCACAGCATTCCTGTATATAAAGTGAGAATTATAAAAATCAATATTTCAATACATGGTAAATAAGCTCACTGCCTGACAGACAATAGGCACATACACATATTATATTTTGCTATTATACAGCTCCATAGAAATGTTATTTTGTTGTACATATATATACACTTATACATTTACAATTGTTTTTTATATAATAGGTACCATTTTTGAGCTGCAATTATGCATTAGGCAATGAGATAGAACAAATGAATAAACATGTGGTTAGGCCATTCCTTGTGTTGCTATAAAGAAATACCATGCTTTCCATAAAGCCTGCAGAACATGAAGAATTAAACCTCTTTCCTTTATGAAAGAATTAAACCTCTATTCTTTGTAAATTGATAATATATTAATAAGTTAATAATTTATAAAGAAAAGAGGTTTAATTTTTTCATAAAGAAAAGAGGTTAAATTCTTCACATTCTGCAGGCTCTATGGAAAGTATGGTGCTGGCATCTGCTCAGCTTCTGGGGAGGCCTCAGGGAGCTTTTACTCCTGGCAGAAGACAAAACTGGAGTGGCATATCACATGGCGAGAGCAGGAGCAAGCAGGGAGGGAAGAGCCAGATCTTGTGAGAACTCACTATCATGAGGACAGCACCAAGCCATGAGGGATCCGCCCCCATGACCCAATCACCTCCCACCAGGCCCCACCTCCAACATGGGGCATTATACTTTAACATGAGATTTGGATGGGACAAATATTCAAACCATATCAAAGCAGAAAATAAAATATGAATGAGGTTCTACTTTGCCAATAAGCTACAGATGGTGGGGAAAGCATGCAATTCAATATAAAATTCCAGAAACATTGATAAGACAGACCAGTTTTTTCTGGGACAGTCCTGGTTTCTGTGTGTTGTTTCAGAGTAATTATTAATAGTTGCCCCCTCTCTTAAGAGTGTCCTGGTTTGAGCAATTAAATGCCCACACTGATGTTCCTTTGCAGTAGGATAAGCCTGTTGGGAGGGAAAATGTGCTTAGGGTACTTGGAGCACCTGATCTATGTGGGGAGGCAGTGTAGGGAAGTTTTCCAGGAGAGGCAAAATCTAGGTTGATGGCTCATGGACGAGTGGAAGTAGCTGTGTGAAAAATGAGGCAGAAGCACAGTAAGGAGCTCTAATTTCAAAGGGCAGAATAGCAAGTCCAAAACACAGCAGAGTCAGGAGAACCAGAAAGAAATTAAAACACAGAAAGATCCTAAAGTAAAAGGAGAAAGTTGGCAGGAAGAATCAAGGACTAGACACAGCCCAGAAAAGCTTCTCCTACCAAGAGAGACCAGACCATCAAGCAGACTGGCACTCTCAGAAGAGATATTCAGAAAGAAGACATTGAGAGTGGATTGGATACAGGGAGGATACAGATCCCAAGGCTGAAAGGGGAGGAAACTGGGAACTGTGCACCAGGTTGCCAAGCACCAGGACTCATTCCTGGCTTCAAGTGGCTCCCAGGAAGGGGCGAGTGAAATAGGCATGGAGCAGCCCATTCTTATCACAGACCTCTGAGATCCTAACTGTGAGAGACCCCACGACCCCCATGGACATTTGAGTTGACAGGAATAACTGCCTAGAGTCTTGGCAGAGACAGAATTCCAGGCAGCATGGAGCCCAGAGGGTCTGGTGCAGGAACAACTGCAGTGGAGCATGGCCATGGACACCCATCCCCCAAGACTCACCATACTCCTTTAGGTGGGTTTAGAGTTTGTTAGCAGCTGGACTGGGAAAGAGCAGGGCTGTCTTACCCATGGGATGGAGCCAGTCTTATCTGAACGACCTCATCTGCTGGCCTCTCCCAGGGTCCCTGCCTTGCCACACATATTTGCAGAACAGCCTCAGCTGCCGTGCTGAAATGCTTGCCAGTGGCCACCACCATAGCTCCTTCACTGACAGCCCCCACCTCCCTGTTGGAGCACTTTTGCAGATGAACCTCCACCAGGATACCTCCACCTGCACCCTTCCCCCACCAGCACACACTCACCTGCAGCCTCCCACTGGTGAGCACACACACACACACACACACACACACAGAAATGAGCTGCCACCTTACCAGCACACACTCACCATGGCCTACCCCTGCAACCTTGCTGGTACCCATCACTATCCCACCAGGGTACACATGCCTGCAGCCTCTCTCACCATCCCATTGGCGCACACGCACCCATGGGCCCCAAACTACTGCCACACAAGTGGCCCCCCAGCCTACTCAGTGGTGCATACTTGCCTGCAGCACCCCACACCACCCACTGCAGCACACTCTCCCATGGACTTCTGCTGCCCTACTGCAGCACTTTTTGCTGGCAGCCCCCATGGGAGTATTGTTGTCGTTGGACTGGGAACACCTTGGCCCTTCCAGTGCAGCAGGTGTTTGACCTCGAGGGACCAGAAAACAAAGGTATGGGCCTGGTCCTAGGTCCTGAGGGTTACAACACACAAACCAGGAGTGCTGAGCTGAGCCTTGGCCCCCTGAAAGCATCCAGAAACAAAGGCAATTGACTAAATTCAACTTGTGCCACAAACAAGCCCTCAAGAGTATCAAAGAACATAAAATCTAAAAGCCCTATCCAAAGGACAACAACTTCAAAGATTAAAGAAACATGAGTTCAAACAGATGAGAAAGAAGCAGTGCAAAAATTCTGGCAACTCTAAAAGCTAAAGTGTATTCTTACCTCCAAACAACTGCACTAGCTCTCCAGCAAAGGTTATTAACCAGACTCAAATGATGGAAATGATAGACATAGAATTCAGATTCTGGATGGCAAGGAAGCTCAAAGAGATACAGGAGAAGGCTGAAACCCAATCCAAGAAAAGCAGTGAAACAATCCAAGACTTGAAATATGACATAGTCATTTTAGAAAGAACCAAACTGAAACTCTAGAATTAAAATTTCACTATAGAAATGCATTTGGAAGTATTAAAAACAATATATCAAGCTAAGGAAAGAATCTCAGAGCTCAAAAACCACTTCCTTCAAATCAACAAAGGCAGACAAAAATAAAGAAAAATGAATTTTAAAAAATGAACAAAACCTCCAAGAAATATGAGATTATGTAAAGAGACCAAACCTATGACTCATTGGCATTCCTGAAAGAGATGGAGAGAGAGCAAGCAATATGGAAAACATATTTGAGGATATTGTCCACAAAAGCTTCCCCGACCTCACTAGAGAGGTTGAAATGCAAATTTAGAAAATTCAGAGAACCCCTGCAAGATATTATACAAGACAATTATCTCCAAGACATATAGTCATGCAATTCTCCAAGGTTAATGTGAAAGGAAAATCTTAAAGATAGCTAGAGAGAAGGGGCAGGTCACATAGAAATGAAACCCCATCAGGCTAACAGTGGATCTTTCAGCAGAAACCTTATAAGCCAGAGGAGACTGGGGGCCTATACACAGCATCCCTAATGAAAACAAATTCCAAATAAGAATTTCATATCCAGCCAAATTCAGCTTCAAAAGCAAAGGAGAAATAAAATCCTTTTCAGACAAACAAATGATAAGGAAATTCATTACCAACAGACTTGCCTTACAAGAGGTCCTTAAAGGAGTACTAAATATGGAAATGAAAGACTGATACCGATACCTCCCACTGCAAAAAACACATTAAATACATAGCCCACTAACACTATAAAGAAACTATACCATCAAGTCTGCATAACAACCAGCTAACAACACATGACAGGATCAAATTATCATATATCAATATTGACCTTGAATGTAAATGGGCTAAACACCTCACTTAAAAGGCAGAGTGGCAAGTTGAATAAAGAAGCAAGACCCAACTGTATGCTGTCTTTGAGAGACCAATCTCACATGCAATGACACTCATAGACTCAAAGTAAAAGAACGGAGAAAGATCTATCAAGCAAACCGAAAACCAAAATGAGGAGGGATTGCTATTCTTATTTGAGACAAAACAGACTTTAAATCAATAATGATCAAAAAGGATAAGGAGGCCGGGCATGGTGGCTCACACCTGTAATCCCAGCACTTTGGGAGGCTGAGGCGGGCGGATCACGAGGTCAGGAGATCAAGACCATCCTGGCTAACACAGTGAAACCTCGTCTCTACTAAAAATACAAAAAATTAGCGGGGTGTGGTGGCAGGCCCAGCTACTCGGGAGGCTGAGGCAGGAGAATGGAGTGAACCTGGGAGGCGGAGCTTGCAGTGAGCTGAGATTGTGCCACTGCACTCCAGCCTGGGTGACAGAGTGAGACTCCGTCTCAAAAAAAAAAAAAAAAAAAAAAAAAGGATAAGGAAAAGCATTACATTATGACAAAGGGTTCAATTCTACAAGACAACTTAATTATCCTAAATATATATGCACCCAACAATGGAGTACCCGGATTCATAAAATAAGTTATCAGAGACTCTCAAAGAGACTCACATAACCACTCAATAATAGTGGGAGACTTTAACACCTCATTGACAGTGTTAAACAGATCATTGAGGCAGAAAATTAGCAAAGATATTTAGGACCTAAACTCAACACATGACCACATGGACCTAACAGTGATGACAGAATACTCCACCCAAAAAATCAACAGTATATGCATTCTTCTTATTTTCACATGGCACATTCTCTAAGATCAATGACACACTTGGCCATAAAGCAATTCTCAACAAATTCAAAAAATATGAAATCATACCAACCACATTCTCAGACCATAGTGCAATAAAAATAGAAGTTGATACCAAGAAGATTTCTCAAAACCATACAATTACATGGAAACTAAACAACCTGCTCCTAAGTGATTTTGGGGTAAAGAGCAAAACTAAGGCAGTAATTTAAAAATTCTTTGAACTAATGAAAACAAAGATACAACATATCAGAATCTCTGGGACACAGTTAAAGCAATGTTGAGAGGAAAGTTTATAGTGCTAAATGCCTATATCAAGAAGTAGAAAAATCTCAAATTAACAACCTAATATCACACCCAGAGGCACTAGAAAAACAAGAGCAAATCAACTCTAAAGCTAACAGAAGAAAAAAAAATAACCAAAATTCGAGCTAAGGTGAATGAAATTGAGATGCAGGGATCCACATAAAAGATCAATGAAACAAAAAAAATGGTTATTTGAAAGAATAAACAAGATTGATAGGCTGCTAGCTAGATTAATAAAAAGAGAGAGAAGATTGAAATAAACACAATCAGAAATAAAGGTGGCATTTCCTCTGACCCCACAGAAATACAAAAACCCTCAGATACTATCATGAACACCTCTCTGCAAAAACTAGAAAACCTAGAAAAAATAGATAAATCCCAGAAACATACTACCTCCTGAGACTGAACCAGGAAGAAATTTAAATCCTGAAAAGACCAATAATGAGTTCCAAAACCAAATCAGTAATACTTACCAGCCAGAAAAATCCCTGGACTAAATGGATTCACAGCCAACTTCTACCAGATGTACAAAGAAGACCTGATACCACTCCTACTGAAATTATTATTCCAAAAAAATTGAGGAGAAGAGATTCCTCCGTAATTCATCCTATGAGGCCAGCATCATTCTGATACCAAAACCTGGCAGAGACACAATGAAAAAAGAAAACCTCGGGCCAATTTCTCTGATGAATATAGATGCAAAAATCCTCATCAAAATACTAGCAAACCAAATCCAGCAGCATTTAAAAAGCAAATCCAGCATAATCCTAGCTTTATTCCTGACACGCAAGGTTGATTAAACATACACAAATCAATAAATGTGATTCATCCTATAAACAGAACTAAAAACAAAAACCACATGATCATCTAAGTAGATGTAGAAAAGGCTTTCAGTAAAATTTAATATCCCTTCATGTTACAAACCATCAACAAAGTACGCATTGAAGAAACATACCTCAAAATAATAAGTCATCTATGACAAGCCCACAGCCAACATCATACTGAATGGGCAAAAGTTGAAAGTATTTCCCTTGAGAATCAGAAGCAGACAAGGATGCCCACTCTTACTGCTTCTATTCAACATAGTACTAGAAGTCTTAGTGAAAGTATTTAGGCAACAGAAAGAAATTAAAGGCATCAAAATAGAAAGAGAGGAAGTCAAACTATCTCTCTTTAAGACAACATGTTTCTTTACCTGGAAAACCCCATAGTCTATATCTAAGGCACCTACTAGTGATAAAAAACTTGAGTAAAGTATCAGCCTACCAAATACATGTACAAAAACCAGTAGCATTTCTATACTCTAATAACATCTAAGCTGGGAGTCAAATCAAAAATATAATCCCATTTACAATAGCCACAAAAAAAATACCTAAAAATACAGCTAATCAGGGAGGTGAAAGATCTATACAATGAGAATTATACAGCACGGCTGAAAGAAATCAGAGACAACACAAGCAAATGGAAAAACATTCCATGCTCATGCATAAGAATCAATACTGTTAAAATGGCCATAATGCCCAAAGCAATTTACAGATTCAATGCTATTTCATCAATGTACCAATGTGATTTTTCACAGAATTAGAAAAAACTATTCTAAAATTCATATAGAACCAAAAAAGAACCCAAATAGGCAAAGCAATCCTAAGCAAAAAGAACAAAGCTGGAGGCATCATACTACCCAACTTCAAACTATACTACAAGGCTACAGTAACCAAAACAGCATGGTACTGGTACAAAAACAGACACATAGACCAGTAAAACAGGTTCAAGAACCCAGAAATAAAGCTACACCTACCATCATCTGGTCTTTGACAAAGTCTGCAATAACAAGCAATGGGGAAAGGACTATCTAGTCCATAAATGGTGCTGGGATAACTGGCTAGCCATATGCAGAAGATTGAAACGTGAACTTTTCCTTTCATCATATACAGAAATCAACTCAAAATGGATTAAAGACTTAAGTATAAGACCTAAAACTGTACAAACCCTAGAAAAAACCCTAGGATATACCATTCTGGACATAGGCTTTGGCAAAAATTTCATGATGCAATCTCCAAAAGCAATAGCAATGAAAATAAAAATAAACAAGTGGAACTTAATTTAAGTAAAGAGTTTCCACACGGCAAAAGAAATTATCAACATAGTAGACAGGCAACCTATAGAATGGGAGAAAATATTCACAAAATATGCACTCAACAAACATCTAATATCCAGAATTTATAAGGAATGTAAACAAATCAAGCAAAACCCAAACAATCCCATTTAAAAATGGGCAAAGGACATGAATAGTCACTTCTCAAAAGAAGACATACACACAGTCAAAAATCATATTTAAAAATGCTCATCATCACTAATCATCAGAGAAATGCAAATTAAAACCACAATGAGATATCATCTCACACCAGACAGGATGGCTGTTATTAAAAAGTCAAAAAATAACAGATGTTGGCAAGGTTGCAGAGAAAAGGGAAGGCTTATACACTGCTGCTGGAAATGTAAATTAGTTCAGTGTGGAAAGCAGTTTGGACATTTCTCAAAGAACTTAAAACAGAAACTACCATTCAACCCAGAAATCCCATTACTGGGTATATACCCAAAGGAATATAAATTATTCTACCAAAAAAGACACATGCACTATTCACAATAGCAAAGACAAGGAATCAACCTAGGTGCCCATCAACAGTACTGGATAAAGAAAATGTGGTCCATATACACCATGAAATACTATGCAGCCATAAAATAATGAAATCATGTATTTTGCAGAGCTATGGATGCAGCTGGAGGCCATTATTCTAAGTGAATTAACGCAGGGTCAGAAAACCAAATACCGTGTGTTCTCACTTATAAGTGGGAACTAAACACTTAGTACACATGCACACAAAAATGGGAACAATAGACACCAGGGCCTACTTAGCGGGTAGGGGAGGGTCAAAAAATTACCTATCAGATACTATGGTCACTGCCTGGGTGACAAAATCATTTTTACACCATACCCCAGGGACATGCAATTTACCCATGTAACACACCTGCACATGTACTCCCTGAATCTAAAATAAAAGTTGAGAAAAGAAAAAAAAATTTGCAAAGGTTGACATAGATCAGTAGTGGTCATATCATGAGGGTTCACAAAATTTGAATCAATGTACTTTAAGGGCACTAAAAAGCCAAGGAAGGGACCCTGTTTACTAAGGGTAGGCAATGGTAGTATGTGCTGTGGATGTTGGGGAGCTGTGAACCTAGAGAATGAAGGGCTTGTTTTATTTGGAAGCTCTTAGAAACTGTTGATTTTTACAACTAATATCGTTTTCTTCATGGCCTTCCTCTCCCAGACCATGGAGGTGACATGGCTAAGAACTCAAAGCATGCAGCATCCATTTTGCCCTTGAGTTTACATTTCAGCAGAACAATTCCAGAATGAATCATTGCCTGCACAGGTTGTTGGTTATGCCCGGTTTACAGCCCATTTTCAAAGCTCCTTTCTACTTTATGGTCCAGGCTGAGTTTGCGGAGATTTATGTGGAGATTTCTTATTCTCTTTGAAAAATAGAAAATCTTTCACCAGCATATTTTTCTCACTCAGTGAGGCAATGCTGAACCTCCTTGCTGTTATTCTCCAGAAAGCCTTTTCTACCACCATCAAATTGATCATTTTCATTTAAGATACAAAGGGAATAGTTAAGAGTGGAAAAATTAGTTCTGAAAGGTGGATTGGAAACTGAACGCAGCCCTTGGAAATCAGAAGCAACAGAGAGGAATCATTAACTCTATGAGACAAAACTGTGTGCTCTAAAATAGGGAATTGAATTTTGGAGGATTCGATTACTCAAAATCTCCTACTTCTAAAACCTAACCTAATGTGGCCCCAGGACTGGGCAATGAGTGCTTGCCTACAGACATGACAGTAACTCAGTGTTGGGAAGAAAAACTTTAAAGAAAAATTTTGATCTAGGATGCATCCTATATCCAAAGAGGAAAGTTATGTTCAGTTTATAAAGAGGGAGTTTCATGAGGAAAGGAATATGGATAATGAGCTGGTAGTTGTAGAATAATATAGGACTTGAGAGCTATACTGTCTAAATTCAAATCAGGATCTTCAATTTACTTGCTGTAAACAGACATGTAAGACACTTTGGACAAGTGTCTTAAGTTCTCTGAGCCTATTCCCTCATCTGTAAAATGAGGATAATAGTATCTCACAGGATTGTTATTAAGATTGAATGTGTTAATATTTCTCAAATATTTAGAGTAATGCTTGGCACAGAGTAAGAGCTTGTTAATAATGACAAAAATGTATCAATAATTGCTGCTCAAGCATGATGTATTCTACTCTAAAATCTCTACAAATTCAGTTTCTATTTCTAGGAAATGATTCAGTCTCCCACTATGTCCCTTTCATATACCTTAAATCTTCCTGAAACCAAGTAAAATTAGTAACTCCTAGAGCAAAATTTATTTTTATTTATTTAATTATTATTATACTTTAAGTTTTAGGGTACATGTGCACAATGTGCAGGTTAGTTACATATGTATACATGTGCCATGCTGGTGTGCCGCACCCATTAACTCGTCATTTAGCATTAGGTATATCTCCTAATGCTATCCCTCCCCCCACCCCACAACAGTCCCCAGAGTGTGATGTTCCCTTTCCTGTGTCCACGTGTTCTCGTTGTTCAATTCCCATCTATGAGTGAGAACATGTGGTGTTTGGTTTTTTGTCCTTGCGATAGTTTACTGAGAATGATGATTTCCAATTTCATCCACGTCCCTACAAAGGACATGAACTCATCATTTTTTATGGCTGCATAGTATTCCATGGTGTATATGTGCCACATTTTCTTAATCCAGTCTATCATTGTTGGACATTTGGGTTCGTTCTAAGTCTTTGCTATTGTGAATAGTGCCACAATAAACATACGTGTGCATGTGTCTTTATAGCAGCCTGATTTATAGTCCTTTGGGTATCTACCCAGTAATGGGATGGCTGGGTCAAATGGTATTTCTAGTTCTAGATCCCTGAGGAATCGCCACACTGACTTCCACAATGGTTGAACTAGTTTACAGTCCCACCAACAGTGTAAAAGTGTTCCTATTTCTCCACATCCTCTCCAGCACCTGTTGTTTCCTGACTTTTTAATGATTGCCATTCTAACTGGTGTGAGATGGTATCTCATTGTGGTTTTGGTTTGCATTTCTCTGATGGCCAGTGATGATGAGCATTTTTTCATGTGTCTTCTGGCTGCATAAATGTCTTCTTTTGAGAAGTGTCTGTTCATATCCTTTGCCCACTTTTTAATGGGGTTGTTTGTTTTTTTCTTGTAAATTTGTTTGAGTTCATTGTAGATTCTGGATATTAACCCTTTGTCAGATGAGTAGGTTGTGAAAATTTTCTCCCATTTTGTAGGTTGCCTGTTCACTCTGATGGTAGTTTCTTTTGCTGTGCAGAAGCTCTTTAGTTTAATTAGATCCCATTTGTCAATTTTGGCTTTTGTTGCCATTGCTTTCAGTGTTTTAGACATGAAGTCCTTGCCCATGCCTATGTCCTGAATGGTAATGCCTAGGTTGGAAGAACATTCCATGCTCATGGGTAGGAAGAATCAATATCGTGAAAATGGCCATACTGCCAAAGGTAATTTATAGATTCAATGCCATCCCCATCAAGCTACCAATGACTTTCTTCACAGAATTGGAAAAAACTACTTTAAAGTTCATATGGAACCAAAAAAGAGCCCGCATCACCAAGTCAATCCTAAGTCAAAAGAACAAAGCTGGAGGCATCACGCTACCTGACTTCAAATTATACTACAAGGCTACAGTAACCAAAACAGCATAGCACTGGTACCAAAACAGCATGGTACTGGTACCCAAACAGAGATATAGATCAATGGAACAGAACAGAGCCCTCAGAAATAACACTGCATATCTACAACTATCTGATCTTTGACAAACCTGAGAAAAACAAGCAATGGGGAAAAGATTCCCTATTTAATAAATGGTGCTGGGAAAACTGGCTAGCCATATGTAGAAAGCTGAAACTGGATCCCTTCCTTACACCTTATACAAAAATTAATTCAAGATGGATTAAAGACTTAAACGTTAGGCAAAATTTATGTTTTTAAAATTTATGAACAAAAGAATTCACAGTATTCTTTCCAAATCTCCAGTGACCCACCTACCCATACACTGAGTCCCTCAGTGATAAAGAACATTTGTCCAGGTGGCGATGGCAAGGCATTTTGGGGATGGACACAGCTGAGCAGGGTCAGAGTTTACTTTCTCTTAATATCTCTTTGTCTCAATTTAGAAAAAAAGGAAAGGTCCCAGCTTCCAGACAGCCATGAAAACAAAATAAACAGGCATGTAAATGAGATGTGTTTTGGATGTGGGTTTATATATATTGGCAGAAAGAGCAGTGAAACTTATGACTCTACTTTCTTATTCTTTTTTCTCTCTCCTGTCCCACTTGGTGCCAAAGGAGTTATTTTTAAAAGCATGGGTTCATGTTTTTGATCATAATGTTATGGCAAAAGGGGAGATGACCTTTACATTTAGCTAGTAGCTGTTATATGATCAGGAAGCTCCAAATGGTAACACTTCAGGTTTGGTCACCATTTTGGGTGTGCCATAGTTTTTTTTGTTTGTTTTTTGTTTTTGTTTGTTTGGTTGGTGTTTTTTGTTTGTTTTTTGTTTGTCTTCAGTTAAACAGCACTTACCAAACCTGAACATGTCCAAATAGTCATTTATTTCTTAGTTCATTGAAAGAATATTTATTCCCTACCAAATTCTGCCAAAGCATCTTGCAAGACTCTATCTGGTACGGAATCATATAGAGAAATAAGTGAACATACTAAATCTTTACCAAAGCATGTAGGTGTTCACCCAATTCTGTGCATCAAGATTGAGAGAGAAAACAACAGACGAAAGTGTCTGTATGTCAAACATACAGAATAGAAATATTACCTGTAGAAGCAACCAGTGGGATGCAACTCTGCTTAACTAACAAACATAGGCTTATAACTCAAGGGGTTCCCTTCAGCTAGAGAAGATTGGACTCTTGTAATTCATATAGACCCTTAATGCTTCAGAAAAGGAATTCTCATTTTTGATTATTCTGTGGGGGTTAACTGGTTCTGGGCCAACTTCTAGAGGGAAAAATGATACATTCCTGGCAAACAAGAACAAAATGCTAATTTTGTATGTTTTGTGTGCTAATGTTTTTTTCCTGGGAAAAGAGGAAAATGAAATTACTTCTGCGGTCTGATATGTTTTAAGTCCTTATCTGAGAGACTAATGAAAGTATTGTCTATATTATCCCGCAATTTTGACAGAAAACTGGACATTTTAGTAAATATTCCAAACCGTCTTTGTATAAATTTAAAAACATGGATAAATCTTCTCATGCCACTAAATTTACATTTTTTTTTTTTTTTGGATATTTAGTGGTGAGTGGTCTAAAACTGTCTATTATACTAATATAAAATATATTCTGGGGGAAAAGAATTTTTGCACATGAAATTTGATCTTTGCTATAGTTTGGGTATTTGTCCTCTCCAAATCTCATGTTGAAATGTGATCCCCAATTCTGGGGGTGGTACTTAATGAAAAGTGTTTAGGTTGGGGGGGTGAATACTTCATGAACAGAATAACACCTTTCCTGAATTGCACTTAATAGGGGTTTGAGGCCGTTGTGGGTGAATGAGTTCTCACTCTTATTTAGTTCCTGTGAGCTATTTGTTAAAAGGAGCCAAGTACCTCTTCTCCCCTTCTCCCTCTCTTCTCCCTCTCTCTCTCTTCCTCCCTCCCTCCCTATCTCACCATATGATCTCTGCACATGCCAACTCCCCTTCACCTTCCTCCATGAGTGGAAGCAGCCTGAGGCTCTCAGCAGGTATATATCCCAGTGCCATGTTTCTTGTATAGTCTGCACAACTGTGAGCCAAATAAACCCTTTTCATTATAAGTTATGCAGCCTCAAGTATTCCTTCATAGCAACACTAAACAGACTAAGACAATTTTCATTACTAACGTTTTACTGTTAAAAAAAACTTAACTTCTGAATTCCCAAATCTCTGATAAAATAATGTCATTCTGCAGGGATAACTGAATTTAACAAAACTGGTGATAGAGTGGTTTCATCTAAAATAAGCAAATAATTCTTATATTTCTCAAAGGGAGAGTGGAACAATAAAATCTCATATTTCTATGGAAGGAGAGTAACATTTAAATTAAAATGAGTAATGTCTGTAAGTTTTTTTCTTAATTTGCATCAATAGAAAGACGAAATAAAAGTTTAAGACCTGCATTAGGGCAATCAGTGGTGTCTGAAGAAACAACCTCCAATATCAGTGGCTTAACCCAGCCAGGGTTTTTTCTCACACTTGCAAGTCCACTCTAGATGGTCTTGGGCAGCTTTCCTCCAAATTAGGGACCTGGATGCCTTCTGCCCTATGGCCCTGCCATCTTGAAGGACTTTGCTTGTAGCTGCTCAGATTGTGGGGAGAGAGAGAGAATGAGAGAGAGGGGGGAATAAGGATAAAGAGAAAGAAGGAAAGATAGTGTAGACAGTCTTGAATAAAGTAATGGACATTTGAATTGGTTTAAATGACACATGACTGGCAAAGAGTCATGACCTCCAAGTCTTGATGCCTTTAGTATTTTATCTACAACTTGTTATACAATTGCTACATCTTTATAAATCATGTAATTCCTCTAAAAGAGTAAAGAAATATATAAATGGACAGGCCAAAAACACAACTGCAAAAGCCTGATTTATCAGTGAAGAGTTAATATAATTCATGTGCAGAAAAAGAAACAATCGCATTTTGAGTAAGTGATAAAGCAATCTCTCTTTAAATGTTGCTCATTTTAATCACCTAAGTACTTCAGTCACCTAAGATAAATGAATAGGCATGGCTTTACTAAGTGGTCCTTCTAATATGATTGTATGATAGGGTCTTAATCATTACCTATGAAAATCAAAGCTTCTTTCACAGTGTATCTAACTGATTTTAGCAGAGGACCTTGTCTTTCTACATCTCCTTAGAAATATTTATGCATTGTAAGTGAAGTGAAACATACCAGGGGCAATTATTTATAATATTTAACAACAGGTAAGCACAAGCATCGATCAGTCAGAATGGATACAGACTCTAGAGTAGCATCTTGGAATCTCCTATTGCAATGGCCATTGAATCTGATTCCTGGATCATAAAGGAGGAGCCACTGGCCAGGGTGGCAGTGGGGAGCAGGCAATTCTGAGCCATAGGCAGCAGAAATTATTTACTAACACAGGTATTTTTTCAATATTCTATCAATGTGTGCAGTCATACTGGAGTCCATCCAATCCAAGACCCACCGTAAGACTCCAGCTTTAAATTTTCTAAGCCATCCAGGATTACATTCTGGAATCTGAGGTTTCACTTCCATTATATATTATAGCTTCTGATAAAATTTATAAAACTTTTTCAACTTTTTATGAGATCCTTATCAAATTATTACTTGTCATCTTGCTCTGAATTCAACTGCCCTGTTCTCTTTTGTGGCTGCTCATTAAATTATCTAACCAGTTTTCTTAGTTGTTTACCTTTCTAACCCTTTGAAGGGTCTTGTATGAGGAGCAGGTAACTGGATTTTGTGTTTTAAAACATTACATCTACAATATTATAAATGGTCAATATTGTAAATGTAATGACCAATGGTTTGGTCATATCTTAATCATTTAATCCCACGCTTTCTATTGTGACCCCTTTTTTGATGGTTTTCTTAGTTTCTCTAAGCTCTGACACCACCCTCCAAAAATGCTAATTTAGCATAACTTACTTTCTCCACCCACCAGTTCACAACAAGCAAGTACACACATAAACACCCTATATCAATTTTAGTCCTCCAGGAAGCAGACACCAAGATGGAACTAGAAGTCCAAGAGACTGATTGGATGAAAGACAAAGGGGAAATGAAGCAGTGAAATGCATTTTAATACAGGTCTGATGCCTGGAAAAGGAAAAAGGGAAGAAAGGCCTGGGCAGGAAGGGCTTCTGACTGCAATGCAGCTTTGAAAATGTCTCAGTCAGCCCATGGGGAAGCCATAGAACAAAGAGAACTGAATTGGGCAGAAAAGACCCGACTCTCGTCCTCTGCTGTGTTCAGCCATCAGCTGGGAGTAGCCTAGGGAGAGCATGGCTTCATGTAAATGCTGCAATAGATCCCAAAGACATGCATGCATACATGTGACACTTACAAATTTTGACGTGATTTATTTATTTTACATTTTAAAAATATTCAGGCTGGGTATGATGGCTCATGTTGTAATCTCAGTGCTTCGGGAGGCTGAGGTGGGAGATTCACTTGAGGCCAGGAGTTCAAAACCAGCCTGGGCAATATGGTGAGACCCCATCTCTACAAAAAATAGAAAAATTAGCTGGACATGGTAGCATGCACCTGCAAGAGGCAGAGGCAGGGGGATCACTGAAGCCCAGGAATTCAAGGCTGCAGTGAGTTATGAAGACACCACTGCACTCTGGCCTGCGCAACAGGACAAGATCCTGTATCTAATAAAATAAAATAATTCAGTTTGGCTTTTGCATCTTTTCACACATACATACATACATGCATATGTAAGGAATTTATTGAGTTTCTACCCTCATCTTCATTACATGACAGAAGTACCTGGTTCTAATTCCTATGTCCAGCCTTGATATTATGTTTTTCTATCAACTTCACTTACCTCTAATATTGCTAGAGTGAATCTAAGCAGTTTTATCAAAGAGTTCATCTCCTCTATATTTTCATATTTCAGAAAATCTTTCTGTTGCTTTTGCTCGTGAGTGGCTATACGGCATGTTATGAAATACTTGAATATTGTCTATTACCACCCCAAAGTCTCTAAGAATTCCAGGATTATCTCTTAGTGTAAAGTATTAATAAGGAGAAAGGGCTTGCTTTTGTTCCTTTGTACATAATCTAAGTTTTCTGCTTGAACATTAAGAGAATCTTTAAGAATCTTTGAAGTACAAACATTTCGTCAGTGTACATTTATGTATGAGCCCTCCTCTTTTAGTGTGTTTTCATATGAATCTTACTGGGATATTTTTAATAGTCTCATTATTTATAGTTTTGAGCTTCTCTTTTAAAAGTGGAGATTGTTTATTTTATATTTCCAATAATCGAAAAATCACTTCCGTACCCATTGTTTGGCTCCATTGCCTAGATACAACAGCTTTAGCGCTATTGCTTTTTTTCTGAAAGTTCACTGGAAATAATCTAATGGTTTCCAGTGTCAGTGTTCATAGGTTAAAAAATCCCAAGAGCTACTTTTCTAGTCATACTGCTAAATCCTACTTTTAAAGAATCATCTTAAAATTTGTCACCCCATTCCATTACTTCTATTCCCCACCGAGTCTCAAGCACTCATCTGGGAAGCAGAAAGAGGTCTCTTAATCATCTGTATTTTATTTTATTAAGTGTCTAATATACTATAGGGGAAGCCAATTCTCTGTTTTTCCAACATTTCAACTGAGTATCAGAATTTGGGGCCAAACGAATTGCAGCAAACCATTTTCTAATAGAAGAAAAAAATGCCTCAGGAGTTCTATAATGTCCCAAACAGAGCAAACAAACCTTGGGAGTTTAGGGTACTTATCCAAACAACTCTCCCACCATAAACCAAGTGCAACTCAATTTATCTCAAAAAAGACGAAAGGGTGAGTCAATGTGGCTGTAATTTGAACTTTACAGTTCTAGGGAGTCTCCCCATTTTCAACCTGAGACTTAGACCACTAAGCTATCCCCCCAGGAGATTTATTTGCTTCTTTAATTTCCTTGGTTAAAAATGTCTGAGTCACCATAAACCAAATACTGCAGGAATCTTAACTTTTAAAAGAGCATTAAAACCACACTGATTGATTTGGCGAGATGTTGGAAACTCTGTTTTGTTCTCTGACAATTATGAGGGACTCAACTTGGCTCTTGGAATACCAATGAAGGAGAATACAAATGCAATATCATCTTCCACATCTGAGCCTGAGAAAGCTCACTGTTCCTCCTCATTATTTCTTATATGGACCTTTCCAGCTGCTCCTAAATGTGTACACACGTTGAGCATTTGAGAAAAGTGAACAACCAAGGTTTTCCCTACAGCATTTCTTATGAGAGTATTGAGGACAGCATTCATTTATTCACTTATTCATAAAAAATGTATTGAGTGCCTACTATGTTTATTCTTTCCAATGCTCATGATACAAAGATGAACAAGACCTAGGCCCTTGAGGACAATCAAAATATATTATTGTCATAATAATGACAAAGAAGGGGAAGAAGAGAAGCAGAAGGGAAGTATTATTTTGCCATTTTACAGATGTTGAAACACAGGCAGAGAGAGATAAAGGAAAGTGCCTTAGCTCACAACATTTGTAATCAGCAGGACCCAAATTCTAAGGCTTCAGTTGGATGAGTGCACAATCACCTCATGTACTATTGTATTAGTCCATCTTCATACTGCTATGAAGAAATACCTGAGACTGGGTAATTTATAAAGGAAAAGAGGTTTAATGGACTCACAGTTCCACATGGCTGGGGAGGCCTCACAATCATGGTGGAAGGTGAAGGAGGAGCAAAGGCACATCTTACATGGTGGCAGATGTGAGAGCGTGTGCAGGGGAACCACGCTTTATAAAACCATCAGCTCTTGTGAGACTTATTCACTATCATGAGAACAGTATGATAAAAAAAAAAACCTGCCCCCATGATTCAATTACCTCCAACTGGGTCCCTCCCATGACATGTGGGGATTATGGGAGCTACAGTTTAAGATAAATTTGGGTAGGGACACAGCCAAACCATATCACCTATTGTCTCAACAGAAGGCTGAATAAGTAAATTTAAAAGGAACTCAATACAACCACGCTTGTCTCTTGATTCATCTGGAGTCACAGTCGCCACCTTGATCCAAGAGTTCTATCCTGTAGACTTGAGCCTTTCCCTTTTTAAGTCTCTGTTACTTTTGAGGGTTTCAAGAGTATGTGACATGTGCTCAGACACAATTTTTTCTTGTTCCTCAGAGGCTGACATAACATCTGTTTATTACATGGCTGAAATTAGGAGGGTGTGGAGTCAGATACATTAAGTGTGTACTTTGGTGAAGAAAATGATATGATCATAATAGCTGTGAGAAACTTTATTCATTCAGCACACATGAAACACATTCTAGCATGTGAAAAGCATGCTACTGAGCATAAATAAAATGCCATTCTGACTCCTGAGAAACACACAGCCTAGGGAGAAAGAGGTACCTTAATACCAATATTATAGTACAAACTCAATGCACTAAGATGATCATTCATTCTGGATCACCTGGACAGTCCTGGGTCATGTCTGCTTTTGTGATATAATGACTAATAGGGCCAACTATTACTCTTGGAAATACCCAATGTGGATGGTAAATTATGCAGTCACCCTAGCAGTAAGAGAAGCACATTTAAAGTATTATGGAAAGACAGTAAGAGAGCAACTAATTTTCCATGGGGGAAGATCTGGTGCTCTAAATGAGTTGTTCTGTGGTTTATAAGAAATCGCTATTTTGAGTTTAACCTGTTAACCAAATTACTCTCTGTTAATGTTCTGGCTGACAAAGGAATATCCAGAAAAAAATGTGTATCAGAAAGCATGTCTAATGC
Source organism: Pongo abelii (assembly GCF_028885655.2). Taxonomy (NCBI): domain Eukaryota; kingdom Metazoa; phylum Chordata; class Mammalia; order Primates; family Hominidae; genus Pongo; species Pongo abelii. The sequence continues at coordinate 87,199,086 of NC_072004.2, forward strand.
ACAAAATGTGCTTTTTGTTAAATTTAACCATTCCAAAAAGCCATTTTCGAATACATACTACATTCTAGACCCTGCACTAATATACATGCATGAGTAGGTCATTGTCTTTCTAACTGAATTGTAATACCTTAAGTTCAGGGACTAAAACACACAAAAACATAACACAGTAAGTATAAAGTATGTACAGAGTGTTGAGTGAAAAGATACTTAATTCAAGCTACAGATTCAGAGACTTCTGGAAAAAACAGCTGAACTGGGTCTTGAAGGATTAGTCAGAATTAAGGAAAATAAAAAAGAATAATTAGTAAAACAGTCAAAACTCCGAATGTAATTCAAGGTAGAAATAATAGTGGCCCACCCAACCACCATCGGACACAAATTTTGCAGTTCTTTGTAGGAAAGGGTGCCCACTGCAAACAACAGGGATTTATACAGAACAGCTGAGCTGGAGCTAGACCATGATCAATGTTTAGGGCTAAATCGAGCCAAGTCCCAGGCACACCCAAATTTTGAAGTTTGAATTCAATTCACAGGGAAACCATGTTATATTGGAAGTCACTCATTAACTAAATTGAATCTATTTGATTACTTAAACTCTGGTTCTAATTTGGAAGGATGCCTCTCTCTACTCCCATGCTATCATTTCAATTTAATTAATTCAAATAGTATATCAAAATGTCTCTGATTTCTTTCTTATTTCCTGGAGTTTACCTGAAAGTCAACAGAAAAGTGTAATCAATTGCTTCATCAGATGTTTTAAATCTAACAAATATCTTTCTATATCTGTTTCACCATCTTTTAAATACATTGAGTAACTTGTTGCTGAATACTGAATTTTCTGATACTTAACTGATATTTACCCTATCTTCATAATTTATCAATATTGAGTATTATTAATTATATAAATAGCTTAGTTTGGGACTGATTCATGCTTAATAAGGCTAAATTCACAGCCTTGTTTGAAGATGTTTATAAAACCCCCGGTGGCAGTGAGGGGAGATCTACAATCCATCTTCTGCATCATAGTTGGAAAGACACGGCAACTTTCTACACAAAGCCCAGCATTCTTTCAGAAGCCCCTCATGAGTTAAGAGTCGGGACATGAAGGTAGAACAATAGGACAGTAGAGAAATTGGAATTCTGCTCCACGGCTTTTTTCCCTCTGCTCCAGAACAATGAAGTTCTAGGCAACATTTGATGGGGTCTAGGAGACAGCGTTCCCAAATAGGGCCCCTTGGCATTTCAGAAAAAAGCAGACACAGGAGTGTCACTCTTATCTTCCCCTAACCCCTTCCCTGAAGCAAGCCATAAAACCTAGCTGACTTCTTCTAAAGTAAGTCATGAGACCTTCATTTCAGAAGCATCCTCCCTGTACCCAGGAAAAGAACATCCTTATTCACAAACACACAGAGACACTAAGAAGAATCTGAACAAACAGGCTTTGCTGAAGTTCCCCTCAGTTGAATACCAGTAGGTCACACCCCCTTTTGTCCTTCCATCATCTCTCCACGACTATCCACTTCTTCATGAAGCAGCATAAAAATACACAGGTTTCCCTGTTTCTCTCTTTGAGACAAATTGAGCTTTCCCTCATTTCTGAAGGCTCCCATATCACATAAGACTCCTATTAAATCAATTTGTATACATTTTTTTTTCTTCTTAATTGGTCTCTATAGGGATCTCAACCATAAAGCTAGCCAGGAGTGAGAAAAGTAGTCTTTCCTCCCCTACACATTTCACTTTTTAAAATTCTGCTGACCAAAAAGCACAGTTCAAAGCCATTATCCTAGCCGTGTCAGCATGTCTGCTTTTGACAACTGAGCTACCTTTTCATTCAATTTTGCCTGGTAGTTAAATCACATTAGGGTGCTATTTTAAGTATGTTGAATTCTATTTTAGTTGGTGCTTGTGTGTTTTTAAAGTTTACCTCTGATTGACTTTACTTTTTTTACTCCAATATATTTCATATCCAATGTTGAATTGTTGCAGAGAAATACCAAACTGCAAAATGTCAATAGCAGAGGAACTAATTTAAGAAAGAAAGTATTAAGGTAAACTGGGGTAGCAGCCTAAGCTCTGGGCTGAGAATCAAAAGACCGACCCTGTTTCTCTTTTTGCCTCTGCTGCAGAATAACTAAGCAAGGTTATGAAATGAAGGACTTGGACTATCCCTAAATTCCACTGCAGCCTTAAAATTCTGTGATCAAATTTGGGATATAAACATCATTCCCTTTTTGATAGGATAATCAAGAAACCATCAGCATCACAGGGTGAACGTTCTGGAAAGAACAAAGATATGCTCTGTGAATTCTTTTGTCTGTCTCTGCTTCTGTTCATGAATGCAGTGAAGAATAAAACGAAGTCAATTAGCATTCTAGAAATTCCGGACAATGAGAAAAAAACAGAAGAGAGTAGAGAAGGAAACTAGAGCTTACAGATCACCTATGTGATGTCCTGTCCACTCTCAGAGGATACTTTCTCATCTTGTATCCCATTTAGTCCTTACAACAATCCCCCCTCCCCAAGGTAAATGATACTATGCCCAATTTAGAGATAAGAAATTTTGGAATCTTAATAACGCCTGCTCAGGGAATTGCAGTTCATAAGAGACTGGGCTATAATCAGAAGACAAGCTGTGTGACTTCAAATCCTATGGCTTGATAAAACATGCTAATTTTTTATTAAATGTGAGACATGGGTAAGTCTCTGTCATTCAAAATACGGATATAAATTCCACGTTTGAATGCCTGGTACAATTGTTAAAGTATTAAGCTCAGAAAAAAACTTTCAATTTGGGTTATGATTTTTGGTGAGGGGAATCACATACTTTACTCAAGCTACAGGAATATCAAGCTTCATTAGGTCAAGGTTAATGACTAAGATACTGTATTAATTCATTTTCACACTGCTATAAAGGACTTCCCTGAAACAGGGTAATTTATAAAGGAAAGAGGTTTAATTGACTCACAGTTCTGCATGCCTGGGGAGGCCTCAGGAAACTTATAATCATGGCGGAAGACGAAGCAGCCACCTTCTTCACAAGGTTGCAGGAGGGAGAAGAATGAAGGAGGAACTTCCAGATACTTATAAAGCCATCAGATCTTGTGAGAACTCACTCACTATCACGAGAACAGTATGGGGAAAACGCCCCCTGATCCAATCACCTCCTTCCCTCCACAGGTGGGGATTACAGGTCCCTCCCTCAACACGTGGGAATTACAATTCGAAATGAGATTTGGGTGGGAACACAAAGCCAAACCATATCAGATACCTAGCTGAACGCAGGACTTCTAAGGTCTTCGTCTAATTGCATATCATTTAAAAATACATAGTAATTCATTGTACTGAAAATTATTTTATGCTGAATCATTTATTAAATGCTTTGTTATTTTACTTAAAAAGAAGCCCTGAACTGGGAATGTACTAGGATTTCCCTTATTCGACCATAATCATGGGAAGTCTTGCAGGCTGAATGGGAACGTGGGATCATGCACTGGACAGCAGCATATCCTACAGTGTCCAGAATAGGCAAAGGGGAACAATTACCTTCTTGACACTGGCCTTGCAGATCAATTCCTCTAGAATGATGGTAAATGTAAAAACACACCATGATCTCTATCTCCTAAAAATTGCACCTGATTGTTAAAATCGTGCTCAGAAGAATTCATTTCCAGAAAAATAAAATCTCTCATTTCCAGCCCTCAAAATCTGTCATTTTACTTGAGAGTCAAATTAGTGGAAGTGGGGTGGAGGAGGGAATTAAATCAACTCCAACTTTCCTTCCTTCCTGGTAGCATCTCAAGTGCTGCTCAAAGCCTGGCTGACTCTTCCCACAGTTGCCCACCTGCTTAATCCAGCAACACTCTTCCTGGGCTCCCAGGGAGAATGGGGAGGCCTCTTCTGATCCCTACTGCCTGTCTTTGCAGTCACCAGCATCCAGAACTCAGAGATTGTAAGCCCCACCAGCTGTGGCATCTTTTAAACTTCTGTATTCAATTTTTTCTGATACACCATTAAGAACACCCTTTTTTCTACGGTAATTAGAGGGAAAATAGCTCAACTGTAAGAAATCAAGCCAATGGCTATGATTTTAGGGAGGAGCAAAGGTGAAGTGTCACAGAGTAAAAAGATGTGACCATTATTGATTTCCTACCCAACCTCTTGGTGAAGAGGTTGCAAAGAAAGTAACAAGAAAGAGATCAAGCCCCAAGTCCCTAAATATATATGTATAAATTATATATTAGAAAAATGTATATACATGTAAGCATGCAGATACAGATATGCATGTATGTATTAATATATATTGTTTTAAATCAGGGTCTTTTCTTTTTCCCAGTATTGATTCCCCAGTATTGATTAGGGTCTTTTCTTTTCTCCAGTGTGAAAATGAAATACAGTGCTGAGAATAAACTGGAGATCTCTGCCAGAGTTATAAAATGCAAGAAAGACCCTTAGTGGGCGATGTATGAGGGTGGATCCCAGGAGCAGGGCAGGGAAATAATAACAGACACTGAGGTTTGTTTCTCTCTGCAAAACAGGACATCAGTGATACAGCGATATAATACCCTATGATATTTTATTTTCAAAACAAGACATAACCCAACTCCAGCTCCCTAAGGAGAGCCCTACTTCCCAGCGCTGGGTCTGCATCAGGAGCCCTGGCATTTCCTCTTTAGCAGGGAGTGCAGCCAGCAAAACAATCAAGCTGTGATTGGGAGCTGAGCGCAGTGGTTAATTAAGGCTGCATCTTTTATTCTCCAGGGCAATTCAGCACAGCTTGAATGAGCCCCAGAGCCAGTCTGCGGTGGGAATGTCTCCCCAGGCAGTGGGAGAATCCAGTCTCAGGGGCTGTCTCATCAGCATGACAATAGCCCCAGGATGCACTTGGACTGATGTAATGGCCAGAGTTAGGGAGGGGGGATGAAAGCCTTGTTGCAGAAGCCTGGAGCGTTTGCAGCTGACTGGGGCTATTTCAGTGCATGAAATTCCTTCCCTCTTTCTTCCTTTTATAAGAGATGTTTGCTAATTGGTAGAGCTCAGAAAACAATATACCATTAAGAATCCCTTTCCTTCCTCCCACCCCCCACTCTCATTTTTTAAAAGTCCCTGCTTTCTTGCTTCACTGGAAGTCTCAACTTTTGTTCTGTGGTTTGCATGAAGTCTTAATTTTTCATTCTCTTTAAGAGGGAACTTATAAACAACGATTTACTAAAAGAGACTCTGCAACCGATTCTTCTGTATCAGGGGTTCCCGAACACACACCCCCCCCACCACCACCCCCGCTTTGAGAATCTTGGCTGTGGTCCTGCTACAACTCATATATTTGCCTCGTTTGTTACACATTGATACAAAACATTTTGGAAAAGTGACTCATGGAAAGTTAGTCTGATTTTGTGTTTTTTATTTTCTATTTTTTTTTTAAATTACAAGATCCTGTTTAAAGCTGAATTAATTGAATCATTTAAGTTGACAAGCTAGTGGTCAAAATGAAGACAGTATAAGGAAATGTCAGTTGAGAATCTGGGATGAATGTTGTTTGACTCTGCCACAAATTCAGTAGGCGACCAGGGTAAGACTTTGTCCTCTCCTCTCCTGTTTGGGTCTCAGTTTGCTCATCTGTCCAAAGGGATAAGGGAGCTCAATGATTCCTGAAGTCCTTCTTGTGCTATCACTTTATAGCTCATTGAGTGGAGCCATACTTTCTTAATTGGTAGAAGCTGTAAGCTCTGATATACCAGAAAATGTGTTGTGTGTTCATTCTCTAAAAGCACAAGATGTCCATAGTCCTTCTATAGTTTTAAAAATTAATGCTCTTAATGATTCTGGAAGATCTTTTTAGTGAAGTAGGCTGTTATCTGGAACCACAAAAGATATGCACGGATTCTGATGCATCTCATCTCAGAAATCACCTGAGCAACGCACAGCTGATTAATAGAAATAAGAACAACATTACTTTAGGAGAATGTTCTTCACGTTCCCAAGCATGAAGAACTCCTTTTCCTATTCTACTTTATTCCTTCTCTTCTTTCCACTTGGACAGAGCCACTGGAGGGACTTTAGAGGATCTTTTAAGGGTTTCACATGAGCAGGTGCAAGAGGCTCTGGACACATCTCTGCTCACATTCTAACAAGTCACTTTGCACTCATAGTCTTTCCTTTGTATACTTTGCTGTGAATCCTGCCACATTGGGAGCATCCTTAGCTCAACCTTACTTCTAAATTCCATTAAATACTTGTCACAGTACAATAGGTGTTACTGCCACTAGTACCTCACCCAGACACAGCATTTCCTAAAGGCAAATACTTTTGTAAGTGGTTTAGTAGTAGGAGTTTATTCTCGAAATCACAATCAGCATACACGCCAGCTTCCTTCTTACCACTTCCGTCAGATTAGGTGAGTTGATCATGATTGAAAATATGATACCTTCTTTCCCCCAGTATCCAGGGCTTTCATGAGGCTAACAAGAATCTTTGTCTAAAAATTGGAAGGTTGAATAGAACATGCGTCGGGGGATTTGTGAAGTCAGAGAGTGTCTAGGTCCATATTGTGGTTCTCTTCTTTGGGCTGTTGAAATAAACACTTCGACATCTCTCAAGGTGTTCCTACAAATTTTTGATAATTGTCTGCAGAACTGACAATTCTGCAATTCATGAAGATGAATTCTTCCTCTTGTTATTTTCTGAGATTTAACAGAAGAAAAACAAAATAATAGAACTCTCAGAAGCTATAAAATCTACATACAGCCCCTTACTTAAAATGTAACACCTGAACCACAAAGAGCCAGGACACGGTCATTAAATAATTTCAGTTCTGGGCTTATTTCAGGTGAGCCAGGAGCTTGATCTTGCTGTTCCTGTTTTCTCCCAAAGCAGCGGAATTTCAGCAGATTCCCATTCTCCCCTCAGCAAAGATCCCGGTCACAGTAGCCAGATGAAAAGCCTCTTTGAACTTGGTAGGGGTCCATTTTATTATCATTATTATAAAACTTTAGAAAAGAATTCAGCTTGCTTGATACTTTTCTCAGGGCCAAGTCTGAGGTTGAGTAAAGGGATAAAGACCAGCATCTTTTTAAAGGTGCCAGACTGGTCATCTGACTTTTTTTCTTGGCAAGGACACACACACACAGGCACACATACACATATGCATGTACACACACACCTACATGTACATGATGCACACACACATATATGCACAAACATACACATGCATATATGCACACATGCACTCTTTCTCCCTCACACACACATCTAAACAGCCGTAGTTGTCCTCTCAAAAGAGAAAGAGAATGTCCCTGTAGTTTAGACTGTTCGCAGCGGGGAACACAGTCTGGTAAAATGAAGACTGCACGCCCCCTCCCCCTGAGGCAGCCAAAGAAATCTTTGTGCAGCCCAGGTGTTGGCTGCATCCTCTTCACTAACATCCTGTCTTGAATTATTCAGACTCATTCATTATGTATCCCACATAGATACAATTAAATCGTTAACTTTCCCATCAAGAGAACAGCAAAGGGACAGTAGCACTCCGCTCCTCCTTCCTCCCCAGGCTGAGAGCCGCCTGGTGGAGCTGCTGCAAAGGGGAATGGTTTGCAAAGAGGCAGTGGGCTGGGGGCACTCTCTGCTCTGACAGCTGGAACCCTACTGTCCAGCCAAGCTATTCAGCCACGTAAGCACCTCTCCTGGATGTTTCCAAGGCGAGTGGGGGTGCTAAAGAAGTACTGAGCAATTCAAATTTAGTTTAGGGGTCTTCGTAAAGTCTCTGAGGCATTTCAAAGCTGCAGATGCTCATCTCTCTAGGTCAGATGACCTTTTGATCTTTCTTAAATTCTGCGGACATTTTATTTTACGATGAGTTTGTGTTTAGATTCACAGGAATCTGTGGACCAAGACTCCAAATCTCTGCCAAAAAGACTCCAGGGAGATAAGCAAATTCTCAGCCTTGTATCTTCTTGAGACCCAACGATGAGATTGAGCCAAAGGACATTCAACTAAAAAAAAAAAAAAAAAAAAAAAAAAAAGGTGCTGCTATCATACTATTTCTTCCAACAGGTCTTAGTAAAAAGTGGCTTAAACAGAAAGGACCATTGCAAAAGAGCTCAGGGCATTAAATGATAAAATTATACCAAAGTTAGGTTGGGGGTGAGAGTGGGAAAGAGAGGGTTTCCATCACTTTTGTAGGTCTCCTTGCCCTGCTTCTCTGCCAGCAAGTACCTAGAACTTTGTGCTAGAGCTTTAACTGGCTCCCCATACCAACTAAGTCAGTCATTTGCATTTTCCACTCCTGCTGAGAACTGGCTAGATGCAATTTGGTCATTATTCTTAGGTTCTTTGTGGTGGATAATGGTAGCCACCAATAAGCTCAAGGTGGGAGAGGTCTAATTATTTACTCCACAGACTCATTACCAGTTATAATTAAACCAAGTGTCAGATCAAATCTGTCTCACACAGAGATATTAATATAAACATTTATTAGCAAATAAGCACAAAGAAAGCTTATAGAAACTGTTCTGGGAGCTCAAGGAAGCCTCTGTGCCCTGTCCTTGGAGGGGATCTGACCACCACCTTCTATGAAATTTTACCCAAGGTTGACATAATAATAGCCCGTGGCTAGAACTCAGTCTTCCTTATAGGTGGTCCACAGGAACCAGAAATTCTCTAAACTACTGGTTCTCAACTGGGCAATTTTGCCCCCCAAAGGAAATTTGACAATGTCTGGAGACATGTTTGATTGACAAAACCCAGCAAGAGAGGAATGAGGGTGCTACTGTAACTGGTGAGTAGAGAACAAGGATGTTATAAGCATCTTAACAAATGGCCCCAAATGTCAATGGTGCCAAGGTTTGGAAACCCTGCTCAAAGCAGATGACTGGACATAAGGCCTTTCAGATATTCATCTTAGGTTCTCAGTGCCCATATGAAGGTCTGAGCTGGTTTCTAACACCGTCTACCCACAGGGGTAGCCAGGTCTTTAAAATGTTTTAACCCATTCACCTCTCTCAAGTGCTCTAAGTCTAAATCAACATCCCTTCTTAATATCCCTTATGCTGATTAACAAGCTACTAATTTATAAACTGGTAACTAGCAAAAGTCTGACGTTGAGCACAGATTTGTATGACAGACATGCTTACAACATACACATGTGGAATTTGTTTTTTCTGACATATTCCCAGCCAACCATCCCTTGGGTGTGGACCTCTGATTAAAATGATAATGTGGCCAGGCGCAGTGGCTCACTCCTGTTATCCCAACCCTTTTGGAGGCCAAAGCGAACGAATCCCTTGAGGTCAGGAGTTTGAGATCAGCCTGGCCAACATGGTGAAACCCTGTCTGTACTAAAAATGCAAAAGTTAACTGGGCATAGTGGCGCATGCCTGTAATCCCAGGAGGGTGAGGCAGGAGAATGGCTTGAATCCGGGAGGTGGAGATTGCAGTGAGCCGAGATCATGCCACTACACTCCAGCCTGGGTGACAGTGTGAGATTCTGTCTCAAAAAAAAAAAAAAAAAAAAGCCAGTGTGGTAGCGTGCACCTGTAGTCACAGCTACTTGAGAGGATGGCTTGAGCCCAGGACGGGGAAGTTGCAGTGAGACAAGATCATGTCACTGTACTCCAGGCCAGGCGGTGGCTCACACCTGTAATCTCAGCACTTTAGGAGGCCAAGGTGGGTGGATTACCTGAGGTCAGGAGTTTGAGACCAGCCTGGCCAACATGGTGAAACCCCGTCTCTACTAAAGAAATACAAAAATTAGCCAGGCGTGGTGGTGGGTGCCTGTAATCTCAGCTATTTGGGAGGCTGAGGCAGGAGAATTGCTGGAACCTGGGAGGCGGAGGTTGCAGTGAGCCGAGATCACACCATTGCACTCCTGTCTGGGCAACAAGAGCACTTCAAAAAAAAAAAAAGAATATAACTTGGGATTGACCTTTTCTTTATAATCCAATGAACTTAAAGTCTTTTCCATGAAAATTATGTGCCACTATTAATTGTTGGAATGAATTATTCACTGACAAATGAAATCTTTAAAGCAAAAGCCTCATTTTACACAATAATTTCAGCAACTTTTCCCTTCAAACTTTAACAAAAACTTCTAAGTGGCTAATTACAGACTTTATGCTCCCTGGCTCTCTTTTTTTTAAAAAACTCTTTATCTTTAATATAGATGCCAACAAACAATGGCATTCTCAGCAAAAAGACATAGGAAGGATATGTGTATAAGCTCTCAAAAAGGCACAAGCTTCATTATCTCAGCATCTGTATGAAGAAAAAGGGGAGACAATGTGCTTTAGTTTTATTACCAAGATAGAGAAATGAAAGATCCATAGTCTTTGAAGGTATGTACATGGTAGGAACTCAATGAAAATAAATGCAAACTCCCCAAAGGGCAGAGGCAGAATCAAAAGCAGGCATGGGATGAGCAGAGAAATGCAGGGAGAGGTATTTGGGGAAACAGGAACAGAATCTAGGATACCTTTGCAAACATTGCTGAGCTCTAACATCTGCCTTGGACTGCCTAAATGCATGAGGATGAGGCAGACCCTTCAAGGTAGCTAGCGGATGAATAAACGACCTTGATATCAGTCACTTACCTGAGTTCATTTTTAATGGTTTGCTTTCATTCTTTGCCTCTGGTGACTACGATAATAAAAAAAGAAATATTCATTGCTAAGAGAGACGATAAATTGATTGATAGAAGAATAATTTTTGCAATTGAGCCTTAATAAGAGTTAAAATATGTTGAAAGGCATCAAACCAGGACCTCAGAGAACTGGAAGGATGCAGCTGAAATAAACAAGGGACTGTGTTGGAGCCAGCCGCAGCATTGCACTGAATTCCGTTACACCGTGACACAGAGTCAATGGGCAGATGTAAATTAGCTTGGAGTGGCATTACCCTGCTGTGGTCTTAAATGCCTACTTTAGTGCCAGAAAGCCTGGTTCAAATCCTAGCTCTGCCACTCTACCAGCTTTGTAATATTTGACACAAGAATTTATACTCCATGAGGTTAGGGGGCAATACATGTTTGTTTACAAAGGTATCTCAAGTGCTGAGAGAACAGTACCTGGCAGATCACAGGTATGCAATGAAGGAATCTGTTAAATGGATAGTTGAATACGTTACCTCTATGCTTCAGTTTCTATATCTATACAGTGAGTTGTTTAGAGGATAACCATGTGAATGGATCAGTACATGAAAAGCTCTAAGAACAGTGCCCAAAATATGCACCAAAAAGACAGTCAGCTTCCATTACTATCGGTGCAATGCATAAGGGGAAGAAAGTTGGAGAAATGTCTGTATCTCTGTTCTTAGAGGGGTGGTTTCATCAAAAGTGATCAATTCACAGGCATGTCTAGAGAAATAGTTTCCCCAGAAAGCAGCAGCCAAAATAAGGAATTCTTAGTTTTCAAGCACTTGCTAGAGACATGAGAATTTACTTGCAAGAACCAGACAGATACAAATCATGAGACAGATTTGGAGGAAGGCTGTCTAAACATCTAAGCTGAAATGATTGTGGCTCTCTTCCTGGCCAAGGCTGGGGCCCTAGAGAACCTGAGTGATTTAAAATATTGTCTTGACTTCTTGTTCTTGACAAATTCTTTTTCAAAGGGAAAATTTCAGTATACATAGAAACATCGAAAATGAGCCCAGGACACCTGTTAGTTATGAGTGTAGGTGCTTAAAATAACTGACATGGATTCTCCCTTTTGGTCCACATTCTGGTCGGGCAAAATCAAACATTTACCTTTCACTTTTGCGTGACGTATCACCCTACATACACCTCTCAACACAAGTCCATTAGCTGTAAATGGTCCCAAATGTGGGCCTTTCTGAGGTGGTAACAGTAGCACCATGAAAGCAGTGATAGATTCTGCAAATATCTGTTACTCTATCCGCAGCCTCCACTCCCCGCTTGCTCCCTCCCCGCTTCCTCTCATCTTGAATAACTTAGCTTCTTTCATTTGCTAGTATATTAAAACTGAATGATCACAGCTTATCAAACAAAGAGAAAATATGCCTGTTAAAAAATAACAAATAGGGAAAAAAGACATTATTAAAGAGGTGCCAATTGTGATTTATTTTACAACTCTTCCTTTCCAAAATAATGCTCATAATGATCAGAATATAAATATAAAACCACAAGAAAAAAATGACCAGATACTAGTGACATCCAGCATGTGCTTTAGACTTGTAGAATACTTCAATCAGAATAGACTCTAAAATACAAAATAGTTCAACCACCTCTCACCCATGTATTCATTGCTTCATCTGTTCATCCAATGTGTATTGAGTACCTACTATGAGCCAAGCATGTACCATATTCCAGGAACATCGAGCTAAGCACAACACAAACCTGACCTAAAGGAATGTACTTTCTAGAGCAGACATTGGCAAATGTCTTTGCTAAAGGGCCAGAGTGTAACCATTTTTGGCTTTGCAGACCCAAGATCTCTGTCACATCAGCTCACTTCTGCCATTATAGTGCAAAAGCAGCCATAGACAATATACAAAACACACAAGAACAGACGTGGCTATGTTCCAATAAAACTTTGTGTATAGATACTAAAATTTGAATTTCATATAATTTTCACATTTAAAAATACTATCCTTCATTTGATTTTTGTTCCACTATTTTAAAATGTAAAAATCATTTTTAATGCACAAGCTGTACAAAAAGAAGCAATAAGTCTGTTTGGCCTGTAGGCAGTGTCGACATCTGGGCTAGAGTGAGGAATATATAAGAAATCACAACTTGCTAATTGATTATCTGAATAAGATACAAAGGGGTTGTGAATAGATGTCACCATTTCCTTATAAATTCTACTGACGATGAAATAATAGAAGATGAAACTTCACTTAGCCCACTATGCTTCCTAAAATCATGGCTACAAGATCTCAGGTGCAGGTAGAGAGCCCTGCTGCTGTTTCCACTCCCTACCCTGATCTTTAAATGAGGTCCTTGTACACCAGCCCATGAGTCTTAGGTTGCCCAGGTGGTTATGGACACTTGACTCAAGACAAAGAAGCCTTGAAGAGTCTGGATAATATCTGACATCATAGTGAATTGGAAATATAGAGAATATAATAAGAATGAAAAAGGTAACTGGGCTAAACCTCTAGGTGTCTTAGAATTTGAATCTTGACCAAGGAATCAAAGGCATTAGGGCAAGATGGCATGATTGATAGGCTCTAAGATAGTATGCTGTGTATTCTATGAGGACTATAAAGAAGTCGAATACCTAACTCAAGAAGGGGTGGGTGCAGGGATTTGGTAATAGTAGGTAAGGTTTGAGGTAAGTCCCAATAGGAGACATTTGAGGTATGTTTGGATACAAGTAGAAACTGGCTTTGGTATTTTTGGCAGTGACAATAGCCTGATGATTTGGGGTGACCACGGATAACTCAACCTGTCTTTAGGGAGGCATATATGGTAGAAAGATAGAGGAAGAGTGATTCAGAGGCAAGAGTATAAAGGTCTTGCATGATGAGACAAGGGATCTAGACCAGAGGAGAGACCCAGGAAAATTTTAAACAGGAAAATAGCATGATCAGATTTGTGTGTCAAGATGGTTAACTGTGGCCACAAGACAGAGAATGGAATCACATGCAAATCAGAAATATGACAATTTGCCTGAGGTCACAGAATTAATTATTGTATTAATCAGTTTTCACGCTGCTGATAAAGACATACCTGAGACTGGGTAATTTACAAAGAAAAAGAGTTTAATGGACTCACATTTCCACATGGCTTGGGAGGCCTCACGATCATAGAAGAAGGCAAAAGGCACATCTTACATGGCGGCTGGCAAGAGACAATGAGAACCAAGTGAAAGGGGTTTCCATGAGATCTCGTGAGACTTATTTGCTACCACAAGAACAGTATGGGGGAAACTGCCCCCATGATTCAATTATCTCCCACCAGGTCCCTCTCACAACATGTGGGAATTATGGGAGCTACAATTCAAGAACAGATTTGGGTGGGGACACAGCCAAACCTGTAATATCAATTACAGAAAAACAACTATAAACAAACAAACCAAACAGATTAGAAAAAGGACTCTGATACCTTTTCCAGCAGGTTCCCCCCTTGACAAATTTTGTTATCTGATCTCCAGTACCTGGTCATAACAGAAGACCTTCAAGGAGAAGATGGTAGTGCTGACTCACTCTCTCAAACACCCACTCTTGATAAATTCTCTAAATTGGCAAATATATTTGCTAAGAGCCACCCTTCTTTTATCCTCCTCATAGCATTTGATTGACGACAAAGTGACTTGGGAACAAAATAAAGAAGCAATCTGCCTACAGATCAGATCTAATCCTAATGCCTTATAAACACCAGCAAAAGTTACTAAGAAAAATTAGAGAACTGTTAAAAGATTTTTAACATTAGTCAACCTTTTATCATTATTTATTCCCTCCATGAAATGTAGTTCTTTGCTTACCACCTGAATTGAGAATAGAGGGTAGGAAAACCTTGTTTCTACCAAAAATACAAAAATTAGCTGGGCATGGGGGCATGCACCTGTAGTCCCAGCTACATGGGAGGCTGAGGCACAAGAATCGTTTGAACCCAGGAGGTGGAAGTTGCAGTGAGCCAAGATTGCACCCCTGTATTCCAGCCTAGTGACAGAGGGAGACTCTCAAAAAAAAAAAAAAAAGAAAAAAAAAAAGAAAAGAAAAAATAACTTAGATTACATCTGCCATTTCTCCAGTTCTTGACACATTTTATCTCACAGAATCTTTTAAATAGTGGTAAGGTGGGTGATTTGATTCATTCTTCTCCATTCCCCTCATTTCACCAGCTCAGACTGGCTTGGCAGGTATTGGGGAGAGAGAAATGGTAGCTAGATAGAAGTTTCCTCTCTAAGGAACACCAGAAGGCAGGCACTCTATAACAATAGCAGAGGAGTCAGGGAGTGCCTATGGAAACAGAAACCTTAAAGTCTTCAGGAAAGGAAGGAACAATCTAAACCTCCAGGTTTTCATCATTAGCCCCCATCTCTCCGTGTAAAAGCAACAGAAGAAAAGAATGAGACACAAAGCACAGGTTAGAAAACTGCTATATTTGTATTGATCTGTGACATAACATCCAAGTAAGAGCAGTACCATCACCAGCTTTAAGAAAATTTCCCTAGCTGCTCCACCTCTACTAGGTCAGTGCCTGTGAACTTCTTGGGGGTCAACACCAGGCTTTTGATAAAAAGCCAAGGTAAGAATCAGAAAGGTGACATGAGTCCCAAGAAGGTCTCAATCCTGCCAGTCAGGAGAGAAGGGGTTGTGAAACTTAGCATATCTTCGACTTGAGCCCTCTGTAGCCTACTCATGGTACTTTGTGCATGGCTGGGCTGCCCTGGCTTGAAAAAAAACAGAAACAGCACAGAAAATAGGTCATTTTATTCCTGTTATACAGAATGCTCAGAGCCACATGGCTACTAAGTGGCACAATTAACATTCCACTCAGATCTACTTGGCTCCAAATTCCACTCTGTCTTCAGTTTGCCACACTGCATCCAGCTCAACCAAGGTAAAGCATGGTGACTAATTGTCTAAGAGACAGAATTGGAAAGAGCACATAGTTTCCTGGGCAAGATACTGAAGACTCTTACTGTTATTATTTTTCATGTATGTAATTGAGCTATAAAGGAACATTCTACCAGCTAGCCCAAGAAGTCACCATGGTACGTCAGCCATTTATTCCATCTTCCTTCATCTATCTCAGTCCAGAGAAGTGGAAGTTCTCCCAGGGAGGCTTGATCTGCCTGCTCAGCATAGCCAGGATGCCCCCCAGGGAGGAGCTGGCATGCCCAAAGATCACACTGCTTTCTCCCCCTTCACTCACCCCATGGGTCCTCCAATCCCTTTGTCAGACTTGATGCAGCCTGAGGGTTTCAAATGAGGTAGAGGAGGAAGGAAGTTACATTATTTAGAAAATGGGCACTAGGCCAGGCATGGTGGCTCACACCTGTAACCCCAGCACATTGGAAGGCCGAGGCAGGTGGATCACTTGAGGCCAGGAGTTCAAGACCAGCCTGGCCAACATGGTGAAACCCTGTCTCTAGTAAAAATACAAAAGTTAGCCAGGTGTGATGGCACACACCTGTAATCCCAGCTACTCAAGAGGCTGAGGCAGGAGAATGGCTGGAACCCAGGAGGCAGAAGTTGCAGTGAGCCGAGATCATGCCACTGCACTCCAGCCTGGGTGACAAAGGGAGACTCTGTCTCAAAAAACACAAAAAACAAACAAACAAAAATGAGAACCAGAGTAAAAATTGATTCTGACCAGAAGGCAACTCCCCTAAATACAGTGGATTCCAAAAGAGGAGGAACAACTGGGAAGTCAAACAAGTGTAGGCAGACCCAGAGGTCATGAAAAAAGTCTACATTTAAGACAGGTTTGAGACTATCCAGGATTTTCTGTTACTGTTCAATCGTGACTTACCCAGAGATCCGGATGGGGCTGAGAATCTAAGATTATTTTCACTCCTGTCCAAACCTTTGTTTCTCCTAGACTCTGCCATGTCCAGGAGACATGGGAGCATGAACTAATCGATATGGAATTACTTATGATAATAGTTTCCAGAGTGATTACATTACTTTTGGATTCTAAACACAGGTTTTGTTTATAAAAGAAAACTATATTATTGTTTGTTTTTAATAGTTGTGTGTGTGTGTGTGTGTGTGTGTGTTTTAACACTTCTCTGGAGTTTTCTACATGGAAAGCGGCAGTAGCAATATTATTTTTCCTAACTACAAAACATCCAAAGGTCTGTTTAGCAACTTATTGTGTATATATTTAGCCATAGTCCTATAGTTCCTACATTTCAGGGTGAAAAGCAGAATGTATTCAATTGCATACAATAGTGATTTTTTTTCAATTATCTTTTAAACGGATTGCTAACTATTTTTTGACATTAGAGTGTATGTATTCTCTATGTAAGATATTTAGAAAATACAAAAAATAAATACAATTATTAAAGTTGTATAAGCACTGCTAATAAATTGGTTTATTTATCTTCTTCCCATCTATTTATTTCTCTCTTCTCTCTGTATATACACACATGCATATATATAAATAGACATGCATATGTATGTTGTATACTATTTTTTGCTTAAAATACCATGGTTATCAATTATTTTTCCAGCTGACAAAAATCCATTGTACAATCTCACATAAGTGAGCAATTTGCACATACACCACTATCTGCCTTTTTTATGGAGTATTTATTACAGGCTCCTAGATATGGATGGCAGAGTTACACAACATTTAAGAATACTAGTACCTACTGTCAAAGTGCACAAATTTACACTCTGAAATAACTGATTTCATGGCATCCTTGCCAGAACTGAACATTATTTTTAATCTTATTTTAAAAGAACTAAATATTCTAATTTGTATTTATTTACTAAGATTTCCCCCTGTATTCACTCACAATTTGCATCTAGGGTAATTATTCCTGTTTCAAGACAGAATGAATTCGATATGACATGAACTAACTACAACAGCACAAATGAGATGGCTTCTCTGAGTATTTTCCATTGCTCAGATCTGATTATTGATTTGGTGAGCCTTGCTGAGACCAAGGCTGAGCCCCTCAATGCACATTCTCTCCACGACGTAGGAGAGTATCATGAGGAGAAGGCATCATTATGTCCACATGGGCCAACCAGCTTTCTTCTGTCCTGTGGCCTCAGTCATTTTAACCCTCACCATCTGTTCTGCTGATGAGTGGCTCTGGGGTGCTGAAGAGGAGAGTTTGTAGATGATTAAATCACTCGTTCATTTTCTTTTTAATTTCAAATGTCCTGCCCTTATACAGGTAAGACTTGGCATATGCTTGTTTAGTGACTGAATAACTTTGACTCTGTCCCTTAAACACAGGGTCTAGTAACAGAAATATTCATATAACCCAAAATACCTAGTGAGCAGGGCTAGAATAGATTTGCATGCATGCCAGAGAAGGGTGTGTGGCTCTCTCCATGGAGGGTAATACATAACAGATAAGGTAATAGTCCAGCTAAACCATAATGCAGGAGAAGAGTACTGGCTTTGAAGATACGGCTGGGAAGCAGCTGCCAGGCACAGATACAGAATATGCACGGATCATGGTGTGTTAGACAAGGCCTGCACTGTTTGGGATGAAAACAGCATAAAGCATAGAGTCCAAGAATGGAGGCAAGTGAGACTAGAAAGAAACAGGTAGAAAAGATAATGAGGGGGCTCACTCTTCTCATGGGAGAATCTACATTTCTCTCAAAGTGCCTAAAAGATTTGAGCAACAGAATTGCTTACTCTGGCACCACCCCATAGGAAGGATAACAGGGAAAAGGGATTTGAATATAGGAGTCAGATATACCTAAGTTCTAGGTAAATCTGTGTCTATTAACAAACAGGTAAATCAATAAAATAATGAATAAATAAAAGAAACTTGTAGTAGATGGGTGAGTGAGATAAGGCCTAGGACAGGAGTAGGTGGGTAGATAAAGAATACAGTTTTAGACTTTACAGTCACCTATATGTAACAGGGAACGCTAACTTACTAGTGTTCTACTAGCCTAACCTATCAGTACAACCTGAAGCAAGACCAATATATTCAAGCTAGTAAGAATGATGATAGCTAATAATGAGAAAAATCTAAGTTACTCACATGTTTACAGTGCTTAGATAGGGAGAGTGAGATTTCAATAATTTTTGTTTTTTCTGTCGTATTTTGCCTACTTATGTGTATTTTTAAAAATTCTGTAGGCCAGGTGTGGTGGCTCACGCCTATAATCCCAGCACTTTGGGAGGCTGAGGCATGTGGATCACCAGAGGTAAGGAGTTTAAGACCAGCCTGGGCAGCATGGTGAAACCCAGTCTCTACTAAAAATACAAGATTTAACTGAGCGTGGTGGCATGTGCCTGTAATTCCAGCTATTCAGGAGGCTAAGGCAGGAGAATTGCTTGAACCCAGGAGGTGGAGGTTGCAGTGAGCCAAGATTGTGCCATTGCACTCCAGCCTGGGTGACAGAGTGAGAATCCATCTCAAAAAAATTAAAAAAGAAAATCTGTAATGATGTATATTACGGAAAATGTAAGTTTTGTATAACTAAAAATAAAGGGAAATATAATAATGGCT
This sequence comes from Pongo abelii, assembly GCF_028885655.2. NCBI lineage: Eukaryota > Metazoa > Chordata > Mammalia > Primates > Hominidae > Pongo > Pongo abelii. The sequence continues at coordinate 87,218,195 of NC_072004.2, forward strand.
ACCATTTTTAGTATTTATCTGTAAGCTTTAAACTGTATTCAGGGTTTTACATTTGTCACTAATACTCATAACAGTCCTATGAGATACTTTTTACCCTCAAAGAAATTAAAGAATTTATCTAAGCACATAGACAAATGTAGTAGATTAAAAAGCAACCTAATTCTCCATTCCTCCCTATTTCTACACCCTTTACAATGTGGCTTTGCAGCTCCTGCTGAAATAATTTATCAAGAGACTCCAGTACCCTGGGTTCCCATGTTAGCAAAGTGACACCCAACTCAGCATAAATGATAAAATGAAATTAAGTTTAACCAAGCACAACTGTTAAATAACCTTTAACTAGGCACTTTCCACTAGAATGATCCAAATAAGACTACTGCTTCACTTTAACCAATCAAATATTTTCTTTGCCTTGCTTCTGCATTCGCCCTCTAAAAATCTTCCCCAGGTGCCGCTTTGGCACAGCCCTGACCTGCTTGATGTCTAGAGCTGCCCAATTCATGAATCACTGTCTGTTCAAAAAAATTCTTTAATGTTTTAATGTGCCGACGTTTAATTTTTAAAAATCCACCAGGAAGTCGAGCCTATTTCCCCATCCCTCAAATCTGAGCTAGTCTCATGACTTTCTTTGGCCAAAGAAAATAACAGCTCAGCGCTTCAGATTTGAGATCCTCTGCACGCCTCTACTCTCTCTTTGTAGCTCTTCTGCTAACAAGTCAACAAAGTTAGGATGCTGAGACAAAGTGGCCCAGCCACATCCATCACTCAGGCCATAGCCAGCCAATCATTAGATATCAGCCATGGGAGTGAGGCCAACCTAGACCACCAGCCTGACCCTGGCTGAGAATAGACCCCTGAGCAAGCCCAGCCAAGATCAGTTGAACTGGCCCAAATCAGGACTATCAACTGACCCACAGATATTGTTTTAAGCCACTTGGGTTGGGGCAGTTTGTTATATGCCAGTAGCTAACTCGATACAATGGACAGTGGAGGAGCCAAGATTTGAACCCATATCTAAGTTCACTCCTGTGTCTCTAGAGTTTCTTCTGTTTCCATTATGCAGTTAGTAATAGGCCATAGGCTTTACTAACCACAGGCAAATTCTTTTTCCTTCTCTCCCCTCCTGCAAGTGTTTTTATTTAATTATTATTTATTTATTTATTTATTTATTTATTTATTTATTTATTTTGAGATGAAGTCTCACTTTTGTCACCCAGGTTGGAGCGCAATGGCGTGATCTTGACTCACGGCAACCTCTGCCTCCCAGGTTCAAGCAATTCTCCTCCCTCAGCCTCCCAAGTAGCTGGGATTACAGGCACCTGCCACTATGTCTGGCTAATTTTTGTATTTTTAGGAGAGACAGCATTTCATCATGTTGGCCAGGCTGGTCTCAAACTCCTGACCTCAGGAGATCTGCCTGCCTCGGCCTCCCAAAGTACTGGGATTACAGGCATGAGCCACCACACCCGGCCCTGCAAGTGCTTTTATTTAAAAAGTTATACCTGGTTTTCATTTTATCTCCCCTCAAGATCTAATTTGTGTTATATTTAAATCTGCAGGCTCCTTCAGGGCTGTCTAGTGTTGTTTTGTTTTTGAGTAGTTTGTCAATATAATTAAGTTCCTGGAGTGTAGGGTGTCCACGCCTTAGTTCACTAATAAAATTAAAATGAACCTAAGAATATATTTTATTGTATGTGGCCTTCACATATAGCTCATTTTATATTCATAAACCTATGGGTTTTTAAAAAAAGTATTATTGTACAAATTTTACAGGTAAAACAACAAAACAAAATGAAAATAAAGACTAAGATAGAAGTAGGCTACATGTCTGGTATAGAGTCATGAATCAGACACCCTGCCTGCAAGTTTCGTCTGCCCTCATCACCAGACCATGAAATCTAGATTCTGACCCAGAATTATTTAGTCCAGCTGTGAGTCTTAAGAAGCCATTTCACAGCCTGGCTTTCTGGTTAGAAATAACAATTCATTTCCTATTGCATTTCAAACATTGCTGGTTTAACTGAGGTTCTTCATTGTCCCCAGAAAGAGTAAAAACACTATGAGCCCCCTAAAGAGTGTAACCTTCATGAGGGCAAGACCCTTGTCTATTCTCTTTGCCGTTGGATCCCTAGTGCACATACAAGGCACATAATGTATAATAAACAACCGAAGGTATTAAGAATCTATGTACTAAGCTCTTAAAAATACTCATTGAAAACTCATACAATCTCGTTTCTTGCAAATCTTCTCATTTTTCAGATGAAGCATTAAGATTCAAGGTTTTACATACTGTTCCTAAAGTAACTCAGAGAATAAGTGGCAGGGTCTAGTTTTGAACGCAGGATTGCTGAGGTCAAAGTGAGTGTACTTTTTCTAATTGCCTTTCCATCTTCCCAAAGTAACAAATATACTTGCCTGCCAGATTAGGATTGGATTTCCATATAAGTAGCCCCAAGGTGCTATCTCCACCAATAATTAAGAACGAAGAATCAGGCTTCAGCTAAAGCAGGATAAGCAGATTAGACATTAATTTAAAAGGTACCTTCAGATTGTTAAACTTTTGAACCACCAGACTGTGTTACAAATGGGATTTTCTGATTTATGGTTTGATTCTATAGGGAAACAATTCTAAAGGCAACATCACCTATGTAATTGCACCAAGAATGCTGTGATTATTTCACATAGTGCCATAGCATGACTGTTAGGGGCCATATCATTCCCATTTTGCCTCCTGATTTACTCTTCATCCAGGTCTTTCCTAACATAGCGTGAACACAAAGGTCAATTTCCTGCAGTCAATTTGAAAAAGGCCAACTCTCAATTAACTTTGCAAAAGGGGTCAGAGGTGATGTGGAGAAATAAAATCCATGGGTAATGCAAAACACCCATATGAGCTCTGTGCTCTAATAGCCACTACTTCCCAACATGAACCAAAGCTGCTAACCGGTAGTAACTCAGATGGATTTGCAATCTGTTGCTCAAATTGCATCATTTCTGCTATCCATCTCAAATGAACAAATCAATAAGGGGAAAAGATGCAAGGAGAACAACTGGAAAGATATGGAAAATGCAGAGAAAGGGATACCAGTATAACATGCAAGCTTAGTTTTATTATTAAAGTCATCACTATTTAGATTTTAGTAAATATTTTCCTCCAACTTCAAATAAACATGCACATTTCCCATTAATCTTTAATTGTCCTCCCATCCCTGAGGATGAACCAGCATTTCTATGCCACACAGAAGACTCTGCTGACTGTTGAAAGGCCATCCTACCTTCTTACACTGAAGAGTAGTCTCCTAAATCCAAACCAGACAGGGTCTTTCCATGGAGAGGCTCACTGTGGTCTACCATAATTAAGCCCCAATACTAACTGAACCACTAACTGTTGACATGGGGCATAACCAGAGCCCTTCCACTATGCCACCCTCTCTAGGGAATGGTTCATTCAACCTTCTGGAGTAAGGGACATAAAGTGTGGGGCAGAAAGGGCATGGGGAATCAGTAAAAGGCACTGTTCCACTTTTGATACAAATCCCTGTAATCAAAACCATACTTGGCCGGCTCAGTCTTACCTCCAAACTCCCTCTGAGATGCTATAAACATTGGCAGACAATGCATATAATTAAGGTGGAATATGTACTCATAAAATGTTTGTTTCCATCTGCTAGTTGTTTCAGTGAATGTTAGATTTCTTGTGGTCAGTCGGAGAACAACAGAGGGGATTCTGAAATCCCCACTGAGAAGCAGCTCATGAGCGTGGCACAGGGACAGTGCCAGAGCATGCAGCCCTGGGAAGCAAAGAAAGATGGAGGTGAGAGTCTGTTTTCCAGCCTTAATTGTCCAGAAGCAGCCTGGGTGCCATAGCGACATAATCAAGTTCTCCCCTTTTGACTGTAAAGAAACACGGAGAGACTGTGCGTATTGTTGTCTTTCAATACCAAAGGGGGAAGTGGGCGAAAGAAAGTAAGAGTGTTCTGGCACCAGAATAATTTCTCCATTACCTCAATTAGTTCCAATGATGTGGAAAAGTTCTGTCTGGAGAAATCAAACTGAACATAAAATCACTGAAGCGCCGGTGGTGGCGGCGGTAGGTGTTGATACAGGCATTAGTCAGCAATACTGATTGCAGTGAAGTCACTCAATAGCCCTGTCGCTGGAACCTAGGCAGGGAAATAAACTCATTAGATCACCCCCTTCAGTGAAGCATGTGGTTTTCAATGTGGCACCAACATAATCTGGCACCCACCAAAAGATTCAGCCGTCTGCCCCTGGAAGGCACAATTTACTAAGGTGTCTGGTAAAGAAATCTGGATAAGTACCATTTTTTATTTTCTAAAGAAACATAAATATGTCTTCTTGCCTAAGAGCCACTTTTGCCGTTAGTTATGAGATGTTAGATTTTCTTTAAGGAGGTAGCTAGTTCTGTGTGGCTATAGAGCACAGAATTGAGATAACTAAAAAGCATACACTATCAGAGAAACTTGGGTTCAGCATAGGGAAATTTTTCTGATACTTCTGGCCGGCCATAAACAGAATGGCACCCACATGAGATAGATGTTTAAGCCTCCCAGTGGGTGTCAATGGAAAGCTAGGTCCTAACTTGCCATGGATAGTACAGGAAGATTTTTTCATTAGATAGGTCATTGAATAGTTGAGAAATCCCTTTCTCTAGACAAGATCCAGTTAGCAGAAGGAGTTGAGAGAAGAAAAGAAAACATAGATTTCTTTTCCTCCCATGTTAATATCCACATATCTTGTGCCCATCTTCTTTATGGAGTCATTGAAAAAAACTCTATAGACTCTCAAAATGTTCTCTCATCTCAAGTTATATATTAATATACTATGTAATCCTTTATGCTTGAAATAATTGGTAAAAATGGAAAAGCTCTGTGATGAGTTGACCAACCTCCTCAGTAGTACATTTATCTCTCCCAGTTTTTCCACAACCTTCTTTAAACACTTATTCTGATAAAAGGCTTATGAAGACAGCATGTGGATGGATGGATGGATAGATTGATGGATGGATGGATGGATGGATGGATAGATAGATAGATAGATAGATACACAGATAGATAGATAGCATGTGTTATCCATTCCCTGTGTGGTCAATGACCCATTGCATATTCCCAACAAAACCACTCTATGGTATTATACCCAGGCTACATAACTAAGGAAACCAGCTCTCAGAGAAGTTAAGTAATTTGCCCAAAGTCAAACAGCTAGAAACCTGCAGAGAGAGAAAGAGATTAAGGTCCAGAAGGGAAACACCCCCAGCTCCCTCCACTCTCTCACACCACCTCTATAAGCACAAGTTGGGGCACACCTTATCTTGATTTAGAGGACCTGCTTCAGAGGACTTAAATGTTAAGCCCAACATTAAGCAGAGTTGAGGATTCCTGTTTCTTTATACACCATTGTGTAGAGATGGTAACTGACAAATGACTGATTGATACGAGAATTTAAAATGCTTCTTCAAATGATTTCCCCCCCCCTTTTTTTTTTTAGCATGACGGGGTATATGCCAATCTAATGTACTGACAAAGTTGGAGTTTCACACCCCAATAAGAAGACATAGCCAGCTGGCTCAACACAGGCCTTAAAAACTAGAAGAGTAGTTAACAAAGGTATGACCCTCCCAGGGTACACTGTTCAGGGAGCCAAGTTCTGAGTATGTCAGCACCTCAATGCCTAGAAGCAAACTCTGATCCCTTCAGGTCTCAAATTTTATAAGATAGATGAGAGTAATGAAATATGATTCCTCCTCTTGAGGATTTCAATAACACCAAGATAGTTTTGAAAATGTCGCTTGAATTTTTCAGTTCCTAAAAAGAGACTGACTTTTACAACTTGACATAGATTAGAGTTCCATGCAAAAATTCAACTTAGAAAGAATCCCTCATCCATGATATTTTCTCTGATTCTGAACTTTATGTTAGTAGATTTTTGTTCAACTAATTTTCATAATGCTATCTTTCAAATTACAAGTGGCAAGAACAATAATTACATAGTCAATCTATTGTACATCACTGCATAGAAAATTCCATATAGCTCAAGACAGAACTATCTTTGGTTTTAGACTAAAAACCTGATTATCTACCTCAGTGTTAAAACAGGGATTGCAAAAATAAAATAAACAAAAGCCACAGGTAAGCTGGAATGTCACAGCAGGCATTAATTTCCATATTCTTCCATGCTAGTTATCTCCCTAGAGTTATTTTGAAGATATCACAATGATTTTCATTACATATGCTTAAATATCTTATGCTCTTTTTATGTTGGCTTCATCATCTTCAAAACTTGTAAACAAGGACCATGTCAGTCACTATGAAGTACAGCATAATGATTAAAAGCTTGGGCTTTCTCCAAAAAAGAACAACATGAATTATCTTGGGCAAGTCATTTAACCTCTTGGAGCATCAAGAATGGTAATACTAACAATGCATTAGTTCACGAGAGAACTAAATGAGATAGTTATTTAAAAGCACCAGCATAGTACTTGGCACAGAGCAAGGACTTATAAATGTGACTTATTAGTATAAATATGTCCTCTTCCACAAATAGTTGTATGCTAAGCGCTCAATAGAAACTCGATATAATAGTGATAATTTGTAACATGAAAGAGAGACAATCACCACAAATTGGACTATATTCCAGGGTAGTTCTGGGAGTCTAAAATTATTTATCTTTTTAGTATTTTTCGTAAAAACTGTCTTTATTGTTACCCAATTCTTTCCCTGCCTCTCTTATTCTCCTGTTTTATATTTTGCCCAAGGCATCATTTAGTGTTCCAAAATATTAGACTATTATAGGTACTCAGAAGCCCCAGGAGAAATGGAATACATTTACAGACCCATAAACATCTAAATTAGTGCTATAAATGGGAAATATAGTCTATAGTTGGAGAGTGCCCAATCCATAATATGTTGTGGCATAGAAGAAACTTCCTTTTCGGTGGCTGGAAAATCTATTTGCTCGAAGTATTCAATTTTAAAATGGATAATAAAAATAAATAATAGGCATGCTTCTGCTTAAATTGCACCTTTCATGGGAGATCTCAAAGAGTTTTTCAACTGTTAATTTATGACTCCTGGGGAAAGGTAGGTGGCAAGTAAAATCTTTCTTCTTCAAATGGAGAAACAGACATAGAAAGGCCCGGGTGACTTGTCTAAGAATACAAGGCATGCTCCAGCTTTACGCAAACCAGAAAAGAAAATGTGGAGATATTCTCTTTAAATGATTGAAATCTGTATTATGTGCTGATAAAACCTAAGATGAATGCTGACATAGGTTGTACAATTATCATATACTTAACATTTGTCTATCAGTTGTCTATTCCTGCAAAACAAACTACCACAAAAACCTAATGGCACATAATGGTATTTATTCTTGCTCATGTATCTGCAGAAGGGATGGGAGTTAATCATATAGGCCAAGCTCAAGGCCAGGCTCAACTGGGCAGCCCAGGATTCAGATTGAGTCTAGATATGCTCCATGCACCTTTCACTCTACATAGACCAGAGGTCTGGCCAAGGCATGGTCATCTCACAGCAATAGAAGAACAAGAAAGAAAACTCCAACTATGCAAGTGAGTTGTGTCACTTCTACTGATCCTATTGGCCAAAACAAGTCAATGACTAAGAACACAATGAGGGTCACAAGTACATTTTACCTACTAAGAAGACAAAAAGTCCCATGGTCATACCCAAAATCAACTTCCTTGGATGTGCATCCTCCCCATGGAGGTAGGAGAAGGGAGTGAATACTTTTAAACAAGAATCTAATTTATTGTAAACAGCACCTTATTATTACTAATATTTCAGACATTTTTTCATGTGCTAATGTTGAAACTGTGGCTGCTTCTCATGCTTTTGTAACTCTGACTCAACCACTGGTTTCATCCTGGCCTAGAAGGTACTCTCTGAATATTAGTGTATTATTCACATGTATTAGTTAACTACAGCATTATTCAAAGCTCTCTCTTTTTTCACATAAGCCAGTCTTTCAGCTGATCTCCCTTTAGAGAACAGAAACAATAAATGTAGGCATCATTTATTGAATGCTTACTGTACAACAGATATGTGCTAAACTCTTGACACATATCATCTGCCTTGGCTTCATTTAACCCTCACAACAAGCTAAGGAAAGTATAATCCCTATTTCATAAATTAAGAAACTGAAAATTAGAGAGATGAAGTGATGTTCCCATGGTTACACGGAAGTTAGTAACATGGCTGTGATTCAAAACTAATATGTCTGGCTCTCAAAGTCCAAATGTGAGACCAAGAAAATGCAGTGAGATGAGGGCTGAGACTGATTCAGTCTACAGTGACAACACAGACAGCAAAATTATTACATCTAAATGCAGAGGAAAAAGGAGGCGTGCATAACTGGCTCTGACCACCAGGCCTGCCACTGTCTTGCTGTGTGATCTTGGGTAAATTACTTACTCACTTAACTTTTGTTTTCTCATCCATGAAATGAAGATGGTATCATTTTTGTTTGGTTGTTGGGATTTTTTTTTTTTGGGCACGGTCTTGCTCTGTTGCCCAGACATCAAATACCTCCTTTCACTTATTAGTATCTCCTTGATAATAAAGATACTAATTAAAGTGATTTAAGAGGAAGTCTCCCAACAGGGACGTGATGCTAATTAATTTACATTAAATTGCATATGGTACAATCATGTAAACAACTTGCACTTATGAGTCTTATTTTTTATTTTTATAGAGATGGGATCGCACTATGTTACCCAGGCTATTCTTAATCTCCTGGCCTCAAGCAATCCCCTCATCTCAGCCTTCCAAAGTGCTGGGACTACAGGCATGAGCTACTGCACTTGGCCCAACACTTAAGGGTCTATTCACAGGCATTCTTTAGTCCCTGAGATTCCTAAGGAACCAGGGAAGCCTGACACCTATGAAAGGCTCAGTGCAATACCTTTAGCACATTGGTGTCGTTGAAGATGAGGTCTTGTTACCTAATGGAGCTGAAGCTTTAGTGATATTGTTTGAATTTTTGTCCCCACCCAAATCTCAGGTTGAATTGTAATCCCCAGTGTTGGAAGAGGGGTCTGGTGGGAGGTGGTTGAATCACAGGGGTGGTTCCCCCTTTCTGCTCTTGTAATAGTAAGTTCTCATAAGATCTGATTATTTAAAATGTGTAGCATCTCCTCCTTTTCTCTCTTCCTCCTGCTTCAGCCATGTAAGACGTGCCTGCTTCCCTTTCACCTTTTGCCTTGATTGTATGTTTCCTGAGGCCTCCCCAGCCATGCCTCCTGTACAGCTGGTAGAACCACTGGCCCATTGAACCTCTTTTCTTTATAAATTACCCAGTCTTAGGTATTTCTTTATAGCAGTATGAGAACAGACTAATAGACTTAGAAAACTCAAAAATTCCAAGATGTCACCCGAGGATTCTTTCTGGTTTCTAGCATGCCAGTATCTTGGTATAAATCCACACTTCTCTTCAAGTGGTTTTGTGCCACATCTACACGTTTCGCCCAACACTCAATTTGTTTCTCATGTTAGAACAGTTTGAATACCCATTGAGGATGTGACATTCATTCTCTCTCTCCTGCTTTTCTCTCTCTTTCTCTCTCCTCATATTACACAGGGCCAAAGGGAAGTCAAGGATTAGGGCTTCAGCCTCATCTAAATTTTCTACACAGCAATGCAATTTAAGATACTTCATTAAATGCAGTGCCAGTTGTTTTCATCTTAGGCAGCAAATGATATGAGAACAGCCCTCTACACATCAAGGCCCCATGGGGTAGGCTATAGACAGCCAGAAAGAAGACTGGCTGTCCCTTTGACACTTTACTTTGAAGTCCAGCTTTCTCTCCAAGGCAGCTGAGTCCTCTCCACATCACTGCCAACCCCTGCCTCCAGGCTTTATCTAAATCACCCTCCTCTCCAGTTAAATCTGTAGGTTCCTGTGGGGAAGAGTGGCTGCCACTGGCTAAGGCCTATTTCTCCAGGTTATATATGTCAGAGTTTTCCATGCCTTTAACAAGACTCAATTAAAAATTAATCAGCCCAGCATGGCAATTTGGAGAGGTAATTGTTTCTTTTCCTGACTCCATGGCCATAGGCTAAAAGCACACCCAGTACCTAAATTAATCATCTAATTGGAATTTTTCCATACTCCAATCACTCAACCTTCCAGTGATCCCAGCAAAGTGCTGTCTGACCTCAATGATTAATTTGCCCTAGTGTCCACTCTGTGGGTCTCTCCCCTACTTTCCCTTCCAATCCCCTTTAGTAAAATAGAAAATAGCCATATAGGCCATTTACCTGGGCCCTCTCCAATAACCAGGAGGCTTTGTCTTCAGAAGATAAAATAGCACTTGTGAGGAAATACTGGAAATAGTGGGGCAGGTTCATATATTCAACATAGTTTGTAATAGAAAAAAATGGTTACAAACTAATGGCAGTACTTGATTGGCTAAATAAAGCATAGTATATCCATGCAACACGCAGCAATATGGCTTTAAAAAGAAATGAGGAAATGTCGTGTATGCAGCTATGGAATGTTCTCCAAGATATTAAAGGGAAAAAAAGCAAATCACATAACGATACATGAAATGTTATATTTGAAAAAAAAGGGAAGAAAATATATGTAATGAAACATATGTGTGTACAGACATATATAATACACACATATACACATGTATGCATATGCACATATTGATAGAGAAATATAAATATATACAAGTTTGTAATGCACTTAAATCATCTCTGGGAGGAGTCACAAGAAGCTATAAAATCATTTGCCTGTGGAAAGATAAACTTTAATTCTTACAAACTTACACAACATGAATAGATAGACAAATAGCACATTTAAATAATTTTTAAAAAGAGAAGAGCAGGGAGAAGGAAAATTAGTACTTATTGAGCTGTATGTCAGACCATGTGTACCCGTTTTTCTGTTTTTGTTTTAGTTTTTGTTTTTGAGACAGAGTCTCACACGGTCGTCCAGGCTGGAGTGCAGTGGCGCGATCTGGGCTCACTGCAAGCTCCGCCTCCCGGGTTCATGCCATTCTCCTGCCTCAGCCTCCTGAGTAACTGGGACTACAGGAGCCCGCCACCACACCCGGCTAATTTTTTGTATTTTTAGTAGAGACAGGGTTTCACCGTGTTAGCCAGAATGGTCTCGATCTCCTGACCTCGTGATCCGCCCGCCTCAGCCTCCCAAAGTGCTAATATTACAGATGCGAGTCACTGCGACAGGCCATGTATCCATATTTAACACTCAAAGCAACCCTGCAAGGTGTCTTCATCTCTCCCTTTTTTTTTTTTTAAATGAATATATTGAACATCCAAAGAAGAAATTAGGTGAATACCAGAAGTGCTTGTGTTGATTCACAGTAGCTAACACACACACATACACCCCTTTATATTCCATTTTGATATAATAAATACATTTTGTTTACTCTTCCCAAATATAAGATAAATGGCAATCTTTTTATAAGGAACCCACTCTCTCAATAACCGCATTAATCCATATATGAGGGCAGAGTCTTCATAGCCTAATCACCTTGTAAATGTCCCGCCTCTCAATACTGTTACAATGGCAATGAAATTTCTAGCACTTAGTTCTTGGGGGATACATTCAAGCCACAGCCAAGGTAATCTCGCTTTTGCTAGTCTCAGTTCAACCTTTAACAAGACAAGCATGTATACCTGTGCTGACAAGCAGCAGGAATGTTGCACTTAGTCTTATCATGATAGCAGAACAATCCTTGTAAGTTTCAACAACATCTGCTTACATACATGTAGGAGGTGAGAACAAATCCAATTTTTATTTTATCTCATTACTTAATGAGTACGATGAACATTATTCGGGTGATGGACACACTTAAAGCCCAGACTTCACCACCATGAAATATGTCCCTGTAAGGAAATTGCACTTGTACTCCTTAAATTTATACAAATAAAAAAACAGCAATAAATACATAAAGTGTTCTGTAAAATTCAGTGTTCATGCAGTCGGTTCACAGGTCTTATCCGAGCATAACAAAATTATTTACACAGCTTGTAACGACCTATTATAGATGGTATTAGAATAATTCTTCTAATTCTCTGTTAATCACACTCCCTGCTCTTTATTAGCTCTATCTAGGCAAAGCATCTCCCTGGAGAGAAGAATTTGCAGCAAGCAGGAAGCTCTGGCCTCTTCATGTTCATATCGTGAAAACTCAAGAGGACTCCCTGCGACCTCTGACCTTTTCTCCATGGTTGGGGTTGCCTTAGGGGTCTCTCTCCCATGGAGAAAGAACCACCAGCCTGCTTGCCCCTCTCTCCTTCCTCCCTCTCTTGTCAGCCTCACCTGTGATCACCCAGGGTAGGAAGAGAGGATAGCCCTCCCCAGGCTCTGATAACAGGGTTGCATGACTGTAATTACAGGCTTTCGCTTCCCAGCTACCCAAATGACTGTCACAGTGGAGGCTGAAACGCCTCAGTCAGATGGAATCAATTACTGGGCAAAATTGGGAGGTTAATTTTCCCCAGAATGAGATATGCCTTTTAGCTTTGCCATCTCTTTTACTCCAGCTGGTAGCTTATTTGATCGCATTGTTCTCTGGCCATAAGAACAAAGTTCCATTAGGAAGGATTTCCAAAAGAGTTGATTTGAAAAGGAAACTCCATCAGCCCCCAAACTCAATATGTGCTGAATAGAAGGACTGTTATTAACAAAGCAGCATGGATGGCTAATCACTAGAATTTACATTTGACAGGCACGGGGTTAATCCAATAAGAAGAAATGGGATCTCTCAGTCCAGTACCAGTCCCTTCTTTAAGGTCCCCTGGCTGAACTTTACCATGGCCCAGCACTGAAAGAGCTTTACCTTCTGGAAACTTCCATGAAAATAAGCCACTTCCCTCATTAGCATAATTTTCTAAATATGACAAAGCATCTCATTGAAAACAAAATAAAACAAAAGACAAACAGTATTCATCTTCTTCAAGTACAATTGCCACTTCTGAATGGCTTAGTAGAAGTGTTAAAATAGCTTCCATTTAATAGTTTATAAAAATAATAACAACAGAGACTAAAATTTATTCATGTCCCATGTTTAAGGCAATGGTAAATATTATTTATTCATTAACTCAATCACCTCAAAAACCACCCTGAACTGAGGCCATGAGAAGTTGGCCAACTTGCTCATGTTCACCCCACTGTTAAGAGTCACAATGTGAACCCAGATAACCTGAATCTAGTACCTACAATTTAAAATCACTCTGCTATATGAACATTGTCACTCCATATGTGCAACCATTTCAAAAGAGAAAAATCATTATCACTTGTAGGTGGGGAATTTGGAGCATGAAGATATTAACTAACTCACGAAAGTTTAGAGAGCTCTTAAATTAATGAAGCTGCAAGTCCATACCAGATCTGTCAGACTCAATAGCCTGAATACAGCTATTCAGAGGCTTTGCAAGAGCCACTACTGCAAGGCCTTGGGTGATGGTTAGCTAAAAATAAGTGGTAGTGGTTATCAATTCTAGTATCATTTATGTTCTTCTCTTAGTCCTCTTTAGGAGAATTTATGAGTCCTATAATAACATTGTATACCTATATTGTATTCTGAATCCTACATAGCTGTTTTCTTTATATCATCTCTTTAGGGGGTCACTCCATGAAGTAAGTACACATTTCCTTAGGAAACAGACTTTAAGAGTTTGAACAACTTGCAAGAAAATCACTGGAATTAAAGTTCAGTGCCATTTCTCACATATGTTTACTGCGGCACTATTCACAATAGCAAAGACTTGGAACCAACCCAAATGTCCATCAATGATAGACTGGATTAAGAAAATGTGGCACATATACACCATGGAATACTATGCAGCCATAAAAAAGGATGAGTTCATGTCCTTTGTAGGGACATGGATGAAGCTGGAAACCATCATTCTCAGCAAACTATCACAAGGACAGAAAACAAAACACTGCATGTTCTCACTTGTAGGTGGGAATTGAACAATGAGAACACTTGGACACAGGGTGGGGAACACCACACACTGGGGCCTGTTGTGGGGTGGGGGGAGGGGGGAGGGATAGCATTAGGAGATATACCTAATATAAATGATGAGTTAATGGGTGCAGCACACCAACATGGCACATGTATACATATGTAACAAACCTGTACGTTGTGCACATGTACCTTAGAACTTAAAGTATAATAATAAAAATAAATAAATAAAATAAAATAAAATAAAATAAAGTTCAGTGCCATTTCTACTACTGAAACCTAACAACCCCATGATACCTGAAAAATTTAAAGGTAGGTACTTTATTATTTTCTGTCAATTTCTAATTCAGGAAAAATAAGCCATTATTTGCTAATGTTATGCCATTTATCAGAAGTGAAGCTTGTTGTGTTGGTTTAATCATTCAGCAGACATTTATTAAATTTCCACTGCATGCCAGACTAGTAGCATGGTAATAGACCACTGTTGAAATCTCAGAACAGGATAGAAAATGCCCCTGCTCTCACAGACCTTATATTCCACTGATAAACATGGCAGGAACATTCGTAAATGCCTTTTACACTTCTCACGTATCAGATACATTACGTAATGTGGTTGGAAATTGGATTGAATGGCAAATAAGTTAGCGTTTTCTGGGTAGAAGTAAAACATGCTAGATTCTTTTTCTTTCCCAAAGGAGTATACCATGATAATTAAAACATTTATGAAAATCTAAAAGTGACCAAGGGAAAAATAATCCAAACTGAAATTGAAAAAAAAAACCATAATTTTTCCATATTTTTTTCATTTGTAATAATGTGAGGCGTGGGTGGTAGCTTTTACATTACAGCAGGACTCCCTACTTTATAGTTCATATACTCGTTGATGTACGTGGATCTTTAACCTCATAAAGAAGTGTTAGGGCAAAGCAACACGAAAAAATACAGATTGAAAACTACTTCTAATTTAAAATGTTAAATGGAGGTTAATTTCTGAAGTTAAAAAAGTAGAGTGATTAAATTCATAATTATACATAATAAGCAATATATAATTATAGAAATTGTATGTAATATTTTATATAACTGATAGGTTATATTTATATAATTCCTTATAAGAATTTGACTTGCTGGCATTACGTTCTGGATCTGGATCCCAGATTTCATGAATTGAGGCTTACCTGTATTTAAGAGATGTCAGGGCTGATACCATATAGAATGTGAGGGGACATTCTGTTCTCAGTAGTCACTGAAAAATGATATTTATGTAAGCCAAAAGAAACACACACGCACACATGTGCACACCAACACATACACTTTTTTACCCCCTAATATTTTTAGATCAAAATAATGTGATTTTTTTTTTTTTATTCAGAAGGGGTAAGAGACCCTGTTGTCATAAATCTCTACTAAGTGGTTTCCATCACATTTTTTTCCCTCTATTCTTTTTTTTTTTTTTTTTTTTTTTTTTTTTTTTTGAGAGACTCTCTCACTCTGTCACTCAAGCTGGAGTGAAGTGGTGTGATCTCGACTCACTGCAACATTTGCCTCCTGGGTTCAAGTGATTCTCCTGCCTCAGCCTCCTGAGTAGCTGGGACTACAGGTGCGTACCACCACGCCTGGCTAATTTTTTTTTGTATTTTCAGTAGAATACAAAAAAATTCTACCAAAAAATAGAATTTTTAGTAGAATTTAGTAGTATGGGGATGTCTATTGCACTTCAACACCACAGTATGTCCTCTTGCATGTATTTTCTACATTATGACTGTGTGAGCAAACGGTGATTATTGAATAGATCCTGCTTAATGATTTTGGTGGAGAAGTGAAACTCTTCCTTATAGATCAAGGCCTTATTTGCCTTGCCACTTAGACAGTTTTACACCTTGTGGCATCTTCTGTCAGCATGCAATTTCTTCCATTATTCAACGACTGCAAATGTGTATTGGAATTTCAATTTCCACACCATGGAGTTTCACCACGTTGGCCAGGCTGGTCTTGAACTCCTGAGCTTAGGCGATCTGCCCGCTTCAACCTCCCAAAGTGCTGGGATTACAGGCGTGAGCCACCATTCCCCAGATATACCCTCTGTTCTTTTTTTTTTTTCGAGACAGAGTCTCACTCTGTCACCCAGGCTGGAGTGCAGTGGCAGCGATTCCGGCTCACCACAGCCTCTGCCTCCTGGGTTCAAGGAATTTGACTGCCTCAGCCTCCCGAGTGGCTGGGACTACAGGCATGCACCGCCATGCCCAGTTAAGTTTTTGTATTTTTAGTAGAGACGGGGTTTCACCGTGTTGGCAAGGATGGTCTTGATGTCCTCACCTTGTGATCTGTCCACCTCAGCCTCCCAAAGTGCTGGGATTACAGGTGTGAGCCACGGCACCTGGCCTATGCCCTCTATTCTTAGCCCTGGCTTTTCTTCTCATAGATTGTTTCCTTCCTTGCAAAAGGTAGTCCCTGATAAGAGCTGGGGCACAGGCCCAGGCCCAGGCCCAGTGAGCACTGGCCTTCCCCCAATTACAGCATCTATAGTGTAGGTGTAAAAGGGGCTTTCTCATTATTATTATTTTGTGGTCAAAAGGTTGCACACACTATTTTTTTTCTGCTGCTGAAGCTTAGAAAGGGTGGAAAGCAAAATATTTTGATAATTATTCAGGCCATCAGGTTACATAAGAGATTCCATAGCCTTCTGCATCAAACTTGAACAGTTGAAACCACAAATTCTGTTTTTGCAGCCATAAAACATTCATAGCAAAAAAAAAAAAAAAAGAGAGAGAGAAACAGAAAATAATAAAATCCATTTTCCATTTGCTTGAAACTTATAAAATTTAATGTGGTGAAAAATGACAGTTTACTCCCTGTAGGAAACTGCTCAGAGCCATGTTTCATAGGCACGGTGTGGAGTTTCTAATACACACTTGCAGTCATTGAATAATGCAAGAAACTGCACGCTGACAGAGGATGTCACAAGGTGTAAAATATCTAAGTGGCAAGGCAAATAAGGCCTTGATCTATAAGGAAGAGTTTCACTTCTCCACCAAAATAATTAAGCAGCGTCTATTCAATAACCACCGTTTGCTCACAGTCGTAACTTAGAAAATACATGCAAGCAGACATACCGCGGTGTTGAAGTGCAGTAGACATCTCCACATGAAGACTGAAGACATTTTGCTATTAGCAGTAGTTAAATGTGGTTAATAGCATGGAAAACATTTAATTTTTTTTTTTCAGATGGAGTCTCACTCTGTCACCCATGCTGGAGTGCAGTGGCACAATCTCGGCTCACTGCAAGCTCCACTTCCTGGGTTCACGCCATTCTCCTGCCTCAGCCTCCCAAGTAGCTGAGACTACAGGTGCCTGCCACCACACCTGGTTAATTTTTTTGGTGTTTTTTTTGTTTTTTTTTTTGTTTTTTTAGTAGAGACGGAGTTTCACCGTATTAGCCAGGATGGTCTTGATCTCCTGACCTTGTGATCCACCCGTCTCAGCCTCCCAAAGTGCTGGGATTACAGGCGTGAGCCACCATGTCCAGCCATTTTTTTTTTTTTTTTTTTTTTTGAGACAGAGTCTCACTCTGTTGCCCAGGCTGGAGTACAGTGGTACGATCTGGGCTCACTGCAACCTCTGCCTCCCAGGTTCAAGCAATACTCTTGCCTCAGCCTCCAGAGTAGCTGGGATTACAGGCATGCACCATCATGCCTGGCTAATTTTTGTATTTCTAGTACAGACATGGTTTCACCATGTTGGCCAGGCTTATCTCGAACTCCTGACCTCAAGTGATCCACCCACCTCAGCCTCCCAAAGCGCTGGGATTACAGGCGTGAGCCATCGCACCTGGCGAATTATTTTTTTTTAAAGAAATGGTGGCACTAGTTATAACCTCTATATAATATAGTATTTGTATATTTTTTCTTTTTCTAATATATCATTAAGAGTAAGATCAAAACATTCAACGCACAGTGACAAAACTGTAGAGCTCCAGCTCTATAAGCAACTGGCAGAGTGGCTATAAACATGCCCTTAAACTCAACTGACCTTGATTTCTTTCCTATAAAGTTAATGGGTTGGACTAAGTGATTTCCAAGCCCAACTTCAACTAATATTCTGTAGGAATTTTTAGAAAAGGATAATTGCCTAGATGTTCAAATCAGTGGAGCATTGAACCAATGAACAACTGAAAACAAGAACTGTTTTGACTATATCTAAGTAAAGTTGAATATTATACGTGGTTTGTGAAATGTCTGTGTCCCACAATAGCTTTAATCATATCTTTAGTGTTTTACTATATTAATTGTCTGTTACCATAATTATGCTGTCAAATAATCCATCTCAAAACTTAGTGGCTTAAAACGGCGTAAGTATTTATTATTGCTCAAGGATCTACAGGTCAGTTGGACAGTTCTGCTGCTCTGGGTCAACCCTGGCTGTTCTGACTGGGTTTGCTCAAGCATCTGCAATCAGCTGGTGAACCATGTGAGACGTAGTTGCTCCTACGGACTGGATGTTTATGCCCCCCCAACCCCAAAAATTCAAAAATTGAAGTCTAAAACCTCAATATAATGGTATTTGGTAATAGGGCCTTTGGGAAGAAATTAAGTAATGAGGCTGGATTCCTTATGAATGAGGTTAATACCCCTATAAAAAGAGAAAAAGACAGGAGTCTCTGTCTGCTGTCCAACTTGTTGTGAGGACACAATAAGAAGACAGCCATCTGCAAACCAGGGAGAGCACCCTCTTCCATCAGATACCAGATCTTCCTGTCCCCTGATCTTGGACTTCCCAGCATCCAAAACTGTGAGAAAGAAGCTACTCAGTCTATAATACTTTGTTATAGAAACCCAAATGCACTAAGACAACTTAAAGTTTTTTTTTTTTTTTTTTTGAGACGGAGTCTCACCCTGTCACCCAGGTGGGAGTGCAGTGATGCCATCTCGGCTCACTGCAACCTCTGCCTCCCAGGTTCAAGGGATTCTCCTGCCTCAGCCTCCTGAGTAGCCGGGATTACAGGCGTGCACTACCACGTCTGGCTAATTTTTTTGTATTTTTAGTAGAGATGGGGTTTTACCATGTTGGACAGGCTGGTCTCGAACTCCTGACTTTGTGATCCGCCCACCTCAGCCTCCCAAAGTACTGAGATTATAGGCATGAGTCACCGCACCTAGTCTATTTAAAGTATCTTCTAATATAAAGTTCTATTCGCCTGTCATTTTAAATGGACTCAATATACTGCAATATTCTAGTGTAATGTTGGGCTCCTGTAACTCACAGAAGTCTAGATATATATAGAGATATAGATATATAGATACATATAGATACAGATATAGGTAGATATAGATATAGACATATAGAGAGATATATAGATATGTTTGTAAATATTTTGAGTAGTTTAAATACCTAAGTAAAAATGCCCAAGTTATAGATTGACATCACCAAGTGGTTTTGAAAAAATTTAGCTAGGGACAAGCCTTTAGCTACATCAGATAAGGAGTCTACAAAATTTTGTAGACTCATTCTACAAAATCTTCATCAGTGCTTTTCTTCCAATAAGCTTATAAAAGTACTGAGAATGCTTTTCCAAGCAAATGTTTTCTAACAATTCTGCAACTGCTCTTTACCAGGCATGTTCAAGTCCTACCTTGTTATTAATAGCCTCTCTAAATCCAGGTTGATTAAATATAGTTAAAAGGAGAGAACTATTTGAGACCAAACATGGTAGTGCAACGTGGTAACTCTTGTTTCATTTGCTGTGCCATCCAGACAAAAAAAAAAAAATCAGTAAATAATAAATAAGAGGCTGGGTGCAGTGGCTCATGCCTCTAATTCCAGCACTTTGGGAAGCCAAAGCGGGTGGATCATGAGGTCAGGCATTTGAGACCAGCCTAGTGAAACCTTAGCTCTACCAAAAATACAAAAGTTAGCCAGGCATGGTGGCATGTACCTGTAGTCCCAGCTACTCAGGAGGCTGAGGCAGGAGAACTGCTTGAACCCAGGAGGCAGAGGTTGCAGTGAGCCAAGATCACGCCACTGCACTCCAGCCTGGGTGACAAAGCAATACTCCATCTTGAAAATAATAATAAGAAGAAGAAATAAGAAAAAATGTTTATTATACTTTATATACATTGTGCCACAGAAAAATATAACTGACATACAGATGTAGACCATTGCTTTGTATTTTAGAATGAGTTCTGGTAATGTTTAGAGGAAAGAGATTTACCTTTATTTTCAGCATTTCCATAAACCTTTCAAAAACCTCTAATCTCTTGAAAGTATAAGATGAAGAAATACATTAGAAATTTCCCAATAGACAACCACAAAAATATAACATTACCACTTAAAACCAACATTATTCCTCCTCCTTGTTAGAATGTGGCACATTTGAGCATCAGATACAATTAAATATATTTGAAGACTATAACTGAATACTTTCTATGTAAGAAGTAGAAAAATGTCATGCTTGAAATAGGCAAATAAAAAAACTGAAAAGTAACCAAATATAAGACAGAGATTCTGGAATAAGCCATGTCTTCAGCATTTTAAAAGCTGAAGCCACAGCTTTTTATTGTTGTTCATATGTCTTAAGAGTATTTCCAGTTGGCAAAGCAATGACAAGGTGCATATAGTTTTTCATACTTTTTGTTATTTGTACAAAGCTATTTTGGTTAACTCCATAAAAACACAGGGAAATAGAAGCTTGAGGCCACCACTGAAATTATTCAAAACACAAAGAAAACCCATGTGTTTCATTCACACAGCAATTTGGGGTGAATGTGGTTTTCAGCCAATATTTTCCAGAAAAACCACTTAATCCCACAAGTTTCTTCTGAGTCTGAGACTCGACCAGAATCCCAGCTGACAGGCTTCATTCAGTCTGGAGACCCAAACTGGTCCGGGATATGCACTTAACATTTTTCTGAACTCTGGAAGATCAGAGAAAAATTACAGGTAATATGAAAATAGGAAATATTTGATGCCTTAGGAATTCTAGCAGGGCAGGAAAACACAGACTGAAACCCTACAACTGTGCAGTACAGTCGGAGCATCCTTGACTGTTTCCCATAGCTCTCATTTGATACTAACATAATCAGTATCAACACTCTGCAACCAGGCTCCCTGAGTTCATACCCAGACTTTACTGCTTACTAATAGTGAGAACCCTCTACCTTGGGTTCCTCACACATAACGTAAGGATAACAGTATAAACCACATAGCATTCTTGTAGGCAGAGAATGATATTGTAAGCATAAAGCTGCTTACCAGAGTGCCTGGCATATGTCAAACACTCACAAATATCAGCAATTATCATCACCATTAGTTATATACAAGCAAATGCATATAAAGAAGTCTGACCATAAGTTCAATATCATACTTACTGATGACCTAAAATCCTTATTACTAAGAAAGGAAGATCTGAGAACTGCCTTCCTCACTCTGGGCTCTAGTGCTCATCCGTGGCAAATCATTAAAGAGGATTGAGAATCCCATCTTTCAGTCAAGCTCACTCTAACCTCTGAAAGCCCCATTCATTTCTGGAATCATCAATCAGCATTTATGGAGCACCACATCAGACAGTGAGAAAATTAAAGAAGGAGGAAAGTCCCCAGCTCCAGACAGACTCATCACCCAGGAAAGAGACAGCCATATTAACAAATAATTGCCATGCCTTAATTCACACAGAAAGCTCAGGGCAACAAAGAGGAAGGGGGCTTATATTATGCCTGAGGGGGTTGGAGAAGGTTTGACCGAGAAGGGACATTAGATCCCAGTCTTGGAGGATGAGAAAGAGTTCATCAAATAGAGGAAAAGAAAAAAAAAAAAAAGGACAAAAGGACTCCACATAAAGAGTAGCAGATGCCAAAGCTTTGTGAAAGCTCTTATGTGTAATGAATATATCAAGTTAGAAGTGGCTGAAGCAAGAGGTATAACGCAGGGATCAAACGAGCAAGTTTGGAGAGGGAATCACTGGAATATATTCCTTCTCCCTATTGTGCAGAAAATTGAAATGAAAATTAACTAAAGCATAAATCACTTAGCGATCTCCACATAAACCTCAAGTCTGAAAAATAGGACCCCCAAAATTATACCTTCCCCCCAAAAAAAATCACTTTCTTAGTTAACAGTGCATTTTACTTGCTCTTGCAAAAATCTCCCTGCCAATGCCTTCTTTCCACAATCAGAATCTTTTACTTTTAATGTACCAAAGGAAACGAAGTAATATTTATTGTGTCTCTTGCATGTGCTTCTTAGAAAAATGGCATTAGCCTCATATGGAAACACTTTGACAGACCCCTGAAAATAATTCCTTAACCACAGACATGTCCTCTATTTGTCTGATCTCAAATTGCCTCAAATATCACAATTTCAGGTCAGATTTAAGGATATGACAGGCACTATCAGTCCATTACATATGAATGATATATGAGGTAGAGGGCAGAGGTGCTGGCACAGAAGACGGCCAGTTGTGGGGAAGCCCCATGCCTGGTTCCCTGCAGTATCTGCCTCCCTGGGAACTTTCCAGGCCCACCTGAAGACACTTACCAGCCAACGGCTTCCTCTGCACAAAGGAGAAGAGGAACAATGGAAGGTCTCTCTGTGTTCATCATCCAGATACCATCTCGGAACCTCACTGGAGCACGATTATTGGAGGCAAAATAACACAGATAGGATTTCACATGCGAGCTTTGGATATGGGGCTAACAAAGATAGAGGGACACAAACAACCCCTCTCCCTGAGCCCCTCCCTTCCTTACAACCCCTTGTTGCTCTTTCACTTCCAACTTCTAATTGGCAGACACCTGATCTGCATTTCAATTTCATTTTCTGAGCGCACATGGCCACTTGAGACTCCCTGATACGTGTGGGAAAGGGGTGGCCATGTTGCCTGCACCTGTTGTGGAGACCAGCCCACTGCCCCCCCTTCCTGCCACCCCCATTGTGTGCCACCTTATTCTGTTTCAGTAGCAACAGAAAAGAAGTCAAAGTCACCGGCATTCAACAGGAACACATACAAAAAGGAAGCCAGAAAGCTTCCTTGTACGTCTTCTCCCACCACCCTGAAAAGCCTGCCCAGTGGCCTATTTCAATAGTAAAGTGTAGCAATCCTATCTCTTTTCAGAGTTATGCCAGGTGAGAGTCGTAAAAGGCAACAACATAACCATTTCTCTAGATGGCCCACTGAGCATTATTGGTATGAATTGGTTACACAAACGTACACGCACACGCACACACACACACAACCTAATGTGAAACTACTCATATTCGATATCCCCATGTAGACCGTATCTATTACTTTTGTGAAAATAAAAAGATCGAAGATCAAGGGCACTGGGGACTTTTAACTTCCAAGAGAATACGTTGCAATACCAATAAACTTTCATAGCAACCACCTTGGAATGTAGACTGAAACTGAATAACTCTACATACAGATCTTAACGATGATGATAAGAACACACTCAAATTCAAAGGAGAGAAAGAAAGAAGTACAGCAGCTACCATCCTGAGCAAATGTGCAGCAATGAAACAAGACCACATTTTGAAGTTTGATGGCCAAATGCCTTGGTTGGTGTCTGTCACCATGTGGATACTAAAATGTTAGACTATAATGATTCAGTGGCAGTAATAATACATCATAAGACCTGGAAATAGAAAGAATCCATGAAATCATCAAATAATGCTTTGGCCAGCACAGGATGCAGTTCCCAGAGAATATTCCTTAAAGTCCCCCTTGGGTTGAGCTCTAAAGACCAAGTCACTTTATCCATCTCAGAAGAGAGTAATCTGTCCATCTGTAGTATCTGATTTCTGCTATGAAATTAAACTTTGGCCTTAAAAGCATTGTGCCATACCAAACTAGTCCTTGGTACCAGGTTTTCATTAAGGACCAGTTATAGCCTATGGAGGAGGCAGGAAAGGTCATTTTATCCATTCCCCTACCTCCGGGCAGGTCTTGTGTGAAATGACACCAGCCTGGCTCTTATTATAAAATCCCCATAGCAGGAAGTCCTATAGCCCCTGCAGTAATACTGTTTTCCCATGACATATAACCCTCATGGTTAGAAAGTGTTTTCTGCAGTCTAGACACACTCCCTCCCACCACAATTTTAAAACATGTTCCCACAGTATCAGAGAACTATTTACCACATTCAAGGCCCCTGAAGAAAGAAAGCAACTTAATATTGCTCCCTCTATATTGCTTCTTGTAGCATAGTCTTAATTTCAGCTGAGCTTTTTATATCACAGTTTATCAAAACAAAAGGTGATGCGGGCTTTTTGAAGGCAAGAGTTGTTCTTTCCCTTTTTGCCATTTGTGGGTACTGCTGGGGATTTTAATTAGTTGTAAAGACAATGTGGAAAGTAGAACAACATTCTTCCAATACTGTTAGTTCAGATTTTAATATGGTATGATGCAAACTGGCCTAAAGATCTGTTCAACTATTCAGTGCATTATTTCATTTTCTTTTTTTTTTTTTTTTTTTTTTTGAGACAGAGTCTTGCTCTGTCGCCCAGGCTGGAGTGCATTGGCGCGATCTCAGCTCACTGCAACCTCCGCCTCCTGGGTTGAAGCAATTCTCCTGTCTCAGCCTCCCAAGCAGCTGGGACTATAAGTGCCTGCCAACACGCCCGGCTAATTTTTGTATTTTTAGTGGAAATGGGGTTTCACCTTGTTGGTCAGGCTAGTCTCAAACTCCTGACCTCAGGTGATCCATCCACCTGCCTTGGCCTCCCAAAGTGCTGGGATTACAGGCGTGAGCCACTGCACCCGGCCCATTATTTCATTTTCATTACGTTGAAAAGATCATTTAAACATTTACAAGACTTGGCTGGGTGCAGTGGTTCATGCCTGTAATCTCAGCACTTTGGGAGGCCAAGGCAGAAGGATCCCTTAAACCCAGGAGCTAGAGATCAGCCTGGGCAACATAGGAGACTCCCATAAAAAAAAAACCTAAGTTAAATATGTAAAAGTGAATCCAAATCTTTAAAATATTCATCATAAACACGCTAATTATAGATCTTTATTATCTACTCTTTTATTACTTTAAATAGGTAAGAGGGCAGGACCTCTTATTGGCAATCCCCTATCATCTTACTTTAAATTGTTATACATAATTGAAAGTAATGAAATAGCATGTCTCTGCAAAATAAAACTTGTTTTTATTGCCTTTAACTGCTCTTTTCAAAATTCATTCAGAGTAATAAAACTTAACAGTCTTTCAGTAAGGAATCTGAAAATACATAATGCAAGTTTCTGCCTCTGACAACTTCCTTACTGGATGTTTTTAATTAACTGGTGAGTAGACACCTACCAAAAAGGTGCTGCGAGGAAAGAAATCAGAATTAATCACTTTCATGATAGTCTCATGTTCTCAAATTTAAAAAACTTAAGTTTACAAGAATAATTCATATTAAAATGCATGTTTTCATGTCAACATTTATGAAAACTTCTAAAATGTATCACATAGATAAAAATAAAAGGATATTTTCAAGTTAAGTCACTTATATTTCATATATATTTCAAATTTCGAGAAAAACTTGAAGGCATTAAATTTTAGAGGTAAAAGTATGAGCTAGTGCCTTTGATAATATATACACTGTTGCTTCCCTGTTTTGTCCTGCATTAAAGAAGAAGAGAGGGGCAAGGGGAGAGGAGACGTTTTCTTGAAGTTATCATTGAGGACAGGAGAACTTCAGTGAACATTCCAATGTGAATTCCCTTGTAAAGTTGTCAAAATAGAATTTCTTCACAAAGAATAAGAAAATTCTGTCTTATGAAATGTGTTTAAAAAAGAAATACCTTAACTCAAAGTGGGTCAATAATCTTAAGTATTTTCTTTCGTATCCAATAATGCAATGTGTCTATGAGCCCACAATATGTCTATTTGAGAGAATGATAGAAGTATCAACGTTTAGTACTCACATAAAACATGATAAAGGACCTTCCTCTTCCAGTCTCTGCCTCCAAAGAGAGACACACCTTTTATGGATTTCTAAACTCAGCCAGGGCTGTTGGGAAAACACTCACTTATCTATACCAACAATAACACTGAGCACTTTATTGAGTGCTTACCATGTGTTAAACACTTCACGTGCATCATATTATCTAATTTTCATAATCACCCTATGAAATACGCACTATCATGATTTCCATTTTACAGGTGAGGCTCGTTGAGGTTAAGTACCTTGCCCAAGGTCACACAGCTGGTAAGTAGCAGGGCCAGGATTTAAGCCTAATAGTCTGCAGAGCCTCCTATGGTATTTTATACAAGGCTTTGCACGCAAATCTCTTTAAGTAGCACCTTTTACTATCATTCCACTTCCCTGAGTCCAACAGATTTGACAGCTTGGAATCATTAGAAAAATAAAAGCACACAGAAAAGCAAATCAAATAGATCTGAAATAAAAACATTGCTTTAAAATACCTGTTTCCAATCTCATAACGAATAAGCATGAGAGGGAAATCAACCCTTCGGTTAAATTTTTTGTTTGTTTTAAAAGCTACTGGACATCAAACTGCCTTACTAATTCTGATGTAATCATCGTTCTGTAACTTTGAGTCACAGTTATAGCAGAGCAGGTCTTAGAAAAAGAGCAAGTGAGAATGAGACTAGCCTCCTACCTTTCTACTAGAAATAGTAACAGTAGCAGCAAGCACTTAAATCTGCCAGGGCACTTCTAGGAAAATTTCTAAACCATCTGTCCCCTTAAAAGAACAGAATTTAACTACACACAAAAAAGAAAAAAAAAAAGAAAATAATTACACACATGTCATTTTCAATAAAAAGCAATTTCTTATTTTAATTAAAGATTTTGTCTCTTTTATTCCATCATCTCTCATTTAACATAAACTATAAATAGGAACAATTCCATAATAATGAATTGCTCCTTTTTAGAGTTCAGCTGAATACTCACAAGTAGAGCTTCTGCATTATTTTAGATTTAAAAAACAATGAAATGCATAACTGTTATTAAATATGATTAGGTATTTTGCGACACAGGAAGTAATTATTTGACACAACAGGCAGTTTCAGTTGACCTTAGAAAGTTTGTCTCTCTCTCTGGTCAGGCACTCATTGCTAAGAGCAAACGGATGAGTTTCAAAGCACTGGTTTGGACCACTGGAAACAGATAATCAACAGATGATAGAAACATACCCTTTTTGGGGGGTGGTTTTTGTTGTTTTTTTTTTCTTCCAGATCTTGTCAAAGGATGATTGATATGTGTGGAGCAGCCCTTCAAACGCCAGCCACAGCCTGAGGCACTTCCTATAATCAAAGCACACGCCCACCCAGAACTAATTAGACATTAGATTAGTGTCAACTGATTGATTTAAAGCAGCTCTCTCTCTCTTTTCCCTCTCCTCCACCCCCCAGCAATGCAAGGATGGGGTTGGTGTACAAAATGACTCTCTCTCAACAGACAGACAAATTATTCATGGAAGCTTCAGGAAGGAAACCTAGAGACAATGCAGTGTGGCTAAAAAGCAACCAGAAGAACATTTCTGGAAGGGAAGGGTAGGGGGTTGGGGAAGAACAGAACAGAGAGAGAGAGGGAAAAAAAAGAGAATGAATCATGTTTCTGAGAGCAATGAAACCCCTCGGTCCAATTTGTTGAATTAAGTTAGAGAGAGTGTTTGTGATGTTTGAAAGAAAATTATTTGCAATTTAACCTTGGAGAGTTCTGAGTACATTTGGCTACAATTTAGATACCATTTTTCAAAGTCTTTTTCCTTCTTCTTTTTTTTCCTTTATAAATATATGAGCCGGGAACATTCAACGTTGTCTTAATGGATTAAGCAGAGACAAGGCTGCAAGGAGCAAATTAAAAATGAAATAGTTACAGCTGTTGGAGCTGGCATTGGGCAGAGAGGTAAAAAGGATTTCTCTTCTTACAGGATAAGGGAGATTTCACCAAGCCTTTGCAGAGTTCAGACATGCGTGCCTACAAAACGGTAAGAGTGAGCCCTCGCCTCCTTAGCCACTGCACACTTCAGCTGCTGCTTAAGTCTGTAGAGGGGCCCAAATAGTTGTATTTCAACTAAAAAGTGGGCGTATTCCCAGAAGAGACCACTGGAGTAGGAGGGCAGCCAGGGGTCAGTTTTCGACTTTTCATTTGCAGATTAAAAGCCTTTTCCATTTGTCAGGGTCTGCTGCTACTGCACTCTGTAGTCAGGGCTGATCCAACAAAAACACACCTCTGGAATTATTTCTGTAAATATGCCCCCCAACAGTCCCGCCCCAAGAAGTGCTATAAGAGCAGCAGAAATATATAAGAAAGATACTACTAGCCAATGGAACTCCAGCAGTCTTCA
The DNA here is from genome assembly GCF_028885655.2 of Pongo abelii. Lineage (NCBI taxonomy): Eukaryota > Metazoa > Chordata > Mammalia > Primates > Hominidae > Pongo > Pongo abelii. The sequence continues at coordinate 87,246,466 of NC_072004.2, forward strand.
TATAAGGACACTCTTCCATCTCATGGCTTGGAGAGGGCTAGAGAAAAGGAAGAGGGGTTAGTGAATGATTTGGGAAGAAGGAGCAGAGGGTGAGAAGAGCAGCAACAGCCAAACAGTGGAATTGGCATTCCTGTGAGTCATTGTGCATATTTTTAGAGCTCTTTAGAGCTTCCAAGGCTATATGTATTATCTCCTTGATTTCCCACAACATCCCTAGAAGACAAAGTATGTGCCATTATTAACTTACAGATTTGATATTTCATGCATTACAAATAAAATGATGGAGGCCAATATTTCTCCTTCTCCCTACCTAGGTTATGGAACAAGTCAACGATATGAAGACTCAGTCTCAGATATAAAGACTTCCAGTTTCTACTTACTGGTCTTCCAATATGTTGCATTGTCTCCCAACCCTCTGCCACAGTAGTATGTTTTAAGACAGAGTTTCGTTCTTGTTGCCCAGGCTGGAGTGCAATGGTGCAATCTCTGCTCACTGCAACCTCCGCCTCCCAAGTTCAAGCGATTCTCCTGCCTCAGCCTCCTGAGTAGCTGGGGTTACAAGTGCCCACAACCATGCCTGGCTAATTTTTTGGGTATTTTTAGTAGAGATGTGGTTTCACCATGTTGGCCAGGCTGGTCTCGAACCCCTGACCTCAGGTGATCCACCCACCTCAGCCTCCCAAAGTGCTGGGATTACAGGTGTGAGCCACTATACCTGGCTCTCAATGGTATTTCATACGTATATTTACTTTTCAAGTTTTAAATTTTGATACCCCATCCATATGAAAGCATTCTATTATCCGAAGAGCTATCCCTCTTAGCTCAATAAATGAGCCAGACCTCAAGCTGGAAATGTAGGTTACTAGAGACGATCTGCAGGTTCCAGAGGAGGAAGTAATAAACTCTGCATTCAATAGAGGAGAGATAACTCAGTTTTTATTTTATGCAGGAACTAAAGACTGAAGCTGATTCCCACGAAAGCAGTCAAGATGCAGGGAAGAAGGTATTGAGAACTTACGACTGCCCTGCAAAATATGTCCTGAAAAAGGACTGATGTTCCTGGAGTCCAAAATGCAACCGGCACCAGAGCAGAATTGAATGATTGTTATAGTTTTCTTGTATCGGGGTCTTAGCTCCTAATGACAGCTTCTGAGAACTACTCTGGTTGAAATATGAAGCCACAAAAGGGCATTAGTAGGTGAAGTCTGGACAATTCCTTCCATGTCACTGCTTCTCCCTGGCTACCTGGTCTCCCTGTGGAGACAGAAATTTAGAGAACAGAACTAGAAAGCCAAGAGGGGTGAGGCATAAGGGAGAGTCCTCCAAATGCCGATTCGGCAAATTTTAAGTTTTTCAGCTATAAACCTTTCAATACCTCAAAATAAATCCTTCAATTTTATATGAGAGTTTGGTTTCTGCAGCTGTAGATTTATGCGGTGTGCTGAGGCCAGGCCAAAAGAAGTGAACATAAACGATGTGACAGATAGCGTAAGGATGTTATTCAGCTTCTCACTCCGGTATGGCTCACTTAAGAACTTTCCAAATGTCAAGCATAACCCCTCTCACTAATTAGCTGCTAAAGCAGCTGATCTTCTGCCATGGACATGTGTCTCCCACTGCACAACTGCAGGCCCTCAGCTTGAGAGGTGCTGCAGAAAGCACTACACTTCCTCAACACTGGCCTGGGTCTGAGACACATAGCCCGACACATCACCCCAAGCATCACTGTTGCAGATGCATCTGTTGACCACAGACCTGCCCTCTCTGTGTGCCAAGTTCTGCTTCTTGGTTGCTCATGGGAAATGGAGTACTGAAATATAATGTGCTTCAGGAGCCAGCTATATTTACTAGGAAATTATTTAAGACAACAAGACAGTGTAGAACAAAATAAACCTATCACCATATTGCCTTGATTGAATTGCTTAAGAATAAATTAACTAATGGTTTTTGGAAATTATTATGAATCAGGCTCTATGCTAGTTTTCTCCCAAGTATCTTAGTTAAACTTTGTAATAACAGAGCAAAGTAGACAGTATCAACTTCATTCTGCAGAGGAAGAAACTAAAGATCAAAGAGGTTAAATGCTGTCTTAGTCCATCATATGCTGCTGTAACAGAATGCTTGAGACTGAGTGATTTATTAGGAACAGAAATTTATTTTCTTGTGGTTCTGGAGGCTGGCAAGTCCTAGATCAAGGCAAGATTTACCTGGTGGGAGCTACATCCTCACATTGTGGAAGGAAGGGCAGGAGGCCCAAATGCTTTGTGAAGCCTCTTTTGTAAGGGCCTTAATCTATTCACAAAGAAGAAGCCCTCATGGCCTAATCGCCTGTTAAATGCCCACCACTTAATACTATCACATTGACAACAACTGAATTTTAGAGGGTGCACATTCAAACAATAGCAAATGCCTCACCTGAAAAGCATCCAGGTAGACATTTGACAAATGACCCTGTCTCCTTTATCTTCAACATCATGTGATTAACTTGATAATTATTTCAAAGATAGCAACCTATAAATAGGAAACTGAAAATTTTTATCTAGGTAAAATTTTTAGAAGAGACCTAAGTTGTTTCTTGTCCATGAAAACCATGAAGGCGTTATCATCAGAGCTTCAACAAGAGAGTGGAATTTATTAACAATGACTTGGACCACTTTTTATGCAATTTTAATTTTTTCATAGTTTCATGTGTGTGAGTTCCACTTCTAGCCAAAATGAAATAAAAAGAACCATATTTTTTGCAAACTACCCATCTGACAAGGGATTAATACCAGAATATATAAGGAGCTCAGACAACTCTATAGAAAAAAAAAATCTAATAATCCAATCAAACAACGGGCAAAAGACTTGAATAGACATTCCATGAAAGAAGACATATAAATGGCAAACAGACATATGAAAAGGTGCTCAAAAATCATTGATCATCAGGGAAATGCAAATCAAAACTACAATAGGATATCATCTTACCCCAGTTAAAATGGCTTTTATCCAAAAGACAGGCAATAACAAATCCTGGTGACGATGTGGAGAGAAGGGAATCTTTGTACACTGTTGGTAAGAATGTAAATTAGTAAAACCACTATGGAGAACAGTTTGGAGGTTCCTCAGAAAACTAAAAATAGAGCTACCATATGATCCAGCAATCCCACTGCTGGGTGTATACTCAAAAGAAAGGAAATCAGTGTATTAAAGAGATACCTGCATTCCCATGTTTGTTATAACTCTGTTCACAATAGCCAAGATTTGGGAGCAACCTAAGTGCCTGTGAATAGATGAGTGGATAAAGAAAATGTGGTACTTCTACACAATGGAGTACTATTCAGCCACAAAAAAAAAAAGAAAATGAGATTTAGTCATTTGAGAAAACATGGATGGAACTGGAAGTCATTATGTTAAGTGAAATAAGCCAGGCACAGAAAGACAAACATCACATGTTCTCACATATTTGTGGGATCTGAAAATCAAAACCATTGAACTCATGGAGATAGAGCGTAGAAGGACGGTTACCAGAGGCTGGGAAGAGTAGTGGGGGTGTGATGGGAAGGTGGGGATTGTTAATGGATACAAAAAAATAGAATGAATGAATAAGGCCTAGAGTTTGATAGCACAATAGGGTGACTATAGTCAATAATTTAATTGTACATTTTAAAATAACTAAAAGAATGGAATTGGATTGTTTGTAACACAAAGGATAAATGCTTGAGGGAATGGATACCCCATGATGGGATTATTATGCATTTCATGCTTGTATCAAAACATCTCATGTAACATATAAACATATACACCTACTATGTGCTTACAGAAATTTAAAATAAACAATTTTTGGCTGGGTGCCATGGCTCAGGCCTGTAATTCCAGCAGTTCGGGAGGCCAAAGCAGGTAGATCACCTGAGGTTAGGAGTTCGAGACCAGCCTAGCCAACATGATGAAATCCCATCTCTATTAAAAATAAAAAAATTAGCTGGGCATGGTGGCTCGTGCCTGTAATCCCAGCTACTTGGGAGGCTGAGACAGGAGAATTGCTTGAACCCAGGAGGCAGAGGTTGCAGTGAGCCGAGATTGCGCCACTGCACTCCAGCCTGGGTAACAGAGCAGGACTCCATCTCAAAAAAATCAATAAATAAAATAAAGTAAAATAAAATAAAATAAACTTTTTTTTAAAGAACCATATTTACCTTCTTGTCTGAAACAAATTTTAAAATTTGGGACAAAAATATATGAAGCAATGGTTTTAAAGACAATGGACATTAGTCAATGAAGGACAGTGAACCCCAAAAGAAGAAAAACAGCAGAATAAGCCTCTATAATTGACCCAGCTTACTGCCTATAGAGAATCTCAAAAGTGCAGTACAGGGAAGGGGTAACCCAGGGAGCTTAGCATTCCCTTGGAGTTGAACAGACAGATATGATTGTCTGGGAAGGACAGTCAGCTAGAGTTTGCAGGACAGACTCACATATACAAAATATCATATATATGTATATATAATCATGCAGGGTGTGTGTGTATCCAAGAGCCCCTTATGATTCTCTATTATTTATATAGTCCTTTTGTGCATATAAATTTTTTTCCTATTTTCTTAGGGATATTATTTATATTTTTGAAATTTTCTTCTGCTCTTTGCATTGTTTCTATGCCTCTACTTTACTTTCTTTCTCTCTCTCTCCCTTTTTCTATTTCCCACCCTCTTCCCCATCTTTCATGTCGAAGTGGAGGCATCTGTCCATGCCTGGAGATCCTTGCCTATCAATTCCTGTATCTGCAAGAAAGGCTTTTGAGATGATGGGCTTCATTGTAGAATCAATGGGAAGGAACCTAACCATTTTGTTTAGGGAAACCCCCAAATATCAGCATATCCAGCTTTCTCAGGGGCTTTTTATTTTTCCAGGGAATCATTGACTGTCTCTCCTGAAGGTACTAGAGGAACTTGGCTTGTGGATAATGTACTTGGCATCCAGTATTCTACTCACATGTCAGTATGTAAGCCTTGCCCTAGTCCTGTGTTTTTTATGCAGGGCAAAACCATCACTCCTGGCTTTCAGTTTTGTTTGGTGTTCTCCAGAAAGTAAATCCTGCCTCCTGTTAGGGTAAGGCTTGGGATGTGTGAAAAATGTTGGATGCTATCTTTTAGTATTTTCATGTCCTTTACTCTTGCCTTCCTTCATTCTGTCCTTGGAAACACCTGCTTGAAATTCACTGTTTCATTAACATAAACAAGTTTTTAATTCACATATTTATCTACAGGTGCATGGGTTTCAGCTCCCTCCAGTCTGTTGAGTCATTTAGCAAACTAGTTGCCCTGTTCCCATTAGCTACCTGTTGAATAAATTACTTGTCCATTGTTTTCACCCTTCCTGATCCCTTTTTTTTTTTTTTTTTTTTGAGACGGAGTCTCGCTCTGTCGCCCAGGTTGGAGTGCAGTGGTGCGATCTCAGCTCACTGCAAGCTCAGCCTCCTGGGTTCACGCCATTCTCCTGCCTCAGCCTCCTGAGTAGCTGGGACTACAGGCACCCGCCACCACACCCGGCTAACTTTTTGCATTTTTAGTAGAGACAAGGTTTCACCGTGTTAGCCAGATGGTCCCGATCTCCTGACCTCATGATCTGCCCGCCTTGGCCTCCGAAAGTGCTGGGATTACAGGCGTGAGCTACCACGCCTGGCCTCACCCTTCCTGATCTTTTAACCTCGTGGATTTAAACTTTCTTTCAAATTGTTTTATGCTATGTTAGTAGGGTTTTGATAGAAAAAAGAAATGTACATGCTATATGTTGTATTATATGTATTCAAACGTGTGCTCAAACAAGGAGGAGTCAGTGTGCAGAGGAATCGTTTCCTAAATTATTATTAGCAAGCAATCCACCTTCTGAAGTGTGATGGCCTGGGCTCACACCCTTGCTTATCTGTTTATTTTCCCATTATGCAGATGAGCAGGCTGAGACTTACAATTATTAAATCAGTTGTTCAAGGTCACAAAGTTATAGTTCTATCTCAGGGTTGTTATGAGTATCAAATAAGATAGATCACTTAGCATAGTTACTATATCCTCATAACAGTTTAAAAATGTTATCTTTCACGATTAAACGTCTGGTCCTTATTGATTCTCCAACTTCTGAATATGGTGCAGGTAGGCCTGCAGAAAAGTGGAAAGTAGAAAAATTGGAAAGACACATGAAGGAACAGGACACATTATGCTCAGCCGGGGAATAATGGCATTTCAGTGCAAGTAATAGTAGCTATGTTTATTGAGGCATTATTCACAATAGCAAAGACTTGGAACCAACCCAAATGTCCAACAATGATAATGTGAATGGATTAAGAAAATGTGGCACATATACACCACGGAATACTATGCAGCCATAAAAAATGATGAGTTCATGTCCTTTGTAGGGACATGGATGAAATTGGAAATCATCATTCTCGGTAAACTATCGCAAGAACAAAAAACCAAACACTGCACATTCTCACTCATAGGTGGGAATTGAACAATGAGAACACATGGACACAGGAAGGGGAACATCACACTCTGGGGACTGTTGTGGGGTAGGGGGAGGGGGGAGGGATAGCATTGGGAGATATACCTAATGCTAGATGGCGAGTTAGTGGGTGCAGCACACCAGCATGGCATATGTATACGTATGTAACTAACCTGCACATTGCACACATGTACCCTAAAACCTGAAGTATAATAATAATAAATAAATAAATAAATAAATAAATAAATAAATAAATAAAATAGTAGCTATGTCAACTCAATTGTAGTACTTACATTTAGTTTTTTGGGTTTTTTTGTTGTTTGTTTTTTGTTTGTTTTTATATAAGCAGCTTTGGAAACAAAATGTGTTGGGAAAATAATAGAAAACTAATAATTCTTTCAATAGCATAGGCTGAATATTTCCTTAAATTGTAAGAAAAATAAAGTATAAACCTTTACGTCGTTCCTTGAGCAGATAGCTTTAGAGTGTACTAATGCTGCATTTAATTATATTTTCTAAAATCTCTTAATCTGCTACTTTTCTATTTGATTTTATCTTGTTTCCAAGTAATATCTGAAAGTTTCAGCCTGCAGCCTAAAAGGCAGGAATAACTGGTATCAGACTAGCTCTCCTACAATAAACAACTAGCAAACTGGAGAAAATATATGAAACAGTTTTTGGACACTGAACAATGATACATGGCTGTGATCCCTGAGAAAAGAGTAAAAATAAAACGAGACTTGTGATCACAGTGGCCTTCTGCCTGGAAGCAGTTTCTGAATCAGGTGCTGGAAACAAGCAAAATACAATGGTTTCCTTGAGCTTAAAAGACGAAAATCAGAGTTTAGAGGTGGCTGGAATTTGTGTGGCTGAGTATCAAAAAGGATGGAATCTATACAGCAGAGACCCAGAATCTGCATAGAGGTTTGCTTGAGTCTCTGGTCATGCGTGCTTAGAGTAAAATTCCACAAATCTAAACAAGGAACAAAGAACAGAGATAGAACAACTTATTGACAAGCTATCTGGAAGAAAATATTTGCATTTCATATATCTGAAAGAAGACTTCAATCCAAAATATGTAAAGAATACTTACAACTCAATAATAAGGAGCCAAACACACCAATTGAGAATGGAAAATTTGGCCAGACATGGTGGCTAATGCCTGTAATCCCAGCACTTTGGGAGACTGAGGCAGGTGGATCACCTGAGGTCAGGAGATCGAAACTAGCCTGGCCAACATGGTGAAACCCTGTCTCTACTAAAATTTAAAAAAAAAAAAAAAAAAAAAAAAATTAGCCGGGAGTGGTGGTGCATGCCTGTAATCCCAGCTACTTGGGAGGCTGAGGCAAGAGAATCACTTGAACCTGGGAAATGGAGGTTGCAATGAGCTGAGATGCCACTGCACTCCAGCCTGGGGGACAGAGCAAGACTTCATCTCAAACAAAAAATGGAGAATTTATTTGATCAGCCACTTCACAAAAAATGTATAAATGACCAGTGAGCACATACAAAAGTGCTTATTAGACAAAATGGAAATTCAAATTAAAACAAAGAAGGAGTACTTTATAGTCACTACCACATACTAGAATGGCTAAAATGTAAAAGACTGACAATACCAAATGTTGTAAATGTTGCAAAGATTTGGAGCAACTAGAACTCTACTACATTGCTGGTGGCAATGTACAACAATGTAGGAGAGGCCTGGGAATGGCTCTTGCTGTCCCAATCCAGCCAGAGGATTTTATGAAGCCTCTCCCTCAATCATTCTAGGGAAGGGAGACAGTAACAATAGGATGTAATTGAAACTTCAGGGTCTTGGCAACTGGGAGGAGAAAAAGAAATTACAAGAAACTGTCAGTCTCTTTGCAAAATAGACTGGCAGTTTCTTACAAAATTTAAAAATGTACCCACTCTGTGATCTAAGAATTCTACTCCTGGCTATTTATCCAAGAGAACTGGAAACATAAATCTCCAAAAAGATTCCTACATAAATGAATGTTCATAGCAGCTTTCTTTATAATAACCCTAACTTGGAAACAACAGAAATGTTCCTCAGTGGGTAAATGGGTAAACAAATTGTTTATATTCATACAGAGAAATATACTCAGCAATTTAAATAAGCTACTGTCAAATACAATGACAAAAAGGGATCTCAAAATCTTCATGCTAAAATAAGATATAAAGAATTCATGGTATGAAATTTTAGAACAAGCAAAACTAATCCATTATATAGAAATCAGATCAATAATTGCTTGGAGCAGGATTGGCTGGTAAGGGACGTAGACATTTTCTTAGATGAAAATATTCTGTATATTGACTTGTGTAATGTTTACATGAATATATAAATCTGTTAAAAATCCCCAAACTGTATATCGAATATCAGTGCTGTCTTAAGGTAAGAGTAGGCTGCTCTGCTGAGCTCAAATTATTATTAAATATTTCATTGCAACACATTTCCATCTACTGAACCATTTAGAAGATTTTTTTAAAAAGTGGAAAAATAAGTGTGATTTATTGTAATTAAATATAATTCAACAATATTTATTTTTAAATGTTTATGCTAATACTCTTCTACAGCCAAGAGTGATCTGAATTCTAAGGGAGGACCGAAGAGCTTTGGTGCACAATTAAAGAACACTTGGCAGTCAGAAGAAGATGAGGGACCTCTGCCCCTCATCTGCTACTATGGTGGGAATCTGCAAAGTCAGGTAAGGTGCATTCCCAAGTTAACTTCTAAATCTAAGGGACTGTATTAGTCTGTTCTCACACTGCTAATAAAGACATACCCAAGACTAGGTAATTTATAAAGGAAAGAGGTTTAATGGACTCACAGTTCCACATGGCTGGGGAGGCCTCACAATCATGGCAGAAGGCAAAGGAGAAGCAAAGTCCCATCTTACATGGCAGCAGTTAAGAGAGCTTGTGCAGGGGAACTCCCATTTATAAAACCATCAAATCTCATGAGACTTATTCACTACCATGAAAACAGTATGGGGGAAACTGCCCCATGATTCAATTATCTCCCCCTGGCTCCGCCCTTGACATGTGGGGATTATTACAATTCAAGGTGAGATCTGGGTGGGGACACAGTCAAACTATATCAGGGACCTATGAGGAGTAAGGATCAGCCAACTAGCTCATGATCAGAAGCATCAAAATTAGAATGAGATATGAAGCATTCATATCAAAAAGGAGTTAAAATGAAAAACGCAGATCTGTGACCAATGAAGACCAGAAATACCATGTGTCCTTCTTCGTAGAAGAAGGTACAATATCATAAGTTATTAGACCTATAAGCACAAGCATGGTAAGGCTAAAGAATGTTAACTACCAGCAGAGAATGCTAAAGGACTTGGATTATCCTACCCTCTTTACTGGTGACTCCTTTTCCAACTGACTGACTGTTAGTTGCCCGTGTTTACTCAAATTATGTTGGTATTCAAAGTTGAGTCTTCTCTGACTGCAGATCGAGAAAATATCCCAGAATATTTCTCTCTCTGCTACAAAACCATTTGAGAATAGAGACCAGAAATCTTGTCATTATAACAGCAGGAATCTACAGAAAGTTTGGCATTGAACTCCTTGAGACATATGTTATGGCAAATGATGTACAATTATAGGGAGAAATATGTAAGTCTACAGCATAGGTGCTAATCAGTCTGAACATTTTCTTAGCCCTGAATCCCATTCAAAGGAAAAATTTTTCTTTTAAAAGCCATGAATCATTAACATTTCAATACACCAAGCTTAGATCTGGCAACTTAAGGAAATTTTTCAGAGGAAAGGCACACAATCTAAGTGACTGTCTTAATTACCTGCATCAACCCAATTAATTTGTGGTGTATTTCAAGCTGAAACAAAGGCCCAGGAATGAGTCTTGCTGTCCCAACCCAGCCAGAGGATTCTATGAAGCCTCTCCCTCAACCATTCTAAGGAAGAGAGACAATAGGATGTAGTTGAGCCTTCAGGGTCTTGGCAACCAGAAAGGGAAGCTCTGCCTGAGCTCCTATCAGTGTGGAAAATCACTTCATAAGTAGCTACAGTGAAGACACTGTACAGAGAATCCAAGGGGCAGACTGTAAAACATCTATAAAGGGAAAATGTTTAAATTCTTCTTAAAGATGAGTCTTGCCATCTGAATCAACAGATGGCTAAAATGCAAAACCTCCTCTGAGATCTTTAACAGCCTCTTGGTTGTATATGGCTCCTTTTCCCACTATAAGTCATTATCACTGATGGATCCCAAACTGGATCCTGGGGGGATCCCCTGACAGCCAGGAGGTATCTACCTACTACCTGAGTGTCCCTACTCCTCAAATACTTCTTTGCCATGCTTATTCCACCAGATTAGACCCTGGCATGTAGCCACCAGCTTACAGTAGGCTTGAACTTTCTCTATGAGATGCCCTACTTTGAACTGTTCTGTGTAACAAATCAATACTTATGCAAAATAGATGAAAACCTAGGTGATGTGTTTAATAGGGAAGCTGAGAAGTATAACCTTTCTTGGTCTTATCGCCTGTAAAATTCCCCTTAGTCCATTTTTGCTATCTGAAAAGCCATCGTTGCAAGGTTTTTTTGGGGGGATTACAGTAGAAAAAAATCGACTAACATGCAAAAAGCACAAAGACAAATCATTAAATCCTTATTAATCATCAACTACTTGCTATGAATTATCCTGTTCTACATGTTTCCAAGGAAATAAAGGACAGTTTTTACAGGAAGTGAAAATATAAACCACATGCAGTGACCAAGTGGTAAGAAGTTAAGTGAGAGTAAAGAAATTGGGGCAGCTCAGGGCACCGGAGGTCTTGGGAGGAGACAAAAAAATCACATCAAGAAAACTAAAAGAAGAACTAAACAATTGCCCAAGACCTATTTTAACCATTTCACAAGTTTGCAGACTACTCTGCCATAGGGAAAAGTCCATGGTTAACACTTCTGGAAGAGCAAAAGCCCTAGATTACCCATATCCCAAGCTACTTTCAGCAAACAACTGAGTAGAGTCAATGAAAAGTCACTGCAGTCCCTCTAGGAATGGTAACATGTAGTAGCTTCAGGCCATGGCATCATGCAAATGTGGGATGGCCACCAGCCCACAGATTAGAGGAAGTGTTCCTGGACTGGAAGCCTGGGCTGGGCTAGATGGGTCTACATGGTTTTATTCAGGAGTCTCTGAGAAGCAACGTCTGATTTATTGTAGATGAGCCACAGCCTGGAATAAATGATATGGCATTTTATTTTTTCACAATCTGAAACATTTGATATGGTATTTTAAAATAAATAAGACAATTGTCTATGTGGTTGGGGTGCCTAACAAACACCAAATGCTCTGCTAGTTCTCATTTTCAATAAATGCACAATCTGGTAATTGACAAGCAAACAAACAAGAATAGGGTTAGTGCTTAATAGAGAAATGTGCAGAATGCTAGGTGAGTCTAGAAGAGGGTCTCAAACACACTCTCAGGCAAGGCTCCGCAGTGCAGGCTATATCCTGCTAAGGATAAGCTAAGGCTTGAAAGATGGACAAGGGTGAATTCCACACAGAGGGAGCAGCAGCATAATCTATCCACAGGAAGGCAGGCAGACCAGGGTGCCTGGAGTGTGTGAGGGTGAGAGGTGAAATGGCAAAGGATAAAGCCAAAGAGGAAGAGGCCAGCATCCAAAGGGTCTTCCTTATATGTCCTGCTAAGCAGCTCAGGGAAGCATGTGTCCATGTTTGTATATACATCCCACCTTATTCCAGAAAGGATTTAAAGTGGCTGTTGCTAAAGAACTTGGATTGTATTACGAAGGCAATTGAGAGTAATTGAAGGATTTCAAGCAGGGAATAACATGCTCAGGCATGCATTTAAGAAAGATTATTCAAGCAATGTAGAAAATAAATTGTTACGGGTTCAGGGAAAGGAATGAGACTTCAGGCAGTTAAGGCAGAATAGAGGCAATTACAATAATCCAAGGGAAAAATGATGCTGGCCTGGACTAATGCAGTGGCACTGGGAAGGGAGAGGACTAGAGAGATTTAGGCATATTTAAGATTGAGCAGAATAACTTCTAAGCTAGTGGACCTAATGATACTTAACGCTACAGGGGTAAACTGAGTAGAAAGCAATTACTCAGGAAATGTGTCTTGATCAGGAATCTGAATGAGGGAGACAAATGATCTAGATGATTTGTGTGATATTAGAGAGCATGTATAGCATGAAAATAATACAGTTTCAGGTATCATGAGTTTACTTTGAATTTCCATTCAAATCAGTAGCCTCTTTCCTTTTAAGCAAAGCCTTATTTCTCTCAAGGTACAAACTTCTGAGATTGTCCACTTGTCATAGCTACTCTGGAAACACTTAGCTCATTCTTCAAAAGAGTATTGTTGGTAGCAACACCACAGAACAGAAAAACACATCACACCATCAGGTAGAGTTCCCAGCATGCAGAAACTAGGGGAGGCGATTTTCTATACAAAGGGAAACCTCTTCCCAGATGAAGTGAACAACTCATACAGACCTCAAATCAGGTATTATGAGTCTCACCTGAAACCTGGAAGGTAATTAGTTCTCAATGAGTTAGACCTGAAACCACTTTTTAAAAAGTTTTTAAAAAACATTTTCATTGAAATAATTCATTTTAATATGAATACAAAATTTAAGAATCTCTTCAAGCCTATATGTAAACAAATTAGAGTGAAGGAAGAAGGGTTGAGAATGTGCTTTTGCCAACAGGGAGTTATTTTAAAAGACAATAGTAAAGATTTCCCTTTACGGAAAGTTAATACTTTTCTTCCAATATTTTCAATCAAGACATCGAATCAGTCCCTGAAAGGAAATTTTAGCTACAGTCAAACGTGACTCTGTTTTAAAATATTTATGTAGCAGTAAGGGGTTATTCAAAAAACAGAAAGATGGTTTAAGGTTAGGTTGTTTGTTATAGTGTTCATCAAGTCCATAAATTTAAAAAACAAGATAAAAAAGTAATCTTGAGAGATTTCTAAAAGATATTTGATAAATGTCAGTATTACACGGTATAGTTTGGCTGTGTCCCCACCCAGAACTCACCTTGAATTGTAATAATCCCCAATGGGGCCAGGTGGAGATAACTGAATCATGGGGGCAGTTTCCACCATACTGTTCTCATGGTAGTGAATAAGTCTCAGGAGATCTGATGATTTTATAAATGGGTGTTCCCTTGCACAAGTTCTCTTCCCTGCCGCCATGTAAGAAGTCCCTTTGCTCTTTCTTCGTCTTCTGCCATGATTGTGAGTCTTCCCCAGCCATGTGAAACTGTGAGTCCATTGAACTTCTTTCCTTTATAAATTACCCAGTCTCGGGTATGTCTTTATTAGCAGCATGAGAATGAACTAATACATTACATTTTGATTTTTTTAAAGTAATTTAGAAATAAGTGGACATTTACTCAGCTTGAAGAATGATGTCCCCAAATCAATACCTAACATCATCCAGATTGGCTAGAAAAACATTCATGAAGGCTGGAAATAAGAAAAGGGTGTCACTATTATTTAACATCATACTGGAAGTTCTAGGTAAATAACATAAAAGGGACAAATGTGTAAAAGGAGAAAACAAAGGTATGATTATTTGCGGATGATGTGATTATTTATGTAAACATGATTCAATTAAAAATTGAAATAAAAATATGGGGAGAATTCATTTTAAATAGACAGAATTAATCGACGTTCTGTCTGTAGTACAATAATGTTTTTAGAAAACAATAATTGAGGGAAAAAAGTGATCTCGTTGGAAATCTGTATTTTATTCACCTAGTTTTTTTATCTTCAGAATCAATATACCTATACACCAAAGACACATCCTGTTGATTTTAGAAGGCACTCATTAACTTATTTCATATATTCTTTAATTTATTCAAGAAACATTGCTGAGTGTGACTATTGTTCAGCTACTATCGTTCAGCACTAGGGAAACCATGGCAAATTCCTGTCATTTTGATGCAAGTATTAAATACAATATGCTATCAGAGCATAAGAGAGGACATAAACTAGTCTTGTAGGTTAGGGTCACTTGATCCAAATGAAGTGTAGGGGTTATTTAAATCCATAGAGGTAAGAATAAAGGAAAAGGTATGTGTAAAGTCTTTGAGGCACAGAAGAGCCTGATACTCTGGAAGAAATAAGGCAGGTGGAGCTAGAGTTTAGAAAGTGAGAAGGTAAGTAGCCTCAGAATCTCATTAGAGAGAGAGGAAGAGGCCAGGTCAACAGGGTAGAGTAGACTCCTGTAGCAATTAGGGGTTGTATCTTGACAACATTGAGAAGCAACCCAAGGTTTTGAGTAGAAACAAGAGAGAGCAAGGAAGTGATTTAGAGACTTTTGGGAGGGAGAATCTTTGATGCTTGGCCATTGCTTGAGGTGGCTGAATGGTGGTGCCATTTTCTGAGATAATGAACCCTGGGTGGGGGGTACAGTGGGAGGGTGGCCTGAAGCAGGAACAGGTTCCCAAGTAAATGTCAGTACCACTGTGGTTGAGAGAGAACATTCCCTTGGCTCTGACCACCCAGGTTCAAACCCATCTCAACCCCTTTGCATCAATATCTTCAACATTCAAATGGTTTGGGGGTTCCTCATTTGTACAATGGAGATGATAATAACAGGACCTTCCTTGTGATGATTCTCTGAAATTACCCCTGTAGTGTTGGGCAGAATGTCTACTAATGTGACTGTCATCTTGTAGGTGTTCCTTGGGAGTATGGTCCATTGTGTTTAGACATATTTATTCCAAAATGTCTGCAAACTTCCTGGAGGTGACAATTAAAAGGCATTTGGTGGCTGGGCACGGTGGTTCACACCTGTAATCCCAGCACTTTGGGAGTCCAAGGCAGGCAGATCATCTGAGGTCAAGAGTTTAAGACCAGCCTGGCCAACATGCAGAAACCCCGTCTCTACTAAAAATACAAAATTAGTCAGGTTTAGTGGTGCATGCCTGTAATCCCAGCTACTCGGGAGGCTGAGGTAGGAGAATTGCTTGAATCTGAGAGGCCGAAGGTTGCAGTGAGCAGAGATCGTGCCACTGTACTCCACCCTGGGCAACAAGAGCAAAATTCCATCTCAAAAAAAAAAAAAAAAAAAAAAAGAAGGAAAAATAAAGAAAAAGACATTTGGCTATTAAGGCCTGGATCTCTGGAAAGAGACCTGGGCTGGAAGTATGCATCTGGAAATCAGAATATACATGGTATTCAAAGTATTTTAAACAATGAGAAAGGGTAGATTACTAAATAAATGGTTTGTGGTATAACTGACTAGTCATTAGGGATAGAAAACAAAGTAAGATTCTTCCCATAACCTGAACATGTAAATTTAAAAGGATTGAATGTTTAAACATTAAAACAAATGGAAATGTGACCAGCCTGGCCAAGATGGTGAAACCCCGTCTCTAGTAAAAATACAAAAATTAGCTGGGCATGGTGGCAGGCGCCTGTAATCTCGGCTAGAGAAGCTGAGGCAGGAGAATTGCTTGAACTGGGAGGTGGAGGTTGCAGTGAGCAGAGATTGCACCACTGCACTCCAGCCTGAGTGACAGAGCAAGACCCTGTCTCAAAAAAGAAAACAAAAACAAATGGAAGTGTTAAAATATTACTTTAGGATAAGAAAATTATTTGTAAAACAGAAACAAAAAGCAAAAGCCATGAAATAAAGTACAGATATATTTGAATGCATTGAAATTTTAAACATTTACATCAAAAATATGTACATTTTAAAGGGACAACATAAAAAGTAAGAAATAATCTCATTGAAAAGTAGATAAAGCATATGATCAGGTAAATAACAAAAGAAAAACTACAAACTATGTCAGCATCACATAATAGTTGCCTGTCAAACTGGCAAAAAGAAATTTTAATTAAAATCTATTAAGTGTTAGTAAAGATGGAAGAAAATATGTGCTCTAAAGCAATAATTTTATAATTCTTTGCTCATTTACGAATAAAATAACTTTCTGAAATTATAAATGCTTTCAAATTGTAAATGCTTTCGTATTTCAATATTGTTTTTTGTAACTTTAAAGTGCTGCAATATTTTAAGTATTGGCATTTAAAAATACAACTATTTCTCTTTTACTTTTTTAGTGTTATGTAAATCTAATTATTATTTGATATCCATCCTCATGCATGAAAGCCTCTTCTTTAGGATACGGAAAGTTAGTTTTGTTTTCTCTTTCAGTCTATATTTTATCTCTCTTTCTATATTTTGACCCTAATATATTTTGTGCTTCTACAATTGTATTGATTATCTTTGGATGCTTGTATACAACAACCAAAAAAAAGTATCTAATTTGAAATTTTAAATAGAAATTTGAACGTTTTATTTCCTGTGACTATAAATCTTTTTTGGACTAAGTTATGTTTGCAGTTATTAGTAGTCTGTAATTGAGCAGAACTACATCCAAGATTAACTATTTTGTAGATAATTACTAAACATAAGAAGTAAAATTTTAATGGATATTTATCTCTGTGACGGGCAGGGTAATAACCTCCCAGAAATATCCTCACCTGAATATCTGAAACTGGTGAATGTGTTTCATTACATGGAAAAAGAAGCACAGCAAATAGAATTAATCTTATGGACCTTAAAATAGGAAGAATATCCTGCATTATTTAGGTAGGCCCAAACTAATCATATAAATCCTTACAAGTAGAAAGGGAAGGCAGAAGAATTGGTCAAACAACAGAAATTTGTTTTCTCACAGTTCTGGAGGTTAGACGTCCAAGATCAAGGTTCTGGTTAATTTGGTTTCTGGTGAGGGCTCTCTTCCTGGTTTGCAGATGGCCTCCTTCTTGCTATCTTCACAATAACCTTTCTCATTTCCCTTTCAGAGACAGAGAGAGAGAGATAGAGAGAGAGATCTGCTGTCTCTTCTCATAAGAACACCAAAGGGCTCACCACTGTGACCTCATTTAACCTTAATTACTTCCTTGGGGGCCCCATCTCCAAATATCGCCACACTGGGACTTAGGGTTTCAACATGTGAATTTAGCAGGAAACAGAAATGTTCAATGTATAACATTCTGCCCCAGGCCCTCAAAATCCATGTCTTTCTCACATACAAAATATATTTATTCTATCCCAACGGCCCGCAAAGTTTTAATTCATTCCTGCATTAAGTCTAAAGTGTAAAGACCAAAGTCTCACCTAAATATCTGGCCAGGCACGGTAGCTCATGCCTGTAATCCCAGGACTTTGGAAGCCCAAGGTGGATCACTTGAGGGCAGGAGTTCAAGACCAGCCTGGCCAACATGGCGAAACCTCATCTCTACTAAAAATACAAAAATTACCCGGGCATGGTGGTGGGTGCCTGTAATCCCAGCTACTCAGGAGGCTGAGGCAGGAGAGTCGCTTGAACCCAGGAGTCGGAGGTTGCAATGAGATGAGATTGTGCCACTGCACTCCATCCTGGGTGACAGAGTGAGACACCATCTCAAAAAATAAATAAATAAAAATAACTATCATCTGAAGCAAATATGCAAGGTACAATTTATCCTGAGGCAAACAAAATTCCTTTCCAGCTGTTAACTTGTGAAACCAACAAGTTATGTGCTTCCAAAATCTAGTAGTGGACAGGAATAGAATAGACATTTCCATTCCAAAAGGGAGAAATCAGAAGAAAGGGGTGATGAGACTCAAGAAAGTTCAAAACCTGACAAGGCAAATTCCATTAGATCTTGAGGCTTGAGAATAATCCTGTTTGGTTCTATGCTCTGTCCTCCAGTACCACTGGAGTGGCAGTGTCACCGTACTGGCTCCATAGAACAGCCACCCTCTTTGGCTCTACAAGGAGGCCTCAACCCCACACCTGGCCCACTGAAGCCAAGGAGGAATCAGACTTACCCCTAGGCCTGTAGGAGCAGTGGAAGCCCTATGGTCTCTGAAATGCTTTATAGGTCATTCTTCCCTTTTCTTGAAGGACAATGCACGTTTAAAGCCAGATAGCTCTACGGACTTGTCCTGTATCATCCCAGAAGTCCAACTGCCTCCCTTTGTTCTGTTTCACTTTCTCTGTCCTTTTTATTTCCAACTGGAGTTTCTCTGCTGTTATGATTGCATCTCTTTCTGGCTTCAGCTGCAATGGCTGCCTAGACCTGTGGGTCACAGCCATGCTAATATCCTTATTAAACGGTTGTTCAGCCACACCCTTAGTGTTTTCTTCAGAACATGCTCCATCATTTGCTGCAACATAGGCTGAAAATCTTCCAAAATTTCAAGTACTGGTTCCTTTTTGCCTAACAGTCCTTTCAATATATCTCCCCCCGTCACATTTTCCTCTAAGCAGTAAGGAGAAACAAAGCCAATCCAATACTTTGCTTAGGAATCTCCTCAGCTCAATACCCAATTCTATCACTTGCAAGTTTTACCTTCCACCACAAAACATGAGAATACGATTCAGCCAAGTCTGTTGACATCTATAACCACTTTACGGTACAGGTGGAATAGCTGGCTGCTCTATTTACTAATTTTATCCAATTCACGCAGGAGTCCCCTAATTCTCCCACTGAATTCTGAATTCATTTTTAGAATGTCTGATGTAAAGGGAACACAGTTGTGTGGGTTGTTAATATTTCTCTACCTGTGAGAGAAACTTATCACAAGGAAAATTGCCTTTCCTCCAGCTTCCAAAAATGCATTCTTCATTTCCATCAGAGATCTCCCCAGAACGGCCTTTACCATCCATGTTTCTACCAGCATCCCATGCATGGTGACAGATGTGTTGTCTAAGACGACAGAGCCTTCCTCCACATCTCCTTTTTTCTTCCTGAATGTTCACTGGAATCACCTTAAATGGTTTTAGTCAAGCTATGTTGCCACCCAATGAAATGCTACATAGAAGGCGTTATCTCAAGATCAAGAGCAGCTTCAATTGTAAACAGGTAAATAAAGTGACCAAGGACTTCTTCATGGCTGACTTTTTCACTGGCCTGGACAAAAGTCCTTACAGAGTATTGGTTCAGGTGGAATAGCCATCTGCTCTCTTGCTTCTCTAATTTTATTAGATTCATGCAGGAGCCTCCTAATTCTCCCACTGAGTTCTGAATTCAATTTCAGCATGTCTGATGTAAAAGGTAACACAGCTGTGTGTGTTGCTAATGTATTTCTACCTGTGAGAGCAGAGATGACAACTCTGATGGAAGCGTCTTCATTTTTTTAAAAAATGTGCAGAGAGGTAAGTTTTTCTTTTCTTTTTTTTTTTTTTTTTTTTTGATAATGAGAAGACAGAACCTTCTGAGGCACAGAACACACTGAAGAAAAGGCCATGTGGATGAGCCATGGAGAGAGACTAAGCTCCTAGGGCAGGGAAGGGAGGATGATGTTCAGAGTCCGTAAGAATAATTCAGGGAGAACACAGGGTTGCCAGGACACTTGGAGTCCAGCCCTGCTTCCCCACTAGTTAACTGTGTGACTTATGCAAGTCACTTAACCTCCCGTTTTTATTCCTTCTTCTATTAAAGAAAACCAAGGATTAGATTAGATGGCTTTTAAAGATTTTATTTCTAGTTCTAAAATTCTACAGTTGTTACTATGTTCAGACATTCTTTCACATGCTCTACTAGAAGCTCCACCTTCTTTTAATAAATTCTATTTACTTGCAAGTGGTTGGACTATTAAGAAAAGCAAATTGTTTAAATAATGTCTGACTTTTTGACTGACTTGACTCTTAACAGGCCAGATATATATGTGTATATATATATATAATTTTTTTCTGGGTAGTGAATTTTTAGGTACATCAATCAAGCAGCCAGTATTTATTGCATGGAGCTAATTAACTTTCAAAATGACATTTTCATTTGTAACATTGGTTGAGATTTGAACTCAGATCTCATCAATGAAAAGCAGCTGCGCTAATAACCCAAGTCCCACCGAGCCCCCTAATTCTCCCAGCTTACCCTCACCATAAATGTGATTAATTGCAGGTTTATGGGAGTTCTCAGTTACTGTGAAAACAAATCATTACCAGAAACTGGCATTCCCAATTTATTTTATTTATTTTATTTTTATTTTTATTACTTATACCCTATTCTCCATATTTTCCATATGTTTTGGGTCCTTCTCATCCATTCAAGACCCTGTGGAAAGCTCAGCTCACCCCCATCTGCTGATAAACAAGAACATTTTGTCGTTTTCTCTTCACTCTTTCATTCTTAACGTGTAGAAATAATGGTACTTTGCAGGAAGACATGAGGGAACAATGCAGTTGACAGCTGGACAGAGTGAAGACAAAGATGTATGTGGTTATTCCTCACTTCAGGTCAGTACAGCAAACACAAAACTTCATCCACCTACAAGATTCAGGCATGCAAGAGGTTAGGAACTTGGAAGTGGGCAGAGGGATCTGATAGTGGCTTCTCTTTACTAAATTCTCATTCACTTTGTTACTATTATGGTAAAAAAAATTGTATAAGGAAATCTAGAAAAACAATTTAACTTTTTTCCTCTTGTTTTCAAGCCCCCCCAAGTAGTTAGATTTAATCAAGTTTGCTTTGAGGGATCTGTAACATACATTAAGACATGTAGCAGGAAGTGCCCTGAAAATCTGATGGAAAGAGACACGTCTTACTAAGATACCAGGAACAGAGAAAACAACCAATGCAGTCAAATATAACCCTAAATCTGAAGTCCTGGGGGGCAGCCTCTACTACCAGTCCTTAGTGTCCAGTGGAGTTGTCTCTTAACTCTGCATCTCTGTACGCATCAGCATTTCTGGTTGAGTAGCAGCAGGAATCAACTTATTTGGCAACAGTGAATAAGAGTCCCCATCAATATCAGGTCAGTTGTTTAGTAAGAATGTGTTTGTGAGTGTGTGTGTGTGTGTGAGAGAGAGAGAGAGAGGCAGGCTTATGCCTTAGACTCTCAGATCTCCCAAGTCCTTCAGCTTTGTCAACTGTGACAAAGGTGTAAGGCCAACTTTTCCATGAATATCTACATACATTGCCTTGATCCCCTATCTTCAGAGACAGGCAAGGGATCTCTCTCTTAAAATATATGCTTTCTAAAGGAACTTAAGCTTCTCATAGTCACTTCTTTCTCCAAGCTCCTGATCTTGCAGAACGTTCCCTCTCATTTACGTCTCATATGGGTGTTCTCTTGTCCCCACCCAATATAAACCTAGAACCAATACCCCTTGACTTGACTTTCTCCAAATACCACTATCCAGAGCCAGTTCTGTATGATCAGTGCATAAAGAAGTTTGAAGTTAAACAAGTTTGCAACTAAACAATGAAACAAAGTAGTTTCATCACAGGGTATCAGAGTAACACATGGAGCACATCACTGCATTAAAATTCCATTGACTGGTGGGGGGTGGGGGATGGGGTGCAGTGGCTCACGCCTGCAATCCTAGCATTTTGGGAGGCCGAGATGGGTGGATCACTTGAGGCCAGGAGTTCATGACCAGCGTGGACAACATGGTGAAACCCCATCTCTACTAAAAATACAAAAATTAGCTGGGCATGGTGGCACACTCCTGTAGTTCCAGCTACTCGGGAGGCTGAGGCAGGAGAATCGCTTGAAGGTGGGAAGCAGAGGTTGCAGTGAGTCGGGATCACGCCACTGCATTCCAGCCTGAACAACAGAGCAAGACTCCATCTCAAAAACAAAACCAAAAAAATTCAATTGGCCAATCCACATTAGGAAATTTCTCACTGGCTGTCTCTGCCTTGTGCCTCTGATTTTGACTTCCTTCTTTCTCTCATGGCCAGCCTCCAGCTTCCTCCTCTTCATGGCTAGCCATTCGCTCCTTCTGCAAAACACTACAGCCCTCCATCCCCTACCTCAAAGGCACCTGGCCCACTTTAGCTGCCCCAACACTCATTCAGGTGGCTCTAGAAAACAAAGGTGGGGTTACTTTCTACCATGGTCAAATTCTTAGGCTGGCCCAACTTCCCCAGCAGTCTTTGTAAGCAAAGAGGAATGATATGGAATGTTATCTCCCTAACGTGAATAATATGAGCACCCTTAGAAGGTGGAACTGCCAATAGGACCATTTGCCTTTTGTTTTGTTTCTTTTTCTTTGAGATGGAGTCTCGCTCTGTCACCCAGGCTGGAGTACAGTGGCGCGACCTGGGCTCACTGCAACCTCCACCTCCTGGGTTCAAGCGATTCTCCTGCCTCAGCCTCCCAAGTAGCTGGGACTCCAGGTGCCCACCACCACGTCCGGCTAATTTTTTGCATTTTTAGTAGAGATGGGGTTTCACCGTGTTAGCAAGGATGGTCTCGATCTCCTGACCTCGTGATCTGCCTGCCTCGGCCTCCCAAAGTGCTAGGATTATAGGCGTGAGCCACCATGCCCAGGTTGTTTCTAATAGTATATTTTGTTTGCTACTTAACATCTCTCAGAAGCACTCACACTCTTGCGATCTCTTTCTTGTACACATGCGTGCACACACACACACACGCTTTAACTCACATATTCTTTTTAAAACCCACACACTGGTAAGCAACAGAAATCGATGCACTACTCAGGTCATCCATACTCTTTCAGTGTCTACACCAAGGGGACAGGGGAAGGCAGGAAAGAGGAAAGTTAAAAAAAAAAGCAAGCAATAGGAAATGCAAAAAAATGGAAGTAGGAGGAGAAAGGAAGGAAGAAATGAAGTAAGTAGTGTGTTAGTGTGTTTGACAGCAGAGGATCAACGAGCCATGGGAAAGTGAGTTTTTTGTTTGTTTGTTTGAGACGGAGTCTTGCTCTGTCGCCAGGCTGGAGTGCAGTGGCGCAACCTCAGCTCACTGCAACCTCCGCCTCCTGGGTTCAAGCGATTCCTCTGCCTCAGCCTCCCAAATAGCTGGGACTACAGGCAAGCACCACCACGCCTGGCTAATTTTTTGTATTTGAGTAGAGACAGGGTTTCACCATGTTGGCCCGGATGGTCTTGATCTCCTGACCTTGTGATCTGCCCACCTCGGCCTCCCAAAGTGCTGGGATTACAGGCGTGAGCCACTGCGCCCGGCCGGGAAAGTGAGTTCTAAGTGGGTGGGATGACTGCCCTGTCAGCTGTTTCTCCCTGTTACCCATCTGGACCCTGGCATCATCCCTAGTATGGGGCCAACGTGTTGACATAAAGCCACATGCACAGGGAACATATCTTTGCAGAGACATCACATGGACACACATATGGGGCTCCCTCTCTTCCCCTGCAAAGGAAGACAGCCAGAGGGGAGGGAGATTCCTGGGATGCAGAAACAAAATACACACAGCACCAATAACTGACCTTTTTTTTCTTTTTTTTATAAATTGTTTGGCCTATGTTAAAAGGTCATAAGGCATTCAGCTGATTCTCTATGTGTTAATAAAGAATAGCTTCACTTTTATGTTTTCCCTGTCCTTGAGGCACAACATAGGTCAGAAGTTGGGACTGCACAAAAGAAATTCAAAACATCCAGATCAGGGTCTGTGCGTACAGGCAAGGAATGGGAAGCTACATCCGCAGGAGGTCTCTTCTTGTACTATTTCCAGCCTTCTAATTCACCCTTTTGAGGTTTAGTAAAGTAACCACAGTAGCCAAAACTGAGGGTGTTAACACAAATTAAACCTCAGATCCCTTCAAAGCTTCCTCCTGGTGACTCCAGAGCTCCCACATAAGCCCTCCACCCTGAGCCACCAACACCCGCATCGAGACCAGGGCTTTGGAGAGGATCATGCCACAGACACATCTTTCTATGTGTGTGATACAGCCTCTGCCAACTTGCAGTGAGACCTTGGAGGCCAAATATAACCAGTTGCAGGAGTCCCCATCCTGTGTCTAAGGCATCTGTGTGTGGAGGAGGGGAGGTTATTCCCTGGATGCTGTTACAGCTGGGGTTAGAGATCACCAGGCTCCCCAGGAAACCTGGAAAGCATCTTACTCAAGCTGGCATTTGCTCCTGGTATGCGTGATCCTTCCCTCCCACCAAAATCTACAACTGTATCTCTCAGGCTTTTGGGCCACTCATTATTCTCACAGTAAAATTTCTTTAATCTATTGGATACCACAGCCTCCAAAAAAACTCGGACAAAAGGGAAAATGAGAGAGTAGACACAAAAAAAAAAAATTGAGAAATCACTTGAAAACTGACCCCAAATTACAGGGGAACATTTTTTTTTCAAGTTCATCCTTCTGAAGTATGAATTGCACCAATTTCTTCTCCAACTTCATGACACTTTCGCCTGGATTCTTAAGAAATCCTTGCCATGTTCTAGTTTCCACTAATATCCCTGTCTTCCATATTATCAAGTTATCATTCTGCAAACAAACATCCAATTATATTCATATATTTTGTCTTTAGTGGTTCCCTATTCTCTATACCAGGGGTCCCCAATCCCCCGGGGCTGCACAGGAGGTGACGGCAGGCAAGTCAGCGTTACTGCTTAAGCTCCTCCTGTTAGATCAGCAGCCAGCGGCATTAGATTCTCATAGGAGCACGAACCCTATTGTGAAACATGCATGGGAAGATCTAAGTTGTGCACTCCTTATGAGATCTAATGCCTAATGGTGGAAAAATTATCTTCCATGAAACCAGTCCTTGGTGCTAAAAAGTTTGGGGAGCCCTGCTCTGTAGTATGAAATATAAAATTTTAAAAACATGCTTTTCACAGACATTAGAATATGTACATGTTCCCACCCAGACTAGGGACATCCATGTCACTATTCCATTACATAGTCTATATGACTCTCCTTCCAGACATTCTTCCATTTCTGGTATTGACAAAGTGTGACTTCTTCAAAGGCCAACCTATTTGACCATTTGCTCTGTAAAGTCTTCCGTAATCCTTCAAATAGAGATACTTCTTCCTCTCCTCTTTTCCCTGATGTTTGCCTATAGGTATCCTATTGTAAACTCTTGTTATCTTAGCTACTAGTTTGGCTCCTGTAATATCAAGTAAGCTCAAGGTGAGCATAAACTGCATTTTTAGGTCCCAGTGTAAGACAAGGCATATAGAAGATGTTCAATAAATATGATACATATCAGAGGAAAATGAATGAATTCATAAACAAATGCCTCATTCAGTGGCCCTAAAGAAAAACACACTTGGTCTGGAAAATGTTAAAGAGTGGTTAATCCACATGTACTTCTGTGAATTTACATGCATATGTAAAATCATACAGTTCATGTAAAAACTAATGTACAGATACACATCAAATTCATTGCTTTATATTTTCTGTGGGTACATGCATGCAACTTCAATGTTTCAGTTAAAAATAAAAAAAGTGCCCCAAAGGTCTTTCAGAGTCAGGTCTTTCTGTGTTGTTTTGGTTTTTCTTTTTGATTTTCTAATCACTACTAGGGATTCAATGATAAGATATACCCCATTTTTTTAGCTATCCTCCTTGGCTGAAAGACAGCTTAAATTTTTTTTTTTCCTACTAGGAGCAATTGCTGCTATGAAATCCTTGGGCTTTCTACATCCTTGTGCACATATGTGTATTTTTCTTTTCTTTTCTGTTTTCTTTCTTTTTTTTTTTTTTTTCTAGACAGAGTCTTATTCTGTCACCAGACTGGAGGGCAGTGGTGTGATCTCAGCTCACTGCAACCTCCGCCTCCTGTGTTCAAGCGATTCTCCTGCCTCAGCCTCTTGAGTAGCAGGGACTACAGGCATGTGCCACCACGCCCAGCTAATTTTTGTATTTTTTTAGTAGAGACGGGGTTTCACCATGTTGGCCAGTCTGGTCTTGATCTCTTCACCTTGTGATGCGCCCGCCTCGGCCTCCCAAAGTGCTGGGATTACAGGTGTGAACCAATGCGCCTGGCCGTATGCAAGTTTTTCTTAAGTGTAACACCTGAGAAAAAGAGTTGCTAGTTCATAGGAAATGTCCATTTTAAATGTTAATAACTTCTACAAATTTACCCTACAAATTGGTTTACAAATGTAGCTACTTCAATCTTTCTACTCTTTCATACTCCCATTTTACACTTCAATAAATTCTAATTGACATCTTCTAAAAATATAGTTCCAGATTTTTTTCAGTGAATGCTTGTTAAACTTAACATCAAATTTTCCTAGTATCATTGCTAACCTTTAGTTCTTCTATCTCATTAGTTTCTCTTGGATTCATCTTTCTTGTTGTTGTTATATAGCTTCTTATAATACCTTCAGAGTGTTTGCAGGAGTTTGTCTTATTACTCATATGTAGAAACCTATCTTCCTTTCAAACTCATGCTTGAATAATAGCACTAGGTAGAGAGTTACGGGCTAAAATAAATTTTCCTGTAGCGTTTTAAAATTTAAATTTCTTCCAGCATTTAAAGTGCTTACTGTATTCTTCTGTCTAATATTGATGAGAACTCATATGTCAATATGATTTCTCTTCTATTATAGGTAATCTTTATTTTTTTCTTATCTGATAGCTTTTGGGATTTTTCTCTTGATTATTTCTGTTCTAAAATTTTACTACAATATGTCTAGATGAAATAGTAAAGATTGGTAAATAATTAAGAAACTGAAATATTTGGATGTTTTATATTAGATGGATGTATGAATAACTAAATACATACTTACTAGCTGTTATTTTACTAATAGGTACAATATAAAAGGGCATAGAATAACAGCAGAATGGAGCTCTGATTTTAGCTTGGCACTAATAGGCTGTGACAACTCTGGATTTGTAACCGTTCTAGGTATCACTGTCTTTGTGGGTGAAATGAGGGGGTTATAGGAAGTACCTCCAAGATGATTTTCAGTCATAAAATGTTGTGCTAGGGACTCTGAGTTTTTAGAAACTCTAAGTGTTTTTATGTGGTTATTTCTTTTTTCTCAAGACTATATGGAACCTAAACGACATCAGTGATGTTGCTGTTTGTTAGAGCTATTTCTTTGAAATGATTTCTAGAAATCAAACATCTCTTAACTCTCTTCTCTTGTGTCTCTTTTGCCAGCAGCTAAATGTATGATTTTTCTTAAGTACAATAGATAAAATCAGGAGAATACATGAGTATAAAAATGTTGTTAAATGTTTCTTTTAATCTTACAGCTGAAGTAAAAGGGAGTGTGTATAAGTGAATGAATTAAAGGATTCCATATGAGATACTTTATATATTCAAACTTTTGCCAAAAGGATACTTAAAACATTCACAAAGGGAATTCTAAGAAGCCAAAAGATTTCTCCCTCCAAAAAGGCACAGGACCCCATTGAATTAAAGCTTCGGACCTCTGAGTACCAAGCTGCCCCTGATTAAAAACAAATGGAACACGTGCTATGGAGCATAAGTTTACCTGATTTATGACTTGGAAAATTAAGTTACTATTACTTATGAGGCTTGGAAGCAAAGGCCCAATGCAATAGCTAATTGAGAGTACAGAAGGGGTATATGCTGAAATTGGGAAAATATATTTTAGGGAATGGCTGAGTGAAGACATCAGGGTATGTAATTAAATGGCTTTTTTAAAAAAAGTCACACTCCCAACAACCTCTTATATCAAACAATTGGAATGTGTTAGTTTTATTAACTGGTCTTCTGCCATTAGCTCCATCAAGCTGGGTATTATAGAGTTCACTTTCTTCATTGCCTATAGTAAACATATTAAAACTTGCATTACCAGGTGTCTCGTAATAATGGAGTATTCGTTTAGGAGAAAAATTTGCGGTACTTCTCCAATAATTAAAGGCAATTTGAAATGCAAGCAATTACTGAGTCTTGGTAAACTACCCAAATGACTAGGTAGTTCCTAGGTTCTTCATAGTCATAACGGTATGTTTTGATGAGTTTTCTGATTCATCAAATGAATCGCCATTTAATCTTAAGAAGAAATGTTATTTTCTTAGGAGTTAGGGATCAGGAAGTTCTGGTTACACAAGGTCAAATGCAGGAAGACAGGAGACGGAATAAGACTGTGCACAGGGCCCTTGCTACCAACTCTCATTCCAGTGTAAATCTACTTTCCAAGCCACTCAGAAAGTTGCGTGGTAGGGAACTAAAAATCTCATTATTTCTTACAGTTGGGCTGTGACTATTTGAGTGATAAAACTGACGACATATGGAGGGAGTTTTTGTTTTTATTAGACGATCAATTATTCTAGACTGATGGCCGTAATTTGTTCTAATAACTACTGAATGTTTTTGAAATTGAAGGGTGATACTGTCTAATCATAATAAAAACTGACTTTGCTATCATTGAACTTAGTTACTGAGGAAATATGAATATATACTTATTTAATTACAGTGAAAGAAAATTTTGGCAATTGAGAGGTTATTTTACTAATTAAGACACTAAAAGAATATTTCTCTTACCTAAATCTCTCTTTTAAAATTCATACACTTCATTCTATAGTCATGGTTCTTATCTAGGGGTGATTTTGCCCTCCAGGAGACATTCAACAATGTCTGGAGACATTTTTGGTAGAGGCCAGGAACGCTGCTAGCCATCTTACAGTACACAAGACAGCCCCTATGATAAAAACATTTGTCCTAAAACTTAAAGTATAAAAAAAAAAAAAATCTGTCAACCCAAAATATTGGTAGTACCAAAGCTGAGAAACTCCAAAGGAACTTTTAACCATTCAGTATATAGTTCATTAACTCAATAACTGAAAAGTCACATAAATGCAAATTGATTACTATTACTCTAAATGGACTCCATTTTTTAAAATGCAATTTACATACAATTTTTCAGGAGCACATTATTGTTGAACATGAAATAGAGCTGTACAGATTTAAACCCAACAAACAACACCAAAAAGAAAACCCACTCAACATACCATCTGCTGCAGGGAGGAACTTGACCAATGCCTGACCTGGCACTTTGCCCACAATAAGAACTCAATAAATGCTTGCTGAAAAAGTTTTTAAATAATCAATTATTTGTTCAAAATATAAGGATAGGCTCTCTTGAGAATGTCTATACTTTCTTTCTAATAAAGATCTAAAATGTCCAACGGGAGAAAAATTCATTCCTAAAGAAACTAGATTTGTATCTTATTCAAATTTAAAATAAAAGTATTTTTTAAAAATTGTTTGGTTTTAAGATTGTTGAGTTGGTTGAAACAGAAGGTAACTCTATGGCTATTTTAATCACAGCTCTGGCTCTGTTTCCATAAAAAACACTGACTGTTTCCAGATATAAAAACATTTGCACGACCTTCAGAGGGACGTTCCAAAGAAGCTTTCTGCTGTCTGCAAGACAGGCTATGCCCAGGGACCCACTTTTCTCTATCAATCTCTAGCAAGAATGAAGTCTTCACTTTAGCTCAGTAGCCTGGGGGAGAAAGGATGTTTCACACCCACTAATTAGGGGCTGTCAGGTAACCCAGGTGACCCCTGAGATGCCAAGCACATGGGTAATGAATTGTTTGGTCACGCTTCCTGCCACTCTGACTCAGAGATGCTCACACACCAACCACCCATCTATGAGTCTCTAACCTTTTGGAGGTTTCCTGATCATGAATTTTGAGGAGTAGGAGAAGCCAGAGAAACAGTGGCAAAGACAAAGAGATCCTGAAAGGCCTGGAACCAGAGAGATCAAGAGCCAGAGACAGCTGATTTGGGATGGAAG
Source organism: Pongo abelii (assembly GCF_028885655.2). Lineage (NCBI taxonomy): Eukaryota > Metazoa > Chordata > Mammalia > Primates > Hominidae > Pongo > Pongo abelii. The sequence goes on from NC_072004.2 coordinate 87,276,418, forward strand.
TTTCCAGCCTTTCACTGAAGTATCTCTCACACATGTATAAACACAAAAAGTGAAATGTCCTTAAGCAACAATCTATTAGTTTAGTGTATCTAGCTGTGTATAAACATCTAGAAACCATGCATCCCATTTTCTTGATCACCTGACTTAAAAAATTGGCTCCAGACTAGTATAAGCAATTTTTCTTTATGACAAAGGATTTTAAAAGATTATAAGAAATAAAGGTAGAATTAAACATTAGGATAACAAGGTTTGGAGTGGAAGTTAAAGATGTAACAACCCCTACATCCCTCCCTATCTATCTATCTATCTATCTATCTATCTATCTATCTATCCATCTATCTATCATCTACCTACCTACCTACATATCTACCTACCTCCCTCCCTATTCCTAATCTATAATGTAGAAAAAAAGTACACTAACATTTCTTCCCATGGGCAATGATACTAATAATATTTTATTTCTGGCAGTTTTATCTGTACTTGAAAATAAATTAATGGCTCCCCGATGAAAGTCAAGTGCAAGTTAAAGATGGAAAATAATTGTATTAAGAAAAATGCATCATGCAGACTTAGCGAATTTTTAAAAGACATTTTCACAAAAAACTACTGAACCTAACTTCACTTGTGAGTCATGGCATAGAGCACGGGGAAAGGTCAGTCAGTACTTATTTATCAAAAGTGAGTAAATAAGGTTGATGCCATGAGATGTTCAGTTGTTTGAAAAGTAAGAAATCCAGCCTAATGTCTGCTTGTGTAAAGAGTTTAACCATGTGAAGTTGCTGAGTTTTTAGGCCAACAGTAAATATCAATAATTTTACAAAGTTTAGCTTTGTAGCATCATTTAAAAAAAAAAATTGTTAGACAACATTTTAAATCTCCCTTCTTACTTTTCAAATCATCTGTGAAAAGGAATCTTCAAAGCTAAATCCTGTCTTTCCCTACTGTTGGCATGGAAGGAAATCTTAGAAATAATTTTCTCCTCCCTAGGCATCTAAAATGAATTTTATTTCAAGAAAGAACAAATTATTTCTGGATAAATTGGGATTACGGAGGAAATGGGCCTGTGGGTCCGCAGCCACATTGAACAGAGTAGGCAGAGGGCAAAGAGAATGAGGAACAGCTAACACTCACAGAGCCAGACCTGATTCTCACTTTTTGACGTATATTTACTCATCTAAATCTCACAAGAAACCAATAAAATGGTATCATTATTGGCCCCATTTTATGGATGTAGTAACAGAGGCACAAGCAAGTTAATTCTTCTAAGGTCACACATTAGTGGATATTGAGACAAGATTCAAACCTAGGCAGTCTAGTTTCAGAACCTACATACTTAACCCCGGCACTGTATTTTTCCACGAACAGTACCCTGTCCTCCTTCTATATCCCCTTCCTCTGATTTGCCTTTCTTTTTTTCACGTAACTCCATCTGGTGAATACATTTGCATGGGCTCATACAATTATTCTTTGTCTCTTGCTGCTGCAATGTCAGGTTTCTGACAATATGAACTGTGTCTGTCTCATTTGTTAAGGCATCTTCTTCTGGGTCTAGATGTGGGAGATGCTAAATCATTAGTTGTTGGAATAAATTATTGTGTGAATGAATGAATGGTGTATTCCACCCTAGGCTAAGGAACAAGGGAAGATTTAAAGCATCAAGTCATTAAATTGAAGCATAAGGTGCCAATCACAGGCAAGGCACAACAAAAGGGATTGGGGGCCCTTTTGGGTCAGTCTCTGGGGTGAGACTGTGGAGGGAACATTTTATACCCTGCCTTGGAATGAGCACCTGATATCAAGCCAGTTGGGTCAAAAACATGTTCCATTCTTGCCTGTGTGCCTGGTCCTCACCGCCAATACCATGAGAGCAGCTTTACTTTTCAGCTGCTTCCCAGCAGAGCCAAAGCACTGAGTCAGGCACACTCTCCTTCTGATGCATTTCCAAGAGGATTGTCCAATATTCAGATTTTGCCCTGTGGCCCCCAACCCAGAAAATTTCCCCATGCAATCCAAATGGCAAAAACAAGAACTGAACCTGTGCCTTGGTCCTGATTAGCACCAAAAGGTGGCCAAAGTTCTCACTGTGGAGAGTGGAAATAGAAGCAAGCAAGGTATTGCATAATTGAATGTGAAATGTTTTCATGAATTTAAATGAGAAGTATTTAAACAAATTTATACTTTTCTGGATTATGATTCTGACTGCTTACTGAAGTTGCAGAAAAAGGCCAGGAGCAGTGACTTATTCCTGTAATCCCAGCCCTTTGGGAGGCTGAGGCAGAAGGATTGCCTAAGACCAGGAGTTCAAGACCAGCCTGGGCAACACAGCGAGATCCTAGCTGTACAGGAAATTTAAAAATTAGCTGGGTGTGATGGTGTGCACCTGTTAGATCTCGGGAGTTCAAGGCTGCAGTGAGCTGTGATCACACCACTGAATTTCAGCTTGGGCGACAGAGTTAAACCTTGTCTCTTAAAGAAAGAAAGGTGCGAAAAAGAAAACAAGATAAATGTTAAACAAAATAGGACGATGGACAGCCAGGGCCCATGCAGACTCAGATGAACACATTCCTACAGATGCTTCTGTGGGAAGAGAGGAGAAGAACGTGGGTGTTTGTGTTCATTTTCACACAGCCCTTTCTTTAACCCCAAGAAAAAGAAATATTACAGCTGGAGCATTTCTTATTCTTCTCTTGGTTCAGAGTAAGGATGTTTTCATGTGTACATGCACACACAAGCATATGTGGAAGTCGGGGTCTATTAAGTATGGAGACCCCATATGGTTCCTTCATACCTCCCCCTATTCCAGAGTTGAAGCAATCGTGGAAATGGACGGAGTCCAGAGTTTATTCCTCAAACTACACGTTCAGTCTTGAACTTTATTTCTTTTAACCAAAGAGTCGTTATAAGCAATAATTATGATAAAAGGGTAATTAGATACAGATTTAAGGATAAACCAGAAGAAAACACAGTGAATCCTCTGCAATTTAAGTCCACATGCACTAATTCAAATTTTACATATTTCAATTAAAAATAATTCGTGCTGCTCTATCTCCAAAGGCCATTTCAGATGGCATACTGCCTGCCAGTGTTTGGAGAACTCTGCTACTGAGGGTGGTTAGGTGGGTGTATTAGTTCTCATGCTGCTAATGAAGACATACCCAAGACTGGGTAATTTATAAAGGAAAGAGGTTTAATGGACTCAGTTCCACGTGGTTAGGGAGGACTCACAGTCATGGCAGAAGGCAAAGAAGGAGCAAAGTCACATCTTGCATTGTGGCAAGCAAGAGAGAGCATGTGCAGGGGAACTCCCCTTAATAAAACCGTCAATCTCGTGAGACTTACTATCGTGAGAACAGCATGGGGAAAGACCCACCCCCATGATTCAATTACCTCCAATCAGGCCCCTCCCATGACACATGGGAATTATGGGAGCTACAATTCAAGATGAGATTTGGGTGAGGACACAGCCAAACCCTATCAGTGGGTGTGGACCTTCCCCAGCTGTCACAGCATTTACCCCAGGAAAACGTGTGCCTGTGCATCGCTCTGTGTGTTCAGGTGGTTTTCATTTGTCATTACACATTCTCATAGATTGCCTCTCTTCTCCTTAGGTACGGCTGGAGGATTGTTAGATATAAGCTAATTCCTTACTCAACCATCCGTTGAGCCCCTGTTAGATCCCAAGCAAGCGTGTCCTACTCTTAGGATACAAAGATGACTCAGGCAGGGTCCCTGTCCTCAATACTTTACAGTAAAATGGAGGAAACTAGGCCCAGTGTAGGGGCTCATGCCTGTAATCCCAGTACTTTGGGAGGCCAAGGTGGGTGGATCACGAGATCAGGAGATCAAGACCATCCTGGCCAACATAGTGAAACCCTGTCTCTACCAAAAATACAAAAATTAGCTGGGCATGGTGGCACGTATCTGTAATCCCAGCTACTCAGCCTCAGGAGGCTGAGGCAGGAGAATCACTTGAACCCAGGAGGCAGAGGTTGCAGTGAGCTGAGATCCCACCACTGCACTCCAGCCTGGCGACAGAGGGAGACTCCATCTCAAAAAAAAAAAAAAGGAGGAAACTAACCAGTTACAAACTATGATCAAGTCTGGCAAGTACTGCAATACAAATAAACATGGGATTGCATGGGAACACAAAGGGATGGGGACTGCAGACGCTGGGTGGAGATTGACAGCCTTAGAGCCACAGGGGGTCTGAAACTTGTTTGGCCTGGACGCTGCATATAATATATATACCTGAATTTGAAGACACTTAGGGCTTTGAACTCAACAATTTGCTGCAGTCCCCACCCTGCCTAATTGCCTTCATTTACTTGGGTGGCCATTGCTGGTGACAGAATGAGAAAACTGGCTGAGTTCACAAGGGAATGAAGAAGTGATGTCCAAGCTGGCTAAACCTAGGCTCTACGTTAGCCACAAGGAGGAAGGGACGGGACTTGAGAAGAGCAAACCTTCTGTGAAATGGAGTGTGAGTGTGAATGGGACCCACTGCTGGAAAAGTCACATGGAGTTCCATATTTCTGAGGAGGGACAGTGGAGAACACTTTAAAGAACACTTTAAAGAATTCAGAGTAACTTTGGAAATTAATTATATATATGTAAATATAATTAACATATATATTTCTATTTAATATATATTATATAATTTAATATATTAATTGCATGTTTCTATTTAATACATTATATAATTTAATATATATTAAATAGAAATATGCAATTAATATATAATTAATATATTATGCATTATCTATTAAATATTATTAAATTTATATCATATATTAAATAAAATAAATTAATCTAATTAATATATAAATAAAATAAATTAATCTAATTAATATATAAATAAAATAAATTAATCTAATATATAAATAATATAAATTAATCTAATATATAAATAATATAAATTAATATAATTATAAAATATATAATTATATAATTATAATGTGTATATTATATGTATCTCCTGTAAATATTGTTTACAAATATATATTTACCTCTTCACAGCCATTTGTTATAGATCTCAAACAAGGCTTTTGTTTAATTTTGTAGTGTTTTCCCTTTTGAGTACAGGGTCTGGATTGGGGTCACCAAATCAAATACAGGATGCCCAAATTTGAATTCCAAATCAACAATGAATTTTTAAAATCAAAGTATGTCCCAAATATTTACATAGGAACATACACTAGGAAAAAAATAGGCCCTAAATATTACATGGGACATACTTATAATGAAAAAAATGTTGCTTCTCTGAAATTCAGAATTCACTGGATGCCCTTTATTCTTGTCTGCGGAATCTGGCAGCCCTGGCATTCATACTGGAGAGCCCCTCAGGGCAGTCCTGTTTCCGTGACGTAGCTTGCAGTTGGACAGACATTCAGATGCTTTCAGAAAGCCTAGGGAGTCTGGTGAGCACATCTCACATCTTTTAGCCCACAAACAGCTCCCTGTTCAGTCTGTAACCTCTTCCCACCCTCTGATATCACTCCCTATCCTTGGGCCACACTCCCAGACATCCTGAGAGCAGATTAGAAGGAGAGTGGGTGTGAACAGGTAACCCTGAGAATTTGGAGGCTGAGTGGGAGAGAGTAGGTGAGGAAGAGGGTAAATTGTCAACAAAATGTCAGCAGCTTGCTGGTGGAAGTTCAACAATGACCATGTTGCTTTAATACAAAGTGTGGGCCGGGCACGGTGGCTCACACTTGTAATCCCAACACTTTAAGAGGCTGAGGTGGGCAGATCACCTGAGGTCAAGGGCTCAAGACCAGCCTGGCCAACATGGTGAAACCCCATCTCTACTAAAAATACAAAAATTAGCCAGGCATGGTGGCTGCATGCCTGAAATTCCAGCTACTCGGGAGGCTGAGGCAGGAGAATCGCTTGACTTCAACTTGGGAGGCAGAGGTTGCAGTGAGCAGAGGTTGCGCCACTGCACTCCAGCCTGGGCAACAGAGTGAGACGTTAGACTCTGTCTCAAAACAAACAAACAAACGACAACAACAACAACAACAACAAAGTGTGGCCCAGATCCTGCAAAGCCATCCACGCTTTGGCCTATCATGGGTTCCATACAGAAGAAAGCTGGCCAAGGAGCCTGTTCTAGATGCAACTCAATCCCAATACAGATGAGGTGGCTCCTTTGGAGATATTTCCCCGAAGTGCAAGCACATCACTCCTCACAAGTACTGGTTGCCAACCTCAGAACACGGTTGCCGGCAGCATTCCAAGCAGTTGACACCCTTGCAACAACCGTTTTCCATTTTTTCTCTAATCCAGCCACTGATCCTTGAATTAGTGTCATAGGAGCTGTCTTCAGAATAGAGCAAGAAGGGACCCTGAAATCGCCAGAGGCATTTTGACTCAATATTCCAACGTGGAATTAAAATTTTAATCTAATTTGAGACAGTTATTTGGGGAATCTGTGGACTTGTCATAAGGCAGATGATTAAAGCAAAACTAAGGGATCTGAGCCTTTCTTTGTGAGGAAAATGTAAAAATGTTGGAGGAATTTGTTTCTTTTTTTATACATCCTATACAAGAAAATTATGTGATAGACACCAGGCAATGTACTTGGTCTCAGTAACCAGGCTGGGCATGGGGGAAAAGGGAAGAAAATAAAAGATCCTTTTTCATCAAGTTGTTAGTAATAATGCTTTTTAATTATTTATTTTGCCCTTGTCACTAGCCAACTTAGCAAAACACACTACAGAATACAGTTAAATGGATTTACTTTATTTGTTTTAACCAAAGAGTTCTTATAGCTTATAAACAATAATTATGATAAAAGGTCAATAGATACAGCTTTAAGGATAAATTACAAGGAAATACATTCATTCTTTCATTCATTTTGAGACAGGGTCTCACTCTGTCACCCAGGCTGGATGCAGTAGCACAATCACAGCTCACTGCAGCCTTAACCTCCTGGGCTCAAGTGATCCTTCCGCCTCAGCCTTCCGAGTAGCTAGGACCACAGGCACATGCCACCACATCTAGCTAATTCATTATTACTATTTTTTTGTAGAGATGAGGTCTCACTATGTTGCCCATGCTGGTCATGAAATCCTGGGCTCAAGTGATCCTCCCACCTCAGCTTCCCAAACTGTTGGGATTACAGACATGAACCACCTTCCCTAGCCAATGATTTCTTTTTAAACCCATATTCACTAATTCAACTTTTACATATTTCAGTTAAAAAAAAAAAAAAAAACTCATGCTGCTCTATCTCCAAAAGGCCATTTCAGATGGCATACTGCCTGACAGTTTTAGAAGAACTCTGCTACTCAGGGTGGTTAGATGGGTGTGGACCTTCCCCCAGTGTGAGGCCTAGAGCAGCTTACCTGTCACAGCATTTACCCCAGGGGAATGTGTGTCTGCATTGCTCTGTGTATTCAGATGGTTTTCATTTGTCATTACACATTCCCATAGATTCCTTATCTTCTCTTTAGGTACTGCAGGAGGATCATTAAATAAAAGCAAATTCCTTACTCAGATAAGGACAGGATTCACCATTTTGGGCATCTAAATAATTTTTTGGCCCTAAGGCCAGGCAAACACCAACGTTCAAGGATCAGAGAATCATATTCTTTCCTTCCACCATTCATCAACATTAAGAAGAAAGAATGTTATGTGTGAGGAACAACTGTTCTCATTTGGGATGCCAGTAGAGGACTTGAGGTTCCTGAAGAGAGAGTCAGTAGTTACATGTAACTCACGCAGGGGACAAGGGATGGGGTGGAGGTGGCATTTCCTGAGGTCCTGACGTCATGTCACTATTTTTTATAGGAGTCCTCCCACTCTTTGTCTGAGAACTTCATTATGTCCCTTTCTGGAGAGGCCCTAAGGACCAACAGAGAGGCGTTGTTCTACCCTGGGTACAGAGACTCCAAGATCTTGTTTTGACCTTGAGCAAATCCCATAAAGTCTTGGGACTCCATTTTACCATCTATAAAATAGAAATAATTCTACCTGCTCCTTCCAACCTCACAGGGTTGTTTTAAGGGCAAAATGTTAAGAGCATCAATTTTAAAGCATTCAGAAGTCACAATTAATGCAGCTTAGCATTCATGTAAAAATGGTTGTTATTATTCTGACAAAAGTATCAGCGTTCATCGATTTTTGTCAATGGACAGCTATTGTATAATACCCTGTATGCATGCCTAATCGCATTATACAACAGATTGCTTTTATCTTCTCACTGACTGGTCCTTCTGCCTGGAATATTCTTCTGTCATGTAGCATTCACGGTAAGTTTTCTCACCTTCTTCAAGATTTGCTCAAATGCCATCTTCTCAATCTCAACCTTATCTTCTGCTCTAACTATTTTACTTAAATTACAACACATCCCTCCACTCCTGGCATCCCTGATACTCCATGCACTGCTACATATTTGTCCATAGAACTTATTTCTTCCAACATACTATAAAATATATTGTGCTTAATATAATTATGATTGAAATAATACATTAATTTGTATCATAAACATGTCACTTATTATGTAGATGGTCTCTTGCCTGTCTCTGTTTCACAAGAGCAGAGATGTCTGACTGCTTTATTAAAGTACTCCAAGCTTATTAAGGCCAGTGCCTGGCACAAAGCAGACACTTAACAAATATTTGTTAACTAGTAAATTAAAAATAAACCTGAGGACATCCAGTGCACACTAACTATATGAACTCCATGTTCCTTGGCTTAGAATCCAAGGCCATCTGCAATGTAGTCTAAATTACCTTTTCAGTACCATCTTCCTCTTCCCACTCTTTGGTTTCCTTCTTTCGTAAGCACACATCCCAGCTAATCTGGATTGTTCCAAATATCCTGCGGAATTGTGTAAACATTTAAAATCTTGTTTCTTTTGCTTAGATGCCTACTCCCCAAATGTTCTCATTTCAAATCCTATTTATCTTTCAAGTTCAAATGCCTTTTCTTCTATGCAGCCCTTCTGGATTTTCAAACAAGGACATCATCTTCCCCTCCTCTTAACTCAGTGCCTCTAGTATGGCCCTTATGTTTACATTGCACTGTAGTTATTTGGAGGCATATTAGTCTGCTGAGGCTGCCATAACAAATGCCACTGGGCTTAAACAACATACATATATTTCCTCACAATTATGAAGGCTAGAATTCTGAAACCGAGCTGCTGGCAGGGCTGGTTTCCTCTGAAGACTGTCTCTTTTGCTTGCAGATGACTGTCTTCTCCCTCTGTCTTCACATCACCTTCCCTCTGCATGCACCTAGGTTCAAATTTCTACTTCTTATAAGGACACCAGTCATATTGGAGTAGGTCCCCTCTAAGGACCTCATTTTAACTTAATTACCTCTTTAAGGTCCTATCTCCAAATACAGTCACATTCTGAGGTACTGGAGGTTAGGATTTCAACCTATGAATTTGCAGGGAACATCATCCAGCTCCTAATGGGCACCTATCCCTTGCTCAAGGAGCTGCGAGTTCCTTTAGGATAGGCCCTTGGTCTCATCTATTTTTGTAACTCGCAAGCAATCTAGCACGGTTTCAGACCTAATTATTTCACAAAAACTGTTGAGTGAGCCATGTTTCCCAGCACAGTCTTACAGAAACCGGAGTATATGATGAAGATTCTCTTGACTCCTTTATTTCTTGCTCTTGGCAACACCTGCCGGATCAACAGGATCTTCTTCAGTTCCTCTTGACTTAGTTCTTTATCAATTTTCCTTTCCTCCAAGTTTGCTCCCCTAAAGATCCATTCCCAGTTGAAGAACTATTTGCTTCTTCAATTGCTTTTTTGCAAATGAGAATAAATTAAGCATTTATTATAACTAAGCACTCTTGCAGCTTTCAATGAGAGCAAATCTTATGTGAATGGGCTCATGTCATAGTAGATAGAATATGGTTAAAATTTAGGCAAAACTTCTACCTGAACAATGTTATAACTAATCATTCTAAGAAAAGTTAAAACCTGTCTATTTTGTATTTAGTACTTGCTGACTTTGAAGCACATGGTGTCCTTGACAACATGTACTTTAACTGTAGGATTTCTAAAGTTCTAATTAGAACTTTAGAATTGTGTACTAGAATTGTACATTTCTGTCAAAACATGAAATGCCATTAGCTAATACAGGATTCCATCTTGAGAAGACATTCATTGAAAGAACTCTAAAAACCTGTGTTTGGTGATTTACAATATGATACTCTGAGACTGGAAACACAGAGAATACTTAATTTTCTGGAAAATGGTTGACTTTTTATAGTACAAGGTAAAGATCTCATGTCGAAGTTCAGTTATACATTAAACATTCCAGTTAGCATTTACGAACAAAACTGTGACTCCCGATTTTCTGTTACTGAAACAAACATACAGCCCCTCAGGAGTACTGAGGCCACAGAAGTAATTTCTTGTATTTTTTTAAAAAGCATATCATTTGGAAGTTTACACTGAAGAACAAGAGTACCCAAAGCTCTGAAATTAAACAAAATAATCCCTGCAGTAACATTGAAGACTAGGAAGTAGTGTTCACAGGAAAAAGAAGACTGGGTTAGGTTAGAAAATTTTAATTATAGCTCTGTTTCTGCCAGACATTTCTATTGTTTTGGTGAATTGGGTAACTGATAATTGGTAACTGATAATTGGGCAATCTTTGGGCTTCAATATCTTCATCTGTAAGTAGAAAGGGCAGATGAAATAACTGTGATCCTTAAGGCAAGGCTGAATTGTGACCTTTGGGAACTTCTCCATGAATTTGGATCATATTGCAAAACCTTTCTCCACTTGATGGAAACCCCATTGATTATCTCAAGGAGTACTTAGATTGGTTGGAGAACAAAAGGCAGAGTTCATAGTATGATGGCAAGGAAAAAGGTCCCAGGACACGCCATTTCTATGAGGAACCATGACCGTGAAGAGGGTTTTCTAATCCTGTTAGTGCCTCCCACCTGCTGAAGTGAAGACACTTAGACTGTTCATCCAGAGGTCCCATGGTGAAGACAGTAAACACCCACAAGACACTGTGATGCTGAAGGCATATTGGTAAAACAAACTTAACCCCTTAGGTCACACTATGTCACCTTCCAGCTATTTTATAAGGTGTGACATGTAAAATACAATAAACATGAAGATGCTGTTGAAACCATAGGTCAAGTTCACATAGAAATAATGAAGTCAAGAGGAAAATTGACTACTTTTCCCCAAATTCCTAGATAAATGGGATATTGGTCCTGCATTGTTTAAACATGCTTGTCCTAATTAGCCTAATTTTTTAGTGAATTTATTCTAAAGGAAAAAGTCTGAGTACCACTATAGCAAATGCTGGGAGCTGCTGACATAGGCATTGCCTAACAGCTCCTAGAAAAACCTGCCTGTTACCATTCCTGATAGGTTGAACATCCATCCACCAGCTGTGAATAAAAGACCACACAGCTTTCAAGCAATCTGTCCATCAGGAAAAGCCCCATATCTGGTCAGATCACAATGAAATTTATTTGGGGTATTTTATATCAGCAAGGTGTTTTCTTCTTCTTTTGCTTGGCAAATCTCATCAAGCCCTAGGTGTGCAAAGTAAATTGATTATTAAGAGTTGACCCACTAAGCTTTCAGAAACGTGGAACACCCAAAAAGCTCATTAAGTCAGACATCTATTAATTGAATCCTGTTGGCTCGTAAACTCTAACAGAGGAGTATCTCAAAGTTTATAGAGATAGTAATAATAATTATGCATGGCATCAGGCAACAAATAATCTACTTTCCATTATTATGCATTGACCTTTTCTTGACATTTCATATGAATAGAATGATACAATATTTATAATTCTTAACATGTCTTTTGCATATGACTTCTTTCATTTAATAAAATATTTTTAAGGTTCATCCATGTTACAGCATGTATCAGTACTTTGTTCCTTTTTATTGCCAAATAATTTTCCATTGTGTGGGATACTCTACATTTTGTTTATCCATTCACCAATTGATAGACATTTGGATTGTTTACATTTTGAGGCAATTTTGAATAATGCTGTTATGAACATTTACATATAAGTCTGTGTGGATGTATGTTTTTATTTATTTTTTGGTAAATACCCAGAAGTAAAATTATTGGGTCATGGTAAACTTACGTTTACATTTAAGAAACTGCTGAATTACTTTCCAATATGGCTACAATATTTTGCATTCCCAACAGCCATGTAGGAGGCTTTAGGTATCTTCACATTCTTGCCAACATTTGTTATTATCTGTCTTTATCATACTGTCAAGAGTTTTGGCGCTCAGCTTATATTTTGGTCCATGTGAATCTGGATATTCTCTACATAAATAAGTATGCACAGCAAGAAAAAAAAATTTTAAGCTATTGATAAATTGCCATAAGTGTACGCACACTTAAAGACTTCCTGATAGTCCATAATCATTTCCTCTATTACATCAAAAGTTCCCAAATTACAACCTGTCACTCGCTTTACCATGTGAAAATAAGCTATTGTTCTTCTCTCTGCATCTTAACTATTTGATTACCTCCAATGTTGCCTGGTATGAAAAAGTTTCAATAGCAGCCAAGAAAAAATAACCCAGAAGTGGTGAAAGAAGAAATGACAAACTGGAGTTTTTCAATAGACACAGAAAAGTATGTAGCCTGATGTTTCTAAAAAGGAAATGGAAGCAGCTCAAGATCATAGCTGCAAAATCTGAGCTGTGAGCCTTGGCTCCTTCGCATTTCATCAGTTACCAGTGGCTCCACTGAAATAGAAAGGTTAGTCATTACTCAGTGGAAAGTTTTGTTGAAGAAAAACACATATATACTCATGGAATATCTTGTCCAGACCACAAATCACTTTACAAGTGACAATCAATTAGGACCCATAACACATGCACAAGGCGGTTCTACCCCATGTTGCAGCAAAACCTTGCTGAACCTAATTATTTCTTCGGACAGATATTTGGAGGAGAGTACTGGGACACTGAAATTTCATGAAAACTTTTTTAGAACAGATAAAGGCCACTTATGCATGTTGAGGGGAAAGACATCCCTTTGTCTAAGCCACCTAGAAAAGTAGCAGAATACATCTAATAGATTTGTCATACATTATAACCTCCTCCTCTTTGGGGAATATGGGTTAAGTGAGACTCTTCCCACTTGGTTTTAAGACATTTAATGGTATTTTTCTCATTTTTATAATATCTAACTTTGACCAACACAGACTAGTAATAGTGGTAGACTCTTTAGTTTGCAGCTTATTCAACAGTTATTGAACACTACCTGTATGCAGGCATTGAACTTCCTAGAATTGTCAAATCAAGTATTTTTTTTCTAGCAGTAGTGTCACAGCACTAAGGTTGCTGGCAGTTGGTGTTGACAAGGTTGGGCATGGGAAGTGGAAGAACCACAAGACAGATTAAATCATGAAACCTCTGTGGTATAAGAGAAGGAGCTAAACAGAGAAATTCCAACTCTTATTCTCTAGGTTTATGACATCATTAGTGAGTCCATTAAGTACTTTGTTGATGTTGGGGTGTTCTATTCCCCCCGAAATCCAGAACTTTTCCAGTTTTGGTCAGTGCTTGAGCCATCAGGCCAAGTGCTATTTTCAGCTCCGGCAGCTCCCTTGTTTTGTGAGTTCAGCCCAGACAGGAAACCACCCAGTCTGGGAAGGTTCAGTTAGATCCCAAAAGAGCACACACACTCAGGTGCAAGATCTTCAAGGCAGCAAGGGATGTTACAGTTAATCACACCCTGCCTAAGAAGTGAACAGGCAGTCATTGTTTTTCCAAGAGATGAATGCTACTTAGTGTGTGTGTGTGTGTATGCATGCAAATATTTGGGGTAGATCTAAAAGGTGTTTTATAAATCCTGCTGCTCTGCTCCATGTGGACCATGTAGATTTCCCATGGATTTCCACAGAGAATTGGTGAAAAACTTAGAAATAGTTTTATTCTAGAAAGCCCTTTTTTTTTCCCACTGGAAGTGGCTGTGATTAAAATTTTTATGTGTAGGGGAAGAATGCCCAGCAGATTTTGTAAATGGACAAACTCTCTGCCACATACAGAACTGTAGTCTAGGATTTGGAAAACTTCTTTAAGGTGTTCTTGACTTACAAGGAAGAAAGCTTATCTGAGGCTCCAATTAAATAAGTCCATCTGGCATTGCTGGTCCTACCAATGCCAACAGTGGCATCAGAGATTAAGGAAGAGAGGAAGAGGGTACTAGGAGTCATCAGATCATCCAAAAGTACATGTGATATTTGGGACATAATTATACTAAAAAATTACTCATTGTTTATCTGAAATTCAAATTTAACAGTTTCCTGTATTTTCTCTGGCAACTCCATCATTGATACTCATCACTCACCTTTGTGACTGAGGACTAAGCTCTGTTTTTGTTTTGTTTTGTTTTGTTTTGTTTTGCTTTGTTTTGTTTTTAATCTTGCCCAAATTCCTATCTAAGGGGTCTGGGGAGTCAGGCCCTATAAACCATAAATTCTCACTAGATGGGTTTTACTTAACCCTATATGTTGTGTCCTACTTTCCAATATGACTCTGGCATAACATTATGAGACAAGGAAGAAAATCAAAATATTTTCCCCCCAAACATGTTTCTTTGCCATATCTTGAAATGGCCCTGCAAAGCTGTCCCTGGTAGGGGAAAATGTGTATGCATAAATAATCTGTGTTAACTTAGTTAGATCTTTTTCTTCCAGGCCTTTCCAATCCTGCAGAGATTAAGTAATAGCCTAGCACCTTTTTGAAGGTCTGAATAGGAAACATTTGCCATCTATTGTCTCTAAGGGCTGCCACTATAAGACTTCAAAAGAACCTTGGTCTCCACAATCTTTTATTTTAACCTGAACATTTCCTTTCTATTGATCCCAGGTCTTTAGACAAACTCAACCAATTGTCGATCAGAAAATGTTTGAATTTACCTATAGCCTGGAAGCTCCCTGCCCCCAACCTTTGAATTGTTCCGTCTTTCTGAACCAAATCAATGTATTTCTTAAATGTATTTGACCAATGTCTCATGTCTCCCTACAATGTATAAAACCAAGCTGTACTCCAACCATCTTAGGCACATGTTCTCAGGACCTCCTGAGGGCTGTGTTATGGACCATGGTCAGTCATATTTGGCTCAGAATAAATCTCTTCAGATATTTTACAGAGTTTGACTCTTTTCATTGACATGACAATCCTCCTGCCTCAGCTTCCTGAGTAGCTGGGACCACAGGCATGCACCCCCATGCCCAGCTATTTTTTATATTTTTTGTAGAGATGGGATTTTGTTGTGTTGCCCAGGCTGGTCTTGAACTCCTGGGCTCAAGCAACCCTCCCACCTCAGCCTCCCAAAGTGTTGGTCTTTATTTGCCCCAAGGGCCTAGAGTTCAGAACAAAATAGATCATCTACTAATGCTCATTGGATGAGTAGATGGATGGATTATTAATATAACTCAAATCTTTAATTCTTCTAAGTTCCATATTTCACATTAAGTGTCCAATTTTAAGTTCATTGGGGAAATAAAATCAATGAGACAATTCAGTTACATGAATTAAGATCAGATTATTTAATATGGGAGTTAGTTTCTGCATTTGGCAGGTTGATACCAAATTGGGGTGAAGTGCTCTCTTGGAAGGTGAAACCAAGAAGTTCTATTCAATCATGAGTAGCTAACACCTATTGAAGCCTCATTATAGGCTACTATATCTTTGTATTAACATTTGATTCTCACAAAACCCTAAAAGGTAGGAGACTAACTCTCTTTCACAGATGAGAAAAGTAAGACACAGAGAAGTTAAGTAATTTATTCAACATTACACAGCTGTTAAGTAGTATTGGAATTTGAAGCCAGGCAGTCTGGCTTCAAAGCTAGTATCATAACTATACAGCTACACAGCATCTCAATTAGAAAGTACTAGGTATTTAACTATGCTGGCTCCATAGCTTTTGCTTCAGGAAGCAAGTGAATTTTTCTGGAATATCTATGTCCGGCCTTCTTTCTCTACTAGCCAATACTATTCATGAATAGAGCTGTCAGAGTCATCTCCTTCTGCAACCCTCTCTCTCCCTCTCCCCCATATAACCCTCAGCCAACATTGCAAATGGCTTTCCGAAATGGTGACAACATACGAGAGAAACTCCCAATGGAACTTATGCCCCAACTTCAAGAGTTGAAGTAAATCCTCCCTCCCTCCAACCTCTGCCCCAGAAAAGAGAACAGGGTAGAAAAGTAGAAACAATTCATACAGTCTAAGAAGACATATTTTGTGAAACTTGGTGCTTGTTGGGAGAGGATGGGACTGAAGATATCTCACAGACTGTAGACTCAAGTCCAATAGGTAAACAGAGACCCAGAAAGCTGGACATAATTTATGTTATTAAAAGATGACTCAGGTGATCTCAAGTGATTCATACCATTCATGTTTGAGGAGAAAATGATTTTGGAAAATTTCTTAAAATCATTTCACATAGAGAACTATAAAAATATTAGGTGTCATGCTATTTTATCTGCATTTGATAGAGATGTAATGTGCTTTATTATTCAATTTAAAACTAATATTTTAGGTGATGACAGGTTGAGAAGACTGGATTCACAGAACTGGAACTGGAAATTATCAACTGGGAAAATCTAATGCAGCTTGACTGATGGCTGGAAGGAATAGTAAGTTTGAATTAGCATTTTGGAAAGCCAGTTCATCAACTGTCATAAGCCAATGTTAAGGGGAAAAATAAAGTGTTAAAACATGAGATCTTTCACTTAGAAAGAAGGAAAAAATGCTACAAAAGGCCAATGGCTTCATATTAAGAGACATTTCCAAAGAAGGGTGTCGAAAGTATATCCTAAGATTTGTTTTCTTCCAGAACTACTTCTAAAGAAAACTAAATAATTATTCACTTGTAATGATTTGGGTAAAATTCTCACTGGGCAAATAGGGATAACCAGAATGATGCTTTATTTCCTAAGATTATTTAAATTTCATGTCAGAGGGCTTTCAGTTCGACGTACAGTGACCTGTATTCATTTCTATTCCATCATCTACCCACATCTTACCACAACAGCTCACTGGGTTTTGGTGTTCCAGGGCTTAAAAACACAGCTGAGGGATCTGCTACTTCAGAAATATTGAAAATCACTGGCACTGTCTTGGGATATCAATGTCCTATGTTCCATGTTCCTCAACCAAACAACCAGATGCCTCAAATCCATAATACTTTCAACATTCTGAGTATAGTGAGGAACAAGAGAAATGCCTGCTCTATTTAACCAACACTACCCAGGCCATAGGGTCTTCTCACGGTCAAGCTCAGTAGATACAAGCAAACCCAATACAGGATGCAGTAGGGTACATGATCCAGGTGTGTAATTGCCCAAGTCTGTTGATCCATTTCATCTCATCAGGATGCAAAACCTCATTTTCTCAAAGCAAAACTCTCAGCTTCACTCTTGGGTGGAGGTGAGGGGGAGCACATAGATCAAAGACAAATAATGAGAATGCAGAACTTCCTGTGCCCACCTTTCACGGAAGGGAAACTCTTGAGTAACCTTATCAAAGTGGATATGACCAAGGGGTACCATTCTTTATGCTTTGGATCTGATGCAGTCTCAAGTCAAATTGATTCCCTCATTAAGAAACATCAAGAAAATTTCACATAGAAAACACTGATAGTACAGGGAGATAAAGGATGGAATAGGAAAAAGAAAAGAAAAAAACAGAGCAAAGTGGGTAGAGAGGTTTCCTGAAGCCTTGCTCAGATTGAGACTCTGAATCTCTGCCAGACCATGTGAAGCTTGCTGTTGTTTTTTAAGTCTCTGTTTCATTAAGACCAGGAGTTGGGCAAAGTTCCCTCTTGATCATGGGGCCAATCTGCTTCTCTGTTATTGCTACCATTGAGAAAGAAAGAAAAAAAAACATATTTGGCATTATAGCTTAGACAAATTTACATTTCATTGTGGAAGATTTGTGTTTGTTCAACTTTACTCAGTTCCGATCTGTTCCAGCCAAATCACTTTTTTTATCCTTCTTCCTCATTATAGTAGGGAACAAAAGGAAAAGACAGGAGATAGAGATGGAAATAGAGATAGAGATAGAGGGGGAAAGACAGGGGAGAAATAGAATATAGGCTCCTTAGGGCCCAGTGAATTCTGCCCACCCCCCTTTAAAGTGGTACATTTCCTATATGTGTTCAAAGATTTGGAATTTGGGTTAAACTGTTTCTTGATCACCAGTTGTTTCAAATATGGAAAGAAAATAGGAGTCATTATGGCTTGGTTGTTTTTTAAAGAAATAAAAAATCTTTTATAAGGCTGAATACAACACAAGTAGGACTATCTTGGTTTCTACCCCCAAAATAAACCCTTGTTTCTAATACGACAAAAGAACTTCATTTTAGAGCGATTATATCCATCACACTATTCCATGTCTTGGTCTTTTAAAGGAATATTAACAGAATGTCTCAGGCTTGACCAGTTGTAGACAATAATTATGCCTAGCGGTGCCTTAAGATCCTGTGACCAAATGATTCCCGGTAAGCCCCATTTAGCATTTATCAGTGTATTTGCTAGTGGCACAAAACAGTCCCTATTTCAAGAGAACTCTCCGATGTGAAGCTGTAGACCACAGAAGATGAAAGACAGAAAACCTGGAAAATAAAAACCTCATCTTCGAAACTGGCATTAGCAGACTGTAATATTCAACAACCACAACAAAATCTAAATAAATAAAGTAAGGCCACAAGACTTCAGTTGAAACCAGAACCAATTGTCCAAGTGCCTTATCAGGAATGATCCGAGCCCCGAGATGGAGGTGAAGTGAATGAAGTAAGCGAGCTAGAAAATCAGATCCTCAGAGCACGCAAATCCACCCTTCTCAGGTTCTTATGCATTTGGAAAAGGTCTACTGCATTTGGAATTATTTGACTTTAAAAAAAAAAAGAAAAATTGGTGACTATTGACTTCATTTTCCTTAAAAGTATAGATAGATATGTATACACGTATAGCTCTACAAATACACATTCCAAATAAATTAGGAAATGATATAATTAGTTTAGCATGGTGGTTGCAGTCACTTGCACAAAAAAAAAAAAAAAAAAAAAAAAAAAGGAAGAAAGATCTAACTGCCTGTTTTTGGCTATTTAAGGAATTTAAAGGACTCCACACAGGTTTATCCTAGTAATGCATTCTGAGTTTGGAAACTTAATATCTGCCGTCCTGATAGAAAATGACCAAAATTGATTTGACCAAGTCTCTGAATTGTAGAATATTTCAGAGCATGTTTTGAATATTACCTGGTATTTGTCCTACACAGCCAGAAAAGGCCAACTCAGGAGGTAGGGGGTGGGAAAGGGAATAAAAAAGAAGAAGAAAGAGTAGGGAGTGCAGGAGGAGAAGTGGGGAAGAGGAGTGGGGAGAGGTAGAAAAGAGGAAAAGAAATAAATAAGAATTACTGGCCAGGGACAGTGGCTTACGCCTGTAATCCCAGCATTTTGGGAGGCTGAGGCGGGAGGATCACGAGGTCAAGAGATCGAGACCATCCTGGCCAACATGGTGAAACCCCGTCTCTACTAAAAATACAAAAATTAGCCAGGCGTGGTGGTGCGTGCCTGTAATCCCAGCTACTCGGGAGGCTGAGGTAGGAGAATCACTTAAACCCAGGAGGTGGAAGTTGCAGTAAGCCAAGATCGTGCCATTGCACTCCAACCTGGGTGACAAGAGCGAAACTCCGTCTAAAAAGAAAAAAAAAGTTACATTATGATACAAGAAAGAGGTGATATATTTCCACCAATCATCGCCAAAAATCTGATATTTTCACCAACCACAGTGCAACGTGCATGACTTAGATCCAGTGCCTTTAAGCCGTTTACCTAATGAATGATTCATACCTCAGATCAAACCCAAGCTACAAGTAGCACATTGAATTAACTTAAGAGGGATAAAAGAACCCACTGTAAGCTCTCTTCCACTCATTTCAAAATGAACTCCAAATCTCTTTGGTTTTCTTAGGAGACTTTCAAAAACTGACCTGTCAGTAGCACACTGAGACTTACTGCATGTCCAGAGGATATAAATGTTAGGCATGGTACATTTTTTTTCCTCAATGCATTTGACTGTATAATTGTTATAACAGTTTTTTCTTCATCCACATTTACCTTAGCAGACAAATTACAAGACAGGAATTCCGAAAGAATTGGCACTTACTTGATATCAATAAGTCAATGGGAGAAGTGTGAAGTCTTATCTTGATCAGAACATTCTCACTGACTGCTTAAGTAAACCACATCACCAGATGACTACACCACCCCACCTAACCCAACACTGCTGTATGCTGAAATAAAACACAAGCCAGAATAAGTGTCTGAACCACATACTTCCTGGGTGCCTACTGTTCTAAGCACTATGCTGGCTGCTGGGCGAATAAAAGCTGGTAAACAAGAGAGGCATGATCATTGGTTTTACAGATTTTTCATCTAGAGAGTGAGAAAGTCATTCAGGAAATAGTCATCCAAATGTGTCAAGTACTGTGAAGGGCAAGTGCTGGGTATCGTGACATCATAAAGTGGAAGGACCTAATTTAGGTAAGGTAGAGAGGGGAAAGGTATCAGCAAAAGTCTGAACTTGTTGCAAAAACCTTATTTTCTATTGCACACTCAAAATCTCACAAAAGTGACATAAAAGACAATCTGAGTGAGCAAAGGAGTAAGGGTTGATTGATTCATTGGAGTTTTAATTTTTATCTTGTTTGAAAGTACCTTTTTTTTTTTTTTCTCCAGGTAAATGGGATACAGGATTCCATTGAGAAAACAGAATCAACAATCAACAAGAGAGAGTAGACAGAGGCTTTCTGAACTGGAAGTCAACATGAGGCAGCTATCAGTGAGTTTCTACCATCAGGCGGGAAGAATTCTCTTTGCTTATGTCATGGTGAAGAGATATCAGGTGACTGAAGCAGAACTTCACCCAGAAGCCCTGAAGCTGGAGGCAAATGCTTTCAGTCTTTATTACAATTCTCAGGAGCCCACATCCTGTTTTCTCCCAGGCTCTGAACTCATCTGCATAGTCAGAATGTTCCTTCCAGCTCTGGGTCTCTCTGCTGGGTTGGGAACTATTTTAATAGCCGCTTGATGCCTCATAGGTTTACTATGAATGGCATTGTGCAAGAGGGGCCCAGCTCCTGGTGTCTATTAAATTATACTACTATTTTGCACTTTGAATTTCCATACACAGAGCAAAATGTAAAGCGCTCAGTCCTTCTTACCTATAGAAGAACCAAGACTAGGCCTCAGACTTCCTGATTCCTTGCCTCAATCCTTGCTAAAGTGTTTATTTTTGTATCTGTGGGTAGCGAGGGGAAAAAGGCACTTTATCTTTTCCAGATTCGAGGTTTGTAAAATATTATGTGCCCTTGTCTAAATTGCAGTGTCACTTTCTACAGTATATTTGTATTATTAAAAATTGATCAAGTTAAATGACTGGTAAAATACGTGGTAAAGCACTAAACAATTGCCGAGTGAACTTAAATGCATTTCCAGTACCTGATGTCACAAAATCTCCTGTGAGCATCAGGAAAATGGTAAGGTTTTATTTACCATAATAAGAGTCATCTTAAACATATGCAAAATGCATTTAGCCTAATATAGGCTATAAGTGGATAACTGTTTAAACTAAATGTTTCATTTAACTGCCCTTATTAAGTGCTCTGAGAACACAGGTCATAGAATCACAAATTGCAGACTTGGAAACCGTCACCCAGTCCAACCCCTTATCAGGTGTTTAAATGTCTCTAGTGATAGAGGTCTCACTACCTCCTAAACAGCCCTTTAGGCAGCTTTGAATTTTAAAAGCTGCAATCCAGAAGAGCAATAAGAAAGAAAAAAAAGTCTCCAACTCAACTTCAATGTAGAGAATAGACAAGTTACCAAGAGTACAAAATGGCATTTTACCAGGATTGTTAAATGAAGAAATCATCTGTTAAATAAATAAAACGTTGCCTTAAATGGGAGCAGAGCCGATGTAGAGCTAATACACCAAGACGTTAGTTTAACAAATGTTTATTGAATATTTATTATATACCTAGTACGGCTGTAGGCATTAGGGATAAAATAATGAATAAAATGGACTATGTTCTGGTAGCTTGTAATAGAATAGGTTGTGTAAGGATAGTTTGTACAAGTAATGATAGTAAGCAGTTTTTGTGCTACATGCCAAGTTTCAAGTTTTGTTCTAAGCATTTTATGTATGTTAATGTATTTGAACTTCACGATGATCCTACCGAAAGGTACTCTTATTACCCTGTTGTATTCCTCTATATGAGAAGACTGGAGTTTTCCCCAAAGTCCTGAAACTAGCACATGAAGAGACCGTATTGTGCATCCAGGCATCTTAGCCTCAAGCTTCATCTCTTAGTCATAGTGCTTGGCTGTCTTTTAGAAAAGGAGAGGAGGGCCAGGCGGGGTGGTTCACACCTGTAATCCCAGCACTTTGGGAGGCCGAGGCAGGCAAATCACCTGAGGTCAGGAGTTCGAGACCAGCCTGGCCAACATAGTGAAACCCCATCTCTACTAAAAGTACAAAAGTTAGCTGGGCATGGTGGCACATGCCTGTAATCCCAGCTACTCAGGAGGCTGGGGCAGGAGAATTGCTGGAACCCGGGAGGCGGAGGTTGCAGTGAGCCCAAATCGGGCCACTGCACTCCAGTTCCAGCCTGGTGGATAGAGCAAGACACTGTCTCAAAAAAAAAAAAAAAAAAAAAAAAGGAAAGGAGAGAGAGAGAGAGAAAGAAAGAAGGAAAGAAAGAGAGAGAGAGGAAGGAAGGAAGAAGGAGGAGAAGGGGAAGGGGAAGGGGAAGAGGGAAAGGAGGGAGGAAGAAAGGAAGGAAGGAAGGAAGGAAAAGAAAAGAAAAGGAAAGAAAAGAAAAGAGAGAGAGGTTGGGTGCGGTGGCTCATGCCTGTAATCCCAGCACTTTGGGAGGTCAAGGTGGGTGGATCATCAGGTCAGGAGATCGAGACCATCCTGGCTAACACAGTGAAATGCCGTCTCTACTAAAAATACAAAAAATTAGGTGGGCGTGGTGGCGGGCACCTGTAGTCCCAGCTACTCGGGAGGCTGAGGCAGGAGAATGGTGAGAACCCAGGAGGCAGAGCTTGCAGTGAGCCAAGATTGCACCACCGCACTCCAGCCTGGGCAACAGGGTGAGACTTGGAAAAAAAAAAGAAAGGAAGGAAGGAAGGAAGGAAAGAAAGAGAGAAAGAAAAGAAAGAGAGAGAGAGAGAAAGAAAGAAAGAATGAAAGAAAGAAAGAAAGAAAGAAAGAAAGAAAAAGAAAGAAAGAAAAGAAAGAAAGAAAGAAGGAAAGAAAGAAAGAAAGAAAAAGAAAGAAAGAGAAAGAGAGAAACGTAGGGGCGGGGGTGCTTGTTTGATCAAAGAGGAACTACTGATGCTATGGGGTGGATGCCAAATTCAGTTTTAGGCATAAGATCTGTAAAGGCTTCCTGGAGGAAATAACCATGATGTATGACCTGATAGTCAAATAAGAGAAATAAATGAAGTTTGCTGCAGGTGGAGGCAGTAGAGGGGAGTTCTTCTGCCAAAGCAATAGCAGGTATCCAGGCTCAGGGGAGTAGGAGAGCCCGACATGTACAAGAACAGGAGGGCACAGGGTGCCCAGATCGCTGAAGGGCAGGAGGGCCAGGATTAAGCACATGCTAGACAGTGACTCAGTGGGGATGAGTTCACTTTTTGTTGCTTGGATCATTCCTTCATTTATGAATTTTATTTATTTATTTATTTATTTATTGAGACAGAGTCTCACTCTGTCACCCAGGCTGGAGTGCAGTGGCACGATCTCGGCTCACTGCAATCTTCACCTCCCGAGTTCAAGCTATTCTCCTGCCTCAGCCTCCTGAGTAGCTGGGATTACAGGCACATGCCACCACGCCCGGCTAATTTTTGTATTTTTAGTAAAGACGGGGTTTCACCATGTTGGTCAGGCTGGTCTCGAACTCCCGACCTCATGATCCGCCCACCTTGGCCTCCCAAAGTGCTGGAATTACAGTGTGAGCCACCACGCCTAGCCAAATTTATTTATTTAACAATCATTTATTTACTAAGATGTGCTAGTCACCCCCACAAGAGCTCCATCTCCAGTGCCCCTGCCCATAAGGTGTTCCTTGTTCTGGATGATATGACGAGATGAAGGACCAATAAATACACAAACAAGCAGTATAGCTTTGAAGATGGAAGACAATATTGTAAATGTGTCTTTTCTTTCTAAGTTAATCTATAGTTAATCAATGTGGTTAATGTTTGCCCAATCAAAACACCAAAAGTATACTTTGAAACTTGAAAGAATGATTCTAAAGCTTATCTGGTGCGCAGGGGAGATGTGCAAGAACCACCAATAATTTTCTGGAAAACAGATATAAACAATTTGGGGATGTATCATTGGGCCATAGTAACTTTAAAAAGAGGTACCAATGCAAGAACAGACAACTGGCCATCACATTGCAGCCAGGCTGAACTTAAAATTGACATTAAAAAATCATTTAAAAATCACCAATGATTGGTGAAAACAGAATGTCACGTTAATTTTCATTTCTTTCATTTCCATTAACATTGGCTGTTTTCCACATGTTTGTTGGCCATTTGTTTTTTTGTGTGTGAATTGTCTGTTCAATTCTCTTTGCCTATATTTCTGTTACTTGGGGTTTACTTATAGATTTGAGATTTTTATGTGACAAGAACATTAAGTTTTGGTAGCATTTATCTGTTGGAAATGAACCCATGCATTCATTTTAATTTGTTGACACGCCAGTACTTACAACTATCTCTAGCCTTGATGTGCACACATATGTACTTGTGCACATGCAATTGCTTGCTTAATCATTGTTCTTTCTCCACAATGATAACAAAGATGAGGTAACTGAATAAGACAAACATTATCATGGCACACTTTTTGGGATCCAACTTGAGCCAAGGAGTGAAATATCAACAATTTAGCTTCCTTTTATGAGAAACCTCAGACTACCTGAAAAAGACATAAAAACTTGGACACTTGAAAAATGTGTGTCAATTTTAAGAATTTTTTCTAAGCACTTATCATTCACCCTCTTTCTACTATCTATCCTTGACTGTTAAAAAGTGAACATATGCTTTATTTCTTTCTAAAGATTATTTCTGTACAGATTCCATGATATTTTAGAGGAGACAAGTAATTAAATGGGTAGCATGACTCTCCGCTTGTCTAATATCTGAGTAAATAAACAAAGAAGTCTCCCAGCAATGCACTCGCTCACAATACTAAATCCAGTGTCTATGATTCTCCCTCCCTCAGAGTTGATTGACTTCTATCCTCAAAGCTTCTTCTAGGGTAGGGTGCCCACTGGAATCCTGGATTACAGCATGTGGTATATTTATCTACTGAAATATGAGCTGTGGGTACAATGAGCAATGCCTTGCCACAGACACCCCATCCATCTGCTGAAAATAATCAATCTCAGAAAATAAAAGTCCAGGGAAAAGTGAGATTTGGGTACATGCCGAGGATTAACAAGGGCGGAACGGCAGTTATTTTATTAACTTGGAAACAGTGCTTGCAAATGGATTTGGTTATTTACCATTGGTCTAAAAAATGCATCTGTCATATAAAGGCTGGAGTTTCAGTCTGCACAGCAGCCAGGCAGATTATACAGAGTCGCCTCTTGGATGGGAAATGATGTATTTGTCAGTGATGGTTGTTTATTCCTACTCCTGAAGTAACTCATGCTCCAGATTGGTCAGCTTGTTTAAAGGACCATCACACCATCTCCACACATTTCCCTTAAGCTTAACTGAATATAGTAGTAATGACAAATAATAATAATAGCTCACAACATTCATTGAGTACCTGTGATATATCAGAAAATTCAGTAGCAACAAAATTAAAATCTCATTTAGTTCTCCTAAGACCGCTTTGAAGTAGTTATTATTACGTTTCATTTATGGACTCACTTATAAGCCAAGGCTCAAAGAATATGTCACTAGTAAATTATGGAAATGAAGATTTGAACCCAAGCCTCCATGACTCTAAACCCAGCCACTCTTAAGAGAGCACCACACCATTAGAAAGTTAGGCAAGACTGGGTATTTGTCCCAGTACAATCTCCCTTACTGGAAAAATAAGAAATACCCTCCAGTTTTAATTATGCCAATCTCAGATTGACAGGATATTAGCTAATCAGGGTGAAGAGAAATATTTCTAATAACATCATCTCTCCTGGAGAGTTGGGGAGGTAGAGGATTAAAATCCTAAGTGGCTCTCCATACATTGTGAAGCTTAGGAAAATAATGCACATGACCAAGCCCATCATTCCTTTGGGCAAGGCTGTCTGCAGGCATTTTGCCTTTTTACCCTTTTTCGTGGGAAGAGCTGCCTGAGCCACAACATACTCTCATCACTTCCCAAATTAGGTTTCCATACATTTATTCCTGAGGGAAATAATCTGGTTCGCATGTGATGGTTAATACTGAGTGTCAACTCGATTGCACTGAAGGATGCAAAGTATTGATCCTGGATGTGTCTGTGAGGGTGTTGCCAAAGGAGATTAACATTTGAGTCAGTGGGCTGGGAGAGGCAGGCCCACTCTTATTCTGGGTGGGTACTATTTGATCAGCTGCCAGCATGGCTAGAATATAAAAAGCAGGCAGAAAAACGTGAAAAAGAAGAGACTGGCCTGGCCTCCCAGCCCACCTCTTTCTCCCGTGCTGGATCCTTCCTGCCCTCGAACATCGACCTCCAAGTTCTTCAGTTTTGGAACTCAGACTGGCTCTCCTTACTCCTCAATTTGCAAACAGCCTACTGTGGGACGCTGTGACCATGTGAATTAATACTTAATGAACTCCCCTTTACATACATATATATAAAAATAACTCCCCTTTACATACATATATACATATATGTATGTATATACATACATACGTGTATATGTATACATACATGTATACATACATGTGTACATACATGTGTACATGTATACATACATGTGTACATACATGTGTATATGTATACATACATGTATACATACATATGTGTATACGTATACATATATGTATATATACATGTATATATACATATGTGTATATGTATACACATATGCATATACATGTGTATATGTATACATATGTGTATATATACATGTGTATATGTATACATGTGTATATATACATGTGTATATGTATACATGTGTATATATACATGTGTATATGTATACATATATGTATACATATATGTATATATACATGCATATATACATGTGTATATGTATACATATATGTATACATATATGTATATATACGTATGTGTATACGTATACATATATGTGTATATATACGTATGTGTATATGTATACATATATGTATATATACATATATGTATATATACATATATACATGTATGTACGTGTGTATATACATGTATATACATGTATGTACGTGTGTATATACATGTATGTACATGTATGTGTGTATATACATGTATATACATGTATGTACGTGTGTATACATGTATGTACGTGCGTATATACATGTATGTACACGTATGTGCATGTATGTGTGTATATGCATGTATATACATGTATGTACATGTATGTGTATGTGCATACATATATGTATACATACATGCATATATGTATATATGTATGTATGTATATATGTATGTATATATGTATATGAACTCCCCTTTACATACATACATATACATATATAAATATATACATACATATATATAAACTCCAATCACTTTTTATATATGTGACTCCAATCACTGATCACTATAATTTATATCTATATTGCTATATATATACACATATGTATGTATATATGTATATGTATAATATATATATACATATCATATTACTTCTCTCCCTCTAGAGAACCCTAATACAAGGTGGAAAAGTACACGTAAAAGAAAAAGAAAAAGAAGAAGTGGAAGCAAAAAGTGAGGAGAAGCAGCATTGCACTGGGCTGTCTAAATTTCATCTTGGATAATAACATAAACTCTGAGTCAGCTTGACTTGGCTGTGAATCCAGACTCTAACTTGGAAAACTGACTTCTCTCTTCATCTATAGAAATTAGGCAAGAACAGAACCTATAGAATGGGGTTGTCATCTGGATTTAATGAGATAAAGCAAGTGAAAGCTTGGAACATCAAAAGGATTCAATGTAGGACAGTTATTGTTATTTTTATTACTATTATTATGTTCCGTCCATCCCCCTTTTAGCATCTATGATACATGTTGCAGACTTTCCTTTTCACCTGCTTCATATATCAAAGTGTCACAGCCTCTTATTTTTGCAGAGTTGGCAGGACAGGCTTATGGTGAGTAAGAGAGAATTGGTTTTCCTGCTTGCTTTTAAAATATTTTACCAACCTTGCTCAGTTTTAGATATGGCCAATGACGAATGAACTTATTTTCATCATTTTTTCATCTGAAGTAGAAGCAGAAAGAATGGAATTCTGATGGTCCAGCTATTCTCAACTCCTTTTTTTTTCTTAATATAAACAACGAATAGTTTCTAACTTGGCATGTCAGCCACCCACACTCTGCTATCTGATATTGAGGCAGAGGTACCAACTCCTTTAAAGATCTATTTTCCCCCTATAACATGTCAGGTTGCCATCTTCAACATACTATTTTCATA
This sequence comes from Pongo abelii, assembly GCF_028885655.2. Lineage (NCBI taxonomy): Eukaryota > Metazoa > Chordata > Mammalia > Primates > Hominidae > Pongo > Pongo abelii. The sequence continues at coordinate 87,305,042 of NC_072004.2, forward strand.
ATGCTTTTCTTTAAAACCAATTGACCAAATTGTTGAAGAAAATTTGGGGGAAAAGATGTAGGCTGGCTAAACGCAGTTCTTAAAAATCAGAGCTGGAAGGAAAGATGTTTAACTTGGAATAACGATAGGAGACTCACACAGAAGCACAAGGGGTTGTAGCTGGAGAAGAAGGCAACTGGAAGAGGACAAAGAAAAGTGACCTGATACTCAGAGAGCCTGCCTGAGTTTCTGGAGGTTAACCCAACCTGCTCAAGGAAGGCACTTTATTTTGGTGCAGAACTGGATCACCACTATTATATATTCAGAAGCATAGACTTCTGATTATATTTGTACAAACTGGAGAATCACTTCCAAAGAGTTCGTATGCCAAAACAGTGTCTTTCAAAAGAGGGTTCACAGAGATAGGCAACATAATTCACTGCCAATAAAAAACTCAGATCAGCAACATTATGGAAGAAAAATCCAAATAAAATCAACCCGGGGGTTTCCTCTGCTGACGTGGAATCACAAATTATTTTTCTTATCCCACACAGAGAGACTTTTCCCTGTACAGTCCCAGAGATGAAGCCGAAGTGTCAGCTTCAATATGAGAATTTAATTCCACATTTCCTTCAGCGGATCACTAATTCCAAGGTTCAGCATGCCTAAATGTTCTGTGGTTGAGTAGATTTTAGTGGTCTTTAAGAGATTACCTCAAATGCAACAGACTCTCAATACAAGACCAGAAATATTTTGAAAGAAAAGAAAAACACTCTCTACTTCTTTATAATTTAGCTTTCAAGAGCTTAAAATTATTTTAAAACATATTTTTGTATCAAAATTGTGCCAGCTTTCAGACATGGGAGATGTCCTCTTCTTGTTTTGCAGACAACATGTCATCAGTCAAGTATTTATTGGATCTTGAGTCATGCATAGCAATGTGCAAAGGCAGTTGGAGAACACAATAAAGAGGGAAGAGCTGTCTGCCCTCAGTGGGCTTCCAGTTTAATTGGAAGCCCTTTGTTTCATGTAGTCTTCTAATTATTATTATTTTACTTCTTCTGGACATACAACTGTTTGACATACAATCAGACAACAGAAGAATCTTATCAGTTGACTCATCTCAATTGTATAGGATGACTCCAATCACTGATCACTGGAACTTACTATCTGTATTGCAACTTTTTTTTTTTTTGAAACAGGGTCTTGCTCTGTTGCCCAAACTGGAGGGCCGTGATGCCGTCATATTTCACTGCAGCCTTGAACTCCTAGGCTTAAGCGATCCTCCCACTTCAGCCTCCAGAGTAGCTGGGATTTCAGGCGTGTGCCACCACACCCAGCTAATTATTTCTTATTTTTATTTTTTTGTAGAGATAGGCGGTCTCACTATGTTGCCCAGGCTGGTCTCAAACTCCTGACCTTAAGTGATCCTCTCGCCTTGGCCTCTCAAAGTGATGATAGGTGTGAACCAATGCACCCGGCCTGTATTGCAACTTTTTACATGAAGTTGCCCAAGGATGTTTATTTTGTAAGGTGAGGGACACAAATGCATATGTGTCCACGAGTGAAGCCAAGATCAGTGAGCAAAAGCAAAGGAGAGGGAGAGTGCCGAGCAGTGGCAAGTTAGGTCAGAAAGGAGGTAACGGGCAGGAGTAGGGCTGAGAAGAGAGGAAAAGCATTCATTCCAAGGGAAGAAGGTAATAGATGCAAAGACACGAAGTGAGAATGAGCCAGGTGTGCGCGACGGCTGGGAAGCCGAGTGGGCTAGCTGTTCTCTTTGCTTTGGCGAAGATAAAGTTGTGCGGAGACACATTCGCACTGAACTTTAAAGTGTAGGAAACAGAAAGTGTTTTGTCCCCTTCGGAGAGTGTCCCATTTTCCACCCAGGCCACAGCCCTGACTCGGCGATCCTCCTTCAATGGGCGCTTATGTTCTCGCCAGGAAGGGCAGCCCTTGCTAAATGTTATGGTTTGGAAGGATCCTTCACAAGGATGGAAAACCGAGTTAATTCAATTAAGGCCCGGGGTCTTGGGCTTTGAACCAGCCACAGTCTCAATTTTATGAGAGGATGAAAAGTTAATTATTTGCCGAGTTTGAGTGAAGTCTACTTTGAAAATCCCTTTCCAAAAGAGTAATTTCCACATCGGCTTCCCTGTGGAAAATCAAGGCAGGTTGAACAAGGGTCATAAAGAGAACCTCAGGAACTGGGTCTTCAGAGAGGTCCAGTACCCAGTGGCTCGCCTGTCTCCACACCACATTCGAAGGGCTGGGTGGTGTCTGAAGCCTCTATTTGTCCCCACAGACTACTTCGAAAAACAGAAAAGGAAATATAAGTTGAATTCAGAAAGTCAAGGTTTTTAGGGTGCTTTTTTTTTCTTTTTTTTTTTTTTTGAGACATAGTTTGGCTCTGTCACCGAAGCTAGAGTGCAGTGGTATGATCTTGGTTCGCTGCAACCTCCGCCTCCCAGGTTCAAGCAATTCTCCTGCCTCAGCCTCCTGAGTAGTTGGGATTACAGACATGTACCACCATGCCCAGCTAATTTTTGTATTTTTAATAGAGATGGGGTTTTGCCATGTTGGCCAGGCTGGTCTTGAACTCTTGACCTCAGGTGATCCACTTGGGGAAGGTCTTATAATTCATTTGATGGAGGGTTTCACTTCCCAACTGGCAGCTTCCTGGCTGCTTTTAATGTTATTGTTTTATTTAACTTTAACATTTTAACTTTAAAAATCATGCACACATATGTACATATGTTGATAATATAACAATAAAACAATTCTTCTGGCTGGGTGTGGTGGCTCACGCCTATAATCCCAGCACTTTGGGAGGCTGAGGTGGGTGGATCATTTGAGCCCAGGAGTTTGAGAATAGCCTGGGCAACATGGTGAAACCCCATCTCTACAAAAAAATACAAAACATAGCCAGGCATGGTGGTGCATGCCTGTAGTCCGAGCTACTCAGGAGGCTGAGGTAGGAGGATCACTTGAACCTGGAAGGCAGAGGTTGCAGTGATCCAAGATCACAACACTGCACTCCAGACTGGGCAACAGAGCCTGACCCTGTCTCAAAAAAAAAATACGTAAATAAAACAATTTTTCTGATGTAGAAAATATAAAGATAAATCATTCATAAGCCCACTGGCCAGATAATAGGCTAATGGTTTTGGTGTGTATACTTCCAAAACTTTAAAGTATTTATACCCTGATATATACACACACACACACACAAACACCACACAGGAATAAGCATGGGATCATATTTAAATAGTTATCCTTCTGGCTTAGTTTTGCTTTTCGCAGCAATATATTATATCGGAGATTTATTTCCATGTAAATTGGGATAGCATAAGAATAAAGTGCATGGGTTCTCGGAAAAAACAAACAAACAAACAAAAAACCTTTGAGTTAATTGAGAAAACTTCTCAATGTTTTTAGCCGCAGTAAAAGTACAACCAGTCTCTGGTGTGGTTCTGTGGCTTCAATACAATATTCTCTGTAAGGCTCTTAGTACCGAAACGTAATAAATGCTCAGTGTTTTTGTCTTTGCATCAATGAATATAGATTTATGTCTTTTTTTTAATGACAGCAAACTATTCTGTTGCAATTATGGCTGTACCAGGATTTGCTTTAGTTTATCCTTGATGGACATTTCAATTGTTTCTAATTTCTCACTCCCATGAATGGATCTGCAGTGCATATTCCTTATATGCAACTTTCACAGCTTTGGTGTTGACACAGGCAATTGGAAAGAAATGCTTTCTGAGAGTAAGAAACATCATTCATGCCCCTTCCTCCTCAAAAGAGAGATTTTAACCTTACTAATAAATGTGTGTGGGTAATTCCTAGGAATATGCTAGAAATGCTACTATAGAACCTAAATCCAAGGAAAAGGACATTTTCAAGTCAACACCTCCTGGCAAGAAGAGTGGACTTAAAGTAAGGAGAATCCAGTTCTAGCTCTGCTGTAAGATTTTGATCAACCCCAAAGAAATGACAAACTCTCTAGGCCTGCTTTCTCTTTTGTAAAAAGAAGTTGAGTGAAGTGAACTAGAAGTTTCTTTGCAAATGACTGTGGAATTCATACTCTGCATGCATTGCTTGACAAGAACTCTTGCCATCAATGCTATGACAAAAACTAAGTCCTAAACAAACTCTGGACTAGGCCTAAAGGATTCCATGGTCATTTGTGTCTTTGCATTCAACTCTAGCGAAATGAGACAAAATGAAATGCAAAATGCAAGTTGTTTTTTTTTTTAATCCACATGCTGAACACTGGGCAATCGATGCTGCCTTCTATAACAGAACATATCTATGACAGAAGTTTATAAAAAAAGAGAAGTGCTTAGAAATATCTAGCAAACAAATTGTTGAATCTTACCACGTACAAGAAGGATTTCAAAGAGCTGTGGGGGACATTATGAAGTTAAAATATGATTTCTTGCCTTAAAATTGCCACCATGTGGTAGAAGAGAAAAAGCATGCCCATAAAATGATCTCTGAAAATAAAAAGATTGATTATTTATGATTTTATACCTCACCTGGTTTTAAAAAAGGACTTAAAGACACTTCAGAAAGTGGCATATACTATCCAAAAGGCATTCAAATAAGTTAGAAAAACAATACTTACAAAATGGCAAGTACGGGTGCAAGATGAAGATTGGAATAATGTTCATGCACCCAATTCATTCCATCAAATGCTGTACGTCACACCTTTAACTACGAATTCTGCCGTTCAATCCAGAGAGAGAGACAGATATTACACGTATTTATTAACAACAACAACCAAAATCATTGTAATAACAGTTAATGCTCATATAGGGTTTACTATGTGATGTGGCCGTCAACGCTTTAAGAATTTTCCATATAGATTAATTCATTTGACCTCATGATAAACTACAAAGTAAGCAATGTTATTATCCCCAACCTACCAGGCAGAGATTGGTCAGGTAAATTACCAAGGTTCACCCAGCTGGGAAGTCACAGAGTTAGGATTCAACTCCAAGCAGTTTTCAAAGTCTCTAAACTTGAAGCGTCACCAAACTCTTCTCATGTCACCTCCAGGTTATGAAACCAAGGAAGGGGGTTTTTCACTTTTGTTTTATTTCTTACACTTTTACAAATGCTCCAGTTTCTCTAGAAGTGAATATGTCAATATATTTTTTATAATCAAAAAAAATTAATTCTTTATAAAAACAAGCAAGGCAGGATAAACTTTGGGCCTGTTCAGCAAACTCACCACAAAGAAACAGGATAAGGAGTCACCTGTGATGGTGGGGTAGTCAGAAAGCCTTCCTGGAAGAGGTAAATCTTAAAGGACAGGTAAGACTTGGGAAGAAAGAATGGAAAAAACAGGAATTATAGGTAGAGTAGTATGTTTTTCAAGAGCAAAATTGAGCTCCTGGGCAAAAGTCACATGAAAATTCAGCTCAATCTCCACACAACCAAAAGACGTTGACCTTCCTGTATTGATAGATCAAAGAGAGAAAAATTAACTCAAAGAACTACACATTTTCCTTGCACGTATTTTCGTATATCCGCAAAGACTCCAACGTCCTTTCAGGAAAATGGTAACCATTGGGGCCTGTGTGCTGTCTTCGTTTTTCCTTTTTCTTCTCACTTATCCATTCCTAAAGTCACAAATCCATGACTCAGATGAAAATGGCATAGCAGCAAAGGGAGGTGTTGAGGAGTGGGAGAGAGAAAAAGAGGTAAAGGCAATTAGTCTTTGGATCCTGTTTCTTGGTGATCTCTGTCATGACACCAAATTGCAAAGATGCAAAAACCCACTCTCATTAACAGCCTGGTGACGGATATGAGAAAGGTCACCCAACTGAAGCTACTGGAGGCTCCTTGTGTATGAATCCCAGGCAAACCAGAAAGGCCCTGCTAACAGATATTTTCAGAACATTCATTCACTTCAAAATCAGATCAGTGAAAGGTTGAGAATATTCTCTGGGAAATCTGGTCTGCCTTTAAGCAGAGGGTTCTAAATGCAGTCATTGACGCAGTGATTAAGGAGAATAATTATCTCTTCCCTTTATTCTGCCACAGAGAATTGCTAGAGGCCAAGAACCGATTAGTGCTGGCTAACAAATCCTACTCTACCCCTCCTACATCTCCCTGCACCCAATGGCTCCCAAATGAAAATGGACAAAATATTTTTCAGCTGAACTAATTCATGAAGCTATAAAACTAGCAGCCTTGCTTGCCATTCACCATTTGGGATTTAAAAACTCAAGAATAGGAGATTAAACAGTGTCTTGGCTTTACATGCTGTTACTACAATTAAATAAACAGCCCCCTGTGTGAATTAATCGCCTTCGTGCAGGCTAAAATAGTGCAAGAATCTAGGCGAGATTTTGAAAAATGTTTAGACTGATTTAGATTGACTAGGAATTGCTAATGGTTTTTATAGCTAATACTTTCAACTCCCTCCATCCAAAGCAAACACACACACACACACACACACACACACACACACACACACACACCCCTCAGGAAAGCAATGGTTGAGTCTCAGTTGTGTAAACTTGGTCTTGCAAAATGAAATTTTTTGTCTCTTGCACCTAAACATCCTAACATGGCTCAGGAGACACAAAGACTGAAATGAGGATGATAGTCATTTTTCAAAATTGAAGGCATATGTTTTATAACCCACCTGGTGTTCATTTTATCATGAGATCTTCTATCCCAGCCTTCAAGTGATTGTCAAATAGTTATTGAAATAAAACATCAATGTGATAAAATGACTACAATTTACATGAAGACAGTCAGAGAATCTTATTCCTGAGAAAATCTCCAGCCTAAAACCGAGAGGTTCAAAATATAAACTCCAAGTGCTTTTAAAGACTCCCTTAAGTAAGTGGAGAGACGAAATTAAAGAATAGCTGTGTGTGTGTGTGTGTGTGTGTGTGTGTGTGTGTGTAAAGCCTACCATATTAATTTTTTAAAAATCTTTTTTCCCAGCTTCATTAAGATATAGTTGACAAATGAAAATTGTCAATATTTATGGTGTCCTATATGATTGTTTTGATAGATGCACACATTGTGAAATGATTAAGTCAACACTAATTAACATGTCCATCACCTCAATATCATTTTTTGTGTGTGTGGTGGCAACACTTAAGATCTACTCTCCTAGCAATTTTCAAGTATACAATATAACAACAGTATAGTTATTGCTGGAAAGGGGTCCCAATTCAGACTCCAAGAGCGGGTTCTTGGATCTCGAGCAGACTCCAAGAGAGAGTCCTTGGATCTCAGGGAGAGTCCACGGAGTAAAGCAAAAGCAAGTTTATTAGGAAAGTTAAGGAATAAAAGAATGGCTACCCCATAGACAGAGCAGCACCATGGGCTGCTGGTTGGCTATATTTATAGTTATTTCTTGATTATATGCTAAACAAGGGGTGGATTATTCATGAGTTTTCTGGGAAAGAAGCAGGCAATTCTCAGAACTGAGGGGAAACCCCCCACCACCTGTGGTCTTTTTAGACCATATAGGGTAACTTCCAGATATTGCCATGGCATTTGCAAACTGTCATGGCACTAGTGGGAGTGTCTGTTAGCAAGCTAATGCATTATAATTACTGTATAATGAGCAACAAGGACAACCAGAGGTTGCTTTCCTTGACATCTTGGATTTGGTGGGTTTTGGCTGGCTTCTTTACCGCATCCTGTTTTATCGGCAGGGTTTTTGTGACCTGGATCTTGTGCTGACCTCCTATTTCATCCTCTAAGAATGCCTAATCTGCTGGGAATGCAGCCCAACAGGTCTCAGCCTCATTCTACTCAGTCCCTGTTCAAGATGGAACCTCGAACGGGAACCCCTGTTCATTCTGGTTCCAACGCCTCTAACATAGTCACCATGTCATACAGTAGACTCCTAGAACTTATTCATCCTGTCTAACTTGACCTTTGTACCCTTTGACCAACATATCTGCATTACCACCACATCGTGTTAATTTGTTTTCATTAAAAAATAAAATGAGAGAAAAATTATACCCAATCCTTATGGGAGAAAAGATACAGATGCACTGCCTCTGCAGAGGTGGCCTGATGATCCCAGCAAAGAGACTAGCGGTGCTGAATTCAATTAGCTTAACTCTTGCAAGAAAAGAATGGAAAGCCATATATACCACAAGCAGTGCATGTGATAGTCCTGGGGATTATCGAGGGAAAAGAACGAAAAATGAACAAGTTCAGCAGGAACTGTGATAGCCTGGGGTAATGAAGGAGAGTGGGACGCACTCGATGAAAGCCCCAAACACAGCAGCAGGTGGAGAAGTTGTTGACTTTATTTAGCATTAATTGCAGGAAAGCGTCTATAAAATGTGGTCAAAAATTATTAAACCCCTGATGTTATGCCAACATTATGCCATCCCCTGTTCCAAGGCAGGTGTATTATTCCTGGTCCCAAGGATTAAAGTAAATCATGGCTTTTCCATGTATTCTGAATATTGCATTTCATTATTTTTTACTGCCCTGTTTCTCTAGTTTTTTTGTGGCTTAATAGGCTCTGCTATTTATAAACTCATCACGGGTTCCATGTTGGGGGAGGGAATGTCAGAAAAAGAATGTCCGTTCAACATTCCCTCTCCACCCTTAAATCTCTATGTGAACAGACTCTATATACATTTCTGGAAACCTCTCAAGTCAAACACATTTACAGTGATGGCCACAGACACATCTCTATCCTCCCACTGGATTTGGGATACTTGCTTAGATTTAAGAGACTGACTTCGAGATACTCCCTTGTGGCTATCTGAAGAAACCCAGATTTGCATACTTGATGCCCAAAACTTTGTTCTAGAAGCCACAAAACTATGCTAATCATTTCAAACAAAAAGGGAGCTTGAGTTTACCCACAAATCCAAAATGAATCCAAGCATACCTTTTGTCTGTGACAGGGTCTCGCTCTGCCACCCAGACATACTTTTAAAATCTCAATTAAAAATTAAAACATTCAAGTAGCATTTTGCAGAAGACTCTCAGTATTACCCAAATATTCCTGAAGGCCCCAAAATGATGAGATTCTACAGATGCGCTGAGAAAATAAAACAATGAAAAGCATGCCCTTGAGTCATCTTGTGAAGCCACTGTGCACACTGACCAGCCCAACCGTTGGCCAACACCACCCAGGACCCAAGAGTCATACCAGGCAGAAAACAGCAGCCTCCCTTCCTTATGTGTCCTGATTGGGGAGGTGGCCAAAATACTGTAACTGCAAGCCCCTTCTCACTCCCAATCCCTATTCTCCCTGTTTTCTGTATCTTTTTATCTTTAGTTCTCAGAAAACAAAAGGACAGGTGGTCAAAGAATAACCTGAAAATGTTTCTTTGCCTCCTAGGATGCAGAGTGGCAGGTGGAGAAATAGAGAACGAGCAGCACTCTAGTGACAGCACAGCCCAGAAGTGGAGCTGGACGTGCGTGCCAGTGACACTTGTTCAAATGCCGATCGCAGTGCAGAGGGTGGAGGAAGAGAACTCACACTTGCAATCATGCTTTCTCAGTATTTCCCGGGTTTTTTTTTTTCCCCTTGTTACCTCCCTCCCAAGAAAACCTTTTAGATTTTTTTCCCCTCATTGCCTTCCTCCCCATGAAATTTCATGCCACAGATAAATGGGTATATATGTTTTTACACTCATTCACAAAGAACCAAATTTTGCCCACTTGGTAGTATTTATCCCCCCTCTTGGGAATGCATGTGCCAGCCCCTTAGTCCCTGGGAGTCGGGTTATGTGTCTACAATGAATTTGCTTATCCTCTGTAAAGCAGGGTTTCTCAATCTTCGTACCATTGACATTTGGGACAGACAATTCTTTGTTGCAGGTGCCATCCTGTGCGATGGAGGGTTTTTGGCAGCATCCCTGGTCTCTAGGTGCCAGTAGCACTTCTATCCCCCATTCTCCTTTGTAACAACCAAAAATGTCTCCAGACCCTGCCAGATGTCCCCCAACACGGCAGAATGGCCCCAGCTGACAACTGCTTCTCTAGAGGTTAGGAACACAGCAATGAATAAGGCAGGCAAAGTTTCTGCCTAAAGTTTTGCTACTAAACAGTTGCTTGATCTTAATATCTCTCAACAGCTCTTGGTTGCTTTACCTCTCCAAGAAAAAAGAAATTAAATAATACCCAAGGTCCTCTCCAACTTTGTCATCCTTTGTGATCTCTTTGTGTGTTTTTAATTAAATATAATTGTTTAGAATGGCTTTTTTTCCCCTAAAGGTTTGAACCCAAATCACATATACAATGGATTTTAAAAATAAACATAAAAAGCATTTGATAAATAAATCTCTTTTTAAAACAAATATATTCTTCCAAAAATCAATGTGTAAATGATCTTATCCAGAGAAAGTTACACAAATACCATCTCCTTGTAGCTTTCAGTTCTGAGCAGCCCAAGATCTTGTAGCGAGCAGAGCAGAGAAACATACAGAATTGGACGTACGATAGATTTCATGCTTGATGGTACAAAGCCATTAAAGAGTGGAATAAAATCACATTGGGCATGGAGATTTCATTGACTTTTTTTTTTTTTTTAAAGTCTTCTCTTTTTTTTTTTCTTTCGAATATAAACTCATGTTTTGCAATTCAAAACCCAGGGCCAAATCAAGTGATTGGAGTGGTAATAAAATGATAACTTATGTTAGCATCCAACTAACATAAAAATCACTTGATCTGCACCAAAAACAAAATCTTGTGGTGTTGATAGTGAAAAAGGTGTTGGTCCAAGTTAGGAAGTGATGTAGAGAAGTGAGGCTAGAAGAGTTAAATGTTGGGCAGGAGGCTGAGGCAGGAGAATCACTTGAGACCAGAAGTTAGAGACCAGCTTGGGCAACATATTGAGACCCTATCTCTAAACTAAAAAAGAAAAATTAAATGATGAGAGTAGAATCTTCCCATAGGCCCTTTTGGCAAGTGATAAGGGAGCCCTTTGAATGCCATTAAAAATGTCCTAGACATTTTAGCTACTGCCAAGTCCTGTTTGCCCAGGGTCACGGAAATATTATATTCCTGAAGCTAGGAATAAACTCAGAATATCTCTGGGTGAAAAGGGGATTGAAATCAGTTTTTGATCTAGGAAATTGTGTGATATCTTGATGAACATAGGTGAGAGTTATATGGATTCCTTTATCTGTGACCATGAACAGAGAATTCTATGTAAGTGGGGAAACTGAATTAATGTGAGGGCCCAAAACTAGGTCTAGGATTCATTTACCCTTTGAAGTGCTAATGCGCCACACTTGCTTGATGTTTTTAATGGCAAAACCATTATCTAAGAGTATCAGTCCCGGCACTTTGGAAGGCCAAGGCGGGCGGATCACAAGGTCAGGAGTCTGAGACCAGCCTGACCAACATGGGGAAACTCTGTCTCTACTAAAAGTACAAAAATTAGCCAGACACGGTGGCACGTGCGTGTAATCCCAGCTACTCGGGAGGCTGAGGCAAGAGAATCGCTTGAACCTGGAGGCGAAGGTTGCAGTGAGCTGAGAGCACGCCACTGCACTCCAGCCTGGGCGACAGAGTGAGACTCTGTCTCAAAAAAAAAAAAAAAAAAAAAAAAGAGTATTGTTGACCCATGTGCTTTGGAAATTCTTTTTGTTTTCTTGCTTTTGTTTTTGTTTTTGTTTTTGTTTTTTTTTGAGACAGAGTCTCGCTCTGTCACCCAGGCTGGAGTGCAATGGTGCAATCTTGGCTCACTGCACCCTCCACCTTCTAGGTTCAAGCAATTCTCCTGCGTCAGCCTTCTGAGTAGCTGGGATTACAGGCACGCAACACCATGCCTGGCTAATTTTTGTATTTTTAGTAGAGACTGGGTTTCACCATGTTGGTCAGGCTGGTCTCGAACTCCTGACCTCATGATCCGCCTACCTCGGCCTCCCAAAGTGCTGGGATTACAGGTGTGAGCCACCACGCCTGGCCAGAAATTCTTAAACAACTGAGGAAGTACACTGAAGATCAACATGACCCTCAAATTTTTTAAACTAGAGATGTTTATGCCTTGGATCACTTTAGAACAAACTAAAGAATTTCTCATGAAAACACCATTGCTTTCTTTGTTTGTGTAGATAGAGAAAGGAAGTGGGTTTCTCTTTTCCTCCTTGCCTGGCCAAATAGAATAAGCCAATTTTGATGGCCAAATCATTTTGAAAGAGGAGGATTTTAAGTTCTTAGAGCTTACAACTTCACTTCCCATCTTGAGGCTGGTTCAGCACCTAGGAAGCTTGTAAATATAGTCTGCTGACTTGTCTGTAAACAAAGCTCTTTAGTGCTGGATCTCATTGAAAGAATGAGGGAGCCCCTCAAGGTCATATTCCCATAGCCACTGGACTTTATTTTCCTATCCAAGGGGACCTAGGAGTAGATGTCTCATGTTGGCAAATTCAAATATTCCACATGGGCTAATTAAGTGCCTGCTGTGGTCAACAACTGAAGAATGTTACCAGAAAGCCTAAATGGTTATTATCCTATTTTGAAATCTTCTCACTCCCTGGCCAAAAGTTAAAATAACTGGCTACAGAACCAGGAACTTCTCCTAAAGAGGCATCCAAAGGGAAAGTCAAATAGCTCATAAAATCCTACTCCAGTCTGTAAAACAGCGAAAGAGACACTTAGCATTGGGTGTTGTTTCCTTGGTTCTCTTTATTTTATGAGGTCTCAATAAGTTTCCTGGGGCTGCTGTAAAAAAGATTTCTTTATAGTGGTTTGTAGGCTACATTCCCCCACCCACCCTCATACACACACCCTCATTCCCACCTCCTCTCCCTTTGTTTGATTTATAAAATTTTTCCATGTCCTGTGTCCTTTTTCCATGCTCTGTCAACTGACCCTTTTGCTCAAAATGCTTCTTTCCTCTCCAGGGCAGTGTTCACTGCTGATTGGGCCTGTCACAGTCCAAATTATAGGCTCACTGAGGCTCTCTGTTTAGACTTTTATTAACAAATGAAATATGCCAGTAATTCCTCATAATTATCTGAAGTGGACGCTGTGGCTCTCTGTTTAGACTTTTATTAACAAATGAAATATGCCAGTAATTCCTCATAATTATCTGAAGTGGACGCTGTGGTATACCGCTCAGACCTCCCTTCAGGAATGGAAACTTGATTTCTTCAGTTGCAGTTTGTGCTGGGATGGACCTCAGCTGTCAGCCTTCTTCCAGAAGTGCCCCCACTGGAGAAAGCTGCCTCACTGAAGGTTGTGCCTTCTCCCAAAGCAGCTCATACCGGCGACCCATCGACATGAAGTTCAAAGGCCCAACCTCCTCCCCGCTAGCCCTGGACAATTCAGAAGGCAGTTCTAGCTCCAGAGCTTCCTGCGGTCACTTCTGCATTGCAGCCCAGCATTTCCTTCTGCCCAGTCCTCCTCACTTCCCCTTTTGGTCACAAGATGCTGATCCCAGGAGCTCTCTGTCATGCCTGTCCTGCACTCTAATCTCTGTCTTAGAGTCTGCTTCCCAAGGAACTCAGCCTGTGACAATTGGTGCCAAGAATGGGCTGAGATAGCAGACACTAAGATGAGACTTTGGAACTTGATCCCCTTTCACCCAACTGGCAGTGAGGACCCCTTCACCGGTGACAGGTGAAGCACAGGTAGCCCTGGCACATGGAGCAGTGAGATTTTTGAACTTTCACCACTGGTGGACTGGGGTGGTGTAGCTGTGGAAGGGACTATGCCAGCCAATGCAATGTATGAGATCTTTAAAAAGGGACAACCATAGGACAGTAGAATTGGGTGGCCATTGCTCTACTTGACTGACACTCCAGAAAACAACAACAACAACAACAACAAACTGAGTGTGATGAATCAGCAATTAAAAGCTAAGTGGGAAAACCAGAGGACTTTCTTGGTCACATCAAAAGAGACTCTCATTGCCTCTAAAAGAAGGTAAAGAAAGCAGAAGACTGGGCCAAAGACGGTTAATTCCCAACCAAGTCAGAGTGGCTATGCCAAGACCATGGCCCCAGCCCCTGTTGGAAAGAATGGGGCCTCAACTCATAAGATGAGGACATCTGGGTTGATGATACTCACAAATCTTGGATGCCCAGGTTCCCCTGACCCCTTTGAACTTGAAGAAGTTGTTCACTCTTCCCAATGGGCTACTGCCTGCCCCTTGCTTAAATGCAATTCCCAGGCCTTTTTCCTTCAAGACAGCATGTTTCATCCTCAGGATCTGTTCCCCCCTCCTGTCCTGGTTAGTGTGTTAATAACTAGGGTAGAGTCACAGCACAACCCAGCCAGAGATGTGCTGAATCTGCTGAGGGGGGAAAAGGACTATACTCTAAAGGCATTCTAAGACCTCATCAATATCTCCAGGCAAGAGTTAAAAGAGGACTCCTGGGACAGGAAAATGAGTGCTAGAATAAGGAAACAGAACTTAAATTTAGATAAAAGAGAGTTGTGGCATTTTGTTTTTATATAGAGATGGTGATATGGTTTGGCTGTGTGCCCACCCAAATCTCATCTGGAATTCCCACATGTTGGAGGGACCCAGTGGGAGGTAATTGAATCATGGGGGCTGGTCTTTCCCATGTTGATCTCATAATAGTAAATAAGTCTCACAAGATCTGATGGTTATACAAGGAGCAGTTTCCCTGCACAAGCTCTCTCTCTTTGCCTTCTGCCATCCGTGTAAGATATGACTTATTCTTTCCCTTCTGCCATGATTGTGGGGCTTCCCAAGCCACACGGAACTGTAAGTCCAATTAAACTTCTTTATTTTGTAAATCTCACAGTCTCAGGTATGTCTTTATCAGCAGCATGAAAATGGACTAATACAGTAAATTGGTACCAGTAGAGTGGGGTGTTGTTGAAAAGATACCCGAAAATGTGGAAGCGACTTTGGAACTGGGTAACAGGCAGAGGTTGGAACAGTTTGGAGGGCTCAAAGACAGGAAAATTTGGGAAAGTTTGAAATCTCCTAGAGATTTGCTCAATGAGTTTGACAAAAATGCTGATAGTGATATGAACAGTAAGTTCCAGGCTGAGGTGGCCTCAGATGGAGATGAGGAACTTGTTGGGAACTGGAGCAAAGATGACTCTTATTATGTTTTAGCAAGGAGACTGGTGGCATTTCGTCCCTGCCTTAGAGATTTGTGGAACTTTGAACTTGAGAGAGATGATTTAGATGCTGAAACAAGTTATGACTTTTTACCAGCAGCAAAGCATTCAAGAGATGACTTAGGTGCTGGTAAAAGAATTAAGTTTTATAAGGGAAGCAAATCATAAAAGTTTGGAAAATTTGCACCCTGACAATGCTATAGAAAATAAAATCCCATTTTCTGAGGAGAAATTCAAACCAGCTGCAGGAATTTGCGTAAGTAACAAGGAGCCAAATGTTCATCCCCAAGACAATGGGGAAAATGTCTCCTGGGATATCAGAGGTCTTCACAGCAGCCCCTCCCATCACAGGCCTAGAGGCCTAGGAGGAAAAAGTTGTTTCCTTGGCCAGGCCCAGGGTCCCCAGGCTGTGTGCAGTCTAGGGACTTGGTGTCCTGCATCCCAGCCACTCCAGCCATGGCTGAAAGAGGCCAACATAGAACTTGGGCCATGGCTTCAGAGGGCACAAGCCTCAAGCCTTGGCAGCTTCCATGTGGTGCTTAGCCTGTGAGTGTGCAGAAGTCAAGAATTGAGGTTTAGGGACCTCCACCTAGATTTCAGAAGATGTACGGAAATGCCTGGATGTCCAGGCAGAAGTTTGCTGCAGGGGCAGGGCTCTCATGAAGAACCTCTGCTAGGGCAGTGTGAAAGGGAAATGTGGGGTAGAAGGCCCCAGAGTCCCTACTGGGGCACCACCTAGTGGAGCTGTGAGAAGACAGCCACCATCCTCCAGACCCCAGAATGGTACATCTACTGACAGCTTGCACCATGCACCTGGAAAAGCTGTAGACACTCAACGCCAGCCCGTGAAAGCAGCCAGGAGGGGGACTGTACCCTGCAAAGCCACAGGGGCAAAGCTGCCCAAGACCATGGGAACCCACTTCTTGCATCAGCGTGACCTGGATGTGAGACATGGAGTCAAAGGAGATCATTTTGGAGCTTTAAGATTTGACTGCCACATTGGATTTCAGACTTGCATGGGGCCTGTAGCCCCTTTGTTTTGGCCAATATCTTCTATTTGGAATGGCTGTATTTTTACCCAATGCCTGTAACTCTATGGTATCTATGAAATAACTAATTTGCTTTTGATTTTACCAGCTTATAGGCGGAAGGGACTTCCTTTGTCTTGGATGAGACTTTGGACTATGGACTTCTGAGTTAATGCTGAAACAAGTTATGACTTTGGGGGACTGTTGGGAAGACATGATTGGTTTTGAAATGTGAGGACATGAGATTTGGGAGGGACCAGGGGTGGAATGATATGGTTTGGCTATGTCCCCACCCAAATCTCATATTGAATTCTCACGTGTTGTGGGAGGGACCTGGCAGGAGGTAATTGAATCATGGGGGCAAGTCTTTCCCATATTGATCTTGTGATAGTGAATAAGTCTCATGAGATCTGATGGTTTTATAGTGTGTGGGGGGGTGGTTCCTGCACAAGCTCTCTCTCTTTGCCTGCTGCCATCGATGTAAGATGTGACTTGCTCTTCCTTGCCTTCTGCCATGATTGTGGGGCTTCCCCAGCCACATGGAGCTGTAAATCAAATTAAACCATTTTCTTTTGTAAATTGCCTAGTCTCGGGTATATCTTTATTAGCAGTGTGAAAACAAACTAATACAGATGGGGTCTTGCTATGTTGCCCAGGCTGGTCTTGACTTCCTGGGCTCAAGCAATCCTCCTGCCTTACTGGTATGGGTGTACTCTTTCAGAAAATAAGAGTTAACTCCCTGCAAGGACCCCTGGGAGATGGCATGAATGCATTGTTAGTATGGCTCCCAGGTGCATGGGAAAGTAATGGCCCCCCACCGAGTGAGGTAGAAGTGCCAGAATTGCCATGGCAGGCATTGGAAGAAGAGATAAAAAGCCAGAGAAGGGGGCACCTTAAAGTGGCTGAAAGTCCAACCAGGGAACAATGTTCATGAAACAACTCAGAAGAATGACCGTTTTCAAAGCAACGAGGAATGCTCTGCTGAGATGGACACCAGCCTCTCTAAGAAGTTCAGCGGTGACTCTTCCCTGTGGGACAGGGACAATGGGAGAAGATGCTGATTCAAAACTGGGCGTACTAATAGCAATAGGAAGATAAGACTACAAAACAATAGAGGCCAGGTGATAATGCTTAGCTGCCAGAAGTCAAGTGGATACAATTAACATCATAAGCAGCAAAGTGAGAGGGCAGCCAAGGTGCCCTAGCTTGTAGAGACTGCAAGAAACTGGTGGATGTGGAAAAAGAAAGGAGAGGCTAACAAGAGCATACTCAACATTTATAATAAAAATAAATCAAACATGGCTGATGAGATGAGGCCAGTTGCCCCATAAAAAGTCAAAATCCCTTGACTACTTTTCTAATCTGAGCCGGTTTGGGCTGTGGAACCTATAGATTGAGGAAGAAGTGGGATCCCCAGGAAGAAAGATGCTGCAACATCACTACAAGTGTATGCAGTAATTATTCCCCCAGTTCTTCCTCGGAGGAGCCTATTGCCATTTACTCAGGCACTGTACACAGGGGAAAGGGGAATCCCCACACATTTTGAGGATTGTTGGACATAGAGTCTGAGCTGACATAGATAATCCACACATCTGAAACAGACTCATGGCCTCCACTGTCAGAATAAGAGCAAAAGGGGACCAGGAAATCAGTATGGTCCTGGCTCAAGTTCAGGTAACAAAGGGTTCACTGATGTCTTCAGCATCTCTGGTTGGTTAATATGATTTGGATATGTGTCCCCACCCAGATCTCATGTTGAAATGTAATCTCCAATGTTGGAGGTAGGGCCTGGTGGGAGGTGTTTTGGTCATGGGGTGGATCCCTCATGGCTTGGTGCTGTCTTCTCGATAGTGAATTCTCACAAGATCTGATTGTTTAAAAGTGTGTGCCACCTCCTCCCTGTCTTGGTCTTGCTCCTGCTCTTGCCATGTAACACACCTGCTTCCTCTTTGCCTTCCACTATGATTATTAGGTTTCTGAAGCCCTCACGAGAAACCAAGCAGATGTTGGTGCCATGCTTGTACAGTCTGCAGAACCATAAACCAGTTAAATCGCTTTTCTTTATAAATTCGTAGTCTCAAGCATTCCTTTATAGCAATGCAAGAATGGCCTAACTCTGTGGTCATTTCTCCAGTCCCTGAATGTATGAATGGAATAGATACACTGGGTATTTGGCCCAAATTCTCATCGTGGGTTCTTTACTTATGAGACAACAGCCATCGAAGTAGCGAAGGTAGAAGCCTCCGAAACTGCCCTCCTGGACAAGATAATAAATCAAAATGAATATATTATTTTAATGAGTTCAGCAGAAATTAGTGCAACTTTAAAGACTTAAAGAATTAAATCAGGGGTCAGCAAACTATAGACCACCCTGGCATGCTATGTGGGAGCTTTGCACTTTTGAATGGTTGCATTTTAAATGATGATGTAAGTACCTACATAATAACTTCTGTTTTGATGCTTGGCTCACAAAAGCTAAAATATTTACTAGCTGGCACATTACAAGAAATGTTTGCCAAGCTCTACATTAAAGAGGGGTCCCCATCTTTTCTCTATTTATTTACCAGTCTGCATTTTGCACAAAACAGACAGATCCTGGAGGTTAACAGTGAACTACAACAAACTCAACCAGTAGTAGCCCAATTTGCAGCTACTTTGCCAAATGTGGTAGCTTTGCTAGAGCAGATTAACATGGGTCCTGGAGATGGTATGTGGTCATCGTCCTGAGGAACATGTTCTGCTCCTCTTTTATTAGAAAAGAAGGTTAGAAACAATTTGCTTGGCCGGGCATGATGGCTCACGCCTGTAATCCCAGCACTTTGGGAGGTCAAGGCGGCAGATCACAAGGTCAGGAGATTGAGACAATCCTGGCTAACATGGTGAAACCCCATCTCTATTAAAAATACAAAAACTTAACCAGGCATGGTGGTGGGCACCTGAAATCCCAGCTACTCTGGAGGCTGAGGCAGGAGAATGGCATGAACCCAGGAGACGGAGCTTGCAGTAAGCGGAGATCACGCCACTGGGCGACAGAGCGAGACTCCATCTCAAAACAAAAAAAAAGAAATAGAAAAAGAAAAAGAAAAAGAAACAGCTTGCTTATCTTCAAGGGATAACAAAATAAATTCACAGTTTTGCTCAAAGGCTATGTTAACTCCCTCACCCTCTGTCATAACAGTCTGAGGAGATCTGGGCCATTTAGACAGTTCATAGAATTACACACTGGTCCATGGTATTGATGACATTGTGCTAATCAGACCAGATGATCAAGAAATAACCAGCACACTGGAGGCCATGGTAAGATCCACATGGTCTCAGGATAAGTGGGAAATCCTACAGAGATACAGGGTCCTGCCATGTCAGTAAAGCTTTTAGGGTCCCAGCAGGGGGGCATTTTAGCACAGAGGTCAAGACAACAGTCTTGGCTGTTCTCTGTGAAACAAAGAGTAGATGCTCAGAAATTGAGAGTTAATGTGATTACAGTACTGATGATAATTATAACTTTTGATGTTTGGAAGGCCTAGCCCTGCATCTGCTGTTAACCTTCCCATATCTTTAAGTTATTAACTTTGTGTGGCAATGTGATGCCTTGGATCTAGAATCCTGGAGCTTGATCAAATGTTGGCTCTGCCCTCTTAGGGATTGTGAAACTCTGAGCATGTTACTTCACATCTCTCTGAAATATGTACATTCTCCCCTGTTAATGATCACTTTGGATTAGATAATATCTAACATCTCTTCCATCTTGAATGCTCCATTGTGGTAGCTGCTACTACATGCTTCTATTTAAACTTACACTTAAATGAATTTAAATTAAATTAAAATTCAGTTCCTAGGCCACACCAGCCACATTTCAAGTGTTCAATAGTCACTTAAAATAAAAATGTTTAAACAACAGTTTAAATATTTTTTAGATGAAATGGTACTATGCATTTTGAGGGACAATAATGTCGTGGCTATGCCTGCCATATTGGACAGTAGAGATAAAGAATATTCCCATCACCAAAAAAGTTTCTTTGCACATTGTTGCTCTAAAATGCTATCATAATATATTCCAATCTTTTTAAGTTCAATGAACATGCACACACGTATGTAAATAAAACATACCCTAGAGCTAACAGAGTACTAAATCGGTCATACCATAAGGGCTTAATACAAGGACATTAATACATATTACATCAAAGTTATAATTACAATAACCTTATGAAATTGTTGCAATCATTCCATTTATAGATAAGAAATCTTAGTTTTCAAAGTTACCCTCTGCTCACTGAGTTAAATGCATATCTGATTGCCTCCTTTGGAGAGGCTAATCAGAAACTCAAAAGAATGCTACTATTTGTTTCTTATCTACCTATGGCCTGGAAGCCCCCTCCCCGCTTTGAGTCTTCCCACCTTTGCTTTGAGTTGTCCTGCCTTTCCAAACGGAACCAATGTTCATCTTGCATATGTTGATTGATGTCTCATATCTCCCTAGAACGTATAAAAGCAAACTGTGCTCTGACCACATTGGGCACTTGTCAGCAGGACCTCTGAAAGCTGTCTCACAGGCACACATCCTCAACCTTGGCAAAATAAAATTTCTAAATTAACTGAAACAACAAAAAAAGAAATCTTCATTTTTTCAAGTGATATTTGCAGCCTCTTGTAGCTCACTTGCAGCCTCAACCTCCTGGGCTCAACCTCCCACCTCAGCCTCCCAAGTAGCTGGGACTACAGGTGTGTGCCACCACACACCACAACTGGCTACTTTTCTTTCTTTCTTTCTTTTCTTTTCTTTTTCTTTTTTTTTTTTTTTTTTGTAGAGATAAGGTCTTGCTATGTTGCCCATGTTGGTCTTGACTTCCTGTGTTCAAGCAACCCAACCCACCCTTGTCCCAGTCATACATCTAAGAAGTGGTGAAGTAAAGATCCAAACCCTTTTTTAAGTCCTCATCCTTGGGCACTGTTTCCTACTGTCCTCTAACATGCTTAGATGCTGATTGCAAGTACAATGCAATGATCTTCTAAATTCCAACATGAGAGATTCTCAGGGGCTGGAACTTAAGCAGCCAGGAACTGGCTTTCAGGCCCTTGGAGGCAAAGGCTTGCCTTGTTTTCCTCTTGGCTCTCAGGGCAGCTTCTCAGAAATAAAGGGAACATTGCTTGGAAAGGCTTCATTCTTTCTGGCTTTCCAGTCAGTTACTTCTTGCTTCAAGCTGATGTTGTGACCACTTTGTGCATGTCTCCCCCAATCTTCATGCATATCCCCCTTTGTTAACACACACATTCACACACACGCACACACATATATTTTTTCTTATACTGTAGCCTGAAAATGGCATAGATGTCTGGATGCTGTGTTGTTCCATTAATTTAATAATAATTCCAAAAATATTTTGCTTTCATCCTATATGCCTCTTTTAAAGTTTGCATAAGTGCACGCGTTTGTGTGTAAAAAAAGACTGCCTCATTTTTAGGGTTGGAGGTTCAGAAGAATTCCTCGACACAGGCAAGTTGAGAACTGAATTTTATTTTGGAAGGAAAAGGGGGAATCCCGTGTGTGAATTGTGAAATCTAACTGACTGAAGTTCAACTAGATTTAAATATTTTTGAGACGAAATGGTACCGTGCATTTTGAGGGACAATAATGTTGCTTAAAAATATTCTGGCTTGGAATTAGAAGACCTCAGTTTTGGTACTAACTCTGCCATTCATAGATGTAGGACTTCGGGCAGACAGTTAACTACTGAGTCTCATTCTCCTCATCTAAAATGGTAATTGTGATAATACTGGCTTTAGTGGATGCTCTAGTGTACGGCTACATCCATACTGGATGTAGTGAGTGCTGTAATATATGGCTCAGACTCCCATTCGAGACCAAGATAATTATTTTCTAGGTGAAGGAAATGGTTATTTTAAATTTTTTTAATTAAAAAAAGTTTTACAGACAGGGCCTTATTCTACTACCCAGGCTGAAGTACAGTGGTGCTATCATAGCTCAGTGTAGCCTTGAACTCTTGGGCTCAAGTGATCCTCCTGCCTTAGCTTCCCAACTAGTTTGTCTTACAGGCATAAGCCATCACACTTAGCAAGGAAATATTGCCTGCTGGCAGCTCACAGGCAAGTCTGTCCCCAGGAATTGCCCTCAGCCTAAAGCAATCACCTTGCCCAAGCTTATACACCCTTACCAAGAATAGCCCACATCCAAAGACTGATGTATGTAACATAGAGAGATCCAGTCTTTTTACCTCAATTTGGGATCTCTGATGTGCTATCCCAGCTCTAGATCCCCATGGGATCAGCTGATAACTACATTTCAATCCAGTTCCTCCCTTTGCCCAATTCTGCTTTTCTCACTCCTTCACGGATAGTAGCCTCATGAGCCTTCTCCAAGAAATGTAAGCAAATCTCCATCTCAGAGTCACGTGGAAATCACCTAGATCCATGCTACAAATCAAAGTTTTGTTTTCTCATGCTCATAACACAAACATCAAGAGAAATGTACTATTAAAAATACGTTTTCTTTTTATACTGAAGCATTTTTCTCTGAAATATTCAAATCAGGAGAAAACTTTGAAAGATTTAACTCCTTAGGTGCCAATAAAATAACTGTATTCTGGATGCAACAATTGAAATATTTAGTGTCTTGGCCATTTTAATAGCATCTAAGGTGAGAGTTAGCATAGCATAACCTGTTTTAGAGTTTTAAAATAAAATAATCAAAAAAAGGTCTTTTTTATATTACCCAAGATACCTCATGCTATAACACTTACCACTACACAGTCTCCATCTCATGATATCTTTCCCAGCACTCACAGTCAAAATGAATCATTCTTTCCTTACTGCCTCTGTAAAAGACAAGCATAGTTATTTTCATATATGTTTTTCTCCCCCATGGGATTGTGATATTTCTATAAGGCAGAAACTATGTATTATTCACATTTTATCCCCCAGAATTAAGTACATTACTTTCATTTAGGAGACTGCCTACAAATGTTAGCTGAATGTCAGTCTGGGTAATTATAATTGTTATAGTTTACATATATCTAGAAGGCCAATTTTCCCCAATTTTCTCTGAAGACTACAAGAAGAGAAAATGTCTTAAACTGAGGGCTGAGAGATTCAAGAATGAGGTAAACAAATATTTTTATAAGTATGATATAAAGAAATATTTTTATAATTGTAAGGCTTATTATATGTTAGAAATGGCTACTAAAACCCAAACATTTCTGGCCAATTGATCCTTGACAAGGGTGTCAAGGCCATTCAAAGAGGAAAAGAATAGTTTCTTTTACAAGAAGTGCTGGGACAACTGGATACCCACAGGTAAAAAATTCAACTTGGATTCCTACCTCAAACCATATACAAAACTTAACTCAAAATGAATTAATGACTTAAATATAAAAGCTAAAACCATAAAACTCTGAGAAGAAAACATAGAGTTAAATCTTCATCACATTGGATTTCTCCATCGATTCTTATATATGACACAAAGAACATAAGCAACAAAAGATGGGACAGATAAACTAGACTTCATCAAAGTTCACACTTCTTTTTTTTTTGAGACAAGGTCTTCCTCTGTCACCCAGGCTAGAGTGCAGTGGTGCTATTGCAGCTCACTTGCAGCCTCAACCTCCTGGGCTCGAGTGATTCTCCCATCTCAGCCTCCCAAGTAGCTGGGACTACAGGTGTGTGCCACCACATACCACACCTGGCTAATTTTTTTTCTTTCTTTCTTTCTTTTTTGTAGAGACAAGGTCTTGCTATGTTGCCCATGTTGGTCTTGACATCCTGTGTTCAAGCAACCCTCAAGTCATCACACAGGGATGACAGGTGTGAGCCACCACATCTAGCCAAAATTCAAAACGTTTGTGCATCAAGAGACATTATCATGAAAGTGGAGAGCAAATCCACAGAATGGGAAAAAATATTTACAAATCACATATCTTATAAGAATCAAGTATCCAGAATACATTAAAAATACTTATAACTCAACAATGAAAAGATAAATCAATAGAAAATGGGCAAAGGACTTGAATAGACATTTTCCCAAAGAAGATACATAAATGGCCAACAAGTACATGAAAATATGCTTAATATATTTGCTATTAGGGCAATGTAAATCAACGCCACAATGAGAGACTACTTCACACCCACTAAGATGGCTGTAATAAAAAAAGGAATCTCCACCGGTGTTGATGGGGATGTGGAGAAAGGAGTGCTCTTGTACATTGCTTGTAGGAATGTAAAATGGTTCATTTTACAAATATAGCTATGATGGTTTTTTGGTTCCTAAAATGTTAAACATAAAATTAGCATATGACCCTGAGATTTCACTCCTGTATATGTACTCCAAAGAACCTGAAAACAGAAGCTCAAACACATATGTGTACACACATGTTCATAGCAGCAGTATTCACAGTAGTCAAAATGTGGGACAGCCCAAATGTCCATCAGTGAATAAATGGAAAAACTAATTGTAATAAACGCATATACTACTCAGCCATAAAAAGGAATGAAGTACTGTACTAGACCGTTCTCACACAGCTATAAAGAAATACCTAAAACTGGGTAACTTATAAAGAAAAGACGTTTAATTGGCTCATGGTTCTGCAGGCTGTACAGGAAGCACAGCTGTGGAGGCCTCAGGAAACTTTCAATCAGGCATGTTTTACATGGTCAGAGCCAGAGGAAGAGAAAGAAGCGGGAGGTGCTAAACACACAAGCACACACACACACACACACACACACCAGATCTCCTGAGAACTCACTCATTATCAGGAGAACAGCAAGGGGGAAATCCACCCCCATGAGCCAATCACCTCCCACCAGGTCCCTCCTCCAACACTGGGGATTGCAATTTGACATGAGATTTGGGCAGGGACACAAATCCAAGCCATATCAAGTACTGACACATGCTACAACATGGATGAACCTCTAAAACACACTAAATGAAAGAAGCTAGACACAAAAGATCATCTACTGTATGATTCTATGCTATATATATATATATATTCAAAACTTTTGTGCATATATATATGATGTTGGTGCAAAAGTAATTGTGGTTTCTTTTGCACCTAATACATAAAACATCCAGAATAGATAAATGTATAGAGATAGAACACAGATTGATGATAGTCAGGGGATAAAAGGAGTGCAAAATAAAGAATAATTGCTTAATGTGTTTTCCTTTGGGGTGATGAAAATATTACAGAACTAGATAAAAGTGCACAACATTGTGAATGTAATAAATGCTACTTAATGGTCACTTTAAAATGCTTATGTTCTATGAATTTAACCTCAATAAATTACAGTATTTAAAAATGTTGTAATGATTACTAAGGGAGGTTTTGCAATTTCTTACGTGTTAGCCGTCTAGACTTTGTAGGATTGTTTGGATGTTTTGTTGCTCTAAAGTCAAAGGAATGGTAATTCTTTGCCCTTCCAGGTCATTTCAATGTTGGCAGATAGCAAACATCAGTATTATTCACCAATATCTTCTTCTCTCTTTTCGGACATATGAAGATTGACACTTCCTTGTGTCCCCTTGCATTAAGAAGGGCCATGTAACTAGTTATGGCCAAGGAGATGTAAGCACAAGTTATATGTGTGATTTGAGGGGTGAGAGATTGTCCATGTTCTCTTCCTCTGCCATGATAATAGGGAAAACAACACATGGGTGGAGGTAGAGGTTTCACAACATTGAAATCATCTAGAATGCTGAGTTCCCAATGGAAGAGAGCTGTCCTGCAGAGTAGCTTGGATCTGAAGGGAACTTTAAAAATGCAAGAAAGAGACTTTTACTGTATCACACTACTGAAACGTTGGCAATGCTTGCTACTCCATATAATAGCCTATCCCTAACACAAGTGGCCCATGGAAAGAGAAGGTTTACGCTTTCTAAGATTGTTCATGTTAAGACGGTGCCTCCCCTTTAATAGGCTGGCTAAAAAGAAATAAAACACACTGGTACAGGGTTAACAATAAACGTTAGATTTGAGACACGTCATTTGTAATGCTTAAGAACAATTAACAAACAAGAAAACATCATAAAGAAGAAGAAGCCTTGCAGAGAGACTTTCAGAACAATGCATAAATATCTGTGCCATTCAGGAGAAACCACATCTCCTCTGTCTCCTTCTCTGCTATCTCACCAGTGGAGTTGGAGTACAGGGTTCATAGGCTGTTCCTACTCAGGGCATCTCTCTCAGAAATCATCTGGTAGCACAAAACCAGGAAGAAATATCTAGGCCAGGTGAGTGTCACCTCTTTTTAAATATAGCCCTTGGTTTATTTATCTCTTTGAGAGTACTTCAAAGTGACATCGGTGAGATTATGAGATATTCATCTTGAAAGGATACAGAGATTTCCTTGGCCTCAGGTAGACTCTGATTTCTGGTTGTCATTCTACAAAGAGGTAGGGAGAAGACAAGGACAAAATCAGGCTGCATGTCTGTCTCATTTTTAGAAAGGAAGAAAGTGAACTGAATGCTAAAAATGCAAACAGTGCCAGGTGCGGTGGCTCACGCCTGTAATCCCAGCACTTTGGGAGACTGAGGCGGGTGGGTCACGAGGTCAGGAGATCAAGACCATCATGGTTAACACGGTGAAACCCCGTCTTTACTAAAAAAATACAAAAAAAAAAAAACTAGCTGGGCGTGGTGGCGGGCACTTGTAGTCCCAGCTACCCAGGAGCCTGAGACAGGAGAATGGCATGAACCCAAGAGGCGGAGCTTGCAGTGAGCCGAGATCCCACCACTGCACTCCAGCCTGGGCAACAGAGCGAGACTCTGTCTCAAAAAAAAAAAATGCAAACGGTATGCTATACTAGATGTCAGTTAAGGGAATCTGGAACAGAAATTTGAGGGCGACTTGTTTCATCCAGCAGATAATCTCAAGGCTTAAGTGAAGCTCTTCATGTCTAAAGAAATTGCTATTGAACCATGTTAATTCATCTGGAAAATCCAAGAGAGAAAGTTTATTGAATTATCTTAGAATTTAAGCTGTGGAGTCAGATGATCTGGGTTCAAAGACTAGCTCATGTATAGACTACATGTGTAATCTCAGGAAACTTAATTCATCAGTTGATACTTCTGTTTTATCATTTATGAAATGGAGTAATTCTGCTTACAAGGGTTTTTGTTTTGTTTTGTTGGGTTTTTTTTTTGTTTGTTTTGTTTTTTGTTTTGACAAAGTCTCGCTCTGTCACCCAGGCTGGAACGCAGTGGCGTGATCTCGGCTCACTGCAAGCTCCGCCTACCGGGTTCACACCATTCTCCTGCCTCAGCCTCTGGAGTAGCTGGGACTACAGGAGCCCGCCACCACGCCTGGCTAATTTTTTGTATTTTTAGTAGAGACAGGATTTCACCGTGTTAGCCAGGATGATCTCGATCTCCTGACCTCGTGATCTGCCTGCCTCGGCCTCTCAAAGTGCTGGGATTACAGGTGTGAGCCACCACGCCTGGCCACTTATGAGGGTTTTTGTGAGGATAAAATGAATTTATGTGTCAAGTGTTTACAACAGTTCCTGGCACACAGAATGTCCTACATGAGAGTTTGCCAACTGTTATAAGGAGTTAATCAAACACCTGAAGGCTTTGGTGGTGAGGACTGGCTTTGAAGTCATATCTGAGTTCGAGTCCTGCAGCTGTGTGACTTTAGCTGGCCAAACTCTCTGAGTTTTCATTCTTCCCCTAACACGTGCACAATATTTTTGGGAGGGATTGAGCAAAGAAAGGATTCAAATAGTTTAGCACAGGAGGTGATCATGAATGAGTTCTCATGAAATCTGATGGTTTAAAATGGTGTGGCAGGCTGGGTGCAGTGGCTCACACCTGTAATCCCAGCACTTTGGGAGGCCGAGGCGGGCAGATTACAAGGTCAGGAATTCAAGACCAGCCTGGCCAACATGGCGAAACCCCATCTCTGCTAAAAATAAAAATTAAAAAAATTAGCTGGGCCTGGTGGCACGTGCCTGTAATCCCAGCTACTCAGGAGGCTAAGGCAGGAGAATTGCTTGAATCAGGACCCGGGAGGCAGAGGTTGCAGGGAGCCGAGATCGTGCCACTGCACTCCAGCCTGGGCTACAGAGTGAGACTCTGCCTAAAAAAAAAAGTGTGTGGCACTTCCCCCCACCCCCAGCTTCTCTCCTGCCACCATGTAAGATGTGCCTTGCTTCCCTTTCACCTTTCGCCATGACTATAAATTTCCTGAGGCCTCCCCAACCATGCAGAACTGTGAGTCAATTAAACCTCCTTTCTTTATAAATTACCCAGTCTCGAATAGTTCCTTATAACAGTGCAAAAATGGACTAATACAGTATATTAGTTCAAAACTACAGAGTAAAAATTTCTTCCCATGAGGCTCTATCGAAAATCTCAGAATTCACTCTCATTGGACTGACATGATCACATGCTCACCTTCCAACAAATCACTGTGAGCTATAGAAATGTGCATGGTAATTAGTCTGAGCTAGACAGTGGTGTTTTTCTGCTCCAATGCCAACACAGAGTCTGGGAATTCAAAAGTAGTTTTCCAAGAGAAAATGGAAGTACCACGTTGCTATTTGAAGCAGGGAGAATGGAAACTGAGTGGGCAAATAGACCATCTTTCTACTAAAAAAAGGTATGAATGGAGGAAAGAGAAAAATAAAAGGAGATACCTGGCAAAAGATTCAGAAAAGCTGGGGCATTAGAAGTTGCAACCAGATTTTCACATCCTAAAATCCATGGTGGAATTTTAACTTGCAGTTGTGTGTTCAGTGGTAGGTAATGGATTTTCTACTGTTGTATTCAGACAGGTTCCCTTGCCTGGTTCCTACTGATGAGCAGCCAACAGGAGTTAGCTGGGGAGTTGTTGGTCACAGGGAACAGCAGTGTCTACTGTATTTTATGGGAATTAGACCTGTAATCTAACTGTGAATAATCAGAGACTGAAACTTGGGATAGCGGTTTGCTATAGAACCAAAATAAAAGCAAATTTATCAGGATGTGTTACAAGTAAAAGAAAACCCACATTCAAATGGCTTAAATAAAAAGGAAATTTATTTAGCTAGGAATGCAGAGACAGGGCAGGTTCCAAAAAATATGTAAACACTGATTTGTTAAAACTTTATTTTCTGGCCAGCTGCGGTGGCTCATGCCTGTAATCTCAGCACTTTGGGAGGCTGAGGCAAGAGGATTGCTTGAGGCCAAGAGTTCAAAACCAGCCTGGCCAACATAGTGAGACCTCATGTATGCAAAAATAGAACTTAGCAAGGCCTGGTGGTATGCACCTGTAGTCCCAACTACTTGGGAGGCTGAGGGGGGAAGACTGCTTGAGCCCAGAAGTCTGAGGCTGCAGTGAGTTATGATCATGCCACTACACTCCAGCCTGGGCAACAGAGCAAGACCCCAATTCAAAAAACCCCACAAATCTTTATTTGTGTTTCCACCCTCAATATCTGCTATAGCTTAAGACTGATGGTCACCAGATGGCTGCAAGTAGCTTCATGCTCCCTTGCTCAGGCCTAGCATAAGAAAGAAAAATCTATTTCCAAAGCACGAAACATAAGTGTTCCTTTTTGGTCTGCAAGAATTAAGGAAGGTCATGCAATATTAGGGACATACTTTCACTACAAATAACATTGGTTATCAGAAATTCAAATATAACTGGGCATCCTGTATTTTATCTGCCAACTCCAGACCTGATTAATTTAGACTTACCCAAAATGCCCTCTAGAGGGAGGTAGGGAGGACACAGGAACAAAATCAGGCTTTCAGTGTCTGTCTCATTTTTAGAAAGGAAGACAGTAAACCGAATGCTAAAAATGCATACAGTGTCTGCCACACTATATGTCAGTTAAGGGAATTTGGAACAGAAATTTGAGGATGGGTTGTTTTATCCAACAGATAATCTCAAGGCTTATACCCTGGATTTGTAAAGTATTATAACTCAGTCTAATTGTACAAATATGTATTTAATACTTTTTAATCAGTGAGACACTCTTGAAGATTCCAGGGGACCATTGAGTCGCTGCCTCCAACGTGCTTCCAGTATAATAGAGGGAATTAAATAAGCACAGGAGGTGAGGAGCACCCTGAAAAAGATACAGAGAGCCATAAGGCTCCAGAACAAGGCTTCCCTAGCAGAGCCAACCTCGAAAACATATCTCAGAGGATATTGAATAAGAAGGGACATAATAGAGAACTTGGACATAAAGACCAGAAAAATATTTTAGGGCTAATTTTTACAGAGACATTTCAATTCAAATTGGAAATGTCTACAAATTATCCAATAGTGAATGTGGCAAGGAAGATTTTCGAGTGGTGGTGTGGTACGACTGAAGCTGCATTTTGAGAAAAATCAATCTGACAGCAATGTGTAGTATGAATTAGGGTGAGGACAAGACCATCAATGAAATGGTCTAGAACAATACTATCAAATCTAAAACGCTCTTTTGGTACCTAGATTTTGTAAAGGCTAGTTTACTCTCTTGAAATGAAATTCAGAGAATATAACCATCCTGTAAACATAATTCTAGGAAATTTAGTAAAAAACTCTAACTGTAATAGAAATAAAAAATAATTTCTTTAATAATAAAACTTATATTCTACTATGAGTGTCAAACTACAGACCCAATACATCTTTCCACCTATTTTTATATTGTCTATGATAAAAATGCACAATATAAAAACTGGCAATATATAATGAGAAAATAACTGTGTCCAAAATGGAATGCAACAGCCAGCAAAACCATGTCTTCAATCTACCAGGTCCTGAAGGTCTTGAGAACACTTACACCCTAGCAGAGTGAGACAAGCGCCCATTCTAAACAAATCTAAACAGACCCAATACAACTTCCACCTATTTTTATATTGTCCATTGTTTCATTTTTAAATGCTTTATTAGCCTGCTCTCATGCTGCTAATAAAGACATACCCAAGACTGAGTAATTTATAAAGGAAAGAGGTTTAATGGACTCACAATTCCACATGGCTGTTGTGGAACTCACAGTTCCACAATCATGGTGGAAGATGAAGAAAGAGTGAGCAAAGGCACGTCTTACATGGCAGCAGGCAAGAGAGCATGTGTAGGCAAACTGCCCTTTACAAAACCATCAGATCTCGTGAGACTTATTCAGTATCACAAGAACAGCATGGGAAAGACCCACCCCAATGGTTCAATTACCTCCCACCAGGTCCCTCTCACAACACATGGGGATTATGGGAGCTGCAATTCAAGATGAGATTTGGGTGGGGAAACAGCCAAACCATATCAAATGCTTATATTTTAAATAATCACGTAAGTTACTGGCTTTGCAAAGCATAAAGTATTTACTATCTGGCCCTTTACAGAAAACTATTGCTAAGCTCTGTCAGGAATAACTACAGAATGTGCATGACCCACTGCAAAGTAAAATTGAGGGCTCCTTGTTCAAAAATTATTAAGAACAATACAGCAGTCAACCAAGAGCAGAATTCACATCCATGAAGCCAGCCCTCTCTGTTCTAATATATAAATACTCAGACACAACTCCACTACCAACATAATGAACTAGTCAGATACGTGTACCTGTGAATGCACCAGTTGCAATTACAGACAAAAACAAATAGAACCACGCGTACTGCACAACCCTGGGTAGTAGCCCCATTACAAATGTGATTTATTGGCAGCTCAAGTACCAGGGTGGTGTTTCCATTCCTGATGATTTTTTTTCATTGCAAACAACTCTTGGGAAATTTTCAAATAATATAAAGTATAATCTTGGGCCAGGCGCAGTGGCTCACGCCTGTAATCCCAGCACTTTGGGAGGCCGAGATAGGCAGATCACGAGGTCAGGAGATCAAGACCATCCTGGCTAACACAGTGAAACCCCGTCTCTACTAAAACTACAAAAACTTAGCCGGGCGTGGTGGCGGGCACCTGTCATCCCAGCTACTCAGGAGGCTGAGGCAGGAGAGTGGCGTGAACCCATGAGGCGGAGCTTGCAGTGAGCCAAGATCGCACCATTGCACTCCAGCCTGGGCGACAGTGCAAGACTGTGTCTCAAAAAAAAAATATATATATATATATGTGTGTGTGTGTGTAATATTTATTATATATATGTATATATATACTATATAAAATATATATAGTATAATCTTTCTTCAATTTACATGAAAGTTGCATTTCTGGAATACTAATGGAATATTAAAACATAAAGAACTGCACTATGTGTGAAGCAGAATTAGCTTGTAAGCTCAGATAATTATTAGCAACTTTTATATGACTGTTCAATGACATCTTTGAAGGGTTGTGTGGGGGCTCAGAACAATTGTTTGCTGTGAAGCTCTGGCCAATATATTGCAAAATGGATAGCGCCACTGACCCCAATGTGCCAGACATCAGTAGTATCTCCAGTGCCTCTTCTATTGTAACACCCACAAAGCCCACTGTCATTTTCAAACCACGCTGTCAGGGGTGGTACTACCCAAGTTGAAAATTATCAGTCTAGACAATCTAATAACAATTCGATGTTGGGTGGTAAAGGTGAGATATTGTATAAATGAAGTTTGGGGCTCTTGGCTATTGGGTTGCAATGGTACAAGCATGAAAAAAAGTTAAAGATGAAAAACATAACATCTTGTCCTGGGACAGCCATTTTTAAAATATATCTAGTCAAAATTGCACAGGTTATCTCACTTTCTCTTTGCAACATTCTTTTGAGATAGGTAGGACAAATGCTAAAAATATCAGTACTTTAGATCAGGAGTCCCCATCTCCCAATGTACCAGTCAGTGGCAAGCATTACTGCCTAAGCTCTGCCTCCTGTCAGATCAGTGGCAGTATTAGATTCTCAGAGGAGCACAAATCCTATTCTGAACTGCATATGCAAGGGATATAGGTTGCATGCTCCTATGAGAATGTAATGCCTGATGATTTGAGGTGGAACAGTTTCATCCTGAAACCACTCCCAACTTCCCACTGTCCATGGAAAAATTGTCTTCCACAAAACTGGTCCCTGGTGCCAAAAAGGTTGGGAACTGCTGCCTTAGATCAATGTAGAGTTAACTTTTTTCAAATTTTTTTTTGTTTTATATTTCATAATGCAAATAGGTGTTATTCAATCTATTAACATTTTAATTAAAAATGTATATGCATTTCAAAGTTAATTGTTGACATTCATTCTATCTAAGACATGTAGTTTGGGAATATAGAAAAGAAGAGTCTGAAACCTACAAAGCAGAGGCAATTTGACCAAATTCCCATGACATGTAGGTAGGACGAGAATAGTTCTCATGATTTAGTTCTGTGTTCATTCAATTTTCTTCACTTCCTGGGGTAAACTGATTGGCCCAGCACCTGTTTTGAATAGACAAGCATTTCAACTTGCAACTTATAGATAAGCAAAGAGAATACAACACCATCAAGAATGATGATCCCCAGTTCTCTTCCAAGTCTTAAAGAAAGAAGTCACTTGGCACCTTTCTCTAATCGAAAGAGAGAGAGAGAGAGTAGTTCACGGACAGTTGGTAAGAACTGCCAAGTGACTCCCCATGAAGAGAGTATTCATATCTGTACTTAAGTAGAGCCCAGGGAAAACACAGAGAAATGAGATGTTGGAGTGTTTTTTAAAATTATTATTGTTGAACTGGGCCCAGAACTCCACTACAGATCATGTATGTCTGGAATTGGCAAGACCCAAAATTAATGGTGCCATCATTATATATATATATATATTTATATTTTTTTTATATTTGTATATGTATTTTATATATTTATATATATATGAAATTTCTTAAGTCTTGTACCAGGAAGGAGGCTCATATAGGGTAACCACTTTAGCCCATCCATAAATAATCCATGTTAATATCCTAAGAGAGGTTCAGGGACCGGAGTAATGTGCTGACATCTGCCTGCTTCTGGCAGAATGGCTTGTATGGTCTAAACAGATGGCCTTTAATTGGTAGTGGGTTGTCCCAGCAGAGGGCACCTTGAGCAGAAATGGTTATTTGGATTACCCACCTCATGCCTGGCTCCTAGAACTCCTGGCATATTGTCAGAAGTGCCATGTAGTTACTGCCGATAGGTCTGATGTCACCAGATGGCAGCCTCTTGGTCTACCATCATCACTGGAGGGAGGGTTCTTTGTAGATCTTAGCAAAGATGCCATGATGTAAATGGGCTTGGGAAATTTGGGAGGTAGATGAGTGACAAGCGAATCCATGAAATAAACTTGCCTTCAAGGTAGTTTCCTAATGAAATCTTTGGGTTTTGGAATCCCGATTGCTACTTATTCTTTTTGAATGTGACACATTCTAAACGCTTCCAGCAGTAGGAAGAGATATGAACTAGGGGGTGAAGATTCAGACTTCTTTCCTATAACATATGAGTTAAATGGAAGAGGAAAATGCCCACAGGTCATTGTAAAAAGCCAAGCTGCTGAAGGATCACAAGTTCTATTGTGCAGATGTAAAACAATCAGGTTTCTGTTTCAGATATAATGAGAAAATGACTTACTGTGTCCAAAATGGAATGAAACAGCCAGAAAAACCATGTCTTCAATCCACCAGGTCCCAAAAGTCTTGAGAACACTTATGCCCTGAGCGAAGTGAGGCAAGCTCCTTTTCTAAACGAATCTAAACTAAACTATAAAATATTCCTATAGTACCTGACCCTTAGCTGAGTCCTTTGGAAACTAGACACATTATGTACATTCAAAATTAGGTTAGCTGTGGGTGAGGACCAGAGCTGAACTCTGCTATCCACAGTAAAAGCGTGGGATGATTTGTGGACATGTGAGCATTTAGCCAATTTCCTGTTGGGTTTTTCCAATGATGGCCTTGGAGTTTACTTTTTAGCATTTGATGGTAGTGAGAATCATACTCAGCCAAGTCAGCCATCCTCAAGCTGAACAGAAACAAATGAGCAACATGATAATAATCTTATGTGTCTTCAGAGCTTCAAGCAGATACCTTCATTCACTCATCTAGTCCTGCAGTATCTTACTTAACAACTTTCACAGGCCAAGGTTTACTCTTGTTGCATTTTCCCAGACTTAAGAATTGGCATAATATACTCCTTTATACAGAAATCCTAGAAGGTCAGGAGGGATATTTATACATGCAATTTACAGGACACTATATTGCCTTGGTGAGAAAAATCTCTTCTCTTCAGCATGAAGCGTTCTGTACAAAGACCTAATTATAGACGAGAGGCCGCCTTCTGTTTCAGATAAGGTGACCTTGAGGGAGGCTGAGGGTGCAAGGTCAGAGCTCCTAATGACTGGGAGCTTTATAAAAGCCATGAGGCCCTTGAGAAGTATATAGATAAGAAGAATCTGGTCCATAGAAAAAGAAAAACCTTAAAGTTTTCCATACACATTGGTGGAATATCTTCAAACAAATATACTATGACATGGGCTGAAAATACCCAGGATGGGAAAGATTGCAACGATTCAGATGTGAATTTCATGGATTTAAGTTGAAAGTCATCTCAGGTCAAAAGTTATAGGCCGGTCTTGGTGGCTCAAGCCTGTAATCCCGCCACTTTGGGAGGCCGAGATGGGCAGATCACTTGAGGTCAGGAGTTCAAGACCAGCCTGGCCAACACAGTGAAACCCCATCTTTACCAAAAATACAAAAATTAGCTGGCTGTGATGGCATGAACTTGTAATCCCAAGCTGAGGCAGAAAAATCACTTGAACCCGGGAGGCAGAGAATTACATAGATGTATTATCTGTTCATTCATTTAATTGATATTTAGAGCATGCTAACTGTATTTTGGGCACCGTTTTAGATGTTAGAAATCTTGCAATGAACAACAAAAGACAACCTCTACTTTCATAATCTTACATTCTAGTAGCGGAGCTAGATAATAAATATATTAATAAGTAACTACAAGGAGAGCGGGTAGAAGGTGACTGTGATGGTGGGGATGCCATTTTAAATTGTTTGGAAAGCAAAGTCTCTCTCTAATAAATTAAATTTGAGCAAATATCAGAATATTGTGATAGAGCAAGCCATGAGGATATATAAGAGTAGAATATTCCATGCAGAGGAAACAACAGATGAAAAGGTCCAGATGCTTGATGCGGATGAAGAACTTTCAGGAGGTCAGTGGAGCCCCTTCCAGATTGAAGGTGGGGACCAGAACACACATGGTCCCACATACATGTTTCCCTTCGCGAGATTCAAGTTAAAGATTTTATGTTCTCATGTGTGTATCTTGTAAAGCTCTGAAGCTACAAAAACAGCTAACATTTCTTGTGGGCTTGTGACGTGCCAGGTTCTGTGCTGAGAGCTTGCCTGCAGTCACATCATCTGGTCCTCACTACAACCTTAAGAAGTAGGTACGATGATTATCCCCTTTTACAAGTCAGGAAACTTAGGCTTAAAAGTTAAGCAACTTGCCAAAGTTGCCCTGCTAGTAAGCACTGGAGATTCCAAAGTAAATAAGAATAAACCACAAAGGGGTTAAATGGTTCTCCCTGTTACTTGAAACCCCCTCCTCTGTGACAAAATTCCAGTAGACTTGAGCTTGGCTGTGCTCTTAAACAAAGAAGCAAGGTAGGGGGAAACCAAGAGATAAACCCTTTGCAAGAGCCACTCTCTCTCCAGACATTCACTAGGCTTCTAGACCCCTCATTCTGCAGAAGCTTTAGCTCTTTGTGGGTCGCTGGGTTTATGTTTCCACTGACGCTGGGAACCATGTTGAGTGCTGAGAAGCCCACAGTATTCTTCTCCCCAAGTGGTTAGAGGTGGCAGAGAGGCTGGGCAGCAATGCCAGGGACCACACCTCTTTGTCAGGAACATGTAATTAAAAAGGAAAGAAAAAGGGGAGGGGGGAGAGCAAAGAAATCGCCACCCAGCCCCATTTTTCTTAAACACATGCTCCCGCGTGCGCGTGCATACACACACACCAAGCCAACAAATGTCCGTCACTGGGGTCCTTGGGATTCTGATGAAAACATTTTCCACCTGGCACAGCTAGGCATTAAACACTCCTCTAGCCCAACCTGAGACTTGGACCGTCAGTGGAGATATTTTTAAAACCATGACACAGAGGCGTGTGACACACTCGGTTTTCTCAGTGGGTGGGTAGAGTGTTGTTTCATGTTGTTCTTGTCACTCGGCCCAACATTACAAGTGTGCACTTTATTACTACACAGAGAGTGCTCTGCAGCCGGACCCGCCACAGGGTGTTCCCAGCCAGGGGAAGGCAACCTGGACAGGCACAAAAAAAAAAAGACGGAGGGGAAATCTGCAGGGTACAGAGGCTACCCTTTTGGGTTCTCTCTCAGGCATTCTGCTCATGGCAGCAGGATATAAAGTGTCCCAGTTGCTGTCATTTAATACTCTGTATCCATTGGTTGCTGTACTTGGGCAAATGCTAGATATGGAGATATTTCATGACATCCAACCAATTCCTTGACTGTTGAGTATCTTTCTCTCACTCTCTTGTTCTTCTCCTTTTTCTCTTTCCTAATGGGAGTTTGTTCTTAACCTCACACACACACACACACACACACACACACAATTATGGTGGAATGAGGACCAAGTATCAGTGTCACCCTACTTACATGCAAAGGCATGAGTCAGAGGCCCTATTGCTTCCTTGGGACAGATAGGACAATGATGTATGGAGGGAGCAGAGGAGAGTGCGTGCATCTGCCCTGAGCACAGGAATAAAAAGGTGAATTGCAAGTAGAGAATTTAAAAGTAATTGAGGAAACAGGCGGGCACCATGGCTCACTTCTGTAATCCTAGCACTTTGGGAGCCAAGGGAGGCAGATCACTTGAAGTCTGGAGTTCAAGACCAGACTGGCCAACACAGTGAAACCCTGTCTCTACTAAAAGTACAAAAATTAGCCGGGCATGGTAGTGCATGTTTGTAATCTCAGCTACTTGGGAGGCTGAGGCAGGAAGATTGCTTGAACCCAGGAGGCAGAAGTTGCAGTGACCCAAGATTGCACCACTGTACTCCAGCCTGGGTGACCAAGTAAGACTCCATCTAAAAAAAAAAGTAATTGTGAAAACAATTAAGAGTCAATTGTTTTATATTGGCACCTTGCACTGGTGAGTCTAAGCAATTTCAGTGCTGAAAGATTCCTCTCCATCTAAGAGAACCAGTCCCGCCATCACTCTACACACCCCCCAGCATGAGCCATTGAGTAGGATGGGAATAGAAGATTGGCTTTAAAGAGAATATTTATTTCCACAGAAAATCAAGGGCCTCTGGATGGAATTTGCCTCATTTCCCACTAAGTGAACTGGACACTTATTTTTCCATCAATAGCATCTTACTTTATCAAGTCACAGTTGAATCATGGGGGCAGTTTTCTGGTCTCACGGTAGTGAATAAGTCACATGAGATCTGATGGTTTTATAAGGGAAAACCCTTTTCCCTTGGTTCTCATTCCCTCCTGTCTGCCACCATGTGAGACACGCCTTTCACCTTCTGCCATGATTGTGAGGCCTCCCCAGCCATGTGGAACCATGAGTCCATTAGACCTCTTTTTCTTTATAAACTACCTACTCTTGGGTATATCAGGAGTGTGAAAACGAACTAATACAGGCTGCAAAGGCTGAAATATTTACAATCTAAACCATGATTTTAAAAACTTTGCTCACCCCTACTCTAAAATATATCGCAATAAGCTCCTAGCTGGACACATTGGTTCCTTTTCTTGGTCTCTTAAAATCCATTCTCCACCAGGCAGCTAGCATTACCTGTAAAACATTACTCATGTCATGAGACTCTCCTGCTCAAAACTGTCCATTAGTTTCCATAACAGTTAGAATAAAACGGCGGGGCGTGGTGACTCACGCCTGTAATCCCAGCACTTAGGGAGGCCGAGGTAGGTGGATCATGAGGTCAAGAGATCGAGACCATCCAGGTCAACACAGTGAAACCCCATCTCTACTAAAAATACAAACAATTAGCTAGGCATGGTGGCGTGCACCTGTAGTCCCAGCTACTCGGGAGGCTGGGGCAGGAGAATTGCTTGAACCGGGAGGTGGAGGTTGCAGTGAGCCGAGATCACACCACTGCACTCCAGCCTGGTGACAGAGCAAGACTCTGCCTAAAAAAAAAAAAGAAAAAGAAAAAGAAAAAAAAATTAGAATAAAATACAAACATCAGGCTTTTGCAGCCCAAGATCTTTCATAATCTGGCCTCTGTCTACCTTTGTAACTCCTTGTTATGAACCTAAATGTGTGTCCCCCCAAAATTCATACATAGAAGCCCTAACACCCAATGTGACTATATGTGGAGACAGGGTCTTTAGGAGATAATAAAAGTTGAATGGACCCTAATCCAATAGGACTGGGGGCCTTAAAAAAGAGGAAGAGAGAGATCTCTGTCTTTTCTTGCACACGCCATAAAATGCCATGTGAGACACAGCAAGAAGACGGCCATAGGGAAGCCTGGAAAAAAGCCCTCACTAGCAACCAAATTGGCCAGATTCGATTGATGTGAGACTTCCCAGACTCCAGAACTATGAGGAAACAAACGTCTGTTGTTTAAGCCACGTACTCTATGGTATTTTGTTATGGCAGCCGGAGCTAATGCACACCTCAATCGGCTTCGGGCACTCTAGCCTTGCTTTCTTCAGACGTGATGTATTTTTGACTGCCTCATGACCTGCACACTGTGGTTCTCTCTGCTGGAATGCCCATCCCTAGATCCTGCTAAAGCATGTGCTTTCCTACAATTCAGGAAGGTCTTTGCTTTAATGTCACTTTCTCAAAGAGTCTATCCTTGACCATGATTAACAAATAATACTTCCATTTTTCACTCCCTTCTGATACATTCTATCCCCACACCCTGCTTCATAGCATTGATCAGTTCCTTCCCTTAACATGCATTGTAGACATACTTAATAGACTTGTCTGTACAATACGAAGAAAAGAGAGAAGCCAAGGATATCTCCTCTACTTGATACCTGAACAGCTCCCAGGAGAATGTTGACACCCTTTACTGAGACAAGGAAACCTGTGGGAGGAGAGTATTTTAGGAGAAGAGTGAAGAGAAAAATCAAGATTTCCATTTTGGACATGTTATATTTAACATATCTGTTAGATGTCAGGGTGGAGATGCCTGGTAGGCATTTGGATATATGAGTCTGGAATTCAGGGGAGAGACTGGTTCTGAAGATAAAAATGTGTGAGTCATCAATATATAGATGGGTATGTAAAGCCATGATCCTGCTGATGAATTCCGCTAGGGAGTATAAGTATTAGGGAGAAGAGGGCCAAGAGCTAAGCCCTGGTGTGAGCAACTATTAGAGGATGGGGAAAAAAGAGGGGAAACAAAACATAAGAAATTGAGAAAGAGATTCTATCAAGGTAATGGGAAAACCAGAAGAGGGTAGCATCCAAGAAGCCAAGTGAACAAAGATTGCCATTCCCAGCGCTGCTGCAAGCTCCAGATAAGGACTCAGACTTGGTCCTTAAATCTGGCCAAGGGCAGAGACAAGAGAAAAACAATGGTAACAAAAGCCTTTTAGGACAGGGTCAAGAAGAGCTCATAAGGTGAAGGTGAAGAGGGGGAGGCAGAAGTTATAGATGATTTCAAGGAGTTTTGTTACAGGGCAAAAAGAGAATGAAGTGGTAGTGGGAAGAAGCTATGAG
Organism: Pongo abelii; assembly: GCF_028885655.2. NCBI lineage: Eukaryota > Metazoa > Chordata > Mammalia > Primates > Hominidae > Pongo > Pongo abelii. The sequence goes on from NC_072004.2 coordinate 87,345,681, forward strand.
GAAAGGGGGAGGTTATCTAGAATGGGAGAGATCCCAGTGTGTTTGCAGGCTGATGAGAATGAGACATGAGAGGGAAAAGATGGTACAGAAGAGAGAAGAGATCATGGCTGGAGCAAAGTCCTTTAGCAGGCAATTCAGGGTAGATCTGGCCCACCAGCAATGGAGTAGGCCTCTGACGGGAGCAGGTGCAGTCTGCAGGAAAAGCAGAATATGTGGGTACCCAAGGAGGAAGTGGGTGACTCATTTGTAGGTGGATGAGCATGTTCTCTTCTGCCTGCTTCTGTTTTCTCAGTGAATTGAAGGTGAGGTCATCAACTGAGAGTAAGGAAGTGAATGTCAGGAGGGCCTGTGACACAGTAGCCCTGGAGAACAGGATTGTGAATCAACCAGGCAAATGCAGTAGGACTGCCAGGCAGTGCTGGGGCCCTAGTGAGGTTTGCAGTAAAAAATCAACATGTGACCAGACAGCCCCACTTTCTGTTTTTCTCCAGCCGGATCCAAGTACTTTGCAGGAGCAGAGGAGGTGAAAAGTCAGGGTGATGTATGGTAGATTTTCAACTCTGTAGGCAGGGGGAAGAGATGGAAGCTGAGAGTTTATGCAAGGCAGGGATTATAACAAAAGAAAGATGGCAATGAGGACATGAAGGAGTTGAGGGAACAGTGCCAAAGGGAAGGGACAATGGCTTAAAGGTCTTGGCAGGGTCAATGAATCACTGAGGTCAGCGTAGTAGAGAGAATCCTCTGGAAGATAGTTGGTTTTTGTTGGAGATGGAGATCCTTAAGAATGAGATTTGGGAGAAAGAACAGTCACTGAATGGCTGGGTAGGACCTCAGAAGGAGTGGCTATGGAAGCACAGAGGATAAGGTCCTTGGAAGAGAACAGACAAGGGACTGAGAGGCCTGAAGAGTGAAAGACCTATGTGATTATTGAAACAACAGTGGATGATGACAGGTGGGGTGCTTATGGTGAAAGTGAGCCAGGTACAAAGTCTTTTGTAGCTAAGGGGAAGGTCCAGGTTAACTCACCAAAGCAGGGGGGTAGTTATGGCATGGAGTCTAATACTGTGAGCTTCAAAGGAGCTGGGGTTGGGCATGGGGTAGCAGATGGAGAAATGGTCTGGAGGATGGGATGTGAAGCAAGCATGACACATCATCACCTCCTAGGCCCTGTGTCCATAAAGGAAAAAGAAAAGCCATAGCTTCAGAAGGCTGGAAGGGAAACCAAGACCTCCAGGGATGACTGGTTTTAGCTGCAGCAGGCATTTGAAGAGAACATTCTTAGCAACAGGTGAGGATATGGGTCATTTTGATGACGAGCAACTCTGAGCTATAGGGCACAGTGAAAGGATTCTGAGGGAGCAGAGGATGGGGAGAGGGGTGATATGGTTTGGCTCTGTGTACCCACCCAAATCTCATCTTGAATTATACTCCCATAATTCCCACGTGTTATGGGAGGGGCCCGACGGGATATAATTGAATCATGGGGGCCATTGCCCCCATACTGTTCTCGTGGTAGTGAATAAGTCTCACAAGATCTGATGGTTTTATCAGCGGTTTCCGCATTTGCATCTTCCTCATTCTCTCTCTGCCTGCTACCATCCATGTAAGACGGGACTTGCACCTCCTTGCCTTCCACCATGATTGTGAGGCTTCCCCAGCCTCATGGGACTGTAAATCCAATTAAGCATCTTTCTTTTGTAAATTGCTCAGTCTCCGGTATGTCTTTATCAGCAGTGTGAAAACTGACTAATACAGGCGGATTACTAGATTAGGGGATAGAGAGAGCTAGAAGATGATAAAAGTCTCTGTTTCCTAGGGCTGTTCTAACAGAATACCAAAGTCTCTGTGGCTTAGGACAACAGACATTTAATGTCTTGCAGCTCTGGAGGCCAAAATTCTGCAATCCAGGTGTCAGCAGCACTGTACTCCCTCAAAAACCTACAGGGGTCCAGGGGCAGTGGCTCATGCCTGTAATCCCAGCACTTTGGGAGGCTGAGGAGGGCCGATCACCTGAGGTCAGGAGTTTGAGACCAGCCTGGCCAACATGGTGAAACGCCATCTCTACTACAAATACAAAAATTAGTTGGGTGTGGTGGTGCACGTCTGTAATCCCAGCTACTTGGGAGGCTGAGGCATAAGAATCACTTGAACCCGGGAGACAGAGGTTGCAGTGAGCCAAGATCGTGCCACTGCACTCTAGCCTGGGTGGAAAATGAGACTGTTTCAAAAAAATAAATAAATACATAAAACCTATAAGGGAAACTTCCTTGCCTCTTCCAGCTTCTGATGGCCCTGGATGTTGCTTGGGTTGTGGCAGCATTGCCCCAGTTTTCATAGGGTGTTTTACCTGTGTCTCTTCACACAGTTCTCCTTGGACATGTCTGTGTCTAAACTTTTTATAAGGACACTGGTCATATTAGATTAGGCACACCCTCATGACCTCATCTTAACTTGGTTAAATTTGTGTCTTAGTCCATGCTAGCTGCTAGAATAAAAATACTATAAACAGAATGGCATATAAACCATAGAAGCTTATTTCTTACAGTTCTAGAGGACGGGAATTTTAAGATCAAGGCTCAGGCAGGTTTGGTGCCTGGTGAGGGCCCTCTTCCTCATAGAGGGCACCTTCTAATTGTATTCCCCCACGGTGGAAAGGGAAAATGAGTTCCACTGGGTTCCTTTTATAAGAGCTTGAATTTCATTCATAAGGGCTCCACCTTCCTAACCTAGTCACCTCCTAAAAGACTGTCTCCTAATATGATCACATTGGCTATCGGGTCTCAATGCATGAATTTTAAAGGAACACAGACATTCAGACCACAGCCATCTGTAGAGACTCTATTTCCAAATAAGGTTACATTCTGAGGTGTTAGGGGTTAGGACTTTAACATATCTCTTGTGGGGGACACAATTAAACCCATAACAAGGTCTGAGTGACCAGAGACGTTTCTGTAGGCTTGGACTTTAGAGGGTCAACTGCAATGTAATACGTAATGGGATGCATCTTGATGGTTTCTTCGGTAGGCAACACCCTTTTTCTCAGGATGCTTTCTGCAAGAGCTTGTAGGGTAAGATGAATGGTATTACAAAAGGGGATCAGTGGGCTCAGAAAGGATACATTAATTCCAGGATGAATAGACATCTGCGGGCCTTATCTGCAGAAAGTGTGTGGTGGTAGGGCAGAAGAACTTACACTGCTCTTCTCCCCGTTCCCTCTACTCACTATACTGCAGCTCCACTTGTCTGTCTCTGCCTCAAAAAACTACAGATTGGGCAGCCCTCATCTTTCCAAAGTATAAAATGCATCAACATCCAAAACTTTTTGAGCATTGACATGAGGCCACAAGTGGAAACTTCCACACCTAAGTACTTAATGCAAAATTTGTTTTATGCACAACATTTTAAAATATTTTACAAAATTACCTTCAGGCTAGGTGTATATAAAACATAAATATATTTTGTGTATAGGTTTGGGTCTCATTTCCAAGATCTCATATGTATGCAAATATCCCAAAAATCTGAAAACAATCTGAGATCCAAAACACTTCTGGTCCCAAGCAATTCAGATAAGAGATGCTCAACCTGTACCTAGGTTGTCCCAGCCTCAAGGCCTGTGCACTTGTCATCCCTTTGCCTGGAATATTCTGTCTCGGAGCTTCTCATGGCTGGCTCTCTCTCATCACAGAGAGCTCATCTTGGAGGCCACCTGCTTAGAAAAGCCTTCCCTGGCCATCACGCCTAATGTACTGCCACCTCCTTCACTGTTTTCATCATTTTCCAAAAAGGTATTATTTTCACACTTGTTCATCTGCTTAATGTTAGTTTCTCCAATTATAAGGTTCACAAAAACTATTGTCTCCTACCCCCTTTGTTCAGCACTGACTCCCAACGCACAGAATAATGCCTGGTGTGCACAGGTGCTAAATAGCAACAAAAGGAGCAATAGGAATAATCATCTTTGATTGGATGAATAAATGTAAGCATATACAATGCGTAAGTCATTTAACCTCCCTCAACCTCATTCATAAATAAGACTTTGACCCAAGTCTTATCTTTAAGATCCCTTCTAATCTTATAATGCCAGTTATATAACAGCCTGATAGAATCTGAGAGACCCACAGGAATGTTGCTGCTCAACATGCACATTCGTATCTCAAGCCAAGAGAAGAAAGTTCTTGTGTATTATACCTTTTAAAAAAAGTCTATCAGGTCAAGATAACTGATCTAATTTGAGCAAAGAATGGTTTAACTTACACACATTTCCTTGCACTTCACATTAATCCTTTAAGCTGCAGCTAGACCACGTGCTTCAAAGGTAAGGCCAGGGAACACAATGATCCCATAGGTGCAGCACTGCTGACCCAGCCACCATTTTGGACAGCTAGGTGAGTTCTATTTGGCTTTGACTTTTCTTATGTGTTTAGAGTGTACATGGAGCTTCCTAAACCGTAGAAGTCATCTCATTGATCCAAGAATCACTAAGACCTTTATCAATAATCTTAGTCCAATTTTTTGTTAAGGCATTGAAACTGACTGAGGTCAGCCATTCACTTCTTTTTGCAGCCACGATTAATCTAGTGCCGACTATGGCCCAGGTCTTTAGCTGAGGAGGTGAGAATTCCACTCTTCTCAAGCTCCAACATGTTTAATACTCCCTCCCTTTTAAACTCTGCTGAGCATAGGATCATCTGGTGTTCCACCACCCTACTCACTTATGCTTTGGCCAAAAGATTCAAATGCCTAGAGAGGCAGTTTGAAATTTCAAAGGTCACAGTTATTTGGCGGAAGTCTCACTCTGCCTCACTGACTGTGGTCCTGTGTTGTCTCTTTTCCCGTTTCCAACTCTATGCCATTTCACTTTATTACAGAGGTATCTTTCCTTTCCCCCACATAGTTACAGCATAAGCTCCCCCCTTCTCTTCCCTTTCCCCTAATTCCAAAGCACAGATCCAGAACCCCCTCCTAGGCAGGTTAATGCCCCATTTGGGGTTATAGGATCTTTACGAGGCTGAGAGATGGAAGCCAGCAGCCTAGCAGCTCTGCCAGAGAGGAGGCAGCCACAATGCAGGGAAAGAGGCAGAAAGAGTCTGGGAGGCGAAGTCTGCCTTTTTGATGACTGATGTAAGGGCTTCGTACTTGAACTTTTAGTTTTATAGTTCTATAAAAGGCAGCTGACAAAAGAGAACCCGTTTTGGGAGGGTCCAGCTGGCCGGACTGAGCTGGGTGGGGCGGTCCCAACACATGAAAGCCAGGGCTGATTTTCATCCATGATGTCAGAGAGGCGATGGGATTCCCACTGAGCCAGAGGACAGGAGAGCAGACAGTCCCAGCCCGGGCCCTGCCAATGCCGGCAACAGTTTCAATCCTGGCTTCCTGGCTCTTCTGCAAGATCCTTTTCCTCCTCGGAGACTCTTTGCAGTGTTTGGAAGGGAAGCTCTCTCGCTCAGCCTGCGGGTGTCTGCTGAGGCAGGAGAGCCGCTGGCCTCCTTGGCTTCCTGGCTCCCCTATACCTCTGCTTGGCCCAGCTCTCTATTTCCTTTCGTTTCAGTGGAGGATGCAGGGAGACTGACGGGGCTGGCTGTGCAGGGGCCCACAGCGTTTTACAGACTTATAGTCCCAAGCTCTTGCACTGCAGCCCCCCACTTCTGGATTTGGTGGGGGGCAACCTCTGCTCCCTTCTCTGACTCAGACTCAGACCCTAGACTCCACGACTGGAGAAGCTGCGCAACATATGAAAAGTGGTTGGGGTGGATGGTTGTTTTCAATTAAATCTAATCTGAAGAAACGTGGGGGGCTTTTTGGTTGGGGTGTGTGTGTGTGTGTGTTTTTTTTTTTGGTTGTTTTTCTTTTTGCTTATTCACATCAAACTATTGCGCTGGCCCAAGCCTGCAGTTTCATGCGGACAAAGCAGGTCTCTCTCCAAGCCCTGGGGGCTGGGGGTGAAGCAACTGCTACTCACTCAGCCCTGACTCAGAGGAGGTTCCTTTTTCCTGGCCAGGAGCAGCGCTGCCCAGTTCCAGGGAGAGGCCGGGAGGAGCAATGGAAGGGAGCCCAGAAGGGCAGTTGCAGAGGGTGCTGAGCGCTGGTTTCCTGATTCAAGAAGGTTTCAGAAGCCGAGTGGCTCTGGCCAGCAGGCAGGTCCCACGACGTGCCTAATCTGCATGATCAGCTCCTTCCTTTGGAGACTGACCAGATTTACCCCCATGAGCCCTGGTAGCAAGGCCAGGAGAACAGGGTTAGAGCAAAATCCCAGGGTAACACTGCTGAATGGCCTAAAGTACTGAGGCCATCCATCATCAAAAAATGATCGTGCTATACTATTTAAATTTGCTTTGGTGTTTTTTTGGTGTTTCTTTGGGCTGTCTAGCAACACATCATTCCTGCACTCATTCCTTCATCAAAACGCCAAATGTTATTTTCTGGACCTACTATGCACTTGCTAGTTACTACTGAATGGAGAGGCATTTGGTAAGTGAGCCTGAAATAACTTAGTGCCTTATTGATGACAAATTCCCAGAAACCATGGCTTTTTTTTTTTTTTTTAACAAAGGCTACAGGGGTATGTGTTTTCCTCTGTACCAAGTGGGGCTGGGCATTGGGGGTGGCCCTCTGGCCCCCATGACCTACCTCTGGTGGTACACATGGTTCCCTCAAGACTGTCCCCTTCTTTCTAATAGGAAGGGTCCAGATTGGAGATAAAGTTCAAGAAATCTCCCAAGGAGAATGGAAATGGAGCTTCCTCTGCCGGAGCAATGAAGAGAGAGTGTACAACTTTCCACATTCTACTTCCTCCCTTCTCTTCTTTTTGCTTTCCTTTGTTCATTTTTTATTCATTAAATATTCATTGAGTGGCAATTGATAGCCTCCTTATTATGAAGCATTGCTATAAATTAAATATGTAATCAAATATGTATAGTAAAAAAAGAAATCTAACAGAGCAAACCCATAAGTTTGGTAAGAAATAAGTGGGGTGTGGCCAGGCACGGTGGCTCACGCCTGTAATCCCAGCACTTTGGGAGGTGGAGGTGGGCGGGTCATGAGGTCAGGAGATTGAGACCATCCTGGCTAACATGGTGAAACCCCATCTCTACTAAAAATACAAAAAATTAGCTGGGCGTGGCAGCGGGCGCCTGTAGTTCCAGCTACTCGGAAGGCTGAGGCAGAAGAATGGCGTGAACCTGGAAGGCGGAGCTTGCAGTGAACTGAGATCGCACCACTGCACTCCAGCCTGGGCAACAGAGCGAGACTCCATCTCAAAAAAAAAAAAAATAAATAAAATAATAAAATAAAATAAGTGGCGTGTATTGGGAGTGTTGCATAGCATGTGAGAGCAGACACAGACCTCTCTTCTGACTATCTTAGTGAGGTCACAGAAAATGCTTGATTAAACAACATGCTTTTTAAGGCTCTTTTTCATTATCTCATTTACTATTCCAATGGTCACAGAGAGCAGGACCAGAGGGGTTATGCCCATTATAAAGATGAATAAACTGTGGTTTGCAGTTAAGTAACTTGCCTTTTTGTAGCCAAATGTGTAGTTCCTGGCAGAAAAAGAACTTTAGGACTTAGAGTTACTAACAGAGGACTGCAGCAGCTGCACCAGACTGGGTAAATATTGGTCCATCAAAGGATGTATATTTTTCTTCCTTTTTTCTTAATACTTGGGGTAGAGATAAAAGAGCATGCTAGTTGATCCATGTTCTAATATTGCCGGCTTTAGAAGCCCGGGAGATGGTAGTGTGAGAAGGACTTGGCCCACCATTGTTGGCTTTGAAGATGGAGAAGCGGCCAGCAGCTAAGGAACGCAGGCAGCCTCTAGAAGTTGAAAAGGCAAGGAAATGAATTCTTCCCAGGGAATCCAGAAAGAAACACAGCCCTGCCAATATCTTGATTTCAGCTCACTGAGACCCATTTCAGTTCTGACTTCCAGAACTGTAAGATAATACATTCAGGTTGTTTTAGGCCATTAACTTTGTGTTCGTCTGTTACAGCATCTATTTGAAACTAATATAGAAGGATAAATTTCAGTCTGGATAACCCCGGCTTAATTCCCACTGGTCACCCACAAGCATATGCATGGATAATTGCCTGTACACATGAATTATAAAACAAGATGGCTATGAGGGCTTTGAGAATTTCCCAGTCTAGCTAATTCTCTGAAGCCACTTACAGGATATTCCTATGCCAGGGACAATCAGCATTAGTGAATCTGGCTCCTCGCTGCCTCCTCACTGCCTGCCTCCATTGTTTTTAACAGTGGCTTGCTACTGAGGTCAACACCAGGTTAAGGGGCCCGGCTGTAGAGTACATAGACAGGGTAACAGCTGTGCTGCACAAGAGACCTCATGGCTCGCATTTGTTGGCAAAACGCAGCTTCAACAAGTCACAACCTGTAAAAGAAACCACAAAGCCCAGAGCTCTTCGAGAAAGTCAGGACCATGGACATCAAACAGGCAAGTTTGACCACCTCCATGAACTCCTGATGTCAAGACATCTTCTCCACCTACCTGTGGACAGAGGACAGGCAGTCATCCTGATATGATGCTAATTTTGGCAGTCAATAGAGACTGAAGGTGATCATGACCCCATCTGTGAAACTCATAGGAAACCCTCAGCGGAGGTGGGCATAAGGATATACAAAACTCCAGGCTCTTTGCCTGGAAGGCCATACAAGCACCCTGTAAGTCAGAATTATGGAAAGGCACTTGGTGCTTGGCAGGTAAACTATAAGCAGGAAGATGCTTTCTTGCTTAATTTTTCCTCTTAAGAAAATATTCAATTTTATAACATAATCATACTGATGAGCATATGAGGGAGTGGTCCTTGTTCTCAGCATAACTTAAGAGTTCAAAGCCCTGTGGTCCATTTCCCATCTCTACCTCTCCCTGGTTGTGGGACCCCTTAGCCTTCTTGAGCCCCATCTGGCTCCTTTGCAAAGAGGAGATAATACTAGTACATTCATTGTGTGGCTTGGAAGATGTAATGAGAAAATGATTGAAAAGTGACTAGCACATTACAGACAATCAATAAATATTAACTTCCTTGTTTCATTCCTTCTCGTCTATATAAGATTAAGGTATATTACCCATATTGGTCCTGATCCTTCACTGGGATGAAGGATCTAGCCCTCTGCCTTTAAAAGAGACCCTAAACAGTTCCCAAAATGGCAGGAACTATTATGTTTTAAAAATAAACAGTGAGGCTGGGCGCAGTGGCTCACGCCTGTAATCCCAGCACTTTGGGAGGCTAAGGCAGGCGGATCACCAGATGTCAGGAGTTCAAGACCAGCCTGGCCAACATGGCGAAACTCTATCTCTACTAAAAATACAAAAGTTACCTGGTGTAGTGGTGGGCACCTGTAATCCTAGCTACTCAGAAGGCTGAGGCAGGAAAATTGCTTGAACCCAGGAGGCGGAGGTCTTAGTGAGCCAAGATGGCGCTACTGTACTCTAGCCTGGGTGACAGAGCCAGACTCTTGTCACCAAAAAAAAAAAAAAAAAAAAAAAATCGACAGTGGATCATACAGGTTCTACAGCTCCTATTGGCCCACCTTGCCTTCTGACCCCTCAAGCCCATTTGCATTTTTTTTTTTTCAGACGCAGTTTCACTCTTGTCACCCAGGCTGGGGTGCAGTGGCGTGATCTCAGCTCACTGCAACCTCCACCTCCCGGGTTAAAGCAATTCTCTGGCCTAAGCCTCTTGAGTAGCTGGGATTACAGGCGTGCGCCACCACGGCCAGCTAATTTTTTGTATTTTTAGTAGAGACAAGATTGGGTTTCATCATGTTGGCCAGGCTGGTCTCAAACTCCTGACCTCAGGTGATCCACCCACCTTGGTCTCCCAAAGTGCAGGGATTACAGGCGTGAGCCACTGTACCTGGCCACCCACTTGCTTTTATTCTGTCCTCAGCAGTGATACAAACTGTTCCTACCCTCTACCTACACACAGTGCAGCTCTTTGCAGTTCCTTGAGACTGTTTCATCCATGTCACATGGGTGGCATTTAGCAGGCTCTTGATTGAAGATATGTGTTTACTAAAATGTTGTTAGTCTTCAGGAATTCAAATTCTCACATCCAATGTCATGCTATAAAAAGATTCATTCACCAAGTCCCCATAACACATTCCTTCTCTCCACACTTACAGGAACAGAAGGATGCCATGATGGTTTAATCAGGGAAGCATGTCCCAAAGACAATTGCCTGTAGGCTCCTGGGTCTCAAATTTGACCCAAGGGTGGGATGATGGAATGTCATTCCCATCTGGTAACTGGTTTCTTGGCTTGGGAGACAGAAACCCAAATCTCTGGGCCAGGCTTTCAGCAGGTCTTCCCTTCTGTTGTTTTTCCTTGTCCCCTAAACCTTGTCACTGGAAGTAGAGATGACTCTTTGGTGCCTATGTCCCTAGAACAGGAACTTAATTCTTTCTAATGAGGTATTCTCTGAATTCTCCCACAACCACCAGAGGTAGGAAAAAGAGAGGGGAGACAGAGGACTTACTGTTGTAAGCTCTTTAGGGCCACTGCCATGAGCTTGGTTCAGGGTCTGGTTCTGCTCAACCATCTGCAGCACTTTCTCTAGGCCTTGGTTTCGCCTCTGTAAAATGGCATGGGCACTAACCTGAAATTAGACAAGAGGAATTTATTTCACTATTTCCCTATTATTTCACTTTTGTAAAATAGTTGATAGTTCTTGATACCTTACTACTATTTGCCAAAGATCTTCTTCCTAAAAATTTGCACATGTCAACATGTTGAATCTACATAACACTCCTATGACTGGGTGAAGTTTTAATTCCCATTTTACAAAATGAGGAAAGTGAGGCTTAGCAAGGTTTGGTAACTTACACAGTCACTTCAGCTAATAAGGGGTGAACCTAGAGGTATCATTTCAGAGAATATTCTCACCTTTACATATTTGTATCTCTAAATAGTTTTTCAATAGCTTCTTAGAAGTGCTATTTCTAGATCAAAAGGTATAACCTTTTGTTCCTTTTAAGGTTCTAATGTGTATTGACAAATTGTTTTACATGAACAGTCCCCACCAAAAGTATATGACGCTGTTCAAATCAAGACACCCTGACTCCAAACACTGTTACATTATTCTGGTTTATTTTGCTGTTCTTTGCTAACTAGTGAGGCTAAACTTCTATATGTTCATACATTGATACCTTTGTGCTTTCTCCAGTGAAATGTCTATTCATACCCTCTGCCTATTTCCAACTCAGAGTTTTTTCAATAAATTTGGAAGGACCTTTTTGATACTTAAGGATATCATTCTTCCCCTTGCTATATTTGTCTCAAGTGTTTTGTTTTGTTTCTGAGTTTGCTGTTTGCCTTTTAATTATTTTATAATGCTTTTCGTGGAAAGATGAATTAGCAGAGTTTCTCCATAAAGGGCCAGATAGTAAATATTTTAGACTTTGTGGGCCATATGTTCTCTATCACAACTACTCAGTGCTGCCATTGTAGCTGGGAAGCAAGGATAGATTATATAAAAACTAATGGGTGTGGCTGGATTTGGGCTGTGGGTCATAGTTTGCAGAGCCTTGATGTAAACAATTTTTAATTCTTATGTTAGAAAACCCACCAATTGCTCTTCTTTGAGATTTTTTCCACTGCTTTTACATGCATGTAACCCAGATACTTGAGAGGCAGCTTCTGCTCTATGGAGACTGGTGAAATCCAGCCCAAACTCCAATGTGGTACTTGGTGATAGTTCAATATCTTGCTCTTCCTCTCACTTCTTCCACCTACCCTCCACATACATGTCTTCATACTCCTTTGCTTTCCTTCCTTTTGTTTCTCGTTTGGGCTTCTTCCTCCCTTCCTTATTGGAGTATCAAGCAAACTCTTCTCCTTGTCTCCAACAGGGAGAGTTTATTACACTCAGGCCCCTTAGTTGCCTCTCGTTCTAGTTACTGGAACTTTTTCTAACAAATGAGTTCCATTCATAAGTAGAAGTGGAATTGTGGTGAATATAATTTTCCCCATCTCATCATACACAGGCAAACTAATCCAAACTCAAGATCAGAGATCTATCCATCTATGTTTTATTTTGGTTTCTTTTTATGCATTGGACTATTTAGTCCTTTTGGTCTTTATATTGTGGTGTATGCTTTGAGAAACGATGCCAACTTTACTTCAAATACTTAACCACTTATCCCAAAAATAGACTTTAGTATACAAAGAAGAATGAGTTTATGATTACATTTGGCATTCAAAATTAGAGCAGAAAGAATCGTTAAATAACGCAGGGACATCTCTGCGCATTTCTCTGCCTATCACTTTTTCTACCACCACCATGCTGTTTTGATTATAATCTACCATAATAGCTCTAAAAATTTTCCTTGGCTACTTTACCATTTCTCCTTCCAGATAAATGTTAGAAACACCTTGATCCACACTATTAGGATTTTCATTAACATTATTTAAATCATAACATAATGGAAGAATAATATATACACTTAATCATTTAATCTCTGACTCAGGAATATCTATGCAAATCTTTTTGTGTGATTTTTACATCCACCGTGGTTAATGAAAGAATCGTTTATTTCCTTCTATTTAAAAATGGCCATAGTTCTTTTATTGGGTCTTTGTTTTCTCCCCTGCATATTGATCATTTTCCTTTTTGTCTTGTCGATTTTTAACCTTTCTCTCTGCAGTCTGGGAGTTTCTTAAATTTGCTTCATATCATTGATTACATTTTTTACAGTATGAATTCCACTCTTTACCATCTCCAAGACAAACATCATTCCTTTTTTTTTTTTTTTTTTTTGAGACAGTCTCACTCTGCCACCCAGGCTGGAGTGCAGTGGCACAATCTGGGCTCACTGCAAACTCCATCTCCCAGGTTCACACCATTCTCCTGCCTCAGCCTCCCGAGTAGCTGGGACTACAGGCACTCGCCACCACGCCCAGCTAATTTTTTTGGATTTTTAGTAAAGACGGGGTTTCACCCTGTTAGCCAGGATAGTCTCGATCTCCTGACCTCATGATCCACCCGCCTCAGCCTCCCAAAGTGCTGGGATTAGAGGTGTGAGCCACTGCGCCTGGCCCATCATTTCTAATATTACAACTTCTGCTTCTTTGCAGTTATTCTATTTCTTTTCAAATTCCTTTTTATTCTTTATTGACTTTGCTCTACTCAGAGGAATTAAGAATGATTGGACTCTATGAAACCAAAAGTAAAATCCAAGAAGAGGAAAGAACAGGTTAAAATGAAAAGACTGAGAAACAAAGTGTTTTTTTTTTTCTTTTTTGATTATATTGCTTTCTATAGAAAGTAATTTCCAGAAGTATATTTTTTCTTTCAGTTTTCAGGGTAAAGTAGTTTGCTTAGTGTAGACTTTTTTCTCCCATAAGCATGCTGACTTTTTTTATCTTTCTCTTGGAAGAAAGAGACTTTTATGTCTCTCAGGAGTGTTTGCAAGTGGCTTCTGCCTTTGGATTTCCCTTAGTTGCTCTCACCATTCACCTACAGACTGACTGAAACTGCATCTTAACTGGAGGGTAAGTTGAAAACGTAAATGAACCCATAAATCAATGAATTATAGAGGGACAGGTTAATGAACACATTCCCCAACTCCTTCTCCAGAAACACGATGAAGATTCCTGCCAAGATGTTCATGGACTTCCAGGTCTAAGACTACAGTATGCTGTGATCTACAGATGGTGACATTTGTTAAGTGCTCCTCTGAGATGTCAGAGATATATCCCATACGACTCTGCAGCAGGACTGCACAGAGCCATGGGAACCTGCCAGGGGTGTAGGAGGCAGAGCTACTCTGCCCCCACAGATCTCATTTCCAGGCACAGAAGATGCAAGCAGCAACTCAGCCTGTGACTCAGTGATTCCTAGCTGTGTGGGTGCTGATTACATGAATCCCAAAGGTTAAACACGGGCCACAGAGCACTGAGTATTGGTCTTGTGCAGCACAAGAGCTAGGTGGGGGCCAGAAGGACCCTTGGAAGGAGGTACTAACTATGCCCCCTTGGGATCCAGCAGCAGGTGTGGTGACATTAAAATGGGACGGGAGAAAGTGAATTATGAAGCCCCACACAGCTATTTTGTATCTCTAGTCAGGCATGAACGCATTTTTCTGAAGGGCAGTATCATGTAGTGGTTAAAAGCTCAAATTCTGTCTCAGACGTAGGAATTTCTATTAGTCTGCCATTTTGGTTTGCCTCCTCATGAAGGGGAGGGAGGAGTACCAGCTTACCAGCTTGCCACTGGGGCCATGCGGCTAGTTTCAGCCAATAAGCTGTGAGCGGAAGTGATCCGTGTCATTCCCAGAATATGACCGCTAGTGAGACTTCCAGCACTCTCTTCCCTGCTATGGCATCCATGGGGCTATGTGCCCAGGTTGTGATGTTTCAAGGTAGTAAAGCCTCCCTTATTCTGGGCCTTGGAGTAATTGTCTAGGTGTGTAACGTAAGTAACAATAAACTTGTTGCATCGTGCCATATAATTTGAGGGTTGTAGGTGAGCTTTGAGGGTTATTGGTGGGTTTTGATTACTACAGCATAACCTAGTTTATTCTTACAAATACAATCTCTTATTAACTGAGTGATCATGAGCAGCTCTGAACTTCTGAGTATCGATTTCCTCATTTGTCAAAGGGAGAAAATTGCAGCACTCACCTCATAAAATGGATAAAAACATATTGCTTGTAAAGTGCCTAGGGACGTGTCCAGTATATAATGAGTGCCTTACAAATGTTACTTCTTAGCCAAATTTGATTGTCCAGGAGATAGAAAGCAAAAAGAGAACTCATCTGTCAAATTATCTCAACTCATGTCTGAAAAGAGAATCAAAAGTCTGAAAAAAGAATCAAAAGAAAGAGAGAGAAGACAGAGAGGAGAGAGAGGAGAGAGAGAGGAGATACCCTTTGAAAACATATCTCATTTACGGAGCTGTTTATGGGATCCTCATCAAAACAACCAACACTTTATTGCCCAAATCACATATGCCAATGTGTTCAAAGCCCCATGAAATCTGAACTACTTCAACTATTTTCAGATAAATATCTGCCGAGAAAAAAAAAAAAAGGCTTTAACTCCCCAGAACAACATTCTTCTGCGTCATTCCTCTCCCTCCTGAATATATCCCAAGATAGGCAGTGGCAGACCTCTGGGAAAACAGGAATGATTTCTAGAAGCTCTTCCTTAGGTTCTCACAGCAAGGAGGAAAGCAGGCTCAGGGTGTGGCATCCCTGCCTGCCTTCTCCACACACACATTCTCCTTGAGGTGTCTCAGCATACCAGAGGTGTGGTTAAGGTGAGTATCACTCCACCCATCAGATGTCTTCTTGGCCAAGCCTCATATGACCCAAAGTCTCATAAATAAAACTGTGCAGTAGCAGGAATGATAGGGATGTATTGACTGTCCTCTGTTGCCTTCCCCAATAGACTACTGGTTGTATAAAGAACAATCTGCCCTCAACAAAATCATCTTTTTCTAAAAAATTCATTGAAAGTCTCCTATTCAAGTATCCCCTGGCCTAGGCAAGCTTTTTGAGTGAGGCCTGACACCATCACAGCCCAGATGTGGTGGCAAAGGGCTGTGACGGTGTCAGGCCTCACAAAGCTCAGGAAGGCCACACACTGGGGCTGCAGGGTGCTTCCCAAGCATCACACTTGGGAGAGCCAGCTTCTCAATGGGTGCTGTTCTGGCTTGTCCTGACGGTAACCACACAGTGGAGTCACCAATATTCTAGGACATTTTTGCAGTTCTTTGAAGCTAGCATGGCATAGTTTAGCTCAGAATCTAAGCCCCTTCTCTGGTGAGGATAATATCACAAAGACCAGGTTTTCCCAAACACCCATCCAGCTCCCTACTAAAGAAAACGCATGAACCTTCCATTTACATCCATGTTGGGTTGCCAACATCCTCCTCTGAACCAACATCCAAGAAAGACTCACCTTAAGAATTAAAGACACAGCCTGCCTGAGAACCTGGACACAAAATTATTTACATCCACAGAAATAGCATCCAAAGCCTATGCTTAGGACTTTCAAAGTGGCAGAGTCAAAGATGAAATGGTTGGACCCCAGGCAGAATTTTTTTCAACCTCACTTCAAAGGGAGCAACATTTTTGTAGCCCCTCCATTAAAATGCGATAAATGGTCCTATTGTCTTGACTCTATCAATTTTGGTAGTGGAGGATAACATGAAGATCCTATTTCCTCCACTCTCCATCTATACTTTGATTCTTGTAGATATGCATCCATCCACTTCCATCTGTTCTGTCAAGTGCAGAGAGAAGATGGTAACTTTTGCAAGAAGTCTAAACCAAGTTAGAAAAATCTCATCACACAAGACCTAGAAGCCTCCAGTTGTGGAACTCTCCAGTCCACAAGCCCAATTCCAATAGCAGATTGAAGGGTCTGGAAAGAAAAAGAGGTGGGAAACTCTTGCATTCTTGTGTATTTTTAATGCTCTCTCTGCCTCTTAATTGTTTTTCATACAACATTCACGATTCATAAAATTCTAGGATTCATGAATTCATACTAGATTCACACTACATTCATGTTGAAACCTCTAAAAGGACATCACTAAGCCTGGTTCCTATTTTATGGACTCAGTGCTTCATCAGTCTCACAAGGAAGTCCAGAAACATCCTGGGAAAGTGGGAAGTGGAGTGTGGAGTGTGGAGTATCTCCTTTTGTTTCTCTTCACAATCCTAAATTTCTTCTCTTACCCGTAATGAATCCAAGAAGCTATAAGATATAAAATAATAATTGATGGACTATAATTTCTTTTCTTAAAGTTCTATAGCTCTGGATTTTAATGATATTAAGATCATCTGGATCTAGTCCACAACATAGCAGTTAGTCATTTGACATTTCTCGCTGACCCACCCCCCCAACCCCCAGCTGAGTAATATGGTTCAAAGACAAAAAGAACTGGTTCTTCCTTGTTAAGACTGTTTATCTAGGGTTAAATTTCTGAGATGGATTTCTATAATTCATGAAACTCATTTGCAAACCCCAAGTAACCAATATCCACTGATCCAATGTTTCCTTTCCACAGGCTGCTTCTATCATTCAAGACAGTAAAAAAATCAATTATATTTCTTTCCTGAACTTTCTTCCAGTTGATTTTACAGATGGGGTCCTCACTATGTACAATGCCATGTAATTCACAACTAAAAGAAGGCATTTCTATGTGGACAAACTTTTAGCTGCATTGAACTCTATCAGATAATGTACAAATTTCAGAGGATAAAAACAGTCTCTCTCATACAGGCCATTCCCACCCATTTTCAAGTCCTCGTATTACAAATAAACATTGAGCACATACTATGCACAAAACAATTTTGGTCTGTGTATTTTTCCCATAATACTTCCATATTTCATTTATTTCTCTATGTCTTCTATTCCCCTAAAAAGCCATTATTCTGAAATGAAATATTTTTTTTTTTTAGAAGCAAGCTCAAGGCACGCTTTCTCACCTTCAAGCCCAGTCCATGTTCTTAAAGCCTCAGAGAGTTGTTTTTCAGGGTCCCCTTCAATGCCACTGCACCCCCTCCACCACCACCAATTTTCAAGGGACAATAAATCATCTATTTCCACACTGAAACTGAAACTGACAACTGCTGAGAGTGTCTGCCAAAGGGTGTGTCATAGCCAAAGGCAGTTAGAGTCCCTACCAGCATCCTGTTCTCAGACTTGGGGACCTGAGATGCCACTGGAATTTGCCTAAATGCCAGAATCAATAACAGAGCTCCCAGTGGAAAGTTCAGGACGTCCCCCAGACCACTCCCTCAACCTGCTGAATACAACATGCTTCTTGCAGGAAGATGCCGTGGATATCAACCAGGGGACCCTAGAGATGCTGTACTTGTAACCAGTCAGAATCCACCACCCCTCATGGCAGAGTGCTTATGTATTATTGATCCTACTTTTTAAGATGGGAGAATCTGTCTAGTCTATAATACTATTTGAAATCATCACCTTTGATATGCATCCTCCTTTATTAAATGTGCTTATATGTTGACATCCTGCTTTCTGTTTACATTTCCTTGACTTTCAGTCTTCAAGAGAATACATGAAAACCTAAAATATCACCATCACAGACTTAAAGACAAATTTTAAGACAGGAAAGCTTGATTTAATTTGGTGTGTTACATCTATTTAATGGATGAGACACATGTTCCTTAGATGGAATGAGTTGAAGAAAGAAATCAATCAGGATTGATGAATAAACCAGATTGCCTTCCAGGTCTTTCCAAGTTACTGGAGCCACAGTGTGGCTTTGTTGTTTGGCTTAGAGGAAATTCCCACTACATCAGCAGAAACACATTGAAAGATAACACTAAGCAGAACTTTAAAAAAAAATCTGCAATTGTGTTTATTATCTCAAAATTCAAAGTATCTAATTTGGAAATTTTTTATGATTGTGTGTACACGTACACACAAGAAAGGAAAGGGATATAGTGATACAAACAGATCATTAGTGCTCCAGAGAGGTGGGACATTGAAGATAAATTAAAGAAGCCTTTACCAAAGTAAAGCAACTTGGCTGAAGTCTTACCATAAGAGAACTACATGGAATCAATGCTAAACTCTCAGCAACAGCCTGCAAGAATTAAGGAAAATACTCTGCTGAGATACACACCATGTGTTAAGACTACTGTCTGAAGCTATATAGTACATACAAGCTAGCTTCTTTTTTTACCCAACTGATGGTACATTTGACAGGCAATTTACAGTCTGAGTAAGGCATTAATTGTTTTAGTAAAGTGGTAAAATAGAATTTAGAATATATGCACTACTTAACTTTCACACCAGATTATCATGTACAGTCTGGCCAGTCTGCAATGTGTTCTGTAACACTCCATTTTTAACCTGCTTCTCTTCCTTACTTTTCATCAAACACAAATGCCTGCAGAGGATGTGTACTTCTTTTAAATGCATAGAGCAAACCAGGTATAAAAGAGAGACGTCCAGCTACTTATGTTGCAAGTAAAGATGATAGGCCATCTTGCATTGTCTTTTTAACACTAAACAATGCCTGTCTTCACACTGTACATATGAGGCAGCTAATTTGAGATTCTCTGCTTCTACACACTCATGCTGTGAAAATGTATGCACACCCTCAGCTTTAACTGTCACTTGTATGCTGTTGGTTGACAACTCTCCAGTCTATTTTTTCCAGTTCTTTTATTTCTGCAAAATTCTACAAGTTCATCTGACTGTCTGGTAAACATCTCCACTTAGGTGTCTGACAAGCACCTCAAGCTTAGTATCTTTCATGCCAAACCGAAGCCTGCTTCAAAAGGGGAATTAGAGCCCCATGGCATATATATTAAGGGAGAGTCTGCAGTTCAAGTAACATCCAAGCCCTAACCCTTTCCTATCATATCCTACAAGATCCCTCCTTATCTTTTCTCACCCTCCCTCACACCCACTCTGCCACAAGCACATGGGACCTTCATTACATTCACAAGTCTGGATCACTCCAACCAGGAAGACTTTGCATTTGCAGTTCACTTTCTAGATGCTTCTCTAATATTTGCATATCTGTGTTCTGATAACCACACAAGTCTCAGCTCAAAGGAAGCTCTTCCAAGAGGATCTTCCTGTCCTGCAGCCTCCTCTTTCCCTCTCTCTCTCTATTGCTGTACCCTGATTTATCTTATTTATGTTATCTTCAACATCGAAAGCTCTTATTCCTTTTAAAAATGCTTTACTCCCCCCAACGACAGCAGCAACTTTGCCCGCCTTAGTTAATATTACGCTGGAGCAGTGCTGGCACGTAGTGGGCCTTAACTAAATGTGTGTTGAACAGATGAATGAGTGAATGAATCCATGAATCATCATTCCCCTATAGATGTGTTCTTCCCCCTTTTTCCTCTACACCTTGGCAAATATTGCTGCCATTCACCCAATTACTCCAACCAAAAAGCTGGGTTTCATCCTAGGTACTTCTCTTACTTAAACCCATTATAAAATTATCCCCAAAAATTCTCTTCTAAAGTATTTCTGAAATCTAACCCCTCCCCACTGCCTCTGGGTCACTGCCTTAGTTGAAAGATCCCTCTTTGTGTACCACAATGATTACCCCTCTTGATTTCAATCCCTTCCACTCAATTGAACCTTGCTAATTTAAAGTGTTGATCTAAATCTGATCATATCACTTCTCTTCTCAACAGTCCTTCAATGGCTTCTCATTGTTTAAGGGTAAAATATGAATTCCCTATTATGTTCTGTTAGGTTTTTCATGAGCTGTACCCTGTGTGCCAATCTAGTCTCTTCCCCCACTACCTTTGCTTATCAACTTCAAGCATACAGCACGTGCTCTCCTTCCACTCCTCGGTTGGCTCTGCTCAGGTGCTCTACTCTGCCTGAAATGCCCATCACACATACATGGACCTACTGTGTGATAAATTGCTACTAACTAGTAAAGGCTTACCTCAGGCATTTTCCAACTTGTCCAATCTCACGTATCAGATTTTTCACATCACAATATTCTTTTTACATGTCTGTTTTCTCTTCTTAGACTACGAAGTCTTTGAGGGGCTGTGCCTTCTCTCTTTTTTTAGAATCTAGTATATGACCTAGCCCTTAGAAGGTACTTTAAAATGTTTGTTCTCATGGAGTAGGTAGAGACATGTCATTAAATATCTAACAGATGGCCAGACACAGTGGCTCACACTTGTAACCCCAGCACTTTGGTAGGCTGAGGCAGGCGGATCACCTGAAGTCAGGAGTTCAAGACCAGCCTGGCCAACATAGCAAAACCCCATCTCTACTAAAAATACAAAAATTAGCAGGACATGGTGATGCATGCCTGTAGCTCCAGCTACTTGCGAGGCTGAGGCAGGAGAATCACTTGAACCTGGGATGCAGAAGTTGCAGTGAGCCAAGACTACACCACTGCACTCCACTCTGGGCGACAAAGCGAGACTCCATCCCAAAAGATAAATAAATATCTAACAGATACATGTTATATGAGTTTTAATCAATTATAATCCTCTGGAATTTCTTGATGATATATTGACTTCTAACTAGGAGCCATCATTCAAATCCTGAAAAGATCACAACTCCCATCAAAGCATCTGTTTTAGGCTGGGCAAGTGTAGAGGGCTTCAGTAATCACTACAGAATGTGATAAAGATAACCAAACCCAGGCTCTGCCGGCTCTGAGTTCTCCTCACTTTAATTATTCAGAATTTGTACATGCTTAGTCTTCTTATTACAGCATAGTCATCTGCTTTTAACTTTTAAATAATGAGAGAAGGCTTCTGCTTCAAGCTCTGATAGATAATTGGTATTGGAATTGCTCTCCTCTGTAAACAATGATAAAATTGAACAACACAAATAAATCATCTGTTTCTAGGCACAGCAAGCTAGACAGCCCTCTACTGAGACTTTTTTTTTTTTTCTTTTTTGGTGATGGAGTCTTGCTCTGTTGCCCAGGCTGGAGTGCAGTGGCGCAATCTTGGCTCACTGCAAGCTCCACCTCCCAGGTTCACGCCATTGTCCTGCCTCAGCCTCCCAGGTAGCTCTGAGACTACAGGCGCCCACCACCACGCCCAGCTAATTTTTTGTATTTTCAGTAGAGATGGGGTTTCACCGTGTTAACCAAGATGGTCTCGATCTCCTGACTGCGTGATCCGCCCGCCTCGGCTTCCCAAAGTGCTGGGATTACAGGTGAGATTCTTGAAATAAGGGAAATGGATAAAGTAAGCCCCATGTTCACCTGGGCTCTCTGCCAAGGACAATTTCCCAACTGTGGCACATGGAAGTAGAACCCAAAGAGCATAGCAGTCCTGCTGAGCTGAGGAGGCCATGATCTGAGTTTAGGAATACTAATGAAAATGGAAATTTCAGGGCATTATTGGAAAAAGTGGAAGTGCATGGGTTGGGGAAAGTAAGGAGTGGTACGAGAGGTCTGTGTGGGGTTCTCTACAAGACTAAGGGCTCTGCTGCAAATGTGCATGGTGAGACTCCATGAGGCTTTGGAGACAGACTGCTTTGAGGTTGACAATAAAAATCAAGACTTTAGAGATCACTGCTATGGGTTTGAATATTTGATTCTCTAAATCTCATGCTGAAATTTGATCCCCAATGTTGTAAGTGGGGCCTAATGGGAGGTCATGGGGTAGATCCCTCATGAATTTCTTGGTGCTGGCCTTCAGGTAATGAGTAGGTTCTCATTCAACTAGTTCCCATGAAAGCTGGTTGTTAAAGAGAATCAGTCACCTCCCCTCTCTCTTGCTTCCTCTCTCTCCATTTTATCTCTGCACACCCTGGCTCCCCTTTGCCTTCCACCATGAGTGGAAGCAGCTTCAAGTCCTCCAGGTGCAGATGCTGGCAGCATGCTTCTTGTACAGCCTGCAGAACTATGAGGCAAATAAACCTCTTTTACTTATGAATTAACAAGCTTCGTGTATTATTTTACAGTGATATAAAAATGGAGGGAAGGAACCCAAGATGGCTGAATAGATGCAGCTAGGAAGAGCATCTTTCACCAGGATACCAAACCATCAAGAAGACAGGCACTCTCAGCAGATCTTCAGGAGGAAGGCACTGAGAGTGAACGGAAGGAGGATGTAGACTGAGGGCTGAAGTGGGAGGAAAGTAGGAACCCTGCACAGGGCTGCTGATCATAAAGACTCATTCCTGGCCCCCAGCGACTCCTGGGAAAGGGGTGAGTTCAGTAGGTGAGGAGCGGCCCATTCTCACCATAGACCTCCAGAATCCTAGCTACAGGAGACCCCATGACCCTCATGGATATTTGATCTGACAGAGAGCTGCTTGGAGGAGTGGCAGGGACAGGACTCCAGCCTGTGCAGAGCCCAGAGGGTTTGGCATAGGAAAGACTGCAGTGGAGCATGGTCAGGGATGCCCATCCTCCAAAGCTTACAATGTACCTCTAGGTGGTTTTGACCCTTTTTGACTGCCAGACCTGGATACAGCAGGGTTATTTTGCCCATTGGATGGAACCAGTGTGATCTGAGTGTCCCCATCTGCCAGCCTTTCCTGGAGTTCCTGCTTGGCCAAGCCCATTTGCAGCACAGCCTCGGATGCCTAACTGAGGTTCTTCCCAGTGGCCACCACCACAGCTCCTGTCCCAGCACACACCACCTAACAATCAGAGAGCTTCAGCAGGGCAGTCTTCACTGACAAGCAACCCCCTGCAGCCTCTTCCCACTGCTTGGCAGGTGCACAATCACCAGCAGTCTCTCCCAACTGCTTGGCTGGCATGCACTAACCTGCAGCCTCCCCTCACTGCTTAGCCAGCATGCATTCACATGCAGCCTCCCCCCACTGCTTTTCCAGCACATACGTAGACATCACAGCCCTCCCACCACCAGCATGAGTGCACATGTGTGGGCCCTAGTGCCCCACTGACACTGGTAGGAGTGTGCATGTGCAGACCCCACCACCCCACCACCACTGGCGTGAGTGTGCATAGCCCGCTGCCCCACCACCATCTGCACATGCACAATCCTGGCTGCACCACCTCCACTATGCACATGCATGGGCACCACCACGTAACTGCCAGCGGCATGACAGCAGGCATGCTGACACTGCTGCCAACAGACTGGGAAGACCTTGGCCCCTTCAGCACAGCAGGTGCTTTATCTCAGGAGGAACAGAGAACAAAGCTGTGGGCCTGGTACTAGTGTTAGAGCACACAGCCTGGAAGGCAGAGGGCAGAGTTGAGCACTGGGCCCCGATAACATCCAGAAATGAAGCCAGTCAACTGAACTCAACTTTTACCACAGTCAAACCCTCGAAGCCACCAAAGAATATAAAAGCAAAATATCCTATCCAGAGGACAGCAACTTCAAAGATTAAAGGAATATCACCCCACAGAGATGAGATGAACCAATGTAAAACCTCTGGCAACTCAAGAAGCCAGAGTGTCTTACCTCCAGATGACTGTACTAGCACCCTAGCAATGGTTCTTAATCATGATGAAATGGCTGAAATTACACAGAATTCAGAATCTGAATAGCAACAAAAATGATTGAGATTCAGAAGAAAGTTGAAACCAATCCAAGAAATCTAAGGAATCAAATAAAATGATACAAGAGCTGAAAGACAGTAATTTTAAGGAAGAAATAAAGTAATCTGATACAGCTGAAAAACTCACTACACAATTTTCATAATACAATCACAAGTATTAACAGCAAAGACCAAGCTAAAGAAAAAACACTAACAATAAATATCAATATTTAGATTCTGTGAACTTTTAACAAGTGATTTGGTTTGTTTTTGAATAGAGGACTATAGTGTGCTATCTAAGCAACTAGATGGAATTGTTTCAAAATATGAATGAGTATATTATATGTGATTTCTGTCTTCAAAATTTCAATAAATCTCTGTCCATCTCTTATGACAGCATATTACCCAGCATATTATTTTGCTTACATGTCTTATCTTCTTCCTAGATTAAAAGCTCACTGAGAGTTCAAAAGCTGGAGAAATATTTACCAAGCACCTATCACTCAGTAAGTATGTCAGACATTGAAGACACACTAGAAACAAGTTTCACCAGAAGCTTACAGACTAGTGGAGGAAAATTACAAGTGAGCAGACAATTGTAAGAAGGAAGTCGATGATTATAGATATGATAGATATTTGACAGAATTAATGGACAAATATTCTCAATTTAGTAGTTTGCATTTCTAAATTAACTCCAACCACAGCCTAAAGAATCCTGAGGCATCTCCACACGCTGGCAGTTAGAGAAGAAAGCCAAATATCAAATGGGAACTAAAACCCCTTAATAGGATTTGCCCTGAAAACTTGGCATTACATAAAGCAACAAAGTAAAGGCATTCTACACTCTATTCCGGTAAAGCACAAGTAATATCTTTTAAATACATCATATGAACGATAATGTCTTTGTCATTCTTTAGCCTTAATTTAATTGTAAAGAAATGTAGTATCATGTTTTGTCCCATAAAGAGGAAAATAATCCATGCATAATTCCATCCAGTGAAAACAACTCAATATGAGGTCTATACTCCTAAATATCTATTTCTCAATTATATTTTCCTCTTTTCTTTTTGTGGATTTGGCATTAAATCCAACTTGAGTCCTGATGCAGTCTTACACAGTGTTGCTACTGTTGTTCCTGTTAGAGACGGGTCTCCACCAAAACATTGAAAGGACACTGATTCACCATGTTACGGCTTTGTCAATGACAAAATTGCAAGAATTCAATGTCACTTCTGGTAACATTACCCAGAAAACCAATGTCATAGTCTAATAAGGACAGACAAGGGCAATCAAATAATATGGAATTCAGAATCCACTTATCTAAGCACACAGTCCTGAGTATTTCAGGAAGGATACTTGGCTGACTAAGTTAATTAACCTTTGTCATCTTTCAGAAGAACCGTTTTTACCCATATCAGTGAAAACATCCCATAAGCCCCCTTTATTGTACATTGTGCTGTAGAGCAGCCAACTCTCCTTTATTGACCACATCACTGAGTCTTCCCCACCCTTCCATGCTGGCCTGCCCCTATTTTGTTCAGCTCTTCATTCCTCCTACATGTGACTCAAAAGGGATGAATATTGACTAATTCAACTCAATCATGGTATTCCTTTTTCTCCTTGAGAGGGTTTGATTTAAAAAAGGATGCATGACTCAGTTCTTACTAATGAGACAAAAGGAAAGTCTGAGGGGAAATGTTTCAGGGAAAGTTTTTCTTGTTACTATAAAGAACTAGAAAGCAAAGGCCCCTTTTTGCAGAGGATAATGTCTGTGAACCTTGAAACTGCAGGACCCATCTTGCACATGCCAGGAAAGCTTGATAAAGGCAAAGATAATATACAAAGAATGGGCCAGGCATGGTGGCTCACGCCTGTAATCCCAGCACTTTCAGAGGCCGAGGCAGGCGGATCATGAGGCCAGGAGGTCAAGACCAGCCAGTTCAAGACCAGCCTGGCCAACATGGTGAAACCCCATCTCTACTAAAAATACAAAAGTTAGCCAGGTCTGGTGGTGCGCACCTGTAATCCCAGCTACTCAGGAGGCTGAGGCAGGAGAATTGCTTGAACCCAGGAGACGGAGTTTGTAGTGAGCCAAGATTGCACCACTGCACTCCAGCCTGTGTGACAGAGAAAGACTCCATCTTGGAAAAAAAAATTATATATAAATATATAAGTTTTTTATATATATATTTATTTTTATATATTTATATAGATTTTAAATATATATATTTTATATGTATAAATTTTTCTCTATATACAATTCTCTATATATGTACATATGTATATGTATGTGTGTATATGTGTGTGTGTATATATATATGCAGACAGAGAGAGAGAAAAAGACAAAGCAGTCGCGAAGAACCCAAGTCCCTGAAGAATGTCTCTGAACTGAAGAATTAATCAAACCTACATTTCCCTATCAATAGGATATTTTATTGTGTGACTCAATTTTCCTTATTGAGACAGTCGTGTCACAATTTATTTTTTCCTGAACCTAAGGGGATCCTGATACATGTCTCTCTTTTTGTCCATTTCTAGGATGATCACTCTGATTCAAGATTGCACAAGATCAAAGATGAAGACATGCAATGGGGAATATGTGGGAGGAAAGGGGACTTGAGTTATGATGGCAACTGAAATTCAATGTAACATCACTCCAAAAATGTTCTGTTAGTTTGGGGAGAATTTATCAAGTTAGTATCCCACAATTTGTGTTATAACCCACAAGCTACCAGGCAGGAATGGGGCATAGGAGTGTCATCCTGAAGCTAGTAATTTCATTCTAGTGGAAATCAGCAGGCCAGGAGCTGGAGTGAACCTCTGGGAAAAGTAACCAGATTCCAGTTTCATCTTTTTTCAACTTCAAGAAGCCAAACTCTGCTTCCAGAATAAATCTGACATCACAGAAAGACAAGCTTTGCATGTTCTCGCTTATTTGTGGGTGCTAAAACTTAAAACAATGAACTCATGAAGATAGAAGGATGGCTACCATACTACAGTCAATAGTAATTATGTACACTTTAAAATAACGAAAAGAGTATCAATGGATTGTTTGTAACACAAAAAAATGACAAACGCTTGAAGTGATGGATACCCCATTTACCCTGATGTGATTATTATGCATTGTATGCCTGTATCAAAATATCTCATATACCTCATAAATTTACACACCTACTGCATACCCACAAAAATTTACAAAAAAAATAAGCTGGATATTTGAGAACTAACTGCTTTGCTGGCCTTGATACGTAATAATGGCAACTTTTAATCAATACCCTCCATTCTCAGCCAGTATCAAGTAAGCAACAAGGTTCTAAACCAAGCAATAGAAGGACAAGACCAATAAGTAATTTTTGTAGTCATTTTTAATGTGAAATCAAGTAAATTCACACTAACAAGCCTTATGTAGTTGCCTGTTGTATGATCGGCATGGTCTTAGATACTATCATTCCTTTGATTGACATAGCATTAGGTCATAATCTCTGCCTTTTGAATTATTGTCTGAAGGAGACAAGAAAATAGGCATGTGGCAAATAATTATAGCTGGAAAGAAAGCAAAAGTATTACAGTTCAAAATATGCACAGAAGTATGAATGCAACAATGAATAAATGATGGGTCATAAAATGCAGTTGGTCAAGGAAAGATTTTTGGAAGATTTAGGCATTGAACTAGGTTGTGAATGAATTGATGACTATGAATCTAAAGACTGAAGTTACTGACTTGGGTAAGAAGATCATTTTGAGTAGGTGATTCAACAGGAGGAAAGCCATCCAACAGAAGCAAAAGACAAATAAGGAAACAAATACAAGCCCACAATATATCCAGGAAAGCTTAAGGAAGACTTAAGTGCCTAAAACAAAACCGGCCACATTTTGAACACTGAAATATGAACCCTGACATGGAACTAAGCAGCTAGTATATGCTGAGTGTACACATACATTAACCCATTAATTCTCAATACAAACATAGGAAAAAACATAGCTATGAGGGAATTAAGGGTCAACAAATTTGAGACCCTTGCCTAATTGGGCACAGCTGATAAACAGAATTCAAAATCCAATTTATTTCCCCTTGATACTAAAATTCACGTTTTCCAGAGTATCTTTGCTTGTCAAAAAATATAATTATCAAAGGTCTCAAACGCCAGAAGGAAAAAATAACCTATATCAAAGATGCAAAAGAAATGTCCAGAAGTAGTACTTACTGGAGTGTGTTCACCCAGTTCACCTCCCCACTTCTTATGTAAATTATATGCAAAGCACTGCACTTTAGACTTGTTCATATTTTCCTAGACATGACAAATGGCCAGTGTAATGTCATTTTGCAAAACAGTACAAGACCATTTCTTATATCTCTTCCTTACATATTATCTCATGGCTTCCTAACATCTCAAAATTTCCACATTATTTGCTTATTTTTGTAAATCCAGAGGAAAAGTAGGCTCTCTAAACACCATCCTGGATTAGCCATCACATTAATTTTTTTTTTAACAATTTAAGAGAAAGATTTGGTAAGGCATGTGACTCATGAAAATAGGTATATGGGAGAACTCAGCCCAGTTTATCTGCAGTCTGCTTTCAGCCCATCTAACAAGGGTTTACCTGCCCAGACACAGTTGTGATAACCCAACTCTTTAAGCCATCATACAAAAGTAAATTGGAGCAGAGGTGATTCCAAGGAATTGAATGCATAACTTAGGGTAAAGTTACCTAGAAGTCTCCCATTAAAACTTTGTTTTCCTGGAATGAAGACATGGGATGGAGGGAGTTGGGGTACAGAAGAATGGAAACGTATTTGTGTGCCAAAATCTGTACTTAAATAAGTTTTTATTTCATTCTCATTTGAACCCTCTAGTTTAGGGTATTACTACTCCCATCTTATAAATGAGAAAAATAAGTATCAGAGAAATTAATTTGTCCAAAGTCATCAGTGAAAACCTAATTGGGGCTGGGTGTGGTGGCTTATGCCTGTAAACCCAGGACTTTGGAAGGTCAAGGTGGGTGGATCGCTTGAGCCCAGAGGTTCAAGACCAGCCTGGGCAACATAGCAAGACCCTGTCTCTATAAACAAACATTTTTTTAAAAGTAACCTAATCAATCCAACATCTGAGCTAACAAATCATCCAGGGAAGAACTTTGAGAACTTTTACCCAAAGTAATAGAATATATGGAATATACGTTTCATTTTGTTACATTTCCGGGAAGAGTAATATATGAGTTAACCGAAGTAGTTTTTAAAACCTGAAACTTTATAACAATAACAGAGTGTTATCTTCAAATAGTTTCATCTTATTTAAGATCTACTACGTACTTGACTTGGTGCTGAAAATGGTATTCAAAACGCCCTGATGAGATCTAACCTCTCATTTTTCTCTAGGCTGGTGAAACCCACAGTATGCATATGAAGGTTGAAACCAAAAAAGCACTAACCATAGAGTTCTGGTTTACAATGTTAAAAAAAAAAAATCCTGGTATTTACGTATCATTCACATCAAATGAATAAATGACATGAATTCGCATCATTTTTCTTAGTTAACAGCTTAACCACTTGATTCTAGGGTTGCACCAATTTACCGCGGATAGACTTAAGAAAACCTATGCCAGAAAGCTACTGGTTTCAAATCAAACTCCAGGAGCAATTAGAAAGAGAGCAAATAGAAGCATTTGGTTTTCAGGAAACAATTTCTGGTCTGTCCCATTTGCACACACAAGAGGCAGCAAAACTGCATCTTACGGAGATCTGACTGGGGGGAAAAGGTGGCGAAAGGTGGATGGAGAATCAGGAAAAAGGCAGTCTGGATATGAGACCCCCTGCAGTCAGCCAGATTCAATTGCTAACTCTCAGGAAACCCTGACCTATTTCTCCTGGAAATTAAACTGAGATTTGAAACTAATGAGGGGCCAAAGTATAGAAGAGTGTTGGATAGCATGTGCAGCTAATTATTTCATTCAGGGAGCCAAAGGGACTTTGGGACATTTCCATACAGCCTATAAACTAGAGAAATTAATCCTAAAAGCTTAGAGGAAAAAATTAGGTTCCCATCATAAAAGTGCAGATTTTGAATTTGCTGATAATTTCACCTCACCTTCCTAGGAGGTTACACTAAGACCAGGTAGAAAATTTCATTCTCAATTAAGATCAATGTGGCTCTCTAGTTAAAATTTGGCTGGGAACAGGAGTGCTGGAGTGCTCTAACGAGATAAGTCCTAGGCTGCTGTAATATCTTCATCTAAGAATTCAGTGTTCTATGGGTGCAATGTTGTTTGCATAGGGGAATTCTTTCATAAGGAGGGGAAGTGAGTCAATACATGTCATCAGGAATCATGCTATCTAGTCATTCAAGTTACTAGGTTTAGGCACTCTGTATACAGGGTCCTATCTTGCTACTTCAATAAGGGATAGAAGGCTGGGCGCGGTGGCTCACGCCTGTAATCCCAGCACTTTGAGAGGTCGAGGCGGGCGGATCACGAGGTCAGGAGATTGAGACCATCCTGGCTAACAAGGTGAAACCCCATCTCTACTAAAAATACAAAAAATTAGCCGGGCATGGTGGTGGGTGCCTGTAATCCCAGCTATTCAAGAGGCTGAGGCAGGAGAATGGCGTGAACCTAGGAGACGGAGCTTGCAGTGAGCCGAGAACGCTCCACTTAACTCCAGCCTCGGCGACAGAGCGAGACTCCATCTCAAAATAACAATAATAATAATAATAATAGATAGATAGATAGATAGATAGAGATAGATAGATAGATAGATAGATAGATAGATAGATAGATAGATAGATACATAAACTGAAAGGCTAGAGATTTTTTTAATAAAGGGAAGTCAGCTTCTCTGAAGGAGTTTCAAATCAGCTGCTATCTACAATACATGACATATCTCTCTGAAACATAAAATTATAGTTCTGTGTCATTTAATGACAGAGATCCATTCTGAGAATTATTTCTCCTAAGCTACAATCCTATACAATATATTACTGTGCTGAATGAAGTAGTCAGTTGTAACACAATGACCAGTATTTGTATATGCAAACATATCAAAACATAGAAAAGATTCAGTAAAATATGGTATAAAAGAGAAAAAGATGGTACACCTGTATAAGTCATTTACCATGAACAGAGCTTGCAGGACTGGAAGTTGCTGTGGGTCAGTGGTGAGTGAATGTGAGGGACTAGGACATTACTGTACATGACTATAGACTTTATAAACACTACACTTAGGCTACACTAAATCTATTTTAAAAAAGCGTTTTTTGGGGCCAGGTACGGTGACTCACGCCGGTAATCCCAGCACTTTGGGAGGCTGAGGCAGGTGGATCACCTGAGGCCAGGAGTTTAAGACCAGCCTGGCCAACATGACGAAACCCCATCTCTACTAAAAACACAAAAATTAGCTGGGCATGGTGGCACATGCCTATAATCCCAGCTACTCGGGAGGCTGCGGCAGGAGAATTGCTTGAACCCGAGAGGCAGAGGTTGCAATGAGCCGAGATTGCACCATTGCACCCCAGCCTGGGCGACAGAGAGAGACTGTCTCAAAAAAATATATAAAATAAATTTTTCTTTCTTCAACAATAAGTTAACCTTAGCTTACTATAACTTCTTACTTTATAAACATTCCAATTTTTTAAAACTTTGACTATTTTGTAATAGCACTTAGATTAAAACACAAACACATTGTATAGCTGTACAAAAATATTTTCTTTATGTCCTTATTTTATAAGCCTTTTTTCTATTTTGAAATTATTTATTTTTTGCTTTTTAAACACTTTTGTTAAAAACTAAGACACAAACACACACGTTAGCTTAGGCCACAGGATCAGGGTTATACATATCACTCTTTTCCACCTCCACATCTTGTCCCACTGGAAGGTCTTCAGGGGCAATAACATGAATGGAGCTGTCATCTCCTGTGATAGCAATGCTGCCTTATGGAGCACCTCCTGAAGGACCTGAGGCTGTTTTACAGCTTACTTTTTAAAAAAATGTAAGTAGAAGGAGTACTCTCTAAAATAGTGTTAGAAGCATAGTATAGTAAATACATAAACCAGTAACAGTCATTTATTGTCACTATTCAGTATTAGGTACCACACGTACTTGTACATGCTAGAGCTTTATATTATTGACAGTGTAGGTTTCTTTACATCAGCATCACCACAAACATGTGAGGAATATCTTATCGCATGATGACTACAGTGTCACCAGGTGATAGGAATTTTCAGCTCCGTTATAATCTAATGGGACCATTGTATATGCAGCCTGCCATTGACCAAAAGCTGTTATATGGTGCATGACTGTAGCTTATCCAGCTGTTCCCAAATCAGGCTGATTCTTAGCATCACTGGTGGGACTTACAAAAATCACGCAAAAGTCTTGGGTTCCATCCCCAGATCCTGCTTCATTATGCACGGGTTTTTTTTTTTTTTTTTTTGAGATGGAGTCTCACTTTGTTGCCCAAGCTGGAGTACAGTGGTGCAATCTCGGCTCACTGCAACCTCTGCCTCCCTGGTTTGAGCGATTCCCATGCCTCAGCCTTCTGAGTAGCTGGGATTACAGGCGCGTGCTACCACATCAGCTAATTTTTTGTATTTTTAGTAGAGACGGGGTTTCACCATGTTGGCCAGGCTGGTCTCGAACTCCTAACCTCAGGTGATCCACCTGCCTCGGTCTCCCAAAGTGCTGGGATTACAGGCATGAGCCACTGCACCAGGCCAGCACAGGCATCTTTTAAGATCCCCTGGTAATACTGATGATCAGCCAGTTTTGTGAAATACTTACCTGATTTATAAAGCATCAAACATCTGGGAATATGGTAAACTTTGAAGGATTGTTACAAATCTCCTTCCCAATAAGCATTAACATGTGGAAGAGCCTAAATCTAGAGGAGCAGAAAAAGGTAGATGGCAATGCTGTAAACACTTAATTTTTTAAAAGTGATTTTGTATACTACATGTGCCAATGGGGCAGTCAATATACACACCTAGTACAAAAAAGCAATCAGCAGTTGCTAGCTACTGTTATCATCAATAGCGTCATAGTGTATGGGCTATCTAGAGCAAGGCTGTGCCAACATTTTATGTGAAGAGACAAATAGTAAATATTTTAGTTTTTGTAGGCTTATAGTCACTGTGACCACTGTTCAACTCTGCAATCGTGGTGCAAAAGCAGCCATAGACAGTACATAAATGAATGAGTATGGCTGTGTGCCAATGGAACTTTATTTATGGAACTTTATTTATTTATTTATATATGAATTTCATATAATTTTTACATGCCATAAAATATTTTGTTTTTTTCCTCCAACAATTTAAAAATGTAAAAACTATTCTTAGCTTGCGGCCATACAGAAACAGGCTGTGGGCCTAATTTGGCCCACGGACTTTAGTTTGTCAGCTGGTGGTCTAGAGTCTAGGTTGTTATTCATGGAACAGTCTGCAAAGAAATTATTGGATTTGGGTGTGGGGTGATCCAATAATCATCCAATGTCCACACACAGCCAAGAGTGGACATTTTCTGTGTCAGAGGAAGACAGAAAATTTTAGACATAGAAATTCATATTTTTACTGAACCATTGTACTCTTTTGACATTAGCTAAATTCTAACTGCTAGTCACAGCATCAGCACTGGTGAGTGGTTGGTCCCCCATGATGCCATAGGCATGGTACACCTGCCATTGAAAAAGAAATCTTTGCCATCTCTAAGGGCTTTCCCAACCCCGGCTGTAAAGAACATCTGATTTTCAGCATAATGTAAATCCCAGCTTTGCCTGCCAGTAAATTCATGTACATCATGTTAACATCAGGTTTATATTAAACATTTACATTAAGAATTGGAGTGGAAGATTAAATTGTTTGCATGCGTTGCAGTCACAGAAGGAATGGCCTCATCATCCTGCCTGCCCATGGTGCTGAGTGCCAGCAGAATAATGATCAGACAGTTACCCATCAGAAAGGCAGGTGAGACACTGATGCACAATCCTTGTCAAAGCTGGGCAGCCGCTGTCCACTCTGCCTGTGCCCTTGGCAATTATCAGCAAGCTATGAGCTATACTACCATCCTCCGCCAAGTGAGGTTTAATTTATGACACCAAGGATAATGATTCACTCCAACGCAATACTCAGAATTATTGTCTTTTCCTCTGAATTAGAATTCTTCTACCCACAAAATGACGTGCTTTTTGGTATTTTGATTCAAATCAGTCATGATGGTGCTGGATGTTGTAGGGTTGAAAACATTTGGTTGTGCAACTTGAATATTCTGCAAGAGATTAAGCTGGGGATAGACCAAAGGTGGTTCTAAGTCCAGTCTCTAAGGAGCACTGCTGTCCTTTCCCTCTGAAATTCAGATCCAGAGAGAGAGAGAGGACTGTAAGAGGAACTCAGGTCTACAGGTTTTCCTGGGCCAGTTCTCCCTGCCATGAATATGAAGAGTTGCCCAGGACACTCTAACAAGCAAATGGTCTGCAGAACAAATGTTTTTGTGGGGGAGAAAAAACCAACAACCATGGATGCCAAGTCAAGTGGCTAGAGAAGAGTGATGTTGTTAAAGTGTATGATTCATTAAGTCTTGTCTGCGTGTCAGATGTTCAGCATTTGGTGCTATTGCCTCCAATTTAAATCATTTTTTAAAGAAGTGCCGAAAAAGGTGCTGAAAGGCACCTCACTCTGTTCCCGCACTTGAAAAACACTGTCTGCTTGTGCACTGTGGTAAAACTTTGCATTTTGGCTAGACACCCTGTGTGGAGCTGTGCTGAAGCTGGAGGGTTTCTTTTTTTTTTTTTTTTTTTTTTTTAAGTTTGTACAGTCACCCAAAGGCAGGAAGAGAAAATAGTGTTTCCCCAAGCCAAAGATCCCTCCTGATGGCATCTGTGAAATAAAAAGAGAAAGTGCTGCTATGGTGAGCCTTCCTCTGCAGTGAGAAACCCTATCACAAGTTTCCATGTAGTGACTGCACGTAAGAGCTGAGGGCATGTGCTTTTCTGCTGGGAGTCCTTGTCTCCTAGAATTCTTTTCAGAACCCCTGGAATGTCAAGAGCTACTGATCGTGGTTTATCATCACCAGTTACAAGTAAGGCTAGCATTGATATCTCACCTTGGATTGTTGTCAGTACCCAGTGACCTCACGGAGACTCTAAATGTGTTGGTTCCTCGACACCCGCTAAATGCTTCTAGGGGTGTAGCTACCACTTCCTCCTCACGCAAAAAGGGGTGATGCATGTCCCAAGGATGAACCTTGCGAACATGATGCTAAATGAAATAAGTCACTAAAGGAGAAATAGTGTATGATTCCACTTATATGAGGTACTGAGAGGAGACAAATCTACAGAGATAGAAAGTAGAGTGGCGGCTGCCAGGGGCTGAGGGAAGAGGAATAGGTAATTAGTGTTTAATGAGTACAAAGTTTCAGTTTTGCAAGATGAAAAGCGTTCTGCGGATGGATAGTGGTGATGGTTGCACAACAATGTAAATGTACTTAATTCCACTGAATTCTACACTTAAAAATTGTTAAGATGATAAATTTATGGTGTGTATATTTTACCACAGTTAAAAAAAAAAAAGATGGTGCAGGTCAGAAAGTGGTCAGGAAAGTCCCAGTTAAGACTCCAAGGACTTCCCCAGGTTAGTGTGATTTGGCATTCATGAATAAAATGTGGCTTTCTGGGTATTAATCTGAGATCTGGGCCTCCATATTCTCAAGCACTGTATGACAGGCATGTTATGAATTTCATCAGAACTGCAATTCCTGCTGATAGAAACTTCCCCAGCTCCTCAGGCGCTTGCTGACCCAGGCCTTTAGCAGTAGCTATAAGATGATTAAAATTTACCTAAAAATGAAGGTGGTGGTGTTTCCTCCAATTCAAAGAGAACACAGCAGGTGGTAGGCTAGGGCTGAAGCTTGGTTGGGGAGAGTAGTGTATTAGTCCATTCTCACACTGCTATGAAGAAATACCCGAGACTGGGTAATTTATAAAGGAAAGAAGTTTAATTGACTCGCAGTTCTGCAGGGCTGGGGAGGCCTCAGGAAACTTACAATCTGGCAGAAAGGGAAGCAAACACATCCTTCACATGGCAGCAGCACAAAGAAGTGCAGAGTGAAGGGGGGAAATGCCTCTTATAAAACCATCAGTTCTTATGAGAACTCACTATCATGAGAACAGCCCCTATGATCTAGTCGCCTCCCATGGAGTCCCTCCCACAACACTTGGGGATTATGGGAACTATAATTCAAAATGAGATTTGGGTGGGGACATAGTCAAACCATATCAAGTAGGTAGACACAGACAGGTAAAAACCCACCTATTTGAAATATAATTGCACCAAGGACATAAACAGACTCTTCAAAAGAAGATACACACGTGGCAAACAATCATATGAAAAAAGCTCAATATCACTGAACATTAGAGAAATGCAAATCAAAACCACAATGAGATACCATCTAATACAGGTCTGATTCCACTATTATTAAAAAGTCAAAAAATAACAGATGCTGGCAAGGTTATGGAGAAACAGGAATGCTTATCCACTGTTGGTAAGAGTGTAAATTAGTTCAACCACTATGGAAGACAGTGTGGTGATTCCTCAAAGACCTAAAGACAAAAATACCATTAGACCTAGCAATTCCATTACTGGGTATATATCCAAAGGAATATAAATCATTCTGTTATAAAGACACCACTATTCACAATAGCAAAGACATGGAATCAACCTAAATGCCCACCAAAGACAGACTGGATAAAGAAACGGTGGTATGTATACACAATGGAATACGGCACAGCCATAAAAACGAATGAGATCATGCCCTTTGCAGGGACATGGATAGAGCTGGAGGTCGTTATCCTTAGCAAACTAACACAGGAACAGAAAACCAAATGCTGCATGTTCTCATTTATAAGTGGGAGCTAAATGATGAGAAAACACGGACACAGAAGAATAAAACACACTGGAGCCTTTTGGAGGGTGGAGAGTGGGAGGAGGGAGAGGATCAGGAAAAATGACCAAAGGGTACAAGGCTTAATACCTTGGTCATAAAATAATTTGTACCACAAACCCCCATGAGTCAAATTTATCCATGAAACAAACCTGCACTTGCACCCCTGAACTTAAAGGTTAAAAAACGTATATATAATTGCACCAAGAAATAGTAACGATGCATAATTTAACAATGCATAGATTTCCAAATATTTTCACAAATATCAATTCATAGTCCTCACATCAAACCTGTAATTAATAGCCACCATTGAGGTCCTGTGATGTTCTAAGTATCGTGTTTGCATTGTTTCATCTTCCATCTAGAGTAAGAGGCTCAGAGAAGTCAAGGCCATTTAACAAGCAAGTGAAAGAGATACGATTCTAAGAAGGGTTGTTCAGTGGTGATGGTGGTGGCGATTTTTGTGGGTTTTTTGCTTTTGTATTTGTTTTGTAAGCTCTAAAACTGGCACTTTGCCTTTTTCTGTAATACAGGAGTCAAAAAGGAAAGGAAAGGAGGATGAAATCCTAGAGGTCTCTAGGTGATGAATCGATTTTAGGCTTTCAAATAAGCTGTATTAGCATTGCATTCATTCCCACCTCTCCAAGGCTTTGCAAAACATCCTTTTTAGTAAGGAATCAAAATCAAGTCCCCTAAATAAAGCATCGGTAGTGTGAAATACTGAGACACATTTTTAGTCTCACTGTGTCCGTTTTGTAGCAGCACAACATATGTGTTGAGCAAAAATAAATACAATGTTTAAAAACAATAAAACAATCACCATTATTCTCGCCATCTGATGGCCAGTCACTGTGATGATTCATTCTTTAAGTCAACTTCTGTGTGCCATCATCTAAAGAGCAAACCGCTTCACATACCTACCCTACCTTCCCTCCTACCCTGAGTACAGATGCCCACCTACCCTCATCTTTCCTGCAGAATGACTATGGACAGATATCCCTAAATCACAGACTCGCTAAACAAGGAGCCTCAGAACAGACCTCTGCAGGGCTGATCTTAATCCTTTCCAGACAAGTGAAATATGATTTCAAAAAATATTCAGGAAATGTGAATTGTCTTCCTACCTTGATGACTTGTGTTGAAGTTTTACGTATATAATCAGAAAAACTTTGCTTATCATTACTGTCAGGTTCATCCTGCTGCAATTTCACCTCCTTAAAAAAAGTGGTGTCCAATTGTATGGAAACCCTTTGAACATAAAAATGAATTTGTAAACAAACATACTGAGCTGTGGTAGTTAACTCACAGAATAAAGCCATAGTCTGCGAAAGAACAAAGTGTAGGGAGTCTTAATAATGACTCATTCTAATATGTTTAAAATATGATTCAGTACAGAAATATTTGTGATATAGAGGACATAATAGGGGCACAATTATTGAATCAGTTTCAAGACTTGGACACATCTGAATATATGTAGACAATGCCTTCTTCGTGTCAGTTTCATGTATCTGTCCCTATCACATGCTGTGCCAGCAAGTGAAATTTCCTAGCTATATCCACATTGATGAAGCTTTGCTGTCTGTATGAATCTGCATCTGCCCATGAATGAGTCCATTTCAAGCACATGTACGTGTCTGTGCATGGGTAGAAAGATAAGCTTAGCAATTGTGTGATTTGTTTCTGCTTAGGCAGTAAGTTACTAATCTCCTGATTGGAACCAGATTTGTATGAATTAGGGGTTGAAATTGGAACAGTCACTGCTGTGTGCAGGATGTAAAGTGAATAAAATGAATGGGGTATTAACCTTCAACCACTGAATATTAATCAGCTTTTCATAAGAAAGAAAACACAGAGCTTGCCACACTAAATATTTTCAGCGCTTATTGACAGGATATGATTTCTTTTCTCTCTCAGCCCTGTTACTTCCAGTCAAGGGCCTGAACATACCGGACAATAGTCAACTTGACACAGATTAATGTATGATTTGAAAAACCCCAGGTACTGAGAGTGGGTCGGATTCTGAATGTGTCAAACCTGATGAAATGATATGCCTTTATCAAAAGCGAGCCTGTCTTCCAGTCACTCCTGCAAACACTCCTTTGGGCCAAACTAAGCCCAAAGGGAATTCACAGAAAGACGGTGGATGGGAAACCTTGATGACCACAAAACAAACATGTAAGAAGAATATATTTTCCATTGCTGTAGAAAGGACTTGCAATTAGGAAGTGATTCTGTTTGGGTATTTGGATGAGACCTACATCCATTCCAAGGGGAATTAAGAAAAGAGTCGTGTAATAATGGAATCTGAGTGAAAATAAAACTTGCAATATTGCAGTTACTTGTGCAATACTTACATAATATTGCAATTGCTTTTGTTCAAGAATGCAAAGTCTTGTATTTATGTCCATATAATAACATGGCATATACTATATAGACTTTGACATATATATAGATATATATATAGAGATATATATAGATATATAGAGATATAGAGATATATATAGATATATAGATATGTATAGAAATATAGATATATAGATATATAGATATATAGATATATATAGATATATATAGATATATATAGATATATATAGATATATATAGATATATAGATATATATAGATATATATAGATATATAGATATATAGATATATATAGATATATAGATATATAGAGATATATATAGATATATAGATATATAGAGATATAGAGATATAGAGATATAGAGATATATAGAGATATATAGAGATATATAGAGATATATATAGAGACATAGAGATATAGAGATATAGAGATATAGAGATATAGAGATATAGAGATATAGAGATATAGAGATATAGAGATATAGAGATATATAGAGATATATAGAGATATATAGAGATATAGAGATATAGAGATATATAGAGATATATAGAGATATATAGAGATATATAGAGATATATAGAGATAGAGATAGATAGAGATAGAGATATATAGAGATATAGAGATATATAGAGATATAGAGATATATAGAGATATATAGAGATATATAGATATATAGATATATATAGATATATATAGATATATATAGATATATAGATATATAGATATAGATATATATAGATATATAGATAGATATATAGATATATAGATATAGATAGATATATAGATATATAGATATATATAGATATATAGATATATAGATATATAGATATATAGATATATAGATATATATAGATATATAGATATATAGATATATATAGATATAGAGATATATAGATTATATAGATATATAGATATATATAGATATATATAGATACATAGATATATATAGATATATAGAGAGAGAGAGACAGAAATATGTCTCTGTAGGTAGAAATATGGACAAATAGAAATATACATAAAGTATATCTTTATGCATATTTTATGTATGTTATATCACCAAAGAAGGCAGTAAATTTTTGCCCCTGCAGATATTTTGAAGCAGCA
Organism: Pongo abelii; assembly: GCF_028885655.2. NCBI lineage: Eukaryota > Metazoa > Chordata > Mammalia > Primates > Hominidae > Pongo > Pongo abelii. The sequence continues at coordinate 87,386,036 of NC_072004.2, forward strand.
GATATTATATGCTAACATTATCTGTATCTATAAAGCTACTTGCACAATACTACAAAGAGTACATTTCATGTGGCTAGGATTAAATTGTAATTGAATTCAACTTTTAAAACTAAGAAAGGGAAAAGGGAGAAGAAAAGGATTTCTTCTATACCCAGCTCATGCAAATTGTCTTCAAATATTTTCTCAAATGTTCAAGAAATTCAGTTTTTTCTTAAACTGAATTTTTATTTAAAAAGCTATACTTTTTAAAAGCTATTTTAAAAGCTATACTTCAAATGAAGACAATGTATGTTTCAATAGCATTTTATTATTTATAAATCAGGAGGTACTTCTAAACCTCAAACATATCAGAGCAGTGTTAAGTAAATGACTGTTTTTCCCTTTGGAAAAATTCTCTCATTTTGTTTTTCTCTAGGGAAAATTTCTCCCTCTATGCTACCTAGCTTAGAACCCCACTGCCCTCATGTGCTCTTGCCAAAAATTTCTAACCCCTGACCATCTCAAACACTGAAGTAATTAATCTCCCATGTAATTTCTCATGTAGCAATTAAAAAAGAATCATCATACTCCTTTTAGCTGGTAGTAATGCTGGAAATCCACCCATTAGGCTAATTCCACAAAGGTGTTAGTGACTGATAATGGCTTAATATACCCTGTAGGATGGTGCAATACAAAGGATTATAAAGATCCTTTTCTTCATCCCAAGATTCCTGTCCCTTGGTTATTCAAACACTCACCTTGGTATTTCTGTGAAGGGACTTTGAAGATGCAATTAAGGTTGCTAATCAGCTGACCTTAAAGTAGGGAGAGTAGCCTGGATCATCCAGGTAGGCTCAATGTAATCACATGAGCCCTTAAAAGAAGAGGAAGGCAGAGGTATGTGCAAGAGAGGAAGCCAAAGGTGAGGTCAAAATGAGAATTTTGATATGACTTGCTAGCTCTGAAGAAGGAGCAAGAGAGACAGGTGTCAATGGGTGCAGGTGACCCGGCTGACAGCCAGCAGGGAAACAGGGGCCTCCATCCTGTAACTGCAAGGAAATGAATTTGACAACAATCTGAATGAACTTGATTCTTCCGCAGAGCCTCTAGTAAGAAACAGCCCTGCCAATACCTTGATTTTAGCCCAGTGAGACCCATGTTGGACTTTTTACCTACAGAAATTAGGAGATAATAAATGTGTGTTGTTTTAAACCACTAGGTTTACGGTAATTTGTTACGGCAGCTATAGAAAACTAATACAGGCAACCACAGAAGGCTCCAGAGAAAGACATTTGTTCATCCAAATGAATAAATGTCAAGGAAGCCCAAGAATAGCCTAGGAAGGAGATGAGTGTTAGGGAAGAAATAGATTGCTGTGATAGGGCAATCTTAAATCCCATCTCTAGGTTACCTGTATTTACCATTGCCCCTAGGAGATTATACCTTCTCACCTCCATATCATGGCTAGAGTGTGATTAACTCTTTTATTAAAAAAATATTTGCAAAAAGAAGAACTAAGCAAGGGTGACATAGAAATCAGTGGCACCTTCCACTGGCTTTCCAACACAGTGTCTTAGCCCATCCAATTCCCAATGAACATCTCAGACCTTCAGAAAAGTTAGATGGCTTTTCTAAGGTCATATAGTTGGTTATTAGTAAATCAGAAACTTGATTTCAAGTCTTCTACTGTCTTATCCTAATTTTTTCATGTCATTAACCTTAATTCTTACTTATTATGAAAACTGGCTGGAATTCAAGGAGAATGCATTTGGTAAATAGGCTACAAGAAAGTATGTTGTATTAGCACATGGAAAAGGAATATAGGTACTTATCTGGATTATTTATAGCTGAAGTCACATCATCAGTAGGTAATCCTGGGTGTCTGACTCACCGATAACTCAGAAAAAAACTCCAAAGAGAGCTAGATACTTGGGAGAAGGAGAATTTCGGCTTAGATGACAAATCAATGCTTCAGTAATTCTCTATTGCACTTTTCTGAAGATCTCATGGCCACTTGGCAACATCGAATAACTTTGGTACCAACAGGCCTGAGTCTGCCTTAGCAGATAAAATCAATTTGTAATCCTGGAATGCAAATTGAAAAGCCTTAGGAAGAAAATGAAATGATTCAGCATGCATATTGAGAATGGAATCCAGGAACTCAAGACAGGCAACTGCCCAGTTATTTTAAGGGAGCCTTATTTGGCACACACTGGAGTCCTCCCCACTCCCCACCCATCTGAATTCCACCAGCATTGCCAGCATTATCCTTTTGGTGTCCTGGGTTTGCCCCTTTCTGTCTCTCAACCAAGAGACCTCAACCAAGCACCTCTCAACCAAGCACCTCAACCCTCTGTCATTCTTGACCAAGCACCTCAAACCCCAGAATCCTGAGGCCAATAACTCTTGTACTCTGCTGGGTTGCAAGACCCGACCATCCCCATTCCAAGTCACCTCATTAAAAACATCCAGAGCTGGAGAAAGATTCAGGCGGTTTCTGCTGGAGCTGATAGATAGCTACCCAACACATGGAGGGAACCCTTAAAAAGGTGAAATCATGTATGTAACATTTCAGCTGAGATCATAAAGAAGTAGAATGCACATCCTCCACTTTCTAGAATGAGATCCATAAAGAAGCAAAATGATTAGGGAAATATCCTCAAAATACAATTGATGAGAAATGTTCACTTTAGAAATTCCTGTTGATATTTTGGTTTTGGCCTAATAATTGCATTTTAGCTTGCCAGAGCCTTTACATCTCTAGCTGAACTTAAGATAAATTCTTCAAGGACTACCCAGACTTCTATACACATGCACACAAATACAAATCCATTCCCCAAATGTTAGTGGCAACAAATAAATGGAAATAATCCAAGTCATTTATTATAATTGGTCTCACCAAGAATGCAATGCTAAAGAAAATTTGGTAAATTATTCACCTTTGTTGAAAAGAATATTTGTAAAAAAGAGACACCATCATGTCTTTTGGTTTTACTGTTTAAATTTCAATAGAATGTTTAATATAAAAATAATATGCAGCTGGAGACTTTCCATCTAAGTTAGCATAATTTCTTGAGTACTTATTTTAGACTTATCTCAAGCCTAAGTTCCAAGGAGTGTGTGGAGGAAGCTGCATCAATGGGAAAGAGAGAGAGAGAGAGAGAGAAAGAGAAGAGAGAAAAAGAGGAAAAGAGAGAGAAAGAGAGAAACAGAGAAAGAGAGAGAGAAAGAAAAAAACAAAGAGAAAAAGAAAGAAAGAAACAAAGAGAAAGAGTGTGCGAACACACACAAGCTTCAATGTATGGAGAGGAGTGTATTTATAAGCTATCGAGCCTAGTTTCATCACTTCTTGAGGACAGCTATACTCTGGCCTTGTGTTCTGAGAGATGCTACTCAGAACAAAAATTATCTTATTTTGTTTATATTCATTCTCGATTTCTGGTGAGTCCTTTCAAAAGTCCTAGATGTTGCACAAAGTGATTCCTGGCAGGTCAACCTTCCACTGATAAGTTATACTCTACGTACATGCAAATAGCATACAGTAAAACACAATTAACTCATATAGAAACATATTAGGAATTAAGGAAGACCCAAAACCTGGCCTTGATTGGGGTGATACTTTTTTTTTCTTTTTTTTTTTTCTGTTTTGAGACAGTCTCACTCTGTTGCCCAGGCTGGAGTGCAATGGCATGATATCGGCTGACTGCAACCTCCACCTCCTGGGTTCAAGCAATTCTCCTACCTCAGCCTCCTGAGTAGATGGGACTACAGGTGCGTGCCACCACGCCTGGCTAATTTTTTGTATTTTTAGTAGAAACGGGATATCACCATGTTAGCCAGGCTGGTCTCGATCTCCTGACCTCGTGATCTACCCCCCTCGGCCTCCCAAAGTGCTGGGACAACAGGCGTGAGTCACCATGCCCAGCCTCCAATAATACTTTTTATTTGCACTGGAAGAAAGTCACTTAACTTGCTTCAACCTGAATTTGTTTATCATGAAAATGATGCTCTCATATGTCCCCACTGGTAAATGAAGAAGAGGCTTTCCATTCTTGGGAGATGGTAACTCCATGAATACCAGACTGTCCTGAAGCAGGGAACCTGGAAAGTAGGTGAAGAGAGACTTGAGACATTCATCCGATTCTTTTAAAAAAGCATAGCCTCATTCTCCAATGAGGAAAATAAAGGGAAGAGAGAAAGTGCACTTGGACAAAGAAATGGAGTGGTATCAGACACATCTCCAACTTTCCCTCCACCTTCCAGTTCCTCTAGCATCACCCACTAGCTAACATCATTAGAAAGAGCTGCTAATAATGAATTAGAAAAGGAGGAAAAAAAAAGAGAAATGTCTTGATTTTTATTTAGTTCTTTTTGGCCAGAAGAAGCTACACAAGTCTCCTGGGATGTCACTTTTTCACCTCTGGTCATCTCTACATTATGATTTGATATTCTTTGGAAGCCAGTACTAAGAGCAAATCCTCAAGTATGACATTGGCAGTCCTAGACAGCCAGCTGTCACTCCTGCCATACACCACACAACAGTGATCTCCATAGCACTGCCCTGAGACAGTTATATGAGTTAACAGGACCAGATATAAAAGTGTGGCCTCTATAAAGACATGTGCACACGTATGTTTATTGTGGCACTATTCACAATAGCAAAGACTTCGAACCAACCCAAATGTCCATCAGTGATAGACTGGATTAAGAAAATGTGGCACATGTACACCATGGAATACTATGCAGCCATAAAAAAGGATGAGTTCATGTCCTTTGCAGGGACATGGATGCACCTGGAAACCATCATTCTGAGCAAACTATCACAAGGACAGAAAACCAAACACCGCATGTTCTCACTCATGGGTGGGAATTGAACAATGAGAACACTTGGACACAGGGCAGGGAACATCACACCCCAGGGCCTGTCATGGGGTGGGGGGCAGGGGGAGGGATAGCATTAGGAGAAATACCTAATGTAAATGACGAGTTAATAGGTGCAGCACACCAACATGGCACATGTATACCTATGTAACAAAGCTGCATATTGTGTACATGTACCCTAGAACTTAAAAGTATAATAAAAATAAAGTGTGGCCTCTTATCCCCCCCCCCCACCATACTCCCTTTTTTCTATGTCACTTTCAAAGCAACATCATTCAATAGTGGTACAGAGTATAGAATGTTGTCAGCTTTGAAAAACACATATTTCCTCAAACTAGGAAGTCTTTCTCCAAGTCCAGAAAGATTATGGAGTAAGCGTGTTCTGTCCTTGGGAACATAAGCCTTAGAAAAAGGAGAAGAGTGAAGGTCAGAGATCTCTTCTGTGGCTGTACAAGCCTGTTCCAGAAGGAGAGACCTAGGATGATTAAAATACTGTTTTTGCAGCTGTCACACAAACACTATTTAAAATTCCCATTCCCTATCACGAGATTTAATGCAAATTGTCCACATGACAGAGGGTCAAAATGACAATTTACTTGCAATTAGCCAGATGTGTTGGAATGAAATTTCTCCCACCCACCCCCCAAAATTATCTGAATAATTTACACATACATAATCGCCTTACTCCAGTGGGAAAATAGTATGCCTTTATTTATTTCCTTCAAGTACCTAGATTTTCCAACCAGAAAGTGTCATGTCCAGAAAAGCAAGTAAGATAACACTGTGAGGCCAGGCTGTCCCTCTTTTAAATGCAGACAGAATTAATTTGTGTTCATTAACTCCTTATCAAGTTACCTGACTTTGATTCCCAGCACAAAATGTATTTTAAAAAGGAGATGGGGGCAGTGGTAGATTTTCAGGAAATGGCGAGTTCTTTTTCTACTGAGATAAAAATCATTTGGCAAGCCAGGGTGAAATACTTCTAGTTTTAAGAGAGAGAAAAAGAAAGAGGAATGTAGAAGATGATAATGAACCACAAAAGGAAAAGGTCTTTTTTTTTGTTTTGTTTTGTTTTAATTTTAAATCAGACCTTACTTTTGAAAACAGCTCAGTTTGCAGCAAATTTTTAAAGAAATGTCAAAGTTATTCCTTTGGGAGTATGTCTGAGCTAAACCAGGCCATAGGATGACTGCAATAAAGGAGTGAGCAATTCAGGTGACTTTATTTAAAAAGCTTAGGCTCATCAGAACTGACCTTTCAGACCCAGCCTTTCATCCCAAAAAGGATGAAACTGGTAAAAGCTAGTGATATGGACCCGAGGGAGGTGGTCTTGGAGCCTTGGGGACCAGGCTGCATTGTGAGCTGACTGTGGCTGACTGGACAGCAGATTGCTCCTTGGGAGGGCAGCTGGCTTTTATAATGAGGCATTTGAAGCAAAGAGGGATGTCCTATAAGTTAGTGAGAAAAGATGAAACCCTCAGATGACTCCTAAGTTTCACTTGGCATCTTTTAATTGGGAGGCTTTAGAACCCCTTGGCTCCAAAGTGGCCACCCTCAGTCTGCTCCCCAGGATTCAGATGCTGCATGGGAAGAGATGGTCAACAAGGGCTGGGGAAGAGGGGACAGGAAGGGAAGCTAACAGCCAGGGTGATCGCCCTGCAGAGGATCAGCTCCATGCTTGGAGCTGTTTTCATGCCAAGAGCAGCAAGGATTCACTCTGAAGACAATCCAGAAGTCAAGGCTGCGTACAAAACTCCCTAAGAAAGCGGACCTGAGTCTCTGGGTGGGAAAGGCCATAAACCCAGCTTCTATTGCAGTGAGAAGACCGATCCTTGTTAGTTGGGATCAAGGTAGGACATTTGAAGGAGAAGTGTAGGAATCATGGGGTCTGGAGAAGGAGAAAGGTTTGTGTAGTCTTACTGCTTGCATTTATTCAAATGCAAGGGGGAGCTACCAGCCTTCCCTCCTCCCCGTCTGGAAAGGATTAACACATTTGAGGGCTCTGAGCACTGGAAAAAATTACTATCTTCTTCACCCCACTACCTGTGTATCTGCAAAATGGTGATTGTGAGGCTGTTCCTCAATATGCTGGTTTTTCTTCTTCCATGCACATAGGGGCAAAGCCACTCCCCATCTCCTCAAAGTCAGGTATGCCATGAGATTTGCTTTGGCCAAGGGAACATCAACAAGAAAGGAGACACTTTCAGGCAGAAGACTAAGAGTCAATGCAAACCTTCCCATGCTGCCTCCTCTATGCCACTGAGGCCAGGGATATTCCAGTTGGTGGAAGGTCTTCCATATTGCTTCCCCTGATGAGGACAAAGTGGCACAGAGCCACCTTACCCTACCCTGTCATCCCATACTCTTGCTGGCTGACCCAAGGTGTATTAGTCTGTTTTCATAGTGCTGTAAAGAACTGCCTGAGACTGGGTAATTTATAAAGGAAAGAGGTTTAATTGACTCACAGTTCAGCATGGCTGGGGAGACCTCAGGAAACTTACAATCATGGTGGAAGGCAAAAAAGCAGCAAGGCACCTTCTTCACAAGGTGGTAGGAAGGAGAAGTGCTCAGCGGCGGGGAGGGGGAGAGCCCCTTATAAAACTATTCGTCTCTTGAGAACTCACTATTACAAGAACAGCATGGGGGAAACCAACCCCATGATTCAATTACCTCCACCTGGTCTCTTCCTTGACAAACAGGGATTATGGGGCTTACAATTCAAGATGAGATTTGGGTGGGGACACAAAGCCTAACCATATCACATGGTGATTATGTAGTATAAGCAAACAATCCATCTTGGTTATTTTCAGCCACTGAGATTTTGACACTGTTTTTTACTGAAGATACAAAAATATAAAATACCTAACCGAGAAGTCCAAAAGATTTCGGTTTCCTTAATGACTACTTTGATAATTTGGCATTTCCATGAATAACCAAATTCTTTTAAAAACTTTTTTATGCTTCTGGTATGATGTGGTACATTAAGTATGCACCTCACCTGGTCTGACTATTGGGAAATCTAACCCTTCTCCCCTTAGAAACTCTGCCCTGTGGCAACGCACAGCAGAATACACTGACTTTCGTAGACTATGTGAGTATCTCCTCTCTGCTGTCATTTACCAGCCAGTCACACGTTTTTAGAAAATTTATTCAAACTCTCTAAATTTCAGCTTTCTTAGTTATAAAAATTGGCACCATAATTCCTATCTTTCCAGGTTATTGTACTCTGGGGAGGAAAAGAAGTACGCCAAGTACAGTGGCTCTCCCAACCCACTCCTGACCATCAGCAGACACATTACTCAACCCTCCTGAGGAAGGGTTTCCTTTCCATAAAATGAGATGACAATACCTACCTCCCAACTTGGGGTCAGGATTAAATAAATCAGTCAACATAGAGCTCTTAGCAGGTCTATGCACCGAATACACAGCAGGTGATGTAATCATTGTACTCATCATTAAATTATTAAATTGCATAGCACCTAATATATATTCAATAAATCTTAGCTGCTTCCCTTGCCCTTGGAGAATGAGAGCTTCATGTTTAGGAATGGAATCATTTGAAATAGCATTATCAACAGTTAATCAGCAGGGTGGCCAACAACCTACTATGAAGAGGGAAGGACTCAAGGAGTCTCTGCTTTAGACCCGTTTATGGCAAGACATGTCTGGGGCCTTAGGATGCCAGGTTTTTGCCATTCTGTGAACACTTGGTTTCCATTAGTTTACTGATACTGACATATCCGAGGCTTCCAAAGAACTCTGGGCCTCTGATGAGTGAGAGGTTTGCATGCCCAACAAGGAAAAGACAGGCTCCACAGGCATAAAAATGCTGCCAGGGGAGGGGCAGAGGAGGTGTTGAGTTTAGGTAGGAGACCAAATCTGGCTCTGTTTTTAATGACCATCCTGTCCACACCTGAAAATAAACTAGCTACACCTGGGGAAATTTCTAATGCCTCTGGAGCTCCAATGCCGATGTCAGCGTGCATATATAGCCTTCATTAATCAGAGTGAGTGTCATGTGGGTGTGTGCAAACAGGGACTGGAGAATAGTGAACAGTTTGCACAGTGCGCACAGACCGTCTCTGCTGAACTTTCTCATCCAAAGCAAACCTAAGCTCGAATGATCAGCTCCTTTTATTATGTGTTCTAAGGACATCGTTATTTGGTTGGCTTCTTAGAAACAGGCCTGAATTCTAATTAGTTTGCAGTTTGAGGCTGCAGAATGGTAACTCAATACCTGCCTAAACTTTATCATCTGTTTCCCATCTTCAAAGCGGCACGGTCCACTTTTGTGCTGAGCAAAGGTGATGCCGGGGACCTCATTTTGTGTTTTGTGTCTCGTAGCAACAAGAGCTATTTGAAAGAGGGGGAAAGGTGGGGCCATCACTGACCTAAGTTTGGGACAATTCTTTGCTCTAAGTTTCATCCCCAAGGGGAGGGTTCCAAAGAAATAAGGCTTTCTGTCCCTGATTACAGAAAGGATCTACCTCGTCGGGGCAATCCTATTATCTCTCAAGATGTTTGTCATTTCAGACTATACAGCACGAGTGAGCAAATAAAAGTGTGATGAAAAAATAATGAGGGCATATTTGCCTAACACTTGAAAACTAACAACGTGTTTTCCCGTACACCAAATCATCTGATTCTTTCAATAGCCCTATGAACAAGGTGAGCAGTTCGTATTGGGCCATTTTACAGGTGAGGAAAGTAAGACTGAAGGAGATCAGCCCACCTTGATTTGCATCTTGTCTCCTGACAACTAAACTCTTAAACCCTGGGGAAGTTTCTCCATCTCTGTGTCTGTGTGGCCTCATCTGCAAAATGGGGAAAACAACAGTTGCTACTTCATGGGTTGCTATTAGGCTGAATGAGTTAATACATGTAAAAATTTAAAAAGTGATTAAAGATCACTGTGAGAAAGAAAAGGTCGAGCATGTGTTGGCTATTTTGATGATGAAGAAAAGTATTGGGTTGGTACAAAAGTAACTGTGGTTTTGCCATTATCTTTTTTTTGAGATGGAGTCTCGCTCTGTCACCCAGGCTGAAATGCAGTGGCGTGATCAAGGCTCACTGCAACCTCTGCCTCCCAGGTTCAAGTGATTCTCCTGCCTCAGCCTCCCAAGTAGGTGGGACTACAGGCGCCCACCACCACACCCGGCTAATTTTTTGTATTTTTAGTAGAGACGGCATTTCACCATGTTAGCCAGGATGGTCTTGATCTCCTGACCTCGTGATCTGCCCACCTCGGTCTCTCAAAGTGCTGGGATTATAGGCAGGAGCCACTGCACCTGGCCGCTGTTACTTTTAATGGCAACTGTGATTACTTTTGCACCAACCTTATAAAGTTGAAAATGTGGGGCCTCAGAAGCTTAGGACTGAAAATATCCATAGGAAGAATTGGGCTGAGATGAAATCCACATCAGCATAGCACAGAGAAAATGAGAAAAACAAAATGCCCTTGTTCATGTGGCTGTTCAATTCCCATCCTGTCTGCACTCCACACTCCACCCTGGATGGATTACACACTGCTCCAAGTCCCTCAGGGTCATCAGGAAGATTGTGACCCAATCTGACAGCTGGTCATGGAACGTTGTGTTTCCTTCTTATTTTATAAAATGCATATGTTGCGGTGGGGTGAAGAAGATCAAGTTTGACCCCCTCCAATCCATTTAATAGTAGCTAACATAAATTGAGCTTTTCTTATGTGCCAGGCACTGTGTTATATATATTGCACACATTTTCTAATTTCTTTCTCATAGAGGGTGATAAAATGTATCAGTTTTCTCAGCACTGATGGGTTCCCTGGAAATTTGCTATATTCATGTGTTCTCATGCTGCTAATAAAGAAATACACAAGACTGGGTAATTTATAAAGAAAAAGAAGTGTAATGGACTCACAGTTCCACGTGGCTGGGGAGGTCTCACAATCATGGTGGAAGGCAAAAAAGGAGCAAAGTCACTTCTTACATGGTGGCAGGCAAGAGAGATTGCGCCGGGGAAATCCCATTTATAAAGCCATCAGATCTCGTGAGACTTTTCACTACCACAAGAACAGTACAGGGAAAACCACCCCCATGATTCAATCATCTCCACCTGGCCCCACCCTTGACACATGGGGATTATTACAATTTAAGGTGAGATTTGGGTGGAGACACAGCCAAACCATATCACTGGCTATAACTGAGTGTCCTGGGCAAGCTAGGACTGCTGGTCACCCTCCACGAGGAAGGTGCTCAATTCCATTTTGCAAATGAAAGAACTGAAGTCGGAGGAGTCCCAAGTCTGGACAGGCAAGTAGGGATTTTTCAACCTGTGCTTTTAAATCACTACAAGATACTAGCTAGGGAGAGCATCTTCCTATGGGAGAAAGTTGTAGCACATCAGTGAATGGGTTAAGTTAGCTGTTGCTTTCTCTTTTTTCAAACTTTTAGGTTCAAGGGTACATATGCAGGATAGGTAAACTTGTGTCACAGAAGTCTGATGCACAGATCATTTCATCACCCGGGTACTAAGCCTAGTACTCAATAGTTATTTTTTCTGCTCTTCTCCCTCCTCCCACCTTCCACCCTCGAGTAGACCCCAGTGTCTGTTGTTCCCTTCTTTGTGTTCATGAGTTCTCCTCATTTTTCTCCCACTTATAAGTGATAACATGCAGTATTTGGTTTTCTGTTCCTGTGTTAGTTTACCAAGGATAATAGCCTCCAGTTCCATCCATGTTCCCGCAAAAAACACGATCTTGTTCTTTTTTATGGTTGTATAGCATTCCATGGGGTATATGTACCACATTTTCCTTACCCAATCTGTCATTGATGGATATTTAGGTTGATTCCCTATCTTCGCTATTGTGAATAGTGCTGCAGTTGGCAAAGGAAATGAAATGAAACTTTTCAAATGAAATGAACAGACATTTTTCAAAAGAAGGTATACATACAGCCAACAAGCATACCAAAACAATGCTCAGCATCACTGATCATGAGATAAATGCAAATCTAAACCATAATGAGATACCATCTCACACAAGTCAAAATGGCTATTATAAAAAAAGTTAAAAAAAAAAAAAAACAGATGCTGGCAGGTTGCAGAGAAAAAGGAACACTTACACATTGTCAGCGGGAGTATAAATTAGTTCAACCGTTGTGGAAAGCAGTGTAATGATTCCCCAAAGAGCTAAAAACAGAACCATTCGACCCAGCAATCCCATTGCTGGGTATATACTCAAAGGAATAGAAATCATTCTACCATAAAGACACATGTACACAAATGTTCACGGCTGTTGCTTGCTTTACTACAAAGGGTTTCATATCCTTCTGGACTGAGTTTCTCTGTTGTTGATGCTGTTGGTGTTGTCTGTTCTATGGTTGTTATACTTCCATAGGATTTGGAGGCATAATCTGAAATGTTAAATAATAGACTTTTATTTTTCTAACTAGTGTCATTCTATCTTTGGAAGAAAAAAACAAAGAAGAACAGTGACATTAGCATTAGCAACTCTGAAAGGATCAAGACCTGATCTTCATAGTCCTATTATTTTCTTTTTCTGTTTCCCTCTAAAAAGAAGTCTTAGCTCCAGTGACTTCCTAGGAATTACAATTTCAGAAGTGACCAGGGATTCTCAAAGGCCACTTTCTTAGCTTCCACATGCCTTCCAAATGTATATCAAGGCTTCACATCACCTGTTATACTGCCTCTATAAAACAGGCTCACAGACTGGGAACCACGGCATTGAGTCGACCAAAGAAGTCATCACCTCAAGTTATAAGGAAGCTCAGGAAGAAAGGTTTCACGTGAACAAAGAATTTTCCATTCTCTTAAATAATTGTCCATGAATGGATTTACTTAAGCAAGAGCTTAAGTACACTTCAAAAGAAACCAGTGATTATAGCTGCAAGATGAACATTGCGTCAATATAAGGGCCACTTGGGGACACTCTGAAATCCCAGGGCAAAATTCACTGTCTTGATTTGACAGAGGAATAGGGCCAATTGGGGGTTTAGACTGATTCTGGGTTTTGTGAGTCATTTTGTCTGTGGACATGCCTTACAAACTAAAACAAATCCAAAAAATCCCTAGGTGTGAGATGATTAAAGTTTTAAATCTGGTCATTTGTAAATCACAAAAGCGCTGGATGAAAGCCATGCTGTTTGGAGGCTTTTGTTTTTCTTGTTAAAATCTTAGAGTTTGCTGAGCTTATAAAGACTCCTTGAATCAAATAAAAAGTGAGGGCTTTTGGAGAGAGTCATTCTCTTCAGTATCAGATGCATTTTAGTCTATAATTTTCCACTCTGGCTTATGTGGCTGTCTAGGCTTGATTCCATCAACGCATTTAATCTCCGATTTCATAAAAAAGCATGCTTTCTGTTTATCCTTGTCCAACTGAGTGTAATCTGTGCTTTCTAGCTCTTCTAACAATCCCAACTTTTTGAATTTCGTATCAGAATGCCTGTGTGGCATGGTAAATCTAGGCTGTCCTTGACAGGTTGGAAACTGCATACTACTAGTGAGAAAATTAAGTGACGGCTCCCAAAGACACTCACTTAGCAAATTCTAACCTAAAAACAGATCATCACTTTAATTTACTGTGAAGAATTGGGGGAGAGAAGTTAATACAAGTCAATGCATAGCTATAAGCTTTCAAAAAAATAAATGGTGCAGTTTCCCCCAGAAACACTTAATTTTCATATACAAGCTAGTTGCTGAATTAGGGAAAATTTAGCATTCGACACAAGCCCATCTGAAACCAACCAAAAACAGAAACTTGAACTGAATTTGCTTATTGCTACATCCCTCTATTTTGTAAAGCTGAGAAGACTGCTTATGCTTCAAGGAAAGTTTGATAAACAGCCATCTGACCAACAGAGGCTTGACATTTTAGTATCATTTTAATATCATACCTAATCTGTATGTGTAGGTCAGAGCTGGCCTACTGACCTATACATACAGATGAGATGCCTGAGTAAAACGATTGTCTTTTATTACTATTCAAGGTCCTTGCTATGTGTATTAGGTTGGTGCAAAAGTCATTATGGTTTTAAATATAATTTGGGGATGAATTTATAAAGATGTACTCTACTTCAATGTATGCATTATTACACCAAACAGATTCCCAACATTCTATCAGTCAATCATTCTTATGATCACAAACATTTGCTTCCCAAAAATATTTATAAAATTCTGTTTGTCAGCCCCATCATATATATTTTGGATCTGTCCTATCTCAAATTCTTATTACCTAGGAAACCAAAGTCCAAAAGAAGTATTAATTCTCTATCTACCTACAAACACACACATATACAGCAATAACTTGCAAATAAGAGTATGCTGGGAAAGAAAAGAGAGAAAGGATAGTCTACCACATGTCATGAAACAGACTTGCTTAATTTCACTCTTTATGGGAAATAAAGTGTTAAAAATAACCCAAACAGCTGAGATGAAAGGCAATACTTTTGGTTATTCATTTGTTTTTATTTCCAACTCCTCATCTGTTATACAACTTTGGCCTTTTAAAAATGAACTTATTTGTAAATAAGAATAATGAGTTGGCAACTGGATTCAGGTCTGGCCATTTTACCTGAGTGATGAAAAAATAAATGATGTAGCGGTCTGCAAAACCATCTGACTCCCCTTTGAAATCCTCTGGTTTCCTCCTGAGATTGTCTAATTATAGAGTAATGCTGGAAGTATTCTTCACTTGCAGATTAATTAGTTGATGCTTAAGTAGTTCTTTGAACATAAAAGGCAACATGTAAATCTAAGTGTAATCAATCATCCTCAAGCTAATGATCATTTAATTAGTGCTTTCTGCTAGTTTAACAGTCCATAAAGAAGAGGGCAATTTAGGGAAGGGTCTCCCACCATTGCAAAGAGGTAAGATGTAGCTATAACTAGAATGAAAAACAATGTTCAAAATGAAGGTTTTAACATTGGAAATAAATTGGAAATTGACTCTCCCTTCTTCTGGTGACTAACAGCCATGAGGGAACTGAAAATGAAGCTTATCTTTTAGTAGCATCTGCATATTTCCAGAATTAGGAATCACAGTTTAAATTGGGCTTATCTAATGTTTTGTGGCAAAACCAAATACTTGAGGTGATATTTACAAGGCAGAAAAAAAAAGTTAACTCTGGAGTGTTTGTAAATATTATGAAGGCTTAACTTCCTGCATTCTTGGTAAAATGGTTTCCTAACTAGGAAGTCATGTTCACGTTGAAAGTTATATGATAAAGCTAGTTGTTTTGTAAAATACTTGTATTAGACCTTCTTACATGATTTTCTAATTATTTCTGTATTACTTCCCCTATTTGATTATATACTCAAAGCCAGGTGCCTTGCCTATTTCCAGCCTTATTCAGCTAAGAGTCAGCATTCATTAAGTGACTGTATCAATGAACAAATAATAACTAGAAATATACCTACACAATTAACATGAGAAAATGTGGCTTTGGGTATAAAAATTATTCTTCTAACTTAAAACATATTACTTCAAAGAAAATGTAAACCGTTCTGTTTGTCAATTAAGTCCCCATTCTAATGTTGGGCTGTTAACACAAACATCATCACAAAGAGATCATCCAGCCAACATGCTCAAGTTACCCAGCACTGCAAGGAGCCGTACTGGTTTATCTAATCAATATCTGCATCACATGACTTTTTAAAGTCACAGTTTTCTCAGCTACGAATTGGGGCAATTGCAACAGTTAAATGGAATGATCACAAAACCAAAGTAATTATTTAATAGGTGTCAGCATTATTAACATCAGTTGATTTTTCTTTTTACATAATTTTAACTCAACAGAGAAAAAAATTTAAAAACTTGCTGAAGATATGTGTAGCCCTATCCTCCATGGACAAGAATTTGCTTTGCCAACTGATAATTCAAGTAGCACAGAAGCAACATTAGAGATCAGCACTGATACCTCATGTTAGTAAGAGGCACACACCTCAAACCTAAGCTTTCAGGGATGTTGTAAAATTCATCATTTAAAAAGAGATTTTTAAAAAGGCAATAGCAGTTATGAAGATACACGTCACATTAGCTTTTTCTCAAAAGAAAAAAAAAAGATGCAAAGAATTTAACCGTGAAATAAACAATAGTATAATTAGGGTAATAGTAATACTATTTAAAATTTTATTCAAAAAAAGAAACACTTCAACAATAGTAGTAGATGAGTGTCTCAAAGTACTCAGACGTCTACCTGTTTTTCAGAAGCATGTTTTTCATGTGCCTATCAGAACTCATGGAAGAATTTCTACATGCAATTTCCTCAAAAAAATCTCCACATCTAAATCTGACAAGACAGAAGTTTTGGGCAATCCTTACCAAATAGGCTGGTCATACAGCAGCACGCATTTGACTGCATTCCAAAACATGTGTCTTAAAAGGCTCTACTGAAATGGTCCCTGCAGAAGATGAATGCACAGAATCTATATTAGACCCACAGGTAAAGCATTGGATGCAAAAACCACATTCACCCTACAGTCTTTTGACAAAGGTTTTTCGTGACTTAGCCTCTGACTTCTCTTACTTCTTGAGTGGATTTAATACCATCGACTTCTACAGTGTATAAATAATCTTGGTCTATGCACCCAAAGTTATGTAAGACAGTAGAAAAGAACCTACCTCAATTTGAGTAAAACATCAGTTTTTAGAAAATCATGAATCTGTGTAAAGCAAGGCAGGAGAAAAGCAGATATTGCTAATACCAATAGATTAAAACTTACACCAAGAAAAAAGCCACCACTTCGTAAATATTATATTGGATAAATCTGAAGTGGTGTCTAACATTTTTCCTTGGCTCCTTTTCTGAATATGCTTTCTGCATTTTCTTAAAATTATGAGAATTTTTTAAAACTCCAAAAACAGAACAAAATTTTTATCATTGCTGATTTATTCTCAAGCTTTCCCTCTTCTAAGAAAACAAAAGAGGAAAAATAAAAACAATATATAACAAATAAACAAACCTAAGCCACAGATGCTGAATTCTGCTACATTTATCATTTTGTAGAAGCATGAGTAAAACAAGATAAAACACGTGAGTGTTCATTTACAGAAGTTACAAGCTTTATGAAATGCAAAGGAGCTGTATTTTACCACAGGAAGCCAAGTGAAATAGGGTGAAACAGAAGTCGATCATATTCAAATAATTAAAATACAAATACATTTCATGAAGGATCTGATTCCAGACCTCTGCCCTCACTGTCTTCCACCCCCTTTTATTGGAATCTCTGAAACCATTTTGCTTGGGGCAGAAAGTAGATTTTAGTATAGTAGGAAAAATGCCAAACATCCATGGCAACTTAGAATTTTTCCACTTTCTTTACATGTTCAATTGAGACCTTCATAAAATTATAAATGAAAGGATACATTATGAGCACTTTCTTGGAAGGGGAAAAAGAGGGTGGGGGGAGGCCTTGCCTGGAAGTAAAATTTTGGAGTCTATATCCTTCTTCTCTGCAGAACTCTTGGGAGCTTTCTCTGCCAACAGCAGGACCCCTAAAAAAAGCTTGCCTTTGCCTTCAGAATTCAAAAAAGTAGAACCACCAGTTGCTCCCGTGACCGTGGGTGAGACGTTGATCGCTAGGTGGGGACTGGAAAGTCCTGGGCTCCACTTTCTTGTCCCTCAAGGACTGAGGTCAGTGTGTCTTGGCGCCTTATATCCACTCTCTCCACCCTCCCGCCTTCCCTCCCCCTCAACCAGGGATTCACTCCTGTTTACATTGGGGAGACTGTAACTTCTGTTTCTTAACATTTAAAAGAAGTTTAAAAGCTTATAAAAAGGCTCTTAAGATTTCTTGGACACCAATCACTTCTTACAGAACAATATTTTGATGAGTTAAGTGTAAATGAATCAGAAACCTACGTATTAAATTTCCCTTGACATGAACATCAATTTAAAATATTAATGGAAAAAATGCCTGGGGCTCGAAGTGTTGGGGGTTTTCTCAAACCCAAAATGCTTGAACGTGGAGTGGAAATCCATTCAGATCAACCAGGTTTGCTGATCCTCCCTCTCAACCTCCCCTAGATTGTAGTAACCGAGGAGGGAGTAGTATTTCCAGCTATTGACCATCTGTCTGGGGATAGATCACATTCCTGGTCATTATGCTTGCATCTCAGCAGAAGCCCAAGGCTGGGCTGAGGCTGTTGAGATGTCCAGCCGCTGTTCACAGAAGGCTGACCCTAAAAGCTGCCTTTTTTTTTTTTTTGACCAAGGAAACTAAATAAACAATCACAGAAGATCATAAATCACTGACAAAGATATTTAGATTTGGAACAGCCCTCAAAAACAGAATGTGCCACAATTTATCCCTCAAAGATTAACTCAATCCTGGGTCCTATAATTGTGCATCCCGTGACTTCTGATGATAAATGACACAAGGGTCAAAACTTGAGAATCGGTAGGTGTTTTAGTTTTGTTTTGTTTTAAATGTTGACTCTGGGTCCAAGAAAACACCCAGAGGAACAGAAGCAACCCAAAATCCTGAAATCAGACTTGTTCCCTAAAATCATCACTCTCTCTCTATATATTTTATATATACTTTTTATATATAATATATATTCTATGTATTTTATATATTATATATTTTATATATAAATATACATTTATATATTATATATTTTATATATATTATATAATAAATATATATTTTATATATATATATATATTTTTTTTTTTTTTGAGACAGAGTCTCACTCTGTTGCCCAGGCTGGAGTGCAGTGGTGCAATCTTGGCTCACTGCAACCTCCGCCTCCCGTGTTCAAGCGATACTTCTGCCTCAGCCTCCCGAGTAGCTGGGACTATAGGCGCCCGCCACCACGCCCAGCTGATTTTTTGTATTTTTAGTCGAGATGGGGTTTCACCGTGTTAGCCAGGATGGTCTCCATCTCCTGACCTTGTGATCGCCTGCCTCGGCCTCCCAAAGTGCTAGGTTTACAGGCATGAGTCACCGTACCCAGCCCTGGTTTTTTAAGTTGGTTTTTCATCTCTGTTTTGTTTTGTGAACGGATGACCACACACACTAGGTTGAGTGACAAAATAAGGAGATGGAACCAAGTGAAAGAGATGTCAATCCTCTCCTCTTTGGTCACGTTAACTAATCTGATCATTTGGGACATGTGTCACAGATACTACAACTGTGAACAATTGCTAACTTCTTGGTGAAACACACCATGTGTCCAGTGTTTCAAAAGTATTATTGGGAGCATGTCTGCCTAATCTTCAACCCAACACTCATTCTAGTAACGCACGTGAAAGAGTTCTGTGAACTCTTATAAACTATCCCCACATAAACTGTTTTTACTATTATTTTCAAAAGTCATATCCCTCACCCCCTTAAGGAAAGCTTAACAGTTCTCAATGCTTTAGAAGACGCCCTTAATCACCTCTATCTCAGGAGGGGTGAGGACACAAGAGTTCCCTTCCAATGGGATATTTTTCCCTTGCTCAGTCTTTCTCAGAGACACTCTCTCAAAGGTTTGGCAGGGGCTGGTGGTCAGGGAAGAGTGCATCTTTACAGAAACATACCTTTTAAAAACAGTGTTCGGCCTTGTCCTACTCAAGACATGTGCTGGATATATGTTTGTTGAATGGCTAAGTCAATGAGTGAATGAATGAAAAAGCCATACCTCTTTTACAATAAATTTGCATAGACGAATGAAAAATTAAAAGACTGTCAGAGACAGGTATAGCACAAATTGCCCCCACCTCAACGAGCCATCCCTTCACCTCCAACCCCTCCCACCACAGAAGATGATTACGGTTTTTTAGGAAAAAAAGAGAAGCTGTACAGCAATGACACACCCCAAAGACAGCACACTAAGATTCCTTTGCTTTATATTGTTTATAATGTTTAACCTCTCTGGTGGCCACCAGTTCTCAAAAGCTCCTAAGCATTCTCACAGAAAATATAAGAGGAAAACCAGCAATAGTAACAATGTCAATGGTGCCGGCAGACACAGAAAGACTCAGAAAAATCTGGAGGCTCTAGGACGCCTGATAACAAGTCTCATTTCCTAAAATGAGATCTGGGGACTGAAGAAAGTGTTATCAACCAAGGCAAGGAGTAGGATAGACATCAGAAGTGCCCAATTCCAACACATTTTCTCAGACTCCTTTCCTAGGCAAACCTGATGAATGTGCAGACATAAATAGGTGGATAGTCCTACCATAAATTGATCTCTTTTTATCCTAAGTAATCAAGATTCAGTCATTTCCCCCAAGCTGGGCTTCTCTTACTCTCTCTGGAGATTCAGCATAAACATGTCCTCGAAGTTTTGCTCAGGTACATGAAGGTGGCAGAAAGCATGCAGCTACTGGGGTTAGTGGCTGTCCCCTGATTATGTGCAAAGGTGGAGGCCCATAGTTTATCCCCAGAAAGTTTCCATGCTTTCCCCTGGCATTTTCTCTCAAGCTTTTACAAGCCTTGTTCAGGGAGTGAAAACTCATTTTAAAGGTAGTTTAGACCCACCCTTCCCTTAGGGGAAATTTCTATGCAGGGGGAAAGCAAGCAAAACAAAATAAAAGTTACACTTCAAGGCCTTACAAGATAAGTCCTCCCAGTTACTCAGCCCTCCCCTGTGCTAATTGCAGGAGATAGAGCCTGACTGTATTATTATTTGCATACTTGCTCAGAAGAAGGGCCACAGAAGGAGGTCTAGAAGCTCAGCTGGTGTTTGACTGACATCTTTTAGGACTTGGACCCCACCGCCCACCCCCCCAACCAACAACACCACCAGTCCAGGACCTGATGTAATATTGCCACAGACTGATTCCCGTTGCCTTTGATATGCAACCTGTGCCTACAGTCAGCTCTCAGGGCTAAAGAAAACAGTCAGCTCCTGCGGCATCTGATTTGCCTCCCGCCCTCGCTGCTGTTAATCTGCAACACGCCGCAGCCTCTAGATCGCTGCCGTTCAGAGTCGGATGTCATGGGGGCGACTGGCAGGGGTTCTTTCTTCTTTCGGTTTGATACATCCTTCCTTCCGCTGCTCCTCGCAATCAACCGCTAGGGGAAGGAGGGAAGCAGGCAGGAGGGAGAGCGGGAGACTTCCGGAAATCCCTTTCCTCCCTTCCCTTCACAGGTTGCCCCATAGTGACCCTGGAGACTCCCGCCTGCCCCCAGTGAAGGAATTGGTTACTCTCCCAGAGCCCTCCCGGCCATCGCCCCCTTCCTCACTTCCTCCTCTTCCTGCCCCCAGCCTCTACCCCTCCAGCCTCCTGTGGCTTCACAGCCAAGTGCCCCATCTCAGGAAGAAGGAGTTGGAGCTCCGTGATGGTGAGCTTTCAGACTTCCCCCTACAACCCCTGCCTCCCCAAAGGCACAGAGGCAAGCAGTGGCTTCCCTGGTATCATTTGTGAATCTAGGAGCAAGAGGGAGCTATCCAAGATGGCATGTAGCCTGTTCTTCTTTCTCTTAGTAAATAATAATATCTAAATGTGCTAGAGGGAAAATAGTTTTTAATTTATATTTTAAAACTGGTTTAGAATTATTTTGAATATATAGTCTGTTTTCCTGGGGTCCAATTGTAACATGAACCCCAAACCTAGGAGTTCTGTTTTTATACATCAGGAAGAGGAGCCACCCACTCACCCATCCACCCATCTTTCGACTCACCCACCGACTCTTGTTTATAACTGCATAGTGGTTTATTTTGCCAGCACTAAACTATGCAGCTTGTTTCCCCTTTGCCAGCCTCTGCAGACAGAAAGCAAAGGCTGATCATTCTCAATTGACATGTACACCCCTACTCTGAAGCTACGGCTGGATGACACCTCAGACAAATGCACTCATACATAAAAGTTTTTCTGCATGTTTTCGTTTTTGATTCTTTTATTGGAAGCATTTTTATGGCTGGGAGGCAGGTGCACATCCATGGCAGTGAGGGGTCAGATATTAGAATACTTACGGTGCTTATAATTTTCATAGGATCACCCCCCTCATCCCTCATTGCCAATCAATTTCACTCTGTTTCAGGGTCACAGATCATACCCCTAATCCTGGCCAGTTGTCTCAGCAATGTGTGTCACAAGGGGCCTGGGGCAAGAAAGTGTAGATGACCCAGCATAACCGTTGCTTCTATTGCAAAGGGCACATCCTACAAAGAGCAGAACACGATTAGAGGCAGGCATAATTGCAGGCACTAAATTAGCATGGGTCTCTCAGCCAGGGGCTAATCTAAGCCAGACCTCACGTCATGGCAGGCCATGAGTACATCGCAATTACAATTCAAAAGAAAAGAGAAAAATCAACCTTGATTCTCAAATGTTTATTTTTAACACAGCAGATACTTAGCAATTATATCAGAGGCTGAGGCATCTGGAGTAAGCAAGAAAGGTGATTTGGGTTAATAATCTTTGAAAGGCTAAAGGATTTTCAATGTATGTATAGGACTGAGCCCTGTGCATGCTCCCCATTCTCTCCCTGACATCAGCCACATCCACCCCACCTCTGCCACTACACGTTGGTGCTACCCAAGGTCTCCATTCATGCACTGTCCCTCTGCGTCTCAGGCTTCATCCGGGCCCTCCTCTGACCTGACCTTACCTGGCTGACTTAGTGCCCCAATTCTCTAAAACATGGAGAGATGGAACTGGTAGCTTGAACCCTCCCAGTTCCATCTCTTCCCTTTGTAAGTTTTCCTGGTGCCCATGGGGCCCCATGTTTCTAGACTATGCCCTAACACAGAGCCTTTAAAGCTTGCTTCCACATGAAGGCAGAAATAAATCTTGGGCAGCCAAAACAAATATGCTTTCTCAGTGGTAGGCTTAGGAGTGATTTTTTTTTCTCTACAATCAACATGTATTAATTTTACATTCAAAAATTTTGTGTGTCTGTGTTTAATTCGGTTTCAAAATCCAGTATACAACAAACTTTGCTTCTCCTGGCTTTTTAAACTCTTTTCACATGCCATAGTCCTGGATTCACCAGTGCAGTTAATTTGCCTTTGAATTTGCCACTGGGATTCTTTTTGGTCGGCGGGGGGCGGTAGGGAGGGGTCAGAGTCTTGCTCTGTCACCCAGGCTGGAGTGCAGTGGCATGATCATAGCTCACTGTAGCCTCAAACTCTCGAGCTCAAGCAATCCTCCCACCTCAGCCTCCTGAGTGGCTGAAATGACAGGCACAAGCCACTATGCCTAGCTAAGTTTTTAATTTTTTTGTATTGACAGGGTCTTGCTATGTTGCCCACACTGGTCTCAAACTTGTGGCCTCAAGTGTTCCTCCTGCCTCAGCCTCCCAAAGCACTGAGATTACCCTGGGTTTTGGTTTGTTTTTGTTTGTTTTTTTATTAATCAAAGTAGAAATCACAGACCCATTGTATTTCTACAGGTGAAATTATTACAATGTTGCCAGGGATTAATTTCTATGAGTGGATGAGAGGTCTCTTTTTCAGTTTTCTTTTTGTCTGGGGACTACTGCCCTGATAAAACTTAGGCCTTCCCTGGCTGGGACATAGTAACCCTTCCAGCCATATTATAATGAATTTTGTAAAACTTGGCCAACATTAGGCTGTAGTGGAATGTTACCTTTTTAAATTTCAGAATAAATAGGCTATCAGCAGGATCATGGACAAGTTTTGATCACACAGAGACAGTCATTGTAGTAGGACTTTTTCTGTGTTAATACAATGATTTAATAAAGCCATTTGGCACATAAATAAGACTCTCTTAGACCAAGCATTCTTAACAATGAGAGAATTGAGATCAGCCTATAGGGTGTATTAGCAAAAGTGTCTTTTCTAGCTTTAGTAAAACTCTTCCATCTGTTTAGCAATAATTTTATTATTCTGTATTAAAAACCCTCCTGAAATAGATGTGGTAAAAAAACGCTCTGCCCCTGTTATGATACTTTCCAAACAATCTTAAAATTGCTCAGAAACAAAAGGCAGGAGAAAAAAGAAAGGGCAGTGTCTCCAGATAATGAAGTTCTGCCTTTGTGTTTTATCTGTAAAACAGTACGGTTTGAAAAGTCTGGATCCCATTTCATCTGAACTCAACATAAATGTAGTGCCTGGAATCCTCCCAAATGAATAAATTCTTTTCCGATAATTTTTAAGTGAGGAAAGATCAACAGGATAGGGACATGAGGTGGGGGGATTATAGGCTGGTGTGTGTGTGTGTGTGTGTGTGTGTGTGTGTGTGTGTATTTAGCAGGACAATTGGGAGAGTTCTGGACATAATTTTTTTCTTTTTCTTTTTGGTGAATCATGCTGAATTTTGTCTCTCTTTCTTGAAAAACCTTAATAGATTTGTGTATTTGTTGACCAAGTGCTCTTTTTCATTCCTATTCAGCTTGCCTGTCCCATCCCAAGTATACTTGCCTCAGATGGCAACATGACAAAGCTCCCTTCCTTCTCTCGGATGGTTTGCGAGCTTCTGGTCTTCTTTCTCTTCTCCCTGGATTGTGCACAAAATGATGTCAATTTATAGTGGGGTAAGGGAATACTCCATGGACCATTTATCTCTTTAATTTTCCTCCATGTTGTGAGGTCTTGCTGAGCACAGTCTGCAACTTCTGGAGTGATGAAGAGAACAAAAAGCTGTAGGCCTGTCACACTAACTCTCAGGATTGAGGTTACCAAAGAGGAACTGTGTAATTTCTTTATATAAATGGCTTAACCAGACCTCAAAAAGTCCTGCAATGAACACAGTTCTCTTTCGGGCTTAATGTTCTCACTTTGCTTCTTTGTTTAAAAAAAAAAAAAAAAAAAAAGGTTGGGCGGAGGAAAAAAGGCCATTGATCCTCCTCCTCCTTTGACCACTGGAAGAAAGGTAGAGAAAAAGAAAATTAACGAAGAAAGGACCCATGTCCCTCCTGCTTCCCCCTCCTCTCCCCATCCACAGGCAAAATCTAATAACGATGATTAAATTACATGTCTTTTCCTCCCATTGAAATCCACTGCATACTATTCAAATATTAGAACTCAGGAAATAAGGCAGGACAAGGTCCCTCATGAAACCTTAGAAGGCAGCACAGGGGTTTGAGCTGGAGGTCTGCTTGGCTGGGCAGCTCTAATTAAGAAATCACCCTGCTGAGCAGAACTTAATCTAAATAAAATATAAAAAGGAATCCAGTGAAAACCATTACCTCCCCACTCCACCTCCTCACACACCTCACATCCATAGGCTCTGTTTCCCTAGTCCTAGGAACTCTCCCTCCCATCACCTGGGAATTCGATGTTGTTCTATGTGCTCCACAGTACAATCAAAAGTGAAGTCTCAGCTCTAGAAGAGGAAGCTATGTCTTGCGCTGGCCTCTTGCTGTTTGGCTGGCCTTTCACAGGGCCAGAGGCAGATTTAGTCAATGTTGTTTTGGTTTGCAGGGATGTATGAAATGGAGATTTGACCAAGGAATGATTAAAGAGCTGGTTATTTGCTATAGTTAACAAGGTATTGTGTATTTCAAAATACCTAGAAGAAAGGACCTGAGATGTTCCACACATAGAAATGATAAAGACTAATGGTTATGGACACTGCAAATACTCAGATGTGACCATTACACACAGTCTATGCATGTGACGAAATATAGTATGTACCCCATAAATAAGTACAAATATTTGGATCAATTTTTAAAAAGCAAAGAGAAGAAAAAAAAAAAAAAGTTGACCATCTGGTCAGCCCTTCTATTCTTAATACAATGAACAGCCAACCCACAGCCTCTCTGCAGGCTAGCTGGGTTCTTCTTGCCTGTCCACCAACTGCATTTGATGGAGTAGCCACCTGACAGCAAAGTCCACATCTGTTTAACTTGATGTTGTTCACTATCCTTGTACTAATTAGTCCTTTGTACTATACTGAATCAGCCTCAGACCTCTGCCCCACCCCCCATCCTGGGTACTCCCTCTGATGTTGGGTGACATTTATTTAGCCTCATTTCCCACTCTCCTCCATAGAAATCTGTTCTGTGTTCTCGCTGATCTCACTGTTGACCCCATGAGTGTGCTGTTCTCTACATTACACCTTTGTGACTTTGCATGGGCTGCCATGTCCGCCCACGGTAGTGATTCTTAAGCTGTTGAAAACCTGTTGAAAGAGATAAATTCTATCCCTAAGGTGGGAAAAGCACACATATGTACATAAACACAGGGTTTTGCCAGCGATTTCAGGGAGTGCCTCACTCTTTAAGGAGTATGTGATTACCAGCTTGACCCATTTATGCCTGAGATTGCAATTTTTGCAATCAGATCTTGGTGATGATCTTGAGCAGTAGGATATAAATAACTCCCACATGCTTGGCATTCCAATAATGGAACACTAGGCATAAATGGGTCAAACTCTTGAGATCAGTTTTTCTCTCTTTTCTCCTCCCATTTTGGGAAAACTCCTACTTATCCTCAAGGAGAGCTCCACAAAGTTTGCAGACTCCTGCTCTGTGCTCCTTGATGTCTTTTGTCTGTAAGGCCAGTACACCACTTACCACAGTGCAATAATCATTTGTTTGCGTGTCCATCTTCCTCTAGACCAAAGGGGGCAAATGTTCTTCTTAAAAGTGCCAGATAGTAAAAATGTTTAGGCTTTGTAGGTCATATGGTCTCTGTGGCAACTACTCAAGTCTGCTGTTTTTGCAACAACCATAGACGATGTCTTAGTCTGTTTGGGCTTCTATTAAACAATACTGTGGCCTGAGTGGCTTATATATAACAGACATTTATTTCTCATAGTTCTGGAAGCTGAGAAGTCTAAGGTCAAGGCTCCAGTGGATTCCACATCTGGCGAGAGCCTACTTCCTGGTTTGTAGATGTTGTCTTCTCTCTGTGTCCTCACATGGCAGAAGGGAAAAGGGAGCCCTCTGGGATCTATTTTATAAGAGTACTAATCCCCTGCATGGGGGCTCCACCCTCAAGACCTAATGTATTAGTCCATTTTCATGCTGCTGATAAAGACATACCCAAGACTGAGCAATTTACAAAAGAAAGAGGTTTAATGGACTTACAGTTTCACGTAGTTGGGGAAGCCTCACAATCATGGCAGAAGGCAAGGAGAAGGAAGTTACATCTTACATGGACGGCAGCAGGTAAAGAGGGAGAGCTTGTGCAGGGAAACTCCTATTTTTAAAACCATCATATCTCATGAGACTTACTCACTATCGCGAGAACAGCACGGGAAAGACCTGCCCCCATGATTCAATTACCTCCCACAACACATGGGAATTCAAGATGAGATTTGGGTGGAGACACAGCAAAACAATATTACCTAATCACCTCCCAAAGGCCCTACCTCCAAATACCATCACATTGGGGATTAGATTTGAAGATAAGAATTCCGGGAGGACACAGACATTCAGTCTATAGGGGACAATATGGAAACAAATGGGCATGGCTCCATGCCAATAACACTTTATATGCATTGCAATTTAAATTTCATATCGTTTTCATGTCATAAAATATTTTTTATTTGTTTTCCAAACGTTAAAAAACATAAAAACTATCTTTTTTTTAATCTCATTAGCCATTCAAAAACAGATGACATGGGGACAGATTTAACCCAAAGGGCATAGTTCAACTCCTGGTCTTGACAGAGGAGAAGCCCTCAAAGGTAAATCTTACTAATTTTTGAGCTTTATTATCTAATCCCTCAAAGGTAATTCATCCTTGAGTTTAACTATCTAGCATTAACTGATACAAAAAATGCATTTAAATGTACAATTGACCCTTGAACAAGATAGGTTGACCTGTGCAGGTCCATTTACACTTGGATTTTCTTCTGCTTCTGCCACTCCTGATACAGCAAGACCAACCCCTCCTCTTCCTCTTCCTCCTCAGCCTACTCAATGTGAAGACGATAAGGATGAAGACCATTATGATGTTCTGCTTCCACTTAATGAATAATAAATATATTTTCTCTTCTTTATGATTTTCTTAATAACATTTCTTTCTTAAGTCTATTGTAAGAATATAGTGTATAATACATATAACATACAAAACCTGTATAATCAACTGTTTCTGTTACCAATAAGACTTCCAGTCAACAGTAGCCTACTAGTAGTTAAGTTTTTGGGGGGTCAAAAGTTACATGCCAACTTTTGACTGCATGGGGTGTTGGGGCGCCTAGTCCCTGCATTGTTTAAGAGTCAACTGTAATAACAACTATAAACAACTGAATGACCTTTTGATTACAAAAAATTCCTTGAGACAGAGCCTGAATAGAACAACTATAAATGTGGCTTTGGGGACACTGTTGCGGCTTCATGTTTCATCATGACTAGAGACATAATACCTTAAGTAGTTAGCCACCAACACTCCAATCGCAAATTCTGGAGGTCTGGGATTATTCCACAAATCACTGGGTAGATGCAAACCTTCTAGAGCAGTCTAGTATCAGTAGAGTAAAACATATCTCCTTTTAAAAATAAGATTTCTTTACCACTCCCTGCTTTCACACAATCACAGCTTCTTTTTATTTACTTATTTATTTTTTAGTTGGAGTCTCACTCTGTTGCCAGGCTAGAGTGCAATGGCACGATCTTGGCTCACTGCAACCTCTGCCTCCTGGGTTCAAGAGATTCTCCTGCCTCAGCCTCCTGAGTTGCTGGGACTATGGGCACACACCACCATGCCCAGCTAATTTTTGTATTTTTAGTAGAGACAGGGTTTCACCATGTTGACCACGATGGTCTTGATCTCTTGACCTCGTGATCTGCCCACCTCGGCCTCCCAAAGTGCTGGGATTACAGGCGTGAGCCATTGCGCCTAGCAAATGACAGCTTCTTTGAGCCTCTCTTTAATAATCTCTTAAACCCTATAGGTAGGCAGTTCTGAGACAGCTCCTAATCATCTCCCCTCCTGATATTCAAGCCCTGATGTAATACTCTCTTCTTGAATGTGAGCTGGACTTAGTGGTTTTCTTCTAATCAATTGAATACACACAAGTGATGAGCTGTCATTTCCAAAATTAGTTTACACAAAGCTGTAACTTTTGTTTTGTTCACAGCCTCTCTCAATTGCCTTCTCAGCTTGTATGCTTTGAAGAAGCAAGCTGCAGTGTTGGAGAGGCCCATGTGGCAAGGAAATGAGGGTGGCCTCCAGTCAATGGCTGGTGAGAAACTGAGACCTTCCTTCCAACAATTGTCAAGTAACTGAATACTCCCAACAACCATATGGGTTAGCTTAGAAGTGAACCTTTCTCTAGTTGAGGTTTCAGATAAGACCACAGATATTATACTAACACCTTGATTGCAGGCTTATGAGAAACCTTGAAATGAGAAGACTAAGTAAAACCATATCTGGATTCCTGGCTTACAGAAACTGTGAGATGATAAATGTGTGTTATCTTAAGCCACAAAGTTTTTGGGGTGATTTGTTCTACAGCAATTGATAATGAATACTTCAACCTATAGTGACAACTGGATGTCTATTTACTCATTTTCCCCACCAAAATGTTAAGTTCCTACAGGGCAGAGGTTACAACATATTCAACCTGCTACCTCTCACAGCCCATAATATACAACCTGGCCCATAATACATGATTAATCAATGTTTGTTAAATTAACATGCATTTTTTTATTTTAATTTATTTATTTATTATTATTATACTTTAGGTTTTAGGGTACATGCATTTTGAGTTTCA
This sequence comes from Pongo abelii, assembly GCF_028885655.2. Lineage (NCBI taxonomy): Eukaryota > Metazoa > Chordata > Mammalia > Primates > Hominidae > Pongo > Pongo abelii. The sequence goes on from NC_072004.2 coordinate 87,415,456, forward strand.
TTGAAATCAGTTAGTTGAAGTGATAATAACATTTAAATGTGTATGAGCAGTAGGATAAGGCAGATAGCTAGTTAGAAAGTTTTTGAAAATTGTGAGGGGAAAAATTATTTATATTTGTACCCTGTTGTAACCAGCTTAGGTTTCAAAAAATTTCAGGGAGTTTTTATTCATTTACAAAAGACTTCAAAGTTGGTGCCTCCCCACCACTATAAAGAGGTCTTTGCCCTTATTGACCCAACCATACTGATTTGCCTGGTGCACAGTGGGAGCTATTATAAGGAGAGGGGAGAAGAAGGGAATAGAAACAACTGAGAAAAAGGTTGAAAAAAATAGCGAAAAGGATAGAAAAATAGCAGAGGAAAGAGAAGAAGTAGTCAACATCCAACCCAGATGCAGAGAAATGATTCAAAAGAAAAAGTCTGATTTTCCTGTCGGAAATATTTTGAAAAGGAGCTAGGCATTTATCAAAAAGGAAAAAAAAAAAAGAATAACAGAGTTGTCTTCCAAAGGACCCAATACTCTTGGAATTCAATGACCTAATTCTGTATATGGTTGCAGTGTAGAGATTGCCTCTTGTCTGATTCTCATGGCATTGAGACCTCTGATTTCTCAACAGCACATGCCACAGCAGTATCAGAGGTCAGGAATAAAGAACAGAGGGTGTGGGGGGCAGTCTAGATATTATGCTCAGCAAACATATTTTTAAATCAGTGTAAATTCTATCTTGCTGGTTGTTTATCTTAGCAGTTAAATCAACTTTTCATCACTTTTGTAGACATTATATAATATCTTCTCCCCGCAGCTCCAGCCACCAGCTGTTAGTCAGCAGAATGGAAGAGGGACTGGGTCAGCTTGAGCTGAATAACTTCCATGCTGACATTTGAGGGAACCAGTTCCCAGCGACTGAACAAACCTAAATGTTCTGCTATGGCCATAGAACCAAATAGATCTTAACAAAGAAATCTGAGAGCCTTCAAAGGTCCAAACAATTGGAGCTAGTTCCTTCAAGCTTAAATATTCTCATCTGTAAAGTGGGGACAATAACTGTGTCTTATAGGGTTATTTTGAAGGCTAAATATGTGTAAAAGCCTCAGTCTACTGAAAGGTTGCTCAACCGTAACACTCTTTTCATTTTGTGAGGGATCATTCTTTGTTCGAGGTTAGGGACACTGCCTTATGCATTACAGGATGTTTAGCAACATCCTTAGCTTCTATCCATCAGATGTTAGCACCCCACCCACAGACCACCATCTTCCCCATCATCACCATCAAAAATGTCTCCAGACATTTCCAAGTGTCCCCTGGGAGGGTAAAATCACCCCTGGTTGAGAACCACTGTTCTAGTGCTTGGCATTGTTCCATGAACATCACATGATATTTTTATCACTATAATTATTACTAAAGGCAACATCACCCTGCTATGGAGACAGCTCCTTTGTCTCACGGAATCCCTGCAATAGTTGCTGCATTTCTGCATCTTTCTGAGAGTAAGGGTTGAAAAGAGATAAGGTCAATCATCTGACAACAATCCAATGGGAAACCTACTGTCTCCGTAGAAATTCTTTTCATGGAAAGAAAAGGGGCTACCATTTTGATCTGCCGCAGGAACTAGGTCTATTCCTCAGCCTCATGGTTTGCAAAACGCTACAGACTTTTCCATGGGCATAAATTCTCCAGCTTTAGGGATTGCTAGTGTAGTTGACTCTTGAAGCTGCTCTTGGATTTCCAAGGGTAGCACCATTTTTACCTGAGAAAAGAAGGAAAAAGATATTCAAGAAGGAGAACTTTTCAACAGAAGTTACTCCATTTGCTGTTTTTGTGGTTTGGTGCTTGTTTAGGTTTGCAAGTGTGTTTTCTGCCCAAATTGTTCTTGCATATTCTAACAGTGTTTGCTTTACGTGTTTTGATACCACGCTGTTTTGAAGGTACTAATGTTTTTCATGGCATGTCTTATGTTAAGTGTAAAACTGAGAGGTGAATGCCAGCGACTGAATAGAGTACAGTATTCTTCAAAGTTTTTAACTAAATAAATGCTAAGAGAAAAGTGAAGCAAGATTTCTGGAGGTCCGGAAGTGGCCAGCTGACAATATGGCATCTCTGTATCTCCTATTTTTATCTTTACGCTAAATGCAAATTTTACTTTCTGTGCTAAAATAATGTTTCATTAGTTTCAAGGTAAAAATGTGTAAATAGACTTTCCATATTGGCTTGTTTATTCTATGGTTTTTCCTACTCCCTTTTTAAAAGTATGTGCAGTGAATTTGCAAAGATCATAGTCTTGGAATCTAACCCACCTGAATTTCAGTCCTTGGCTATACTACTGATAGAATGGATTAACTTGGGCATATCACTTAATCCTGGGGACCCTCAGTTTCCATATCCAAAATGAAGAAATAAGAAGTGACCTACTATATCACATCATTATAAGAAGTAAAGGCAATATATGTGAACAACAGAGCAGAGGGCCAGGCACAGAAAGTTCTCTATAGTCATTAGCTGGCATAATTATTATAAAAAGGAGCACTTTTGATGTAAAACATAGGTAGAAGGTCATAAGTTTGTTAATCTGCCCCTACCTCCCAACCCTCTACCTACCCTCCATACCTGGCCACCTGCATCATACAGATATTGCCTAACCTTTAAAGAGGAACACTTTTGATATAAAACATAGGTAGAGGGTCACGCAGTACATGAATGAGAAAAGAAACAGAGGTCTGTTAATCTACTGCCACCTCCCAACCCTCGACCTACCCCCATACCTGGCCACCTGCCTCCTCTGTGCAGATCTTGCCTAACTTTTCCCAACAGGAAGAAGCTGGGATTTTGTGAAATACTTCCAAGGATGAAACTAACACAGCTCATTAACCCTCCCAAGTATCTGTGCTATAAGGATTTCCTGTCACTTTCCCATGACTCTGAATTACATCTACCCTGAGCCCCACATCAACATCTGGGACATTGCCTTGTCATGCTGACAGTTGCCCACATTTCCTGGCTTTGTTCACATTGCTTCCCAGACCCCTCTTCTGAAGATTCTAATTTTCTTGCTGTAGGGAGAGGGGCAGATAACTTATATTTTTAACAAGCTCCCTAAGTATTTCCTAAGATTGTATAAGTTGACAAAGCACTGCATTGTGCTATCTGCTTCTGTTGCCCACAGTACCAGAACACATCTCCAGACAACTAAAACAAAGAACGGCAGGTGTAATTTCTAAAAAAAAAAAAAAAAAAAAAAAAAACACTAATCATGGCAAATTTAATATTAGTCTAAATATCTATCAGAATTCAAACATACACCCTCCTTGATCCTGCAATTCTACTTCAAGGTATTAATCTTAACAAATATACTTCCAGATCTACAGAAAAGTGAATGTAAAAGCATTGTCTCTAATGCTGTGCAGAATAATGCAGAAGACTGTGAGAAAAAACCTAATGTCCAACAATGGGGGGAGAAATTTATGGCATAGCCATATAATAGAATATTATGGAGCTTTACAAAGACAGCTGTCTGTGTTTCGGTATTTTACATCCATACAAGCCATTCTGTGTGTGTTGAATTAAATAAAAAGGTCTCCAAGTTATATTTTAAATTAAAAATGTCAAAGTGCCTAATAGTATGGGCAGTTGACAGTCTATCTCCTTCCTCTCTATAACCTTTCTAACTAGATTGTATGTGTCTTGTGCATTATAAGATGTTTAGCAACATCCTTAGCTTCTGTCCACCAGATGTTAGCACCCCACCCACAGACCACCACCCTCTCCATCATCACCATCAAAAAGTCTCCAGACATTTCCAAGTGTTCCCTGGAGGGTAAAATCACCCCTGGTTGGGAACCACTGTTCTAGTGCTGGAATAAACGCACATACTATCCCTGGAAGGATACCCAGAAGCACCACTGGTGCCTGTGGGGTAGGGGACTGGATGGCTAGGAGCTAAGACCAGGAGGGGACTGAATTTTTGTACAATATGTTTTTTGGACCTTTTGATTTTTGTATCATGCACAGATTTGACCTATACAAAAGTTTGTTTTGATTGAAAACAAAAGCCCTCAGTCTAGCTAGCACTCATAGCCTACATTTATTCCTTCCCTTTATCCTTCTCTTTCCTTACCCCACAGCTTTGCTCCTCCATTCACATTAGGAGAATCTTTCCCTGTCCTCCATTCCCACCTCAGTGTGGACTTCCTCTCTCCCTATTTCCACTCTGCTTAAGCCCCACTGTTTCCTGGAGGTATGTCTGTCACCTTCAGGTTCTACTAAAGCTGCCTTGAATCTAAGCCACACAGGAGGGTTTGCTGCCCTGAAGAAATACACTCCATGACCATACCCTTCCTGTGCATCTACACATTCCTCATCAATTGGAGATCTTATCACAGAGAAATGCTTAAAAAATCATTCACTTTAGTGTCAAACTTTCTTCTCTCTTATTTTAAATTTTCATACATTTTTAATCTATGAGTGCCTAAAAAAGAGTGATGTCTGTTTGAATTTGACCTGTGTGTTTGCATTTCAAACATAAATTTCCTTGTAAACAACAGACTCCTTATTTATCCTATACAATAACAATATAAGAAAGACCTACTTGTAATCTCTCCTATCGGCCTAATTACAAGCTCTTGGAAGTGGGGAGCTTATCTTTCACCATTCTACTTTCTTCTTAGGGCTTAATGCAGAAGTTTGACATGAAAGACCCTCAAGAAGTACTTGTTGAGTGAATATTGGAATGAAGTAGTGAATGTACCTTTTTTTATTTTTATTTTAAGTTCAGGGGTACATGTGCAGGATGTGCAGGTTTGTTACATAGGTAAACGTGTGCCATGGTAGTTTGCTGCACCTATCAACCCATCACCTAGGTATTAAGCCCAGCATGCATTAGCTATTTTTCCTAATGCTCTCCCTCCCCATTTGACCCAGCAATCCCATTACTGGGAATACACCCAAAAGAAGATAAATCATTCTATTACAAAGATACATGCATGTGTATGTTCATTGCAGCACTATTCACAATAGCAAAGACATGGAATCAACCCAAATGTCCATCAGTGATAGAGCAGATAAAGAAAATGTGGTACATATACACCACTGAATACTATGAAGCCATAAACGGGAACGAGATCATGTCCTTTGCAGGGACATGGATGGAGCTGGAAGCCATTATCCTCAGCAAACTAGGGCATCTGCAGGAACAGAGTGTATTATTCTAATTCATTTCTAGGAGCATTAATTGATTGTTTTAGCAGAAGAACATATGGTTTGCGATACAGTGTCAGTACCATGGTTGTACAGTCTGTTTGTTGCCTTACAGTTGTTGGCTTGTTTTTAGTATGGTCATTTAGTCTCCCTTGTTTATCTTTGACACCATCTATGTCCTTCAGAGCACCAAGCATAGGGATTTGTCCACAGCAGGTTCTTGAGAAATGGTATGGAATGAATGGCCTTTGATGAGCAATATAAAGAACACATAGAAAGCTTGGCAAAAGCTTAAGCAGTAAAAGTAAACAACCAACTTGCCCCCAAATCTGCATAATGTTATATGAAATGTTCATCATGGGAGGAAGAATGACAGGCAGGTTTGGGGGGTTGGCCATCTCTCCATACTTTCCAGGAAACTGGGTTTATGTCTTCTGAGGTAAGAACTAGAATATAATTTTTTTTCTAGATATATGTGCTTTGCTAACTCCTGTCTTCCAGGCAGGGAGAGGGTCTGCCTATTACAAGAAGGCTGTGATCCTTTGGGCTGTCAATAACTTAATTAAAAATCATAACTGATATTAATAACAGATATTTCACTTATACATGCTCTCGGGACTCTCCAAATGAGGGCTAGCCCACAGTCACCACAGTTAGGGAGGGTAACATTCATGGAGGGCAAGTGATTAGGATCACCCTGAGGACCAAACAATCAATAAAACCGTGATTATGATTTTACCTAGATTGAGTCAAACATCAGGACTCTAAGCACTTTCCCAATGCTCACTTTCCACCAGTAAGTTAGCAACACTTAATGTGCGCACACTGGGCATTACCTCTGCAGGAACAAAAGCTCACATGGAGCATTTCACACTCTTAATAGAAGAGTTTGCCTTTGACATCTCAGTGACCAGTGTGAGTCAATTTGGAGACCACATTGAACCATCTCTATCTTCTGGTCAGTTGAGGATGTAAGTGGTCCTCCAGTCAACAGAACCCATTCAGATATGACAGGAAGACAACAGCTTTGGGTTGAGGCATTTTTCACTTGATGTCACTGTATTAGTCTGTTCTCACACTGCTATAAAGAACTACCTGAAACTGGATAATTTATAAAGAGCAGAGGTTTACTTGGCTCATGGTTCCACAGGCTCTACAGGAAGCCTGGCTGGGGAAGCCTCAGGAAACTTACAATCATGATGGAAGGTGAAAGGGAAGCAGGCACAATCTTCACATGGCACAGCAGGAGAGAGGGAGTGAAAAGGGAAGTGATACACTTTTAAAACAACCAGATCTTGTGAGAACTCACTCACTATCACAAGAACAGCAAGGGAAAAGTCTGCCCCCATAATCGAATCACTTCTCACTGGATCCCTCTCCCAAAGTTACAATTCAACATGAGATTTGGGTGGGGACCCAGAGCCAAACCATATCAGTCACTAAAAAGTAATAAAATTATATTACCTGTATCTGAATAGAACTCAGTTGCTAATGTGTGATAAATGACCAAAATAAAAATCTTCAAGTGGACCCATCACCTCTGTGTATGACCTATTTTTCCAGAGAAAAGCTGCAATTAGGTGGAAAAATGCATGCTCAAGATTAAAGTTCTGCTATTTTGGAGCCTTTGTGTAAAGAAAGACACTGCACAGGAGGGTCTTCCAAGCTGATCTTGTCTGGTGACCATAGTCAAGCTACTGAAGATGGCATCTGTAGAGCAGATCCAATGACACCTACCACACAGAGTTGTTGTGAATGCAGGTTGATAGACATAAGGTACACAGCATTACGTGACTGTCGAGTGCCTAGTACACAGTAGGCACTTAACAAATGCTTGACCCATGGGAAAGACCAATACCCAACTACACACCCAACTTCAGACCCACACGAGGACTTGATTTCCACTATAGGCTGTAATGACACAGTGCTAACCAAGAGGTTAAGACTGCAGGAGGCCAAGGGGGGGACATTCCTGCAAAGCCAATCTACAGCTCAGGGAAGGTTCTTAATTAAATCCTCACCATGCAGGGGATTTTCCCTGCGGGACTTTAGATAAGTCACACGGGGAATAAGTGACACGGGGAATATTCCCTGTGGGATTTTAGATAACTATCATTTGCCTGCTGCATAATTCTCTGTACTGAAGTTGCTTCCTTCCCTTATAATAACTGTCCGCTAGTTAGCTCATGGCCAGCAGGCTGAAACACAGAAGGTGGTTGGTGTCAGCCTCCTGAGCTGCCAAGTGGAGATATTTTTCTCAGGTTTCTGGGTGAGTTTTTAAGCCAACACCCTTGAAAGGGAAGCAGAGCCTTCATGCCACAGGCATCCGGGACACAAGGCCTACACAGTATTTTTGAAAAGTCATTATCGCTCACTGACGATAAAGGGGCATTCACAGTGGGCAAAGCCACTCCACGGGAATGGGTGGAGCTGGGGCTACCAGGCAGGCTGCGGACCAAGTTTGCAGCCAGTTTTCTTTTTCCAGCATCTCTGGAGTTGAGCAGGTGCCAACACAGCTAACAGCTTTAGGAGGCCTCCGTGGACACAGATAGCAAGCCCCCCATCTTTTCCATGGAATCTAGCAGCAGCTAGCAGGGGCATCATCACACTGCATTAATTTTTTCCCTTGCCTGGTTTCCCACATTCTGTGACCGCCTTAACGTGTACCAGGGAAAATATTGAAAGCCTAGGTAAACGAAGGGGAACCCAACATTCACCAGTCTGGACTTAAAATAGCCGGTGGAACGCCCCCATCCCAGAGAGTACACAGGCAGTGACTGCAGCTAGTGTGCTCAGAGCAGCCGCCCACCCCACCCCAACGGCTCATCCGATTCCCATGAAAGCCTATCTCAGAGAGAGAACAAAGAAGCAGCCAGGCTCCTTTGCTGCCTCATTCCCTTTGGGTTCAGGGATGTAGGTGAATATTAATGAATACCAAGTGACCTGATGCAAATCAGTGCAAGCCACTGGACTGGACTGGACGGGGTGGGAACCCTGGTAAAATATGTCTGGGGTGGTGTACAGGTTAAGCGGAGCAAATGGAGAGAGCCAAGAGGAAGAGTGTTCCCGCAGAAGCGTCAAGGCCTCGGGCGTTACAGGGCACACCCCAGGGCTGAGCTCCCAGGGAGAAGGGAAAATGGTTTCACACTGACTGCTGGGCAGCCTGGTACATAGCTCTAGAACCTGCTGCTGTGTCCCAAGGTTGCATATCTTGGAAGGAGTGCACACAGCAGGGAGAGGGGCCCAATAGCAAGAGGTGCAGAAGAAGGAAAAGAGAACAGAGAGAAGATCATCTGGCGTCGAGGAAAAGGAAAAGTGTATAGCATGTAAGCTTTATTTTCCCCATAAAATCTTGCCTGATTGAACACATAAACATGCAGGATACCCAGTGAAATCTGAATTTCAGATTAACAACACATACGGTTTTCAGGATAAGTATGCCCCAGGCAATATTTGAGACATACTTAGACGCAAGAAAAAAAAATCAGTGTCTATCCAGAATTCAAGTGTAACTGGATGTTCTGTATTTTATAGGTAACCCTATCCCCACATCTTGCCCCCTGGGCTATAATGGAAACCCTCAAAGGCTGAGACTGTTTCTGCCATGTCCTTCCTGCATTCCATGTGCCACTTTGCTCTGTAATGTAGCACAGAAAGGCATCATAGCAAGGATAAGTGTGAACACTCAGCAATCTGACTGTCCTGACTTCACCTGTTATTAGCCCTGTGATCTTGGGCAAGTAACTTAATCACTGTTTCCTAAATTTCCTCATCTGCTAAACGGGGATAATGATAGTTGCCTGACTTAGAGAGAGATTATAAGAAAACAATACATGGGGGCCGGGCGCAGTGGCTCACGCCTGTAATCCCAGCACTTTGGGAGGCCGAGGCAGGTGGATCACAAGGTCAGGAGTTCAAGACCAGCCTGGCCAAGAAACCCTGTCTCTACTAAAAATACAAAATTAGCTGGGCGCAGCGGCAGGCGCTTGTAATCCCAGCTGCTCGGGAAGCTGAGGCCGAAGAACTGCTTGAACCTGGTGGGTGGAGTTTGCAGTGAGCTGAGATTTTTGCACCACTGCACTCCAGCCTGGGTGCCAGAGTAAGACTCTATCAAAAAACATAAAAAAAGAAAGAAAGAAAACAATACATGGAAATCATTTATCGTATCATAGGTGCATGGAAAGTACTCAGTAAATGCCAGCCATTAATCACTATTGTTGTTATTATTATTTGATACTCAGTAAATAAGGGAGTCTGATAGAGAGAAACTAACTCATGGGTGTTAGAGACCTGTCTGAGATGACCCTGGACTTCTGCAACCAGCTTTGTGACCTTGAGAGAGACTTTTCCTTTGGGGTTCCAAGACACCTTACTAACTCTAAAATCCCATCATTTAAACAGATTGAATGAGTAAGAACCAAATGAAAAAACTATCTCCATAGATGTGTGTGTGGGCTAAAAGGGTTAGAAAGCAGAAGTGCAATGGAGGATGTTTCACTAGACAAAATAATAATAATAATGATAAGCCCATTCCCAAAGGCAAGATGTCTGACTTTCTCAATGTTCTGATCTCAGGAAGGCTAGGTTTCAGAGACTTAGACAAAAGACAACTACATTAGAGCAGAGTATGTCTGTCTCAACTTGGATTTACAGAAAAAAATAAAAAGTAAAAAAAAAACCTGGTGCTATGGTCTAAATATCTGTGTTTCTCCCAATTTAATATATTGAAATTCTAACCATCATATTAATTTGAGGTGGGACCTTTGAGGCATCATTAGGTCATAGGGGTAAAACCCTCATGAATGGAATTAATGTCCTTATAAAGCAGGCTCCAGAGAGAGCCCTCATCCGTTCCACCACATAAGAACACAGAGAGAAGGCTTCATCTGTGAACCAGAAAGTGGACCTCATCAGATACCATGTCTGCTAATGCCTTGATCTTGGACTTTCCAGCCTCCAAAACTGTGAGAAATAAATTTATGTTATTTTTAAGCCACCCAATGTGTGGTATTCTCTTATAGCAGCCAGAACAGATTAAACAGCTAGTGTAATACCAGAATGGCCAAGAGGGAGAACCTTCTCGGTTGCCAGCCCACCTGGATGCAGTAAATAAATTCAAGGCAGCCAGCACCAACACAGCAGAGAAGCCACGGTCCCTACCATCCACGATGCCTTTGTGGCCCAAAGTTACTCCACTCTGGGCTGGGCACAGTGGCTCACGCCTGTAATCCCAGCACTTTGGGAGGCCAAGGCAGGTGGATCATGAGGTCAGGAGACCAGCCTGGCCAATATGGTGAAACCCCATCTCTATTAAAAATAGAAAAATTAGCCGGGCATGGTGGCACGTGCCTTTAGTCCCAGCTACTTGGGAGGCTGAGGCAGAAGAATCGCTTGAACCCGGGAGGTAGAGGTTGCAGTGAGCCGAGATCGTGCCACTGCACTCCAGCCTGGGCGACGGAGCAAGACTCTGTCTCAAAAAAAAAAAAAAAAAAGTTACTCCACTGTGATTTCCAATGGTTTCGGATAATTTCAATTCTCTCTGGTAATCTTTATAGCTATTCCTCACTACCCCTGTGAAATTATCACTTAGCCACAAATAAAATATTTGTCCCTCTCAAGTTATTTTCAGGAAAGAGTCTCAGCACCAAGAAGCCAGGGATAGGCAGACATCTTCACAGCCATGGTTTCCTCCCAGGTGACTCTTGTAGCAGGTGATGGAGGCGAACCGAGGAGAAGAGGAGCAGCCAACAGTCTACTAGCAATGTGGACTCTCTTCACATTGGGTTCAGGAGCCTTTGGGGAATGATACAATAAAGAGAAGATACAACAACTTACCCTGGCATATTCATAATGTACATGTGAGGCAAAAGTGTCTTCAATATAACAATGACTTAAGAGGCTGAATGTAGCAATATACCGGTGCAAATAAATATAAGGTAGATGGAGGGAATTTGTGCTACAATAGCAAAGAATGAGTCACATAGGCCTAGCCAAGATACAAACTTTCAACAGGTACATGATTGGTTGGGGAAGAAGGTGGGAGTGGAAAAAATAATGTTCTATGCAAAGATAGGAAGGTTTCAAGAGTATGACAAAATGGGCATGAGGGAAAACCTAGTTAAGGAACTAGGTAGGAGGCATGTGAGCTCTTCAGCATGTAGGCTGGGCTCGACTCACTAAATTAGCTCACAGATCAGGTTGCTCCTAAATAATTGTATTTTCTATAGTTGTTCCTGCTGTAATGTGATTTAAGGAGATTTGCAAAAGCACTCAGTGGTCTACCAATTAAAAAATATGTCCTCCACCAACCCAAAATTCCATCCACTGAATCTTCCTGATTATATAATACTGAGGGATTATAAATTGACTGTGGAAGGCAATACAGCAACAGCTCATGAAATTACAAATCACTAGGCCAGGTACGGTGGCTCAAGCCTATAATCCCAGCACTTTGGGAGGCCGAGGTGGGCAGATCACGAGGTCAGGAGATCGAGACCATCCTGGCTAACACAGTGAAACCCTGTCTCTACCAAAAATACAAAAAAAATTAGCTGGGCGTGGTGGCGGGCGTCTGTAGTCCCAGCTACTTGGGAGGCTGAGGCAGGAGAATGGTGTGAACCCAGGAGGCAGAGCTTGCAGTGAGCTGAGACCGCACCACCGCACTCCAGCCTGGGCAACAGAGCAAGACTGCGTCTCAGAAAAAAAAAAGAAGAAAAAAGAAAAGAAATTACAAATCACACCTTTTTAAGTAGCCATTTAACATTCAGAAATTTATTCTGCAGGTATACTTGAGTGTGTACCAGGTTATTTATTTCAGCATTGTTTACAAGACCAAAATATTGAAGCAACCTAAATGCCTGTCACAAATGGCATCACTAGTTGACTCAATTATGGTTTTCATACATCCATAGAATAAATGCAAATTAATAGAAAATATGGAAGTTGTTGAGTTATTGACATGAGACAATCTCTAAAATATGTTGTTTCAAACAAAAACGTAAAGCCTGTAGGGTATGTTGTCATGTTGTTGAAAATTAAAGGGGCCACAAGGAGAGGGACCGTAACTCTCCACTCATTGAATTTGGACTGCATTTGGTGACTTTCTCCCAAAGATTACAGTATGGAAGCAAGGAGAAGTAACCTCACACTGGAGAAATCTGACACACACTACTTTTGCCAGGTGATCAAGGTTAACATCATCAGCAATAAGTCATACTGAAGTACATACCCTTGATATCACATGATGAGAAAGGCGCTTCATCTCTGAGGTCATTGTCTCAAAAACCCTTGTCTAACCATGAGGAAAACATCACTCGAACTCAAATTCAGGAACCTTCTGCAAAATACTTGACCAGCCCTCCTCAAAAATGTCCAGGTCATCAAAAACAAGGAAAGTCTGAGAAACTGTCCCAGATCAGAGGTGTCTAAGGAGACGTGACAGCTAAATTTAAGATGGGATCCTGGAACCGAGAAGGGGCACTGGGGTAAAACTAGTGAAACCTGATAAACTGTGGAATTTAATTAATTCTAATATACCAATGTTGGTTCCCTAGCTGTGACAAATGTACCGCAAAACTATGAGATGTTAACAAAAGGGAAAACTGAATGATGCAGTAAATGGAGACTCTGTAATTATCTTTACAACTTTTCCTTAAATGTAAAACTAGTCTAAAGTATAGCATTTATTAATAATTAATTATTAAGATTAAGAAAATGTGGCACATATACACCATGGCATACTATGCAGCCATAAAAAAGGATGAGTTCATGTCCTTTGCAGGGACATGGATGATGCTGGAAACCATCATTCTGAGCAAACTATCACAAGGACAGAAAGCCAAATACTACATGTTCTCACTCATAGGTGGGAGTTGAACAATGAGAACACTTGGACACAGGGTGGGGAACATCACACCCTGGGGCCTGTTATGGGGTGGGGGGCTGGGGGAGGGATAGCATTAGGAGAAATACCTAATACAAAAGACGAATTAATGGGTGCAGCAAACCAACATGGCACATGTATACCTATGTAACAAACCTGCATGTTGTGCACATGTACCCTAGAACTTAAAGTATAATAATTAAAAAAATCAAAAGCAGTAGAGATTTTATAATTGCCCATATGTGCATAAACATCTGTGGGAGGATAAGCAATAAACTAATCATTGCAGTTGCCTCTAGAAAAGGACCTGAGTTGCTGGGGGAGGTGGTTTTATTTTTATATTTTGAATTATAATTCATGCAACCATACTACCTCTTTAAATATAAGAAAATTTACATCTTATAAGAATAAAAAAGAATTTTTAATACATTTTAAATTTGTTTCTAAAAGACACCTTAGTACTCTGAGTAACACATTAAACTAGTAGCTCCCCCAAAGAATTCATTAACTTGGATTCATTGCTTGTATTCATAAGTTGGATGTCCTAAAGTACAAGCCTTCAAGGATGAACGGTATTAGGGGTATGTAAGTCTTCAGAAAAAAGGGAACATTGGATAATGGTGTTCTTGGGATATTGTCCAAAAAAGTCCCAAGCCTGCATGAGACATGAAAGTATGAGGTACCAGAGGGATAATGGAAAGAGAGATAGAATACCACGCATACTAATTTTGCTGACATAAAAAATGTATCAGGATTAGCTCTCCTCTGCTTCCCAATAGACTACATTCTATATCATCCCGGTTCTAAAGTGAGCCTCCCTCTGCCTCTTGGCCCTTAACCAAGAGAAATAGACTGAACTGTTGAACTTCTAAAGGACACCGGGGACCCCGCGAGAGCTGCCTCTGGAGCCATTCTTTCCTGCATTTTCCCATCACCCTTCTGTTTCAGCCACCACTTGGCAAAAACCAGCTGAGAGGTGACTGTGAAATGAATTCAAATTTGACTCCAAGAGGGAAACAGGGCTCTCCAGGCAGAGCCATAAGCCCGAGCAAAGGGCACAAGATTAACAGGTCACTGAGCCAGCCAGGGCGAGGAGCCAGGAGGACACCCACCGAGAGAGGCAGGGAAACGGTTAATAATTCAAGGTGACAAATTAAGCTGGCTACTCAGGGGCTCCAGTGTGGCTGATTGTGAAGTCAAAACAGAACAGTCGGAAACCGGGAAGGCGCTGTCACTTTTACTGTATTTTTCCACACGTATTTTTATTTTATTTTTTAATTTGGAAATGTTCGTGGGGAGCTGGAAAATGCAGGCTGGAGAACTCCTGGGGTCTGGGAGGGGAGACATTGTGTCTTTGCTGGATCCGTATCCAATTTGGACCAGCCGCTCCCTATGAGCTCCAGCCACCAGGGGCAGTGGGTCTCCTAGTGGTCGTCCCCCTTCTCTGTCCTCCGCCCCCCACCCCGTGGAGACATTCTCACCTCCTCTCGTTTTCACCGCCCCTCTGTGCCAGCGTGCAACCTCCTGCCAAGTTACACTAACAGTGTTCTCCATCCACCAGCCACACCAGCCTCCTTGTTGCTGAACCTAGCAGCTGCTTAACAGGCAGCAGATGGAGAAAGGGCTGGAACTCTCAGGCACGAGGGAAACCTTGGGTGGAGAGGCAGAGGAGAAATAAAATGCTCTGCAACTATCCCAGTCAGTATGTGGCAAGGACCCGGCTTTCTCAGTGCCCCACATTTGAACTAGCCCGTGGAAATTCCCTAAAAGGAAAGGGTAGGCTCAGGATGTTTAAAATGATCATGGGCCCCGTTTTGGGAAAAGTGAAGGAGATTAGAACGAACTGTGACAAATATATTCTGACGTTTACCTGCCCCTTTGATCTAAGAACCCTTGAAATTCTTAGTGGAACTTTCTAGGCATAAGTTTTTACTGTGCACGTACTTTCTAAATTAGAGGATGCATGCTTATCACAACTTTACATTTAAATGATACTTTCTACATCAGAGGATATACCCTCTGCATACATTAATCTTGTAGATTATTTTAACTCCTGGTAGTAGAATTGATAACTTGACTTTAATATTAAAGACAAATATGGCCCCCACCACCACCAACCACACACACACACACACACACACACACACACACATTCACAATTCATTCTACAGAGGTATCTCCACGTGGCATTGCAATTCCAAATTTCAGTTTAATGTCATCCATGCTAAAGAAGACAAAATGGTTTTACTACGTGAATTTTAAGCAAGCGAAAAATGGATAGAAGGCAGCACACACAAGTGCAGACATGTGCAGGTCAAACACACACACCCTTTCACTCCCCTTTCTCTTCCAGTGAGCACTGCACTTGCTTCTGAGCACCCAAAGGATACTTTTGAGAACCCCAAAACAGCTGCTGTTGAAATGGCTCAGCTAGGGAAATGCTTCCCTATCATTAGGCCAAAGCTGTAATGCTCAGGTCCTGGGTTTCTTAACAATGGTTTGGGGCTAACACCTGGTGGGTCATCCCCTGAAGACCTTATATCCACCCAGTTGCAGTCCCGACCCTATCTCATGGAATAGTGCAGAAATACAATTCACCCATTGTTCTCTGTCTTGGAGATTGAAGGAGGGGGGCATACTAACCCCCACCTCGAAAAGATTAGTGCAATTATTAGCCAACAGTAATGGCTATAAGCCAATATGTTCTCAAATCCTCCTGAGCACCAAGTCACCTTAGAGTCTCTTAAAGCCCCAAACACAAGACTGTGTGTTTTCTTGAATTTTGCCATGGTGTTCTCGAAGGCTGCTGGGCCGGTGGTTAATGCTGCCCTTACCCACCAGGCTAATAAGCAGAGAAAGAAACAGTGAATAATGCATGTGTCTGAGCCCTAGGTCCCCATGCCCCCATAAGTCTGTAAAAAGCAGATGTCCGGTCCAGACAACATTGGCAACTGCTTCACCTAGCATTGTTTGGCAAAATGCTTCTTAGAACACAACCATAGATTGTGACTTGTAGTTAGCATTAATTATAGAATTCTCGAGCAACGATGTGATTTTTCCTTCTGTCACCTTATAGGAATAAATTTTTTGACCCCTGTGCTACCATTAGCTCTGCTGGTCATTCAAGGTCTCCCACCAGGAAGTATGAGAAAAGAAGTTAAATTCTGTTCCAGGATTTGGTATACCTGACTTATACTGCACGCGTATTTCAAACTGTAGTCTCAGAGAAATGAGGTCTTATCTTAAACTACTCAATGTATATTGATTAAATATAGATGATGATGGGAAATACAAAGAAGAAAAATTCAAGGATACAAAGTTTTTAAAATTTATTTACATAATACCAAAGCAACCGATTAACTGACTGAATTTAAGTCGCTGATCAATTAAATGAGACATTAAGATAAGAACTTGTCAACTGAGTCAAAAAATTGACTACTCCACTTAAGAAAGCACACGCCTGTGTAAATAAATACAGAGGTGTACGTTAACATAAATCAATACCTACAGTTCAGGGAACTATTCAATCATTCCTTCAATCTTCAAACCATTACTGATTCCTGGCACAGTTCCTGGCACAACTATGTTCCTGGCACAGTTAAAACCAGAGGCTTGATTTATTTTAGAGTAGCCATATTAAAAATCTCTTTTATTTCTAGAGAAATTCATACTGCTTAGGAAACACAAGCAAAGGAAACAAAAGCCTCGAAGCTGAGCAAATAAAGAGGTAATTTTCTATGTAATGGCAAATTGGGGGAGCTTTCAAACATCTATTGTTCATTATTGGGAAGACCTATGTTAAACTTTGTACGTGTCTATGAAATACATTTATGAGGTATTAAAAATAACCCCGTTCCTACGAATTAATACCATGTCTTTGCAGCGTTCAGCCTCATTTCTCACACAGCAGGCTATCAGAAAAGTCTGTGTTGAAAAGTCTAGAGCCTGAGTCGAAGTCACCAAGTTACAATGACTCAATATTCTCCATTATTTATTCTCATACACACACCTTAACAGAACAAGCGATATACCCACTGCGTTTGTATACAGCTCCCATGATGTACATTCTAATACATACACTTAAACACACATGTACACACAAATCTGTCATCTGGGAAGGCTAAGATTTAAACCTCAGAAAGACTTCTGTGTAATAATTGGAAGACAACCGAAAGCCCTGATGATTCATTTTCTCTACTCACAAAATGAGGGTTAATAAAAATAATAATAATAAATGGGTCATTTGGAAAGTACCTAAAATCCTGAGGCTAAATGTATTGTGTAGATATAGGAGAATCTAGTGTTATAGAAGGTATACATCAGACCACTCTCTGGCATTATTCACTGGTCATAAGATAGATGGGAATATATAGCTACTAGAAGAATTTTCTCCTTGGAATGCCTAGAACTAAACAACTGATACAATTACTGTCCATAAGCAATATGGCATTTTCAAGGCTTTGTCAAGCAAATATTTGAAGTATGTATATCACATTTGGGTGGGCATTCCTGTGCAAATACAAGCATGGGCACAAGCCCATTTAAACCCCATACTCCTCTCTGCAAAACAGATATAACTCCATTAAGGTCTGTTACTTGATTATACCCAGTAATGATTATTGTAATCCAGGAGAAGGAGAACAAATAGCAGAGTAAAGAATATTGAGGCTCTGATGAAACATAGAGCCCCAAAACCCTTGGGTCCCCCTTTCATCTTTAGTTACTTGTCAGCCCAGAGGCCCGGCCTGTGGGAACCCAGCTCAGCAGCACCTTCATGTGGATGAACTTTCTAGATAAGCGCCCTGGGTACCAACATACTGTAGGAAATCCAATCCACAGCTCGTGCCTGCTGCTCACTCACTTAACTTTCTTGTGTTGGAAACCAGGCAGGGGCCCTTCACACTTTCCAACAGCTCCCTTGTTTGCTTATGTGGAATCATGCAGATTGAGAGCAAAGGAGAAGTATACAGGAGGCAAGGGCAGGGGATAGAGGCCTGGTCAGGAGCAAGAAGACTTGTGGCAAGAAAGCCTGCCCTTTGGGAGAAGAGTCATTCATACCTCTCCATCAATCCATTGCTGATTATCCTCCCTAACTCCCTTCCCCCAATTCCTACACATCAATACAATTCCTTTGTAGAGGTTGGCCATCTTCTCCCCCAGCAGGTGGCCAGAACAGATTCTGCTGGGAGATTGCAAGTCACCCCTAGTGCCTACATCCAGGCAAAAAGAGAAGAAATAAGGATCACAGTGAATCATCTGTCAAGGTTGGCAAAAACGAGATTCCACTGACAGCTTTTTAGCCCAGGCAGCTACTCACCTGGATCTGGCATGAGGCTTGACCAAGTCAGGTAAAACTCCAAAATCCAAATGAGTAAGTCCAAGAGTCTCTACCCTGCCATCTTTTCCTGGGCCCCTTGGCCATCGGGTGTGGTTTAGCTGACCAAGATCATGGTCCTTTTAAATTCAACAGGGTTGTAGAACTCCCGGGCCTTAGTCTAATCCTGCCTACGATTCCTCAGTCTCGAAGCTGCTTTTGAAACCAGAAAGCACCGGCAGTGGAGTGCAGAAAGCTTGCTCTAGACATTGAATGAGCCCACAGAATACCTCAATCTGATCTTTTATAGTGCTTTGTTTATTACCTGTGTGCCCTTATTTCATAAGGGAACTGAGAAAGAGAGAGAGAGAGAGAGAGAGAGCAGGAATGATGAAGATGACTATTAGTAGCAATCCAAAGACACCTTTTCTTAAGCCTCATTCATAGAAGCAAATGTGGCCAAACAACCTAGCAATTGTTCTCTCAAATGTCACCTTTCTGTATGGGCCACTGTGCCGATAAAACTCGGCTCTCTCGTTTTCTGCTCCCCCTGCAGCCCCTCCCTGAAAAATTACGATGTTATCCTCCAAATATCTCCGGAGAAATTGAACCGACAAGGAAAGCTTTTCTTCTTCTCCCTCCCCGTGCACCCTCCTCTCGTTTTTTCTTTCTTCTTCACACAGCTTGAACAATTTGGCTCTGTTCTGGGTGCATTCCTGTGGCCCATTCTCTTTCGGTCCCCTGTACAGGCCTGAGGATGGTGGGCCAGAACACAGGCCCACATTCAGACCCAGGATAGCGCTTGGGGGTAGGGCCGGGGCGGAGGAAAGTGAACCAAATGTACCTAGGATTGTTGCGCCACCAACTTAATACCTGGGCAGAAAAACAAAGGCTCTTTAGAAAGAGCCTGAGCTTCGGGGTAACCCATCCCCCCACCCTCCCAGAGTTCAAAAGATAACAGGAGCTGAAAATAAGGCACTCACATAATTAAACTTTTCCAAGTCATTTCAGGGGACATTACACCTGATGACAGAGAACTCGCTGCTAACCCTTTTTGGTGAACAATCTCTGTTAAGACAAGAAGGGAGCCTTTTTCTCCTTGTGTGTGTGTTCTTGTGGGCGCAGACTCGTGTACCTGCACAGGTGCATCCGTGTCTGGATGAAGTAATCAAGCCCCACACCTTTTTACATAAGCAGAGGTGTAACCATCACTTGGAAATCCTCTGATTTCAGGGGAACCTACAAAATGAGGAGGCCCTCTCACATCAACTCTCTTTTATTCTCAACAAAGGGTATGTGGGCATTTTAAATTTTTTATTCATGTATTTATTTTTGCTTGGGATCCAGAATTTGCACTTGCCCAGGTTAGAGGGTAGAAGGCATGGGAATCAGTTCTGACAGTGAAGGAAAAGGAATTTCTGGGTCCATACAAATCATAAGGTGTTTAGAGGGCCTTTCTTCCAAATGAGGCAGGTGCCACACCTGTTAATACGGTCAGCCTTCAAGAGGCAACTTCAAGACAGCACCTCATCATCCTTAGTGTCATGCTCCTTGGCCAATTTTTTTATTAAGAGGAAGAATTTTTAGTCAGAAAATTGGAAAACCCTGACACAAAGAGCTACCTGTACAAGACAACTGGGAAACAAGAAGGGAACAAGGGGCCAGGCGCTGTGGCTCACGCGGCACTTTGGGAGGCCGAGGCAAGCGGATCACCTGAGGTCAGCGGTTCAAGACCAGCCTGGCCAACATGGTGAAACCCCATCTCTATAAAACACAAAAATTAGCCGGGCGTGGTGGCAGACGCCTGTAATCCCAGCTACTCAGGAGGCTGAGGCACGAGAATCTCTTGAACCCGGGAGGCAGAGGTTGCAGTGAGCTGAGATGGCACCATTGCACTCCAGCCTGCGTGACAAAAGCAAAACTCTATCTCAAAAAAAAAAAAAAAGAATGGAACAAGTGTGCACCTTAACACCAAACAGGACTTCTGCTCTCTTGTAAATAAAACACAAAGACACACTTACACCACTGCTCTAAATCACTGCTTATTTGTTTTTCAATAAGACTATTTGCTCCATGAGACAGGGACCATGTCACTGAATCCCCAACATCTAGCACATAGAAGTACTCAATAACTCTCTCCGAATGTTGAAAAATTCCAGATACACGAGGAAGAGGAAAACAAATATACAGTGGTATTCTGGAGCTGTTCCACACCCACTCACAGGAGCCAATTATTAAATTTATGAGAGTTTTCTGAGCCAATTGTTAAACACGGCCACTATTAAAAGTTAAATCTATAAACTTAAAACGAAATAAATTGTTTTAAAAACAAAGGTAATGAGCTCATCACTTCCTTATTATTTTGCTATTACCTATACTCTGGAGGTTGTTTACATCTACTGTGTTTATATGGTGGAAATACTGTGTCCTAGCGACTGCCATGCAACTCTACCCTGCTCTTATTTCAATTATGTCACATTTTTAGCTTAAAATAGGCCGTGGTGGGAACACTGACACCATGGAAATCTAAAAATGCCATAAATCATGGTTTTATAGTTTTGCAATTGTCTAGACTTGAGACAGGCATGAAGAAAATATTAATAATACAGATTAAACATAAAAGTAAATCATGTCAAGGGTTTTTACATTGTGAGTAGCAAAATAACAACCAAAAAAAAGTTAAGGAAATGTTCTTCCAGTATTCAAAAACTACTCCTTGATTGAGAGAAGAAATCACTTACATGATTGACTAAGAATTGACCTTTCAATATACATCTTAATTCTTTCATTTCTTTTCTTTCTTTCCTTCCTTCCTTTTTCTTTCTTTTTTCTTTCTTTTTATTTCTTGTTCTTTCTCCCTTTCTTTCTTTCTCCCTTTCTCTTTCTTTCTCCCTTTCTTTCTCTCTTTCTCTCTCTTTCTCTTTCTCTTTCTTTCTCTCTCTCTCTTTCTCTCTTTCTTTTGAGACAGGGTCTCACTCTGTCACACAGGCTGGAGTGCAGTGATGTGATCTCAGCTCACTGCAACCTCTGGCTCCCAGGTTCAAGCAATTCTTCTGTTTCAGCCTCCCAAGTAGTGGGGGTTCTCTCTCTCTTTCTTTCTCTCTTTCTCTTTCTCTTTCTTTCTCTTTCTCTTTCTCTCTCTCTCTTTCTTTTGAGATAGGGTCTCACTCTGTCACACAGGCTGGAGTGCAGTGATGTGATCTCAGCTCACTGCAACTTCTGGCTCCCAGGTTCAAGCAATTCTTCTGCCTCAGCCTCCCAAGTAGCTGGGGTTACAGGCAAGTGCCACCTCCTCTGGCTAATGTTTGTATTTTTCAGTAGAGACAGAGTTTCACCAGTTTGGCCAGGCTGGTCTCAAACTCCTGGCCTCAAGTGTTCTGCCTGCCTCCCAAAGTGCTGGGATTATAGGCTTGAGCCACCGTGCCCTGCCATTCTTTCATTTCTCAACAGACGTGAAAATATCAACCAGCACTTATGCTGGAACTGTACTTTTTCACCAACTGCAAAAGAAAAAATCAGTAAAATGCTTTTGTGAGAATCAAGCAGGTATATGGAATTTATAATAAAGGATATTTAATATTTTATAATTATTTGCAAATTGTGTGCTACACATCCTTTATATCAATAAAATTTATAGTAAACTTATGTCCACATAAACATGAATTTTTTTGAGAGCTGGTTGTTAAATATTTACCATCTGCAGTGGCTCACGCCTGTAATCCCAGCACTTTGGGAGGCAGAGGTAGGCAGATCACTAGGTCAGGAGTTCAAGACTAGCTTGACCAACATAGTGAAACCCCGTCTCTACTAAATATACAAAAATTAGCCGGGAGAGGTGGCACACACCTGTAGTCCCAGCTACTCCGGAGGCTGAGGTGGGAGAATTGCTTGAACCTGGGAAGCGGAGGTTGCAGTGATCTGAGACCATGCCATTGCACTCCAGCCTGGGTAACAGAGTGAGGCTCTATTTCAAAAAAATTACCATCACACTACTGTCCAATAGCATACCTATATGTAAGGAAAGGGGGTAATTTGAATAATTTATAGGATGATAATTAAATAGAGGTATAGGAGTATGTGCATATGTGCATGCATGTATATGTCTAATCCATCATTTAGCTTGGGGTTAGAGGCAGATCTCAAAACACAGAAACAAGGCTATTGGTAGAAAAATGAAGCAACATGAGCTATTTCTACCTGCTCTACAAGGTTCATCAGGGTCACCAAGAACAAGACTCATCAAAGGACAGGCAAGAAACAGCACAAAAAAAAAACAGAAAGACAAATACTGTGTGTTCTCACTTATAAATGGAAGGTAATAATGTGTACACATGGACATGAAATACAGAATGATAGACATTGGACATTTGGCAGGGTAGGGTAGTGGAAGGGGGGGTGAAGGATGAGAAATTGTGTAATAGGTTCAATGTATATTATTAGGTGATGGCTACACTGAAAGCTCAAACTTCACCACTACTCAATATATCCATGTAACAGAATTGCACTTGCTTCCCTTAAATTTATACAAATAAAAAATTTTAATTAAAAAGAAAACAAAGGAGGCAAGAGTACACTCTTAAATTTTTCACACATCTGGATAGTGTTTTATAGTTTCCAAAAGGACTTTTCTACAAACCATATTGTGTGAGCCTCGTAATGTTCTTGTGGGAAACATGAGCATAGTACCATAGTACCACTTTGCGGATGAGCATATTAAGGCTCAAAAGGCTTATATAGTTTGCCCAAAGTCACACGATGGAGAATGGCTGAGACAAGAACAGAACCCAAGTCTTCTGATTCTCTTGAGAAAGTCAAAATACTCTTTTTGGAACAGCTCTTCTGGCAAGGTCTATCCCTCTTAGACCTCAGTTTAAGCAAGGAGGCAGTTCAGTGGGGAGAGAGAGAATCTGAAAGCCATGTTGTCAGTCCCAACCAAGCTTACTAGCTGTATGTCCTTGGGTAAAGGGCATTTAATATCAGAGCCCAGGGTTTGAACTGTCTGTGTGCCCACTTCAGCCACTGCACCCCTGGCCAGAGTAATCAAATTCAATAGAGAAATAACTATGGCAGAGTCAAGGTCCTACAGCATCATTGATTAGAGTGCTGGTTTTCATACTTCTTTTTTTCAGAATAGCAAAACTCTATGTTTTCCAGCAAAATTCTATCTGAAACAGTAAAATACAACTCAGAGAAAATGAAAAGTTTCTGTAGTTGAATGGGAATGGTGGGATGACAGTGGTTGGTTACTCCTGTTTGCTGCTCATGGGGACCCTTAAGCACCCCCAAAGAACCCTCATCTCCTTGAGGCCCTTTAAAAAAAACCTCACCTTAGCATTTAATGCTATTGAGGGGAGTATGTGTGTTTGTGTTGTGTTTGTGTTGTATGACTATGTGTGCCTGTGTATGTGTGTACGTGTGTGTGTTTATTGAGGGGGCAGAGGATTCTACGTTCTATATTAATATGGGTCTCCTCCTAAAGCCTGGAGAAGATATCTTAGAATATCCTGCCACTGGTTACAAGAGAGCAAAGAGAACAAGTCGGGGCCCTTTGGAAGAACTGGGTGAAAAAAATATACAGCTCCAAGCATACACCCTACCACAGCAAAGCAACTGGTGAATCTGCATCCATAATAATGGTTAACAGTACTGCTGGTTAAGAGGCAGGCACTGCTCTGAGCACTTCAAGTGTATTAGGGTTTTAAATGTTCTACCGTACCCCTTTGAGATAGCTGCTGTCATCATCATGACTGTGTTTGACTGAAAAATCGATGCATAAAGAGGTTACGTAACATTCTCAAGCTTTTACTGCTTGTAAGTGGTAAAGCTGGGCACAGACCCATGGAGGCTCAGGGTCAGAAGCATACCCTGTGATATCTCCAGATGGGGAAGGCAGCAGCCAATCCCACCTCTGAGGGAGCCTCTACCTACCCAATCCCAGTCCTGGTTCTGAGCACATCCTGGGATGGAAGTTGCAATCCCCTTGGGGGTTTCCAGTCTACTGTGGATGGAGGTTATGAACCCATGACTTGCTGACTTCTGGCCAGGACCTGACATTTGCATTTTTCACTGAGCCCCACAAATGATGTGGGCCTGGCCCTGGTTGAAATACAAACCCAGACACCTCAAGTCCAGAGATGGAGCTACCAATCAAAGTGCAAGACACCTTGCTCTTCAATCCATAAGAGCCAGTACCTTTTTATTATGCCTTCAGCTGTTCAAAGAGCTCCTTACTCCAGCATTGGTGGACTCCTCCTTCAAAGCTCACATGGCAAGAAGAGAAAATGTGTGTGACTGGTCACCAGAAGGCCCCAGGGTTTGTCACGTGCTCATCCCACAGGAAGAGGGATTTTCCATTCCCTCCAGGTGTCTTATGCTCACCTTGTATTTTCTTCAGGTTCTCTTAATCATTATTCTAAGAGCACTAATTAGGGTAAAATTGCCCCCAAAGGATAAAGGGCCAGGTTCCCCGGACTTATGAAATAACCTATAATGTTGGAGATTACTCCAGTGAAAGAAAAAGCCCAGGCAAGGAGCCAGTATCAGTTCCTTGAGGAATCCCTTTTCCTGAGAGTCCCAACTTCCTAGAATCCTGAGACATGTTCCAATGTTTTCTTGGGATGACTAACATATAACTCCCAGAAGGGTAGGAGCTCTGCTTAACTCACAGGTTACTGGCCCAGGACCATGCCTTGCAAATGACAGATACTTTGTAAGTATTTAGGGCATTGGCGTTTTTGTGGGAGGGGGGCTTTGTGGATATTTTGTAGGTTTGTTTTTTGTTTTTAGAGATGGGATCTTTTTCACCCAGGCTGGAGTGCAGTAATGGGATCTTAACTCACTGCAGCCTCGAATTCCTGGGCCTAAGGGATCCTCCCACCTCAGTCTCCTGAGTACCTGGGACTACAGACACGTGCCACTACACCTGGGCACTGGCGTTTTTGAATGGACCTAATTCATACACTGATATTGGACTTATTAACTCTGTCACTGGCACCTGTATCATCTTTAGGTCTAGATTTTTAGAGTTAAGATTGAGGAGGAAAATCTGCATCCTTTCTCTGGTCTGTTCCTTCCCTTTTTATCAGTCTCTGCAATAACCAATAGCAAACAAGCCAGGGCCCCTTGGCGCTTTAACAAAGCCAAACAGGTGTGAGAGATTAGCTCCCTGGATTGAGCCTCTGTCCAACAAAACAATGTCAAATTCCCCCCTAATAAAGTCCAGAGCTGTAAGCAATTCCCCCTTGTTATTAAGCAGGAAAGAAAATACAGCCGGCTCCTTCCCAATTAGCTTGGAGGACCCTCCAATGAGCCGAATTTAAACCAGAGACCTGCCATGATCTGGCTTCCACCATAAATAGGGCCTGCCTTCTTCCAAGAATGAAAACTCACTGGCCCAAGCTCCCAGCCTTCTTGGCACGATGGTGCAGGCAGCCCCCAAACCCCCACCCCAATATCCAGGGCTGTCTCTGCCTCTGATTCAAACCATCTTTACAACTCCCTGCCAAATCCCTTACTTTGATTTTCCACATGGAGGCTTGGTCTCATTTGCCAGGTTGGTGTTTATAAGGATGGTTTTTTTGACAGTTTCGCTGTCAGTGAAACAGAGGATGGGACCCCACCTCTTGAACATGAATCACTTTCTTGTCATCCAAAAAAGAGCGAAAGATCAACATTCTGAAGCAATAACAACAACAAAATAGAAACCCCAGAGGTATCTAGCAATGGGAACGTCTCGTCTTTCCTTCCCTCCCCCCATCCCCCACCTCAAACTAATAGGCCATGGAGTGGAAAATAGAAAGACTCCAAGGTGCTTCAAAGAATGGCCCATCACTCTGTTACCTCATGTTTACACATGGGGTACATAAATGCAGACTGCAAAAGTCACCTGATTGTTTCCCCCACGCCATCTTAGACAGTGGTCAGAGGGAATCTCTTTCAATCTTGAACATCTTACCTGAATAGGGAATGTTTAAACATTCTTTATCTCAGTAAATATTATGATGGCCAGGCTATGCCCGAAGACTTTAAAGCGTTGTATTGGTCTGTTCTCACGCTATTAATAAAGACATACCCGAGATTGAGCAATTTATGAAGGAAACAGGTTTAATTGACTCACAGTTCCACATAGCTGGGGAGGCCTCACAATCACAGCAGAGGGCAAATGAGGAGCAAAGGCAGCAGGCAAGAGAGCTTGTGCAGGGGAACTCCCCTTTATAAAACCATCAGATCTCATGAGACTTATTCACTATCACAAGATCAGCACAGGAGAGACCCACCCCCATGATTCAATTACCTCCCACAGGGTCCCTCCCACAACACGTGGGAATTATGGGAGCTACAATTCAAGATGAGATTTGAGTAAGGACACAGCCAAACTGTATCAAACATCAATTCATTTAATTATCTCAAGGGCCCCGTATTAGCCTCTTCTTGCATTGCTATAAAGAAACACCTGAGGCTGGGTAATTTGTAAGGAAAAGAGGTTTAATTGCTCATGGTTCTGCAGGCTGTAAAGGAAGCATGATGCTGGCTGGCATCTGCTCAAGGCCTCAGGAAACTTACAATCATAGTGGAAGGAGAAGGAAGAGCTTGTACTTCACATGGTTAAAGCAGGATCAAGGCGGAGGGGAAGGTGCACACACTTTTAAACAACCAGGTCTTAGGAGAATTCACTCACTATCATGAGGACGGTACCAAAGGGATGGTGCTAAACCATTTGTATTAGTCTGTTTTCACACTGCTTTGAAGATACTACCTGAGACTGGGTAATTTATAAACAAAAGAGATTTAATTGACTCACAGTTCTGCATGGCTGAAGAGGCCTCAGGAAACTTACAGTATGGTGGAAGGCAAAGGAGGAGCAAGGCATGTCTTACATGTCAGTAGGAGAGAGAGCGAGAGCAGGAGAACCTGCCACTTATAAACCATTCAGATCTCATAACTCCCTCACTATCATGAGAACAACATGGAGGAAACAACCTCCATGATCCAATCACCTCCCGCCAGGTCCCTCCCTCGACACGTGGGGATTATAATTCAAGATTGGAGGGACACAGAGACAAACCATATCATCATTCATGAGAAATCCACCCTCATAATCCAATCAGCTCCTACCAGGCCCCACCTCCAACACTGGGGATTGCAATTCAACATGAGATTTGGATGGGGACACAGATTCAAACTATATCATACCCTATGAATTTCCTCTCATTTTTAAAATGACATAACTGAGTATTTTAAGTTACTCATCCAAAGCAACAGCTAGCCACTGCTAGAGCTAACATTTGAACCCAGCATTCAGTTCCAGAACTGTGGTAGACTTCTATTTGCCAAATATTCCTGATCCCTCCTTAGCCCCACCTTCTGGGCACATCACAGGTGTATTAGTCTGTTCTCACACTGCTAATAAAGACATACCTGAGCCTGGGTAATTTATAAAGGAAAGAGGTTTAATTGACTCACAGTTCCACATGGCTGGGGAGGCTTACAATCACAGCAGAAGGCAAATGAGGAGGAAAGTCATGTCTTACATGGCAGCAGGAAAGAGAGCTTGTGCAGGGGAACTCCCCTTTATAAAGCCATCAGATCTCATGAGACTTTTTGACCATCAAGAGAATGGCAAAGAAAAGACGCGCCCCCATGATTCAATTACCTCCCACCAGGTCCCTCCCACAACACATGGGAACTATGGGAGCTATAATTCAAGATGAGATTTGGGTTCAGACACAGCAAAACCATATCAACAGGACTACATTTCTTGGGCTCTGGTATGTGGTGGGGCCTTGTGACTGGTGCTGGGCAATGAGTTGTGAACAGAGGTAATGTATACCACTCATTACCCAGGCTGAGCCAATGTGCATTCCCCCAGAATGCACTGTGCCCCTCTGCCATGCTCCCTGGCAATATTCCAGAAAGTTCCCGCCTGAGTCCCAGAATATGGATGACAATGACAAGCGGGCTATCACCTCAGCTTCTGGTGATAGATACAGAGTGTAAGAAATACACTTTCATTGTCTTAATCCATTAAGATGTGGGGTAATTGCCATAAGAGTGAGGAAGACAGCTAGTTTTGAAGGAAGAGAAAGGACAAAGCTTATGAAGGGATTTCTGGGGCGACTATCTATGCTCTATTTCCCAACCCCAGTGCTGGTTACAGGGACATTAGCTTTCTAATAATATGATAAATATTTGTTTTGTGTGGGTTTTTGTATCTGTGTTTTATTTGACATGAAAAAGTTACAAAATTTTTGAGGGTTATTACCACACCCTAATGCAACCAATGCTGACTGATACACCATCGTGGTCCCTTTTATACCATGCTTTCTTATGTCTCAGTTATCCCCCTTCTGCTTCAATGTCAACAAATTTCTATCTTCTGAGATATGAGAACTAAAACCTTTGTTTTTTCTGATAAGTCTAAGTCTCTTAATGGAAAGGACAAAGTAGAAATTTGAAATGAAACATGAAATGCATTATGGAGGCAAAAAGTCTTCAAATCTGCCTTGTCTAGAATTTCCTTAGGGATTATGGCTTCATTACAAAAGGCAAGACATGATTGACCGTGAAATAGAGAATACCAATATTGTACCTCACCTGAACCCTCTCTCTGAGTCTACTTTTCCCTCTTCCAGATCCCACAACACAACTCCTTATGCTTAATTTTTAATGCGTGGCACTTTTTTTTTTTTTTTTTTTTGAGTCACCCAGGCTGGAGTGCAGTGGTACAATCTCATGCTCACTGCAAGCTCCGCCTCCCAGGTTCATGCCATTCTCCTGCCTCAACCTCCCTAGTAGCTGGGACTACAGGCATATGCCACCACACCCTGCTATTTTTTTTGTATTTTTAGTAGAGACGGGGTTTCACCATGTTGGCCAGAATGGTCTCGATCTCCTGACCTCATGATCTGCCCGCCTCGGCCTCCCAAAGTGCTGGGATTACAGATGTGAGCCACCACGCCTGGCCCAATGCATGACACTCTTATTAGTTGTACACACAGAAGGGGGGCAAATTAAGATATTAGCTTCATGAGAGATATGTAGTGAGGAAGGCTCACCCAAGGCAGAAGGTCTTGATTACTTTCAGCTTGTTCTTATTGGCAAATGTCTGAAAGATATTCAAAGGAAGGCTCTAACACATCTACAGAAAAGCCAGGGTACAAAGGGCAGAGGGGAACTATAATGTCTTTCCCCTGCCATGAACCTAGCTCAAGCAATAAAGGTGGCACTTGTGACATAACGGAGCTTGGAAAGACAGGGAGTCACTAGACATTGTGCCAAAACAACTCCCACACCCCAACCAATGTTAGCCATAGAGAGGCAGGATGCTTTCCTTCTGGGGCCCTCAGCTAGTATGATATTCTATAACCCATTCCCCTTCTATGTATGTCCTATCCTAAGTAAATCCATCATTCCAAGGGAAATGACAAAGACTGCCAGTTCTTTTATAAAAAAAATTATTGTTTGGGGGTTTTTTTGTTTGTTTCATTACTGATCTACTCATCTACAAAAGTTGTCTGCAGTTTCAACTGTATTTTAGAAATCTTGCCCTCTTGGCCAGGCATCATAGCTCACGCCTGTAATCCCAGCACTTTGGGAGGCTGAGGCAGGTGGAACATGAGGTCAGGAGTTTGAGACCAGCCTGGCCAACATAGTGAAACCCCATCTCTACCAAAAATATAAAAAATTAGCCGGGCATGGTGGCAGGCACCTGTAATCCCAGCTCATCGGGAGGCTGAGGCAGGAGAATTGCTTGAACCCGGGAGGCAGAGGTTGCAGTGAGCCAAGATCACACCATTGCACTCCAGCCTGGGTGACTCCATCTCAAAAAAAAAAAAAAAAAGAAAGAAAGAAAGAAAAGAAAAAGAAAGAAAGAAAAAGAAATCTTGCCCTCTTGAAAACCAACTCCCAAACCAAGTCTCAGATTCTTATCACCCTCCTGCAAAGCAAACTGCTGAGTATTCACTCCAGATTCAGCCCATTGAGGGTCCTCTGTCAGCACTTGGAGGCTGTTGACCAACAACTATTTCCCAAGCTCTGTGCATGCTAATCTAACCTCATTAAGCCAACGCAAGAAGCTATGTGATTGATTTATCCTGTATAATAAAACCAGGCTATTACTCACGGGGCAACCTGGCACATTATCTGGTCCCTTCTGCAAGTGATAGCAAACCAGCAACACAATAAACTGCCTTGCTATTTCAGGAGAGATAAATTGCTAATCTGTGGTTGTCATACCATAAATAGATTTTCATTATAGTCTGGGGCAACACTAAACTTCAAGGTCCTGTAATTATAATCCATTGATTTTTTATTGTCACCCACTAAAAGCAAAAGCATAAAATATTATCATTTTAACACCAAGTTCCAGTTGAGTGTGAACCCTGCTGCTGTAAATTACAGGTGGTAACCAACAGATTAAGCCAGTGACTCCCTTCTCCCTCATACCCGGAAACATGCCCAAGAGAAGCCAACACCAGGGATAAATCATTTACAAAAGCATCAAAACAGGCCATCTTTTCCAAGCACAAGAGTCTGCCCTTTCTCTCTCATGGCATTTCTCTCTTTCTACCAAACATCTTAGTTGTTTGCAAGAGATTAAACAGCATACCAGTACAGTTTACAGACTCAGGAGGCAAAATGCTTTACTTTGAATCCTGGATCCTCTTATTCTTAGTTGTATAATCTTGAGCAGCTGTGCCTTGGTTTTCTCCTCTGTGAAATGGGTAAGTTAATGAACGTGCTTACCTACCTTGCAGTGTTATTATGATGACTAAATGAGTTAATTCACGTCAAGCACTTAAAACTGTACCTGCACAGAGAAAGCATTCAATGCTTGTAAGGTATCATTCTTATTACCATTATGATTATCACATGAAAGAAAGTATGCGTGACTGTCATTCCTTGCCTTCTAGACTGTAAGTCACTTTTTAGTAGGAAACTTGTTTTAGACATCTTTTAAAATATATATTTAGATACTAAGACTCTGAACTTATTAAAGGCAAATTCTGGAATTAACTAAACTTGAGGTCCCATGGGCCCAGCAGCATGCCTGTGGGGCTCACACCCAACTGGATCTTGGTGTTAAAGGTATAATGTTTTATGCTTCTGCTTTTAGATGGAGATATACTCTCTCTCTCTCTCTCTATATATATATATGTATATATATATATATCTCCATATCTCCAGAGAGAGAGATATACTCTCTCTCTCTATATATATATATATATCTCCATCTAAAAGCAGAAGCATAAAACATTATACCTTTAACATCAAGATCCAGTTAGGTGTGAGCCCCACAGGCACGCTGCTGGGCCCATGGGACCTCAAGTTTAGTTAATTCCAGAATTTGCCTTTAATAAGTTCAGAGTCTTAGTATCTAAATATATATTTTAAAAGATGTCTAAAACAAGTTTCCTACTAAAAAGTGTATATATTATATATACATATATATGTATATGTATATATATACATATATATGTATATAGTATATATACATATATACGTATATATTATATACATATACATATATATGTATGTGTGTGTGTGTATATATATATATATAGAGAGAGAGAGAGAGATAGTATTAAACAACTACTGAGTGAATAGAAGCTGAAAGTAATTTCCCACTTAGGAAGAAGTCATTTTGACTATGAGACTAAGCCCCTAAGTGAACTGTGATTCCCACACAGAGTTACTGTAGAAAGGATTTCCACATCAAATAGAAGGCTGAACCAGAGGACCTTTAATAACTTTTATCAGTTGAGACTGTGAGATTCAATGACTCCATGACACTTGCAGATTCAGCTTCAGATTTCAGCCACTTTACGGGAAAAAGAGACACATCGAAATCTTGATCCTGGGACTTGCAACCCCACAGTGGCACTTCTCCAAGAAATGGATGGTTTTCACCTGTGGGAAATAAAATAAGTATGAAGGTTTTTAACAATGGGAAAAAAGAGAAGGATCATCTAGCAGTGATTATAACCTAGACGGCCTAAGACTTATCTCTAAAAGGACCCAAAGCAATGAACTTTCTCCTCGTGTATAAAAAAGGCCTTTATGCCCTATATTCTCATCATTGAAAGAGGTAGACAACAGGAGGGGGGCAAAATATGGCCTTCCAGATGTGTCAGGGTTGTGATAAGTCATGTTTAAACTTTACCCAAAGTGAAATAAAGTGTCAACAGAAACTCCTGTCCAAACTCTCTGATCAGGTCAGGCAAACAACCAATCGAAAAAAAATCAATCAAATGTGAAAGGTGGCCCAAAGGGGTGGGAATGCTTAACTCCGGGATTCCCATAGAAGCCAGGTCTATTTAGCAACATGTTTCTTGCCAGCTGCTGCTTCTTCTTGTGGTCCTGAAACAGCCAGAAAGCACACCAGAGGGTGTCCTTTCATGAGCTGGTTTGACCCTGAGCAGGCTGAGAAGTTGGTGGCATTTGCCAATGCCATGAAGAAGGAAGGATTCTGGGATGGATGAGCTCAAAACTGATTGTCTGATCAGCCCCAGGGTCAGTGCTTTGAGAAGAGAGATGGCCTACACTCCTAAGAGGAATGGGAAATTTAGCCTTGATCTGGAATTCTATAAATGCTCAAAGAAATTAGTTAGTTCTTGAAGGTGAAAGAGGAGAGCAAAAATGTCTAAGTACACCTGGCAGAGTGATAGCAATATGCTTCCACATGGCCTGTCCAGTTGGAAACAGACTGCATTTCCCCAGGGGTAAGGAGTCAGCAGGAATCAGACAGAAGCTTGAAGCCCAGCCAGACAGACTGGTGTTTAGGACAGGATTACAACTGCAAGAAGGAGGTAAAGTATATATAAATCAGAAACGGGAGAAAGGATCCAATCTTATGAACGGAATAAATATGGCACAATTCAATGGGTTTTGTGGACAAGAAGGTGTTTGGATCTTACCTTCCACAATAAATCAAATTCTAGACCCCTAGTGCAGATGGAACTCTTAAAGCATCACCATTCTATCTGGGTACGCCCAGGAACCAAATGGGCTGATGATTTCAGCTAGATAAGACTGGAAGACAGCAAGGACTTGGAAATGTACTCACAGACCCTCCTACCTGTGATAACTGACTTCAGAGCACACCTTCATTCCCACCTTTCAATATTTTAACATGGGACTGAGACTGGGACAGAGGTTAATGAGGCATCTCAAGCCAATCAAGAACTAGATCCACATAACTGCATTTGATGGGGAATAAAAATTACTACAAATAAAAAAAAAAGTGTATATACGTTAACCAAGTAGCTATAATTCTAGGGTCTTATTTTTAAGGAAAAAAAATGCATTAAAGGTAGAAAAGGAGAAACGTAGGTGGAGGGAGAGGAAGAAAGCTGGAGAGGAAGGCATTTTGAACATCTATCACCATTATATTGGGAACTTCACATGAACCATCTCATTTACCTCTCACAAAATCTATGAGACTGAGACAATGCTGCTTATTGTGGCATTGTTAATCATAGCGAAAAATTGAAAACAGCCTTCTTGTATACTGCTAAGAGTGAGTAAGCACTATACTGCACCCTCACAATGTTTTACCACAGAGCCTTTAAAACTGTTTAAAAAGAATTCTGTCCTGATAGGCAATGTTCATAGTACAATGGTAGTAGAAGTATATAAAATTGATTATGAAATACAATTACCAAAATAATTATATATTTTACTTGTTTATATGTGTGTATGTATGCAGTATAGCTGTATCTTAATGTATCCACATGTTTATTAAAAAATTAGTGTTATAAATGGGTGGTGGGATCATGAATTATATTTATTTTCTTCCTTACTCTTTTCTATGCTTTCCAAAATTTTACAATGAGCATAACTACTTTTATAATAAGACAATGAAAATCTTTAATATAAATATCTTATTTACCATATGCTGTTAATGCTAATATCCGAACATACAGCACTTTGCTAAAACACCATCATCAAAGGAATTGACAGGGCTATATTTGTCAAACAATGACAAACTACAGTCAATTGGAAAACACCTAAAATATGTCAATAAATGCTCTGCTGCTATCGGCCTTGCAATATACTTTATCTAGTCTCATAAAAAAACAACATCACGAGGTGTATGACCCAAATATATATTCAATGTGTTTCTAGTTTGAAAATAATATGCCCTGATAATGTTCTCCATTGCTATTGAGACTACTTTGCAACTAGAAACATTTGCTTAGAAAATGATTAAAATCATATATGTGTTGTTATTCCCACTTTTAAAAATCTAAATAGTAAGTTGTAGTTTGTAGCATGTTTTATTAATCAATACCAATCCTAAGATAATAAGCCTAAGATAAAGAGTGTCATAAACATTTTAATAAGAACATATGGTGCGGGAAATTGACAGAGCGAGGCCTTTGAAGGGCGGTTTTCTTTCTCTAAAGTAAGGTCATAAAAGGCCTTGTGAGATGAAAATAGATTGGGTAGGACCCGGTGGTCCATCACTGAGTGTGGCAGGCAGCGGGTGGCTTCCTTCCTTCTGCTTAACTCTATAGCCCACCTGTGCCCTCATCAATGGCCTGGGACTCTAAGTCAGAGAGGGCTGAAAAGTGCTAATGAGACAAACTGGAAGGCAAATCATATTTAATGCCAAGAGACGTAACTGATTTGGAGTTTAGCAGCTATAAAATCATGACTATTCCAAGATTGTCCAGATAGGAGACTTTTCATTATATTCAAGAGTTTAGATTTAGGCAAGTAGGGTTATGTTATCTAGAGGACTCCATCTTGTTAAATACTCAAGTGTGTTTCCAAGGAAGAGTATACAATATCTTGCTTGGAATATTACCATGGATAAGGTAGATATTAAGAGTAAATGATTGCCTACACACAACCATTTGAAAAGCAGTAAAAGAGACCTGCAACCAAAAGTGTTTTCTTCCTTAAAGTATTATGATACCTAGGGTTTCACCACTGGAAAATTGAGCTAGGCATTTTTTTTTTCAAGAACCCCACTTAAAAAGGCTAATAGAGTTGCTAGTGGTAACACAAGGCAATGAGTTGCTGACATTTGGCCACAAAACAACAAATTAGTGTGTGCTCCTCCATAGATGCAGATATCTGAAATAGCCAGAACACTGCTCAGAGAAAAGGGGAGAGTCTCCAGAAGAAAAAAGACACCAAAAAATCTGCAAATGATGGAAGGAGAAGTAGTCCATGGGAAGCAATGTTGAAAACTGCATAATCCTCAGTCTCACCTTGGGTGGCTCCTGCGTTTGGTTCTCCAAGGCAGCAGGAGGGATGAAATAGTCATGAACATTCCCTTCAGATCCAGAGTTTCTGCATCCAGTTATTACATCCATTGCAAGTCTCTTAGTGACCTCCTTTCCATTTCTCACACAGAAATGTGTGAGATGACACATTGTGAATGGACACAGGACCCACCAGAAGGGGAGGCAGACATCTTTTGAAACCAATCTTGATAAAGGAGGTGCTTCCTTTTTACCCCATAGTCAGCCAATTTGTTGCCTATAAGCTAAAAACCAAACCCAAATACTGAATTTGAAACAGCACAATGACCACCACCATCTGAGCTCTCTGGAACCTACAGGTGCTAAACAGGGTTTCTCAACCACAGCACTACTGACTTTTGGAACCAGTTAATCCCTTGTTGTGGGGCAAAGGGCTGACAGCTTTCCTGCACAGCGTAGGGATTTTAGTGGCATCCCTGGCCTCTACTCACTGGTTTTCCCCTAGATGAGAACCACTGCACTAAATGAACAGAAATCTTTATTCTCAAGAAATGCAGGCTACATAAGTGCAGTCCCATCTCATTCAATGCTTTGTGCCAAAGTTCCCCACTGGACTTGCAGCATGATTATAAACTCAGGGGTAACAGCAATGGATGCCTCTTCCAGGTCTATGCAAAAGCTTAAACAATAAAAAGACAATTCCCATTACTAGGAGAGACCCTCCCAAGAAGACCATCGGCCGATAAGTCCAAAAGCCGTTGGGTTCTCCGCATGTGTGGTCCTAATTAGGAGATCTGGGTAGCATTTGTAAACAAGGCATCTACATCTTTGTCTAACTGACTAGTTATCATCTAGTCATACCCAAAGTTAGTATGGGTAGTTATCATCTCCATAGGGCACATCTCAGTTGACTCATAGCAGAATCACCATAAACATCTCTATGATTCCCCATGGTATATTGTCACTCTGATCCCTGGCTGGGTTTGAGAACATATAAAAGATAGTATAAAGACTCTCTATCCCATCCTGGTACCATCTTGCAGTGGCTCATCTGGAGTTAGAACCTACCTATCTCTTGTCTTCAGAGTCGACGAGGTACCTTGGAATCAAAGACCATAAAAGTCAACGCTGGAAAGAACATAAAAAACCACCCAATCAGCCCCTCATTTCACAGCGAAATTGGAAAGGGTTATCAGCTAAAAATGGACTGATCTAGTTCATAGCACTAAGGAAAAAATAGCCTCAAAGCAAACAGAAACCTCAAACCAATGACAGTCAATCCTGCTTGGGTGGCTCTAGCTCTTTGCACGAAAGCAGTAAAGCCCTCAAACATTTTTTTTCTTTTAATATTTTTAACTTGAAAAACTAAACATGCTCTATAGATCATTTTTGAAACTCCAAATGTTTAGAAAGGCAAGCTTTTTTTTTTTCTTCACTCTGAGAGCACTAGACAGACTGGTAGAAAAGGGGGAGGCAAAGGTGGATTATTTTTTAAGCCATTCAGTTATCCCCACTTTCTCTGATCCTTTCCCCTCCCCACACCATCCCCTGCTGTCATTTATCAAGACTGCTCCAATCCTGTGGAATTCCACTCATTCTTCATCAGGGCTTTGACCTCCTCCAATCAAACAAGCAAGGTACATTCTGGGAGAGCACTAATTCCAGGGTATCGGGGGTGCAGAGGAGGAAACAATCGATGCTCCAGGACTTTCCCACGCTTAGTGGAATCAATTTTATCGGTGTTTGGACACTGGGTGTCAAGGCTGATCAAATGGAAGCCAAAGGTTCTGTGGGGGAGGGACTGACAGAGGCTGCTGCTGAGGCTTCAGTCATGGGACAGCTTCCTGGAAGGGGCTGGTTCCCTCAAGTCCAACTCATTCGGAGGGACATGAGGATCACACTCCGCCAGCGCAGGTGCTGAGGGACCCTCCCTCTAAGATGTGAAAAAGACCCCAAGCAAAGTTCCCAATGTGCCCTCTCTGAACCTTAGAAAACCACAAGGAAATATGGATTGGTTCCAGAAAAAGGCAGATGCCACAGGCACTGGGCCCTGCCTTCATGATTGCATCAAAACTGTTCACGCAGCTGCCTTCTCTCAATTATCCAAGAGCTGTTAGTCTTCATGAGTCTTGTCCAAATCTTTTGCCTTTTCTCTTCCTTTGGCTGTTTCCTGGGATCGTGATGATTACTGCTCTCATCCAAGGTGAGCAGAAGGTGAAATTCAAACCGGTCACGCTGCTGCCTGATAGAATGTTTGGAAAGAGAAGGCAGGTGAAGCTGCTGCCTCAGTGGAGACCCTGACCTTCTACTTGCTGTCCCTCCCACTTTCTCAAGGGCACCAGTCTATGCTACACCTCTGAGCTGTGTTCACGTTGCTTCATCATTCCATGGCCCTTTGTCCCCCAACCCTTGCCATCTACTGAATATCCCTCCTGATAGCAGGACTCAGTTCATGCTCCTGGGTGAAGCTGTCCCTAATGTGCCCTAGTAAGTTGCCTCTCCTTCAACTCTGTTCCCATTCTGCCAGAAATAAAGTGACTATAATTTTTTGTTAATGTTTGAGCTCCTCTGAAGGCAGATTCATCTTTACCTGATTCATCTTCACGTTCCCTGGTCCCAGCACAATGGGTAGTATATACTAGACGTTCTATAATTATTTGATGAGCACATTAATCTGTAGATTTTTATAATCAAGATTCTTTCTACTCCTTATAATTCCAGAAACTGGGGCCTTAAGTGGGTGCAAATGTTTGTCTAAACCAATATATTGACTGCTCTACAAGAAAATGCTGGTGTGGTCCTTCAGATATTCTGCCAGGTGCCTCCCCAGCTAATCCCTGACCGTAGCCTCAGCCCAACTGCTCTGAAGCTTCTAGTACCTGCATGGCTGGACAAGGGACACTGGGATCACCACCCACAACCCTGCATGCTGCAATCTTCTTCCCACACCAACCCCACTCCCTCTGCCCCAAGCAAGAGGACTATGCAAACGAGAGAAGGCCTAGGATCTCAAGTCCCAGTGACTCACCTGCCAGCTCTAGGCATACATATATGACCTGTAGACTTCATATTAAATCATCCTCTTCCTGATACCAAACATCCTTATGGATGACTGGTACATCCTCTGGTAATCCAAAAATGTCCTACATACCTGTGTGATGTAGTAAGCTACTGTCTCCCAGCTCCCAAACCTCCAATACCCTGCTCTGGGACGCTAAAAGAGTCTCTGCAAATCATGTTTTTCCTTTGTTAGTTGCTTCTAATACATAGATTCTGGCAATAGGGGACACTAGAGGGAGATTGGAATCAGGAGAAGGCAGAATGCATTTCCCCACTTTTTTTTACTTGCTGCTCCCGCCAGTGCTACCTAGCAGCAATACTTCATCCTTACAACAGCAGTTGGATACAGCCCCCATCTCCTAGAGTCAGCCTCAAAGTGCTTTCTCAGAGGTGCAAGCTCTAGGAAGTCAGTATTGCTCCTTCCTTAGATATTTGAATTCCAGCTCTATAAGATCCCTCCTTCAATCTCCTGGGATGCCATCAGCAGCCATATAGGGCCTCCCCCTCAGAGGCTGGCCTTCAACTCCTCAAGGCCCTTCCTCTGATCCTTTAGGTTGCGATAGACCTAATCTTTTCTCTTATTCCCCAGCCCTGGTAGGGGTAGCTTCTTCCTGCAGTTACTATCTCTATGTTATCTCATTGTTCCCATTTCATTACTTCAGCCTTCCAAAAAGGCTGAAATATATATAACCAACTTCCTAAATTAAATCCCCTCTGTTGAAACACCTAATGTGCTTTCTGTATTCCTGCATGCACCTTAACTAACACAATATCCCAAAATTCTTTCCGGTTGTTACCTAAGGGAGAAATCTGAAAATCAACTCAACATAATGCTTAGGAAACAACAGGTGCTGGAGAGGATGTGGAGAAATAGGAACACTTTTACACTGTTGGTGGGACTGTAAACTAGTTCAACCGTCATGGAAGACAGTGTGGCGATTCCTCAAGGATTTACAACTAGAAATACCATTTGACCCAGCCATCCCATTACTGGGTATATACCCATAGGATTATAAATCATGCTGCTATAAAGACACATGCACACGTATGTTTATTGCAGCACTATTCACAATAGCAAAGACTTCAAACCAAATGTCCATCAATGATAGACTGGATTAAGAAAATGTGGCACATATACACCATGGAATACTATGCAGCCATAAAAAGGATGAGTTCATGTCCTTTGTAGGGACATGGATGAAGCTGGAAACCATCATTCTCAGCAAACTATTGCAAGGATAAAAAACCAAACACCACATGTTATCGCTCATAGGTAGGAAT
Source organism: Pongo abelii (assembly GCF_028885655.2). Taxonomy (NCBI): domain Eukaryota; kingdom Metazoa; phylum Chordata; class Mammalia; order Primates; family Hominidae; genus Pongo; species Pongo abelii. The sequence continues at coordinate 87,455,396 of NC_072004.2, forward strand.
TGAACAATGAGAACACTTGGACACAGGAAGGGGAACATCACACCCTGGGGCCTGTCGTGGGGTGGGGGGAGGGGGGAGGGATAGCATTAGGAGATATACCTAATGTAAATGACGAGTTAATGGGTGCAGCACACCAACATGGCACATTTATACATATGTAACAAACCTGCACGTTGTGCACATGTACCCTAGAACTTAAAGTATAATTTAAAAATAATAATAAAAAAACAAAAAACAAAATGGCAGCAGAGTTTAATTCACGTATTTCACTATGGTTTTGATACTAGTGAATACTAGTATCAAGTATACGTTGAACAAATATCAAAGTATACTTGTCCAAAGTTATTTGGACAAGCCTACAACGTCCTTGAGTTTTCTAGTCTTGAAACCACAGTGGGAGCAGATAATCTCCGCTTCTTGCTCTGTCTTAAAAATGCAGCAAAAAGACAGTCCACATAAAAGAGCTTTAAGGTCTATGTTAGAAAAGCACCATCAGCAATACGTAACTACTTTGACTAACAACAGGCTGCAAAGACACTCCCTAGTTTTGATCTCAATAGGCTCTGCAAAACAGTTCTTTCACCGATGCCAACCACACAGGAAATATTTCAGAGCTGCTGCTTTGTGGAAGGTTCACACCTTGATGGGAAGAGGTTTAAATCTCCCATTTCCTGTATTGATAAGAGCATGATCACCTATTTTCAAAATAAGGTTCATTCTCAAATGTTGCAATGCCAGGCAGGCCATCCTCTCTGCTGGGAGAAGTACTTGTTGGAGGGTGTCAGTTTTGAGAAAAGGATGAGAAGCAGAGGGAAGGGAAACAGTGGAGTAAGGACAGGAAGAATTTTTTTTTCATGTTTGGAGCTATGCCAAGGTGTTATATTTCCATTAAGAATGGCTAGATCTGGAAGAAACTTGATGGATTAGTGGAAAGTGGAGGTGGGGAGAGAAGGCGGCACCATCAATTGCTGAAATTGGCCCCAGACAGGTTTCCTCATTGTTCTGCCAATTGGTTTTGCAATAAATTGGAGGAAATTTGGCGAGATATTCAACCAGGGCATGGACAGTGTACTAGGACCAAAATAAACAACGGTGAATAACTTGGCAGTTTTTCATTGGATATTTCAGAAGTGAGTTATGAGACACCAAGTTGTGAGTTATTTCTTACAAGTTTACATAGTGAGAATTAAAATAAGGCGACAGATGACAAGTTTTGCTCTTAAAATTTGGGAGACAAATACCAAATAGGAAATCTGGTTACAAAACATACAATGACCTGGAGAAGAAAAACAGAATAAGGTCAAATATTTGAGATGACATAGCACATAGTCAACATATTGAACTCAAAGGATTTACCCCAGAAACTCCACATACAGAAACTACCCAGAATATCTAGTAACTTAGGATATTTTTTTTTCTGGAAAAAGATATTCCTCATATGCAGCCATTGCTGTATTTTCTGGAATGAGTATCTATCAATTAACAGAGATTTTTAATAATTTGTTTACTGTGAACTCTTTTGGAAATTTGGTGAAGTCTATGGACTTCTTTTTAGAATTACATGTGTAAATGCATAACTTGAAACACACCGAATTATAAAATCAATTATATGGCAATGCAGTTGCAATCTAAAAATATTTAGAAAATAAAATTGTGAAACATAACACATATGCTTCCTTATTAATGCCTCCAATAACAAGACCTGAAGGTGGGTCTACTAACTACCATAATTTTGAAGCAGTGAAGACTATAGATGATATCTTGAGATTTTTACAACACTGCAGTGTGATATAAAAATACCTATGATTTTTGTCAGTGATAAAGCCTTAGTTATGACCAATACTATCGTGTCTTGTCACATACACTTGTGATGGAAAGAAATACTACATTTCAAATAGAGGTTAGAAAAAATAAAGATGTAATTTTTTCCTATCCTGACTTAAGGATTCCAAGAATTCTATTCATAGATCCTGTTTGTAGGGATCTATGCACACTGAGCTAAGGATTCATGGACAACTCTTAGACCTAAATATTCACATGATTTTTAAATAACCTTTTTTTTCTATTTCCCCAAAAGATTTACTCTATTCATTCCAAACAAATGGTTTCCTTCTAACATAAATCGGGTAAGACCACACCCTTATTAAAGACTTGGAATGAACCCAAATGCCCACAATGATAGACTGGATAAAGAAAATGTGATACATATACACCATGGAATACTATGCAGCCATAAAAAAGAATGAGATGCTGTCCTATACCGAGGCGTGGATGACACTGGAAGCCAGTATCCTCAGTAAACTGACACAGGAACAGAAAATCAAACACTGCATGTTCTCATTCATAAGTGGGAGCTGAACAATGAGAATACACGGACACAGGGAGTGGAACAACATACACCAGGGGCCTGCCAGGGGGTGCGGGGGGAGGGAGAGCATCAGGACTAATAGCTAATGCATGCAGGGCTTAATACCTAGGTGATGGGTTGATAGGTGCAGCAACCCACCATGCCACACATTTACCTATGTAACGAACCTGCACATTCTACACAGGTATCGTAAAGCCTAAAATAAAACAAAATGTAAAAATTAAATAAATAAAAAATAAAATAAAATATTTAAAAAAACACTTTTATGTTTTACGGTTTCAGATCTCAGGGGTAATATAAAGATATCTCACTGGTAAATATGGGAAGAATAAAATAAAATAAGGGGGAAAAAAATTCTTGCGGGCACTCGTTCTACGTTGTGTTCTAGGTTTTTCACATCGTATTTATATAGCTCAGAGCCACAACAGGAAGCAGATGGCACATTCAAAAAGGGATGATTTAAGAAAGGTTGATTTACAGAGGTGCGGTATAGGGAAATCACAAAAGACAACGCAGTAACCTGGGGCTTGCCATTTTTAGACTCAAAAGGACAAACAGAGGCAGCAATTACTTGATCCAATTAGTGAAAGGACAAGTTGAGTTGGCCAGCTTTAGAGAGTCAATGATCTTCACTCGGGGGAAACAGCCAACCCAAAATGGCTTCTCACGTAGGAAGCCACTGGAGAAAATACCCTAATCTTACTTTCCTTCCCTTTTCCTGCCTCTTGCCAGGGTTCTCCACTGAGTGAACTCAACCAGGAGCCAAAGGACATGGAAACCCATTGATGTCCCTCCCAGGACAAGGTGGATGAACAGAAATTGATCTGAAATGACAAATGGAAGAAATACAATGCAATGTTGATGAAATTTCATCCTCTGCCCCTCTTTCCTCCACCTCTCTCACCCCTTGTTCGTAGATACTTTTCACCATGGACATCCCAAAGCTTCCCAAATATACCACTTCTTTCAGTTGTCTACACATTAACACAGTCTACACTAGTATACCATTTGCCTCTTCCTCTAGTTGAGCTCCTAGTTCTGTCCTTACTTCACGTTCAGGATCAAGCTCAAATGTCACCTCCTCTTGGAAGCCTTCTTCAATATTCCACAGTGATTTTCATCCATGCTTGCCTCTGTGTTTCCCCAGCACATGCATCACTGCAACATTCCCCAAAGCATTTGCCTAAGAACATGAGTCCTGAAAGGTGTTATTAGGTGGAACATGAAATATCAGGATACCTTCCAGTATTTTGGAAGGTGATACCTTTCTACATTGCAGCAATTACCAAATTCCTGTAGTCTCTAAATGAAAAGCCCCCAGAATGAAGGGGCAGATTTGTCTGAAGAATTATTCAGATAGCAGTGCAAGGGAGAAGCAAAAATAGGAAGAGACTGTGCCTTTGTTGGGTACAAGGTATATCAATTATATAGCACTGCATAAATACACAGAGAACAAGATTCTTCCTCTAAATCACAATCCTGGTCCTCATAGAATAGACCGTAAGGAATATGCTTATTTAAAATAAGAAAATATCAATTGCATGTAACTTCAACGAGAGCAGGAAGGTCAGGCCAATCAGTTTATAAGGAGTGAAAAAGTCTAAGAGACCAGATGGCACAGAGACAGGAAGCCAGAGAGATGAAGACAAAAGTTCGTTGGTAATATCGGCAATTCTATAGCTATATTTTCGTTGTCTAAAACTTATTTTTTATAAACACAGCCATTTCACATTGTGCACATATTATTTCTTCCTTCTGATAAAAATCTGTTTAAAAAACAGTCCTACTTTTGAAAAATGTTAGGCTATCTTACAGAACAAAATAAAAAGTCTCTTAAACTTCAATGTTTATTGCTAAGTGAAAGAAAACAATCTGAAATGCTCTATGCTATATGAGTTCAACTATATGACATTCTGAAAAGAAAGCAAACATTGGAGACAGTAAATAGGTGAGTGGTTGCCAGAAGTTGGGGGAAGGGAGGCATGGATAGGTGAAGCAGCGGGATTTTTAGGGCAGTGAAAGCACTCTGTATGGTATTATAATAGTGGATGCATGTCATTAGACATTGGTCCAAACCCATAGAATATACAACACCCAGAGTGAACCCTAATGGAAACTATGGGCTCTGGGTGATAATGATGTGTCAGTGTAGGCCCATTGGTTGTGAGGAATGTACCACTCTGTGGGGCGTGTTAATAGTGGAGGAGGCTGTGCATGTGTGTGGGGGCAGGGGGCTACAACAGTTACAAAAAGTATAATCACTCTCTTTACTTTTTGCTCAATTTTGCTGTGAACCTAAAACTGCTCTAAAAAATACAGTCCAGTTGTTTTTCTTTAAAAAGAGAACAATTAAAAAGAAAAACAAAGTCTCCTCTTCCCACATTCTCCAATTTCCATAAGGAAAGGAGAACAGCACCCTCATGGGCTAAGCACAACTGCAGCCATGTCCCTGAGAGTGAGGTGGGATGTAATCCATAGAAAATTGGAGGACCTTGACTCTGCCATGTCCTCCCCACTAGATCTGCGTCTACCAGAAACTTTTTATGTCTTGTTCCTAGTCAGTAGGGGGTTTGTTCACGTAGCTCCTAACCCTATGTTTTTCTCACTTTACAGAAATGTCCCACCCCAAAGCAGCAATGGTACCTGAACCACCTCAGTCCCTGGTGGACACTATTTTTCATACACACCTTGAGGAATGCCCTGGAGGAATCGCTTGGCAATCATCAGACGAGAAATGCTCATGGTAAATTGTGGATTTCTTCTTTAGCTCCTTTGGGGGATGTTACGGATATCATGCCTCCATGGCCAGACTGTTAGGAAAGTTTAAAATCAGAGGTGATTACCAGGGAGTGGGTACCTGGAGCAACCTGGAAGCAGGGCGCTGAGACCTGTCACACACAGTCAGGAACTCCATCAGCAGCTGATGTTGGCAAGGCCCTGAGACCTTTCCAAAATACCAAAAGCAAATTCATCTCTTCCAAATGAGCTTCCCTAAACTTGGTTATTAGAGCCTGACCAGTTCAGACGGCTGGGTTCATGGAAATGAAAACCATTTTTCTTGTGACCAACTCAGAGTTTCCAGTCTAACAGCCACAGCAAGTAGCTTGATCTCTTTTCTACTCAAGTTCACAAAAAGGCAACAGGTCCTCAGAGGGTTGAGCATGTCTGCATTTTCATAAGAGGAAATAAAACAGAGGTAATATGCAGTAATGAAAATCCTTTGGGGGCACTGGGAACTCAGATCACTTACTTTCTATGTGCAGGTCCTGACTTCTCTGCACCTTGACTTTTCTATCTGTAAAACACACCTAGCAAACTTGACTTCTAAGCGTGTGATGTGATATAGCTAAAGAAGTCCCAACAAAGCTGGGAATTGTTCATCCCTTGAGATTATCCACTCATGTTGCTCCCTGTGTCTCTTACTCTCCTCTACACATCTATGCATTGCCAACTTAGCATACTTGCAAACAGCTATAAAAACTGAATCTGGATCTCTCGGATCCTTCCACAAATTTTTAGATATAGAAATACTGAACGAATGCCTGGAAACTAATTTATCAACCTCAAGAATGGATTGAAGAGTGTGTGTGTGTGTGTGTTTGTACATGCATATGTGCATGTCTTCCAAATCACTTTATTTTTTGACAATGGCTACAAGAGTTACAAAAAGTATAATCAATTCTTTTTTGGTTAATTACATTATGCCTTACTAAGGACAAAAAACAAATATGAAGACTAAATCTTACCCATATTGTTTTTTTCTCAATTAATGTCACCAAGTGTATCAATGGATTGTTTTTGGCTGCAAGAAACAAAACACCCAGTTAAAAGGGGTTTACACAGTAAGGACACACCAATAAATGAGGAAGTAGGTGGCTTCAGGAAGGGTTCATTCAGCAGCTCAATAATTGGTCTCTCTCAGAGTCTCCTGGCTTTCCCTGATGGTTGCAATTTGTCTGTCGCAGCATTAGGCATTACTTCTTACATGGCAAGTCAAGGCAAAAAGGAAAGGCCAATTTTGATGAACTGTTTTATGCAATATTTCCCAAGAGTGCCCAGCAAATTCCTGCTGTCTTTCTTGTACACCAAGTTTAGGATGCCCACCTCTAAGCCAATTGCTGGCCAAGAGATGTTCAAGAGCGTTATAATTGGCTCAGATCAATCAAGTTCCCTCCCTTAGGATCCTCCTGGTACACCTGCCTTGACACATTGCTGTTTAAACCTCGACCCAATCAAGGTTCTGCTAGGAAGGGAGTAGCAAGAATGGACACACTGGGTAGATAATCAATAGTTGCCTAGTTACAATACTTTCTTCATTGCTTAAATATGTCTGTTTAAACACAAACTGTATAAACATTCTTAACTGAATAACAGATTACATAGTTATCTGCAATTGGAACAGAAATCTACTGTCTATATGACAGAGGTCTGGAAGTCCTTTTTATGAATTAAATTCAAAGCAAATTTTCTAGTTTCCAACTTTTAAAAAACTTTATCTAGGCTATTAAAATCCTAACATTCTTATAAAGTTAATCTTTCCTCCAAGGTTCTCTCTTTTTTAGTGGTTGTAAGACTGAACTGCCAATCAAAGATCTAAATATGTATCAATAAGTGTTAATAACTAAAGCTGATCATCTTTCATCACTTCTGTTTTTATCAGACAAAATAAAACAAATAAATCAAACATTGCTGAGACTGGAATGATTATAACTAAACTCAGCTCACAATGAAGTGGTGTGTATGCACATATGTATCTTTGTGTGTGTGTGTGTGTGTGTGTGTGTGTGTGTGTGTGGTATTAGTCATCAACTACCCATGCTGACCTGTTAGCAATAGGGCTTGTTGATATGATTATTTGAATAAAGCTATACATTTCAAGTCCACTTAGGAAACCAATCAGCAATAGCTCTGAATTTAGTAATAGCTTAGATATTTTCACAAGGACCAGGCCAAATGTGTAGTCAGCCATGTTTAGCTTTATGCTGACATTGGAACCAATGTCCGAAAAGGGGAAAGCAAAGATATTCAGAGAAAACAACTCCAGAGTCAAAGGAGGTTTCATGCCAGCAGAAAACACACTTGTAAAGAGAATGAATGTCTGTTTTTCTGCTCTTTTATCCCCTTATAGAACTCTCCCAATCAGCATCATCCGCTCTCCAGCCCCCAACGTTTTCGTCCCAGGGAGCTAGGGCTTCTTTCCTAAATAGGCAACTAACATTGCAACCTTCCTCCTCGCACCCCCACCAAAGCTTACCTATCCTGTGTCCCGTTCCAAGATGACCCTGCTTGAAGTGATGGAAATGAATCCTAAAGATGAAATTAAATGTCACTGTACTCATGGGCAATAACGGTTTGGGAATGAGACTTGCAATGGAGCAGTTGCTTACAGGTCATGCCCAAAAGGAGTAATTCCTCCTGCAGATCACAGGTATCTCAGAGAGGGAGGGAGGTAGACAGCTCTATTTGGGACAGGAGAGGTGTCTCCCAGATCAGACCAAGGTGGTGGCCTTCAGTTCCATTTAGGTTTCTGGACAGCTCTGACGACAAGGACAGAGGTTTGGTCACGTGGAGGTCTTGAGCCCAAGTCTCTCCACTTTCAACGTGCACAAGTCACAGACACAGCCCTCAGAACCTCCACAGCAAAAGGCTGAGTCCAACTCAGACTCCACAAATTCCCTCTTCCCTCGCAGGCCAAACAAGAACTAATTTTAAACCACCACAACCCAGCTTGGGGAAAAGGCCCAGGAAAGCTCTGCAACGGAACAGACAAAACTGTGCACTCCACCCAAGTTGTTTACTTCTCCACGGAGCCTTTCAGGGACTAAACACTGGTCTGGGGTTTGGGATGTCGTCCATTCTACCCTGACATTCCCTTTTCAGGTTAGGATGAGGAAATCCATCCCCACATTGGTCCCCACCTAGCCGGAAGCTCCTGCCTTTGTCCTCTTTTTGGTTTTCATTAAGAATTCAAGTCTGGATTCCTATAACACAAGAGCTGAAGAAAGAGTCCTGCTAAAATTTGTCTATACCATATACACACTTAAGCTAGAAGCTTCTGTATCAGTCAGGGTTCTCCGGAGAAAGAGAACCAATAACAGAGTTTTTATATATATATATATATATATTTCATATCATTAAGAAAAAACAATAATTTATAATTTGTTGTATAACATAATATGGAATATAATACATAATATAACACAATATGGAATACAATATATAATATAACATAATATGGAATACAATATATAATATAACATAATATGGAATACAATATATAATATAACATAATATGGAATATATACATTATATTCCATATTGTTATATAGCAAATTATAAATTATTATAAATGCATGTATTTATTATGATATATATTAGATATCAAATTATAAATTATTATAATTTAAGTATTTATACATAAATTTACATGTACTTATAATTTATAATTTGGCACATAACATAATATAGAATATATCATGTAATATAAATTTTATTAGAAATAGCATATAATTATATTATATAAAGGTAACATAACTGTGTGATAGTTTATATAAAATAATACAATAACATAATATAAAATACAAGTATTTATTAGCTTATTTACTTTCAGGAATTAGCTCATGCAGTTCTCAGGGCTAGAAAGTCTAAAATCCATAGGGCAGGCTGGCAGGCTGGAAATTCCTGTGTGAGCTGAGGCTTCAGTCTTAAGGCAGAATTTCTCCTCCAAGTTTTTGGTCCCAAGGCCTTCAACTGATTGGATGAGGACCACCCACATTATCCAAGGTAATCCCCTTTACTTAAAGTCAACAGGTTGTAAATGTTAACATCCACAAAATACCTCCCTAGCAACACTTAGATTATTGTTTGATTAAATGACTGAATACTGCAGCCTGTCCAAATTGACACATAAACTTAACCATCACAGCTTCCAACAGCTTTGCTGGTATCTGAATCTCTATGAAATCCTTGTATGATAGAAGCTTTGGGGTTGTTCAAACCTCTTAGCTATGTAAAGCCACAGACTTGGTGGACCTAGGATACACGGTGTAACTCCACCCCAGGTCAGGCAGTGCCACCCCAGAAACAGAGGTCTCAGTACCCAATAAAGTAACAATAAAACTCTCAGGTTGAATGCTTATTATGTGTTAAGCAATTTGCTAAACACGGTAGCAGCAGCATTTGACAGGAGCTATCTCACTGAAATCAATCCCTCACATTCTTCCTTTAGAGATGAGGAAAATCTAAGGCTCAGAAAGGTTCTGTCACTTGTCTAAGGTCACACGGTGTTTTCAGTGGGGGATTAAGATTTGAACCTGACTATTCTAACTGCTGAGGCCTGCACCATGTCCTGGAGAAAAATGTTATCTCCAGGTCTAAAAGTGGATAGATAATGAATTTCTTCTTTCCCCCCTTCCACCTTCCTTCCCTGTCTTCTTTCCCTCCTTTCTTCCCACCTATGTCCCTGCAACTGCTATAAATGTCTACGCTGGGCACGGCCCTGAGTTCGCAAGTTAGCAGCTGGAGAAAAGGGGTGGCAATAGGGCGGGGAGGACACAGTTGAGATGCCGAGTGTTTTCAACCAGCAACTAATCAGGGTAAAGCAGGAAGAGAAGTTTTGAGTTGCAAAACGTGTTTTTGCCAAAACTAAAAATTTGGCTCTGAAATGTTAAAATGTTACCTCCGGCCAGAGATGCCCTAGAAACATCCACCTTTACTCACACTCGCACTTACCCTGATGACATTTTGATGCAAACTTTCTCTGACTCCCAAACTAGAAGAGACCAAAGGACGCTACCAAAATCAGTCCCTGTCTTCAAGCAAAAGTGCTCACTGCATTTCAGATCTTCTTGGAGGAAGAGTCCAGCCTCACCTAAGACACTCACCTGCACAATGAATGACACGTGACATTGTCATGGCAGCTTTTGTCCTGACCTAGCCTTAGGTAGGACTGACAAATCCAGTGTGCTCACTATTGGGTCATTCAACATTTGGAATTGGTGACCTGACAACACTGCCCTACAGAAAGGCTAAAGGAAACAGAGGCTGCAGCCACAGCCCAGGAAGGGTGGTCTTTCGCACACATGGGGCAGCCTCTGCCACGACTTTTTCTTCCAAGGAAATCAACACAAACGAAAACTGGCTGATGCTCTGGTCCAGCAGAGGCTGAAGGAGAAAACCGCAAAATGGAGACTGCCCAATTCTAATTTAATTCAGAAGAACAAACAGGGCATCACTCAGCAGACTTCAAATTCCTAGTCAGAAGATTTTGCCCGTGGAGCAAATCGTTTCATGGGCCATCTACCCCACCTACTCCCTCCTGCCACAGCAAGGAGGTGAAAATAGCTCCTGAAGCCATGGTGAGTGACATTCTCATGACTATATTGTTGTCAATGTTGATCTTGTACTTTTTTAAAATGTTAAGTCAAATACACAATAGGAAACATTTATTTATAAAGTAGCTACACTACTGCTATGTGAGGCTCCCATTCTCTCTCTCTCTGCTCATATCACTCAAGACCCTGCTCAAATGCCACTTCCTCAGAGAAGTCTTTCCTGGCCACCCAACACTTACTTTCCCTCGAGATCTGCTTTATTTTCTTCATGACATCAAACTGTATGTTTGTTTGTTTCCTTATGATCTGTCCCCACTATTGGAATGTAACCTCTATGCAAGATAGGGGCATTAATTTAATCACAGCTGTGTTCTAAGCATTTAGAACGATATCTAGTACACAGGAGGGGCCCGATAAATATTTGTTGAATGAATGTATCAATGGACTGGTCCAAGAATCAGTCATTTAAAAGACCCTGATGAAAACGAGCTGCCCTGGGGGGGTTTGATATTTGAAGTTTCTCTTATTGGAGAGCTAGTCTGAAATTCTTGACCACAGTTTCAAATCCCATGTGTTATGATTACACTGGTGTCAGGGAAGCTCTGACTTTGCTGGTCAGCAAACTAGCTGTGGAATTTTTCTACTTGTCACATGGACAAAAGTGTCCTTGAAGAGGTATATAGTGGAAAGTTTGAGATCAAGTGCTGAAAATCAGATGGCCCAGGTCCCAGTCCTAGATCTGGCACTTCCTAGATGAGTCTTGAAATACTGATTTAACATTCCAGTGTTTTAGTTTCCTTGTCTGTGAAACAGGGATGATACCCATTGTATCTACTTCATAGGGTTTCATGTAAGGAAAAATAAGCAGATACATCTAAGTCACATTTACTGGCACATAAGGGAGTGCTCAATAAGTGCTAGCTATTGTTAATATTATAATTTAAAAAAAACTAATGGAAACATATTATTTAATCTAGGGCTAGTGCTTGGGCAAGGCAAGTGAAGCACCTAGAAGGCAAAATGTTAAAGGGTGGCTCACTCTCAGGTGCTGACCGTGCACCTGTATGACTCCGAGAATTCTTACATTTTTAGTGCTAGGTACACCACACACCTCACCCCAGCCCCAGCTCTGCAAGGAAAAGACGAGCAAGAAATAAAACAATGTAGTGCAAAAAATGTTCAATGCAGTTGGTCTTGTGGTTTAATGATGTTTACAGAAAACACCTGACTCCAGTGAAATGTAATCCACGAGAAGAGCCAGAGTTCATACAACCACAGGACCACAGTCGCATTTTAGTGAATGTATTCCTAGAGGTCTCTGGATAAAATCCTTGCTGATAATGAGAACAGTGGTTCTCAGGGCCAATCTTCAGACTTGCTTGAGGCTCCTAGGGCTTCCACCCAATATATCTGTAGGCAGGTCCACACACACATTATGCAAAGAGAGATCTTTGAGATGAACCTATAAAGACAAAACTTTATCATTAGAAAAAAAAAGTACATTCGTAAATGTCATAACAATAAAATTATACTCCAAGACTTTGTACAAGATGAAAGTAGTATGAAGAAGGGGCTACAGGAAAAACCTCAAAATCATCAGATGCCCAACTCGTCCAAACACAATATAAGGAAAATGACTAATATGGTTTATTCCTATATATCATTGTATTAGTCTCTTTTCATGCTGCCAATAAAGACATACCTGAGACTGGGCAATTTATAAAAGAAAGAGCTTTAAAAGACTTACAGTTCCACATGGCTGGGGAAGCCTCACAATCATGACAGAAGGCAAGGAGGAGCAAGTCATGTCTTACACAGATGACAGCAGGCAAACAGAGAGAGCTTGTGCAGGAAAACTCCCCTTATGATAGCCATCAGATCTTGTGAGACTTAGTCACTATCATGAGAACAGCATGGGAAAGACCTGCCTCCATGATTCAATTACCTCCCACTGGGCCCCTCCCACAACACATGGGAATTCAAGATGAGATTTGGGTGGGGACACAGCCAAACCATATCAATCATGATGTAGTTCCTCCCATGTTGTGTGGATAAACCAACCCTGCTCTCTCTAACCACACATCTGACTGCCTTAGGGAATGGCTGAGAAGTCACAGAACCAGATACAAAGAAGGCTAACTATTTCTGGGATATGCTATCCTAAAATCTGCCCACTAAGGTTGTCCATGTAGAATGGTGGCAGATAAGCCCAATTTCCTCTCTTTCAGGAAATATGAATATTAAGCAAACCAAGACAAGATTGGTCTCTAAAGCCCAGTTCTCTAGGAAGGTTGCTATGCCTCACAGTCCTGGCTACTAGGATCCGGAGAGATAGCTCCCTTTCTCCCCCTCAGCATGTACCAATCTTGCAATAAATCCCCATTACAGAAAGTAAACTAAGTTGAGGTCCTCTTTGCAGAGCCTGACATAAGGTTTCATACTTATCCATAATCTCCAAATGTACTAATAAATTTTGGTAATAATACAACTATCAAACTAAAAAGAGAAAATGAAAAAAAAAAAAAAAAAAGGGCAGGGACCAGGCATAGTGGCTCACCCCTGTAATCCCAGCACTCTGGGAGGCTGAGGCAGGAGGACTGCTTGAGCCCAGTACCAGTCTAAGCAGCCTGCTAAGACCCTGTCTCTACAAAAAAATACAGAAATTAGCCAGGTGTGGTGGTGAGTGCCTGTGGTCCCAGCTACTTGGGAGGTTGAGGTGGGAGGATCACTTGAGCCTGAGAGGTTGAGGCAGCAGTGAGTTATGATTGCACCACTGCACTCCACAGAGTGAAACCGTGTTAAAAAAAAAAAAAAAGGCTAAAATGCCAAGAACAAATGTGTCTGTCTGTCATCATGTCCTTCCGGCATAGATTACTGATTTTTACAGAGTTAATGAAAATATCCACAGTGATATTCATGGTGCCTCCACATTTTAGATTATTTCTCCACTGTGCTTTTAAGAAAACAGTAGCTCGGATCTATAGTTTGTTGTTATAATCAATATTTTAGTGACCAACTTTCAAATATGCCATTTTGCCTGCTGAACCATTTAACTAAGTCAAAGGCTACACAACACATTCGGCCATCTTTATTTCTTCTGTTTCTCTCTTTGGCCAAAAGATGGTAGTAGGTAATCAACTGATAGACTGCCTTTCAAAAATGGAGGTCAAAATGTTCACATCCAGGTTCCAGATGTCCTGGTTAAACAGCTGGGAGTGGAATTTGACTCCCACGGAAAGAGTTTAAGCCATGATTTAGTCATTGACCTCCAATGTTTGCTCTGACTTCTTACAGGGGAGTTCGAAGTGGAACTGTGAAGTTTCCCAAGCTCCATGCAGGTCACTGAAGTCCACCCTGCAAACAACAGTCCTTCACCTTCTGAAGACCTGTCACCTATGAAGCAGCAAGGAAGGAATTTATTGGCTCTGCTTCCTGGCAGTCATTACCTGTGATCTTCTATCCCGATTGGTTGACCCTAGCAACTGAGCCCCAAGAAATATGTATTTAGTGGACTGAATGAATTGGACAATTGAATCAGAATAAGCAACAAGAACTCCCAAGGTTAAAACAAGTCCAGGGCTACACTCCTCTCTTCCTGCCTCTCCACATTGATCTGCAGCTTCTAGAGAAGACTGAGCAAAGAGATGCTGGTGTCTTTGACTTCAGGGAAGAGCAACGTCAAGGAGAGATTTTTTTTAATCTCTATTCACCTGTCACTGTCCAGCCTGCCATTGTGGTGGGTGAAGACAACATTTAGGGATTCTAGTGCTAGTAGGATACAAACAACATTTCTATTTTGTTATTGAGTAAAGAAATACCACTCTTTATCAACCTGCTCCTTCCTGGCGTGCAGAATGACTTATAGCTAAGGTAAATGGTCGCTCAGGAACTCATAGCACATACCCACTTCCATGTAGCTTCAGCTGAGCATTCAGCACAACACAGAATAAGGGCTAACAGAGAGCAGAAAGCCCCAAAACTCAGCACCTGTCTTTTTAGTATCTCATAGAGAAAAATAAATGCAGGAAGCATACCTCTGGATTGAAAGTGGGGAAAGCATGCAGTCTTCTGAGGTTAGGGCCAGGCTGCAGCAACAGCTATGGTTGGCTGGACTCCCTGACACCAAAGAAGAAAATGCTGTATGCTTTCAAGGAGCCTTCTGGAGTACTGAGCTAGGACATAAAAACATTCAACTGCTCTTGCCATTTGAATGGGGAAATATATGGTTCTAGGCCTGCAGCAAGAGAAGTGGTGCATTCCACCCAGCATTCTCATTCTAAAATGCAAATTGGATCATGTCTGTCTTCAGCTTCATGGTATTCATTGGTTTTGGATGAACTGCAAAGTCTTTAACATCGCAGAGAAGGCTTTTTCTGGTCTGACCCCAGCCTATTTCCCCAGGTTTATCTCTCACTCCATCCCATACCTGCACTGGCCTTCTGTTTTCCAATTACCTTACCGACCTGCCATTCCCAGAACCCACCATGTTTTCTCTTCTATCTGGATTTTGCACACGCTGTTCCCTCTACATGGAACATATTTTCCCGACCCATCCATTCTCTGGCTAACTTACTGGACTAAAAAGCATATGACAGAAAACAAACAGTACCAGCTGTCAGCGGATAGTTTTTGCGTTATATTAATATTTCCTTTCTCTGAAGCTCCAGAGACCAAAAATGCACAAAACAACAAATCAAGCAACCTCACATGGTAAATAATTTTTCACCAATAAATGTTAAATATAGTTCGTATATGCTTATATTATACAAGTCTTCTAGGAAGACAGACATTAACGATGCAAATTTTAAAGTTCATTTCTTTAAAAAAATCCATGTATAATATTAGCAGATTATTCTTTTTGGAGTCAGATATATGTGGCTTTGAGTATCAGCGCTGCCACTTACTAGCAGTATGATGTTACGCAAATTATCAACCCCTTTGTGCCTCAACCTTCTCATCTGCAAGGTGGAAATCATCCTAGCACCTGCCTGATGGACTTCCTGTGAGGACCAAATGAGATGATAAGAATGAAGTGCCCTGTGCTACTTACCAGGCATGCAGTGTACTCAGTCAACTCAATGAATGATCACTGTTACCATCTTCATTGTTGTCATCATCATCAACATGTATCAACAGCCCTGCTGCATCTTTCTCTGGTGGCTCCTGGTGCTTTAAAACTTGATATGCTGATTCCATTCTGCAGCTACCAAAGCTTTTTGGGGGTTAACCTAACCTTGATCACTCCTGAAGAGCATCCAACCACCACCTTCACCTTGGGCAACAGGAAACTACAGGGCTCTTCTCAGGTGGTTATTCCCAGGAGGGGAAACTTACTAAGACATACCAGAGGTCCTAATCAACAGAATAATTAAAGAGGGAGGCAGCCCTCTTCTGCAATCCCTGACATCTAAAGAGTCTGTCACCCTTTTCTAAGCCTATTCACATTTGTATGCCCAACTTGAGGGAACCGGGGCAGATATTACTCTTCTCATCATTTTAAAATGAGGAAACTGAGGCACTTAAAAGCAAGCTGCCCAAGCTCACACAAGTGAACTGTTCAGCTCTTTCTTCAGATTACCCCATCCCATGCCCACTGTGCACACACCCTGAGCAGCAGCCCCTAACCTCAATATCCTCTACCCTTCCCAGAGGCGCCACCAGCTCCTTTACACAGTTTAGTTTTCCCTTCTCCCAACAATGGCCGTCTGTAAGAGGCCCTAGGTGCCTGGAATTTGAAATTGTTTTTCTTCCCTCCCTTCCTGAGGACCAGATTGTTCCTAAGTTCCAGGCTGCCTGGCCAGTGCAGGCCTGACTTGCTGGCACCTAGGGTTGCATTAAGGATATGGATTTGTTTTTGCAGGACTGCTCATGAGCGATGGAGTGCTGGCGTTGGCTTCCTTGTGAAAGGCACATGGCAACTAGGCATGTATTTGCAGGGAAGGAAACTTCAAGAATAAACAGAAAATACACACACTCCACATCCTGCCAGCCAAGCCCCAGCCTCCCCAGTTCTGACAGGTGATCCATTCTGACTTCCTTACCGAGACACACACCCAAGCCAACTGAAAGCCTTGAAGCATGGCGGGTGGGAAGGAGAACAAACCCAGATTCTCCACATTCTAGGGGTGTGGGCTTGAAAAACTGAAATAAGGTCCACATCTGAAACCCAGGGAAAGCTATGCCTACCTCTTAGGGTTATTGCGAGAATTGGAATTCAAGCTTATAACATGCCTATCCCAGGCCTGGAGAGTGGGTGCCAGGGCATGCTAGCCTTGTCAGCATTCTTTTTGGCTCCTCCAACATACCAGTCTTCTCTACCTCAGGGCCTTTGAATGTGCTCTTTTCTCTGCCTAGGATACCCTCTCCCATCCCTTCTCCTCTCACTCTCTCCTTGTGAATGATGCCCCTCATCCTCCAGGTTCCAGTTTAAATGTCATCTTCTCCAGGAGCATTTTCCTAGCTACCCCTGATGCAGGAGAGAGCCCCCATCCCACCCCACCCCAATAATTGTTCTCTATATAGTTTGATTTCTTTGAATATTTATCACAATTTCTAAAAATTTTTATTTGCTCTATCTTCCAGTCCAAATTTTAAGCTCCTTGAGGGCTGCTCTCTGCTGTGGCAGAATTTGTGCCTAGAATTTGACAGGGGCTCAATCAAAATCTGTTTAATTAATAAATAAATGCCATTACTTTGTGTAGGCTTAATTAGTTCAAGGGAGAGATCAATAACAGCCACTAGAACCCAGAATCCCTGACCCTGTGGACAATTTTATCTCCAGCTGAGGTAAGATGAACAATAAATGGCAGTGGCAGAAAAAGGCATAGCCAAAAAGGCCAAGAACACTAATGGTCTTATTACCAGAAAGGACATTGCAAAAATGCAAACTTTTTATTGTGTGTTCTATAATATGGGGCCAGTATACTACACCAACTGGGCATTTCCCCCCATTTCTGCTTGAGAATCTTCCCTACCTGCATGAACGTGTTGACTTAAAAACATCTAAACCACCTAAGAATTTAACAGCAGACTGGATGAAAAAAATACTGTCAGTGACAAGTTAATACATAGGAATTCACAATTAACTTCTATCATACAATACAGATTTCTGAGGGCCTTGGATTACAAACAAATGTGATTCTACACTCAATAGCTGAAAAACTTGCTCAGAAAACAAAATACAAAATTTCTAAACCATTCCAGAGACCTATTTTAAAAAGCATAAAATAGTCTACAATAACGATTTGGTTAAGTGCTTTGAAGGTCAGAGTGAGTTAGAGTTAGGAAAAAATTAAAAGAAAGAGTTTTGGCCAAGGTCTTGAAGAGAGTGATTGAACAGAGATTGGCACCAAAAAATTATAACGTTTTAGAACTGGAAGAAGGATTCTTTTTATTATTAAATATAGCCCACTTATTTACAAATGCAGAAAATGGAGCCCAGTGTTCCCCACCCCCTCACCCATTTCCTACAGGAGAGGAGGGTCAGGACATTAGGAGCCAGGGCTCCCAGTCTTTCCACTACATCATCCAGGCCATTTTAGAAGGAGGTGGGGCAACATCTCAGCCAGGGCATCAAAACAAGTGAGCAGGATGTGATAGTGGCTGTAGCAACCAAACTAGGCTAGAGACGTGACAAGAAACGCTCGAAGGTGGATGGAGGGTGGCCGGCGGCCGGTTTCCTCACAGAACACCCTTATTTTTGGCCTGTTGACTTGCTGAGCAGCACCTGAGTCATCCCCCTCGAGGCTTGTAACCAACTCAAATAGAGGAGCTTACACATCACTCCTTTCACTTTGGGCATCGTGGGTGCCCACCAAATATGTGTTGATTTGCTTTGACTCTGATGCTGGGCCTTTAAGTGTGAGATGGGGGAGTCTGTGTTTGCTACCACCAGAGGGTGTTCTGTTTATGCTAGAAAAGTGCAGAGCAGGAAAAAAATATATAAACCACCTCTTTTATAGATAGCAGGCATTGCTCCTTTTGAATTAAAATGCTTTTGTTAGTGTGGAAAGAGTTGAGCTGGAAGAATGTGTCAGAGACTGGAAGAACAGCACAGAGGTACCATTTTTACCCTCCCTTTGCTACATCCAAGCATGGTACCATGGGTGTGGTCCCCTTTCTCGAGCTGGAGAAAGAGCCTCCCCAGAGACATTTGGATTCCAGCTCTATTTTTTAATAGCCACATGACCTTGGGCATGACTTTGACCTCTGTGAGCCGCACTCTCCTCTTCTGCTAACATTTGGGAAAGCATTTCAGCATTGTGCATGGCAAACAGTAGGTGCTCAAAAAATACCAATTCTTCTTTACTTACTGATAAAAGTAGCCCAAAGGGAGTGGACAGGCTGCATGGAGACAGGGAAAGCAACTTTTAAGTGGTCTGGTGGCACAAAAATGGGAGTTTGGGGAAGACAAATGGGAAGTCTGATAAAGATACCAGAGACTGGGTAATTTATAAAGAAGAGGTTTAATGCGCTCACAGTTCCATGCAGCTGGGGAGGCCTCACAATCATGGTGGAAGGTGAAAGGCACGTCTTACATGGCGGCAGCCAAGAGAGAATAAAAGCCAAGTGAAAGAGGGAACCCCTTATAAAACCATCAGATCTCGTGAGACTTATTCACTACCATGAGAACAGTATAGGGGAACTGCACCCATGATTCAGTGACTCCCACCAGGTCTCTCCCACAACACGTGGGAATTATGGGAGCTACAATTTAAGATGAGATTTGGGTGGGGACACAGCCAAACCTTATCAATAGAGCACTGAGGAATTGTCAAATCAGGAAACAAACCCAAAAACTTCTCAAGAGGAAGAAATGGGGCCATGGTTAGAAATGAAGAGCAAGGTTCAGAACACTCGGGCATGCAGCCCAGTACCACCAAGTCAAGAGCATTTGAGTGAGTTCTATTCCCTCTTTGGATCTCAGCGTTTTCAAGTAAAAATAAGGAAGTTTTAATATTGATCACTGAGGGTCCTTATAGCTCTATGGTTCAATGGCATCATACATGACCACGGCAAAGGGGAGAGGCTGGAGCAAAAGAAACTCCTCCCTGGTTGTCTTTCTCATCAACGGCAGAAGCCAAATAGACAATCACATCAGGACCTAGTGGACTTAATGATCCTCAGAATAGTGTCAAAGAGATAAAGGTGAAGTGCACTATTTTCAGCCCAGAGGGTCTCCATTCTTTCCAGGTTCCAGCTATATTGGGGGAAGCTGCATGGGAGGCGTATTAAAGGGAACAATCCAGTCTATCACAAAAGGCCCTGAGATTGGACGACGCGGTAAGAAAATCCATTAAAACTGCCTCTGGCTTTGACCATGTTTGCCTATAAATTAAGCTCCGGTACCTAAGCCATTTTCTCTTTCCTGCCCTTCAAGGTTGAAGGAAGAGAAGCTAACAGGATGAAATAGGAATTCAAAGTGCAAGTCCCTCATACCAAAGAGCTGTCTCAATTACATCCTGACCCCTTTTAGTAATGTGGTCAGGGGTGTGCTTGCAGTTGGTTTAGTCCCCTGACATTTCACCACCTCCAAGATAGGCCTGGGACTGCTGAGACTCCAGTGGTAACCAACCCAAGGATCCTGAGAACTTCCCAGTGCCCAAGCTGGCAAACAAAAGAACATGAGTGTTGTTTGAGTTGGGTAAGCTGATACTTCTCTTCCTTTCCAAACTATCTCGGTCTGTGGAAGCTGGATATATTAGTTTCCGCAGGTTGCAATAACAAGAGACCACAAACTGGGCAGGGGTAGGTGGGGAGGGGGTTGAAATAACAGAAATGTATTTTCTCAGAGTCCTGAAGGCTAGAAGTCTAAAATCAAGGTATCAGCAGGGCCGTGTTCCCTCCGAAGGATCTGTTCCATGCCTCTCTCCTGGCTTCTGGGAGCCTCAGGCATTCCTTGGCTTATAGATACTTCCTTTCAATTTCCCACCTTCTCATAGGGTTTCTTCTATCTCATCACAGCATCTTCCCTCTGTATATGGCTGTGTCTAAATTCTCCCTTTTTATAAGGATATGGGTCATATTGGATTAGGAGCCCACCCTACTGTCTGCAGTAATTGAGCTATACCCAAAGATGAGTATGACCTCATCTTAACTAATTATATCTGCAATTACCCTGTTTCCAAGTAAGGTCCCATTATGAGGTCCTAGAGGTTAGGTCTTCAACATCTTTTGGGGAGCACAATTCAACCCATGACAATGGGCTTCTGTAATTTGTGATCAAGGGGTCAAGATTTGAAAATAACATTCCTGAAAGATTAAAGACCATGAAGATGTACTCCTTGTCCCGTGTCCTTCAGCAGAAACAATACATTTTGTTGGACACCAACACAAGCAGTTCCAAGCCAGATACTGGCTTATAATCTCTCTCTCTCTTCACCCAGCCCACAGCTAACTCCCCCATGAGTTGCCAAACACTCATTATACATTCTCGTCACCAAGAGATGCCACTGGAATGAACCTGCACCAAAGCTGTTTATGTGACTAATGAAGCTCCATTACGTTGCATCCAAGTAGGAGTAAAATTTATATTCTACTCAGTGAAGGAGGGCTTTCTTGGGGGAGGGAATCACAGATGGCTGGGAATAGAGGCGGGCATTTAGAAAAAGCCACATATATGAACAAATACCAACACTGCAACACTGTAAAGGTATCTTGTATCAAGTTGGAAACTGTTTCTCCAAACCTCCACAAAAAAAAAAAAAAAAAAAAAATCAAACTAGAATACTTTCGGGGGTGGTGGGGGAGAAGGCATCCCCTTTTCTCCTTCCATGGTTTCAGGTACAGAAAGTTGGGGGTAGTTATAAAAAAGGCTCCATCACTGGTGTCTCCTAACATATTATTTCTATATTAGTATTATCAGACTTGTTAGCCAAAGACAGATGCCGAACAAAAAGCTGATCACATTTCCCAATCTTATTTGCAAACAAGCGTTCATTTCCTGCTTATCAAGGCACAGTGCGGGTACTTTGTCCATTCAAATCATTGTCTTAAGCCAGTGATGCAAACCAATGAGCAAGGTTCACCCCAGCCAGAGCCTGAACGCTCAATGTCATTGAACTCAAGGAGCAGATAATTAGTATTGAAAGGTGTGATTGCAGCCCAGCCGGCCAGGTAATCAGCCCCTGATTTCTCTTCAGGACTCTAGACCAGTTGGAAATCTTAGCCCTAGAGGAGGCTGGAGGGAATTATCCTGGAAGTGTAGTATCCTTTTTCAAATATAAACACCAGACAATTACAGCAGCCAGTTAGCCCTTCCTTGCTCAGCACACTTGCGTTTCAGGCAGTGATTGGAAGGGACCCCAGCTCTGCCCAGGCAGCTGTCTCCCAGCCTTGGCTCCCCAGGGCTCTTCCATCAGCTCACTAACATCTTCCAAGACTGTCGCAACCTTGAGATGTCTCTGCAGACTGAGCCTCCTCATCTCGGTGCTTGTTTTGCAAACATTTGGCTGCTTCATGGGAACCTGCCTCAACCTGAGGCCTGAGCTCCCTCTTGGCTGGGATGGTGAAGTCTTCTTGAGAAGGGCTGATCTCTTTTCTGATCACTCAGATCAGATGGCTTGGAAGTGACAAAGTGAAATGCATCTCTCTGCCATCCCTTCAAAGATGGAATGCCAGTTCTCCGTTCTCAGCAGCTAACAGCCAACTTTGACATAAAACTTGGTTGAATATTTAAATGAACACTCACATTGGAGCAAAATTTTTAGGAAAGCAGCTAAAGGTTCAAAACAGGTCCCCAGTCTCCTTTCTAACCCTGAGTGGCCCCTTCTCTCTGGACAGGGATGCCATCTGACAGGGAAGATACATATGGAAATACAGTTGCTTCTATATCAAAGAATGCTTTCTCCATTTTCTTTACGGTGCTTTGCTTTAACCAAATTCACAATGGCTAACATAGTTAGACAGCAAAATAAACATGAGTGGCCATAAAACACTGACTCTTCCAGACTCTGATGGAGGCTGTGCAGCCAGCTACCCGCCCCTGGACTTGGAGGGAGGGCCTAGTGTATAAACAAAGTTTGCATGCAAGACTCCATGTATTATCAACATATCACATTCAGGCTCCTGCCAACCCCACAGCAGACACATAACTCTACATTATGTAATGTGGAAATCAGCAAGGCTTTGAGAAAAGTGGCTTTTTGTTCCTTAGAACCTATCTTCCACCTAGGGTAGATGTCCTCCCAATCAAGCCAAGCAACTCTCCGTGGCCACCCCCCAGGCCAGGGGCTCAGAGCCTCAGGCCACTGCTGCTCCTTCTTTCTTCTAGAAAGTGCTGAGCTTTGGAACACTGGGCAAAGGCCTTCTTGCCTTCTAAATTAGCTTTCTCTTGCTTCCATTACACCATACTTTTTTCTCCCAACTTTTTATTAGGAAATTTTTCAAATATCCAGAAAATCTGAACCACTCCTAAGACCTATTTTTAAGTTATTAGTCTCTCGTGAATGGCTCTTGAATTCTTCTCCTTTCCTCCAAGTAACATTTTTCAAGATACCTGTTGTGGGAAACATGTGGCATGGGATGTCAGTGCCCCACATGGCTGCTCAAGTTGTAATCCAGGGCTTCTCTCGGTTTTCTTTCAGAGATGAGAAGAGTCCAGGCTTCAGTTACAGACAGACCGCGGTTCTTCCTAGCTAAACTCTGGATGTGTTTCTTTACTGCTCTGAGCTTGAGCTTGCCTTCAAATGGTGGTGGGCATGACAGCCAATCCAACTATCCTGTAATGAGCACTTATTAGATGCCAGGAACTCTTCCACATGACACCCAGGGTGTCTAATCCTCATAGTAACCTCAAAGGGAGGCACTAGTGTTATCCCCCATTGTAGATAATCAGGCTGGAAACCCAAGCCTACTGCCTGTGGTGCTATAGGAAGCACACAGGGTGTTTATGACACACTTAGCACAAAGCCTTCACTCATAGTGGCTTTTCAACAAAGAATTCAAGGATTATTCTCATCAATAGTGGCAACATTTTTGCAGAGGGCACCCAATCAGCACACAATCATAGCTGAGAACACAGACTGTAATAAGCGCTTCTCATTGTCCTGGCCTTCTACACACCATTCTTTTAGCATCTGAGTTTGTTATCAGTGGCCTAGCACTAATGGCAGCACCCCTAAACCAAGGCTTTACTTGGACAGCAATTTTCTGTGTAGCTGGCAAAGCCTCTTCTGCAAAGCAATGCTTTGAGTTCTGATTTTTAATTCCGAACACTGCATGGTATCGTTGTGATAATGGGAAATGTTGAAGTGCTGTCATTAGGTACTTCTACGTCATATCAGATAAACAGAATTCAGACACAAGCACTCACTACTGTAAACCTTTATTGGATGGATCATCTTTTTTTTTTAAGTGATGGAAATATATCAACTCTAAACTCTGTCCATATGCTCTACTGTAAACATGGCTTTTGGCATGGTGAAAATATTTCCAGACTGGTTCATCCCTCTTCTGTTCACTTCAAAGATATTTTCCGCAGTGGTTGCCATACAAATTCTAAACCCTAAAGATTCTGGGGCTGGTGCCCCATAGATGATTAGCTCTTCTCTAGGGTAAGGTATGGTTTCCTTAAAAGCAAATGGACTACCATCTTTCAGCCCAAAAAGCTCTTGACTGCCTCCAACTCCTCCTTCATCCTAAGCTCCTCCAAACTCACTCTCAACAAACTCTCCCACAAGGAAGCCTGTCGAAGATCTTTACAGTAAGTATCCTGGCCTTGGAAAAGGACAAAGAAAGGGCGAGCAGACACTGAATCTTGATGAGGAACTTTCTTTGAGTAAAAGGTAGAACTAGAACTGAAGCACAGAGAACGTGGCATAGCTTTTCTAAAGTCGCAGACCAAGTTGGTCAAAAGAAAGAGAGAACCCAGGAGTTCGGAATCCAGAGTGCTACTGTGCATTAGATCAGTAATAATTTCCATTAGCATTAAGTCCAGAGACCTTGGAACCAAAACAAATCCAACTGTAGAACAAGTGTTTTGGGGAAAAAAAAATGGAAAGCTCCCTAACAACATCATCTTTCTCACGGGGATGAAGTTTCAGATACACCAAGACAGGACACTTTATGAGTCGGATAAATGTGTATCCAGAATAAGAACAAAGAGATATACCCTGCATCTTCACTATTAATAGTTAAAGAATACAAGCTGGAATTTGGGGAGTGTTGAGGCTAGAGTTTGGGAAAAAGATTCCCAGTCCAGGAAAGGGACAAACAGCTACAGAAGGAACAGAATACTGACTGATCCAACAGTGAAACTCTCCCCAAAGGAGAGTTACAGGCAATTCCAGAGCTATATCTACACAAATATGATTCTTGCTGAAATCTAAAGAGAAGAAAGAGTGAAAGGCGAAGAGGGATGAGATAAGGTAGTAGGATCCACCAGGAGCCCACATACATTCTTGACAATTATAATTAAGGACTTGCTATTGGGACGGACAATCCTGCCAAGACATCTGGTCACATTAATCCTCCTTTGGGCTGTGGAAGTTCACCACCAGAGGTAGACGTGTCATTGCAGAGAAACAATCAAGGATGAGGAGAGAAAGGGATGTTTTAGGTGGGCTGGCAGCACAACTTTGTGGACTGCCCTGTTTTTTAACAAACCCACAGAACTCTGTGGAGCCAAGTGTTCTTCACGCTAGGCCAGACTTTCCTACCCCACCTTGGGGGTCTGCCAGTTTTTGCTGGCTCCCTCTCCAATGTCAAGCCTTCTTGTGAAATGACTGGTGCTTCCTGCTTCCCATCACACCCCCGACCCAGACACACCACCTCTCCCTGGGTATCCACCCCATGGCTTAATGAAAGGGAGCCAAGGGGCTCTTAAGGACAGAGAAGCCCCTGTTCAGAAGAGGAGAAAAAGAACAGAGTCACTTCCTTCCCTGTTTTCTAGGTTTCTTCTGCCTTTTTCTCTTCCCGCCGTCCCCTCCCATGGCCGCTGCTCCTTGGCCTTGATTCAGTACTGCATTCCTGCTTCTTTGTGTCCCAGCCTCCCAGCTTGCAAGGCCGTGGGGATGTTCAGAGAGGTACAGCTCCAAGAAATTCTCATCTCCATAGACCTGTCTACCCACCTCCCACCTGGGCTCCAGAGAAACAGCCAACATTCCTTCAGGCCCACAGAGAAAGGGTGTGACTCGAATTACTCAATGAAGCCTCCAAGCCAGCCTCTTATGCCCCCAAAACAATAGAGTTGTATTTTTCTTGGACTTCATTCATTTTATTTGGTTTCTCCTTTGATTCGCAGAAAGAACTCCTTTCCTTCCCTCTCCCTACCACCATTTTTCTTAATCCACCAGCTTCGCTCTTCCGGTAGAACCCAACCCCCCAACCCCAGTAGGGTGAAGCCTTGGATCATGAACTTGAGTGACGTCAGCGAGCTTGAGAAACGCCATCCGCCATCCGCTTCTCCTGGGCTTTCTCACACGTGGGAATCATCTCTTGGGAGTCTGCATCCCATCTCTGATCTGTTTGTTTTGGATGCTAATCCCAGGACGCTGGGTGAGGTGTTAGGCAGACTGACCTTTCCTGTTTTCTGAGTCAGTGATCTTAGATCACTAAGTCAGGTGCTAAGTGTTGAAAATTAAAATCAATGTGTGGGGCCTGCAAGAGGGAGACAAGAAGGTGGGAACAAAGGGTGAAAGGGGAAGGTGACATCTAGTTTTGGTAGAAACAAACAAAAACCTATCTATCTGCCATAAATCCATCCTCATCAAAAAGAGATTCTGGTAGCTGGTGTCTCGTGTGCCTATAGTCCCAGCTACTTGGGTAGCTAAGGCAGGAGGATCGCTTGAGCCCAGGAATATTAGGCCAGCCTGGGCAACGTAGTGAGACTCTGTCTCTAAAAAAAAAGGGGGGAATTGGAGGGATTGTATGTATTTGGTATAAGGCACACATTATGAAGAATATGATGTGGACATGAGTCCTCCCGACAAATTGCCTCTGAAAAGCTACAGCCCATCTTAACTCCCAAGGCAGCTTCCACTCAACCCCAAACAGCCAAATCTTCTGGTATTCAGGGAATTTTTGTTTGATTGTCTACTGAGCTCCTGACATATGTCAGGCTGTCAGGCTGCAAGGATTTTTTTTTTTTTTTTTTTTTTTTTTGAGACGGAGTCTCACCCTGTGGCCCAGGCTGGAGTGCAGTGGTATGATCTTGGCTCACTGCAACCTCCGTGTCCCAGGTTCAAGTGATTCTCCTGCCTCAGCCTCTCAAGTAGTTGGGACTACAGGCGCGTGCCACCACGCCCAGCTAATTTTTGTAATTTTGGTAGAGACCGGGTTTCACCATGTTGGCCAGGATGGTCTCGATCTCTTGACCTCATGATCTGCCCGCCTTGGCTTCTCAAAGTGCTGGGATTACAGGCATGAGCCACCGTGCCCGGACACAGTATCTTACCTCTGCACCAAGCTAGGGTATTTAAGGCACCACCAATTCCACCCCCAGCTTCTTTATCAAACAAACAGATCTGATGGAATAACAATGCTAATAATGCCAGGTGTTTGGCTTGGATTGGCTTTTTAAATCCAGCTTTTATCTCAGAAGTCAAAATCCTGAGCAGGCCCAAGACAATGCAGCCTAAACATCTTTAGAAACTCAGGACAACTTCTCATTTTAAATATGAGGAAACTGACTTGTTGAGAAGTGAACTGTTTTACAGGTCACATTAACATAGTTATAGAAACACAGAGGTCACATTTTTGGTCTAAGGCACTCCTGATTTACAATTACTCCCTGAAAGATCTATGGAGGTTGTACTGTACTGACAAAAATTGGCTTTTAGGTTTAACCAAATGCCCTACCCATCTGCCCAGTCTTTGTTGCAGGGCAGTCTTCAACCCTCCAATCTCCCATTCCAGCATAGAGCAGGGACTTCCTCTACTTCAGCATATCAAGGAAAGCAGGCACAATTCTTTTCAACAAATATCTGTTGAGTATCAGTTTTGTGCAAAGCATTTGCTCAAATCAAATAATAAAAAATACAGAGCCCACTTGTGAAACAAACCATCTCGTCATACTCTTCATAGACATGTTTTCAAAATTCAGCAACTCATCCTTTTTCCTACAAAATTCTGTTCTCAAGAAGAGACAACTTGACTATCAAATGAAATAAAATATCCCATTTTCTCTTCTCTGGGAAGCACACACACACATTTTTATAAAATAATAATTTACCTAGTAGGATTTACACATCACTGATATAAATATACTAGACCTGTCTAAATCAAAACTCCAACTACACACGAATTTTTTTAAGGCTCCGCAAAAAGAAAATGAGAAAAGCAAAACTCAACAACACCCTAAAGGAGTCAGATCCTCTTTCTATATTGTCAGGTAATTGTTAGCAGAAATCAGCTGTAATAACAAGCCATTTTAAAGGAATGCCAATTCCATTCTATCCTGCTTAAAGAAGATCCAGAATCCACCTTTGTTCCTAACCTGGGCAGTTTGGAGAAAATAACAATACCTTCTTTCAGAAACTGTGGGGAATCTGAAAGGTAGGATTCCTGCTCTCCCAGAGAAGAGCTGGCAGGAGAGGTGGCCGCTGTCAAGAGGGAGGCTAGTGTGAGCCCTGGGGTCAGCCAGGAGCACCCTGGAGAGAAGACCAGGACCATCAGAAGGGAGCAAGGTAAGGGGTGCGGCAGGGAGAAAGTGCTTTGCTTTCTGAAACTTAAAAAGGATCTCCACTCCTCAGTGTGGACTTGTGTGCCGCCAAGGCCTCCAGAGACTGCAGAACCACCAGTCTCTGGAAACGTCTCCTTCGTCGTCCTGGCTGACGGCATGTTTGCAGTTTGGGACTATTTTATGCAGCTGATTCCTTCCAAGAGTCTGAGGTTTAGGGTTTGGGTGAGCTTGCTGCTTAGCCTTTCCCCCCTTACCTTTTTATTCACAGTTTCCGACACACAAAGCACTTTAAAATATCCATGGAAACCTTTGTGACCACAGACTTAGAACACAGCTATGACCAAGTGTCAGAAACAGGCAAGGCATCCGCGAATGTCCTGCTATGTGGCATGAATGTGTTGCTTTCTCCTTTCCTAATCAGGTCCCAAAAGTGGCATTTCTTTGCAAAGGGCCACACAGACAAGGCCTTTAGCTAGAAAAGCACCACTGCCTGACATGCTGAATTAAGAATGAAGTTGCCCTTGGGTTGGTAAATTTGGGTAGTCGGATAGCACGCAGCCAGGCCTCTCCTAGCCGTTCAAGAAATGTTTGTGGAATGAATGTGCACTGCTTGTTTAAAGAGCATGCTGTCATTGTTAGAACACACTGGACACTTCCCAAGGCAGGAGTTTTAACATTTAAATTTTTCATTGTTCTTGCCCCCTACTCCCCTCAGCCTTCCTAGCTCCCCGGAGAGGGGCCTGAGCTCAGGGAAAGTCAATAAAATATATTCTTGAACTGACTGATCTTTGTCATTCTCATGAAATCCTCTGTCCTCATTCTGTCTATATTCACTGGAATCAATCCTTAGCAATGCCCTCACCCCATCCATTCCATTCTCTAACCAATTATACAGGAATAATTGCCAAAAATTAAAAGACTAACCCCAATTGAATTGGAATCTGGCTGTTTCATGGAGAAAACAGTTAAAGAACAATGGAAAGGACACCAAACTACTCAGAGAACCCTAACCCTATCTACCTCATGGTTTTCAGCAAGTCATAACCACCCGCCCTGTGTTTTGCCCTCTTTTTCCCTTAAAGGAGCATATAGCAACCCTCTTCCCACCTATTCTGCATGAGCAAGTTTTCAGCACCAGTGTTTGCTGTACCAAGGAAATGTGTTATCATTCAGACCTGGCTTGAACCAGAGAGTTCTAACCTCAATTTCCCCCAAAAAGAATGTGCCCTTCCTGTACGTGTTCCTTCAGCATTAGGGGACAATTGGGAACTCTGGGCAGATGGGGAGAATGAACACAAGAGCAAACAGCTTGAAGCAATGGAGATGCAGATAACAGAAGAAACCACTTGGGTGCCACACCTGCTATATGGCCTATGCAAAATGCAAGACAACTACGGAGATTCAGCAGTTCTCAGCAGGCAGGGCACAGTGGCCCACACCTGTAATCCCAGCACTTTGGGAGGCCAAGACAGGTGGATCACCTGAGGTCAGGAGTTCAAGAGCAGCCTGGCCAACATGGTGAAGCCCCATCTCTACAAAAAAAAAAAATATATATATATATACACACACACACACACACACACACACACACACACACACACAAATTAGCCAGGCATGGTGGCGCGTGCCTGCAGTCCCAGCTATTCAGGAGACTGAGGCACGAGAATATCTTGAACCCAGGAGGCGGAGGTTGCAGTGAGCTGAGATTACGCCACTGCACTCCAGCCTGGGCGACAGAGCAAGACTCTGTCTCAAAAAAGAAATTCTCAGCAGCCCCTCTTCCTTTCTAACCCACTCTCTTCCATTGACAACCTGGCTCAGGGACTGCCATCTCTAAATGTGAACTAACATTGCCCCACAAAACCTGTAGTCCAAAGAAAACAAGGCAAGGCCAGAAAGAAACAAGGCCATGGTAAACACCGTTTCCCCCGATGTGGAACAGAGATGATAACAGGGTAGCCATCCCAGTTTGTATTGAGTTTTTACATTATAAGCTTCCAAAATTTGGTAGCTACTGTTTTCTTGTTTAATTGTTGTTGTTAGTGTTGGTTTTTACCCCTTAACACCTACAGCTGTGAGATATGAGCCAAGTGAATTAACCACTCTGCACCTCATCTTTCCCATCTGTAAAATGAGGAAAATAATAAGAACCACCACAAAAGGTTCCTGGGGGCACACAAGGTAATATATCCAGGTAAAGCTCTTAGCAGATTACCAAGTTCATACGAAGGGCTGTGCAAGCACTGCCTTTTATTAAGAAATGTCAGGCCAGGCACGGTGGCTCACACCTGTAATCCCAGCACTTTGGGAGGCTGAGGTGGGCAGATCACCTGAGGTCTGAGGTCAGGAGTTCGAGACCAACCTGGCCAACATGGTGAAACCCCATCTCTACTACAAATACAAAAATTAGTCAGGCATGGTGGCATGTGCTTGTAATACCAGCTACTCAGGAGACTGAGACAAGAGAATCGCTTGAACCTGGGAGGTGGATGTTGCAGTCAGCTGAGATGGCGCCACTGCACTCCAGCACTCCAGCTTGGGTGACAGAGCGAGATTTTCTCTCAAAAAAAAAAAAAAAAAAAATGCCTCCAGGAGCAGAAAAAGGACAGGGTAATAGTAGAGGGCCCTGCACTTCCAAAATGATGAGGACTCTTCCAGGTGTAAGAGGGTGGTGGCATCCAATTTCTGCTTTGTAGAGTAAAATGATTTTGAAAATCTGGATCAAGATATAAAAAGGCTGCCACATCCCATAGAGAAGAAAGAAATCCCAGCACATAGCAGAGTAAAATAAAGTAACGATCGCTGTGAAACAAACTCAACCCACACACCATTCCTACAAACCAGGGAGAAGGGTCTCATGAAAAGGAAATTAAACAAATGGAGGACACATTTGATGTGCATGGTTCAAGTCACACTTTGTTCTCTGCTCCTAGTAGACAAAGGCAGCCAAACCCTGATTAGGGGAGAAGGGAGGAGATAAAATCAGAGATGCACTTCACAAAACAGTGGAGTCCCAGTCTCTCCACGTGACCCAAAAAAGAGTGAACAAGAGCACAGGGAGAACAAGAAGACTGTGGAGGAGTGGGCTTGTGGGGTGCACCCGTACCCTGAGTTCCGTGATAGCAGCAGCATGAGGAATTCTGTGTATGCACGTGGCGGCGGGGGAGGAAGGCGTGGCCCGAGACGCGGCATCCAGAGATCTGCCTCTCCATTAACTGTGTCACCTTGAGCAAGCAGCCGGCTATTGCCAGAGCTTCTGTTTCTTTAGGTGGAAAACAAAGAGAATAATTCCTTCCTTCCCCTCACAGCCTCCTAGACATATGCTGAGGAGTGGATGGAAGGGCACTTCAAAAGCGAAAGCAGGAAGCAGCAGCAAGGAATGTGTATTAGTGATGGAATTATTTGAGAAGGAACAAGAACATATGAATATGTGTGCTTTGGAGTGGCTCATGTGTGTGTATGAGAGAGACAGAGGGAGAGAATGAATAGGCGTGTCCTCCCAGGATTCCCCCACGTCAATGAGTGATGGTGCAGTGTGCGAATGGGTGTTTATTCAGGGGAGACTGCGTAGAGCTGTCATCACTGAGTCCAGGCAAAGGCTGGTTGCAGGGGAGAGGCATAGAGGCCACAGTTGTGGGTAGAAGCTGACAAAACAGAGAGAATACAGGCTCTAAACAGACAGGGGGCCAAAACCAAGGCTTCTCCTCCCCAAGCCGACATCCTACACTTCCTACATGTGGTGGCTGCCCACAGGCTGGAAAAGAGTGCCTCTCCCGTGACCCCTCAGTGCATCACCCCACCCATCTGAGCAACAGGTTTCACCCAGAAGCAGCAAAAAGCTACAGCACTTTTGACATTTAATAACTAAGTAAATAGCTGTTGAAATGAACCCCGCCCATCCTTCCCCAACCCCAAGCCAATGCAACAGTTCCTGAAGCTAATGTTTCTCTCCTCCTCCTGTCCTCATTTTCCTTTTCACCTCTTCCCACTCCTCCTCCTTCTTCTTCCAAATAAATCACAGTTTGGATTAGGGGCAAGAGTAGTGGTGGGTGATTTTGTTTCTCCAATACCCCGGGTCAGAGGATGCAGGGTCAGAGGCACGAATGATACAGACAACACACACTGTGTACACTCACTGCCATTCTTGCTTTCCCTTTAACTCCCACTCCTCCCCTTCTACAGGAGGGGCTGGGAAGGGATTTGTGCTTCTGGGGCTCTGGGGACTGCAGTCCCTGGGGCCATCTGGGAGTGATTAGCCTACAGATTTCAGGTAGCTCCAGCCACACGTGCAGCCCACATGACACCCGCTAATTCCATACCCAAGCTCTCCTTCTCCAAACAAACAGCAGCACGGTTTGCAGAAAGAAGAAAATGCCTTCCCAAGAGGAGCTGCAGAGAAAGGCCAGGTCATAATCGTCTCCTAGGCACCAACTCCCCACAACCACCATCTCCGCCCACCATTCATTCACCATTCAGCCACACCACCACCAGGGCTCATCTGTGAAAGGACTGTGCATTGAACTTAGAAAAGCAAGCAAAAAAACCAGGAAGAAAAAAAGTTATTTTCATTGTATATTTGGGCAGCAAGGTCTGGGGGTTTTAGAGGTCCTGATATGTTAATAATGATTTCAGTTTGCAGTTTGATTGTTTTCTCAAAACCTGTAAATCCAGGCCAGAAATGTATAAAGCTTGCAGTCTGAAAGCTTTTTATCCATCACTCCAAATACTCTCCAAAGGAGGTCTACAACACTCTTTCTTACAGAAGGAAGTCAAGGCCAGGCACAGTGGCTCACACCTATAATCCTAGCACTTTGGGAGGCCCAGGCAGGAGGATCACTTGAGCCCAGGAGTTTGGGACCAGCCTGGGTAACATAATGAGACCCCATCTCCACTAAAAATACAAAAAATTTGCAGGGCATAGTGTTGCACACCTGTAGTCCCAGCTACTCAGGAGACTGAAGTGGGAGGGCCACCTAAGCTCAAGAAGTCACGGTTGCAGTAAGCTGAAATCACACCATTGCACTCTAGCCTGGGCGATGGGAATGAGACCCTCTCTCAAAAAAAAAAAAATCAGAGGGCAGGAAATGTATATGAAGGTGCCAAGACAAGGACAGATTTCCTTGTAAGTGGCATAAGGAGTCATGTGCCAGACACATTTCAAAGGGAGCTTTAAGGACATTCCATCTAAGTGATCAAGATGTCACACTGTGTGCCTAATGGCTGAAATTCTACCATTAGGTATTCATTGCTTTGGCTATATTTTAGCATTCATTCCCTATATGAACATTTATTCAGCAGAGTCTATGTGGCGCACAGACTGAGGATACAAAGAGGATAACACTACGTGCTTTTCCTCGAGGAGATCACATTTCAGCTGTGGAGCATATATACACAAAGACAGCAGCACCATAGAGGCCTGAACAAAATGTTATAAAAACACAGAGATGGGAGCCAATAGCTTTTCCTGGGGAGTCCTCAAATCTTCACAGAGGGGTTAGCATTTAAACTAGATCCCTACCCCTTATTTAAGTCTCACTGCCTCTTAGACTGAGAACATATGAAGCCTTAGTAGTCATTTACTCCATAGTCTGAATAAGCCTCACATCTTTCCCAAGGTAAGATAGGTGCGGGCAGCTTTTATCTGGGAGAGGCACCTTTCCCTGAAAAGGAAAGTTGCAAGAAAGGACTGAAAGAAAGCCTTCCCAGTACATGAAAAAGAAAAGTAAAGATGAGGTATAGCATATAAATCCAAGATTTTTCAGAATCAAGAGAGAACTGAATTCTTTTCTCTGAACCCATTCTTTTATTTATTTATTTATTTATTTATTTATTTTGAGACAGAGTCTCACTCTGTCGCCCAGGCTGGAGTGCAATGGCACAACCTTAGCTCACTGCAATCTCTGCCTCCCGGGTTCAAGTAATTCTCCTACCTCAGCCTCCCGAGTAGCTGGGATTACAGGCATGTGCCACCATGCCTGGCTAATTTTTGTATGTTTAGTAGAGACCGGGTTTCATCATGATGGCCAGGCTGGTCTCGAACTCCTGACCACAAGTGATTCGTCCCCCTTGGGCTCCCAAAGTGCTGGTAATATGGGCGTGAGCCACCGCGCCTGGCCTGAATCTATTCTTAAGTCTCCAAAACTTCACTAGCACTTCCTGGTTTGCCTGACTAAATATCAAAATGCTTCAAGCAGAAGTGAAGTTGGAGTGGCAAATCCCAGAGACAGGAGAAGGGGATAGGTGAGTTTATATTCTATCCTCTGCCCAGACTGTGCAGTCCACTTGGCTGAGGATCCTATAATAACCCAAGAGTTGGCTGAAGTAGGCCTTGGGCCTAGCTGAGCTGAGGAAGGTGAGCTTAGAGGCAAATGTCCCCGCTGATATCACCCTGAAGCCCTGCTTTCCTAAAACCTAAGTTCCTGGAGGAGAGTCAGAAACCAGAGAACCATTTAAGTGCCAGGAAAATACAAAGCAATTAGTGACTTTTGCTTTAGGCAGAATCTAAAGGGGAAAAAGAAATCTTTGAGCCTCATGAAACTCCACCTCCCTGGGCCTCTTCCGGAACCACAATGTTCAGCCCACTCAGTGTTTGGCCAATGCCACTCTCTCCTCCCCCAGAACATTTCTTTGCTCCTGGAAAATCATCTGGAAACTGTCATCACCACTGTGCTGGTTGGCAGATGTCCCCCAAAGAGAGAGTGAAGCGTACCACACACTACAAGGCATTTCTGGGCTTGGACCAAGAAGGGGCGAGGGCGGGGAAAGAAGATGGCCCAGTCAAAGGGCAACACGGCATCAGCAGGGCTCCTGGGGCCAAGAGGAAAGAGATGGGACTGAGTCTGCCACCGAGCCAGGAGCCTGGGGTGCCACTCCTTACCTGTGCTTTACCTGCCTCCAAAGCACCTTGATGGAGCCGCAAGGATGGGAGGCAGCTTTCTGTGACCTGTGAGTCGTCTCAGGGAAATAGAGGGGGAATCCATGAAAGAGGCAGCAAGAGAGAGTCTCAGAACATTATGAGCCCAGAGGACAGAGCAGAGTTCACGTGGACAGAGGCTGGATTCTGTTGGAAACCAGACCTGGAGACAATAGCAGAGACGAAATCTTGTCTCCTCCAGAAGTTTAGGCACATTGTCAGCCCTCAAGCAATATTCACTGAATTGATTTATTCAAAAATCAGAATGATTTGACGTTGGGCTAAATGGGAGAGACATGACAAGTGACAGGGAAAGACAGGATGGAAAGGACATGGTGTCCCCACCACGTTGTACTTCCTCTACCCAGAACTCTACTCCGTCATTTGGAATCCTAGAAACATTTAGATGTAGCCACCCCATTCCCCCAATCCCTGCCCAGACTCATGTTCGTCTGTGCTTTGCAAATTTGCAAGCGCCCGCAACCGCCTGCTTTGCCGCCCATGATACCGCATATATTTAATATAGCTGGGGTTCAAACTAATGCTCTACTGGGAGCTCCCTAGGAAAACTCTAGAGCCAGGTCCCTGGGGAGAAGTGGACCCTGGAGGCGTGGGGATGGGGTGAACGCCTGGGTGGAATATCTGAGCAAACCCACTCTGCCTTTCTGTCCAATCATATGGTAGAAAGCATACCTTCCAGGTAGGGTATCAACCCCTCTGTCAGGGTCAGACACCACCTTTTCTCCTGGCTGCTGAGGAAAACATCTCAACCTATGAGATGTCTCCACTGCTCCAAGAAAATGAGTATTTAGGGGAAACATTAAATGCCCATATACTTGAATCTATAGTAACCCTACCCCTAAATTATACTAGTAACTGTTTATCTGTCTCTGCTTTGCCTGTGGATATTAAGGCAGATGAGACAAAAAGTCTTCTTTTGCCAACCAAAGCTAACAGTTTGGCGAGCTTTAGGCGGACCCCAAAGGGGATCAGTTTCTGTAATACAGTTGATGCCTTCTGACTGTGTTTTGTCAGGATTCCCTCACATTTTAGCCAACCTGGAAACTAGGGAAGAAAAAGTAACAGGTTCCAGTCCTAGAACTCTGCGGAAGAAAACAACCTGCCCTTTCTCGTGGGGGTAAACACATGTGATCCAAAAGATAGTGACAGGAACACTGTTATATTTTCTGGGTCTTAGTGATTTGGAAGGGGAATATTGTCCTCTCCTAGGCCAGTCCAAATTTCACAACCCATCCGGAAAACAAAACGCTAAAGACAGAAAAAGAAGACATTTACTATTCCACTTCTTCCTTTTACATCAGTGAGAGAAAGGGCCTTGGGAGAAAGATAGCACAGAGAGAAACAAAAGAAAGAAAGAAAACCAAAAATCTCTGCTTTCTCAAAAATCCCTGGTGTGCCTATCTAGGCTGGGAGAGACCCCGAGGGCAGCCTGTCTCTCCTGCAGCCTTGCAGTCAGCGACAGGCACCATGAAATTAATTTGAAATAAACAATGACAAAGCAGGAAGCTCAACGGCTCCCTGAGTTGCTTTGGGCCCCCACTCCTCCCCGAAGCCCCTGGGCTGTTTAACAAAGCCGTGGGTCCGCCTACCCCAAGCACTTTTTGTGACGTCACAGCTCCGAAGACCATCCGGGGGCTTTACTCTCGCGGAAGCCCAAAAGTTGGGGTCTGACCTCATGACCTTGGCCTTCCCGGGGGCGGGAGGCCCTTGGGACAGGACGCGCTACCCCCCGAGTCCGGAGCTCAGGCCAGTGGCAGTCGACCTAGCCCCCGAGACTCCCTCACGCCGCTCCAAAACCAAAACGGAGCCCAACACGAAGCTGGGTGAAGCTGTAGCTTGCAGGAGCCAGGGAGATGCGCTCTGCCCGGGACTTCCCGGGTCCTGTTGAGACGGAAAGGATCGCAGGAAAGACAGGATAATTGGTCTTTAACTCTGACCGTTACCTTCGAAATTGTACCTTACAAGCATGTCCTCTATTTCCGTGGCTTGATGGGGACATTTTCTCTGATTAAGATCCGGAATAATCACCCACCCAATGGGATCTCTTAGAGGGAAGCGCTGGTTAGAATCCCTCCAGACTGAGATGAAATCATCGCCATTGAGACTGCCCTCCCCTAGGGAAACCCCACAAAACCATCCTGAGAATCTCGGCTCTCTTTGGTCGTTACCTGAGACTGCATAGACCTAAAATGAAAGGTGATCGAAGGGGAGGAGCAGGTGCTGGTGCGGAGGAAGCTCTTGGGGCCGAAGTGGCCCCGGCCGAGTATGTCGCAAAGGAGGCACCACTGCATTGAGCGCTTACTTTATCTTTACTTTTAAATCACCAAGGCAAAATCACCTTCAGCTAAAAATGCCTGAAAGACTTTTTAAAGTAGTGGGAGTGGGCGTTAGGGGGAAGAGATGGCCTAGGAAATTTTCCGCAGGGTGTTCTAGGGATGAGTTGAGGGAATCCGCATGACGCGCGGCTCCCCGGTGCCACCGCTAAGGATTGATATTTTCGCAAAACCCAGAATGAAAAAAGAGCACACTCCCTTTGGGAGCGCAGTCCCTTTGGGACTGGGGCCTTCCACTCCCACCCCTCCTTTTTCCCTGCTCGGCTCCGCAGCTCCACGACAAGCCAGCTCGTCTGGTCTCCGGCTTGGGCTCCGGTCCGTACCCCCGGGGCGCCCTGCTGTGTTACAGCCGCCCGACGCCCCCAGACCCGGCCAGGTCACCAGGGCAGATTGGAGGTTCGCGCTCCCTCACCTGACACCTCCCGTCCACCTCATCTTTCTTTTTTTCGAAAACAGGAAAAGGAAGAAAACGGAAACATGCCTCTTAGTCTGCAGTGTTAGCGGGGTCGGGATTCCACAGCCCTGGGTAGCACATGCAGGTCAACTTCCCAAAGTCGGGCTCCCGTGTGGGGAGAAATACACACGCAGGAATGCACAAGCATCGCGTGTTCGCAACTGTCGCTGGGAGGTCTGGCGGCTGTGATGGGACATGCACTCACTCGGGCAACACGTCCACAGGTGACATCTATTCGGTCAGTCAACAGATATTTTTTGCGCACCTACGACGCTATCTGGTACTTTCCTTTTCCCCTTAGCTGTTGCTGTCCAGCCCAGCGCCAGTCCAGAGACGGGCTTACCGGTCGCTCCCTTCCACAAGAAACTCGTGTCCGGCGTGAAGAGCGGACGATAAACACGCTCCAAGCCCAGCGAAAAGTACTAATTACTGGAGCGGCTGGGAGCCCGGGACACGGGGACCTGTCCCTCCAGGGATTGGAGTCTTCTACCTGCAAGGGACCCGGCCCGGGGAACTGGAATGGACAAGGGGTAATCCCTTTTCCCATCACCCCTAATGAGAACATTGCCCGGGGCTGAGATATTTGGGGGACGCCGCTGCTCACCCCACCAAACTTTCCCTAAGGACAGAAAAGCGTCCCTACTGAAAACGGATTTAAACACCGTCCCCACTTTTGCTAAGGAAGTTTGGATAGGGAGGTTGTGGTCTTTAATTCGCCAGGTAAAAGGAACCCCATCCGCTCGCATCCCTCACCCCCATCCTGAGCAATGAGTGTTTGCGCGAAACTCGCCCTGCGCCAGCAACTCTGGGCTCCGGTCTCAGCTCCCGCGTAGACGTGGAGGAGAGATTGGCGGCCCCCGCTGGGGAAATTGAGCCCGGCGCCGGCCCGGGACGTGCAAGAGGGGGAAAGGGGGAGATCCCAGACCTCGGTTTCCCGAGGGCTTCCCTGGGGAGCCACTCGCACCTCTGTGTCTCCGCTCCCGGCGGCAGACCTCGCGCGCGGCGCTTGCTCAAGAGCGGGTATCCGAAACCACGTCCCGAACACGGAGAAGCGCCCTCCGTCTCCTGCCTCTTGACCTGCGCCCTTTCCTTCCCTCACCGCATCAGATGGAGGAGGACCCTGGCTCGTTTCGCCCCTGGCTAAATGCTCTAGCTAACTCTGGGTCAACAGCCTTAGTTTCCAGATCTGTAACCTGAACATCAGGAGCGGGTTCCTTTCCTTCTACCTGTGTCTGAGGTCCTCTGGTCGGGGACTGCGCGCGTCTTCCCAGGTCAGGGAGGAGGGGTCGGGACGAC
This sequence comes from Pongo abelii, assembly GCF_028885655.2. Lineage (NCBI taxonomy): Eukaryota > Metazoa > Chordata > Mammalia > Primates > Hominidae > Pongo > Pongo abelii. The sequence goes on from NC_072004.2 coordinate 87,494,734, forward strand.
CTGAGAAAGACACAACGAAGCGAATGGAGCTCCTGAATGGGGAAAGGGGAGTGGGCACCGGGAGGCCCCTGCAGAAATGCAGGACCGATCCACTCGCGAACTGACAGTGCCACACGCTAGACTTGGCCTTACTGTGGCAACGCTTGGCACCTGGGGGATAGGGGCCTTCTCCTGGCCTCAGTCCCCAAATTCTGCGCAGAATAGAAACGGCTGGCATCTCAAGTGCTCTTTTTTCACCCGGATCTCTACAGACACAAGTTCCCTCACTGAGCTGCGCAGAGGCGGATCCGCACGGGAGAGAATATCGCGTAGGAATTCCTGCAAATATAAATCTCAGCAGCAGAGCAGTCCAGATTGACTGGAACACACCACCCCCAGCCACCACCATCCAAGTTTTCCCTGGTTCTCGGAGTTGGAAACAGTTTCTGGGCTTTTGGCGCCCCCTCTGGATACAGATAAAAACTGCAGTCCATTTTTAAGTCGCCTGTTCATCCTAAGTTTTCAGAAAGATATAAAATTCAAAAATGCTTGCATCAAATCAACGGGAAATGTATAAATCCACGTCGTTTATGATGTAAAACTCTACATATTAGTATCTTATTGCATAATTGCATTAAAAGTATATTTATACATATACATATATATCTTGACACATATTTAGTGAAATATTCCAAAATATCTTAAAGTCATAGCCCTCTTCACTAACTTTATTCCAGCAAACATGGTAATTACAATATAATACAACTAAGTACAGACGACCTGGCTAAAATGTCTGCCCGATGGTCTCCGAGTCTCCTGAATCAGGTGTCTGAGAATTACACAGTTATACTGTACACACAATGCCCTTCTACCCGGGACACAGAAATAGGTCCACACTACGCGGATTTTTTTCTCCTAGGAAAGGACGATGCTGTTCTTAACACTTTCTGAAAGTAATCACAGAGCCCTGGATACGAAGCTATTGTATGCAAATCTCTTAAATTTGTAAACGAGCTATAGGGCACCAGAAACATCCCATTTGAAGAAGTTACATTCGTTAAAAAAAAAAATGCTGTTGAACAAGACTGTAACTTAGTACCTTATGAAGAGCTCCATTTCCTTTAAGAAATGTCGGGCTTCTTCCGAAGACGAGAGAAAACAAGATTTTAAGGAATCCTCCCGGAAGGACATTGATTTGGATCTTGTGATAGTGTCCTCACTTCGCAAATTAGAAAGGGAAAAAAAACTAGTTTTTAATATGATGTGGGCCGATTCACCATAACAATAATTTAATTGAGGCGAATTTTTGCAAGAGCCCAAAGGGGGGGGGGCAGAGTTTAAAATTAAGAGTTTCCCAATGCTGTGCGTTTATTTGGGATTCTGAAAGCACAGAACCCGCAAGCGACCAAGACTTTTCTTCTGTCCCAGAGCAGATAGCTCCGCACTTACCCAACCTGGCTCTAAGCATTTCGTGTAAACACAAAGGTTGTGCTCAAATCACACTTGAAATACATGAGAGACACCAATGCCTCCCCCAGAACTTCCAACTATATATGCAGGTCTGAACCGACCGGACTAGAGTCAGAAGCACCGGCGCTTCACCCCTTCAGGTGTTTAGTAAATGCAGGCAAGCAGCACGACTCCGCCAGAGTGGAGCGTTTTGTCTGCGGTGGTGCCCATTTGTTTGGTCTTTTACAAACCAAGTGACCGGCCTGGGCCTCGCGGCCCGGGACAGCCGCATTGGCAAACTTCGATCTCTCAAAGCCAGAGCAGTTAGCAAACTCTCCCCAGACAGGGCGACTCGGCTGACGTTTTTGACTCGGCCAGGAGGCAAAGACCAAAACGTCAGAGCAGTAGCCCTGTTACTGAGGAGTGTCGGCAGGGTCGCGGGTAGAGGCGGCTGGAGAAGGACTTGTCAGAGCTCAAGGTCGATGTGGCGCGGGGCGGCCTCGAGAGCGCCGGGCTCCTGCGTGGCCACGGCCGCCGCTGCCAACCTTCGCGGGGACTTAGCTTTGCTTTCCATTGACTCCCTTTGCAAAAGCGCAGCAGAATCCTGACCAGCCGCACCAGCCCCGGCGAACCCGAGCATGTTAATCTATTTATATGGATTATTACGGAGGAACAGCGGGCGTTGAGTCACCAAAACATTTGCTTCAAAAGACTATTTCTAAGCACTTTTGCAGGCAGGCAGGCTCGCTCTAGGCGCGTAAACTCGGCTACGCGTTAAGAAGCGGCTGCTTTTTGAATACTGCAAACTCCAGCTAAGTCCCCGGTGCCGCGGAGAGAGCAGTGAAAAGAAATGTCGGAGGTGGGGGTAGATCCTAGTCTAGACACACACACTTGCACGCACACACACACACACACACAGATTCGCGCGGAGAAGGCACTAAAATTCTGGCATTCCGAGAGTACGACAAACTTACACACTTGGAAGTCCCGGGTCCCCCGCCTTCCCCGCAGCACCCCCCGCCCCCGCTACCCGACCGTCCACCCTTTGGCTGCGCTCCCCTCCCCTCTCCTCCCCTCCTGTCTCGTCACCCAGCCCAGTGCCACAATCCTCCTCCCTCCCCAAAATCGGGTCCAATCAGCTGCCTGCCAACCTTGGGACTGCTGTGCTGTGATTGGCGGGTGGCTCTAAGGTGAGGCGGAGTATTTATTAAAGAGACCCTGAGCTGGGAGTTGGAGAGCCGAGAGCGGAGCTCGAAACTGACTGGAAACTTCAGTGGCGCGGAGACTCGCCAGTTTCAACCCCGGAAACTTTTCTTTGCAGGAGGAGAAGAGAAGGGGTGCAAACGCCCCCACTTTTGCTCTTTTTCCTCCCCTCCTCCTCTCCAATTCGCCTCCCCCTACTTGGAGCGGGCAGCTGTGGACTGGCCACCCCGCGCCTTCCTAAGTGCTCGCCGCGGTAGCCGGCCGACGCGCCAGCCTCCCTGGGAGCCGCTCGCTCCGCATCCGGGCAGCTGAGGGGAGAGGAGCCCGCGCCTCGAGTCCCCGAGCCGCCGCGGCTTCTCGCCTTTCCCGGCCACCAGCCCCCTGCCCCGGGCCCGCGTATGAATCTCCTGGACCCCTTCATGAAGATGACCGACGAGCAGGAGAAGGGCCTGTCCGGCGCCCCCAGCCCCACTATGTCCGAGGACTCCGCGGGCTCGCCCTGCCCGTCGGGCTCCGGCTCGGACACCGAGAACACGCGGCCCCAGGAGAACACGTTCCCCAAGGGCGAGCCCGACCTGAAGAAGGAGAGCGAGGAGGACAAGTTCCCCGTGTGCATCCGCGAGGCGGTCAGCCAGGTGCTCAAGGGCTACGACTGGACGCTGGTGCCCATGCCGGTGCGCGTCAACGGTTCCAGCAAGAACAAGCCGCACGTCAAGCGGCCCATGAACGCCTTCATGGTGTGGGCGCAGGCGGCGCGCAGGAAGCTCGCGGACCAGTACCCGCACTTGCACAACGCCGAGCTCAGCAAGACGCTGGGCAAGCTCTGGAGGTAGGGCCCGGCGGGGGCGGCGCAGCAGGGTGGGCATCGCGACGGCTGGGGGCGCTGGCCAGGGCTGACTTGCCCCGCCCCGCCTCCCATCGCCCGGGAGCTGCCGTTCCGGGAGCCAGCGGGACGGGGGTGAGAGTGGGAACGGGGTGTAACTGTGACAAAGTTCTTGGGCTGCTCGCGGGGACGCGGAGGAGGGGGGTGGTAAGTGGAAGGGTTGAGGGAGGTAAAGGTAGCTGGAGGATGGACCAAGACTGGTGGGAGACGGAAGGAGGGGGCTGCCAGCCTGCTCTCCAGTCGCCTGGAAGCTCAATGGGGCGGGGAAGTGAAACTTGCCTCCCCCCTACCCCGCCTCTTAAAACTGCACTCTCTCGTGTAGCCCCACTACACCCACGGAGATGGGGCAAGGGAGAAACTGAGGTGGGAGGAGACCCTTGGCAAGAATTGGGAGGCGGGAGGAGGGAGGCTACTGGCAATAGGTGGGAGTATATGGTGGGGGTGAGAATTGGGGAGCTTCTTGCAGCTTAAGTAATTTGGGGGAAAGTTTTTAAAGGGTGTTGGGGTTGGGGGCGGTAAGTCGAGCAGCAGAGGCGTTTAGGGGGCAGCAGCGGGAGTCGTTTTCATCTCCAGCGTTTCCAAAATAGAAATAGAAGGGGAGGGGAGGGAGGGGGCGGGGAGTGACCGCTCAGGTCAGACTGCAAGAACTTATTTATTATTTATTTATTTTTAAGAAAAGTTATGAGCTGTGGTTGCAGGCAGGAGGGAAGATGGAGTTGTGTGCAGAGGAACCGAGTGGTCTGGGTCGCCGCCTCCTCCCCGCCGACCTGACAGTTCGGCGGATTTCACTGACCCCTCTCCCTCTTTTTCTCTGTGCCCCCCTCCCCGCCCCGAGCAGACTTCTGAACGAGAGCGAAAAGCGGCCCTTCGTGGAGGAGGCGGAGCGGCTGCGCGTGCAGCACAAGAAGGACCATCCGGATTACAAGTACCAGCCGCGGCGGAGGAAGTCGGTGAAGAACGGGCAGGCGGAGGCAGAGGAGGCCACGGAGCAGACGCACATCTCCCCCAACGCCATCTTCAAGGCGCTGCAGGCCGACTCGCCTCACTCCTCGTCCGGCATGAGCGAGGTGCACTCCCCCGGCGAGCACTCGGGTGAGTCGCCCCTCGGCCCCGCCGCACAAGCCAACCCCGTCCCGCCTGGCACACCCCCGCCCTCCGCCTGGGAGATTCTTCGTGGAGACTTTATGCTTCCCGGGAGGGACACACTACCCTTTGCGCCTGTCCGGCTCCCCTCTCTACCCAGAGCCTAAGAGGCACCCAAACACCACACCCACACACACACACACACACACACACCCCAACTCAATCCCAGCATCCGACGAGATTAACTTTTTTATTGGGAGGTAAAATGCCCTTACAGTCTTACAAGACCTCCCCCTTCTTCTTTGCTCCCCGACCCCAAAAGCACACACAGGGCTCTTATACAAGTAGCAATTAGGTCTTCCGAACCCTCCGGGCCCCAGACCCTCCCCTGATAAAAGGGGGCTGTCCAGTGTGTACCGGCGGGTTAATCATTGGGCGACTTATCTCTGGTGCAGCGCGCCTCCTGCGCGGGTGCGGGCTCTTATTACACTTTAGCAACGAGGGAGGGTCCTCGGAGGGTGCCTAAGACTAGGGCGTTTGCACAGCCCTTGTTGATTTTCCCGTGCTTGTTCTTTTATTGTCCACAGGGCAATCCCAGGGCCCACCGACCCCACCCACCACCCCCAAAACCGACGTGCAGCCGGGCAAGGCTGACCTGAAGCGAGAGGGGCGCCCCTTGCCAGAGGGGGGTAGACAGCCCCCTATCGACTTCCGCGACGTGGACATCGGCGAGCTGAGCAGCGACGTCATCTCCAACATCGAGACCTTCGACGTCAACGAGTTTGACCAGTACCTGCCGCCCAACGGCCACCCGGGGGTGCCGGCCACGCACGGCCAGGTCACCTACACGGGCAGCTACGGCATCAGCAGCACCGCGGCCACCCCGGCGGGCGCGGGCCACGTGTGGATGTCCAAGCAGCAGGCGCCGCCGCCACCCCCACAGCAGCCCCCACAGGCCCCGCCGGCCCCGCAGGCGCCCCCGCAGCCGCAGGCGGCGCCCCCGCAGCAGCCGGCCGCGCCCCCGCAGCAGCCACAGGCGCACACGCTGACCACGCTGAGCAGCGAGCCGGGCCAGTCCCAGCGAACACACATCAAGACGGAGCAGCTGAGCCCCAGCCACTACAGCGAGCAGCAGCAGCACTCGCCCCAGCAGATCGCCTACAGCCCCTTCAACCTCCCACACTACAGCCCCTCCTACCCGCCCATCACCCGCTCACAGTACGACTACACCGACCACCAGAACTCCAGCTCCTACTACAGCCACGCGGCGGGCCAGGGCACCGGCCTCTACTCCACCTTCACCTACATGAACCCCGCCCAGCGCCCCATGTACACCCCCATCGCCGACACCTCTGGGGTCCCTTCCATCCCGCAGACCCACAGCCCCCAGCACTGGGAACAACCCGTCTACACACAGCTCACTCGACCTTGAGGAGGCCTCCCACGAAGGGCAAAGATGGCCGAGATGATCCTAAAAATAACCGAAGAAAGAGAGGACCAACCAGAATTCCCTTTGGACATTTGTGTTTTTTTGTTTTTTTATTTTGTTTTGTTTTTTCTTCTTCTTTTTCTTCCTTAAAGACATTTAAGCTAAAGGCAACTCGTACCCAAGTTTCCAAGACACAAACATGACCTATCCAAGCGCATTACCCACTTGTGGCCAATCAGTGGCCAGGCCAACCGTGGCTAAATGGAGCAGCGAAATCAACGAGAAACTGGACTTTTTAAACCCTCTTCAGAGCAAGCGTGGAGGATGATGGAGAATCGTGTGATCAGTGTGCTAAATCTCTCTGCCTGTTTGGACTTTGTAATTATTTTTTTAGCAGTAATTAAAGAAAAAAGTCCTCTGTGAGGAATATTCTCTATTTTAAATATTTTTAGTATGTACTGTGTATGATTCATTACCATTTTGAGGGGATTTATACATATTTTTAGATAAAATTAAAGCTCTTATTTTTCCAACAGCTAAACTACTCTTAGTTGAACAGTGTGCCCTAGCTTTTCTTGCAACCAGAGTATTTTTGTACAGATTTGCTTTCTCTTACAAAAAGAAAAAAAAATCCTGTTGTATTAACATTTAAAAACAGAATTGTGTTGTGTGATCAGTTTTGGGGGTTAAGTTTGCTTAATTCCTCAGGCTTTGCGATTTAAGGAGGAGCTGCCTTAAAAAAAATAAAGGCCTTATTTTGCAATTATGGGAGTAAACAATAGTCTAGAGAAGCATTTGGTAAGCTTTATCGTATATATATTTTTTAAACAAGAGAAAAACACCTTGAGCCTTAAAACCACGCTGCTGGGAAACATTTGCACTCTCTTTTAGTGCATTTCCTCCTGCCTTTGCTTGTTCACTGCAGTCTTAAGAAAGAGGTAACAGGCAAGCAAAGGAGATGAAATCTGTTCTGGGAATGTTTCAGCAGCCAATAAGTGCCCGAGCACACTGCCCCCGGTTGCCTGCCTGGGCCCCATGTGGAAGGCAGATGCCTGCTCGCTCTGTCACCTGTGCCTCTCTGAACGCCAGCAGTTAACCTTCAAGACATTCCACGTGCTAAAATTATTTATTTTGTAAGGAGAGGTTTTAATTAAAACAAAAAAAAAACTTCCTTTTTTTTTTTTTTTTCCAATTTTACCTTCTTTAAAATAGGTTGTTGGAGCCTTCCTCAAAGGGTATGGTCATCTGTTGTTAAATTATGTTCTTAACTGTAACCAGTTTTTTTTTATTTATCTCTTTAATCTTTTTTTATTATTAAAAGCAAGTTTCTTTGGATTCCTCACCCTAGATTTGTATAAATGCCTTTTTGTCCATCCCTTTTTTCTTTGTTGTTTTTGTTGAAAACAAACTGGAAACTTGTTTCTCTTTTTGTATAAATGAGAGATTGCAAATGTAGTGTATCACTGAGTCATTTGCAGTGTTTTCTGCCACAGACCTTTGGGCTGCCCTATATTGTGTGTGTGTGTGTGTGTGTGTGTGTGTGTGTTTTGACACAAAAACAATGCAAGCATGTGTCATCGATATTTCTCTGCATCTTCTCTTGGAGTGAGGGAGGCTACCTGGAGGGGATCAGCCCACTGACAGACCTTAATCTTAATTACTGCTGTGGCTAGAGAGTTTGAGGATTGCTTTTTAAAAAAGACAGCAAACTTTTTTTTTATTTAAAAAAAGATATATTAACAGTTTTAGAAGTCAGTAGAATAAAATCTTAAAAGCACTCATAATATGGCATCCTTCAATTTCTGTATAAAAGCAGATCTTTTTAAAAAGATATTTCTGTAACTTAAGAAACCTGGCATTTAAATCATATTTTGTCTTTAGGTAAAAGCTTTGGTTTGTGTTCGTGTTTTGTTTGTTTCACTTGTTACCCTCCCAGCCCCAAACCTTTTGTTCTCTCTGTGAAACTTACCTTTCCCTTTTTCTTTCTCTTTTTTTTTGTATATTATTGTTTACAATAAATATACATTGCATTAAAAAGAAAGTGGCCCTGTGGATTTATTCACCCAGTTCTCCTTTTGGATGATTTGGCAAATTTGAGCACAAAAGATATTGTGGAGTGCTGATCGCTGTGATGTTTTCGTTTTTTATCAGCAACTTTGGCAATCCTGGAAAACACGCTGAGGAAAAGACTGTATCTCCAAAAATCTAGGCAGAAAAATCTTGAAAAGTGCCACTCCAATAGATCACACAGAAAATTACATGTCAGTAGTTGCTCACTCTGGCAAAAATGTTTGTTGTGGTTTTCATGACCTCATGCTTCAGGGCAAAAGCTGTCCCTTGTGGAGGTCACAGGGAATATTAGACCTGAAAGCAGGAGCTTGTCAGTAGACAGAATGCCAGAGGGGTGACTTGCTTATCTGGTTTTAATATGGCAAACTTTCTGTTCCTATGAACACATACCCAAGAAATGGAGTATCCACTTAAAAAGCAAAGGAAGCCAGAGAAAAACGATGTCTACAGGGAACCAGAGGGAAGCCTGTCGTATTAACCCATTAAATGATTCAGAGCCTTCCAGATTTCTCTGTAGAGACAATGAAGGGATGATTTTTCTGCTCCCTCCAGTTTAACTCATTCTAAGCAGACGCAAAGCCATTGTAGAAGAAATAAGACCTAATCCTGTTTTCCTTGGCCCCAGTTAGATGGGGAGTTTCCAGGTTCAGAGAAACGTTCAGGTCATTTTTCATTAAATAGATGAAATCACCCCTTCCCTCACATGGGCACACCTCCCCATCCCCACTCCCACACCCCAGCTGATTGGAGAAGTGTCTCTAAACAGTCAGTCACCTTCACCCTCTCAGGCTAGTTTTACTACTGGGCCTGTGTCTCTGACAGTCTTAACCAGAGTCCAACCTCTCTGGCGTTACCTCACATTGTCTGTTTCTGCTTACTGGATTCCTGGCTGACATCCCACACCAGGAACATGGCAACCAGGAAAATGGTAGTTATCAAATGGAGGCAACATTAGTACTCGACCTCCTTTGCAAATTCCTTCGACAAACATTGATTGAGGGCCTGTGATCTGCGGGGGACTGTGCAAATCCTTCCCTACCCCTTCAGACATCAAATTCTGTTCCTTGTTTGTGACATAGCCTTCCATGCGCTGAGGCCCTCCCTTCTTACAAAATCTCTATTTTTTTTTCTCTTGCCAACACTCACAAAGTCCTTTTAAAAAGCCTCTGTGGTGTTCACTAATTCTTGCCTACCTTATTCGTTCTAATCCCTTTGTCTATTAAAATCAACACACACCATTCCACTGCGACTACCCCCTTCCCTAGCAAATCTGTATGTTTGCTAGACTGTTCTCCCTTCCAGAAATACGCTCTTTTTCCCAGTATGTGGCCTTTGCCAGGACTTCTTGAAGCCGAAATGTTCCTTTGGGACATAAACTTGTCAAGGGACCTGAAGCAAGTTGTTTTGCTTTCCCGTGCCTCACTTTCCCCTTTTGCTGAGTATGTTTATAATTCCTCCTACATAGAGCAGGGTTGTTAATAGAGGAGATTTTAGCCAGAGCAATCCGGGAATTGACTGCATTGAAGTCCCCTGGTCTGTACAGCAGTCCCCCTGCATTAGAATTCCTGGGAGTAATACCCAGGAAAAAGAGTTTCATAAGCTCCCCGAGTGGCTCTGATACACAGTAAAATACAAGAGACACAGGAGTGCTGGGAGAGAATTCCTCAGAATCCCGCTCACCCTCATATCTATCAGATCTAGTCAAAGCCCAATATCACCAGATTATAAAATATTTTGGAGGAATTTTTAGTCTAACTCCAGAAGCACAGAGCTTATCACCCTGGCAACAGCAACACATTGACTGGAAACCTAGGAGAGTCCTTCACACCGGAAAGAGCTTGTATGTAGATCCAGGGTTATTTGTTTGTTTGCACTTAAAATAAAACCTTTTCTTTTCTAACCATTTTAACAAAACTGGAATTTTTAGCAAAAGGGAATAAAAATAAACTCATTTAAGAATCGGTCTTTTGCTCTATTATTAAATTAGAGCCATGTGGATTCGTTTGAGCTGTTTGACTTTCCCACTTCAACTCCATCCCATCCCTTTCCTTCCCTGATTTGCAGAATGAATGTTTTTGAGGCAGCATGGTGGCACATTTATATTAAAGTAATTGATGAACTATCACTACAGCCAGAGATGGATTTACTATGAAGCAAACAAAGCTCAAGCTTCAGCACCTCTCAAAAGCACAGGCTCCTTTTAAGGCTCTGGACTTATTCTTGAATTTTTAAAATTTAAATTCTTTTTCTTAAAGAACTTTGCCTCAAAAAAAAAAAAAAAACAAAAAACATAAACTTCATGCCCCACAAAAGCTGGATCTGCCCCTGATCACAGCTATTGGCCAGTAAACTGCAGCATTAGAGGCTGCCATAGAAGATAGCAAGATACTTTTCTTTCTGTTCTCAACAGTGCCTGAAACATAGTAGGTGCTCAACAAATACCTACCTTCCATCGTATCCGTGAACATGATGGTATTGCCAGAGAACACACTGGAACCTCTGCAATAACACTCTACCACTTGTCCTTACACAGTTTCTTATCCCTCTGAGAGTCAAATGAATTTTTGCTTCTCAAATGACATTCACCTGCAGGCATAAGACAGGTTTCTTGCACACGAGAAACGCAATGACCTGCCCTCCTATTCTTTCCCTTCCCTCTTCCTGCTCATTCCTTTTTTTCTTTTCTTTGCCACCTCTCCCCTGCATTTTCTCAGAGTCTCCCCTTGACTCTGACAGCTGAAAAGTTTGCTGGGCCCTGATTGAGCTTTTCCTCTTCTATCAAGAACAGACTAGAACTATTTTACTCTGAATTTCTGGAGAATCATTCTTTTTTGACCAGATACAACATGGGCCAGGTAATCTCAGAAAACAACCAGGCTAAATTTGGGGCAATAGTTCCTTGAAGCTATTGTTAGACACATTTCTTGAGCATTCAGGATTTTATATTGAGGTTCATCCGATCATCTTTATTTCCCGCTGTCATATTCCACTCTAGAATGATTCCCACTCCTCATTCCTTCTGTAAACATTTGATTAGGATGCAACCATGAACAAGAAAGACTGCCTCATGGAGCTTACATTTTCATGAAGAGGAGGCAGGCACAAATAAATAGTACTTCCTGGTCTTTCCTTGTTTGCATGCCATAGGGGAAAAAATGCAGCTCATTAGGGCCAACTGGGAGAACAGGCACAGGGAAGGAGTTGATGGATTTGGAAATGGTTTTGGTGAGAACATGCTGAGTTCATTTTTCCTCTCCTGATCTTCATCTCTTTTTCAGTGATATAAAATTGACTCCATTTACATAAAGGGAACCCACTCTATTTTTACCTTAGCTACTCCCTCCTGCCCCTCTGCCCCACCCCCCAATAACCCTCTATTAGTCTCTCTACCTCTTCATGAACCATGGATTCATGGGTCTCACAATCCTCTTTTTAGCAGAGACCCCAAGAGAAAAATCCAGTCCCTAGTATCCAAAGGGTCTTTTGATCTCTACAGATTTGGTTAATGTACCCTGCAGAAATGAGGAAGGAATCAGAAATGAGGAAGGTATAAAGAAAGGTCTTTTAATTTATTTGTGTTTGCATTGCAAAAATCTCTTATACATTATCTCAGCTATTGAATACTCCTCCATCGCTTCCAGAATACTTGCATGGATTGAGAGCTCACATCCACCATAGAGATCTTTAATTGTGGAAAAATCTTACCTCTGCAGTTTCCACGCAATGGTCCAAGGTGGCCCACCTCCACAGCAGAACAGTGTGTCTTATCTTTCTTCCAAGTGACAGCCTTTCAACTATGTGTGCAGTTTTAAAGTTTTCTTTTACTCTTCCCAATCTAAACACTTCCAATACATTTTACATGTGATAGGGTTCCAAAACCCTTTTATATTTGACAGCCTTCTTTGAATGTACTTCACTTACCAGTATTCTCAAATGAGTGCACTCAGAATTTTTTCCAGGACTCCAAATACTTGGCTAACATGGAAGACAAATAGATTCATCATTCTTGTCATCAGAAATCATATTTCTATTAATTTAAATTAAAATCATATTAGCTCTTGTAGCAGCCAAGTCACCCAGTTATGTTACGTTAAGTAACTTCTTACCTATCCTGTAATTGTGCAATTGATTTTTCGACCCAAGTTTTACATATCCTCCTGTTTTGACTGGCGTATGACATATACAGGCGCAATGGAAGAAAAAAAATGGCAAAGGGATTTGCATTATTGAGCCCTTACTTTCACAGTCACTGTGACAGATGTTTTATATACATGATCTCATGTAATCTATTTAACAACACTTTGAGACAGGTATTCTTATTACAGCTTTATGAAGAAGGAAACTGAGGCTGAGAGATTAAGCAATTGACCTAAGGTTATGTGACTGGTAAATGGCATAGGCAACTACCAGAGGCTCCCCCCACCCTCTCAGTTTTCAAAAGAAAATTAGAAATAGAGTTCATAACGGGAAAGGAATAATAAATGGAGAAAGACAATTTTTATGTTGTAAATTATGCTACAGGAACCTCTTCAAAGCAAAATCTGACCATATGACCCCCTGTTCAAAACCTCTCAATGGCTACCTATCCTTGGAATAAAATCCAAATTCCTTACCATAGGATTCAACTGCCTTACTCCAGGAGTTGGTAAACCGCAGGCCACGTACCAAATCCGGCCCACCTCCTATTGTTGCAGATAAAGTTTTATTGGAACAAAGTCATGCTCATTAGTCTACAGATTGTCTATGTGCTTTTCTGCTCCATGGCAGACTTGAGTAGTTGAAACAGAGACAGGAGCCAACAAAGCCCAAAATATTTACTAGCTGGCCCCTTTACAGAACGATTTGCTGACTGCTGCCCCACACAATGTAGCCCTTGCCTAATTCTATGACTTCATCTGTTGCCACTACTCTCCTTATTCCCAATGCCCCACCCCTCTGCCTTCTTTCTCATTCTCAATCTCTCAAACTCTTTGCTATTTCAGGGCCTTTGCACTTCCTAGTTTCGTGACTTAAACACCCTTTCATCAGAGTTTTCCTGTTATTTCTTTTTCATCTTTCAGATATCAGCTGAAACGGGCCAAAGGGCCATTTGGTCCAAGGGACCTTCCCTGCCCATCCTGGATACAGTAGTCCACACTGCCGTCACCTCAATCCTCACTAACCCATTATTCCACTTTTGCAACACCATCACTTCCTGAAATAATCTTTGTCATTTATGTGTTTGTCTCCTCCAACTAAGGCTTTGAATGTCATCTTGTTCTCAATTTATCTCCATTACCTGGGAAAGTGTTTGACACATAACAGGAGCTCGGTAAGCATTTATTGATGAATTCATTGGTGTATTAAGTTGCTGTATTCTCCCAGATCCTGAGATGGGAATCAAGTATTAGGGGTTAGAAGGCAAAAAAAAAAAAAAAAATCAATTACTCCTTAATTAAATTATCAATTAAATGAACATTTGATTAATGTTCACTATACGCCAGGTAGCAGTTGGGCTTCAAAACTAATAAGATAAGGAGCTCACAAAAAGAAGGGTGAAGATAAAGACATTAAACAGACAAGATTGTTGAGCGTTGAGTTAGAGATGTACATAAAGAATGCAGAGGAGAGGGAGGAGGGGGAAATTGTCCAGCTAAGGAAAGACACTAAGGCACAGAGGAGGGACTGTGCAAGAACATGGAAATATTCAACAGGCTGGTGCTTTGGGGCAATTGTAAGTTGGTTCACTGTGACTAGTATTCGATATGGGTAGATAAATAGCAGAAAATTAATTAAGAGATAAGCAGAATCATAGTGAACTTTAGAAGGATTTGAACCAGGAAATGGCAGGAGTTGTTGTGTGTTTCAAAAAAGAGGACATTAGATGGGTGCGGTGGCTTGCGCTTGTAATCCCAGCTACTCAGGAGGCTGAGGTGGGACGATCCCTTGAGCCCAGGAGTTCGAGGCCAGCCTGGGCAACATAGCAAGACCCTGTTTCAAAAAATATATATACAAATTTAAAAGTGGACATTGTTCCCCCTGCTCCAACCCAGACTTTTGACTTTGCTGTCAAAATCTAGGAAACCAGATCATTAAGGAGACCACTTAGGAGTCTCTAGTTTAGTCCATCATAGAAGAGATAAAGCCTGAGCTAAGGCCAAGGCAGTGGGAATAAAAACGGAGAGGATGGGATGGCTAAGAGAGGACTCAACGGCTAGAAGTGATGGGGGTTGAGAACTGGTGATATGTAGACTACTCAGAAGGTGACATCAAGGCTAACTTCTATGCCCTACCTTCAGTGGCAGAGGGAGAGATGGTGTCATTTGAACAAATTGTGGAATATAGGAATGTAGTTGGACATGCTTAGTAGTCAGTTGGAAATACATGTAACCTATGTGGATTGTGATCAAAGCTGCAACTTTCTACTTGCCTTCATTGACTCTTTGGATTTTATTGAGAAGCTAGATCTTCCCTTGGCCCTGAGTGTTCACTGGAAGTGGGAGAGGGGGTGGGAAGGGAGGCAGGCATGACTTTTCCTATCATTCTCAGAATGATAGGGAAAAGAAAACTTCTATGCTTACTTTTTTTTTCTATTATTATTATTATTATTATTATTGAGATGGAGTCTTGCTCTGTCACCCAGGCTGAAGTGCAATGGTGTGATCTCGGCTCACTGCAACCTCTGCCTCCTGGGTTCAAGCAATTCTCCTGCCTCAGCCTCCCAAGTAGCTGGGATTATAGGTGCCCACCACCATGCCCAGCTAATTTTTGTATTTTTAGTAGAGACGGGGTTTCACCATGTTAGTCAGGCTGGTCTCAAACTCCTGACCTCAGGTGATCTGCCCACCTTGGCCTCCCAAAGTGCTGGGATTACAGATGTGAGCCACCACACCTGGCCGCTTATGTTTTGTTTAAGTCTCATTTTAGTAAACTGAAATGTCCCTCCAGGAAATGTCTAAATTGGCTTAATAGTAAATCTTCCCTCCTCCTCAACTCACAAATGCTCCAGGATGAAAACCCACTCTGGGGAAGAGGGTGGTTGTACACCTCTCTATATGTTCCCTGTTTTCCTCTCTCCCACTAGCTGGCTGCTTTTTCCTGTCTGCCCAACAGAGTCAAAGAGGATGAGACTAACAGGGGAGGAGAAGAAAGAGAAAGGGGTATTTATATGGATGGTGCCAAATTCTCCAGTCCTAGTAGATGGTTAAGGCTGGTATTCCTGGTGGGCCAGGCACCTGAGCAGCACTGCACTATTTCCCCTTGGGCACTTTCATGAACTGCTCATTTATGCGGCTGTCTTGACCGAGGCAGATACATCACTATTAGACAGGTAGTTTCACTGCCTTTCCCACCACAGAGCATGCTCAGAACACCCCCAGCCTCTTTCTGCGGAGGTCTCCTCATCTTTGCAGGCAACTCTGCTAAAAAGGACCCATGATGATGCCATGTTTGCCCTCTCTTTTAGATAGGGACCCACATTTGGTCAATGGAAACATATCCCTCCCTCACCCAAGAAAAGCCAACACTTCTCACAGCTTACCCTAGATAACTAGATTCTCAAGGCAAGCATGAGTTCTCCATGCTTCTGAACTGCAAGAACTCTTTTCAAAGCTTTGCAAGTGACCTATTTTAAAGCCCCATTTGCTCAACCTGGGGATAATAGATAATACACCATACCTCCCCAGTGAAGGGAGAATGAGTATCCATTGATGAAACAACTCTTCAAAAAGCATCTTTACAGATTTCCTTTCCCCTCTTGGACTCCTGTCCTGCTTTATTGTGGGTTGTTTTTTGTTTTTTTAAAGAAAACTTTACATGAAGTGAAATGCATAAGTCTTAAGTGTGCAACTTGATGATTTTTGATATATGCGTACATTTGAGCAACTGCCACACCAGTCAAATTAGAGAACAAACTAATCACCCGAGAATGTTTGCTTATTCCCTCTTTCAGTCCATCTTCATTTCCACAGACAACCACTGGTCTGATCTCTATCACCCTAGATTAGAATCTGCTCTTGAACTTAATATGAAAGAAACTATACAATAGGTACCCATTTATATCTGGCGTGTTTTGCTTAAAATAATTTTTGAGATTCCTCAATGTCATTGCATATATCAGTAGTGTATTCTTTTCTCTTCCTAACTAGTACTCCATTGCATGAATTTACAAGAATGTGTTTATCCATTTTCCTGCTGGCAGACATTTGCACTCTTTCTAGTTTGGGGCTATTGTGAATAAAGCTGATATAAATCTCTCCTGGACCTAGAAATGTGATTGCTGAGTCATAGAACAGATAAACGTTCAACCTTACAAAAAATTGCCGAAGCATTTTCCAAAGTGTTTAAATCATTTTACACTCCCACAAGCAGGGAAGGAGAGTTACAGTTCCTCTACATCAACACTCCCATCTGTTGTCAGATTTTGTATTCGCGACACCCACTTTTGTGGGTGTAAAATGGTATCTCATGCTTTCACTTTATATTTCCAACACACTTCTTCCTCAATGCCCTATCCAGTTCCCTTGCACACTGTTTGGCCTTACAAAATTCGAGAGACATCAGATCTGATGACCCTGATACTCTTTTGGAACACAGATGTTTATTTCCTTTCTTTGGATAGGAGGAGTTCAGATATCCGTTTTTCTTTTGACTTTTCATTTTTGCAGCTGCCTCAGCACTGTATGAATCTAGCTAGACCCATGTGGGGACGTGCCAAGCTCTGTGAAGAAGCTGATTATGCTGGTCCTCTAGGTCCAGCTGGTGACAAATAGGGCTGGGAATTCAGGAGTGTCTAATGTGAGACTTACAGGCTCACTTACAGGCAGCTTGGGAGGTGGAAGAAATCAAGGGATAAGGGGGGAAAGTTAAAGCCCAAATAAACATCTGGCCTTCTAGGTGGCACTTATGCAAATTGCTCTAATTCCTGGAACTGTGAGGAGCTGACCCACCTCTATGCAAATAAAGGACCTTTAGAAAGATAATGTTTGTGGAACTTCTGCACTTTATAGCTTAAAGCCCCTGGAAAGGGTAAGATTTGCTCCTATTCTGAATGTCCTACATCTCTGTAAATTTAGAAAAGAAGAGACACTTCTCTTCAAGGGTTTCCCAAAGCAGAACTAGAAGGAGTCTGGGTCCTCATTTTCCCTCTTGGTTGAAGTCCCTGGGTCTCAGAATCATCATGTGTGTGTCCTTCCCAGTCAACAGATCTGCCTCCCTCCAGAGCCAATTTTGAAAGTCCCTGAAATTTCTGAAGTCTTCACTGAACATGAGCACATATCTGACCTCTCAGTGGATTTCATCACCCAGCTGGCCCCTATGTGAACCCCTGCCTCCATGGAGAATTCTTGAAATCTATCCCATTCTCCACCTGCAGCTGTTTTCTGGGATTTAAGGGAAAAAAAAAATGACATGGCATATTTAAGTCTCCCCAATGCCCCTGCCCCTTGAGCCCCTATTCCCACCAAGACTCCTTTCCCTCCAATGTTCACCTGTGTTACCTGATCATTTTGATTCAACCACAGTGCAAGTAGGCAACTATGAGAACCAAGCTTGTACCTCATGCTAGACAACAAAATTAAGACGGCAGGAACATAACCTGAGCCAACAGCATGACAGACATCAGCCATGCATAGTAGTCAATCAATAGACATGAGACCAGATAAAATCCAGCTTCCGGCTAGAGACCAGAGCCCACAGCTGTTCATTAAAACCTTCCTCACGGGCATACAGTGTGGGAAGAACTGACATGCTCAGGTCTATCCAGCCACATTGCCCAGGAAGTCATAATCGTCAAGACGACCAATGTTTCTTGCTCATCTACTACCTGAGAGGCTCATGCTAGAAGCTACTGGTACAGAGGTGAACAGGACAGAGGGACCCCACACCTAGTAAGAAGAGACCAACATTAAACAAATGATGTTAATAAATTATGGATACTTATGTTTCTTCATTAAACATAGTCAAGGGAGTTAAGCAAATAAAGAGCTTATGGTCAGGAGTTCCCTAGGTTCTAAAATTCATCATCTAAACGTGTGTTGCTTTTAAATACAAAAAAAAATAAAATAAAAGATTCCTTAATAAATAAATAGGTTATCTGAAAAAAAAGTAATATCCTGATTTGTACAGCCACTTGTCATTTGATCAGCAATTGGATTACTCTACATAGCAACATTATACTTTATTACTGCATTAGTGATTCAACTGAAATGATCATTACTATTCATTATTGATGGTGGGAAGTAGAGAAGGAGTAGCAAATTCTTCACTTTCTCAGAAACTCTTTGTCTCTTCTGATATGATATCTGCACTCTTCCTTCAAGTTGTCACATTTTCAGTCTTCATTTCTCAGAGCTACCCGGCCTAAAAGTCCCTCTGGAGAAAGAGTCCAGTTGTTCTTGAATGGGAGCCAATAATTATGACTAAATGTCTTTTCTGCTTATTCAGTGAATCATCCTGGTCGATCGGTCATTGGAAAATGCCATCTTAACCTGCTGCGGACTTTATGTGCCAAGAACCCAACAAAAAACAGGTTTCAACAAAGTTAGGGAAACTTACATGAGATCGAAGAAAGAACAGTCATGCTGCATGGATAGGTTCAATGGCAGTTATGGGGCCTATTTGTCCATGTTCTCTGATATATTAAAAAAATCATTCAATATCCATTTTTACAGTCTAGCTTGGAGAGTGAAGAGGGAGGAAGGCCACAGGGCACATCTGATGACCTCCAGACACTCTTTTTGGTGATACCCAACCAGCCGAGGGGCAGAATCTTGACAGACTGCAACCCCCCCCTCAGGCTTGGGCCCACCCCACAAGCTGCTGTTGTCCTGCCACAGCTGTTTCCGTTTTTTATTACAATTTTCTCCGCCTTTCATTTTTCAGGCCAAAGAGAAGCTCAGGGGGCCCATCTGTTCCTCTCTTGCTCTTTTGCCTGTTCCCAGAAGGAAAGCTCACACATGCACGCGTGCACACACACTCCACACCAGACCCCACAAGCTCCTTTTAGGACAATGAATGGGAACCAGAAGTGAACATCACCCACCCAGCAACACTCCAGGGACCTGAAAGGAAAGGCGGCCTTTTGGGGGAGGAGGCGGTGTCCTCAGAAAGCCCTGATGGAAGAGCATTCCGTGGAAGGAGCATCGGATACAGGAGCAAAAGCTTCTCACGAAAACAACAGGTTTTCTTCCAAGGAGGACTTTTTGTTTTGTTTCTGTTTTTACTTCAACTTATCAAAACAAACACACAAAACAGGGCTCGCAGTGCGAATTATCTCAAAGTATGCAGTGCAAATTATCTCAAGTCCAGAAAACCTAAGATAAATGATCTTGGGCTGAAGAAAAACGTTAGAAACTAATTGATAGAGCAACTTACCCCTCAAGATGGAGTGAAACAGTGTCACTTTTAAAACAAAAGGCAAAGTCCCTATGGCCCCAAGTTCAAAGCTAGGTCTCTGAGGACATGGTCACATGAAAGTACCAAAATTGAACTTTTGATAACAGTTCTTCATTCATTATGGAGCAGGAGTAAGTCTGCATGTCCTGTTCATTTTTCCTTCCCAGTGCATCTCTCCAGAGCCACACACCCAGAAAAAGCTATTGCAGCTCAGGCTACAGTTGGTGCCATTGTCCCCTCACTTATACTGTCATCCAAGCATTTGGAAGCACCGGTTGTCTTGTTTCTGAATTGTTTGGGAACCAACAGCATGGGATCCTAAAGACCACTCTGAGTCAAGTGAAACTTTATAATTTTTTTCAAGCACACCTCTCCTCAATGGATCCATCTCCAGCCACCTCTCTGGATAATCTGTCCCACACCCCACTGCATTGTGGGATGACTCACGTGGGTTTCATAGCCTGGGCACAACTGCATTTTGTGGCATTTTGTTGCAGGGGGACTGTTCTATATATTATAGGTGTTTAGGGGGACTGTTCTGTATATTATAGGTGTTTAGCAGCATCCTTGGCCTGTATCCACTAAATGCTAATAACACCCCTCTCTAGTTTCAACAACCCAATATTGTCTCCAGATATTTCCAGATGTCCTTGGATTGAGGAGGGTTGGGTGCGGGGGAGAAGGAAAACTGCCCCAGTTGAGTTGATCTGTTAGAGATCATGCCTTTAAGAAGGTAGCATTCATGGGAAGCCAAGGTGGGCGGGTCACCTGAGGTCAGGCGTTCAAGACCAGCCTGGCCAACGTGGCAAAACCCCATCTCTACTAAAAATACAAAACTTAGCTGGATGTGGTGGCGGGTACCTGCAATCCCAGCTACTCGGGATGGACATGGTGGCGGGCACCTGTAATCCCAGCTACTCAGGAGGCTGAGGCAGGAGAATCGCTTGAACCTGGGAGGAGGATGTTTCACTGAGCTGAGATCCCACCACTGTACTCCAGCCTTGGCGACAAGAGCAAAACTTGGTCTCCAAAAAAAAAAACAAAAATAAACAAACAAAAAGAAGACAGCATTTCAGAAAGGGAGAACAACCCATGCACAGTAATTACGATCTGGGATAGGTGTATAGGAAAGATCAGGTGTCAGAATACATATTTATTGCATTGATTTTTAAAAGCACATTTTGTCTTTCAGCCAATTGTATCTTAGATTTGACGAAATGCAAGTTCGTTCAATATACTTTGGTAGTTTAGAGGAATGAATGATTCTTTTAGCTTGGGCACAAGAGTGGAGAGGACAAGGCTCAGGAAAGGCTTGAAGTTGTGGGATGGACAGAATTTGGGCAGAAGACAATGGGGACAAACAGTTTAAGGGAAAGAATAGAATAAACAAAACATACAGGTAGTGAATGGGAATGGCGGGGAGAGAGTGAGAAAGGCAAGGTTGCATAGGGAAGCTCAGGGATTTCTGGATTTTATTATGCAAATCAGAGAGGGTCAAGAGAACCCTTGCATGAGAGGGTGGGGAAGTAGTGGTGAATAATTATGGCTGCATTTCACAAGATCCTCAGTCTGGGATATACTCCTTCCTATTACCTCTCCTTGTTTAGAACTTTGAAGACTTGAGTCATCTCCTCCAAAGAACTGGAGTTAGTCACCATTAAGCTGTGTGTTCTATGTTCCTATGTCTTGTTCCTGTGTTATGTAGCTATTTCTTGTGTTTTGTGTTGTCATTGCTTCCCAACTGTTTTATATGGCTTTGTCTCCTTGACAGCAACACTTCTCAAGCATCTGGACCACAGGGGTTGTGCTTTCCTCCCTCTTAGGTACCACCTGTAGCACTTAGCAACCTGTGCAGCATTGCACTCATGGCAGAGTACCTGGCACGTAGTAAGCCCTCAATAAACATCAGTGGCAGGAGGGAAGAATGGAAGGAAGAAATGAAAAGAGGGAGGAAGGAGGGGAGCAATGGAGAGAAGGGGAGAGGGAAGAAAGATATCAAATGACTTCTTGTAGAACTAGAAAATTAGCAGATCTCCTAAATTGTTTCTGTCCTGATCCAAGTACTCCTTTGTGCCCTTACTGGCACCTGCTTCCCAAATTACTGGAATCATCAGAAAGCCTAAGTCCAGGTGGCCTTGGCTTTGGGCCTGGATGTAAAGATTTCTTTCTGATGACCTCAGTTTGAAAACTTCCCTAAATGCAACAGTCACGCACCAAAAGCTATGGCTTCTGTGTTTCCAGTTCTTCCCCCACACTGTAGAACACACTTAGGAGCTGCTACAAGTAAAGCCGGGGCCTTATGTCTCCTCCATCCAAACACTGAAGAACTAAGGCCACCTCCAGGATGCAAGTGAAGGCACACCATTGCCAAACATGTGGAGGGCATGAAAACAAAGCAACCAAAATGGACAGCCTCTCACCACCCCTCCCATAAGGCACAGCCATGGGGATTAGAGTTGGGGCAAGGTCTGTTCAAGATTGCAGTGGGACTGAAGCGGATAACTGAAGCTGGAGAAGGAAGACAGAGTCAATTCATTTAATTTTCCCAACAATTTCCAAGGTCATTTCAAAGGGCACATGAGATAATGACTGCTGCATTGTATGGGGCCAAGAACTGGGCTTCCCTTTCTCTCCATTACTTCTCCACCAGGCTGTCATAATAGCCTTCCAAGTCACCTCACGCTCTACCTCCCATTGACCTTCTGTGCCCCTGTCAAATCAAATCCTGAAACACAGCCCTAATTATTCACTGCAACTTCCCCACCCTCTCATGCAAGAGTTTTGTTGACCTTCTCCGATTTGCATAATAAAATCCACAAAGCCCTGAGCTTCCTAATCCCACCTTGCCTTTCTCACCTCTCTCCCCACTACTCTCATTCACTGCCTGTATGTTTTGTTTATTCTGTTCTTTCCCTTAAAGTGCTTGACCCCATTGCCTTCTACCCAAATTCTGTCCATCCCAAAAGTTCAAGCCTTTCCTGAGCCTTGTCCTCTCCATGCTTGTCCTAAGCTAAAAGAATCTTTCTTTCCTCTAAACTACCAAAACATATTGCACGAAGTTGTATTTGGTCAAATCTAAGATGCCATTGGCTGGAAGACAAAATGTGCTTTTTAAAATCAATGAGATAAATATATATTCTGACATCTCATCTTTCCTATACATCTATCCCGGATCGTAGTTACTGTGCATTCCCTTTCTGAACTGACATGTTCTTAGAGGCATGATCTCTAACAGATCAATTTTTGTGTTTCTTATCAATCCTAGCATAGTGCTGGTGCTATATTCACAAACACACATCAGCATACATTCATATGAATATGGAAAAATGACAGTAAGAGTGAAAAGCATTTCTGCCCTAAAGAATCCTTATATATTCAATTCGTTAGGTTTTATAGTTTAAAATGTGTACTTAAATAGTTTTAAAAGCCTGACTCACATATTTTAAAATATTGACTTATATTGACAAGATACAGACACATATGCATGCTAATGAGGAACAGAATAAACATCACAAACTATCAAAACTATCAAGGTATTGCACCTGAGCACCTGCTGAGTGCAGACACTGCAAGCTGGCTGATTGATGCATTTTATTTTAATCCTCGCAGCAGCCCTATGAGGTAGGTACTGGGATCCACTTGTTATAGATAAACAACCAGAGCTCATGGCTTTAGGTCCCAGCTCACAAGTGGCTGGGGCAGATTTGAATGCACGTTGTCATAATGCCAAAGTCTGAGCTCAAGAATTTCTAAACAATGTCTCGTCTAGTTTTCTCATCAAAGAGGCAAAAGGCATTCGCTCTCCTAGAAATGACCAAATCTCATGCCAGTCTCACAGTTGCTCTGCTGACACTCAAGAAGGAAGTAGGGTACCTCAAAATATGGTTCCAAGAGAGGCCATACAGGGAGTCATGGCATTTTCCTTCTTCCTCAGAGGGAGAAACCAGCAAGGATCTTCCCACTTGGCTTCCTAGAGATTGCAGATAGGAAAACAAAAGCAAATAAATAAAAAGCAAACAACAAACCAGTGTGTTAGCCTGGGCCTGCTGAGAAGCAGATGCTGAGATAAGATTACATGAGCAAGGGTTTTATTTTTTTATCATTTTATTTGTGACAGGGACTCACTCTGTCCCCCTGGCTGGAGTGTGGTGGCGCAACCATAGCTCACTGCAGTCTAGAACTTCTGGGCCCAAGCGACCCTCCTGCCTCAGTCCCCCAAGTAGCTAGGACTACAGGTGCACACCACCACGCCTGGCTAATTTCTTTTTTCAGTGGTTTTGTAGTAACAGAGTCTTGCTATGTCACCCAGGCTGGTCTCAAACTCCTGGCCTCAAGTGATCTTCCAGCCTTGGCCTTGCAAAGTGCTGGAATTACAGGTATAAGCCAGCCACCGTGCCCAGTGTCATACGTGAAGACTTTATTTTATTTTATTTTATTTTATTTATTTATTTATTTATTTATTTATTTATTTATTTATTTTTTTGAGACAGAGTTTCGCTCTTGTTGCCTAGGCTGGAGTGCAGTGGCGCGATCTCGGCTCACCGCAACCTCCGCCTCCCGGGTTCAAGCAATTCCCCTACCTCACCTTCCCAAGTAGCTGGGATTACAGGCATGCGACACCACACCCGGTTAATTTTTTATTTTTAGTAGAGATGGGGTTTCTCCATGTTGGCCAGGCTGGTCTTGAACTCCTGACTTCAGGTGATCCGCCCACCTCGGCCTTCCAAAGTGCTGGGATTACAGGCATGAGCCACAGTGCCCAGCAAGTGAAAATTTTATTAAAGGAAATGCTTGCGAGGGCAGGGGGATGGGGCAGGGGGTAGAGAGATCCGGAAAAGTTGGTAGGGACATCAGACCTCAATGCAAATCTGACCCTGAGTTAAGGAGAGAAGGTTGGGTAAAAGCCTCCTAGACCACTGGCCAAGGCCACAGGGGAACTGTCAAGCCAAAGCTGAATCTCCCAAGAATAGGTCTTCCTTAGCACAGCATCCTTGCTGCACTCAACCATTGGTCAGGAGCAGCCTATGGGAGGCGTGGCTTTGGAGCAAACTTGGCATTGAGTTTCAGAGAGCAGATGCTCAGGCCTTTGGTCAAATACACTCCTTGTAGTTGAAGGTGCAATCTCATGTAGCGGGAGAGGTGGGGATCACTCAAATGGATTAAAATAGATTGTGTGCATCTGTGTTGAGGTGGCTGCATGGATGCTGAAGGAAGGAATGGGACTGGCTCAGCCCATGAGCTAGAGAACCCTTGAAAACTATGGTCACAGCTGTTGCCTTTTCTCATACACTCTGTGAGTCCAAGTAACTACTATTCATATTTCCCCTTAGCTATCACACTGTGTGGAGAGCATGATAAAAGACCCTCAATTTTCTTTATTATGAATGCAGTTAGGCTTTCCTTTTTAGCTATAAAGATATCAGGCATGCTGTGAACACCTTATTACAGATACATAGAAATAAGTGGAAGAACCCCTGGTCTCCAGCTCCCAGCGGAAACCTCCACTAACCACTGCATATGTGTTCCTTCCATTGCTTGTGTGCCCTGCAAATGCAAACGAGAAGTAAGACAACACCATTTATTGGACTTCTATTTGTTTAGCTCCTTGTGCTGTGCACCTGTGTCCTTTGATCTGCACTATGACCTTGTGAGATAGGGCCCTTTAGCTCTACTTTCTAGGTATACAGAAGAGGAAGCAGCAGTCAGAGGAACTAATGAGACACTGAGAATCAGAGTAGGCCTGAAAACTAAACTAGGAAGCAAGGAGCTGGCAGCAAATGACACAGATCAGCTCCTCACCTATGACCCTAAGCTTCTGGGCAGGGGGGCTGCAGCTCACACCACGGCAGATACTGCCTCCTCCCAAAAATGACACTAGAATGTATCCCTCAACAGAAGAACTCTGGAGAAGTTCCCCATATTCTCCCTGGGAGACAGATTGGGTTTCTTCCTTCTATGAGTGTCATTATTGCATTTTGACTCAGGATTCAAGGGAGAAAAAGAAATCTATTCACTTATTTGTCATAATAAATTGCCTCTCTTGCCTTTTGATTATTAGAATCAAAAACCATATCAGGGAGGAGGTGATTCCTGGAAAGGATGCAGAGTTCCCATCCCTATAGCACGTAAGCAGACTATTTTATAACCCCCAACTCCTAGTCACACTCTCAACTGACTGTATATGCTTCTGAAAAGACAGATGATATCCCAGAAGGAGAGAACATAATACCACCAGAGCTGCTGAACTTGCACCATGTTTACTTTTGATCATCTCTCTTTATAGGGCTCTGGGATCTGCCCACTGGACTTTATTTTCCATCTAAGGGATTATTACCCTTGCTGGGCCCTGAGTTCATTTTCACCCCCAATGGTCTCAAGCCATAAATTTCAAACTGCCTTTAACATGGCCAGACAGATTTATAAGACTCCTATAGACAGCATACAATTAACCATCTCCTGTCAGCTGGAAAATCAGCTCAATAGCCATTCAAGTTCATGTCCAAACCCCTTTACATTAACGAAAGCTTAGAAAGGTTCCTCGACTCTCAGAGCTAGAATCTCTCAGAAGCCGTGGAGACAGGTGGAACTCTGAAAGGGGAGATAGAGTCAGCCACCAGAAAGGACGGCTCTGCATATGTCAGATGCTTATACAGGTTATAAGTCAACACAGTAGCACCAGTTACTTTTTTTTTTCACCCTGATCACTTCTTTGGAGCAGCTATGCAACTAAGTCCCACCAGATACCAGCCTGTTGATTTTTAGTAGTCTGCTCTGCCCCTGGAAATTGATGCGCAAGTAGATACTCACCAGGGGCAAATAGCAAAATGGGCAAGTGAACATGCTTGTCAGTGGCTGAGTGCACGGGCATGAATCATAGAGTCTACAGATTATTTCTGTAGCAAAGCAGAAGGAAACACTGGTGCACAGAGCAGGTCTCTCATCCTTGGCATTGGGGCCGTGGCCACCAACTCAGAAGAGAAGCACCATAGCCAAGCATCATGATGGGTGATGCCGAGAGTAAATGCATGTGTCTTTCCAAAGAAAGTGTGGGGCAAGACTGATTATTGCTCAGACTTCATGAGCCAAGATGGTGGGGAACTAATACCGATAAAAGACACACAAGCAAGCCTGCCATAATCCTGGCTCAACTTACCTTGCTGATTTGGTATCTTACTATTCTTCTGCTCTTCAACCATTCTATGCTCCATTCACATCCAATAACCTATTACTCCTCCTTCTTTTTCTCCTCCTCCTCCTACTTCCTCTTCTTCTCCCCCATTCTGCCTTTCCTTTTTCATCCCCAAATCTCTTGGGTCTGCTTTTGCTAATATTCCTCCTTCCATCTGAGATGCCTTTCTTTTTAACTGTAAATCTCTGTATATTCAAATTCTACTTGGATTTCAAATCTCATCTCAAATGTTACCTCCTTCTTTTATAAAGCCTTCTGTTATTACCCCTGAATTCCATTTTATGGCAATAAGAACTTTTTCTTGGAGTAGTATTTTGTGTAGTTATATCTTCTCTCCTATTATTAGACTGTACATTCTTTGAAGGCAAAAGTCATGCTCAATTCACCCTGATAAAGCTAGAATGAATAGAACAATGCCTTAAACACAGTATGTGATAGGCACTCCATAACCACTAATATCTTAATGAGGACACGGAGGTGTAGTCAAACAAACAGACACACTGGCTAGATAGCTTCATCTGCATATAGTTTTTCAACTTGTCCAAGACGGAAGTCATTTTGTCCCCCAAGTCTTTATTTTCTGTTAGAGTGAGGGGTCTCAACACCATCCAGCTAAAAATTTTCAAAGCATCCTCAACTCTCCCTACTCCCATGCCTTTACAATCAATCCCCAAGGCCTCCTGATTTTACGTACCAAACATTCCTTTAACCCATACCCCTCTCCCCCGCAACCACTGTCCTAGTTAGAAATCCTTTCTCCTAGATTATTGCATCATCCTTCTTACGGGTTTCACCAACTCAAGGGTTACATTCGTCTACTTCATACTCCATTTTGTCCAGCGAGTGATCAATCTAAAACAATCCTGATTGTACCAATCTCCCAGGCTAAAATATTTCAAAGCCTCCCCCTTGCTTATAGAATAAAGTCCAATCTCTTTAATCCAGCCTGGAAAGTTCTTGGTTATATGGTCTTTCTCTACTCTGAAGAGCTTTGTCTCTTGCCTCTCCTTGCTTTGCTCTTTAAGGAGAAAGCAATGCCGTACCCCTTGATGCTCCTTGCTGTGTCTCCCCTAGCTGTGGCTGCACATGAGTGAGTCCTCTGTGCTGATCCTCTGATCTCTTCTCCTGGGTACTCCTGCTCACTCATCCTCTAAGCCTTAGCTGAGAGTCAGGAAGCCTCCCCTCCTGCTGGGCTGTGTCAGCCTCTCCACTGCACTCTCAGACCACTTTCTTATTCTCTCCTCCTACCATTTACCACATTACATTGCAATCATCTTTTCTCATACCTGTCTCTCTCATGAGACTGCGCCTTCTGTGAAAATGATCAGTATTTTATTTTATTTGCATTTGCAACCAGAATAAAGAGTAGCCCCCCCCCTTTTTTTTTTTTGGTCACTTTGTAAATGTCATTGGGGCAATATGAAAATTTGGTAGAATGGTTTATTTCCTAATTGCTAAGATTCCTACTCCTTCCAAAGATTCAGAAGGAAAACACGATGCTCCAAGAAGGGTCAGGACTCTTGCTCAGCTAGCTTTCATCTGGTTCATCCCGGCAAGATTGGGAGAGTTGATGGAAATACTTCAACTTCCCTGTACCCAAGCCAAGGGTTCTTATTATGAGATGACCTCATTAGTGACACATCATTATTTTAACCATATTCAAAAGTGAGATGTGTGGAGAAATAGAAAGTAAAAAATAAGAAGAAGAAGAAGGAAAAGGAGGAGGAGGAGGAGAAGAAGGAGGAAGAGGAGGAGGAGGAGGAATGAAGGAAGGAAGGAAGGAAGGAAGGAAGGAAGGAGAAGGAAGAAGGAAAGAAGAAGAAAGAAGGAGGAGAAGAAGAAGAAGAAGAAGGAGGAGGAGGAGGAGGAGAAAGAGGAGAAAATAAAATAAGCCACACTGAAATTTCCTGATTAAAAAGAAATTTTTAACCATCTAAAAACTGGAAACCCCCATGAGGTTGCTACAGTTTCTCTCCCTTTGTCTGGAAATGACAATATAAGCAGTGAGATCTAACAAAGGTCTCTGAAAAATACAAAAAAAATTTGCCAAGTCCTGAAATGCCCGCAGAATGCAGTCTAGGCCTTGAGCCTTCTGTGCGGGAAAGTAATTGCGGTTTTTTCCATTACTTCTACACCAACGTAATATATAGCTCCAGATAATAACGTTTTACCTGGGGTTACTATTCTAGGCATTGAATAAATCAATTAAGAAAGGCTTTTCCCAAAATGGAGCCTGCTCAGTGTTTGAATTTTGCCATCTCCTGCTTCACACTCTTGATCTTTCTTCGTGGTGGCAGCTCTGGTAACCCCCTTTCCTGCTGCCCTCAGCCAGCTGTGTGGGAACGAGAGGGACATGCTGCATGAAAAGGAGTCTGATTGCTGAGAAGCAGGGTCTGGGGACACTAAGAGCAAACCACCTGTACAGCCTGGAGGTAATGAGGCCTGGGTTGTCCTTCTGTCTGCAAATTGGAATCAAAGTGATTATTTTTACTGTACTGTTGTTCTGCTAGATTTTAGCTGAAGCTTTATCAAAGCCTGGTTAATTTATAACAGTGTTTCTAGGGGAAAAAAAATACATTCCAAATTCCAAACAACAAAGTTGCAAATGAAGGTGTGGGAAAGAGTCTCTTTTTAAAGTGAAGATGACACATGTCTTTGTTAATTAACCAGAAGATTGGAGTCAGTATTCCTAGCTGCTTTCTCAATACCTTCAGTTCTTACTGAACTTGTCATTAACCCAAACATCCTGCTTTATTCCCATCAAAACTGTTTCCACGTTTGTTGTTCCTCATCATCATGATCTTTGTGCAATGGATTTTTGAAACTAAAAATCTCAGGACTTCACTTTTGACCCCATTGAATTTCATTTGGCTTGTTTTGATGCCTGGCTACCAGACTCCTCAGATCATTTTTAATTCTGATTGGTAATACTATCAATATTGGTTATCCTGTACAACTGTTGATCATCAACACATTTCAGAAGCATTTCTTTTATGACTTCATCTAATTTTTTTTTTAAATTAAAGTGCCAGGTAGGACCATGGTGAAGTAGAACTCAAATGATCTTCCCCTGAAGATGTTCCCTCACATTAACACCCTTCTATTAATAGCATTGAACAGTCAAAAAATGTTTGTAAGATATGGCCATCCTAAGCACAAGGGTAAAGAAGCTTGATATCTGCCTCAAATCCCTCCACCCTGTCATGGGTACCACCCAGGTGTTATCGAAAAGGGGTCCCAATCTAGACGCCAAGAGAGGGTTCTTGGATCTTGCACAAGAAAGAATTCAGGGTAAGTCCACAGAGTAAAGTGAAAGCAAGTTTATTAAGAAAGTAAACAATAAAAGAATAGCTATTCCATAGACAGACCAGCCCTGAGGGCTGATGGTTGGCTTTTTTTTTTTTTTTTTTTTTTGAGATGAAATCTAGCTCTATCGCCCAGGCTGGAGTGCAGTGGTGCGATCTCGGCTCACTGCAACCTCCACCTCCCGGGTTCAAGCAATTCTCCTGCCTCAGCCTCCCGAGTAGCTGGGATTACAGGTGTGCACCACTACGCCCAGTTGATTTTTGTATTTTTAGTAGAGACAGGGTTTCACCATGTTGGCCAGGCTGGTCTCAAACTCCTGACCTCATGATCCACCCGCCTCAGCCTCCCAAAGTGCTGAGATTACAAGCGTGAGCCACCGCACCCAGCTGCCCATTTTTATGGTTATTTCTTGATGATATGCTAAATGAGGGGTGGATTATTCATGCCTCTCCTTTTTAGACCATATAGGGTACTTCCTGATGTTGCCATGGCATTTGTAAACTGTCATGGTGGTGGCAGGCTTGTAGCAGTGAGGAAGACCAGAGGTCACTCTCCTCACCGTCTTGATTTTGGTGGGGTTTGCCAGCTTCTTTACTGCAACCTGTTTTAACAGCAATATCTTTATGACCTGTGTCTTGTGCTGACCTCCTATCTCATCGTGTGACTTAGAATGGCTAACTGCCTCAGAAGCAGCCCAGTAGGTTTCAGCCTTATTTTATCCAGCTCCTATTCAAGATGGAGTTGCTCTGATTCAAACGCCTCTGACACAGGTATCACGCTAGAGCTTCATGAGTTAACACCAGACTGTTGATTGGTCCTCATCACACCCTCAAATCAAGGCCTTATAAAAAGAAAATTTAGAATTATCACCTGTTTTAATTACATTTAGTGAAAATATCCATTTTGAGATATTAAATGACAATATAGAAATATTTATATTTCTCAAACATGAGCTTTAAAAAAAAGCGTGAGAACTGCTGCTGAAGTGTCCAAGTCTCACCCTTCAAGCCTCTGGGTAGGTCAGCAGCCCCATTAATGAGATGCCTTTATCTCTCCTCCTCAGTGACACCGTGAGGCAAAGCTAAGCAAGTCAAAATCACTTAAGAGGCAGTTATTTCAACTCTGACAATCAAATCTTGTTCCGGACAAAAGAGAACACTTTATACCATGAGGCATTTTATAGATAAGCTGCTGAGAACTCCCAGCACCCACAGTACAATCAGTTTCATCAGCTGACCTTTTATCTTCCCGTGTGACAAAGCAGGGACAGACCCTTCCCAAGGACACAATGTGATCATGAGCGGTCCAGTCCCACGAAGCCTGGTCTTCACTTCTTTTGCTACCAGCAGGGTAGTGGCGTGGGGGGCGGGCAGGCGGAACAGGGATAGAGGCTCATAGGGCTTTGGGGGATTAGTCAGAGCCATCAGTCACCTAACACTTGAAGAGATCTTCTAAAGGAACAAGAGACAATGGAGTGGAAGAAGAACTATCTAGAGAAGAAAGGAAGATGGTAATACCTAACATTCCTTGAACAACATGCCAGGTGTGTTCTAGGCACTTCACATGCCTTGTCTCAAACAACAGCCTGATGGGGAAAAGGCACTAATATCTCAATTTTACCTGTGGAGAAACTAGGGCAACAAAAAGTTAAGTCAAAAAGTCAGTATCAGATAGCTGGTAAAGAGCAGAGATGGGATTTGAACCCAGATAATCTGGATCCAGACTGTGCCCTTGAATTCTCCGGCCTCCCCAAGTGTGGTGTTGGAAGTGAGATAGAGCAGCCCCACCACGCCAAGCTTTAAGTCTTTCTTCAAGGGCGTGCAATGGAAACACTACAAGAGAATGGCTTGCACCGAAACACATTTTCAAAGTCCTTGAATAAAGGCTGTCTCTGCCCTTTTTCCTGGGCCCAACTCTCACCCTAAACCTCGGTATCTTCTGCCCCACCTGCTCCCACACAGTGGCTTCTCCCCCAACATCTCCAGTGACAACTAGGCTGGCAATATTTGGGATCCATTTGTTTTCGATTATACTACATGCACTCACACCTCCTCCTTGGTCATTTCCTAAGAGGTGGGAAGGAGAAATGAGGGTCTGGAGAGGTTTTGGAAAGCATTCATTCCTTCCATCTCATAGCACCCTCTCCTTCCCATTAAGAGTGGCCACCCCAAGGGTATATTCCACTAGGAGAGGGGCTGGGGCTTCCACTGTGAGAAGGAGGAGGGGGAGAAGAGGGAAAAGAGGGAAGAAAAATGGAAAAGGAGGAGGGGAGGAGGGGAGAACAGAGAGGAGGGGAGGAGGAGAGGTCGGGAGAGGAGGAAGGGGGAGGGGAGGTGGGGAAGGGGAGGAGGAAGAGGTTGTCTCCTCAAAGGAAGAGGCTTTTCCCATGGAAATGCACTGTGGCTGGTGCCCATTAGCATCCCTATGCATAATAAGGGTTCAGCCTATTGTCATGCAAATTAATTCAGATGACAACACTCTCTCCTCGACAACACTGCCTCAGCACAAGGAAGTTTCTCACACTGTCTCAGCCAATACTAACCGGCCTCTACGCCATCTTTCATTAATTATTTTTCTCCCCTTCCCTTCTGCAAGGTTTGTTCTCAGCTACATCCCCCTTCATTTCCCAGCTGCTGTTGGCTCCTTTTCATCCCGGAACAGTCAACATCATCGCCATAAACAAAATACAATGTTTTTTAAAAATGAATAAAAACCAGGGAAAAGTTACATTTCAGATCAACGCTGAAAACGAAGAGTTTGACTAAACAGAGAAACCAAGTAATTTCCAGGCTTCCACGGAGCAGCGACTCCTCTTTTCCCTTTTCCCATTGTGGAAAGATTCCAAGCAGCATCTCTTCTCTCTAGCAAGCAGCATTCTCCTGTGGGTCACTCGGGGCCTGATAAGACAGATCCCACGGGTTTGACTATAAAGCAGTGACTCATCCTTGCCATTGTTTGTCCTGCCAACCTCTTAGTCCCGGCCACTGACCAAGTATTCCCGCTTATCCACATCAGCAGGCTTAAGTTCAGCCACCAGGCCACTGCCACCGGCTGAGGCCAGTTTTTACCCTGAAGCGAGTCCTCTGTCAACTCTAACCCAAGAGCCAAGAGAAAGAGCAAACAAGGGTGGCTTCAGACCAAGCCAGAAGGAAGTGACGGCAGAGCTACAGCTCATTGGTACTGTAGGCGCAGCCTCTAAACCCTCTTTTCACCTCTCCACCCCGTGGATATCCAGATACTTTGTCCCGAACCCTTTACTGGCCTGAGCATCTGATCCCTGCAGCCTAAAGTTAAGAGCTGGCACTCGCTCTCACTTCTATAACTATGCCTTCTTATTCTGTACGCAGCACACTAGACTAGTTTAAAGCACAGTTCCAGGTTCTGAAGATCAAGTTCAAATCCTGATTGTCTATTTTCTAGCTGCAGAATCTTAGACAAGTTACTTACACTCTGTGTGCCTCAGTTTACTCATCTATAAAAAGGAGGTAACAATTGTTACTCACCTCCTAAGGCTGTTACGATGATTAAACACATAATACATTGAAAGTGCTGAAAATGACGCCTGGCATGCTGTAAGCATTTTAAATAAAATGTTAGCAAGGGTTATTAATTAATTTTCCCAGACGTCACCTTTTTTTTGGTTTATCTGACTAACTCCCCTTTCTAACTGAGCCAAGTTCACTCCTCTACTTATTGCTTCCAACCCTACTCTAGGCAGCCCCGTTCAGGTTT
The DNA here is from genome assembly GCF_028885655.2 of Pongo abelii. Classification (NCBI taxonomy): domain Eukaryota; kingdom Metazoa; phylum Chordata; class Mammalia; order Primates; family Hominidae; genus Pongo; species Pongo abelii. Next base: position 87,528,430 of record NC_072004.2, read on the forward strand.
CTTTTGCTGTCCAAAATGTTTTGCAACAATAAAATGCATAATATCATGCAGCATTGCTAACACAGAAAGAATGTGACCCAGAGCCTACCCTTGTCCCAAACACCGAACTGGTCCCTGACAGTCGTGACATTTCTACCACACATCTGAGTAGATGAGGTAAAGAAAGACAGGGGCAGAGAAGGACATAGTAGAAATCAACTGTAGCTTACACATTATCCGAACAACAGAAAGGCTTTGTAGCCAGACAAATTATATGCAAATTATATGCAAATCTGAATGTAAATACTTTAGGCCCAGGGAGAAAATCCTTGAGGAGACATTCCCATTCCCTTCACCCTCACTTCCCAAGCTGCATTTTCTTTTCTGATTGGTTAGTTGGGAATTCATTATGAAGATTCCAAGGTGCATATAATTCTCTAAAGAAGTTCATTCTACCTGCTTGTCAGGGGTCAGAGGCTGAAGAGACCTCAGGAAGCCAACATTACTGCAGCTTACACCTCCAACCGAAGGGAGGGCTACATCCATTCAACCCCAAGCCAAGACAAAGAGGAAATGGCCTGGATGGCTGTGGACTAGCTAAGAGCTAAAGAAAGGACAGACCCCCTCAGGGACCTTGGGCTGGGCTGGACAGGGTTACTTGCCTAGGGAGATGAGTGGCACATTTCTTTATTATTATTATTATTATTATTATTATTATTATTATTATACTTTAAGTTTTAGGGTACATGTGCACAATGTGCAGCTTTGTTACATATGTATACATGTGCCATGCTGGTGGCACATTTCTGAATTTCAGCTGGAGGACATGCGCTTGCCAAAGCTCACTCTACCAGGATTTGCTCACATTTTTAGGTATTTGACCAAATTTGAAAGGACGCATAAACTAATTTGCTTGGAGGTGGGGGCAGAAAGTGGAAAAGGTGGAAAAAAAACACAGCTACTTCATTCATTCATTCAACAGAATCTTCCTGGGGCTCTACTGAATGTTGGGCAGCACCCCCAGCCATTACATAGGAGCTTTCATCTAAGCTTCTCAGAAGCTAAGCATTCCACACTGAGAAAACTCAGGCTCAGAGGGCACACCTTGCTGTAAGTTTAATGCCAGCATAGCTGCTGAATGAAAATCAGATCTATAACTACATTGCTGTCATGATAAATTCACAATCCCCAACCTCAATTGGTCCCTCAAAATAGCCAGAAATAGTGTATGTTTCTTTAGACAGCTCATGTTCCCATTCTAGTGAGTGGTTATGGTTTACCTCTGCTTTCCTTGACCCTCCAGTTGGAAATTTCCCTTGTTCCTTCCCTTCCAGGTGATGATCATGCCTTATATTTCACAGAGAAGATGGAAGCCATCCCCACTAAACCTACAGATGCAGCCCCACTTTACTCATCTTCTCCTCCTCCTTCCCTGATGCTTCAGGGGAAAACAAGTCCCTTCTGCTATCAAAGACCAATTGCTCCAAATCCTCCCCAGGGACCTGCGGGCTCAGTTAGTCCTCTCTCTGGGGCACCTTCAAACTCCCTTTCACTTCTTGAGCCTTCTTGTCTGCATTCAAACAACAGGTCAATCAATATATTAAGTGGATTATCTGCATCATGCACTTAGATTAATGCTTGTTACATAGCAGGTGTGCTTAGGAGTTTTCTATAATCATTGTATGAAAAGTTCATCAATCTTACTAGTATCGGGAACAGGCATGAAACACCAATGAGATTTCATTTTTTTGTCCAAGAGCAGCACTGTCTGGCAGAACTTTCTGTGATGGCAGAAATGCTTTGTATCGTCATTGTTAATATGATCGCCTCTAGGGCAATGTGCAGTTATCAAACATTTGGAATTTGACTGGTATGGCTGGGGAGCTGAATTTTTTATTTTATTTCATTCTAATCAACTTATACAGCCATACATGCATAGTGGTTACTGTATTAGTTAGGTAACACTGTTCCAAATATCTGGCAAAAACTTTTAAAAAATTGACATTACCTAGCATGGCAGAGAGTGTGGAAAGACAGGCACCCCCATACACTGACAGTGGGTGAGTCAATAACTATGGTCCTTTGTAGGGCAACATGGCAATATTTGTCATTTCAAATATGCATTCTTCAAGTTCTCAGAATCTAGAATAAAATAAACTCACATAAGGGCACAAAAACTCATATAAGAGTAAGAAATTTGCAATTTGCACATGTGTTTGTTTCCAATTTTTCCCTATTGCAAATTATTCAATAATGTATGCCTTTGCTCATCTGTAAACAGAAGATAATAACAGATAATAGGCTGGGTATGGTGGCTCACACCTGTAATCCCAGCACTTTGGGAGGCCAAGGCAGGGGATCCCTTGAACTCAGGAGTACAAGACCAGCCTGAGCAACACAGTGAGACACAGTCTCTACAAAAAATACAAAAATTAGCCAGGTGTGGTGACATGTACCTGTAGTCCCAGCTACTCAGGAGACTGAGATGGGAGGATTGCTTGAGCCCAGGAGGTTGAGGCTGCAGTAAGCCATGATTGAGTCACTGCACTCCGGCCTGGGCAGCAGAGCAAGACCTTGTCAAAAAAAAAATTATATGTGTGTGTATATATATATATATATATATATATATATATATATATAAAATAATAATGTCCAGGGTTATTGAGAAGACAGAAGTCAATTTATCTTAAATGCCTAACAGAAGTTCTAGAACAAAGCAGATGCTAAATAAATGGTAACTATTATTACTTTTTTTTTTTTTTTCTTGAGACGGAGTCTTGCTGTCACCCAAGCTGGAGTGCAGTCGCATGATCTCAGCTCACTGCAACTTCCACCTCCCGGGTTCAAGCGATTCTTCTGCCTCAGCCTCCCAAGTAGCTGGGACTACAGGTGCATGCCATCACACCCGGCTAATTATTTTTGTATTTTTAGTAGAGGTGGGGTTTCACCATATTGGCCAGGCTAATCTCGAACTCCTGACCTCGTGATCCACCCGCCTCAGTCTCCCAAAGTGCTGGGATTACAGGCGTGAGCCACTGCGCCCACCCATGATAACTATTATTAATTGATAATAACAGTACTAGCATTGAAAAGTCAGGATTGGGATCAAAGCCTTGTAACCCCATTCTTAAGGCTTCCTGGTTGTATGATGAGCAGAATTCAAGTCAGAGGAGAATGTAATAGAGAGGCCTCAATCACAGGAGGGCATACTGCTCAGACTCCATACTCAGTACTCTATCAGGGCAAAGGGTGCAGACCAATGGTTCTCAACTATAGGGGATTTTGGACACAGACTGCCCAGATCTAATCCCAGCCCTTCCTCTCAGGAACTCTCCACCATGGGGAGTTACTCAGACTCTCCGGCCATAGCTTCTTCATCTGTAACATGGAAATGATAATGATAATAAAGAGTGTGTGTCCCAAAGGGAAAGCTTATATGGCTTAATATAAGCAAAATGCTTAACTTTTGTGTCAATTGCATTGCAGATGCTATAGCGGTGATGATCCCTGTTATTTGCCTATATCCATGGTATGGCCCAGACCAAAGTCAACTCCCTTTATACTTCAGTACTTGGTACTAAAATAAACCATGTGCTAAAATAAACCCCAGAGCTCAATTCACTTCTACTTAGAATCACTAGAGATGTGAAATTTCCAGAAACTACAAAATTTGAAACTATAAAAAATAACCATCAAAAACTTTCATGTATATGTGTCTGCGTGTGACGGAAGAGAGACTTTGTGAATTTTTATAATTATTTAGTGCTGCTTGTATATGGCACCCTTGAAAGTTTGAAATCCTTTGGAAGGATTAGAAGCACAGGCATGTTATAGAGACTTGATTTGTTTATGACCTTGCAGTACTGGGCATGTTTTCAAACTGGAAATGGGTGACGGGCGTGGGGCTGGAGAGTCACGGGCTGTGAGAGTGACTGTCATCAGGAATGACAGCATGGTGTCAGTCACTGTCAGTCAGGGATGAGTCAGGAATTGAGGTTCCATCCACACGCATCCTCAGCCTCGCTGCTTCTCCTTTAGCCCAAACGGCTCCTTCCAGATTCACATCCCACCCTCACACTCCCTCCATCTTTTCTCCTTCTCTGTGTGATGGAAACAGAGTGAACACTGCAGTCCCAGTGACCTGTGTTGAAATTCCAGATTTTTCCTCTGCGTCCTTGGGCAAGTTATTGAACTCCCCTGAGCCTGGCTTTCCTTACCCGTGGGGCTCGTTCTCAGCCAGCTCTCAGATCCCTGCTAAACTCTGAATGGCTGATAAAGAATTAGGCTTGTGCTGGGCACGGTGGCTCATGCTTGTAATCCCAGCACTTTGGGAGGGCAAGGCGGGTGGGTCACGAGGTGAGGAGTTCGAGATCAGCCTGGCCAGCATGGTGAAACCCCGCCTCTACTAAAAATACAAAAATCAGCCGGGCGTGGTGGCAGTCGCCAGTAATCCCAGCTACTCGGGAGGCTGAGGCAGGAGAATCGCTTGAAACTGGAAGGCAGAGGTTCCAGTGAGCCAAGATCTTGCCATTGTACTCTAGCCTGGGCGAAAGAGCGAAACTCCATTTCAAAAAAAAAAGAATTAAGTGTGGACTCCTCTGTCATGGCTAACTTCCCTCCTTCCCTGTGACTTCATATGCTGAAGTCCTCACCCCTGGTATCTCAGAATGTGATTGTATTTGGAGACGGTGCCTTTAAAGAGGTAATTAAAGTAAAATGAAGTCTTACGGGTAGGCCCTAATCCAATATAACTGTTATCCTTACAGTAAGAAAAGATTAGGATGCAGACACACACAGAGGAATGACTGTGTGAGGACAACACAAGGCAAAGACACCCATCTACATGGCCAGGCACAGTGGCTCATGCCTGTAATCCCAGCACTTCGGGAGGCCAAAGCATGGGGATTACCTGAGGTCGAGAGTTTGAGATCAGCCTGACCAACATGAAGAAACGAAAAATAGAAAATTAGCCAGGCGTGGTGGCACAGGCCTGTAACCCCAGCTACTCGGGAGGCTGAGGCAGGAGAATCGCTTGAACCCAGAAGATGGAGGTTGCGGTGAGCTGAGATCGTGCCATTGCACTCCAGCCAGGGCAACAAGAGGGAAACTCCGTCTCAAAAAAGAAAAAGAAAAAGCCATCTACAAACCATGGAGAGAGGTCTCCAAAGAAACCAATTATGGCGGACCCCTTCATCTCAGACTTTTAGCCTCCAGAACAATGAGAAAATGATTTAAGCCACCCAGCCTGTGACACTTTGCAATGACAGCCCTAGCAATTCCAAACAGGTTGGAATTGCAGATGGGAACCAAGACTTGGTTGAGAGGCTTGCTTCGTTTAATGGAAATAAACCTTGACCTCTTTTTCTAGTAGAAGCCGCTGAATTCAGCCATGGACTTCAGTAGGGTTGTTCTTACTCCTCCTCCAGATGTGCGACAGCCCAAAAAAGAAACTGAGATCCTGGAATCATTTCCAAAAGCCTTTTCATTACCAATATGTGTCTTTCCTAGGCCAGTTTTCCATTATCTCTCTTTTTTTTTTTTTTTTTTTTGAGACGGAGTCTTGTTCTGTCGCCCAGGCTGGAGTGCAGTGGTGTGATCTCAGCTCACTGCAAGCTCCGCCTCCAGGGTTCACGCCATTCTCCCACCTCAGCCTCCTGAGTAGCTGAGACTACAGGCGTGTGCCACCACACCCAGCTAACTTTTGTGTTTTTAGTAGAGACGGGTTTCACCATGTTGGCCAGGATGTTCTCGATCTCTTGACCTTGTGATCTGCCTGCCTCAGCCTCCCAAAGTGCTGGGATTACAGGCATGAGCCACCACACCCAGCCTCCATCATCTCTTTCTTTCTTTTACTCACCACTCCCCACCACTCTCTACCCTACACAAACAATTTCACAGATAGGGGGAGGCAGACAAGTGCTTGCATCTTCTGCTGCCTCTAGCTCCACCAGGAGAATGCAGAGACCCAAGAAACCACAACACAAAGGGAAAAAGAAGAAACCATGGGATCTAACCCATTTCCTTCCTACTTGTTACCTGGTTCTCATGTAACCCAGTCTTAAATGTCCAATGTCCCTGTTGCCTGCTTTTTTTGAGGGCCTGAGCCCATTGAATTGTTTTCATTTCCCTAGATGCCCCCTTGTGCCATCAACAAAGACGGATGGTTGGACCCTCTGGCTACCTTCCATACAACTTTATTTGCAAAATCCAGGAAAAAGGACTGGGCATCGCATTAGAACCCCTTATCGATGTGGAGATGGGCGGGGAAGACTAACAGAGCGGAACAATGGAAGACAACCCTGAAGGCAGCTCTTCCATCAAATGAGTTCTGCTTTAGATTTCACAACTCGCACAAAACATCACACTATGCCTGCCAATCGTCCCAGCAGGGGAGTGGGGGGCCGTTGGTGGGGGAGAAAAAAGCAAAGGCATCATTCAAGCTGCCTGCCCTAAGCCCATCATCCCCTGTGTGTGCGTGGACTGTGCTGCTCTGTCCTCATAATTCACTTCCCCGAGGTGTCACAGTGTGAAGGGCCCAGGCATGCTTCCTCATGATTTCCCTAATCCTCCCGTGTCAAGTAACATATGCATCACTCCCTCGGCCTCAACCCCGTCTTGGCAGATCCTCCACCAACATCTGTTGCCCAAGGCCTGCCTCATACAAGCTTCTCCTTCATCAAATGACAAGACCAATAGGTAAAACTCATCTCTTCCTTCCCTTTCTGCCAGCTCACAGCTTGGGGTCCCAAGGTCTAGCACTTCAGCGTCAAACAAGCACCAGTCAGGCCAAGAGGCGGAGGCGGCCCCAAGAGTGTATCGCCAGAGACATCTTCCTCCCCATCCCCCATCAGAAAGATGCCCTGCTGACCTCCTCAACAACATCAGTAATTTGACTTGGAGAGCCGCCATACCTACAGCAAACACAGGAAGGATTAGAACACAACATATGCTGCACAGCAACAGAAACATGCTAAGGTCCTTCCTGAGTCTGAAGGATTATTGAGGGGGAGGAGAGAGAGAGACAGCAAGAAAGATGAATGTGGAATAAGAGAAAACCCATTTATTCATCCAATATTGAAAGGAAATGGATGCCTTAGAACCGGGTGTGTTGAAGTCAAATTCGATATAGGCTTTAAAGCCCATTGGTGACAGATGTGGACTTTCGCCAAGTCAACCACAAAATAGGATCAAAGGAAGTTGAAAAACAACAACAACTGGGGCTCCCTGGCTAAAGTTTTTTGCTGCCCTTGGAATGTTGGCCCAGTGGACATCATCAGGAAGTGGAAGAAAGACTAGGAAGGGCTACATTTAAATAAGTTAGAAAAAAATAGAAAGATCCAGAAGCCAGTCTGGTGCCTTGAGGATCTGGGGCATTCTCCTCACGTAAAGAAGCAGAAGACACCAGCTAGGGTGGAGAATGATGTCTAGAACCAGTACTGCTCCTTAGAGAGGAAATCGCTTCACCTTATTCAAGAGAAACACATGTTGAGCCATAATCAGTGCATTTCACAGGCAAAAGGGACAGTAAAGTGTTGGGAGTCATAGGCCATATTATTTGGGTTCAAATCCAAGTTCTGCCACTTTTTAGCTGTATGACCCCGGGAAACTTCTTAACTTCTCTGGGTTTTATTTTCTTATCTAAAAACAGGGTTGATAATAGTAGTTGTCTTAAAGGGTTAGAAGGATAAAATATCCCCATATAATATGCTTAAAACAATGTCTGGCAAGGGTAAAAACTCAATAAATATTAGCAACTATTTTGATATTAATTTGTAAGAATAAATTTACCTCCTATAGAATGTCCACCTTAGGGCAGAGAAGTTCAAAAGCACTGCATGTGCATTCACAATTCTGAACTCAAAGAGTCTCTATCAAGTGACAGTAATTTGCAAATGAAAATTATGTTATACAAACGTGCAAATTTCTTTTTTTTTTTTTCTTTTTTTTTTTTTTTTTTGAGACGGAGTCTTGCTCGGTCTCCCAGGCTGGAGTGCAGTGGTGCGATCTCGGCTCACTGCAAACTCTGCCTCCCAGGTTCATGCCATTCTCCTGCCTCAGCCTCCCGAGTAGCTGGGACTACAGGCGCCCACCACCACGCCCGGCTAATTTTTTGTATTTTTAGTAGAGACGGGGTTTCACCGTGTTAGCCAGGATGGTCTCAATCTCCTGACCTTGTGATCCACCCGCCTTGGCCTCCCAAAGTGCTGAGATTACAGGCATGAGCCACGGCACCCAGCCAAACATGTGCAAATTTCAAATTCCTCATTTCTCACCTCTAAAGCCAGACTTGACAACCCATCCAGTGAAGGTTGAAGACGTAACTAAAACAACAACAACAACAAAAATGCCTTGAGAAGAAAGATATGCTTCAAACAGGGTTATCCATTTGCTAGTACTTTTTAGTTGGGGCCAAGTTCTAACTTGCTCTTTGGTCAATGAGGATAGTTAGCAACATCAGCCACTCTAATTACCTGGCTACCCTCACCATCAGTGGAATATCAACCCTTCTGTCCCTCCTCTTCCAAATCAGCTCTTCACTACTCTTTTTGCATAATCTAAAGATCTATATTTCTCAGGTCCTTTCAGCAAAGCTTTGTAGAGATCAGTTCCCTGGTGTCAGGCTATAGCTATGTTAGAGGCCAGTGGGAAAAGGGATATGCTATCATCGCTCATTCCAGAGAGAGGCCCCTTTATAAAAGATACCTCATCCACTGGCAAATGTTCCTAGCTGTGGGAAGGAGAGCTGGAAGCTCAGATGAGATAAGAGGCTGCATGCCACCTCACCCAATGACTATTCCTCTCTGGAGGAGCTCCCTGCATAGAATAAATTGATACCTCTCCATAGGAACATCTCCAAGGCCAGCTGTGTATATTCCAGGGTAACAATCATAAAAGCTGGGATACCAGTGATAGAATAAGTTTGCATGGAAATTTCTCATCTTAGAAAAAAATTAAACAGAGTTTACTTGAACAAATAAGGTAGTCTTCTGGTTTTTAGATCTATTCAAATAAAGCAAAGAAAGATGTCTGTGACATGCATGACAAATAGGTTTCATTGCATCTCAACAATCAACCCTGTTAGGCTTGTGGTAGGTTCCTGAAGGACTCCACTAAAATGGATTGTGAAGGCCTGGCATGGTAGCTTAAGCCACCCAGCACTTTGGGAGGCCCTGGCAGGCGGATCGCGAGGTCAGGAGATCGAGACCATCCTGGCTAACAAAGTGAAAAACTGTCTCTACTAAAAAATACAAAAAAATTAGCCACGCATGGTGGCGGGCGCCTGTGGTCCCAGCTACTTGGAAGGCTGAGGCAGCAGAATGGCGTGAACCTGGGAGGTGGAGCTTGCAGTGAACTGAGATCACGCCACTGTAATCCAGGCTGGGTGACAGAGTGAGACTCCGTCAAAAAAAAAAAAAAAGTATTGTGAAATGACAAATCAGCATGAAGCTGGCTGTGATTGATTAGCAATGTCTGCCATGTGGAGGAGGAAGTTGACAGTGACTGATTAACAATGAATGCCATAAGCTTGGCCTTGGATATGTGCCTTGAGTAGTATGAAATGAAATATCTAGTTTTTACATGCAATCTTTCCAAGGAATCTTTGAACAGTTCCTAAAAATTCCTGGGCCTTCATTTTCACTGCCATAGAATACAGAAGGGAGAATAGAAGAAAGAACTAATATTGGTTTATTTTTAATGTTTGAACAAACTGGTGTCTGAAGTCAGTTTTGATTTACATATGTTAAAGCAGGTATGGACAATCCCCTCTCCAAGTACTAGATCCATTCCTAGACAAATAGGAAAAAGCCAATTTCTACATTTGTAAAAGATTTCATTTTTTGTCTCCCTAAAATAATTTATCAATAAGATTGGGCAGGGTGGGGTGAGGGGAAACAATATGAACTGTACTTGTTTACATTGATCGAAATAGATCAAAAAACCTCTCTCTATGTCCTGGATATTACTTTATCTCTCTTTGTCTTATTCTTGGAAGTCTCTTCCTCCATCTTTCAGAGATATGCCAGAGGAAAAGAGGTGAATACAATCCCGAATTATGGACTAGGGTTCCCTTTATGAGGAAAGTAAGGGAGAAAAGGGAGATTCCAGAAATACAAATGAACCAAAGAATTTGGAATTAAAGTTAAGTGATATTGGCTTCACTTGGAAATAATTGTTTTTCCTAGTGTGTATTTTAAGATTAACTTTTGCTGTCCTGATAAAAGAGACAGATAGAGCTACGGCTATTTATTTATTTCCTCTTCTTGCCTTGAATGCAGATGTGATGCCTGGAGCTGCAGAAGTTGTTTTGTGACCATGAGGCTACATCCATAAGGATGAAAAGCCAACAAGCTAAGCTAAGTTTAGAAAGAGTAGTAAGTTAAGAAAAGTGTAGAAAGGTAGAGGGAAGCATGGACTTGTTGATCATCACTGAGCACCAAGACAGCCCTGCACCACCAACCCCCAGACCTCCTTGTGAGGCAATTAAAATTTTAAACCTGTGTTATTTGAACTTCACTATTTGCAACTCAAAGTGTTTTTTCTTTTTTTCTTTTTTTGAGGCAGAGTCTCTGTCACCCAGGCTGGACTGCAATGGCACTATCTCAGCTCACTGTAACCTCTGCCTCCCAGGCTCAAGTGATTCTCCTGCCTCAGCCTCCCAAGTAACTGGGACTACAGGCACATGCCACCACACCCAGCTGATTTTTTTTTTATTTTTAGTAGACATGGGGTTTCATTATGTTGGCCAGCCCGGTCTCGAACTCCTGACCTCAAGTGATCTGCCTGCCTCAGCCTCCCAAAGTTTGGGATTACAAGCATGAGCCACCACACCCAGCGAAACCCACAGTATCTCTAAAGCAGTTATTTACCTTACTACAATATTTGTTTCTTTTAGGCAATGGGCCCATACTGATTTCCACAATTTATTAAAATTGGACATTCAAAAAATTATTTTTAAAATAAGCTTAAACTGTCAAGGGGTCACAGAGAAAAAAAAAAGTGTATCATACCAGCTAGCCTAAATGGGAGTTTGGACACAAAGAGATGAAGGCCAGATTTCCAATGTGATTGACTTTTCTAACATATTCTCGGTGATGAGAACACAGCCCAGGACATAGGCCAAGCTTTTCTAAATAGAGCATTTCTCAAAGCTGTGCCCTTGGTGTCAACACCTTTGAGACTTGAGTCAGAGAGAGAGCCCATCTGTACACACAGCCTCCACCCACCTTCAGCTTATCCTGTAAGCAAAGTATAGTTGAGTCAGCTCTCAGCACCTGTCTTAATAATTTGGAGGGCATGCAATCTGCCTTTCTCTATGTGCAACTCACAAGAACAACCCAGAAAACTGCTATGGCTTTAGATTTCAGTGCCCTAGGGCTCATGGGCAGTATCTATTATCTTTTCTAACAGAGCTTGGAAACACAACCACCAAAACAGTCAGGAAGGGCTTGAGATGGGCTAGGAAGACCTCTTCTTTCCAAACAGCTAGCTATTACTCATTTGCCTTGAGAAGATCAGCAAAGAATACAAACAGAAGTCTTCTCACATCCTGATTTATCCAATGAAAACCATATGTAGACCATCCTGCCCCTTCTTTTCCTACAACCTCTCAGAAACAATTAGTAGAAAGAACGGATGAGATCAAAATGAGAGGAGAACATTCCTTTAACCTCTGCTCTGTACCGGGCACTGTGCTGGTAGATAACTTCATATGTATTTAATCCTCACAAGAATTCTACAAGCAAGGGGGTATTGTCCCCATTTTATGGATAAGGAAGTAAGGATTAGAGAAAACAGGTGGTTTGTCTGAGGCCCACAGCTAAGTGTTTCTGGCAGAGATCATTAGTGTTCATCCACACACATGTGCATATTTATAGTTTCTAGTCTTCCTTGCAGTACTGTTGGTCATGTGACTGAGTTCCGGAATGCAGACAGAAGCAATTCCCCCCACTTCTCAGCTGGACCCCTGAAATATCTTGCATATTCCTGTCCCTGTGACCAGAAGCAAACGACTCCACAATGACCCAGCCAGAGAAGACAAAAAGAGCCAGGATCTTTGAGTCATCCCTTGGAGGAGAGACAGCCATCTTTTTGAATAATTACGCAATTGATATTCTCAAGTGTATTTATTACTAAAGCATGACCTAAAGTACTCTGACTTTTACAAAAATCCCATTTAAAGAGGGTCCCTGATACTCTAGTGGAGGATCTTTGAAGCAATGGGAGCCAAATATTACACAAGTTCACTGTGACCAGTAGAACATCCAAGCCAGTGAAACTACTTCAAAATGAATTCAGGATTGCATGTGCATAAGCAAGATGTGTTGCGAACTCTGGACAGGACACTTTTCTTTTGTGTGTCTCTCTTCATCAAACGCAGTATTCAGATATTATAGGGTCCCAAAAATACATGTTGAATTGAATCTAGTCTAGCCTCAGGTTGGGCTTCAACTTGGTATAATAGTCTTCGGTAAATTCCTCCTAAATTCTCTGTCTCAGTTTCTTCTTTCCTTCAATGTAAATGGAGTTAAACCTGTGGCTGTCCCTCAATGCATCTAAAAGGAAGAGCCCAAGAAATCCACAAAATTATTGGTAGGAATCATTGAAAGAACCATATCCGTGTACAATTTTAGTATGCTCTGACTCTTCAGGTACATATTTCAGGCTGGACTAAACTCTAAGAAGCCAAACCAGTGATTATCCCAAGAAGATCAACCCTTATTAAGAAACTGTCAAAGAAAAGTAGGTGGAGAGATGGATTAGCGGACTGGAAAGGGCTAGAGGCTGCTGGTGAAAAGCCTCAAAGATTTAGTTAGAGGATTTTGTATCCCTAGTCCTCGTTCTCATTATATAGCATCTTCCATGGTATGTGACTGTTGATAAATATTCATTGGAATGGGGACTGACCTAATGTAATGCAAATCACATGCAAAGCAACATGTAAATAGGAACCATTATATGAAGTCAATAGGTGAGGTACTATGCATATTAAAAGTACAGGACAACAGTTCCAAAAGACCCATAAGAGGCCCATAAAACTAGCAGGGGACATTCCATTCCAAAAGGAATCTGATAGTCAAAGACAGAACATTGCTGCCAAAGAATGTCACCAAGCATGAAGCAGGGACAGTGAGGCAGTAACAGAGAGAGAAACAGAAACCGGGCTGCTGCTTGCTCTCCCTATCCCTTTCAAGGCTGTATTCAAAACAGTTCTCCTTCATCGCCTTCCCATACTGATCAGACCTGATACTGATTGATTGGTCAAATCCACTGAGTGACAGGAGGGCAGACTGATCCGCTTGTACATTAGCCACGCTATTCAGGATGGCTCCTTCAAGCCTTCTAACAAAAGAGCCGGGGACACTGAGACACAGCCAGAGAGGCTGGTCACTTTGAACCCGCTGGCACCACACGCAAGACTTTTAGAGGCTTTTGTATCCCCTGAAAGCTCTCTTCCCGTGAGTGTTGCATGGTCACACGCAATGCATGCATGTTTTGCACAGATTAGCATGCATCTGCAGAAATGCATAAAGTACAAAGACATCCCCATAGGCACACGGATGCACACTTTTCACCTCCACTATCCTAAGGGAGCTGCAGGAGGATTTGACTGTTGTGAAGTCGCTAGGCCAGGGAAGGTCACAGACTGTTTCTGATGGGAGCCCTCCCCTGTGTTTGCTTTCTGTGCCTCAACGGGCCTCCTGGCAGGACTATGGGACATGGAAATAAGTCAGCAGTGGCCCTTCTGGTGACCCATGGCCTCACCAGCCAACTCCTGATTGCAACATTCTGGCTTCAGTAACAGCCCTTAATTCACGCCTTCTGGCTGTGCCCAAGCCACAGTGGCCGTGGAGCTGGTAGCAGTAAGCAAGGCCAGGCTCAAAAGCTCCACATTGGCTCTTCACAGGAGAGACGACGCAAGGGTCAGGGGTGAGGGATGGAGCAGTGACAAGGGCAAACAGGGACATTTCTGATTGCTCAGCAAACTGAGACCCTCCCTTTGGCCATACACCCCTCCTATCTTCTGCGTTAGGCTGTTACCCAAGCTCCCAAGCTAGGATCTGGTGTTTTTCTTTCTTTTTTTTTTTTTTTTTTTAGACAGAGTCTCGCTCTGTCACCAGGCTGGAGTGCAGTGATGCGATCTCAGCTCACTGCAACCTCTGCCTCCCAGGTTCAAGGGATTCTCCTGCCTCAGCCTCCCAAGTAGCTGGGACTACAGGTGTGTGCCACCACGCCCAGCTAATTTATTGTATTTTTAGTAGGGATGGGGTTTCACAGTGTTAGCCAGGATGATCTCAATCTCCTGACCTTGTGATCCACCCGCCTTGGCCTCCCAAAGTGCTGGGATTACAGGCATAAGCCACTGCACCCAGCCTGGTGTTTTCCAGTCACTGGATGTAAACCTAATATGCACACCGGGACTCTGGTGATAGAGGCTCTGTCTTCCATCCTCTGTTCCTCTGTGTGTGTCACACACACACGTACACAACTCTGTAGGTGGTTGAGTTGGTATACCCCTCTACACTAGTGACATGTGGCTTTTTCCAAAAGGATCTTCCATGAGACAATCGACATGGAAGGGTCAAAGCAAACTCCTGGCTCTCAGGAGCCTTATGCACGGAACTGTCTCCCAACACAGACAGAACCATCTCAAAGACTCTGAAAGCGATGACTCTGCCCATCTATCCGATTGTCTCCTTTCACAGATGCAAGACCTGAGACCCAGAAACAGGTGCCCCAATTAGAGTTCACATTGCTGGGCAATGGGTACAGCCAGGCTTGCATTCATCCTCTCCAACACACCATGCCACAACCACAGGCATCACACACATTCCCAGATGGCCAACTGATGTCCAGTCCCTCCTGCCACTGCTTCCACAAGCATCAGCGCTCCTCACTCCTCTCTGGGTTCTTAGGGGTTAATATAGCAGGTAGAGCCTAGTGATAAAAATAGCAACAATGACCTAAAGAAAATTCAAAGTAGGAAGCAGAGGTAAGCCAAACACATTGCATGTGTTCTGGCAATTTCTGGAGAGTCTACAAAACTGACTTCCAATGCTTGACCTCCACTGCCTATAGACCATGTCTGATCTGAGTTCTTCTGACAGCAGGCACTACCCCTTCCTTGCTTCTCCAGTCCAAATGCAAGCATATCCTATCTTTTGAAGCATTTGTCTTTCCACTCCAAGGTTTAAGGAATTGCAAGACAAATAGTATAAAAACATGAAAGTTGCTGGGAGGAAGTCAGCACTGCTAAGTGGTTCTTTACAGTGCAGTAAACCCCAGGTCTTCCCTGTCTCTGGAGGGATCAACAGGATTGCCTTCCCAACCCTGTCTGCACTCAGCTTCTCCCCAGGCAGCACAGGGTATCTGCCTCCCAACGGAAGAAAATCGGCTGCCTAAACCTCCCTCTGCTTCTATACATATTAAACACACTCTGTCAAGGTGATACGGGCTTAACATCTGACCTGCTTTTATTTTTCTTTTATTTTGCAGAAGTGGTGGCAAGTTTACTATTTTTTTTTTGAGTTTGCTTATTTTTAAAGCTACAAAGTGAACCTTGGATCACATTTTTAAAAAATCAACTGTCAAATCATTCTCAGAGTTCCCTTCTAAAGACTGGCCTGACATTTCACCTCCATTCTCTAAAGAATGCATGCCCTCCTTTAAAAACCTGGATCTTCTTGGCTGTACAGGTTTATGTGGAAGCATCGTTTGGTCTTAGCCTAAGACTCAGATCCACATTCACAAGTGGCTTCAGAGTAATAACACCTTCCCCAGAGTTCGAGGCCCTTGTCTGTCCTGGGTAGTTTATTAGAAAAGGACGCCTCTTTGAGCCCCAGCTTGGAAGGCTGAACTGTTGAATACAGTGCCAAGGTAGCTTTCCAACTTTGAGCTCTCCAAGTCATTCATTCATTCCTTCATTCATCTACAACCTCTCATTCATTCAACCAGCAAAACCAGATAAGCAGAGGAACATGATCCCTGACCTCATGGAACTCACAGCCTAGACAGGGAGATGGACAATAATAACAGGGCTAAAGTTGGTAGGGCTTCATTGTTGTGGCAGAGAAAGGCACAAGATGAATCCTAGAGGCAGGCACGGGTTGGTCTCTCAGGGTCAGGAGGCCCCAGAGGCCATCACAGGATTTTGGTATTCAGCCTGGGGACAGTGGGGAGCCATGGGTCCCACCTTTTCCAGAAGGGACACACCCCTCTGGTTTGAACTAAAATTTTTTACATGCATCCACACTAAGAGTCCTTCCCCCAAACCAGAGCTGGTCTTTCATGTTACGCCACTTACAATAGCTCCTTGACACCACACGCCCTTCATGAAGAAGACAGAGTGGGTGTTCAGAGTCTGGGAGTCAGCAATGAGAATGCTAGAAAGAGCCCAGGTTCCCAATCTGGACCAGAATCTTAGCATGGCTGGAAAACAAAGGCGATCAATTCAGAAGTCAGCCATGGAAACATGAGAAATGGCACAATATCTGTGTTTAGAAGCTGAAATGGGCAATGGACCATTCCATTGAGGAGTTAGCACATGCTCACTCAGGCCAAGCCATGGCTTAGCCAGCCATCCTTGCAAGCCCCAACACAGGTAGCAGCCCCTGCCCCATGGGAAGGTGGCTTTACCAACAGCCACCCTTTCCAGCTTAACAATAACAGCACAGAAGGTGAACTAAGCCACAGTATAATTAGCAAAATGATGGGGAAATATGTAAGCAATTCAAGTGCCACTAGAGTGTCCCTTAAATGAACACTGGAATAGCCCTTAACGTGCAGGTGAAGGAGAAAACTCGAACATCTGACCCTGTCGGCAATTTTGCAAATGTCTTTCAGAAATCTCTAGACCATAACAAATCTTTGGTTTGAAAACTTCTTCCAGAATCCAGCTCAGAAAATTCATTGTCACCTCTTTCTCCCTTGTCATCAACGACCTTTTCCAGTTAGTCTTAAAAATGCAGGATATGCATAGACTGGTTTTAAACTCAGGCTTGCAGCAGGACTGCGGGATTCTGAGTAGTAGAGGCCTTGCACAAAGACGGTAAATAGTATTGTTTTAAGACAGTGTCTGAATCACATTCTCTGAAGGTCTAAGAAGACTTGACCTTGTCTGGTAAGTGGTCTCATTGGCTGGACTCAAAAAGAAAAGACATGAAAAAGGGGGAAGGAGGAAAACAGAAAACAAGCCAAGTAAAATATGAGACCAATTCCTAAACTCTTGATGTTTGGGGTTGACATCTTCCCTCCTGTTCTTAAAGGAGAATGAATATTATATAAAACTTTCCCAAGATCTAGAACAATGCCTAGAAAAATGGAAGAAAATGCCAGGACGTGCCACTAGCCACTGAAGGACAACACATTCATTATCTCACTCTCCAGAAATACTCTTTCTCCTTCATTCTCTGTCCTAGTTCATGGTACCACTACCCACCCAGATGACCAAGGCAAAAACAAAAAAACAAATACAGGAACCATCCCCCCACCCCCAGAGGCTTTTTCTTTCTCTCACTTGCCATAGCTAGCTGAACTTTCCATTTTACCTCTGCAAATGCTCTGTTATCTCTCCCCATCATTGCCATCGAATTTGGGCCACGCTTATTCTCTTCAAAATATTATTACAATTCCCCCAAATATTGGCAGGCCTGGGATCCATCATTTCATCCAACTCTGTGCTCCGATTCCACCTCCTCAGAGAGCTCTTCTCTGGTCAATTGATTTAAAATGTGACTCCTTGTGACTCTTTATCCTTACTCACCTTGTTTTCTTTTAGCAAACTTTATTTATATGTAACTAAATATAAATCATATCTATATATAAATATATATCATATATTTAGTTACATATCACATATTTTGTTCACATATCATACATTTAGTTCACATATATAAAATATTTATCATTGGCTTTGTATTTCTTTATATATAAATATATATCTACATATAACTATATATCATATATATTTATCATATATTTAGTTATATCATATATTTAGATACATATCACATATTTTGTTCATGTATATTATACATTTAGTTCCTATATATATTTATCATTGGCTTTCTCATCTATAAATATTTGCTATTGCAGGATGTAGTGGCTCACACCTGTGATCCCAACATCTTGGGGGGTCAAGGTGGGTGGGTTGCTTGAGCTCAGGAGTTCAAGACCAGCCTGGGCAACATAGTAAGACCCAAGCTCTACAAAAAATACAAAAGGTTAGCTGGATGTTGTGGCACACACCTGTAGCCCCAGCTACTTGGGAGACTGAGGTGGGAGGATGGCTTGGGCATCACTGTACTCCAGCCTGGGTGACACAGCAAGACCCTGTCTACAAAAAAAAAAAAAAAAAAATTGCTACCAGCAAGTGAACAAATGAGTCTCCCCACTGTACTCTCACATACCCTCTGGTCCATCCTCTGAATTGGTGAGACTCATTTTCTGAAACACACACTTGGCTGCATTATTTAACTACTGCAACTATTCCCATGCCTTACAGTTACCCACAGAATGAGCCCCATGTGCTAAAGTGGCAAACCCAGGGGGCCACAGCCTGACCCGCTGCCAGTCCTATAGCCTCATCCCAAGTCCACATTCACCTCCTCAGGCCTCACCCCCAACATGCCATCCACATACAATGACTATCAGCTCCCCAAAAGTACCATGATCTTTCCACCCTCAATACCTTTGTGGAGGTATTTTCTAGCCTAAAATGACCCTCCTCCCTTTGACTGCCAGGCAAACTCTGAAAAGCTGCCCCTCATCCACCCACCACCCCTGCCTCATCCCTTCCCCTACCTTGCATATCACCTCTATAGTCAGTTACAGAATCTGCAGGGTATAGCATGTGCGCTTGTGTCTTTGTCTGTGTCCTTCCTTGGTCTAGGAGTAGGGACCACAGCAGTTTAGGGAACACTCAAAGCTTGCAGCGTTGGAAAATTCTTTCATGTTAGCTTTTAAATCATAAAATACAATGAAATTTGTGACAGTTTAAACAGTCTCCTTAAATATCTCCTCAACTGTCTGTTTTTTGTGCCCCTCCCTTAAGATCTCATATATGAGAAGAAATATATATATATGATCATATATATATGATCTCATACATATATTCTCTCTCTGTGTGTGTGGGTGTATATATACATATACATACACATAGAGAGAGAGAGAGGAGAAGAAGGAGAAGGAGGAGGAGGAGGAGGAGGAGGAGGAGAAGGATAAGAAGAAAATAGAGCAGTGAGATATGAATTTTTTATCCAAGCAAGGAAAAAACAATGAAAAGAAATGGCCTTCATTGTTTCATTACATTATTACATAACTGCAGCCTGAACTCGAATGACAGAGACGTTGGCAAAGTGGCTGACTCCACCAAGAGGAGCTGCTGGGCACATCCGATGAATAAAAATGGCAAGAAGCCTAAAATGGACTGGAAATCACTTTGAGCTTTGACTTTTATTTCTCTGGAGTGACAGGAAGGGTAGCTACAAGATTAAAACTCTCAGATCCAGCTCAGGCTGTCACCCCTGCAACCAAACCAATACACACAAACAAGCCCAACCTCAGTGTGCCTTCTCCTCTCTCTTCTCCTCTCTCCCCTCTCCTCCCCTTCTCTCTCCTCACTTCTCCTCTCCTCCCTTCTCCCCAGTTCCCAGCTTTCCTATCAAATGACTCCATCTGTCCCAAGACCAGTTTCCTTTTCTTTGCTCTGTTTTCTCTGAGGAGCCCATGCTGAGTGGAGACAGAGCCAGGAATACTAACAGTTGGTGACCATCCAGGGACAGCAGCCACTGTTGTTACCTTCACTCTCACCACCAAAAGCAATTAAAACAATATGCGTACAATAAAATATAAAAGCATATTTCACTTCTGGGAAAGGGAAAGTGGATTCAAGCATTAAAGGGAGAGCCTGGGTTGCAGCCGCCGGCAGCTGCAGGCTGTTCTCCAAGAAAGAATGGAGCTAGAGAGCCAGGCACCAGCTCCTGTCTCTGGTAAGTGCAAGAGCTGGGTGGAGAGGATGCTTGGGGTGGACTGAATGTGTCAGGAGACTCTGCATCCATTTTTAAAAACGGCTAGAGTCACTATATCCTTAGCCCCCATTGGCTCTCTCCATAAATTACCCATTGGACCGCCCCAAACAGGGAGGTGGGGGGGTGACAGAGCCAATTTGCTAGACTCCAGCATACTCACTGTTTCTTGCATTTGCTCAAGGAACTTTTCTCTATCTTAAAAACTTGAGTGTGAAGGTCTCTGTTTTGATCTTGTGATCCCCAAGTCTCCTAGAAAAGTCTGCAAATAAATTATTTTATGTCCCTAAGACTCCAGCAAATATTTCAGCAGGACTCAGCTTCATGCTTAGCCTAGCCCAGGAGAAACACACGCATGACCCTGCATTCAAAAAACATAGCCCTGTTAGAGGCTCTGAGATACAGTCATGTACAAAAAGACAAAAAAAAAAAAAATCTTCTCTTCTAGATACTTGCTTTTTGGTGCAGGGGAGGGGAATCAGAAAACTAAAAAAACAGACTGGGCATGGTAACTCATGCCTGTAATCCCAGTACTTTGGGAGGCCAAAGCTGGCAGATCGCTTGAGCCCAGGAGTTCGAGACCAGCCTGGCCAAAATGGTGAAACCCATCTCTACTAAAAATACAAAAATTAGCCAGGCATGGTGGCGCACACCTGTAATCCCAGCTACACAGGAAGCTGATGCATGAGAATCGCTTGAACCCGGGAGGCAGAGGTTGCAGTGAGCAGAGATCGTGCCACTGCACCCCAGTCTGGGCGACAGAGAAAGACTCTGTCAAAAAAAAAAAAAAAAAAAAACTTAAAAAAACACTGGAGTAATTAAAATTATAGATGTCAGATAGTGAGTGCTGTGGAAGAAAGACAATTGGAAAGGGTAGATATACTGGGAGTTGGTTGATTTGGGTCCAAGCAGCCTACAGTGAGAAGATGCCACATAAACAAAGTCCTGAAAGACAACGTGAAGGAAGATGCAAATACCTAAAGATTCAGGATTACAGCAAAGCTTCCTAGGTATCTCACATTGTCCTACCCCAAGGCACGAGAAGCAAATGAAAATCAGAAGGGAGGAGAAGCAACGGAAACTGCATCACCCACTGTACTTGTTGCCATCTGGTGGGCCCTGGAAACCATCAGTGTATTTGGTTACTGTGTTTACACAGCCGGCAGGACACACACTGTTCACTCAGGGCTCCCCAGAGCTGTCGGAATGGTCCCAGCTTCCCTGGATTCCTGAGGCCCCCGCATCCGGGTTCTGGGGCTCGACAATTCCCCTGGGTTGTCCAAAGACAGGGGCCCTCCAGGACCACCCCAGGCAGGGGCCAGGTCCTTATCTAAGCCAAGTCCTGGGCCTGAGTGTCAAGTCAGGAAAGAAGACTTGGGAAGTTGCCTGAACCAAGAAGGCAGATAGTCTGGCCGAGCAGGCTGCTGGACTGAGGATAACAAATGAATGAAGGGTGCCACACTGACCGACACACCTCACCCATGCAAAAAGCTCATTTAGTGTTAGTTACAATTAATAATAACCATTGGTAAAACTCTGTTCCAGGTACACGAAATGTGTACCTGTCTACCAAGTATGTTACATGCAGATGTTGTTTTTGTTTGCATGTAATCCTATTTTTGACTGATTTTTAGAGTGAAAAAACTGAAGATTAGAAAGAGTCAATACCTCTCACAAGTTGGCCCAGTTAATAAGTGGCAGCCAGCTTTTGAACCCAACCCCATCCAGTCCTAAAACTTAGGTTCTTGATCTCTATGCTCCAGCCTCACCTACCTTTAAGAGAGAATATCGAGGGCCAGGCGTGGTGGCTCACATCTGTAATACAATCACTTTGGGAGGCCGAGGTGGGCAGATCACTTGAGGTCAGGAGTTTGAGACCAGCCTGGCTAACATGGTAAAACCCTGTCTCTACTAAAAATACAAAAATTAGCTGTGCGTGGTGGCAGATGCCTGTAGTCCCAGCTACCTGGGAGGCTGAGACAGGAGAATCGCTTGAACCTGGGAGGCAGAGGTTGCAGAGAGCTGAGATCGTGTCACTGCACTCCAGACTGAAAGACAGAGAGAACATCAAGGAAACACTTCCTGTTCTTCTGAGCAAATCTACTCTCCTCTTTCTAACTTAGAACATCAGGAAGAGGACAGTTTGCATAATGAAAAATCAAGGAAGGAGGTTATTCATGTACTTAAGCTTCGACAACTTCTAGTAATTATTTTCAGGGAGGCTGCATTTCTTTCAGCTGCTAAGGACAGTACCTAGGAGGCTGTGAAGAACAAGCTGATGGTTTCACGTTTAGACACACATTGGGCCACAGCGGCAAGCGCCCAGTAGGTCCTCAGTCTTGTAAATATGGTTACATTTGTCATCCCTGACCCTCACAATGTGATTTGCATAGTGTCTTGGACCAAATATTTGTAGTATTGCTGGGATGTGTTTCTCATTTCAGTAGCATGGAAAGTTGTCCTAAGAAAGGCTGGAATAACCTGTGGCCTCTGGATGAAAATAAGGAAACTGGAGTCCCAGGAGGTAAGAGTTCCTATCTGAAGTCATTCCCCGAGTTAGTGCAAGAGCCCGAAGCCAGGGAAACCCCAGCTCTCTTTCAGCATCACATGCCATTCAGCTAAATTCTCAGGGCCCAGGACAGTCTTCTGTCACCCACGGGCTAAAGTCATCAGGAAAGCAAATAAGGATCCGCAGTTAGAAGAAGAAAAATGTTCCCGCCCACCCTAACCCTTCTGTACCACCTGTCACCTGAAAACCCAAAACTCAGAACTGCCTCTGAGACACATCCAGCCAGAATCCAGAGAGACATTTGAGGCTGGGGCTGGGCCCACTCACCTCGCATGAGGAGGCAAAAGCAAATGCTTCTCCTCCCAGGGCTGACCAAGGCAGTGGGTGGACAAGCCTGGGCCAAGGCAAACAGGGACATGGCACCTGAAGGCACTATTGACAAACTGGGTGTGTTAATGGACCAAGTGGGGCTAGAATGGGAAGCATGGATTCTCTGAGGCTGCACAGAGAGTGCAGGAGAGAAAAAGAACTTCCAAACTGTCTCCTTTAGCCTTGGCTACCCCTGGAGAAAGCCCAGGTGTTTCACCTCCCTCCTTCCCTCCCTGCTTCTCTGCCTTTGCTCTGAGAGCCGGGCCTTCCTGCAGGCTGGCTGTTTAACGAGGCAGGTTGAGAATTTTCAGCCTCTAACTCATGTGTTCTAATCCTATTAAATATGCACCGGCTTCAAAACTCAGCTTTTTAAAAACTTGCTTCCCCACCCCCAGCACCAGCCCCGATCCCCCCCACCTCGCCTCACTTAGTCCCACTTGCTCCATTCCAGCTTGAAAAGCCATTGCTCAGTTGTTGGCAGGGGTCCCACCAGCGTTTTTGCAAGGATTTGGGCTGTGATTCAGCTACCTGCAGCTGTTCCCCAGTTACCACCCACGTAAAGGAATTTCTGATATTAAAACGGGTGACAAACTTCCTCCCCCCTTCCCCCAACACATTAGTTTGATTGACATCCACAGCCCAAGTGGCCAAGTTCACCATCACTTGGTTCTCCCTATTCACTTAATAATACATTTAATTCTACCCACCACCCACTCCTCCCCATGCTTTATACACACTGCCTTCTTACCCTGAAGAGCGTCCTCTGATAAGACCATTGAAATACCATTTGGGGATATTTAAAAACAATCTACTGAATCTTTCTAGAACTAAATTTTGTTCTCCCTTTATCATCTAATTAAATCTTCCCACCACTGCAATAAATCCTCCTAATTCCCCCCCCCAACCCCGCCCCTTGTGTAATGTCATCAAATGGGAGTAGGGAGAGGCAAGGAAAGAGACGGGGCTGAAGTTGAAGATCCAAGTTCAGATAGTTCCATGGAGCTTTTCAGAGCTCAGGCTGGAGGCCACCTGCATCTCTCCAACTGTGCAGAGATGCCAGGGTGTTCGTGTTGACCAGATGGAATTGTCTCCAGCAGAGCATACTGAACAAGTATCCACAAAGCTGGGCACAGGCCTGAGCTTCCCGGCTTCAGCTACTTTCTTTTGTGTGTGTTTTGGGGTTGGCACGGGGGGAAAAATGGGGTGGATGTGCAAACAGTGCAGATGGCCCTGCAAGTCAGCTGTCCATCCTCCTTCTGGCAGAAGTCCCATCTCAGCCTGGGCTCATCAACTATATGCCTCCTTTCAAAGGAGGATGCAATAGAAACCAACCTAACACCAACAAAAGCCTCAACAGTTAGCATTCAAGGTACCTACCTTAAGAGTGGACATTCAAAAGGAGGCTTCCGAGCAATGACCAAGCTGGAGCCCCTGGATACCAGGCCCTGGGCTTTCTCTGAGTTTCTCCCATTTGGTTTGGCAGACACTCTGCGGGGGAACAATAGCAATGGCCCCACCAGTCCCATCAACCCCAAGGCCGTGTCCCCTTGCTTCTGGGCAGTAGCCAGTAATGTGATCCTTCAAGGCAGTGCCAAACCCCCTGTTGGGAATTCAGCCAATCTTGGGGCTCTTCAGGGAAGAAAAATTCCTTTCCCTGACCTCTGCAGGTGATCGGATTGAGGTCCCTGCAGCTTGAAATTTGATTTGATCTTTGATCTCTGCTTGCACAGCTGCAGTGGTTATTATGCTCCATAAAGTGTCCCGGAGCCCTTCCTTGCTCACCTGCCCTCCATAGTGAGTGCTTGGGGCCAGGTATTCCTGAGCAGGGGAAGAATATTACTTCTCTGTTTTTCTCAGCCTGCACTCCCCTCATTTCAGTCCTGCCTTCTCATTCCCCTCATTCCCAGGACTTAACTCCAAATTCCAAGACTGTGGACATTTTCACGTCCTTCTAAATGAGAGCATGTGGTTTCATTAAAAAAAAAAAAAAAAAAAAAGTACTGTGTGTTAAGAGCCAACTATTTAACCAAGGTCATAGTCCCAGAATGCCGCATGTGTCTAAAGAAGTCTTGTAGAAGTGTGGCCCTCAAAGTAAGTTTTTCTGGGTTTAGTTCACTTCCCTGTCATGGTGAGATCATTCTGGGGCAGGGAGATATGTATAAGGAAGCAAGTTTAATATGGTTCATCAGACCTATTTCTATTTTATTAGCAGCAAGTGACATAATAATAGATACTTACTGAAAGCGAACTATACTTTGGATATCATGCTAATTATCTGCATGGACGCTTTTAAGCTTCCCAAACTCTAAGAAGAATGTACTATTATCTTACCTCATTTTACAGATGAGGATACTGAAATTTAAAGGGGTTTAAGTAGCTGGTTTAAGATTACACATGCAGTGAGCAAATAGAGTTGGGATTCCCTCACATGTCTGTCTGATCTTGAACTAGTTCTTAACCAAATTCACGTTATCCTTCTTTGAGGTTATTTGTCTACACTGCAAAATTACACAAGCAGGAGAGCAGCGATGTCTTGTCTACATGGTTCACAGTCTGAGAAAATCATTTCAAGATTTATTGATTGGCTATCTGGATTTTAATCTGAAAATAAGTCCCAATGACATGTTTTCACCTTTTATTTATTTAATTCAAATCAAACTTTTAATCAACAGCAAGGACAATAAAAGGATTAAGCATATCATTTTAAAGAAACACTCAGATATGATTTGGAAATTTTCCTACTAACATCTCATCCCTGAGTCCCCCTCCTACTGACCTCACCTTTGGGCCTGAACTTGGTAAGGAGATTTCTCTGCAAGTCTGTCTAGAAAGTCAAACACTTCTCTGGTTACCCTGAGATTCAAGTCTGCTTAATTAAATGTTTTAGCTAGCATTTTTTTTTAAGTTTCCACGGAGGTATGAAAAAGCCATTGCAATTGTTTTAAAGCTCTTATAATACTTTCTTTAGTTCCTTCAAGGAAGGGGATCATTCCTGTGTCTACTCAGGCCCCTATCCCACCACCTTCACTGATGGCTTCATTTCCTTACACTTTAGCTCCTTTCTCTCTCTGATTTCGCCCATCGCTGTCCATGTGGAAGAAGCATGAAGAGAAATTTGAGTTGTGTTGGGTCTCTCTGCCGACTGCATGAACCCTGAAAGTCTGTACTCCCATTTAGAAGTTGTTCCCAGAATCTAATCCCTCCCATCTTCTTTTTCTTTTCTTTTCTTTTTTTTCTTTGAGATGGCGTTTCACTCATTGCCCAGGCTGGAGTATAATGCCACGATCTCAGCTCACCACAACCTCCGCCTCCCAGGTTCAAGCGACTCTCATGCCTCAGCCTCCTGAGTAGCTGGGATTACAGGCATGCGCCACCATGCCCTGCTAATTTTGTATTTTTAGTAGAGACAGGGTTTCACCATGTTGGCCAGGCTGGTCTTGAACTCCCGACCTCAGGTGATCTGCCCGCCTTGGCCTCCCAAAGTGCTGGGATTACAGGCGTGAGCCACCGCACCCGGCCTGTTTTATTTTCTTTATTGGGTGGAGGTTTGTCTTAAGTTTTTCCCACTTCTGATTAATAACCTCAATAGGTCTTTGCTTACTAAAAAAAAAAACTTACTAAAAGATAAAAATTAATAACTGTAATAACTGCATTCTCATAGCATCTAGCAACCTTCACAACAGAGTTGTGACAAAGAGCTGAATTACCAAATCTCAGTTTCTACAAAAAATGTTATCCTTAAGAAGAAGGCAGTAGTGGCCTTTCCACTCAAAAGCATTTTCTCAACTTTTGGCTATAAACATTTTCAAAATAGCAGAAAAAAATTGAAAGAATAGTATAGGAACCATCCGTATAGTTAGCCCCTAATAATTATTAATTTTTTTGTCATATTTTATTTATCATTATATGTGCGTGTGTGATTTTGGATTGCTGTGTTGTGTTGTGTTGTGTTCTATTCCTGAACCATTTGATGATAAGTTGCAGACTGCAGGATACTTCGCCTCTCAAATGTCCAGAATATCAGTGATCCCCTGGGTAACCACCGACCACTGATGCCCCTAAGAAAGTCACAATGGTTGCCATCATCATCTGCTACCTAGCCCACATTAAAAGCCTCCAGTTGTATTAAAAATGTCTTTTAGAGCTGTTTGTTTTCATTTTTGTTTCTGTTTTTTCCTCTGAACTGGAAGTAAGATGACAACTGTCCCGGTACGCCTGGACATGTCCCAGTGTTAGCCCTGAAAGTCCTAGAAACATCTCCCCTAAGTCTGTCCTAGGCAAACTGGGATGGCCCAGCAACCTCACCAGGAACCAATCAAGTTTCATTGCACGTGTTTACTAAAACTATTTAGTATTTAGTCTCTTTTAATTGATGCATAACCAGCTCTTACCCAGAAAACTCAAGTTTCTAAGTTTTATATCTAAAGATGTCTCCTAATACACACAATGAGATTTGTTATGGGTGTTAGTGGGGGTGTCCACAGGGAACCAGCACAAACATCCACGACCTACTCACCAATAGATCTAGCCTTACAAACGAAAACCTCTGCAAATGAAAACACTTTATTGTCACCACAACAGCGGCGTATCCCTTTTGTTTTGCTTTGTTTTCTAATGGTCTGATATTTTGTGTTCAGAAGTTGTTCACAGGTGAGCTGATAAATAGAATCGTCAACACAGGCAACACACAAAGCCATGAAAGATGGGTTGGTTATTTGAGTGCTCCTGCACTCAGATAATGATGATATTAATTCATATCTAGATAACACTCAGATAATGTTAACTCATCTTTAACAGTCTTCTTATGAGACTGTGTCAAGATGCAAAAGGTGGCTATCGGGGAGCCTGCCCCTCTCTTACATCACACCTGTGGCCAGTTCATCCATGCTGGTACTGTCTGCAAAGCCCTATATAAAGGAACGTGAGAAGCAAATGAGACCCATGGTTCAAGGCCCAGCTCTGCATTTAAATTGAACAGTGCAGACTTGCTCAAACCATGTCTCTTCTGCAGACTTTAGTTTCTTCACCTGCAATGCCAAGAGCTGCTATGGCCTGAAAAACAAGGCTGCTTTCTTCTTCGTTGGCCTCATTTCAGGCACTCTCAGGAAAGAACACCTGGGGTTCCGAACCCTCCCTCAGATTAGACGGACAATTCCCCCACTCTGTCTCCAGGAAGTCACCTCTTTGACACAAGCCTGGTAACCCATGGAAGGTCAGAACCACTGGCAATGAAAAGGCTTTGAGGATGCCATGCCCTGTTCCTGCCCCAGGAAAGTGCAAAGGATGCACGTGGTCCCTAACCCTCAAGAGTGGCCCCTTCCATTCCCTCCCATGAACTGCAAAGACTCGTTTCACTTCATCCAGCGTCTTTACGAAGTCTTGGAAATAGGTCAGAAGAAGGGTTAAGATGCTGGCTGTAAAAACTAACTGGGCTCTAAGCTCCAGACTTACATTAGTTGCCTTCTCATTACCTTCAACTGGATGTCCAAGAGGCATCTCAACCTTCAGATGTCTTCAACACAACCCTTCATTCCCTTCAAACCACTCCTCCCAGCCTTACACAAAGAATACAGCAGCATTGCTGTTCACCTGGTCACTAAAGACAAAAACCTAGGAGTCGTTCTTGACTCTTCTGTTTTTGCCACACACAAATCTAATCCATCAGCTGGTCAGGTGAGCACTGCCTTCAAAAGACAGCTGCATTTGTCCCCTTCAGTCTTTCCCACTGTCCCTCTAATTAATACCGACACTACCTTTTGCCCAAACTACTACAAAAATCTTCCGTATTTCCAGCTTCTTCTCTTGTTCTCTTGTCTCACCACTGCTCAGCCACCACCAAGTGACCTGTTATAAACCATAATCTAACCAGATCACTTCCTTATTCAAAATCCACCAACATTTCCCACCACACTTATGATCAATTCTAAACACCTTCCATTGGCCCATCCTCTTCCCCTGTTTACCTTGACAGGCTCGCCTCATTCCATGTCTCCTTCACTGACTTCACACCAGCCCCTCAAACCTGTTCACTGATCCTTTCCTCCTGCTGCCTTTGGCACCTGGGCTGCACTTCATTGTAGTGCCACCTTCACCACCTTCCTGTCACTCTACAGCCACTATTACTGCCCCACCTCATGACACTCCATCCTCCCACCTCACACAAACACATGTCTCATAGACTAGCATAGGGTCTGCAGGATGAGCCCGTGAGAACAGGCACTTTGGTCTGTTCTGTTTATGAATGAATCCCCGGTGTCCAGAACACTCCTGTCTCAAGGAGGCACTCAATAAATATTTATGGAATTCATTGACTAATGGAACATCATTATTCTAATGAAAGCAAACAAAGATGCAGGTGATAAGCAAAAATGCCTTCTGCCGTTTGCCTTTCCTGTGGTTGCTTTTAATTCACTTAAAAAATAGATGTAACTGTTATAAAGACATCAAACCAGGCCATAATGCATTTCCGTCATAATAAAATGTCACCCTGTTTATTTTATCCCAGCCATTATCACAATCTGTAATTATCTTGTTCTTTTATGGGTCACTACCTCTTTTTGTCTTTCTTCTCCATTGGGATGGAAACTCATGAGTGCAAGAGCCTTCTCCTATTCGCTCAGTGCATCCCAGTGCCAAGTACACAGACTTGCCCATAGTAGGTGTTCAATATGCATTTGTTGAATGAATAATTAAATGAGAGACTAACCAGAACTGGAGATCTCATGAAAGACATCTTGAGCTCGTCAAGGTCAATAACTTTAATGTCTTTTCTTCTTTGCAACTCACTAGAAACCTAACATAATACTTTGTGCTTAGTAGGAGTTCAGAAAGCTTATTTGTTGAGTTGAATTTCACTGTACTAGCAAAGTTTCAGAGACTACACGTCCTAATTAGGAAAGTTTTCTGGGGAGGATAAAGGCATGGAGAAGGAGTCTGTCAGGAGACTCAGGTTCCCAGCTTGGCAGGATATAGACAAAGGGCTCAGTGGGCTCATTTGCATTTTGTTTTGCATAAATATGCAAGCTGAGTGGCTGAGCTGGAGTCTCCAAGGATGTCAAATGGCAACGGGCTGTGTTTTCAAATAGGATATTCAGGATCTTACAAACAGAGGGTTCCCACCCAAAAGAAGGATCTTCAACTGTCCTGGTGATGGGGAGACACACTGATCTCTTAACTGAGCGAATGTCCCTCAACTGGACCCTCCCTATCCCCTGGCCACTACCGGCCACTTCCCCATGCTCACCCCCTACAGGGATCTTGGCAAGCCTGGCTAAGGTGTGGTCACTTCCAACAGGCCCCTGTTGACAGAGCTTAAAACAAACCTCCCTGTTCACACACAGGCCCTGGTGCATGGAAGAGCCAAGTTGGGAGACTGACTCTCTACTGGCTGAGGCTACCAGTGCAGAAACCTTTCGAAAACAGAAAACAGCACTTAAAAAAACAAAACAAAACAAAACAAAACCTCATCCTTTCTGAGGCCAACACTGAGTGCTGGGAAGGCTCAGAAAGACCATGGGATTTTTTTCCCCCCAGTTAATCCAGTTGCCCTGATTTGCATGGGATTTGCATAAACAGCACGTTGTATTCAAGCGGCCCTTACTTCAAGGGCCAAGATTAAGGTTGGGGATTTGTCACCCCCACGGTAGTTTCGTTCCCCCTCCGCTGTTTAGCAGCTTGGGACACCTAAAATCACTCTTTATATACTGGCAAGGTAAAAAGCACACAAGCTATGGTGGAGAACCAGCGCAGGATAGAGGAGGCGGGTGTAGGGCTGGGAGCCGTCTCCCAAGAGGGGAGGTTGGACAATAAGAATTGTAAGGTTGCTCCCTGTTCTGGAATTCTATAAATCTCTGCAGGGTGCCAGGCACCAAAGGACTGGCCTCAGCAAACCCTGAGATGGCACTGGAAACAAGACGAATTGCAGCCAAATTCAGGTTGTGCTAATATTTGTTGAAAGCTTTTCTGTGACAGTGACTGTCACATGGGGAAAGGGAAGAGACAGACTGGATTGGCCAGGAGAAGGGATGGGCAAAAGGAATGTGGAATTCTTCCATCAGCCCCACCACCATCCCCCTGCTAGCCAGGGAGCAGGGATGGGACCATTAAAAGCCCTACACTTACAAACCTCTCTCAATGTCCAGCCCAGTTGTACCTCTTCCCTGTGTAAGACACAAGCACAGAGACTCACTTGTTGGCACTGGTCAAAAGTCACTTTCCAACTTTTGATGTCAGGCTCAACACAAGGCACTTCCAAAAGGGCCTTTCCACCCATGGTTGGCACTCCAAATGTTGGTCTTTGAAATGTCCTATGGTTTTCGGCTTGGAGGAAGTTGCCTTGGCCCAAGCTCTCTTGAGTCCACACCCAGATCGCCTCACTTAGTTTCTGCGTTGTGTCAAGCAAGATCACGGAGCATACGACAGGTAACAATCACCCAAGAGCAGAGCAGGCAAACCTGCAGATGCTTATGAAGGGGGATGGGTCGTCAGTGTCTGACATCTCTGCTTCTTTCTCCCCAGTTTCCTCAATATATGCAAAGAGCGTATGCGTCTGATTTCTACAGCTGAGTATCTGGTGCCCTGAACGTCCTGGAAAACCCTGTCCTGAGAAAAGGCAGGAGGAGGGGTTGGAAAGAGAGAGGATGGGCCCTAAGACCTTCCTGGCTTGGTTTCCTCTACATGCCAACCGCTTGATCTTACAAAATCATCCAGGTTATCTCCCTACGCCTGTGCACCATGCTAAAGGGGAAGGAAATGTGGACAGGAGTAAAACAAACAAGCAAAGCCAAAATAGGGGTATGGGGTCCTAACCCTAACCCTTGAAAGCTGTGCAACTTACTCAAGTCATTTGAACCCTCTAGGGGTTTAGTTTGTTTGCTTTATTTTCTTTATAAGATTGGGATTTTAAAGTCTGCCCTACTTAACCTTGAAAGATAGTCCAGAATCACAAAGGGCGTCACACACGGGCCTACTGGGGTTAGATAGGCATTGAGTATTGTTATTACCCCAAACTAAGTCATCCCTGGAAAAACAGACTTTCCTAACAGTTTTTCCAGCTGGTTTATACACACAGTTACTCCAATAATTCTTTTTTTTTTTTTTTTTTTTTTTGAGACGAAGTCTCACTCTGTCGCCAGGCTGGAGTGCAGTGGCACAATCTCGACTCACTGCAACATCTGCCTCCCTGGTTCAAGGGATTCTCCTGCCTCGGCCTCCCGAGTAGCTGGGACTACAGGCGCGTGCCACCACGCCCAGCTAATTTTTGTATTTTTTAGTACAGACGGGGTTTCACCATGTTGGCCAGGATGGTCTCGATCTCTTGACCTCGTGATCCGCCCGCCTTGGACTCCCAAAGTGCTGGGATTACAGGCGTGAGCCACCGTGCCCGGCCCAGTTACTCCAATAATTCTAAATCTGATTTCCCTTAAACTTTTTATAATCAACTTGATTTTTTCTTTTATTTCCTTATTTTTCTTTCCTGGGGCATCTGGGAGGAAAGGAACTGGGGATTCCTGGAGTGTTTCTATCACATGCAGCCTCTTCGGCAGCTGGTAGGCTACAGAGGCCTCCTCCGCGTGGGAGGAGGGAGATCTATTGCATCATTACCTCATTGTGTAAGAAAACTCTGAGATTCAACCATTCTACAATAAAATTTTCTCATTAGGAGGGAGGTTTTTGGCTCTCTAGTCTTAAAATGCCCAGGAACCAAACTGGCCTTCTAAAGATGTGGAACAAAAAGTTATGTTCCCATTTTTGATGCTGACCCCCTATGAAGCTCAGGTGCCTGTGGATTTCTTAGCCTAACTATAAACAGGTTTTAATAACTTTAATTATCCTGCTTCACTTCTCTAATTTTTTTCTTTCTTTTTTTTTTTCAAAATTAGCCTGAAGGCTCAAAAGATTAAACTTGGGGGAAAATTTCCTAATGCCCTTTAGCGAGCTGTTTTCCAGTTTACGCCCCAGTTTTCCTGCAAATCCTTGCATTTGTAGTATAGGATGAGCAACATACCTTGGACTTCCTTCTATTTACACCTGAGACCGATGTGCACCAGCTATTTATGTACAGATCCTTGGGATGCTTTTCTCTCCACCATGAAGTGTTGCCAAACTCCAGGAACTAGGGATATGGGGAGGGGAAAAAAAAACATATTGTTGCAATCCCCTCCTCCCCCTTGATCATTAATTGTATCCTGCTGGGAGCCCTCCATGCACTCTGGGTGAGCATGTGTCAAACACATTTCCCTCTTCCCAGCACTTGCCAAGGGTGTGTTAGCCTCTTATTTTTGAAACCTGCTCTTTGAGACATGGAGAAAGTCAGACAGGAGGAAGGAGGGGGAGGAGATTACAGCGGAGCAGCAGCAGGCTGGGGTCAGGCTCTGGGCTAGAGCCTTCGAATCCAAATTTCCTCCCCAGACAAAGGATGGGTGGGGGTGGTCAGCTCTTCTGCAGCGACCGACTGGTGGCTGAGCTGGCAGGAGGGACCCACTGCGGTGACCGGAAGTTAAGAGGATACAGACACAGTTGAGGTTCTCCTTAAATCATGGAGTAGCTGATTCTTCCTCCAACTCCTTTTCACTAGTTCTGAGGCCCCCAGACAACCCCAGCAGTCAAGCACTGCTGCTTCCCAACCCAGATGTTTTGAATTCTGAGAGAGCAAAATATGTAGAAAAATCCTTACTAGGTATCTATTCCCCACCAGAGCACAACAAGGTATGGGACCAAGGGACCAGGAATAATCAGTTGTCTTCTATTGGAGGAAGGAGCAGGTGCCATGGTGGACCCTGGAAACTCCATTGGGGTTTCCTCAGTCGACATTGATCGTGCGGAAGACACTTGCCTTTCAGAGTTGCTCAAGAGACCGAAGCGTGAGATTCAAGTCTGTCCTTGCAATTCTCCTAGGCATGAGTTTGTCTTCATCTGTCAGCCTGCTCAGCCTTCTCTTCTGTCCAGTTCTAGCACGGTAGAAAGAAATCAAATTATTCTTGCAGATCAAGGTTGGTTCTCAGAGACTCCACTTCTGCAAAATGCTGAAGGATCATCTACCTTTTCCCAGAGTCACGAAAGGGAGATCACCAGACACAGCGGCATATGCCTGTGATCCTAGCTACTCAGGAGGCTGAGGCGGGAGGATTGTTTGAGGACAGGAGTTTGAGGCTGCAGTGAACTACGATTACACCATTGCACTCCCGTCTGGGCAATATAGCAAGACCCTGCCTCTAATTTTTTTTTTAAAGGGTAGCCAGGGTGAACATGTACCACCATATATATATTTTTTTTTTATTTTGTAGAAATGGGGTCTTTCTATGTTACCCAGGGTAATCTTGAACTCGTGGCCTCAAGCAATCCTCTTGCCTTGGCCTCCCAAAGTACTGGGATTACAGTTGGTTTCATTTCAGCTTCTCCCCTTTATATTATCATCCATGAAATCCTCAACCTTTTATCAGTCTCATCCATGGGTGGTCCTTAGGGTAAGCTGTAAAACTTGGTGGGAAGGAGTTACCACTACCTGGTCCAGCATCACAGGGCTACTAAGAACCCAGGCTCATAGGCACACAGATCTTAGTCTAAATTTTATCTGTTACTTGTATTGGCTGTGTAATGTACCTATCTGAACCTCTTGAGCTGTAGGGTTGTCATCTCTAAATTTATTTTTTAAAGATTGAATGAGGTTATGTATGTAAAGCACTTAACACTTGGAATGGCACATAGTGCTCAAGAAATCTTATTTTACTATTGCAAAAAAAAAAAAGTTAAGACTGGTAATAGTGACACCTAGAAGCCCCTGTTGGATCTGCCACATCTACTGGTACCATGTCCTGACTACATTGCTCCTGTCCCCCACCCAGCTTAAGGTCATCTCTTCTTTGGATTGACAGCACACATGCCCGTTAGCTGCAAGCTCTTTATCATCCCATGATAATTCAACCCAAACGCAGAGAGGCAAGAATAAGCCAAAGTCTGACTCTCTTCAGACTCTCGCTTGATTTCCATGAGGCACACAACCCGCTTCTTCACAAACAGGCGCAGATGCTCTTCCCATCACACACGGCCCCATCATCCGACATCCCTATTGGCCAGGATCTTGAACCCAAGTTACAGCTGGCTCCTTGAGGCAGCCTGAGGCATAACACCGCCTGCAAAGAAAACTTTTCTCTCTGTTGAAAATGCACAGGGCCCCCTCTGCCTTAGTCCCTGCCACTCCCCCAACATTGTCCTACTACTGTTTCCGTGTAGCACATCTGGCCAAAGCAAACAGCTCTCCTGAGCCAGCTCTCCAGCAAGCAGCTGCAATACAAAGTTGGCAGGCATTTTCAGGAAGCCTGGCCTTCCCCCGCCTGCTCACCCTGTGAGCTCTCCTGGAAGACACAAGAAATGAAGCCTGACCTTTTAATTAGCCCTCGCACAGGGCCTGACCTCATTCTCTGGAGGAGCTGGACCTCCCCTCTCCACTCCCCTGCCATGCTCCTCATCCGTCCTTCACATGTTGGGTGCCTGGGTACTGGGGCTAGCTTTTCTCCTCTTTGGGGAAAATGCACATTGTGAATAGGATGTTAGGAACTAGAGGAGTAGTTATAAATGTTTATTAGTGCCCTATATTGATGACTCTGTATTGGAGTTTGAATTGAGGTTGGGGACAGATGAGGATCTCAGATCTAGGAGTAATGATAAGAGGGAAAATGGGAAGAACAAAGAGAGGAGAAGAGAGAGGGAAGGAGGGAGGGAGGGATGAAGGGAAGGATTTTTAGCACATTTTATCAGTCTGATAATGTGATAAGTGTTTTCATGTGTTTTCTTCTTTAAACTCTGTAAGACCATAGGTTTTGATGATCCTGATTTTACAGATAAGACATTGAGTCCCCAAAGAGAAGTGACTTGCTCGAGGTCACTCAGTTGGCAGATGGCAGAGCAAAGACAAGAACCTAGGTCTTCTGGCTCTGAGACTGGAAACTTCACATCAGGTTGCTGCTATTGTCCAGTAGTTTTAGGGTTACCTTTATAAAATAAATTCTTTTTTTCAGTCCCATCAGCTAGAATAATGCATCTGTAGGCTCAGTGGCCCCCATCTGATTCAACAATCTGGCATGCATTGTTTTGGTTAAGGTCAGCTGACCCTAACTTTGGTGTTCTTGAGAGCTACTTGGAGGTGGTAATTGTGGTAGAGGGAGTGGGACCAAAAGTGGCAGTGGTGGTGGCAGTCATGGTGATAGTGGTGGTGGTGATGGTAGTGATAGTGGAGGTGGTGGTAGTAATGATGGTGGTGGTGGTATTGATGGTGGTAGTGGTAATGGTGATGGTGGTGGTGGAGTAGTGATGGTGATGGTAGTGTTGATGGTGATCACTATGGTAGCGATGGTGGTGGTGGTGATGATGGTGGTGGTGTTGATGGTGGTGGTAATGGTGGTGATGATGATGGTGGCAATGGTGGTGATGATGATGGTGGCAATGGTGGCGATGATAATGGTGGTAATAGTAGTAGTGATGGTGATAGTGGTAGTGATGATGGTGGTGGTAGTATTCATGGTGATGGTGGTGTTGATGGTGATGGTGATGATGGTGATCATGATGGTAGTGATGGTGGTGGTGGTGGTGATGATGGTGGTGGTTGTGGTGGTGGTGGCAATGGTGGTGATGATGGTGGCAATGATGGTGATGATAATGGTGGTAATAGTAGTAGTGATGGTGATAGTGGTAATGATGATGGTGGTGGTGGTGTTCATGGTGATGGTGGTGTTGGTGGTGGTGATGATGGTGGTAGTGATGATGGAGGTGTTGGTGTTGGTGGTGGTGGTGGCGTTGATGGTGATCATGATAGTAGTGATGGTGGTGGTGGTGGTGATGATGGTGGTGGTTGTGTTGGTGGTGGTGGCAATGGTGGTGATGATGATGGTGGCAATGATGGTGATGATAATGGTGGTAATAGTAGTGATGGTGATAGTGGTAGTGATGATGGTGGTGGTGGTGTTCATGGTGATGGTGGTGTTGGTGGTGGTGATGATGGTGGTAGTGATGATGGAGGTGATGGTGGTGTTGATGGTGGTGGTGATGATGGTGATCATGATGGTAGTGATGGTGGTGGTGGTGGTGGTGATGATGGTGGTGGTTGTGGTGGTGGTGGTGGCAATGGTGGTGATGATGATGGTGGCAATGATGGTGATGATAATGGTGGTAATAGTAGTAGTGATGGTGATAGTGGTAGTGATGATGGTGGTGGTGGTGTTCATGGTGATGGTGGTGTTGGTGGTGGTGATGATGGTGGTAGTGATGATGGAGGTGTTGGTGGTGGTGGTGGCGTTGAGTTGATGGTGATCATGATAGTAGTGATGGTGGTGGTGGTGATGGTGGTGGTGGTGGTGGTGGTAGTGGTGATGATGATGGTGGTGTTGATGGTGATCATGATGGTAGTGATGGTGGGGGTGGTGGTGATGGTGTTCATGGTGGTGGCAATGGTGGTGATGGTGGTGGTGATGATGGTGGTAGTGATGGTGGTGGCAGTAGTAGTGATGGTGATGGTGGTGGTGTTCATGGTGATGGTGGTGTTGGTGGTGGTGATGATGACGGTGGTGATAGTGATAGTAATGATGATGGTGATAAGGGTGGTAGTAATGGAGGCATGCTCTTATTACTAGCAGCAGTGGTGGGAGTAACATGAAACATAGATAAACCAGCTAATTGGCTTTCTCAGTCTCTAAAATCCTCCCTTGCATTGTACTCCTTGCCTTCTGATCTTCTGGTTTGTAGAAATTGGCCAGAGCTCTGACCCTTTGTTTGTTGGTAGCAGCATCTGTAAAATGATATGATAGTCTTGTATTTATTTATTTTTGAAAGGATGTAAAGGAAACAGCTTCCCTTATTCAAACAAAACACAAAGTCCCCAAGGCTTTAAAACTGGAAGCTGATTCTCCAGGTGAGGAGATGGGGGTTGACCTGGCAATGTCAACATGGCACCTGAGTTTCTGCTTTCCCCTCCCCCATCTCTTCCTCTGACTCTCACATCCACAGCTATGTCAGCCTGGGAGTGAATTATTGTTTGTCCTTCAGAGTTCTGGCCCAAATGTGGCCAGCTCTCTCTCTCTTGGCTTCCCTTAGCCCATATGAGAGACTGGAATTTAAGTGTGGGAGAGACTAGGAAAAGAAAACCAAAAGGAAGACAAACAAAGAAAACACAGGAAGTTTAGGCAGCACCCAGATTACAAAGCTGACTTTTCTGAACCTTCACAGCTAACTCATTCCCAGGGCTGGCCACCCATGTCTCAGTCCACATCTTGTCTAATAAGTTCAGGCAAATTGTACTGAGACAATTTAAGAGACATCTCCAGCGGCCATGCTCCAAGGAGCACCTAACTTGTCTTTATGTGGAAGGAGTCAAGTACTTCCCATTTCGTACTCCTCTGGTCACTTTGTGTCCCCAGAGCCCAAGCAAATTTTACCCATCTCAATAGCTCACCCAGCGTGGTCCCAACACACCACAGTTTCATTTACCTAGATGGCTGGCAGCACTATGGCAACCACTGAAACGAATGAATGCACCTTTCAGGTGACTTGCCTGGCTCTTATCATTGGCCTGAGAACATAACAATATCACTTTCTTATTTATTTTTTTTTTATGCAGGTCTCATTCTGTCACCCAGCCTGGAGTGCGGTGATGCAATCATAGCTCACTGCAGCCTGGACCTTCTGGGCTCAGGCAGGCCTCCCACCTCAGCCTTCCAGCCTCCCAAGGAGCTGGGACCACAAGTGCACACCACCATGCCTCGCTAATTTTTTGTAGAGACAGGGTCTCGCTATATTCCCTAGGTTGGTCTTGAACTCCTGGGATCAAGTGATTCCCCCACTGTGGCCTCCCAAAGTGCTGGGATTACTGGTGTGATCCACTACGCCAGGCCTATGAAATAACTTTCTAATGAAATTATCAACACTCATAAAAACACCCAAGCCAGCCATCACCATAGATGGCTTGTGGCAGCAACAGGGTTGAAGAGCTTGGTGAAGGGACCAGCTTCAATCATCCCCCTTGATTCCCAGTGAAGTCAACATAGAAAAAATTTAAAAGAACAGCAGTCTTAAAGCTCAAAGGAGGATAATTCAAACTTCCCCAGAACTGCAAACTGGGTTACTTTCTTTCTTTCTTCTTTTTTTTTTTTTTTTTTTGACGGAGTCTCCCTGTTGCCAGGCTGGAGTGCAGTGGCATGATCTCAGCTCACTGCAACCTCTGCCTCCCAGGTTCAAGCAACTCTCCTGCCTTAGCCTCCTCAGTAGCTGGGATTACAGTCAAGCGCCACCACGCCCAGCTAATTTTTGTATTTTTAGTAGAGATGGGGTTTCACCATGTTGGCCAGGATGGTCTCAATCTCTTGACCTTGTGATCCACCCGCCTCAGCCTCCCAAAGTGCTGGGATAACAGGCATAAGCCACCATGCCTGGCCCAAACTGGTTACTTTCATGATAACTGAATTTCTTTTTGAAGCATTAACACACATGGTCAATGGAGGTGTTGTGCAGTGCACTTTTCTCCTCCTTTCAGTTGGTGGTGTGTTCTCCATGTGGTTTTGGGGAAATCTTGGCACTGAATACAAACAGCCAGTCCTCACTCTGACGTTATCAGCCAACGAGGGGTCTCCCAGTGTGGGTATGCTGCCCTGAGGGTGTTGCAAGACCCCCCATCTTCTCTGCTCAGCCCCTCTCAGCTCCACACTTTATTTTCCAGGACTGACCTTCTTGTAACTCTCATGCAATTGCTCCCTTTGGGACTCTTCTAGAAACACATTGATAAGGGACGAGAGGATGAGAAGATGGAAAACAAGCCCAGGAAGAATATCTGGCTCATTTTTTCCTTTGCCGATCAAGTAACAATTTATGCCTGGTCAGGACAGACAGCAGATTTTATTTATTTTGCTAGCCTCCTACCCTATTCCCTTCCCAGGGGTGGGGCGGTGTGGGCTGATATTTTCTTTCAAGGCTGTACTAAAAATTCCAGCCTCCCTCCTGATTCTAACCCCAGGATTACCATTTCAGGCAGGCAGGACCTCCTTGTCATTCAGAAGACAGCTCCCGAAGCCAGCCTCTCCCCACTGCAATTTGGAGCAGCCTTGAAGCATTTAGAGGCCGGGGGGTCGGGGGAGGTATAAGACGTTCTCTCTTTCTCTCCTATCTCTCAAATGTGTTGCTTCAAGACTGCAGTTGTTTCTTTTTAGCAGAACATCTCTGACGAAACTCCTGATTGTCCCCTGGTGTTATCACTCCCTGTCACATAATAAGCCCTAATCTTTCTCCAGAAGTAAAACTGTTTCCATGCCCGATCCCTTAGCTGGTGGTTTTTTTGGAATCCCTCCAGAGAGTGGGAGTAGAGGTTCAGAGGCAAAGATGATGAAGCCTGGAAAATCCGCTGCCTGGGACCTTGAGGGTTAAGTCAGCCCAGATTTGGGAGAAGAAGATTGGCATTCCCCTGATCCCAGATGGAGAATACTAAATAACTCCCTTCAGCAAGTCAACTTGTTTGGTTATCTTGGAGTGTGGATTGGGGCTAACTCATCCTGGCCAGTCCTTCCGGATGTAGCCTTGCTCAAAATCAAGCCTTATCCAGGAGTCTTGTTCCCTGGGGCTGCCTCCTCCCAGGCTGATAAAGAGTTTCATCATGGATGATTCAAGAGGTTGAGATGCAAGCTGTGGTGATAGCTAACGATGCCTCTAGCCCAGCTGACCTCACTTTCTAGCTGTTGACAGGTTCAGTCAGGCTGGCCAAGCAGCTTCCAACCAGGCCAAGACAAATGGTTTTGGGCTTTCGCACCCCCTTATCCCTCCAAGTCCTTCTTCTGGATGGCAGTTCACCTCTGAGAGTCCCTGCAGATCATCTGGAGTCCACCCCTTCTCCCATAGGCAAACGCATAGACCAGGATAAATAAGACTGCGCCTATTTTCCATGCCCCACGTCATGGTGATCTCGTCAGAGGCTGGCATCACCCTCGGGTCCCTCCTTACTTCTTCCCAGAGTCTCTCCTTCCCACTCGAACTATTCCGGACCTGAGTAGGTGGTTTGGAGTCCTGACTCACTTTAAAAAGCATGCAGTAGGCCCAATCATCTTGTGTGTGTGCAGAGAAGACTTTAAACTAGTACACACACACACACACACACACACACACACACACACAGAGACACCCCACACACACAGTGCCGCCAGCCTGTTCTCCAGCCAGGGCTATGATGGGAAATGGAGGCCTCTTTATCATCCATGCAGTGGGTAGCATTGAGGGCCTCCAGCTCCTAGGGACCACTCAACTCCCCAGATCCTGAATACAGGACTAGAAGAGAAACGAGATAACAGGCAAATCTGAAGTCTCCATGCAGCGACCAGACAGGCTGGCTCAGACAGGACACAGCATTTTCTCCATGACTTCTAGAGTTAAGCATCGCTTTGGAAACACTGGAAGGAACAGGAAATGCTGGGGACATGTGGGGAGGAATCATACCCCCTTTCACCCACACAGCCTATTTGTCGGTACCAGGGCTCCAACCAATGTGAAGCTGGGTTGTATCCACACCGGGCTCAAGGCTGAGGCTGAAGTGGCGCCAGCTGCTCGTGTGGCAATTCGGTCCACAGAGTTAAATCCCAGGGCCTTCATAATAATCATGAATCACACTCCCTGACTGCTGCATGACACTCTGCAGTTCTTAAAATGCTTCTTACATACATTGTTCAGTCCTCATGCCTTGCCTGTTAATGAGGCATTATGACCCCTTTTTCTTTTTCTTTTCTTTTCTTTTATTTTTTTATTATTATTGTACTTTAGGTTTTATGGTACATGTGCACAATGTGCAGGTAAGTTACATATGTATACATGTGCCATGCTGGTGCGCTGCACCCACTAACTCGTCATCTAGCATTAGGTATATCTCCCAGTGCTATCCCTCCCCCCTCCCCCCACCCCACAACAGTCCCCGAAGTGTGATGTTCCCCTTCCTGTGTCCATGTGTTCTCATTGTTCAATTCCCACCTATGAGTGAGAATATGCAGTGTTTGCTTTTTTGTTCTTGCGATAGTTTACTGAGAATGATGATTTCCAATTTCATCCGTGTCCCTACAAAGGACATGAACTCATCATTTTTTATGGCTGCATAGTATTCCATGGTGTATATGTGCCACATTTTCTTAATCCAGTCTATCATTGTTGGACATTTGGGTTGGTTCCAAGTCTTTGCTATTGTGAATAATGCCACAATAAACATACGTGTGCATGTGTCTTTATAGCAGCATGATTTATAGTCCTTTGGGTATATACCCAGTAATGGGATGGCTGGGTCAAATGGAATTTCTAGTTCTAGATCCCTAAGGAATCGCCACACTGACTTCCACAAGGGTTGAACTAGTTTACAGTCCCACCAACAGTGTAAAAGTGTTCCTATTTCTCCACATCCTCTCCAGCACCTGTTGTTTCCTGACTTTTTAATGATTGCCATTCTAACTGGTGTGAGATGGTATCTCATTGTGGTTTTGATTTGCATTTCTCTGATGGCCAGTGATGGTGAGCATTTTTTCATGTGTTTTTTGGCTGCATAAATGTCTTCTTTTGAGAAGTGTCTGTTCATGTCCTTCGCCCACTTTTTGATGGGGTTGTTTTTTTCTTGTAAATTTGTTGGAGTTCATTGTAGATTCTGGATATTAGCCCTTTGTCAGATGAGTAGGTTGCAAAAATTTCCTCCCATTTTGTAGGTTGCCTGTTCACTCTGATGGTAGTTTCTTTTGCTGTACAGAAGCTCTTTAGTTTAATTAGATCCCATTTGTCAATTTTGGCTTTTGTGGCCATTGCTTTTGGTGTTTTAGACATGAAGTCCTTGCCCATGCCTATGTCCTGAATGGTAATGCCTAGGTTTTCTTCTAGGGTTTTTATGGTTTTAGGTCTAACGTTTAAGTCTTTAATCCATCTTGAATTGATTTTTGTATAAGAAAAGAAAATTGTATAAGAAAGCTGAAACTGGATGACCCCTTTTTCTTTTACAGAGATGGAAACTCAGCTTAGTAAAGGGCAGAAGGAGGATACAAACCTGGAACCTCTAGCTCCAGATCCTTCGATCCTCCCCTGCAGAGGGAATTTAACTGTACTTGAGAATGGATAACGCTTTACTAACATGGGTAAATGAAGCCTTCTAGGCACAAAGATGAGGTCAACAAAGGCAAGGGGCAAAACAGTGGAGGATGTTTTCTTTTAAGATTTGTGTGTGTGTGTGTGATTCCCTCTTGTTGCCCAGGTTGGAATGCAATGGCACAATCTTGGCTCACCACAACCTCTGCCTCTCAGGTTCAAGCGATTCTCCTGACTCAGCCTCCTGGGTAGCTGGGATTACAGGCGCCCGCCACCATGCCCAGCTAATTTTTTGTATTTTTAGTAGAGACAGGGTTTCACCATGTTGACCAGGCTGGTCTCGAACTCCTAGCCTCAAGTGATCCGCCCACGTTGGCCTCCCAAAGTGCTGGGATTACAAGCATGAGCCACCGTGCCTGGTCTTCTTTTAAGAATTTTTAAAAATTGTTTTGCAGCCAAGCTCTGTGATTCACACCTGTAATCCCATACTTTGGGAAGCCAAGGCAAGTGGATCGCTTGTGCCAGGATTTTGAGACCAGCCAAGGCAACATGGTGAAACCCCATCTCCACAAAAAATACAACAATTAGCAGGGTGTAGTAGTGTACCCTCCCAGCTATTTGGGAGGCTATGGTAGGAGATTGCTTGAGCCCAGGAAGTTGAGGCTGCAGTGAGCCATGATTGTGCCACTGTATTCAGCCTGGGCAACAAAGCAAGACCCTGTCTGAAAACAAATAAATAAATTGCTTTGCCTCAGCACATTGTAAATTTTTTTTTTTTTTTTTTTTCAGACGGAGTTTCGCTCTTGTTGCACAGGCTGGAGTGCAATGGTGCGATCTCAGCTCACCACAACCTCTGCCTCC
This sequence comes from Pongo abelii, assembly GCF_028885655.2. Classification (NCBI taxonomy): domain Eukaryota; kingdom Metazoa; phylum Chordata; class Mammalia; order Primates; family Hominidae; genus Pongo; species Pongo abelii. The sequence continues at coordinate 87,572,245 of NC_072004.2, forward strand.
TTGGTTCAAGCGATTCTCCTGCCTCAGCCTCCTGAGTAGCTGGGATTACAGGCATGTGCCACCACACCCCACTAATTTTGTATTTTTAGTAGAGACAGGGTTTCTCCATGTTGGTTAGGCTGGTCTCGAACTCTCATCCTCAGGTAATCCGCCTGTCTCGGCCTCCCAAAGTGCTGGGATTACAGGCATGAGCCACCGTGCCCGGCAGCACATTGCAAATTTAACTATTCATTCCTCTATGTTGTTAGTCCAGTTACGGCAGAAATTGTTTAAATATATCTATAGAGAGAGGGAGATATATAGATATGTATATGTATTATAGCACTTCCTGTTCCTTCCAGCAATTCCAAAGCAATGCTTAACTCTAGAATTCATGAAGAAAACACCACATCCTGAGCCAGCCTGTCTGGTAACTCCATGGAGACTTCAGAGCTGCTTTATGATCTCTCTTATCTCCTTCTAGAGTTGTTTTATTCCTTTACATATATAAATACTATATGCAAGCATCATATATATTACTCCATAACTTCCTTTTCCCTTAGAACATAGAAAAATGCTGGAAATATCTTTCCATATCAGGAAATAAGTGTGTATTGTTTTTGAATGGTTGCCTAGTATTCCATTGTATTGATATTATTGGACACTGATACTGTTTTCATTTTTTAGTCATTGCAAATGATGCTGTAATGAATCTTCTTCTGCACGTATCTTTGTGCAGATGTTTGATCATTTCCTTAAGATAAATTCCTGGAAGTGGAATAACTTGGTCCAAACACACCATGAAGGTTTTTTATATGGTTTGGCTGTGTCCCCACCCAAATCTCATCTTGAATTGTAGCTCCCATAATTCCCACATGTTGTGGAAGGGACCCAATGGGAGGTAATTGAATCACGAGGGTGGTTTCCCCCATACTGTTCTCGTGGGAGTAAATAAGTCTCACGAGGTCTGATGGTTTTATAAGAGGAAACCCCTTTCGCCTGGTTCTCATTTCTCTCTTGTCTGCCACCATGTAATATGTGCCTTTCACCTTCCACCATGACTGTGAAGCCTACCCAACCACATGGACCTGTGAGTCCATTAAACCTCTTTTTCTTTATAAATTACCCAGTCTCAGGTATGTCTTTATCAGCAGTGTAAAAATTGACTAATACAGTTTTCAATGTATTTCACCAAAGGATGTGCCTTGTTTTTGTTTTTGTGTCAAAAAAATTTTTTTGAGACAGAGTTTCATTCTTTCGTCCAGGCTGGAGTGCAATGCATGATTTCGGCTCACTCACTGCAACCTCCACCCCCCAGGTTCAAGTGATTCTCCTGCCTCAGCCTCCCGAGTAACTGGATTATAGGCACCTGCCACCATGCCCGGCTAATTTTTGTATTTTTAGTGGAGATAGGGTTTCGCCATTTTGGCCAGGCTGGTTTTGAACTCAGGTGATCCACCTGCCTCAGCCTCCCAAAGTGCTAGGATTACAGGCGTGAGCCACTGCGCCCGGCCAGGATGTTCCTTTTAATAGTCCCAGCTACAGAAAGCTTAGTCAAAGGCACACTAGCAGAAGAGGAGGTCTGGAGTCAGAGTGCAAGCCATGTCTGGGGGAAACTTGTGTGACAGTAAGCAAAAAGTGAACTTTGATTTCTAGGGATTAAAGAGGTATTAAAGTTTTTGAGCACAGGATGACTTGGCCAGAAGTGGCAGAGGCTTCAGGAAAGACAAAGTAGGGGGTAAGGAGTGGAGAAGAGGAGAAGAATGAGGAAAAGATAGAAGAGGAGTCCGGGCATGGTGGCTCATGCCCATAATTCTAATACTTTGGGAGGCCAAGGCGGGTGGATCATGAAGTCAGGAGGACACCATCCTGTCTAACATGGTGAAACCCCGTCTCTACTAAAAATACAAAAACTTAGCTGGGTGTGGTGGCACATGCCTGTAGTCACAGCTACTTGGGGGGCTGAGGCAGGAGAATCACTTGAACCCAGGAGTCAGAGGTTGCAGGGAGCTGAGATTGCACCATTGCACTCCAGCTTGGGTGACAGAGTGAGACTCCATGTCAAAAAAATAAACAAATAAAAATAAAAAGAGGAGGAGGAGGAAGATGAGAGTTATGTCATACAGGGGAGTCATTAAAGATGATACAAGGATTTGGAGTCTGAGCAACTGGAAGAATAAAGATGCCGTCAAAGCCAGAGAAAATGGCAGGCAGAAATTTTAAGAGAAACTCAAATTTGTTTTTCAATAATTTGTACCCATCCAGACAGCTGTCTCTCAGAGCTGGTTGCTTAGGAGAGGGATCTGGGTTAGAGGCAAGGTTTGAGATTCCACTTCAGAATTCACAGTTACATTCAATGGTCATTTGGAGCTGTGAAAAAAATATATATATATCTATATATATATACACACACACATATATATTTGTATATGTATATATATTTAAAGATACAAATATATATATAGAGAGAGAGAAAATTCAGTTACAGCTGTAGAAGTAGATGACATGGAAGAACAATATGAAAAGAAGGGCCAGTACCACCTTTTAAAGAGTGGGAGGAAACGAAAGAACCAAGAAGGATGATCCAAAAAGTACCAGCAGAGACGGAAGAGAACACAGCATTCCTTGCGATAGAAGCCAAAGAGAAGAAGTTCTAGAGGAAGGGTGATGTTGTAAAGGATGCAGAGGCCAAATAGTGCAAATATGAAGGAGCCATTCAATTCCTCATGGAATGAAAGAGAGGGTTTCATCCAGCGTTTCATGAGTCTGGGAGGAACTTTGTCTGAGCCTTTGCGAAGGGCAAAGGTAGGAGTAGAGCAAAACTAAGGGTTCACCAGACCCCAACCAGTGGCATTCACAGGCCTGGCCAGCAATGAATGTTTCCATTCAACTTCCGGCTTGACCTGTTTAAGGCTGACATTGAGGGGTGGGAGGCCAGTGTTTTTGTGAATGATGGAAATGAATGCACAGCATATGGATGGGGCCCAAAACAAAACAAGGAGCACACTCATGCTCTGTTTAAGGCAGGGGCACAGTGGTAGCCCTAACGGTTTTTAAGTAAAATTCCAACCCAGAAAAAGAAAGATCACATCTTAGAGTATATTATGGGATGGTTATATCTGAATTACTTGCCTCTTAATTCAAGAATAAAGTAAAGGCCTTTGGGCTGATACAAATGCCACACTCCCTCCTAAAACATAAAATCTGAATTACAGAATAATTATTCTCCCAGGAGAGGTGGGCATTCTATTACCATCTCCATGCCTTGGCTGGAGATGCCTTGGCCGTCCGGTTCCATCAGTGATATGTCCCCACCCCCAGTTTCGGAAGGCAGGGGCAGCCCTTCAGCTGAATCCCTCTGCTCTGCTTCTCCTTCTCCAGGACACAATTGAGAGTACATACCAGGTGGAACAAAACAGTGGCAATTGGCCAGGTGGGGTGGCTCACACCTATAATCCCAGCACTTTGGGAGGCCAAGGCGAGCGGATCACCTGAGGTCAGCAGTTTGAGACCAGCCTGGCTAACATTGCAAAACCCCATCTCTACTAAAAATACAAAAATGAGCTGGGCATGGTGGCGCACGCCTGCAATCCCAGCTACTTGGGAGGCTGAGGCACGAGAATCGCTTGAACTTGGGAGGTGGAGGTTGCATTGAGCCAACATCGTGCCACTACACTCCAGCCTGGGCAACAGAGCGAGACTGCAAGACTCCGTCTCCAAAAAAAAAAAAACAACAAAAAAAACAAACAGTGGCAACTGATATGACACATGGATTGAAATGCTACCACGTCCCCCTCCCCACTCTCCATTACCACAGAGACACCAGCCAACCAAAGCCAGGAGATACGGAAATAGCCATAAAAGACAGTCCGGTGGACATGGGTGCTCAGGGAATCAATATGCCGACAAGATTCTTCAGTCCATCCAAGTTCTAAAGGGGAAAGGATGTAAGATGGGGAGCTGGGGTCAAAGTTGCAAACAGACCAGTTTTGTCCTTGGAACAAGAGGCCTCCCTTCTCTCTACTTGGAGTTGATACATGTATCAGTCTGATACATGTTGATCCCACACACCAAAGTTCTTTTCTTTCAATTTCCATTCCTAATTTTCTCATCTACCTCGCCTGCAATCCTGGATAACCTCTAAGATGGACAGCTGGGTATATGCTCAAGCAGCTGTGAAACCAGGCAGAATGATTGGGAGACTCAGTCACCTGTACCTTCTCCTTCAACCACTTTGAAAAGTAGACAAGGGCCAGGCGTGGAGGCTCATGCCTGTAATCCCAGCACTTTGGGGGGCCGAGGAGGGCAGATCACGAGGTCAGGAGATTGAGACCATCTTGGCTAACATGGTGAAACCCAGTCTCTACTAAAAATACAAAAAATTAGCCAGGTGTGGTGGCAGGTGCCTGTAGTCCCAGCTACTCGGGAGGCTGAGGAAGGAGAATGGCGTGAACCTGGGAGGCGGAGCTTGCAATGAGCCGAGATTGCGCCACTGCACTCCAGCCTGGGTGACAGTGCAAGACTCTGTCTCAAAAAAAAAAAAAAAAAAGAAAAGAAAAGAAAAAAAGAAAAGTAGACGAGGCCCAACTACCATCAAAGGATTTTTTCCCACCTACTCCCTTTGGGACGAGCAATGAACATATCCTCATTGCTCCTTTTGGGCAGAGACCCAAAAGTTGGAAAGAGAAAAAGGGAGACAACTAATATTGCGGTCTATTCCTCCCTGATAGTTTTCTGGGCAACAGGAAGCCAATGTTAAAAATATTAACTGGAGTTGTACCACAGCCCAACAGGTCTAGTAGACATAATTTTCCCCAAACAACTGTGATCAGACACACACATGGAAGGAAGGGAGGAAAGAAACTTCTCAATCACTCCTACTTCTTTTTAATGCAAATAACATGTTCCTACTTAGGTACCTTGGAACTCAGTCATTTGCATTGTTCAAATTCTAGGTACCTGCCATGAGTCTTATAACAAGCCACTCTCCACAATCACCCCACAAAAGCTACAGGACAGCCTGTCACTCTAAGCTTTCAGATCAGTGCTTTGTTATTTCAGTAACCATAAAGGTCAAGATAATGATTTTTGCAGTCAATTGCCAAAAACCTAGCAGGGTTCATTGCTTATAGAAGGCACTCATGCTGGTTGGTTTAATACTGAAAAATTTTAAAGCTTTACTACAGTAGAAATTAGAGTTGAAGCTCCAGCAATCCTTCTATGTTTCCTCAATTGTGTAGTAGTCATGAGATTAAATGAAGATTGACCCCACCCAGATGCAAGGTTGAACCAATCAGAGATTGGATTCTTGTCCTCCTGCCATAATGATTGGTTTGCAATAAGTAAAGTCTGTGCCAGTCAACATATGGCACTTCCTTATCTGACTCCTGAGGGAAGATTTTCGAGGGTTTCTGAGGAAGTAAGTCTCTAACTTTGTCAGAGAGAGCTACCGAAACCAACCTTCTCTCTCTAGGAGTGGTTTGACGGTAATAAACGTAGAGCGTTAGCCATGTTGCCACTCTAAAGAAGACTGGCCTGAAGAAAAAGATGGTACCACGGTACACAAAGCAAAGAGAAAGTAAAACAGGTCCTTAATGACTTCATTGATCTGTTTGGAGCAAACCAACCCTGAATTCCACGTTACTCATTATCCTTCCAGTAGAGTAAGTCAATGAACCCCCTGCATTGTTTAAGCCAGTTTGAGGTAGGCTATCTTATTTTTAAAAAAATAAGTCCTAGTAATTGGTTTCAATTTTTTAAGTAATTAAAGATCTTTACCAGTATACTCACCCAAACTGTCATCTGTTTGACAATTTTGCTCTTAATGATTAACAAAAGTAAGTTTTGGAGCCCTGGAGACTGAGATGAAAAATGAAATCTCCTCTTTGGAGAAGTATAGGCTGAGGAGTCCACAAAACTGTCCTGCCAGGCTTATATTGTCCAAGGTATTGAAGTACAATCAACTCTTAGTGGTTCTTGTTGAAGCATGGGGGGAAATATCAGAGAAAACAGCAATGTATTATACACACTCTGGAAGACAGATTCATCTTTATATGTGGCTAAAACTGGTATTAAAATGAATTTGCATTCTCTGATCATAAAGTGTAGACCACTGTGAAAGACAGATGTCAAGGGTGGCCATGTGATCAAAACAGAAAATGGTAAGGAAATTAAATTTTAAATGAATATTTTAAATGTAAATAATCCCAATACTAATTGCTAAGAAGACTTTTAGGCATTCTATTGGAATTAACCTATTTGCCATTTAGCTAAAACAAAGCATTAACTAGATGATTGGTCTGCAAAAAGACTTCCTAGTTATTCTGACCTGTTATACGAGCAAAAGTACTGACAAGTTGATGCCAAATGTTCCTTTTGAAGATTTCATGATTTATTGGCTATATTCCCCTAATCCAGAAATTAAGTTGTACTTTGTTCTTTGGCTCTCTAAAAGTGCAGAGTCAAGAAAATATGAGGTGCTCAAGAAATAATGGTTATTTTGTTGTTTGGATAGATGGATGAATGGGTTGATGATAGGTGGATAGGTAAATGAATGGGTGGCTAGATGGATGGATGAATAGACAGATGCTAGGTGGAGCCGTCACTGGAAATAACACTAATCCATCTAGTCCTAAACATTTTCCCCCAAAGCAGGAAGTCTCTAGTTCTAGTCCCAAACATATTCTCCAATAGCAGTTATCATTTGCCCTGGCCCTATAATCGTTATGCTCACAGATACCTCAAAAGATGTCATGATAAAAGACTGTCTCTAGTATCTTGGCCTTACCTGTTCCAGGATCTAATACATATATGTTTTATTATTTTTTTCCTCCTCAGATAAAGATCTGTATGTGTCTTAGACTCATTGAATTCCAAACCAATCAGTGTCATCTTGCTGACTCCTCTAATTCTGTTAACAGAAATGCCATTTTCCTTTGCCAAGGCTCCAAACTAGAAATCATCATTGCTCTTCATTGTTCATTTGGCCCCCTCATGCAACTTGCAAGCCCCTAAGAGCCCACCTCTTTGTTGTCTTTCATAAAGCTCCCACCTTGCCATGTCTGCTGCCACCACCTACTTTAGGCCCTCATTTAGAAGCAACAGTATCAATTGCTTCTAAGTTGATGTCCTGAATTCCAATTTTTCCTCCACCATAAGAAAATAGGATACTATTTCTTTCTTTTTTTCTTTTTTTATACTTCAAGTTCTAGGGTACATGTGCATAACGTGCAGGTTTGTTACACATGTATACATATGCCATGTTGGTGTGCTGCACCCATTAACACGTCATTTACATTAGGTATATCTCCTAATGCTATCCGTCCCGCCTCCCCCCATCCCACGACAGGCCCCAGGGTGTGATGTTCCCCACCCTGTGTCCAAGTGTTCTCATTGTTCAATTCCCACCTATGAGTGAGAACATGTGGTGTTTGGTTTTCTGTCCTTGCAATAGTTTGCTGAGAATGATGGTTTCCAGCTTCATCCATGTCCCTACAAAGGACATGAACTCATCCTTTTTTATGGCTGCATAGTATTCCATGGTGTATATGTGCCACATTTTCTTAATCCAGTCTATCATTGTTGGACATTTGGGTTGGTTCCAAGTCTTTGCTATTGTGAATAGTGCCACAATAAACATACGTGTGCATGTGTCTTTATAGCAGCATGATTTATAGTCCTTTGGGTATATACCCAGTAATGGGATGGCTAAGTCAAATGGTATTTCTAGTTCTAGATCCCTGAGGAATCGCCACACTGACTTCCACAAGGGTTTAACTAGATAGATAGGATGGATAGATTGATACATAGATAGACAGACAGATTATATAGATAGATAGATAGATAGATAGATAGATAGATAGATAGATGCTAGATTGATTTAAAAATGGATATGAAAATATCTGGGGATTTCACTGACCCACCAATTTATCAGACCCAAGCAGTCCAGGACAACTGCTATAATCTATATCTAAAAACTTGTTTTCTGAATGGAAACTTGAAGATCACCTTTAATATTTCACTCTTTCTTCCAGGATCTAGTTAATGATTATGTTGGTTCCACCTCCTCAATATCTCTTGTATTTGTCACCTTCTGGTCATCCTCATTGTTCATCACTCCACTTTAGACGCTCACAATTTCATGCTTGGATTATTGCAATAGCCTGCTGATAGGTCTATTTCCCAAATCACCTCTTCCTATCCATTTGCTGTTAACATTGCAGTTGAAAAATAGAAACACAGCCATTTTATTCCTCAGTTTAAATTTTTCAGTGGTTCCCTTTGGCCTAGGGATAAATAACATCTAGACTCTTTTTATTATCTGGCTCTCGCTCCTCTATTGGTTTCCTGTACTATTGTCTCCCCAGTAATTCTTTTGTAAATGGCCAAATCACCCTGTCCCCATTCACAGGAGTTGAGAGATGACCATGTTAGAACATGAACCTACCCCATGGCCAGAATTGCTCAGTTCTGAGTGGGCATTTGACCATGGTTGGGTCAATGAGTTTCCTCACCAGGAATTTTTTTTTTTTATTAATTGAGTTTCGCTCTTCTCACCCAGGCTGGAGCACAATGGCGCAATCTCAGCTCACTGCAACCTCCGTCTCCTGGGTTCAAGCGATTCTCCTGCCTCAGCCTCCTGAGTATCTGGGATTACAGGTGCCCACCACCACACCCAGCAAATTTATGTATTTTTAGTAGAGATGAGGTTTCACCATGTTGGCCAGGCTGGTCTCGAACTCCTGACCTCAAGTGATCCACCCACCTTGGCCTCCCAAGGTGCTGGGGTTATAGGCGTAAGCCACCATGCCCGGCCCCTTACCAGGAATTCTATGCAATGCCTAACTCAGGAATGGTTTCAATCTCTGTTGTCCACCTTGCTTTACAGGAACCTCCTATGAGACAGAAAGATGGAGCCAATAAACACAGAGAAGCGGAAGCAGGGCCAGAAAGAAGACCCTGATCATGCTTGAATCTCCAGTTTCTGTATTTGCAACAAAGGATCCTAACTATGCACCCACTTTTATTGTCACAGCTCCCTGAAGCCAGGTCTATGTCTTAATTATCTGTTAGCCTCAGAACCTAGCTTATTGCTGGTACTCAAAGTTTGTCGAATTAATAACCAATCTGATACCAAACATCACTTTCTAACAAACTTCTTGTGGCTGCCCTCCTAGCTCAGAACCCGAGAGAGAAACTACATAACAATTTGATTTCAAAGACATTTGCAGCTTTCACCTCTTCTTTGTCTCCTGAGCAGTAGCATCTTCTGTTTGGAGAGAGTTTATGGCATCAGAGCCACAGCAGCAGTCATTTAGTAACGCCTATGACAGACCTTCACACGCACTATCTCATTTGATCCTCAGCAATCCCGTGGGGTCACACTGTAATTATAACCATCTCCCTTTTGACAGATGAATGTGCCCAGGCCTGGAGAGATGGAAACGACTTGACCAGGGTTTGGTCAAATGGAGACGCTGTAGTCCAGTGCAGGATCACCCAGCTCCAAATCCAATTCCCTTCTGCTTTTGCTCTGAAGCCTTCTCAGCAGACATCCTGACCTGCTTGCCTCTGTTTTTAGATCAGAAGAAGCCCCAGAGCGTGAGCATTGTAGATCCCTGTCCCTCTGTCTCCTGTCGCTTCTGCCAGGCTGAAAAAAAGTTTACCCGAGCACCTGGGTGGAAGGTGAATGGTCATCGTTTGGCAGCCTTTACTGCTGGCAAAGTGGAATTGCATGGGGGTGGGGACACTCTTGATTTTCCAAGAATGTCCCTGCTGTGGGACACAATGTGCCCCTCCCCTATTCAGCATTGACTGCCCTCCTCATCCATCCACAGAAAGGTACTTTTAAGAGTTGTCATTCTGAGGAAGGATCGGGCAAGTGGAGGGAACTCAGGAGTGGGTAACAAAGAGTTAAGGCCGCAGCTGCCAACACATGCAGTGTCGAGTTATGCTCAAACTGTTCCCACTGGCGACCAAGTCAGCTGTCATCAGAGAACAAAGAATCCTCCAGAGCCGCTCAAGTTGTGTCACACCCGGGAAGCCCTGAGAGCTCCCTGATTAGGATTTCTAAATCAGCCCCATCGAGGCCTGAAGAATAAAGCTGAGGAACAATGAGCCCGCCACATTCACACAGTCAGCAGTCCCGGCCGGGCTGCCCGCCTCCCCACCACCGCCCCCTCCCACGGGGCCTCAAAGGCCACTTCACCTCCATCGGGAAAATCAAATCTCATCGAAAGCCCCGAGCCCACTGGGGCAGCGTCCAGAGAGCTTCAGGAGGAGTGTGGGGGAATTTGCTGCACAGACTCCAGCTGCTGTCAGGGTGGTGGGGGTGGGAGGTGTGAATAGGGAGGGATCTGGTCCAAGGAGGAGGGGGTCCTGAAGGCCAAATTTGGGATTTGGGAAGTCAGATTTTGCTGTTCTTGTTTCATTCCAGCCAAGTCCCAGTGATTGGAGTTTTGGGCTGGACTCCTAGAAAACCTCACCCTGACCATGAGCCCCAAGCCTTAGAACTTCTCTCGGATCATAGTTAAGGCTAATAAAGGACCAGGAGTCCTACGGCATTAGCAAGATGGTGATGTCAGGAGAATTCCTTTACCCAGCCAATCCTACAGCAAGACAGGGCATTATGTCCAAAGCACCCTTAAGTTCAGGGTTTTGACTTAATCTCCACATGAGAATACATCATTGCAATTCTGAGTGTTGTTGAAAATGAGCGTGCATTTATTCAACATAAATGTTTTAAAAATACCAAATTATTACAACCTTGAATTTGCAAATATTTTTAATATACGGGGATCCTCAAGAAAAGCACATGTGGAACCCCTCAAATTCTGAGGGGTCCTGGTTTTCATTCAAACTTAAATGCTTTTCCTTTTTTTTCTATCAACAAAGTCATTGCCTGGGACAGTCTTGCAGCTCCAGGTGTCATGGGGTCTCTAACAGGGACGCTTTAGGGAACTTGTGCTCTTAGAGGGAACCTCTTGCTGCAGCTGAGAAATTCTGGCTCTTCCCTTCTCTGTGTGTGGCTGGATCAGACCTGGAATCTGTGGGTAGTTCACTGACAGTCATCAGCATTCATGATCCCTGCCTGCATGATCCCATTTCTGCATGGCATGGCACAGCGAAGCTTTTTCTGCATTATATTCTGCATCATGTCTTTCACCAACTGGAATCACAAGGAGATGCACCTGCATCTGCAGATCTCTGCTAATTTTTTCTGAAGGAGAGAGTGGAGGAACACATGGCCTGAACTCCTAGACCATCTTCTACAGCTCCAGCTCTGAGATCTGAAAGCCAGAGGGAAAAGGATCAGAGTCCTTTGCAGCAGAATTATTCCAATGACTGGTTTTCAACTGCAGAGGCTCTTTAAGGAAGGTGAGTGTACTCAGCATGTGAACATGCCAAGTGCATCGTCACTCCAAGGTTGGCCCAAAAGTATATGCCTAAGATGAGAAAATCTATCACAGAGCCCAAATGTGGCAAAGACCCTCATATCAATAATACCTGCTAATACAGGGGCCTGTCTATGTGTTAAGGATGGCTTACAATTTATACTTATAATATTTAATCCCCCAATCCTATTTTATAGATGAGAAAAATGAGACTGAAAACTCCCATAAGGCCATATAAGTAATAAACAGAAAAGTATTGGCAGAGCCAAGATTTGAACTTAGGTCTGTCTCCTCCCCAAGCTCTTGATCAGTAAGTTTCCTGGATTATTTTCTCCTCAGTTGAACTCTCAATTTAAATGTAAGTCTTCAGTTTGCAAAATTTGCCTTTTCTTCTTCTGTATCTCAGGGGTAGTGAAGAATGGAACAAGATCCAACTACCATCAGCAGAGGATAACCCTCACTGTGGTGGAGCACAGGGCATGGGCTGACCCAATCAGATCCAAAGCTAACACTGCTGCCAAGAGACTGAGCCACTGGAGCTAGTCACCTGCCCTCTCCAAGCCTCAGTTTCCTCATGTGTAAAAGTCTAGCAATAATATCAATTTTACTGGGATATAACAGGGATTAGCAGGAGAAGCTGGAGCAGAAATGCGTGGCCCATGATACATACTCTGCGGGTGCTAGTTTCCTACTTCTTCCTTCCGCAGGTAAAAAGGTAGGTATTAACTCTCCTCAAGTCATGCTGCTCCAGGTTAAATAACCCTCCAGAAACAGTTCCATTTTTCTGGCTCTTTTTTGAGCTATCTTTTGTTCCTCCTTTACGTTCTTGAAACTTGGCAGGACTGACCAATAAGAAATGTTGCCTAAAGATGAGCTTTCAGTACTCTGGAAATTAGGGTCAAGCTGCTGTGTTGCTCTCATAACCTGGAGTATAAATCTGCCCTTGATGTTTGCAGAGATGTCTCCAGGCTTGACACCACTATTTATAGATCCAAGAGATGACAAGGGGTGCTAACTGAGAAGGAGATCTGTTAAATGCAGGAGGGTTAATCTGACCATGTGATTGCAAAATGCATTTAATGACAACGACCCCTACACCTTTCTCCAGAGTTCTTTTAAATTGCCTCAGTGAGAGGCATTATAGACAGGTTGTTAGGCTGGGAACTGGGGGGCTCAGACCCTGGAAAGAAGCCATTGGGATTTGCTGATATTGGTATCCCCAATTTCTGTTCAGTATCCCTCTTCAGTGGATGCTTAATATTTCTGATGGGTTGGATGAATGAATGAAGAATTAATGAATGATGTGGACACCCTAAACCAAGGCTTTTTATTTTTATTTTTATTATTATTATTATTATTATTATTATTATTATTTTGAGATGGAGTGTCGCTCTTGTTGCCCAGGCTGGAGGGCAGTGGCAGGATCTCAGTTCACTGCAATCTCTGCCTCCTGGGTTCAAGTGATTCTCCTGCCTCAGCCTCCCGAGTCGCTGGGATTACAGGTGCCCACCCCTACGCCCAGCTAATTTTTGTTATTTTTAGTAGAGACGGGGTTTCACCATGTTAGCCAGGCTGGTCTTGAACTCCTGACCTCAGGTGATCCACCTGCCTTGGCCTCCCACAGTGCTGGGATTACAGGCATGAGCCACCTCGCCCAGACTTTTTCTACTCCCGGTTTTCTACTCCCGGTTAAATCCTGTTTAACGACATCAGAGTATCATCAAATCCCTTTTTCCACATTTAATTTTAAAATGCCAGCTCAACTCTTAAAACTAATGAATTTCTAACTGATGTTGATAAATGCAAAGAAAAGACTTCACAAAATTGTTGATGTACCTTAATGACTGGCAGGACAGCACAAGTGTGGCACAATTGGCCAGATACTATGGACGTGATGGAGCCAGAACGCTAAGGATACGTCAAAGGTGGAAGGAAGAATGAACAACAGACCTGAGTAAGACTGGATTGTTGAAGACCCACCAGTGATCATTTTATGGCATTAATGGAGAGCATAGAATTTAAGAACTCATGGTGCAAGACAATTATTTGATGTAATTAAAAGAGCAGAAATTTTAAAGTCAGACAACTGAGAGTCTGAATTCCAACTTGGCCACTTACTGAATAGGAAAGCTCAGTTTCTTCATCTGTAAAATGGGCAAATAAGTACCTACTACTTTAATTCTCACAAGGCTATTATGAGAATCAAATGAAATAAGCACACATATCTAGAGCCTGATATAATGAGATAAATGGTAATACTGTGGGTGGACAGAGGTTAGGACTAAGAAACAGATCAAAGGATGAGAAGGCCCACAGGAATCATGCCAGGGTATAGGGGGGTAAGATTGGCAGCAATGACCATAGCAGTGACTGTTCAAGAGGTAAGGACGCTAGGCTAAAAATTGGTCTCAAATGACTAGCCATGAGATTAAAGCCAGTAAGGAAAAGACAGGAAACATCTGTCAACAGGGGAAACAGATAATGAACAAACACCCAGGAAGGGAAGAACATGGTCTGATTTCCTCCAGGGTGCTGGCTTGGCCATAGGGAGAGGCCTCTCTGATGGGTGCCATGGCCCTGGGGGCAGGATGGTCTTGGTGCAAATTGTAAAATACTCGATATTTGTCTTTGGTGCTATTGTCTCCCTGGTCTGTACTTGTTCTAACTCCTGATTTTACGCTTATTCCCAGAACCCAGTGATTACACACTATCTCCTTCTCCCTGATATAAAACCTGTCTTCCAAACATTCATTCATCCATCTCTGCCCAGGAATAGATGGCAAGTGATGGTTTAAAACACAAGCCCGGTCCCACAGTTATTTACATTTGAAAGTCAATTAAACAAGAAAGTTGGTTCTGCAAACATTTTTGGAACTCTGTTTTGTCCCATGCACTGAGATAGGCACTGAAAATATGAGGGGATAGAAATGCCTCGCTCCTTGCCTTAAAACACGGCGTGCTCATCATGGGCACCTGGGCATGTTAGCTGGTCTGTCCTCTCAGAATCACCTGCTCCTCCCAAGGGTAGGAAGAGTCCCAGACACTGCCTCACCAGGCCCGCTTCTGCACACATCCCACCTTGGGGGAGCGTGGCAATTGTTCCCTGTTAACTCAGCCCTGCCTACCTCATTGCAGAGGGGAGGCGGCCAGGGGGAAAAGCAGGGGAGAGTACACTGGCCTGGGAAGAGGACACCAGAGTTCTAGCCCTCAGTCCTCTTACTCACTTGTTCTTCTACCTTGAGCAAATCATCTTCACTCTCTATGTTTCTCTTTATAGAAACAAAGAGGTGTCTCCTGCTCCAACATTGTAGGGATTCATAGGGATGGCAAGTCATATTGGCTCTGTGACCACTTTGCTTTTTAATAAAATTATGTATGCAGTCATGCCTGGAATAGCAACATTTGGTCAAGGACAGACCACATAAATGATGGAGGTCCCATAAGACTATAATACTGTATTTTTTACTGTACCTTTTCTGTGTTTAGATACAAAAATACCATCATGTTACAATTGCCTACAATATTCAATACAGCAACATGCTGTACAGATTTGTAGCCTAGGAGCAATAGGCCATATCCTATAGCCTAGGTGTGTGGTAGGCTACACCATCTAGGTTTGTATAAGTAGTCTATGAAGTTCACATGGCAAAAATCTCCTAATGATGCATTTCTCAGAATGTATCCCTGTTGTTAAGCGATGCATGGCTGCATACACACACACACATACACACACACGTGTATATGTATGTAAGTATTGTATATATGCAACCCATTTAATTATATGCCTACATATATGTATGTATGTGTATATAGGCATGTGTGTGAATATACATATATACATGTATGTATATAACTTTTTGAAAAAGCGGTCATCAGAGCCAATAGGAAGAGAGAGGAGCATAGATTTGGGAAAACAATGCTTTAAAGTACAGACATCTTCTGCTAAGAAAAAGTGTTCCTTTTTTTTTTTTTTTTTTTTTTGAGACAGAGTCTCGCTCTGTTGTCCAGGCTGGAGTGCAGTGACGCAATCTTGGCTCACTGCAACCTCCGCGTCCTGGGTTCAAGCGATTCTCCTGCCTCAGCCTCCTGAGTAGCTGGGACTACAGGTGTGCACCACCACGCCCAGCTAATTTTTGTATTTTTAGTAGAGACAGGGCTTCACCACATTGGCCAGGATGGTCTCGATCTATTGACCTTGTGATCTGCCCTCCTCAGCCTCCCAAAGTGCCAGGATTACAGGCGTGAGCCACCGCGGCCGGCTGAAAAAGTGTTCTTAATCACAGAATACCTTCCTCATAAAAAAGCCAAGGACCTACCCAAGCCAGTTAGAATCAAGAATGTGTTTGCTACTCTTTAAGAAGTACCATTATTTTAGAGCGGGGCCCCTGGGCACCTGCATTCATTTCCCCAGTCCCAGTTTAAACAGGGCTCTGCAACAGCTTGCAGGCTCACTGCCCCAACGTGTGCTCACCATCCCTGTGGTGCAGGACAGTGCTTGTTGTTTCTGGGCTGCGTGAAGGAAAATGTAGCATTTGGATAAAAGTGTAAAATGAGTGAATGAATTGGTGAACTTCAATATCAAAATTAATGATGACAGTGATGAATGCTAAGGAAGCTATCTCCACACAGCAAATGAAAGAAGGGCCTTCTTCATCCCAGGCCACAGACAGAATTGGAGGGCTCCAGCTTCATTCTTGGGTTCACAGAATTCTCAGGTCAGCAGGGACCTTAAAGCTTATCCAGTCCCAGCTTCCCAGCCCATCTGATACAGGTAACTTTTCTAAACCATGCTAATAAGTAGTCTTTGCAATATTTTTGCAATATCTGTCACAGTTGTGCAGATATTGCAAACCTAAATGTGTTAAAGTGTGGAGGCAAATATCAAGGTATTAAACATTTTTTGGTCCTGCATTTATGTAACACTGCCTACTAAATGAGTGTCTAAAGAATGTACTTGACATTCCTTAGGACCCTGTGCAGGGAATCTTTCCTTCAGGGCAAAACCCAACCAAAATAACATGGAGCAGGATAGAGCTTATTTTCCAAGTATTTCTGAGAAATTCAAGTGCAGTTAGGAAAACATGGAGCCTCACTAGACAACCAAGTGCAAGTTCACCTACTCTCCCTTTTGGAAGAATCTTCACCCACAGCCCCCTGCCCTGGACAGGCAGGTAATCTGTGCCCACCACACAAATGGTAGCTAAGTAGATCGCCCCCGACCCTCAGGCAAGCAATTCAATTCACCAAGTGAAAAAAGATGAGCTGAACCAAGCAGATTCCACCCCTGGGCATTTAAGGATTAGAAAATGCAGATAAAGATTTGTTGCTAATCAGCTGGTAGAGTGCAGTAATGAGGTGAGAAAGCAGAGTGCCCAGCTGGCTCAGCGTGGGGCCAACCAAAGTCACGTGCACAACGTTATGGAGTAGCAGAAACTACAAGGAAATGCAGCAAAGCAATTTGGAAAAGGGATTGGGAAGAAGATAGATTGAGCGAAGCAGAAAATGAGAGACCATTTGGCCCCCGAGAGATGGGAGAGATGGAAAGGCCAGCTGATAAGACTCTCCAGGCTCAGCCCTCAGTTCTCGCAGGGCCCAGCAGTACTAGGCTCTCTGTGTAAATCAGGCCAAGTGCACATGAAACACAGGCATTGATAATACAGGTTACATTAATAATTCTACATAAAAATTTCAAAGTGCAAAGTGTGAACATTTCAATATGTTATGTCATTGTTCCATGCTCGTTCAGTACCTTCACATCCTCCATGTACTTACTTTCTCAGGCTAATACTCTGGCCTGTTTTCTATGATAATATCAGGAGATCAGGGACAATTTCTTTTTTTTTTTTCTTTTTTATAGTGGCAGACAGACATGGTTTATTTATTTTTAAAAAAACTTAATGGGTATATGGTAGTGTATTTATTTAAGGATATGTGAGATATTTTGATACAGGCATACAATGCATAATAATCCCATCAGGGTAAATGGGATATCCATCCCCTCAAGCTTTTATCATTTCTTTGTGTTACAAACAATCCAATTATACTCTTTTAATTATTTTAAAATGGACAATAAATTATTGTTGACTGTAATCACCCTGATATGCTATCAAATACTAGATCTTATTTATTCTATCCAACTATATTTTTGTACCCATTAACCACCCCTACTCCCCCCACCCCACCCCACTACCCTTCCTAGCTTCTGGTAACCATCATTCTGCTATTTCCATGAGTTCAATTGTTTTAATTTTTAGCTCCCACAAATGAGTGAGAACATGTGAAGTTTGTCTTTCTGTGCCTGGTTTATTTCATGTAACATAATGTCCTCTAATTCTATCCATGTTGTTGTAAATGTCAGGATCTCATTCTTTTTATGGCTGAATCGTACTCCATTTTCTATATGCACCATATTTTCTTTATCCATTTGTCTGTTGATGGACTCTTAGGTTGCTTCCAAATCTTGGCTATTGTGAATAGTGCTGCAATAAATGTGGGAGTGCAGATACCTCTTTGATATACTGATTTCTTTTCTTTAGGGGTATATACCTAGCAGTGGGATTGCTAGAACATACAGCAGTTTTATTTTTAGTTTTTTGAGGAACTTCTATAATGTTCTCCATAGTGGTTGTACTAATTTACATTCCCACTAACAATGTAGAAGGGTTCCCTTTTCTCCATATCCTTACCAGCGTTTGTTATTGCCAGTCTCTTGGATAACAGACATTTTAGCTGGGTTAAGATGATATCTCACTGTAATTTTGATTTGCACTTCTCTGATGATCAATGATGTTCAGCACCTTTTCATAGACCTGTTTGCCATCTGTATGTCTTGAGAAACATCTATTCTGATCTTTTGCTCATTTTCCAATCAGAGTGTTAGATATTTTCCTATTGTTTGAGCTCCTTATATTTTCTGGTTATTAATATTTTGTCAGATGGTTTGCAAATATTTCCTCTCTTTCTGTGGGTTGTCTCTTCACTTGGTTGTTTTCCTTGCCATGCAGATGCCTCTTAACTTGATGTGATCCCATTTGTCCATTTTTGCTTTGGTTGCCTGTGCTTTGGGGATACTATTCAATAAATATTTAACCAGACCAAATTCCTGGAAGGTTTCCTCAATGTTTTCTTATAGTAATTTCATACAAATTTGAAGTCTTAGATTTCAGTCTGTAATCCATTTTGATTTTTTTTTTTTGTATATGGTGAGAGATAGGGGTCTAATCTCATTCCTCTGAATATGGATATCTAATTTTCCTAGTATCATTTATTGAAGAGACTGTCCTTTCCCAAATACATGTTCTTGGTACCTTTGTTGAAAATGAGTTCTCTATAGATGAATGAATTTATTTCTGGGTTCTCTGTTCTGTTCCATTAGTCAAGGTCTCCGTCTCCATTTTTATGCCAGCACCGTGCCGTTTTGGTTACAATAACTCTGTAGTATAATTTGAAGTCAGGTAATGGGATTCCTCCAGTTTTCTTCTTTTCGGTCAGGATGGCTTTGGCTATTCTGGGTCTTTCATGGTTCTATATATATTTTAGAATTATTCTATTTCAGTGAAGAACGTCATTGGCGTTTTGATAGGGTTTGAATTTAATCTATAGATTGTTTTGGGTAGTATGGACATTTTAACAATATTGATTCTTCCAATCCATGAACATGGAATATCTTTCCATTCTTTGGTGTCCTCTTCAATTTCTTGCATCAATAGATTTCATTGTAGAGATCTTTTGCTTCTTTACTTAAGTTTATTCCTAGGTATTTTATTTTATTTTTTACTATTTTAAATGGGGTTACTTTTTAAATTTCTTTTTCAGATTGCTGTGTATTGGCATACGGAAATGCTACTGATTTTTGTATATTGATTTTGTTTCCTGCAACATTTTGCAAACTTTACTGAATTCATTTATTGTCAAAAACAAATTGTCAATTTTAGAAAATTTCTGTTTTCTATCAGAACACCTAGCACAATGACATGTTTACAATTTGGGAATTTGTGGGTTTTTTTAGCATCATATGTCAAAAAATCAATAGGATTTTAGCAATTCAAAACTGTATTCATCTCACAAGCTTTGTCAGATGGCTTAAAAAAGATTTTAAACTGTATGTATGTTCTAGTCATAATAGCCCATACTGGACACTACCCAAATATCTACCTCCAGTAGAATAAAAAAATAAATTGTGGTATTTCCATGCCATGAAATATTTTACCAAACTGTGAATAAATAACCTGGGACTTTATGTAACAATCAGACTGAATGTTGAGCAGAAGAAACCTGACACAAAACCATACATACTATGTGATTTCATTTACATAAAATTCAAAAATAAGCCAAATAAATTTATGGTGTTCAAAGTTAAGATAGGGGCTTCCCTTTTTGGGGAAGGAGGAGAAGTAGCTGAAAGAGATCAGGAAGAGACAGAGACTTTTCCTAATGTTCTGTTTCTTGATCCAGTCGCTGATTACACAGGTATATTCAGTTTATAAAATTCATCAAACTGCTCACCTATGATTTGTGCACTTTTCCATAGATATGTTATTATACTTCAAAAAAAAGTCAGAGAACTAGGGTAACTATGATAAAAAATAAAATGAAAACAATCTATAGGAAAACATGGACAATTCACAAAGCAAATTTGAGGTTTCTAACATTTTGGCTCCATATTGCTGTTTTGAAAACTTGAGGCAAAGAATGTTATAGGAAACTACTTTGTTAACATGTTTGCTATAGAAAACTGTTTGTCCTAGGAAGCTGTTCTTGACCTATCTGCTTTGATGAGAAATAATTCATTATGACATCACTAACTCAGTGCTAATTAACTCGACGTTTATAAAATGTGTGCAGCAGATTTTCTTAAGACCAAGAACACAACTGAAGTTGTTTCTTCTTGATTCAAGAAAAAATTGTATTTTTATGTATAAAAGGACAGATTAACTTTAGAAAAACGATACTCATTTTAATGCTTCCCTTTGATAAACCAAAACCTATCTGAGATGTCCTTTTTTAATAAACATTGGACCATCTCCTGTTCAGCCTTTCCCCCAACAGTTCTAAGCCCAATCCAACCTTCAGTTATAAATGGAGACTTATATGTCCAGAGTGATGCCAATTCATGCCAAGTTCCCTCTCAAAGTTATGTCTTAAAGTCTGAGCTCTTAGAAGGATGAGAATGAATAAATGTATTATTTATGCACATATGCAGATAACAAATGCATAGAAATTTGCATAAGCCTATTTAGAGAGACGCACTCAACTTTTTAATGTCAACAAAGGACTTTCACATAGACACATAGACAAGCACTTTTTTTTTTTTTTTTTGAGACGGAGTCTGGCTATGTCGCCAGACTAGAGTGCAGAGATTTTGGCTCACTGCAACATCCACCTCCCAGGTTCAAGTGATTCTCCTGTTTCAGCCTCCCAAGCAGCTGGGACTACAGGCCGCGTGCCACCACCCCAGATAATTTTTGTATTTTTAGAAGAGACGGGGTTTCACCATGTTGGCCAGGGTGGTCTCGATCTCTTGACCTCGATATCTGCCTGCCTCAGCCTCCCAAAGTGCTGGGATTACAGGTGTGAGCCACCACATCTGGCCGACAAGCACTTTAAAAAGAACATTTTCTCAAAATCTTCATTTTCCTATGACTTTTTCAAAACCACCTTCTAACCTCCTATGCCTTGGAAGGTGGTTCCTCATATTCGAATATTAACTTTTTTTCTCTATTAACACTAATCCTTTTTAGGAAAAATTAATAGGCTCTTGGAATTAATAAATTGAATTGAAAATAAATTTCAAGGTTTGATTTTAAGTGTTAATCACTCCTAAGGCTGCTTAACTCAGAAATCACCATCAACCTCCTCTTGGTTAAACGTCTTCTCAGGAGGGCACAATAGATGCTGCCTGAGCTCTGAGAGAGCCACAGTGGGTCTGCATTTAGCTCTTCTACTCACTCACAGTGAGACGTGTCTACTTGGATGACCTGGAGTACCTGTTAAAACACAGATTCCCAGGGCCCTCTCTCAGAGATCCTGAAAAGGCAGGTCTGGGCTGGGGGACCAGATTTGTATTTTTAACACCCCAAGAGACTGATGCAGGACCACGCTGGCTGACATATTGAAATGTATGCTAGATGCATGCTATGTATAACCCCGTGGATTCTGCACTAATCCAACAAGAAGGATCAGATGCCCTCAGAGGCCTGGCCACTTCCTCCATCCCCCAATTCACTTCACTTCCCCACATCCAGTCTAAGCACTGATCCCAGGTTGGGAAAGGATTGTATTCCAAATAATACTTTGTAAAGCTTAATTGGAACTAAGAACTCATGTGGCTTTTTTGTTCTTTCTTTTTGAATGGTGCTTTGGGTTCTTAGGCCTCCTTATTTGACCTAGAAGGGAGCACGACTGCAGCACCAACTATTGGATGCAGGGCTCTGGGAGTAGAAGGATAGAAAAGTAAGAAGTCATTGCCAGTTTGTTTCCCAGACAGGAATGATCTTAGGCAAAATGTGGGGAAAGAGCAGGAAGGAGAAGTTTGCTTGACAACCACACTCCTCCTTTTCTGCATTTTTCTCCCTCTTAGAGTTCTTTCTCAGAGGGTATTAGGGTTTTCTTAACTTTCATTCAGCTTCTCCTGGGTCTACTCCTAGTAATCAAGTTTCTTTTACCTAGAGAAGCTAATATCAGCTAAGATTTAAAAGAGAAGCAATTTGATTGAATCAGTTCATGCCAAAGTGTGAGTGGCTGAAACACAACCAGTTAAGCAATATTTAATAGCACAGGTGAAAGTGTCTCTGTGATCGCATTCCACTTCTCCAGTTTCTCCCGGAAGAAGGAGCCTTCCAGGCCCTCAACCATATACCTGAAAGATGTCCTACTCATCATCTAAAAGTTGGTCAACCCACTTAGAAGCCACACCCATTCCTTGCCACAGACTTACTGACATGCCCCCCACTCAGAACCAGAACAAGCCATGGTCTCATAGGAACTCTTGCTAGCACTGGTAAAATTTTACAACTCCAACATAACTTCGTCTACTGTTACTTCCTCACTTAAAACCTGTGAAACCTTGACCTGGCTTATCCATAAAACACTACAATTTCTTCCACATTTTTTCTATTTTTCTTCCTTGCCCATATTCATTTTATTTTATTTTATTTTTGAGACAGAATCTCGCTCTGTCACCCAGGCTGAAGTGCAGTGAAGTGATCTCGGCTCACTGCAACCTCCGCCTCCTGGGTTCAAGCGATTCTCCTGTCTCAGCCTCCCTAGTAGCTGGGATTACAGGCGTGCGCCACCATACCCAGCTAATTTTTGTATTTTTAGTAGAGACAGAGTTTCACCATGTTGGCCAGGCTGGTCTCGAACTCCTGACCTCAGGTGATTCACCTGCCTCGGCCTCCCAGAGTGCTGGGATTACAGGCTTGAGCCACCACGCCCAGTCCCTTATTCCTAAGTACATTGCAGGTTGTCCCATTTCCAAAAGTCAACATCAATTATGTTAGAAAACAACAAAGACATTTCCAGCTGCCAATCCAAAAGTAATAATTAGCCTGACTGCCAAGTAGTTGACCCTATAGACAGACTGGCCTGTGAACGACTCAATGGGATGTCTTGTCCTCCTAAATTTGGGCATAGGTCTCTCTGTCCTCTTTGCGTTGGGACTATCCTTTTCTGCAGTGTCTACTTTTTTAAAATGCATGGTACTGTTAAAGCCACACACCGGACAGACACATGGGAAGCTATGTTGGAGCAAATTTTGCAACATTTTAGAAGTAGGGGAAAGAGGCATTATATACCTTCTAGACTAATCCCAGCATCCATGACAGAGATCCAAGACTTGTGGGTCTAGCCACATGCTTCCCTCCATGCATTCACCCATTTCATTCAATCAACAGCTGGTGAGCGATGCCTCCCAGGGACACACATTTATGACCAGCATTAGTTGGGGGCAGGTGGTTAGACAAGGATGGACCAGAGATAAGTATCATCTTCAGAGACCTTATAGGTCGGGAGGGGAGGCACGGTATGCCCTCAAACCATAATTATTTAGGGTAAAAAGTGGTAAATGTGATCAAAGAGGTACAAAAATAATATGAGACCTCAGAGAAAGAAGAGTGGTCTCCCCATCAGGACAGTCAGAGACAAAATCTGAGCTGAGTCTTAAAGGCTTATGATTGATTTATACAAGAAGCTAGGCAGGGGAAAAGTGGCTCAGGTAGCAGAGACTAAAGGTGCAAAGAGCAGAGGGAGAAGATGCCTTCTTTTTAGCACTGGGGACAGAAGATAAGAGAACCCAGAATCCCCAGGTGAGTTGCTTGGGGCCACCCCCCATGAAGGGCTGGAAGCTGGTCGGTGGGGAAAGCTAAGATTACAGGTGGGTTGGGAAAGCCCCGAAGGACTCTGAGCAAAGCGAAAAGGCGGGTCCTATGGAATGTGCCCCATTTTCCTGGCTCCTTGGGGACTCCCAGGCATTCCTTCTAACAAGAGACATGTCGCCTGCCAGCCAGCAAATGTGGCCCATGAATAAACATCTCTGCAGGGCTGGGGGCTGGGGGGGGGGAATAATAAATATGAAGAAAGTGGTGGCCTGCCCCTCCGTGTCCCCCTCCCCTGCTCCCAGGGCAGCAGACACGCTCGCCCAAAGGGGCGGACACAGACGTCCTCACACCGCGGCCCGACCGGCCGCACATTAATCCGGGTGGATTTGGCCATCTTGTGACATAGCCAATCAGTTCGAGGGAGGGGACGGCAGGAACGCCTCTCCTTTCACGCCACAAAAGGATTTTCGTCCCTTGAGAGCACAATGAAAAAAAAAAAAAAAAGCCAATCAAGGCGGGATCAGCTGTGGGCTGGTCGCTGCAGATCTGTCTCTCCCAGAGGGGGGTGGGGGCACATATTGGTCCGTGTGGGAAACCCAGAGCCTCAGCTTCTCACACATTGTTCTCCTCCTCTTCAACTGCACCCCCTCCCCACCAGCCCGGACCCTCCCCTCTCCCCTCCCCAAAGCCGTTATTGCCACAAAAGATACTTTCCCCATTGTGCCCCGGACAGCTGAGAGGTCCGAGTTAGCCATACACAGCTCCGCGTCCTCTCCAGGGAGAAAGGGGATGGACCCTGAAAGTGGAGAGCGGGATGCTTATCATACAAAGGAATTAAACCCACTTGGGCTCTCTCGCCATCCAGGACTGTGGGGGGTTAAATACGGTTACATTTTCATTAGGTGCTAATAGCAGAAGGGCAGCCCCGGGCAGCACGGACCAGACATTGTTATGCAGAACGTCCCCGACAAGGGAAGGTCAGGGCAGGTGGGGTGGGAGGTGGGGAGAGGGACATGCCAGCGTCAAAGCCGGGTCCAGGGAAGGGGGGCATGCCATGGGCGTATTGTTGGCCTGGGAGTTCCGTCAATGGGAAAAGTCATGTTTCTTCTGAAGGAAACAAGTGGAAATTGTCGGGGAGGGGAAGGGCTGGTGGGTGGCTGGGAAGCAGAGCTCGGCCAGTTGCGGCTAAGGCTGCCTTCGAACGGTCCCTCCCCACTGCCAGTTTCTGCAAATGGGCAATTCTGGTCCTTCTGGAAGGCAGTTCTGGGGAGGGGCAGTGGAAGGGAACGTTTTAGTATCAGGAAGAACCGATGTAAATCCTAGCACTAGGACTCTCACTGCTCCTGTAGCCTGGGGCATCCGTGGGACTCTAACCCTCAATTTCTTTTTAATGCAAAATAGAGATAAAACTTACCTGTTGGATTCTTCTGAGTTGTCAATGAATGTAAATGGTACAAACGAGGTGCTCAAAAAGGAAAAAGTCTTTCTCTTCTCACTAACCACCTCCACTCCCAACTACCACTAAAAAGAAACTTAAAAAGTCAAAATGAAAGCATCCAGCATTTGATACAGTGGGCTAACAGCACGGATGAATCTTTAAAGCTCATCACTTCATTCACGTACAATATTCCAGCCTCCTCTGCACCGGAAGCAAACTCCTCTCGTCCTCTCTTTAGTTTCCATCAAAGCTCAACCCAGAACCTGACATCTGGCTCTGCTGAAATAGCTTCTTGCTGTTATAGATTCAACACTGCTTTGACTCCAGACAGTCTAGACAGTACAGTCTTCCAACTCGGAAAGCTTGTGCATATCTAAATCAACAGGGAAACCCATATCTTCTGTTTTGTTTTGTAATCCATGCTTTTATTAGCACATTGTTATAAAAGCATAACCATAGGTAAGACACTGTACAGGACATCCTGAGGATGCACCATGAGGATGCAGACAGGTGCGCATGGGAAGACAAGACACCTACAGCACGTGACCATGAACCCAAGGCATGAGAAGGCTTGTCTGAGCCTTTGCTGTTGTAGGTACATGGCTCTTTCCTTCATCAGATAATAAGAATTGGTTCTCCATCATTTCTCATTGCCCTAGAGATTCCCGGAAACTCAGAATTCAACTGGGACAGCAAACTAACAAACAGGAGAACTGCCAAAAAAAAAAAAAAAAAAAAAAAAAAAAGTGGATCAATAACATACAGTAAATGACAAGAAAATGCAAGCATTGACAGAACAATTCAGCAGACGCGGAATTTGTTCTTCCATTGACATTTCTGTATCCAGTGGGGTCGAGGTGACAACTGCGTCTTCTCCCTACATAGTTATGTCATTGCTGGCTACTCTAGCTGGCTCTCTAATACAGACCTCTGCACATAGCGTTCCTAAATCCACAGGGAGGGGGAGCAGTTGCCTCTGATGTTGTTTCAGGCTCCACAATGCTGCTTTTCAACCAGAAAGCCAGTGCCAGGTAGGGCTGATTGTCTTCAGGAGTTCCATAATAAAATACTTCCTGAAAATGAAAATGGCTTGATCAACAATGGCGTCTATGGAAGGTCTAGAAAAATGACTTGTCTTCTGGAACCCCTGCCCAGTTTCAGAATCTCTGCATCCACTGCTGAAAAGAAAAAACAATTCCATTGTGATGTATGTGTCGATGGAGATAAGGTGGGAAGTCATTTCCTTAAACTGGCTGAGAAGGCCTTGCTGGGTGCTAGCAGCAAATTTGTCTTGCCATAGCAGGGGTTCCCTTCTCTAGTCATTTCTACTTCATAGATAGTAGAGTTTTAGATTTGTAAGTCACCTTAGAAGTAATTTACTCATCTAGATTGTCCCTGGAATGAGAAAAAAATTAGAAATATTTTTCAGTGCAAATTTATAATTGGGAGTCTGATATTTAAAGTCTTTAACAAACTGTTATCTTTATCAAATCTCATATGTGATTCTTTTTTTGAGACAGAGTCTTGCTCTGTCACCCAGGCTGAAGTGCAGTGGCTCAATCGCGGCTCACTGCAAGCTCTGCCTCCCGGGTTCACGCCATTCTCCTTCCTCAGCCTCCCGAGTAGCTGGTACTACAGGTGCCCGCCACCACGCCCGGCTAATTTTTTTGTATTTTTAGTAGAGACGGGGTTTCACTGTGTTGGCCAGGATGGTCTCGATCTCCTGACCTCGTGATCCACCCGCCCCGGCCTCCCAAAGTGCTAGGATTACAGGCGTGGGCCACCGTGCCCGGCCTCATATGTGATTCTTGATCTCTTACGGAGAACACCAGGTTCCAAACCAAAGAATTCAGAGGAAAACTAAGTACAATGAGAAGGTTTCTAACTTCAACCAACTATTTTTTTCCCTTTGAGAAGTAGTGAAAATGCCTCACCCAACTGGTTAATAAAATTAGAATTCAAAGCTTTCCAGGTGCAATGATAACTCCCTTTAGAGGAAACTGCTTCCCTGAAGCCAGCAGTGCCCAGAAATTACAACCGGTTTCAGCAATTAAGAGAAGTAAAACATTAAAAAGCATGAGGCAAAGTACATTTGCATGCTAATAGCCCCTTCTGTAGTGCTGGGAAGCTGTGTTTTACAACAAAGCAGATAACTTTCCCACTATAGCAATATTAACCCTTGGGTTCTCACTGCAGCTCCTTGCCCCTGATTCTAATGCCTGGAATTTGTCTGGCCATGGTTGGGGAAGACATGGGTTAACTCCACATATAAATCCATCCACTGTGGCCTAATTCTCCCTCACTTGGGTAGGGGAAGAAAGAGAAAGAGACTTAAAAGTTTTGAATGTCTTTAGGGATAGCAAGAGGAAAGTGGAAAGACTCACCAGGGGTTGAAAAAGAAAGCTTCCCTAGAAAATACACTGGAATGGGCAGGGCAGTGCTTGAGCACAAGCTCTGGTGTCAAATGAGACTTGAATTTGAAACTGGCAGTAATATTTCCTAGTGCTGTGACCTTGGGCAGGTTACTTAAATTCTTGGGGCCCCAGTTTGCTTATCTAATAAGGTGGAATGTAGGTTAAATTAGGCAATGAGGGTAAGACTTCTATACGCCTGGAAATCCTAATGGTTACTGTAATCGTTGTTAGAGCAGGTGGTATTTGTGGAGTTCCAGGAAGAACTTTTTGAAGAACCCTTGAGTACACGACTATGACAAAGACCTATGGCTTCACTGGAGATGCAAAGTAATTGCTTTTGCCTCCTGCAGAAAGTTAATCTTGGAATAGGAGCAGAATATATATATATATATAGATCCCTTTTATGCTTCCTCAAGGTGGAGGCCACCAACATTTTGGATTCCATTGAAGATGACAGTCTTCGAGGATATACAGAGATCAGGAGAAAATTCTCAATCTCTATAGGAAGAAGGCAGGATAGCATAGAGCTTAGGCTTTGGAGCTGGGTAAACCTGGTTTTGAGATCCACTTCCTTTGACACTACCCAACTGTGTTAATTTGGATAAATTTCTTAACCTCTCTGTGCCTCAGTTTCCCATTGTAAAATAAAACGTCATACATCTGGGGCAAGAGTACCATGAGTAAGCACTCAACACATGTCAATTACTAAGGGATATTCCTTTCTTTAAAACTTCATTTCCCCTTGTCTTTTCCCATGACACAATGAGGAAGCAATGCCCAAAGTATGTCATGGCTTAGATTTCAAGCCAACTCATTAAAATTAAGTAAAGATGAGGAAAGAAAAGTTTCGGTTCGTACACCCATATCCTCAGAGCTCACCACAGCTCTGACGATGGCAAAGAGAGGTTGCCGGAAGGAAACAAAAGTCCATCAAGGGCTGGCAAAATATTAATCCGGAGCTCACGGATGGGCAGTGATGCACACCCTCCAATGGCAGGCATTCCCTTCATGTTCATGCTGCCCGTGGGCTGACAAAAGCCCACCACCCCACTCTTGCATTGTGGGCACTCACCCTGATTTGCCGTTCATCCTGTCCTAGGTCTACTTCCTAGCGACTTTCCAAGGCAGGTGTAGGGAGGGGATAGAGAGACAGAGAGTAGACTGGAAGATCCAAGGGAAGAAAAGGCGGTTCTCCAGCTCTCCCTCTAACAAGGTGCACTTTTGCCCTAGACTGATGGTTCTTAACCCTAATTGTGCATTAGAAACACATAAGAAGCTTTAAAAAATAATACGCTGGGTACTCCTCCCATTGATTATGATCCAGTTTTTTCTGAGGTGAGCCTTGTACATGGATATTTGTATAGACTTTTATCTAGTGCTGCAGTGATTCTGATGTGTTGCCTGCCTTGAGAACCATTTTCCGCTAAACTTCCAGAATGTGTTTGTTCTGTAGCAGTGCTGCTCAGTCTGGGATTCATGTTAGGATTCATTGGAGGACTTATTTAAAAATGAGGATGCCGACTGGGCATGGTGGCTTATGCCTGTAATCCTAACACTTTTGGAGGCCTAGGTAGGTGGATCACCTGAGGTCAGGAGTTTGAGATTAGCCTGGCCAACATGGTGAAACCCCGTCTCTACTAAAAATACAAAAAGTAGCCGAGTGTGGTGGTGGGCACTTGAAATTCCAGCTACTTGGGAGACTGAGGAAGGAGAATCGCTTGAACCTGGGAAATGGAAGTTGCAGTGAGCTGAGATCGCAGCACTACACTCCAGCCTGGGCAATGGAGCGAGACTTCATCTAAAAGTAAATAAATAAGTAAAATAAGGATGCCTAGGACCTACCCTAAGAATTTCTGATTTGATTCACTTGAAGTGGAGTGCAGACATCAAAGTCAGACCTCCTCAAGCTTTTAACTCCAGACATGTAAGATTGTCCACTACAGAATAATTTGTAATAGCAAAGACTGGAGGCAACCCTCACAGGAGCCTGGCTAAATAAACTCTTAACTTAGAATACTATGCATCAGTTAAAAAGAATGAGAAAGATTTCTCTGCGCTTATATTGAAAAATCTCCTGAATACATACCAAAAAAAGAAAAAGAAAAAAAAAAAGCAAGAGGCAGAACAGTATTTATAGGGTACTATGGTTTATGTAGAAAAAGGGAGAAAATAAAAATAATACAAGTAGTGACAACAGGGAACAAGGAGTGACAGAATACTTTCCAAATGGGTAAGATTAAGACTTTTCATAGGGCCAGGTGCGGTGGCTCATGCCTATGACCCCAGCTGTTAGTGAGGCTGAGGCAGGTAGATCGCTTGAGCTCAGGAGTTTGAGATCAACCTGGGCAACATGGCAAAAACCTGCCTCTACAGAAAGACCAAAAAAAAAAAAAATCAGCCAGTCACAGTGGCATGTATCTGTAGTCCCAGCTACTCGGGAGGTTAAGGTAGGAGGATCAACTGAACCCAGGGAGGTTGAAGCTTCAGTGAATTGTGATCATGCTTCTGCACTCCAGCCTGGGTGACAGAGCAAGACCCTATCAAAAAAAAAAAAAAAAAAAAAATTGTCATAACGTCTTTATTCTCAAACATGTAAATTACCTATTTTAAAAATAAAACTTGTGGCCAGGCAGGCACGATGGCTCACGCCTGTAATCCCAGCACTTTGGGAGGTCGAGGCGGGCGGATCATGAGGTCAGGAGATCGAGACTATCCTGGCCAATGTGGTGAAACCCCGTCTCTACTAAAAATCCAAAAATTAGCTGAGTGTGGTGGTGCATGCCTGTAATCCCAGCTACTCGGGAGGCTGAGGCAGGAGTATCATTTGAACCGGGAAGTTCAAGGTTGCGGTGAGCCAAGATCGTGCCACTGCCCTGCAGCCTGGCGACAGAGCGAGACTCCATCTAAAATAAAATAAAATAAGATAAAAATAAATAAAATAAAGCTTGTAAAATGAGCAGCCAGGTTTGAAAACATTGATCTCGGGTAAAGTCAGCAAACTGTAGCCAGGAGCCAAATTCAGCCTATTGCCTGTATGTTTTTTTAATTACAATTTTAATTTTAGAGCAATTTCAGATTTTCAAAATTATTTAGAATATATAATTTTTCTGTATACCCCACACCCTTTTTTCTTTATTAACATCTTGCATTATGGTGGCACATTTGTCACAATGAGGGAACAAATATTGATCAATTATTGTTAACTAAAGACCATATTTTATTCAAATCTCCTCAATTATGCCCTAATATCCTTTTGGTATTCCAGGACCTCACCCTAGACACCACACTACATGTAGTCATCGTGAATCCTTAGCCTTCTCTTGGTTGTGATAACTTCTCAGAGTGACTTTCTTTGTTTTTGATGACTTTGACAGTTTTGAGGGATACTAGTGGGGCATTTTGTTGAGATTCCTCAATTGAGATTTGTCTGTTTTTGTTTTTGTTTTTGTTTTTCTTGATTAGACTGGGATAATGAGCTTTGGGGAGGAAGACCACAGATGGAAAGTGCCACCCTCATCACATCAAGAGTCCATGCTATTGGCCAGGCATGGTGGCTCACGCCTGTAATCCCATCACTTTGGGAAGCCAAGGCAGGTGAATCACCTGAGGTCAGGAATTCGAAACCAGCCTGGCCAACATGGCAAAACCCCGTCTCTACTAAAAATACAAAAATTAGCCAAGTGTGGTGGTGCGCACCTATAATCCCAGTTACTTGGGGGGCTGAGGCACAAGAATTGCTTGAACCTGGGAGGCAGGGGTTGCAGTGAGCTGAGATCGTGCCACTGCGCTCCAGTCTGGTGACACAGCGAGACTCTGTCTCAAAAAAAAAAAAAAAAAATGCTTGTCTACATGTCTATGTGAAAGTCCTTTGTTGACATTAAAAAAAAATTCCATGCTATCAATGAGATTTATTGATATCGATATTAACCTGGCTCAGGTAGGGTTTGCTGGGTTTCTCGCACTTTCTGTTTCTCCCTTTCCATACTCTAGTTTCTGGAAGACAGTCACTATTGTGTAGCCCACACTTAAGGAGGGGGGAATTATGCTCCACCTTCTCAGGGGTGGAGTAGCTACTTAAATTATTTGGAATCCTTCTGCATAGATGTGTCTGGTCTCTTCCATTTGTTTACCCAGACATTTATCTTTATCATTATGAATCATGGGTATTTACTTCATATATTGGAGGTTATATGGAATATTACTTTATTTATTTATTTATTTACTTTTTTTGAGATGGAGTCTCGCTCTGTTGCCCAGGCTGGAGTGCAGTGGCATGATCTTGGCTCACTGCAAGCTCTGCCTCCCAGGTTCACGCCATTCTCTTGCCTCAGCCTCCTGAGTAGCTAGGACTACAGGTGACCACAATCATGTCTGGCTAATTTTTTTTGTATTTTTAGTAGAGATGGAGTTTCACCATGTTAGCCAGGATGGTCTCGATCTCCCGACCTTGTGATCCTCCTGCCTCGGCCTCCCAAAGTGCTGGGATTACAGGCATGTGCCACCGTACCCAACATGTGGGGGTTTCATCGTTTTGCTTTTTTAAATTTCATTTTGTTTCAGTTTTGTTTTTTGAGCATTTTCTTAACCTTCTGCTGCTACGAGAGGCTCCTGGCTCATTTTGTGCATTTCCTGATCCAGTAGAGTCAGCTATATGAGCCCTGGTTCTTTCTATAGGCAAATGGTTTTAGGAACTAAGACCAGGCACTAGGTGTTCTCATTGTCACTGGAGTGTTAGTGCTTCTAGTTTCTTCCAACTGACAGAGCAAGGAGACATATACGCGTGTGCTAACCTGTATATATACACAGATCAATGAATATTTCTACATGTAATCATCTGTTTCTATGTTAAGCTAAATCTGGGTTTGTACTTACATCTCCAACTCGAATCCATTAGCACATGGATCATTCCCATCTCCTCCCCTCGCTTATCTGTGAACTCCCATTCTAGCAATGAAAAACCTGGCTCCCACAATCTTCGATCCATTTACTGAACTGTCCAATTCCAGCCTTTATGTATAATGGTTTCAGAATTGCTAACCCTTATCTTCCCCACAAAAATTGTGGGGGGGGGGGTGGTGGGTAGAAATGCCAATACAGTGCTTGTGTACAGCTCCTTTTTCTCTATTACTATTATATAATAATAATTATTATTTTTGATGGAGTCTCGCTCTGTCACCCAGGCTGGAGTGCAGTGGTGTGATCTCGACTCACTGCAACTTCTGCCTCCCAGGTTCAAGCGATTCTCCTGCTTCAGCCTCCTGACTAGCTGGGATTACAGGTGTGCACCACCACGCCTGGCTAATTTTTGTATTTTTGTTAGAGACAGGGTTTCACCATGTTGGCCAGTCTAGTCTCAAACTCCTGACCTCAAGTGATCTGCCCGCTTTGGCCTCCCAAAGTGCTGGGATTACAGGCGTGAGCCACTGTGCTGGGCCTCCAGCTTCTTTTTCTTTCAGTCTTACAGACTTCACTCACTTTCAAAGTTACTTAGGTCAGTACCTTATTCCCTGACCTCATTAATTGATGTTCTTTCATACATTTGTAAGACTTCTACATCCTTCTGTCACATCTGCATTCCACTCTGGGATCGCTCAAACTCTTAAATAATATTTTTAAAACATTGTAGACATTAAGGTGCACTTTTCTGCTGTAAAGTTCTATGGGTTCTAATGAATGCCTAATATCTTATACTCACCATTACAATATTATGCAGAATCATTTCACTGCCCTAAAGAAGTCCCTGTGTTTCACCTATTCATCCTTCTCTCTTCTCTGAACCCCTGGCAACCACCAATCTCTTTACCAACTCTAGGTTCTCTCAACTGACAGAGCAACGAGACCTATATTTTGTCTTTTCCAGTGTGTCATATAATTGGAATCTTACCCCATGTAGCTTTCTCAGACTTACTTCTTTCACTTAGCAATATACATTTAATATCGATCCATGTCTTTCAATGGCTTGATGCCTCATTTCTTTTATTGCTGAATAATATTCTATTGTATAAATGTACCACAGTTTATTTAGTCACATACCTATTGAAGGATGTCTTGGTTACTTCCAGCTTTTGACAATTATGAATAAAACTGCTATTCAGATGCAGTTTGTTTTTCAGACAGATTTTCACTCTGTCACCAAGGCTGGAGTGCAGTGGAATGATCCTGGCTCACCAAAACGTCTGCTTCCTGGGTTCAAGTGATTCTCATGCCTCAGCCTCCCGAGTATCTGGGATTACAGGCATGTGCCACCATGCCCGGCTAATTTTTTTTGTATTTTTAGTAGAGATGGGGTTTCACCATGTTGGCCAGGCTGGTCTTGAACTCCTGACCTCAAGTGATCCACCCACCTCAGCCTCCCAAATTGCTGGAATTACAGCCGTGAGCCACCATGTTTAGTTCACATGCAGAATTTTGAGTGGACATGTGTTTCAAACCAGTTGGGCAAATATCTAGGAGTGTTATTGCTTGATTGTAGGGCAAGACTAGTTTTATAAGAAACTGTCAAATTGTATTCCAAAGTGGTTGTATCATTTTGCATTCCCACCAGCAATGAATGAGAGTCCCTGTTGCTCTGAATCCTTGACAAAAGCTGGTGTTGATAATTTTTGAATTTTAGTCATTTTAACGGGTATTTCATTGTTTTAATTTGCAATTGCCTAATGATAAATGATATTATCTTTTCATATGCTGTTTGCCATCTATGTATCTTCTTTGGTGAGGGTCTGTTCATAATTTTTACCCATTTTTAAATTGAGTTGTTTGTAGATTGTGTATTTTGGATACATGTCTTTTTTGGATATGTGTTTTGTGAACATTTTCTCCCAGTCTATGGCTTGTCTTTTCATTTTTATGTGATTGTCTTTTGCATAGCAGGAGTTTTCCATTTTAATAAAGTCTGACATCAATTTTTTCTTTCATCAATTGTGCTATTAGTGTTATAAGAACTTGTCACAAACCCAAGGTTATGTAGATTTTCTGTTACGTTTTCTTCAAGAAATAATATAGTTTTTCATTTTATGTTTAGGCTCATGTCCATTTTTTGTTCATTTTTGTATAAAGTGTAAGATTTGTGTCTAGTTTTTTTTTCCATATGGATATCTAATTGCTCCAGTATCGTATGTTGAAAAGATTATCGTTTCTCCATTGAATTGCCTTTGCTCCTTTGTCAGTGATCAACTGACTGTATTTGTGTTGGTCTTTTTCTGGGCTTTCTATTCTGTTCCATTGATCTAAGTCTATTCTTTCACCAATATCACTCTGTCTTGATTAGTATAGCCTTAGTGTGAGATATCTGGTAGTGTGAGTCTTGCAATGTTGTTGTTATTCTTCTTCAGTATTATGTTACCTTGGCCCTTTCATATAACCCTTAGAATCAGTTTGTCATTCTCTATAAAATAGCTGCCTGGAATTTTGACTGGGATTGTGGTGAGTGTACAGAACAAGTTAGGAAGAAATGACATCTAAACAATATCAAGTCTTCTAGTCCATGAACATGGAATATCTCGCCACTTGTTACATTTTTGTATTTTTAATCAGAATTTTGTAGTTTTCCTGGTTTTGTAAATAAAGTTTTATTGGTTCACAGTCATGCTCATTTTTTTACATATTATCTGTGGTTGCCTTCATGTTGTAACGTCAGACTCGACTAGTTGCAACAGAAACCACGTTACTCACAAGCCTAAAATACTATCTATCTGGGCCTTTACAGAAAAAGCCTGATGACCCCCCAGTTGAGAGTTCAAATTGCAGAGCATCTTTTCTGTGATCCTGTTTTCTAGGATCTCCTTCTCCTCATGGGCTTTGGAAAAGAAAATATCCTCTAAAAAAGGAATAAGAACATCTGGAGCCTCAGCAATGGGTTACAAACTCTTCTTTTGAGGAAGTGGGTGGGGAATCAATGGTAACCTTCCATATTATCCAGATTTCTCTGGCTGAATTTAGAAGTAGGCTTTTTCTTTGTTTGTTTGTTTTACATTGTGTTTACGTTCTAAGCTTAGTGCTATTGGCCTAGAAGTATCTCAATGTCCATTATAGCACCTGGAACATGGGAGGTTTTTAATAAATATTTGATAGATTAAATAAGAAATAAATTATGGGGCTGGGCACGATGGCTCACACCTGTAATCCCAGCTACTTGGGAGGCTGAGGCACGAGAATCGCCTGAATCCAGGAGGAGGAGGTTGCAGTGAGCTGAGATTGCGCTGCTGTACTCCAGCCTGGGCGACAGGGCAAGACTCCGTCTCAAAAAAAAAAAAAAATAATAATAATTATGTCTGAGAGAAAAAAAACAATTACTCTGGGGTCTGCTGAAGTGCAGAAGTAACATCCTCAGGAGCTATGGAAACAGAACTAGGGATAACTGGCACAGACGCATGGGCCATGTGGCTAGCAGCAGATGTGTGGGAAGGAAGGTCCTTCCTGTCAAAAAAGCTGTCAGATAACACCACGCACTCATTTTCACACTTAGCGAATGTAGTCTTGAGTCGTGTCTGCACCAGTACTAAAGCGATATGGAAATAATATTAACCACTATCATGTTCCAGGCACTGTGCGAGTGTCTTTATAGAATATACCAATCCACACAACAGCTGCAAGGTAGCCTTTAGCATTCCTGTTTTATAGTTCTGCAAACTACCAAATCAGATAGCAAAGTGACTTCCTCAAGATCTCTTTGTTTTGAAGTAGCAACACCAATGCTAACTGTCCTGGGGAAGAAGAATCTTGCTCTATATCACACCTTCCAGCTGCATCAAGCACCAGCAAATAGCACAAGATGCTGTATAGCTCCTGGCTTTCATTCAGTCAGCATGTATAGATGCCCACCTCCAGGGATGTCAAAGGAGTATCATAGACGTTATAAGACTAGAAAACATCTTTCCATGTCTGTGAATGTCTATCCCTAACCCTAGTCTGTCAGTCAATCAGTTGGTCAGCCAGGGGAGTGACTTCAGCTGAGGACACAGCCCTCTGCAGCAGGTGTTACAGGGACATCAGCAAAG
Organism: Pongo abelii; assembly: GCF_028885655.2. Taxonomy (NCBI): domain Eukaryota; kingdom Metazoa; phylum Chordata; class Mammalia; order Primates; family Hominidae; genus Pongo; species Pongo abelii. The sequence goes on from NC_072004.2 coordinate 87,608,782, forward strand.
GGACAGACCTACTTCTTGCCCACAGGAACCTTATGCTCTCCTGGGAACTCACATACCCCTGCCCTACAAGGAAAGTCAATGAATCCATTAAAAACTGCAGTGAGACAAATGATAATTACTATATAGATTTCTATACACCGGCATTGGTTGAGTGTGATTAAAAAGCTGTGGAGCCTTCAAACCCTTCAATTATTCATGCCTTTCATCTATATAACAAATCCTCCTCAGTATCTGATTTCCACTGTTCAAGTAGCCATTTAAAAAAACTAACATTTTTGGAGCACTTAACTAATTATTTGTAGCATTTTTGTAGTAGATTTATATAGACCTCACAAATATATCAACCATGCAAGGTACCTAGGACAGGAATTATTATTACACCCATTTCAAAGATTTGTATATCGAGGCTCAGAGAGGTAAGGTGATTTGTCCAAGGTCACACAAGCTGGCAAGACAAGGCCTGTCCACCAGCCTACAGTTCCTTTGCTACTGTCATGTCCCCAAGGTTCTTGTGCCCTAATCCTTTCTCTGTATCCATGTAGAATAGAAAGAATAGGCTCCTAAGAGTCAGAGAAGACGACTCTGGCATCTCATGACCACTTGGCTGGACTCCTTCCCTAGAGGGGAACATTTTGTTCTGAGCAAGTTTCAAAGAATGTCCTCATTCAACTTCTGACCCCAGTAGTGGCACAGCCCACATGTGAATCAGAGAAAAGTGGTAATCAATAATGGTGACCTTGTTTTTTCAAGCTTTTGTTGAAGGTCACAGGTGTTCACAAACTCTTCCCTCTCTTCACCCACTAATGTCTTAGATCCTTTCTGAAGGGCAGGCTGAAGTGCAGAAAGGTTAAATGGATTGACTATCCCACGGATGGGCAGAGATTATGACCCAAGTCCCCATGATACTAAGGCTGATCTCCAATCACCCATCCAATGCTGTTCACCTTGGAAAAGATCTGGCATGGTTTACTAATGATGGGCAAGGTGCCACAAGCATTCCAATGCATGCTTTAAAATGCATTCTCAGCGGTGGGAATGGACTTGCCTACATCCTTCAAACTCATTCCAGACAGGAGATTATTTTATCTTGTTCACTCTGGTGTCCTGACACCAAGCACAGTGCTTGGCCCATAGCAGGTGACCAGTACATCTTTACTGAATGACTGAAGCTATCTACACCACCTTTGTCCTTGAGCTAAGTCCATGACACAGAGGCCAAGCAAGATCAATCCATTTTCATGGCATTGAACTTACAATCCTGGATGGACTCTTTCTCATGCTGCACGGACTTACACAAACATGGTTATAACATACAACCAGAATGGAGGAGGGGCACTGTGAGGATTGAAGGAGGCAAGGTAAGCGGGTGCTGAGCTCTGAGCTTCACACTATCTGGACTGGAGAGACCAGTTCACTGATAAATTAAAGATGCTCAAATGCAGAAGATCCTTGGCAGGAAGGAAGGGTCTTGAGCCATTTTGGAGCAGGCAATTAATTTTGTGATTCAAGATTCAAGATTGGTGGTTCTAAAGATTAACTTGTAGAAAACTCAGAAGTACTAGATAGAATAAATGCCTGCCTTAGGGGGAAGTATTATTATTATTATTATTGCTTTATTTTTCCCTGGGAGGAAGAATTACTACTACTTGATGACTTCTACTACTACTACCATTATTATTATTTCCTTCTCTGACCCCTTTTTTCCCTTTGGCTTAAACATCTTACTAGAATTACTCAGGAGATCATAAAGAGAGAGCTACCAGCACTCTCTTCCCCAACCCCCACCAAATTTGTTTTAAAAATATGTATGAATCTATAGAGAGAGGCAGATCTCAGAAGATTGGGCAGAGCTACCGCAGCTGCAAAGTTATAAGCCCATAAATAAAGTTTATGGTTAAACTGGCCTGACCTGGCTTTGCCCCTAGGTACAGAAGCAGTATCTTGTCATTAGTATGCAGAATACATCAGCCTGAAGTCTGCTCATTTGTTCTCAAGCCACTTGGCTCTATAAATCTTTTGGAAAGGGTGGGGCAGGGAGTTGGGGAGCCAAAGTGAGGGGCAGACAGAAAAAGAGCAGGGGAGGGAGGAGATGAGCCAGGGCTGCTAAGAGGAGTTTCTCTACTGCAACCCAACAGGCGGCCACTGGCTCATGTCACTTGGTGGAGGGAAAATCACAGGTCCCAGAAAATAAACTATTTTGCTTCTCCAGCCATAGATAAAAATGTGAGACTATGGGAAACAAAATCTAAGCTGTAAGACTTGAACTTTGTTTACCCCTTCTAGTTCAAAAAACAAGTTCAAAGTTACTTGTCCCAGGATTTTACTTAAGAAGGAAAAGCCTCCCGCTTTTTTATTGCTTATTTTTTGCCTTTGTCTTGTTTTGATGGTTTGTTTTTCAGTCCAAAGAAAGGACTGGATTTCGCTCTCCCACACCACATGGAGGGCTCTTGGAAAAGCTGATGGGGGCGTTTTCAATACCTCTATCCTCAGCAGACCACTGAGTTGGGGGGGCTCAGCTCGCTGCCATCTCCACTGAGGAGTACATAGGAGAAAACACAAGGACGAAGGGGCATGCAGGAGAGCTGAGCTTGCAAACCTCCCTGAACTCTAGGGTATGGAGAGCTGATGTAGTTTGCTGAAGATGAGCATGTATTTCTCCTTTGTTGGGGTAACCTTCAGTCTATTTCTCCTGCTGTAAGAACCCAGGAATGAATACTGATTCTGCCAGTCTCCTTTCTGGAGACCCTGGCTGCCAGTGGAAGAAAGGACATGGGGGAAGAGGTGGGTCTTGATAGTTGTTGCCTCTTCAGTGCTTTCACATTTCCCACTGGAAAGCAAGCAAAGAGGCATCTTTTCTTCAGCCTCCACCAGGGCAGAAAGGACATATCTGGGAGCCTTGGAAAGCTATTGCCACCGTCATCACAGAGCCTTGTCAGGGAAGGCTGGTGGCAGGGAAGGGCAGGAGGATGGAAAAGAGGGCCTAAGCACCACTCGGAGACCGCCCATCCCCCAACATTGTTGTCTGCATGAAAGATGGTTAAAATTAACCTCAGGGGCAGCCTTCAAGGGGAAATTGGAGGGAAGGTCTTACAGGGCCTCAGGGCTCTGGGTGGAGGAGGGGGCTAGACTGCAGTTTCCAAGCTGTCTGTGCCAATTGCTGATGACTTGGGTTTTTGTTTTGTTTTGTTTTTTCTTGAGACAGAGTTTTGCTCTTGCCGGGACTGGAGTGCAATGGCACGATCTCAGCTCAAACTCTGCCTCCTAGGTTCAAGTGATTCTCCTTCCTCAGCCTCCCGAGTAGCTGGGACCATGGACATGCACCACCACACCCACCTAATTTTGTATTTTTAATAGAGATGGGGCTTCACTATGTTGGTCAGGCTGGTCTCGAACTCCTGACCTCAGGTGATCCGCCTGCCTCGGCCTCCCAAAGTGCTGGGATTACAGGCGTGAGCTACCTCGCCTGGCTGACTTGGGAGAACTTTCAGGTGGTGCGTTTGTAGTTGAGCCTCAGGCCCTTTATTTTAAACATGCATTTTCTTCCTTTACTCCAGGGATTCCCACCTGCAGCATTATTTATATTTGAGGCTAGGTAATTTGTGTGTGTGTGTGCAAAAATGTCTCTAGACATTGCCACATGTCCCTGAGGGCAAAACTGTCCCCAGTTGAGAACCACTGTTCTACAAATCTTCTGCCTTTTGCCTCTCCAATTCAGTGGCCAAGAGTCAAGCATGGCCAAGGGCAAGCAGGGCCCAAGGCACGTAGCAAGAAAGGAAACACAAAAGGAGGCCCTCATCTTGGAGACTTTCAAGAATTTATTCCTCCAAAGTGCTTTTAAACTCATCATTAGAACAAAGAACAAACACATACAAGCAAAATGATTCTTCAGGTCAGGCTGCACAATTTAGCAAAAAGGAATACTTGTCTTTTTTTGTAGTATGAGCATGTCCTACATAGTATTTGGAATATACCTTTACTAAAGAAAAAATGTTCGTTTATTTGAAATTTGAATGCACCTGAGCATCCTATATCTTATCTGTCAACAGTATCTTCAGGTAGAGGTAATCATACAGGGAAAAAATCCAGAGGGAGAACACATGTCCTCATTGGGCAGAAATATCCCATTTTGGCCAGATAGGGTGGCTGATGTCTGTAATCTCAGCACTTTTGGGAGGCCAGGGTGGGAGGATTTCTTGAGCCCGGGAGTTTGAGACCAGCTGGGGCAACATTAGGAGACTCCATCTCCACACACACATACAAAAACATTTTTTTAAAGTTAGCCAGTCATGTCACTGCACTGAAGCCTAGGGAAAGAAGGAAGGGAGGGAGGTAGGGAGGGAGGGAGGGAGGCAGGGAGGGAAGGAGGGAGGGAGGCAGGGAGGAAGGGAGGCAGGGAGGCAGGGAGGGAGGGAGGGAGGCAGGGAGGGAGGGAGGCAGGGAGGCAGGGAGGGAGGGAGGCAAGGAGGGAGGCAGGGAGGGAGGGAGGGAGGGAGGCAGGAAGGGAGGGAGGGAGGGAGGCAGGGAGGGAGGGAGGGAGGCAGGAAGGGAGGGAGGGAGGGAGGGAGGCAGGAAGGGAGGGAGGGAGGGAGGCAGGGAGGGAGGGAGGGAGGCAGGAAGGGAGGGAGGCAGGGAGGGAGGGAGGGAGGGAGGCAGGGAGGGAGGGAGGGAGGGAGGCAGGAAGGGAGGGAGGGAGGAAGGAAAGGAGGGAGGGAGGGAAGGAAAGGAGGGAGGGAGGGAAGGAAAGGAGGGAGGGAAGGAAAGGAGGGAGGGAAGGAGGGAGGGAAGGAAAGGAGGGAGGGAGGGAGGGAGGGAGGATGAGAGGGAGAGCAACATGAAAAAAAAAATCCCATTTTCTTGGAGCAGGATTTGACCTGTAATCGAAAAAACAAAAAAGAAGACAGTCCTCACCTTAAGCCCACTGAAGCACTCTCAGAATTCTGGCGGCCCCAGACGACCAGGGAATGTGTGAGCGATAGTCTAGACTCCTCTTGGTCTGGAAAAGTGGCCTCTGCTCCCCACTGGTGGTCCTATTTGCACACCCACATTGGAGAATCTTCCCTCTGCGCTTGGCTGCAGAGGAAATGTGACCCTGGGTGGCCGAGTCTCTGCCAAGCTTTATCTGGGAGGGGAGATGTGACCACTTCATAAATCCACACGGAACAAGCATGTTTTCTGCTGGAGCAGGAGATCTTCACTGGCCTTTTTTTCTGTCATCAATCTTGCTTCCTCTTTGAAGGAGAGGGCCCATTACTCACGTCCTGACAGAGTCGAAAGAGAGAAGGAAGGGCCGCGGAGAAGAAGAGAGACCTAATGGGGCAGGTGCAGCCTCTGAGAATCGGGGGCGGAGTTGGAGAGGGGGCACAGGTGTGGGAAGGGGAGACTGACACAGCCGGCTCTCTGGAGGAGCTCACCCTGCTGGCTTAGCTGAGTTTAAGGGGGAATCTGCTCCTGGGGAGAGGGAATAGGAAGCAGAAGGGGATTCATCACCAGCACAGACACACAGCTGCGTCTGCAGCTCCTTCAGACCATCAGAACCTCTTTGGTTCAGGAGCGGCAACACGGGGGTCAGACCCAAGTCTCCATCTTGCCCTGGCTTCTGACTCTGGGCACCCACTCCCCCATATAGGCTCACATTGTTCGTTTGTTAAGTGAAGGGCCTGACCCGGATGCTTCCTGGATTCCCTCATGTTGTCAAATTTGACCTTGGACTGTTCTGCTTTGCCTTCCATTTCCTGCCTGTGGAACAGGGGGATGCCCAAGCTTGGGCTGTTTTGCCATTTACCTCCTTTGGTGAAATTCTGACACTCTGAGAATCCCTAGGAAACTCCTGAGTCCTGTGAATTTCATTGCAGTTGATGCAAAGAGATATGACGTCCAACAGGAGGACACAGCATCTCAGAGGATTAGCCACCAGGAATCCTAGTGGCTGAGGATAAGCACTCCTCCTTTACAGGGTAACCTCGAGGGAACCAGGTACCTTCTAAGACTCAGTTATACTCACCTGCAAAGCAGGGAAAATAATGCCTGCACAGCTTACCTATTGGGACAGCATTTGAGATAGCTGCTATGGAAGCATTTTTTTTTAACATAGAACAAAGCTCGCATATATGATACATAATTGTACACACGAGTGTGATACATGCACATACAACACATACACATGCAGGGCGATGTGATTCCAGCAGTCCCTGGACTTCAAAAATGGAAATGAAATAAGAGTGTGTCTGGGAAGGGAGGAGGCCAGGTCTTGGGGAAGAAACTGCCAGTCTGTCTTCCCTCCAGGACAACAGCTGAATCCCAGAGCCTCATCAGACAGGCCCTCCATGTCTCAGTAAAACTAAACTGACAAGCATGACCCCTCCTGCGCCGTTCACCTTATTGAAGCTGTCTGGTAGGTGAGACATTTATTAACATGGATGGACTGCCTACTGAGAGGGCCCTGCTGCTGGGCTCAGCAGAGCGAATTCCGTCCCCAGATGCAATAAGTCTCCACTTCAATGTGGAATGTGATCGTGTCCTCCTTGCTGAAGGAAGGTCATGCTTTTGACATGAGGATTGTTGATCCACAGGGTGGAGGAGCTCCAAGTGCAAACTCCAGCACCAGGAGGCACGTCGTTCCACAATTCTGGACTGGTCACTTCAAAACTCAGTTTCCCACTCTAGAAACTGGATAAAAACTGTTCAAGGAAGAAATAAGGACAGGGAGGGAGAGCAGTAAAATAATCACTGATATGGTTTGGCTGTATCCCCACCCATATCTCATCTGGAATTCCAACGTGTTGTGGGAGGGACCCCGTATGAGATAATTGAATCATGGGGGTGGTTTCCCCCACACTGTTCTCGTGGTAGTGAATAAGTCTCAAGAGATCTGATGGTTTTATAAAGGGAAACTCCTTTTACTTGGCATTGATTCTCTTGTCTGCCACCATGTGAGATGTGCCTTTCACTTTCTCCATGATCGTGAGGCCTCCCCAGCCACATGGAATTGTAAGTCCAATAAATCTCTTTCCTTTGTAAATTGCCTAGTCTCAGGTATGTCTTTATCAGCAGTGAGAAAACAGACTAATACAATCACTGACTGCATCATTCCATTAGAATGCTGGATGGGTCACAAACCAGTTCTCTACACTAAGCACCCAGCACACATACCTATATTTAAGGTAAAACGTTCGGGAAAAATCCCAGGGCCAGCTTAAGCCACAAGGCATACATCTTAGCTGTCTATTGCTAATGTCCAAATGACCCCAAACCTTAACAGCTTGAAATAACAAACATTTAGCATCTCATAGTTTCCGTGGGTCAGGAATCTGGGTGCAGTGTAGTGGGGTCCTCTGCCCCTGTGAACCTCACAGGCTGCAGTCATCTCAAGGCACAGCTGGGGTGGGATCAGGGTGGGTGAGCTTCCAAGCCCACTCACATGGCTGTTGGATGGAGGGCCTCGGATCCTCCCTGGCTGTTAGCCTGATGCTCCATCAGTTCCTATCACGTGGGCTTCTCCACTGCAACTCACAACCCTTTAATCGACTTTCCTTCAAACAAGGGAGGGTGATGGTTAATTTGATGTGTCAACTTGGCTGGGCCATGGTGCTCAGACATTTGGTCAAAGCATTATGCTGGATGTTTCTGTGAAGGTGTTTTTTGAATGAGATTAACATTTACCTTGGCAGACTTTGAGTAAAGCAGATGACTTGCCACAGTGTGAGTGGGCCTCGCCCAATCAGTGGAAGGCCTGCATAGAACAAAGATTGCCCTCCTCTGAGAAAGAGGGAGTCCTGGCAGCAAACTGTGTTCATGCTGTAACCACAAGTCCTGCAGGGGTCTCCAGCTTGCTGGCCTCCCCCATCAGATTTTGAACTCACCAGACCTCTATAATCACATGTGCCAATTCCTTAAAATAAATCAATCTCTCTCTCTCTCCATTTCTGTCTGTCTGTCTTTGTTACCTCTGTCTCTGTATATCTCTGTGTCTCTCTGCTTCTGTCTCTGTTTGTCTCTCTGTGTCTCTTTGTGTGTCCATCTGTTTCACTCTGTCTCTCCATGTCTTTCTCTGTCTCTGTTCCTGTCTCTGTGTGTCTTTCTGCATCTCTCTCTGTCTCTGTCTCTTTGCCTCTCTGTCTCAATCCCTCTGTCTCTCTTTGTTACTTTCTGTATGTGTCTCTCTCTATGGTCTCTCTGTCTCTGTCTGTCCCTCTTTCTCTTGTTACTTTCTCTGTGTCTCTCTGTCTCTGTCTGTGTCTCTCTGTGTCTCTTTCTGTTTCTGTTTCCCTCCCTCTCTCTCTCTATCTCATACATACCCCATATTAATCCTGTTTCTCTGCGAGCCCTGACTGATACAATGAGAGTGAGAGAGGCACAGCCTTTGTGTAGCCTGACCTTGGAAGTGCCACCCCACCACTTGGCCACTTTCTATTTGTTAGGAGTTGCTGGCTCCAGCCCACACTCAGAAGGTGGGGTTTACCAAAGTAGGTGGGGAATCACTAGAAGCCAGTATCAGGGGAAGAACTAAAATTCTTGTGAAACCTGTCAGTTACATGATCTTGGGGCAAGTGATTTAGCCCCATCAGTCTTGTGTTCTCATCTCATCTCAGAGGGCTTTAGTACCTCCTCCTGGCACGTGTTGTGAAGTAGGAAGAATGCATGAAATACAACTCAATAAATGTGTATGACAATGAGGAGTTAAGCACTTAGGATCTTCTGCTGCTTTATAGAGCTAGCTGCATCCTTGAAGATGAATGTGTTTGGCCTGGTCACATTGGCGTGAGGACACGGAGGCTCAGGAAGGCAGAGCAACTTGCCAAAGGTTGATTTTCTCATTTATTCCCCAACTGCCCCCTCTGTCAACTTTCCCAGTCCTCAGAGTTCTGCAGCAACTGAAATCTCCTTCCAGACTAAGCCCATAACAACAATGCCCAGAGAGGCAAAGTCTGCTTTGTAAAAATTATTTTTTTTTCTTTTGAGATTGAGTCTGTCTCTGTTGCCCAGGTTAGAGTGCAGTGGCACGATTTCGGCTCATTGCAACCTCCGCCTCCTGGATTCAAGCGATTCTCCTGCCTCAGCCTCCTGAGTAGGTGGGACTACAGGTGCCCACCACCATGCCTGGCTAATTTTTGTATTTTTACTAGAGACAGAGTTTCACCATGTTGGCCAAGCTGGTCTCAAACTCCTGACCTCAGGTGATCAGCCTGCCTAGGCCTCCCAAAGTGCTGAGATTATAGGCATGAGCCACTGCACCCAGTCAAAAATTATTTTCTTTTAATGGGTTTTTTTTTTTTTCGGAGCACTTATTTGCCAAGTCATCTACCTGGTATTGGCGTGGTCTATCTAAAAAGGTAACATTTCAACTAGAACCTGAAGGGTAAAAAGTAGGAGTTAGGGGAAGAAAGTCCATGCTGAAGAAAGCTTGGGCCGCCCCCAGTCCAGGGGGAGCATGCATCTCCCCAAGGTCCACGGAAATGGTCTTAATAAAGCTAGAAGTGAATTCATGGTTACCAAACCCAAGGGCACCACTGCATTTGACTGCTCTGTATCCGTTTCACCTGAAGTGCCCTGAGACTTGACATCCTCTGCCTCTTTATTCTCCATGACACCCATCTCTGCTGGCTCTGCTCCTACATCTTCGAACCCCCTCCTTGGACTCACTCACAGTCTGCTTTGCCTGCATGATGTCCTCTGAATGTCTGTCTCTTCTGCTCACTTAACAAAGCCTCCTGGTCAAATCTTGTGATGATGAAGCCCAGCCCTATGTCTCCAGGACTCATGTCTCCTCTGTCCTCAGACTTGGATATCTGCCTAACTGGCTGTTATCATGTCTTCTGGGTACCGCGAAAGCCCCTCAAACTCAGCAGCCAAAATGGACCACAATTTCTACTTTCTAGGGCCCACATATGGACCCTTCTCTTTTATATCCAGAGCCAGTGACACTTGGGCCACCATGTCAGAAACCTGGAAGTCAGCTAATTCTCTTCTCTCTTCCATAATTGATCAATCAATAAGCCCTATTGATATTGCTTCCTGAATGTGCCTTGAATTGGTCCTTTTTTCCCCATCCCTGCTGCTATTTCAGGCTCTTGTCATTTCATGCCTGGACTTTGCAATAGCCTTTTTTTTTTTTTTTTTTTTTTTTGAGATAGGGTCTCACTCTGTCGTCCAGGCTGGAGTGCAGTGGCACAATCATAACTCACTGCAGCCTCAACCTCCCAGGCTCAAGTGATCCTCCTACCTCACCCTCCTGAGTAGCTGGGACCATAGGTGTGTGCCATCATACCTGGCTATTTTTTCTTTGTTAGAGACAGGGTCTCCCTATGTTTGAGACCAGGCTAGTCTCAAACTCCTGGCCTCAAGTGATCTTCCCACCTCAGCCTCCCAAAGTGTTAGGATCATAGGCATAAGCCACCATGCATTGCCCCAATAGACTTCTAATGGTCCCAGTTTCTCCACCTCCTACTCCTCTTTCAAAGTCATCTTCCATACTACAACCAGAGCATGGTATTTAAAGTACACCTCTGACCATTTCAATCCTCAGTGCAAAACCCATCCAATAAACCTCAAGCTTCTTAATAAAAGATGCAGGATCCCTTCATGACCAAATCCTGCTTACTATTCGTATCCTTCATAGCCCGCTTCTTCTACCTTTCCCTTGATATTCCAAGATAAAGTGCTTGTTGTTCTCTCAACACATTGTCCTGTTTCTCATTTTATACAAGTTGTTTCCTTGCTGAAATATTATTGTTCTCTATACCCACTCCATCTTCCACTCTTCTTTCTTCTTTTCATCTAGGTTACTCCTATTCATTCTTTAAGAACCAACAGATATTACCAGTTCCAAAACGCCCTCCAGGATTGCCTTTATTATTGTATTTACTATGATTTATTAAAACCATCTGTTTAAATGTCAGTCTCCCCACTAGACTGTAAGCTCGTCAATATCAGGCCCCATATGTATGTCTCAGAGCCCACCACATGGCTGGAACAAAATAATGTTCCATAAATACTGGTTCAACTGAATTCTCAAAATTTTCCTTCCATGTTACTTTAGCTCTACATCAAGAACAACAAAAACTGAGGATTTTGAGAGTGATGTTTTGGCCTTGAAAACAATCTCTGTGCAAAGCATCAAGTGACATCTAAAGTCTGTGCCAGTAGGGACATCAAGGTTTGGCTTGAGGAGGCATTATGGGTCTCTCCACCCTGAGCATTTAATGTCTGTGTGCAATTGACAAAGACCTAAAAACATTTTCACATTTTTTTTGCCATCATATTTCTATATCTATTTCATCTGAGGCTTTTTCCTCTTTTCTTTTTCTTCTCCTTGGCTAGATCAAAAGCTTCCAGAGGTCAAAAATAGTGCCTTATGTTTCTCTTCTAGCCATCTAAGCATCAAGCACAAGTAATTCAATAAGTGTCCATTATAAACAAATACACAATATGACCAATAGTGTTCAGCACTGTTGACAGCTATAAAGCAGATCAGGGGATAAGTAGTGATGGGGCGAGGTGAGGGGTTAGGGCTGCCATCTACATGTGGTGGCTTCTCTGATATGGTGGCATTGGAGCAGAGACCTGCAGGAAGTGTCAGAGTAGGTGAGTCATGAATGTATATGTAAAGTTGCTGTGTTAAAGAAAAGATGGCCCAAACACTTTGAATACTCCTCCCATTGAGAAGGGGTGTCTATGTCCCCTCCCCTTGAATCTGGGAGAGCTATGTAACTGTTTTGATTAATAGAGTATGGTGGAATTAATGTTTTGTCAGTTTCTGGGTCCAGGCATTAAGAGAATAGCATCTTCCACTTCTTTTCTATTGGATGCCTGCTCTTGGTACCCAGCTGCCATATTGTAAGGAAGCTCAAGCAGCCCTTGGAAGAGGCCTATGTGAACAGAAACTGAAGATGCAGGTAAATGACCCAGCTGAGCTCCCAGCTGACAGCCAGCACCAACTTTCTGTGAAGCCTAGTTGAGCCACCCCAGCTGATAGCTTGTGGAGCAAAGACCAGCCATCTCTGCCCACTTCTGCAAAGTTTTCTGATTCATGAACAAAATAAATGCTTGTTGCTATTTTAAGATACTAAGTGATGAGATGATTTGTAATACAGCAATAGATAACTGCGATGGAAGCTTTTCTGATAGAAGACTGTAAAGGCAAAGACCTTAACTCAGGATAATGTTTGAAATGTTCTAGAGAGAGAAAGGGGGCTAGTGTGATCGACCAGAGAATATAAGCAGCAGAGCAGTAGGAGGTGAGGTCAAAGAGGTCACTAGTGACAAGGTCTTGAAGGACACTGCAAGACATGACAAGGACATCCGTTTTATTATGAGTCATATGGAAAACACTGGGAAGCGTTACATGAAAGAGTAATATGATCTGGCTCATATTTTAACATTCTCAGCACATGAAGCTGAATTATTCTTCAGTGGCTGAATTATTCAATGGCTACCTATTAAATAAATACTTAAGTTCATGGTTCTTGATCCTGGCTGCACATTGGAATCAAAGGGGACTTAACTAAGAAAATGAAATAATAATTCTTGGGATCCACCTCAGAACAATTGAATCCAGTCTTTGGGAATGGGCCAAGGCATTGATTTAAAACAAAAACAAAAGCAAAACAATCAAAACCAAAAAAAAAAAAAAAAAAACACAACTTTCCCAATGATTAAGTGTGTAGTCAGAGTTGAGATCCATTGTCTAGAGCGGGGGTTGGCAAACTACAACCCATGGGCTAAATGGCCCATCATCCAATTTTATAAAGCCTCATTGAAACAGAGCTACACTCACTCACTTACATTTTGTCTAAGGCAACTTTCCTGATGCAATGCCAGAGCTGAGTAGTTGCAACAACCACATAATCTGCAAAGCCTAAAACATTAACTATCTGGCTCTTTCCAGAAAACATATGCCTGCCTGGCCTACAGCAGTAGTTCTTAAATCACCGGGGAACTTTGTAAAAATGCAAAAGCCCAGGCCCTCTCCTACTTCCATGAGCCTGGGCCTCTGAGTCTTTATTAGCTCCCTGGGGTGAGTCTGCTGCACACCAAAGTTGGAGAACTCCTGTCCTGACTGATGAGGAAGACCAGAGAAACCCCAACCAAGGCTGAGTGTGAGTGAAAACTGAGCTGTGCTTCTGTCTGGATGTCCTTTTGTCTCTCATTATGTCAGCCTTTCCCCTCAGGGAGCTGCAGATTCAAACAGGCTTCTCTGCCCAAACTGACAAATTGAAATGTCACAAGAACCATTTCAGTTGGTCTTGAAAGCATGGGAAATCACAGCATCTGCATGTTCATAGGCAGCATACCTGGCCACAGTCAGGCCCTTCAAGGCGATGTAGACAACATGCAAAAGCTGGTTATGTTCTTGGGCAGTATCTATGAGGTCCATACCTTAGTCCCCACAGCTGCCTCTCATGTGGTGTCTTGCTCATGGGAACAGCTCCTAACACATAATTGCTTTAGTATAGTCGCACTTGGCCATGCCCATGCATCATTAGAACCTGTATGGAGCCTAAAATAAATAAACAATAATCTGATGCTTGGTCTACACTCCTGGGGATTCTAATTTAGTAGGTCTGAGGTGGGATCTAGTTAGATGGCCGTTATGCAGTCACCTTAGCTGGGATTATTGTAGGCTCTAGAACCTAAAGCAGTGACTTCCAAACTTGGACATGCATCAGAAACCCTGGAGGGCTCGTTAAAAACACAGTTTGCTGGGTCCCACCCTAGAGTTTCTGGGAGTTCTGTGTGGAACCCAAGCAAATGCCTTTCCAGCAAGTTCCCAGGTGATACTGAGGCTGCTGCTCTGGGGAGAAGATACTGAGAACCACTATTTTAGTGCATAGGGAGGTGCTACCATGAAAGGTACTTCAACAGGCTAAGAAGCTTGGGCTTGATTCAGGGTATTTGGATCCTATTGTTAAACCATTGGCAAGTCTATGCAGATCTCAGTTTTGTTGTGGATAGTTACCAAGTCCATAGGCTGATAGTCAGATAATTCCTCCTGGAAGGTACTGCGGAAGGACAAAGGATGATGAATAAAGAATGAATAAAACAAAGCCTGAGGAAACAAAGCATTTCAAAATGGAAATTATTCAAAACTCCTTTAAAACCCACCACCAGTGAGAACCTGAAAGCATAATTATATAACTCATGAATATAATTAGGTACTTCCCTTCTCTCTCCACCCACTTCTCCTAAGGCTTTGGGTCTGGGAGAAGTAGGAGGGGGTCCTGAGAGTCCCAGAACTCACAACATAATATCCTGCCTTCTTCTGTTCTTATAAACTTCCTCAAAAAATAGTACTTGGATCTGGCTGGAGCCAAACCCCAGAGCTCCCTGTCCATCAATTAATATTTATGGGGCATTCACAATGAGCTAAGCAGGCATATAAAAGACAACAGTACCTGCAGACTGTTATTAAGCCAAAGAAGAACAAGCACCTGGCCTTCCTTCTCACAAGGTGTTGGCAGCTGGATGGTTGTGTCTGGGTCAAAATGAACATTCAGCCACTCAGCCCAGAAACATCTCTTGAACACTCACTCTGTTGCAGACACTCCCCTAAGCACTGGAGAGATGGCAATGAACAAAACAGACACCCTGCCCCAACAGAAGGGAGAGGTGAGAGGTTCTAAACAGCTTGTGGACAAGGTCTGGTGGTAGATATGTACACTAGTGGAGCCCCAATCTGGTGACCGGGTCAGCCAGTCCGTTCAAAGGCTGTCTGTTCATTTCATTTGTCCCTTCTCATAAACTACTACTGGGAATTAGACATCTGACATGTGAAAGCCTATGAGTGATGGGGTCCAAGTTTAGAAACATTAAATGCATTGCCGCCAAGGACGACTCAGATGCTGGTTGGATTTCCAAGTATCTTGCCTAAATAAGATTTTCACTCTGAAGCTGTTTGGAGCCAAAGCATCCAAAACTCTCCAGAGCATCTTCTCTCCCCAGCAGTCCTGCTCGCCAGAACTTATGTGTCAGTTCAGAGGCTACCTTGACCCTTGCTGGAATCTTGGAGTTCTCCAAGACGGCTTGGAGTTCTCCAAGATGTTCTCCAAGTTCTCAAAGGTGGCTTCTTAACTCCTCCAAAAAGGAAATGTGGTTTTCCAGTGTATAGAGTGCCCTTTTTGAAAGGTGGCTTAGATACTAGGGAACCCAGATCCCCAGATCTGAGCATGACTGTTGGCCACAACAGAAGTGCCCCTGATCAGGGCCCTGCGACTCTAAGGTGCATGGAGGCAGGTGCCATTTTTCTTGTGCATTGTAGCAACCCCAGCACATAGCACAGGACCTGGAGCTCAATGGGCTGGTGAAGGAATGAATCAGAAACACTTTATGGAATTTGAAGTCCCATGGAACTCTGGCCAAGAAATCTCACCACCCTCAAGCTCCTCATGTTAACCTCACCAAGGACACAATGCACTCCCATTGGAGCATGGAGGTCAGACATGAGGTGGAGGTGGTAGGAGCTGAGAATCTAAATGAAGACCATGGAACAGGAGAACCGGCCTCTGGAAGACCTAGATAGCTGCCCCACGAGGGAGGAAGGAGAGAAATGAGTTGTGGGCTAGAGAAAAAACACTGAGCTCTACATCCCTCCCTCCTCCAACCCCACTCCCACACAATAGTTAAATGGGGAGAATAGGAGTCAATTCTGAAAGAAAGGAATTTAAAATTATTCCCTTCCAAGACAATGGACCTGGGAAAAATGGAGATTATGAGTGCTGAGCCAAGATTGAGCCCCATATTTGAGGTAAGGAGCACGAAGTCATGAAATATAAAAGAAATAGAATATCCAGTGTCTGTGTTCAGTATTGTTGTGGTATGATAGAAGAATGTTTTAAGCATGCATAGCATGTTAGCAAAAACATGTTAGCTTTAATGCAATTCATTATATGCCTATAATATAAGTAAGCAAACCTAATATACATTCTTCAGGAAAGCAAGAATCAGAAAATAAGATAAGTTTGACTGGGTGTGGTGGCTCACGCCTGGAATCCCAGCACTTTGGGAGGCCAAGGTGGGTGGATCACTTGAGGTCTAGAGTTTGAGACCACCCTGGCCAACATGGTGAAAACCCATCTCTACTAAAAATACAAAAATCAGCCGGGTGTGGTGGTGCATACCTGTAATCCCAGCTACTGGGGAGGCTGAGGCAGGAGAATCACTTGAACCAGGGAGGCAGAGGTTGCAGTGAGTGGAGATCGTGCTGCTGTACTCTGGCCTGGGTGACAGAGTGAGACTCCTTCTCAAAAAAAAAGAAGAGAAAACAAGACAAGTTTATGTTTTCACTGTGTGGAATATGCTTTGTTCTTCTATACCTCGAGATATTTGCACGTGCTTTTCTCTCTGCCTGAAATGCCAAAACTTCTTTTCCTGAAAAACTCCTATTCAACTTTCAAAACTTAATTTTCATTTCATTTCTTACCTCCAAAAATAACTACTTTCCCTCATGGATTACCATAGCACCCTTACCCTCTACCATCATTGAAAATATGAGTTAACATAGTGGTTGAGCTTGTTACCCATTCTTCTACCCTTCTTGACTCTGAGTTCCTGAAGACCACGGTCCTGCCCTCTTCAAATTTGTCTCTTCGGGGCCTGTCATGAAGTCTTCAATACATGATTTTTGGATAAAAAAAATTCTTAAAGGGCCATTACATGATATGTCAGATTTGAACATCCAGTGGGGATGGGGGTATGTCTGTATGGGGAAAACCGAGTTGCTATACAGAGTTGAAAATTGCTCCCTGGGTCAGAGCTTCCAAGCAATGGGAAAGGGGGAAGACCATATGTCAACATCAGCTAAGAGCTACCCCATCATTCAGGAGGCCCTCTCAGGAAGCATGGAGGTTCACAGGCAATTGGAGACTTGTTTTTTTTTTTGTTTTTTTTTTTAATCAAATAAGCACTTGGTGGAGTATTCAAAGATCAGCAGGTCCCAACTTGAACTTCCTAAAGAAGTCATGGCCATATACCCTAGATTTGGTACAAGAATGTGGGCAGTGAAACCAGGATTCAGTTTGCCCCTTGATGACAGACCCATCAAATCCACTGGAGCTCCAGTCTTGGCAAGGCCTCCAAAACTCTATGGGGATAAACTGCCCCCTCCATCCCACTGCCGGGTGTCTGAGAGTTGCTATTTGAGAAAATGGTAAGCAAAATGAAATAAGTGTGGTATTTACCACTGTTAATTAACAGCAAGGTGTTCATGAGTAATGTTGTGGTATTAAGGGTGTGGAGCAGTTTTTCATATTGACTCGCTCCTTTGCAGGGTTATAAACTCCAGGAGAGATGTTCCCTCCTGGCTGAAACTTGGCAGCTGGCCTGGGGTTCTTCTTGTGGCTGGTGTAGGACATGCCCACTCATCAGCCTGTTGAGATCTGCCTCCCTTTCTACCATAGTCACTGCTGGGGCCATGAGCTTCTGGAAAATGTCTTATTATAAGCTACTCATGCTGTGACACTGGCATTTAAAGTCCCTAAAACAACGAATTAAAGAGTGAGCCTTACATGCTCTAGAAACATCCAAGTTCAAATGAAGGCACCCAAAAAGCCAACAGGAGATTGTCTATGAAGCGAACAAGGCTGTCTTTGTACAGCAGGTGGGTGCAAAAGTGTTAAACCCAGAGCCAATCTGTAATTCTCCTGGATCAGTAGTCAACATTTTTAGCAAAGATCCCCAGAGGGTTGCAATATGCTTTATTTTGCTTCAGATGAGAAGATTTATCAGGGAGTGAGTTGCGGGGTGGTGCATCTTTTATTTTGGATTAAATTTATGACACACTCTGGCTTCTCATTCTTTGAGTAATTGAAACATCCCACTATGTTTTACACTTTTCACTTTCTATGTTTTTTCACACAAAAAAATCATTTTAATTTTTCTCCCCCATCAATAACTCTCTGAAGGAGACAAGGGGGGTATTGTTACTCCAATTTTGCAGATAAAGAAATCAAGGTTTAGAGAATTCAGATGACCTTCCTAGATTCATATGACAGTGCCCAGTTTCAAACTCACATCTTCTGACACCAAGCCCAGTGCTCAGATTTTCCACCCTAATGTCTTCTATAAAAAATAAGAGTCAGCATTTTTCTCCCACCTGGTCCCACATCCTGCAAAGCTGACTGGCAAGCAGGTTGATGGCAATGTGTTATGACTTCCCCTCTTGGAAAGGAAGTGTTCTCAATGAGCGGTGATTCTCTTCTGCTTAAATTTAGAGAAGCTTGGTTCAGATTGGCTTGGATTTCTGATGGCTAGGGATCCAAGATGAAGGGTCATTCTCAACTCTCTTAATCAGAATTTTGATCAGAGAAAAAAAGAACACAAGAGAGGAGACAACTCTGAGGATCACGACTAGACCCTTATCTCCCAATCAGACAAAGGCAACACTAGCACAACCTCCTCAAAGACAATGATATGGTACAAGGAACCAACAAATTGGTAACCTGGAGATTTTAATTAGTGAGTTGAGAACTAGACCCAACAGGAACTCCTCCCTAGAAATTCTTCCTGTTCCAACCACCTGGCAGGAACCTTCATTCCTATCTGGAAATGTTTTCAAGAAAGCTGGCAATAACCAGTTCAACCAGTCCCATCCTCTAAGACGAAGGGAAGTAACTCTTGGAAAAGTGACTGAAGCCCAGCTGACGACTGCTGCAGGGCCCAGAGACCCACGGAAAAGGGAAAGGACATTGGTCACAGCTGCCTTCGATGTCTTTGTAAATCTTGGCGGAACCATGCAGAAACAAAAGACCAAGAAAGACACCCCATTTTCAAACCTGGAGATTGAACGGCTACTCATTATTATCCACCTGAACAGAATTGCACTAAGAGTGCATAAAGAGATATTTTATTTCCTTTAGAGATGAACACAATATGCTTTATTTTGCCATTGCTTTCCCTTCCTACCTAAGGCAATTTGGCTTACATTTACGTGTTGTGTATTCCTCAATCTCATATTACCTGTGGAATGGAAAAGAGAAGTGATGAGAAAAGAACACAGCCTGAATATGAAGGACACAGCATGGACATATCATGCATACATGATCTGTACGGGACATGGTCCTTGGTTCTGTCTCAGAGCCCTAGCTCACCAATGAGGGGAAGCAATCCTGGAATTCATTTTTATGTCTCCTGCATCCAGGAAATCTCTCGACCACTGCTGGTCTTCAAGTTCCTCCTCCTGACCTGTCTCCCACTCCTCATCTTCCTTATCAATGGTTGCCTCCAATATGGATCCCACACTTTTTTTCTCAGTGAAGCCACCCTTCCCCTCACTCCCTACTTATTTTGTGCCTTGCAATCTTAGCATCCTGCTGAGTGCTAATGAAGCGTCTTATCCACATGTGTCTGAAAACTCTGGAGAAAGTGAGTCCTAAGAGTAGGGAAGCTGGTGGGAGCTCAAGTTTATGTTAAACCCTCTTTAGTAGGGTT
The DNA here is from genome assembly GCF_028885655.2 of Pongo abelii. Taxonomy (NCBI): domain Eukaryota; kingdom Metazoa; phylum Chordata; class Mammalia; order Primates; family Hominidae; genus Pongo; species Pongo abelii. The sequence continues at coordinate 87,628,201 of NC_072004.2, forward strand.
ATGCAGCTGATTTGCTTACCAGTTTCCTAAGAAGCAAGCCTTCTTCACCAAAGCAAGCATCACTGTTACTTTCTTAGAGATGGCCCAACTAGTCTTATATGCATGTTCCTCCTGTTCACATGGTGTAGAATTTGTCCCTTTTCAAAACAATAACCCTGGGCTGAGTGTGGTAGTGTGTGCCTATAATCCCAGCACTTTGGGAGGCTGAGGCAGGAGGACTGCTTGAGCCCAGGAGTTCAAGACCAGCAAGGGCAACATAGCAAGACCTCATCTCTATTAAAAGTTTAAAAAAAAAAAATTAACTGGGTGTCTTGGCGTGCACTTGTGGTCTCAGCTACTTGGGAGACTGAGGCAGGAGGATCACTTGAGCCCTAGAGATGGAGGCTGCAGTGAGCTCTGATTGTACCACTGCCCTCCAGCCTGGGTGAGAGAGTGAGCCTGTTTACAAAAAAAAAAAAAAGACCAAACAAACCTGGAATTTGTGTTCTAAAATGTATGTGATTCCTTTCAGAGACTTCCTTATATAATAACAGTATAGTATGAACAGATGTAACTTATCCACTGGGGGTGGGTAGTGACAGTTACAATTAGATAATGCTGATGACCTAATCTCTCCCTAGTTTATCCCACTGCAAACTGATAATTGAGAGGTGGCTTTTCAGAGTCTTTATTTCTGTGAACAAAGCTTACCTTGAACTTCTCATGATGACATGAAATAGAAGTAAAAGTAACAACTAAAAGAGCCCTGGAAGTTCCCCTATTGTGTGATATGTTACATTGCTGCAAAGTGACAACAAGCAAGAGGTAAGCGTTTTATCAGAAAAGGCTGGGCTGGCTACTCACATCACTCGATGGAAAAATTGGTCTTTTCTGCAGAGGATGAATACTCTTCTCAACTGAGCTCACAGATGTGGAAGAGTTGTGCATTTAACCAAAAAAAGTGGGGGGTGGGGAAGTTCACTTAGCCCGCCAGATTATTCAAATAAACCCTGTGATTAGCGGGCAGCTGATCATTCTCACATCTTTAAACAGGTATGAATAGGTTACCCAAAATAAAACCACAAAATAGTATCACCAAAGGGGAAACGCATGGGAGTTTAATACACCCTTGGAAGAACTTCACCAACAAAGCAATGCTTGCAGGGCAAAGAACTATCCCATCATTCACATGATTTATTTATTATTCGAAAGTCTTTTCACATCTCTTTTTTTTTTTTTTTTTTTTTTTTTTGAGATGGAGTCTCACTCTTTCACCCAGGCTGGAGTGCAGTGGGTTGATCTTAGCTCACTGCAACCTCCACCTCCTGGGTTCAAGTGATTCTCCCTGCTTTGGCCTCCCAAGTAGCTGTGACTACAGGCACCTACCACCACACTCAGCTAATTTTTATATTTTTAGTAGAGACAGGGTTTCGCCATGTTGGCCAGGCTGGTCTTGAACTCCTCACCTCAGGTGATCCACCCGCCTTGGCCTCCCAAAGTGCTGGGGTTACAGGTGTGAGCCACCACACGTAGCCCACATCTCTTACTTTTCTTTTTAACTTTACAATCTGTGAGATTCATGGTGACAGTATTATTAGTTGTGTGATTCGAGTGATAAAGTGAACAGCAAGTGTGATTCTTTCATGGTCACATAACCTAATTGAGGATATGTCCACAATTGTAATCCACATCACTTGGGTTTGTTTTCTCTTCTCAGAACATAAAGTTCTATTTAGCTCATGCCATTTTGGCCACTCCTCCTCCAAGTAAAAGAAGCACCTTTCCCAAGCTATACTAAGAGAAATAATAACCTGGAAGTGCCTTGGCCTCCTGACCTTAAGGCACCCTTGTAGATGTTGACAAGCATTTGCCAGGATAAATGAAAAGGAGAGGGTGCCCATCTCCTCCTCTTCTCTTTTCATGTCCTGTGGTTATTATTCTGCAGTGCAGGTATTTCAGCCCCTGCTGTACCAGGCAACAGGATTAGACAGGTTAGTGGAGCATCAGATTTCAGACTGTTAACTTTTTCACTTTTCTTCTCTGCACATAGGCTTGAGAACTGACACCAAGACAGGAAGAGGGAAAGTGATAGAGGCAAAACGGAAGATTAAAAGCTGATAGACAACTCAGAGAGCTAGAGGGGGAGTCAGAAAGTATGAAGGCAGAGACCTCAAGGGATCTGATGCAGTTAATCAAATAGTATGACCTTGTAGCTATGTCAGTGTCTGACCTGGGGGACTGTGAAGGAGGGAGGAGAGGAGAGATTTAGATAGAAACCACACATGAGGAGAGTAAAAGGAAAGTAAGTCTTATTAAAAGTGGGAGAGCCAGTACTAGCTGTTGAAACTTATGCGGCCCATTTCTTGGATGAGAAATATTTAGCATTTATTGAGCTAATGACCTGTGTAATTAAGCTCCAATGAGTTAAGCTTAAGCTGTAGCAGGAAGAGAGCAGAGGAAATGTACCAAGAAAGGTGCTTCACCAAAAGCGAAGTTGATTAAAAATGAGATCAAATGATCCAAGAGTGCATTAGAAGAGAGAACTCTAAGTCTGTTTATTATCCAGATGAAAGGCTGAGATAGACTCCTGATAGCCCTCTTAAACATTAGATTCCACAATTGCCATGAGTAGTAGATGGCCCTCAAGCAGTCATTGGTCCTATGGTAAGGTCATGCTAAAAGCTGAAAGGACCTGCTGATGGTCAAGTTCAATTTCTTCAGTATCATGAGGAAGAAGGGCACTGATATGGTTTGGATTTTTGTCCCCACCCAAATCTCATGTCCAGTTGTAATCCCCAGTTTTGGCGGAGGGAACTGGTGAGAGGCATGGATCTTGGGGGCGGTTTCCTCCTAGCCTTTCTCATTATAGTGAGTTCTCATGAGATCTGATTGTTTAAAAGTGTGTAGCACCTCCCCCTTTGCTCTCTTCCTCCTGCTCTTGCCATGAAAGACATGCCAGCTTCCCCTTCACCTTCCACCATGATTGTAAGTTTCCTGAGGCCTCCCCAGAAGCAAAAGCCTGTGCAGCCTGAAAAACCATGAATGAATTAAACCTCTTTTCTTTATAGATTACCCAGTCTCAGGTAGCTCTTTATAGCAATGCAAGAATGGACTTATATAGGCACCAAATTTGGGTGATACACTGGGTTTAGTTCCTGAATCTCTCTTTCACTTGCAGTGTGACCCTTGGGCAAACCATTTAAGCTTTCTGAGCCCAATTTCTCCATTGCGTATGACACAGATACTGATGCTCAATGTGAGCATCATACCTATGGAATGTGAGCAAAATTACTCAGTGCCAGAAGGTACTTTGTAAATGTTGGCAGTATTCAGCTGAGAATGCTGAGACCCAGGAGGTGAAATGATGCTCAAATGGTTACTTAACTAGTCAAGACCAGAACATGGGTCTCATGGCTAACGTTCCTTCCTAGTTGAGAATATAGTTTCAGGTGCAACATTATAAGTGTTATAGTGTGGTGATTTGTTGAGACACTCCCATTTGCCCTTTGGATTGAGCAGTGAACAAACCCCAACTCCATTGCCAACTCATTTTCTTCCCACTTATCCTGAGAGTGCAGAAGAACAGTGCTTGCCCCAGAAATCAATATGGCAGCTTGCCCCAGAAATCAATAGGGCTGCTTCCCAGTGTCCTTTGGGAACCCTCTATTCCACTCTAACAGCAAGCGGGCAGTAATAGGTAGCACAAAAATCCATAGCCCCTAGGCTACCAGGGTCAGAACAGAAATCTGCAGGGGTGCAGACAACCACTGTGAGCCTGAGGAGTTGGCAACATCTTAAGAAGAGTATTAGACCAGTCACATGCACTTAGTCTTTCTTCTTAAGCTCCTCAGAAGACTGTCTGGTATCACCCAGAAGCCAGCTAAGCCATAAATTCACCCACTGGGTGAGCCCTAGCAACCTGTCTAATCCTGCTGGGAAACAGTACATCCGGCCCTTGACAGCACTCTCATGACTGCTTGCTGAGAAGCGGTATTTTAAATAAAGAGAGAAAAAAAAAAAACACCCTATTGTTTTACTCTGGTAATTGATAGCAAGTTTCTCATGAGTAATTTTATAGCACTCAGGGTGTGTCGGAGTTTGATTTAACTTCTCTTTACAGGAGCTTCAAACCTGCAGTACAAACATGGTTTTGAATGGGATGAAACATGCTTCAAAGATCCATATATATATAGACATTTCCTATTTCTATGGTCCACATATTAGAGGCCTTTCTCTCCACTGCTTCTCTAAATGTCCCTTTCATATATTTGAGATCCTGAAAGATCTCAACGAATTTTGGTTCTAGCATGTATGTATCTATTTAATACATGTATTCTGGCAATTGTATTTTATTTTTATTATACTTTAAGTTCTGGGGTACATGCGCAGAAAGTGCAGTTTTGTTACATAGGTATACACGTGCCGTGCTGGTTTGCTGCACCCATCAACCTGTCAGCTACATTAGGTGTTTCTCGTAACGTTATCCCTCCCCTAGCCCCCCACCCCCCGAGAGGCCCCGGTGTGTGATGTTCCCCTCTCTGTGTCCATGTGTTATCATTGTCCAACTCCCACTTATAAGTGAGAACATGCAGTGTTTGGTTTTCTGTTCTTGTGATAGTTTGCTGAGAACGATGGTTTCCAGCTTTATCCATGTCCCTGCAAAGGACATGAACTCATTCTTTTTTATGGCTGCATAGTATTCCATGGTGTATATGTGCCCCATTTTCTTTATCCAGTCTATTATCGATGGACATTTGGGTTGGTTCCAAGTCTTTGCTATTGTGAGTAGTGCCACAATAAACATACGTGTGCATGTGTCTTTATAGTAGAATGATTTATAATCCTTTGGGTATATACCCAGTAATGGGATTGCTGGGTCAAATGGTATTTCTAGTTCTATTTCCTTGAGGAAATGCCACACTGTCTCCCACAACGGTTGAACTAATTTACTTTATAGCAACCACAGTGGGATTCCCAAAGTGCAATCTAAAAATTGGTTCCTCAAAATATTATTTTAAAAAGGATGGGGAGGAGCTTCTGCAGAACTAGTTTTAGCAAATTTACAATATACATTAGTGTGGTGAATGCTCTGAGAAGTCCTGCAGAAGACAGCCAAGCTCATCACTAATTTGAACACAAAATTTCCCAAAGTAAGTAGAAGACAGAATTTTTCTATGGGAAATTGCATACACACAAACACATTCTACCATTTTTGACTTTTTTTTTTTTTTTTTGAGATGGAGTCTTGCTCTGTCGCCCAGGCTAGAGTGCAGTGGTGCAATCTCGGCTCACTACAAGCTCCGCCTCCCAGGTTCATGCCATTCTGCTGCCTCAGCCTCCCGAGTAGCTGGGACTACAGGCGCCCGCCACCACACCTGGCTAATTTTTTGTATTTTTAGTAGAGATGGGGTTTCACCATGTTATTCAAGAGGGTCTCGATCTCCTGACCTCGTGATCCACCTGCCTCGGCCTTCCAAAGTGCTGGGATTACAGGCGTGAGCCACCGTGCCCGGCCTACCACTTTTTAATTTAACAGTGATATCTGATCCTACAGAGCTAGGATCTTGAGGAACACGTTTTGAGAAACACTGCGTTATAAGAGAAGGAAGGAAGTACAGTCAGTGTTCAGGAGTAAACCCTATTCTACTTTATTCTTGCCTTTGTACCCCAATTATTCAATCAACAAACATTTATTAAGTATTCAATATGAATAATGGGCAATGGAAGATGCAAAGATAAATCAGATGTGAAGAAACATGATAACAGCATTTTCAAAAAGAATGTGATGGATGGGCCTTTTAAAGATCTTGTTTGACCACCTCTGCTATTTAAATAAGAAAACAGGGATTGAGGTAAATTAAGTGGTTGGTCTCTGAACATAGAACACCATACAACTCTTCCAGTTTGAAGTCCCTTAAGTAGAATGTAAGCATGGACTCCAATAAACGTTTGGCCTAGAGAAGAAAAAATGGTTCTATATATAAGTGCCATGAGCCAAATGTATCTGCAAATATTCCCAAAGTGGGGTATTTCAAATCCCATGATTTTCAGGGAAGGGCAGAAATGAGGACTGCATATTTCGGGGAAAGACACCAAAGAGGAAATTTGATGAGCCAGATGTCCTGCATTGAAGAGGACATTGAGTTAGATACTCAAACCTGGTCTCTGGGCCAAGAGGAAAACAGGCCTCTGGTTGCAGCATTCAATCTACTTGGTAACTGCCACTACTTGGTACGGCCATGGGAATGCCCTAGAGTTGACAAGAGACACTGTCCTTGATCTCTCACAGTGGACACTCAGTGGTTTCACAGATTCACAGCCGAGCTCTTCATGGCTTCATTTATTTACTTCATTGCTTTTGATGAGTTGCTTATATCTTAAGTAGGGATTATTCATTTAGTAATGGGATTTTTCTTCTCTCCAGCCCTGGGAGAGCTTCTTCATCCTCAGAGCTTTCATTTATGGCCGATGGACTGGTGGTTCCCATATTTATAAGTCAAGTTCTAAACTTTTGTTCAAGCTTCATCCCTCATACCCCAGCTGCCTGTTGGGTGGTTTTCATTAGTCCCTAAACATTCCTCTGAACCTTAATATATCCAGGTTGTCTTCTCTCAAACCAGCTTCCCCTCTCAATATCCCTATATCAGTCCATGAAGCCATTTTACATTTTTTTCATTCCCTCATTCCCATATTCTTGGGCACTCAGTTTTGAAAGCATGGAACTTTTTCCCCTCTCCTTTTCACTTCTCGTAGCAATAAGTAACTAAGACATGCCCTTTTTCTTTGAAATGTTTATCTATTCTTTTCTTTCCCTTTCTATTTGCTACCAATATAGATGAAATAGATTTTACCACTTCTGGTTGAATTTACAATCGTCTAACTCCAAGGCCCTAGTCATTCCCTCTTCCAATCCATCCATATGATTTCTATACCAGGCTGTGCCACTTCAGTTGTTTTGTTGAAAACAAAACAACAAAACAAAACAAAAACAGATGCTCTGGTCACTGTATTTCAATAAATTCTCTCTGACATGGTCAGAAACTATGACCCATTTGCTCTTAGTGGCCACTCAAAGCAAGTAAGTCTCTGCAATCACAGCATGTTCTGGGTTCATCCACAATCTCCTCATCAGCCACAGTAGCCCCATCTGTTTCCTGCCTACCACGTGCCAGCTATCTGCTCAGTGCCCGTTACAACACTATTTTTTTGTTTGTTTTTTTCCCAGGCTGAAGTGCAGTGGTGCAAACACGGCTCACTGCAGCCTCAACCTCCTGGGCTCAAGCAATACTCCTGCCTCCGCCTCCTAAGTAGCTGGGACCACACCAGGCTAATTTCTGTATTTTTATAAAGACAGGTTCTCGCTATGTGACCCAGGGTAGTCTTGGACTCCTGGGCTCAAGCAATTCTCCTACCTCGGCCTCCCAAAGTGCTGGTATTACAGGTGTGAGCTATTGCACCCAGCCAATACAACACTATTAAGTGTCTATCACTATACGCTTTTCATGGAAAAGAAATCTTCCATTGACATCTAAAATCCTTATCAAAAAGTGATTTCCACCTTCCCCATTAATATGAGGTACAAATAACATTCAATGTGCCTTAAAATCTGTTTGGATATATATCATTGCCTATATATATTTGAACATTAATGGAAATAATCATATAATTTGGAAAACAGAGAAGTGAAATGCATGTCTCTTTTAGACAAAATTGGAGGTAGCAAGTACAGAAAAACATGAAAAGGGCTTTAAAAAAAGGTGGTGGCAGGGAGGTAGGCACTGCCTGTTTAAGACGTGGGCACTACCCATTAGTATGTTAGAGCCTGTTGTTAATGGAAAACTCACAATCAATAAAGTGGTTTTGCCTAATTTTGCATTTCGAAAAAAAGTATTAGAGACTCCCCTAAGCCAGGCTGTTTCAGCAGGGCACTATCAAACTCTGCACTCTCTCCACAGAGTAGAGTTTTTGGACCCCTCCCCAGTTTACTCCAACAAGGCTGTCCACCTTCCCATTGGCCCTGCTGAGCCCTGCAAATCACACTAGGTGCACCTGCCCCCAGCCCACCAGCCCAAGAACCACAAACCCAGCTGAGGGGATGAGTGGGATTACTGCAAATAAAGTAAAGATAATCCCAGGCAAGAACTTTTTATCCAGGAAAAGACTCCATCAAATCATCCTCACAGCTCCTCACAATCTCCTCTTAATAACTTGCATGCTGGAATGTTACAAAGATTAAACCTGTTGAGGAATGTGATGCTTTGTAGCCCCGGCATGGAGTGCTTTGAGCCAGGGGAGGTGGGGCAGGTGGAGGGCGGTGGGTAGCAAAGAAGAAAAGAGGAGAAGAAAGCAAGACAAAAGAGAGTATACTCTGCAATCATTCTGCTAAAAGCCTTTGTTCAGCCGGCACATTATTTGGTGATCTAGACGAGGCATAATAAGGCACTTTATCTGCACAGTTTATTGTGTGTGTGTGTCATAGGTCTACGTGTATATTACTGACTGTAAAATATATATAATATGTGCCAAGAGAGAGAAGAGAGAGTGTAAACGATCTGACTTAGTGAGCATTTGCTTTGTCGGAGGCAAGCTGGTCTTCTGCACCAAAATTGTGATTCTCATGTTAAACCAAGCAGTGATATTTGAGAAAAGGCCATTTCATAAAGTCCAAATAATTTTAAGATAATAATAAATGGCTGTACTAATTCCTGTCTTCAAGAGCCTGGACAAAGAGCAGTAATAAGACTCTACTGGACATCAAGCATAGAGTTTATTTTCTGGAAGTTCAATGGGTAGCAGAGAGATGGGGCAAGACAACGCCCAGATTAGTATTGAAATGTGACATTACTGCATGTTTACTTCCTGCTTGCAGACCTGCTGGAGCAAACTTTTATGTTTTCTGAAACATGTTCTTTGTTAATTAAATATTCACAGAGAGTCTTCCACAGTAGAATAAGGTTTGAGTTAGACAAACTTGAGTTTAACTTTTGTCTCTGCCCCTTTGAGTCATGTGAACCTCTCTGACTCTCAGTTAATTCACTTGTAAAATGGAAGAGCAATACCTACCGTGGAGGTTTTGTGAAAAGTGGAGATAATGTATGCACCCAACACACTGCACATGGTAGGACCAATGGTTTATTATTTACAAGTATGCAGTTGGAGAGTGATTTTGTCCAAGCCTCCAAGATAATCCTTTCTACCTACTGCAAAAGAGATGGGATGGAACCATGCCAAGGGGATGAGTTGCTGAAGGGTATTAGCTCTCTCTGATTGCCTTTGGGAAGCCATCTTAACCCCCTGTAGTACCCATGAAAGAAAGAAAATGAATTCTTATCAATCAAACTATTACAGAGCCCCAGGGGTATATTATATCTTAGTAATATAATTCCTTTAAAGGGGGATTTGCCAGGTGGCATCAAAATTAGTTAATTTATACTTCCGTAAGGAAAATGGGGAGAAAATAGGAAGCATCCTCAGGATCATCAATTGCCTCTGATCATTATTGTTTGCAGTATATTGTGTAGAGGCCTAGATTTATGTACGACCGAGTCTGTGCTCTCTCACTGACCATCTGAGTCACTTCCTGGTCACCCTAAGTTGAATCTCTACAGCCATTCATTTATCTAAGCATTCATTCATTCACTCACATAGCAACTGTTTTTTGTTTTTGTTTGTTTGTTTGAAGAATACCACTGGAGGTTATGATGTGTACAAAGAAGTGAAAGGAGGGAATATCTGCCTGGAGCCCACCTGTATTAGTCTGTTCTCACACCGCTAATAAAGACATACCCAAGACAGGGTAATTTGTAAAGAAGAAGAGGTTTAATGGACTTGCAGTTCCACATGGCTGGGGAGGCCTCACAGTCATGGCAGAAGGTGCCTTCACTTTCTGCAAAGACACATCTTACATGGAGGCAGGGAAGAGATCATGTGCAGGGGAACTTTCCTTTACAAAACCATCAGATCTCATGAGACTTATTCACTATGAGAACAGTACAGGAAAACCCATCTCCATGATTCAATTGCCTCCCACCAGGTCCCTCCCATGACATGTGGGGATTATGGGAGCTACAATTCAAGATGAGATTTGGGTGGAGACACAGACAAACCATATCACCACCCTTAAAACAATAATAGACAATTTTGACAAGTCTTATAAATCTTATCCTACACAGTCATTGTTGCCTTCAGCCATTTGGACATCCGTGAAAAATCATCAAAGACAGGAGTAGACAGAGGGATGTGAAATGCACCTTTTTCTTAAGCAGCATTGGCGGTACTAAGAGGATAAAAAACAACAAAAACAAAAGATCAAAAACAAAGGAAGCTTCCTGTTTAATACATGGTCATTGCCTTCAAGAGATATTTTATTTAGTTGCGAAAACCGGGCATATGTACATAATCACTTAAAGTAGCAATTAAGAAAAGTCAAAGTACTTTTCTTTCAACTTTTCTGGAGGTTCAAAAATTTTCTTTAAAAAATCACAAACCGCATGTATTAATTTTATCATCAGTGTCTCAAATAGAGTGTGTATTAATAAAAGAGTTCAAAGCAAGGAATGGTTCTCGCAAACTGGAACAGATAGGAAGTTCTCTGTGAAAGAAAAGAACTTGGGTTTTTTGAGGTAATATATTGATTATCATGATTATTGGTAAGATAAGTAACTTTCCTTTCTGAAGTATATATGCTATTCCAAACATTGGGGTATGTACTTAATCCAAACTGCCCCATGTGATCCTCACAATAACCTTGCAATATGAGTTTTGTTACTCCATTTTGCAGAGAAGAAAACTGAGGCTCAAAGATGTTTTGTGAGTTCAAGGTCTCACAGCAAGTTGTGGGTGGTAAAGCTGGGATCTGAACCTGGTTCTGTGTGACTCCAAGGTCAGTGTTCATTCAACTCTGTGAAAACGTCTCTCTGACAAGTTTCTTAGAGATTTAGATAAGATATCAGGCAAGGGAGGCAAGTATGCACCATAGCACAGTGACAAAAATATCCATAGCCTGTGAGGAAAAATAGTTGACTGTAGCAGTGGTTATTGGTTGTTCCCAATACCCTTTGTCACCTTCTTGCTTTAGTAATAAAACCCTGAATCTCAGCCAGATACAAACATGGCCAACCACAGTTCAAAAAAAGAAAGAAATTTCCCAGCCTCCTTTGCACCTGGATGTGGTCATGTGACTACATTTTGGCCAATGAGATCCAAATGGAAGCCATATCTACAATTTCCAGAAAATGTTCTTAAAGGGAAGGACTGTGTCCTTCTTCACTCCTGCCCCACTTCTTGTTGGCTGTACTGTGGATTTGATAACTGGATCTGAATTGGCCAATCATGAAGGTGATCTTGGGAATGGAGGTCACCCAAAGTAGACCAACAGGAAAGCAAGAGCCTGGGTCTCTGAGCCTTTGGTGGAGCAGAACTGGCATTGCTGTCCTGGGCTGCCTATACCTGGTTTTTAAAACAAGAGTGAAATAAGCTTCTGTGCAATTTAAGTCGCTGTTATTTTGGATTATACTGTTACTGGCAATTGAACCTAATCCTAATTAACACATAGTTTATGTTGACTTAAGTCAAGAGTTTTCATAGGTATCAGTGGGAAAAACAGGTTGGGAAGACATGGAAATCATGGAGAACTTCTCAAGTCAAATTAAGGCCTGTGTCACCTATTTTGTAGGCTTTCTGAGTAGACCAATATAATGCAAGTGGCATTTCCAGAATACTTAGGCTGTGTGGTATAGAGTATCACAGTCTGGAGAGTGGATGAAGGAGTGAAAGCATTTGACAAACTACTCCAATAAGCCAGGTGTGAGGTGTTCAGGGTCTCACAAAGGAAGCAGGACTGGGTGGTCAAGATTTGAAGCTGTAGCACTTGGATATTAAGTCAGTTGTGAGGGTTGGAATACAAGGTAGTCAAAAGTAATTGAAATTTCTCCCTGAAGAGGCATGGGACATTGGCAAAAGCTAAGAAAGCAAAAGGTGAATGGAATATCAAAGAGGGACACAGACTTCTATTTTAGACTTGTGGAGCTAGAGATCATGCCACTACATCTAGAGAGATACAGCCAGGATATACATGCCTGTAGCTTGTTAAATGCAAAGCTTAAAAATACAAGTTTAGACAGTGGTAAGCATACAGGAGAGGGTTGAAATCCTGACACTAGATGAGTTTCCCAGAGAATATGATATAGGAATAAGACCCATTTGTAAGCATAAAAAAAGAAAAGAGGCAGCAGAGACAGAGAAGTGGTGATTAGGAGGAAGAAGGTAAATCAGTATGGTATATCATCCTAGGGTCCAAGGAAAGAGCTTTCATCAACTGTGGTATGTGCCAGAAAAGAAGAAAAATAAATAAGAAAATGTTTGAGTTTGGCACTGAAGAAGTAGGTCATTGTTGACCATTGGGTGACAATATCACTACAAGGTGGGGAGCGGGAAGCCTAGCTTCAGAAGATTGAAGAATGAATGTCTTATAGGGGAAGGGAGGTACATTTGAGAAACTTGAGTGTGAACTGAAAACATTCAAAAGTAGCTAGAAGATCAGCATAAGAAGACAATAGTGTCACTGTCTTTAATGGAATAGGACGGTCCTCTATAGGTTAGTTGGTAGAGATATAAACTGGAGGAAGCCACCCCTCTAAGCCATCATATCTCCAGGAGTCAATGAAGATACTATCTACCATGTGGGATCACTGCAAAAATAATGTGGTAGGAAGATACACAGCACAGAGCATGGCAGGTAGTAATGACCCACTAAGCATCTATTATTTTTTGTTGCCTTCAGATTATTTTTCCTGATATATGCTGTTTTTTTATACCAATCTAATTGCCCCTCAAGTGAGTGTCCCTGTGTTTGTGGACATTAGATGAGAGCTCAAGGTAAGCCCATCCCAACATTTATTTTTTTAAGTCCCTTGGGATCCCAGAGAGTCTCAGATTGTACAGTAGCATTTTAGACCTATCAGGGAGGAAGAAAATGCTCAAAAGTAGTGATTTGAATAGTTTCTATTGGTCTACAGAACCCACAGAGCATACGATGGGCCTCCCAAGTTACAGAAATACTAAAAGCAATAGCTAGACCATATGCTAAGCCAACACAATAATCAGATCATGTACTAAGCCAGTACTATAACCAGACAATTGTATTGTGCTAATACAATAGCCAAACCATGTGCTAAGCCAATACAATAGCCAGACCATGTGCTAAGCCAGTACAGGCTTTATTTCATTTAACCCATCCCATGACGTTAGTAGAATTTCACACATGAGAAATTTGAGGCTCAGAAGGGCTTAACAGTTGTCATTTGCTGCAGTTCTCATGTGAGGGAGAGGAGGGTTTTCAGCTCATCTATGTCTGGAACTCATGTGATCTGCCACCACTCTCTAGGCCTCTTTCTGCTTCAGTGTTTTTGAGACCGAGAAATTGACCTAGCACTCTGGAGTACTTCCATGAGCACTCAACCAGGAGGCAAAAAAAAACAACTAAAATCAGCCCTGACTCAGACTGGGGAAGGAAGGTCGCAGGATGACAGTGATACTAGCACAGCTAGGGTCAATGGTAGCCAGAGTAAGAAGAATGAGCCTGTTTCCAAACAGGGAGGGTGAAGAGGTGCCCAGTGGCCCAAGGGCAGAAGACAGATCACGGGCCTGTCACCCCCTTTACCCCAAAGCACTCAGATACAAAATTGGGACCAGACCCATGGGCCACAGCTTGAACCTCCAGCCTGGCAAACCCCAACACATTTCTTGACTTTCCCAGTGCCCCCTTCAGCCACATAAAGCCACTACTTCATGGAGACAAAGAGAGAGCTCCAGCCTTCACACAACCACAGTAATTGTAGAGGTGGCCGGCCCCCCAAGTGACTCCACCCAGCTCAGACACCTCAGAACTGCTACTCTGTAAAGCACACCCAAAGACTGTTACCTCTCTAAATGAGGTGAGCTCAAGATGAAAGACCAAGGCGATCATTTTAGACGGGCTTATGCGTAATTACGCATTCATCAGTCAGAGCTTTAATTACCCGAGATAAAGGTACCATTAGTGTTTCGGGGAAAACTGGCTCCAGCAAAATGCATTTCTTTTGTCTCCAAGCCAGTGACAACTAACTGTTATCCTTGGAAGGGCTTAGCAGACAGACTCCAACCTAAGCCATAAAAGGCGATGCCACTGAGCAAGCTGCAGCATTCGTGGGAGATGTGGCGCAGTCTGGAAAGCCCACAAGAGCTCCGGAGACAATGGCACATCTCCCTGAGTGAGAGTCACATCGGGGACAGAGAAATAGAGGACCAAAATGAAGGGGACTGGGGAAACTTAGGAGCCTCACTTAGAGTATCACCTTGCAACTCCCTGGCATGAAATGCAAGATCTCAGGTTCCACCCACACCTACTAAATCAGAATCTGTATCTTCACGTGACCCCCCCAGGTGGTTCACATGTGCGTTAAAATGTGAGACACATTGCTTTCAGGGGCTCCGTACCCAAGGACAAGATCCCTGCTGTTCGTTATTTCAAACAAAGAGCTGGAGTTTGCTCATCTCTCCTATTTATCTGTGTGTGTTACAGAGGAAAAACTGGAGGCAGAAATGTGTGCAGTGGGGGGGAGGAGTGTTTTTCTTTTCTTCTTTTTTTCAACATCTGGCAGTAGAAATAGCTTTTCCCTTCCAGTGTTGCTTTAAAAGGTAAACATCATTGAATGGGGGCAAAGTGGGGCGGAAATAAGACCATAAAACACACACAATGTCAAATTGAAATGATTAACAAAGCTGAGAGGCACGGCATCCCCTGGTGTGGTGTGAGATGCGACAGACAGGTCAGGGCAAACGCTAGTGAATCCGTTTCAGTACCTCCCGCCTAAGGGCTGGGACAGGCAGCAACAGAGAGAAAACCATTTCACAATGAGAAGAGGAAACTGGCAAGAAAGAAACCTCCAAAGAGGGGGGACAAAGTGGAAGGAATCATATGGGGAGAGAAATTCTTTGGGTGGTGAGGTTTTAGGTGTGGTGGGCTGTGACAGTGGTATCCAGCTCTGAACCACAAGATTGGATTTGCAGCCATAACTCCCAGGCATCCAACCCAGAGCTCTGAATAATTAACCAAAGTTCTGAGGTCTGAGGATGGATTTGGCTTTTAATCCCAATGCTGCCACTTAGTAGAAATGTAAATTTGGAGGCGATATAAATTTTCTCTTTGAGGCTTGATGCTCATCTGCGAGATGAGGATAATTCCATCAATGTCAGGGTTGGAAAGATAAATGAGATAGTGCATTTTAAACCTAAGCAGGATGCCTGGTATGTACCACATGCTTAAAATGACAGTTATTATCACTTATTATTTTCCTACCAAGTACTCTCAGCATTATTC
Organism: Pongo abelii; assembly: GCF_028885655.2. Taxonomy (NCBI): domain Eukaryota; kingdom Metazoa; phylum Chordata; class Mammalia; order Primates; family Hominidae; genus Pongo; species Pongo abelii. The sequence goes on from NC_072004.2 coordinate 87,643,538, forward strand.
CTTTTCCAGCAAATTTCTTCTTTCAGCCTTGACCTTAATTGGTGGTCTGAAACAGGGATAGGAAGTGATTAAATGATTTTATAAGCACCATCCCCCACTTTCTTAGCTCTCCCAAAGTATGATCACTTAGCCCATTCATTCATTCATTTTTTTTTCAACAATATTCTGAGCTTACTGCATGTCAGGCATATGAACCATGTAAATTACACTTAGTATCTAAGCACCTGTTAGTATCTAAGCGCCAATGGAAGAGGGCGCATTATGAAAATGCACAAAACCAGGTGAAAATCTAGCATCCTCTTGATCATATGCACCTGCATTTTCTATGACCTGGCTCTGGAGAAGTGCAGGATGAGGTTTGAGCCAATTCTCTGGGCCTCCTGGAATGAATCTATGGGCTCAGAAATGACCCCAGTGCTAAGTGAGTAGCTCTGCAATTACTGTGTCCCACAAAGCATTTCCTGCCTACTGTGTCCCTGCACTGCATATGGTGTCAGATGAGGGACACAGGGCCAGTGAAGCCAAGCTCAGTTACTCCTCAAGTGGCCTCTTGGCACTGCTGTGTGGTCTGCATCCAAGTCCAGATTATCCACCAGACAGGCTCATGCCCTTTCTCCCAACAGTGGTAGAATAAGGAAGCAGGTGAATCTGCACAATTTCACCTCGTAGGAGGCAGAAAGGGTGGCAGGAAAGGCCTCAAGAGCAATGGCCAGTGGCTAATGAATTCTTAGTGGCCTTTGTCAGAGACTGCTGACACCGTAAGGAGCCCTGCAGAAGCGTTGAAGTGTAGTCATCAATCAGTAGGCTCTGAGATCAGACAAAACTGGATGTAAATCCCAATTTGGCCTTTTACAAGGTATGGCCCCTGGCAAGTTGTTCAGTCTCTCTACACTGCAGTTTCCTTGCCTGTGAAATGGGGATCCTATTAGTAGCTACTTTTGTATCATTCAGGGTTTAGGTAGGAACTGATGGCACCCTTATATTGGGTAACTTCAGGAGAGTTTAATAAAGGAACTACTTACAAATGAGTGGGCAAGATGTTGAGAATTAGAAGGGAACAGTGCAGTACCCTAGGACCAGAAACAGTGGGGACTATCATTATCCAGGCCTGAAGGGGCAAGATCTTAGAGGAAGAATGATGCAGCTCCACAGTAGCTGTGAACTCTGGCGAGATGCAGCCAGCACAAGGTCATCCTGAAAGATGGGGTTCGGGGAATGAAATATCCTTACCTCACTTTCCTCCCCTCACTGTCATTGGCTGAACCCCACCGGAAGCCCAAGGGCAACGCAGCCTCTTGATAGTGTCCCGACAGCCCAGCTTCCTGGGACACAGAGCAGGGGAAAATGCACTTGCTTGGCTAGCCTGCTAGAATCCCAGAGCATCTGGGGTCTGGCTGGCTTACGCTCTTGATTTCAACCTAATGATGCTTGCATCTTGCACCGAAGTGCTCTTTTGGAAAGGCTTACCTCGAAATGACCCTCTGGGCAATCATAACTCCCTCCAGATCATTCAGCAGCTGCCCTAACCCAGGATTCTAATTCTTCTGAAAAAGAGAAATCACTCCACCAGGATCCAACTTTCCCTTCAGATCCCCCTGAATGCCCGGTACTAACCCAGGACCTAGCAATGTGTTTAATTAATCTTCCGAGATCATGAATCTCTTCTGGACCCAGAGTGTTTTATTTGGAAACTTGATTTAATTACATTTTACTTTGACTTTCTCAGGGACCTCCATGAACCATCCATGAAATTCCCCAGAGGATACTGTTTGTTATTATCAGCTCCCTCTGCTCTTGGCCTCCACTACCACTGGCAGTCTATAAACTACACTGCACCTGGCTGTAAACCACCACCCACTTCATCCCCAGAAGGAAAAACAGCAATGGATTGCAAAAATCTTGGCATCATTTGTAAACTCCCTGTAGCGCTTATTCATATTCAAATCATTTCATCCAGGGCTCATCTAATGGGCAAAATAGAGGAGACGAAACAATTCGCATTAGGGTCAACCTCAGAGACCACCAGAACCAGTAATCCCCAGGGAGAGTCACCAACACATCTGACTAGGTAAGACTGCCTAACCTCCAGACGGCCTACTAGCTTCTTCAACAAGTGAACAAGCAGCTCTTCTCCTGGGAGCATCTGGGCTGAGTTTATCAGCAACTGATGTTTTAATGCACTGGTGAAAAGTGCAATTTGAACATAAGAGAGCTACAATTTGGTCTCAGGAGCAAATTCAAACATAAGCATGCATGCTTTAAATGGATGCTCAAGCTTCAGGACGCCTTGCATGTCAGACCTGGCCTTATAAACATTTCTATAAACCTGAGCTTTATGATGAGTTTCCCCAGTTCTTTTCCTAAACAAACACCAAAGGTACCCCTTAGTACTTCTCCCCTGGCTTTTGACCTTTCGGGACACCAAGTTGTGGCTAGGACCCGAAGCCACAGAGGCAGTACCAGAGTGGTTCCTCCCAGGAACCATGGAGGCTTTCTCGGCCTCAGTTTCCACATTTGTATAATTGAGTCAACAAGATGGCCTATCTCATAAAGAGGCTGTGAGGAGTGAGCATGGGAATTTACACAACATGGAGTCCAACAGATAGTAACACTCAATAAATAATAAAAACAGGCTGGGTGCAGTGGCACACGCTTGTAATCCCAGCATTTTGGGAGGCTGAGGTGGGCGGATCACCTGAGGTCAGGAGTTCAAGACCAGCCCGGCTAACATGGTGAAACCCCATCTCTACTAAAAATACAAAAATTAGCCGGGCATGGTGGCATGCGCCTGTAATCCCAGGTACTCAGGAGGCTGAGACAGGAGAATCGCTTGAACCCAGGAGGTGGAGGTTGCAGTGAGTCAAGATCGCGCCATTGCACTCCAGCCTGGGCAACAAGAGCAAAACTCCATCTCAAAAAACAAAACAAAACAAAACAAAATAAAAACAAAAAGGAAAACCTGTCCCCCGACCCTGACACCCTCTCTTTTTCCTTCTATCCCTAAAGCTAATTAAAGTAACATGTTAAACACTAGAGAGGTCTGTTTACAGGCAGTAATGAGAAACCCACAATCATGGAGGTATTTTAAGTGAAATAGGCCATTTCATCTCATTGATGGAGATGCAGGAAAGGGGGAGCTGTTGGGGAGGGTGGATATGCATAGGCCAGTTTGATCTGGGGGCTGGAATGAGAGGGAAGGCATTAAGAGCCATTTTAGTAGCTATAGGAGGATCAGATGAGATTCAGCTCAACCACTCTTAACTAGGGAGATGCTGACTCAGTTGATGAAAACTGGAAAAACTGAACAGGAAAAAATGAATCCCATCGGGCTGCCTCCTTCTTCTGCACATTGGCTGCAAGGCTAAATGCATCACAGGCTTCCAATAAATACGAACTAATCATCAAATTTAAGAGCGAAGAAATCATTGTTCTCCCCAGCCTGGCCTTTTGCCCAGCTGCTGCTCAGAGGGTGATGAGTTGCTTTTTATCTGACAGTGGATCTCCCCTTTGCCCAGAGAAACTATTAGGAACCCAACCAGCTGGAAGACTTTCTCAGCAGTGTTTGCTTGGACTGTGTTCCTCCTTTTCCAGTACAATCCTCACACCACACCCTAGGGAATCTCACCCTTGACATTTTTTTTTTTAAATAAGCAACTTGATTTGCTCCAATTTCCCTAAGGATCAAAGTAGAAAAGAGTTCACTTTTGGCTTCCAGGACCATAGTGCCAGGAATGGAGTTATATTAAAATCGGTTAGAGCCTAGGAAGGACCAGACGAGAAGGTTTTCCCTCTTCTTTATCCCCTCTCCCCACAAAAGAACAAGTGCCACTAGTTCTTTAAATGAGGAGCATCCTGGGAGTTCCATGTTGACTCAAACCTGGAGTCAGAAGGTCCTGGGCCACCTACAGTGGATTTATTCCCTCTCCATCCAGTATCCCCACAGTCTTCTTCTGGTTAGTTCCTGCTTCCTCTTCCTGTTGAGTTGCTCCCTGAATGTCAAAAATGGGGTTTATTATCAGAGCTGGCAAAGAAGTCGAGTGTCTCAAAGAAATAGGGGTCAAAATGCTTTTTAAAGGTAATTATAGAAACTCTTTGTTTCTTAGTTGTCTCTGTGCCATAGATGCTTCCAAAATATGAAAAATAGGCCAGGCGCGGTGGCTCATGCCTATAATCCCAGCACTTTGGGAGGCCGAGGTGGGAAGATCACTTGACCCCAGGAGTTCAAGACCAGCCTGGGCAAAATAGTGAGACTCCATCTCTATAAAAATAAGTAAATAAATAGCCAGGCATAGTGGCACACTCCTGTCGTCTCAGCTACTCAGGAGGCTGAGGTGGGAAGGATTGCTTGAGCCTGGGAGTTCAAGGCTGCAGTGAGCTCTGATGGTGGCACTGCCCTCGAGATGCTGTCTCCAAAAAAAAAAAAAAAGGAAAAGAAAAATAGAAGAATTCCTGACAAAAGCATTTTATTTCTAAAGAAAAAATATGACCTAAGCAATTTTAAAGACCAGGAGAAAGGGTATCCACATATCCCAAATATGCTAAGTAAATCTCAAAAGAAGAGATTGAGGCCAAAGACCTTTTTTGCTTACTCTGATTTTTCCCCAGGCCCAGTTCACTTTTTGTTTGTTCTAAGCTATGGGGACACTCAATTCCAAGCCAACCAAAGGCAGAAAAATCTGGGTAACAGAAACATTTGAAGAAGTAGAGCACTTTACAAAGAAATCATCAAGAATTTCCTCTGACAATTTCACCAAATATATTTAAAATTCACCAACTTCAAATTTTTCCTATACACATGGATTTCTGGCACCTGTCTATTGTAAATGTAAGACACACATCTATAGAAGTTGTAACTTTTCTGGCATTTTATCTTTGGAAAAGAATATCCTGTCTTGATTATACTCAATAAGAGAATTAAGTTTATATTTCAGGCCGGGCATGGTAGCTCATGCCTCTAATCCTAGCACTTCAGGAGGCCAAGGCAGGCAGATCTCTTGAGCTCAGTTCTAGACCAACCTGGGCAACGTGGCGATGAGCTCAGTTCTAGACCAACCTGGGCAACATGGCAAAACCCCATCTCTACCAAAAATACAAAAAATTAACAGAGCATGGTGGTTCATGCCTGTGGTCCCAGGAACTCAAGAGGTTGAGGTAGGAGGATCCCTTGAGTCTCGGAAGTTGAAGTTGCAGTGAGCCAAGATCATGCCACTGCACTCCAGCCTAGGTGACAGAGCGAGACCCTGTCTGAAAAAAAAAAAAGTTTATATTTCACAAACATATTACTAGTCCAGGGAGACTGTGAAGAAGTGCAGAGTGGAGAACTTGACTAGTGGAGAACTAACTCCATCAGATTCCACCAGTGTTACCTTGTGGATTCCCTTCCTAATTCCCATCTTGGTGTGGCTCACAGAACTCTGACAAGCGAGATTCTGATCCTGCTTAAAGGCCGCCTGTCCTTCTTTAGAAGAGCTCCAGAAATCCCTGAACAGGTATTCACTGGGCCAATCTTTCTGCATGTAGGCAAGTTTGATGCCTCAAGTGTGCAGCCTAGAAGTCCAAGTTAGAAAAGCAATACAATAAAATAGCCAGGAGAATCCAAGACCCCCATTGCTCTCTATATAGGCTTTTGAAGGTCTCCAGCATCAACCCCCAGAGGAGATAAGGGGCAAAGATGTCTTCTGCATCTGCTCTGGGTCTCCCTGGAGGAAGCTTATTTTAGTTTTTCAAGGCCCTACTTGGTGTGTGACTATCAGGCACTAAGTAGACAACGATTCAAATTCAGGCAAGCAAATGAAAGAAAACTTGGGTGTCACTGGATACGACCATTACCAAGAGAATCTGGGACAGACAGATGAAATCTGAATGGAGAAGGTAGACATTCAAGTTAAAGTCACAACCAGCACCCCCCATCCAGTTTACACACACACACACACACACACACACACACGTAGTTCCCTTCTCCCCTTAGCAACATAATCAGTCACATTCAACATGAATTATCAATGACATCATGTAGTTATCAATAAAACTCAAGGACCCCAGCATGCCTTCAGCTGATACCTCAGCTGAGTTTTCACTGATGAATTCAGAGCCAAATATGTACAAAGGTAAGAAATCTCCAAAAAGGAATCACTTAACCCAGCTCAGCTGTTCTTTACCTTAGGCTAGTGTGGAGAGGAAAGAAAAAAAAAGGAAGAAAGGAAGCGATCCCATAATATCCATCCTCAGGCCTCTGAGCCAGTTTACCTAAACGTTGCCATGGCAATGTGTATATAAGTCAGTCTTCACTCTGAACCACAATCTCTGAATTGACAGAGAACACCCATTTGGGTTCCAAAGTCAGGCAATAGCCAGGCAGTGCAACAGCACGTTTTTGTTCAGGTTGAAACCTGATATTCCTCACCAGCTACAGGAAATCTTGAGGATTTTTTTTTTTTTTTGGTTTTTGGTTATTCTTCTCTCTGCATCCATATTCCTCTGTTCATCTCTCCCTTACTTTTGTGGGGAGCGAGGATAAAGAAGAGGGAAAACCTTGAGGAGAAGCCTGAAGGGAAAGTAAGAGCTAGCCACACCCAGCCTGGCCCTCAGAGTTAGCCAGGAGCAGAGGGAAGAGGGAGGCTTGTCCGGGCACATGCTTCTGGGTCCTCCCTGCTTTATGGAGCTGAAATGCAGAGCGTCAGAGCTGGAGGGAAGCTCAGGCGAGAACCTGAAATCCTGGGGATGGGAAGTGACTTGTGCAAGGTCACCCAACAAATGAGCAAAAGACTCAGGACAGATTCAGTCTCTTGATTCCCAGTCCAAGGCTTTTCTACAGAAATGACCATGGACCCTCCCAGGGTTGCCTATGAAACTAACATACTTCTCACAGGAAGCACTGTGCCTGTCCCCACCAGGACGGGCTCAATGGATGTGTGATGAATGAATCAATGAATGAATGCAATATCAGAGAATCAACAACTCTTTCCTTTCAGAGTTTCTGGATTCCAAAGTTTATCCACATCAACAAAATAACCAATAGCAAAGGCTGCATCTCCAAGAGCCTAGCTTCTCCCAGGTCCCCAGATCTATCCACCTCTGCTGAGATTAAGAACTAGCAGGGCCCTCCCCAAGGAGTCACTCCTCTGCCCGTTACTAGAATTTTTATCAAGTAGCTGACAAACCAAAATATAAGCTGAGTGTGTGTCTTTGTGTGGGAGGATGGTGGCGGCAGGGTGAGGAGGGAAGCTGTTCACATATTTTGTGAGTAAAGGATGCAAATACAGCTCTTATACATCCTTCCTCCCTGTGGACCATGAAGATTTTGGACCATGAAGGTTCATTTGTAAGAGCGTCTTCTTGGATCAGCAGTGTCTTCTGTGGCTCCAGAATAGAGCCAGGTTAATTAGAACCTAACGGGGACTGAACCAATGGCATGCCTTTATCTTAAATGAAGTCAGTCAAATTACTATGCAATTGCATGCCCCATCACACACACACACACACACCCCGATGGCACCCCCAACAAGACTGCTCATCTTTAAACAGAAAAGCAATTGGAAGAAATGTGTAGGTTCTGCAGAGAGAGAAGCTGCATTTAGAAACAAAATCATCTTCTCTGGATAAGCTTGCTGCTTCCTGAGCTTTTGTAGCCAAGCCCTGCTGGCTGGCAGCTTGGTTTGTCTCCTTAGAACGGTGATGCATTGGGCTGGCTCTTGGCTTCTAGTCCTACTTGTAATTTGAAGCAAGGGTAGATGGCTGGGGTCAGACAGCAAGGAGCCTGCAGGCTTAGAGGGGAGCCTCCTTGCTTGAACAGACAACACAGGGTGTCCAGGTAGGAGGCCTATAGCTCTGCAGTGCCCTGCCTCCTGAACTGATCCTTCTGAAAGTCTAGGAGAGGGGAGAATTCAAGATTGGCCTTAGGAACTCTCTAGGGCAGAGACACATAAATGCTCAATGGCTTGATCTTCCCAGGACAACGGGAGATGTCTTATTTAAGTACCAGGGATAAGACAGATGCTGCTGTCACTTCTTGAGAATCTTGAGGGAAAAACAAGTACAGCACTTGGCCCATGATAGGTACTCCATAAACGTTTGTTGATTTAAACCAAATGTATTAGTCAGGGTTCTCCAGAGGGACAGAACTAATAGGATCTATGTCTATATGAAAGGGAGTTTATTAGGGAGAATTGGCCCACATGATCACAAGGTAAAGTCCCATGATAGGCCATATGCAAGCTGGGGAAGAGAAAAGCCAGTAGTGGCTCAGTCCAAGTTGGAAACCTTCAAAACCAGGGAAGCTGACAGTGCAGACTTCAGACTGTGATGGAAGGGCCAAGAGCCCCTGGCAAGCCACTGGTGCAAGTCCTAGAGTCCAAAAACCAAAGAACCTGGAGTCTGAGGTCCAAGGGCAGGAGGACCATCCAGCATGGGAGAAAGATGAAAGCCAGAAGATTCAGCAAGCAAGGTTATCCTGCCCTCTTCCACCTGCTTCATCCCAGCTGCACTGGCAGCCAATTGGATGGCACCCACCTGTATTGAGGGTCAGTCTTCCTCTCTCAGTCCACCAACTCAACTGTCAGTCTCCTCTAGCAACACCCTTACAGACACATCCAGAAACAACACTTCACCAGCCAACTAGGCATCCTTCAATCCAATCAAGCTGACACCTAATATTAACCATCTGATATGGTTTTTCTCTGTGTCCCCACCCAAATCTCATCCTCATGGTTTGGTTCTGTGTCCCCACCCAAATCTCATTTTCTAGCTCCCACGATTCCCACGTGTTGTGGGAGAGACCTGATAGGAGATGACCCGTGGTGGCGGGTCTTTCCTGTGCTGTTAGTGAATGGGCCTCACGAGATCTGATGGTTTTTAAAAATGGGAATTTCTCTGCACAAGCTCTGTCTTTGCCTGCCGCCACCCATGTAAGATGTGACTTGCTCCTCCTTGCCTTCTGCCATGATTCCAAGGCCTCCCCAGCCGAGTGGAATTGTAAGTCCAATAAACCTCTTTCTTTTGTAAATTGCCCAGTCTCGGGTATGTCTTTATCAGCAGCATGAAAACGGACTAATATACCATCACACCAAGGTAACCTACTCTGCCCTTTTCTGGATGATACTGTCATCATATCAAGGAGAATATAGAGTGTTAAAGGGTGAATTAAAAAGTAACTCCAGTTTGACTTTGAAATCTGTAAGTTGTTTCAGGAGATTTCCTTTGTTGATTGCTTTAGTCAGATTGATATAGGAAGCATCTGTTCAGGAAGCCACATCAATGGTTAGTAACTAGTGGAGTCCAGAAGTGGGTGGGTAGGTATCTTGGGCTGAGAAGATTTAGACAAAATTCTAGAAAAGGCAAAGCTATAGAGATAGAAAGCAGCTCAGTGGTTGCTAGGGACAGGCCAGGGGATGTGGATTGATTGCAAAGGGCACACAAGAACCTTCCAGAGTGATGGAAGAGTTCCCTATTATAAGTGTGGTGTTGGATTTGCAATACAGTGTTCAAACTCATCTAAGTTTGCATGAGATGAAGCAAACCATGCAAAGCAGGCTCATCCCTGTGTTACAGCAGGGACATGGTACCAACCAAAGGAAGTGGACCTGCTGGGTGGAACATATGTCTTCCAAGATGAGTCAGTCAGGAACAAAGCTTAGAGTGGGCTCCAAGTGTCCAGAGTCCCAAATGCCAGCCCTGAAGACAGTCAAGCCAAGGCCAAGGTGAGACCTGATTAACTCTTGACTACACTTTCAGGAGTTTGATATCTCAGACCTGCCACTTCCCATCACAGTCCAGTTGCAATAGACTTCAGGAGTGTGAACTCAACTTCACAGCTCAAGGAAACATATGTAACCATGAATTTACCTGCAGAGTTGAGTACATGTGTTTCAAAACTGATAACTGACTTGTTTTTCTGAATTCTCTGCTGATTAAAATAATCAGAGAAAGTCCACCCTCCCAAGACTTCTGGACTGGTATTCAAGAGGCTTCAGTTCGCCCCTTAAACGCTGTGTAACCTCAGGCATGTCACCGAACCTCAGTTGGAACCCTCACTACCAAGGCACTATTTGTAATCCAAGAACTGTGCTGGGTGCTGGGGACGCAAATAACTAGGACAAAGACCCTGCCCTGGAGAAATCTATAACGAAGGGCAATACCTCAACCAAGAGTTTCAGACCATGCCATCGGAGCTAAGCTAGAAGAGCACACCAGGTTTACACAGGGAATGTTTAAGGAGTCCTTACTCTTAAATAAGTTCATATCAGAGTAAAAAAAAAGTGAGCAGCTAAATATGAATTTGCATTCCAATCTTAGAAATAATATATTTTTAAAAATTATTTGAATAAAACATTTACATAGAGCCCATTCTGTTCCAGGCATTTTTTAAAGCAGTTGGAACACAGGAATTGATTTAAATCCTGACCACCCTAGGTACTAATATCATGCCTATTTTACAGATGGGAAAGCAGTTAACCCACAGTTAAGCCAGCTAGGTGACTGGATTATGCTCTAAGCCACAATCCCTGTACCTTGGTGTGCTGTAAAGCTTTCTGGGTTAGAGTACAAAATGGGCCAGGACAGCCACTGGGAAGGTAATTGAAGGTAGTCCATGCTACAGTCCCCATACCCCATAGTGGTACCCATGCCACTCTGGGCCATGTCTTTATTTGCGACAGGGTCTTGCTCTATTGCCCAGGCTGGAGTGCAGTGGCATGATCTTGGCTCACTGCAGCCTCGACCTCCTGGGCTCAAGCAATCCTCCCACCTCTCAGCCTCCCTCGTAGCTGGCACTACAGGTGCATGCCACCATGTCTGGCTAATTTTTTAATTTTTTGTAGAGATGGGGTTTTGCCATGTTACAGCCCAGGCTGGTGTTAAACTCCTGAACTCAAGCCATCCGCTCGCCTCAGCTTCCCAAAGTGCTGGAATTACAGGTGTGAGCCAACGTGCCCAGCCATGAGTCATGTCTTATAGTGTGTGCACTGAAGATATTTATTTCCATCAATAATAATAATTAAGGATAGTGGTATAATCATCAATGGATTGGTTTAATGTCAGATATGCACTGATGAAACCAGCAAAATTATAAAAAGCAACACGTTAACATGGACCAAAAATTTTGTAGTAATGAAATTTTACAATTCCAGTGAAGTAATGAAGTAGAAAAAGAGTGATTTGGAAATTTAGGATTGGGAGCCAGGCTCAAAAGGTGCAAGAAGGGGAAGGCATTCCAGGTAACAAGAATGACATGTCCTGAGGCAGGAGGTTGTCATTATCATGGGTTGTTCGTTAAAATTAGCTTTATTGAGGTATAATTTATATACAGTCAAAGCCTCCTGTTATAAATTTACAACTAGATGAGTTTGACAGCTGTGTTGCAAAACCAACACCACACTCATGATAGGGAACTTTTTCATTGCTCCAGAAGGTTCTCTTGTGCCCTTTACAGTCAATCCACATCCCTCAGCCTGTCCCTGGCAACCACTGAGCTGATTTCTGACTCTATAGTTTTGCCTTTTCTAGGATTTTGTCTAAATGGAAGCATGCAGTATGTCGTCCTTTGGGTCTGGCTTATTTATTTAGCATAAAGAGCTTTGGAGAGTCATCTATGTCATTATGTGTACCAGAAGTCTGTTTCTTTTTATTACTGAGTAGTTTTTCCCTGCATGGTCAGTTATATCACAAGCTAATGGACATTTGGGTTGTTTCCAATTTGGGGAATAAAACTGCTATGAATATTTGAGTACAAGTCTTTATGTGAATATGTTTTCATTCTCTTGAGTAAATATCAAGAACTGGGATTACTGAGTGGTATGGGAAGTGTATGTTTAATGTTATGAAAAACAGCTAAGCTGTTTTTTAAAGTGGCTTTGCCATTTTGCATTCCCACCAGCAACGTATGAGAGTTTCAATTGCTTTACATCTTTACCAACACTTGATGTTATCAGGATTTCTCATTTTTTTTTTGAGATGGAGTCTCGCTCTGTCGCCCACGCTGGAGTGCAGTGGCACAATCTCGGCTCACTGCAACCTCTGCCTCCCGGGGTCAAGCGATTCTCCTACCTCAGCCTCCCAAGTAGCTGGGATTAGAGGCACACACAACCATGCCCAGTTAATTTTTGTATTTTTTGTAGAGATGGGGTTTCACCATGTTGGCCAGGCTGGTCTCAAACTCCTGACCTCCTGATCTGCCCACCTCAGCCTCCCAAAGTGCTGGGATTACAAGCATGAGCCACAGCGCCCGGCCTAGGATTTTCCTTTTTTTAATATTAGCCCTTCTAGTGGTGTGGTATCTCAGGGATGTAAGTTGTGTTTCCTTCATGATCAATGGCTAATGAATGGTTTGGAGGGTTTTTTTCATGTGCTTATTTACCATTGGTATATTTTCTTTGGTGAATATTTTGCTATTCTTCATTGAGTTGTTTGCCTTCTCACTGAATTGTAAGAATCCTTTATGTATTCTGTATACAAGTCTTTTATCACATATGTTGCATATATATTTCTCCCAGTCCGTCACAAGTTCATTTTAAATGACAGTGAGTCTATCCGTCCAGCCAGCATCCAAAACTGAATTGACCATCTCATCTCTCAATGACCAGCCCATCACCCACTAAAAAACAAACTAATAATAATAATATTTTGATACATCAAGGAAATTCCATTATCCAAGAGAGGTCTTGACAGTCCACAACTTGGTTTCTAGTCCTGTTGTTCCAACAGAGACAGAAACACTAAGCCAAGACAAGTTTTCCTAAAGAAAAAGAGTGTTGAGAAGCAGCTAGGATTGGGCCAATCTTTGAAGGAGCGTTTTGATGATGTTCTGTTATATTTGGACATGGGGACAATGTGATTAGTAATTTGCTTCCTTCATCTTGCTCATGCCTCAGTTTCTTCATCTTTCAGCTTCGTATTAAAACAACATTCATACAGAAAAAGAATGCATAAAACATACGTGTAAAGCTTAATGAGTTTTCACAATGAGTTTTTTTTCATTTTAGTTTAATGGGGAAAGATAGTTGGTCTCTAGGGACAACATCAAGCTTCAGAGAATCCTGTACTAGGCTGTGTGTGCATGTGTGTGTGCGTGTGTATGCATGTGCGCATGTGTGCATTTGTGTGTGCATGTGTGTGCGTGTGTGTGCATGCACGTATGTGCTCATGCACATGTGCACACTGGGATTAGAGAGTAAAATATTAAAGAAACATTTGAGTAACTACAGTAAACAACTGTACATTTTAAAATAACTTAAAGAGTGTAATTGGATTGTTTGCAACTCAATGGATAAACGCTTGAGGGGATGGATACTCCATTCTTCATTATGTGCTTATTTCACATTGCATGCCCGTATCAAAACATCTGAGGTACCCCATAAATATATACACTTACTGCATATACTATATACCCACCGGAAGTAAAAATAAAAAAATAAACTGCTACCTTTACAGAAAACATCCTACATGCTTTACAATCAAAACTGCATCTAATCTTCATAACAGCCCCTAAGGTAGCTAATATTACACCCATTTGAGAGATAAGGAAATTTTATGGCTCAGAAAACCAAAATAACATCCTGGTATTACATGGCTAGAACACAGTAGAGCCAGAATTCAAACCCAATCCTGTCTGAGCTCATCACCTCTACACCATCTCTGACAATGGGGACTTATGGTCTGGCAAGGAGAACAGGCAAAACTATGCAAGGAAGGATATACATCAATGTGAAAAATATACGTGCACTAATCAATACCTTCATATCAATCTTATTTACCAGTTTTCAGATTCAAATTTCCAGCGGCCTACTGAAAATTGCCACATGGGAACAGGGAATTCTGTAGCCACCTCCAAATTAGCAAATCCAACATCATCATCCCTCCCACCTCCACCTATGCATGCACACCTCGTCTACCCTCCTCCTATATCCCTTACCTCAATCAGTGTCGTAACTGTTCAAACAAGTATCTTCGTGACTCTCCCTCTTGCTTCACACATCCAACTCCTGCTAAATCTACCTTCTAACTTCTTGCAAAATGGTTTCTGCCTCTGTCTTTCCACTGCTGTTGCCTTAGTTGAGGCCACCTGATAGTTCTCCCTACTCAAATCTCTTTATTATATAGTCAGTGTAACCCTCCAATGCACACCTAATGATGTCACTCTTCTAAAGTAAAATGTCCCTCCTTTAGAATAAATTAAAACTCCTCTATGTCAAACGTTGCATGCCTGCAATTCAATTCTAATTTATATTCTTGCACCATCTTCTACCATTACACCCTTCTCACCAATGACTCCAAACTTTTCTCCATTCCCTAAACACACCTTTCTTTTTTCCAGTTCAACAAATGTTTACCAAGTGCCCCTTTGTTTGCCTGTGTTGGGCATAGGGATGTAGAGCAAGGTTCTCAATCATGGCATGATTGACATTTTGGGTGGATCATTCCATGTTATGGGGCCATCCTGTGCATTCTAAGATGTTTAACAGCATCCCTGGCCTCTAACCACCAGATGCCAGTAGCACCTCCCTTCAAAACTGTGACAACCCAAATATCTCTAGACATTGCCCAATGTCCCTCAGAGGGCAAATTCATCCCCAGTTGTGAAGCACTGCTGTAGAGTGAGAGATGTTCCCTGTCCTCCAGGAACCCTCGGTTGGTTGGTCACAATGGGCATGTGCATCATGCAATGCAGCATAGAGCAGAAGTCCCCAGCCCCCAGGCCATGGACCGATACCATGTTACGAACCAGGTCCCACAGCAGGAGGTGAGTAGTGGGCAAGCGAGCGTTGCTGCCTGACCTCCACCTCCTGTCAGATCAGTGGTGGCATTAGATTCTCATAGGAACATGAACCCTATTGTGAACTGCACATGTGAGGGATCTAGGTTGTGTGCTCCTTATGAGAATCTAATGCCTGATGATCTGAGGTAGAACAGTTTCATCCTGAAACCATCCCACACCTCACACTCTGCCCATACTGGGTCCATGGAAAAACTCTCTTCCACAAAACCGGTTCCTGGCACCAAAAAGGTTGGGGACTGCTGGCATAGAGGTTGCTGGGAATGACTGCTCTAGACAGGTCCACTCTGAGTTAGTATCATGACCCTTCTCCTTCCTTCTTTGAGACTTTGGACAATTAAATTCAACTCTCTGAGCCTTCAGTGACTCCTGTATAAAATATGGATTCGAATTTCAACTTCAAGATCTGCTGTGTACATTATAGAACTGAATATGTGTAAACATTTGACATACTAAGAACTTGAAAGGAGGTATTTTCCCACCCTTCACCCGCACACCCTCCACATCCCCAGGACATAGCCCCAAAGTACCTTTTGTGCTTCTGCAGATGCTGTTTCTTCCCCTTCAGATTTCAGTCCCTCTCCCCTTCCCACCTGTTGATAACTCCTTTAAAATTCAGCTCCAATGTGAGCTCTGATACATTCACAGTGGCACAGAAGGGTTGAGTACCCTTTGTGGTTCGCACACACTTTGCTTACATCTCTCTTAGCATATTTGACTACCTCTTCTTCTAGGTCAAGTTAGCAAACTTTCTGTTAAGGGCCAGCAAGTAAACATTTTAGGTTTTCAGGGTACACAGTCTGGGTCACAACTATTCAACTCAGCACTGGAGGTGAAAGCAGTCATAAACAGGAAATACATGGGTGTGGCTGTGTTCCAATAAAGTTTTATTTACAAAGCCACCATCTGGCTTTGTAAATGAAAGTCTGTCTTATTAACTTTTGTGACTCCAGCCTCTTGTACAGTACCTGGTACATCCCAGATACGATTTAAAAGATTAAGAGAGCAATAGATCCACACTGATCATCATACCAGTATTAATAAAACACATAACTGTAAAATGTTTTGAGAGTATGAGAATAAGGAGCTGACTAAAGGAATAAAAACCACCCCTGATGCTAATTCAATAATTAAAGAATCATTATACACTTTCTTCTCTGGAACAGAAAACCTTTCTTCTCTGGAGCTGTGAGTCAAGGTTTAGATGTAGATGTGGCATTGCCAGAGAAAATACAGGATGCCTGAGTCTTACTATAAGAGAAATAATCCATACGGTTTTGGCATAAGTATGGCCCATGCAATCTTTGGGACATACTTAACCCTAAAAAAAATTATTGGTTGTTTATCTGAAATTCAAATTTAACTGAGTGTCTTTTACTTTTATTTGCTAAATCTGGCTACCTTGTATAGGTGTAGAGTGCTTCTGTTTTCTTCTCTCCATCTTCTCCTTGCAGAAGAGGCGTTTGGCCCCAGAAAAGATGAGAACCAGTCTGACCTGCTCATCCACCTTCCTGCTCCCCCCCCCCCCCAGGAAGAGGGCCCCCTGAAAACCACATGGCAGTTCTGTTGGAACTGGAAATTTAATTAACAAAATGCTAACATGTAATTTCAGAGGAGGAGGGAAAAAAAGCGTTATCACCAAGTTAATAAGAGAACTATTTTAATTACAGCATTTAACAAGTTATGACCAGGCCACTGCATTCTCTAGGGAAGGATTCACATCATTCAAGAATCTTAGAGCAGGGAAGGGACGTAATGGAGCTGAGGTGGAAACGCCAATACACCAATATCCTGCATGTCTCTGGAGCCATCTTTGAGTTCTCTGTCTCTGGCATTTAGAAGTCCCCAAGGAGCCGTGTTCTTTCTCTCCCATGACTCAGAGAAGAAAACTAGCTGTCCCCATCTTTCATGTAAAGTTCCAGCCAAACAGGACCTATGGAGACACATAAAACCCAAACCTGACATGCAGAGTTGGCCTTTGTCCCCACATCCTTTGGGGTGAAATGGCTGGTTTTCTTTGGCACCACAGCTCCCTCTTTCTGGGCCTTCCTGCCTACTCATCAGTCCATGCTGACATCTCTGCCTCCTTCCCACAGTGGACCAAACAGCAGAATGGACAACAGACCTTGACACAGGGTCAGAGAAAAAGAGACGGTGGCCACGCCTGAGAGTGATGGGGAGGCTGTGGCAAGTGGTGTCACAGGGTAGAAATAGCTCTGGTGGCAGAGTCAGATGGCCCTTTGCTTTTGCAAGCTAATCCCAAATCCTCCAGGGGCATCAGAGGGCCTGTTCTCAGTGACTGGGCAGTGGGCCCTATTCTTTTTCCCAACCTCAGGAGAATGAGGTTGGGCCTAGGGAGTAGAAGGAATGTGGCCCCACAGCATTAAACAAGCCAGGCCAGGATCGGGGTGGCCTTGGCTTTCCCCATCCTGCTTTTCATGACTCCCAGGCACTTTGTTCCCAAACAGAATGGGGCTTCCAGAGGGGAAAGGGTGGGCAAAGAGCTGGAAACTCAGCCTGTGAAAGTGGCCATAGAGGAGTAGAAGGCACAGGGAGACTGCCAAAAAGGAGTGGGGGGAGGCACAGAAGCTGCCACTAGGGATTTGTCTTCCCCTTCCAGTCACCAAAGGAAACTCTCCAAACGCTAATCTGAGTGGACAGTGAGTTAAAGCAAGGAGCAAGCCCTGGCTTTTGGGTAGAGGAACCTGAGGCAATCACAGTGTCATTTGGGGAGGGAAGCAAAGAGAAGACGGGGAGAAACTACAAGTGATCTTAATGCAATATAGCTCAGTCCAACAAAAATATGCCTCATTAAAATAGATTTAATAGACCAAACTGCCTACATGGTTTCCTATACTCTGGGCACTAAATTCTCACTGCAAAGACCATGTATAGTTTTCTCCATCCTTTTCTTTCCTTCTTCCTCTTCCTTTCTGGAACACATCAGGTCGAAAGCCATTAGTGTAGCTGTCCACACTAGAAGGCAGGGATGAGCCACAGTGACCCAAGTTCGGATGTCAGGCCCAAAGGGTGAGGAAGGTGTCTACACCTGGGGAAGGGCCCAGCATGGGTACTGGAGCCTGTGCAGGATGAAGAGTCATCCAGGTGGAGCAGAAGGTGACCACAGTGATGAGGGATTGGGTTATCTGCAGGGGGATTAATTAAATAAGTAAATGGACTAAAGATAACAAAAGACAAATTCCTCACTGTGGGGAAAGGAGTACCACCTGTAGGAAAGGAGAAAACGAGAATAAACCCCAGGTGCTGGACTGAAAATGAAGATAATAATGTGAACGTGAGCTTTTCAATACACATAGATAAATACGGAAATAAATATAGATGTAAATGTCAGTACGTGTATGTTCGTGTGTGTGTGTGTGTGTGTGTGTGGCATACACTTCCACATATGTCTATGCTCATGATTCTGCAGAGAGGGCCTGGGAGCGGCAACATCCCAACAGCAAACGAGCACACTTAGTTCCCAGATCTGTTTCCTATGTATTATTCTCCACTAAACGGAACCAAGGCTCCTTGGAGAAATGGCTGATTTCCAGGCTGGGGCAGGGAAAGTACAAGATGAACCTGGATCATTGTTCCATAAATCAAGGAGGTGCTCAGAAATGATGAGGACAGGCTGGGCACTGTAATCCCAGCACTTTGGGAGGCCAAGGTGGGCGAATGCCCTGAAGTCGGGAGTTCGAGACCAGCCTGACCACCATGGAGAAACCCTGTCTCTACTAAAAATACAAAATTAGCCAGGCATGGTGGCACATGCCTGTAATCCCAGCTCCTCAGGAGGCAGAGGCAGGAGAATCACTTGAGCCTGGGAGGCAGAGGTTGCGGTGAGCCGAGATCACACCATTGCACTCCAGCCTGGGCAACAGAGCAATATTCCGTCTCAAAAAAAAAAAAAAAAAAGAAAAAGAGAAATGATGAGGACACGTCAAAAAAAAAGGCACAAAAGTCAGCTCAGAGGAGGTTCTACTTGCCAAATCTGGGATAATCTGAGCAACAAAATTAATAATGAAGTAATGGCATATGGGTAATGAAGAAAATAGGAATCTTCAAGTCCACATATTGATATAAATTAATCGAAAATTGTATGAGAAACAGAACATTTTCATAGTCTCAAAATACCTCTCCACCAAAAGAAAAATGTTTACTAATGACATAGGGGAAAGGGATAACTTTATGATGGAGGACTCAGACAGGCCCACCTGTGTACCATGTGCCAGAATCTAACAAGGACACAGCATCATGTAACATCCCTGCCAAAGACGCATCCCCTAAATCTAATAATTAGGGATCATCAGACAAACTGAAATTGAGAGATATCCCAAGAATAGTTGGCCTACAGCCTTTAAAACTGTCAATGCCATGAAAGTCAAGGAAAGACTGAGAAACTGTTATGGTTCAAATCAAACATGATGAATAAATGACAACTGGATCTTTTTGCTACAAAAGACGTTATTGGAACAATGGGTGAAGGTGATTGAGCTCTGAATATTAAGTGGCAATAAGTTATCAAAGTTAATTTCCAAGTTGTGATGGCTGCATTATAGACATGTAGGATGGAGCTATGTTGCCATGTAGAAAGCTATGCCATTTGTAGAATTACACAGGAATGTTTTTGTGGGGATGCAGTATCACATGGGCCACTCACTCTCAAATGGCTCATGAAAAAATTTCCTTGTACTATATTTGAGATTTTTCTGGAAGTTTGAAGTTGTTTCAGAATAAAAACCTAAAAAATAAAAAAGACTTGGGTGGTGGACATGATGAAGATATCCAAATCCAATAGTAACCAAGGGGGAACTGAATGTTGGAATTCTATCTAGACAAGAAGGTTGATTACAGTTGGCTGGACCCAAAGTTCAATTGAGAATTCCAGACTCACTGTACAACTTCATGTCAATGAGGCGTAGAGGAGATATTGAAGGTTCCAAAGATGATGCCCTGCTTCTTCTCCCCAAAAAGCTTGTGAAATTTGATAATCAAAGAAGTGAAACCACTTGTCTTGGTACTGGTTCAGTGCAGATGGGCTTTTGCTCCTGGGCACTATGCTTATGCCTTAAGTTTTGCAGGTGATTCCTGGGGAAGACTTTGCTGCTTTGCTTCCCTCCAATGTGCTCATCCAAGCCAGGGTGCACCTGCGGGTGCTGCATCTCCCTGTCTCTGCTACCTGCATACCACCTGCTACTCTCTGTGGAACCCAAAGACCTTCAGCCCACTGGGCAATGACAAAGACCGAGCAGGGAGAGTTTCTTTCTTCTGAGAGAGTGAATTGAAAATGCAGCTCTCATTTGTCCAATATTAACAGGACAATTGCTTCTCCTAGGAGCCGTTGCTTAGATACCTCTCAGGTCTTCCTATCTAATCACTTTATGGCAACTACTTTGGGTCACCACAGAGAAAATAAAGGGGAGATCCAGTAGCTACTGGATGGAATGGCTCTTCCCAGACAGCCAACCCCATGTCAGGATACTGTGTTTGAGGAATGGAAGTTGGGTTCCTGCAGCTCCATGAAATACAGATGTATACACACCAGAGTCACAAATACTCCTGAGTGTCTCACCTAAGCATATATGCATCCAAATCACATTCTTCCCTGATGAATGGTTAATAAAGTGTCAGAACACACCCAGGCCTCCCCCCACCCCCATCCCCTGGTTTAGGTTGGAGAGACAGCAGATCCCACAGAAAAAAGAAGGGGAAAATGCCCAGTGGACCAGTTCAAGTGTCTTTCTTCATAAAACTCTCCAGTAGAGGGAAGAATGCAAACTATGCTTCTTAAACCCCGGCCTGCCATGAGGCACAGCAGCAGGCAGGTCAGCAAGATGTTCGGATCATGTGACACGGCCCTGGCACCTGGCTCCATGTGGCACCCTGACAAATCAAACACCAAACTGCCAGGCCCATTCTCCGCCACCTGCACTGCTGGGAATCCAACGCTCATGTGAAATGCTTGAGTTTGTTTAGCAGTGGGGGAGAGCAACCCAAGGGTCCCAGCATATTTTATAGTTTAGCCCTCAGAAATAGGTGCTGCCACCAGCCTCGTAAGGCGCTGCCCTATCAAGGAGTATGATTTAGATAATCCAACCAAAGGACAGAAATGAAGCCCAGGCTCACACTGAGTGATAAGCTCAGTTAGGATGCTTAGGTGCATTTTTTTTTTAAATTGGGAAAAAAAGACTTTTAAAAACAGGGGCAAGAAATCTGAAGGTAGGTGGTTCCAGGGTGAATTAATTTATCAAATAGCAGCTCAAATGTGTCAGGGCTCTGTATCATGGTTCCTGAAATTCTCTTCACTTTTCCTAATGGCCACTGTAGCTCCAAACGTCAAATCCTGTATCCAGCACCTATTGTCTGTTAAGGGGTGTGCAAGGATGGGTCAAACAGATGGGACCCCCGCTTTGGTGCAGCTTACAGTCTACTGTTAGTCCAGAGGCTGCCCTGGAACCCTTCCGTCCATCTACAGTGGCTCCAGCTCCTTTCATTTCCCTTTGCATAAAGCAGTTTTGAACAAATCAATCTATACTCATATGTTTTTTGACTCAGGGGTAGTTTTAAAGCTGGCACACCCATAATTTCTTTTCTCTGAAATTCTGGCTTTCTCAAATCCTTGAAGGGTTTTTGTTTTTGTTTGAGTTTGAGATGGAGGCTTGCTCTGTCGCCCAGGCTGGAGTGCAGTGGCGCAATGTTGGCTCACTGCAACCTCCGCCTCCCAGGTTCAAGCGATTCTCATGCCTCAGCCTCCGGAATAGCTGGGATTACAGGCATGCGCCACCATGTCTGGCTAATTTTTGTATTTTCGAAAGGGATGGGGTTTCAGCATGTTTGCCAGGCTGGTCTCAAACTCCTAACCTCAAATTATCCCCCCACCTCAGCCTCCCAAAGTGTTGGGATTATAGGTGTGAGCCACTGTTCCCAGCCTGAATGGGTTTTATTGAATGATTAAAATATGTCACAAGTAGAAAACAACTAGAGCAGTGCCTGGAACATGGTGAGTGTTCAAAAAAAGTCTTTCCTGTCCTCATTCTTGATAGTCAAGGTTCCTGGTCACCACCACCACTACCCCTTTCAGAAAAGAGGCTCTCACCACTGTGTTCTTAAACAACCTGCTGCCTAGTGACAGGACGGGCTAGGATTTATGGATGTCCTGCTCTCCTCCACCTGAGTTCACCCATGGGCATCTGAGCTACATGGCTTGTACTAGGTCCCACTTACAAAATCAATGGCAGGTTAATTTTGTACCAAGCAGAAAGCTGTTCCACAGCCTCAGGAGACACTTTTTAATTAGTTCAACATCTCAGAGATACATGCCTGGGACATGGGTAGATGGATAAATATATGGATGTGGGTCAAGAAGGAATCTCTCCTCAATTGATCCATTCCTATATATCAGTTACCAGGCCACATATAATCACATTTCATCTTCCTCCCAACCAAACAAAGGACATATTATTTCTTTCCATTTGCACATGAGGATTCAGAGAGATTGAAAGATTTACTTGACACTACATAGCTAGTGGTAAAGCCAAGATTAAACCTGGGTGTCTTGGGCCCTGATCTTTTTTATTTCTACCATCTCTGTTGCATTTATCACAGGGAGCCATGGGCAAGAGACAAGGGCTTAGTGTGAAGCATCCCTGCCACAGTTAGGCAAAAGCCTCAAAGCACCCACTTTAGAGTGGTGGGAAAAAGAGTTTCGCCTATTCATTCAACAAACACACTTGCCATGTGCTAAGAACTGGAAGAGTTTAGAGGATTCTACAATCAAGACACAGAAGAATTTCAATCTTTAAGGACCTCACACCTAGGTAGGAGTCAGGCTGGTGGGAGGTAAATGCACAAGTAGTTCATTATTTTAAAAATAATAATAAAAGTAGAAAAAGAATCAAGGTGTCTACTTCTTTTTTTTTTTTTTTTCTTTTTTTTGAGATGGAGTCTTGCTCTGTCGCCCAGGCTGGACTGCAGTGGCGCAATCTCGGCTCACTGTGCAAGCTCCGCCTCCTGGGTTCACGCCATTCTCCTGCCTCAGCCTCCCGAGTAGCTGGGACTACAGGCACCCGCCACCAAGCCCAGCTAATTTTTTTTCTTTCTTTTTTTTTTTTTTTTTTTTGTATTTTTAGTAGAGACAGAGTTTCACTGTGTTAGTCAGGATGGTCTCGATCTCCTGACCTCGTGATCCACCCGCCCTGGACTCCCAAAGTGCTGGGATTACAGGCGTGAGCCACCGCACCCGGCCCTGTGGTGTCTACTTCTGAAATGAAAAATATAGCAGGTTTCTTTTTGCATTTTTGGTAAGAGAAGGACCTTTCCAAGTGAAAAGTATTGTTACAGAACTGTTAAATCTACATAAATAGCAACAGAGTCCGATGAAAGAAAGAAGTACTGATTTGATACTGTTTGTTGCTGTGCAGGAATAACATTCTCTCCTGATTTTCACAGATTCTGCCAAGTGGGAAAATTCCCCTCCACCTCCCTGTATCAAATCTAAATGCCAAATCTCCAGGGGGCACGCAACAGGGAGGCCCATGCTGATCGGGCTCTGCTGTAATAGGTTCCACGCAAGAAAAGCAGCCAAGCGGAAGGAAGAGGGAGATGAAGTGACAAACTGAGGTCAGCACTTTGGTGGTGTCATTTTGGGCAAGTCATTGACACTCTTCTTGTCGAAGTTTCCACTTCTCTGTATACTGAAAATAACTCACTTTGCCCCTTCACTGTTAAAATAAGCCAAGTTCCACCAGTTCAGGCCTAGCAAAACTTGGTATAAAAAACAAAGAGGAACGGACCCTCCCTGCCCTTCATCTGCTTTGCCTAGGAGACCATGTTTATCAAGAAGTCTACCTTGAGAGTTGGGTTAGTCTTCATCCCTAAAATAAGCGTTATCTCTTTGAGCTCTTGGGTTCTTCCATCTCACACTTGCTGCCTCATGGGTTCTTTTGAAGCCAACCTCTGCAACCATCCTAGAAAGGGTCAATGTCCAATGAACACTAAGACTTTCTGGTTCCTTGACCATTATTTGAATGCTTTTCGCTGTCTATAGTCTTCCCAACTCACTCTCATGGCACGTCTTGGATTTTTCATCACCCAAAATAGTCCTACCTCTGACCTTTTAAAATCTGAGGTCTCTGACTCAATGTCCTATCTTTCCAGCATTTTCTCTTTGCCCATTCTCTCATCTCATTATCATCCCCACACTCTGGACCCCTCCCTTTTGTTTCAGTTTGCCACCTCACTCCTAGTGCCATTTTCTTCCCAACCCAGCCCATTTGACCATGGTCATTCTTATGCCAATAACTCCAACAGTACTTCCCATCATTCCACTTCTAACCACACTTATGGACCAAGCCAACAAAAGGTCTGCTTCCCTCCCATATGAGAGTGGCTGCATACCACTAGTCTGCTCACAGACCCCTACAAGTGGGCAGGGTACAAAGTGTGAAGAGCCAGTTTCAGACAAACCTCTCACAGTGCTCAGCAATCCTACAATTTTCTAATCAGCTCCATCCTTCATTCTTCTCAGTGGCAATGCCAGAATTTTAAGCCTCTTCAGCCATCATTCCTGATGCAGATGACCTTGTCTTCTATTTCACTGAAAAAAAAAAAAAAAAATAGAGGCAATCAGATGTAAATGTCCTCACTTAGTGCCCAACCCTACCTGCAGTCTTGCCTTTTTCCCCAGGTCTCTAACACAAATTGTACCCTCCCTTGTATCCAAGATTAGTCCATGCACTCTTGCCCATTTCTTCCAAAACATCCTGAACATGATTGACCCCAATATGTCTTGCATATTTTTCTCTTTCTCCATTGGCTTCTTTCTCTCATTCTATTAACACCCTCAAGTGTTTTCTACCTTAAGAGTCTATTAACTTTCCATGTCCTCTAAATAATATTCTCTTCCTCTCTTCATTCACACTACCTTATTTCTTTTAAGTGTAACCTACATTTAAGGTATCTTGTTTGTTTGTTTGCTTGCTTTTGAAACAGGCTCTCACTCTGTTGCACAGGCTGGAGTGCAGTGGCACAATCTCACTACAGCCTCAAATTCCTGGGCTCAAGTGATCCTCCCACCTCAGCCTCCTGAGTAGCTGAGACTACAGGTGCACACCAACACACCTGGCTAATTTTTTTATTTTTTGTAGAGACGGAGTTTCACCAGGTTGGCCAGCATGGTCTTGAACTCCTGAGCTCAAGGTAACCACCCGCCTTGGGTTCCCAAAGTGCTGGGATTACAGGTGTGAGCCACCACACCCAGCAGGGTATCTTCTTTCTCATCTCTCAATGATCTTTCAGCTCACTGGATTTGTTTTCTCCTTCTCTGTCCTAACACAGCTCTCACCAAGTCACACAAGACCTACTAGTTCCCAAACATAAGGGTGTTTTTCAATCGTCTTATTTGTTCTATGTTTACCCTATTACCTACAATATTCTTCTTTAAATGTTCTTCTACTTCCATTTCAGACACTCTCCATTGTTTCTAATCCTCTTGCTTCTCCTCCAATTGCTCCTCCTTTCATGAACTTCTCTTTCTCTATCCATCTCTCAAATCTTGGTGTTTCCCAAGGCTCTGTTTTCTAACCACTCTACATTATTTCCCATGGGCATCTCAGCCATGCAGAGGCTTTGACCTCCATCCACATGCTAATGACTTCTCAGTGACAGGCCTATCCCAGACTACTCTCATGGGTTCCATACGCATAGACCCAGCTACTTGTTAAACATTTTCACGTGGACCTCACATGGGCATCGCAGACTTAGCATGTCGAAACTTCTAAACATTTTACTCTTTCCAGCTGCTTGCTTTCTTGATCTCCCTGTCTCTGAGACTAGAACCACCAATAGCCTTTTGCCCAAGTCAGAAAACCAAGAGCCACCCCAAATGCTCCCCTTCCTTACACTCATATAGAATTAAAATTGTCTAGTTGACCTCACCTCCCCAAATCTCTTAAGTCAATTGCCCCCTCTCCATCACCATTGCATAACACTGCTCTCAGTTTCCTAGCCCAGAATTTTGCAAATGCTTCCAACTGGTCTTCCTGGCTCCAGTCTGAGTCCCCCACCATGTGTCCCCTGTGTGATACCAA
Source organism: Pongo abelii (assembly GCF_028885655.2). Lineage (NCBI taxonomy): Eukaryota > Metazoa > Chordata > Mammalia > Primates > Hominidae > Pongo > Pongo abelii. The sequence continues at coordinate 87,669,392 of NC_072004.2, forward strand.
AGTCATCTTTCTGACATGTAAATATGGTCATCCCATTCCCATGTACTTAAGATTATTTTTGGGGTCCTTACTGCTGATAGGATAAAAATCACCCTTCTTTGCATGGCATATAAGACTGTTTGTGATCTGGCACCTTCATTCCTATGTAGCCTCATTTCTCATCATGGTTTCCGTTGCCTCTGACACTTCATATCTATAATTGCTCACCATCCTGGAATAGCCTGTGTTCTGACAACTTCAGTGCCTTAATGTGTGGCTTTTCATCTATCTGACATAGCTTATCTCTAATTCCCACTTCCCTCCCCATGTCCCCTTGCCTATCTTGGGAGTCTCAGCTCAAGCATCTCACCTCCTGAGAAGTCTCTCATGACCACACTGGAAAATTTTGGAGCTCCTCATCTTTCTGTCTTCATCTATCACTAGACACCAAACAAAACTCCATTAAAGAGTGTTCATCTTCCCCTCTCTTTTCTCCAAGGGAGGAACCTACTTTCTTTCACTTTGTCTTCCAAGGGTCTACACTCAGGTATAGTGAGTGCTCATAAAATTGTGTTGAATGAATGCATGAATAAATGAAATAAAAGAAGAAACACCACTCCTAGTCTTTTATTATATTGTTTTTTGAGACAAGGTCTCACTCTGTTGTCCAGGCTGGAGTGCAGTGGTTGAGTAGCTGGGACCTCAACCTCCCAAGCGACTGGAACTACAGGTGTGTGCTGCCATGCCCAGATATTTTTACTTTTTGTAGAGATGGGGTCTTGCCATGTTGTCCAGGTTGTTCTCAAGCTCCTGGGCTTCAGGGATCCTCCTGCATCAGCCTCCCAAACTACTGGGGATTACAGCCACCATGACTGGCCACTCCTAGTTTTTAATCTTAAGCATTCATGACTTAAAGCAAATGTACCAGTAGAAGGAAAGAAAAAGGAACATCAATAAATGCAACCAGGTCCAAATATGAGGGTTTTTATCTAGGAAAATTATTTTACATATTGGATTATATAACTAACATGAATGTCTGTAAGCATTACTTTTAATGGCAAAACCCACAATTATTTTTGCACCAACGTAATAGAAGACCGTTGACTATACATGAGTTCCTATTAGAGTGAAGGACTGCTGATATCAAATCATCCTCCACATCCACATTCTAGAAGCATTCACTGTGTACTAAGCCTCCTAGACCTCCAACCCCATTCTCCCACCACCCAAGGAATGAACGCCTCCCCTTTGAGCATCTGGCCACTAGACTGCAGTTCCTGGAGCAGATGTATCTATACCCTAGAGAGCAGACAAGCCACTTGTGCCTTTAGTTTCTGCTGCACGGACCCTTTCCACCATGACTTCATATTTCCTACCACTGATGCTCTCTGTTGGTCTTGGCAAGAATCAGCTAATGCCTCAGTCCACTGTAGATGGGAGTTGGGGGCCAGGGTGACCGGTTCAGCCGCTCCTGCCCACAGCTTCTTGGGTATGTGACTTAGCAACAAGCCAAGCCTGGGCTGGGGAGACAAGGGCACACACAAGCAACCAGCCAGAGAGGGCTGCTCCCTCACTCCAGTCTAGTTTTCCAGCTTCTGAGATACATTGCTTTCTTTGGGCCTCCAGAGAAGCACATGGGAACAAATCCAGGTTGAAGAGGATGATGGGAGAGAAATGGCTTCAAGAAAAAAATTTTTATCGTGCTGCTGCTTATTATTGAGCAAGAGTTCCCAAAATGTTTTAACCATGTAATAGAATTTGGGGTGGTTTGCAGTTAAGGAACACTGTAATGGATGACTTCATGGACAGCATCCTCCCATAATCTACCCCTCTTCACACCCCTTCTCCTATCACTCCCCACCTTCCCATGCCCACCAAGGCATCCTAGCATTCAAAAATATAGGATCGGGCTTCTTCCATTCCCTTCTCAAGATGTGGATTAAACTATTGTGTGAGGATAGCCAGACAAGTGCTATCTTTTTGGAGAATTCTTTCAAATGATGAAACTTGAAACTAGATTTTTCATCTTTCCCCAAACTCAATAGTGCATGTTTATGTACTATGCAAACTGACACAGACCTACTGATCCAGATCCTAAAAAATGTCAGATCAGGACTGAGAAAATGTTCCCTGCTTTTTCCTATGCTCTTAAGCAAATATCACCATGTGTTGTTGGTAAGCAGGCAAACAGCAGCAAATTTTATTATGACCTCTGAAGACTCTTCAGCAAAATAAAACCTAAAAGCTAATTTATAGAATATTGACAATATATCAGGCACTGTATTAGGCACTTTCCATGAGTTGTGTCATTTAATGTTCACAGTGGATCTTTGCATTTGTTGATAAGGAAACTTAAGAGAGAAAAGGAAACTTGTCCACTCTACCTTCGACTATCCCCAAGCTCACCCCAAAGAAGGGAAGCATGGACCTTCCAAAACTTTTCCCAGCAGTGGCCTTGAGTGCTCTTCACTTCTTCTGAACCAGGTCCCCTCCCAATCATTACCGAGCTGCAAACTCACCCACAGTGTCTTCCGGTTCCTATCCTACCTCTGGGTCTTTGGATATGACCTCCCCAGAGCTTGATTCATGACTCTCCTTAAGAACTTCTGACTTGCCTTTGCACCAAGGCTCTTCCACCCAGCTCCAGAGTCCTCAAAACCAACTTCTCACCCAGAAGGAAGAATTGATTTGGCCACTACAACAAAGGGCTCCTGGGAAGAATTTCAGCCAACATATCAGGAATGTCACAATCACCTCCCTACAGTCAGCACCGCCAACACTGAGTGGTGTCAAACAAGCAAGGAGGGACAGAAAGGAAACCTTGAGAGGGGTACAGACATGCATGCCACAGTGTCCAAGCAAAGCCACCATGTGGCCCATTTATGTTGCATCAACCCTGATTTTGGTCCTTCTTCTAATCCTTCAAAGAATGGGGTAATACCCTGGCAAGGAAGATGGTTCCCTCCTACCCAGGTTTCTGGGAGCATTAGCTCAGCAGAACCTCCTTGTACCCTGCCACAAGATGAGCTTGCACAGAATGAGCTAAGGGGAAGGAGTGGCTGAATCAGAAGCTTATGCCAGACCATCTCACCGGTTTGAACAGATCTCCCTCTTGCTGCTTAGACGGTAGATCTTAAGAAAAATAGCCTCTACTGATATGGCTGCAGCTTTCTCTGAGCTTGCCTTTTAATCCTGGGCCTTTCCCTCATCCCACCATCTTCCTCCCCCAACCCATTCTCTAGGCTGTTCTCCCTCTCCCAGTCCTGTTCACTAGTCCTTGTCCCCTCAAGCAGACAAAGGGTTAAAACATTTCCAGGACTGGAGAAGGCAAGCCACAGAGATGCAGGTGCTAACAGGGAAAGTGTAGGTTGGAATCTAGAATGATCTGTCACAGTTCCAAGAGCTTCTTTGGATAAGGAGTGATCACAGATTTTGCTAAATGTCTCTAGGTGAAAATTCCATAAATCTAGAAACTGTGAAACTCAGTGGAAATTTAATTAAATGAGTTAATATAGAGAGAGTGCTTGGGACAATGCCTGGCATGTAGTGAGCTATATAAACACTTAGAAATGAGTAATAGTTTGGGGAAATACACATTTCAACATCATAGCAGTCTATAGGTTCCAGAATTTTTGCAAATGGTGATCTGACCTTGGATCTCTGCATTCTAAGTCACTACTCTCTTTGCCACCAGTCCTAAGATTTTCTCTTTCCTCCATCTCATTTCAGTCTTCCTCCTCTCTCTCCCTAAGAATCTGAGAGTTTGTGTACATAGCTAAAGAACCCTCTCTTTGGTTCTCAGCACCGTGCCTTAATCTGAAATCCAGTAAAAACCCTGATTTCCCTAAACCTTGTGTTGGTGTGGCTTATGTGGTATCTTTCCTATCTCCTTGGCAGTGATTGCATTGGCTTCATAATAATAACCATTTAGAATCAAGCTGTAATTATAGGAAGGCACTGGAAAGCCCTTGCAAGAATAAGCTTTCCTCTCCCAGACACACTGGCAAGGGTTCTGGTTGGATTTTTCAGCTAAGATTCTCTCTGGAAATCTCATGGAAAAAAGGTTAGAATTATAGAGGGAGGTGAGACCTCAGTGGTCTTAACTTCAGGACCATCCCCTCGTGTGCCCATTGCTGTTTGATGCTGCCAGCAAAAAATGCAAAAGTCTCCACTCCCAACAGAGCAAATGATACTTAGTGTCCTTCAAAATTACAACTCAAAGAGGATCCAGGGAAAAGAAGCAAGTATGCTTTTCTCTTTTCTAAGGCTTCAAGGGGGAAGGGAGGAATATGGCTGAGAGAGAAAGAAAGTGCCTCCACCTAAGTGTGCAAGACCCCAACAGGCAGCTGACCTCCCAGCTTTACCGATTGCTCCAGGATCAGGCCCAGTCCTGGCTGCACTGAGCTGTGGCTGACATTCTTCCCAAGCCCCTCATGTTTGCCAGGAGAGGGGAGTGACAGATGCCGCTCTCCTGAGACATGATGAAAGATATGAGTCAGAAGAAGTGGGAGGAAAATTGGCATCAGGTTCGGGGCCCAGAATGTCAGCAACTGAATGAGGCTGAAGGAAGATGAGGGGGAGCTCTAAGGGAAAAAATATGACCATCTCCAGCTTCTTTCTTCCTACTGAGATATTTCCAAAATATGCCAGATACAGAGTGGTCAAGTCCAGGGCCACTCTGACAACCAAAGAGCCCTCTACTGATGTGGTTTGAGCTTCCTCTGTGCCAGGTTCTGTTCTGGAAGCTGGGCTGACAAATGGGCCAGGGTAGGTGGTGTGGGGATGACGAGGCAAGGGTGATGACCTGTTTTTGATGTGGTCACACCATATGCTATCAGAGTTGCAGGAACTCTCAGGCATGGCTAGTTTGCAGATAAGCAAGCCAGGACTCAGAGAAGGCACAGGGTTTGTCTAAGGCACACAGATACAGCTCCCTGGTTGGCTGCAAGATGTCGGTTTGTTTGACTTTCAGAACAATGTGCAAGGACAGTGCAGAAGAACTGGTGCACGAACCCATCAGAGACCAACTCTCAAGTGGGGATGCTGACAACAAGTTGTCATCTGTGGGCCATGCGATGGACACAGAGGTGGCCATCGTGACAATCTCAGTACACCTACCTTACTGTCTTGTTCCACTTAGGGTCTAGGATCTGTGATTAACAAGCCCTCATTCCTAAAATATCAAAGAAATCCAAGCAATTGCTAAAACACACATCTGTGATGGAAAGTTTTTTTTGTTTTGTTTTGTTTTGTTTTTTTGAGATGGAGTCTCACTCTCCCACCAGGCTGGGGTGCAGTGGCACGATCTCAGCTCACTGCAACCTCTGCCTCCCGGGTTCAAGCGATTCCCCTGCCTCAGAGTCCCGAGTAGCCGGGATTACAGGCATGTGCCACCACGCCTGGCTAATTTTTATATTTTTAGTAGAGACAGGGTTTCACCATGTTGGCCAAGATGGTCTCGATCTCCTGACCTTGTGATCCACCCGCCTCAGCCTCTCAAAGTGCTGCGATTTCAGGCGTGAGCCACCGCGCCCGGCTGGAAAGTTTTTAAATCACGTATTATGAGGCTTGTGACTCTTTTAGCTCCTTTTCAATGAAAGGGAAAGGGACCCACGTTCGATTTAAGTACTATATCATCTACCTAAGTGACTTAATTAAAACAAACAAGGAATACCTATCGTAGCAAGAATTATGCTCAATTCAGTCAGTGTTTACCTGATTTGTTAATTTCACAAAAAGAGATGTCTTCTCCCTGACATTTCTTTTTGTCAGTTTTACTTTTTCACAAGTTTCTGCTTTCTGTTTAATTTTGTGGGAATAAAAGAAAACCAGCAAGCAGCCCCAATCCTAGGAGAGTGTTCTCTAAGTGTGGCACACAGAGTTCCAGAACCACAGTCCCTGAGTGTTTGGGTTTAAAGATGCACATTCTCCGGCCCTACCCCTGGTCCACCAAATCAGAACCCCTAAGGGCAGAGTCGGGGAATCTGCATTTTAACAAGTTCCCCTGTGTAATTATTGCACACTGCAGTTTGATTTTTAAAACACTTCTTCTGTGCCTGTAGCAGGAAAAACCTCTGGGAAAAAAAAATTATGCCAGCAAGATGACTGTGCCCTCAAAGTTTATAATCTAAGCTGGATAGAACCAGACACAAACAATGATACAGACAACAGGTCAAGGGCAGGGAATGTGGAGTCAACACTTCCCCTTTCAGAACAATCATCAGCTCTGAAAACACGTGTCCGTTGTCGCTTTTCCCTCCTAGACTGTGAGCTCCCTAGTGACAAGTGTCAGACTTATTCATGATCGTCTCCCCAGCACCTTGCCCAGTACTGTTTCCTGGCATAGAGTACATATTTAATACATTTGTGCTGAACAGGTGAATTAGGCTTGTCCCAGGGAAGACACAAGGAAAGACCCAAGCAAAGATTTCCCAAATCGTGCCCAAATTCTTTATTCCTCCCCTACATTTCAACGCACAGATTTCCCCGTGGGCCACACGCCGAACACTCCAGGCTGGGAAACTGCAGGGCAAAACTCCTATGAGGCTTGGACACTACCCATTGGCTGCCAAGGAGAAAGGAACCCCAGAGAATGTGTTTTTTTTGTTTTTGTTTTTTTGGTTGTTTTCACCTTATGGAAACCAGGAACAGTCTGTTTCCAAAAGTCACAGCCCTGCTTGATTGGGGTGGTGGCGCTAGCATTGCTCAGTCTCCAGGATACCAAAGCTAAGCAGCTAAACAGACACCAGGGTCTCAGAGAAGGAGGAACTCAGAGGAAAATGCATGCTTCTGTTGGGGACGGGCCTCCCATGCCCTTGGGGACAGAGTGAGTGAAATAACCAACACTTGGGGGCCTGCAGAGATCTGTGGCCCCCAACGTCAGCCCCAAGTTTCAGAGTATCCTAAATACCATCCTTTAAAACGCATGTCTTTGGTGTATTTCCTATTCTTTTAAGTTGAAAATGCTCCTGGAATTGTTTTAACCCTGATTCATGCTAGGATATAAATTACTTAAACTGCATTTGTTTGCCAGGGCTGCCGTAACTAAGTATCACAGACGAGGTGGCTGAAGCAACAGACATTTTTCATCTCATGGTTCTGGAGGCCGAAGTCCAAAATCAAAGTGTCCACAGGGTTGGTTCCTTCTGAAGCTTGGAGGGAAGAATCTGTCCCTGGCCTCTCTCTTGGCTTCGTGGATGGCATCTTCTCCCTGCATCTCTTCACATCGTTTTCCTTCTGTGCATGTCTCCATGTCCAAATTTTCCCATTTTGGGCCAGGCACAGTGGCTCACGCCTGTAATCTCAGCACTTTGTGAGGCCAACGTGGGCAGATCACTGGGTCAGGAGTTTGAGACCAGCCTGGCCAACATGGTGAAACCCTACCTCTACTAAAAATACAAAAATTAGCTGGGCATGGTGGCGCACACCTGTAGTCACAGCTACTCGGGAGGCTGAGGCAGGAGAATCACTTGAACCCAGGAGACGGAGGCTGCAGTGAGCCGAGATTGCACCACTGTACCCTAGCCTGGGTGACAGAGCAGGACTTCGTCTCAAAAAAAAAAAAAAATTCAACAAATTTTCCCATTTTATAAAGACACACTTCATTTGGATTAGAGCCCACCCTAATGACCTCATTTAACTTGATTCCCACTATAAAAGACCTTCTCTCCAAATGACTTCACAGTCAAAGATACTAGGCTGGGGGCTAGCACAAGAATTGGACTGGAACATGATTCAACCCGTAACACTTATCCAGTCTTTTTCCTGGAGACAGAAGTTAGACAGAGAAAGGCTTGAGGAGAAACAGATCCTGAATGTCAGAAAAGGGCACTGACAGAAAAAATCAGCAGCCCCCAGGGAGACAGGGAGAGGGATGCACACTTACCACAGTGCCCAGGGTGGGGTTCAGAGCCTGGCCCTTGACCTGTCTTCATATGGCTCTTGCACTGGGGACACCACCATTTCCTTCTGCACCTGACCTTCATCTCTCAGGTGAAATGAGCAAGCTGGCCCTCTGCACCTGCAGAAGGTGGCTTTGCAGGGTTGAGAGGTCTGTTTACTGATTCCATTTCCCAGAGCACTCAGTCCCCCTAATAACCTTTTGCCAGATTTAACTCCCTCCAAAGCCTACGGTGCCACGAATGCTGCCTTTGCTCTTGAATTGCCTTGAAAATATTTTCTAGTTGTGACGAGGGTATCCTGTCACCTTTGGTATAGTCTAAGTTCTTTTGGTGTCAGCTGACCTGAGATCTAGTACCTGTTCTACCACATACCACCCATAAGGCCTGGAGCAAATTGTTACTTCACCTCTCTGTGACTCAGTTTCCTCATCTGTAGGTGGAGATAATGGTAACTTACAGTGTTATTGCAATGATTAGATAAGAGCATTTGTAAAACGTGTGCATTTAACAAATGGTAGTTATTATTGACCACTTTACAATGGATAACTCCAACTGCTTCCTATGTGCACAACAGATAACAAATGTTCCTCATCACCTATTGGTGTTTGATGCATATGTAGACATTCAAAAATGGTCACCCAGTGGGTTGCATGTTAGCTGGGCTGACCCAAAATCAGCTCCAAACGTCTTGCTCCTCTTCACAGAACCGAGGCATTCCCCCAGTCTCTTGACTCCATACTCTTCCTCTGATCCCCAAACATGCTATTCTGGATATGCCAGTTCCTTGGGCTGCTTTAAGGGAAAACCCTCTAATAAAGGCTGAGAGGTACAGCTGGGGTCAGGGTGGGGGCAGGGATCATGCATCAGAACTTAGGGACCCCTAGTTGTCACCCTGAGAGTTCTGGGGGACTTGGATTTCTACTGCTCCAAATAATCCCTAGCTGTAAATATTCAGCAAGAAAAGCCAGGTCCTCTGCCCCTGGTCTCTGGTTGCTTTTGAAACCCAGCACCTAGGCTAAAGAGTTAACATAACCTCATTGCAGAGGGATTTCTCTGTAATCTGTACACATGTCCCAGGGATCAGGACTGTGGGAGGTGGTGCTAGTCCGTGGCAGTTGCTCAGGCCCTTGGCCCTCAGCCCACCAAGCTCCCAAAGCCCTCTTGTTCTAGTTGATTTCAAATTTAATTAAGAACAACTGAGCAGAAGCCAAGGTCTCTGCAGGGCCGTCACCCCTGAGCTTGGAGAGGGCCAAGGAGATAAGCATCTCATCACAAACCAGAAAGCTGGAAGGGCCATCACCTTCACCTGTGAAAACAAGGCAGCAATGACCACCAGGGTGCTCAGCAAAGCCTGTGGATGATGCGGGGAGGGGCGATGAGAACACCATCAGAGCAGACTCAACTGGAGCCACATCCCGGCCATCCTCATAGGCAGGCAGGAGGAGGCCCCTTGCCTTTCCATCTCACTCTCACCCTCTCTGGCCAAAATGTGAGCATTGTGTCCTCAAATTCGTTAAGCTGATAGCCCACATCTGAGAAGGACTTAGCCAAAAAGAGAGAGAACAGACAGAGACAAGAAAGAAAAGGTGAGCAGACCAGTTGGCCTGAGAGATCTGTCAAGTTGGAGCCCAGGAGGGGTAGATGCCTGGAGAGATATTGGGGTCACTGAGTAGCCAGATGGTTGTCCGATGTTTCTAAAAATGTGGCCCACTGGCCCCCCTACCACAACATCAGAGCAGCTCCAAATTCTGGGATGCTTCTCAGTAATATAGATTCCTAGGCCTCCACCCAGACTGAGGAAAAGATCCTCTAAGGGGGCCAGGAAATTAGCAATTTAAGAAGTTCTTCAGGTGATTTTGACAATGAGTTTTTAAGACTAGGACCCTGTAGAACAGGGATTGGCAAACTACAGTCCATGGGCCAAATCTGGCCCGCAGCTTGATTTTGTAAATAAAGTTTTATTGGAACACATGCCTGTTTGCTTATATATCGTCAGTGGCTGTGTTTGCAATACAATGGTGGAGTTGAGCAATTATGAAAAAGATGGTGTGACCCTCAAAACCTGGCCCATTACAGAAAATGCTTGCCAACCCCTGGCCTAGAGCAGTGATTCTCAACCTTAGTGGTATGTTAGAATCAGCTGGGGAGTTTTCAGCATTGCTGATGTGGGCTCACCTCAGTAAGAAAGTAAGCATAGGCGTGGATGGGTTTTGATGCTCTTAAGGTCTAGGAAATGTCTGGGGAAATCCTGGGCTCTTACAGAGCTGGTAACAATTTAGAATTTCCTCCTGCCTCTTCCTCTGATGGTAAATAACTTCAAAAGGTATTTGTGGTTGATCTTCTATGAACATGATGTTAGAGCTAAACAGGGGTTCAGACATACCTGCCTTCAGTTGCAAGAAATACAAGTCAGAAGTTTTTTCACCTTGGATTCTAATGTCCAGCTCTGTCCTTAGGGAGACATCCTTCAGCCGGTTCCAGCGGTTTCCCAGCTCTGGCTGACCACCGACTGGTTGCATCAGAATCACTTGGGGGAGCTTCATGGAAATCCATACGCCAGGTCCCATTTCAGAACTATGAATCCAGTTCTCCGAGAGCGGGGCCCGTAGGTGGGTTTTGTTAAGGAGGTTCCAGGTGGTCGTTCAGACATCCAGGCTTGGGAGCCACTGCTAGGAGGCTCTCTGGGGCTTGGCTGGAGAAAACCTTGTTTCAATCAGGTGGAAGGCTTTTTCCAGAAGCCAGCCCCCAGGCCCAGAGGAGTCATTTTTCTCACTTTTGATGTAAACTTGGACAGTAGCTGACTTTATGTCCATCTCTTGGCTCCCAGTGAAATCAGACCAGAATGCCGTGATCTCTGTTAAAGTTGCGGCGTGTGTGTATGTGTGTGCTTGTGTGTGTGTGTGTGACTGTGAGAGTGTGTATGTGGGCAAGTGTGTGCATGTGTGTGAGCATGTATATGAGTGTGTGTTTGTACCTGTGCATACACGTGAGTGTGTACATGCATGTTTGAGTGTGTTTATGTGTGTGTGGACATGTGTTAATGTATGTAACTGTGTTCGCATGTGAATATGTGCATGTGTATTTGAGTGTGAGAGTGTATATGTAGGTAAATGTGCAGGTGTGTGTGCATGTGGGTGTATGCATGTGGGTGAGGATTTAGGTGTGTGTATATGTGTGTTTGAGTATGTGTAAGTGTGCGTGCATGTGAGTGTATGAACTTGTTAGCATGGGTGTTGGTGTATGCATGTATGTACATATGTATTTGAGTGTGAGTATGTGCATGTGTATTTAAGTGTGTGCATTTGTGTGTGTCAGTATGTGGGTGTGTGCCTGTGTTTGAATGTGAATGTGCAGGTGTGGGCATGTATGAGTGTGTTTCAGTGTGTGTGGGTGTGTGCATGTATGAGTATGTGTCTTTCAGTGTGAGTGTGTGGGTGTGTGCATGTCTGTTTGAGTGTCTTTCAGTGTGAGTGTGTGAGTGTGTGCATGTATGTTTGACTGTGTGTTTCTGTGTGAGTATGTGTGTGCATATATATCTGAATGTGTGTGTTTCAGTGTGAGTGTATGGGTGTGTGCATTTATGTTTGTGTTTCAGTGTGAGTGTCTGGGTGTGTGCATGTATGAGTATGTGTCTTTCAGTGTGAGTGTGTGGGTGTGTGCATGTATGTTTGAGTGTGTGTGTTTCAGTGTGAGTGTGTGGGTGTGTGCATGTATGAGTATGTGTCTTTCAGTGTGAGTGTGTGGGTGTGTGCATGTCTGAGTGTCTTTCAGTGTGTTTAGGTGTGTGCATGTATGTTTGACTGTGTGCGTCTTTTAGTGTGTGTGGGTGTGTAAATGTATGTTTGAGAGTGTGTGGGTGCACGTGTGTGCATAAAATCACTCCACAAGAGCCAGACCTTGAGCTGAAGAGCTCAGGTTTTCAGTGGCCCAGCCAGGCCAGGCAGGGGTCGGGGGAGGCCAGTAAGTGCCAAAGGCCCCAAGCACCAGGAGGTGCCCACACCAGGGCCACGCACTGCAGGCAGGTCCTGGACCTTCCACAGCCCTCAAATCCCTCTGCCACTTACCTGCCCTGTGGCTTAGGCAGGTGCTGCCGCCTTCCCAAGCCTTGGGTTCCTCATCCACCTCAGAATAATGAGCGTACCCACGTGATGGAATTTTGGATGGGGGGAAAAAGGGAAAACTAAGATAATGTTTTTAAGTGTCCAGCTCAGTGCCTGGCTACTAGCAACTGCTCACTTGTTTGTCCTTGCACCAAACATTCAGTGAGAACTTGCTCTGAATGGGTTCTTTTCTGGGGATTGGAAATAAAACATGGAACGAAACCCAAGAAAAATCCCCATCTTCATGGAATGTACGTGCTAACAGGGATGGGGAGGAGGACAAAAATAAACAACCAAGGAAGCCTATGGTACCTTCAGATGGTGACCAACGCCACAAAGAATAACAAATAGGACCACAGACACCACGTGAACCCAGAGACATGAGTGTTGGTGACCATTCAAAAGCTGATGCAGCCAGTGGTGACGCCTCCCCTGTGGAGGGTTTAGCTCCTTCACCCCAGGACTCCCCAACTTCCTGGGGCTCAAGTATAGTTATTTGTGGTTAAAAGCTGAGCATTCTGTCATGAGAGTTAGGCAAAGCAAAACAAAAACAAAACCTAAAATAAAAACATTTTGAGAAAAACAAACAAAACCCCCCCACACGTTTACCAGAGGTTTGTTTCTGCCGGCTTCTTGGCTGAGAGTGAATATTTATCTACATGCACAACAAGAACTCGGTGGGGGGGAGAGGCACCTGAAGGGGGACCCCGTTTCCAGAGGGGCAGCTGCCAGCTACAGGGACGGCTGGGACCCCGAGCCTGCCCAGGAGGAATGCCCTTGCAGAACCCAAACCTTCATTTTTAGGATGTAACTCTAGATGCAGAAAAGACTGAGAAACCAAGACTGGCAGTTTTAGCCAACCGCGTTCCCAGGGGCAGTTTTGTAATGGAGGAAGAAGATTTTGAAATACCTCGCTCTTCCAGCCAGTGAGAAATAAATCTCCATTTCTGGTCAGAGGCTGAGACTCACTGGCTCTTGGATTCACTCAGGAGAGAAATCCACCATCACTCCCCTGGCCCATCTCCTCTCCACCCAGCGCCACCAGGGAAATGACTGTTCCCTAGCTGCATTCACCCGGCTTCGAAAGATCCTGCAAGGCTTCGAGAAGGAAAATGCTTTATGCTGACTGTGCTTTCTCAGCTATCATTTGGGCTGTTTCATGCAAATTCAGCCCTTAGGCACATTTTATGCCTTTATTTCAATTCCACTCATCCCCTTACCAACACACACACACAGACACACGTACTAGAAGCCAGGATCTAATTAGACAATGTCAATAAGAGTTCTTTAAAAACTGCTGGACATAAACAAAGTGGGATTCACTGTTATTATTGCCCATCAAATCAACAGGACATTTTCCCCCAAAGCCCCACAAATACACACATCCCAGGGCAACCGAGCATTTTGGAGAGGTCTCAGTGGGCCATCTGCATTTACTGACCTCGTTGTGAGGAAAGGACAGGCAAAAACAGACAGCAGGGATATAAGATTCTCCCACACAAACTGGACCCCCAAGACACTCTGCATTCTTTCATCAATGACCGTCACACCCCTTCCTTCTCTGGGACCACAAGGAAGACTGACCAGGGATCCATTTGGATCTTAACACTAAAGCAGAAGAGACCACTTGACATATGTTTACTAAACACCCACTCTATCCCCCAATGATACTAGATACCAGATAATACATAAACAAAGAAGCCATACTCTCTTCTTTCTAGGAATGCAGAGTCCATAAGGATAACAGACGAACAGATGCTTTTTGTTTGTTTGTTTCGTTTTGAGACAGAGTCTCGCTCTGTCACCCAGCCTGCAGTGCAGTGGCACAATCTCGGCTCACTGCAACCTCCACCTCCCAGGTTCAAGCTATTCTCATGCCTCAGTCTCCTGGTAGCTGGGATTACAGACATGCGCCACCATGCCCAGCTAATTTTTGTACTCTTAGTAGAGATGGGGCTTCACCATGTTGGCCAGCCTGGTCTTGAATTCCTGACCTCAAGTGATCTGCCTGCCTTGGCCTCCCAAAGTGCTGGGATTACAGGTGTGAGCAACCTTGCCCAGCCATAGATGTGTTTTTAAATGACAGTAACATCCGACCTCCTTTCCCTGACCATTAAGACCTTATGTGATCTGATTCCCTACCTCCTTTTTTGAACATATGCTGTACTCCTTTTGCCTCATTTGCTGTGTTCCAGCCACACTAGCCTTCTTGCTGTTTCTCAAGTGTGCTAAGAATATTCCCACTTCAGGGCCATGGCATTTTCTGTTCCCTCTGTCTGGAATGTTCTTCCCGGGGACCTACCAGTGGCTTTCTCTCTACTTCCTGCAGGCTCTGCTCCCTCCAGGGAGGCTCTTCAGCTGCTCTACCTGAGACAGCCCTGTGTTTTTTTTATCTACCCTTTTACCCTGTTTTGGTTTTTTTTTTTTCCATAGCATATGTCACTATCTAACATGATGGTACAAATGTATTATCTGCCTCTCTCACTAGAGTCCCACTGAGTCCTCTCCAAAATGCTCGGTTGCCCTGGGATGTGTGTATTTGTGGGGCTTTGGGGGAAAATGTCCTGTTGATTTGATGGGGAATAATAACAGTGAATCCCATTGGTGCTCATTGGAGCACCAATTTGGTTTCTTTTGTTTCCTGCTATATGGTTAATGCCTAGCATATAATGGGTAAACAATAAATATGTGTTGAAGAAATGAATAAATAAATGCTATAATGAAAACAGAATGCAGCAGAATCTATCCAAACCACTCCCGGCCTGTTACGTGAGTATCCCACTTGACGCATCTCTGTTCCTGGAAAGTCTCCTTTAAGCACAGTTCCAAGGACCAAAGTTTATTTCTCAGAGGCCATTTATTGTAAGACTTGGAGATGTGTTTCTCTGGAAAAAGATGTTTACACCAATGTACACTGAAATCTCAGAAAAGTGCTCCAAATCATAGAAATATACAATGGCAATTTTCTAAAATATGAGCTGCAGAATTTAAAACACTTCTATGTGAATGCCCTCTTAATAAAGCAAAACAGTGTCAAGATGATATAGTGGAAGTGAGGCAGGAATCAGAGCCTTATCCACCAGGGCCTCCTTCCCTCCTCAAAAGCCATCACTAAGACAGATGAATGACACGAAGACTGTCACTAAGATGCCCAGCCACCTACAGACATGGTTTACAATGCAAATACCAAATCTTCCCAAGAAAAGCCAGGACAAATGGAAATAAGTGAGAGTATATTTGTCTGTTGACATTAAAGCTTCAAAGCCTAGAGAAAGTATCATCACCAGCCTCTGGCAAAAGGCACCCCTCCCAGCCATCCCCAGCAGCCTACTGCGGAGGCACAAGCATCTCTTCTGGATTGGTCAGAGCCAGGGTCAGGACACTGAGGCACCATTGCCGGCTTTAAAATATTTGTGATGCAAAACAATTTTGATCAGGGGAGAGAAGGAAATCATGCAAGTGTGATGATCCAAAATGCAGCAGGAAATAAGCAAAGGAGGAGAGTTTATGAGAGTTTATATTGGACAAGTCTAGAAAAAAATGAAACAGAACAGCAGTGTATTTACTGAATCTGGTGGAACAGGGATGCCATAAAGCCAGGTTAAGTATGTGCAGGTAGGGACCATGATTCCCTGTATGCATGTCTGGGTCATCTACGAGCTGCTTCCTGCTTGCTGTAGCATCATTCTACTCCACACACTGCCACTGGGAACCCTCCATGGGCTGGTGGAAGAGGTGTAAGATGAGAAGACAGAGGATCTCACAGCTTACCCTCAACTGCCTCAATGGCCCGAAGACACCCGTCAAGGGAGCAGTCATAATAATAACAGCGGCAATTGTGATCGTAGCAAACACCCCTCCTCCCTGGCCACTGTAGGGGACAAAAGCTCCCCATAAACTGTAAAGCAAGTTGTAGTCATCCATTTATGCAAACACTCATTGCAGGCCTCCTCTGGGCCAGACTTTGCTCAGCAGTAACTGGACAGACAGAGGCTAGGAGCACTGGTGCAGATCCTAGCAGGAAATGCAGACAATGCAGAGAGAGAGAAGTAAGTTGGGTGGTACAAAGATATATGAGAAAAAAGAGAATAGGGCAAGGGCTGGTGGACTGCTGGGGTTCAATGTTGAATACAGGGGTTGGGGAAGTTCCCTCTGAGGAGGGAACATTTTTGTTTTTGTTTGTTTTGAGACAGTCTCACTCTGTCATCCAGGCTGGAGTGCAGTGGTGTGATCTCGGCTCATTGCAACCTCCCCCTCCCAGGTTCAAGTAACTCTCCTGCCTCAGCCTCCCAAGTGGCTGGGACTACAGGTGCACACCACCCCCACCCAGCTAATTTTTGTATTTTTGGTAGAGACAGGGTTTTGCTGTGTTGGCCAGACTTGTCTGGAACTCCCGACCTCAGGTGATCTGCCTGCCTCAGCCTACCAAAGTGTTGGAATTACAGGCAGGAGCCACTGCACCCAACCAGGAGAGAACATTTAAGTAGACCCCCACATGAAGGGCCAACCATGAGAACGTCTAGAAGAAGAACGTTCCAGGCAGTGGGAATGAGAAATGCAAAAGTTTGCAGCAGATGCTCAGGCAGGTGACCATGGGGAAGAATGAGGTAATGAGGGACAAAACTTCCCCAACCAGGACAAGACTTGGGACTGTGCTCCTCCATATGAGTTGGGAAGTAGCAGGATCACCCAGTAATGTCTGAAAAGGGTCACTCTGGCAGATCTCGAAGGTAGCATTATTGCTCCCTGCTTAGAACCACTCGTAGCAGCTCCTGACCTCTGTGAATCCAGTGGAAACAACTCAGACTGACCACACAGTGGCTCTTCCTTGGCCTTTGACTCTTCCATCTGTTCATTTTTTATCAACAGATTAACTGCAGAGCAAAGAGAACAGGGAAGTTGCAGCGGTACCACCATCTCCCACCAGGTTATGCTCCTCCACATCCCTGGTGAATTTGCATGAGATAACAGCAGTAAGGAATAGTAAGGAATTCATTGTAACAGAACAGAAACCACAGGATGTCATAGCAAGAGCATCCCAAAGCAGGAAATTGTCAGGGTTAGAGGTAAGATGTTGAAGCAAAAAGGCGGCGGGTAATAATTACGGTGCAGACGCTGCTTAACCAAATATGCTTTTCCACGTTCCTGCCGAGGAACGCCCGATGCAAAACTATTTGCATGCTCTCGCTGCACATGTCATCTACAAAATAGCCCAGCACAGTTCTGGTTTCTCTAGGTGAGGTGACTCTCCTTTCCAAGATAGCAGCAGGATTGTTGCTTTGCTCCAGGCCTTGTTGTTAGCCATGGAGGAGCCAGACTCCAGGCTGTGATGTGCTCGCCTCAAGGCTGGACTATCAGAGCATCAGAGCATGTCTCTGAATGCCAGGAAGAGGAATCGGGTTGGCTGAGAAGGGCAGTGATTTCTGATAGGAGGTTCCCAGCCAGGCGCAGTGGCTCACGCCTGTAATCCCAGCACTTCAGGAGACCAAGGTGGGTGGATCACCCGAGGTCAGGAGTTCAAGCCCAGCCTGGCCAACATGGCAAAACCCCGCCCCTACCAAAAATACAAAAATTAGCTGGGTGTAGTGACATGCGCCTGTAATCCCAGCTACTCGGGAGGCTGAGGCAGGAGAATCACTTGAACCCGGGCGGCAGAGGTTGCAGTGAGCCAAGATCGTGCCATTGCACTCCAGCCTAGGCAACAAGAGTGGAACTCCATCTCAAAAAAAAAAAAAAAAGAAAGAAAGAAAAAATAGTTCCCATTCACCCTTCTACCCTAGATGAGTGTTGTTGGGTTCTTATTCCCTCCAACCTAAAAAAATTATGGGGAATGTTAGAGCCCAAAAAACAGGAGCTAGAGGCTAGGGGTTACTAATCACAGGGCCTGGGGTTCCCTCTGACAGCAAGGGGAGGCGATTCAGCTGTGCCTTCTCATTGTCTCACTGTGTGGGTTGAATTGTACACACCCGCCCCCCCAAAAAAGGGTCTATGGACGTCCCCTATTGACTCAAAATGTGACTTTTTTGGAAAGAGGACCTTTACATGGGGTAACCAAGTTAAAATTAGGTCATATAGATGGGCCCTAATCCATCAGGGCTGGTGTCCTTATAAAAAAGGGAAATTTGGACACTTGACAGACACACACAGAGGGAAGATGATGTAAAGACAAAGGGAGGAAGCCGTTCACAAGCCAAGAAACGCCTGGGTCTCCTTACAGCTAGGCAAGCAGCCTGGGGCAGATTCACCCACACAGTCCTCAGAAGGAACCAACCCAGCTGACACTTCATTTTCCACTTCAAGCCTCCAGAATTGGGAGATGATAAATTTCTGCTTAAGTGCCCCAGTTTATGGTACTGCTGTTTAAGCCCTCCCAGGAAGTGAATGCACTCACCAATAACAGCTTATACTGAAGGGCCGTCTTTAGCAAATATTAGTGAACCCCGGTGTCCTGCAGGGGACATTCGCAGAGTTGAAGATGTGGACAATTTCACATGGTTTTTGCAAGGTGCTGGGCTCCTAGCACATATTCTGCAACAAGCTCTATGAACATGGCCTCCTCCCGGATTTTCCATGCTTGTTTTGCATTAAGCAATAGACTGAGACTTGGACTATCTCATTTCACCCCCAGGAAGAAAATGAGTGTGGATGTTTACACCATTTTATAGGTGAGAATACAAAGGCATTAGTTGTTGTACGGTAGTCATGAAAGACGGCCGAAAAATCTGGTGCAAGGAGGGTGTGCCAGGGAGCCCCCATGAGGAGGGCTCTGCTAACAGACAGGGGAGGGCCAGGGAGCCGTAAGTTCTCCTGAGCCAAGGAAACCCATCCTGGAGGAGAAAGAGATAGACAGGCCAGAGTTCCAAGCCTGGTTCTGCCTTCTGCAGCCATCAGGCCTTCGGCATCTCCATTCCAGGGTTTCTCTATGGGAGGATTATCGGCAGGGGCGTCCACACATGGCAGGGCATTCCACCCCCCTAGCGTCCACCCACTCACTGCCAGCAGGGCACTGCACGTCCCCCTCAGGCATTGGGGACCTCCACAATCACCCCACGCATTCCAAACACCCCTTAGGGGGTGGTGCCCTATCCAGGTGGGAACCTGTGAATCATTCTGAGTCTCATTAACTTCACTCCTAAAATGAGAAAGACATTATCCTTCCTCCCAGGTTATGAAGGACTTGAGATTTTTCTCTTTTTTTTTTTTTTTGAGATGGAGCCTCGTTCTGTCACCCAGGCTGGCGTGCAGTGGCATGATCTAGGCTCATTGCAACCTCCGCCTCCTGGGCTCAAGCGATTCTCCTGCATCAGTCTCTTGAGTAGCTGGGATTACAGACATGGCACCACTATGCCCAGCTAATTTTTGTATTTTTAGTAGTAGAGATGGGGCTTCACCATGTTGCCCAGGCTGGTCTTGAACTCCTGATCTCAGGTGATCCACCCGCCTCAGCCTCCCAAAGTGCTGGGATTACAGGCGTGAGCCACCAAGCCCAGGTGGGACTTGAGATTTTAGGTGTATAGAAGGCAGCATTTTCCGACCTCAGTGCCATTGACATTTTGGCCTGGATGGTTCTTTGTCATGGGGGTCTTGTCCTGTGCATTGTATGACATTTAGCAGCACCCCTAGCCTCTTCCCACGAGATGTCAGGAGCACCCCTCTCCCAAGTCATGACAAGCAAAACCATCTCCAGACATGGCCATATGTCTCCAGTTGAGAGCTGCTGATAATAGAACAATACTCAGAACAGTGTGAGGCTTGTAGTAGGGACTGAAGGAATTACAGCTCTTATTACAAAAACATCCAACTTCCTTCTTTTTCTACTCAGTAACAACCACCAATCCAATTCAGGTAAATGAGAATGCACCACTGACTCCATGCGCACTCCCATTAGGTGGGGCAGCCCACAGGCTCTGTCATAGATTCCAAGGACTGAACATATGTATGGCCATTGTCCTCCCCTTGTCAATTTCAAGGGTCCTTGGCAGAAGCCTTGGCCTTATCTGTGACCGCTCCCTCTCCAGCAACTCTCTGATCCACCTGCCACCAATCCAATTGTTCATTCCTCTATATACTCTTTTCTCTCCATCCCCACTGCCAATTCCAAGGCAAAGCACCCTTCATCTTTCACCCAGAGATCCCAGCAATTTCTAGAGAAAGCTCTGGACCGTAGTCTTTCGTCTCCCTCCTTCAATCCTTCCACCTCTTCCTGTTGGGGCTTCACTCCCTGGACACCACTCTCATCTTTCATATACCAAGGTCAAGAACTCTCCTGCCTTTCAAGTGCCTGATCCCCATCGCCTCCCTTGTGGGCAGCCTGACTTTCTGCTTTCTGCAGTACTTTCTGCTTTCTGCAGTACTTTCTGCTTTCTGCAGTATGTACGCACGTGCCTCCTCTCATCCCTCCTCTGTCACTGCATGCTCAGTGCCTTCAGACATTCAGAGTATCTCTCCAACCTCCTCCCATTCCTCCAATCCCAGTGCAAGCTCAGCGTCCCTCCCCCAAAGCCTTGTTTAACTCTCCAAACCCCACTCATTTCTCCCTTTGCTAAAATTCTATTGCAATTATGGTCATTCACACACAGCAGAACACTTATTGTTTAAATGCAGTATTGCCTTTCCACCCCCTGGTATCCTTAGATGAATGATGTTTTTATTTCCAGAGTTCTAAATTCAACCTTCCCTACCCCACCTCCCGCTAGATACCTGGCTTACTTCCTCCTTCAGTTTTTTGTTTAAATATCACCTTCTTAGCCAATCTTCTTTGACCACCCTGTTTAAAACTGCAGCCCCTCCACCACCCCCAAGTTGCTCCATCCCCCTCACCACCTAAGCAAGTCTCTGTTTTCATGGAGCTTACAGGAGCTGACATATTTGCCAGGGCAGAAAATATATTCATTTTACCACTTATTTCATTCACAGACAGTTCAATATCAAATCTGTTCTCAGTATTTTATTATGACTCCTTATCAGTGTCCTTGATCTTGACTTTAATCTCTAAGGACAAGAATCTTCCCTGTTTTGTTTTTCTAAAATGAACTTTGAAGTTTAGCATAATTTTAGATTTATAGAAAAGTTGTGAATTTGGTACAGAGAATTCCCATATATCCGACACCTAGTTACCCTGTTATCAATATCTTACATGAGTATGGTGTATTTGTCACAATTAATGAAACCAACATTGATACATTATTATTAAATAAAGTACATACATTATTCAGAGTCCCTTAGTTTTTTTTCTTAATGTCCTTTTTCTATTCCAGGATCCCATCCCATCCAGGATACCACATTACATTTACCTGTCATGTCCACTTGGGCTCTTGTTGGCTGTGACAGTTTTCACACTTGTTTTTCATGACCTTCCTTGACAATTTTGAGGAGTACTGGTCAAGTCTTTTGTAGAATGTCCCTCAATTTGGATGCGTCTGATGTCTTTCTCATTAGACAGGGGTAATGAATTTTGGGAGAGAAGATCTCAGAGGTAAAGTGCCATTCTTATCATCTTGTATCAACGGTGCAGATAAAACATGACATCACTGCTGATACTGACCTTGATCACCTGGCTGAAGTGGTGTTTCTTGCTTTCTCCACTGAACATTACTTGATTTCCAGCCTTTCCATACTGTACTGTCTGAAAGGATGTTACTAGACCCTGCTTCCTTGTGGGCAGAGTACCTACCTAAATTATTTTGAATTCTTCTGCATGGGAGATTTGTCTACTAGCTCCCATTAATTTATTGATCCAATTGTTTCTTTATAGCAGTATGGACTCATGGGTATTTGTTTTATACTTTGGGTTATAATCTAGTTAACTTTATTTTCTTATTCAAATTGTTCCAGCTTTGGCCATTGGGAGTTCTTTCTGTTGGTGCCAGTGTTCCTTTGACTCATCCCATCATTGTGTCTGTTAGTTTTTGTAATTTTGTTTGTTTGTATTTTGAGCACTTCCTTACTTTCTGGCTCTCCCGATGTTCCAGGCTTATCTTGGATATGTCCTGCCCTACCTCTAGAATCAGCTATTTCTTCAAGGAGCTCTAGTTCTTCTTACTGCAGAATAGTACTAGAAAACAAGATCTGGGCTCTCGGTGTGCTCTTTGTGACTAGGGTGTGGTTAATTCTAAGCCCTTCCAGCTGACAAAGCAAGGAAAGGTATGTGCATATACTAGTCCATGTCTCTCCACACACATGTATTTACGAATGTTTCTATATGTAATCATCTGTATCTCTATTAAGCTAAACATAAACTTATACTGATATTTTTCCAACTCTAATCCATTACCACATAGATCACCCTAGACTTCTCCCATTGCTGAGCTTTAAAGTCCCACTCCCACAGTGAAAAACAAGCTTCCCACCATTCACCATCCATTTACAGGATTGTTTAATTTCAGTCTACGCGGATAGCAGTATCAGAATTGTTGACCCATACCCCCATGGAAAACAACCTTATCAGCTACAGTAGAGTGCTTACGGGCATTTCCTTTGCATTTAGTCTTACCCCCCTCATTTCAAAGTTGCTTAGATCAGCACCTTTTCCCGCCAACCCCTTCAGTTAGCTTGTTTCATACAATTATATTACATCTAGATTATTTTGTCACATTCTTCATTCCACTCTGTGATCTCCCAATCTCCTGAACAATTTGTTAAATTGCATGCATTAAGATTCTCAATGTGCCATAAAGTTCTATGGGTTTTGACAAATGCATAGTGTCCTGTATCCACCATTACAGAATCAAACAGAATAATTCCATTGTGCTTAAAAAAATCCCCTGCACAACACCTATTCAACTCCTTCCCTCCAGAACCTCTGGAAACCCCTGGTTTTTTTTGCTGTCTATATTTTTGCCTTTTCCAGAATACCATATAAATAGAATCACACAGCATGTACCCTTTCAGACCAGTTTCTCTCACTTAGCAATATGTATTTAAGATTCATCCACATTTTTGCATGACTTGATAGCTCGTGCCTTTGTGTCACTGAATAGTATTCCATCATATGTATGCATCAAAGTGTCTTGACCCATTTAGCTATTGAAACACATCATTGTTGCTTCTAGTTTTGGATAATTATGAATAAAGCTGCTATAAACACTCATGTGTAGAATTTTCTGTGGACTACAGTGTTCAAATGAGTGAGATAAATATCTGGGAGCATGGTTTCTGGATTGTACAGAAAACTGATTAGCTTTGAAAGACTATTTGTTTTTAGAAATTTTCAGTACTGAGACACATGCAGGTAAATGTTTAATAAATAGTTTTTTTAGTTTATTAAGGACCTAACAGTCAGCTGCTTAGAAGCTCAGTTCCTGGGAGAGAAGCTTTTAGATTTGAGTAAAGGAAGGGAACTTCCTGGCATATGTCATCTCACTGCCAGAAACAGAGTCAGGTTGCCCCACCATTGAACTGTGGATCAGATGGCATGTCTTCTTCTGCACCTACTTGCCTTGCAGTTCAGCTATGCCTTGTGGTTTCTCAGATAATACATGTTAGAGGAATAATAATGACTATTAACCACTAAGTTGTCACTTGATGTTGAATGTGTGGCCCAAGTAAAAACTACATTTTCTTCATTTGATCTATTTTCTTGTATTGCCACTTTTAGCCATTTTCCCAAATCCAAACAATCTGGCTGCCACACTCAGAGGGGGAAGAAGTAAACTTTTCCAGAAAAAAAAAAGACATTTAGAGAGCCTAAGCCCATGTAGAGAATGTTAGACCTCTCCAGAAGGACATGGCCCTGCTTCTGTCCATGGGAGAACAAAGGATCCAGTATGTAATGGACCAAAAAGGATGCAGGCTGTGTCTATATTCTCTTGCTGACCTCTTCCAATTGAGGCCAGAACAGTGGGCTTTAGACTTGAACATCCATTAGAGTCATCTAAAGGGCTTGTTAAAACCCAGACTCTTGGGACCCATCCCCGAGATGTCTTATTCACCCAAGAATTTGCATTTACAACAAGTTCCCCAGTGATGCAAATCCCACTGGTCCTGCCCCATTCTTGGAGATCCATCTGCCTAGAGAACTAACTATCCTTCATGCATCCAAACCCATTGCCATCTCTAGATCTCCCCTCTACTCCTCATGTAAGAGACGAAGCTGAATGGAAGAGCTTGGGAAGGTGGATCTGAGATTTGGGGAAGAAGGGCCAAGGGGTCTAGGCACTGACTCTGGAAATGCAAGTTGTTCGCCACTCTGGAGGTGCTCACTAGTGTGGAAATGCAGGCTTTTGGAGACAGAATGGGCTGTAGTGGCCAAACTCCCTTTAGCATAAAAAGAAAGAACATAAACCCAGAGGGTGGAAGCCACACTCTCAAGGCCACACAGCAAGCCTGGGCAGAGCCACAGTGACCTAGACCTTTTGACTCTTCCCATAATAGTAAAGCTACCCTTCCTTGTTCAAGGCAGCACAAGTACCTCTGACTCAGAGGTGAGGAGGGCAGGATCAAGCCCATTCCTGGAATGACAATATTTGAATTATCATCTCAAGGGGAAATGAAGAAAGAATAGCAGCTCCCTCAATCCATTCCCTGCTAAACACACACCACACACACACACACACACACACACACGGGTTCACAAAGGCCAGCTCTCCAAAGAGTCAGGGAGTAGGAAATGGGCAAGTGGGAAGATGAAAGCTCATTGTTTTTGCAGCAACACTAGTCAGAGTAATAATTCAATTCTGACCACACAGAATAAACAGTTCCAAGCATCTAGAAGATGAGACTGCTGAAATTCTCAGCTGAAAACCCAAGGGGACAGAAAAACCAGAGCTGTGCTTTCAGTTCCTCCCCCAAAATAAAAGGACTCCAGCCAGCCACATCTCGCCCTTAGAACCCTGGAAACAGGTAAGCGATTCATGACATTTGTTTAAGATGAATCAATTCCCAGCACCATGTAGGGAGCCTGGGTCTCAGAGTGACCCAAAAGGAGGGGTGCAAGACAAGCACAGGAAGGGGGATGGGAGAGAAGAGTCTTTGTCTGCTTTTCCTGAGATTTTAAATATTATTAGATAATTTCTTTCAAATTTCTAATAAGCAGGTTGAAGTTTAAATTACAAGATCTCTAACAGAGTCAGGATCCAAATAGCACAGGAGCCGGCAGACAACAATTGCTGGGGCCGGATGGGTTTCAGGTTTGCTCTTTGCAAAGACAAAGCTCCTATTGAGTGATGGAGAGGAGAGCTGGGGAAAAGAGAGAGGGCTGTGGAGGGTTTTCATTACCTCGATCATCATCCCCACCGCGAGGGGAGGATGTAGAAGGAAGAAAGAAAAGCTGGACCTGGCCAATGCACTGCTGAAAATGACAGCTTGGAATGAATCACACACCTGATATCTGTGGCTCCTCCAGAGCAGAGTGTGGACATGAGACAAAGAGGAGGAAAGAAGGAAGGAAGCCGAAGCTCTAGCCCTGCATGCTCATGCATCCAGCAAAAATAAAAAAGCAAAAACATCAGAGCAGAGGACTGGTTCTTGGTAGGTGGTCCAGGGCTAGAAAGGTGATCTAATAGTTTTCTGTTTTTTCTTAAGATGCCTTGTAAACATTAGACTAGGAATCTCAACACTCTAGGGAATTTTATAGTTGAAAACCAACAGCCACTTCCCAATAGAAGGTGAAGCAGAGATGGCGGAGATGAAGAGATACAATACCTCTCCCTCTATGTGTAGGCTAACAATGGAGATCATGGGTCTCCGGGGCATTGCCACAAACCCAATCTTGTTTCTTCCTCTTCCTCTTCCTCTCCTTCCCTCATTTCTTTTCTGTCTGTCATTATTAATGTCAGAGTCAAGTGCCCTCTTTGAAAAAAGCAAGTCTCCATCTGAATGGAGTTGGGGCCAGGTTCACAGAAGTTATTTCTTATTGGAATGTTCTCCCTGGCAGGTGCTTCTCATCTGCTAACCCCTGTGTCTTCCCTTCTACTGCACTGGCATCAGGAATTAGCATCTCCATTCAGATATGGCCAAATAGTATCTGAGAGGTGAAGCCAGTAGCTCTCAAACTGGGTTGCAAAAAAGTTGTTTTTGTTTTTGGATGCCCAGTCTCTACACTCCAAAGATTCTGGTATAATTGGTCTATGTTTTTAAAGTTCACCCCAAGTGACCCTTATATGTCACCAGAACTGAGACCCCTTATGTTAAGAATTATCCAAGGAGTGGTTCTCAAACACCTGGAAGGCTCATGAAACATAGATTTCTGGACACATCTGCAGAGTGGCTGATTCAGTGAGTCTAAAGGTGGGTCAGAGAGTTTACATTTTCAGCAAGCTCTCAGGTGATACTCAGGTGGCTCCCAGGGACCACACTGTTAGAACCACTGACCCCAAAGCATATATGTTGTGATTGGTAAATAAGATGCAATGTGGGCCTCCCTGCCTCAAAGTCTGCACCCCAAGCATGTTTGTATTTCCCTTTTATTTTTATTTATTTATTTAGAGATGGAGTTTCGCTCTTGTTGCCCAAGCTGGAGTGCACTGGCAAGATCTCGGCTCACTGCAACGTCTGCCTCCTGGGTTCAAGCAATTCTCCTGCTTCAGCCTCCCATGTAGGGGATTACAGGCATGGGCCACCACACCTGGCAATTTTTTTTTTTTTTTTTGTATTTTTAGTAGAAACGGGGTTTCAGCATGTTAGCCAAGCTGGTCTCGAACTCCTGAACTCAGGTGATCCACCTGCCTCGGCCTCCCAAAGTGTTGAGATTATAGGTGTGAGCCACCACATCCGGCCTATGTTTATTTGCTTATTTTCTGAGACAAAGTTTCACTCCTGTTGTCCAGGCTGGATTGCAATGGCACAATCCCGGCTCACTGCAACCTCTGCCTCCTGGGTTCAAGTGATTCTCCTGCCTCAGCCTCTCGAGTAGCTGGGATTACAGGCACCTGCCACCATGCCCTACTAACTTTTTATATTTTTAGTAGAGACAGGGTTTCACCATGTTGGCCAGGCTGGTCTCAAACTCCTGGCTTTCAGGTGATACGCCAGCCTCGGCCTCCCAAAGTGCTGGGATTACAGGCGGGAGCCACCACGCCCGGCCCGCATTTCCCTTTTAAAGTGGTCTATTGGACCAAAAGAATCTCTAGACACAATGACTACTGTGGAGCAGCTGTAGAATCTCTTTCCTGAGAGATGTATCAGATAGCATGGAAGAGAATATTCCAGGGCATTGCTGCTCAACAGGTGCTCTGTGGACCAGGAGTATTGGCATCACCTGGAAACTCAGAGGTGGAGTCTCTCAAGCCCCACCCCAGAGCCAGGACTGGAATCTGCATTTTTACAAGGTTTCCAGGGGATTTTATGCACATGAAAGTTTAAGCAATGCTGTTCTAGGAAAGCTGAGAAACACCATGATTGGAGGATGGAGAGATTAGGGGTGTGTGCCCAGCACACCTACGGGAGGTAGGGGGCAGGGGGCTGCAGCTCATCTAGGTCCTCCTAAACCCTGGCAAATACTGGCAGTGTCAGGAAGGGTGTTCAAAGAGGGCACTCAACCATGATGATAATGACAAAGAGAAAAGAAATAAGGGAGGAAGAGGGAGAGAAATGAGATCCAAGTGGCAATGCCCCAGGGAGTTCAGGTCTAGCGACTGGATTCAATGATGTCTAGAGTGTGTTCAGCCCTGGCACTGCCACTCAGCCCAAAGGCAGAGGAAGGAGGGGAAAGTTGTGAGCTGGGCTCTGAGCAACCCATGCACACGCTGTCACTTAAGCCTCACCATATCCCTATCAGGGATGGCCATGCCTGGTGTATTAGTCTGTTCCCACATTGCTATAAGGAAATACCTGATACTGGGTAATTTATAAAGAAAAGAGGTTTAATTGGCTCATGGTTCGACAGGCAGTACAGGAAGCATGATGCTGGCATCTGCTTGGCTTCAGGGGTCGCCTCAGGAAACTTATGATCACGGTGGAAAGCAAAGGGGGAGCAAACATTTGATATGGCCAGGGCAGGAGGAAGACAGAGCGAGGAGGGAGGTGCTACACATTTTTAAACAACCAGATCATACAAAAGCTCACTCAGTATCACGAGAACAGCACCACGGGGATGGTGCTAAACCATTCATGAGAACTCCACCCCCACGATCCAATTACCTCCCACCAGGCCCCACCTCCAACACTGGGGCTTACAATTTAACATGTGATTTGGGCAGGGACACAGTTCCAAACCATGTCACCTGGTTTCCAAGGAGAAGTCAAGATAAGGAAAATCAGAGGACCTGTGCAGGTCCTACAATCACTCAAAAAACAAAAACAAAAAATCCTAGGGGATTTCTTTTCCAGGTCTGGGAAGCCAAAGCTCACATCTCCTCACCACAAAATGTGGGGGATGAGTTCATGGGAGATGACTACAGGAGCACCGGAATTTGGGAGTTTCAGAGGATTCCCAAATTCTGCCTTGTCTTTTGCACAGCAGAGTAACCAAGCCACTCTGAATGGATGTGGGAGACAGAGCTTTGGGATTACACACAGGGGCTCTGGACTCTAGTCGCCTGAACTGAAGCCCTGTCTCAACTCTTTGCTAGCTTCAGGCTCCCGTCTATAAATTTTCTTTGTCTCCGCTTCCTTGCCTGCAGAAGATGGAGATGAAACTGATATCCACCTCACTGACATTTTCCAAGAATTAAATCAGATAAAACGTTCAAAGTTCTAAGCCCTGTGCCTGGTACATAATAAACACTCGGTCTTTTTGGAAGAAGTACCGGTCCCTAGTCTTGGTCCGGTCAAATAATCTCTCTAATTGCTGCTCTGGAAAGGAGCATTTTAATTCCACAGTGGGACAATGTGGAGAAGTGGAATGCTATGGGAAATGTGGGTACAAAATGGGAGGCGAAGGGCGGATGAAGCCCAGTTATTTATGTGATTGCAGGATGTTTGCAAAGACACACTCAAAATGCACACAAGTTGGCGCTTCCCCACAAGTGATGGCAGTGAGCCTGGGAAGGGTAATGTGGACATCAGAACCATCTGGCTGTGCCTGCAAATTCAGAAGCCAATCACCATTCCCACCCTCTGAACTCTCACCACCCGAGTCCTACATTTTTATACCAGAGACCCCGAGCCCCCTGGAAGGGGAAATAGTCTCTGTCCCATTTGCTGCCCGTAAATAATACCCTGCAAGAGTGCTCATTTCAGCACCTTACCTTGCTTTGCAGTTACCTTACGTGCAAAAGACAGGCTTGGAGAAGAGAAGCACGAGCTGAAAACCTGCAAACTTCTGTGCTCCCCTGGGCTCAAAGGTCTACAAAAGGAAGATCTGTTTTTAAAATATTTCCCTGTTCAGGAAGGGTAGAATTGGGATCATCAGAGGCGCCTTGGTGTGTCCTAGGCTTTCATTCCTGGGGTTCACAGGAATCCACGTAGAGTTCCCCTTCCTGCTCAACTGCTGTCCTCAAGAGCCAGCTAGCCTTGCTGAGGTCATTGCAAAACCTGATAAAGTAGGTGCCATTATTATTACTATTTGCAGGTGAGAAAACTGAGTCTTAAAGAGTTTCACCTACGTGCTCAAGATGGTACCTATAGTAAGTGATTGAGAACCAGGAAGCATGGACTTCCAGAGCCTGGGTTTTAGCTGCCAGGCCAACCTTCATCCATGGCGGTGCAGGGGAACTATCACTGAGGTGGGGACTCACCAGACCTGTGTGGACATCTTGGTTTTGATGTTCACCTTTCTTCTGATACCACTGTCCCCATTTTTCTCTGGAAGACCCAGTATCAGTCTTGCCCTGGAGGGCACTTAACCCATGCCTGGCCAGTCAGCACATCCCTCAGGCTGTAGGGATTGGTTCATGAACGGGCACATGACTAGAGAGGTGGCTCATTCTGCTGGACATGGGGCTGTGAGCCCAGGAGCCCGGAGGGAGAACCTGCTTGAGAATTAAACCAATGCCGAGAAGAGCAAAACCCAGAGATGTTGTGTCAGGTAGGAAGGCCATGCTAAGCTGAGGTAAAAAATAAACACAATTATTGTTATTATTATTATTTATTATTGTGTAGCTTAACATAATAAAGGTTTATTTCCTCCTCACATAAAGTCCAATGTGGTTGAGATGATTTTCCAGGGCAAATGTCTTCTTCTAGTCCATAACTTGGGGGTTCAGGTGCTCTCCATCCTGTAATGAGGCCATCTCAACATGTGGCTTTCAGAGTTCCTGAAGTAGGAAATAGAGACATAATACACTCCTTTTATTGGCTAGAAGTTGTCATGTGACTCACCTAAACTCAAAGGGGCAGGGAAATATGGCCGTCCAATGTGGCGCAGAAGGTAAGAACTACTCAAGAATGAACCCCAAAGGTCTCCACCACAGATGGAGGGAAATAAAGTAGTTTAAATGATTTAACATGATTTAGATCTCTGGATCAAGCTGTGCCTGAAGGAGTTGTGGTAGTTCTTAAATGAGCCAATAGATTTCTTTTTTTAAAGTCTAGTTTAAGTTTAGCTTTTTTCTCACTTGCAATTGAACAAATCCCACTTGACAGGAACATACCTAGACCTCTCTCCCTGGCTGGCTCCAGCGTCTCCCTTCTCCCAGTCTAAACACCACCCACTACGGGCTTCTGCCCTTCCACTCACTAAGGAGAACTGCAACACACATAAGCTTAAATGTTCTAGATTTTCCTAGAACTGTCTTTTCAGCCACTGTGAAGGCCAAATGGTACATGAGAGAGGAAGTCACTTAGGAGAAAAGTCAATGGTAAAAATAGCCTTCCATCTTGCAAATGAATGGGGTTCCCCTGAAGGAAAGATAGGACTTCTGTAGAACACCATAAAGTTAGCTTTCTGAGATCCTTTGGAGAAAGTGGCCACATCTGTCCTTAGATTGGCAGCAGCAGCAAGAGTTGGCTTGACCTCCTAGGGACTTTGCTTGAAGACTCTGGCTGGAGAGAGGAGATCTGGGTTCTGGTTTAATCTTTGCCATTGACCAACTGGCTAACCGTGAGCAAGTCATTTATCCTCTCTGGGCCTCAGTTTCCTCATCTGTACAGTGAGTATGTTAAAGTAGCCAGGGTCTAATTTCCCTGTCTTCCTTATGCCCTAGATTTCTGTAAGATCCCACCTTTGCCTGCAGGTGCTCAGAATGTGGCTCAGCAATTGTCCTGCTGGTCACAACTAGCAAGAGTGAGTGTGCTGGTTGAAACCCCTCCCAGAACTTCCCATGCAGAGTGGCTGCACACTGTGTGTACTAGCTGTGTAGACCACTGCCAAAATCATATTTGAAGAACATCCGACTGGGAGACAGGAGACCTAAGTTCACATACCACTTGTTTCATTGCCTTTGACAAGTCCTTTAAATCTCTCTGGACTTAAGTTTCTCCATCTTTCATGTTGGAATGGTGATCTGTGCTTCCTTCAGAAGATCAAACAACCTTCTAGAGGCGTCTTTGGGCTTAGGGTCACGTGACATGGTTTGAGTTATCACTCTGACATCTTCTAGCTATGAGATCTTGAGCAAGTTGTAATCTCCCCACACCTTAAGGTCTGTGAATAAAAATACCAACCATTAACTTAATTGAGGGCTTTCTCTGTGTTTCTCTACAACCTCATGAGGTAGGTACTATCATCAACTCTATGTTTCAATGTCCTTTACCCTCTCTAAGCTGCAGAGTCACAAAGCAGGTGGCAGACCCATATTCCAATCCAGAGCTGTCTGGCCCTAGTCCCTGTTCCACACCACCCTCCCTGCTTCCCTGACATGGACAGTGAATGAGGATGGGTACAGAGAAGCCCCAAATGCTGCAGAGGTGTCTCATTCAGGTTTGTATCATCCTTCCTCCCTAGAAACATAATTAAAATGTAGTATAGTCTCAGAGGACTTGTCATGAGTGAGTGATTAACGGGTGCTTAGATGGATAACAAAATAGATAAGTTATAAATGGAAAACAATATGGCACTATGTAGATGCCCAAATGTATGTGTTGACTCAGGTACCATCACAGTCATTCCATGGGAGTACCAGGGATATGGTGATCAGGTGCACTTAGGGTTGGGATACAGAAGCGGCCATGTTGAAGGGGCCCAGACCACCACACACCAGAGGGGCTGGGGTTTCTTCCTCTATTCCTCCACCAGTGGCCCAGAAGGTCCAGACATGTGCCCAAGGTAAGAAAGTCATCTAATTAGAGCTCTGATGCTAAATCACATGAGGGCCTTCCCTGGAGCTCAGGATAGAGGGCTGGGAATGAGGCAAGCAGAGCTGGAGAAAAAGGGCTGCCCACCCATCACTCAGCCGTCTGGGTCCCATGCCCGAAGTGAAGGGGACTCCTCAGATCTTTCAGGAAATGTCAGCAGCTAAAACAATGTCTTCCTTGTCTTCCTTCTTGTTTTTTCACTCCTTCTGCATGCCCCTGTGGCCCAGGAATATATAGATTCATCCATCCAATTTTGAGTACCTGCTATGTGCCAGACACTGCTCAAAGGGTTTGGGATATCCTCAAATAAAAACACCCAAAAATCCCTGCCCAGGTTCCCCTTGTGTCTGATCACAAGAGCAAACCCTGCCCAACCACTGCCAGAATTAGTATCATGGGGAGTCCTCTGCACTGACCATCTGATTATCTTGCCCTGAACAAAGGGTCAGAGCTATGTTTAAATGCTGGGATGGGTCCTACAATGAACTCACATCTATGGAGAAGACCTTCAACACTGGAGAACCAGCTGGTGCCTTCTTCTAAAAGAAAGGCAAAGGTCTTGGACTTCGTAGTTCCTCGCAAATCCCAGTCTAAGCCATTCAGTAGCAGGAAATATGTGTACCTGGAGAGGTCTCCTGCATGGGTCTGCGAAAAGAAGTAGGCAGGTCAATAGCCACCAGTTGTCCAAATGAATTCACTCAATGATAATGCTAGGCACTGATTAAGTCTATGGCCCCTTGCTAGATGCTGAGACAGCCACTGAAGAAATGAGAGGCAGTTCCTACCCTCCATGAACTTCCAAATGAGCTGAAAATCGGATGGACTGAAGGGGTTAGGAAATCTGTTTGGTTAGGGGTAAACAGAGGGATAGGATAGGCAGAGGGAAAAACCAGGACCAGGTTGGATGTAATACTGAGAATATGCACAGCCCAGGTATAGCACCAGGGAGCTTATATTAATTCACTCACTCATTCATCCATTCAGTCAATAAATATTTGTTCCATATCTCTTCTATCCCACTCTGCTAAGCTCTGCAAATAACTTGGTGAGCACATCCACATCATTTCCTTTCTAAGCTGATGGTACCAGTGGGAGAGACAGGCATTCATCAAATAATCACACATTATTTCTTTGAAGGAAAAATACAAGACATATCAAAAGAACCATGTATGTTGTTGTGTGTGTATGCATGCATGCACACGTGTGGTGGTTAGAGGCTGGTGGTAAGGAGACAGTTTCTGCAAAGGGAACAACTTTTGCAAGATGTCCTGAGATAGGTAGGGATCTAGTCCAGTAGGCGGGCTGAAGAGAAGCAAACTAGAGGTGACAGCAGGAATCAGCAAAGCCCAGGCTGATGGTACAGGTCAAGTTGAAGGTTTTGCTCTCATCCTAAGGAAAGGGCAGCCAACAAAAGGTTTATGCAGCAAACAACTAGGCTGTGATTTGTGCTGGAGAGAAGACGTCATGCTGAGGAGTTAGGAGATGAATTCACATTTCCTTCATTTTATGAAGAATTTGCAAAACCTTTGAGCCAGAAAAGTTCATTTTCTGTTCTCTCAGAGGCAGTATAGCAAAATGGTTATGAATCCAGGATTTTAGGGTGAAGATTTCAATCCTACTTTGGATAATTAATAATAAATTGTTTCTAAGCCCCATGTTTCTCATAGGGCTTTTGTGAGCATTTAAATGCAAACGTATGTAAATGTGAGCAGTATCTCTAGCACTTATAAGCACCCAACAATTTACAACTATTTTTCTCGGTTCTCCTTGCACCTTGAGTAAAGAGATGCTGAGCTGCATCATAAGTTTCAGTAGGGTTTGACCACTCTTAGGACCATCTTTCACAGAAGGACCTTTGGCCTATTGCTTTCTTGCTGAAGTTTAAATGTTTCCAGTTTCTTTTTGAGAACAGCTGGTCCCAATCTACTAAATAACCCCTTTGCACACTTGAAGACCATTATTAAGATTCCCTTTGGCCATAAACATACGAAGAAGTGTTTAACATATGAAAAAAATGTTTAACCTCACCAGTAATCAAAGAAATTCAAATCAAAACAACAAAATGCAATTTTTGCCTATCAATTTGGTAACTTTTTAAAATGATAGTGCACAGTGCTGGTGAGAGTAGGGTAAGGTGGCAATTTCGTACATTGCTGGTGGGAACATAAATTGGTACAATCTTTCTGGAAAGCAATTTGGCAATATGTTATCAAGACCCTGAAAATTGTCCTTACCCTTTAACCCAGTAATTCCACTTCTGGGAATCTATCTCAAGGAAATAATCAAAGAATCAGACAAAAATTTCTGTTCATGCTGTTTGATATAGCAAACAATATTTTGAATTAGGAATAACCAAAAACTACCTAGAAGTCAAATGGTGTCGTGACATATATTATGGTGTCGTGACATATATTAAAAAGTTATTAAAAGTCATGTTAACGAGGAATTTTCAAGGACATTTGAAATGGTCACCAACAACTGTAAAACACAAACATATAGAAGATACAAAACTAAACACAGTAGGATTTTAATTATGTAATTATATATGCTTATATTTTTATATGTGCATAGAAACAGCTACATGCAAACACAGCAAAATATTAACAGTTCTTACTAGAGGGTGATAGAATTAGGGGTGGCTCTTTATTTTCTACTTTACAATTATATAACCAAAAAACTTGTTTAAGAGCTCACATGGCTTTATGTATTTTTCTAAGTAGTTCATCATGGTCCCTCTTCTGCCATAGCATCTTGCCCAGAATCGAAACAGCGGACTTTCAGTGGTTACAGTTTTCCTGGAAAGGGCCAGATAGCAGATATTTTAGGCTTTGCAGATCATAGTCTTTGTTGCAACTTCTCAACTCTATTGTTGTATGGCAAAACCAGCCATAGATAATATGGAAACCAATGGGCATGGCTGTGTTCTAATAGAATTATATATATATATATTATATATATATTTATATATATATAAATTATATAATTTATATATATAAATAAATATATAAATTATATAATTTATATATAAATAAATATATAAATTATATAATTTATATATTTATATATATTATATAATTTATATATTTATTTATATATATAAATAAATATATAAATTATATAATTTATATATATAAATAAATATATAAATTATATAATTTATATATATAAATATATATATATATATATGTGCAGCAAGTCAGTTTTAGCCCATGGCCTTAGTTTGCCGACACCTGGTCTAGATTATTTGAATCTCTCCTGGCCCAAATTATGTATAGTCTCAAACGAGTATAGTTGGAGAAACTTCTAGAAGGGTGGGGTGAAGTAAGGTTCTTGTCCCATATTCCTAGTGAGTCAATCCTTCTGAAATGTATTGAGAAGCAGTCAGCCAGGGCATTTCTCCCAGGCTGTGTTTATTCGCCTCTTTGGTTTTTTTTTTTTTTTCTTTTTGTTTTTATTATTTCAATAGTTTTGGGGATATAGGTGGCTTTTGGTTACATGGATAAGTTCTTTAGTGGTGATTTCTGAGATTTTAGTGCACCCATCATCCAAGCAGTGTACCCAATATGCAGTATTTTATCCCTAACCCTCTCCCAAACTTATCCCCACCCAAGTCTCCAAAGCCCATTATATCACTCATGCCTTTGCATCCTCATAGCTTAGGTCCCACTTATAAATGAGAACGTACAATATTTGGTTTTCCATTCCCGAGTTACTTCACATAGAATAATGGCCTCCGACTCCGTCCAGGTTCCTGCAAAAGACATTATTTCATTCCCGTGTGCCTAAGATAAGAGGATCTTTGGGTCCAGGAGTTCTGGGCTGATCAGGCATCTGCAGTAAATTCACCATCAACATGATCAATATAGTGACCTCCCGAGAGCACGAGACCACCAGGTTGCCTCAGGAGGAGTGAACCGGCCTGGGTCGGAAATCGAACAGGTCAAAACTCCCAGGTTGATTGGTATTCGCCTCTTTGCATGGGTCTTCCCTCTTCTTGCTCATCAGTGCCCCCTCCAAGTCCTTCCTTTGCCACCACCCACTGCAGCCCTTATCCCATCTGGCGTAATAGGAGGTGAAGAAAGCCAAACACCCCAGTGATGACTGAAAGGAGCTGCAGAGACTTGGAACAGTTGGTGGCTAGTTTGAGATCTCCCCTCTCTACAAACTGTATGGTAAATGCACCTGATAGCAATAACTTACGCATACCGTGAGAACAATGCTGTATGGCAGATGCACCTGACTGTGTTTTCAGAGTTCCAAGCTAAGGAATCTGGGAGGAGCCAACGCAGAGATTTGTTTTTTATCTGTGAAGAACATCTGAATGCCCAGCCCTTCCTGCAGAACATGGGCCATGCAGGGATCAAGGCCCTTTGTTTGGGGGCTCAGTAAATGTTGCCAGGTGGAGACTGTCAGGGGAAGGGTGCTAAGTGAAAATGTTCCATAAACTGCACGTTCTTTGCAAGCAGCTCCTGCCCAGCCCACCACCACTGGACTTTCTCCCCTGTATGTAAGCCCCCAGCCCATGTCTCATCTGCTGGCTCTGGGTCTCGTCTCCAGCCTCTTGAACCTGGTGCCATCCCCACTGGAGTTGACAGGGGTCCAGCACAATACCAACAATGAGGTTTCCAGATTCCTGGGTTTGTGGCTCCATCTTCCTTCTGGCCACTGTGTTCCAGAGGAGGAGAAGGAGAGAGACAAAGAATGAACTGTTAAGTGTGCTGCATCCCGGGCATTGCTCCGAGGGGTCCATAAGATGGTTTTTTAGTGGGGAAACTTTTATATTAGAGAGACACATAGAACCCTCACAGCAAGGATGCACCATAAACTTATGTAAACACATAACTATATGTCTATGATACAAAGTTTTGAAAGTTCCCTTGTTGAGAGTGGAGTCTTATATCACTCATTTTAATATATGCACAGGTTGGCCGGGCGCGATGGCTCACGCCTGTAATCCCAGCACTTTGGGAGGCTGAGGCGGGTGGATCACAAGGTCAGGAGTTCGAGACCATCCTGGCTAACACGGCGAAACCCCATCTCTACTAAAAATACAAAAAATTAGCCAGGTGTGGTGGCGGGCACCTGTAGTCCCAGCTACTCGGGAGGCTGAGGCAGGAGAATGCCGTGTACCTGGGAGGTGGAGCCTGCAGTGAGTGAAGATAGCGCCACTGCACTCCGGCCTGGGCGAAAGAGCGAGACTCCGTCTCAAAAAAAAAAAAAAAAAAAGGAAATCTCTCTCACACCATAACCAAGGCAGAAAACATTTATACCCAACGCTCATGTCCACCTACAATCTCTGTTAGGCGGCTGCTCTGTGACCTACTTTTCTGCTCAATATTGACTTCAATGGATATTTTACTTTAATATCCTCTGCATAGAAATGTTTGGTGATTGTCTTGCTGGAGGAAGGGTACGTTGAGAGCCCATTGTGAATCTCACTGTCCCATGCCATCTTTTTCTGAAATCTTGTTCAATAAACAATCATTAGGGGCAACATGGTGGACAGGAAGGCCATAGGATTAGAAGTCATTCATGCTCCCACATGGTAGGCATTTCCTCTGTAGAAGACAAGACTCAGTTTGAAAAGCATTTCTGTCACTCCCCAACTATGTGGATTACTTCATCTCTCCAGGCTTATCTTTCTTCTATTTCAAGGAAGAAAGGATGGCCAGGTGCGGTGGCTCACGCCTGTAATCCCAGCACTTTGGGAGGCTGAGGTGGGCAGATTACCTGAGGTCAGGAGTTCGAGACCAGCCTGACTAACATGGTGAAACCCCATCTCTACTAAAAATACATAAATTAGCCGGGTTTTGTGGCAGATATCTGTAGTCCCAGCTACTCAGGAGGCTGAGGCAGGAGAATCGCTTGAACCTGGGAGGCAGAGGTTGCAGTGAGCCGAGATCACACCAATGCACTCCAGCCTGGGCGACAGAGTGAGACTCTGTCTGAAAAAAATAAAACATAAAAAAGAGAAAGGAACAGGGTGTGAGTGGGAGGTATATATATGATCTCCATCATGCAGGGCTGTGAAGCTGTAACAGGGGCTATGTGATCACCTGGCACAGGGAAGGTGCTTCGAACATTCCATCCGCACTTCATTCTTGAAGCAAGAAACCATGCTAATAGCTCTCAGAGTTGCAGAGAAGGATGTTACCCAGCCCTGTCCCCCAAGCACTGAGTCTTCAGGGAAAACATTTGTGTACACAGGTAACTCAGAATATTGGGCACATTGTGAAAGGTGCTGCCAGAACAGAGAAGAGGAAGAAATTCATCCAAACAGCCAGTATTAGTAAAGGCTTCAGGGAGAAGGTGGCATTTGAGCTGAGCCTTGAAGGACAAGGATGGAGAAACAGCCAGGGCTTCCGGGAGGGAACCATGAGAGCACAGGCTGAAGACAGGAGGGGACAAAGAATTTCAGGAAATGATGAAACATTAAGGACAGTCAGGTGCAGACAGAGCCCAGAGTGAGTGAGGCTTAAAGAACTGAAGGAGGCCAGATCACGACACAGCCACAGATGCAGTGCTGAGATTACATCGTTTCTTTTTTGTTTTGTTTTGTTTTGACTCAGAGTCTCGTTCTGTCGCCCAGGCAGGAGTGGTACAACCATAGCTCACTGCAGCCTCCACCTCCTGGGCTCAAGCCATCCTCCTGCCTCAGCCTACTGAGTATCTAGGACTATAGGCATGTACCAGCATGCCAGGATAAGCTTTTTTATTTTTATAGAGACAGAAGTCTCACTATATTGCCCAGGCTGTTCTCAAACTCCTGGCCTCAAACGATCCTCCTGCCTCAGCCTCCCAAATCACTGAGATTACAAACATGAGCAAGATTACATGTTATCATGGGGGAGGGGCGCATAAGATTCTCAGACCAGGAAATTACATAATCAGAACATCATTTTAACACAGTGAACGCTCATCTCTGTCTGCCCAGGATAATCCGCTGGCATAATTATCAATGGAACCCCCATTCACTCATAAAAGCACTTTCCTTTAGATGGAGAATTACATGATCACTCTCAGTTTAGATCACCCTGCTGTCCGTGGGACACAGAAACCAGGGAAAAAGGAGGCTGGACCAGAGAGCCATTCAGAGGCCATATCAACTATCCAAGCAGGAGGTAGGGACTCATGGGAAGGCAAAGTACTAGATCAAAGGACCAATTTGAAGGCAGATTCAACAAGACCGATTGATTACCAGACGAGTGATGGAGAAAGAAATAAGCAGACCCACTAGATGACTGACAGTTTAGTATCAGATATGGGGACTGGACGGGCTGAGCAGGACATTCTTTTGTAAGAGGGCAAGGAGCTGGGAATGAAAATCTGGAGCACAGAAGAGGCCAGAGCTGGAGATGTGGATTTGGCAGATGGCAGAATCCTGGGGACAATCATGGCTGAAGAGTGAGGGTGTGAGACCACCCAGGGAGAGGGTCAAAAAGGTGACAGTGGGGGTACACTGAGATGATACTGAGACTTGTGCAAAAGAAAAGAAGATTCAGGGAGAAACAGGCTCATGGACACCTGTGGAGAAGAAGGTTTGGGGATGACTGCCCGGATCAACAGAGCCAGACGCTCCTGCAGGAATGAGTAGGTTGGAAGAGAAGGATGAGAAAGACCTTTGAAAGTTCCATTGCACCAGAACAGTGGGGCAGAGGCAAATTCAGTGGGTAGAAGAGGGAGTGGGAGGTAAGGAAGTGGTGTCAATAAGTACAGATGATTCTTTGGATAAATCTGTTAGTGAAAGGAAGGAAAGAGATGAGACTGTGGTTTGAGGGAATAATTTTTTTAAAAAAAGAAGGGGGCAGGGAAGCATTTGGGAAGTTAAATGTGGAAGTTGAACATATTTGAACACCAAGAGGAAGACAGTGGCAAGAAGAGGGGGTGTGAAGGTGCCAGAGATAACCATTTGGAATAAGGTAGGAACGGATGGTTTCTGCTCCAGTGGAGAGGCCATCCTTAGACAAGAGGTAGGACTCTGGAAGGAAGCGAGGCTGCACTTGGAGGGAATGAATGCTGCAGGTGATGGTGCCTATAGTAGTAGTATTATAACATCATTAGCAGTAGTAACAATGAATGGTTAATCTTACTTTTTGTTTACATGCAAGTTCTCTGCATTGTTTAATCCTCACAACAGCCCTATTTTATATGTGAGAAAACTGAGCCCAAGAGAGGTTAATCAAGTTGCCCATAAACCACTATAAAAATGCCAGAAGGTGCATTGAAATCCAGGTCTTTCCAATGGCATAGCCAGACTTGCGGGCCACTTGGAGTCAGTATAGACCAATGGCTCAGTCCTCTCAGTGAGCTGGAGGTGAAGTCATCTTCTCTGAATGATGGGGGTGGATGTGGCGGCCTGAGGAAGGAGGAGAAGAGTCGAAACAGCTGCTGGGAAGAATGCAGTAGGGATGAGCCAGAGAAGAGAGAGGGCAGGGACAGCTTCCCAGGGGCACTGATAGTAGATTCCATCTTGTTCTTATCACCCTCATTCCCAGCCCCATTTCCTACCAGGGACATGCACCCCATACTCTTCTCATTTATTTTGTGTCTTCTCTCCTCTAATCCCTCCATTGAAGGAAATAAGAGCCATGTGCTCAAGTGGAATGGGTCAGATTCTTCCCACTGCTGGAGGACTTGGTGATGGCCAGTGGGGAGAGCTGGGGAGGTGGTCCTCAGAGCCTTTGTCCCACCAAGGACACCCTTGGCCTCAAAGGCTTAGGGAAGCAAGGCATTCACCAGGCAACAGGGATTGCAGATGGAGTGTCTGGGAGCTGTGCCTCTGTGTTTAGAGGGCCAGTGTTGCTGTTTCTGACTTAGCCTCCCAAGTTGCCTGGGCCCAGCCAATAGCAGAAGAGAGCTGGAGCCAAAGCACTTGTCCCAGGCGAACCAGCCTGGGACAGCTTGTTCTATTCCATTAACAATCCTGTCCATCCTGTGCGACCTCTTTCTACCAGAGATCTATTAATTTTAGCTAACAATCAGTGAAGAGGACACCATTTGATCCCAGAGCTTAAACCCATACTTCTTATTCACTGGTTTGACCACTTTGAAAATAGTAGCAGGATCAAATAGGCTGAGCCTCCCTCTTTGGACAGAACTTCATTGAATTGTAAATAGAAGGTGTTAGCCTTGGAGACAAGCTTAAAGATATGGTATTACTGCTTGTTGGATGTGGACCACCACTTATAAAAACCCACTAAGCCACTGGTCAAATTGATAAAATCCATACAGGACCAGAATCTAAAAAACATGGGGCTCAGCTCAAATTTCCATAAAAGTGGCCAACAGGACCAGGGAATCGGCATTGAATTCTCAATGTGTGCTGACTTTCAGCCTCCAAATGTCATGGTCAATACTTGGGGTCTCAGGATAGGACATCTGTGGGCTGGCAGGTTCCAGAAGCGTTTATTGGAATCTTCTCAGGACTCTTTTCCACAGTGCTAGAAACTCAATTGCAAGAAAGTAATCACAACGAATTCTTAATAATTGAGAAAAAGCACAGGGAAAATGATCACATCTGTTCAGACTAAAATGGAATCGTTTCAGGGAATGCAAGCAGGCAACGCTCAATGTACATTTAAGGCGACTATATTTGTAAGATTGGGGACAAGGAAGAGAGGAGAAGCAGCTCTTGAGAGAGAGAGTCCTAGATCTGTATATTCAGAATCCATGGGTGAATGTTTGGGAAGCAGTGATTTGTGTGTGTATGTGCGGGTGTGTGTGTGTGTGTATACACACGCATACATATAAGCACACACATTCTCACACACTCGCACCCACAGACACTCCAGATTTCTGAAGAACTGTGTACCATTACCCAGTTCGAGTTGAAAGGAACCCCGTGCCTCCCTGTAGCCCCTGTTTTGAGTTGTATTCTCCTATCATGGGCAGGAGAGTCTCCTGCAAACTCTGGCCATGGCGTCCTCAGTCCAACTCTCCAACAGATTACCATCTTTCCCTTAAGTCGCCCTGAAAAGCAGCCCAGGGGCAACAAATCCCTCCCTCTTCCACCAGTTCCAACACTTCTCTAATGAATGCAGGAGAAAATTAATTACAGAGAGATTTTCAAGACCTCGGCATCTAATGACCAGCCCCAGTGCCCCCTCCCTCCAGCTCCTCATTGGCCCTGCCCAGCCCTGCCCTCCTTCCCTCCACCCTCCCCTCCCCTCCCTTCCCAGAACCCAGGAACAATACCGCAGGCTAATTAGGCAGGGAAAGAGTTTCTTGGCAAAAGGGGCTGAGTGCTAGGTCAGTACCTTGAACAACCCAGAAGAAAAACAAAACAGCATTAAAAGAAAAAGAAAGGGAGGGGGACCTGTTAATCCCAAGTGCATTTCCGCCAAATATTCTCCTTTTCAAGTGTTTTCTTCCTGGTAAACAAAGTTCTGTGGCTGGCTTTGGAGATTTTAGGACGCGGTTGCTTAGTAATATTGGGGAAAACACGAAGTCCCCACCTCAGCCCCATTTTGTGCCTCGTCTCTCTCGCTCACTGCGCTGAGGGGTGGTGACACATTCCCACATTGCAAGGGACAGCCCATTTGTGAAGAAGAGCTGAGCTTTCTTTTCTTTTCTTCTTTTCATGTCTAACAGCTTCCCGAAGCCCAGCAAAGAACAGAGATTTCTGCTCCCAAGTTTGGTGAATCTAGACCAGCGCTGTCCAGCAGAACTCACTGTGATGATGGAACTGTCCTATATCTGTGCTGTCCAATATGGTGGTCACCAGCCAGCCACACGGGGCCACTGGGCACTTGAAATATGGTTTGCGCAAATGAGCAACTGAGTGTTAAATGTTATCTCATGTTGATTAATCGAAATTGAAATAGCCACAGAGAGTTTGTGGCTTGGAGAGCCACAGCTCCTGTCAAAACCTCTGCGGGCTGAGGGCAACCAAGGGCACAGCAGTAGCATCTGGGTGGCTCGGTGACATTTATGAGGGACAGAGGATGGGATGGTATAAGGAGCACAAACAAAGGTCCTGATTTCACTGCAGCCCTATCTTCTCTTTTCTGTGCCCTTGGGCATCACTTAAATTGATCCTCAGTCCCCTCTTCTGCAACGTTAGAGACGATCACAAGAGTGCACTTCACGGTTGTTTTGAGGCAGGGGCAATGGATGCCGAGTCCCCTAGTGACCCCTTCCACCACAGAATAACAAATACAGGCAGACCTGGTGCTTTGCCTTCCTGCCTACTCTCCAGTCTCATCTCCCGCTCTTCCTTGGCTGGCATTTTTTGCTCCCAGAATTCCATGCACTTTCAACCTTGGTATCTTTGCCTATGTCATGCCTTCTGCCTGAATCCCTGCCCTTCTGGTTGCCTTGCCTTGGCCAAGAAAATTCCTGATCAATCTCAAGGGACCTAAAGAATAGGGAATCTTCTGAGCTCTGAGCTAGAAAGCCTGTTTCCCCTTTCCTGTCATCCCATCTTCCTCCTCCTGTCATCCCATCTTCCCCTCTCCGGTCATCCCATCTTCTCCCCTCCTGTCATCCCGTCTTCCCCTCTCCTGTCATCCCATCTTCCCCTCTCCTGTCATCCCATCTTCCCCCTCTCCTGTCATCCCATCTTCCCCCTCTC
Organism: Pongo abelii; assembly: GCF_028885655.2. NCBI lineage: Eukaryota > Metazoa > Chordata > Mammalia > Primates > Hominidae > Pongo > Pongo abelii. Next base: position 87,713,056 of record NC_072004.2, read on the forward strand.
CTGTCATCCCATCTTCCCCCTCTCCTGTCATCCCATCTTCCCCCTTCCTGTCATCCCATCTTCCCCCCTCCTATCATCCCATCTTCCCCCTCTCCTGTCATCCCATCTTCCCCTCTCTTTTTATCCCATGTTCCCCTCTTGTCATCTCTCTTTTTTTCTCTCTTTCTCTCCCCTTCTGTTTCCATTATGGCTGCCACTAGCTGCACATGGCAACTGAGCATTTGAAGTGTCGCTGGTACAACCAAGCACTGAATTTTTAATTTGAGTTTACTTCATTGAAGTTGAAATAGCCACATATGGCAAGCTCTTGCTTGCTCACTTCCTCGCTCTCTTGCACACACACACACCCCACATGCTGTAGCTGGGCTACACATTCCTCTCCAACCCCATCCCTCTGAACATGTGTGCCCCTCAGCTTACCTACAATCTAGTATTGAAGCAACCTCTTAATAAATCTACCATCCCATGAGAAAGCGAGCAATTAGAAAAGACACAGCCTGTGTTCCACTCTGTTTTGTTTTGTTTTTCATCTACGTCCCAGCATTCAGTACAGCATCCAGTACATAGTAACTTCTCAATGAATATTTCTCATCCATGAAACAGAAATTGTTCATCAGTCTACAACCTATATCATGGGTCAGCAAACTACGGCCCACAGGCCAAATCCAGCCCACTGCCCACTTTTGCATGGCCCTCTAACTAAAAAGGGTTCTTTTATTTTAAAATGATTATATAAGTACTTCCCTAATAGCCTTAACTTTGCCTCTTGGCCTACAAAGCCTAGGATTTTTTGCTTCCTGGCCCTTTAAGAAAAAGTTTGCCAATCTCTGGTCTGGATCCCAAGAACAGCTGCTAATAGGGCTTGGTGTAGCCTGTGGTTAGAGAAAGGGATAAACGAGGTCTGGGGAGGGGTGTGGAGAGAGGGGCCCATACCTGAGACAGTCCCAGCAAAGCTGAGCCCACAGGTACCTGGCTAAGTCTGCGAGAGCTGGTCCTCAGGGACACTGCCAGCCAGGGCAGCACAGACAGGCACACCTCATGCTTCCTCCTCCCTCTCCCGACCTCCTTGCCACACTGCAAACACCTCAGGGACTAGGGCTTAGGGGACACACAACGTGACCTTCTAAGAACGTTCTGCTGTGCCCACGCTTGAGCCATGGCAAATGGAAGATGGGATTTTCTGGATTCTGTTTTGTGGTTTGACTGCGTAAAGTAGCAGTTTCCATTCAAAACAAAGCCCCTAAGCATATTTTTAACAGCAATGGAAAGGTCTTCCAAAGAGACATGCATAGGGGCTTGGAAGCAGTCTGGCAGGCAGGAAGCAGTCTGTCCTTCCCTTTCCTGCTAAAACATGAACCGAGGTTTCTAAGAACTAAAGCAAAGATAGCTCCAGGCCCTGACAACACCACATCAAGGTGAGCAACAAGATCCTGAAAGCTTACCCCATCTCTGTCCTATGCTCCTCAATACCCTCTATACCTGGCCCGTGTCTTCCCAATCTCCACCCCAGAAACAAATTGTCAATCATCTCTCCAAACATCACAAGCATCTGGGAATGTCTCCTGCCCCACTCACTTCCCTTCCAAACAGAGAGGGGCTGAGCACACCCAATGTGCTAAATATTTCCCTGCTGCAGAATCTATTTTGCTGCTGCGGCTGCTGCTTGGCAGCAAAGACACAGGAAGCTATTTAGATATATTATCTTCCTTTTCAGGAAGTTGAGAGGAACTTTTCTATTGCAGTTCACACAAACATTCCGTCTAATGGTCATTTAGTCATGCCGGCTCATTAGGTCACCAGTGAGGAATGCCTAGGCTGATTAAACATCATTCCAGCTTCTCTACTCGCTGCCCCGGGTCCCGGGGAGAAAACAGAGCTTCCATGGCCTGGTGGTGACCAAGACAAGGAGCCCATCCTGAAAGCCACAGGGGCTCACTGCCAACCTCACAGCCCCTGCCCAGCTCCCACACAGAGCACTTCTTACTTCTAAGCGGGGGCTGATGGCTTTATAAAGAAATGTGTATGGGACTGAGTAGGAAGGTGGGCCCCATGAATACCTCTGGTCAGATAATGCTGTCCTTTAAGGGAGATCAAAGAGGGCCCTTGGCAGAAGGCCCTGAGAATGCTGTTACCAAAAAATGCAAGACAGACCCATGATGAGGTCACAGAGATGAACTGATAGCTAGAACACAAGCTTGCGCAGAATGTAACAACTAACTATGAGTGAGTGGTGGTTATGCACTAGACATATGCCAAGCATTTTATGTGTATTCACTCACTTAAGGCTTGAACAACACAACGAGGTAGGAATCATGAGGAAATTGGCCCAGAAAGTCAAATACAGTATTTCTGCTTAAGGTTGCACACACAGTGGATCTAGCCTGTGCTCTGCATTAGGACTTTCTGCAGTGATAGACATGTCCCATGTCTATGCTTTCCAGTGGGGTCACCACTGTTAAGTCCTTGAAAAGTCACTGGTGTGACTGAGGAAGTGAATTTTAAATTTCACTTAACTGGAATGTATTTAAATTTACATGGGGCATGTGGCTAGTTGTTACCATATTAGACCCTCCGGATCTAGGTGGTCTGGCTCCAGAATCCACACCCTTAAACCTTGGACTGTCCTGCCTCTCAAATCAACTAAGAGAATATGGAACTACTTACTGGCAGAATAATTAAACTCTAAAGGTGGAGCTTAGGTAGAGTTTCATCAATATCTTAAAGGATAAGAACATGTGAGAAATTAGACTATGAAAGACAGAGAAAAGCTAGCTTAAATTAAATAGTAGGCATTCAGGGCAGGTGTTTGGGAGGGTATATCTATAAAATGAAGAAGGTAAAATACCAACATGGCTTGTCAAGAGAAGAAGTGGTTTCCTCTTGTCTAACCAATAAATTATGTTGAGCTCCTACTATGTGACCTTAGTAAGTCTTGCTCTCTAGAGTCATGTGGCCTGGGTGGGAAGCCAGGTGTGATCCCCTAAACAATGCCAGGGGCCAGGGGCCAGGGCGGATGGCAGGACTAAAGTCTGTTTATTCTGTTGGTATTCCAGTTAGCTGTTCACCTGTAAAGACAGGAGTGATCAAGGAAGTCTTCATGGAGGAGAAGGCGTTTAAGCTGGAATTTGAAAGAAAGGGCTTGAATTAGAAAAGTGGGACAGTGGAAAGGATGACTACAATGACATACTTGGAAGGAAACATGAACTGTTCTTGGTGACTCTTGGAGACTGACATACGGAGAGTAATCAAAAATGACTTTACATGTTTTGGCTTGGATAAAAATAGTAGTTCTTGGGGCAAACACAGGAACTTTAGGGGGTGGTAGGAGATAGTTTCAGAAATTATGACTTTGGTTTTGGGCGGGTGGATTCTGAGGTGACAGATTGTGGAAATCTTGGATTAATATCCACTTTTCAGTTTAGACGGGAGGAGGATGGATTAGAAGGCTGCCCGAGATCACCTCCGTTCCTGGCACTCAGAGGAGTTGCGTTTCCTCTAAAGCAGAGAAATTAGGCCAAGGCAGAATGAAGAGGAGCCACAGGACTCCAGAGAGGTTCACGTCACCACCCCACAGGGGACAAACGCATACCTTGTTTTCTGAGTTGACAGACATCCGGTTACTTCATCTTGGAAGTTACATTCATCTGCCCTTTGGAACATCCTGCCCAATGACCGATTTTTTAAAATAGCTTCTTTTCCCTGATTATATTTGTAATACCTACTCACTGCAAAATATTTGAGAAAGCTCAAAAACAGAAATAAGGAAATGCAATCACATAGACACACACACACAGACCCACACACAGAGACAAATATGTATATATAGAGAGAGACTTGCACGTACACACAGACCCACACATGTATGTGTATGTTTGTGTATAGTGTATATAGTTTTCATCCATTTTAGCTGGTATTTAAAAATGCACTTCTAGCTGACAAAATCTGTAAGAATAAACAAGAAGATAACAATAGCCAACTTTTATTGAGTTGTTAGTATGTTGTAGACATAGGGAAAAAATATACACCAATCTCTGCACACACATTTTAAAACAATCTGTTCCTAAAATGCATCTATTGACTCTCCCCTTATTACCCAACATTCTTCAACACTCAGGTAGATGCGGGTACCTGTTTAACATCTCTTTTTGCCATGTGCTTATTTTCCTTCTAACTAGAAAGCTGTAGTTTCAGAGTCACCTGTAACAGCCTCAGAGGCAGCCTATGAGAGGCCAAGAAGAGACAGAGTTGGGGGTTGACACATCATTAGGGATCCAAAAAAGCAGACTCCCTGTCAGGAGTCCCCGCCAAAATTCTAAACCTCAAACCTTGAATTGCTGAATCTAAAGAATGCCTGGACAAGAAAATCAACATTAAACACACCTAGAGAAATACAATAAATAGACACATATGAACAGTGCAAGCAGAGAGATTGAGTGCCTCTGGAAAGAGACAAGAGTGGGGAAGGCATACAAGGAGGTAGGACAGGACCCGGGGGAATTTGTGAGCTGCTGTCTTTAACCTGTCCCAGGGAAATAAGGATTGAAATATTCCCTAGTGAACATGATTGGCATATGCAGTTCATCCACAGATCATGGAAACACACCCAGATACAGACACACACCACATACAACCTCAATGGGCAATGCTTCCCTCCCACCTTGGTCTCCTGGGGATACCAACTAAGAGACTGGTGCTTCATTCTTGGAGACAGCCACAGTCTGTTTCTGGAGGTGGGTGGATCCTCATCTGGTTCATTTTTTCAAGAAACTGCCTGCTCCCTGAGAAAAGCTTGCTGGGGAGAGAGTTGTCTCACTGGGTACTTCTGCGGAGGAGAAGAGAAGGGATGGCCTTTCCTCCAAAGATAACACAGCAGCCCCTGACCTCCTGCGAGTCTCCCTCCAAAACCTTCCTAATGAGCTGTCTCTGGGAGGGGGTGGATATTTTACACACTATCTTGGCCCTCTCCTTGGGTTTTTTTTTGAATCTTCACTTTTCCATGCCATAAACACCGTTTGCCGTGACCTCTCCCTCACTACCCTCTCGGACAGCTTCTCATGCGTGAAACATATTTTTGTTCATTATTTTGTTGTCCACGACCTTCTTTCCCAACCGTCCAGCCCGGGTCTCCCTCCCTGCACCCTTCACCCCCACGTCACACATATAATGAATTGCCATTCCTTCAGACAACGGGGTGGAAAACTGTGGTCTCCAAGGCAACGGGGTATCCTGGGGTGGGGTGCCGGGGAGGGGGGCTTTGCCCGGCCAGGAAAGGACTGGAAGTAAAGGGGGGTGGGGAGGCACAAGCCGAGATGATATCATTCCTGAAGCCTGCAAGCAGCCAATCCGCTGGTGAGGATATGATGTCATCTCCCCCGCCCCCGCCCTCTCTTAGCCTAGGTAGCCCCACTGAGAATTCTAGACAAGTATTGAACTGAAGTTGTATTACTTTGAGAGAAAGGGGGCGGGGGATGGCGATGGGCGAGAGAAAGAGATCTACGGACCCTCCGGATGGCCCGAGCAGACACTACAGTCTTCACCAGAGGCAGCCCCATAAAAATGTCATCGGCTCGGGCTCTCCCCGCATTACAACACAATGATTTCTTTGGGGAGGAGAAAAAAAAACTAAGATTTATTTTGCAACCACACCTCCGCCTCCCTTGGAAGAGAAATACTGACCAACAACAAGTTGTGAATGAAATGTCTGCAGATCTGCCCCCCTCGCCCAGCCTGAGAACTTTCCAGACGGAAAGGTGCACACGTGCACACAGCACCAGCTGAGCCGATTTGTGCTGCTCTCAGCAGCCACCGGGGATGGAGGAACCGCTCAAGGATCTCCAGAGTGTGAGCCTGGTTCCGGGCAAAGTTGCCCAACCTAGTGGTGTGAGCCATGTAAGGCGCTGGGGAGAGGGGAGTCTGTCCCCAAGACAATGACAGCATCTAGGGCTCAGTGCCAGGCTCCCGGGAGAAGCAAACAAGCCATGGCTTTAGGGAGGGGTGCAGGCTCATTAGAGAGCTCACTGAAGTGTTACCACCATGCAGAAAGGAGGAGTGAGAGGGCACGGCTCTCCTCTGCCAGTTTTTTTCTCTTGGGACGGGAAAGCAGTGCTGCTTGGAAAATAGCACACTCAAATCTTCCCCCCAAATGCCAGAAATGTTCCCGGGAGTCTAGGCCACAAGGACAGTGTGTGCAATGGCTTGGACCAGGCCAGAGCTGTTCTCCCTCCCCTTAAACTATGCATAAAAAGCAGGTTCCCCCACATGCTCCTCCTGGGATCTTTCTGGGGTTATCCCACATGAACCCACTTAGGTTGCCTTTGAGGAAACAGAGAAGTGAAGATCCCCCATCCACTCCCCATTTTGCAGAAGTGGACATCAAGGCCCAGAGAAGGGATGGGACCAGCCCAATGACCAACAGAGTCACCAGTGACTCTGGGGCTATGCCTAGGACTCTGTCTCTAGTCTACTGTTCATTCCCAAGGACAAGCCCACAACACAGTAGCAGCACCTGCAGATGGAAAGCCTTCGATCTCAATGTCACCTGTTTGCCACTTTCTGCATAAGTAATGTCACTGTTGGAATGAGTTTATGATGGTCTCCATCCCCATTTCTATGAGCTGTGAGCAAGACATCTGCTGCATAGCTCGCGTGTGTCCAGGCCTCCCTGGACCAGCAGCTCTGACTCACACACGCACAGAACGGTAAGGCACAGCCTCACTCCCAAAGGGCCCGAGATCCAGGAAGGGGGACAAAACAGGGGTCATGAAAACATGTGTGAACTGCGTACACGAGTAGGATGGATGAGGGCTGAGTTTGCTCAAAAAAATAAGAGGTGCAACTCTGACTTTTAGTAAATAGTTACTGGCGTCCTACTCTCTGCCAGGTGCTGAAATACAAACATGACTAGGTCTGAGTTCTACCCTCGTGGCATTTATATCAAGAAAAGGAGACTGAGGCTGTAAACTTAAGTCTTCCCTATGGAAGCCCCAGGAAGGCAGGGGCTTGGTTGCATGGAGGCTGTATGAACCCAGCACCTAGCATAGCGCCTGCTATACAGTAAACACACGATATGTTGAATGACCAAACAGAAGCAGTGCCTGGAAGGATGTTTCTAACTCTAGAGGATGTTAGCAAGGAGGTGATACTCGAACGGGGCTTTGGAAGATTAATGATCGCTTGCCAGGTGAAAGGAGGGGGAACATTCTAAGTAGAGGGAACAACATTTGTAAAGGTATGATGTATAAGTGCAGGACAGGATAGGTTAGATAAGAGAATGAATAACCCCTGTATTAGTCCGTTCTCACACTGCTATAAATAACTGCCCGAGACAGGGTAATTTATAAAGAAATTGACTCATAGTTCCACATGGCTGGGGTGGCCTCAGGAAACTTACAATCATGGTGGAAGGGAAAGCAGTCATGTCTTACATGGCAGCAGGTAAGAGAGCATGTGTAGAAAGTGAAAGGGGAAGAGCCTCTTATAAAACCATCAGATCTTGTGAGAACTCACTCACTATCCTGAGAACAGCATGGGGGGAACCGCCCCCATGATCCAATCACCGCCCACCAGGCCTCTCCCTCAACACCTGGTGATTACAATTCGAGATGAGATTTGGGTGGGGACACAAAGCCTAACCATATCAACCTCCAGATCCCCATGGCTTAAGATAACAAAGGTCTGTTTCTTGTTTTTGCTACATGTCCGTTGCAAGTCAGCTAGTGACTCTGCTCCATGCCGTGGCCACTCTCTGACCCAGGCTGATGGAGCAGCCATGACTGGAATATTATTGCTGGTCACCAGCGAAGATGAAAAGGAGGGCTCAGCCCTTAAGTGACACACCCTGCCGCTTATAACTCATTGGCCATAACTGGTTACATGACCCCACCCAACCCCGACAAGGGCCAGGAAGTACAGTACTAACTAATTCACCATAATCAAAAAGCTAGAAGCTAGAAATATTCAGCAGCAGCATTAATGACTATCACACAAAGACATGTAAAATTGGTCTTGTGTTTTTGGGGAATACACACTGTGAGCTGCCGCAGTCCAGGAAGGCTTCATGGAGGAGATGGGCTCAAAACGGGCTCTGAAGAATAGACAAGAGCCAGGAAGCCAGAAAGAAGACGGAAAGGCATTGCAGACAGCAGAAACAAGCCAAAGCCAGACACTGGGAATGAAGCTGGTACCAGGCAGCTGGCGGGGTTGAGGAGGTGGACTAGAGCGGCAGGATTTGGTGATTTTATCAACTGGATGCTGATCCTTTCACGGTGTCAAGAAAAATTGATCTGGCACACCAGAATGCCAGGTGGCGCTCCTGCAATGCATGCTTTCTCTTTTGGGGCATGTTTTAAACCTTTCATTTGGGAAATTTTCAAATTTATAAAAAGTTACAGAAATAGTAAAAGAAATGCCTGTATACCCTTCACCTAGGGTTTTCTATTATTAACATTTTATTTTCTTGAGACAGGGTCTCGCTCTGTCACCCAGGCTGGAGTGCAGTGGTACAATCTCAAATCCCTGAAACCTCTGCTCCCCCCAGCTCAAGCAATCCTCCCACCTCAGCCTCCCAAGTGGCTAGAACTACAGGCACGTGCCAGCATGCCCAGCTTTGTGTGTGTGTGTGTGTGTGTGTGTGTGTGTGTGTAGAAACAGGGTTTTGCCATGTTGTCCAGGCTGATCTCCAACTCCCAGACTCAAGCAATCCACCCACCTCAGCTTCCCAGAGTTCTGGGATTCACAATATTCTCCTATATAACCACAGTGCAGTTACCACCTTCCCAAATTTGCATTGATAAACTACTTTAATCTCCATCTATGTTCCAGTTTTGTCAATTAATGCAATACGTTCCTTTCTTCCGTGGTTGCCCTCCAGCTTCGAATCCAATCTAGAGACTGGCGTTGCATTCAGCTGCCTTGATTCTTTGGCCACCTCCAATCTGAAACATTGCACAGCTTTTTCACCCTTTTATAACAATCACGTTTTTAAAGAATACAGTCCCACCTTACACCTCTTTTCCTTTAATAGACTGTTCCACCTGGGGCTTTTGTCTGATGTTTCCTGGTGAACAAATAGACTTTGTACATTCCGGGCAGCTGTGCTACTAGGTGATGCTATGTCCTCATGATGTCCCTTCTGGAGGCACGAGATGTCATCTGCCCCCTTGGGTGATTGTATTTTTGATCCCCTGCTTATGATATTGCCCAGTTTTCCCACAAATAATAGCTGCTTTTGTGGGGTTTTCTCTTCCCTTGCAAATTAATAAGCAGTCAGAAAGGACACACTTTAAGATGATACAAATATCCTGTTCCTAGGCCGGGTGCAGTGGCTCATGCCTGTAATCCCAGCACTTTGGGAAGCTGAGGCAGGCAGATCACTTGAAATCAGGAGTTCGAGATCAGCCTGGCCAACGTGGTGAAACCCCATGTCTACTAAAAATATAAAAATTAGCTGAGCGTGGTGGTATAACCCCAGCTACTCAGGAGGCTGAGGCACAAGAATCGCCTGAACCTTGGAGGCAGAGGTTGCAGTGAGCCAAGATCACGCTACTGCACTCCAGCCTGGGCGATAGAGTGAGACTCTGTCTCAAAAAAAAAAAAAAAGAAAAGAAAAGAAAAGAAAAGAAAAGAAACAAACTCAAAGAATCAACTCTATGGAAAGTGCTGGTTCCCTTTCAGAACAGATTCTTGGAGCCAAAAGAAAAGGATGTAGAGGCACAAGGCAGAGACGTGAAGACATGATTTCCTTCCACCAGTGCAGCTCTGCATGCCACATCCTTAAAGTTCTTGTGGATTTTTGTGCAGTTTTTTACAGCCTGGACACAAGGGTCCCTATGACCATCTTCATTTTTGGTGGCAGCACTGTCCAATTCTTTGTTGGGTTACTCCATCCCCCTATGCTGATCTTCTAATAAATAATACTTGGGTGAGGTTACTCCACTCCCGTTGTACATATGGCGACACTGAGTTTCCCCCAAATCAGAAGCCTTGCCTTAAGGTCTCTCCAGGGACAGGAAATTATCAGCTTCCACATGGGTCAGGCAGTGCTAGTTAGAGGGGACACCAGAGTCACTGGCCCCTCATAACAGGACTGTAGAGAACAGTGGTTTCCACCTAAGCAAAATGGGGAGGCCAGAGGGCTGCAGAGAGTGCAGGGCAGTTTCTGATGCAGGCACCACATAACCCTTATTCTTGGATTCTTTCCTTCCAGCATCCTTGCATTTTTGTTTTGCTTAAGAGATGGGGCTTTGGAATCAGGCATCTGGGACAATTTCCTTTAACCTCCACGAACCTGTTTCCTCAGTAAATGGGGGTGATGATACCCACATTTCAGGGCTGTGTTATGGTTAAATTAGACAATGTATTTTTCTTTTTTTTTCTAAGCTCACCTGTCCTTATAATTCTTTAATGCAAATAAGTGCTAATCACTAGAGCTAAAGTTACAACATACAATTAATAAACATGGGCCACAAGGATATAATAATGTGTTTCCATAGCTTTTGAACTGTTTTTCAGGTAGAGTTTGATCCTGTATCATAACCTGAGGATTGACTGAACTTAGACAATGTATTTTCCACTTGTGCTTAGCCCAGTGAACAGAAGAAGCCTCGATATTTTGAAGGCACAGCTGTATTTGTAGAAAAGGCCTTCAAAGAGGTAATTAAGGTAAAATGAGGTGATATGGGTGAGCCCATTTCCAATACGACTGATGTCCTTATAAAAGGAGGAGATTAGATCAGTATTTGAGATGGTGGCTATGCTGATCACTCTGATCTGATCACTATACAGTCTGTGGATGTACCCCATGAATATGCACAGTTACTATTTGTTGATTTTTTAAAATTAAATTAAATTGACTTTTAAAAAAAGAAAAAAAATAGACCAGCTGGAAGGTAAAAAAAAGAAAAAAAGAAAGAAACAGAAAACAAAGAGAGAAAAGAACAAGAAGAGATTAGGACACAGACATGTGCAAGCACAGAGAAAAAGACCAGGTGAGAACGCAGCGAGAGGGAGAAGGCAGCCAGTTTTTAAGCCACAGAGAGGCCTCGGGAGAAAAAAAAAACCTGCAGACACCCCGATCTTGGATGTCCAGCCTCCAGAACTGTGAGAAATAAATGTCTGCTGTGTAAGCCCCTCAGCCTATAGTGTTCTATGCAGGCAGCCAGAGCAGACTCATGGATTCTGCCTTGGCCCGCTCCCTTCCCCTGCCCTTTCTTTTCCTTCTCCAGTCTTCCGTCTCTGTCTTTTCTGTGCTCCTGCCCTGTTCAGGGTTCCCACAGGACTTTCCAGGATGCCCACGGTGAAGCGTTGCTGGAACTCACTCCTCAGGGGACGGGATTGGGATGGGTCATCTAGCCCACGCCTCCAACCTCTTTGACCAAGTTCCTGAGCCTTTGTCTTGAAAGAGGGGGGTGGAAAACAGAAAAGACACCACTATGCATTTTGCCCAGCTCGAGCGTTCACTTAAAACAGCCCAGATCAGCCGGGCGTGGTGGCTCACACCTGTAATCCCAGCACTTTGGGAGGCCGAGGCGGGTGGATCACGAGGTCAGGAGTTCGAGACCAGCCTGGCCATCATGGTGAAACCCCGTCTCAACTAAAAATACAAAAAAAAAAAAAAAAAAAATTAGCTGGGCATGGCGGCGGGCGCCTGTAATTCCAGCTACTTCGGGAGGCTGAGGCAGGAGAATCGCTTGAACTCAGGAGGCGGAGGTTCCAGTGAGCCGAGATTGCACCATTGCCTGGGCGACAAGAGTGAAACTCTGTAAAAAAAACAAAACAAAACAAAAAAAACCACAGCCCAGATCCACTAGCACCACACACATCCCTCCCCAGAGCCCGTGCCATAGCCCTTGACATCAGAGCTGGGGGTCAGAGCAGCACTGAATAAAATCCCTCACTGTTGGTCCGTGGCTTCTGACAAGCTAGTTCTCTATTGCCCATTCACCCACTGGGGGGCAAGGCTGCTGGGCCAGATGTGGAGAAGATGCTGAAACCCTGAGTCAATAGTCAGCTCACCTGAGACACTGGCTGCTTAGGTAGAAGATCTGACCTTGGCTCCTACAGGGCTGCCAGCCAGCGTCAGTTCAGGCTGCATAGAAGCCCCTTACCTGACTGACCAGGCAGGCCAGGAAGAATCCCCTTTCCCTTGCATTCTCACAAGGCGCCCCCGCCACCAACCCCATGTCTTCATGTCACTTGACCCTGGCTGCTGCCTTCCTAGCAGTCAGGAGGCTCTGGAAGATGGAGGAGTGGAAGGAGGCACGGGAAGGTGGAGGGCTGGAGGGACAGCAGGACCTGGAGAGGACCCTTCTAACAGTTCAAGCTGGCCCTGTTCCGCGGGGCAGGTGGCCCGCACTTGGGGCTCCATCTGTGGCCTGTTCCCATGCAACCTTTACCTTCTCCACGCAGGCAAATCAGGGCATGTCCAGAAACGATTACAATCAGCCGCACTACCCTGAGAGCTGCCCCAGAGCCCAGCCAGGGCAGAAAACACACTGTTCTTCCACTTTATGAATGAGCAAAGCCGTATGCTTTCTATAAATGTCTGCATAAATCATTGGTGGGCATTCCCCTCTTGGCACAAGAAAAACTCAATCCAGACTGCACAGGCAGCTTCTTCTCCAGGAGGCAGGCCCAGGGGCCATTCTCTCCATTTCTGCTGGGCTCTAGGGAGCTGCCTCCTGGGCTGGTCTCTGGTTCTGCAGAGAAAGCTCTTGCTCAGACAATGATTTGGCCCCAAAGGGGCGACAGCTCACTTTTCCAGCGGCCTCCTGGGCTGAGCTCCAGGTGAGGCCCAGCCAGACCTGCTGGGGTTCAGGGGATCTTTTGTAAGCCATCCTCCTGGGAGCTCCAACTCTCCCAGGCCCACAGCCCTACCCTGCCCATCACAGCCTGCACGGCCATTGGAAAGGTCTCTGTGCCACTGGCATTTGATGTAAAAGCTCCATGTCCACTTAACTAATAAGTAATCATTAATATTACCCCTGGCCCATGTAACCAACTGTTAAACTGACACTAATGAAGTGAGTCGTGGGCACCATGACCAATATTAAAGCCAAGTCTGAACTGTTCACTTAAATGACTCAGGCTGATTTATACATCGTGCCTTGCATTTAACCAGAACGGTGGGTATTTTATATCAAAATGCACAGACATTCCCGCCATCCTGGCTTTATTCTTTCTGACTACCTCCCAGCCCCAACTGGATCAGACCAGACCAAACCAGATGGTCCCGGCCTTAATTATCTGGATCATAGTGTTACCTCCTTGGTGAAAATGCATTCCCAAAAACCGGGAAACGGATGGAAAATCTGCCGTTCAAAATAATGTATTAATGAGCACATTTGACTTTGACTTTGGAGTTGGCTGAAATGAGCGTGCTATGAAATTTGGCTAGTTCAAATGGTTTGAGTCCTCATTTTATGAATGAGCAACGCTGGGGAGGAAGGGGAGCAAGCTGGGGAGGAAGACATCTCCGTGTTGGGAGGACCCATCTCTGCAGGTGCGGCTTACCGGCCTCGCTCCAAGGCTGGTTTCTAGGAGGCAGGAGAAAGTCACAACCCAGGAGATTCGAGTTAGGGAAACTCTGCTGAGGACACCCACTCCTGCCTCTGCCCTTACCTTCTTCCCAAGCATGCTGGGGTTGGGGGTGTCCCTTTTAATTTAGAGGTTAGTGACACATCCATCTCATAGGACATTATACTTGTGCCAGCAAGCCTGCCTTCCTCGTGGACCCACCCCCAGCTTCAGGGACACCAGAGGCAGCCACTTGCCTCCATCATCTACCCAGGAATCACGCGCAGGATTCGGAGTGGGCAGCACCTAGGAGGAGCGAAGCTGCAAGGACCCCTGAGCGAGGCCAGGTGGGCCAGGCCAGGAGACCAGGAGGCCATAAGAACCCCAGGGCTCCTCTGGGACAGCAGGGCATGGGTATTTGGGGTTGGGCAGATGTTGGGGCATTTCCCTTCTAAAGACCTTGGAAACTGGTGCTTCCACAGCCAACATTGAGAGTTTGGGGTGGGAGAATTCCGGGTCTGCAGATAGCACCTGCTCCCTGTAACCCCTTGCAGAAGGCCAGAGGGGCCAATAGAGAGGGGCAGGTAAGGAGCCACCTGGACAATGGCTGCATCGAGGCTGCCTGGGATAAAAGTTAGATCTCACCCTGCAATCCTGGTAGACGCACCAGGACACCCACCTCACCATGTGGCACCGTGGACTGGCTTGGAGCAGGTTAACTTCACTGCTTGATTTTTTATTTTTTTTCAATTCACTGTTTGGCTTTGATTCCTAGATCCCTTATAGCTGTGTGGCCTTGGCCAGGTTACCTAGCCTCTCTGAGCTTCACTTTCCACATCCATGCAATGGGCATGAGAACAACCACACCACTCATGAGAAAGGGTTAAGTAAGATATTGCATAGAAAGCCCTTTGCACTGCACCTGGCACGTGGTAAGTGCTCATAAAAGATGGCTATTGTCATCTTCATTATTCTTCCCTTCAGCCGTCTAACCTCTGTGCCTGTGGACAGGAGGTTCTAGTCTCCCCGCTTTCCCACTCCTCAGCCTCACATCCTCCAGTTTACTCTCAGGAGAGTTGGTGGCAGGTCTGAGAGCTGTCGGCTGCAAGCCCAGCGATCTCAGCAGAGCCAGCTCTCAGCAAGTCCATTTCCACCTGAACTGCCAAGGTGTGCAGTCCGAGGCCAGGCCTGCGGGCTGTCACGTTTAGCATTTGGTTCTCTTTCCCTCTGCTCCTTGCCTCGCCTGCCCCTAAGGACGCTCTCAGCCACCCTGCTGCCTCTGTCAGGCCCTAACTCGTTCGGCCGGCTTGCCTTGGTACCGGGGCTTATCCAAACATCTTCATCGCTTTTCATAAATTCAATCCCTCCTTATCAGCCGCACCATCAGGAGGAAGGGCAGGAGGGGCTTGTGACTGAAGTGTGGGGAAGAGAAGCTTTAATTAGCCTCCTTGCTTCGCGGGGTCACCCGCAGTTCAACCGCCCTGCCTCCGCATGCTCCCAATCACGTAGTGGGAAGCCAGCCCTGCCGCGCTCTCGCCACACTGCACAACGCCTGCATGGCTGGCCTCTGCTCCCCGCGTCCAGGGCTGGGTTCCTGCCTCTGGCTGTGTGCTGGGCAGGAGTCCTGCAAATTGGAAATGAAAATCAGCCAGCACCATCCCTTAGAACATCAGTTTTGTGACAGCCGCTTTGCCCCCATCTCCCAACTCACAGTACAACACTGCTGCAGCAAAACCCCAACCTTGGTTCCAAGAGCAAACTCACTTTGCAGAGAGTGCCAAGTCCCTATCAGAACGCGAAGTGCTTTTGCCAGTCCTCAAAAACGGCCTCCGCGATAACGAGGTAAAAAGAGCACTGGGCTTCGAGTCGAGCTCACCGACATTCTGAATTCTGCTGCCTTTTAGTTGTGCAGACTTGGAAAAGTTTCCTCATCCTCAAAAATAACAGAGCATGGATAAGAGTACCTATCCTTCCTACCTCCCATTGCTGTGAGCCCTAAGCGGGAACATATGCAAATATACTTCCCAGTGTGCCAAATTCTAAATAAATGACACGTATTCCTAGCCGTCCAGCCCACTAGGCATGTGGCAACATCTTGCCCAAAATATCAGGCTCAGAGACTGATTCTTTCCACACTTGTTTATTCACTTAACTAGGCCACTGCCCTGAAGCCCAATTTCTTCCATGAAGACGTTAACCTGAATCCCCAGCACCTCACTGCTAGGGTTTAAAAGCTGGGGCTAATTTTTCATGTTATAAGGACATTGTCCCCAACTCCACCCCCATCTATCACTGGTTCCTTACTCTTCCTGAACATTCAACCACTCGGCAGGGGTGGTAAAGAAAGCCAAACACAGCCCTTCCCAGATCCCTGCCTTGTACTTTACATCAGCTTCAAATTCCCAAGATAATCGAATAGCCAAATTCATTTGATAACAACATTTCTTTGCAAGCATGCTTCTCAGTGCCAAGCCTCATCCTAGCGTCTAGGAGAAGTCCTTGGCTGTTTCTGGACTGCCCAGAGGGGCAATAAACAGTGAGACCCTAGGGTTTACTCTCCAACTAGGACTGTCTTGGGTAAATGACTATGGAATTCTTAGATCTTTGGGGAGAACGCAGAGGCAGTTTCACAGATAGAATCCGAAGAGTGGATGCTCAAAGGTGCTGAATGAATGAATTCTTTAGTCATCGTGTTCTCTGGGAGAAACGGAAACTCATCCTTCGATTTGGTTCATAAACGGACCCATCGGGGAGGAGCCCCTCACCCAGTGCTCAGCCTAGTGCTGACCCATTAACACGCAATGAGTGTTAGACCAGAGGAGACAGATCGAACAGAAAGAGACACAGTCTTAGATTCCCCAAGAGGTCCCAGCCCACGCACTCATGATTATGATTATAGCTGGCATGTATGCGTTATCCAGGCCTTCCGAGCACATTCTCATGCATTTTCTCTTTTGATCTGAGGCAGATAATGCAGATGGGAGCATGCGCCTGGAAGGCCACCCTGCCGCACAGCACACTGACTGAGCAAGAACAAAGACCGTAAATGAAGAAGGATGTTTGCACTCTGCTCCTCGCTTGCCTGAAAACAGGAAACTTTGGAGACCTGTTCTGGCAAGGTTTCCACCTCTTCCTCACCCCAAAGCCGAATAGCCTACGAGGTCTTATTTTTATTACTTTTTTTAAGAGGACAAATCTTTTCCAAAGCACTTTTCTTTTTCTTTTCATTTTGCTGCTGTGATAGGGAACTGTGTGTGTTCTGACGGTTCAATGGGGAAATGAGGATCGATCATGAATGATTTTCCCGAAATGCAACCTGTGCAGGTCTTGCCTTCCTCAAGCACCTGCGAGAAGAAGTTGTCACTAGTGGGGAATTCCAGCAGGTGACCCAATCGAGACAGCTGGGCAGGCTCCTGGAGCTGATGGCTTGGGAAGGAGGGAGTCAGAAGTGGCAGGCCCATGGAGGTATGCCTGTCCGCGGATGACAGGGATCACAAAACAATGACACTGACTTGTCGTGGGGATGGTATGAACAGACACCAGGAAGGACTGGAGAAGATCTCTCTTGCTGACAGAGGACAGGGACCAGCCAGCTAGGAAACCCAGAGGCCAGATATGTCTGAGCATAGGAGCAGGAGCAGTGAGGTATCTCTGGAAGCAGCAGGCAGGACCTGGGCTGGAATGGCTTTGTGAGATTCTATTCTGCAACCTCAGCAGCCTCTGAGTCTTACAGTCCCAATTCTTAAAGTTGAAACATGGGCAAGGTACTAAATCTCTGTATCAGTCAGGGTCCTCCAGAGAATCAGAACTAATAGCAGATGACAGATGATAGATAGATGATAGATAGACAGATAGATAGATACATAGATACATAGAGAGATAGACGATAGATAGACAGACAGATAACCTATTTTAATAAATTAGCTCAAGCAATTGCAGGCACTGGGAGGTCTGAAATCTGTAGGGCAGGCCAATAGGGTGGCAACTGTGGATGTTGCAATCTTGAGGTCAAAATCTGTAGGGCAAGCTGGCAGGCTGGAAACCCAGCCAGGAGTTGATGGTATACTCTTGAGAACAATTTCTTCTTCCCTAGAAAACCTCAGATTTTGCTTTTAGGGCCTTCAACCCATTGGATGAAGCCCAGCCTTATTCCCAAGGATAATCTCCTTTACTCAAGGTCAACTGATTGTTGATGTTAATGACATCCACAAAATGTCTTCGCAGCAACGGGATTGCTTCACAGTAATGGGATTGCTGGGTCAAATGGTAATTATCCTTATGATTTTCTTAATACCATTGTCTTTTCTCTACCTTACTTTATTGTAGTAATACAGTATATAGTACATATAACATACAAAATATGTGTTAAAATAATGTCTATGTCACTGGTAAGTCTTCCAGTCAATACAAGTCTATCAGTTAAGTTTCAGGGGAGTCAAAAGTTATACACAGGTTTTCAACTATCTGGTGGCTCAGCACCCCTAACTCCTACATTGTTCAAGAGTCAACTATATGTAGAAGTTGAACCAGAGGCTATCCACTTGTAGCAAATGGTTAAATCACTTATCACATATCCATGCTATGGAATATCATACTGCAGTTACAAAAGAATAAGGTATCCATATACACTGATGGGGAAATGGCAGAACTATGCATATACTAGGTCTTAGTCTGTTCAGCCCACTATAACAAAATATCATAGCCTGAGTGGCTTATATATGACAGAAATTTACTTCTCACAGTTATGGAAGTTGGAGCTTCAAGGTCGGAGCACCAGCATGGTTGGGTTCTGGTGAGGGTCCTTTTCTGGGTTGCAGACTGCTGACCCCTTGCGATGTGCTCACATGGCAAAAGGGGGAAATAGCTTCCTGAGGCTTCTTTTATAAGGGCACTAATCCCATATACAAGGGTGTCATCCCCATGACCTAATCACCTCCCAAAGGCCCTACCCCCAATACATCACCTTGGGGGTTAGAATTTCAACATATGAATTATGGAAGGACACATCCAGACTATAGCATACTATAAGCCAAATCTATAAGCTCTATCTTCATTTGTGTGTTTGTGTGCACTGTGTGTATGTGTGTTCAGAAAGAAGACCAGAATAAAGTATACAAGGCTGCTCTAGTGGTTACCCAGAGGAGGAAAGCGAGATGGGTGGTGGGGCAAGAGAGATGGAATTAGTCAACCTATATATACCGATCCTGTTGTTTCTAACCAGAATATAGTCACATGTCATCTATGTGATTTTAGATAACAGTAACAACAACAATAACAATAACAATAAACAAAGAAAGTGGATAAACTTAGGCTAGTTCCTGTCATTATTTCAGAATTGTCCCATCTTCTCTAGTCCCCAAATTCTCCTGGGTGGTGCCTGTCAAAAGTTTAGCTTACTATTAAGGAGTGTGTAAGCAAGATTGTTAGCAAATGCCATCATAATGCTAAAATTTTTCCATTGAACCTTCAGTTATGGTATCATTTAGGGTCTTGGCAGGAAATAAATGACACACTCAAGTTAGGTGATTCTGAGGCGAGTCAGTAAAGGGGTTATCATACAAGGTGTGTCATGCAGGATAGTGCCACCCACAGGGCTCCAGTACTGCCCTTGAGGGAGCAGCTGCAAGTGACCACACAGGGGGATAGAATGGGGAGGGGACGATTGGGCACAGTGGCTCATGCCTGTAATCCCAGCACTTTGGGAGGCCAAGGCGGGAGATCACCTGAGGTCAGCAGTTCGAAACCAGCCCGGCCAACATGGTGAAACCCCATCTTTACTAAAAATAAAAAATTAGCCAGGCGTGGTGGCAGGCACCTGTAGTCCCAGCTACTCAGGAGGCTGAAACAGAAGAATTGGCTTGAACCCAGGAGGCAGAGGTGGCAGTGAGCTGAGACCGCACCACTGCACTCCAGCCTGCGGGATGGAGTGAGACTTTGTTTCAAAAAAAAAAAAAAGAATGGGGAGGGGACAGTGTGATGGTTAATACTGAGTGTCAACTTGATCAGACTGAAGAATGCAAAGTATTGTTCCTGGGTGTGTCTGTGAGGGTGTTGCCAAAGGAGATTAACATTTGAGTCAGTGGACTAGGAAAGGCAGACCCACACTCAATCTGGGTGGGCTCCATGTAATTAGCTGCCAGTACGGCCAGAATAAAAGCAGGCAGAGGAGCATGGAAGGACTAGGCTGGCTTAGTCTTCTGGCCTTCATCTTTCTCCCAAGCTGGATGCTTCCTGCCCTCAAACATCGAACTCCAAGTTCTTCAGCTTTTGGACTCTTGGACCTTCGACCACAGACTGAAGGCTGCATGCACTGTCGACTTCCCTACCTTTGAGGTTTTGGGACTCAGACTGGCTTCCTTGCTCCTCAGCTTACAGACAGCCTATTGTGGGACCTCACCTTGTGATCATCTGAGTCAATACTCCTTAATAAATTCCCCTTCATATCTACATCTGTCCTATTAGTTCTGTCCCTCTAGAGAACCCTAATACAATGAACACCGCAGCCTCACTCTCCTCACTCTCTCCCATCTCCCACCAAAGTTCACCATTTTCCAAAACCAACCAGAAGCCCTAGGGGGCAGGGAGAGTGTTGATGCAGTTCATACAGGTTAGCCTCCCGGAGCACAGAGCAGGGTGGGGCAGAGTGGAGAGGGGCAAGCAGGGAAATCCACACTCACAGCAGCCATTCTAATGAGAAAAACCATGCACAATCACAGCTAGATTTTTGGCTGAAACATTATGCTCCCATTTGGCTATGCGTATGTATTTTGTCTGCGCTCCACTTCCATCTCAAACTGGTTTTGTGCTCTTGGGCATCCTCCCACTCCAGTCCTGGGCCCCTAATTTTTTGATCCATAAGATGAGGGTACTGGGTGAATCCAATTATTTCCGATATTCTTTCCAGCTCTAATGGCCATAACTCTTGAGTCTAGCCCTCTACCTGAGCCTTGAGTCTTTATATGGTTGGAAACTGCTGGTGACAGGTCATGAGTCTGCAGGGGTCTTTGTGCAGATCCTGCCTCTTCTGGTTGGCACAAAGAAGGCAAAACAGGTCTGCAAAAGTGGGCCAGTTCTTAACACTGTCTCTGCCTGGGCTCCCCACTGGAAGAACCCAAGGAAAATAAGCAAAATCTACCCTGTTGAACTGACAGGCAGTATTGCTGATTTGTCATCACCAGACAAGAGGCAGGTAAGCGGGGAAATATAGTAACAGAGCTTTTTTTTTTCTTTTTTTTTTTAAACCTATTTCAGTGCCCTGTTTTCTCCTCTATGCCCTGCTCAGCTATAACTCCGTGGATCAGGATAAAGATAGTTCAATATCCAGAAGTGTTGCCAACAGCCCTCATTCCTCAACCAAATACTCACATCTGAGAAATGTAATGTGCAATTCACATGCTATTTGCATGCCCTTATCCTAAACAGGAGAATGACCCATTGTCGTTGGACTCTGCCTTTCCAAATCATAAGCTCTGAGGTCTCCTTTCTCTCAAATCTGGCCATGCCCTTGAAATCCCAGCATGTCTTTGTCTTCAGAGCATAGGGGCTTTTTGTTGTGACCTTGAACCGACAGTGCACAAAATCACAATTTTGAAGAATGCAGAACACAGCTTTATGCCAAGAAGAAGCTATAGTTGTGCTCATGGATTCTTCCTCCAAGGCTTAAAGGTCATTCCCTACCATTTTTCTTGCAGACTTTTGGTTTCAATATATGGTGGGCCTGCTCAAAGGCAAGAATTTTCCTGGGCATTTTTTTCTAAAGCATTGCAGCTGTACTTAGGTGAGGAGCCATAACAATGAGATGTGGAATAGAGCCAATCAGCTGAAGAAATTGATACTGAATAAGGAAATATTTCTTACCAGTGAGAGACTCTCAACAATGAAATCAGTGCCCTAGCAATGCACAACATTGCAAGAGATTGAGTCACACCATGTTAGGGTCTGTGCCAATATGAAACACCCAATTACCCATCCTTTCAGGTATGAGAGTTAAGAAAGACATGCTAGGAGGGTCTCAGTGATTCTTCCTTTGCGTTTGGTTGATTTTAGTTTTCAGGGAGTGATTTGGTTGACCTGTGAATTCTCAGCTTTAAATAAATACTGGGGACCATAGAGATGAGAGCTGTTCTTCATCTGTGGACCTCCTAAGAGAAAGGAATAGAATTAACATTAATTGAGAATGAATAGACAGGCCAAGCAGGATTCTAAGGGTTCTATAAACATTATTGCATTGAATCATCGCAAATATCAAGCCCACTTAAAGATGTGGAAATGGAGGCAAAGGAAATGAAGTGTGTTTTTCAGGACCACTAACCTGTATGGCTAATACTTAAACCTGGGTCACTCTGACTTTGGCGGCCTTGGAGGCCCATCCACATCAACACACCACCTAGGTGAGGATTCAGATAAACTGACTTCAGTCTGGGTTTAATGACTCTTGAGGTCCCAAAATGGCGGTCGTTAGGTTTGTTTCTGTTCTGTGGGCTGTGCCGTTCCTCCCAGAGCTGGGTCTGCTTTCCTGCCCTCCTGACTCCCTGCAAGGAGGTCTGGCCACATTGCAGAGGAAGGACTTGCTTATGGAAAGAAATGGAGAGACCCAGCCTCCCTCACCTCCCATTGGTGCCTGATGATTAATACATTTTTTGCTGCCATTGGAAATGGAAGACAGTGCCAACTGCTTAGTTCTCCTGGCTGGGCCAGTGCAACCTGTATGACAAGCGGGAAGAGCCTTTAAGTGAGGCAGGAGAGGAGCTGGGCTCTGGGCAGAAAAGCTCCCCAAAGCAAGTGTGCTGGGAGGATGTTTTTTGTATTTTAACCAACGTTCACCTCTGTCTCCCCCCACACAATATTTCCTTGTACTACTTGGTCTTTCCTCGTCTAGTTAGTGAGGCCCTATTGAATTTGCTGCATTAGAGTGTGGATAACACCCCCAAATCAAAGAAATAGCATAATACACCCTGGTTTTCGAGTTTCAAAGAAGGCTTTTGAAAGGTATTGCAAATACAACAGATTTGGGAGAACATGTGCTGAGGTATAGTGAAGTGGCCCTTAGATAAAAGCTGAGAGATTCCGTGTTGGGGGAGCAAAGGGAGCCAGGCTCAAAGCAGAGAGTGAGATGATATGCCAAGTACTGAGTCAGGGGTACTACTGAGTACTGAGATGATATGCCAGGTACTGAGTCAGGGGTGCTACCGAGTACTGAGATGATATGCTAGGTACTAAGTCAGTGGTACTACCAGGGTGCTCTGAGTAAGTGGACAGAGGTGTGTCCTCTGGTTGGGATCAAAAGACTACTCGGCAGTGCCCAGGGTGAATGAACGGCTGAGGAACCCATAGTAGCCTGTCAGAGGTCTCAGATGAGCCCAGTGCAGACATGTGATGTAGAGACCACACTGTCTGCATCACATGTCTAATGCCACTCCCTAATTGCCAGAGCACTGTTAGCCTTCCCTGTTCCCTGAACTTAGAGGCAACACCCGTGAAAAGGGTAGGAAGGATCTGAAATGCCCCAGTGCAATTGAGTTATCAGATAATATGAGTTCTATTTCTTGCATTTCTGAGTTTGTAAACTGAGGTTCACACTGGCTCTCTCAGTCAGGCACCTCCCCGAGACAGATCTCTGCCACCCGCTCCCTCTCCACACAGTGCATAGAGTTTGCTCCCTCCCCTCCTTACTGCAAGGCTGCTGGGCACCTGCCCCGTGGGTATCTCTGCCACCCAGAAGACTCCTCCACCCCCCTGCCCACTTCACCCATGCGGGCTTCTGCACAGCCAGACCTGTTCTCTTGGAGTCTTGGACTTTGACCTGCCCCATCAAAGGACAGCAGCCAAGGTGACAAGCCCATCCCAGTTCAGATCCTCTGGCAGAGGCAGATACTGAGGCAAGAGACAGGCTAAAGGGAAAGCACAATATCCTCCAACCCCCCCATCTCTGGGAACACTGTATCTGAGGTTTGTTTGGCCACCCAAGATGCTGGGCTCTGCCAGACCAGATAACCATTCCGGTTTGACAGGCACCCACGGCCCCCTGGTATGCGCCTTTGACCCACCTGATAGTTCTGTTTTCCTTTTCTTCTGAGATTCCCCCAAGCTTCTGTTCCCCCCTCCTCACCTGGCTGGAGAGATGTCACCCAGCTAACGTCTTCTAACCCTACAAGAGGCAAGTTACAGGATACCCCAACATCATGATTTTTTTTTTTTTTTTTTTTTTTTTTTAGCTTTCAAAACCTTGGAAGTACTGCAGGGTGAACCATGGTTTGAGATACCTTGCAGCAGTGGTTCTCTGCCATTTCCCCCTGCAGCACGTTTGTCTTTCTAAAATATTTCCTTTTTTCTTCTTTTTTTTTTTTTTGACAGAGTCTCACTCTGTCACCAGGCTGGAGTGCAGTGGCGCGATCTTGGCTCACTGCAACCTCCACCTCCCGGGTTCAAGCGATTCTCCCACCTCAGCCTCCCAAGTAGCTGGGACTACAGGCACACGCTACCATGCCCAGCTAATTGTTGTATTTTTAGTACAGACGGGGTTTCACCATGTTGGCCAGGATGGTCTCGATCTCTTGACCTTGTGATCCGACCGCCTCGGCCTCCCAAACTGCTGAGATTACAGGTGTGAGCCACCACACCGAGCCTACAATATTTCTATTTCTGAGTTTGTAAACTCAGAAATCTGAGTTTAGGGCAACCAGGGCAACCAAATTACTCTCTGAAAACTAAAATCAGCTCAGGTTTGATCTCCTACCATGCACCAGGCTCTGCTGTAGGGAATGGGATCAGGCATAAGCAAGATCTACAAGGTTCCTGCTCTCAGGGAGTGTCCATTCCACCCCAGAAGGGTAGACATGGAGATGCATGGCTCAGATCTTTCAAAAAGGACTTGCTGCCTGACTGAGAGGAGCTTGACTGGCTGACAGCCACTGCACTGGTGTCTTCGAGGTCCTCGTCAGCTTTCAGGCTGAGGTCATGCTGTTCTTGAGGCAGCCCTAGCTAATGACTGTGCAAGGTGGTGGCACAAGGGCCAACCCATTTCTAACCACACGGGACTTCTCCAATGGGCAGTCTCTGCTCCAAAGCTCCTGGAGACTGCCCAGGTCGCCTTCACATTCTGATGGTTCCCCCTGCCCATTCCAGCTCCCTCCCCTTTTCCCTCATATTGCTTATTCCCCCAATAAACCCATAACTCCATCTCTGCATTGGCTTCCTGGAAACCCAACTGGTATGCGGGGGACATACATACCAGCACGAGTGTCGGTAGTGACACATGCTATGGAAAAAGAACAGAGCCCCTGGACAGAGGCTGACTCACTACTAGAAGAGGGCCAGGTTCGCTAGATGTCAGGTGCACCCAGCCTCTGAGAAGGGCATGTGTGAGCTGAGACATGAGGAGGAAGAGCCAGCCATATTTAGAGGAGCCGGGAAAGGGCTCCAGGCAGTGTAGGAAGGAAGACTTGCATTGGAGGTCCAGGAAGAAGCAACTGAATGGAGCACAGTGTTGAGAGATGAGAGAGGAAAAGGAGATGAGGCCAACAGGGCCAACAGAGCCTTGGATGTCCAGTTCTCCTCCAAGTGAACTTCGAGAACAGCAACGTGATCTGTGTGCAGCATGATCCCACAGACAAACCCAAATGTGATGAGGCAATAAAACATGGCAATAATTTGTCATTCCCACACTACTCACAGCTGATTAGCAAAAGCAGCTAACCTCATCCTGGCTGTGACCTCCATGAGACAGGCTAGGAGCCATGGGCAACTCTGGCCACTCAGAAAATCATCTTGGACTGCGAGGGAGTGAAAGGGATGTTGCTATGTTAGTACCTGCTCTGATTTGTTTTTAAAAAGTGAATCACTCCCAAACCTCAGGGTGTTATTCATAACCCGTCACTTGTTCTCCTGCGTGATGGTGACACATTTGCATGTCATGACAACCTGGATGAGCACTGCTTCCCTGGAGTAGGGGAGTAGGGGGGTGGGAATGGGGGGAGGTGGTTGGGATGCCAGAGAGCCTTGCCCTAAATCAGAGGTTCTCAACTGGAGGCGATTTGGTTCCCCAGGGGTATTTGGCAATGTCTGAGGACATTTTTAGTTTTTACACTTGTGAGGCTGGGAATGCTACTGGCATCTAGTGGGTAGAGGTCAAGGGCACTGCTAAACATCCTACAGTGCACAGAACAGCCCTTGCCCACAAAGAATGATTCAGCTCCAAATGTCAACAGTACTGCAATGAGCTTGAGAAACCCTGCCCTAAATCAAGAGCCAAATTGTTCATCTCTGAACCAAGGGATGCTCTCAGCCAGGGGTCTTTGGATGAGGGCACACAGCAGAGTTTGATAAATACAACCAGTGGGGGCTTTCTCGGTGCAGTTCTGCAAATTGCAAACACAACATCTAAGTGTTTGCTCTTCCTTTCTTACTGTAGTTTAAATACCAAGAAACATTTCCCTAAAAGAATTTTAACCTCTAAGACTGCAGATGCTCCCACACTGGCATCTTCTAAGACCAGCTGATTGGGCCAACGGGGGTACAGACCCAACCAGAGACAGGGGGATGGACAAGATGACCGCCCATACCCCCTGCACTTACCCCAAGGAGGTTCTCTCCAGCTAGGCATTTTAATTAATTTTAGTCCCTTTCAAGACCACAGTTATTATTGTAAAAACACCGATAATACTAAACACATGTGGAAAGCACAGCGCCGGGTGCAGCCCTGGAGACCTGGGGACGTGCTAAGTCATATGTCATCTGGGGTGGTGAGAAATCAGCAGGCCCCCTCCCCCTGCCCTCTGAGACCCCAACACCCTTCTCAGTAGGACTGCTCTCCTTCTGTCACCAGCCACGCCCCCTCCCTAGCTCGGCTTCCCCACCCCCACCAAAACTCAAGTACCCTTCCCTCCCCACAGAAACAGCCAAGGTGGGTGGGGTGGCAGGCCTCTGGGAATCCTGGTTTAATGATTTTATTAGGAAAGAGGGGGGAAGCAAAGAAAAGGCGCATTCTCTCATTTTGGAAGAATGCTTCATTATCTGCCTTTGCAGAGTGTGAAACACC
This sequence comes from Pongo abelii, assembly GCF_028885655.2. Taxonomy (NCBI): domain Eukaryota; kingdom Metazoa; phylum Chordata; class Mammalia; order Primates; family Hominidae; genus Pongo; species Pongo abelii. The sequence goes on from NC_072004.2 coordinate 87,739,604, forward strand.
TCACTGGGCTGTAACCAGCCCTGAATTATTGAGTGAGATGCTCAGGCGTCAGGCTTTCCCCTCCCCCAACCCCCTGGCCCACCCCACTGGTTGCTGGAGGGTGTCTCAATTCCCCTTTCAGGTGAAGGCTGGGAAAATCCAAGAGCTACAGAGCTGCACGGGCATTGTCCTCCCAGAACCACGACCTCTTTCGGGGGCTATTGCCCTGAAAACAGTCCCCTTGGCACATGTCTAGTTCCATCTTCACTTGTGTAAGACCATTTCTCCTGCATTCTTGGCCTCACATCTGATTCCCAGGTGCCTTTTGCCTCGTGAAACACCTCAGTCCTATTTTAGAGGTTAGAAAGTTCCTTCTTAGCCAAAACAGAGCTAAAGACGCCGACATTTGGGTAGCTCTCTGTGACTGACTGAGTATGCAAAAATCTTCCACCTCCACAGCCCTGCTTGTTTTCATCTCCTCTTGAAGATGACAGAGTAGATATTGTTATTCCCATTTTACAGATGGAAAAGGCAAAATGCAGAGAGGTTAACTGGCCCTTCCAATGGCACACAGCAATTACAAAGCAGAGACGAGGGAACACGGGGCTCCTCAACAACACAGTCTCCCTGTAACTGTGGACTGATCTGCCCCATGCCAGATAATCCCCAGCCTCTTTTAAGAGTGCCCTTTATGGACATTCTCTCCAAACCCTGGGGTTCCTGTGGCCCCTGGAACAGAGGGGAAGGTCTGGTTGCTGTGTTCCAGATCACAGCCTCCATCTTCAGTTTCCATAACACTGGGTTCAGGGTTGGTCCCACCCCAGGGTCAGATACCACCTCTCTCGCTGGGTCCTCCCCTGGCTCCACCTCTGCATGTGAACATCTAGCCTCTTCCTGCCACCACTCTTCCCTGCAAGAATCCCTGCAGTCACATACGCCCCCCACCCTAAACTACTAGGCATGGAAGGTCAGGCCAAACTAGGAATTCATCATCTATGGAAAAAAGAAAAAAAAATCTTATTTCTGCCCCAGTCGTGGGGAGCTTGGACGGCGCAGCAGCTCACCTTCTAAACAAAGACCTAAGTGACAAGTTTCTTGAGGACAGTCCCTTAAGAAGAGAAAAACAAAAATCCAAAAAAAAAAAAAAAAGAACACATATTGACACTGTTGTATGTTGTATGATAAACTCATTTAATCATCACGAAGACTCCATGAAGCAGGTGCTCGTATTATATACCCTTTTCATGTATAGGGAAACTGAGGCACAGAACAGCCAAGTAACTTGCTCAAGGTCACATAACTAGCAAGCGAGGGAGGTCTGATTAGACCATTGAAAACAAAAACAAAAACTATCACTGGAGGGGGTGTTTAGGGAGGGGTTATAACTGCCCAGTAGTAGCCATTTTCCCAAGAATCTTTCCAGGAGGATAAAATCACCATTCTATTCTCTTTAGTGCCCAGTAGTTGTGAGACCAAGGCAGTATCTCAGTGGATTAGCCGGGCGTGGTGGCTCACGCCTGTAATCCCAGCACTTTGGGAGGCCGAGATAGGCAGATCACAAGGTCAGGAGATCGAGACCATCCTGGCTAACACGGTGAAACCTCGTCTCTACCAAAAATACAAAAAAATTAGCCGGGCGTGGTGGCGAGTGCCTGTAGTCCCAGCTACTAGGGAGGCTGAGACAGGAGAATGGCGTGAGCCCGAGAGGCGGAGCTTGCAGTGAGCCGGGTCACACCACTGCACTCCAGCCTGGGCAACAGAGCAAGACTCTGTCTCAAAAAAAAAAAAAAAAAAAAAAAAAAAAAAAAAAAAACTGCCACATATATAATTAGTTTATATAATTAGTACTTAACTATCCATCTTCCTTGGGTATTCTTTTCCACCACTGTATGAGAGTCATTCCTGCCAGCTGCCATGACAAAATCCCAGTGGTTTCACACAATAAAGGTTTATTTTTTCATTCTTGTCTCAGTCTAAGTGGATATTTGGGAGGGAGCCTTCCAAGTGGGATTCCAAATGATTCAAGGTGCCCCGTTCCATCCATCTTGTCCTGTCAGACTCTCAGGAAAAGGGCAGAATGAAGCATCACTGGAAACAGAGTGGACAGGCTCTGCCCATATTCCATCAGCCAGAAGCTAGTCCAATGGTCCGAGCTAACCCCAGGAGAGGCTGGGGAATGCTGACTTCCAGCATGCCCAGGAAGAGAATATGTGATGCTGAGCATCCAGCTGGTCTCCACCAGACCAGTTAATCCACTTCAATGTCTCCAACTGCTCCTCCATGACATGCCCCCAGGGGTCATGCTTGTTCTCCCCAAACGTGATGCTCAGGAGGACTAAACCTACCCCCTAGACATGGCCTGCTCATGCCAGAAAACCCGGCAACATCACCTCCCTGGATCTGGACACCACATGTCTATGAAGACAGCCTACATATACTTTAGCATTTTTAGCAACAGTCACACTGTTGGATCGTATTATGCTTGTGGTCAACTAAAACTTCCAGATTTCTTTCTTGTGAACTGCTGCCAATGGAGGGCTCTCTAATCTAGTTCTTGTGCTTCTGAATTTGAAACCACATGAAACTGAACAACAGTTGTTGAAAGTCTTCCCTCTTGCTGGGTTTGGCTGGGCATTTGGGTCTGCAAAGATTATCAGGGATCCTGATGTTACATCCATCATATCGGCTTCACTCCTAGCCCAGTGGTATCTTTGGCCTTTCCTGATCTTCAGGCAAGTCACCGATACAGATTTAGACCAGGATGAAGGCTGATAGCACAACTATGATTTGAAATGAGCCTTTGATTGATACCTTGGGTATGGTTGTTTAGCCATCTGGCAATCTGTCGAACAAGATCATTTACCAGCTCACATTTACTCTGTTAACCAGACGATAAAGTCAAGTAAAACCTCATTCATTTAGTGCTTACTCTTTGAAAGCATCTAATTTCCCCCAATATATCATTCTTGTTGAATTCAATATGCTATAAACCCTAACTAATCCATGGTCATAGCGACGTATCTGAAGTCATACAGTTTATTATTAACAGAACCCAAGCTGGAATGTAGATGTCCTGAATCTCAATGCTTTCCCATCATCAAGAATCTAATGTGTGCACAGTGTACTAAGAGACCATCACAGCACATGGCCTTGAAGCAGAAACTGACCCCACTAGAGTGGCGCCATGTGGCTGTTAGCACCTCCTCTGAAATGCCCACATATTTTCCAGCTTGCAACTTGCCATTCACCAGTCCACTTCTTGGCCCCTCCAATTAGAAAGACAAGAAATATGACTGCCAAATATTGTGTTGGGAAAACTACCTGGAGTCATTCAGGCATGACTCATGTCATGTGCATGTTCATGTTCATCATGTACTTGGAGAAAGGCCTCCTGGGGACCTTCATGACAACCATCAAACCCCACCTCCACATTGCTCCGGAGGTCAAACTCAGAGAGGAGGGCTGGTGTAAATTGGTAAAACCCAGCTACAGGAAGCTATGGAAGAGACGGATGTCTGTATGATTTCCAAGTACACAGTACCTCAGCTGAGAGAGCGTGGCCAAGAAGAGGTTCTGTGGGATCTGATAAGAATCCACCCTAATTAACACACTAATTGTTTCCAAGTAGATATTTCTAAGGGCTTGAAGAGCTTGTTTGCTTGAGTAGACCAAAAACCTCCCCCTCTCCATTAAATATTGTTTACATCATTAGTTCCCTGGACAAACCGTTTTATCACAAAAAAATATAAAAATGAACCTAAGACAGGGTGAAATTATTCTGAATTCTTAATAAATGAAATCCTTGATAATTACAATCTTTTTTTAAAAAAAAAATCTGAGCTTGCAGGATCTTACTTGGGTATAAGAGAAAATCATCCAAATTCAGGTCATTTCTTTTTTCACACTCTAGAATCATATGTCTTTTGTTAATTTGCTTTTTAATGTGAATGTATTTATCCAGATAACTTTATACGTAGGAGTGAGGCACTGGGCTGTGTACCATTCATTCATTATCTCAGATGATCTTCACAACAATTATATGAACAGTGCAAGCAAATTAGCCCCATTTACAGATGGAGGAAGTGAGACCAAAGGGATCACACAGTGAACACTTGGTCTGGAAAAAACCAGCAATCAAACTCACGCCTCTGACTCCACCAAGACTTACGGTAATATAGGCAGTGACTAAAGCCTATAGGTTTTTCAAGGGCCCATGAAAACATTTGAACCTTTAAAAAAAAACAAAAACAAAATCAAAAACAAAGGACTGACTCCAGGACATAAAGAACTACACAAGCCTGTAATCCTAGCACTCTGGGAGGCCGAGGTGGGCAGATCGCCTGAGCTCAGATCGAGACCAGTGTGGGCAACATGGCAAAACCCTGTCCCTACTAAAAATACAAAAAAATTAGCAGGGCTTGGTGGCACACACCTGTAGTCCTAGCTACTCGGGAGGCTGAGACATGAGAATCACTTGAACCTGGGAGGCGGAGGTTGCAGTGAGCTGAGATCACGCCACTGCACTCCAGACTGGGCAACAGAGCGAGACTGTCTCAAAAAAAAAGAAAAACCTACAAAACCTATTTTCACCAAATATTTAGTTAAATATTTACAAAATAACACTGTTAACTAGCCAATGGTAATTTAACTCAATCCTCAAGTAGTTACCAGTGAATATAAAATTTCAATTAAGAATACAGTTGGCCCTCCCTGTCTGCGGTATGAGTTTGGTAGAATCTGAAGATACAGAACTCATGGATAGAGAAGGCCAACTGTAGATCTTTTTTCTTAAATCTCAAAGTTACAAAAATTATGAAGACTCCCTCATTTCTGCATCCCCATAAGATGAAATTTTTTAAATTGTGGGTGTATTTTAATGCTTTTGATAAAATGAAGGGTGAGCCCTCCAAAAATAAGAAACCTTTGGAGCTACTCCTTTCTTTTCTTTCTTTCTTTTTTTTTTTTTTTTAAGACGGAGTCTCACTCTGTCACTCAGGCTGGAGTGCAGTGGCACAATCTCGACTTACTGCAACCTCTGCCTCCCGGGTTCAAGTGATTCTCCTGCCTCAGCCTCCCTAGTAGCTGGGACTACAGGCACACACCACTATGCCTGGCTAATTTTTGTATTTTTAGTAGAGACGGGGTTTCACCATGTTGGCCAGGCTGGTCTCGAACTCCTGACCTCAGGTGATCCACCTGCCTCTGCCTCCCAAAGTGGGGGCTACTCATTTCTGAAAATGAGTTTGAACAAAATGGATCCTTACAAGCCTTGCCTTACAAGCCCTCTGCTTCACTGCATTTTGTGTTCAAGTTCGTATTTCTTAATCCCTGCATTGGAACATAGGTCTGTTGTTTTCCATAACTTTTCCATTAACTTACCCATCAATCTTTTCTGTGTCTTTGCTTATAGTGGACACTCAAGTTAAATGTATAAAACAAGATTTCTTTTATAAATAGTTGACAGTGCTCTAAAATTAAGGATTTGGGATAAGTCAGAGAGCCCTGGAGAGACACGCCATTGGCTTATGTGCTGTTTCATGATGAGCGGGCTTAGGACAGAACAAGCTAGGAAATGGACTTTGTCACAGGTAAAACTAGAAATTGGCCCAGCTCAAAGGGACCAGATTGCCCCTGAAAGTATGGAGCAGGTTTTTTCCAGGAGGAGCTGGAAGGGTCAGTAGCACAGTTTGCCAAACTTCATGTGCCCCCACTTTCTGCAGAGAAACCACATGCGGTGTTGATGATCACCAGAGCCCTGGTGTCCAGAAGGCAGTATCTAGGTCAGAAGTTTCGGGCATCGGCCTGGCTGTCAGGAGACTCTCTACCTCTCATGAGGCCTTTTGTCTTTATCAGAAGATAAAACAAATAAGCAAAAACAACTTCCTTTTTTTTTAATTTATTTTTTATTTTTTGAGATGGAGTCTTTCTCTGTCACCCAGGCTGGTGGGATCTCAGCTCACTGCAACCTTCGCCTCCTGGGTTCAAGCGATTCTCCTGCCTCAGCCTCCAGAGTAGCTGGGATTACAGGCACCCACCACCACGCCCAGCTAATTTTTAGTATTTTTAGTAGAGACAGGTTTTCACCATGTTGGCCAGGCTGGTATTGAACTCCTGACCTCACATGATCCACCCGCCTTGGCCTTCCAAAGTGCTGGGATTACAGGCGTGAGCCACCGCCCCAACATCTTGATTTAGAGAAGTTGCAGAGAACCCAGCTAAAGGGGGAAAGTGGGTCATCTCAGGGTCGAACTCATGTAAGCCCGGCTGAGCACCCGCTGAAACAAACACCAACAGCACCTGACATTTTTAGAGTATTTTTCAGAAGACACTTTCAACTAGATCTCACCTGACTTGATTGTCATTCTGATTCTGGAAGCTACATGAGGCAGAATACTTTAATTGTAATAAATAAGTAAGGTTCATTGCTGCACTATTTACAATAGCAAAGACTTGGAACCAACCCAAATGCCCATCAATGATAGACTGGATAAAGAAAATGTGGCAGATATACACCATGGCATACTATGCAGACATAAAAAAGGATGAGTTCATATCCTTTGCAGGGACATGGATGAAGCTGGAAGCCATCATTCTCAGCAAACTAACACAGGAACAGAAAACCAAACACCGCATGTTCTCACTCATAAGTGGGAGTTGAACAATGAGAACACGTGGACACAGGGAGGGGAACATCAAACACTGGGGCCTGTCGGGGGGTGGGAGGCAAGGGGAGGGACAGCATTAGGACAAATACCTAATGCATACAGGGCTTAAAACCTGCATGATGGGTTGATAGGTGCAGCAAACCACCATGGCACATGTATAGCTATATAACAAACCTGTACATTCTGCACATGTATCCCAGAACTTAAAGTGAAATTAAAAAAAAAAAAAATTAAAAAAACCATAAAAAATAAGTGAGGTTCAAAAAAGTTAAGGAACTGCCTCAAAGCCACACAGTGAAGCAGGGGCAAAGCCTTCACTAGCCCCAGGCCTCTGAACCCAGGTCCTCTCTTGACTCCACTGAACCCAGGTCCATTCTTGACTCTGGCTCTCCCACACCGTGGACTTAGCCTCGCAAGAGAGTTACCAGCTCACACCCTCCACTTCAGGATACAAAAAACCAGGGACCCAGGCCTGCTGGCAGGAGGCCCCAAATTGCCCAAGCTCTTGACTCCAAAATAGTGTTTGTATGTCTAAGACCTGGTAACTTGAACTATGCTTCTCATTTTTGCCCTTTAAAGTAGACCAGGAGCCTGAGTCATGGCTAGCTGAGCTGGAAGGTATGGCCACCCACCCATCCGCTCCTCCCACCCACAACCAGTCCTGCCCTCCTGAGCTCCGGACAGGGCGGGCCAAGGGCTGTGTAGACAGACTAAGCCCCCTTCTCTCCTTCTCTCCAGGCATAGAAACTGGGTCTTGGTGCTGCCATGCAGCTTCTGACCCTCCACCAGTTTGGGGCGTCTCATGGAGGGGCGTCTCATGGAGGGGCATCCCGAAGCATCTCTTAGAGCCAGACTGCAGCATACTCTACCCACCGGACGCTTCCCAGCACAGGGAAGCCCCCCAGACACCTCAGACCCACGCAGCAAACACAGGACTCTGCCTGCTAGATGGGGAGCAGCTTGAGGACATTCAGAAGACCTGGTTCATCTCTAAAATGCCGTGTCCACCGAGGTGACCACTCACCATGACCTCTCCACATATCTATTCAGCAGGCATTTGTCCGTCCCCTCCCCCGACCCTCATCATCCTCTCCCCACCAGCCAAGGGCTGTTTTTGGCACCTGGGACAGAGTCTGTGCCTTTAAGGAGCTCATGGTCTGGTGGGCTAGACAGTCAAGGAAACAATTACCATTCAAACTGATTCATATGATTAGGGAAAGCACAGAGTAAAACTGTAAACCCAGGGGGGTAAAAAAAGTTAAAAACACATAAAATCCAGCCTGGGTTTATATGTGTTTAACTCATATAGCCCATCCACTCCTTCCACCCACAGCCATTCCTGTCCTCCTGAGTTCTAGCCAAACTAAGCCCCCTCCGATCCACACATTAGAAAGGAGGTGATGTGGGAACAGAATCTTAAAACCTGGCTCACATCCTGTGTCCAACCGGGGCTCTGCTGGGTCAGTTTGGGTCAGCCCAAGGGACAGAAACTCTTGTCCAAGTTCATTAGGTGCAGTAGGTACAGGCTCCTAGGAGTACTACAAGGGCCTCCAGAGACCCCATTCCCAAGTAAGCAGCTTTCTCCTGGGGCTGGGGGTATGGGTAGGGGTGCAGGTTTCCCTAGAACCAGGGAGCAGGGAGAATTCTGATGAGAGCCTTCCTCACTGAAGGCAGGGTGATGGCTGGAAGGGTGAACCCCAGAGGCAGGCTGCTCGGGACATAGTGGCCTTCAGAGGGCAGGGGCATGAGGACAAGCAAGTAAGCCACCAAAGGGCAGCTCTCCAGGCCTGCAAAGAGCGAGATGCCGACTTGGCTTGGCGACCTTCCCAGGGGATGAGACAGTGCAAACCTCAAGGCCTGTGGTGTTATTCCAGACGCCAGGCTGAGCTTCCCTCCACCATCACATTAAGGCTCAGCTGTGCCCAGAGAATGTGTCTGCACATGGCGGAGGGCCACCTCCCAGCCCCAGCCAGCCACCCAGGAGTAACAGGCTTGACTTTCAACCTGATCCTGTGACTAAATGCAGGCCCAGGCCAGACTTCTCCCAGGGGAAGACCAGACATAACGTGGTCACTTGGCTCCAAAGGAGTCCTGTGGAATACGGTCTTATGGAAGAGGGTCTGTGATAACTGCCTGGGGGTGCGTGGATGCAAAGCACAGAATTTCTTGGTGGGAGGGGGAGGATCTGTAGGACATGAGACAATTTACTCCTTGCTTGTTACACACGACAGATGCTTTACTAGGTACTTTCCATGGTTTAGTTCAGATCCTCTGAATCACATTGAAAAGTATGATTTGTTCTCAGTTTTCAGATGGAGGAAATGAGACCTGGAGAGGCTCAGTCACCTGCCTAAGGCCACCCAGCCCAAGTGATAGCACTGAGTTCAGAGGCTGGTGTGTCTGACCCCAGCATCCCTGCTCTCCTGAGACATAATCTGGCCTGAATGAAAGCACCTCTTCCAACTTACTCCATTTCAATTAGATAGAAAAGCTTTTCCAGCCAGGAACAGTGGCTCATGCCTGTAATCCTAGCACTTTGGGAGGCCAAGGCAGGCAGATCACGAGGTCAAGAGATCGAGCACATCCTGACCAACATGGTAAAACCCCATCTCTAGTAAAAATATAAAAATTAGCTGGGTGTGGTGGCACGCACCTGTAGTCCCAGCTACTTGGGAGGCTGAGGCAGAATTGCTTGAACCTGGGAGGTAGAGGTTGCAGTGAGCTGAGATAGTGCCACTGCACTCCAGTCTGGTAACACAGTGATACACTGTCTCAAAAAAAAAAAAAAAAAAAAAAAAAAAAAAAAAAAAAAAAAAAGCTTTTCCAATTATCCTAGGGACAGAGCTTGAGAGAGGACAGGGACAGGAAGCTGAGAGCTGGAACAAGGCTCATCAATGCAGTCAGTTTGGCTCAGCCATGGGACACCATGCTTGAGGTACGGGGAGGATGACGGAGGGCCCACAAGAAGAAGAAAGTGGTACCTGCAGAGTGGGCTCCTGATATGGTTTGGCTCTGTTTCCCCACCCAAATCTCATCGTGAATTGTAATTCCCAGGTGTTGAGGGAGAGACCTGGTGTGAGGTGATTGCATCATAGGGGTGGTTTCCCCCATCCTGTTCTTGTGATAGTGACTTCTTACTGATGGTTTTAAAAGGGGCTCTTCCCCCCTCGTTCTCTTCTCTCTCCTGCTGCCATGTGAAGACGGTCCTTGCTTCCCCTTCCGCCATGACTGTAAGTTTCCTGAGGCTTCCCCAGCCATGTGGAACGGTGAGTCAGTTAAACCTCTTTCCTTTATAAATTACCCAGTCTCAGGTATTTCTTTATAGCACTGTGAAAATAAACTAATACAGCTCCCAATCTCAGCCAGCTGTCTTCACCAGAACCTCCTTTCTGAGATGCAGAGAGGACCTCCCAGGGGGCAGGCACCTATGTGCACCCAATTAAAGCCTCTGGCCCCCAGGTTCCATATCCCACATCCTGCCAGCTCCTGGAGCCAGGCAGCAGCCTCTCCACCCGCCTTGGAGGTGGATGGGAACACTGGTGCCTGGCTCAGGGAGGCTCCTGGAAGCCCTGGTTATGGCTCACTGCACTCAGCCATCGGATTAAAGGGGCTCAGAGTGAGGACAGCCTGCACGGCTGGGCCTGCTGGGCTCCCCTGGAGCAAAGCCAGGCAGCCTTCCTTCCTCTGGGCTGGCCGGTGGGGCACCAGGCAGCTTGAAGGAGCTGTGGACAGAAAACAGAAGCTGAGTTGGCCTCAACCTTTCCATCCAGCTGCCACATAGGGCAGGGCCCCTCGGGAGCTGGAGGTGGCCTTTCCCAGGGGTTGGAGCCCCTGGACGGGGTGTTGCCCTGCTTGGCGGACAGCGTCCCACCCGGGTCTTGTTTAGAGTGAATCACTTGGAAAGAGACCTGTAACTGTATCCTGCAGGAAATCACAGGCTGGAAGCCAGAAAGAAACCAGGTCAAGCTTCATGGAATCAGGCCACCAGGAAGAAAGGCAAGGAGCCCAACATTTATGGAGTGTCTTCTCCATGCTAGGCACACTCAGCAAATGCAATGTGGCCCTTGTCCAGGGAGGTCGGGCTGAACCTCATTTTGCAAATGGGCCAAGACAATAAGTGATTTGGGGGCGGTTTAAATAAGCGGCAGGTGGCACAGCTGGGATGCAAATCCAGGTGTGGCCCACTCGAAGATCGATCAGTACACCATCAGTCACACCCAAGTCCACCCACTAATAATGCGGAGGTGGCCTCCCCTCACCGGCACCCTCCTCCAAACCCCAACTTAGGAGCATAGCAGCAGAGAGCATGGAAGCTCTTGGAGGCCCCTCGCTATACAAGGTGGTGTAGTCTGGGGGTCAAAAGCATGCAACCCAGCTTTGAGTCCTGTCTCTGCACCTATGAGCTGTGTGACACGGGGCAAGTGTCTGAAATGAGGGATTCTGCATAATGTTTAGGAACACAGCATTTCGCACATTTAGCTATTATTATTATCATTAATATGGATATTGAATCTCAAAGACCCAGCTGGTGGCACCAGGCCTTCCCTTACCAAATCCCCTCCCTCTAAACCCCACCCAAGGAGCAGGTTTGCCAGCAGGTTGCAGATCCCTCAGGACAGCTCTGCAGAGGGAGTGAGACCAGCAGGAGAGGAGGGGCTCAGTGATTGAAAATAAACACTCCTCAGCAGACCACCCACTTCATCTCCCACCCCTCCCACTGTGAGCGGGGCAGCGGGGAGAGAACACAGATTCCTCCACCTAAGTTGAGTCATGGCAAGCATGTTTCTCTTTTTCAGAGGAGAGGAGACTACGTGAAGTCAAACACAAGCACCCCAAACTACTACCGTGCCCCATCTCTCAGGTGCAGCCCCACCTGATGCACCTGGGGAGGAGTTAGGAGCTGGGAAACTGAGATCATCACAGGCTGGGAAGCCAGAGGTGGGCACGGAGCACACAGAGGGGTTCTCCATGCAAAGACACACGCACACTCCTGTCCAATGGCTCCTCAGCTCAAATGACCTGGCCTGTGGGTGAACCACGCCACCATCTGACCTTCCCCCCAGGACAGGGCCCACACGGCCTGGGGGAGTCTAAATAGGAACTTGGCATCAGATCCTCTTCAGGTCCCTAGAGACTGGACCCTTCTTATAGCTCCTGCCTGCATCACGCCCAGACCATCTTGGGATGCTGAAAGTCCATTGTATTTGGAAAGACAACAGCACCTTTTCCTCTTTAATCCCTCACTGGCCTTGGTCGGAATGCAGAGTTTCTGCAGGCCTCTCAGTTTTTGTTTTCTCGTTTTTGTTTTGAGATGGAGTCTTGCTCTGTCGCCCAGGCCGAAGTGCAGAGGTGTGATCTCGGCTCACTGCAACCTCTGCCTCCCAGGTTCGAGCAATTCTCCTGCCTCAGCCTCCCAAGTAGCTGGGATTACAGGCACGCGTCACCACGCCTGGCTTATTTTTGTATTTTAGTAGAGACAGGGTTTCACCATGTTGGCCAGGCTGGTCTCGAACTCCTGACTTCAGGTGATCCGCCCACCTCAGCCTCCCAAAGTGCTGGGATTACAGGCGTGAGCCACCGTGCCCAGCTAGGTATCTCAGTTTTAATACTGAACCCACTCTCCCTCCATGGAAGCCTCTGTCTGCGTACTCTGAAGACCCCGTGTTGCAGCCATGATTCCTGCTCCCCCTTAGATATTCATAACATGGTGGTCTCGGAACATCCCCTCTCCAGCAGCTCCCAACCAACACCCGTGGGTGCCATCCAGGCAGCAAGCTCCACTCAAGCTGGGGCTCACCAGAACGAATTTGCTTCCAATTCTCAAGCCTCACCTCTTCAGCTTTGTTTCCACCCTTCACCACTCCCCACAGCATGCAAATAATACCGCATTTTATATGGAAAACACTAAAATAAGATCACACCTTTTAAAAGATATTTCCACCTCACAGCCTGAAATCAGACTTCACCTTTCTCCCATTCCTCACAACCACCAGGCCGGCCCCCTCCCCTCGCACACACGTATGCATACACACACGCACACACTCACACACACCCGTTTCACTACCAGACTTCCCTAAGCTACTTTAATTGAAAAGGCATGATTTAGACTAATTGACAGCAGATGGGTTCGGCTGCAAAATGCAGAGAAGCATTTGTTGAACATGATTTACAGCAACGAGGCAAAACTTTCTCCTTTTTATATCTTTCTCTGAGCTCCACAGCCAGAACAGCTCAGCAGAAATGAGAGGAGAAAAAAAAGTAATTAGTGTTTAATTTTTTAACAATTTTTAACTCCCTTTTTAATTGCTTTACATAAACCTGTCCTAGAATTTTACAGCCTTCAAATCTCTGTCTAAGTCTGGTCCTTGTTTCTGGTTTTAATTACAGGGAGGCTTGTCTGGCACATTAAATTAGAAGAGAAAAAAAATGCACACACAATTTCAGAACTATTTTGCTGTTGGACTCTCGACTGAACATCTAATATTTCAGCGTGCGAATGGGAAGGCACTGCCCGGGAGGGCTTTGGTAGGAGCAGACGTGGACCCAGGGGCTTCTGCAGCATTGTTGCATCGACCCAAAACTGTCTCTTAATGTTACGAGGAGGGAAAGAGCAGTCAGGAGACAGTATCTGATGGGCCGTAGTGGCCCCTGGACGCTCAGCGCTGCTTTGAATGCAGCTAGTTTCCTAGAATGGCTGTGTGCAGACTTTTGCAGGCTTTGGTCAGGTTGTAAGCTCTTATTTTTAAGCCGGGCCATCGATCTCATGTTCACTTCTCAGCAGTCCCTTTTAAGCAGGACAGCAACCAGAAAGCAGCACTGTGTGGAGAATACCAAGCGGATGGGTCTCCCCAGTGCAGGGCTCATACGAGGGGAGATTCAGGGCACACGATGGAGGACCAGGTGGCCGTCTGCATCTGAGTCTGCATCTTCCTTGCAGGGAGAGAGGGCTTGCACCTGGATTTGTATGAACCAATGGAATCTTCTGTGCTGTCCAACATGGTAGCCACCAGCATACATGTGGCTATTTAAATGTATGTGAATGAATATTAAATACAATTTAAAATTATCTTCCTCGGTTGCATGAGCCACATTTCAACAGCTCAATAGCCTCAGGAGGCTAGTGGCGACACAACATATCCAATAGCACAGATATGAGACATTTCCATCACCAAGGAAATGTGTTCTATTGGACAGGGATGCCCTAGACCCTTGCTATTGAAAGTGTGTTCGGTGGCTAGGCAGCTTGGGCATCCCCCAGGAGCTGCTTAGAAATGCAAGATCACAGGCCTCACCCAGGCTTACTGATTCAGAATCTGCATGGTAACAAGACCCCCAGTGATCCAAGTACACATTATAGTGTGTGTCCCACTGGCTCGTGAGGATGAAAGTCTCAGAAGCTCCCCCACCCCGTAGCCTGGAAGAACCTTTCCAACTTGCAGATTGCATATGACCCTCTGGGTTGGGGATTATGGTCAATTTCTCCTTTTTCAGCTTGTCTGTATCTTCTGGATTTCTGCAGTTACATTTACTTCCTCAAAAAAGAAAGCCTGGCCAGGCAGAGTGGCTCATGCCTGTAATCCCACAAGGCAGGAGGATCCTTGAAGGCCAGGAGTTCGAGACCAGCCTGGGAAACATAGCAAGAACCGCCTTCTCTCCAAAAAATGTTTTGAAAACTAGCCAGGTGTGGTGGTGTGTGGCTGTTGTCCCAGCTACTCGGGAGGCTGAGGCAGGAGGATCATCACTTGAGCCCAGGAGGTTGAGGCTGCAGTCAACTATAATCGTGCCACTGCACTCCAGCCTGGGCAACAAAGCAAGACCTTGAAAAGAGAGAAAGAGAGGAAGGAAGGAAGGAAGGGAGGAAGGGAGGAAGGGAGGAAGGGAGGAAGGGAGGAAGGGAGGAAGGGAGGAAGGGAGGAAGGAAGGAAGGGAGGAAGGAAGGAAGGAAGGAAGGAAGGGAGGGAGGAAGGAAGGAAGGGAGGGAGGAAGGAAGGAAGGGAGGAAGGAAGGAAGGGAGGGAGGGAGGGAGGAAGGAAGGAAGGAAGGAAGGAAGGAAGGGAGGAAGGAAGGGAGGAAGGGAGGGAGGAAGGGAGGGAGGAAGGGAGGAAGGAAGGAAGGAAGGAAGGAAGGAAGGAAGGGAGGAAGGAAGGGAGGAAGGAAGGGAGGGAGGAAGGGAGGAAGGGAGGGAGGGAGGAAGGGAGGAAGGGAGGAAGGGAGGGAAAGGAGGGAGGCCAGCCTAAGAAAGTTATTTTACTAATACTATGGTTTTGTAAAACTTTGTTCTACCAGTAATACAAACTCCCTGTCTGCAGTCAATGTAAGAGCCGGCATCCATTCCACAGACACAGGAACCTGCTGGAAGCCGGCAGGGGAAGAAAGGTCACATCCCTTAAGCAGCAGCTGCCTAGGGCCTGGAGCAGGGCAACGGGGCGTGGATTCTCTTAAAGGTGAGTGTGCAGGCAGGGGGAGGGCGGAAAGATGGGGGCAAGGGGTGGTGTGTCATAAAATGTCCTGAGGACATAAACCTTGCAGGGCCCAGCCCCCAACTCGCTGCTTGCGTTCATTAGCACTGAGGCCGCAGACCCCCTTGGCAGACCCTGCCCATGCCTGCCCTGGGCTCCTGGAGGACTCCTGCTGGGGGCCGGAGGGCTGCCTGGCGCCGCTGGGCGAGCAACTTCAGGGATGGAGCCAGGCCAGCGCCGGCTCCCCACACATGGTCATTACCTCCCGAAAACCCAGGAGTTATTACAATTAAAACACGTTGCAGGGGGGGAGTGAGGGCTGGGGGAGGTCCCTTTAGGAAGGAACACTGGGATTAAAAGAAATTAGAGCGGTTGTCTTGGCAACGCAGCCAGGCTGGGCCTACCCTGTGATTATTTCAGTGGGAACAGCAGGATGGGGGCTGAGTGGGGCTGGGATAGGGGGTGCTGGAGACCCACGTACCCAGCTGCACGGGTGAGAGCTGTGCTCTGCTTTCAGAATGGGACTCAGCAGCCAGGGAAAATGCTCCCCAGGGTGACTCCTGCCGGCTCTCCTGTTCTCTGTAATTGTTACTTATCCCGTGAAACACTGAGTAGATGGCCCTCTGTCCTCCAGGGAGTTCAAACCCCAGACCTCTGTGATCCCTTTCTTTTTAAAATAGAACACTCCCGAGAGGGCCCCCGCTCTCCCGGCTTCATGGGTGGAAATGGCCCAGCCTGGTTTCCTATCAGTTCAACTCTGGCCATTCGGAGCCGCAGGTGAAACCCAACCATCCCTTTTTCTAGGTGGCCTCGAAGCAAGGTGGAATAGAAAGCACAAGAGGTGTGCGTGGCGGGAGGGGCAGGAGAGCTGGAGGAGTGAAAATGTTTTGGAAGTAGGCCCATGATAATGAGCAAGATGGAATCTGTGCCTGGGACACCTCCAGGCACCAGTACGGGATTGGGGTCTCTACGGAATGGGAATCCCGGTCTGGCAGAGCTACAGGACCTGCGAAAGAGAAAACAGTAATTAGTTCTCCATCTTTCTGCTTGTCTCAGCAGCCCCGAGCATGTTTGGCAGACGGGCGAGGAGAACCTGTTTGGAAACCACTGGGGGAGAAGAGGATGGAGTGAGGGGGGAAGGGACAGGAGGAAGAGGAATCCAGTCTCCAAGCTTCCGGGGGGAGTTCTTGGCAAATTCCCACATCCCCAGTCTCATTTCCTCTGGAACTACCTTAGGGAGTCTAACAGCAGAGAGAGGCCTAGAAACACCAGACCCAGTACACCAGAGGAGTTTCAGGTGTACCAGGTGAGCGTTCCATGTGGAAGGTTAACTGGACCGGAGGCAAGGCCCCCTCAGAACCCAAAGCTGGAGATCTCTGAGCTGCCTAAGCCCAGCAAGGAGATGACATTTAGGAACATTCTCTTCCTAGCCTCCCCGTCCCTTTTGAAAATTGATGATTTCCAACCTCAGGTAGCCACTGTCGGTTGTTTGCGGCCTTCAAGAGAGCTTTTCCTATTTGTATGTGCAAGGTCTGAGGTGTCCTGATGGAAAACACATGGTCTTAGAATTTGGCCTAAGTACAAGACTTAGCCACTGATTCCATGTGACCTTCAGCAACTCATTCAACATCTGTTTCCTTATCTATAAAAGTATCATCTAATCTACAGTGTCATCAGGGAGGCTTGAGATAATGGACTTAAAATGCCTGGCTTTAGGGTAACAAGTCTTCCCAATTTGTCTAGGTCTCATGGGTTCCCAGGACTTTCAGGTTTAATGTCAGGCAGTCCCAGGTGAACGGGACAAGGTGGCCACCATACCAAGTACTGAGTATGCATGAACTGGCAGGGGCTGGGGGCAGCTATTTTATGTTGGGGTCTTACTCCTTTGTAAAATTCTTGACACATTCTGTGTATATAAGTGCAAAAAGTATATATACATACACACATCCATATACATGAACTTTCCAGAGATAAACTGGGAGGCAATGATTCGCATTTAAAAAAAAAAACAAAAAACCTCCACCTGGCAAAACGATAAAATCCAGCATCCTTCTGTACAAGATTGAGGCAGAGAAAGAGACTGCGTGATGGAAAATTCAGAGATAATCAGCTGATGGATTGGAAAGCAATAAGAAATCATTTCTGAGAGCCCTTCATTTCTGGGGGAAGCCCCAGCACTTTCAGAAGATTCTCTGTGCCCAGCTTTGCTGGACTCTCTCTAGCTACAGAGCCCAGTGCACCTATAACATGGCTCCTTCGTGCATTGGCAGGAGACACCAGCAGCCATTGGTCTCGGGAAGTGCTGTCAGGCTGGGGGTCAGAGGAGAGGGTCAAAAGGCTCCATGATGTGCTCCAAGTTCTAACTTGGCATTGCTTTTCATCACAGGAGAACTCTGTTTATTTTTTTTTCTTTTTTTTTTTTTTTGAGACAGAGTTTCAGTCTTGTTGCCCAGGCTGGAGTGCAATGGCGTGATTTCGGCTCACTGCAACCTCTGCCACCTGGGTTCAAGCGATTCTCCTGCCTCAGCCTCCCAAGTAGCTGGGATTACAGGCATGCGCCACCACGCCCGGCTAATTTTGTATTTTTAGTAGAAATGGGGTTTCTCCATGTTGGTCAGGCTGGTCTCAAACTCTCGACCTCAAGTGATCTGCCTGCCTTGGCCTCCCAAAGTGCTGGGATTACAAGCTTGAGCCACCGCGCCTGGCCCTCTGTTTATTTTTCTACCTTTCCCTTGGTTCAGAGGGTTCAGTTTGCCCAGCTTTTATCAACGCTAAAAAAGCTTCAGGTGGGGAGTTCGTGCACAAATCAAAACCACCACCATCACATCATCTTGCTGGAGTTTTTGGTTGTTGTTGTTGTTGTTTTTAACCACCTAGTTCTTGGAACAACAGGTGAGAGGGAATAGGAGGGAAAGGAAGATGATAAAAAGATCGCAATACCCTCCCTATTCCCCCAGCTTCAAAACTCAGAGGCGACGGCTGAATAATGCAGGCAGCTTGGTCTGGTGGGGGATCTTCAGAAGCAATGGAATCACGTGGAGCAGGCCAAGCTGAGCCCCTAACCCGGTTCCACCACACCCACCTCAGCCTGGGCTCCAGGGTCTGTAGGTGCAAGCCACCAGCTGAGCAAGGGGTAAGGGGAGGTGCAATGAGGGCCTTCTGGCTGTCCGCCCCTCTTTTGTCCTCCCCTCCCCACCACCACCTGATGCTTTCAGGTGAAACCTGAGCCATGTGGCTACAACCACAATCAGTTTAATGAGCTTCATTCACTCCCAGTCTAAATCAGGAAGAAAAAGGGCCCAGCTGGAAACACATCCTGTCTCCTCCTCGGTGAGGTGACAGTGGGGCCAGGCACAGCAAGGGGGAAGGATATTGGAAGGTGCTGAAAAGGGAGAGCTCTCCCTTCTCCCCATTGGAGGGATCAAAGCCTTTATTTAATGTGGCCAGAGCAGATCACAGAGCCTCCAGGAGTGCTGGCTCCTCCCTGGCATCCCAGCCTCCCTGAGGCTCATAGGCTCATGTGGTCCCAGATTCCAGCAGGCCAGCCCCATGGAGGCTAAGATTGCATCCTAGGGAGCAAACGGTGGCTGCCGGAGGTAGCCAACCTTGCCAGACCACATAAGGCTGGAGACACAGGCAGCAGGATGGTGTGTTGAGGGGGTGGGGAGGGGCTTGGCAGTGATGCCTGGGTTTATTTCTTGGATTGTTATTTTGGTGAGAGGTGCCCTCAACATCTTGGATAACTGAGGCTGGGTCCTGCGTGGAAGAGAGAGCTGAACCAAAGGTTATGTGACCACACAATGCACCCCCATCTCTATCCGAGCCTATTTCTGCCATCGCATTTACCAAACTACTTTGACATCCTCTCTTTCCTTGCCCCCTTCTTCTCTCTCTTACACCTCTTAGAGGGCAAGACTGAGCTTTCTTTCGTGCCTTTGTATCCCATGCAGACAGTAAGCACTAAATAAATGTTTGCTTACCTAAATAGATTCTTTACAGCTTTATGCATGTCTTGGGGGAGAATCTCCCCGGCCGACAGGCCAAATCCCAGGAGTCCAGACAGAGCCTCCAGGCCTCTTCCTACCTCTTGCCTCCGCTTTTCTACACATTTCCCCAAAGGAGGCTGGGAACTCGCTCCACTACTGTGTCACACCAATTAACAACAACAACAACAACAGAAAACACAAGCCACAGAGGGGGAAAAGTAGCAAAGGAAAAAGAAAACAGACAAGGAGGAATGAAATGTGCATGGGTACACATATAATACGAGTTAGCCTATCCCAAAGCCCCCTGGACAGAAACCAAACAGGAAATCGAGAATCATTACCAAATGCACTTCCCCGGCTCGCCCAGCCCCTGGCCCCCAGGAGTGAGTCAAGGATGCGCAGACGCAGCTCCCGGGGCCTAGGAGCCCCCGGGAGGGCGGGGCTTTGATGGATTGATTGGCATTTCCTTCCCCGCTACCCTCCTGACCTCTGGGGAGGGCGTCTCCGTGGATGGCTGGTGGGATGGGACGGAAGCCTCTTGTTGCAGACACCGCCTGGGAGCAGCGGGGCTGGAGCTTTGCCACTCAGGCCTCCCACGGTGCTGGAGCAGAAGGTGACCGGCAGCTGGCCTCCCTCACCCCACTCCACAGAGAGCTGTGTGATGGCCCGGGCTTTGAGGTCAAGACCTTCTGCTCTTAAGAAAACAGATCTGAAATTTTGGCATCAAAATAAAATATGTGCAGAGGAAATAAGTAACCCTTGGAGCGCAAGGCAGGCCATAAGATTGAAATAAAATGTCCAAGCAGAAACCAGAGCTAGGTGGCCATAGGTTCAAGTTCATCCCGGCTGGGTCATTCCTTTTGCTCTGAGCTCTGTGGAGGACTGAACCCTTGCTCGGTGCACTCTGCCTCAACAATCCATCAAGCTGTTTCTGTAAAGGGCCAGAGAGTAAATAGTTCAGGCGCTGTGGACCATCTCTGTTGCCACTATGCAGCTCTGCCCGTATCATGGAAGGAGCCACAGACCGTACATAAAGCAATGGTTATAGCTGTGTTCCCACGAAACTTTATTTATAAAAACAGACAGCTGTTCAGATTTGGCTTATGGGCTATATTTTACCAACCCCTGGAGTAGATGATGAAGACAACAGAATGATATAATGGTTCAAGGATATGGGCTTTGAAGTCAGGCAAACCTAGTTCAAATCTCTGTCCAAGACTTATTACTGCTGTCATCTTGGGCAAGTCACTTAACTCAATCAAGCTCAATTTCCTCATCTATAAAATAGGATAATAATGCCTGCCTCACCAGGTTACTGTGATGATTAAATGATCTAATGAATGTAAAGTGCTTGACACTCAATAAATGCTGGCTGTTCATCATTCTCATTATGAGGAGAATTAAGTAGAATTGAGGGGAGGTAATTTTGAGCCTTTCACTGTTAGTTACTGCTATTGTTACTGGAAAGCTCCTGCACACCTGGGTAATGAGGGCTGGCAGTGTCTTTCTGTGCAAAAATTTATTTCCTACAATTTAATATTCCGCAGATTCACTGCATGCTATTAAGTCAGTGGTTGCATATTAGAATCATCTGAGAACCTTTTTTTTTTTTTTTTTTTTTGAGACGGAGTCTCGCTCTGTCGCCCAGGCTGGAGTGCAGTGGCGCGATCGGCTCTCTGCAAGCTCTGCCTCCCGGGTTCAGGCCATTCTCCTGCCTCAGCCTCCCGAGCAGCTGGGACCACAGGCGCCTGCCACCACGCCCGGCTAATTTTTTGTATTTTTAGTAGAGACGGGGTTTCACTGTGCTAGCCAGGATGGTTTCGATCTCCTGACCACGTGATCCGCCCACCTGTGCCGCCCAAAGTGCTGGGATTACAGGCTTGAGCCACCATGCCCGGCCCATCTGAGAAGCTTTTAAATCTCATTGCCCAGGCTGCAACCTAGACCAATCAAACCAGAAGCTCTGAGAGTAAGACACCGCCAGGCATCACTATAGTTTAAAGCTCCCTAGATGATTCCAGTGTGACGCCTAAAGTGGAGAACCACTGGGCTACATAGCTGAAAAGAACAGGGGAGAGTCCTCTTGTTCCTTACTACTCAAGGGGGCATCCAGTGACCAGCACCATCAGCATCACCTGGGAGCTTGTGAGACGTGCAAAATGTCAGGCCCCCGACCCTAGACCTGCTGAATGTGAATCTGCCTTTTGACAGAATACCCAGGGACTGGTGTGCATGTCTAGTTTGAGGAATATAGCTGTTCCACAGGCGCCTGAACTTGGCTCATGAGCAGAATCACATGCAAAGTTTTAAAAATTACTAGACTTCAGGCCAGGCACAGTGGCTCACCTCTGTAATCCTGGCATTCTGGGAGG
The DNA here is from genome assembly GCF_028885655.2 of Pongo abelii. Taxonomy (NCBI): domain Eukaryota; kingdom Metazoa; phylum Chordata; class Mammalia; order Primates; family Hominidae; genus Pongo; species Pongo abelii. Next base: position 87,761,065 of record NC_072004.2, read on the forward strand.
CCAAGGCAGGCGGATCACTTGAGCCCAGGAGTTCAAGACCACCCTGGGCAATATGGTGAAATCTGGTCTGTAAAAAAAAAAAAAATTTTTTAATTAGCCAGGTATAGTGGCACCTGCCTGTAGTCCCAGCTACTGGGGAGGCTGAGGTGGGAGGATTGCTAGAGGCCAAGAAGTTGAGGCTGCAGTGAGCCATGACCACGCCACTGCACTCCAGCCTGGGTAACAGAGCAAGATGCTATCTCAAAAAATAAGACAAAAGAAAAAGTAAAATAAAATAATTTCTAGACTTCATCACCAACTCACTGAATCAAAATCATTGTTGGGTAGCCCAGGGATTGGTACTTTTCCCCAACATTTTATTTGAAAAATTTCAGACATACAGAAATGTTGTACCCACATACTTACCACCCAGATCCTGTGATTGTCAAGATTTTGCTACATGTACTTTATCACAAATCTATGCGTTTATCCTCCGTTTATCTATCCATCAATCCAACTCATTTTTTCCACGCATGTCAAAGTAAATTGCAGGCATTAGGACACTTCATCTCTAAACACTTTAGTGTGCACATCATTAATTTTTAACAAGGTCTGTAATTGATTCCTGGGCTATGAACCCAACATCCTACCTTGGGCATTCATGAGTTATTAATCTAGTGACAATCTGTCTGTCCTGAGGGTACAGTAGCTAAGACATTAGAGAACAGTCACTCACCACTGTCTGTATTCTATCTCTTAGTATTTAGTTAACAATGGCATTAAGTGTCTTTAGCCATATCTCCTAAACCTTCCCTGGCGTTTTTCCTCCAAAGAAATATCTCCAGGCAAAACACTCTACAGACTTTCCACATTCCCTTTGTAGAGACTAAGCTGAGTCTCCCACTGCAGTTATCAATTCTGAAGCCAACAACCTTAAAGGGGCCTGAGAGACAGGATGCTATATCATCTTTGCTTCTGGATTTTGGCATATCATCGGTCAGGGTGCAGCGATTTCACCTACGCATCTGGCTTTCCCTCCATCTTGGGTTTTCTTTTGACAAGCACCTGTCTAATACAAAAATCCAAGCCCTGTCAGGGCTGATGTGAACTCTAATAAGAGATATTTTTCTGGCTAGGTCAACCCAAAAAGGAGGCTGGCCCTAGGACACAAGGCAGGATCACTCATTCTGATCAACAATTCAAGATCTTTTGGGAAAGAGGCTTACCATTCCACTACTGCACCCAGATTTTTTTTTTTTTTTTTTTTTTTTTTTTTGAGACAGGTTCTTGCTCTGTCTCCCAGGCTGGAGTGCAGTGATGCAATCATGACTCACTGAAGCCTCAGCCTCCTGAGTAGCTTGGCCTACAGGTGCAGACCACCATGCCCAACTAATTATTTTTTTAGAGATGGGGTCTCACTATGTTGCCCAGGCTGGTCTCAAACTCCTGGCGTTAAGCAATCCTCCCTCCTTGCCTCCCAAAGTACTGGGATTATAGGCGTGAGCCACTGTGCCCAGCCTGCACCCAGCTTTTTAGGAATCTTCCAGAATCCCTGAGGTGGGGCTGCAGTTAGTACCAATTCAGTCTGTATTCTTCTGCTCCTCCCCAAGGTACTTGGATAGCCGCCAACGCTCATGGGATAAATTAATAGGAGTTACTGCCCCTAAAGAATTGCCTTACCACTTCCAAATGCTCTCTTCCAACAGTCTAGGAGAAGGCTGTCTCAGAGTCTGAACACACACAAGCCCCAAGTCGCTCTATGTCATAGACAGAGACAGCTGGGTCACAAATAGTGTCATACGTCAGCATTTCCACCTACAAACATGAAAAGACACATGGGCTCCTCACTTCCAACCTTGCTCACTATTTTGCAGACCACCCACTCTCTGTTTGCATGGGGCCTCTAACCTTGAAACCCGACACCCTCCTTTCAGGAGCCACCCATGTTTAAACAAATAAATACCCCAAAGTAACCCACTCCCTGGTGGTATTCAAATAAATGGCCCAGGAAGGAGGATGGGGGCAGGGGGACTCCTGGGCCTCCTATGCCACTGGCCTGCCACAGAGAATCCTTCAGCCACTGCTATGCACAGGGCCATGTAGAGGGACAGCATAGCTGAGGGGAGAGTTTGCCATCACTGGAATTCAGGAAAGAGGAGGCAGAGAGATGGATGGTGTCCAGTCAAAGATGAAGATCTGGCCCAGCATGGTGGCTCATGCTTGTAATCCCAGCACTTTGGAAGGCCGAGGCAGGTGGATCACTTGAGGTCAGGAGTTTGAGACCAGCCTGGCCAACATGGTGAAACCCTGTCTCTACCAAAAATACAAAAATTAGCCAGGCATGGTGGTCGGCACCTGTAATCCCAGCTACTCAGGGCACTGAGGCAGGAGAATCGCTTGAGCCTGGGAGGCAGAGGTTGCAGGGAGCCAACATCGCACCACTGCACTCCAACCTGGGCGACAGAGTGAGAGTCTGTCTCAAAAAAAAAAAAAGAAAGATGAAAATCTTTGAAACATGTGCAGAGATTCTCTGTAACTCCCAGTTACTCAACCATAAGCCTTTAAATTCCTCTGGCCAGGGAGGGAGAGCTAAGAACCATTTGGTGGGTGGAGAGGAACAGGGATCAGTTATTTGATGAGTCAGAAACGCTTAAATGTAGTTCCGAGACTCTGCAGTTCTCACTCCTGCAGTGAGAAGGGGAGGGGTGGAGAGAGGTAGGAGAGGGAGACCCACAAGTCCAAAAATCTCCTTGTCTCTGGCTCAGTGGCGAGAACCACTGAAATGTCTTGGTTTCATGGAATGTGGACAGCTAGGAATAAAGCTGCTGCTTTGTCACGAGTCAGTTGGTCAATGGAGTTGCTGCTATATTATTTAGGATATTTTAAAATCCTAAGAAGGATTTTAAAGCATAAAGAAGAAGATGACAATGGCCTGCTTCAGAGCTGTGGACAGCTTCCTATGAAGGAAAGGAAGGAGAAGAGATGTTCTCAAGGGTTGGCCTAGTCGGTTTATAGATGAGCAAGCAAAGTGTGAACTAGATTGTACTAGAAAGCTGGCCCCATCCCCCTAAGTGTGTAAGGAAGTGAGGAGCAAAAAGGAGACCACGTTTCAAAAATAAACACAAACCCCAAAATAAACACTGTTAATGGAAGTGACTAATCAAGGGTGTGCTGAACTTGGTGGTTCTTGATAAGATAACAGGAAGAAACGTACTTGGAAAAAATAACAGATCCCCCCTACCTTTTGGCAAATAAAGTGTTGGGGAGAAGGTGGGGGGATTAGGGTTCGGACTTGGTTCAACGCTGCAGCAGAGGTTTAAGACACAATTTCTCAACCTTAGCACTACCAACTTTTAAGGCTGGATCCAGACTGCTGTGGGGGCTTGCCTTGTGCATTGTAAGATTTTTTTTTTTTTTTTTTTTTTTTTTTGAGACAGGGTCTCACTCTGTCACCCAGGCTGGAGTGCAGTGGTGTGATCAGAGTTCACTGCAGCCTCGACCTCCCAGGCTCAAGCCATCCTCCCACCTCAACCTCCCAAGTAGCAGGGACTACAGGTGCATGCCACCACACCCAGCTAATTTTTTGTATTTTTCGTGGAGATGGGGTCTCGCCATGTTGCCCAGACTGATTTTGAACTCCTGGGCTTAAGTGATTCACCTGCCACAGCCTCCCAAAGTGCTGGGATTACAGGCATGAGCCACCACACCTAGCCACTGTAGGATTTTTAATAGCATCCCTGGCCTTTACCTACCAGATGCCGGTAAGACCCTTGCCCCTAGCTGGGACAACCAAAAATGGCTCCAGACATGCAAACAACCCCTGGATGGAAGTAGGGGGACAAAATCACCCCTAGTTGAGAACCACTGGTTTATAATATGGGGCATAGCTCCTCTCAGTGAGAGATGGCTTAGCATGACTTAGGGCTTGGCCTAAGCAAAATTTGAGGCTAATTCAGCATCTGCACTGCAGGCCTAGAATTTGTCCTTCTGCGGCACTTCTCACTGTAGCCAGTTTTCCCTCTCCAGGGCCTCTGGCCGCTCTGCACTCCTGGCAGTCGGGGAGGAAACAATGAAAGGATGTGCCAGAGCCCCCATGCCCACCTTTGGCATGTATGGCTCTATGGGACAGACCCAGCTCTGTGGGTACAGGATGGGTGAGTAGAGGTGCCTTCCTGCAGGGGGAGTGGAGAGACAGCAGGAAACACCATACTGCCTGGAAGCTGCAGCCTCGTGTGAGGCCACAAGTCTAGTATCATGACCCCTGGGGATGGATTTCAACCCCCATTCGCCCCATCTGGCCTGGCACCTGTGGGCATTATGTAAACTGCAGCCCTGATTGTATGATGACTCAGCTAGAATGCACCCTTTGCAGTTGTCCTCATCCTCTCTCTTCATGTCACTGAAGAACAGAAGACCAGAGAGGTGAAGAGAAAGTCTGCAGTGGCTAGCTGTTTGGGTCAGGATGAGTTTCCTCTTACTGCTGCAACAAATGGCCATAAGCTTAGCAGCTTAAATCAGGACAAACCTATTATCTTCATTTCTGGAGATCAGAATTTCAAAATGGGCCTCAGTGAGTCGAAATCAGGGCATCAGCAGGGCTGTACTCTTACATAGGCTCTAGAGGACGATCCGTGTCCCTGCCTTTTCCAGCTTTTTCTAAAGGCCACTTGTATTCCTGGCCTCATGGCCCCTTCCACCATCTTCAAAGCCAGGACTACAGCATCTACAAATCTCTGACTCTCCTGCCTCTCTCTTAAAGGGACTGTTGAAATTACCCTGGGCTTAACCAAGAATTATCTCCCTGTCTCAAGAACCTTAACTTGATTACATGTTCATGGATTCCAGGGAGCAGGACATGGGTATCTTTGGGGACCATTTTTCTGTCTACCACATGGACAAAGCCAATACTCAGCTCAGATTTCCAATTCCAAGTCCAGTGGGTTTCTGCCTGGGACTGCACTGGGAGCAAGACCATATGCACAGGATTGCACAGAAAAGCTGGCATTTTGGCTTTTATGGAAGGGGTCTTCTCAATGGTCCTCCTTAAATGACTCCAATAAGAATCAGAAATAAATACAAGAGACCTCTTTTTTTTTTTTTTTTTTGAGACAGACTCTCACTCTGTTGCCCAGGCTGGAGTTCAATGGAACGATCTCAGCTCACTGTAACCACAGCCTCCTGGGCTCCAGTGATCCTCCCACCTCAGCCTCCCAAGTAGCTTGGACCATAGGCATGTGCCACCAAGGCCAGCTAATTTTTGTATTTTTTTTTAGTAGAGATGGGTTTTGCTATGTTGCCCAGGCTGGTCTCGAACTGCTGAGCTCAAACGATCCACCTGCCTCAGCCTCCCAAAGTACCCAAAGTACTAGGATTATAGGCGTTAGCCACCAAGCCTGGCCCCGAGCCTTCTTACCACGAAAACAGAGGCCGAAACCTGTAGATATCTACTAAGGCCGTCGGTCATTAAAGCAATTATTGCCAGTCAAGAAAGCCTTCAAGGCCCACCGCAATCCAGATGGGCTAGCCAGGAACCTCCATGGAGTGAGCTGTAACATGATGGGGTTTTATTCAATGGAGGATTTGTCTACTGAAGGAGGGAGGAACATTTGACTGAGTCAACTCAATAGTTCAACAAATGTTCTTTCAGACTCTGACCTAGGCACAGAATGCCAGGGAGAAGTAAGAACAGCCCTGGGCCTCACAACCTGGGGTGGTGGGTGTTGCTCTCATTGCCTTCACTTTATAAGTGAAGAAACAGACTTAGATCACAAGGGCAAGAGCAAAGGAGTCAGAATTAAACTCAGACCTGCCTAACCCTACAATTTGACTCTTAACTGTGTCACTATTTGGAATTCCATGGGACCTGTATTAGTCTGTTCTCACGCTGCTATGAAGAAATACCCAAGACTGGGTAATTTATGAAGAAAAGAGGATTAATTGACTCACAGTTCCATATGGCTGGGGAGGCCTCAGGAAACTTACAATCATGGCAGAAATCACCTCTTCACAGGGTGGCAGCAGAGAGAATGAGAACCAGCAGGGGAAATGCCATAGGCTTATGAAACCATCAGGTCTTGTGATAACTCACTCACTAGCACGAGAACAGCATGGGGGAAATCGCCCCCAAGATCCAATCACTTCCCACCGGGTCCCTCCCACAGGAACTATAATTCAAGATGAGATTTGGGTGAGGACACAACTGAACCATATCAGGACCCATTCTATAAAAGATATGTCGGAAGTGCTTCCCCAGGAGTAGGGGTGATTACTTCTACCTGGGGAAAGTTAGGGGAATGTTTATCAGGGAGATAGTGACACTAGCGATAGCTAACACATGAGCTGGATGTATGACTCAGGCCCTGTGCTCTGAGAGCTACATATATTAATGCATACCTCCCTCTCCCACAAAAAAAGAAAAGAAAGCTAGTGAAGTCAGTACTACTACAATCTTCAAATTATATAGGAGGATGCTGAGATGCAGAGATATGAAGTAAACAGGCTTAAATCACACAACCAACACAAGGTGGGGCTGGAATTGAGATGCTATCCCATCTCCTGCCTCTGAGCATTAGAAAGGCATCTAGGAAGGGTCTAATCCTGAGCTGGAAAGGCATCCATGGGCTCTCTGTAGGGGCTCAGAAGGGCTAGACAGCCAGCCAGCTGGAAAGCAATGCGGCATCTCATGCATTTGAGCATGTACAGGTCACTAATGGCTGTGCACAAAAAGGACCCCAGCAGGAAGCCACCCCCTGGCCCCTGGACCAACACTACTAGGATCTTATTTGTTAGGAGGGCCAGAAAAACAGACCTCGTCAATGTGCAAGTACACAGCTCTCTGGCTGCTTCCATTGGTCTCAAAGTTGCCTTGGCCAGAGGGGCCATTGACTATGGTCCATTTTAAGGAGGAGAAGAGACATCCAGGATGCCAACTGGGGTCCAGGAGACACAGCCACCTGTCCCACGGGCTCCAGGGTGAGCCTGACATAGGGCCAGTGGAAGCCACTCCTCAGACTTCAAATTCCTCTTGCAAGACAAAGGCTAATGTAGGGAAGAGTTGTAAAAGACACTGTTTCCAGAAATCCTCTGACCACCCACAACGGTCTTGGCTTACAGAGTTTGCAGTGACCTAATCTGTATTTAGCAATGCTATCCCTTTGGTGGAGGAGGGTAAAGATTACCCAAATCCTGTAAACAAAGCATCAACCATATCCTATGGTTGTCTTCACTGACACACGCCACTGTGCTGTCTAGGAATCAGGACAATCGTATGCCACTGTGCACCCAGGAAGCCTGACCTGCTGTGTCCCGAGTCTCACTCAACAATGCATGCTATGGTGGCAGGTGTTCACTGCACCAGGGATTTTTATTGGGTGGACTTGTGGAATTTAAAATCTTAGTTGCCTATCTCACCTTGAACAAGTAAAAATGGTTTCAGATGCTTCTACCTTGCCCCATTTAAGTTTTCCCCAGAGATGGGCTGCTGAGCAGGGCTGGTGGGGACGTGGGGGATGGTTATGGGCAGTGGAGAGACAGGGAAAGGTGAGACCAGACCACCTGGTCTGTCTTGCTCAAAGCCCTTTCCTTTCCCTTTCCATCTTCCCAACCCACGATTCAGAAAGCTGCAGCAGAATCGGCTTCCCCCAGCTGCCCTGGTGCGTTCCTCCCCAACAATCTGCTTTCTACAAAAAAAAAGTGTTCTAAATAGAGCGGAACTGAGCATGGGGCCGCAGCCCGGATGAAGTCTTCCCCTCCCTGGAGAGCCCAGCGTCTCACATGGAGGCCTGTCCACCCCCAGTACCTCTTACTCAAAGCATTTTTGACCCGGGAGCACCCGACCTTGACTGAGTGCACAAAGCTACCACAAATGGATTTTGCTTCTGCAGCATTTTGCCTGGGCTGGAGCCTTCCTCCCTCCCAGGCATCCCAGATGCCTTCTCTGGTCTCCTCTCCTTGCATCTGCCCTTACAGGCATCTAGGGGATCCCATTCCAGGTGAGGACTCAAAGTTCTGCAGCAGTCAGAGTTCTCCAGTAACTTGCCTGGTGAGACTGGATGGCTCAATTAACCCACCTGGACCTCAGCATTCCCAAGACTGATGTCTGAGAACTAGGACCGCCAGCTCTGTCTCTCAGGATTAGAGTGTTGAGTTATAATTTTTAAGTTAGAGTCTCCTGTTGCTCTCAAGGGGGCCTGAGCACCAGTCTGGGGGTGGGTCCCCTGACATTCCTCCTTGATTCTGGAAAAGTCTACCCAAAGCTCATACCCACCAGGTACAGAGCCAGCAGCAGCTTTTTGGAACCAGCCATGGCACACACATGGTTCTGTGCATTTCACCCATTAACACACACATCAAGAATCATCCCAATGCCAGCCAGGTTTATTAATGAGGTTCTCACACCCTCTGGAATGAGCATCCTATCCTTCAGTCCTCAAAAGACAGGGCTCCCAAAGGGAAGAGTAACTGGTGGTTTCTCTTACCACCATAACACCAACTCATAACCCAGGTACCAAGCCTAGGCCGGGTGACCCTGTGACAGCCCTGGACCATCTTTGGAAGAAGAGTGGAGGGGTGGCAATCTGGAAGGGAGGAGGTAGGCAAGCAGAGGTGGGAGGACTCAAGGGGAAGTCATGAGTCCCCCCTCTCCGTCCCCACTACTTGGGGCCTCCATTGAGTTAAAGCATAAGGAATCTGAAGCTAAACTGATTGTATGACCAGTCAATGAGTCAGTACCACCCTGCTCTTCATGGCCTCTCTGAGGTCAGCACCTCCAGGATATCCGTTCACCCAACCAGGCAGAGGCAAGGAGTTTAGAAAGTGAAATTAACTATCGGGTATACCTCTTTCCTTCGCCATCCCAACACAGAAAGCAAATAGAGGGAAGAGGGGAAGGAGGGGACTGGAGAGATAGCTTAAAGTGTGTAAGTAGGAATCCTGGATTATACAATCCATTCATAAACAAGAATAACACTTGTTCAAAGACGGTTTTTTGGTTTTGTTTTTTGCCTCCTGTCATGCACTTCTGAGCTAGGGAATATCCGTTCTTCTCTATTCCCTTCCTCTCCAGTCTGTTTCAGAGCAAGAAGAAAACTTAAATGCTGAAACAAGGTATTTTTCCCCCTCTGGATGAACTGTTTTACAATAAGCTACCTGCTGGGGTCAGGAAACGTTAGATCAGTGGCTTTCTGCTCACACAAAAACTCACAAAGGGGGTCAGGCTTAAGACTGCCCCCTCGACCCCCCACAGAGAGATGGTCACCCACATACAACCCCTCTGGATCTGTGCCACCTTTTATTGGAAACAATTTCTCCCTTCTGCTTCACCACTTTGCCCCTTCGTTCTCAGTCAACCAATGCTCCAAACTCTCCTGCGCACTGGAGGGGAGAAACCCCCAGCCAGCACACCCGGGGCTCTGCGTCCACAGGCTCATGGGAAGTTGGAAGGTAAGGGGTAGTGGGAAGAAGACCCAGGAGGGAAGGAAAGAGCTGTACTCCATGCGCCAATAGGAAACATATTTCCTTTACTATTAGGTGTGTTATACTCAGAAGAGGGAGGAATGATCAAAATCAAAATAAATAGCCAGCGGAAATAGGCAGCCCCTCCCTGGGAATGGTAATTACGCAGGATGGAAGTTTATCCAAACACTGGAGAAAAAATGGTTCCTGTTGGAGGACAGGGAAAGGAACGTTCCTTACTGGAAAGGAAATTTGTTTATTACATTTTATTTGCTCCTTATTTTTTAATGCGCTTCTGGCCCCATGTCCTGTAAACAGACCAGCTTTTCCATTCTCTGGCAGTGCCAGGAGAGCCAAAGACCAAACAGGCAGAGCTGGTGCCAGGATCCCGGGCCACTGAGGTCCCACAGTTACAAGAGCCTAGGCCCAGGCCAGGGGGTCTGGAAGGGGGCCTTGCTGGCCTCTGCAGTATGCAGGGAAGGATGTGATTTGAAATCTAGGTGTGGAAACAGGGAGAATGTTCTCTGCCTCGTGAGCTCCCCCGAGGCTTGGAAATCAGCTCTCTCTCTGCCCCAGTAGAGGGAGAAACAGGAAGGGCTTCATGCACCCAAGGTATATGTCTCATGAGTGTTTTGCAGGGTCTCTGCAGTCGGTAGATGAAACTGACAGATTCTGGAGAGAACCTGGCCTTTAGGAAAATGCCTGACTGATGTTAAAGTCACGTGAGACTGATGTGTGCAGAGTGGCCAGAAGGAGAGACCATTGAGCGCCAGTGTCTGCAGCTCAGCTCTGTCCCCAATCCCAAATAAAACTGCCACAGCCAGCAAGAGTCAGCGACACCTTCCCACAGCCAGACAACAGAGACGCAATGGCAGAAGTTCACATTTGACGTTTCCTCTTCCCATCTGGGCATAGAGATCATCTGAGGCAGAGTTATGGCAGACAGGCCCTGATGGCGCCATGTTCAGAGTATAGAGAGAGCTCCGACGCCACACTGCTTGGGCGCTGTGCTCCTGGCACCGCCCTAGGAGCTGCACCTGTAATACCTCGGCCAAACTTTGCAACCACCCAAGGAAGCAGTTTAAAGGAAGGAAACTGAGGCACAGAGGGGCTTAGTCACTCACTCAAGGTTACACGGCTAGCGGCTGGTGAAGAAGCTCAGGCCCAGGCACTCTGGGCCAGAGCTGTTGTCCTCCACCATGACTCCATCCTGCTTCCCTTTGAGAGCCAGTAAGCCTGGGCAGAAGTCCTCAACTCTCTGAGCCTCGTAGTAGAAAAGCACTAAGCCCGCACACCCAGGCCCGTGACAATGGGGCATCCAGAAGGCCAGACCCACGGGCCTCAGTGGCCACCACAACAGAGGCCAATAAGCTGCACCTCAGTAGCCCCACAGGGGGTTCAGTTTGCATGGCAGGAGCTGCAAGTCCTCCCCAGCACTCCTGTTCTCCACCCCTTCCTTCCACGGAGTTGGACATTTCCCAGCTCTCTTGCATCCAAGTGGAGCCTTGGGATCAATTCCTGCCAATGGAAAGTGAGCAGAAGTGATGGGTGTTTCTTCCAGGCCAAGACGGTCAAACAGGTGCATGTCCTCTCACAGCACTTTCTCTGTGTTCACTGGTAGAAGAGGACGCCTCTGAAGGTAGTGATATCCTAAAACAGAGGGAACCTGGGTCCCTGAATTTCTGCATGTAAAAGAGCCTCTGGCCCCCACTACTGCTAAGTCACATTTGACTAATGTGTAAAGGAGAAAAACTCATCAGGTGAAGGAACTGATATATGGAGGTGTTTTGTTGCAGCAGCCTGTGGTGACTGATACACAGAGAACCACAACACTGCCCTTAGGGACAGGGGCCTATGGGTGGTCTCTACAGCAAGTCAGTACACCTCCCTCAGCCTACAAAACAAGGTCTCTATCCTTCTCCCAAAGCCATTGCAAGATTCCAAAGAGAAGATTTACAGAGCTTGAAAACTGGAAAGTCCCATAAAACCACTGAACTTCATTATTTCCTGAATGGCCCGATCTTTCTTGGCTGAATGTTGTATCATTTCTCTCATGTCTGAAGCCGTGCCTAGTGACTGTGGTTCACAGATGACATCCTCTTGGTCCAAACTCTTATTTTACTGGTGTGTATGAATTAAGAATGGGGTGAGCTTTCAGTGTCTTTCTTCTCCCAAACAGGCAAAGCTTCTGCCCTACATGTCGGTTCTCCTCAATCCTCCTTTATCTGCTCCACACACCCCCATACCCCCACGCCCACCCCCGCAAACCCCCAGGAGGAGAAATCCGGAGTCAAGGGAGACAGACTCTTCCTCCCAGGGCTTGCTTGCCCCTGAATGGTGCCTTTTCTCCCTTGGCCTTTGGTCCTCAGGTGGTAAGACCTTGAACCTAGGTCCAGTTCTCATGGCAAGGGATCTACCCATTAATACCGCAGGTTTAATATCCAACCTGTGAGGATAATTAATATCCAACCTGTGAGGTTGGATATTAATGGGCAGGTCCCTTTTGTTTGTTTTTTTTCTGTAGTCCTTCCTGTTAGACAGAGTGAAATTATTTGGATATTAATGGGAAGATCCATTTTTCTTTAGTTCTCCTTATTAGACAGGGTGAACGAAACTCTAGAAATTTTGATCTAAACTTTTGAACTGATATTTTTATTTCCCACCTTAAAAATGAAACTAGCTCATGGGGTAACTGGCAAAAATCAGACACAATTCTATTTTCAGGAAGAGTTTCTACATGGAAACCAACCAATCAGGCAACAAACAAAATTTCTCTGCTGTTTGGTAAACACTTTCTTTCTTTATTGATTTTTTGAGTCAGGGTTTTAGTCTGTCACCCAGGCTGGAGTGCAGTGACTCAATCACAGTTCACTGCTGCCTTGACCTCCCAGGTTCAACCGATTCTCTCACCTCAGCCTCCCAAGTAGCTGGGACTACAGGCATGCACCATCACACTTGGCTACGTTTGTTTTTGTTTTTTTTTAATTTTGTAGAAATGGGGGTCTCCCTATGTTGCCCGGGCTGATCTGAAACTCCTGGGCTTAAGTGATCCTCTTGTCTTGGCCTCCCAAAGTGGAAAACACTTTATTGATTACTCCTGAGCATGCAAAAAAAAAAAAAAAAAAAAGGCAAATTTGATGGTACACACAATAACAGGTTGGTAATAGGAAAAGTCAACTCAACATCATTCTTATACATCCTACCATGTAAAAGCCATCATGCTGAAACTTCACAAGCTCTGAATTTGAGATTGTCCATGACCCTGGTTTTGAATCTCAAAGTTCACATAAAAGACTTGGTCAAAGCAATTGATTCCTGTAAAGTCTTGTTTGCCGATGATTAAATGAGAAGTACATGAAATGCCCATCACAGTGCTTCCCATGTGACCCTGGACGTTTGGGAGCATTTCAACGATAAATTTCAGTGAGTAAAGAATGACTCAGTCCCTGTTCTTATAAAAGAGAGAGAAAGAGAGTTGGGAGAGAAGAGGGTGCCAAAACAAGTCCATTATAAGTGCAGTAAATGAGATACTAAAGTGCTATGGTCAAGGAAGGAAGATTGACATTTTTTTGAGTACCTATGTCAGAATATGTGAAGGAGAGGTCACAACTGGTTGAGAGGGAAGGAGAAATCCAGGACGGCTTCTGAGAGAAGGAAGCATTTGAGATGAGCCTTGAAGCATTCGTAGGATTTCAGTACCCTGGATGCCCAATGTCTATCCTTTAAAAAATAGACTCTTCTGTGAAGAATTGCCAAAGGATTAACGATCATGCTGAATTCAATAAAAAATCATTACTGGGCCAAGCATGGTGGCTCACACCTGTAATCCCAGCACTTTGGGAGGCTGAGGTGGGAGGATTGCTTGAGTGGAGGAGTTCAAGACCAGCCTGGGCAACATAGTGAGACCCCATCTCAGAAAAAAAAATCATTACTGGACTGTGCAAGAAACTTTCTGAAGTAAGCAGTTCTAGAATGTGAGTAGTGATTTGCGAAGCCATAGTGCCCCAGGTAGATGAGTAAGATGCATCCTGGGCTGGCGCAGTGGCTCACGCCTGTAATCCCAGCACTTTGGGAGGCCGAGGCGGGCGGATCACGAGGTCAGGAGATCGAGACCATCCTGGCTAACACGGTGAAACCCCGTCTCTACTAAAAGTACAAAAAATTAGCTGGGCGTGGTGGCAGGCACCTGTAGTCCCAGCTACTCGGGAGGCTGAGGCAGGAGAATGGTGTGAACCCAGGAGGCAGAGCTTGCAGTGAGCCGAGATCGCGCCACTGCACTCCAGCCTGGGCAACAGTGCAAGACTCTGTCTCAAAAGAAAAAAAAAAAAAAAAAGATGCATCCTGGACAGTCACTGGGGTGGACCAGGAAATGGGCACTTAGGGTCTGGCATGGAGCAGTGTGTCCTGCTGTGCTGTACACGACAGTGGGTGGCTGTTAGCAAGCACCACCCATGAGACCTTAGCACCCACAAACTGCAATGTTTTAGAATAGCCTGGATTACACTGTGGATGTTTAAAGCAAAGGATAAATAATGCTCCATTTAGTTTAGTTTCACTGCGGCTCCTACTTGAAAACTGAATAGACTCGGTGGCCATCCAGCCCCTCTATTTCTCTCCATGGTGAGTCACAAGCCCTGGTCAGATCCTAATGGGCATAGCCCCACCTTGAACAGTTCCTCTTTCAGGCTGAAATCATCTGCTGGGTATGAAGACTCAGATGGGATAGGAAAGTTAAAACTTAGAAATAGGCGTACTCTGTTCTTTTCCAATGCTTGTCATTATGCTCATTTTCGTGAGGGACAAGGCCTTTGCCTTACACCTGGGACCTAACATTAATAGTCCAGGAGAGAGGATGGAAGGGACCCATGAGGACCACCTGCTGGGGTCACTCCCCTGAGCCACCACATCCCGGGCATCGGCAATTCCTGGGCTGGCCAGAGCCCTGGGCAGAGACAGTTCTACAAGCAGAACATGTTTTTCACCCTTGCCCTTCTCACCCCTCCAAAACCCAGACCTAAGTTACCGAAAAAGGCGGGACATAGTGGGAAGGGGAAGGTGAAAGAGGAAGAAAAGACGGAGACGGAAAACAATTAAAAAAAAAAAAAAAAAAAAAACTCCAACAGAACTCGATAACCCGAGGGCCCAGTGATCGGCGCCGCACGGCATACAAAAGCCAAAAGGCAGGTCCCAGGACGGGTCAACTTAAGACTTAATATTTGCCTTTCACTAAGCAAACTAATAAATCCCCTACGGTTTTAGCCACGCAGAGCTCCCAGTTTTTATTTATTGGTCAAAATGGCAGGCAGGGTTTCTTTTTTTCCCTCCCAGCCACCCTGGGGGTAAATAGTGATCCCCCTTCCACCCCTCCTGTCATCAGCCTGTATGTCTATTTACCTTCTCCCTCAACAAACTCATGTTCAGTGCAACTGACAATGCGTGCAAACAGCTTTGAAGTATTCTTTGGTAATGGACTTCCCGGACAGCCCTGTTTTTGACTTGCACAGCCAAAGGCAAAGGGAGAAAGGGCTACTGCTTGTCAGGAACCAGCTGGGCTAGGCAAGGCTGAGAACTTGATGCATGGCAGGAACCTCAGAGGATCGTCAAGACCAACCCCTGCCCCTTCTCTGTCCCTTTTATAGATGAGAAAACTGAGACCCAGAGAAAAGGCTGGAGTGACTCACATGTGACCTGGACTTAGTTGAAGCCAAGGGCAGGGCTGGTGATCAGGTTTCCAAACCCCTCAGTTTAGGGCTGTCTTCAGGCCTCCCTCCACCTGTTCTCCACCAGCCTGGCATATAAGGGTCTTATCCAAGGTCAGTGACCACTTCCAAGGTCACCTTGAAATCCTTTAAACTGCAGCCTCCTGAGCAGAGGGACTTGTTTCACCACAAGAACCTCCTATCTCTCTTGTCAACATGACTAATATTTTCCCACATGGGTTTCCAGGGCCATTTGAAGAGGATCAAAGTTCTCCTGTGGATCAAGTTCCAATGCCATGGAAAATCTCACAGGCGAGGCTGAACAAAATTGGGGGGTGGGGGCCGTGTCGGGGAGCTAATTTAAAATTGTTATGTTCATAATGAAATTAAGGCAAGATGAAATCACTTTACATTGTACCTTGGACAATGTCTAATGTACTATTCTAACATGAGACCTAAAACCCCAGCAAATCTTTAAGACATGGACTCCTAGAAGGCTGATAGCTTATCCATCAAATACGCCAGCATCGTGGATGTCAGAACTATTAATAGAAGAGGCTCCAGGGATCGTGTGGCCCACACCCCTCATTTTATATGGAAGGAATTAAGATGATGAGGAGCTTTCTGAGACAAAAACTTAGGTCTCTCTGCCTCCCTGCACTGTGCTTTTTTTTTTTAAAACCAGTACAAACATGGTGAAGAGGGCAAAATGCATTTAGCACAAAATCTCATTAAGAAATTGACATTCATGGCCACTTGACAGTCTATGAAACACTCTTTAAAATTCAACTGCTTCCCCTTCAGGCTGGGTATCACTCAGCCTCTCTCATAGTCCTCTCTCCCTGGGCTGAACGATCTCTTGCCTGATTTGAAAGGGGATTCCTGCATTAGTCAGAGATAAATCTAGAGAAGAGTGATGCTTTAGACCACTTCAGCCTCTCAGGTTCTGTGATTGCATATGGATAAGGAGATAAGAAAAGAGAGGGCCAGGCGCGTTGGCTCACATACTTCAGGAGGCCAAGGCAGAAGGATTGCTTGAGACCAGGAGTTCAAGACGAGCCTGGGCAAGTTGGTGAGACCCTGTCTCTATTAAAAAATAAACATAAAAAAAATTAGCTGGGCATGATGGCATATAACTGTGGTCACAGCTACTCGGAAGGCAGAGACAGGAGGATTTCTTGAGCCCAGGAAGTCGAGGCTGCAGTGAGCTGAGATCATGCCACTGCACTCCAACCTGGGTGACAGAGTGAGCCAGAGAGAGAGTGAGAGAGAGAGAGAGAGAGAGATTGAGAGAAGAGATTGTTGCCTTTGACATAAGATCAGGACTTCTTTTGAAACCAAAGAATGAAAGTGGAACATAAATGAAGGGATCATCTGAAATGCCTTCATCTTTTAAAAAAGAAAAATGGCACCCAATGAGGTGGGTGAGCATCCCTCCAATGGTAGCGAAGGTAGTGAGAATCACCACGGGGGCAAACATCAAGGTGCACGATATGTCCATAAGTTCATCTCTACCCTAGCATGTAATTCCCTCCCCGTGGTCTTGCCATGCCAGATGAATGAAATTATCTGAAGGCCCCTGTTCCAGCACTGCAAACACTCATGCCTGTCTTTCAGCAGAGAAGATGGAGGTCAGATGCCCTGACAAGCAGCAACAACTTCAGGGCGCCACGCGATCCTGAAAACCTGGCTTTTTCTAGTCCACAAAAGAACCTGTAATTTGCGTTCAGGTTGTTCTTGTTATGAAGACCAAAAAAGTTGGGCTGGTGCAACTATCCCTTACCCACTCCCCTCCCTACTCCCGCCCTGACCACCACCTCCAAATTCTGCTCCCTCATCCCAGATAAAAGTCAGTGTCTAGAAAGGTAAGTGTAAGCTGGGAGGCCCCACCACTCCATACAATTCAGTGTTATTCAGTTATAACTCAAAGGTTATCTAGGAGCCTTTAGAGAGAATGTACATACTTAGCCCCAGTTTACACACCCTTGATATTTTAAAGGATTCTAGAGTTCAAAGGAATTTTAGGAAGTCCTCTAGCCAACTCCTTTGCTTCCCAGACAAAACCATCCCAAAGGTTTTAGTTCTTGATTTCTGTCTAGCAAAGATGCAGATTTGGAATCCTGGCTCATGATTCTACAGACAGCATGTGAATGTGTGTGTGTGTGTGTGTGTGTGTGCTTGCATACACGTTACAGTCTCCCTTCCTCAGTTCCCAGTGGCTGTGTTAGTTTTGTTTCTTAATGAACTGTTTTGTTTTTCATGAGAAAGTTAGTTTCTCCTTTGTAAGTAAGGCTGTACTGGAGAGGAATCCCTGATACCTTGAAGGCCTGCCATGCCCACCATCAACAACACTCAGAAGGACATGGTCTCAGTTGGTTCTTCATACAACCCTACCATCCTGGAAACAATTGATTTGGTCAGCATTGGTGCCTGATCCAATAGCATCCATCTGTGGCTGCCTGAGGGCCAATGAAGTAACCAGACGCAAGGGCTCTGAATGCAGATTGGCTAAACCAGTCAACAGCATCAGTCAGTTAATAGTAAGTAACAAAGTAGAGGCACGGTCATTGAGTCACCCAGGAGGGTGACTAGTTGTCCCAGTTTGCCCAGGACTGTCCCAGGTTTAGCACTGAATGTCTTTCATCCCAAGAAACCCTTTAGTCCTGGGCAAACTGGGACCGTTGGTTACCCTCAGCTCATCATGACAGCAGAATTCTAAAGTCAGGGGCAGCGAACCCTGCTGCTGAACAGAGGATCAAAATGACCATGATGGGATTGCTCTTGTTATCTTTGGAAACCAACTAGTGCTTCTGCATCTGCTGAATGGCCTTGGGCTTTTTGAAAAGGCTTAGCTAGGCAGTGGCTGGGACTGTTTCCTATCTACCTTACTATCACTATGACTCTTGAATAAACCAGGATTTATGAAGGTAACGTAAGTGGATCTCTGTTCCTTGACACCTGTAGGAATCCAAGGAATACAATGCCTGCAACTGTGTGTCAAGCAAGGAAGGAAAAGGTGAAAGCCCGTCAACAATCTGTAAATTTCAATAGCTCTAAACATCTTCAAGAGGTTCTCCTCAATCATTTTGTGATGAATCTGAGATGTCCACAAGGACTCCATTGTTCTATTTAGAAGACACCAAATTCACTAAATGGTCATACAAGCACATCAACTGCAACATACAAAAGCTTTAATTCTTTTTGCAAAAAGCAAGCCATCTATTCGCCTTGGAAATAATAATGAAGTACAAATAGCTCTGACTCTGCATTTGGACAAGGGTGAACCATGATAGGTATTTAGGAAGGGTTTTAAATCACGTGTATGGTGGCTACAGAGTAAAAGGAACAGAGAAGACTCAACCTATTACCAGGTGTGTATGTGTCATCAGCACACACTGGGGGAGGAGAGTCCTCACTAAGTGCCACAACCCCTGATAGCTGTTAGTCTCTCATGAAGCCCACGATCTGGCATGGACTCCCAACTGCCACTTGAGAGAAGGTCTTCACAGCAGACTGTGCATCTGTGTCACAAAACACAGCTGCAATGAACAACAGTGTTCATTTTTTGCCCTTCCAAATTTATTCTTGTGTATGATCCAAGCAAAGAAAGTTGAGGATGGAGAACATGAGCCTTCACCATCAGTTCTGCTGCTGAAGCCTTCTCCAACAGCCCTAAGGTCCGAGAGCCTGATGAACTTCTGCACTGATCCGTGTATCATTCTGGAACTTGGTGGCCAGATCCCAAACAAATGAGAAGAGTTACCATTCCAAGGCTGCTTGCAATGCACAAACACTGGCCTCTTTACACGGAGCAGGAACAAAAATTTAGATCCTATTTGACCTAAGTGTGGTTAACTATTCACTCTGTATCCGGCTGGAAGATAATGGAGCAAACAAGAATTGCTGAGTACAAAGGCACAGCAGACATGGGAGGCGGGGGGCAAGAAAGGGTGTGGTAGAAAGCCCTTTGGTTCCCTGGGACAGGGAGGGGGAAGAGTCTCATGAGCAGTAGCAGCAGAGGAAACACTTTCCACAAGGAAGAAGGACAAGGTCTGTCATAATGAGTCTTCTTCAACTGTAGGTCACCTCCAGCGATGCATCCCTCTGCTCCTTCAGGTCAACACAGACTGTTTCTCAGGGTAAAGGTCTTTTCTTTCTACCCAAATGGCACCTCAAATCCAGAGGTCTCTTTATTCTCCAAAATAAGATTATCATTATTATTATTATTATTTGAGACAGGGTCTCTCGCTCTTTTGCCCAGGCTGGAGTGCAGTGGGGTAATCACAGTTCATTGCAGCCTCAACGTCCCAGGCTCCAGCCATCCTCTTGCCTCAGCCTCCTGGGTAGCTGGGACTACAGGCACATGCCACCATGCCCTGCTAATTTTTTATTTTATTATTATTATTTTTTTTAGAGATGGGGTCTCCCTGTGTTGCCCAGGCTAGTCTTGAACTCCTGGGCTCAAGAGATCCTCCCACATTGGCCTCCCAAAGTGTTGGGATTATAGGCATGAGGCACCATGCTCAGCCAAGAATTCTTGATCAAATCCGGAGCTCCTGCCTCTCAAGAGGTGCTCCAGCCTTGGCCAGGTCCTTCCAGGGGGTCCAGGTGGCATGCGGGGGTTCCGCTAAACTTCCTGGTGGGAATGTGGATCAGTCCTTCCCATCCTGTAGACCAAAAAACAGCATGAGAATTAGATTCTAGCTTCTGCCCTTTCAGGGGCTAGCATCACATTACTGTCATTGGTTTATAATGCTTTAGCTGTTGAACAGAACATATACTTCAAAAAGCAGTATTTTAGTTAAATGTCGGGGGTGGGGGTGGGGGAATGCCTATTTATACCTCTCAAGGAACTATCCACCCACTGAATCATCACCAGGAACCCTCCTACACAAATCCCACTACGATATCCAGAGCTGATTTTTTAAAATGCCACTGAACACAGCCAGTCCAGAGGAAGTGGAAAATTCTGTTTTTCAGCCGGTCACTATTATTTCTGTGATTTATGGGGCAGGGAGCATGGGGGTGGTAGATCACCCACTTTATAGTGGAAAGCTGAGGCACAGAGGGTGCCGGTGTTCTTGCTACAGAACAGCAGGGCTCTGGTTCCTAATCCTAATGTTTAGGATTTACTAGGAACTTCTCTCTGCTTCTGAAACACCCTTAACAATAAATTAGGAACTTAAGAGTGGATAGCTCAGAGGAAATGGTAAGACACCATTAAATATATTTATTTTTCCCTAATTCTGATAGCAAATAAATTAAGATGGAGTTGGACTCACGATACTTTCCTTGATGTTCACCCCCCAACATTACCTTCCATTACTGAGTAACAAATATATTGAATAGCACCAAATGCCTTCAGGAGACTGCCCTATTTTAAAACTGATGAGTCTTAGCAGTGCAAGTCAGGGGCCTTGTATTAGTCTGTTTTCACACCACTATAAAGAAATACCTGAGACTGGGTAATTTGCAAAGGAGAGAGGTTTAATTGACTCTCAGTTCCACATGGCTGGGGAGGCCTCAGGAAACTTACAATCATGACGGAAGGCAAAGAGGAGGCAAGGACCTTTCTCACATGGCGGCAGGAGAGAGAAAAGCAAGCAGGGGAAATGCCAGACACTTGTAAAATCATCAGATCTTGTAAGAACTCACTCACTATCATGAGAACAGCATGGGGGAACCCGCCCCCATGATCCAATCACCTCCCATCAGATTCCTCCCTCCACGCCTGGGGATTATGGGGATTACAATTCAAGATGATATTTGGGTGGGGATACAAAGCCAAACCATATCAGGCCTATTCACAGATACAGATAACACAGGCCTTATGAAACAGGCTGCCCTCTGGGTCTCTGATTCTAGCAATCACTATCAATCCACAAGGAATACCTGGGCAACCACAAATCCATGCATTCACAAGTACCATATTGGATTCGATGCTGTGGATACAGGAATCAGCCAGACAGGCAAACCCCATCCTCACAGGCCATAATGGAGACATAACATGGATCAAAGGTTTTCTTAGGCAAGTATGGGCCCAGAGGACAGCAAGGCCTTGAGGGAAATGCACGATGGATTCTGGGGGCCTTCGGAAACCACCAGGCCCCCTTCTGTCCCTCAAAAGACCTGGGGGCCCCGTTCAACCTGGTGCAAAGGAACTCTCCTTCATGAGGGCTCTAGCTGAGGCCTTGGTGGGGATGTGTGCAGTGGCCAGGAAACCCAGAGAGAAGGGCACCAGTGGCCAGAGATGAGATAATGACACTGTGGTGTTATTTTATAAACACACACACACGGGTTTTCGTCCAAAGTTCCTAGCTCATAACTCCCATAGCCCTTGTTACAGTCTTTTGCTATAATGTTGGGCCTCAGGAAACAGAACCCCTCTCCTGTGCTCCTTACACCTGTTCCAAGACAGGACTCTAATCTTCCCCACCTTTCTGACTATGGGTCTTGAGACCATCCTCCCCAGAGAGGAATCTGCCCTATACCTTGGGGAAGGAATGCTGACGTCATGAAGCTTCCATGAAACCCCAAGAAGTCAGGGTTCTTCAGGGAACTTCCAGATAGCTGGGCACATGGAAGTTCCTGGAGGGTGGAGCATCCAAGGGGGACAGGGAAGCCCCGTGCCCCTTCCCCCACACCTCACCCTATGCATCTCTCCACCTGTATCCTTTGTAACAGCCTTTAGAATAAACCACTAAATGTGTTTCCCTGAGTTCTGTGAGCTGCTCCAGCAAATTAATTGAACCCAAAGAGGAGAGTCATGGGAACCCCAACTTGAAGCTGGTCAGCGAGAAGTTCCAGAGGCCCGGACTGGCCACTGGTGTCCGGGGAGGAGGGGGCAGTCTTGGGTACTGAGTCCTCAACCCATGGGATCTGATGCTATCTCCAGGTAGATGGTATCAGAGTTGAATTGGTGTCGGGGAGAAACCTGCACACATTCGGTCACCAACGTCTTCCGTGTTGATTGTTGCAGTGTGAGGGCAGAGGAAAAGCATGGTTGGAGAGAGTTTTCCCTACACAGTCACGATGAGATCCCAGAGGGACTGACAAGAAGAAAAATGGTTCAAGACATTTCTCTGCAGATGAACTGGGACAGGACCGTCTGCATTTTAGAGTTAACTAAAAAATAAAAGGATGAAAAACCAAAAAGGCAACCAATGTGCAGACACAGAAGTGCTTGTGCGCTCCGGGCAGCTCTCTGATTGGTGGCCAAGAAGGAAGCCAGGAGTCTTTGCCACAGGTGTTGCCAAGGCCCTCTGGACACACCCTTTCATTTGGACCTGAAAACACTCCACACAAACCCAAAGTTCTGCTGACCTTCCTCTGGTTTCGTTTCTCCACCTGGTTAGCAGCCCTCTGAGCTGTCTCAGAGAGAGCCCTTTTCCCCTGGGAGACGCATGCAGCTCGCAAATTAATTGGCAACAGCCGGGTGAATCACCCAGGGACTTCCTTCTTGTTGCCGGGCAACTGCATGCACTTGGCAGTGGGACATTAAACACAGAGGGGAATGCTGTGAGGCATTTGCAAAATAAAATAAAAAGCAAAACATACAACAACCCAGACTCTCATCCCAGCAGGGCTGGCCCAGCCAAGGGGTGTGTGGGGGGATGAGGGAATCCACACAAGGGAGGAAAACGAGGTTAGGCCATAAGCAGATCCTAACTCTCCCTCCTCCCCACAAATCAAACTCTTCTAGATATGGCATTTGTATTCCATTAAAGACACACCTCTACTAGCCTAGAGAAAGACCATAGGAGGCGCAGGAATTAGAAGGCATCTAGACATCTGATCCCCTAGAATTACAGGGAAGCTTTGCAAAGCTCGCTGTGGAACTACCATAGCTACTGATTATGCTTCTCCATCGTACATCACTCCACAGGTTAAGTCACCTGACTGAGGTGACACAGGCCCCTCTAGGGCAGGATCCTTCCCTATCCTCCCCTCCACCCCCAGGCCCTTTCCACTTGAATGTTTTCATGTCTGTTGCTATGGCCACTGGGAGTTGATTAGACAAACCCTCCCAACAGATCGCCTTGCCCTGTAGACCATGTTTCTGGCCTCTTTAAAAAAACTCCAGACAGAAGTGAAATCTATGTACATTCTGTGTTTGGAAAAAAAAAGATGGGGACAAGAAATGGAAGAACAGTAGCAAGAGGGCTCCTGTGGGGGGCTGAATAGTAGCCCCCAAAGATATCCACATCCTGATCCCTGCAAGCTGTGAATCCTACCTCATATGGCAAAAAGCCCTGTGCAGATGTGATTAAGGATCTTGAGAAGTTGGCCTGGACTATCCAGGTAGGCCCTAACTGTGATCACAAGTGCCTTTATAAGAGAGAGGCAGAGGGAGATCTGATCCTGGAGAGGTACTAGGCAGTGTGATAATGGAAGCAAAAGGTTGGAAGGATTCAAGGAAGGGGTCAAAGAAAACAGATTCTCTCCCAGAACTTCCAGAAGGAAGCCCCACAGATGCCTGGACTTTTGCTCAGTGAAGCTGGTCTCTAGAACTGTAAAAGAATGAATTTGTGTTGTTTTAAGCCACTATCCTTCCCCAAGGCAGGAATAATCTTCCCCACCTTTCTGACTATAGGTCTTGAGACCCTCCCCAGAGCGGGACCCGCCCTATACCCTTGGGGAAGGAATGCTGATGTCATGAAGCTTCCATAAAACCCCAAGAGGACAGGGTTCTCTGGGGAGCTTCCAGATAGCTGAGCACATGGAGGTTCCTAGAGGGTGGAGCATCCAGGAAGGGCACGGAAGCTCCACACCCCTTCCCCTACACCTCACCCTATGCATCTCTTCACCTGTAGCCTTCGTAATAACCTTTAGAATAAACCACTAAAAGTGTTTCTCTGAGTTCTTCGAGCTGGAAAACCATCTTCTTCCTTGTCAGTCCCTCTGAGCCCTCATCTTGACTGTGCAGGGAAAACTCTCTCCAACCATGCTCTTCCTCTGCTCTCATCCCACAACAGTCAACACAGAAGATGTCGGTGACCAAATCTGTGGGGATTATCCCCCTGACACGGAGCTGTGGACACCTGCTGGGTGTCCTCCAATTCAATTCTGACCACTGAGTTTGTGGTCATTTATCACACCAGCAATAAGAAACTAATCTTGTCAATACAGTGTATTTTCCGAGAGCCTTTTGAAGAGGGTATCACAGGAGGGATATTGGTAATAGTGAAGGGGAGCTGGGCAAAAGGGGTGGGATCTGGAATTTGGCTTGGAAAGCTCGAACCAACACCCTGCAGCCTCAGCAAGAAAAGAGCAGGTCTGTGAGAGCATCTAAGGTAAGAAGTGGCCCCGGCTTTGAAGTGGGATGTTAAATTAAACCATTTGCTGACTGTAACTTGGGCAGGTGGCTTCATCTCTGAAAGCCTCAGTTTCATCATTGCAAAATAGAGATATTATTATCCACCTTGCAAAGCTCTTAGGATTAAATGAGATAATACGTGAAAAGCAGCTGGCACATGGTAGATGCCAAATACACCACAACCCTTAGGAAAGAGTAGGTGTGCACAGATGAGCATAACCTGTTAGTTGGCCACTCCCATATCTGTTCTACCCTTTCCTCTTTGTAACAGAACTCTAATTTGGAGTTCACACATTGCAGCCCAGAGTAAAAAAAAGACTGCATTTCCCAGCCTTCCTTGCAGTTAGATAAGATCATGTGACCAAAATCTGGCCAACGAGATGAAAGCAGAACTGTTGCAGGACTTCTGGGGAGGCTGCTTCAAAAGGTGCTGGAAGGAGGCCAGTTTTTACTTGCCTGCCTTTACTATCTTCTGCTTTCAATGAGGACATGATGGCTGGTGCTCCAGCAATCATCTTGGACTCTGAGGGACATGGAAAACGGAAGGCATGCAGTCTGATGGTCTAACAAGAAGACGGAGCCTGGATGGCTGACAACCCCACAGCTATCACGTTAGCCTTCAATGGCCTCCCTCCGGATTTCTATGTGAGAAAGAAATGCTCTTCTGTCTTAGTTAAGTCATTGTTGTGTTGTCTTGGATTTTTTTTTTTTTTTTTTTTTTTTAGACAGAGTCTCACCCAGGCTGGAGTGCAGTGGCACAATCTCAGCTCACTGCAACCCCTGCCTCCCGGGTTCAAGTGATTCTCCTGCCTCAGTCTCCTGAGTATCTGGAATTACAGGTGTGTAAAACCATGCCCAGCTAATTTCTGTATTCTTAATAGAGATGGGGTTTCACCATATTGGCCAGGCTGGTCTCAAACACCTGGCCTCAAGTGATCCACCTGCCTCGGCCTCCTAAGGTGCTGGGATTACAGGCATGAGCCACCGTGCCCAGCCCGTTGTCTTGGATTTTTAGTAATCATCATGGGTACAATATATCACAGATATAGGCAAGCAGGATTCAGAGTCACTCAAAGACAATGGTTCTCAAACTGTAGCCCTGATCAACAGGCTTGACATCACCTGGGAACTTGTTAGGAATGCAAGTTCCTGAACTCCACTCCAGATTTACTGAATAAAACTCTGAGAGTGCAGCCCAGCAATTTGCTTTAATAAGCTCTCCAGGTGATTCTGATGCAAACTCAAGTGTGAGAACCACTAGTCTAGAGCAAGATTTCTCAAGCAGGCATGCTTGGGGCTGGACAATTCTTGGTTGTGGGAAACTGTCCTGTGCATTGTGCGATGTTCAGTGCCATCCCCAGCCTCTACTCACTAGATGCCAGAGCCCCCCCAAACCTGATCCTAGGCGTGATCATCAAAAATGTCTCAGACATCAGGGTATGCCTGGGATGAGGGGAGCGGGCAGCAAAATTGTCCCCAGCGTAGAAACACTGTCCCAGAGGAGTGATTCTTAACCTTGGCTACGCTATAGAATCACCTAGGAAGCTTTTCAAAATTCCAGTGTCTCAGCCTCATCCCAACCCAGTTAAGGCAGAATCTATGAGGGCAGGACGGAGACAGCAGTGAAAACTCCCTGGCTGAGTCCAATGATGAGCCAACGTTAAGAATCGCTCATTGCAGAGGGGCAGCCAGCCAGAAGAGGAACTGTGTACTCCAAGCTGGTGAAGCTACTGAATCCTGATCGTGAGCAGGACATAAGAGGTTCCAAAGCAAAAACTGTAATAAGAGTGGCTGGGGTAGACTTGGGAACCAACGTTGTACCTGCCAGATGGGTGACTAGACGGGGTGGAATTCCTGGCAGCTGTGTCACCTCATTTCCCATAAGAACAGGGTGGACACCTTTCAGTCTCTCACATAAATAATCACACAAAGCCTCAGTTTCCTCTCCTAATAAACAGCACACAATAAGCCAGCTCCCACGAGGTGCTACGCATTAGCTCATCCCACGAAACGAACTGTCTTAATAAAGGCAGCCAGGTGACCATGAGCCTCTTTCAAGATAAACTCCATGGGCACAAGGATACTCTCTGAGCAAGCACAGATTTCACATATATTTAATGGAGCCCTGACAGTAAGCTTGGCAATGGGGCCATAAAGGAGGTGGAGTGGAGAAGGAGGAATTAAATGAGAAACCAGTGACCAAGAATGAGGGAGGGATGAACAAGCAGATGCCCTCTCCTTAAAAAGAAAGATTAAGTCCCATATAAATTCTTTCTCCTGCCGGGAATGACTTTTTTCTTCATTATTTCATTCCCAGCCTGCTCTGCTAAAATGCTGAGCCGAGCTTTTCCTTGTTTCCCTTGGCCTAAATCATTAAGTCCAGGATGTCAGTAGGGGGAGGCAAGGGGGTGTAGAGAAGAGGAGGAGAAAAGGAGGAAGCTAACCGGCTCTCACTCTCTCAGGTGTACCAAGTCACTGCAGGACCAGGATCAATGGCTTCCCTGCACTCTACATTTTCAGCCCCACCTGGCTAGCCCAGATAGAAAGATAAAGGAACAGGTACCAGTCTATAAAGCATACAGAAAAAGCCAACTCCCAGCATGTCTCCCAGAGGCCTTAGGGCCAGCATGTCCATTCTTTCCCAAGGGATTTGCCTTCTATTCTTTCAGTCCTTTTACTGCAGCTGATTGGGACAAGGAAGAAGAAATCCAATTGCTCCATACCAGCAAGACCAGAAAGACAAGGAACCCAGGATTCTGTTCCAGGTTTCTTTACTGTGTCTAAGGATTTCCAACAGGTCACTGCAACAAGTGAGTCTGAAGAATATAGGACGTTATTGCTTCCAGTGTTCCCACCTTCCTTTTTCTTTCTTTTTTTGAGACGTTGTTTTGCTCTTGCCACCCAGGCTGGAATGCAGTGGCGCGATCTCAGCTCACTGCACCCTCTGCCTCCCAGGTTCAAGCGATTCTTCTGCCTCAGCCTCCCAAGTAGCTGGGATTACAGGCACGTGCCATCCTGCCCAGCTAATTTATATATATATATATATATTTTTTTTTTTTTTTTTTTTGAGACAGAGTCTTGCTCTGTCGCCCAGGCTGGAGTGCAGGAGTGCAGTGGCGCCATCTCGGCTCACTGCAAGCTCCACCTCCCGGGTTCACGCCATTCCCCTGCCTCAGCCTCCTGAGTAGCTAGGACTACAGGCACCCGCCACCACGCCCAGCTAATTTTTTTTTTTTTTTTTTTTTTTTTTTTTTTGTATTTTTAGTAGAGACGATGTTTCACCATGTTGGCCAGGCTGGTCTCAAACTCCTGACCTCAGGTGATCTGCCTGCCTCGGCCTCCCAATGTGCTGGGATTACAAGCGTGAGCCACTGCACCCGGCCCACCTTCCTTTCCTTACCCTCACCACCCCCTCCTCACAAAGTCAGAGATCTCCCACTTGACTCAAGTCCCTGGGTTCCCTCCAGCCAGTAAACCTCGTGTGCAAATGTCCTGACTCTTGCAAATGTGTTAAAAAACAAACCTTAAAAAGCTTCCAGATGTTCTGTTTGTATTGTGGTGCTTCTCCGCACTGTTCTCCAGAGGCCAATACGCAGTGCACAGCATCCTGACTGCCCAGATAAAATATGAGGCAGCCAAGAGGCACAGCCTGGGGGTGAGTGGGGATGACCCTTCCCCCAGGACCACAGCTCCCCCAGTTCACCCATTAACTCTTCCATTGCCAAAGGGCAACTTTCCACGCAAAAACCTTCAAAAGACTGCAAAGGAACAAGCCTGATAAGCTTTTAGGTTTTGTCTCCTCTGAGTGTCCACCTCACCTCACCATTAAACTTCTCACACCAACTGCCTTTGGGATGTCAAGTCAGGGACTCAAGGACACAAGAGTGACCATCCTACTTAAGATGCTAAGTTACCATTTTCAAGGACATCTTAGGAGCTGGACCATCCAGAATGAGGGAACAGAGTTCATGAGTTGTCGAGGCCCCTCTGGGGCTGGTGGCCTCTGATCTACAGAAAGGTAATTGCCAACGGGCCAGCTTGTGCACACACAGCCACACACGCAACCCAAGGTGCACGCACCTGAGGGCCCACGATTCTTTGCACAGGGTGACGCCTGCTCCCTTTGATGCTTGCCGGATGTGTTCCCAATGGGCAAAAACCAGACCTCAATAAAACCCGGCATTATCAAGAGGCCGGTGGCTTGTGATTGCACCAGCCTGTTATCTCCGAGGCCCTGGGTGGGGCTGCTTTGCGGTTCTCCATTGAAAAGCATTAACTTATAGGTAGATCAAAGACCCTCCCGAACCAGCCGACCTGGATCCCTTGTTTGTCCTGGTGGACTGTGCCAAAAGATGGACTTTAAAGATAATAGGTACCCCAGTCCCAGACTCCCTTCTGCCCTCTCCTTATCATGCACTACGTCCCTCAGGGGCCATCCAACAGCCAATCATAAAGCCTTTCCTTCTCTTTCTTCAGATGACCCATTTAGCAGCAAGTGGGGGACCTGGACTCTGCCACAACAATGGGGATTGAGAGGGAGAGAGAAACAGTGACTTTGAGACCAGGCAGGAGCTCTTCTCCCCTTTGGGAATCAGACCAGGAGTGAGATTCCAGAGAGATGGTCACTGATTCCACTCTCTCCTCATGAGGGATAAACTGCTAAGTCCTCTTCACTTGGTCCCTAAAGTTCCCTGTTGGCCTCTACTGCCCACCCAGATGTTTGAGAGCCAGCGGTCAGTCTGCAGTGAGGACACAGTGGGACCTCTGAGTTGTTTGGATCTGGGTCACTGAGCAGGACTGCCCATTGATATGGGAGAGAAAGAGTATGTGTCGCCAGACTGGGTGCTGGCAGCCTGCTCGCCTCCTGATGTTCCCCAGCCCGGTAGTGTAGGTCGACCCGGTCAGCTGCAGGCTGCAGGCTGCAGTAGCAGCCATGTTTTCCTTCTTGTGTTGAGGGTACCAAGCTCACTGTCTGGCAAAGAAGAGGCAAACGAATGAATGAATGAACAAATGAACAAATGAATGGATCGCTAGCAACACAAACTAGTCATTTTAAAGCATGGGAGGCCCTTAGAATATGAAGCCACTCATTCCTACCAACAGGAAAACACTTCAGGTGGCAATTCTCAGAGATCCCACAGCTTAATGATAGGAAGTCAGATCAGGATTCCAGTCCTGGGTGTTAGCCTCTTAGGAGTCGTAGGCTCCTGGGCAAGTTACGTCAAATCTCTTGAACCCACCTGTAAAACAGGGATAATTTCTAGGCTTGTTGTGAGGACTGAGTTAAGTACTAAAGACTCAGTTAATTTTTTTTTTTTTTTTTTTTTTTGAGATGGAGTCTCTGTCTATTGCCAGGGTGGAGTGCAATGGCACAATCTTGGCTCACCGCAACATCTACCTCCCGAGTTCAAGCAATTCTCCTGCCTCAGCCTCCCGAGTAGCTAGGACTACAGGCACGCACCACCATGCCCAGCTAATTTTTGTAGTGTTAGTAGAGACAGGGTTTCACCAAGTTGGCCAGGATAGTCTCGATCTCTTGACCTCATGATCTGCCCGCCTCGACCTCCCAAAGTGCCGGGATTGCAGATGTGAGCCACCGTGCCCGGCCTATTTGTTCTTATTACTCTATTTCCCTATGGCATTATCTCCATTTCAAAAATACAGTCAGCATATTTCTGAAGAGGAAGGACGTTAAGCCACTTCCGTGGTTATTTTCCTGCTATAAACCATTCCTAAAATGTGTACAATAAAGCCCAGATCCATCTTCCATTACTCCTTTTTTTTTTCCTTTTTAAATCAATAAAATTGTTTGTAATATTTAGATTAACCCTTACCTCGCCTCCTTCTATATTCCCTCAACCACCCCTAAAAGTTCTGAGAACTTGTGTCCACATGCAGGGAGGAGGTAATGAAGGCAGGAGTCATGAGCAGGGCACTTAAGACACCCTCACCATGAATGATTTAGCTCAGCTACTGATAAAGGTGTTATTCCAAAACAGCTAAGACTAATCTAAACTCTAGCTTGGCTATTATTTCATGCTACATTACATAGAAATCCACCTCCTGTATCTTTCCCTCATGTCTTTCGTCTTTCTAATTTGTGTTCTCTCTTCCTTGAACCCCTGGTTTGTCTGTCTCTGTCTCACTCTCATTAGAGACACCACGGCCTTATGAGCCAAGATAGGCCAACTCAACTGGAAACGATGTTTATGGGGGCTCTGTCTGTTCTGCCTGGTCCTGGCCCTGCATGGCCTGGCCAGCTTGTGGCATCCGTGCCAAGGTGAGCGGGGGAGCTGGGCCTCGGCACCCTCCCATCACGATGGGGCCAGGCTGTTACCCAAGGCTGCAGCTGGACTCTCAGAGGCACGGGGAGGTCAGGCAGCAAGTTCACAGAACAGGCCACCCACACGGCACATCAGGGCTGCTGGACTGTCCCCAGGGCCAGAGCCGCTCTGGCCCTTGGCCCTGACTCGGAAGACTCCACCATATGGCCTCCCTCTGGGAGGGTGAGAGGAAGAAAAGAAGTAAACCAGGGGCTAGGAAGAGCCATGCTGCCCTCTGAATGCCAAAGACCCTTCTTGGGCATGGGGTTGGTGGGTATTAGATTTGCTCCCAGCAGGTCTGAGACAAGAAAGGGGGTGTCCAATAAATGAAATGGGTAACAGCTGATCGCAATACGATAGATGAGCAGATGAGAAGGGCTCTCCCTTTCTGCTCCTCTCGGGTTCATTTTCTCTCTCTCTCTCTCTCCAGCCCCTAAATGTGTTTCCAAGGTTTGATCTGAACTTCAAAAACCCTGAAGTTTTTGGGAGTCTTCACACTTTTCTAATTAAAGACCCAAACTGGATTTTCATGTTTGCAGAGAACTTTGACCAAAAGTGTAGGCAGCACAGCAAAACAGGAAGAGAACTATCTCTCTCTTGTTCTCTTGCGTTTTTTATTTTTGTTGTTGTTGTTCTCTCTCTCTCTCTCTCTCTCTTCCTCCTCCCCCTAAAAAGTACTGGGGGGTAGGGGAAGGAAGCAAACAAAACCTCTCTGCAGCTTTGGCCCCTAAGTCCCCTGAGCCTGCCAGTGTTCTGTTGACAGCCTTTCTCTTTTCTGCGGTCCTATAGGCACCAGTTCCATCCCTGTTGGGACAGGGGTGGGGGTGGGGAGAGCTGGGCAAGGCTCTGGGAAAAGAGAGGAAGGAGGCAAAGAGTAGATTCTCTGGCACAGCTGCCAAGAAAAGAGCCCGAATGCCTCGTCTCAGCGGAAGGCAACCCTCCTGGGCTCCCAGGCATGCTGGGGCTTGCTGAAAACCAGAGCCTTGGCTGGCAGAGGCGGTGGACACGGAACCAGAATTCAAAGGGGCGGCCGAAGGAGGGGGGTGCGGGGGAAGAGGGGGAGGTTTCAGTGAATCATATAAATTAGAGACAGAAAGGATGTCAGGCCACCTTCATTTCCTTCCTCTCCTAATGGGAATTATCTCATTAGCCCCGAGCTTCCTAGAGGCTAACTTTAAATGATTCCCGTAATGGGGGTTTCAATGTACACCCCACCTCCCCATCCGATCTGACTCTTAGGAGAGCTAAGAAGCTCTTAAAGGAACAGCAACAAAAAGACGCCAGTTTTATCTACTGACCACTGATATTTCATGCAACCTAAGGATGGCCCTTTCTCCTTCTAGGTCCACTTTTAGGAATTTATTGTGAGAAAATAGTCATGAATATGGTGATGAGCTGAATAATGGCACAAACTCTTGCTCCCCTCCACTCCCTAATAAAAGACAGTCATGTTCTAATCCCTGCTATGTATGAATGTTACTTTATGGTATATAGTAAAAGGGACTTGGCAGATGGAATTAAGTTAAAGGTCTTGAGATGGGGAGATTATCCTGGAATATCCAGATGGACCCTAAATGTAGCTGTAAGTGTTCATATAAGAAGGAAGCAGGGGAAGACTTGACTACAGAGAGGAGAATTCCACAAAGGCAGAGACTGGAGCGATGTGGCTCCAAGCCAAGGAATGCCAGCAGTCATCAGAAGCAAAAAACAATTCTCCCCTCAAGCCTCCAAAAGAAACCTGCCCTGCTGACAATGACTTGGTTTTAGCTCCAGAAGTCTCAGTCAGACTTCCGGCCTCCAGAGCTACAAGAGAAAAATCTGTGTTGCTTTAAACCACCAAGTTTGTGTAACTTACTACATCAGCTTCAGGAAGCTAGTACAGATATAAATAAAGTTTGCTGCAAGGATTGTCATCAGAGCCTTATTTCACAGCAAAAGGGAAAAAAATGTTGGAAACATAAAAAAACTATTAAAAAATAACCATGTCACATGTTCCTACAATGAAATACTAAACAATCAAGAAAATATTGAACTATTACTTAATGATAAGAGATTAACATCCTATAACTAAATGTGGTTCCTAAGTATTTCCTTTGCTTTTATACATCTTTCTAATAGTAAGCATCTTATAATTCCTTCTGTCATTGTATAAGTTACATGTTTATTTGCAGAGTGGTATGAGTGTTAAGGATGGTTTGATCCCTTTCTATGAATAAAGATGCAGGAACTGCTGGAAATTTAGTAGAGGAAGTCAAACAGAGCAGGAGGTCCAGAGTTGGCATCCTTCTGGGCTCTGAAAACCCCCAAGGTTCCTGGCAAAAAGACTCTCCTCTACACACACCTCATCCTGGCACCATGGGGCATCTGGCCTGCAGACCCTGCCTGCTAACAAATGAAAGAGTCCAGTCTCCTTACCGTGCAGCCCAATTCCCCAACCCCCCACCTCAAGTCTGGGAGAAATACAGACTTGAGTTGGGGGTTGGGGAATTGGGTTGCAAAAATAACCCTCAAAGCATGGTTATTTTTGCCTCCTTACTCTTCTCTGTCTCTCAAGGTTGGGTGGTGTATTAGTTTACTAAGGCTGCCATTTCAAGTTAGTACAAACTGATGGCTTAAAACAACAGGAATTTCTTCTCTCACAGTTCCGGAGGCCAGAAGGCCAAAATCAAGGTATGGAGAGGGTTGATTCCTTCTGGTGGTTTTAGGGGAGAATCTGCCCCCTGCCTCTCTCCTGGCTTCTGCAGGCAATCCTCAGCATTCCTTGGCTTGTGGATGCACCACTCCAATCTCTGCTCCATCTTCATAGTGCCTTCCTCTCTGTCTTCTTCTCTTCTAAGGATGTGTCATTGGATTTAGGACCTGAATCCAGGATGATTTCATCTCAAGATCCTAGCTAATTACATGTGCAAAGGCCCTATTTCCAAATAGGTTAGATTCTGAGGTTCTAGATGGACATGAATTTTGGAAGATCACTACTCAAACTATTACAGAAAGCCTTCATCTTCTCTTTCTCTTTGGAGATAGGATCTCACTCTGTAGCCCTGGCTGGAGTAAAATGGTGCCATCTTGGCGCACTGCAACCTCCGCCTCCCAGGCTCAAGTGATCCTCCCACCAGGATCCTCTACAAAAAATACAAAAATTAGCTACCTGTGTGGCTAATTTTTGTAGAGACAGTCTCCCTATGTTACCCAGGCTGGTCTTGAACTCCTGGGCTCAAGCAATCCGCCTACCTCTGCTTCCCAAAGTGCTGGGATTATAGGTATGAGCCACCATAGCCAGCCTCCCTGCTCTCTCTCTACTTCAGTTCATTTTTTTTTTCTGTTTCAGTAATTCCACAAGGTCTTCTCTGATTCTTCCAGGTCCCATCCCTTCACAGAACTTTTCTGTAGTCTGCATCCCACAATTCAGCCATAATGCCATACTCTCATCCCCTGTTCATTGCCCAGGACCTACAGATGGAAGTATCCAAAGGCAGATGGACACTGCCTAAACGGATGAACTTCCCAACAACTGCAGTTGCCAATGTCAGAATGGGTGGCCTCAGGAGAGATAAAATTCTCCATCATTAAAGTGGCCAAGCAGAAAGCACCTATCTGGACAGGCTGGGAGGATGTTGTGGGTCTGAATGGGAGATGGAATTAGGTGGTCAAAGAGAGTCTGATTTTATTAAATATGAGAGCAAAGGCTGTACTCAAATAACTTAGTACAGTGCTGAGCACTGAAAAGGCACTAAGCAGATGGGTATTACCCCACTAGGGATGTTCCCTTAAATCTCAATCTTCCTCCTTTCAACAAATGCATGGAACTATACAAAGCAAAATAAACCATGAGAAAGAAAATGCTAAGTCTGAGACTATTTGTATATTCAATGGCCATTTGCAGACCACCTCCTTGGTATACTGCACTATGGGATAGAATCTGACACTCTTCTGCAAGTCTCTCTTCTTTGATGGCAAGGTGACAAGCAGGGCATGGTGGCATGAGCCTGTAATCCCAGCTACTTAGGAGGCTGAGGTGGGAGAATCACTTGAGCTTGGGAGTTCAAGACCAGCCTGGGCAACATGGTGAGACCCCATCTTCAATTTTTTAAAAAAGCAGCAGCAGCAGCAGCAGGTGATAAACCATTGCAAATCCCATGCCAGGAGACACCTAAATCAGCACCTGCCATGGTTATGTGACCTGAGAAAGGAACTCAATGCCACCAGAATGTCTAGATGAGCAGTTGGAGGGTCCCTTGGCAAAACCTAAGAGATGGGGTTCTGGGATCTATTTTTGTGCCTGCCCAACCCACTAAGAAAGGGAGAGAAGGCAGAGGAGCTGCTCTCTGCAGCAGCCAAGGGCAGGCTGTCTGCTCATGCTGGAGCCCAGACAAAGGACACCCACCCGGTGGTGATTTATCAGCCGTGGGAGGCCCAAGAAGCTCTTAAGCCGCAGGTGGGTGCCTGTAAAGCCACCCTCCCTGGGGAGCACAGACCTCAGGCCTTGCTCTGCTGCTAATCACCATAAGCACCCCGGTGCCTCAACCCCGATCTGGGTGGCCCTTAACCACTCCCAAAGCCCTGTCACATGCTCGGTGATCTCAGCCGGCCTCACATAAACCCTGTCAAGTAAGCAGGACAGGTGTTGTTATTATTCCCACTTTACAGATGGGGAAACTCTGGGGGAGCAGTTTGATGGCTTGCTCAGGGCCACCCAGGGAGTGTATGTCCCAATTCCTCCCATAGACTAGGCAGGCAAGTGGCATCGCCACTCCCTCTGTGCTGCCCGCCAGCACTTGAGGGTTTTACAAAGGTGGCAACAAATACCAGGGATGTCTCTTCCCCCTGGGCCCTGGGTCCCTTTTTGGACACTGGGGAGCCTGACTCACTAAAACTCCTGTGTCTTTCTGTTCAATCATCCTCCCTCCTCCTGCTTGACAGTTTGGAAGTGGAGGGGCAGGGCCCTGGCAGGAGTAGACATAGCTTGTGCCCAGGCTGAGCCTCCCCCAGGAGCAGTAAAACATGCCTTTTGGGATCTGAGAGGAGAAGCTGCCCATTCTGTACTTTTCCAGACATGGAGAAAGAAAGAAGAAGGCAGAGCTGATTTGAACTCCTGACTCAACTCACCAGCCCTGTAGAGGTCCTCAGAGATGAGCCTTGTATTTCACTCAACAGCCCCAGGAAGTGGTTTGGGGGACTTCAGAGCAGAATGGAGCAAGAGGAACACTGCCCTTGTTGGGGGCCAGAGGTCGGTGGGGAGTGAGTTAGTGATCCTCAGGCCAAGGGCCTCCACGGGAGGGTGGGACCCCTGAACCCACATAACCCATGCTTCCCAAAGGCCTTCACTGCAGATTTGATGGAGCCGCAGGAACCAGGACTCAGGAGGTGGCACCTGCAGGGCCGGGAGGAGAGGGACATGCAAATGAGGCCAGGCCATCCACAGCCTACTCCTCCTTGAAGCCCAGAGTCTGGCTGGCTCCTTGAACCTGATCTTCTAAACAGGACCAAAAAAAAAAAAAAAAAGTTGTGATTTCCCCTGATCAACCCATTTCTTTTTCCCCCTTCCCCAACCCCTGTGGAATCTGCACCCTCAAGAGGCACCTGGGGAGCCACCAGCAACTAAGAGTTCAAGGGGCTCCTCTGCATTTGGGGTCAGGCAGAGAGGAGCCATAGCAAGGGAAGTGAGTGGACAGTTGCAAGCTGTGAAAAGCCAAGTTGCCTCCAGGCATCTAGGCCTGCGTTTGGTTCCCATGACACTCTTACTGGCAGCGTTAATAACTAACCACGTCCCAGACAGGTGCTGGCGGCCTAGCCTTAGGAGTTCTTGTTCAGGGCTGGAAATGAGTCACTTCCCTTTTATAGTCTGCTAGGAGACTGAGTCACCCAGGGGCCGACCCTTTCACACAAGTTCTCACACCCTGGCCAACTAATATCCATGTTCATACCCTAGACCTACCCATCTACCAGGTCAGCCAGGCCCAGTGGGGCTGACCCTCATGATCTATGTCAAACAGCATCCCCCAGGAGTGACCCAGTCCCTGCCTTCTCCCTTTGTCCCCCTACTCTCTCAATGGAGATGGCCCACTCACTGTCCCAAGAGGCAGCTCCTGCTTGGGCAGCTGTCTGAGAAGGACAGAATCTGACAGGTGGGCTCCCATGCCCAAGGCCCGGTTAGAGCCACCTAATTTTTGACCTTACTCTAAACATTGCTCTCATACATCCTCAATCCTCTGTTTGGAAACCAAAAATACCAGAAGTGGAAAGTTCCAGAGCCGATGAACTAAAGGACAAAACTGTGATGCAGTAAGTCGGCTTCATCCCTCTCGGGAAGGGCAGAGGCTGAAAGCAGGTAAACTGAGGCCCGTGACCTCCCCTACTTCAGTAGTCAGGTGGGAGGCAGGATAGGTAGGTCATCGAGTCCAAGGCTCCAAGCACCCACACTCGTCAGGTGGCTCTGGTGTCAATCTCTCAGGACTAATCTCCTGATAGACAACAAATAAACGTCATTAGAGAAAACAAGCTCATATACATTTTTCAGTAACCCTTCTTTCCCCACTCTTGTATGGCCTCTCTTATGTTTGCCAGCAGGTGGGTACCCATGCCCAAGACCCAGTGACATCCACCTCACCTTTGACCTTTACCCTAAACATTGCTCTCATAACTCCTTAACCCAAGGGGTGCATTTGGTCTCCCTTTTTTAGTTTAAAAAATTAATTTTTCTTAATTAAAAAAGAGGGTGTATTTAAGAGAAAAAGAAATAATGAAACTAAAAAACAGGAGGTTAAAAAAAAAAAAAAACTCCCCGAAATAGTTTGGGGATTTACTTTTTTTTTTTTAATCCTCAGAAAGTCCCTCTTGCTACCTGGTTTCTAAAACAGACAATCAACAGAGATGACATCAGATTAAACAGCACTGGGTGTCTCACTGCCAGGGGCTCCAGGCAGGTGTGAGACTGACAGGTTGAGAAAAGATGACACTATTTCTTCCCTTAGAAGATGAAAACCAAGGAGGAGAAATGACAGCAGAGGCTGAGCCCCGGGTGTGGTGGGAAACGTGACACCCTGCCAGCCGTTGGCCTTTTGGGTGAACTCTGCTCGCTCCTCTCCATGGGACGACACTGCAATCCGGCGCTTGTTAGTTCCCCCATCTCTCAGGTATCACAGCCAAACTCACCCCAGGGGCTCAGAAAGCTCAGCCTGTGGCTGTCTCACCTCCACAGAGCCCCCTGGACTTTCCAAGCCTGCATTTTGAACTCTGTTGGCTGCAGCTGTGGCTTTCACTTGACCTCTGCAGAGAGAGAGGGGCTTTCCCTGGGACACATGTCTTGCACATAGCAGCTAAGAGTGCCAGCCAAGCTTCGTCGATAGCACCAAGGGTCCAGATGCCAGGAGAGAGACTCCACCCCCAGAGGTGGCTCAAGAGTCCAAGTGAGTCATGAGGTCTGACCAGCGACTATAATGTCCCAGGGTGAAGTGGGAGGCCTGGAGATGGAGCCCGCTGCAGGGACAGGAACCGCAGTGACTCACAGTTGGACCCCGAGGGGAAGTTCCATCTGCAAATCCTCTAAATGGCTCTGGTCCCCGGGTGAGCTCATCCGCACTGCCGCTGACACTCAGAACCAGGACTGGCTTCTTTCTCCCAGGGCCCGGGTTTTTCACTCTCAATTATGGTTATGGCAGAAACCAACATTCGAGCCGCAGCACCTCTCCCCTACCCACCACACACACACACAAACACATGATGGATGGACCTGGGGAGACAGCGTGTCCTCCTGGAGCATCAGAGTTTTCATCTTTAAAAATAGTCCTTCCTCCTAATGATCTCACCACAGAAGCTTTTGGAGCTATACGGTAGGGAATGTGACAGTTCTTTAAAAGGAAGTATGTGAAATCCACACAAGGCAGTAACAATGTAATATCACTGTTTATAACTTTGGCTCCAGGGACCCGGCCATGAGGCTACCATCTTGCTCCATCTCCCTGGGCCATTGGTCTGGGAGCGGAAGAATGCAAGGCACGGGGGAGGAAAGGGTCCATGTTGCCCAGGAGCCTGGCGGGATCACTCAGAAACACACTCAACCTTGGGAGAAACACACAGGGAAAGACCCCACCACTCCCATTGCCCTTTCCTTCTCTAAGCGTTTCCAACAGACTGCAATATGTCCACAATTCTAAGGCTTCATCAGGTAGAAGGGGGTTCTGGCGTGGCCCCCAGCTAGCTCTCCACTGTGTGCATGAACAGCAAGGTCCCCCAACGAAGGGCACCAGGCATTCATTTCCCTTATAGGTTCTGTTTTCAGGTTACGTGCAATCACAGGACAGTTGCTAATCACCACCAAGACGGGGCCGTCCCAGAAGCATTCTTAGAAAGACACGCTGGTTCTGCGAGCTCTGAAGCACCCTTAGCCTGTCCTGCCTGGAGGATCATTGTGGCTGCAGGAAGAGAAAGACAAAAGAGGAAAGACGGCCGACCCATTCATTCCTGCTGTTGTCAAGTTGTCCTTTCTTGGAGGGAGGAGGAAGACGGGAGGGTGCTAAGAGGCTGCAAGACAACAAGGGGACCCCTCAAAGAGCTTCAGGGAGACCACAAAAAATGATCTCAAGCAGTATTAGCTGCTCCGTGGCATGATAATGTCCCCGCTGGGTGTTCCCTGCACTCTGTACCCCTCATGCCCTAACACCATCAGAACAGGAGGAAGGGGGCATTTGCTGTCTCTCTCTTCCTACCCATCTTCCCCACTCCATTTTTTTTTTTTTTTTTTTTTTTTTTTTTGCTGCTGGGGCTGCAATCTGCCAGTGTGACCCCTGGTGGCTCTGCAGGCAGTAGGGTGAGGAGGGTGACCCTCATATGAAGCCACGACCCCAGTGCAAGAGGCTATCCTGAATCTGGGAGTCACGGTTGTTGAGAATCAGTCCCTGAGAAGTAGCACCATGGCGTTTCATCTCATCGCCACCATCAATGTCATTCTATGGTAACGTATGTGTGCCACTGTGTGCCCGGGACACAAACAGGCACATTCGATACCCCTCCTGCTTGGACCCTTCCCCTGCCATCCCCTCCTCCCACTGGCCGCCCTGTTGCTCTCAGCTTCCCTGTAAAGAGGCCTTTTTCACACTGAGTCGGATCACAGCATGCTTTGCTCAAAACCCTGCCTGGCTCCCACGTCCCTCAGAGGGAAGGCCCAAGGCCTCTGGGCCTGACCTGGTCTGATGGCCACCGCCCCCGCCTTGGCGCTCAGCACTTATTGAACTTGATTCTCAAGCACACCATATACTCCTGCCTGCTTTGGGCCCCAATGTACCTGCTCCCTCTGTCCCAAAGGCTCTTCCCCAAAACATCCTCCTATTAAGTCTGTGCTCAAATGTCACCTTCTCCATTCAGCCCTACAACCTGCCCTCCACCTCTCTCCCTGCACTGCACACTGGAGCTGCCTTTCCTGCCTCTGTGGGTTTTTTTTTTTTTTTTTTTCCATAACACAATCACCTCCTTACATACTAGATAATTTACATACTTACTATTTTTTACTGTTTGGCCTGCCCCACCTTGACAGCCAGTGGGGATGCAGAACAGGAAAGAAAAAAGAGGAATGATGGCTGACCCAGTGCTTCTCGTCTTTCCTGGCCCCATGATACAGTTTGGCTCTGTCCCTACCCAAATCTCATCTTGAATTGTAGCTCCTATAATTCCCAGTGTTGTGGGAGAGACCTAGTGGGAGTTAACTGAATCATGGGGACAGTTTTCCCCATCCTGTTCTGATGGTAGTGAATAAGCCTCACGAGATCTGAAGGTTTTACAAGGGGAAATCCCTTTTGCTTGGTTCTCATTCTCTATTGCTTGCCACCACATAAGACATGCCTTTCACCTTCCGCCATGATTGTGAGGCCTCCCCAGCCATGCGGGGGAGGTATGTCCGTATCAGCAGACGTATGTCTCAGGTATGTCTGTATCAGCCCCATGAAAATGGACTAATATACCCCATTAGAAGCCAAGCCCCATGCCAGCAGGACGGAGCCTGTTTTGTTCAGTGTCTGTTCTCTGCCTAGAGCAGTGCCAGCAAACAGTGAGTGTCCCGTAAATATCTACTAGGTGAGTGAATGAATGAATGAACCGATGAACAAGTGAAGGGTGGAATTACTGCCACTCATGGGGAGGGGGCTATGCATCTCATGGAATGAGCTGGTCTTCAGGGTGGGGTTCCCTGGGGAGTGGGGGAGAGGGCTGGCAAAGGCAGAAGGTGCTGCTTCCAGAAAGGCAGTGCCCGCAGTTTGCCTGGAAATCCCCTTGGCATCACTCATTAACTAACCCCCACCCCAATACACATCCAAACCCAAACAGTAGCTGAAGAATAACTTCAACCATAGACTCTCTTTCCCGGCCCACGCTCCCACCGGTGAGTGTATGCCGTCATCTGGGCACCTACTGCGTGCTCCTTGGATCCCACGATGAGCAGTGAAGAAAGGATGGCAGGGGATGAAAGAGATCCCCTCCCACCCTCATCCCACTCTCAAGGCACTAGCTGGAAGGCAGAGCCAGCACTGCAGATGAAGTTCTGAAAGTGAGCTGGTGGGCAGGTAAAGGAGCTGCCAGCCCCATAGTGCCATGGATGTGGTGTTTTAAGCAGGTGAGGTACACAGATGGTGACACAGGGAGGGGGTATGCTGAGCACAGTGGCAGGGTACAGTCAAGTCCAGTCCTGGGGTGGGATACAGACCAGGTGAGCTGGGCTGAAAGGATCCAAATGTGAGTGGGAAGTGATGGGAAGTGAGGTGGAGTGTCCAATGAGATTTGGTTGCTGGGACAATAAACAGCCATGATGGGTTTTTTCAAATAAGAAAATGCCATGTCCAATGCTGGATGTCAGTAAGAGGCTTAGGGAAGATACCGATAGGATTACTTTAGGGAGGAAAGACTTGGAGTCCAAAGGCTGGGGCCCCTTGTGGTTATCCCAGCTGGTTCTACGAAAGCCAACACGAGAGGGGTGACTGGGAGAAGGGAGGGAAAGGATCAAATGGAAAATTGCTGTGGAGTCATTGTCAGGACTTAGTATTCTAGTGAGTGGGGGAGTTAAAACCAATGTCCGTCTTCCTCCTACTTGAGCTGTGTGGAATATGATAAAGATAAATAAGGAAGGGAACTAATAGATATCTACTATGACCTCGACTTTGGATTTGGTTATTTCATTCAATTCTCAATCTCCCCTGAGGACAGGGTATTAGCATCAGCATCTTGCAGATGAGGAAATTGAGGCTTTGTAATTTACCCAAGATCATATCCAGAGCTAGGGAGATTGGAAAACACAGAAGAAAACCACTGACATTCATTGTAAATGCATAATGCATCCCAGGCACTTAACTGTGTATTCTCTCATTTCACTTCAAAACATGGAAGAGATTATTTTTATGATCTCCATTTTATAAATGTGGAAAGCACAGTCCAGAAAAGTGAAGGTCACCAGCCCCAGGTCACAAAGCAAAGACACAGTGGAAATGGGATTTGAACCCAGGGCATTTGGGTCCACACTCTACCACTACACTAGACCGATAGTGACAAATTTGCAACATAATCTGTCTAGATCCAAAAATGTGTTTGCGTTGTACAGCAACTCAAGCAGTATTAGCTGCTCCATGGCATGATAATGTCCCCACTGGGTGTTCCCTGCACTCTGTACACCTCATGCCCTGTACACCATAAGAACAGGAGGAAGGGGGCATTTGCCCTCTCTCCTTCTCTCCTCCTACCCATTTTCCCCAATCCCTTTCATTTCTTTTCTTTTTCTTTTTCTTTTTTTTTTTTTTTTTTTTCTGCTGCTGGGCCTGCAATCTGCCAGTATGACCCCTGGTGGCTCTGCAGGCAGCGGGGACAACCCTCTCCCAGGCTTCATAGTAGTAGAAATGATCTGTTGATTCCAATCAAATCTGACCATGTTCTGAGCTTCCAGCTTAGTACTTATGACTGAGACTTATACCCAGTGCTGTAACTGCTGTGGATGGTGGAATCTAGACAGCCCTGGGCAAACCCAGCCCTTGCAGTAGGAGAGCGGCCCCTTGTTCCACATCCTGTTTTATTGGGAGCAGACTGCAGTCGGCAGCATGCCAGAAAGCCCTGATATCCCGTTTAACCCCATGGACAGTCTCTGTGCTCCTGAAGGCCAGCAGGTGCAATCCACCTGTTTATCTCCTGGACCCGCAGGCTTTGAGTCAGTCACCTGCTTCATGTTCTCCCTGCAAACTGCAAGACCTCTGTGCCCTGCAGTGGACTCAGTGTGTTCAGGGCAGGTAGCAGGAGCTGTTGC
The DNA here is from genome assembly GCF_028885655.2 of Pongo abelii. Taxonomy (NCBI): domain Eukaryota; kingdom Metazoa; phylum Chordata; class Mammalia; order Primates; family Hominidae; genus Pongo; species Pongo abelii. The sequence continues at coordinate 87,804,106 of NC_072004.2, forward strand.
ATGGTGCCCCAGGGAGCTGGGAAAATTCATGGTCACTCGAAACAGCAATAGATCCCAGCAACAGTCCAGGCCTGGCTCCCTCACTAGTTAACTGTGTGATCTTGGGCGAGTGACTGAACTTCAGTCTCCCCATCTGTAGGGTGGGCATAACAGGACCTGACTGCTAGAGTTGTGAGAGGTAAAAATGAGTTGATTCAACTAAAAGTCAGGAGCACACAGCCTGGCCTGAATTGTGATGACTGTTTGTACTTATTAACCCTGTCTTTGGGGTTCTCCGATGGCTAACTGCAAAGCTCCTGCCTGCAAACTGCTGCTCTGAGCTGGGGGCATTAGGGATGTCTGGGCAAAGGGTTGCACTGAAGAAGGAGCAAAACCTCAAAGCAAGAAGAGCCACAGGGAGGCAGCTGTACTATGACTGCCAAGTGCAACTCACCTCTTTCTTGTCCTTTCCTGGTTCAAAGCACCCACCGAGTCAGCCAGAAACCTCTGATTCCACCTAGAAAAATAAGGGAAGAGTGACACCAGGAAGCAAGATAATGAAACTCATCTTGAAGCTTAAATGTGGACGGAGTGGTTCCTCGGTGCCAGACAGCTCCCCGCAAGTACATAGGAGTTTAATAGCTGTTTATTCTTCCATATAGACTAAAACTACATTCATCGGAAAAAGGGGAGTAATTCATTTCCTATTCCAATTATGGATACAGCAGACCGAAGAATATTTTCAAAGAAATACAGTTTATTATGATCACAAACTTGACCTAGAATAAACTAAGATGTAAATGGATCTTTACACTGGATAGTAATTTTTTTCAAGTTATAAAAATACTTAAGTTTACAATGGACATTTACTACAAAACAACCTAATGCCACAGTGCCAAGTTGTTCTGTTTTTATTGGGTCTTTTACTCCTATGATCCTATTTCTGAATGTTTATATGTTCTAATTTATTATATGTCTGAACTCACTGAATGGGATGACATATGAGGAGCATCTAGTGCCATGTCTGGTCCCTATTAAGCACTCAATAAACATCAGCTATACTATTATTAATTACACATTCCTGTTGTGGGTTTCTCTTTCATTCCACCCATATAATTCCTGAACAAACGTACACAGATATCAGCATACTTGCTGCTGCTAAAATAGATATTTAATCTTTAAACCCAACCTCTGTTCAATCTAATTCAGACACCAGGAAGAGTAGTATTTCAAAAGGTGTTTAAAGATAATAGCCCCATTCTAACTTTCCCCATCATTAGGCTCAAAGAAATCACTCTAGACCCTTAGGTTGGCAAAAGAAAACAGAGAGAAGAAAGAAAAAAGGGAAAAAGAATACCATCAGATTTGAAACAGAAAACTTGTAACCTTCACACACAAGAGAAAGGATTGTCTCTGGCTGGTGTTTGTTCTTTTGCTGGGTGTACATTATACATGATCACTCCAGTGGTTTCTGAGTTACTGAGGACAGGACTGGGCTGGTACCCTGTGGCCAATTCCATCAACCAGCACCTACCACCAGATCAGATTGGAGGTCCCCTTGGGCTCCAGCACCCCCACCCCCCACAGCAGCAATACATGTTTGCTGGGCCTACCTCCCACGTCCACACCCATGAACTTAACCCAGGACCAACCTCCAATGCACAGGCTCCTGATTGCAGCGCAAAGGAGGTTGACAGTTTTAGTCCCAATGAATCATGCAACACTTGGGACCTAACTGGCCGATGCTGGACCTAACCTGCAAATGCTAGAAAACTCGCCGCAACAGAGCGAGCAAAACTCCACAAGACCCACCGACTCCAACCCCCGCATCTGGAACGGGTTCCTGTTTCTACTTTATACAGAGCCACCCCCATGCGCAACCCATTTTCAGTTTGTTACTAGGTAGGAAGCATCCAATAAACTCATTCGAGCTAAAGCCCAACTGAATGGACGTAGCTTCAGTGTTACCCCTCCATGGGGGATGTGCATTTTATCCTGACTCAGTCTTAACTCTTAACCCTGTCCCCGTGAAGCCTCAATTCTGCCGATTTAATAATGGCAGAGACTGGGGAGAGAGAGCAGTGGGACACTGGAGAGGGATCTTTTTGAAATCCTACAGTGGGGAGTAGGTGAAAGAGGGGAGGCAGAGGCTTACAGTGGAGGCTCTCAGACCTGGCTACTCATGGAAATCCCTGCCCCCTCCCCTGGGCAGCTGGAAAATCATTCTGAAGCCTGAGCCCCATCCCCAGAGGTTCTGATTGCTATAGGTGAGGCCTGGGCACTAGGATTTTTTTTTTTTTAAGTTCCCCAGGTAAGTTTAATAAGTAGCAGACTCTGAGGATCATCTGGCCGTCTTGCTGAAGTTTGCATTCGGGGGGTCTGGGGTGGCAGCCTGAGATTCTGCTTTTCTAAAATGCTCTTGGATGAACCCAGCACTGGGGGTCCTCAGAACACTCTGAGTTGCAGGGACTTACAGGTATCCCCTCTTGCCCCACCTATGCCCCCGAGGAACCTCAGGCAAGCTGACCACACCCCTACCTCCAGCCACAGCTTTCTCCTCTGGGGTGGAAAACACTTTTCCAGGAGGCCCCAGAGACATGCCCAGTTGACTTCTCGAGTGCCAACTGGGTAAGAGACATTACTCATGTCCCAAGAGACAGCTGCCCCCTTTCCCCTTTCCTGTAATCCTGTTCTAAGCAGTCCGGCTTGTACCCTGAAGTGCACCTGGATCACTGCATTCAACACAATGGTTTGTTTCTGCTCTGGTCCTTAAAGGGAGTAGGGGTCTCTTGCCTGCTGACTTTTTGCATTGGCAGGATGATCAGGGCCACCAAGACACAGGGCTGCCCAGGGAGCCTGACTCTGTCCAGGGCCCACTGGCCTTGGCATCTGCCCTGTGAAGCCCTTCCGTGGCTTCACACACACCTCCCCACCACGTAGCACTGCCCTTACTGTCCTCACCGCGGACGGCGGTGGGACAGGGAGTGGATGGCACTCCCTTGGAAAAAGGCCAACAGCAGCACACCACACCCGACTCCAAACCTCTGAGGGAGGCCACAGACTGCAACTGGCTACCCACAACCTGCCCCCAAGGGTCCCTCCTTGCCTTCTGCACCCCCGGCCCCACCCCTCCCGGTTCCTTCCAGACATTCCCGGGGATGCCTGGAGCCATACACCACCTAGTGGTTCCCAGCTCAACACCAGCAACAAGACACCTCCAACCAAGACGGAAGAGCCCTCTCCTTCAGGACACCTTAGACTGAGGAAACAAGAAATAAAAGGCCCAGCAGGTGAGGCCACAAGGAGACATTAGGCTGGAATACGTCCAGTCCCACAAACTCGCCACCTTCTCCAAAAAGTGCACCAGGGAAGCAGGAGGCCATGCTGGAAAAGGCGGCCACACGCTACAGGAGAAGACCAGGGTGGAGAGGGAAAAATACCTGGAACGGGAAATGGGATGTCAACACTTTATGAGCTAGAGCCCCCTCTTTGGCCAGAATAAGAGTTGCAGGTTGGGGGAGTTCTTGGACATTTTTGATGGGTCCAAAATCAAAGCGGAGTGATTTCAACAAAACATGCCAAGTAGTCAAGAAGCCAAACCACTGGGTCCAACTTCTAGAAACCTACCCAAGGCCAACACATCCACTGGGCCCCCAATACTTTTAGGGGGCCCAAGAAAATGTTCTAATTACTTTTAAAACGAGAATGAATAAAATGACGGTAATATGAATGCCTAGATAATGAATCCAGCCTGGATTCTATTCATCCTTGTATCACTGTAATTGTAAAATACAATTTTTTTTTTTTTTTTTTTGAGATGGAGTCTCACTCTGTCCCCCAGGCTGGAGTGCAGTGGCGCAATCTCGGCTCACTGCAACCTCCACCTTCCAGGTTCAAGCGATTTTCCTGCCTCAGCCTCCCAAGCAGCTGGCACAAGCCACCACACCTGGTTAAGTTTTGTATTTTTAGTAAAGACGGGGCTTCACCATGTTGACCAGGCTGGTCTCAAACTCCTGATCTCATGTGATCCACCTGACTTGGCATCTCAAAGTGCTGGGATTATAGGCGTGAGCCACTGCGCCCGGCCATAAAATACAATTTTCAATGTTTTATTTTTATGGAGGAAGGGGCCTAGGAAGACAAAAGTGCCAAAGATCATGAACATCACCATTTGGTTCTGAGTTTACCTACTTTTTTTCCAGTCTCCACATTTGTCAGCCTTTACTAAAACCCTTTGTTGAATGCTGTTTCTGGGAGACCCCTACTTGAGCCAGGGGACCCATCCCCACCTGCCTCCCATAGGTACATCCTTTTTACTCTGGGTTCTATTGAAAGTTTTCTGACCCTCTCCAGGCAAGTTCTTCCAAGGCCCCGGCACCCTGGGCCTGTTTCTGGCCAGGCAGAAGCTCCAACAGCTGCCACCCCCGCCTGTGTGTGAGAAGTGCAGTCTGGCAGGACGGAGCAGCAACTCTGAAGTCCAAACACACACACTCAGCCCCCTGCAGCATAAACATGGAGCATACATCACACCCAGGCCTATAAAAGATAATTATACAATCTCATCTGGCAAATTAGTGCCACAGAATGTCTAATTCTCACAATGAATTCCAGGGTTGGATCGGCAGGAAAAATTAACCTGGATCTTTATTGGGATTTGCCCCCAGGTCAGGATTAGGGTTTATTTATCTCCTTTATTTTCCTGCTGCAGGAGGATGGAAGGCCTTCTCTCCTGCCCGCCCCTCCCCACCGCATCCAGGCTTAGCTTTTCGATAAGCAAGCTGCCCGGTGATCTTTCCCACGCACTACCTAACCCAGCTCAGCTAAAATCAAAGAAAGCACCAACTAGGAGATACGTGTGATTTTTTTTCATAAGGAAGAGAAGGTCAGGCATCCCATATCAAGGGATTCACTAGTTGGAACAAACTCAATACAAGGTAAACAAAAGAATGAACATTTCCAGATGGCAATGTACCTCCTAATTATTCTGGCCCGGCTCTGAAATGTTTACTTGGAGAACACTCACATATACACATTTCTCCAAACACCTTTTTCTTTCTTTCTCTCTTTCATTTGCTCTCCCTTTCCAAGGAGTCTTTCCAGAGGAGATAGTGATTAACAGGAGTCGGTACTCATCTCCTATGCTCATTAAAGAGCTAGATCACCAAAGAATTGTTACCGCAACTCCAAGACAAGTTGACACCAAGCAAGGATTATCTTTCATCTAACAAAAACAAACCTGATGGCAGGCCGGCAAGTTTTCTCCTCTCTTTTTCTATCTTCCTGGGGGTTTCCCCTGCGGAAGATCATTCCCTACCCAAACTCCCAAGTCAGCCCTGCAATGAGCACACACCCAGAGCTTAAAAGACAAGACTCCAGTCAATATAGAGGGTTAGCATTCACACTTTTAGCCTACAGAAAATGTGAGTGTGTCAGTTAAATAAGGCAAGCTTCCCTGCATCTAATACCCATGTGATCTGCTCACAAAATTCTTAAAGAGTGCCTCTCTCTGAGACTGACCTGGGCGAAAGAGAAACTGTGCTTTTCTAGGCTTACCAGTGGAGGGTTAAAGTATTTTGCTCTGGCATGGGCACCAAACTCCTCCACTTTGGGTTAAGGTTTATCATATGTGGGAACCTCGCCTAACAAAACATATATACACGGGCAGAGGTGTGTATGTGTGTGTGCCCACATGTGTGCATACATATTTTTTTTTTTCAAGGACAATGACTTTATGGAAAAACAAACCAGTTCTAAACAACTGCCTCTGACTTAAAGCAATGAAAATGTTGTTTTCTTGTGCCTCGCCCAGAGGGATTCTAGGTGACCCAGTGAGAGGTGGCGGAAAGAGAGACTGGAACGTGCAAACTTATCATCAGCTGGAGTGCAATCTTTGTAGAGTTCTAGCCAAATCGCAAACTCCAGTTCCAAATTGGGTGAGACAAGCGTGCACTTTTTGGAAGGAGATAAACACCCACTCCGTGCAGGCTACATTGAGGAGTCTCATAAGGAACTGAGAGATAGCAAAGAAAAATATCCCTCTTCCTGAACGGTGAACACAGTGATGCCAGCTTCATTCTGAACAGCCATCCATTCTAGGTGTGAATAGAAGCCATGGATGAGGAAGGAGTAAGAGAATGCCAAGGAGTCAGTAAAAATGCTGTAGACACAAGGAAAACACAATCTCAGCATATTATTAAATGATCAAAATCATGTCACACATGCATGGGTTCTAGAGGCAGAGAGTTGCTAACTAAAATCTTAGTCTAGACTTTTTTTTTTTTTTTTTGAGACGGAGTTTTGTTCTTGTTGCCCACGCTGGAGTTCAATGGTGCAACCTCAGCTCACTACAACCTCTGCCTCCCAGGTTCAAGTGATTCTCCTGCCTCAGCCTTCGGAGTAACCGGGATTATGGGTGTCCACCACCACGCCCAGCTAATTTTTTGTATTTTTAGTAGAGACGGGGTTTCGCCATGTTGGCCAAGCTGGTCTCGAACTCCTGACCTCAGGTGATCCACCTGCCTCGGCCTCCCAAAGTACTGGGATTACAGGCATGAGCCACCGCGCCCAGCTTAGTCTAGACACCTGCTGGGTGTCCATTTTCTCAACTGAAAAATGGAGATAGCTGTAGTGACTACTTCTTGCCCCTTGTAAACCCTCTACAACCATAATTGTTATTTTTATTTGAGGATGTAAAACAGGACTGTGCTTTTTTCTATATTGCTTATTTCTATATATATAAGTAATTCTAAATTAAACTGTGTATTCACCTGTTTTGCATATTTCCTGCACCATAGCAACTAATCCATAAATGTTAGCTATTGCTAATACTGTAAAAAAAAATTATAGAATTGCATGGGTTATAAAAACAAACTTGGAAGAAGGAAGCAAAAGGTTAACATTAGTTATCTCTGGGTAGTCGGTTTAAGAGTGATTTGTTTCCCTATTTTTACATGTCTAAAATAAACAGCCATTGTTTGGTGAAGACAAAAGTGTCATGGTATTTAAAAGATAATAAAAATAAGATGGACATTCATTGTTTTGAACTAGAAATAAAACTATTAAGTGTACTTAAAAAAAAAAAACAGTAAAAATAGAAGCTACAGACTCGTTTGCTAAATCAGAAATGGCTTAGAAATCAAGGATAAAAAGTACCCCCGATAGGATACTCTTGGGACCACCGACATGACCCAAAGTGACACAAGAGCCAGACACACCCAGATGGCAAGTTCTGCTGTCAATTACAGGGATGGGAGGACAGCTCTTTCCACTGAATGATACAGTCAATACTGGCTTGAATGTGAACCTGACTGAGAATCCTAACCCAGCTGACAGGCTGCAGGCCACAGGGTTGAACAGACCTGCTCTGTGGCATTTCCCAAATACCTGTGCCATTATAGACAGACGGTTCTCACAACACCCGCCTTTCGGTTCAGGACCTACAGCCCCTTGCACTTCCCCAAGCCTGTTACACAAGCCCAGGCTGGGAGCAGAGGGCGAGCTCCACGACAGCCTGCAGAGGCCATGCCAGAAATACGGGGTCTGCGGCCCCACATGAGCCCAGGAAAGCAAGAGTAGACTTGATCCTCAGAATCCTTCTGCCAACTCTTCAGGCCTCCCAAGAAGGTGGGAATGCAGGTGACAAACGGGCCTCACTCAAGTGCCCAGAGCTCCGAAGCTCCCCCCTGCTTTCTTGGCTCCCCTTCTTCCTCCCAGGTCCAGCACAAAGGGGAACCCGAGGCACAGTCCTCACCCCATGCTAATTCCTGTTGCTTCCCCTCTTCCTTGAAGATGTCCCAAACCCCTGTTCCCGACCTTTTTCCTAAAGCCCCATTTTGCCAAATGCCTACAGGGCAGGCTGATGACTGATTCCAACCAGGATCTCAAATTCACCACAGCCAAACAAATCCCCATATATCCTCAACCAGGCTCCTCTCAGTACCTCCCCATTTCAGGGAACTGAACCTCACTCTCTTGGTCACCCAGATAGGATGCCCTCCCCTCCCATAAAGCCCATCACTGGATCCAAGCACCTCTGCTAATGCTTTCATGATCCATCTTCTCTTATTTTCCTATGACCATGAGAATGGCTAACCTCGGGTCGAGGATATTCCCATAATAATGTCATGTATTTGTTTATTATGTCTCTTCTTTCTTTCCTTCCTTCCTTTCTTGCTTGCTTCCTTCTCCGCCGCCCCCATCCCCCAACTCCTTCTGTCTCTTTCTTTCATTTTTATTTTTGAGACAGAATCTTGCTCTGCCACCCAGGCTGGAGTACAGTGGCCTGATCATGGCTCACTGCAGCCTCAACCTTTTAGGCTCAAGCAACCTTTATGCCTCAGCCTCCCAAATAGCTGGGACTACAGACCTGTACCATCAGGCTCAGCTAATTTTTAAAAAAAATTTGTAGGGATGGCATCTCCCTATTTTGCCCAGGCTGGTCTTAAACTCTTGGCTTGAGCCATCCTCCCACCTCAGCCTCCTACAGGGCTAGGAATACAGGTGTGAGCCACTGCACCTGGCCTCATCTCTTTACATATGTTCCTTTACTTAATTTCCTTGACAATCCTCCCTCATCTTGCATCATTTCTTGCCCTGTACACTGCTCTTCCATTCACTATCTCTGTTTCCATGCTGGAAATCTCCAAGATCTTTGATACCTCAGGGTCTTTGCACTTGCTGTTTCCTTAGCCTGAAACATTTTGCTTAACTTTCAAAGTCTCCACTCAGACCGCACTTCAGAGCCTAATCTGAAATCATATTTGTTTATTTCATTTTGGTTTGTGTTTCTGCCCACAAGATTGTTAAGATCCTTGAGTGCAGACAGCTTGTCTGTTTTATTCTCCATTTTATAATCAGCACCTGAAACAGGCCCTTTTAGGGTTGAACGAATGAATGAACACGAGCATCCCTAGGTGAAAGATACAGCAAGGAGGTACAGGAAGATTTAAAACTTGCTCAAGGTCCTATGGCTGGTAAGTGGCTGTGTCAACCTTTGCACCAAGGTTCTCTTTGCACAGGGGTAAAGCTGTGAGTGACCTTCTACTGTTAAAGCAACTCCCCATGTGGCTCCTTGATTTCAGACTTGCCTCTTCTGGTCCCTTCTACGGAGTTTTCCCAGCTGCTCATTCTAAAACACCAATTAGTTCTGCCAATCTCTGCTCAGTAGTTGTCAAGGGCTCCCTACTGCCTTCCACATACAGACCCAACCTCTCTGCCTGAAACGAGAGGCCATCTGTACTCTGACCCCTTCTTTTCCCTCTCCAGCCTTGTTTGTAAGATGTCCCTATAGGCATCTTATCTCATATCTACCCCCCCACACACTAAAGCTCACTGCTCCCCACCACCTGTAACACCTTCCCCGCTTTGCCTCTCTGCAATAAGTTCCCTTGAAGCCCACCCCAAGTCCCACCACCCACAGAAAGCCTCCTGATTTTCTGGCCCTTGGTGAAGGCTCATACTTGAGCCTCAGGGTTCACTGCCTATGTCCCACGCTTAGCAGTAAGCGTAAGATAATGGGGGACCAGGCGTGGTGGCTTATGCCTGTAATCCCAGCACTTTGGGAGGACGAGGTGGGTGGATTGCCTGAGCTCAGGAGTTTGAGACCAGCCTGGGCAACATGGTGAAACTCCATCTCTACTAAACTACAAAAAAATTAGCTGGGTGCGGTGGCGTGTGCGCCTGTAGTCCCAGCTACTCCAGAGGCTGAAGCACAAGAATCACTTGAACCCTGGGGGCAGAGGTTGCAGTGAGTTGAGATCGCACCACTGCACTCCAGCCTGGATGACAGAGCAAGACTCTGTCTCCAAAATAATAAGATAATGGGAAAAAGGCTATCCATCCTCTTGCTCCAAAAAGACCTTAAATTCCTTTAGGGTGTGTGATAGGCCTCATGTGTTTGAATTCCTAGAGCCTAGCACAGTGCACAACTCATGCATAGGAGTAGCCCTGGTTAACTGAGAGCATGCTATGCCCCTCGCTCTGTGGTCTGTGGTCCTCCACCAACCTGTACAGACAACCTCCGCAACGGCAGAGCTCTCTGGAGACTGCTAAACTAGAAGGGCTGGACTTTCTGCTCTTGGTGGCTTGTCCATCCCTCCAGTCTTTCCCAATCCACCTCCATCTGGAGCTGCTAATGACTGTCCAAGTTTCAGCTCTCTCCCGGGTCTTCCTAGAGCAGAGTAGTCACTAACTTGAACTTGAAGATGGAGCCCAACCCACTGTGCTTAAAAAAAAAAATCAAAAGTTTATAAGCCCATCGGGGGTTTCCTCCTTTAAAATCACATCTTTGCCCCTAGGGATACCCACTGAATACGGTGTCCGTACCCATCAGCAAAGCAGAGGCTACAGAGGCTGAGCATCCCCTGGCAGAGATCATGATGTCACTGTGGTTGAACGCTGCTCCCAGCCTATGAAGGCGGAACCACAGAAGGTGTCCTAGGCCCAGGTCCACCAACCTCATGCCAAGCCTTAGCCCCTATGTCTCGGTTTCACCATGTTTAAATGGAAAATAAAATGCTCCACTCAAAAACACTTTTCCAATGATATTTTAAGGAAAAATGAGATCACAGAAAATTAGGGAGGTAAGTTTAAATGGTGTGACCCCAAGCAACTTTTTTTTTTTTTTCAAAGAATCCCAAGAGGCTTGTTCACCAGAATGGTGGGACGGGTGGGGAAGAACATTGGGGAAGACTGTAAGCCCCAGAGACCACCTGCACAGCAGCAACACTTACGCTAACGTGAAATGCTCACAATGCTATAAAAGCCCACACCTATTGCAAACAGCTCTGTCCTCCCCGGTCCTCATGCGCAACCGGACCCTGAAGTCCTTAGGTTTGTAAAAGCTGCCGACCGGCCAGGTCAACATCTGTCCCTGCCAGAGATACCAAATGTTTCCTAAACCCACCCCAAGCCCAGCTCACTGAGCTATGAATAGTTATTAATGTTAACTCACGGCATTAATTAAAAAACGTTCAGCCAGGCAAATTCTCATACTTTTAAAAAGTCATTTGGGTAATCGCCTTTCCATGCTGCAAACTTTCCAAACGACTGACAGGTTGACATTTCACAATGTTGTTTGTTTTAATCAAGAAGGGGGGGAAAGTCAGTGTGGTTCCCCAGTTCATTTTTCAGGTGCCTTGATTTATTGATTGGCAAATCCCCACTTAATAGCTGTACAGCGAGGCTGGGGATGAAGGTGGCTCCCGCCACCCTGGGTTGGTGTCTGGGCTGGTGAGGAGGGAAATGGCTTCAGGGCCATGCCCCAGCCCTTCCTCCCCCTTCTCTTGAGTTTTAACACCCAGCCCCCAGGGACCAGGGCCACACTGCATGACTCCCAACCCTTATTTCAGAGGCTCACCCTCACTACCAGACAAGGGCGACTTCCTGAACCAACACCGAAGGCGGTGGTGCTGGTTCAGCAAACTCAGGAGTCGGGGGCAGAGTGGACTAAACGCTTGGTGGTTTTCCAGCCTAGTTCTTCAAAGCAGCAGAGCTCAGAGTCAAGCCAGTTCTATGAGTATGAATCCCGTCTCCACTGTTTATCATCCTTGGACAAATGCCTTAATTTCACTGTGCCTCAGTTTCCTCATCTGTCAAAATGGATATAATAATAGTATCTACCTATAAGTCCGTTCTGAGGGTGAAATCAATTAATATTTGTAATGCACTTGATATGGTTTGGCTGTGTCCCCACTCAAATCTCAATTTGATTTGTATCTCCCAGAATTCCCACATGTTGTGGGAGGGGCCCGGGGGAGGTAATTGAATCACAGGGGCCAGTCTTTCCCGTGCAATCTCATGATAGTGAATAAGCCTCATGTGATCTAATGGCTTTATCAGGGGTTTCCACTTTTGTCTCTTCCTCATTTTCTCCTGCCGCCGCCATGTAAGAAGTCCCTTGTGCCTCCCGCCATGATTCTGAGGCCTCCCCAGCCGTGTGGAACTGTAAGTCCAATTAAACGTCTTTTTCTTCCCAGGCTCGGGTATGTCTTTATCAGCAACGTGAAAACGAACTAATACAGCACTTCAAACAGTATCTGCAGTAAAATAAATGCTGTGTTTGTATGGGTTTAAAAACCTCCCTCGTCCCTCCCAAACTCTAATCCAGGAACCCAACAGTCAACTGACAACAGACTTGGATGTGCCCTGGCTGATGTGAGCAGGACAGGCTGGACCTCACCCATTGCTCTGGTGCCCTGTTTCCCCAGGGCGCCACTGACGCCTCTCCAAGGCCCAGCCAGTCCTAGAGCACACGGTTTGAAAGCCACTGCTTATTCTAAGGACTGACCATCTTCAGCTTTCTACTGGACACACACACGCCTGCCCATGGCAAGAAGTCTTTTATGGAAAGCCAAATGCATTCTCCTGGAAAGGCCACACGGAGCACTCCAGGCTCCGTCTCCAGGTGTCCCCCCCACCCCCCGTGTCTGGCGGCAAATGGCTAATGACAGATGGGCAGCTGGAGGAGGCCTGAGGTTTGCCTGGAGGCTCATACTCACCCCCCAGCGCATCACCACCGGGAGAACACTGCAGCCAAGCAGCCTAATGGAAACAGACAGCAGCGACCACACAGCCCTTAGGGAAGAAGGAGTTTTCTTAAAGAAAAAAAAAAATCACTAAGCCCTCAGGCAACCTTATAACAACAAAAGACAAGAAACTAGTGAGCAAAGATCTCTCTCTACAATCACCGGCACACCATAAGGTATTTCAGTATTGATGGAATGCCTACTATGGGCCAGGGATTAGACCAGGCACCAGAAATGCAAAGAAGAGAAGGCAGCTTCCAGGCTTTCCAGAGTGGAAATCTACTAAGAAAAATGATACCAACTAACACTTATATTTTGTGATATGGATTATATATATTTGTGTATATTATATATAATATATACATTAATATATAGAATACGCTCCATGTGCACTCTGAGGCTGGGGGAGAAGGTGGCTCCCACCTCCCTGGGTTATCAGGGCGGAGGCGTCTGAGCTGGTGAGGAGGGAAATGGCCACAGGGTCATTTGCCAAAGGGTTAACTTGGAAAGAAAGCTGTTGGGTTTATCTGAGTATGAATGGCAACTCTGGTATTCTCTAGCTGTGCCATCTTGGACACCGAGGTTTTTATAGCTTTTTAAGGCATGCACACCACCAGGCAGGCAGATAATAGGTGATCAATTAATCACCAAGGACAGAAAATGAGAAAGCCTGGCAGAGGTGGTATGTGAATGAGGCCATAGGGAGGTACTTGGCTGTGCTCAAAGTCAGACGAGTAAGTGAGAGGAGCTCCCAGGAGTGCAGGGGTCGCGTGGCCTCGGGCCTGCATTTATACTGCTTTATCATCTCCATTGGCAAGATCTGAACCATCCTTCCTCCTCCTTCCTGTCTCTCTGGGGTGTCTGGAGGCACAGAAGAACCAAGTTGAGGGGCAGTGGTCAAGGGATGGGGAGAGGTTGAAGACCTTCGATTGCAGAAGGAAAGCCAGCTAGGAGATAAAAGGATGATTATTTTCCTTGTGGAAGCCATGTACGGGCAATGGTTGAAGGCGTCTTTGGGTTTATCAGAAAATCCTAACAGAAAAATGATTTACCAGGTAAGAATGTGCAGATATTCTGAAATACTAAACTGAAATCCTAAAGCCCCATAATATGACACCTTCTTTGCCAGGCTCAGCTGACTTTAAAGCCTCGTGCTGTGACCAGGAGCCTGATTGGAAGGTTGTTTAGCTGGGCTCTCCTAATCCCAAGGCCACCCCAGAGCACAGGACGACGGACCCCTCTTGGAACCAGGCAACCGGGGGAACCCAGGCCTGCTCCTCATGTCACCCCACTGGCTTCTGTGCTGTGGTGGGACTGTGGTTTTCAGAACGTTACTTAAACCCAAAGCCTGAGATAAAGACAGCGATGGGAGCCTCAGTCATCCCATTCCAGGCTTCCGACATGGGACCTGTCAGTACCCTTCCACACCTGCTAGCCCAACAAACATGATCAGCCACGGAGGAAGGCAGGGAGGAAGAAGGTGGGGAGCAAAGCAAGAGAGGTCTGACCCTCCTCCCGAAAGTCTCAGAAACTCCAAATATGTGGTTAAACAGTCTCTTGAGGAGAAGTATCACTTGGCACACTATGGCATGTGTATAAAGGAGCAAAGAATAAACACATGCCTTGCCTCCAAGGGCTTACAGTCAAATGCAGAAACTCAGCATAGCCCAACTCCACAGTGCACATATACAGGCTGTAGAATCATGCATGAAACCAAGACACGTGCAAGCAAAGTTTTACCAATGTACACAAGTCAAGGTTCAAGTTTATAACTGAGGAGGCGGAGATTGGGTATGCCAATTGCCTTAAATGTTTCAGAAAAAAGATAGGTAGAATTTCAAATTAATGTAAGCATCAGTACAAGCTTAGGACTATTGGTTTCCAGTATCATTTAGTATACATTCAACTCTTTCTGCCAGGCTGTTCAGAGACCCACATCATCTGCCTCCAACTCTCATAGCTTGTAAGTTTCTAGTTGAGTTTGTGTTACAAGAACTTGTAGGCCTATGTTTCTGTTTCTGTTAAGATGGGTGCCTCTTGAAGGCATGGTGCGGAACTAAGTATCTTTTTCTGTTGTGAGATGAATGTAAAACATTTCAGAGTTTCACCTTAAGAAATCCCACTCTGGCCAGGCTCCATGGCTCACACCTGTAATCCCAGCACTTTGGGAGGCCGAGGTGGGTGGATCACCTGAGGTCAGGAGTTCAAGACCAACCTGGCCAACATGGTGAAACTTCGTCTCTACGAAAAATACAAAAAATTAGCTGGGCATGGTGGTGGGTGCCTGTAATCCCAGCTACTCGGGAGGCTGAGGCAGGAGAATCGCTTGAACCTGGGAGGCAGAAGTTGCAGTGAATCGATATTGCGCCATTGCACTCCAGCTTGGGCAAAAAGAGCAAAACTCCATCTCAAAAAAAAAAAAAAAAAAGAAAGAAAAGAAAAGAAAAGAAACCTCACTTCCCAAAATATCCTCCATTTAGTATAGGGATGGAGATTATTCCAGCATCTTGTGTGTAGAAAGATGTAGAGGAGTCCAATTCTGCCAGGCCGTTTCCAATAAATAACAGGCAAAACTTCACATCATGTGGTCAAGAGACTGTTGAGAGAACTGAAGGCTGTAACTTTGACCACTAAATGGCTTAGGAGCCTCAGATAGACACTTGCCTTATTTATATCTTTACAAATTGTATGCGTTGGATATTTGTACCTTGGGTTTTGTGTGTGTGTGTGTGTGTGTGTGTGTGTGTGTGTCTATGGTTACATAGGATCAGTGAAATATGGGTGCCCAACTTTGGGGTAAAGGGAAGCCTTGGGGTGGAAGCAAAGCCAAGCCTAAAACTCCCAGCCCAGCCATTATTGTCTAGACCTCAGGGCCTGCAAGATTCATACTGTCCTCCCAAAAAATGTCCTGGGCCTCTTGTGTAGACATTCATACCAACTAGGCCCTTCAACCAGAAGATACTTAGAGAAGACTCCAAAGTTCTCAACCTCTAGGCATTTGAGAATTCATAACCAAAACCAGGCTCTCAGTTTAAAGCGATACTGTGATGAGCGACAAAACACGTGAGCCTTTTGAGCCCATCTGCAGAAAGTGTCCACTTACACAGCCACACAATGAGTAGCCTCTGAGGTGCCCGGGGCCACCTCTCACCCAGGCAACAGCAGAAGGAACTGGGGACTTACACTAACACCAAATCAGAACCCACTACTTTTAGACACTGCCAAGAAGCAGAAGACCGCAATTTATTGGTTAAGAAAAATACTCCCATAATTAATTATTCATCTCTGCCAACAACAACCAATTAGTGAGAATGCATGATTGTGTTTGCATTTCTTTTCTCCATCTAAAATAAATACACCAATAAAAATTTAAAAATAAATAAGGCCAGGCACGGTTGCTCATACCTGTAATCTCAGCAATTTGGGAGGCAGAGGTGGGAAGATTGCTTGAGGCCAGGAGTTCAATACCAGCCTGGTCAACATAGGAAGACCCTGTCTCTACCTTATTTCTTTTTTATTTTTTGAGACAGAGTCTCGCTCTGTCATCCAGGCTGGAGCACAGTGGTGCGATCTCGGCTCACTGCAACCTCCGCCTCCTGGGTTCAAGCTATTCTCCTGCCTCAGCCTCCCAAGTAGCTGGGATTAGAGGTGCGTACCACCCACACCTGGCTAATTTTTGTATTTTTAGTAGAGATGGGGTTTCACCGGCTGGTCTCATACTGGCTGTTTTCGAACTCCTGACCTCGTGATTTGCCCACCTCAGCCTCTCAAAGTGCTGGGATTACAGGCGTGAGCCACCGCGCCCAGCCTCTACCTTTTTTACAAATAAAAAATAAAAATAAATAAATACTCCATAATCCCACAGCTCTGAGCATGCTGTAAGTCTGAGAGGTAAATAATCAGGTTTCAATGTTAAATGTCAATCCCCTTTCATCCTCCTTTCCCTAGAAGCAGCCAAGTATAAACCAGAGTCGCAGGGATGTAGGAATCCAAAATGCAGAACTTCCCAACAGCAGTCGGGGTTTAATTTGCCACACATCTCCCACTCTGGAGGTATTAACTCAAATCCTGGTGGGGCATCGATGGCGTGGCCGATGCTATGTTGGCAGCTAGGGCTTCGCCTCTGCCTGTGTGGTGTGTATTCCAGAGGGACACAGGTCAAAACAAGTAAACACAAACATTCAGTTATAAATCATGAAGTTTCTGCAAAGTAGAATGATATGGGGGTGGGAACAGCATCACAGCAACTGCAAAGGCCCCTCCAAGAAAATGACATGAAGCAGATGCCTGACACAGATACAGTCAGCTGCATGAATGAACCCAGGGAGCTGTGTGCTGGCTGCACCCCAGGCAGAACTGGGGTGGACCCCAGCTCCAAAGCCACACTGTAGAAAGTGGAAATTCTGAAAATGTTTTAAAAAAATAATTAGACTTGGGAGAACACAAGACCCATGAGGATACAGGCTGGGGAACACTCCTTTTTACAAACTGCAGGCATGACCTCAAGGTAAAGTGAGAAACACAGAGAGCCCTGGAGAGCAGTCCTTGTTCTAGCACCTTCCACTGAGCTCAGTAACACGACAGTACATTTTGAAGCAAAGGGAAAAATCACGAGATGTTGCCTTTACCAGATAACTCATCTTGCTAAGGCACCTTTACCCCTTGTGGTCTCAAGGGTTCTGGGAAGGCATTGATGAGGACCTCCAGTACGTCCACCCAGCATTTTATCATCATAAGTGCGAAGCTTGGTTACAATTTTACAAAATAAAATGAAGGCTTCCTGATTCCTAGTCCCTAGTTGGGATAACCTTCCCAAAGCAAGCCTGGAAAATCCCTGGGCGGCCAGGTCACTGGGGCTCAAAGTCCTCCTCCTCCCCGCCCCACCCACCCATGGAAAAGTACTGGCATCTCAACGGCTGGGTTTCTTCCAGGAGGCCCTGCTGGGGATGTGTCAGTGCCCCCAACCCAAAGCCCACAGGGAAATCTCACCCCACTGGGTTGAGCCCCAACCTCCCTCTCTGGCCCCATTGGTTTCACACCCTTGAACAATCCTGCCCAAATAACCTAGCAGCTAAGTATGGCCAGGGGCCAGGAAAAAAGCCCTGAAAAGCAGTGAGCTCTTCAGATCCGAGAGCTCACGGCTTGGCTGGGACACTGCCCACTGTGGAAAATGGAACGTGAAGATCTGGTACAGTGAGGGTGGTGGGGGAGGGAAGCCCTGACCCCACCCAGCCTGCGTAAGAGCAGAGGGTCAACTCCCCAGGGTATCTGGAAAGCTCTGGCAAGGGTGGGCAGAGGTGGGTGGCGATGGGGCCGGCGGACACACAGCCTCGTGCTTTTCATGCGATGACACACCTGACTGGCCAGGCACACCTGGACGTCGGGGCAGGCCAAGCTTTCCAACAGTCACTCACTGTTCCTTGAGTGGAGAGGCCTGGCAGCCACGCTCCTCACAGACAGGGGGGTTTTTCTCCTTGGTGGGCCACGCCTCCCCCGGGCACATACTGCCTCTGTCCGAGGGTTTCGTCCAAGCCCCGGGCTCTGACCACAAAAAGCACCCTTTTCTTTGGCGGGCTCACCTCAGACGTGAGGTACCAGAGAGCCAAACCGTCTGCTAAAAGGACATCCCCAGCACATTTCTCCCTAGGCAGAGGGTCTGTGGCTGGCGGCCACAAACAGCACATCCTCCCTCCATCCTGGGGCCTTACAGAATTGCCCCTTGGTTCCTGCTATATTCATGGCAGAAGGACAGTAAACTAAAGGAGCTCTTGGCTTGCTCAGGGTGCTCCCGTCTGACCCAAAGCAAACTGGGTAAATCCCTGGTAAAAACCAAGTTGTTGAACACAGGGCTTCAGGTCTCGGCCCATTCGGTGTGGCCATTCCCACTCCAATGTCTCCGTAAAAATGCAAAAGTAAATAAATAAATAAATAAACAAACAAACACGAATGGCGACACCTTCCTCCAGCAGAGAGAGATTACGGCCTCCACCAAAACACTCAATGTGTTCCTGGCAGGGCTTCCACCCCAACTGTGGACACTAGATAGAGGGATGCTCTTCATGAGAGTCTTGAGGGTTCCTTGTTTAAAAAAAAAAAAAGAAAAAAAAAAGTGGGTTTTTTTTTGGTTTTTTTGGTTTTCTTTTTTTTTTGGTCATAAAAAACCTAGTTGTGAAAGGAAAAGAAAATGCCAGCCCTGTTTGACAGACATCAGATTTATGATCGTATTTTAAGCCTCAAGTACGTCACAAGTATCGGCCCACCCACTGCACTGCCCTGATTGTAAACACGGCCAAGTGCCCATCCCTGCTCTTCCCCTATCGGACCTGGGCTCCTCTGCTTCTGAACAGCCCTTGTTTCCCTCCCCTGGTCTCTGGTGGGTTAAAAAGATGCCTGGCTGTATATATATGGAGAGAGTACACCATGGAGCTCTCTGAGCTAAAACCTCCAAGACAAACACAGCCCGCTCACGCCTTCCCCGTCTGCCGGCAGGCCGCAGATGTTAATAAACATGGTTGGGGTTTAGGGTTCGCCCATTGATTCCTCCATCCATTTTACACTCGACAAGTCAGGAGAGCATTTTTTCCCCCTTCCCTTAACGTACAAACTCAGTAAACTGTTGTAAGGCTTGGCAACAAACTTATGAATTTTGGCCTCCAGATGTGGCTGGAAATAAAAGTAAACACAGGGTGTGAGCAACTGCGTTTCAGGTTTGTGTCCTGTGAGGCTGAGTCTGCAAAAACCAGGGCTCAGAGAGACTCATTTGCCCTTTGCCATGAGACACTGGGAGATAGTCTTCCTAAAGGTAGGGATGCTGTTGGGTGCAGGCAAGAGATGTAGAGGTCCACTAGAAAATGTAGGCGAAGGTTTAGAGTGCAGAAATTTGGCCCCCTCTCCAGAGCACCATTCATGATCCATCCCTCTTGGCCAGAGTAGGTCACAGTGTGTCCCACAGCAACTCTGGCTAGAACACAAGTCTACAGGAGGCAAGTGCTCAGATCAGAAAAAAACTGAAAAAGCCTTATCACGAGATCCATTTCCAGTACCATTCCTACAGAAGCAGGACGCAAAGAGATGTTCAAAAAGAAAGCAAAGGGTCAAGTGTAAACTGATAGGTCTACTTCAAACATGAATCAATAGGTTTTATTTGATTTTATAGGTTGAAAGACTTGTGGGGCTTGAGGGCCTTTCAAATCAGAAGTCCAGCTTATCTATCCATAGCAAGAGGAAGGACAGAAAATACCACACACATCTGAGAAATGTACTGCGTATATAAGTTGCAATTATAAGATTCGTTTTTCATCATGCAGATGAAGACTGGATGAGGTGAACTACTGATCCAATGTCTGGAGATAAATTATTATTATCTTCTTTTCTGGGACTGAACAAAGATGGATTGTGAGGACCACTGTCCCCTTGTTAACACATATGCCCAGACTGTCATTTTCCCCCTTGCTAAGAAGTCATTTCCAGGGGGGGATTATCTTCAGTATGTGCAGTTGGTCAAGACTTCATAAATATTTCCTCTGAATTGTTACCAAGAAAACCTTCACTTTATAAATTTTTGTTGTATTACTTTGCTAAAGCAAATACACACCAAAAAAAAAAAAAAAAAATGTGGTATTCCACTTCAGTCAAACACTATGCCTAGAGCTCTCTTTTTTTTTTCTTCTAAAGAAAAATCACAAATGCCACCTTATAAAACAGTACAGTTCAGATGCCCATGGTATTTTCTGTCCTCTTTCTTGCTATGAATAGATAAGCTGGACTTCTGATTTGAAAGGCCCTCAAGCCCCACAAGTCTTTTGACCTATAAAATCAAATAAACCTCTTGGTTCATGTTTGAAGTAGACCTATCAGTTTACACTTGACCCTTTGCTTTCTTTTCTGAACATCTCTCTGTGTCCTGTTTCCGTAGGAATGATACCAGAAATGGATCTCATGATAGGACTTTTTTCAGTTTTTTTCTAATCTGAGCACTTTCCTCCTACAGTCTTATGTTCTAGCCAGAGTTGCTGGAGGACACACTGTGACCCCCCTGGCCAAGAGGGATGGATCATGAATGGTGCTCTGGAGAGGGGTCCAAATCCATTTTCATGCAGGTGAAAACTTGGAAAACTACTGGGAATTGTGGCTTTGGGGGGATCTTTAGCTATATGCTTGCAACTTATCATGAAAAGAAAATGGTTTGGCTGTTACATGTATGGATTTTACATCTTGTTTTGTGTTTTGAATGAAACTTTAAAGGGAATTTTAAAGGCTTTCACTTCTAGATAAGAAATCATAGAATCATCATATTCTATCCTCAGAAAGACTCATGGAAGGTCAACTTTTAATTCTCTGACTCTGTACTTTGATGTAATTAGGGGCTACAAGCCCTTCAGTGAGCTGGCTCAGCTGGTAGAACTGAAATGTACTTTCATATTTTTGGAATTAGGTGATGAGATATAAAGACTAGATGTAAAATGTAAAACATTTTAAGATGTTACCTAAAAATCTGGATTTTTGGATGGTCTTGAAAAAATGAGAAGATCTGGCAATCCTGCACCTGTGTTCCTACATAGAAACAAATCACTAAAGCTGAGAAGCTGCTACCTCTTTAAGGAAGGGTATGTGCTCTCCAGTGTACGACAATCCACATCATGCTAAAGCATTGGCCTTATTCATTCATTTGGATCTTCTTCCTGAACCTTGTAGACATCTGAGTTTAGAATTCCTGGTTAAAAAAAAATCATCTCCACTTGAAGGTTCTTGTTTGATCTTTCTCATGTGAATATCAAAGATGGATATGAATATGCAACACAGCTTGGTAAAAAGAGCCTCACAGATAAGAGCGAATCTAATATCAATGATCAATACTCTTAGAATTTCCCAGTGCAAATCAGTAGAACTTTTTGGTGCTTTGACATGTTGAAGTTCCTAACCATAAAACGATTTGGTTGGATGTGGCTTAGATCTTTGCATTATAGATGTTACTTAACAATAGCAAAAAGGGAGCCAAGAAAGTATCCAAGAAACACATCTTACCTCCCAACACACACACATTTGAGTTACCACCATATGTGGGTCACAATATTAATGTGTTCTCAAGAGGCATATAATCTTTCAAGGGGCTTACAATAGAGCAAAGGTGTGTTTGTATAACAGCATGGGAACCAGTTTGAAGGGGCTCCCAGTGGCCAAATCTGGGACGATATGAGCACCAAAATAATTAAGCAAAGTAGTGATAGGTGAACCATTGACTAATTAGGAATTCATGAGCCCATACCAATAATGAACAGACATACAGACAAATAAATAGGGATACAAATAAAAAGGTCTCTTGCTAACAGTGGAGTACCAAGAGCCAAACAGTAAATATTCAGGGAGAACTGGAGTTGGAAAATCATTTACAACCATCACGGTGAAGACCTGATCAAGCAAGAATCATCACCGGATGCTAAATCTGAAAGGCAATCTTTGAGAATGAGAATCTTTGCATATCCTTAAAGTGTCTCTCCACTGATTGCTTATTAGCTACAAGGGAGGAAAAACACATTAATTGTACAGTGAGGAAATCAGACAACATCTTACATGGGTAATCAAAACTGACATCACCCAACAGAAAGAGATGGATATTGGGTACCTCCAGATGTGGCATACTGAGAAAGATATCACATCGCCTAGGCAGCATTGTAGCCAAGAATCCATAACTTCAATCTAATCAAAAGCAAATTTCAAACACAAATGGGGAATTTTCCATTTAAAAAAATGGAGGGGAAACTATAGTCTTCAAAAATATCCATTTCATCAAAATCAAAGAAAGGCTATAGAAATCTTCCAGATTAAGGAGGCTAATGACATATGACAATTTAAAGCAATATCTGACTCTAGATTGGATTTTTTTTTCAAACTTTAAGTTCTGGGATACATGTGCAGAAAGCACAGGTTTGTTACATAGGTATACATGTGCCATGATGGTTTGCTGCACCTATCAATCCATCGTCTAGGTTTTAAGCCCCACATGCATTCAATATTTGTCCTAATGCTCTCCCTCCCCTAGCCCCCCACCCCCGACAGGCCCTGGTGTGTGATGTTCCCCTCCCTGTGTCCATGTGTTCTCATCATTCAACTCCCACTTATGAGTGAGAACATGCAGTGTTTGGTTTTCTGTTCCTGTGTTAGTTTGCTGAGAACAATGGTTTCCAGCTTCATCCATGTCCCTGCAAAGGACATGAACTCATTCTTTTCTATGGCTGCATAGTATTCTATGGTGTATACATGCCACATTTTCTTTATTCAGTCTAGACTGGATTCTGTACTGGAGAGAAACTGTGTCATAAAGGATAGCATTAGATCAACTGAGAAAACTGGAACACAGAAGGAGATTAGATAAAATAATTGCATCAATGTAAATTTATAAAGGCAATAACAGAGTTACGGTTCTATAAGAGAATCTCTCTTCTTAGGAAATATACACCAATGTATTTAGAAGTAAAGGCCCATGTTGTATGAGCTTACCCTCAAACCGTTTAGGAAAAAAACTGCAGAAAGAGATAAAGAAAGATAAATTGAAAAAGTGAATGGCGTACAATGTTAATAACAGGTGAATCTGGGTAAAGGGGTTATGAATGTTCTTTGTGATGTTTTGATAACGTTTAAAATTATTTCCAAAGTAAAAGTTTTAAAAAAAAGTGTGTGCACATGCACATGTGTGTATAAAAGCAAGACAGCACATGAGCACACATTAAGTACAAATCTGTGGCACAAGCCACTCGGAGGTGAAGGAGGGAGTACCACTGATTAGAGAGGTCAGAAAGGTTGAACATGGGTCTGAGAGACAGGGCGCTCTTAAGAGTTGAAAGGGTTGGGCTTTTAACTCTAACAATAGGAACCAGCATCAAGCAACTGGAGCCTCCATGGCTGCCGGGGGAAAAAATATTGCACAGAATGGACTCTGTGTGTCAAAAGGGAATTGATTTTAAGGCTAGAGAGACTGGGAGCCAGGGGTGGACCTAGGTACCAGGTCAAGGAGCTCACTTTCAGGATACAGTCCAGTGTGGAAGCAGAAAACCTCTTAGCAGGAGGAAACACATGCATAACCTACTAGTTATGCATAACCTACAGGTATGTAGGCTAGACTGCAGTGACAGGCAATTGGGAACCACTGCAAAAATCTGGGTGGGTGGTCACCAAATGTCAGCCATAAATTCCTGAGAGGCCACAGCACTGACATTAGGGTCCCACAAGACCCAAGGCACACTAAGCATTGTTGGAAGATTGAATATGTAATTTATTCCACAAACATGTTATATTTTCCAACTCCTATAGACCACTATTTTCCAAATATTTACTAGATAAAATATGAAATCATCAGTCAATAGGAGCCTGGGAAACAATGTAGTACTAAATGGGTCTTCAATGTTCAAAAGAGTGAGAAGCTCTGGAGATGAGGTCTCAGCTTCCTGGCCAGGGCACTGCCATGGAGATCTGTCCAGGTAAGAGAACAATGCCTTTGGTTCACTTAGAACACATCTAAAGATGGCAGCATGTAATGTACTCCGAGAAAGTACAGAGAGGAACAAGGTAAAGCTCTTATTTTTAAAAAGCTAGTGTTATGGCTCATGCCTGTAATCGTAGCACTTTAGGAGGCCAAGTTGGGCAGACTAGTTGAGGCCAAGAGCTCAAGACCAGCCTGGCCAACATGGTGAAACTCTGTCTCCACTAAAAATACAAAAATTAGCCTGGTATGGTGGTACACGCCTATAATCCCAGCTACCTGGAGGCTGAGGCAGGAAAATTGCTTGAACCTGGGAGGTGGAGTTTGCAGTGAGCCAAGATCACGCCACTGCACTCCAGCCTGGGCAACACAGTGAAACTCTGTCTCAAAATAATAATAATAATAATAAATTAAAAGCTAGTGTTACAGGTAGGGCATTTAAATCACGGTGACAAGCTGAGTAAGAACAAAAAGGTAAAAGAATAAAAATAGAGTTTAATGTTGACGTCCAGACACATTATTTTACCCTAATGAGAAAGGCAGGAGCCTAGAGCAGAGCCCAGCCTGGAAACGAGGACAGGGGTACGCTGGACTTCAAGGATCATGGACTTGAAGTGGACGTACAGGGGGCCACACAGAGCTGACACTTGGAGAAATCTCAAGGGCTCAGATGCAAGGTTGGCAGTGATTTTTATGAGGGGTGTGGTCAAAATCACAGCAGGAGCTTGGACTTCAGAGCAGAGGCCAAGAGCCAAAGCTCATCCCTGTTTAGAGAGCAGGAGGTGGGATCTGCAGGAGCCTGTGGGTAGTCAGTACTGAACCATCAGGAGCTGAGCAACCACAGGGAAGAAGGACCAAGGAAGGGCAACTAGATCTGATGAGGTTTGCAGGGTACCAAACCATAGGGTCATAAAAGCTGGACTTGGATTTCCAAGAAGAAGGAATGGGTGAGCGGTTAAAATAAGAGAGGATTCCCAGAAATCCCAACTTCTCTGTATAAGGAAGGAAAATATTAAAGGGCAGTGCCCAAGATAAGTTTAAAGCTAATAAAGGCCCTTATATAGGATCACAGACAGAGGGTCAGAGACAAGAGAGGGAGTAATGATTCATATCAATTCTCAATTGCATCCACGATTCTTTGGGCTCAGCTGGGGAGAGAATCACAACCCAAGACTTGGGCAAGAACTAAGCAGCAACTTCTTGGGAGGCACGGGGTCAGGGAGTGTGGGCAAATTCAATGTCAGAAATTGTCTGAAAAAAATCAAGGTGAGGATGAGGCACAAACAAACTGGAGAGACTGTGCTCCTCAGTGACTTCATCTCTATTTGTGATTTGGGGAGTAAGGTGTTAAGAGGGATACGAGAAAGTCAGCACAGAAGTCGCTAGAGGAGGAAGGCAGGAAGAGCCTGCACTTCATGGATAAGGGCAGGGAGGAGGCTACCAGCCAGGTTATGTGCCCTGAGAGGGGTATTTTTATTCCAGTCTGAGCCCCGTCCCTTGTCCTCACCCCATTCTATCTGCATATCATTTACCTGGGATTAGTTAGAAACCACGGTAACAAGGAAGCCTGAAGAAATGATTGAAACATTAGGAAGATACCAGGCCACCACAAGGCCACACTTCTGTTTTCTGGGGAACCAGATCCCTTAGGAACAAAGGGTGAGATGACAGGTAGCCTGCAGCAGTCTGTTCCAACAACCGGATTTGCCCTTTATGGGACAAATGAGCTGCCTGTGGTAAAATAGGGGACTAGAGATAACTGAAGCCTAGATTCCCAACGCTGCACCGGCTCTGGGGCTCTTGGAGCCCCTCCTGCCAGCTCTCACAGTCCTGCGCATCCTACAGGCGGGAAGCAATGAAGTTCATCCACAAATGCAGGAGGAACCTGACCTAGACTGTGCTGCTGCTCTTGGATCTGACTGAGTGATTCTGCATTCTTCTCCCCATCCATCCCCAGTGCTTTATTTTTATTTCTTTTTAATTTTACTTTAAGTTCTGGGATACATGTGCAGAACGTGTAGGTTTGTTACATATGTATACATGTGACATGGTAGTTTGCTGCACCTATCAACCCGTCATCTAGGTTTTAAGCTCCATGCATTCGGTATTTGTCCTAATGCTCTCCCTCCCCTAGCCCCCCACCCCCCGACAGGCCCTGGTGTGTGATATTCCCCTCCCTGTGTCCATGTGTTCTCATTGTTCAACTCCCACTTATGAGTGAGAACATGCGGTGTTTGGCTTTCTGTTCCTATGTTAGTTTGCTGAGAATGATGGCTTCCAGCTTCATCCATGTCCCTGCAAAGGACATGAACTCATTCTTTTTTATGGCTGCCATCCCCATCATTGTACTTATGATTGAGCAAGATCCCATAGAAAGGTGCTACAGGCTGAATGTTTGTGTCTCTCCCAAAATTCATACATTGAAACCTCAGTCCCCAATGCGATGGTGTTTGGAGATAGGGCCTTTGGGAGATAATCAGGTCATGAAGTTCCCATGATGGGATTAGTACCCCTATAAGAAGAGATATGAGAGAGCTTCCTCTTGCTCCCCCACTCCCTCACCCCCAACCCTGACCTTGTGAGTCAAGAAGAAAGCCATCTATAAACCAAGAAGGGGGCCTTCACCAAGAATCTGACCATGCTGGCACTCTGATCTTGGACTTCCCACCCTCCAGAACCGTGAGACATAAGGTTGCTTAACCTGCCTGGTCTATGGTCATTTTGTTATAGCAGCCCAAGCTAGGACAAGAAAGCAAAGCCATTAGGAAAATGCACAGCTGTGAGCTGAGTGTCCACTTCTCCACGGACAAGATTTAGAGCAACTCAGAATGTCCCATGGCTGATGGCAGGCACATAGTGGTGCCACAGAAAATTGGCTCAACCCACACTAGTGGCATAACCCAGGGGTCCCTATCCCCCGGGGCCACAGACTGGTACTGGCCCATGGCCTGCTAGGAGCTGGGCTGTACAATAGGAGGTGGGCAGCTGGGGAGTGAGTGAAGCTTCATCTGTATTTACAGCCACTCCCCATCACTGGCATGACCGCTTCCTGTCAGATCAGTGGCAGCATCAGGTTCTCATAGGCACAAGAACCCTATTGTAAACTACGCATGTGAGGGATCTAGGTTGTGTGCTCCTTATAAGAACCTAATGCCTGATGATCTGTCACTGTCTCCCATCATCCCCACATAGGACCATCTAGTCGTAGTAAAACAAGCTCAGGGCTCCCACTGATTTATATTACGGTGAACTGTATAATTATTTCACTATTATATGTAATATATAGTGAAATAACTGTAATATGTAATAATACTAATGTATGTAATAAATTACATACTACTAAAATGTAATACATAATAATACTAGAAATAAAGTGCACAATAAATATAATGTGCTTGAATCATCCCGAAACCATCTCCCCAACCCCACCCCACCCCATCCCTGGTCCATGAAAAAAACTGTCTTCCATGAAATTGGTCCCTGGTGCCAAAAAGGTTGGGGACCGCTGGCGTAACCAACATAAACAAAAACACACACTCAGGCCCATCTCTCAAGCTCCGGCTTTAAGGACATTTTCTGCCTTGATTTATTAAATCCTGCAGTAGACAGCATGTGAAAGCCCAGTGCTGAAGGACCCCACAGACTTCCAACGGGGTCAGCTCCCCTGAAACCACAAGACTCAGAGACATGTCGTGTTCCAGGAACAGATTTAAATGTCGCTTGAATCCTGAAGATTTTACTTTATTATTATTTTAACTCTTGGGAAATGGTATGAAATGGCTGCTGTCATCCTTGCAGCATCTGCCTCCCAAGCCCACTGCATGGGTTCTCCCCTGACACCTCCCCTTGGCTCCCCTCCTGGGCAAGTTCAGAAGTGTGATGGGCGCAAAGGAAATGCCCCAGCGCCCACAGGCACCCAGAGGCTGCATGCACCCTGGTGGTCCCTGTCGAAGTGGTCACGGCTCACCGCCAGACACCCTTGGTCCTTACGGCTCTGGCTCTGCCAGCCACAGACATCTTCAAACAGAGCCCATGAAAAGAAACACTGCTTCAGCTTTGCTCCCACCGCCATCCTGGGACCCAGGGTCCACAAGGAAAATATTTTCTTAAAGTAACTCCCTGATTTGCGGGGGTTTACCTGCCATAGGGGAAACTTTTTTAAAATGAAAAGGAAAGCATTAGGAGCTTCTGTAAGAGCAGCCCAAGGAGGGGAGGGGAAAAGAAATGTCACCCTTGCTCTCTCCAGACCTGCCTGAATTTGAGGTTTGGCACAAATACCAAGACAGGGCTGGCCAAGAGAAAGGTGTGGCCTGGTGAAGGACATGTCCAGGAGTCCAGCAACTGTAAACTTGAATCCCAACCCTAACCTCGCCTAACTCCCAGCCGGGACTGCCAGTGACTCACTCATCTCTCTTGCCTTGGTGGCACCATCCAGTAAAAGACAGGACTTCTGACCTCACTGGGGAGCAGGAAGATTAGCTCATGTTTATAAAGTGCTTTGAAGATGAAAAAGCCTGTGCCTAAAGGGGGCTATTATTATTATAACTACCTGTGAAAAAAGAGAAAAAAGATTCCCATCTAGGTCTAATGATTAGCTCTCATACAGAGCCAGAGGGGCAGGGAGGCACTGACTTTGTAGCAGCTCATACTTGTGCCCCTGTCACTAAGATGGTGCTTCCCAAAGTTTGGGATGGGGAACATCATGGGGGGTGCATGGATTGGTTTTAGAGGGTGGGCAGATAGCACAGAACAGTGTGTAATCACCGAAGGAGAAAGCGACTCCCTCTTCCATTCTTTTTTTGTTGTTGTTGTTGAGACGGAGTCTCGCTCTGTTTGCCCAGGCTGGAGTGCAGTGGCACGATCTCGGCTCACTGCAACCTCTGCTTCCCCAGTTCAAGCGATTCTCCTGCCTCAGCCTCCTGAGTAGCTGGGATTATAGGCATGCACCACTACACCCAGCTAATTTTAGTATTTTTAATAAAGACGGGGTTTCACCATGTTGACCAGGCTGTTCTCGAACTCCTGACCTCAGGTGATTCACCTGCCTCTCAACTCTCTTTTAATCTGACTGATTCCATTTCAGGAGAAAGTCTCCATTTGGTGCTGCTAGGTCTGTAACATCTCTCCCCGGCCAATTTCCCTTCATTATAGACAGAGCAATAACCTCCCTCAAACTCAAAGGTTCAGCAGACAACTGTAGCTACCTAGAATTTATAAACATTGTTTTGATTTCATTGTGCTCATTATTTGTATAATTACTTTGAATCTATGAGAAGTGATACTGATTCACTACATTTCACTTTAAAGTCACGTTTCTTTTTTTTTTTTTTCTTTTTCCAGGTTCAAGCGATTCTCTCGCCTCAGCCTCCTGAGTAGCTGGGATTACAGGCTCCTACCACCACACCCAGCTAATTTTTGCATTTTTAGTAGAGACGGAGTTTCACCATGTTGGCCAGGATAGTCTCCAACTCCCGGCCTCAGGTGATCCATCTGCCTTGGCCTCCCAGAGTGCTGGGATTACAGGCGTGAGCCACTGTGATTGACCAAAATCATGATTCTTTAAATTGGAGTTTCTCAACCTCAGCCCTATTGGCATTTGGGGCCAGATCATTCTTTGTGGTGGGGGCTGTCTTGTGCCTTATAGGATGCTCATCACCCTGTCCTGTGCCTTACAGGATGCTAAGCATCTTTGGCCTCCTCTTCTCACCAGATGCCAGAGCATCCCTCCACCACCCAACTGGGACAACCAAAAATGTCCCTAGACATTGCCCAGTGCTGCCTGGGGGGTAACCCCGCCCCCCCAACACCTCCTCTGTTAAGAACCACTGCTTTTAGATCGACTCACTAAAAAACAAACAAACAAACAAAAACTTAAATGGGTTTAAATAGTAAGGTTGTACTAAAATGGCTCCAGTTTAGGAAAACCTATAACAGAGAAGCAGTCCTTCTGCTCCAGCTCCTGAGTCATGATCTAATGCCTCCAGGGCAGGCATGTGCTCTGGAGCCCTCGTAGCCAAATACCATCATCCCAGTGGCTCCCCATTCATGGCAGGGGTCCTATCTGTGCTGACTGATGAGAAGAGCTTTAACCATTTCTGGAAGTCATAAACAAGGGTGTTTGGAAACAATTTTCATTCCAGGCCCCTTCCCTGGTGTCAAACCCTGCTTATCAGATCTTGAGATCTCAGTGGACACCTGCTTGTCATGGCTGGAGCAACTGCCTAGAGGCCAGAGAAAGGAGGCTCACGGGGCATCAATGGGAAACAAGGGTGGGCCCATTCAGGAATGTTGTTAAGTCCCAGAAGGGCCTTACAAGAAAGATCTAGTCCTTTCTTCCACCTTATCAAAGGAGAAACTGAGGCCCAGGAAGAAAGGCTCTATGATGTGTCCCAGGACAGATTCAGCCTGTAACAGAACATGGCGTAGAACTCAAGGCTTCCTCCAGTATTAATGTTCTCCAGCACCACACTGTGCATGGCAATCCCGAGGCTAAAGAAAATGTCACTGCCCTAATACTCAAAATAGGAGGCAAAGGCTTGTACATATGCTGCTTTTGACGTTTAAAACTCAGCAAGAGCAAAACTACACAAATGAAATAAATAATTAAAATCTGCATTGGCAGCCACCTAGCAGGCAGGAGGAGAGCCTGCTCCATCACCTGCTAAGCCCCCAGCACCCAATTGGCGATGCCTAGGAGTAGCTGCTATCAGAGGCTCCTTGGCATGCCTATCGCCGGGCTTTCCACGGGATGTTTTCCTTCCATTTGCCTCTCCTATCTGGCATTTTCTTTGAGACGGAGTCTCACTGTGTTGCCCAGACTGGAGTGCAGTGGTGCAATCTCAGCTCACTGCAACCTCCCCTTCCCGGGTTCAAGCGATTCTCTTGCCTCAGCCTCCTGAGTAGATGGGATTACAGGCACATGCCGTCATCATGCCTGGCTAATTTTTGTATTTTTAGTAGAGATGGGGTTTCACCATGTTGGTCAGGCTGGTCTCGAACTCCTGACCTCGTGAGCCGCCTGCCTCAGCCTCCCAAAGTGCTGGGATTACAGGCGTGAGCCACCACGCCCGGTCCCCTCTGACATTTTCATTCTGCACCTCCTTCTCCCGAGATCACAAGGAAGTTAAATTGCCAAACTTCCTGGTTCATGCAAAGTTAAGACTGTTCATTAAATAGACGCCAGAGAAAATAAAGTCTAGTTTTCAAGATCTGGTATCAGCATGGCTCAAAGTACTTCTCTGTCTCAGGGACCAGCACCAGGCTTCTAAATGAAATCACAACCACAAAACAGCCTTCTGGGACCTTCAGCAAAACATGCTCACTGTCCTCCAGCCTTGTCTCTGAGGGTCCCCGCTCTGGAGTGGGAGGAGAGACTCTCTGTGCACTTCCAAAGACACTCTAGGAATCAGCTTTTATTATTCCCAGTGTTCAGATGAGAAACCTGGAGGTCACACATCCCGTAAATGACAAGACTGTGGACTGAGACTTTAACCAGATTTGCTTGTTCCAAAGCCCATAGGGCTACCCCCTCGACATGCTGCTTCCCTATAAGCAAAGCTAACGTTGCCTGGAGATCCTTACTTTGTAGTTTGGAAAGCCAAGCCCAGGTAAGCTAGGGACAGATATTAACAAAGCAACTTATCATTGCGATCCTATCAATGGTCTGGGCCATCAATCAGTCAATCAATCAAAATTCACTGAACCTGCCACATAAAATCCCAGAGTTAGCCATGCAGGGACCAGCCAGGCATGGGAGCCATGGTCTAACCAAGAACCCTGTGTTCTCACACAAGCTTAGAGAGATGGCACAGTTACTAAACGCTATAAACTCCAGAGAAAAATCTGAGAGTTGAAGCTGCTTTGTGGAAGAGCCGAGACACGGAGCTGGGCCTGGAATGGTGAGAAAGACACAGATCTGCACAGAGGATCCAAGACCACCAGGCAAGAACACAGAATTCCGGGCCCTTGTTCATGTCCTCTGCAGCCCAGACAGAAACGCTGGTCAGGTCTATGCCATAAGCATGTCCGGGAGGCTCTCAACTGTCTATTCAGCGTGACACACCCCCGTCCAAAAACAGATACACACACATACACACAAACAACAACACCTGGACTCATTTCTGCTCAGCTTTAGAACGTAAATGATTGTTTTTTAATGAGCAAATTTCTACTTCGCTTAGAAGAGCTTGACAGGAGGTGGCATTTCTTTATTCAAAAAGAACCTGTGACGTCCCTATTACGGATCAGTGCTTTGCCAGGCCCTGGGAATAGAGGGAGGAATAAAAGATGGATCTTGCTCTCAGGAAGCTTCGGGGCTAGACTGGAAGACCTTGAAGGAAGATGAAAAATAAACACAAATTCTAAAAATCTATACTATGGAGAGGTTACAACACTGCAGTTCAGAACAGCACCACTTCCCCTCCCCACCCCTGACATTTCCCAGGCCTTTCTGGTTTTCTCACTGCCTGTGTAAATGTGGTCCCTGGTCCCAGACGCCTGATTCATTCATTCTCCATGTTTGATGACACAGGAAAACCCCTGAGAATGAAGGAATCAGGGGTATAACAGGCCCTAAACAAAGCCAAGATGAGCCATGTTTGTCCCCGAGAGAATCAACAGCCCCTGTATGAAAAGAGTGCTGTACAGTGGGATGGGATGAGGCAGGTTTTATAATCTGATTAAAATCGCCTGTCGGCAGTTTTCCGCTCCCCTGCTCACCCTAAATCTACAAAGAAGCTCCACTCCTGGAATCCCACACAGGTAAACCCCGTGACCTGGGGAGGATGTTTGTTGAAGAGTTGTCTCTCACGGCGCCAAAGAGTTTGGGACAATGTAGGTGTCCATCACTGGGGGAATGGACAGGTCTGCCTGGATCAGAAGCTGGCAAACTTT
Organism: Pongo abelii; assembly: GCF_028885655.2. Taxonomy (NCBI): domain Eukaryota; kingdom Metazoa; phylum Chordata; class Mammalia; order Primates; family Hominidae; genus Pongo; species Pongo abelii. The sequence continues at coordinate 87,836,977 of NC_072004.2, forward strand.
CTCTGTCCAGGGCCAGATTCTATTTAGGCTTTGTGGGTCAGGAGGCCCCAGTCACAACTCCTCAGCTCTGCCACAACAGTGAGAAGACAGCCATGGACGACAGGGAAATGAATGGGTGTGGCTGGGCTCCAGTCACACTCTATTTACAAAAGCAAGTGGCCAACTGGATTTGGCTCAAGGGCCACAGTCTGCTGACCACTAGTCTAGAACATTCTTCCCCCAAGTATCTGCCCAGTCTCTGTTCAAATGTTATCTCCTGAGAAAACCTTTCTTGGCCACACTCTTTTTTTTTTTTTTTTTTTTTTTTGAGGCAGGGTCTCACTCTGTTGCCCAGGCTGGAGTGCAGCGGTGCAATCATGGCTCACTGCAGCCTCAACCTCCCCGGGCTCAGATGATCCTCCCACCTCAGCCTCCCAAGTAGCCGAGAATACAGGCACGCACCACCGTGCCTGGCTAATTTTTGTATTTTTTGCAAAGAAAGGGTTTCACCATGTTTCCCAAGCTAGTTTTAAATTCCCAAGCTCAAGCGATCTACCCTCCTTGCCTCCCAAAGTGCTAAGATTACAGGCGTGATTCGCCGTGCCCAGCCTGGCCACACTCTTTTTTTTTTTTTTCTTGAGACAGAGTTTGGCTCTTGTTGCCCAGGCTGGACTGCAGTTGTGCGATCTTGGCTCACCACAACCTCCGCCTCCCAGGTTCAAGAGATTCTCCTGCCTCAGCCTCCCGAGTAGCTGGGATTACAGGCATGCACCACCACGCCCAGCTAATTTTGTATTTTTAGTAGAGACGGGGTTTCTTCATGTCAGTCAGGCTGGTCTTGAACTCCTGACCTCAGGTGATCTACCCACTTCGGCCTCCCAAAGTGCTGGGATTACAGGCGTGAGCCACTGCGCCCATCCCTGGCCACACTCTTAACTGCGCCCTCCATCACTCTTTATCCCTCACCCCTCTCTTTTATTCCACAGCATTTATCACTTCCAGATCAATTTGTCTATCAGCTTAGAGTCTGTCTTCACTCTAGCGAGGGAGAGCAAAGGTTTTTTTCTGTTTTGTTGGTCACTAGCGCAAAGCACTTAGTAGGCGCTCAGTGAATATCTGTCGGGTGAATGGACGAGCAGCTGCCACGTTCATCTGTACATGTCACCCAACAATGTATGTGCCTCATCTTTCAGGGCTAGAGAAGTCCTGGAAAGGTCAGCCAGGTTGCCAAACCACCACCCTGCCCCAAGGGAGGCTGCATGCAAAACTACCCCACACAGATCTCAGTCTATCTTTCCTTCCTTCCTTCCTCTCCCTTCCCTTCTTCCCTTCCCTCCCCTCCCCTCTTCACCCCTTCCCTTCCTCTCTCTTTCCCTTTCTGTCCCTCTCTCTCTCTCCAGTGCAACAGGGTAGTGAGATGCCTGTTGGTACCAAGTCCCAGGGGGTCATCACTCTGTGCTGCCACTGAGACAATTCCAGGAGCCAACAGCATTTTCTTTTAGAATCTGCCAATCCTTTCCAAACATTCCACAGAGGACTTTAAAAGATTTAAAAAAAAAAAAAAAGAGAGAGAGAGAGAGAAGTGAAGAAAAGTGACTCCTGACAGCCCACCCTGTAACTACCAAAAGCCAGTCCCACTTCTCTCCAGGAGGCTGATAAAAGAATTTTTTCTTCTTAGCAGAGAATAATATTCACCTCTCTTCTTCTAGCTATTGTGGGTTTTTCCTCCCTAAATTCCAAAACCAATCTTTCAGTGCTGACATAGTAAAATCTGCCTTCCTAAAAAACCTCAGGGCTTTTCAAGCAGCCAAAAACCTCAACCATTGCACAGCCCACAAGATTTTGCAGAACAGATTATAATCCCCAGCCTCCCTCTCCTCCTTGTGAATCACAAACCAGCTAAACTCCAGTGACAGATTATGGAGCTACTGCTCTGAACCCTCCATGGGTGGAGGGAGACCAGACAGGATTGCTGGCTGCAGAAAGAAAATCATTCCACCTCATCTGTGAAGGAACCAAACTGCAGCTTTTCTCTAAAGCACAAGCTGATGGAACTTTGATGTATACTGTTCCCCTAACCCCAAGGCCACTCATTTTTTTTTTTTACCTCCTTGCTCTTGTGGACATGATCTATAGCAGGGGTTCCTAACCCCCAGGCCATGGACGTGTTACTGCTCCATGGCCTGTTAAGAACCAGGCTGCACAGTGGGAGGTGAGCGGTGGGTGAGTGAGCAAAGTGTCATTTGTATTGACAGTCGCTCCCCATTGCTCACATTACCACCTGAGCTCCACCTCCTGTCAGATCAGTGATGGCATCAGATTCTCATAGGAGCGAGAACCCTATTGTGAACTGCACATGTGAGGAATCTAGATTGTGAGTTCTTTATGAGAATCTAATGCCTGATGATCTGTCACTGTCTCCCATCACCCCCAGATGGGACTGTCTAGTTATAGGAAAACAAGCTCAGGGCTCCCACGGATTCTACATTATGGTGAATTGCAAAATTATTTCATATTACAATGTAATAATAATAGAAATAAAGTACACAATAAGTGTAATGTGCTTGAATTATCCAGAAACTACCCCCACCCCACTCCACTACATCCATGGAAAAATTATCTTCCAGAAAACCAGTCCCTGGTGCCAAAAAGGTTGGGGATTGCTGCTCTATAGAGCCCCATGCAGCCTCGAAGTCCCTCACCTCTCAGCGTCCCTGGAAGACTTTTCGGCTACACTTTCTGTCCAACCGGTTCTGCCCTTTATTTTTGTTTCAGGGAGGATTATTGCCATGGCAATGTCCAGGTGACAGAGGCAGGAGGGGGAAGAAACCCACCTGTATTCAACCCTTAATCCCTTAAAGCCTGTCAGAAAGCAGCAGCCTTGGAAAATAAGAAGCCTGGCCAGTGTTTCCTATCGATCACAAGACAGAATAAACCAGAAAACAGCTCTCCACGAAGAAGCCTGGGTCAGTCAAGTGTCCCTAGGGGCTCTGCCAATCTCCCTGCATAGGAGATCTGCCCAACACACATTTGCATTTTCAGAAAGAGCAGAGCAGAAAGGAAGCAGAAAGCCAAGTCTGTGGTGGGGAAAAAGGAAAAGTGGGTTTCCCATGAGATTCAGGTAGCTCCCCAGGACAGAAGGATCAGCTGGACACGTGTGCCTCCTATCTGGGCAGTGCTGGTCATTTCTGTTTGCTGTACCCACAGTGTGGCCATCCTATCAGCACCTCTACCCAAGAGTGGGTGGAGCAAACAAAACAAAATTCAGTTCCTGGGTATTAGCTTAGCACCCAGTCCACAAACCTCCTCTGCCTCTGAGGAAGTGAGAGGCCCTTAAAGCTACGGGCGTTCACAAAGAAACGGGAGGAAATGAGGAATTCACTGGAAATTTTTGCCATCTATGCTAGGAGAAACATCCCAGGTACCCACAGGGACTATCAACAAGTATCTACTCCAAAAAATAGATTCAATAAAACAATAAACTTAGAAATATGAACTTGTAACTGTGGTTTACTATTCTTGGGGAAGTCTGTTTTATTTCTTTTCTTTTATTATTGCTTTGAGACAGGGTTTTCCTCTGTTTCCCAGGCTGAAGTGCAGTGGCACAGTCATGGCTCACTGCAGCCTTGACCTTCAGGGCTCAAGCGATCCTCCTGCCTCAGCCTCCCAAGTAGATGGGACCACAGGTGTGGGCCACCACATCCAGCTAATTTTCAAATTTGTTGTAGAGATGAGGTCTCATTACATTGCCCAGGCTGGTCTTGAACTTCTGGGCTCAAGTGATCCTCCCGCCTCGGCCTCCCGAAGTGCTGGGGTTATAGGTGTGAGCCACCGCACCCGGCCTGTTTTCAATAAGTGTTGTATACTAGTGTGTGCTGGAAAACAGCTATCCAGAAAACACCACGGATAGACAAGCTTCCCCAACCAAATCGTGTTCCCAGTTCATGCGTTATCCACTGACCCTCATTTAAACCTGGTTTCGGCTCCCTGTGTTTTTCATTTCATTGTTAAGGAGGCATATGCTAGATCCTTCCTCTTCTTGGGCTCAGTTATCCACAGAGATACAATATTTTAAAGGTTTTCATGTCCTTGCCTGGCTTATCAAGGAAGTAAGGGACAGCCCAAGGGCTTCCCAGGTGAGGAAAAACAACGGTTTTATAAAGCCATGGCTGGTGACAGTGCAAAAGGAAAGGCTGCTTCCATTGTATCCGGTCATTGGGTTTGCTGTGTGCCTATCAGGTTTATAAAACAAACTGCAGCAGTGAGAGGCTGTGAGTGAGCTCTCTTCCTTCCCCTATTAACTATCCATGCAGTAAGAAGGCCTGATGCACCCATTTAGCTGGGAATAGTTGCCAGAACTTTAAGGCTGATGCCTGGGAGAGAGTCAGTGGGCGGCACCGGGCTGGCCTTGCCTTTCTGAATTCAATCAGAGGTGGCCAGCCCCCTCTAACCATGATCCAAATGTACATGCCAGATGAGGAGCCGTCGTGGTTGAACAGGGAATGTTTCATGCAAATCATGGGTTTGGAGCAGGATTTTGTGGAGGGAGCATCCTTGAGAAAAATGCTGGGGTGGCTACGGACTGGCGGGCTATTAGTCACAGAGCCGCCGCCTCCCCCATGAACGATGAGCGTTCTTACCACCCTGGATGCACAGATCAGCAGTTAATAATGAGGTCTCAGCATGGAGGAGACACATTCTTTCACACACATGCACACACACATATGCACACCTGCACACACATGCACACATACATACAAGCATGCACAAGAAGTCTTAGAGCCCCATCTCCTTTTGGCTGGGATTTTGCATCCTGAGAATCTTGGGTGTTACCCATGGGAACAAGCTCCTCCGAAGCCACACATGGTTGAAACTCCTCTCCCAGTGACAACGACGTCACGTCTCCCAGGCACTGGCTCCCTTGGGAATGTGTGAGTTGCTCCCCTGGGGCAAAGAGCAGCTGCTCGGGGTGACTCATAAATTGTGCTCTCAGCCCTGTCACCCACTGTGCCTCCCGTCCATCACTCAGCCTTCTCCCTGCGCTTGTTCCTATGGCTGCCCCTCAACCCAGCTCACCGCTGCTCCCAGCTCGTTGGGCACTTTGCAAGGATCAGCATTTGCTTCGGGCGGACTCTTCTCTGTCCCTGCCTTCTCTCCTCCATGAGACCCAAGGCAACACAATTTGCCCTTTGAGGAGTTGGGAGTGGGAGCAGAGATTGAGGTGACCGGGGACAGAGAGATAAAGGCAAGAAAAGAATGTTCCCTCCGTTGAAAAACAGTTCCTCTCCAGAGTCACCTCTTTGAAATCATCAGTGACACCTCACTCTGCGTACTCCCCTCAAACACAGCCCCTAGGCATTGCTTCTTCTAGGGTCTCGGATTTTGGACACTGAAGGGTCTTGGCTGCCTTAAATCCTTTCTAGAAGAAAGTGGAATGAGGCAGAGTACAAACAAATACGCCCAACAGGTGAAATAAAACTTGAGCTTCCTAAGCAATGCTCTGTTTCTACAAGCGGCTCCCACCTGTGGAAAGGCAGAGGGATGAGGAGGGTGGACGTGAGTCAAGCCTCCCCCTTCCACTCCCCACTGCCAACCCCCGCCCTGACCCACTCAACAGCCTAGGGAGTTCCCTGCTTAAGGGAATCTTAGAACACACACCCTCTGCAAATACCTGCAGCCTGTGTACTGAAACTTAGAGATTACTTCTGAAAAAGGGACATCATCATCAGTACAGGATTCTCAAAAACTCAGTCCCTGTTTCCTTTTTACTTCTCTTATTTTAAAATACCAAAGATACTTGCATTTTCTTCTTTTCCAACTGTTAGTGAGCTCTATTCCAATCAGCATTAAGCCCAGCAATTTTTGTTCTAGGTACCTACTCCTACACTCCCTGTTTAATAATCAGTCAACTAGAATAGGGACTGGCAAGCTTTTTCTGTAAAGGACCAGAGAGTAAACATTTTCAACTTTGTGGGCCATGACATCTCCATCGGAGCTACTCAACTCTGCCATTGTGGCATGAAGCACCCATAGAAAATATGCAAATGAACAGGTATAGCTGAGTCCCAATAAAACTTTATTTATAGACCCGGAAATTTACATTTCATATAATTTTCACATGTCACAAAATATTCCTTTTTTTGATTTTAACTTTTAACTGTGGAAACGATTCTTAGCTCACGAGCTGTACGAAAACAGGTGGCAGGTTGGTCTTGGCCCACAGGCTGTAGTTAGCCAACTCCTGGTCTAGAATCAAATATTTAAATGGAAACCCTGAGAGAGCTCTTTCTTTTGAAAAGAAATATGATAATCGTGATAATAGCTCCCAAGTATTGAGCACTTGTTCCATGAAAGAACTTGACATGGAAAAACAGCTTTTTTTTTTTTTTTGGAAAAACAGCTTTTCATTCTCATATTAACATATGAGATAGGTAAATATTTTCTCTGTGTTTTGAAGAGGTAGTCACTGAAACTGATGAGAAGACAACTCACCAGGTTCACTGCAGCAAGGATTGGAACCTGAAGCGCAATTCCAGACAGAGATACAGGATGCACGGGTTCAGCATCCTTAAAAACACAGATTCCCGTATGTCAAGGAGGTGATGAGAAGGAGGTGTCTGGGGAGCCACCCCATGGGATTTATATCACTGGTTCAGAAAAACCTTCCATCAAGGCTACCATGAAGGTGTAGTCTTCCTGCCTAACTCCTCCTAAACATTTCGCTCAAGTGAAACACAGCTCAGATGGACTCCAAGAACCCTTTAGAACTGGGGAGAGAGGGAGGAGAGTGGATGCATTTGACAAATGGTTAAGGGCCACCTTGTACTGGGGGTCATAGAAGGTACTGGGGGTGATAGAAGGAAGTGTGATTGAGAAGCCAACTGCAGGGATGTGAGCCTTGGCTCATTATTTTTGGCTCTGGCAGATGCCTGGGCCCCCTGCCCCTGTGAGTACTACCGCAGGATGCCCAGAAGCAGGGTTCTGTCTCCACGTACTACCCTCAACAGGAGGCCTCTGCGTCCAGCAGCCTCCGCTTCCAAATATTCCCCATTTCTGCTCTTCCTCTAGGCCCAGCCCTCCCCACTGTCAGCCTCCAAGGTCCAGGCTGGAGGCAAAATGTCCCAGAGCTGAGTCTGCTGCCACCCAGAGAGAATTATATTCAAAATGAGGGCCCTGGGAAAGAGTTGGGTGGCTGCTTTCAGTTCCTCTTAGGCCCGATGCCTGATTTCTTTTCCATTCTGGGCACCAAGGCGCATCTGGACAGAAGAGCACACTCCTTGGCTGCCTCTGGGCCCACCACACCCGGTGGAAAGGCACGGATCCTGGATATAAACCGACCAAAGCAAGACAAGGCCGTCTGCTGGAGCCGCCCTTCACCCTCCAGACACACACACTGGTTTCCTAATCCTCGGGATTTCAGGAAAAGGAGGCCCGACCCACCACGGCACTGAGAGGGAGGGAGGGAGGGAGAGAGGGAGAGAGGGAGACAGGGAGAGAGGAAGAGAGAGAGGAAGAGAGCGAGAGAGAGAGAGAGAGAGAGAGAGAGAGAGAGAGAGAGAGAGACCAGGCGGGAGGCAAGCTTCTCATTATGTAAAACACTTGGCTCATTCCTCTTTCTCTGCATCCTGCTAGCGATTTTGTATCCGGTTTGGGAATTCCAGGAACATCTGCGATTGTCTTTTGCCCAACCACACATGTGCAAGCTGTAGGGCTCAGTCATGTTCCTACCTGCGGTGCCCTGTCATTAGCCCTGAACTGTGTGTGCTTTCTCTCCTCTGCAGCAAAACATATAAAACCCTGGCCGGCGACCACACCTGCAGGACTCCACCTCCCCGCCTCCTCCCACTGAGACCAAAGGCAGAGAGACCAAGTCACCTTTCCGACAGTGAGAAATGCCAGGGCGAACAGGGCTTGTCCGAACAGTCCAACTCCTCTAACCAAACAGACAGTACATTTTTAACACAGCGCTCTCCCCTACCTCTCCCTGTTTGTGTGGCAAGGCCTGGGGAGGCCGGGTGGAAAAGGGGAGGTGCAATTAAGTTCAAGACTCTCAGAAGGGGTGTTCGCTTGCTTTGGTTCTACTTCAGCCAACACTGATGACCTCCACCCAGATCAGAAAAGAACTCTTTGGACTACGAGTCTCCAAAGTGCAAGAAACATTGACCTCAGAAGCCAGCGACCACCTCTTCTTGCCACTCTAAGCGTCAATCTGCAAAATGGTATAAAAAAGAATGCCTACTATTGCTGTCTTCTGAACTAAAATAAGCGATGCATAGAATGCATTTGAAGACTGAATGGTACACAGTCTGCAGTCAACCAGTTTGTTATGAATATTCATGATTATGATCAGTCCTCATCCTCTTTGTAAAACTCTTTCCCTCCTCCCCTTTTGCACCATGCTGCACACTCCTGGCTTCCTTCCCCAGTCCCATTGTGCCTCCCATGTACCCTGATCCCCACTGGCCTCCACCCACCTAAACACTGCAGTGTTCTCCAGGAATCCATCTCTCCTTAGTCTCCCAGCTCTCCCACTATGGACCCAGCCCATGACTCCATCTTTTGCTGGGTGTGGATACACACCCCCAGTCCCTTGGCACAAAGACTTTGGCCATCCCTGGGTCCAGCTCCACCCTTTGCTCCTACCCATCTTGCAGCACTGCTGATACTGTCCTGTAATTTCTTCATACGCTTATCTCACACATGTCTGATCAGCAAGACTCCATGCCTGCATTTATCCCCACAACCTGGTATTATGTGATGTGCAGCAGGAACCCAGTCAACACCGTTTAAATAAACAAAGCACCACCCCTGGCCTCTCCACCTCACTCCAAATCCCCATCTCTAGAGGTCAAGTAGATGTTTTCCCAAGCAAAAGACTCAGGTGATTCCAGGAACTCACCAGAACCCCTCCTGTGTTCTCCATCTCAGCTTATTCACTGCACCCAGACCTTAGCACAGGGGAGACACTCAAGAAGTGTGTGCTAAATAATTAGGGAAAGAATAACCATTTGTCTAGCTCAGGTTTACACTTCTGACGTCATCTCGGGTGCACCCTCCTTTCCCCACAAGCATTCTGACCCCATGCTGTCAGGTCTACCTTCCCAGTGGCACCTGCTTTCATCCCCGCTTTGTCTCTGCCACTGCTGAGGTCTGGACCCTTGCTGCTCCTCCAGTCCACCAGCCAGCCCTCACCGCCATCTGTCCCTCCCTAACCTGCTCTGAGAGGACCAGGTCAGGTCAATTCCTAACTCACAAGCTTCCCAAGCCTCCCACACTCACAGGCCAGCTGTAGAAACCCTGTCCCTTCTTGACCCCACCCACCATTTCAACCCCATCTCCTCCTTCACCCCCATGGTTCCAGTCCCACCCAGCTACTTACCGGTCCTGGGAAGCCCTGTCCAGATCCACCTCTGGTCTTCAGCTCAAAGCAGGCTTCCTCTACCTGAACTGGCCATCTCTTCTTGCCCACTACAGCTCAGCCTTAACAGCCGGCGAGCCTTCAGGGCCTCCTCAAAACTCCTCTCTGACAACTCTCCCTGTCTTCCCCAGACGCTCTGGCCACATTCTCACACTGAAGTCAGGGGGATCACGAACCCAGAAGACACAAGCCAGACACTCTCCTTTATGTTATGTTTGTTTGCCACCCCCCTGAAGATAGGGACCGGATCTTACACTTCTGGGCCTGGAAGAAAACATCTTCCACAGAGCAGATGCTCGTATATTACAAGTATCTATTTATACATGAGTCTATATAAGTGCGCTTCCCTTCTCCTCACCCAGTCACCACTGGAGTAAGCCTTATGCAATTTACCAGTGATCACCTGGCAAGACACAGGGCCCCCAGTTTGCTCACATCAGGTAAGACTCATACTATCTTAGGGAGCATCTAGTTTGGTGGTTTACAGTGTGCCATCTGGAGGCTTCCCCCAGGGGCTTTCAGGAAGGATAGCAAACCGAGGCATGCCTCTCAGGACCCTCCGGCCCCCTTCAGCTGCACCATTCAGACGTCCCACAGATTCCATTTTCACTTAAGATTTTGTTTACACAAAGGGATGGCTACAATTTGCTGTCCCTTCGTGTAAACAAAATCTTACGTGAAAATAGTTACACAAATAGGTGGCTACAATTTTTTTTAACTGAACTATCAATGTACTCCAACCAGTTCACCTTATACAAGAGAAGAGAGAGGACCAGAGAGGGAAGGCAATTTGGCCAAGGTCACACAGCTAGTAGGGGGCAGATCTCCCTCCAAATTGGCCAATGCACTTACACCTGCCAATAAGGCCACATCCCAGGGAGGGGCCCTGCAGCACACAGAAGAGAAGAAGTTGCACAAACCAGGGGCTCCCCCCAGTTTCCAACCATGGGTTCCATCACCTGCCTCATGTTCCTCAGTGGATCATTCAAGACCTCCTCAAAGGTAGAGGGGTCTCAAATTCAGTGGTCTTCAGGACCAGGTAGCCAACAGGAATGTAGCTTCAGGTAGCTTCAGGAACCAGGTAGCAAACAGAAATGAATGAAGCTGGCTGGACATAAGAATTAACTAGAAGGTGAGAGAAACCATGACGAACCCAAGGCACTTTGCAACTCACAAAGTCCATAGCCAAGGGAGAACCCTGACTCAGTGTCCTCAATAGGCCCACTTTTTCAATCAAAGCCGGAGATCCAAAACTTCATAGGAAATATCCACCATCTCAAAAGTGGCAGCTAACTCAAACCATTTTAGCGCCAGGTATCAGTAAAAAATAAACACACCCATACCCAGGCCTCTGGGCTGTTGGTTTGTGAACTCTACCCCTAAGGAATGTCTTTCTGGTTGAGAGATCAGTTAACAAGACAGAGATGCAAGGTCTGAGACCCTGAGGTTATGCTTGGGTCTGAAAGAAGCTTTCTAGCATAAGATGTAACTTTCTCTCTCTCTCTCTCTCTTTTTTTTTTTTTTTTTTTTTTGAGACGGAGTCTCACTCTGTCATCCTGGCATGATCTCGGCTCACTGCAACCTCCACCTCCCAGGTTCAAGTGATTCTCCTGCCTCAGCCTCCTGAGTAGCTGGGATTACAGGTGCGTGCCACCACACCCGACTAATTTTTTGTATTTTTAGTAGAGACTGTGTTTCACCTTGTTAGCCAGGATGGTCTCAATCTCCTTACCTCAGCCTCCCAAACTGCTGTGATTATAGGCGTGAGCCACGGCGCCCGGCCAATGTAACTTTTCTAAAACTGAGGTGATTTCAAACAACCTACACAAATCCAGTTCTTGTATCCATGGTGCCCAGACAGCAGCTTGGGATATAGAGTGTTCTGGGGAAAACAGGCAGCAGAAAGAAACCAGTCATGTTTTTCTAATGAAACCCTTAAAGTGCCCTCTCTTAAGTAAGTCCGGTTCTGATTTTAGAGTAATAATGACGACAATAAATTAAAGAGAGGAGTCCTAGCAGTTTCCAGTATGAAGCTGTTCTCTGATGGAACATCCTAAAATTCAGACAGACATAAGTAGGAGAAATGACCCTAGTTATCAGGGCCAGCCCATCTCCACTTCACTTTGCATCCCATCCATAAAACAAGATGATTTACAGATACAGAGGGAGGGACCTCTCGCTTCCCCTCTGCAAAATTTATTCCTCTTTAATGAGCTGCCATGCCTCTCCCTTCCTTCTAATCTCTTCCTCCCCTTGTTTGCTCACCCTCTCCTGCCTCTGCCTTCGCCTCCTCCAAGGGAGAGTCAGCGTGTCCAGGTGGCAGGATGCTAGTGGCAGAATAAAATGGTTTAGGAACAAAAGAAACAAGTGAAGTTGGCAGAAGGAGGGAAGCTATCTTCAGACTGAAGAGGTTGGACTGGCAGATGTGGGATTTCCTAGGCCCCACCTGGCTTTTATTGGGGAAAGAAACTTATTAAAGTTAACTATCCCACCTCTGGTGAAGAATCAGAATGCAGTGCACAGTGGCCAATGGGGGATGGCAGAATGGATTCCCATAAGGGAGACACAAATGATTTCTGCTCCTTGCACACAGCTTTGGGACTAATGGGGACCAGGATCTATAATCAGACACTGCTGCAATAACCCCACATGTTTACCCTTTCTTGCTCCCACCTCCCACTTGTCTTCTCCAATAAGTGATCACCCTGAGCCCTGGAGGCAAGAGGTTAGAAAGTGAGAGAAGGGCTTGAAAGTTACATGCCTGTTGATGAAGATTCCTGCCTTGGACAATGAGAAGGTCTCCTCTGGAAGAGAGTAAAAAATCCCTCAACGCAAGTAATAAAAAACACTTGTTTGATATATGAAAAGATGCTCAACATCACTAATCATCAGGGAAATGCAAATCAAAACCACAGTGCGATACCACCCTACTCCTGCAGGAATGGCCATAATAAAAAAATCAAAACATAATAGATGCTAGTGTGGATGTAGTGAACAGGGAACAATTCTACACTGCTGGTGGGAATGTAAACTAGTACAACCACGATGGAAAACAGCGTGGAGATTCCTTAAAGAACCGGAAGTAGAACTACCATTGGATCCAGCAATTCCACTCCTGGGTATCTACCCAGAGGAAAAGAAGTCATTATCCGAAAAAGATACCTGCACATGCGTGTTTATAGCAGCACAATTCACAATTGCAAAAACGTGGAAACAACCCAAATGTCCATCAATCAATGAGTGAAGAAACTTATATATATATATATATATATATATATATGATGGAATACTACTCAGCCATAAAAAGGTATGAATTAATGGCATTCACAGCAACCTGGATGGGATTGGAGACTATTATTCAAAGTGAAGTAATTCAGGAATGGAAAACCAAACATCATATGTTCTCACTCATAAGTGGGAGCTAAGCTATGAGGATACAAAGGCATAAGAATGACACAATGGACTTTGGGGACTCAGAGGAAAAGGGTAGGAAAGGAGTGAGGGATAAAAGACACAAATTGGGTGCAGTGTATACTGCTCAGGTGATGGTGCAAAAAAACTCACAAATCACCACTGAAGAACTCACTCATGTAACCAAACACCACTTGTTCCCCAATAACCTATGCAAATAAAAATTACAAAAATAAAACACTTCTTTGTCATACTTCACAAAGCCCCTTCATTGCCATGAGCCCATTTGGTCCTTTAACAACTTCTTCTAGGTCAGTACGACTTCACCTTATGAACAAAGGACTAGGGCCCAGAGAGGTTCAATGACTTGGGCCAGGTCACACAGCTCGCTAGTGACAGATCTTCTTACTCCAAGTCTAGAATTATTCCTACTTAACGATACCTCCCCAGGTTGCTTGGGGTCAGGAGACCAGGAAAGGAAAGGAGGAAAAAATATATATAAAAGAGAAAAATGCAATATCCATGGTTAAAATAAAAGATGCAAAGGTCAAATGGAATTTTTGAAAGTCCTTCTCAGACAACACTGAGAAACAGCCAAGCATGTATCCTGCTAAGTCACATTTTTCTTTTCAACAACAAGCTATTTTTTTCCCCCTCTGCATCCCAAAATTATGTTGTCTCTCTTCCCTTCAGGCCCCAAATGCCTTTTAATCTTTGCAACAACTCTACAAGGAGGAGAGGGTTGGGGCGGAAGACTGTCAGGCGTGATGGACTCCAGATCGCCCATAACTTCATCAGAGACCCTCTGCACAAACTCCCCAGCGGCCAAGTAACTCAGATGGCTCCTCTGGGACTGTTCTCTGAGTAAGACAAGGCAAAGTCAAGATTGTGCTGTGGTCTTCAGGCTCCAGACCCCCAGGTGCTCAGAAAGAAGGGTCTCTGTGGACTGGGTCTGTGTGTTGCCTCACGTAGACCCAGGACACACACCCCCACTGCCAGAAAGACACCTGTGGCCATTTGACTGAGTTTGCTGGACGTGAAATGAGGATTCCTGATGAGTATAGCCGGTGTGAGCTGTGAGAATCTCACAGTGCCCTCGAGAGCTTGTATGAAGATAGAATTGAGACCAGGTGGCCTGGCAAAAGGGCTCCACCCACCCTGAGTAAACTTCAAGGCCAACCCACACCTCAGACCTGGTAGACCAGTAGACTGGTCTCTCTCTCGCTCTCTTTTTTTTTCCCCCTCTATTTCTCCATGGAAACTTCCATGCAAATGTGCTGACTGCCTCTGACCCTACTAAGAACAACGGGAAATTCCAAGTTTTCACTTTTGCCTCTTGAAGTTGCAAGGCAACCACCTTGCAACATCAGGAAAGGCTGGTTCATTATGCCAGCCTTAGAGATACAAGTACTAGGTCCTAAACTAGACCCCAACCTGAGCTTTGCTCACATAGAGGAGAAGGCTTTGGAGAGAACGAAATGAAACCCTTACGGGGGAAGCGCACCCCCTCCCTTAAAAGATTCGAGTTGAGACATTTAGTTTGGGAGCTCTCAGTTCCCATTCTCTCTCTCCTGGGTTGCTCAACCCTCCCTCAGGTACCCCGCCTGGATCCAGGTCTGCCCACAAGACCCTGGAAGGTGTTAGCTGATAATCAAGGCAGTCATTTAACCATCTATCTGCCTAAGTGTATCCAACTCCTCCCGGGGACCTCTGCAAGCTAAGAGAAGGTTCTTTTTGAGAAAAAAAAAAATGTTGCAAATTCAAAGGAAAAATGCTCTGATGTAGGGTTTCCCCATCTTGGTACAACTGACACTCTAGAGTGGACCATTCTTTGTTGAGGGGGCTGGCCCTGTGCACTGTAGGATGGTTGGCAGGGTCCTTGGCCTCTACCCACTAGATGCCCAGAGCACCCCTCTCCCCACAAAGCTGTCACAACCAAAAATGTTTCCAGACATTGCTAAATGTCCTCTGCAGGGCATAACTGCCCCTGGTTGAGACCACTGATCTAATGGCAGAAGTTGGTACAGAGCTGAGAGCGGGAGGACCCATTTCTGAAGCCCCATCAGATAACCACCTGGGCAGCTGCCCGGCCAGGTTTGCTGCAAGACTCTGATCACAGAGCATTCTGGAGATCTCAAGGTGAGGCAGCAGAGGGAACAAAATGGCCCTTCTACCTCGGAAGCAAAGGCCAAGGCAAAGTCAGGTTTCCAGAGCTCTCAATCCTTGGCAGGGGCAGGGGAAGGGGACGTCAAAGGGAAAGCTGGACTCAAACGTTTCAGAGAAACTAAGGGCCACTTCCAAAGTCCTTGCCTTTGAAAGGAGATGGCTTGTCTCCCTGCTGTTTTGTTTTCTACTCCCTCTTTATTCGTTGTGGTTAACTCCTCCTGTCCCAAGGTGTCCGTTTGTCCCTCCTAAGGAAAAGCCTCCTAGTGTTTGTCAGTCTAAGAGGAAAGAGAAACCTGAAAAGGCCTGGGCTGCTTTGAAGTTACCTGGGCAGGTGTCTGTGCAGCCTCTGAAACTATCCAAAGTTGGAGTCCAGCTGGGACCCTGATTAAGATGCAGAGAAAACCAGAGAGGAGAGCAGTGAGGTTGTTGGGGGGCGGGGGCGGGCTGATTAATTGAGAAAAACGCAACCATGCCGTGTTTGAATAAGACTGCCCGGTGGAATGCAGAGCCCTTTTTTGTGTGCTCATTCGTTTGAAACAAAAGCGAATAGAGGGAACTACAAAGGGGTCAGGGGGAGGGGAAAGCGGCAGCCAATGGATTCCTGAGAACAGACCCTGTGTGGGGGGACGGAGGCGCTACCTTGGCAGGCACTTGTCAGGACAGTCACGGGCATTTGCGGATGAAATCTTTTCCACACAAGTCCTTAACTTCATTTTTCATTCCTATTCTACCATGAGGAGTTCATCTCCAAAATTTAATCATTTAAACTTCCTCTCTAGACCAGCATGGTCCAGGACAGAAGCCTCTGGGCAATGAACCTTAGAAACATGGCAAGTCTAAAACTGAGATGTGCTGTTAAGTGTGAAATACACGCCTGATTTTCTAGATAACACATATTTTCTCGATAATGCATATGATCTCCCTAATAATTTTTTTATATTGATTGCATGTTGCAGTAAGATTGGGGATATACTGGGGTAGAGATCAAATATATAACTGAAATTGACTTCATCTGTTTCCTTTGTCCTCCTTTCAATGTGGCTACCAGAATGTCTGAAATCACCTGCGTGGCTTGTGTTTTATTTCTGTTGGACAGCACTGCTGTAGGTGGATGATTCTGCGTAGCTGGTCTCTCCCTTCCACCCTCCCTCCTGCCCTGGATTGCAGACCCTCCTCAGATTGTCTGGATCCTTTCCATGAGTATATCAATCTTCATTCATTTGCCAAAGACAATTTGTGTGCAGAATTTTTTCTGCACACAAAGCACCACGTTGACATCTGTAGGAGACCCCCAAATGAAAATAAGACTTTTGGATAGGAGGCCAAGGCTCGGAAGAACCTGACAAGGCCCCTTAAGAAGCAAGGCTGAGAGAGCCAGCCCCAGGGCTCCCACCGACAGAGAAACAGCGAAGCCTTCTCCCAGGCCTCGGCTGCCATATTGGACTGATTCCAACTGAGCAGCCGGGGAAGGTTAGTTTTCATTTCACCTTCCACAGAGAAGTGACTTTTCTGGTTCTGCTTATCTTCCGGGTGACGCTAACCCTGCCACCTGTTGTCCTTCTATAGATCACAGCTTTTTTTTTTTTCCCTTCTGACACAAGGATTGTACGGTTTTGAGAGAAGAGCCTGTGTTTGAGGAGATGGGGTGTCAGGTCCTGGCCCCCGACCCAGCACCTTCGCTGGCCTTCAGCTTTGGTTTATGGCAGGCCCAAAAGAAGGCAATGGGAAGTGGTTAAGAAGGGCATTCTCCCAGGACTTTGGGAGGCTGAGGCAGGTGGATCACCTGAGGTCAGTAGTTTGAGACCAGCCTGACCAACATAGTGAAACCCTGTCTCTACTAAAAATACAAAATTATCTGGGCGTGATGGCGGGTGCCTGTAATCCCAGCTACTCGGGAGGCCGAGGCAGGAGAATCCCTTGAACCTGGGAGGCAGAGGTTGCAGTGAGCCAAGATCGTGCCACTGCACTCCAGACTGGGTGACAGAGTGAGACTCTGTCAAAAAAAAAAAAAAAGAAGAAGAAAAGAAAAAAAGCAGCAGCAGCAGCGCTTTCATGGGCAGGCACAGTGGTTCACGCCTGTAATCCCAACACTTCAGGAGGCCGAGGCAGGCAGATTGCTTGAGCTCAGGAGTTCGAGAACAGCCTGGGACACATAGTGAAACCCCCCTCTCTACCAGAAATACAAAAATTAGCCAGATGTGGTGGCATGTCCCCACAGTCCCAGCTACTTGGGAGGCTGAGATGGGAAGGATGGCTTGAGCCCAGGAGGCAGACTTTGCAGTGAGTTGAGATCGTGTCACTGCACTCAAGCCTGGGTGACAGAACGACACTAAGTCTCAAAAAAAAAAAAAAAAAAGAAAGAAAAAGAAAAAGAAGGGCATTCATCATCCCAGCCCACTGCATGGACTTGGAAGAGTATTTTTCATCCAAAATGTCCAAGTTAAATATCAGTGGTCAGTATGATCTAGAAGAGGGGTTCTCAATGGAGAAATTTTGACCCCCTCTCCAACGGGCATTTGGCAGCATCTGGAGACATTTTTAGCTGTCACAATGGGAAAGGTGTACGCTACTGGCATCCACTGCGCAGAGACCAGGGGTGCTGCTACACATCCCCCCACCAAAGAGAATTGTCTAGCTCAAAATGCCCATAGTGCCGAGGCTGAGAAACTCCGATCTACAATATGGAGGAGACCAGTATCCTCACAACCCCCACCACCACCAAGCCAGAGCTTGCTCTAATCTCTGGCATCAGAAGTATCCATCCTCCTTCAACACTACCTTCCAACGCACCTGGGAGTGAATCCAGGAAAACCTGAAGGATCAGGACAAGAAGAACAACTGGGAGAAGAAAAACAGTACAAACATGATTAAATCAATTAGTCCCACTAATTACCAAGTGTCTAACTTAGCACCTGGAGCAACAGCTGGGGTTGCACAGAATTGAGCAAACATCATCCCCAACTTGGGCAGGCTCTGGGCATACTGACTTGCTCCTCCCTGCCTTCTTCTGGCAAAAGACTTTGAGTGAGAAAAGACTAAGCAATAAAGTCCTAGAGCAGAGTGACCGCCCTCTGGAGGCAGGTTCAATGCCACAGCCACATCAGGCATGCCTGCCCACCCCACTGAGGACATTCCCCGAAGAGACAGTTGCACAAGGCAGTAACACCTCCTCTTCAGCTGAGGTCCTGGCTTCCCAAGCTGCTGACATCTGCAAATAACCTCCATGAAAAAGTCCAAGGAGATCTCCCACCTCCATCAGTATTGCTCACCCTATGCTTATGAAATATGCAGAGAGAATGAGATTGCCTCTTCTCCCCAGACTCTGCTTGAACTCCTTCTACTCTGTTCCTCTGGGTCTGTGTTTTCTCAATTTCTCAATTATAAAAGACCTGTTATTTCTTCTACGAGGTGCTCCCACAAAGACCCACAGCCCTGCATCTTGATGCTATGATTTCCCTCCTTGGAAGTGGCACTAAGGCTGCCACTGCAAAGTCTTACCAGAAGCCCGCTGAGCTGGTAGCCTCCCCCAGCCACTCAGTGGCTCCACACTACCACAATGCAGTAACCAGACCCTGTTGCACCATGCATCTCACAGCTGCTTCCTCCTTGTCACCACTGAAATGCAGCTGTCCACAACCATGTGGCTGCAGGTAAGGTTCCTCCAGGATTCTGCTCAGGGACCACATTTAATTTTGATTTAATACCTGCTGTTGAAGTTATTCTCCCAGGTTCCATATTTTACCTGGTTAACTGGTAGCTCCCAAAAGATATGTCCACATCCTAATTCCAAGAAGCTTTGACTATCTCCTTATGGGAAAAAGGGTCTTTGCAAATGAAATTAAGGATCTCAAGATAAGATCATCCTGGATTACCCAGGTAGGCCCTAAATCCAATAACAGGTGTCCTTTATAAAAGAGAGAGCAGAAAACAGACACACAGAGGAAAAAGCCATGGGAAGACTGATGTGATGCCACCACAAGCTAAGGAATGCCTGGGGCCTCCAGATGCTGGAAGAGGTAATGGAGGATTCTTCCTTGGAGCCTTTGGAGGGAGCACAGCCCTGCTGACAACCTGATTTTAGACTTCTGGCCTCCAGAATTCTGAGAGAATAAATTCCTGTTGTTGTTTTAAACCATGCAGTTGGTGGCAATTTGTTCCACGAGCCCCAGGAAGCTAATACGCAAATGTTCAATCCCACTCCTAGTAAATCACAAGCATTGCGCTTGTTTAGCACAAAAAACATGGAACTCTCTGCTTGAGTTACCCATTCATTCATTCATTCATTCACACTTTCGTCTGACATCTACTCTGCCCAAATGTCACCTCCCGCTGGGCTCTCCACAACAACCCCACTGAAAAGGGCCTTACTCAACCTCCCACATGTCCCTCTGCAGCCTCTTTATCTTGATTTCTTCCTTCTTATCTTTATTGTTCCTCAAATTCTATATTTGTGTACTTGGATATTATCTATCTCTCCCATTTGCATATATGCTCCTTAAGGGCAGGGGCGTGTTTGCTTATTTACTGCTAAAACTCCAGCAAGGAGAACGCCTAGCATATAGTTAGCTATTAAAAACATCTGGTTGGGGCCGGGCGTGGTGGCTTATGCCTGTAATCCCAGCACTTTGGGAGGCGGAAGTGGGCAGATCACTTGAGGTCAGGAGTTCGAGACCAGCATAGCCAACATGGTGAAACCATGTCCCTACTAAAAACACAAAAACTACCTGGGTATGGTGGTGGGTGCCTGTAATCCCAGCTACTTGGGAGGCTGAGGCAGGAGAATCACTTGAACCCGGGAGGCAGACGATGCACTGAGCTGATATCTCACCACTGCACTCCAGCCTGGGCAATAGAGCAAGACTCAGTCTCGAAAAATAAATACATAAATATCTGGTTGGATGAATGAAGTCATAGTCCATATTTTCAAAAGCAGAGATAGTCTAGAACATGCTACTATATCCTAATTCTGGAGCATTTCTGCAAATAAAAAAACTCCCTGCGTCTTCCCTTTGGGTTACCAAGGATTTTTACACATATCACACTGACCCCCTGAGAAATCTACCCTGATTTGTCTTTTGGGGAAAAAAAAAATGGGAATTTTCTCTGAAGGGAAATTCCTGTGCTCCTGGTGGATAAATAAAGCACATTGCCTGAAATGCCCCTAAATTTTTAATAAGTGTTTTAACATCGTTTATTGCATCTCCCATTGCTAGCACTTTCTTAAAGAAACACAAATTAAGAAGCACAGTAGGTGAACATTTGGGGAAGAGGATGGTTCCTCAACATGCAGAGGTCATGCTGAGGAGCAAACTGATGTTCCCCAGTGTTGGCCAAGTGGATGGTCAACACTGAGATTTGCAACATCCCTGCACCTGGGGATATTCATAACGTTGACATCACAAACAAGACCTCTTCTTTAGGGACTCCAGACCAAAGAAACCTCCGTGTAAAGGAATGACATTCCTTGGTTGATGGGTAGCTCAGCCCAGGTAAGCTCAACAGGACCCCCAATAACTGGCCATAGAGCGTGCTCTGGTCTTTCCAGAAGGTACAAATGGGGCCCTCCCTCTTCACTCTTTCCTAAGATTTAGATCTGCTAGTAACATCATGGAACTTTTTGAGGTTGGGATAATAAGTAAACAGAAGTCTTTTAAGATTTTGATGCAGGGGACATTAACAAGAGACAGAATTTGGAGTAGCAGGAGAATTGGAAAATGTTAAAGAAACTTTGTCCTTCCAAAGAAAGCCAAAAATATTATTTGCACTTCAGTCTGCATTTGTCTGGAATGCTTACAAAACTAATTAATATGGTGGCTTCTTTTTTTTGAGCTTCCAGTTAAAAATTGCAGACTCACCATTTTGTTTTCCTGGCCCGGGGACAACATCTGAAAAAAAGCTCTTCCCTCCAGAGATAGAGAAAAGAACAAAATGAGTCCCTCTCTGCTAGGGAAGAGGAAAGGATACCTCTAAGTGGAGCACATTTTAACATCTTCTGCTTTAGGCTGAAACGGTACCACACACCGAAATCCACCATCTCTCATCACATTTCCCATGGAGAACTCAGCCAATAAAGGAAGTGACATCTCGGGTGTTGGTCTGACAGCCATCCCAATTATAAAAGCCATTTCCATTATAAAAGACCTGTTATTTGTTCTGCGAGGTACCTTTTGCCCCAGCTGTACACAAAGGGCAGCAATGGCATAAAATGATGACGCTGGAGTAGTGACAGCCGGAATGTCGCCGTGACAGTCAGAAAAGGTTAAGATGACCAACTAGCATCCCTCCCTGGGCAGGCAGATGAAAAAGAAAAAACTCAGTAAAAACAAAAGTTGGATCATGTGTTTCTTAACTCTTCACCATTCCAAACAGAGATAGTGTGCCTCCCTTGCTAATAACAAGAGGAAGAGCAGTAGCAACAGTCATAAAAGGCTTCCATGAGAGGGGCATCCGCCCTGGACACTCCACAGGCGTCCTTTTACCTCCCCATTCACCAGCGCCAGCTTCAGGAGGGGGCATCATGGTCCCGGTTCTAGAGATGAGGACTTCGAGGCTCAGATGAATGGAACAGCCATTTGCAATGAAATTATTGTTTGGTACTGCTGGGTGCTGTATTCGTTTGTTCTCACATTGCCAGAAAGAAATATCTGAGACTAGGTAATTTATAAAGGGGTTTAGGCCGGGTGCAGTGGTTTACACCTGTAATCTTAACACTTTGGGAGGTGGAGATGGGTGGACCACTTGAGGTCGGGAGTTTGAGACCAGCCTGGCCAACATGGTGAAACCCCATCTCTACTAAAAATACAAAAATTAGCTGGGCATGTTGGCACACACCTGTAGCCCAGCTACTCAGGAAGCTGAGGCAGGAGAATCGCTTGAACCCAGGAGGCAGAGGTTGCAGTGAGCCGAGATCGCATCACTGCCCTCCAGCTTGGGCAACAGAATGGGACTCTATCTGGAAAAGGAGAAGAAAAAAGAAAAGAAAAGAAGGAAGGAAAGAAAGAAAGAGAGAGAAGAAGAAAAGAGGTTTAATTGGCTCACAGTTTCACAGGCTGTACAGGAAGCCTGAGGCTGGCATCTGCTCAGCTTCTGGAGAGGCCTCAGGAAACTTATGATCATGGCAGAAGGCAAAGGGGAAGGAGGCCTGTCTTACTTACATGGCCCGAGCCGATGGAAGAAAGAGAGAGGAAGGGGCAGGTGCTACACACTTTTAAACAACCAGATCTTGTGGGAACTCTATCACAAGAACAGCACTAGGAGAATGGTGTTAAGCCATAAGAAACCACCCCATGATCCAATCATCTCCCACCAGGCCCCCTCTCCAGAATTGGGGATTACATTTCAACATGAGATTTGGGTGGGGACACGGATCCAAACCCTATCAGGTGTCAACTTTGACAACCCAAGATTCTTCAAATATTTATCCTCCCCAGTTATCCTGAAGATGAAGGCATTCATTCGCAAACACTTTTACCTCACAACCTCTTCTGAGGATACCACTCATTACCCAATTTTTCCCTATACCTCTCAGCATTGCCAGATCCCATCCCCAGCAACGCCTATCCCCTGGGAAATAATTAATGCAGCCAAAGTTTTGGAACCCAAGGTTCTCCAAATCCTACACTTTGGCATGAAAAATGGTCAATGTTTCTAAGCACCCTAGGGGTATTTCTCTTGCTATCATGATGATACAACCAGAATGTAGGCAGGACCACCAGTCACACCCATCCAGGAGCCTACCTTGGTGACACACAATTTAGCACCCCTATTTTCATTCCTGGTCAGTTTGTCCAAATACGAAGCCAGGATCAGCAAAGTTTTTCTGTGAAAACCCAGAGAGTAAGTGTATTTGGTCTGGTCAGCCACATGATCTCAGTTGAAACTACTCAACTTTGCTGCCGTAACTCAAAAGTAGCCACAGAGAGTATGCAAATGAATGTAAGTGGCTGTGTTCTAATAAAAGTTTATTTACAAAAGGTGGCAGGCTGGATTTAGTTCATGAGTTGTAGTTTGCCAACCCCTGTATTAGACTGTAAGCTCTCTGAGGTGAGGGACTCCGTCTTTCGGTTCTCTGAATCTTTTTCAGACTTTGTCCAGAGTCCTGCTTAGACAAGGGACTTTGCAAATGTCTGCTGCCTGCAAGGAAGTTCCCTGGGGATCCATATGGGAAGAGAGAGTAGTGGGAAGGACAGAGGCTTTAGAATCACATACACCTGGATCCAAATCCCAGCTCTGCCACACATTAGCCATACACTGTGGTATCATTGTCCTGAACTTGAGTTGTAAAATGAGAAGAGCACTATCTACCCCATAGAATTGTGAGATTCAAATTAGATTAAATGTTGTTAACTTAAAAATAAAACACACAAGGAGGGCTGAGAAAGTAGGCGCAAGGTTAACATATGACTGGGGAAATTTTGGATAACCTTTTTGAAGTCTGTCCATCTATCTATTTGGGGTGTCATCTATCTGTATCAAGGACTATTGAAATACACATGGCCGGGCGCAGTGGCTCACGCCTGTAATCCCAGCACTTTGGGAGGCAGAGGCTGGCAGATCATGAGATCAGGAGATCGAGACAATCCTGGCTAACACAGTGAAACCCTGTCTCTACTAAAAATACAAAAAATTAGCCGGGCGTGGTGGTGGGTGCCTGTAGTCCCAGCTACTCGGGAGGGTGAGGCAGGAGAATGGTGTGAACCCGGGAGATGGAGCTTGCAGTGAGCAGAGAGCGTGCCACTGCACTTCAGCCTGGGTGACAGAGCAAGGCTCCATCTCAAAAAAAAAAAAGAAAGAAACATACATATTTCTCCTTACAAAAATTTATTTCAACAAAATAATCACGGATATATGCATAGGTTTTGTCACAAGGATGGCCATTGCAGCAACGTTTTTAATTTTTGCTACTTTCAACAATCTAAATGTCCAACCACAGGGGATTAGTTAAATTAATTAAAGTACACCATGCAATAGAATACCAGGCAATTGAAAATGCTTTAGGACAGCAGTTCTCTATGCACGGTCCCTGGACCCTGAGAGTTTCCTGTACCCTCTTCTGGCAGGGAGGGCTGTCTACAAGATAAACACTACTTTCATAATAATATCAAGATGCTGAGGTCAGGAGTTCAAGACCAGCCTGACCAACATGGCAAAACCCCGTCTCTACTAAAAATACCAAATTAGCCGGGTATGGTGGCACATGCCTGTAATCCCAGCTACTCAGGAGGCTGAGGCAAGAGAATCACTTGAACCCAGGAGGCGGAGGTTGCAGTGAGCCAAAATCGCGCATTGCACTCCAGCCTGGGCAACAAGAGCGAAACTCCATCCCCCCACCACCAAAAAAAGAAAAAAAAGATGCTATTGCCTTTTTCACGGAGTACATCTGCACCAATGGTGCAAAAGAAATGGCAGGTATAATTATCAACACTTTAGCATGAATAAAGGCAGTGGTGCCAAACTGCTACCACACACTCACAATAAATATATATTTATGCAAATTTCACCTAAGAACATCCTTGGTGATGCAATAAAAATGGTCAATTTAATAAATCTTGACCCTTGAGTATGTCTCTTATTTCAATACTCTGTATGACAAAATGGGATGTGTGCATAAAACGTTCCTGGCACATAGTGGAATATGATGTTTGTCTCAAGAGAAAGCACTTAGGGGAGTATTAAGCTGCCAGCAAAACCAGCTGCATTTTTCACTGAACACCATTTTTACTTGAAAGAACTGACAGACAAATTCTGGGTATTCACACTTGGGTATCTGGCAGACATTTTCTCGAGAATGAATTAAGAAAGCCTGCCATTTCAAGGGAAATAATAACGGTGAAGGATGATACAATTTGAGCTTCAATAAAGAATTATAATTTTAAAAAATTTGTCTTCATCACCAGAAACTTGACAGATTCCCAGTTCTGACAGACCCCTCTAATATCGAGGGTGAGGTTAAAGAATGTGATTCTTTGACACTGTAAAATGAAATGTATTTATATTTGGAAGATCTGTATAACTTAATTGAATCAACATTTTCCAAATGACTAATAAATGATGTTTCAAAATCTGGCATGGGTAAAAGATCCATTCAAAGTGCAAGGCTGAATAAATATTAATGTAACAGAATAAGAAAGTTCATTAAAATGGTTTTTTAAGTTTACATTGCAACCACCTTTAAAAAGACTACCATTTGTCAAATTTTTGTGAAATATCAAAAAAATGCATAATTATCTGAAAAGGCTATGAATATACTTCTCTTTCTTCCAAATACATGTCTGATTGAGGCTGGATTTTCTTCATATACTTTACAACAACATATGTCCTTATAGATAGAATGCAGACGCAGATTTCAGAATCCAGCTATTTTTTCTTAAGCCAGACAGTATAGAATTCAGCAAGAATATCAAAAATCTTACTCTTCTCACTAATTTTTGTTTTGGAAAATATAGCTATTTATCCTAAAAATATGATGTTAACATGCAATTGATTTATCATTATTTTAAAATAAACATTTTTTCTTAATTTTTCAATTTGAATTTCTAATATAGTAAAAATCTGTAGTTCTGACCAACATAAAAAAAAAGCTCTTTGGGGCTCTCACTAATTAAAAAATGCAAATGAGTCCTGAGACCAAATGTTTCAGAATTGCCATTGTAGAAGAATACTTAACAACTAGAGGAAATACCTACAGGACACTGTTAAGCAGGGGAAAGTCAGACTGTAAAAGACTCTGGCAAATACAGGTGATTTTACTTCATGTTTTGGGGTGGAGGGGGTTCCTCTGTTTCTAATTTTCTAGAATACACAATGCATAGGTGAATAGTAAAGAAATGCTTTCAAAATTATTTCAGGTCTTGCCCCACTTAGACTCTCTCAGGAAGTCTGTAGACAGTGCCTAACACATAGTAGGTGCTTATTAGCTCTGTCAGGTGACCTAAAATAGTTTTTTACACACAGGCAATGACTTAATTGGCTTAGCATTAGTGTCGTCTCCCTGTCATGGTGGAGGGATGTTTGTTTGCTTAACAAAAAGCCTCATACTTTAAAATACACATGCATATATATTTCTGAGCATAAAATATATATATCTTAAAGTATGTAATATATATATATATCACCTACACAAATATAGCATTTAATCAACGCTTATATTGAATATTGTTTTCCACCACGCAAAGAACAACATTTACAGTACACCTTAGGCTTCAATGTAGAATAACCTGATTCCTAAAATAGAATCTATCTTCTTCTGGGAAGTGGAGAAGCTACTAAATTCTCAAACAACAACAAAGTACGATGATTTCAATGAAAACATTTATATTTCAAGCCACGGGAGATGCTGGGAAAGCCATAAAACTCAACCCAGGTTGGAGGTGAGGAGTCCTAACATCGAAGAGAAGGTTGAGAACGGAAGCTTGAATTTGTTTACTTTCTGTGAACAGGAAAAATAATCATTAATAGCAATGCTCCCATATCATTAGAAGATGCTAAGAAAAGAATAATTTAAAATAAAAAAAACTGCCTGGTCTTTGGTCACCTTGTTCGTGCTGGGTGGCCTTGAGTAAGTAACCAACTCTGAGATTTCTGTTTCTGCAGCCATAAAAATAAGCTAATGAGCATTTCCAGGGGGCCAACGAGCGCCAGAATGCTAAAGACCAAGGTGGTTGGTTCGGAAGAATTTCTGGAATGGGCATCCTGGCTTTCAGAAGCTCCAGAGACCTCCAGCCTGGCACTCAGGAGGAATGATTCTGAATCTCTGCTCCCTCCTGCATGGAGAACCTCTGGGAGGCCCGTTTTGAAAACCATTCTTGTTGACATGCAGAGCAGCCAGTTCTGTTTCCCCCGGCCCTGGGGCCCAGCATCACAGCCCCGAGGGTATTTCCTGGTCAGACCCAAGGCATACACAAGACCCCTTCTGAGGTTTTCCATGCCACCTCTCCGGGCGGCTCTGGCAGGTCGACATTGCTCCCTTAGGCTGCATAATTAGCAGGCTTCCAGTCGCCATGTGGTTGTGGCTGCCCGCTCCAAACACAGCCCTGCAGCCCCCTCCTCACCGGCGCCACCTCCACCGCCAGTCCACACACGTCCCCACCCTTTCTTCCCCCAGCCGCACCTCACCAACTGTGGGTCCCCACACGGCAGCTCCAGGGCTGCTGCCACCCCTCACATTGACACGTTTCCTAATCCTCTGGCAAACGCAGAGCAAGTCCACAGAACCCTGCTGTCACCACCTCTGAGCCAAACTTAGTCTCAACTCATTTAGAGACTTTGCAAGCTATGGTGGGAAAAAGGAAAATGCAGAGAGCTCAGACTAATCTGTGTCTATCATCTAGATCCTGTCCTCTTCATCCCACGCCATTCTCGCTGCCCCTCCAACAATCACAAATCCCACTATTAGAAGGTAAAGTTTTAAGAGGTCATTTCGTCTATCCCTCTGTCTTTGGGTAGGGCTGTCCTCAAAATACACATGAAAAATGCTCTGTCTATGCCTACAGGGCTGATGCCACAGCCTCCTCCTTTGTATAGGTGCATGGGCAGTTAACCTACAGGTGAATGCACAGTCAAGTTCACACCTACGCCTTCGACAAGCAACATTAAACATACAACCAAACGCCATCCGTACCTGTCTCCGTGCTAACTGGGGACACTCCCCTAGACCACACTGACAGCCTCCTCCTCCCCACCCACACCATCACAATGTCTTCTTCAAGTCAGCATGGAAAGCGCAGGAGAGTACACGACTTGATGAGTTTTCCATTTTAAAGAATAGGGACGAGCAAAGCACTCCCTCTCCTGCGTTCGAAAGTTTACTTGCAGCTTCAGCAGGCAAAGGGCTTTTTTTAATATAATAAAAAAAAGTTATATGACTTTAATTAAATGCACTTATTAAAAGGGTGAAATATTTGGAGAGGCTGTTTTTGTGCTGGAGGCACATTTTCCAGCGTGCTGTAGAGCGTCTGCATCCGCCCGCTCTAGGCAATTTTTAATGCACAAATAAATCCGCACCTGACGTGCTGACAGATTATTATGCAGTGTGGCAGCCAACAAAAGTAAACACGGGGCAAGTTTTAACCTCTTGCAGTCACAGAGCTTTCCCTGCTGGGCTCAGCTCAGGTGTACAGGACTGCTGGCAAAGCCTTTTCTTCCAGTTAGGCATCTTCCTGTCCAGGAGCCCGGCCTTGGAAACAGGAGGCTGTCATCCTGTCTGGAGTGTGGCATAAGCCACAGGACAGGAGATGAAGGGAGGGGACAGAGAGGAACAGCAGCACCACATCACATTCCCCAAGCACCCTGCCTTCCATCCTGTTTATACTGTGGCCATAAGATCCACAGGCTTCTGCCCTCCGTCGATCCTTCCAGCCGGCAGAGCTGGCTGTGCAGATGTAATGCCCGGCCAGGTGCTTCTCCCAGCTCTGCCCAACGTGAAAGAGTCAGGACAGTTACTAGAGAGCTAGAGGGTAATCGGGCAACTTCCAAACTTTGGACTTTAAGTTATGGACATGTAAATTAGCATACGGTCAAGGCATTTCCTGAAACCAAATTACAGAACTGCTCATCTTCTGTTGCTCTGGTTAGATAGGGCTTGCAAAGCGACACGCCTGGAAAGGCACACGTTGCAATGGTCAGAGGCTTTGGTTTTACTTGCCTGGCCTCTGTGACATAGCTCAGTGGGTTCATTTATTTTGCATATCATGCTTTAGCTCCATGGCTACTAGATTTTTTAAAACCTAGGTTTCCTCATCTGTCTAATATGCCTTCGGCTGGGGGAAGGAGAGTCTTGGGATGGATGCGTGCTCTCCCAGTCTGTGGGGGTTGACATTCACTGATCCATTACTCTATTACCCTGTCGCTAAGATCAGACAGTTGTACTCTGCATCTGTGAATAATAACAGCTACTGTTATTCTAATTTATTTGGTGTGTACTACAATCCATACCTGATGCTTTAATACATGCTCTCATTTTATCTTCAAACTCTCCAAGGTCCAGATCATTAATCCGTTTATTATCACCTCTAATTTGAATATGCACCACGTTGCCCAGTGTTCACAGTTATCCAAGCTTCATCATGTTCATTCTCTCAACAATCTTATGACACTCAGTTTACAAATGAGGAAAAGGATGCTTAGAATGTGTTAGTTTGCCCAAGGAATCCATTACATGAGCCAAAATAAAAGCACAAATACAAAAAAACAACCACATCAAACTTTAACTCACTAGAACATAGATATTGCAAATATAGAGCAGATTAATTAGGACCACTGAAGAAATATCCTTGTTTTTTCCCCTATAAATAAGATTGGGGACCCATATATTTATTTTTAAAACAAGAGGAAAAGTTTTGGCACAATGAAATGTGATCAAATAAACAGAAAATTCCTGCAGTGGGTAGAAGGCTGAGGGAGGTGACCTTCAAGAACCCTGCCAACACATCTCTTTGGTGAACTGACTGCTTTGACACTAGAATCCACCCCCTGCCCCAAGAATTTGGGGGAGAAGCTTTGGCACGAGCTTTACATTAGCAGCATCTCCATTCACATTCTATTTCCTCATGACACTCGGATTGAATGTCCTCTTTCATACTGGCTGAGAATTTTGGGGCTGCAGCAAGGAAAGAAGAGAATTTAGCCTATAGATTCTCTTTGTTTGCATACTTTCCCTCTGGTCTAGGAAAGACCAGCAAAATTCTGATCATCACACCGAATGCTTCTCCCACCAGCACCCAGGAGAACCAGTTAGCCATTACCAGGTAGATCATGTCTCTTGCACACATTTGTCAGCCTCCTGAGTTTGGGAAATGTCCCACCTCATGAAACAGATGCTGACACCTGCTACTAAGGCTGACAATGCCAGGCCCTTCTATTCCCAGCATCCCTTGCATCTAAGGCAAGAACACCAGGCTTAGGTTTCCCTAGTCAGTCACAACTATACCCAATTTTGAGCTGGAATCAGCAGAAGCCCTGAAAGATCCACTCTGGTGAGGGTTGGGGTAACAACAGAAAGTATTTGAGTACTTTCTAATTTGAGGCTATTACAAAAAGTGCTACTATGAACATTCTAGCTCATAGAACACTAGTGGCAGGAGCTACGGTATACAGGAATTCTGGCAAAGCAGTGGTGTCTCTCTAAGCAATGGCCTGCTTAGAGAGAGGGTGATTCCAGTGAAGCCTCCTACACCCAGTGTCAGTGGTGTAGGCTAAGATGGGTGTGCCCAGCGGTAGGAATGATATCATCATCAGATCAGCTTTTCTGTGCTTGAGACATCTTCTTGGCAGCAGAACCTCCAAACCTGGCTTCCTTACCCTCATGGAGATGCTGAGCTACACAATCTGCATTTTTTTTTAAGAGATGGTGGGGGGTGTCTCACTATGTTGACCAGGCTAGTCTTGAACTCCTGGCCTCAAGCAATCTTCCCATCTCAGCCTCCCAAAGTGCTGGGATTACAGGTGTGAGCCACCACGCCTAGCCACAATCTGCTTCTAATAAACCCTTCTTTGTCTTAAATTAGCCAAAGATGATTTCTGTTGCTTGCAAACAAGAACAGTGATGGATATAGGGTCCTGTACAAAAACCCTGGCACCAGTGTTTGGAAGTTATACAGCACTATGTCTGTTCAGTTGGTTTTTGTGTTGTTTTGCTTTTATCAATTTTAACTTTTTATGGCAATAACATATACAATAGAAAAATGCACATTTCATGAGAGTACAGGTCATCAAATTTTCATGAAATAGACACAACCGGCCGGGCGTAGTGGCTCATGCCTGTAATCCCAGCACTTTGGGAGGCTGAGGTGGGCGGATCACAAGGTCAGGAGATCGAGACCATCCTGGCTAACACGGTGAAACCCCGTCTTTACTAAATAAACAAAAAATTTAGCCAGACGTGGTGGCGGATGCCTGTAGTCCCAGCTACTCAGGAGGCTGAGGCAGAAGAATGGCGTAAACCCAGGAGGCGGAGCTTGCAGTGAGTCGAGATCGCACTACTGCACTCCAGCCTGGGTGACAGAGTGAAACTCTATCTCAAAAAAAAAAAAAAAAAAGACACAACCATGTAACAGGTACTTACATCAAGAAACATATCATTACCAATCCACTCAGAAGTCTACCTCCTGCTCACTTTGTCTTTACCACCAAACAAGGACAATCACTCTCCCACCTTCTGACACCACAGATTAACTTTACCTATTTTTTGAACTTTACGTAAATATAGTAATACAGTGCATAGTCTTTATACAGTCTAGGTGTGATCTTTGTTTTCTGTTTATCTGTCACTCAACATTATGCTTGAGGGATTCCTCTATACTGTTGTGTGTAGCTATAGCTATTTATTTTCATTGCTGTATAATATTCTGTTAAAGGAATATACCACAGTTCATTTATCCATTCTACTGTTGGTAGTCATTTGGGTACTCTCTAATTCGGAGCTACTACAAAAAAATGCTGCTATAAACATTCTAGTACATATCTTTTGGTGAAATATGAACACATTTTTGTTGGGTATATATCAATGCTCATAAAGTATGAATATATTCAACTTTAGCAGAGACTGCCACATATATTAGCACGATTTTCTTCTTTAAGACAGGGTCTCACTCTGCCACCCAGGCTGGAATGCAGTGGCACCATTATGACTCACTGTAGCCTTGACCTCGCGAGCTCAGGCTGTCATCCCACCTCAGCCTGCTGAGTAGCCAGGACTACAGGTGCACATCACCACACCTAGCTTTTTTTTTTTTTTTTTTTTTTTTTTGGTAGAGACAGGATCTCACTATGTTGCCCTGGCTAGTCTCTAACTCCTGCACTCAACTGATCCTCCCACCTTGGCCTCCCAAAGTGCTGGGATTACAGGCATGAGCCCCAGCAACCGACAACAAGAATTTTTAATTGAACTCTCAAAACAATTTTTACCCCAAAGGCATGACACTGGGAAAGAATAAGAAGTGTAAGGAGACAGATGTAGGTAAAACTTCATATGGAGGCATTTCCCCACTTTACTGCAGAGGTATTAAGATGTATAAAGACCCTGGTGTTTGGCATTTTGCCACTCGGCTTGACCTGGGTTAAATAACTGCTGACAGGTCATTGTGAAAGTCAAGGGCACAGCTGGGACAAGGCATTTGAACTCTTGGCCTTCTGATCCAGCAGCAGAGAATCACACATTTTTGCCAGCACCACTGGCCCCAGGGAACCAGCAGCCAACACTAGCGTCTCACCCAGTATCACCGCTTTCTCCAGCATCTGAGAGGGGATGACTTGCATTTGGAGCCCTATCATAGGCCTTAATGCCTCCAGAATCAGCAGTCACTTAAATTAGGCCAAGAGGGCCAGGTGTGGAGGGGATGAGGTGGGGATTGGTGGAGATTTGAATAAATTGAGAGCGAATGTCCAGTCTTAAGGAGACATTTATTACTCAGGTTGTTGATTTTTGCCATACAGGATAAAAGAGGCCATTATTGCCAGATTTTCTGGCTTTTCAAGGGAGGCTAGAAAAAAAAAATTTTTTAATAAGATATTGCAATTTGTGTTGTTGGCAACTAATTTTAAGAAGTTAAACATGGACTACTGTTAGCCAGGTGAAACACATCGATGGATCAGATCCGGCCCAGGAACCACCAGTTGACCATCTCCAATTTGGAAGGACTCAGCATTTCAGGCTCAAAGGAGAGAGAGGTCTTCTGACTGCACAGAGCACACATGAAAGAAAGCAACTGAACACCAACTCTGGAGAGCACAGATGCTTGGAATGTATTCCAAATCCCCTCTCTCTCTTACATGGAGAAACTCCCTCTATAACTATGACCTGTTTTGGTACCTCGATGTCATTATCATTAAATAAAGCGCTCTTCGGATCATGAACACCTCAGACAAGATGCCTCACACTTGAAGAAAACTGAGTCTTGTTTTTGTTTTTCCTTTGCATCTGGCCATTATGTGTCCTATAATGACTGCAGGTCACTGGCTCTGCCCCCAGCCCTCATTTCTCAATGCAGAATCCATTTGAGTTGACGACACCTGGAGTGGTTAAGCAGCACTTGAAGAACGATTTACCTACCAAGAAGTCATCAATGAGAAGACACTCTCTTTAGCAAATCAGACCTTGTTTCCAATCAGCCCAATCTCCATGCTTGAGTTTTCAACATTTTACTCAGCGAAGCTGGCTGCAATCACATGAATGTCAATGGGCTACTTAATTCTTCCTTTCTACTTCTTCCCCAACCCATAATCACAAATACCATTTCTCTGCCTCTGCCCTCCTTCCCTCTACCTGACTGCCCTCAGAATACCACACACGCATACACACTCCACTTACACATGCGCACACACACACGTCCATTAATCAATTTCAGGAGCGAATCAGTGAGAACAATCTAGCGACAAACATATATGGGAATAGGTTTGCATTTACTTCCACTGGTCCTCACCACCCACTTTCTAGTTCCTAGTTAAGTATCAGGCATGTAGTGGGTGTTTGATAAATATCTCTCCAATGTCCTGTAGTTCCTCAGACAAATTTGCAAGACCTCATGTGTGCTATTAGAATCAAACAGCTGTTTCGGAGAGACATGAGTGCTTACCAAGGATGTAGAATTTCACCACGCCCTGCAGACAGGCTGAGACAGGTGTTCACCAAACAAGGAAACAGGGACGCAAAAAGATGCTGAAGCCATCTGGGCAAAGGGCAGTTTGGAGAGGCAAGAGGAAAATCCTGTTGCAAAATCCCAAGCCTCTAAAACCCTGGTGTGCCTACCTCCACAGTGGCTATATCTCATCCAGTGATCATGACAATTATTCAATAAATTACTATGTGTTCAATAAGCATTAGCTACATACCAGACACTTGACGTCACGAACAAATGTAATTCTTGCAGCAACTCTATAAGGCTCACTGAGGAATCTTAGGATAAAGAGCTTGCCCAAGGAGCTTATCAAGTTAATCTCAGAGGTTCCCAAGGGGGAACTTGGAGGAATAAGGTGAGGGAACATTTGGGGTTGTCATAACACACAGGTGACTGCTGAAATTTAGTAGGCAGGGGGCAGGGAAGCTGGAGATCTACATCATTCAGGTCTTTTCCCACCCAAATGCCATCAGCAGCCCAGTTGAAAAACACTGGTTTTTAAGCAAGGGCAGAGCCAGGATCTGCACCTGCCTACAAGCAAGTCTGCCTCAACAGCCCCTGTCCTTCCTTACCATTCCATTCTGAGGCTTCAAAGCCATTTTAATGTCACATAAGCTACTTCCTGGTAGAACAACTAACTGCCCTTTCAGTAACATCTAGGAAACTTCAGAATGTAGAGAACAGATCCAGATCTAGAACAAAAATCTGTTCTCTCCCCAATAGAGCAAAATATATATAGGTAGATTTTGTGTTTGTTTGCTTGTTTTAGACAGAGTCTCACTGTGTCATCAGGCTGGAGTGCAGTGGCACGATCTCAGCTCACTGCAACCTCTGCCTCCCTGGTTCAAGCGATTACTCCTGCCTCAGCCTCCCGAGTAGCTGGGACTACAGGCACGCACCACCATGCCCAGCTAATTTTTGTATTTTTAGTAGAGACAGGGTTTCACCATATTGGCCAGGATGGTCTCGATCACTTGACCTCATGATCCGCCCACCTTGGCCTCCCAAAGTGCTGGGATTACAGGTGTAAGCCACCATGCCCAGCCTTGCAAAATATATTTAAGATATATCTTCCATATATAAAGCAAAGCGCTAAACTCAGTGTTGTGAGAAAGAGCTTCTTTCTTTTTCAAGACAGAGGCATTGCTTCAAAGGCTGCAATTTCATACAAGAAAAAGGAAAGGAAAAGAATAATGCAGACTGTGAGTAGCACCAAATGCCTAGAAAGATCATACAAGTGGCCGGGCATGGTGGCTTAGGCCTGTAATCCCAGCACTTTGGGAAGCCGAGGCAGGCAGATCACCTGAGGTCAGGAGTTGGAGACCAGCCTGGCCAACATGGTGAAACCCCATCTCTACTAAAAAAGGCATGGTGGACTGTGCCTGTAGTCCCAGCTAGTAGGGAGGCTGAGGCAGGAGAATCACTTGAACCCAAGGAGGTGGAGGTTGCAGCAAGCCAAGATCACACCACTGCTCTCCTGCCTGGGCGACAGAGCGAGACTCTGTCTCAAAAAAAAAAAAAAGATCGTACATGTTCAAAGATTTTAGCACCATGATGCAAGTGTTCAGAGCTGGCTTCATACAGAAGGGAGGACTTCAACTAAGTTTCAAAAGCTGGAACTGATTCCCATCAGCAGGAAAGGAGGGAAAGGGAGACAATAAAATCAGGTGTGCAGAGCTAAGAAATCAGCTTGTCAAGCTCGAGGGGCACCGAGGGCAGCAACCTGGATAAAACACAGAGTCCATTTCATAGCAGACAGGGGTAAACCTCAAAAGGTATTTGCACGGGATTGAGGAGGGATTTCATCTCTAGCCAAGGATTCTGATCTATCTTGTAGGTAGTAGGAATCCCTCATGGGTTGAGTGTAGGAGGGATGAAAGTGGTGTTTTCAGGAATGAACAGACTGCATAAGAGTGGGTGGGGGTGAGTGGTCAGTTAGAAGTTCTCTCAATAAATCCAGCATGAGTAAGAGTCTCCATGAGGTAGGAGCAACGGAAACAGCCACTGAACCCTGCCAATTCCTTCTCAATACCCGTTTTTGTGTTCGATTGGATAGGAACCATTTTGGGGGCCTGAGAAAAGCAGAAGGGTTGAACCTTACTTCATAATGTAGAGGTTGATAACCAGAAGAATGACGGCCCTACTGCTGATAAAATATTGAGGACAGGGAGTTTAACCAAAAACCTTCAGGAAGAAATGGCCAGGAAACAGTAACTGCTAATGGGAAATCAGTGCTGTGGTCTGCAGACAACCTGGACATTCTCAGACACAAAATGAGACCTCTCCCATCAGCCAGGTTTCAGGAGATGCAGCAGCGGCAACTTCATATGGTAATCTGCTATGTTGGTGGCTCCCAATGAAACTCGCCTGCTGAGATCCATGCCTTCATTTAATCACCTACCCTTGAATTTAGGCTGGCCCTGTGACGTGCTTCAGTCAACAGAATGCTGAAAGTGATGCTGTATCAGTTCTAGGCCTAAGCCTTCTGCCGTGTATTAGTCTGTTCTCATGCTGCTAATAAAGACACACCTGTGATTGGGTAATTTGTAATGGAAAGAGGTTTAATGGACTCACAGTTCCACATCACTGGGGAGGCCTCACAATGATAGCAGAAGACAAAGGAAGAGCAAAGGGACGTCTTATATGGCGGCAAGCAAGAGAATGAAAACCAAGTGAAAGAGGTTTTCCCTTATAAAACCATCAGATCTCGTGAGACTTATTCGTTACCACGAGAACAGTATGGAGGAAACCGCCCCTATGATTCAATGATCTCCCACTGGGTCCCTCCCACAACATGTGGGAACTATGGGAGCCACAATTCCAAATGAGATTTGGGTGGGGACACAGCCAAGCCATATCAAGTCTGTCTAGCAACTATCTAAGAAGTCAAGCTAGGCCAGGCACGGTGGCTCTCGCCTGTAATCCCAGCACTTTGGGAGGCCAAGGCGGGCAGATCACGAGGTCAGGAGATTGAGACCATCCTGGCTAACACGGTGAAACCCCATCTCTACTAAAAACACAAAAAATTAGCCGGGTGTGGTGGCAGGCGCCTGTAGTCCCAGCTACTCGGGAGGCTGAGGCAGGAGAATGGCATGAACCTGGGAGGCAGAGCTTGCACTGAGCCGAGAGCGCGCCACTGCACTCCAGCTTGGGCGACAGAGTGAGACTCTGTCTCAAAAAAAAAAAAAAAAAAAAAAAGTCAAGCTATCCTGTGGGATAGCTTGAGAGACCACGTGGAGAAAGAGAAGCCCTTAAATGATATGAAAAAAGAGAGAAAGGCCTAGTGTCCTAGTGGCCCAGCGGAGCCCAGTTCCCCAACCAATTCTCCAGCAGAATGAAGCCTTATGAGTAACCACTGACCAGATTAGCAGAATAACCACCCAGCCAGGCCTAGCCCAAACCCCAGAATCACGGACAAATACAACAGTTGCTGTTTTAAGCCACCATGTTTTGGGATGCTTTGTTACTCAGTAACAGACAACTGATACACTTCCACGAGGCCATGGGTTGTGCTGGAGTGCCCTGGTGGTCCACGCCAACAATCAGATCATGCAAAGTTCTGTGCACAGGCAAATATATGTCTATCCTTGGTGATGGGTAGTGTGAACATAAAGAGAAGCCATACAGAGCCACTGCCATCTGCAAGTGCTCCCTCAAGCTGCTGGTGCTCAATCTTGGCACATAGTTGGCACCTAAATAAACATTTGTAAAATGGATGCAGAGCAATCAATCTGATTTTAATGGACTCTAGAGAAGCGTATCCAAAGCTTACTTATTCCTGCAAATCTTCCCAGAAACTTGTAACCTTCAATGTCAGGAAATGTTCTCATAAATCTGACCATACTCCCTGAGGCTCCTGAAGCTCATTTCCTCTTGTCCAGTATGAATGGATAACAGCTGGTCACTATTCCAATATCCACTGACACTGCATCTTCCTCAGCCTTGCTGAGTTCTCCTCTCATCAAGAAAGAAGACTACTGCCTTTGCCTCCTTGCAAACTTGATTCTTTTCAACCTTTTCTAGAGAGGCGCTATTTCTGTTTAACAAGAGCCTCGTGGGGATTTTGTTACAATGTGGATTCTGACTCCATAGGTCTGGCATGGAGCCACAGATCGTGCCTTCTAACAAGTTCCCAAATGATGCTGATGTCGCTGGTCCAAGGACTACACTTTGCATGGCTGCCTCATTTTACAGAGGAGGAAACTGAAGTGCAGAGCGAGGAAGGCTCTACCACCAACATCAGAGCCTTAGGCTTGATTGCACAGACCCTTCTGAGTTATGTGACTGAAACCAGTGTGGGAAATCAGAGCAGATGTTTCTCAGCTATAATGGCTCTAGAGCAGCTGCTCCCTTGCCATCTAAAGTCAGGATGGCTACCTTGGAACCATCCAAGAAGCTTCTCAAAATGCAGATTCACAGGCTTTCCTGCTGGAGACTGACTCAATAGACCTGGCCTGTGGCCCTGGGAAATTGTGTTTTCAAAAGAGCTCCACGGGTGATTCTGATGCACAGTGGGTTTGAGATTATTCATCTAGAATACAAGAGAGGCAGTGACCCCACGAGAGTAAGACTCAAAAATATTAGCTCACCAGTATTTATTAAGAGGGTTCTATGCTCCGGGCACTATTCTAATTTAAATCCATATGACTTTTTTTTTTTTTTTTTGAGACGGAGTCTTGCTCCTGTTGCCCAGGCTGGAGTGCAATGGCACAATCTCGGCTCACCACAACCACCGCCTCCCGGGTTCAAGCAATTCTCCTGCCTCAGCCTCCCGAGTAGCTGGGATTACAGGCATGCATCACCACACCCCGGGTAATTTTTGTATTTTTGTGGAGATGGAGTTTCACCATGTTGGCCAGGCTGGTCTTGACCTCCTGACTTCAGGTGATCCGCCTGCCTCGGCCTCCCAAAGTCCTGGAATTACATGCATGAGCCACCACGCCCAGCCTCATATCATATGATTTAAACTTCACTACAACTCCATCTAGTAAGTGCTATCGTAAGTCCAAATTTACAGGGGGGAAACTGAGGCACAAAGCAGCTAAATAACTTGGCAAAAGTCACATCCCTACTAAGGGGCTGAGAAAGGGTCAGAAGCCAGTTCGTTTCGCTCCAAAATCCACCTGTTAACCACTATGTTCTCGACCTCTTATCTAAAGTGAAGATAAGCTCCCTGGAAAACCCCAAGAGTAAACTGATTGACAGGAACAGTGTTTCTCAAAGCAGAAGCCGGCGGGCGCGGTGGCTCACGCCTGCAATCCCAGCACTTTGGGAGGCCGCGGTGGGCGGATCACGAGATCAGGAGATTGAGACCATCCTGGCTAACACAGTGAAACCCCATCTCTACTAAAAATACAAAAAAATTAGCTGGGCGTGGTGGCGGGCGCCTGTAGTCCCAGCTACTTGAGAGGCTGAGGCAGGAGAATGGCGTGAACCCGGGAGGCACAGCTTGCAGTGAGCTGAGATCGCGCCACTGCACTCCAGCCTGGGTGACAGAGCGAGACTCCGTCTCAAAAAAAAAAAAAAAAAAAAAATCAGAAGCCACACACCACCAGCCCTAGAGAACATTAACGCATACTCCTCGGTGGGGGGAAATGGTAGGAGATGATCTCAGTCAAATTTGGGAACAGAGAGCTAAACACCTCATGTTCTTAGTCATGTGGAAGCTAAAAAAGTAGATCTCATAGGAAGTAAAGAGTAGAACAGAGGTTATTCAAGCCTAGAAAGGGTAGGGGGAAAAGAAGGATAGGGAGAGATTTGTTAAAGGCTATAAAATTATAGATGGACAGGAGAAATACGTTCTAGTGTTCTATACCACTGTAGGATGACTACAGTTAACAATGATATATATTTTCAAATAGCTACAAGAGAGGATATTGAATGTTCCCAACACAGAGAAAGGATAAACGTTTGAGATGATGGATATGCTAATTACCCTGATCTGATCCATATACATTGTATATATCAAAACATCACTAGGTACCCCATACATTTATCTACAATTATTATGTGTCCATTTAAAAATAAATAAATAAGGGCCGGGCACATTGGCTCACGCCTGTAATCCCAGCACTTTGGGAGGCCAAGACAGGTGGATCACTTGAGGTCTGGAGTTTGAGACCAGTCTGGTCAACATGGCAAAACCACATCTCTACTAAAAATACAAAAAAAAAAAAAAAAATTGCCAGGCATGGTGGTGCACACCTGTAATCCCAGCTACTTGGGAGGCTGAGGCAGGAGAATCACTTGAACCCAGGAGGCAGAGGTTGCAGTGAGCCAAGATCATGCCACTGCACTCCAGCCTGGGTGACAGTGTGAGACTCCATCTCAAATAAAAAAGAAAAAAATAAATAAACAAATAAAAATGTAAATAAATAAATGTTAAATGTGGGAAACACTGAGTTAAATCAAACTAGATGGATTTCTTCCTGTGGAACTTCTCACAGACTTCACCAGCAAGCATAAGCAAATCAATTTCCAAGGGGTGGTGGGTGCATTTTGTAACATTCTCCAAATGTACTGGTCTGTAGAATCCCTTTGTCCAAAAGCATCTCAAGACATCATGAGGATGCCAAGAAACTAACTGCCTGTGGGAAACGTGGGCCCAAGGCAGTGCTTCTCAAACTTTAATGTACACACACAATACCTGGGACTCTTGTTAAAATGCAGATTCCAGTGCTGTAGGTATGGCTGGGGCTAGAGAGTCTGCATTTCTAGCAAGAGATGCTGGTGTTGCATCACCCTCAGCATGGCAGGGACCTGCAGGACAGCTCTGGCTAGCTCTGGCCCTGCCACCTCCCCAGGCAAGCCTTCTCTGAGCTCAGCACCCCCAGGAGAACAGCCCTTATGCAAACTTCCAGGGCGGTCTGGCCTCTGCTTACCTCCTCAACCCTGGAACTATTCCACAGAGTGCAAATTTCATCGCAGGCCCCCAGGGAATCCAGACCCTTCTAGAGATCTATCCCTGGGTCCCTACCCCAACCCTTCTCTCTGTCTTCCACGAGCCACACCCCTCCCTGCCCTTGCCTCAGAAAGCCCTCATTCTGAAGGTCAGGTCCACTTAGTGGTCAGCCTTGCTCCCCAGCTGCCCAAGGTGGCTGGGATCAGCGGTGAGGAAGGGAGAGGAGGTGAAAGGAGGATAAGCAGAGAGCAAGGAGGCCCCGTGAGGTCTTGTGACCGACTGGGCCTCCTGGTGCCGCCGAGATGGCAGTGCCAACGCGCAGTGCTGGAATACTTGGCTTGTCTCCGGAGCAAACACCCAATCCAAACAGGCCCTACTGTGTCTCCGAACAGACTGTGTAAATAAGGGGGGGAGGAAAAAAAAACCCCAACTGGCCACAGATCCCGCTTTCAAACACATTGAAACAAAATAATCCCTCTCTCGCTCACTTGCTCACTCCCCACTGCTTGCTCTTTTTTTTTTTTTTTTTTAAATTTCCACCGGTGCCGAGGCCTCAGTGGAGCCTGGCTGGCGGCTTGTTAGAGCCTGCAGCCTACCTGTCCTGCATAGGAATGAAGCCGGGAGGAGTTACATGATATGCCCTCATTGCAGGCCGGGGACACAGCTACTGCATTCAGAGTCCAGGAAACAGAGCAAAAGCTGTTCTCAGAGTGCGGCTGAGCGAGGAGCTACAGGGGAATGGAGGGGGCCAAGCTGCATGGAAGATTGTCCCATTAACCTGGCTTTTACCAGTGTGGCCCTCTCCCTAACCCCTAAGAATCACAGCCTGCATCCAAACGGCAGCAACCCCAGAAAATGGGCTAAGAACTCCCCAGAACAGAGCTAGATCTAGAAAGCCCAGCACGGGGAGCTGAGCCTGAGCAGCCTCTCTCCAAGGGTGGCTCTGAACTCCACATGTGTGTACAGACAAGGGGGCGACCTGCATGTGGTTTGTTTCTGGTCTTGTAGTCGGTTTGGAATTTTCTAAGTCAGGGTGGGGCGGGGGGATTGTGCACATGAGTCATGTGCAGGTTGGAACCCATCTCCCCCTCGGCCTGCAAGTTAAAACAATTGGGTTGTCCTTCTCAGCATTTGCCAATGTCTCTTACTCAATCTTGGATCAAAAGGGCTTTGGAGGAGGAGGCTGGGAGGGAAATCCAGACAGTTCTCCGCCTCTGACATCAGGTCCAGCTGTTAGCATTGTGCTGTGGGTCCCTGAACAAGAAGGAAAGTCAGGACTGGTTTGGCCAGGTGGGTGAGGATCCAGTGTTGGGTGATTCTGATCCATGCAGCCCTTAGAGGCAACACAAACGTGAACTGGACATTCTACGAAGAAAGAGCCGACTGCCGGGTGACCTTTCTAGTTTACATCCACTCACCATTTCCCTCCTCGTTCCTATTCTTAGAAGTAAGACTCTGACGCTCTCTTTTATACAGGCTAGTCCCCTGTAGGCATTTCATGGTGATTATTTACAATCCTCCTGACTTTCCTAAGAAGAGATTAGACTTAGCGGGGTTAGTCCTCACAGCCTGAGGCTGGACAGGAAGAGAACTCCATATCCTATGTCCAAGAATATCATCAAATCCTTATGAAGCACCAGTTGTTGTAACACAATTTTAAAAGACTGGTTCAAAGCGCCTGAGAGTAAGCAGATCTGTGAGTTGAGCCAATGCCACACCCACTGTGGTCTTTAAGCTTCGTTTCCAAATTAAAAAACGAAACAAAACAAAAAAAAACACCTCTTACACATTAATCTCCATTTTACATAGAGTGTCCTTGGGGTATATAGTTATGGACTTGGCACTGTATGCAGCAGAGAGCCCAGAGAAATCAGACAATATGATCTTGGCTTTTAAGGATTTATACCTTTGCTGGAAAAAACCCAATTTACCCACCAAAGTTCAATGCCTTTCATGTCTTCAGATCGTACACGCCTGTAACTAAAAGCTCCCCCTTCCTTGAGCAGTCATTATAGTGCCTTGAGCAGGCACTATACTAAGGGCTTTCCAGGCAGAGGTTCTCACTTCCACAACCACCTTGTACAGTGCAAACCACTACTATCCCATTGCACAGATGGGCACATGGAGGCCCAGGGGACAAGCAACATGACCAGGTCCTACAGCTGCCAAGTGACAGCGTGCAGACCTTGATTCAGGGTGCACGTCATTCCCTTGTGTCTCTTGCAGCACTTACCACCTTCTTTCTACTCGGCAATCAAGCTTGTATTTACCTTCCATCTCTATCAGAGCTCCCAAAGTGCTCTGAGCGCCTTCCTTAGCACCGTATAACCTTGAGACAACGTTTACTGAATAAATGACTTGTAAGAGAGAAAAAGGGAAACTCTACTTATCCCTTTGTTCAAATATTTATTGAGCACTTACTATATGTCTCTCACTCTGCTGGACATGGGACCCAGGTGGTCAATCAGAGGTCCTGGCCTCATGGGCCAAGTCTGGTGAGGCTGATCCCAGAGTCACAGAAACAAGTTGCACCCACACCAAGCCCTGCAAAGCACTCACGTGCTCCCTTCAGAACCAGG
Organism: Pongo abelii; assembly: GCF_028885655.2. Lineage (NCBI taxonomy): Eukaryota > Metazoa > Chordata > Mammalia > Primates > Hominidae > Pongo > Pongo abelii. Next base: position 87,880,042 of record NC_072004.2, read on the forward strand.
CACTGGGGACATGACCACGAAGTAGGCTCTGCCATGGAGTTGGGTATCCTCTGAGGGGAGAAGAGATCCACAAGAGAGGGAAAAACATGGAATTAAAAATCTCTAATGGTCTGAGTGAAAGGGGGGTTTCTAAAGTCCTCAAGAGGTCAAACTAGCTGGGCGCAGTGGCTCACACCTGTAATCCCAGCACTTGGGGAGGCCAAACCTGGACAACATAGGAAAAAGAAACCTCTACAAAAAATAAAATAAAATAATTAGCCAGGCATGGTGGTGCATGTCTGTGGTCCCAGCTACTCACAAGGATGAGACAGGAGGATCATTTGAGCCTAGGAGGTCAGGGCTGCAGTGAGCTATGATCATACCACTGCCCTCCAGCCTGGGGAGAAAGACCCTGACCCCCCTCCCCCCACCAAAAAAAAAAACAAGAAGTCAAACTGAGCTAACTTGGCACAGTACATCCTACTTTATATGAGAATTCCTCTCCTGCCATTTTATGTGACTCTTGGTCTCAGCAGTGACAGAGGTAACACACATAAAATAGGGTAAGGACACGGTGAGATACCACTACACACCCACCAGAATGACTGCAATTTTACAAAGTGTCAGCACCTCCTCCATGAGGACTGGAGCAACTGGAACTCTCAGACATTGCTGGTGGGAGTGTAAGCAGGTACAGCCACTTTGGGAAAGGTCTGGCAGTTTCTTATAAAATTAAACATACACCTACTCTATGACCCAGCAATTCCACTCCGAGTTATTTACCCAAGAGACATGAAAACATGCGTCCACCCGAAGTTTTGTTCAAGAATGCTCATAGCAACTTTATTCGAAGCAGCCAAAACCTGGAAGCAGGGCAGGCACACAGCAAGAGGAGAAATGGACACACAGCTGTGGGACAGTCACACAATAGGACACTGCTGTGCAGTCAGGAGGAGCAAAGCTCTGATACAGGCAATAACATGGAGGAATCTCAAAAACAGTTTGCTGAGTGAAAGCGGAGTTACGCAAAAGAGCGCATCATGTGTGACTCCATTTATATGAAGTTCTCCTAGAACGGCAAAATTAGACTAGGCAGAAAGACATCAGAAGAGTTGCTATGGAGATGTATTAGTCTGTTCTCACATGGCTAATAAACACATACCTGAGACTGGGTAATCTATAAAGAAAAAGAGGTTTAATGGACGCACAGTTCCACGTGGCTGGGGAGGCCTCACAGTCATGACAGAAGGCAAAGGAGGAGAAAGGCACGTCTTAACATGGCAGCAGGCAAGAAGAGAGCTTGTGCAGGGGAACTCCCACTTATAAAACCATCAGATCTCATGAGGCTTATTCACTACCATGAGAACAGTATGGGGGAAACTGTCCCCATGATTCAATCACCTCCCACGGGGTCCCTCCCATGACAAGTGGGAATTATGGGAGCTACACTTCAAGATGAGATTTGGGTGGGGACACGGCCAAACCATATCATTCCGCCATCACGGGAGGGTCTAAGGGTGAGGGTGGACTGGCAAAGACCACAAAGGCACTCTGTAGGGTGCTGGTATCATTCTGTACCTATGGTACACTTCAGATTTGTTGCAGTACAGTGCCTGCAAATTTTACTTAAAAAGAAAAAATATCTGCCATCAAATATTAAACTCAAGTGAATGATGTGAACACTGCAGTATTTGGAGAGAAGAATACTAATGTCTGCAACTTACTTGGAATGGATCAAAGAACATGGGACAGAAAGAGGCCAAAGAGCAGGTAAGTGATAAAGCAAGTCAACTGTGGAATACAAAAGTCAACTGTGGGCCGGATGTGGTGATTCACACCTGTAATCCCAGCTCTTTGGGAGGCCGAGGTGGGTGGATCACCTGAGGAGTTCGAGACCAGTCTGACCAACATGCGGAAACACCATCTAAATATACAAAAATTAGCCAGGCATGGTGGCACGTGCCTGTAATCCCAGCTACTCAGGGGGCTGAGGCAGGAGAATCGCTTGAACCTGGGAGGCGGAGATTACAGTGAGCCAAGATCACACCATCGCACTCCAGCCTGTGGGACTAGAGCGAGACCCTGTCTTTAAAAAAAAAAAAAAGGCTGGGTGCGGTGGCTCACACCTGTAATCCCAGCACTTTGGGAGGCCGAGGCGGGTGGATCACGAGGTCAGGAGATCAAGACCATCCTGGCTAACACGGTGAAACCCTGTCTCTACCAAAAATACAAAAAATTAGCCAGGCATGGTGGCAGGTGCCTGTAGTCCCAGCTACTCGGGAGGCTGAGGCAGGAGGATGGCGTGAACCTGGGAGGTGGAGCTTAAGCTGAGATGGTGCCACTGCACTCCAGCCTGGGCGACAGAGCAAGACTCCATCTCAAAAAAAAAAAAAGAGTCAACCATAGAATCTACATGATAGGTATATGGGTGCTGGTGTAAAATTCTTTCCATTTTCTGTATATTTGTAAATTTTCATAACAAAATATTGGGGGTGGAAGGAGCAAAGAACATCCCAAACGGCTTCATGTGAAAAGAACACTGACACGCTGAGTTTTCAGAGGGGTTTACACAAATCCCTGGTGTACAAATCAAGGGGAGTCGGGAGAGAGGAAGGGAAGAGAAGGCCTTTGGGGCACTCGGGGCTGGATTTAAAGCCACCTGATGTAGCGATGCACTTGGGGTCTGAGCTAAGGCCAAAGTCAGAGCGGCCTGAGTCTGCATTCCGTTACCCACAGCAAGATGCAATTTCCTGTTCCACGAGATAAAGTGCCTCTCGAATTTGAAATACCTCTCACTAAATAGCATTTTGATGAGTTAAGTGTAAATGAATCAGAAACAAATGGATTAAGTTTCTTAGCATACACATGGAATTGACACACACACAAAAATAAAAGAAACGGGGAAGGAGGCACCATGGGGCAGGAGGGAAAGGGTCTCCGCTTCAAACTGTGCATAAAACCAACGTTTTAAAAAATACTTGATGGACTTGCGGATCTCCATCCCAGACACGGAGGGCTTCTGGGCCCAGCTCTTTAATATTCAAATGACTTTGAAAAATATTTCTCCTCCTGGAAAGCAGAGGGAAGAGGAAATGCTTTGAAGCCTTGCTAGTTATTTAGTTATTTTTTTCAAAGGTAAGGCAGTATATTTTTATCCAATATTAAATAAACATTTTTTTTAATGGTATGTTCAAAGCCTTTAGGCCTCTGATGTTGGGATTTTTTGTTCTGTCTTGTTTTGTGTTCGAAAGGGTGAGTGAGGATGACGCTTTTTCTTGCCAAATGTTCTGAAATTGCAACATGAGACCCAGGAAGCCTAAGCAGCCACTCACCTATCAAGGAGGAGGGAGGCTCAGATGGGCTTTAGTGACCTCTCTCAGAGGTAAGCAGTGGCCCAGCTGGGATCAGAATGCAGGCGGCCTGGATTCTAGGTCCACGTGCAGAATGTTCTACTCTGGGCCCGAAAGCGATGGGCTTTAGCTCCAGTTAATGACCCCAGGGCTACCCTTCCTACACAAGAGAGCTTACAGAAACATATTTTATCAGTCACCGTCCATCAGGGATGATGGCAGTGGCCATCTCCCCAAGGATACTCAAGAGACTTCTCAAATACTCAGCAATCCAGGAGAGCAAGGACATATGAGGTCAGTGGACCTCTATGTGAGGATGTGGGCTGAGAAAACAAAACAAAACAAAAACACCTATGAAGGATTTTCTCTTTACCGGCCTAATGCAGACATAACCTATACAAACACATTGCACCAAGATTATTTGGGGCACAGGGCATGAAATAGTGAGGTGGGAATAGGAAGGGCATAAAAATGATTCTCAAATACTCCATGTTTCAGCAACAGCCCCTAACAGCCCATAATTCAGTGCATTAACAAATAAATAGAATTCACACTCTCCTCTATCACAAAAGTGGTAACAACTGGCATAAAAGTTTTCAGAAAAGATGAGTTCAGGGTGAGATACATTCAACACCAGAATCTGCTGGAGACAGAGTTCTCCAGGCTCTTCCCCTAAGTGACGGAAGCATTCATTGTTAGTAACACTAAATTGCTTCATTTAATTCTTGCAATGGCCTTGTGAGATCAGCGTCATTAAACACATTGTACAGATTTTTTTTTTTAATGGGTCACAGACAATGTAACTAACCAAAATCACAGCTGGCAAGTGATGGATTCAAACCCAGGTCTCTCCAATTCCAAAGTCTCTGCTCTAATCATAGCCTCTCTTCCATGCCTGGCTGTACCCAGAAGGGCAGACTTCAACCCAGAAACACCTGTGAATTGTGATGGAGAGATGGGCTCTAGTATCTGAACAACCAAATTATACTCATAGGCTACTTTCTTTTCACAGAACAAATGAGCTTTCTTGGCTTTTAACAAAATTATCATCGAAAACTACAAAATTAAGATCACCCATAATCCCAGCATTCAGAGGGTTAATCTTTTGTTTAAAATCCTTCCAAAAGTCTTAAATGTGTTTATATGCCTTTTGGAAAAAAATTTATTTTATAATCATTTTGGATTTACAGAAAACTGACAAAGATAGTACAAAGAGTTCCTTTACTCAGCTTTGCCTAATGTGAACATTTTACATAACCACAGCACATCTGTCAAAACTAAGCAATTAACATTGGTACATTACTTTTAACTAAACTACAGATTTTATTCAGAGTACTCCTGTTTTTCCACCAATGTCTTTTTCTGTTCCAGGATACCACATTGTAAAGCACTCATATGGTTTTAAAATGAATTGATTGTATGCAACAATATATCATGGACAGATTTCTTTATCAACAAATATAAGTTTATAGCATCACGCACCACTTTCTCTTGTCTTTTTTTCTTTTTTCCTTTTTTTTTTTTTTTTTGTGTATGTGTGAGAGATGGAGTTTTGCTCTTGTTGCCCAGGCTGGAGTGCAACAGCGTGATCTCGGCTCACCGCAACCTTTATCTCCTGGGTTCAAGCAATTCTCCTGCCTCAGCCTCCCGAGTAGCTGGGACTACAGGCGTGCACTACGACGCCCGGCTAATTTTGTATTTTTAATAGAGATGGGGTTTCTCCATGTTGGTCAGGCTGGTCTTGAACTCCTGACCTCAGGTGATCCGCCCACCTCAGCCTCCCAAAGTGCTGGGATTACAGGCATGAGCCACCGTGCCCGGCCTATAGCACCACTTTCAATAGCTCCCTAATATTCCATTCTATGGATGGGGATACTCTGCTCCTGAAGGGCGTTTCCACGGTTTGCATTTTTCACTGTCTCATAAACACAGGATGGGCAAACTTATCAATGGTGTCCTCAGAAGAAATTTCTAGAAATGCACTGATAGCATGTCAAGAATATGCCATTCAAGGCTTTTCATTCATTTGGCTATTCTCCTCCAGAAAGCCTGAACCCATTTGCCTTACCACCAATAAATGAGTAGCTTTAACTTAAATTCATTTTGGACAATAAATGACTTCCCTGGTAAACTAACTTGTCCACTACCCTCGAAAGAAAAAACTACGGGACTGGAAAGAGTTAAAGGACTTTCGAGACAGTCATGTTCCCCAAAACCAGACTGATGATTTCGAAGAACCACCCAGAAATTAAAGTTCCATTCTCGTCAGTTCAAGTTTGTCTCACTCTCCTCTCTGGGTCTGACAGCGAAAGAGATCTTCGGGCTTTCGGCATTTCAAACATGGAATTACTTTCAGGGTACAGGGGCAACCCCCACCGAGTTTAATTTCCTTCTCATCTCTCAGTAGTGTCTATTGAAACTCCCTAAAGGAAAAGCTTTGAGCAGGCTCTTGTAGTAATGCATGTAACAGGAAGGACAAAGGATTTGATAGTCAGCAAAGTTATACGCCTTTTTTTTTTTTTAATGGTGAAAGGAATAGGGGGAAGGAGAGAGATTATAAAACTGCTTGCATATCTAGAAATAGTTCAAATTGAGCTTGAACCAGGAACCTGCCCAGCATGCTAACTGTGGCCATGGTGCCTCGTCCAAAGGAAGCCCATATTTTATTTTGAGACTCCTGTTCTTTGGTGCAAAACACTTTGTCCCCATGCTTAGAAACACTATAAAACGCTATATATTTAGGATAACTGGGAAAAAAAGGCGGCTTGGAAGGTTCCGAGAAATCGAGCCCTACCCCATGCTGGGGAATTCTTCAGCGCCATTCTGGCTTGCAAAAAGAAGAAGAAAAAAAGAAAAAAGAAAGAAAGAAAAAAAACAAGCTACTGGTCAGAGGGAATGCTCTTCCATGCCAAGCTCAGCTTGAATTAATACACGACACAACCTCTTAACGAGGGGCACTGCTTTAAACTAAGAGTCTCTTCTGAAAATGTAACTGATTTGAAAAAGCAACAGGAAGTTGAGAATATTCTGGAAGGAAAAAGGCTGCAACCTGATACATTTTCTTCACCCCAGTGTTTGCAATCTTGTCACTCTGGTCAAGGCCACACCTTTAATTCAGGAGGGATGAAGACTTTGAAGCAAAGGATGCCAGTTTCACTTCCCCAAGCAAAACAATGCCCAGGACCCATCCCGAGCTTGCTGCCTCCCTGGGGCCTCTGTGGTCTGGTTGAGTGGCTGGTAGAACCCATTTCACTTTGAATTCTGCCCAGAAACCACAGGAGGATCAGTCCACGGAAGAGAAAAATCTAATTGGTTACAGGGACTTAGCATCTGCCCAGAAGACATTCATGCCCTTTGTCCTACATGGTTTCCCAGCCACCAGGGAGGAGAGGGACTTCAGTCCAGGGACCACATATAGAACCTGATTACTTTCAGTTACAAGATGAATTTGTTCTGGGGATCTAAAGCACAGCATGATGACAATAGTTAATAATACAACATGGCTTGCCTGAAATTTGCTAAAAGAGTAGATCTTAAGTGTCCTTACCCCCAACCCCACACACACGGTAATTATGTGGGGTGTTGAATGCACTAATTAATTTGATTGTGATTAATCTGATTGTAAAACTTATTTCACAATGTATATCAAATCATCATGTTGCATACCATGAATACATAAATACAATTTTTATTTGTCAGCTGTACCTCAATAAAGCTGCAGAGACAAAAAAACAAAAGAGACGCTTTCTCTTGTTAGCTGATGGAGTATTGCATTAAGTACAGGAGGAGCAAGTTACTGCAAAGAGAAACGAAAGCCTTGAAAACCAAAGCACTGTTATTTCCGCGTGTATCTTCCAGGGTGAAGCAAGCACATTTCTGTGAGTGGGAGCCTTTTTAGGCCTATTTGGAGATCTCTAAAATTTAGGTGATTCAACCTACCAACCTTAAATTGAAACCCAAGCCATTACAAGATCAGACTGTAGGGTTCTGAAGGAGTGGTGTAGGTATGTGGGCTTTGTCATGAAGCAGAATTTGAGAAAAGGGACCACACTGATGTGAGGCTTTACCAAAGCCCCACGCTGTAAGCAATGCTCCAAAAGTGTTGTGTGTGTTTGTTTTCTTTTAATTGTGAATAGTTACGCATACTCTGTAAGGACAAACTGTAAAAGAGGGAGGTTATACGAATAGACCTCCCTACTGTAAATAAAACATGCTGTTGGGATCAAGTAAAACTTGCAACAAATTAAGCCTGACATTTAGGAATAACCATGGTGTAATTGAGCTACATAGAAATCCAACATAAAAGACAAACTTCCTGAGGAGGTGACTCAAGCCACACCTCTGGGGGCAGATAGTGGGAGGCAAGAGGGGACAGGGAAAGTAGCGAAGTCCCTGGAAGTCCCTCAGGAGGCTGAATCAGAGAGGCTTCAGCCAGGGCTCAAAGGCAGGCAGTGTGGATCCAGAATGCCACTCCGTGCTGTGTCGGAGGATTAAACAGAGTCATGTGATGCCTATTCTCAGGCCTGGAGGTGGCTTGGGAGCACCTGCTGGAAGGACAAGGTCGAGATCCTCAAATGTCCCCTTCTCTTGGTCTCCAGGTCATTGAACTTAGAGGAGTCACTGAGGGACAGCCACGCTCCTCCTCCTTTAAAAACCACAAGCTGCCTTGCTGCCCTCACGTCACCTGTAATGCCCTCCAATTATATATTTATTTCATTTTAAAGAAAATATCAGCCAGGCACAGTGGCTCATGCCTGTAATCCCAGCACTTTGGGAGGCCAGGGCAGGCAGATCACTTGAGGTCAGGAGTTCGAGACCAGCCTGGCCAACATGGCAAAACCCTGTCTCTACTAAAACTACAAAAATTAATCGTGCCTGGTGGCATGCGCCTGTAATCCTAGCTACTTGGGAGGCTGAGGCCAGAGAATTGCTTGAACCTGGGAGGTGGTGGTTGCAGTGAACCCAGATCAAGCCACTGCACTCCAGCCTGGGCGATAGAGCGAGACTCCATCCCCGCGACCAAAAAAAAAAAAAAGAAAAAGAAAAAGAAAATATCTGTAAGAAAGCTGGAGTGCTTTCAATTTCTCACAACTTGATTGGGTTGGTTCTCTGTCTACTTTCCTAGCTGGGACTAATCACTGAAGGACCCAGGGTTATTTACATGAACACCAGCTTCCAGAAAACTCTGCTCCTCCTCCCTTAGGAGGCTCTCAGGTTCCCCTGCTGCATAGACCTGGGGCAGCCACCACATTTCCCATACCTTAGAGAAGAAAGAACAAAGGCCATTTGCAACACGGGACACTTCAGGAGGGAAATCCAGGGGTGGCCTCAACCACTAAAGTAACATGAAAGCTCGATGATCCCTAAAGAGCCCAGCAGAGCGGGGCAAGGAGTGTCACGGAAGTGGTTGGGTACCCCATCCAAAGGCTGGTTCACAGTTTGCCCTGGCCCCTCCATCCTCCCACCAGAAGACAGGAGGATTGCTTTCACTCCTGGGTCATTCCTGCCAGCCCTCCCTACTGTGCCTACCTGGAGGTAGGCAGTGAGAGGGCAAGGCTTTCCCAGCCTTGGCCCCAGGAGACTCTGGGCAGGGCCCTGGATGGACCACCCAAGCCATCCCGCTGCAGCAAACAGATGGTGTGGGCTGCCTGGGGACCGTGAAGTGCACTGCTCAGCTCTTATTCACGAGAGGGATGCCTGTGTTCGCAGGGCCTTATTCTACACACACCCAGCCTAGCAGCAGCTGGAGTCTACTAGGTGGCAAAAAGGTTAGCCATAAGAGTTTGGGGTCATGCATTCATTCACATCTTCAACATTTTTTTTTGAGACAGGATCTCACTCTGTCTCCCAGGCTGGAGGGCAGTGGCACAATCTCGGCCCACCGCAGCTGTGACTTCCTGGGCTCAAGCAATCCTCCCACCTCAGCCTCTTTTTTTTTTTCTTTTTTTTTTTTTTTGAGATGGAGTCTCACTCTTGTTGCCCAGGCTGGAGTGCAGTGGCACAATCTCGGCTCACTGCAAGCTCTGCCTCCCGGGTTCACGCCATTCTCCTGCCTCAGCCTCCCTAGTAGCTGGGACTACAGGAGCCCACCACCATGTCCAGCTAATTTTTTGTATTTTTAGTAGAGACGGGGTTTCACCATGTTAGCCAGGATGGTCTCGATCTCCTGACCTCATGATCTGCCCGCCTCGGCCTCCAAAAGTGCTGGGATTACAGGCGTGAGCCACCACGCCCGGCCCCATCTCAGCCTCTTGAGTAGCTGGGATTACAGGTATGCACCACCATGCTTGGCCAATTTTTTTTTTTTTTTTTTTTTTTTAGCAACGAGGTCTCCCTATATTTCCCAGGCTGGTCTCGAACTCCTGGGCTCAAGCGATCCTCCCACCTCAGGCTCCCAAAGTGCAGAGATTACTGGCATGAGCCACTATGCCTGGCCACATTCAACAATTAAAGAGTCTAATTTGCCAAGTATTGGAGATAAAATATGCAACAAAACCATCCAGCTCCCCAGTCCAGTGGAAGGGGACCTGATATGGTTTGGCTGTGTTCCCACCCAAATCTCATCTTGAATTGTAGCTCCCATAGTCCCTACATGTCATGGGAGGGACCTGATGGGAGGTAATTGAATCATGGGGGCAGGTTTTTCCTATGCTATTCCTGTGATAGTGAATAAGTCTCACAAGATCTGATGGTTTTATAAAGGGCAGTTCCCCTGCACACACTCTCTTGCCTGCCCCCATGTAAGAGGCGCCTTTGCTTCTCCTTTTCCTTCCGCCATGATTGTGAGGCCTCCCCAGCCATGTGGAATTGTGAGTCCATGGAAAACCTCTTTTTCTTGATAAATTACCCAGTCTCGGGTATTTCTTCAGAGCAGTATGATAATAGACTAACACAGGACCAACATTAATCAAGCACACACAGCAATGAGCCTATGACTGCAGATAGAGCTAGCTTCCTCCAGGCTTAGGAATCCCGTTGTGCAAGCAAGCTAACAAAGGATTGGCCTAGAAGGATAGCGACACAACCTGAGGGAGAAATAATTCATCTGTTCTTGACTTTGGGTAGTTACTTAATTCCTCTAAGCCTCTCTTTCTCATCTATAAAATGGGCCAATATATATATGTGACTGTGGGTAGGCTTAAACGTGGCAAGGTCTTTAAGGACTTAAGCAAAGTGAAAACTCTCAGTCATGTTAAATTGTGTTAGTAGAAGGGCCCCTTGGAATGAAGGCATCGAGCTTAAGCCCACAGAGCCGGCCCCTGGGCTTCCTGTAGCAATGCTCCAACGCCCACACCCATCTCTTCCCCTGCAGACAGGCCCGGCCTATCCCTGAATCTCAGTAGATTCTGATAGATTCCCTCATCTTTGCCATTCTCTCATTTAGCCTGATTCCAGCGAGAGCCTCTAACCTCCCCTGTTATTTCAGCCCTGGGTCTCTTTAAGCAGCCACTGCCAAGCTGTGGGGGATTCATGGTGATTCAGCCCTGGCCCCAAGCAAGCTGGATGTGCTATCGCTCAGCCAGGATATGGCTGGGAGCCCGCAGGCTGCTGCGAAGAGACAAAGCTGTTCTCTCCAGCCTTCGAAATCTCCCTTCCTTCTACTGACAGGCACATTGCGGGTCCAGCCACCATGCCCAAGGTGGTCAGAGGCTGGCTTCAGTCTCTTAAAGATTGAAGGCAAGACAATCATCCACCTCCACCCCAGGAGAAAAATGAGGCAGCTGAGCAGTTTCCTCCTGCTCTCTTGCTCTCATGTAAGGCAGCTAATCTGAGTGTAGACAGAGTATTTGCTTGTCTTCTCTTTCTTTAGGAGGCAGGACCAGGGAGAGACCCAGCAAAGAGAAGGTCCCAAGCCTAGCTCAAATATCCTGGTCCTGGAACATTCAGGAGCCGCCCCACTTCGATGGTAATTGGCCTATTTCCATCTGGTTTCCAAGCAACATGACACAAAATCCCCAGGAACCTTATCACAGCGCCAGTGAACTGGAAGGGCCTGGAGATCGCTCTGGCCCAAACTCCCTGCGCCAAAGCATGTGGGGCGACTCAGACACAAAAGGGAGGAAGGCACAGTCTCTGCCCAGAGCCCACGGTGGCCCCAAGAAACTCCTTTTACCACTGAAGAAGAAAAGGAGGTCCAGTCTTTTGGAGGCAAGACAAGGTCACCTACAGAGGGCCTGAGGCCGAGCAACTCACTAGAGGTTGTTTTCTGCATGACCACCTTCCCTGCACCGTGGATCCCTGGGGTGGGTGGTTTAGGGGCTTTCCAGGTAAGAGTCAGGGTCAGCGCCAGGAAAATGATGACAAGTCTGTCTGAACCCTTTCTGCAGACATACAATTGACCTCCTCCAGCCAAGCATTGCTCCAGTTAGAATCTTTCTAAAACTACATAGGCAAATGTCTAGCAATTGTCATTCAACTCTCACAAAGGAGGGGTAAAAACTTTCCCTTCACTCATTTTAATGTGTCTCCCTTGTACCACTTTCTTAGTATGCCTGAATCCATTTCATCGCAAGGGCCGTACATCAAGCGCTGCCTTCTCAGGTACTCAACTCTGCATGCCTAGCTGGAGCCACAGCACTCCAAATCTGATTATGGGGATATTTTAGGAAGACAGCCTTGCATTAAAAACTGAAATCCTAGCCAGGCACGGTGGCTCATGCCTGTAATCTCAGCACTTTGGGAGGCTGAGATGGGAGGATCACTTGAGGCCAGCAGGTCAAGACCACCGTGGGCAACACAGTGAGACCTCCGTCTCTACAAAAAATAAAAAATAAAAAAATTAGCTAGGCATGGTAGTACATGCCTGTGGTCTCAGCTACTCGGGAGGTTGAGGCAGGAGGATAGCTTAAGCCTGGGTGATCAAGGCTGCAGTGATCTCTGATGGCACCACCGTACTCCAGTCTAGACGACAGAGCAAGGCCCCATCTCAAAAAAAAAAAAAAAAAAAAAAAATGGAGTCCACTGAACACTAAAAAAGGGTGAATTTTACTGTATATAAATTATTCCTCGATAAAACTTACTTTAGGAAGAAAATCCACAGGCTCACCCTTTCTAAAGAAAAAAATACACATATAATATCAGGGAGGAAAAAAAAGAAGGAAATTGACATCTTTTTGCTGGACAGAAGTACGGTGCTTGCTTTTTCAATTAAAACTAAAAGGCTACTCCTTTAGGAAACAAAAGTGGGTTCAGCTCCAACAGCCAAGCAAAGCAATGGACTCACCCCACTGAGGATCCCACAGCTGGAAGGTCCCTGACCTACTTCCGCCCAGCTCGCCTGAAAGGCCCATGGGGCACCAGCCAAGAGTGGGAAGCAGAGCCGGGCAGCGGGTGCAGGGCGGTGAGCAGCGCACTCCCTCTCTCGCCCCACAAGACACACACAGGCTGAGGGCAAATGATTCCCAGACAGGGACCTGGTGAACAAAGAGGTTACGCAACTCACTAATCACTCAAGACAGCCAAAAACAGAACCTGACATCACGTGCCTGTGGCCATCCCCACAGCCTGCCTGTGAACTCCCGTAGAAGGTATTCAACAGTTTGTGGAATTACACTGAGCTTGAGTCGGGCCGCAAATAAAAGTAAAGTCACTTTTCCCCTAATCCTGTAAGAAACTGGGCACTCAGGGACACATTAACTCTTTCATGCTCTCTAGAGCCCATGTGAGTTTCACTGGATTCAAGGTTTGGTGGGACAGAAACATGAGTATAGTAAGAATCATCTTAGACTATAAGAAATTCCAAAAATGGTGGGGCAAAAAAAAAAAGGAAAAAAGAAAAGAAATGGGGAAATTTTGTTACGGTCTTGCATATAACCAAGGTTTTCTCCTTGTCACAGACCAAACCATGATCTGAGTTTGGAGCCTTCTAGAATCCTGAAAACTAGCAAATGCATCTAGTGACAAGATGTACTAAAGCCCTGTGCGGTTTCTAAAAGTTGCTAAAAACTCTAGAATGGCAAAGGTTGATAGGGTGGTAGGTGGATGGGGTACTGCACTGATTTTTTTTTTAACCTAGATTTCATTAACAATCACCAATTACCGTATACATCCTAAACACCAGGCACTACACAAAGTAACTTAAAGTTATCAGTGCACTCAATCATCACAGTCCTAAAAGATGGGCACTGCCACTTCTATTTTACAGGTGGGGGCACTGAGGACACATAGCCAGGTGATGGCAGAGCTGAGACTCAAACCCCCAGCTAACCCCAAAACACACACCCCTAACTTTGTCATCCCAACTTTCTGATTAAAAGTGAGGGGCTTTTCTACCCAGTGTGCTGAGCCCAAGTGCCCAAAGATGAACTGTTTCCATGAGTTGTCAGATTTCTGACCCAGAGATGGCAGGACAGAAGCATCTGACCGGATCAGGGAGGTGGCAGAGGCCCAGGGAAGAGGGAGGGCCTGGCGGTTTCAGTGAAAGTCAAAATGACCTCCCCAAGTATGCAGCAGAAATTCTCCAGGTACCAGGCCACTGCTGGAGAGATCAGAGGCTCAAGGCTGCCAAGAACAAGGAACTACTGCCAGAAATAAGTTAAGACCACCCCACAGGTCTCCAGCGGTTGCCCACCGTTCCTTAAATCAGTCTCCACCCTCTAAGTAGAAGACAAAAGTGGATCTCCAGAACCTTGAAGCTATTATGCTCTCTGAAAGAAGCCAGACAGGAAAGGTCACATATTGTGAGGTTCTGTTTTTGTAGAATATTCAGAATAGGCAAATCCATAGAGCCAGAAAGTAGACTAATGTTTGGCAGGGGCTGGAGGGAAGGGAGAAAGGAGAATAATGAGCGCAGGCTTTCCTTTTGGGGTGGTGTATGCATACGTCCAGACTCTTCAAAATGTATGTGTTAAACAATGTACAATTTATGCATACCAATTTTCATTCAATAAAGATTTTTAAAGGACTTGGAAAAAAGTCTGAATACAAATAGTGGTGATGGTTGCACAACATTGTAAATGCTTTCATGTCACTGAACCGTATACTTTAAGTTGGTTAAAACGGTAAATGATGTTATATTGTTATATGTATTTTACCACAGTTTTTTTAAGGTGGAATCTCCAAAGAATCCTAGAACTCATTCAGTCAAGCCTGAAACCGAAACACGGAGTCGGGGCTCAGCCTCTAAGGACTGTGAGGGTTAGAACTGGATGTTCCCCTAAGACCCTCAAATTCATAAACTCAGCGTTTAGAGAGAGGGTGGTGCCGGCAAGGAGGAAAGGAAGAAGGCCTGCGAGGCGGTGAGGCCGGACAGAGCACTGGCTCCTTCTGAGGCGACCAGGGGGAGCCAGGTGCAGCCAGGGAGGCAGGGCCCCCTCCTATGCATCCTCCCCCAGCCCCCCTCGCCTCTTCCCACCTGGCAGACCTCATTCTTCCTTCTCTGGGGCTGGGAGCCCAGTGCCCTTGGTCTGCATCACAGAGTCAACAACAATTTATCTGAACTGAGCAAACAAGGCAGCCGTAAGTGGCGGAACTCTGACAATATTTAATGACTCCGGGGGTGGGGAAGCTTTGCAGGAGAAGGAGGGCAGGCGAGGAAAGGAACCAGAGAGGAGGCAGAAAACTCCAGGGGAAATTCCGTTGGGGGGAAGATAAAAGGGGGCTGTAAAGCAATTTTGACAGGTTAACAGACAGGTAATATTCCAACGGTGTTTACTTAACCAGGCTAGCACTCCATGCAGCGCCGATTAAGCTGCAGCACGAGAGCCTCAGCAGCTAAGAGTTTCACAGAAACAAAGATCTAGTCAGAGAAAACCAAATAACAGCCAGTCAGTTGCTGGCAGCCCGGCCTGCAGCTCCCCCAGCTCGGAAGCCACACGGAGATGCTTCCTGGAGACCGATCTGGAAAGATAAGCTGCAGCGGGTACCTTGCTGGGCCTCCACCTGGGAACACAGGGCCTAGCATCTGACAGCTCCTCGGAAAGGGTGGGGCATGGGCACCAAGCACAAAGTATCCCCTCTTCCCTCCCACAGTGAGGCAGACCAGTTCTCCGATACTCAGTCCTAGGAAGATAGCCTTGCTGGTCCCACCCGCTGGCCCTGGGACTGCTGGCTCGGGATGTTTAGCCAGCAATGAAATTCATGCCAGCTCCCAAACCCCTATCCACCCACCCAGATGCAAACCCAATGTGTTCTGCCATCTCTTAGCTCTCATACACTGGGCAAGTTCCTTAGTCTCTCGGGGCCTCAACTTCCTCATCTATAAAATGGGGCAGTAAATTTCACAAGCTTCTTTAATTCATATATCACTATTAATTATCTGTTAATGTCATTGATAGAAGTATAAATAATGCAGATAGTCCCCAACATACAATTTTCCTACTTCGTGATGACGTGAGAGAAAAATACCACACTTCAAGTACCCATACAACCATTCTGTTTTTCACCTTGAGGATACTAAAAAAAATTCAATAAATTATATGACATATTCAAGATTTTATTATAGGCCGGGCGGTGGCTCATGCCTGTAATCCCAGCACTTTGGGAGGCCAAGGCAGGCAGATCACCTGAGGTCACGAGTTCGAGACAAGCCTGACCAAAATAGTGAAACCTTGTCTCTGCTAAAAATACAAAAAAAAAAAAAAAAAAAAAATTAGCTGGGCATAGTGGCGCACGACTGTAGTCCCAGCTACTCAGGAAGCTGAGGCAGGAGAATCACTGGAACCCAGAAGACGGAGGTTACAGTGAGCTGAGATCATGCCATTGCACTCCAGCCTGGATGACAAGAGAGAAACTCCGCCTCAAAAAAAAAAAAAAAAAGATTTTATTATAAAACAGGCTTTGTGTTACATGATTTGCCCAACTGTAGGCTAAAGTAAGTGTTCTACTAATGTTTAAGGTACATTAGGCTAAGCTATAGTGTTTGGTAAGAGCAGTGTCTTAACTGCATTTTTGACTTACAACATTTTCATCTTATGATGGCTATCAAGACATGATTCCATTGTAAGTAGAGAAGCATCTGTATTTAATAAATAATTATAAGGAATAAATGAGGGTTTAGCACAGTGTCTGGATGTTAGTATCTACTCAATAAACTTTAGTTTCCTTATGCAACTGTCTTTACCACCCAAGTGGCCAGATTCAGAATGTGATCTTCTGAATATAGCAGAACAACCTATTGACCGGAAGATGCTTAATTTTTAAAATACCTGAAGGCTATTATATCTCCACCCATGCTCTCATAGAATGAGAAGGAAACGCTGTTGGGACCAGAAGGGGTGTCACGCTGGCTTAGGTCCCAGGAGAAGCACCCGAGACACCCCCAGCTCTCTGAGACCTTGGCGGCCTCACTAAGCAACTTGATATGGTTCCATGTTCCTGTGTTTCTCACAGGACATAAAAGTGTTCAAAGCTCCGGAACCAGCAAGCAAGAGGTGCCAAGATTTTGACTTCATTTCCTATAGGGTTCCCTGGCCTCTGTTACAGGACACTATTTTGAGGTTGGATTATATATTTTTAGGTTATTTGGAAAATCACTGTGGCTTTAAATAATAAAATTCTGAGTGACATCTGTCAGCCCTGCTTACTGTGAGTCTGCCGAGCTGCATTTTCTTTCGTTTTCATTTTTAAAAGTGCAATGAAGTAAGTGTTACCTAGAAAGGTCTGTGAGAGTCTGCAGGGTTGTGTATTAAACACTCTCCTGAAACTGGTCCCAAAGGCTTGTACCAGGGACCTAGCAACAGGCCTGGGGTGGTACACCCAAGAGCTGAGCTGGCAAACACTGCCAAAAACAGGAAGTGGGACCAAGGCTCCTGCAAGGAATCACAGGGGCATCTGGTCAACCTCCTTCGTTTCACCAATGGGGTAGCAGAGTCCCAAGGGGGTTGGAGACTTGCCTTGGATGTACAGACAGCCACGGTGAAAGACGACAAGAAGCAGGTCTCCCCACAGCTTCATTCAGGACTCTCTGAGTTACACTATGAGGCCCATCAGGTCTTCTTATTCTATGAATAGCACATGAATAAGGTTCGTATCCTACTGACCAAGTCCAGAAATCACCTCACGAAAGGGTTCCTCTACATAAATCTCTGCCCTTCTTCTTTACTTTCAGGATTCAATCATTGTTCCTACTCAGAAAAGTGCATCTTTTTTTTTTTTTTAAGAGATGGGGTCTAGGCAGGCACAGTAGCTCGCACCTGTAATCCCAGAACTTTGGGAGGCCGAGGCAGGTGGATCACCTGAGGTCAGGAATTTGAGACCAGCCTGGCCAACATGGCGAAATCTCATCTCTACTAAAAATACAAAATTAGCCGGGCATGGTGGCACACACCTGTAATCCCAGCTACTTAGGAGGCTAAGGCAGGAGACTCGCTTGAACCCAGGAGGTGGAAGTTGCAGTGAGCCAAGATTGTGCCACTGCACTCCAGCCTGGGCAACAAGAATAAGGCTCCGTCTCAAAAAAAAAGAAAAAGAAAAAGAAAAAGAAAAAAAAAAAAAAGAGATGGCGTGTCACTATGTTGCCCAGGCTGGTCTTGAACTCTTGGCTTCAAGCGATCCCCCACCTTGGCCTCCCAAAGTGCTGGGATTATAGGCATAAGCCACCACACTCAGCCTTGAAAAGTGCATCTTTTATGATCACCTGTTGGTTATCCATCATGTGAGTCTCACCTGGTACGGGACTGGTGGTTTAGGAAATACCTGTGGCTGTCGCAGTTTTGGTCCTGCGGGGAAAGTGCCATCTACAAAATGAACTTGGAATGTCTAGGTTCAGGCAGTCTCTTCCTCAGAAAGCAGGAACCTTCAGACCAGATCTACCAAAAGCCATTCTCCCTCCCACAATCACCACCACCGTGTCCTGAGTATCAATAGCTTATTGACCCTCTTCTTTGGCAGAGGAAAATATGGATACAAAGGAAGGTTATTTGTGTCCAACACCTTGAGGTAGATGCCTGTGAGTGCCAAAAACATGCCAGAAATTCATCCAGGAGCAATGAAGTTGTTAAGAATCAAACTCAATGGTTTTTTTTTCTTTTCCTCTTTTTTTGTGGGTATGATTTTACAGAATCCTCCTTTTTCCCCCAAATAAGTTTGATCAGCATGCATTTCATGTCTGAATTAGGACCTTAATTCAAGGCCCAGCACAGGGAAAGGAGTCAATAAGCACCTGATGAATAGAGGGATGAATCTGGGAGGCAAGCCTTTTAAAAGAAGCTATTAGATGGGTAAATGCCTATAAAATAAGCACATACTTTGTTATGTGGGACAAGAGATGGGGGATGGGTTGGGAGTCCCATTCTCACCGATGGGAACCTCATTTTAAAAGTTTTCAGGTTTGGCCGAGTGCAGTGGCTCATGCCTGTAACCCCAGCACTTTGGGAGGCTGAGGTGGGCAGATCACTTTAGTTTAGCCTGGGAAACATGGCAAAACCCTATCTCTCCAAAAAAATACAAAGATTAGCCAGGCCGGTAGTCCCAGCTACTCAGGAGGCTGAGGTAGGAGGATGGCTTGAGCCCAGGAGGCGGAGGTTGCAGTGAGCTGAGATCGCGCCACTGCACTCCAGCCTGGGAAACAGAGTAAGACCTTGTCCCAAAAAAAAAAACAAAAAAAAACAAAAAAAAACCAATAAGCCGGGCACGGTGACTCAGGCCTGTAATCCCAGCACTTTTGGAGGCCGAGACAGGCAAAGCACCTGAGGTCAGGAGTTCAAGACCAGCCTGCCCAACATGGGAAAACCCTGTCTCTACTAAAAATACAAAAAATTAGCCCAGCGTGGTGGTGGGCACCTGTAATCCCAGCTACTCGGGAGGCTGAGGCAGGAGAATCGCTTGAACCCGGGAGGCGGAGGTTGCAGTGAGCCGAGATCGCGCCATTGCACTCCAGCCTGGGCGACAAGAGCAAAACTCCGTCTCCAATAATAATAATAACAATAAAAATGTTAAAGCATTTCCAGGCTTTGAACCGTCTTTCCTGACAGAGACCTCTGTGATGTGGTTGTGGAGGTGGGGGCGGGTTCTCCATGTTACCAAGAAGAAAACCGAGGAAATGAGACAATGAGAAGCTATTCCAAGGTCTGCAATGAATGAATAGAAAAGCTGAGATGAGCACTCAATCTGTTTCTCTTATTTGATATTTTCTATTCTCTTAAGATGGTGTTTTAAAGCCTTAAATCTCCCGAAAAATATATCTTACACATCGCACCGAAAGCCTTCAGATGCTAACTTAGGAGACAATGAAATCACCCCATGTCCCCTCAGCCTTGCCAAAAGCTGATGTCTAAACCACGTCACCATTCGTGGCCTTAAACCCTGGCTAAACAATCATAATCACATTTCTGAAAATATAGGAATGGTGGCTGCCAAAAGCACTGAAGTATTAGACCACGCCTCAATGCTTTCTGTGCAGTGAACACTAGAAATAAGGAACTTCACAAGATTACCTCCCTAAAGAATCCACCCTCATAATTCCCCATCTAAAACACAAACTACACCTGGAAGTCCCCAGACAAGACAACAGGTACCTGGTCAAGAATATAGGAGGTGCCCAATACATGGGAAATATGGAAGACTTAGGGTCTATGATACACACGCATTAAAAACTCTATGCTCTGCATGTGGTCCATCCTTATAGTGGAAGATTATTCAGCCTTAAAAAGGATGGAAATTCCTGGCCAGGCGCGGTGGCTCACGCCTGTAATCCCAGCACTTTGGGAGGCAGAGGCAGGGGGATCACGAGGTCAGGAGATCAACACTATCCTGGCTAACACGGTGAAACCCCATCCCTACTAAAAAAAAGAAAAAAAAAAAATTAGCCGGGCTTGGTGGAGGGCGCCTGTAGTCCCAGCTCCTCAGGAGGCTGAGGCAGGAGAATGGTGTGAACCCGGGAGGCGGAGCTTGCAGTAAGCCGAGATCACGCCACTGCACTCCAGCCTGGGCAACAGAGCGAGACTCCATCTCAAAAAAAAAAAAAAAAGGATGGATATTCTGATATATGCTACAATGTGGATGAACCTTGAGGATGTTAAACTAAGTGAAATAAGCCCGTCACAAAAGACAAATACTATATAATATCTTTCATATGAGGCACATAGAACAGTCAGAGTTGTAGAGATGAAAAGCAGAATGATGGTTGCCAGGGGCTGGGGAGAAAAGAGAATGGGAAATGATTGTTTCATGGGGATAGAGTTTCAGTCTTGCAAGACAAAAAAGTTTTGTGGATGGATGGTGATGATGGTTGTACAACAGTATAAATGTGCTTTATGCCACTGAACTGTACACTTAAACATGGTTAACATGGGGACCAGGCATGGTGGTCCACACCTGTCATCCCAGCAGTTGAGGAGGCCTAAGCAGGAGAATTGTGTGAGCCCAGGAGTTCAAGACTAGCCTGGGCAACATGGTGAAACCCCCTCTATTGAAAAAAAAAAGCCAGGCGTGGTGGCTCACGTCTATAATCCCAGCACTTCAGGAGGCTGAGGCAGGTGGATCACGAGGTCAGGAGATCAAGACCATCCTGGCCAACATGGTGAAACCCTGTCTCTACTAAAAATACAAAAAGTAGCCGGGTGTGGTGGTGCGCGCCTGTAGTCCCAGCTACTAGGGAGGCTGAGACAGGAGAATTACTTGGACCCGGGAGGCAGAGGTTGCAGTGAGCCAAAATCGCGCCACTGCACTCTAGTCTGGGCAATAGAACAAGACTCCATCTCAGAAAAAAAAAAAGGTTAAAATGGTAAATTTTATGTTATGTATATTTTACCACAATTAAAAGTAAATAAATATGTTTTTAATCCACCTTCTTCCCAATATGGTGAGAAGCAGAAAGAGACTCCTTCAATAGATACCATTTCACAGTTATGCTGCCTCTCAGTCCATAGCCCTAGGAACCCAAACAAAAAGACAAGGGGTCAACATAAAGGGCATTCAGGGTCCCCAGAGGGACTCCCCAGCATCCTGGGACTCTACTTCCTCCAGGGGAAGGTAAATAAAATCAGCTGATCAACCAGTCAGCTCACTGGAAAGCAAGAAACAGAGGGACTCTCTAAAATCAGCCCAGATTGCTACACAGGAATTGTCCAAAGTCCAAAAAGTTGCCACTCTTTAAAGGAGGCAGAGGAGAATACATAAAAACCAAGAAGGAAGAAACAACAAAGGTGATGTAGAGAAGGACTCCAATGCAACCAAAAAGAAGGCTTCTAGCCTGAGACCTGGCTACCAGGGGCAGAACCCAGGTCGGAGACTTCTCTGGCATTTTCTTTCCTGCTGGGCAGGCAGGAGTTCTCTCCAGAGGAACACATAGCTTTAGCCCCTCTTTGAAAAATTTGCTCCAAGAAAACGAAAACACATTTAACCAGAGATACAGGATAGAAAGGGCGGCCAGCTCTTAAAACTTGGGCCATAAATGTGCTTGGAGGTTGGTTTTGCCCTTAAAGGAAATAAAATTTATGGTTTGTCAGATAACTAGAAAGAAAAGCCCTCAGAGTGGAAATCTGGCCAGATAAAAGTCTACGAATGAATAAGAAGTTTTCTTAAAATGCAGTGCTTAAATATTTCAGTGAGAAAAAGATCTTAGGATCTACCAAGTTGGTTTTTGTTTTTTTCTTTTTTTTTTGAGACAGTCTCACTTTGTTGCCCAGGCTGGAGTCCAGCAGCGCAATCTCAGCTCACTGTAACCTCTGCCTCCTGGGTTCAAGCAATTCTCCTGCCTCAGCCTCCCAATCAGCTTGGATTACAGGTATGTGCCACCATGCTCAGCTAATTTTTGTATTTTTAGTACAGACAGGGTTTCGCCATGTTGGCCAGGTTGATCTCGAACTCCTGGCCTCAAGTGATCCACCTGCCTCAGCCTCCCAAAGTGCTGGGGTTACAGGTGTGAACCACCACGCCTGCATAGCATTTTTAACTCAAACCAAACCTAGAAAAACCTCCACAAGCAAATATCCCTTCTTTTCTCGTCACGTGGGCTTGTCTTTGACCCTTAGCTGTGGGAGAGTAAACCTTCCCTTTACAATATTAACAATCTCCATATTGTGGTTACCTAGGGGAGGAGGCAGGAGGGAACTGCTGACTGACAGGTGACAAGATGGCACCTTCCAGACTGAAGGCAATGTTCAATAGTATCCTGGTTTGGATGGTGGTTACGTGGATGTATACATATGTCAAAATTCATTGAGCTGTCCCTAAGATTTGTGTACTTTATACACATTATTCTTCCTCAAAAAGCACACACATACATACATACATAATTTTTAAATTGCCAGAGGTTTATTTTGTGCCCAACTGGAGCCAAGTTGGTTGTAAAAAGGGGCCCCAATCACATTTAGTTCATTCACCTGCACTCCCACCTCCTCTCTGAATCCGCCACACGGTTATCGAAGCTGGCTCCACCATCGAGCCCTCTGGATAAAGGAGAATAATGGAAACACAGTCCAAGGAGCTTATTTCCCCGTTTGGAGGGGTTTCGCAAGGCAGCAGATTGAAACTAATGACAAAAGTAACTGAGATTCTTGCCCATCAAGCTCTCCCTGAATCGTACTGAAATCTGTCACTCAAGAGCTTCTATGAGGGTGTCTCATTCCTGCATTGTAGAATAACATGGAACAAACATTCTCTTGCCATGGCAGCCTTTCAGACACCAAAATTAGTAGTTATTCTCAGTCATCTCTCATCCAGGCTATTCATTCATTCAACACACAAGATTTATCAAATCTGACAACTATTTCTACATAGTATGGTTTTCAGATCCTCTCACTGTCCTTGCTCCAAATATGCCCTTTTTTATAAGGACACTGTTGCATTCGTGAGGACACCACCCTCACGACCCAATCGCCTCCCAGAGGCCCCACCTCCTAATACCATCACATTGGGGATTAGGTTTTAAAGGCCTGAGTTTTGGGGGAGACATAAACATTCAGACCATAGCATTGAGCAACTGTAAAGAACTATTAAAAGTGTGAGCGGCTGGGCGCGGTGGCTCATGCCTTTAATCCCAGCACTTTGGGAGGCCGAGGTGGGCAGATCACCTGAGGTCAGGAGTTCGAGACCAGCCTGACCCACATGGAGAAACCCCCTCTCCACTAAAAATACAAAAAAATTAGCCAGGCCTGATGGTGCATGCCTGTAATCCCAGCTACTCGGGAGGCTGAGGCAGGAGAATCACTTGAACACAGGAGGTGGAGGTTGCAGTGAGCTGAGATCACGCCACTGCACTCCAGCCTGGGCAACAAGAGTGAAACTCATCTCAAAAAAAAGAAAAGAAAAAAGAAAAAAAAGTGTGAGCAAGGTAAGCGGATACCCCTTCTCCATCCCATCAATGTCACCGCCATCCTCCTGCCACTCAATTAGGAAGTGTCTTGTCCTCTCTCCTCCTCCTCCCCTCTCCCTGTAGTCCCCACTGGTCTTGTTCCTTCTTCCTCTAAGGAATTTAACACTTTCATTTATGGAGTCATCATCCTTGGGATGGGTCGCCGCCAGCCCTTGGGGCATTGCAAGCTTGTGTCTGATACAGATTCCCAGGTCTGGCTCGTGACTGACAGGGTCAGAGTCTGGGATGAGGTTCAGAGTTGGTGCTGTGAGTAGGCACTGAGAGGAAACGTGGGCTAGGGCTGGCACTGCTGTTAGAGGTTGCCAGGTCTCACTGGTCAGCTTGACTTGCCATTCTAACCTGTGAGGTGCTCCCATCTCCTCGTTTCTCCCACCCCATGTCCACCTCCATGGAAGGCACCAGCCTTGTTGCATAAAGGGAGCACGATGCTGCAAGCTCAGTGCTCCAGGACATGGGTTCCTACCAAGCTCTCCTCATGCCGCACTCCATTTTCTCATCATCTCTGACTGCCCCTCAGCACCTATCATGCTATTCATTCATTAATACTGTGCCTCTTCAGCTCAGAGACGTTTATCTGGTCTTCTCTGCCGCCTCTTCCCTACATGCCACCCTGAACCCCAGCTAGGTTTTCGAATGCTTTCCTGGCTGGCACCACCCCAGACAACTCATGGAGAAGCAGCCATCTCAATTCCCCCCTGTCCCCGGGGTGGCCACTCTCCTGGAGGCTACAACCTGGACCTTTCTGTCAAGGCCAGTCTCCTTCCTGTCACCTCCTCATGTTGTCCCTGGCCCCATGGTTCACCCGCATCATCCTTCCTCCTTGGAGACCTGATGCAGCCCACACCAGCCACCCATCAGCTGGTGATGCCCTCCTTGTATGCCCATAGCACCCCCCGGGGCCATTCTCGACTCACGCTGCACGCTGTCTCTCCCAGCACTACCTAGAGGCCTCTACTCCACCCCCATCACAACCATCATCCCAATAATAGCTGATACACACTGAGCGCACAGAAGTACCAGACACTGTCCCAAGCATCAATGAATTCTTACCTCATTTAATCCTCCGCAGTGTATGTGCTCATTATTTTTAGTCTGCCCATTTTACAGATAAGGAAACTGAGGCACAGAGAGGTTCAGTAACTTGCCTAAAGGTACATGGCTAAATGTCTAGATGGTCAACTCCTTGAGGAGTACGGTGTTTGTGTGTGTGGGTGTGGGTGTATGTGTCTTCTGACTTTTCCAGGTATCTTCTATAATATTTCATTCATTCAATCGGCATTCATTCAACTTCTTTTTTTTTTTTTTTTTCTTTTATTGTAATTATTATTATTCTTATTCTTATTATTATACTTTAGGTTTTATGGTACATGTGCCCAATGTGCAGTAAGTTACATATGTATACATGTGCCATGCTGGTGCACTGCACCCACCAACTCGTCATCTAGCATTAGGTATATCTCCCAATGTTATCCCTCCCCCCTCCCCCCAACCCACAACAGTCCCTGAAGTGTGATGTTCCCCTTCCTGTGTCCATGTGTTCTCATTGTTCAATTCCCACCTATGAGTGAGAATATGCGGTGTTTGGTTTTTTGTTCTTGCGATAGTTTACTGAGAATGATGATTTCCAATTTCATCCATGTCCCTACAAAGGACATGAACTCATCATTTCTTATGGCTGCATAGTATTCCATGGTGTAGATGTGCCACATTTTCTTAATCCAGTCTATCATTGTTGGACATTTGGGTTGGATCCAAGTCTTTGCTATTGTGAATAATGCGGCAATAAACATACGTGTGCATGTGTCTTTATAGCAGCATGATTTATAGTCCTTTGGGTATATACCCAGTAATGGGATGGCTGGGTCGAATGGAATTTCTAGTTCTAGATCCCTGAGGAATCGCCACACTGACTTCCACAAGGGTTGAACTAGTTTACAGTCCTACCAACAGTGTAAAAGTGTTCCTATTTCTCCACATCCTCTCCAGCACCTGTTGTTTCCTGACTTTTTAATGATCACCATTCTTTTAGTATTTATTCTTGTTTGAAGGATGGAAAATAACAATGGATAGATGTAGGCTTGCAGTGTACCATCCTGGGTTATTACCCCTGGCTCTGTTTCGGTCTAGGTGACACTGATGACTTTTTCACTCTCCTGGAAGCCTATTGTAAATGGTGATGACGTGGCCTACCTCTCAGGTTGCCCTGGTATCCCCATACCTGCTCACCAAGCTCACTCCCAACTCCAACCCCCCACCCCTCCACATACACACAGGCCTTCCGCTAGCCTTATAAACTGACAAGTATCATCCATAAAGAAACTACATAAAAAGATCAATAGTCTGTCTTTGAGGCCTATACCACATTACCTTGGAACATCAAAATCACGGTTTATCCTTAAAGTTAGCACAAGCAAAAGACACCCACTGGGGAAAGGGAGGCCCAGGGGTAGCCCTGGAGCTGGGACCAGGATATCCCCAGGCCTAACGCCCTGTCTCCCCTGCTAACCACAAGATGGCATGGTGCAGAAACCCAGAGAGCAAAGGTGCCAGGCTCTTCCCGGAGCTGCTATTTCTCCTAAAGACTTGGTCTCCAAAGGAGATCTGCATGCCTCATTTGTTGCACAAAATAGAAAGAGCAGCCCTCATGTTTCAGTCTAAGGCATTCATTTGTGGTTTTTATTTATAGTCCTGCATATATTTGTGCACACATAGATACACCAGCCAGGAAGTGCAGGTCCAGGTACACACGTACACACGTACACACACACACACACACACACACACACTCTCTCTCTCTCTCTCGGAAAATCAAGATTTATTTGTACGTACGTACAGCCCAGTTAAAGATAAGTCCATTCACAGTCCCTAAAAGAAAAAAACTATTGAGCTTCACATTTTCAATTCCAAAACCACTCTAAAAATAAACCGCTCGTCAACTCAATCGACTTTCAAAGTCACACAAATTAGTGTGGATAGTAAAAATTCTAATAGCTTACTCCTTTTGCTCTTAATTAACCTAAGAATTTGGAAAATGGAGGGAAAACAAGAGAACATTCAGCCTCAAAAATTTGTTCCCGAAGCAGCGTTTCTCTAAAAGTATGACAGTATCTCTCTTGGTCTCTTTATTTAGGAATCGCCTGCAATCTATGCAACCCACTAAGAGAAAATTCAGCCACTTGGTAGGCCATGCATCTTGTTCAGATAACCTCGCAGGAGTGGGGATGAGGGACAGAGAAAATATTCCTAATGATATGATGGATTTATTGCTGTAGACCCAGAGGCATCAGAATATGCCAAGAGACGCACCCGGTTAGATGATCCTTTGTACTTCAAAATATCACCTCCCCGCCAGCCCAGAAAAATCCACAGAAAACAAACACCACTGATATTCAAGTAACTGTCTCTCCACATATTTGTTTCTTTCTTCATTTTGATGATCTTCCAGTACATCACCTTCTGGCCTCTCCCTTCTTCTTATCTCTGCCCTTACAAAAGAAACGCAAGTCCTCTCCTTCTGCCCACATACCAACTCTATGAAAAAATCCCTGGCTGGAGCTATCTGGGGCACATAATCTAAGAACAAAGCCTGCAATAATGTTGCAGGTTGCAGCCCATGCTTTATCCAAAGGGTGGGAACATTTCTGTTGAGCACACAGAGGCCAACTGGGAGAAAAAGAAAATGCCATCTGGCTGGCAAGGGTTTATGTCTGTACCCACAGCTTAACAGAGGGGAAGCCAGCAAAGGGAGTACCCTTTGTAATTTCTTGAGGGATATTTGAGTTTAGAACAAGAGGGCAGTGAAACAAGAGTCTGCAATGCTGTCATTTCATGGTGGAAGAGGTTGCAGCATTCCCAGGAATTTTGAGCATGAATAAAGGACACTTCCAAGAAATTTCCAGGCTGGGAAGAAATGTCCAGGCCAAAGCTCTAGAGCTCTCGGCAGTATCAGCTCACTTCTGTGTCAAAACTGTCCCCAGCCCGGGCGTGGTGGCTCAAGTCTGTAATCCTAGCACTTTGGGAGGCTGAGGCAGGCAGATCACGAGGTCAGGAGTTCAAGACCAGCCTGGCCAACATAGTGAAACCACATCTCTACTGAAAATACAAAAATGAGCCAGGTGTGGTGGTGCATGCCTGTATCCCAGCTACTCGGGAGGCTGAGGCAGGAGAATGGCTTGAATTCAGGAGGCAGAGGTTGCAGTGAGCCGAGATCACGCCACTGCACTCCAGCCTGGGCAAAAGAGCAAGACTCCTTCTCAAAAACAAAAACAAACACAAACCACCCTCAGAGGGTGTTTCATGTTAAAATTTGAAGAGCATTTCAAGGAAGACAATGACGTAGGCATCTTGGTTAGAAGTCTCACCCTCAGCCTCCCCTCTAAGAATCACCCACCCGGGCCTCCTCCATCCCTCAACACCATTTCCAATAAAGCAACAACTATAGACTCCCAGATATGTAGCCACATTCCTTCTGAGGAGTCATTAGCCTAAACGCAGCATACGTAAAAACACAGCAGGCATGAAAAGTAATTTAAAAAAAAAACAAGTGCCCTTCTAACACCAAACACACTGGTTATCCTAATAATTCCATGTCTCCAAAACTCAAATTCCAGCCATCAATTCAATCCACACTAAACGACAATCACTCTCAAAACATATCATATCAGTTCAAAGTAACAATTATATATGTCCACAATAATATCCAAAGTGCCACCAAAACCATGTTGATGTCAAGTTTTCCTTTAACTATTGTCATCATAGAGTTTCTCCTTTTATCATGAAGAAATATGGAATTAAAGATATGAAATGAAAAAAAGGAACATTCTGGCCGGGGAGAAGAGGGAAATGACGTTATTGGTAATCAGAAAGATAGTAAGAGCTAACATTTTTTTGAGCGCTACTTCCTGACACTGAGCTATGCATTTTACATGTACTATCTCATATCCCCTTCCCCCACAGCCTCTGAGGGATGTACAATGAGGCCCATCTTACAGATGAGGAAACTGAGGTTCTTAAGAGTGAAATAATCCCAGTGTCAGCCTGGAAGGTGAAATAAATAAGACAGAAGAGATTAAGAGAGACCGATTGCAACAGCCTAAGAAATAAATCATCTGATCGAAGCTAAGGAAGTTGCAGATGACAGGACTGAACAGAATTTAAACGCAGGGGATGAGAGAAAGCGGAGAGTTAAGACGATTATGTGTTGTTGTGTTGTTTTTTTTTTTAATTTTGAGGGGTTTATTTTTTGAGATGGAGTCTCACTTTGTCACCCAGGCTGGAGTGCAGTGGTGCGATCTCGGCTCACTGCAACCTCTGCCTCCTGGGTTCAAGCAATTCTCCTGCCTCAGCCTCCCGAAAAGCTGGGACAACAGGTATGTACCAACATGCCCAGCTAATTTTTGTATTTTTAATAGAGGCGAGGTTTCCCCGTGTTGACTGAGCTGGTCTCGAACTCCTGACCTCAAGTAATCCACCCACCTCAGCCTCCCAAAGTGCTGGGATTACAGGTGTGAGCCACCGCACCCAGCCGAGACAATTATGTTTGGACTGCTGTATAGAAATTGGTAACAGGAACATAGGTTTGAATAAGATGGGCAGCAATTTAGTTTCAGAACTGCTGAACTCGAGGAACCATGGGCCCGCAGGCAGGGACAGCTACTAGGCATTAAATGATACCCACAAGCCTTTCCCAAACTCGTGTACCAATACAGAGTTCATCATGTATCAAAACAAATCCACCTGTAACAGTCAAGTTTTAACCCTTTTGGGAAGTTTTCCTACCAACCAGCCTGAAAGCAAATCAAAAGTATACTTTTGCATCTTCGAGACCAGCCTGGCCAACATGGTGAAACCCCGTCTCTACTAAAAACACAAAAATTAGCCAGGCATGGTGGCGTGTACCCGTAATCCCAGCTACTCACGAGGCTGAGGTAGGAGAATAGCTTGAACCTGGGAGGCGGAGGTTGCAGTGCGCTGAGATCATGCCATTGCACTCCAGCCTGGGACAGAGCGAGACTCCATCTCAAAAAAATAAAAAAAAAAGTATACTTTTGCCTCTGAGATAGATTGTGACAAAGGCAAGCCCTAACATCACCCCATAACTCTACGGCCTTCTCATCCAATGTCCTGGGACACAGTGCTTAGCTTCCAATGCCAGGATTTCTCCAATCCCATTCGCATCCTGGCCTTTAGCAAGCAGAAAAGCCAAACAGAAGAGGCCCAAAACAGTCCTTCCTCCTCAGGAGTGGCCTGAAGGAGGCACTGGACAGGTCTCACCTGACAAGGCCAAGGCAGCTTTCTCCTCCCTTTGGCCTGAAGGGAAGTGGCTGAAAAATTATCTGCACAGGAAGAAAACAGGGGGGTCTGAATGCCAATTCTTGAACAATTCCGCTTAAAGAGTCAAAGTCCTCCACAAATACCCACTGTACAATCTGCTACTGGATTCTGCAGGAAAGCTTTCTGTGGGACCATCCTGGGGCTGCTCAATGCCCACCAAATCCATAGCCTGATAGCCCAGAAGAAAAGGGGTCTATTAAAATCTCCCATTTTGGGCCAGGCACAGTGGCCCACGCCTGTAATGCCAGCACTCTGGGAGGCCAAGGTGGGCAGATCACGAGGTCAAGAGCTCGAGATTGTTCTGGCCAACATGGTGAAACCCCGTCTCCACTAAAAATACAAAAATTAGCTGGCTGTGGTGACGGGTGCCTGTAATCCCAGCTACTCCAGAGGCTGAGGCAGGAGAATCACTTGAACCCAGGAGGCGGAGGTTGCAGTGAGCCAAGATTGTGCCACTGCACTCCAGCCTGGTGACAGAGCGAGACTCTGTCTCAAAAATAAAAATAAAATAAAAATAAATAAATAAATAAATCCCCCGTTTTGAAGGGCAATAAAACTCCATGGGGAATGCCCTAACAAGGCACAAATTCAATTATATCCCAGGTCAGTGCATGTCCTCACTACGAGCAAACAGTGGACAGCACATGCCTAAGACCAGCGGCTCCCCTGGCCACTCCTGACAAGTACCACACAGGGCTCCCCAGCTACAACTGCAGCTTCCCTACTAGAAAGGAGAAAATAAACTGTTTAGACCCAGATGCCTAACTCTTCGGCCCTTTCCTCATCCATCCCCTGCAAAAGTTTATCATATCACAAACAGGCAGAGACAGCCATGCAAACCAAATAGTCTACATGAGCACCTATGCTTCCTGGCCCTCTTGGATGACAGGGCCATAAACCCAGCACGTTGTGGACAATGGGCTGTGAGCAGTTCTCCCGTCTCTCCCTGCTGCAATAGCCCTGAATCATAGGTTCAGATGGAGGTGGTATAAAATGGTGGAGCCCCTGTCATCCTAATTTCCTGAAGCACAGCCTCCCTCCTCCACAACCCATATTGTGCGTATAACACGAATGAGGAAGCAACCTTCGTTTTAAGCCACTGACATTTGGGGATGTTTGTTACTGCAGCATAACTTAAACTATCCTAATATACTCACTATCTAAGACCCTTGAGAGAAATTTCTTTTTTCATTCCTTCTCTCATTAAAATAAGGCTGACATCTTTTAGCACTCTATTCAAATCCTTCTTAATTTGTCCTTGACATAAAAAAGCCACTGTTCCAGCAGACACCCAACTTCCAAGATTCCTATACAGATCCGTTCACGCCTCTGTGCCTCTGCACATGCTGTTCCCTCTCCCTGGGATGCCCTTCCCCACTCTCCCACCCTGCAATGCCCTTTGAACCCCTCATCCTTCAACAGCCATTGAATGTCTCTCACAAAGCCTCCCTATCAGCCTCAGACAGACTGAGCCACACATCCCTCAGGGTATCCCTAAGAGTCAACTTCTCTTCAGCCATGGATCACGTACTATTACAATTACTTGTTGACAAGTCTGTCTGCTCACTGTATGGGAACTGTCGGTGAGGGCATTTGTCTACCTGTATCTTTTTATCCCCAGCACAGAGC
The DNA here is from genome assembly GCF_028885655.2 of Pongo abelii. Lineage (NCBI taxonomy): Eukaryota > Metazoa > Chordata > Mammalia > Primates > Hominidae > Pongo > Pongo abelii. The sequence goes on from NC_072004.2 coordinate 87,911,587, forward strand.
ACAGTGCCAGGTTAATGGCACATGCTCCACAAATGTTTGTTGAATAAATGAACAAATGAATAAATTTCTCCTATGAAGATCTACAGATAAGAGGTCTTAAATAAAAACATCATATACATATATCAAAACTTATTTCAGGTACAGATGTTTACAAGTAGAAGACACACATCTCAACCACAGGGCAGCTGGAGGGGACAAATGTTCAGCCAACTATTTACTTAAGCAAATGTATCCACTGTCCTTTGTGCCCACGCAAGCAAACAACTATTTTGCTTCTCACTCTATTTTCAGAAAGTGAGTTTCTAAAAATCTCAGGAAAAGGTAGGGGTGCAGGCCCAACTATGTTCACCTAAGGCTTAGGCCTAAACCCAAGCAGGTTCATCTTGGTCTTTTGTCCATCAATCCAAGGAAAGATTCCTCAGCTGCTTCCCAATCAGGAGAAAAAGCTGCTGTCTGCGTGATATAATAACAACCCCAGGCCAAGCTGACAGGGTGGGAGAACAAGGGCTAAAGTGTGTTCAAGCCAAGGACAGTGAACTCCCCTTGTTGGCTCCATTCAGAGATGAATGAACAGGAGTGTGCACGTGGCTGTCATCCTGTAGTCAGGGGGTGGTCACCTGGATGCCCTTCTGCTTGGAAATCCTACTGGGGACACAGAAACCTCAGAGGGGTCTGTCCACAGCACAACCTTGTCCAGTTGATTCTTCAACAACTGCCAGACAATAGAGGTCAAATCTCAGAAGAAAGCTACGATCTCCTCCAGCTTCTCTGTCTAGAGAGCTCTTCAAACCCCCTGGGGCATCCCCAGGCAGCCTCAGGGAGCAGGGCAGGTGGGCTGTCTCTGCCACTCCAATGGGGCATCTTCAGCTGGGTCAGGCTCACAAGAGGGCAGAGAGCAAGTCAGTCATTTGGTTTCGTTGAGACATGCCTGCATGCTATCCTACCCTTCCCCTGAGTGGTGACTTTTTATGCCTCCAGAGCTTGGTGTCACATGGAGCCAGGCAGGAAGGGCACTCACTAGCTGGAGAAGCAGGCAGACCTGGTCAGGTTGCCCGCTTTGCTACCAATAACCTGTGTGACTTCAGCCACGTAGCTTAACCTCTCTGAACATGTTTCTTCATTCATAAGATATAAATGATACCTCCCTTACAGAACTGTGGAAGGTGCTGAACACATGTGCAGAATACTCTCTGGGCATAGTAGGTGGTCAATACATGGAAACGAGTGTTTACATTGTATGTTCTCACAATACACTCCGAAGGCAGGGTCTTCCATGGTTCCCTATGAAGGGCTGTTCTCAGCACAGGCTTGTCACAAACAGGATGATCAGGAATACTTTGCCCTATCTGCAGGCAGGATGTACATATGATGACACACTTCCAAGCATGCACGGAGGTCTCGGCACAGACTCCTGCCTGTGACGGTGGGGCTCACACAGCCTGTCGCTCAGTCTCACCTGAGACAGTAATTGCCCCGATACATCAATACACGCCAAGGTCCTCCCAGGACCGTTTTCATTAAGCTTCCCCGCTTGATGAAATACGTCATAACAATATCCCTATGGAGTTATTTTTAGAGCTCAATGAAGGGCCAGTGTCTCCTGTCCTGGCAATAAATACACAAGCCAGCCACCAGCATCATAAGACTTAGGGTAACACCACCACTTACTGAGGACAGATCTTCTGTGGGGACGTTGGGGGAGGACAGGGTCTGTGAGATTTCCGGGTAACCTCACCTTGGATGGAACATGTGTCACCTCCATCTGCCTGGGGTCACTTCTGGCTTTCGCAGGCTATGACTGGCACCCATCTCGACTGGAGGTCTACTCCTTAACAACTTCTCTGTGTGTGTGTGTGTGTGTGTGTGTGTGTGTGTGTGAAGTCTTCCAAAATTGTGCTGTCACGCTTTGCGCAGCCTGGAAAATATCTCAGTGAGCAAATCCTAAGGACAGCAGCCCCGCAATGAAGTCGGCCAGACTTAAAGAGGAAATAGATGGCTGACAGCTGACAGCTGTCCATCACAAAGTCCCTCCCTACAGACATCAGGCCCAGTAGAAAGTAAATGCTGTCACCATAGCAAAATTAGGTCCCAGGTTTGCTGCGTGACAGCCTTCCCGTTGCCGCCACCCGGCAGCAATCCTTCATCACCATCTTCACCCTCTTCAAAATGGAAAGGGCCGGAGGAGCCCTGCTGCTCCCCAGCTGATGGATGAGACTTTCATTGAAACTCATTCTCACCCAAGTGTCACCTCAGCCATTGCCCTGCTAAGCCTCGCCCCCTCAGTGTCCAGTGAAAGGCTTTTTTCTTCTTTAAAGGAATCTGGGGAACTGAAGCGGCATCTAGACAGAGGCACTTAGATGTGGGGCCTAAGAAGTCACCCCAGATCTTTCCACCTGCCTCAGCAGCTGTCTCTTCCTTTTCTCTCCACTCCACCCCCACCCCCGCCTTCCTGGGGGATACTGTCTTCTGTATTACCCCCATCGGATGCCCTGAGTCACATCTTCTAGCTCCTGTGTTCTCTCCACCTCCAGTAGTAAGGATTCTACACACATGTGCACACATACGTGCACACACAAGCACCCGCAAAACATACATCCTTCAAAAGAATGTTCTTTTTTTTTCTTTTCTTTTCTTTTTTTTTTTTTTAACAGAGCCTCCCTTTGTACCCCAGGCTGGAGGGCAGTGGTGTGATCTCAGCTCACTGCAACCTCTGCCTCCCAGGTTCAAGCAATTCTCCTGCCTCAGCCTCCCAAGTAGCTGGGATTACAGGCACCTGCCACCACACCCAGCTAATTTTTGTATTTTTATAGAGACGGGGTTTTGTCATGTTGGCCAGGCTGGTCTCGAACTTCTGATCTCAGGTGATCCACCCACCTTGCCCTCCCAAAGGGCTGGGATTACAGGCGTGAGCCACCGCGCCCAGCCAATGTTCTTTATGAGTAGAGACAAGACGTGGTAGACACCTTTTTTCTCATGTCTCATGACCACAATTATGAAGATTCATTCTTGAATACTCCTTGAATATCCTTTGTTCAAAACTCCAAGGTTGTTTCTTGTGCAGTTTCTGAGATGGGAAATCCATCCCATGACTTCAAGAGGAAGAGATCCATGAAGCTCTAGACTGGAGATGCTGAGGCAAGCGAGGGGGGAACTGCCATTTGACAGGATGCCCATGGGGCAGGGGAGGGTCATGGAAAGGGTGATGGGGGCCTGGAGAGACAGCCAGTTAGCAAAATGGTTAAGAGTTAAGCTCTGGGGTTCAAATTCTTACTCTAACACTTGATATTGGGGTGACTTTGGGCTAAGTACAATGACTTCCCTGGGTCTCAGTTCCTCACCACAAAAATATAGCACCACCTGTGCTGTTGGGGTCTTGGGTGGATTAACTGGAATGATCTGGACAGAGCCCTTGGCACAGTATTTGGCTCATAAGCAGCATTTAATAACTTTCTAGCTTCTAAGAAATTACCACCCAATATACAAAAATCAACACAAAATGGATCCCAAATTTAGGCTTAAGAAAAAAAAGAAATTACCCTCCATTATCTCAACTAGACTTTACATCAACCCTATGACTTGGTAGGTATTTGCACCATTTTACAGATAAGAAAACTGAGGCACAGAGTGTCCTGTGCATTCCCCAAGGTCACGAAGCCAGGTAAGGGCAGAGCCAAGGTTTGAGCTCTGGCAGCTGTGGCTGCAGAGCGATGGGCCCACTGCTCTGTTCCGGGGCCCACCCCCGGCACAGCAGACCTGAACGTCCAGGCCTTTCCTGGGCTAGCACAGTGCCTGCATAGCTGCAGTGACTACAGTAGCTGTTTCCTTTGTCCTTGTCCCCTGCAGTTTCTTTCCAGAGTCCCAAGAAGCCACACAACCCCTCAGGAGGAGATTAGCAGCAGCAGAAAACAGAAATAAGAGAAAGAAAGTTTTCTTTTTCCGGGCTAGAGGTGCCCTGCTGCGCTGGAGAGAAGCTGGGAGGAGGGAAAGCTAATGCCAGCCCCAGTCCGGTTTCTGCCCGCTGCCCTTTGCAGCTCTAGGTGGAAGCACAAGCTTGCTGAGCTCGGCACGCTCGGAGCTGCAGGAAGGCGGTCAGCTCTGGCAGCCACACTGCTCCCGTCCCAAAGGGAGGACAGACCTAGAGAAGCGGCCTGATCTGCCTTCTCCACCTCCGAATCCCCCCACCGCGCACACACACACACACACACACACACACACGCACGCACACACGACTTTTGCATTTATCCCGGGGTCCTCCAGAGGGACAAGGAAGGGCCTGATTCAGTGACCCCTGAGTCCTGCCTCTCAGTCCCCAGACTCCGCGCAGCCTGGGAAGCCTCCGACCTACATTCAGATGCCTAGGGGTTCTGGGAGGGGCGCTCAAAGCTCAGAGGCCTGAATTCAGCACCCTGCTCAGGCTCTTTGAGAACCACTGACTTGAAGTGGGGCTGCTCGCTTTGCTAAACAAATATGGGCAACTCTGGTCTTCCAAAAAGAGCTCACAATTCTGCCCTCCCTGGAAGCTACAATTCAATCATCCTCTTCCAAACGTCCAAATCCCAGCTTCAGTGAGGCTATCTCACACAGCAACCTGCCTGGGAGTGACCCGCATACAAAACTTGAAGAATTTGAGAGAAACTTGAGGGAAACTTGCAGAAACCAGCTTGGCAAGGAAAAATGCTCCCGGTGCGTTCAACGAAAAAGCAGGCGACCCAGCTAAACTGAGTAAACTGACCCAATCGCGGGGGATGAAAGGGAACGTATATCTGTGCAATGACAATAAATCGTGGAGAGACATATTAAAATACAAAAGCCATTTCTAGACACAAAATCATGGATGTTTTTTATTTCCTTCTTTGTGCTTTCTGGTATTTTTACCAAATTGCACTGCAGAATATTTGGAATCAGATGAAAAGTTCATTTCTGAGAGGCCTCCTTCTTTTCTCTTTTAAATTTTCTTCTTTTGCATTCCATTTTGGCCAGCTCGCTTGAACTCTGCGTTCAAACACCTTTCTCTCCCAAGCAAAAGCTCCAAGAGGAATCTTTTGGAGCAAAGTTAGAACCGCAGGGAAGCTTGAAAAGAGGAAACAGACCAGCCTGGCCGGTGGAGGTTAAATTAAACTACGGTTCTCTAGCAGGCCCCGGGCTTGGTCAGGAGCTATTGGTAAGATGGCAGAAACGGAGTACAGGCCAATAAACAAATCAAAACAAAAACAAGAAGCAAAGAAAGAAAGAAACATGTTTTAAGAAGAATAAAGTCATTAGGTGGCAAGGGGCCTCTGCAGGACCATCCAGGCCAGGGAGAAAAACACCACCAAGGACCCAAACTTCTTTCACTGGGGAGCTGCAAGCAAGAGGCGCTGGCTCTGAGCAGCGGCTTTGTGCTTCGGGCAGAACTGGCCGCGGGGGCTGCGCCCCACCAGCCGCGCGCCGGGCGGGCGGACGCGCCGGGCACAGCCAGGCGCCGGGGGTGACCGCGGCAGCACCGGCCCGGCGGCTGGAAGCAGACGCGCCGCTCCGCCCGCGCCCGGTGGAGCCGCAGCGCCATCAAGTGGCCGCTCGGCGAACGGCCGCACGGGGAAGCGGCTCAGGCCCAGGGAAGAGGTCCAGGGTTCCCAGCCTCAACTGTCCCTGGGGAAGGGTCTGGACCTGCCAAGCTGCCACTCCAGGGCCTAAGGCAGGAGCCTGCAGACGGACACCAGTTGTCCAGGCGCACTCCACCACCCAGGGCTGCCCCAGAGGATGTTCGGGAATCCTGTCTCCTCCTTTGGGAGAGGGGTTACTTTTGCAGTCCCAGGCCCATTCTCTCCTCCAGCAACTTGCTCAAAGTTTAAAAGGTTTGGTTCTCAGAGAGTGGAGCCAGAGCAAAGGGGGCATCTCGCTGCTCTGGGGCATCCTGCAGGGGATGGCGCAGGCCTGGGGTCCATGTCTGTGAGCAGACACCATTGGAGCATGTGTCCAGAGAATCTGGGCGGGCTCACTGCCCACAGACCTTCCAGGCCCACAAACCTACAACACATCTCTCCTGGAAACGGCACGTGATCCCATGTGCCTCCTGGTCTTTGGGCACAAACTATGGGGTGACTCAAGAAGAGAGCACGTGATATGGTTTGGCTGTTTGTCCCCTCCAAATCTCATACTGAAATGTGATCTCCGGTGTGGAGGTGGGCCTAGTGGGAGGTGTTCGGATTATGGGGGTGGATTCCTCTTGAATGGTTTGGTGCTATCTTCACAGTAATGAGTGAGTTCTCACTTGAACAGTTCATGTGAGCTGGGCATGGTGGCTCACACCTGTAATCCCAGTACTTTGGGAAGCCAAGTCAGGTGGATCCCTGGAGGTCAGAAGTTCGAAACTAGCCTGGCCAACATGGTGAAACCCCATCTCCATTAAAAATACAAAAAAATTAGTCGGGCGTGGTGGCGCACACCTGTAGTCCCAGCTACTCGAGAGGCTTGAGGCAGGAGAATCGGTTGAACTTGGGAGGTAGAGGTTGCAGTGAGCCAAGATTGTGCCACTGCACTCCAGCCTGGGTGACAGAGCAAGACTCCATCTCAAAAAAAAAAAAAAGAAAAGAGTTCATGTGAGATGTGATTGTTTAAAAGGGCCTGGTACCTTCCCCCATCTCTTGCTTTCCCTCTTGCCATGTGACATGCTGGTTCCCCTTTACCTTCTGCCATGATTGGAAGCTTCTTGGGGCCTCACCGGAAGCCAAGCAGATGCCAGGGCCATGCTTCCTGTACAGCCTGCCAAACGCTGAGCCAAATAAACCTCTTTTCATTACAAACTACCCAGGCTCAAAGTCCTTTATAGCAATGCAAATGGACTAACACACCCCATGGTCTCCATCCACAAACCACTGGAGGAACCCAACAAAGCAACGGAAAAGTTCTGAGAGTACCAACCAGGAATATGCATATTAATATGAACACTACGACAGGAAATTATAGGAAAAGCATAGAGCGTTTGCTCTGTGCAAAGCACTGTGCAAATTCCTTCTGTACTTTATCTTCTTTAACCTTTACCACGACCTTAGGACGTGAGTTTTTTATGATTTTTGTTTTTTTGTTTGTTTGTTTTTTGCAGAAAAGGAAATGGAAGCACCCAGAGGTTAAAAAAACTCACTCAAGGTTGCCTGGCCTGGAGTCAGAGCCTGAGAGCCAGCTCCTTCACTTACCCTCCTTGATCCCATCTTTCCATCCATCCCCAACCCCCAGCCGTGGGTGGATCCAGGTTTTGTGAGACCTGAAACATACATGTTTTCTAGAGGGAGAGGCAGCCTCTTTAAGATATGAAGTTGTAAATACACAGTTGAGGCCAGTCATGGAGGGCTGTGTAGGGGAGGGGCTCTGCCTCATCTCCAGGGTAGATCCACCCCTGCTCTTTAGACATCCCCGTGCCCAGGAGCTGGCTTTCTGGAAACACTCCTCCGCATTGTCCCTCACAGCCATTTCTCTGACTTCTGCAATTGACTTCCACGCCCAGCTTGTCCCTGAAACTGCTTTGACTCAAGGTCACTCAAAGACAGCCCAACTGCCAGGTACAATGAGAGCTCTCAGTGCTTCCCTCCAGGAGGAATTTGCAGCCCTGACATTTGCACTCCTGGAAGCCTCTTGTCTCCCAGCATCCAGGACATGACGATCCCTGGCTTCCCTCCTACTGTCCAGCCCCACTTTGTCTGTGTTCCTCATCAGTGGATCTTCTGTGGACTGCTCCTAAAACCCCCAGGTGAGCACAGAACAGGAAAGAGTGTAGCCTCTCAGCCAGCCAGACCCAAGGTTTGATCCCAGAATCCCAGCTAACAGCCGTGTAACCATGAGCAAACAGGTCATCCTCTTGGAGCCCATTTTTCTCTTCCGTGTAATTGGGGTTGTACACCAGAAGTTATTTAGAAGATTAAATGAGATCCTGTGATTAGTATGTTTAATAGGATGCCTGCCCCAGAGCAGGGATCCCGGATCACTGCTGAGGGTCCCTGTCAGCCTTGAGCTCTGATCCATCAATCTGTCCTGTGCACTAGATTAATATTTCATTGTCTGCAGAATCAGATCACCCAGGGTCACTCCGAGGAATGCATCTTGTCTGAGAGTGCTCTTCCCACCACCCTCAAGCCTGCCTTCCCACCTTTTTTACCAGTTTCTGAATGATACCACTGGCAATTCAGATTCAGCATCAAGACACCCGGGATTCATTCTGAATCCAGCCTCCCCTGCAGGAAACATGGCCCTGGAATCCATCATCCCCCAAGAGTCTCCCTCAGACCACACCCTCCTCTCCCACGTGGGTCCGGGAGTTCCTGATCTCACTCTTGGGCCCCTGAACAGCCTCCTAAATGCTGGGTGTCTATCCTGGCCCTGCTTCCCCACTGCCCCCAACCCATCCTCCTCTCCAAAAGAGTGAGCTCCTCAGACGCATCTCAGATCATGCAGTTTCTCCACTTAAAACCCTGTGATGTCTTCCCCTTTCCAAGGGTATGAAGTTCAAACCATGCCACAAAGCTCGGGGTCATCAGACCCCTGCTGCCCATGTGCCCGCCTCATCTCCCCTACAACCCCCTGCAGGATTTGCTCAGACATCCCAAACTACCTGCATTCCCCAAAACACGGCACTAGGCACCCTCTCCCTTCCATGTCCCCTGTACACATGATGTTCCACCACCTGGAACACGCACCCGTTTCTCTGCTAACCACTTTCAATGGCCAGTATAAATGTCACCTCCTCTTGGAAGCCCTCCAGGATGTCCCCTCATGGTTCAAGATCAATTCTCTGTGCATCCTGTGAGTACTCCAGTCACAGCACTATTTGAACCCTATGACATTCGTATTTATTTTCCTGTCTGCCAGGCTAAGTGGTGCACTCTTTGAGAGTGCAGATATCTTGAAAAGCAGTAATGTGCAGTGGTCGAAAGAGTGAGTTCTGGAACCAGACACCCTGGGCACAAATCCTGTCCCTATTTATCCTTTACCAGCTGTGGGTGAAGTTACATCACTTCCGGGTGTCTCCACTTTCTTATCTGTACCATGGTATAATGATGGCATCTCCCTTGGGGGGCGGAGAGGACAAATGACTAAGTACACTGCCTGACATGAGCCAGCGCTGACCAAAAGGGGCTTAATGTGAGCCCCAAAAGTAGTTTTCAGTGTTCTCACAGCCACATAAAAAAGCTAAAAAGAAACAGCTGAAATTAATTTGAATCATAGAGTCAATTTAACCCAATATATTCCACTGTTCATCATTTCAACAAGCAACCAATATTTTTAAAATTATTCACGAGCTATTCTGTGTTATTTTTTCATACTAAGTCTTTGAAACCCACTATGCATTTTATGCTTGTATTGCATCTCGATTCACACCAGCCACTTCTGAAATAAATGCTCACAGGCCACGTGTGGCTTGTGGCTGCCGTACTGAGCAGTGTGTGAGGTGTGACTCTGCTGGGAAAAGACTCTCAGGACGTGCACCTGGTCTGCTCCAGACTCTGCCCCGTGCACATTTCCCATTTGCTGAGTTTTCTTTTTTCTTTTTTTTTTTTTTTTGAGATGGAGTCTCCCTGTCTTGCTCTGTTGCCCAGGCTGGAGTGCAGTGGCGCGATCTCGGCTCATTGAAACCTCCGACTCCCTGGTTCAAGTGATTCTCCTGCCTCAGCCTTCCGAGTAGCTGGGACTACAGGCATGCGCCACCATACCCCGCTAATTTTTATATTTTTAGTAGAGACGGGGTTTCACCATGTTGGCCAGGATGGTGTCGATCTCCTGACCTCATGATCTGCCCACCTTGGCCTCCCAAAGTGCTGGGATTACAGGCATAAGCCACTGCACCCGGCCTTTTTTTTTTTTTTTTTTTTTTTTTTTTTGGCTTGAGACAGGGTCTCACTCTGTCACCCAGACTGGAGTGCATTGGTGTGATCTCAGCTCACTGCAACTTCCGCCTCCCAGGTTCAAGTGATCCTCCCACCTCAGCCTCCCTAGTAGCTGGGACCACAAGTGTGCACCACCATGCCTAATTTTTGTATTTTTAGTAGAGATGGGGTTTCACCATGTTGGCCAGGTTGGTCTCAAACTCCTGACCTCAAGTGATCCTCCTGCCTTGGCCTCCCAAAGTGCTGGGATTACAGGTGTGAGCCACCGCACCCAGCTGAGAAATAAATTTCTGTTATGTATAAGCCACCCAGGGACTTTGCTGTCACAGCCCAAATAGCCCAAGAGAGAAATCTTCCCCAAGACCCTCCCTGAGGATGCCAAGGCTGTGAATATTCTTTCTTGGTATTTTGGAATTTGTCAAGGTCTAAACTTGCTGAAACTACATCATGGCCTAGGATGCATTCACAGAACTGCATTTGATGCTTGTGGACACACGTTTGCCTTTTTGGGCTCCTGCCATCATAAACGTATTTTTAAATTATATTTTATGACTGCGTTGGTATAAAGACAATATAATGATAATCTGGGCTGGATACATTATTATATATTCTTTATTATTATATTTACTTTTTCTTCCAATTTTAAAGGAAATTAAAACATTTTCATAGGCCCCTAAGTGTTGTGGGCTTGGACACTGTACCCTGCCCAGGTAAGATCATTCGTGGGTAAGAACATGAGGTTCTCACCCATAAGGCAGGATTTGTATAGAAGGAAGATAGGTTTTTCAACCTACATCCTCCTTCTGTTCCACCAAGTAGAAAGCCACAAGCCCTACAAAAGCCTTGCAGGTCCCAGAGGCAGCAGCCCTATTTATTCTTCAGGCCAAGACCCTCAGGACAGAGAGCCCCCATGCACCCTGCAGGCTGCAAGCCATCTCCCTGCATTTGGGACTGTCCTGAGGATGGCGGCTTCATTTTGGTCCCTCCTACCTCTGAGTACTCCCCATTCCTTATGTGAAGCTGAGCCTTAACCCCCACCCACTGTATTAGTCCATTTTCAGGCAGTTGATAAAGACACACCCAAGACTGGGCAATTTACAAAAGAAAGAGGTTTAATGGACTCACAGTTCCACGTGGCTGGGGAGGACTCACAATCATGGTGGAAGGCTAAAGGCACGTCTCACATGGTGGCAGATAAGACAACGCGAGCCAAGCGAAAGGGGTTTCCCCTTATAAAACTATCAGATCTTGTGAGACTTATTCACTACCATAAGAACAACATGGGGGAACGACCCCCATGATTCAATTATCTCCAACTGGGTCCCTCCCACAATATGGGGGAATTATGGGAGCTACAATTTGAGATGAGATTTGGGTGGGGACACAGCCAAACCATATCACCCTTAGAATGTAATAATCCATGAAAATATCTGCCTCCCCCACCAGCAGGAGCCGAGCCTGAGACAGAGGATTCCCTTTTGATTCATCTCTGCCTCACAAGGCCCAGCACATCACTCTAGAGGGGAATTAAATATTTACCACATATTCATTATGACAACCATCCATTCTAAGTAACTTTACACATGAGGATCCAATGAGCCAATGTAGAGGATTTTAGCAAAACAGCATCAGAAGAGAGCGTTTTTATTTAGTCCCCACCTAAGAAATAGGTGTTATTTTTTCCATTTCATGGATGACTTACATAATTTGCCCAGGGTCACTCAGGAAGTACATCTTGCTCAAGCCATGTTTATTATATGGCAAATACTAATTACTCCTATTTAAAAACAAACAGGCCAGGCACAATGGCTCACACTTGTAATCACAACACTTTGGGAGGCTGAGGCTGGATGATCACTTGAGCCTGGAAGGTTGAGGCTGCAGTGAGGTATGATTGCACCACTGCACTCCAGCCTGGGAGGCAAAGCAAGACCCTGTCTCAAAAAAATAAAATAATAAAAATAAATTTAAAGCCATCAAAAGGTGAACCTTCAATGTCCAGTCTGGCTACAAAGCATTCCAGAAATGCAGGCACCAAGAGCCATCTATTCAATTGGCTCTGGCCTCATGGAGTGAGGTGGTCCACAGTATGACCTATAAGGGCCCACAGGCAAGGGTTCAGGTCATGGCTAAGGGTGGAATCCTGGAGCCAGGGGCCTGGGTTTGAATCCCAGCGCCACTACTCATTGGTGCTGTGGCCCTGAGAGCTGATTCAACTTCTCTCTACCTCAGTTTCTTCATCTGTAAAATGGGGCTAATGTTGCCCACTTTTAACATTGTTGCAAGAATTCAATGAGTCAATACAAATGTAACTGGCAGCCTTCTAAGATGACCCCACTGGTCACCACCTCCTGGCATTCATGCCTTGTATACTCCTCTCCCCTGGAGTGTGGGCTGGACCTAGAAATTCACATGTAACCCAGAGAGTAGGACAAATATGATGAGCTACCACTTTCAAGACTGGCTTATAAAAGGCTGTGATTTCCATCTTGCTGGCCCCTCTTTCTTTCTTTTCTTTCTCTCTCTCTCTCTCTCTCTCTCTCTCTCTCTGACTTTGATGGTATCTACTGCCACAAGGTGACCTGCCCTATAGAGAGGCCATATACCAGGAACTAGGGCCCCAATCAAATAGACTGCAAGGAACTAAACCTAGCCAACAGCCATTGAGTGAGCCTGGAAGTGGATCCTGCCCCACTCGAGCCTTCAGATGACTGCAGCCCTGGCCACCACCTTCACTGCAGCCCTAGGAGAGACTCCAGGCCAGCAACCCCAACTAAGCCACATCTAGATCCCTGCTCCACAGAAACTGTGAGCTAATAAATGTTGTTGTGAGTTGGTAAGTTCAGGAGTAATTTGTTACACAGCATTAGATAACACATACAACAAGTAAAGCACTAAGAATAGCACCTGGCACACAAGCAGGCATTGAAATAGCTGCTGAATGAGTAAATAAAAAGGAAAACAGAACATTAAATTCTAAAGTGATGGCTTACTGCTTTGAATCTCTTTGCAATTAAGGCAGGGTATAAATTAATAACTCTATAAGTAATGACCTCTCCACCAGATCTGAACAACTCCCAACATTAGGACCAGCCTGCCTGGCTGCTTCCACCCTAGTTAGATTTTCAGCCTCGCTACGCTGCTACAGTAGCCTCTAACTGGTCTCCAGCCTTCTCCTCACTTCTCATCCCCAATCTTCTCTTACATACCGTGGGTAAGTAAATCTCCCCCAAATCCTCCTGTCCAGAGCTTTCTTGGTGCCTCCTAAAACTGGCAACATCAAAGCCAAAACTGTGACTCAGCATGGAGGGCCCTCCCAACACCACCCCCAATCCCTGCCTAGCCTTAAGCAGAAGCTGAGCCTAAGAATCTACTTTGTACACCAAATCTTCCCCCATAAACTACCATATGGCTGTGTAGATTCTAAGTCTCACTCTTCCCCTTGGCCTAGCAGATTCTCACCCACCCCTGCTGACCCTGTCACTGACACTGGCCCTTAAGTCTCTGAAATTAGGCAGGGCACCCACAGGCTGCATCTCAAACTCCCCCCCTTGCTAGGGCTGTAGCCCTGTTCTCTGCATTCTGGCTCCTTTGCTCAGAACATCCCAAGTGTCTCTATTTTTATAGGTACCCTAACCAGGACCCCCTCTAAATTTCTCTCCACTTCCTCCAATTAGCTTCAAGCCTTGTCCCACTGAGACAAGGAGGGCAATTCCTTACTCACATCTGAGAGGTGGCTCCATGCCATTTTGTCCAGCAGGCCCTGAGGCGTTTCCACTGTCGGCCAAGCCCTGACCCATCCCTAAACACTCTCCTAACCTCCTCAGCCCAGACGTCCATGTGTCACCCTGGATAAGTGGCCTTATGGGATGCTATGACATCCATCCCCAAGGTCCACTCCCACAGTCCCACCTGCGCACAAACTTTTTTTTTTTTTTGAGATGGAGTCTTGCTCTATCACCCAGGCTGGAGTGAAATGGTGCAGTCTCCACTCACTGTAACCTCTGCCTCTCAAGTTCCAGCGATTCTCCTGCTTCAACCTCTCAAGTAGCTAGGATTACAGGCACCTGCCATCACGCCCAAGTAATTTTTATATTTTTAGTAGAGACGGGGTTTCACCATGCTGGTCAGACTGGTCTCGAACTCCTGACCTCAGGTGATCCACCCGCCTTGGCGTCCCAAAGTGCTGAGATTACAGGCATGAGCCACCACACCCGGCTGGCTTCTCCTTTTATTTACTTTTTTTTTTTCCTGATGAATTTCTTTATTTTGCTCAAGTATGGAAAAGAAAGTTCTCTTGGCCGCTAACGCCCCAATTAAAAAATAAAGCACATTGTGATTGGAGAGCCATACTCCATATAAATAATCAATGAGGCCTTAGATGGACACAGATAGAGCTGACTGGCAGGAGGGACATGTTCTTTGTGGCTTCTTTGGCCCTAAGGAAGCACATTTTTTTGTTTGTTTGTTTGTTTTGAGACGGAGTCTTGCTGTCGCCCAGGCTGGAGTGCAGTGGCTCGATCTCGGCTCACTGCAGGCTCCGCCCTCCGGGATTCACGCCATTCTCCTGCCTCAGCCTCCCGAGTAGTTGGGACTACAGGCGCCGCCACCATGGAAGCACATTTTTTAAGACCAAAAAAATAGACAACCAACTATAATAAAAGTGACATGGACGACTAACTTTATAAATATAATATTCTGAGAGGCCAGAATGGGGAAAATGGCAGCAGAGAAATGTGTCCTCATAGATTTGAACTGGGTCATCTGAGAAGCTTTGATGATTGCCCTGAAGACTTCAGATTTTATTCTGGAAGCATGTTGAGGCATCAGAAGTGCCAAGAGCTGGGCATGGTGGCTCAGACATGTAATCCCAGCACTTTGGGAGAACGGTTTGAGGTTAAGAGTTCAAGACCAGCCTGGGCGACATAGCAAGATGCCCCTGTACCCGATATTTTATTTTATTTTTTTATATTATTATACTTTAAGTTCTAGGGTACATGTGCACAATGTGCAGGTTTGTTACATATGTACACATGTGCCATGTTGGTGTGCTGCACCCGTTAACTCGTCATTTACATTAGGTTTATCTCCTAATGCTATCCTTCCCAACTCCCCCCACCCCATGGCAGGCCCTGGTGTGTGATGTTCTCCTTCCTGTGTCCAAGTGTTCTCATTGTTCAATTCCCACCTATGAGTGAGAACATGAGGTGTTTGGTTTTCTGTCCTTGCAATAGTTTGCTGAGAATGATGGTTTCCAGCTTCATCCAGGTCCCTACAAAGGACATGAACTCATCATTTTTTATGGCTGCATAGTATTCCATGGTGTGTATGTGCCACATTTTCTTAATCCAGTCTATCATTGATGGATATCTGGGTTGGTTCCAAGTCTTTGCTATTGTGAATAGTGCCTCAATAAACATACATGTGCATGTGTCTTTATAGCAGCATGATTTATAATCCTTTGGGTATATACCCAGTAATGGGATGGCTGGGTCAAATGGTATTTCTAGTTCTAGATCCTTGAGAAATCGCCACACTGTCTTCCACAATGGTTGAACTAGTTTACAATCCCACCAACAGTGTAAAAGTGTTCCTATTTCTCCACATCCTCTCCAGCACCTGTTGTTTCCTGACTTTTTAATGATCACCATTCTAACTGGTGTGAGATGGTATCTCATTGTGGTTTTGATTTGCATTTCTCTGATGGCCAGTGATGATGAGCATTTTTTCATGTGTCTGTTGGCTGCATAAATGTCTTCTTTTGAGAAGTGTCTGTTCATATCCTTTGCCCACTTTTTGATGGGGTTGATTTTTTCTTGTAAATTTGTTTAAGTTCTTTGTAGATTCCAGATATTAGCCCTTTGTCAGATGCAGCTTCTCCTTTTAAATAAACCAATGAGCCATGCCTCAATTCCCCCTCCCACCAGCTGCATAAAAACTCCCAGGTGCAAACTGTTCACTTCTTCTTTCCTCCTTACTGAGTGAGGTGAAGTCCCTTCTCTCAGAGAATTCCTGAGGTGTCAGTAAACCTTCCAAAAGCACATCCAAGTGTCTGCAGCATCATCAACCCAGCCATCCCATAAACCTCTGGGCAGGTTGCCATGGAAACCCCTAGGAAAAGGGAATCTCCTTTCCATGGCTAAAGCTCCGCTTAACCCAGTTCTCCCCTCACCTCCTCAGATCCAACTCCAGTCAAAATTGTCTCCTTTTCACCCCCAACTTATGACTCAATTGCAAGAGACAGGAGCAGCTTTCGTATCCGTGCTGAGTAGAAGTGAAATCTTAGCCACAGGGAAACACGGAAGGGAAGGTGGGGAGGGGCGACCTCGGTGCCCAACCAAACACTTGAAAAAAATAAGAAAACGTGTTTCTTATAAGGAGTCAAACTCATTAAACCAGCAGATAAAGACAGAAAGTCCCTCCCCCAGACGCGTGGAACTGTGAGTCTTGGCAGGTCATGCTGACGCACGTGAAAAAGACACCTGTGGAGGCAGTAGCCTCTGTGCACACAACTCACAAATGTGGATGCATGCACGCACACATGTGCACATGTACACACTCATACATCTAGTTACACATGTGCACACACCCCACGCACACAGCCCACACACACCCCCATCCACACACTCATACACCTGCACGCACACACACTCACACATGTGCAGATACTCCATGCACACATCCTACACATGCACCTATCCACACACTCATACACCTGGGCACATATACACCCACACATGTGCACACACCCCATGCACACCCCCCACACACCCATCCACACACTCATCCATCTGGGCACACACACACATGAGCACATGCCCCACACGTGCACCCATCCACACACTCATACCTGGGCACACATGCACACACACGCACATACACCCCGTGGACACATCCCACACATTTATCCACACAGTCATACACCTGGGCACACATGCACACACATGTGCACACATTTCATGTACACATTCCCATACACCCATCAACACATTCATACACCTGGGCACACATTCACACATGTGCACACATCCCACACATGTACCTATCCACTCATACAACTGGGCACACACACACACACACGTGCACACACCCCATGCACACACCCCACACACACCCATCCACACACTCATATACCTGGTCACACATGCACACACACATGCACACACACCCATCCACACATACACCTGGGCACACATACACACACATATGCACACATTTCATTTACACATTTTAAACGTGCACCCATCCACACGCTCATACACCTGGGCACACACACACGTGCACACACCCCATGCACACACGCCACACGTGCACCCATCCACATGCTCAAACACCTGGACACACATGCACACACACATACACACACCCTCACACTCACCCCAGATTCCAAGAGCAGACCTGGGCAGTGTGCAGTCAGCTCCATCCAGGAGGAAGGCGCTGACACTCAGAGACCAGAGCCACCTCCTCTAATCTCGAATCCCACGCTCAGCAGGCAACAGCCCAGATCATCAAGTGGCCCCCTGGATGCCTTGAAACCAGGACGCAGGTGCCTCAGCCAGAGGCTCCTGGCAGTACCCCCTTGAAGAAGGGCGGCTGGAAAGAGACATCAACATCTGATGGGCGCACCCCTCCTGTGCTCCTCCAGAGCCATCTGTCATCAGAGAGCCTGGGCATCTCCAATTCTGATAAGTCGGCACCTCCAAGACCAATTCCCAGACCCTGGAGAATGACAGTCACCAGAGTGAGGTCTCTGACCCTTCTGGAGCTCTCCCGCCCCATCCTGTCAACCCTGCCTCTCAGCCTGACCGCCATGTAAACTTGGGGGTGCTGAGAAGACAGGGGAAGGAGAGGGGAAGGGATGAGGGTGGCCCTGCACGTCTGGGGTCATCAGTCCTCACAAGACACCACAACTACAGACACCACAGAAATCATTTGGGCTGAACCGTGTGAGATCCAGATGGTCCAGATCCAAACCCACCATGCCCTGGCCATGACCTTGGAGATGGTACTAAGCAGTTGAAGAGACCAGTGTCCAGTGTCTGTACTCACCTTACAGATCATTCTGACGGCTAAGTACTGATAAAGACCTCTGCCTGGGAGAATACACGCATGACCTCTACCTTGTCAAGGTGAGAATCAATACTTTACAGATGATGAAGCTGGGGGCAGGGGCACTGATTCACCCAAAGGAACACTGAGGGTGGCAGCACCAGGATTTCCACACCAGGGTGGAGGCCAAGCCCGGCTGCTTCTCCCAAAGGAGACAGTGACAAGTGCTCACAGGTACCACCGTGGCCGACCACAGACACAGCCCTGGTGCAGCCTCACCACAAAACCTAGTTCTCACCATACCCAAGACCCCCAGCTAGCCCAAAACCAGGCGAGTAAGTCAACATACTCATTGTTACAGGCTCCAAAAACGCAGAGCCACAAGAAATGACCAAGGACTATTCACTCAACACCTCAAACCCAAACTAGGAAATATCTTTCCAAGCATGAAAGAAATTGTTCCAGGACCAAGACAAGGAAAATGTACTTTCATAGGTATCCATGAGCCCATACTGATATAAATGAGTGAGTGAATGAATAAATAAATAAACGAAGGAGAAGGGACAAAATGTCCTGAGACAAGAACTCCAAATAGTGTATTTGGACACTTCCCCCTCCAGGAAATTGAGCTTACGTCCCCTCCTATGGATGTAAAGGGGCTGGACTTGGTGACTCTCTTCTAATGAAGGGTACAGAAAGGGAAAAACAGCAAATGGACAGTGAAGAAAACTGGCGGACACCACCTTATAAGAGTGATCAAGGTCAAGATCACCAGTGACGAACCCTGTTAATGTCACGTACCCACTGATTTGATGCAATGAGAACACTTCACTGCTGTATTCTCCCTGAAACCCTGGTTTATTATGAGAAAACGTCAGACAAAACCAAATGGAAGAACATCCTTCAAAATACATGACTAGCACTCTCCAAAATTGTCAATGTCACTAAAAACAAGAAAAGACTGAGGGAAACATCACAGAGCAGAAAAGACTAAATACAATGTGGAATCCAGACTGGATCCTTGAATAGAAAAAGGATATTAGTGGAAAAACTAATCAACAGAGACCAACTCTGGTTAATAGCATGGTTCCAATGTTAATTTCTTAGCATTGATAAATGCACTATGATGATGTTGACATGCTTGTTGTATGCATATAACATAGTATGAAGATGTTAATACCCAGAGAAACTGGGTGAGAGATATATCAGAACTATTATTATTATTATTATTATTATTATTTTGAGATGGCATCTTGCTGTCACCCAGGCTGGAGTGCAATGGCACGATCTCGGCTCACTGCAACCTCTGCCTCCTGGGTTCAAGCAATTCTCTGCCTCAGTCTCCCGAGTAGCTAGGATTACAGGCATCCACCACCACACCCGGCTAATTTTTGTATTTTTAGTAGAGACAGGGGTTTCACCATGTTGGCCAGGCTGGTCTCGAACTCCTGACTTCGTGATCCACCCACCTCGGCCTCCCAAAGAGCTGGGATTACAGGCATGAGCCACCGCGCCCAGCCCAGGAACTTATTTTCTGTAAACATATTTTCTGTAAACTTTTCCGTAAATCCAAAAGTATTTCAGAAAGTGGATAATGTGTGGAAATCTTCAATAACGCAACCTGTGTCATACAATGGGATGATGTCACAAAGCTGTATACAGTTTCACGGGCGATAGGCAGCCGGGTCCTGCCCCTAATTTTTAGAATTAGAGCAGCTACCCGGTGCCAGGTGCTTTACTGTCGCTAATTCACAAAATGCCATGAACAGGAGCCTCCCTGTGAATGGAAAACCGGCAATGAGAGCGCTTCAGTCACTTGACAGTCACATTCATGTGTGCATCTGATCCGGCGCTGGCTCCAAAGCCCATGTTCTTTCCCACACGCCCCACTGTGCCCCTCCGAGACTGGAACCGTAGAGAACGACCACCTCTTCCTATCAGGCCCCAGTGCCCTGCAGGACGCAAGACCCTCCGGGAGGGGGCCTCTGTCCATGGGTCCATGGTCCCAGATGCTGGAGTGAGCGGTTCATTTGAAAGCCGATACATGGAATAACCACGAGGTGGCGACAGACCCCAGCAATGCCACGGAGAGATGCCCGCGGGCCCAGAGGAGCTGCCTGAGCTCAGGTGCTGCTCTTCGCCTGACTTCCCTGCTGGGCACAGCTGGTTATAAGGAGTTAGTGCCTTTGCCCTGGCCACGATTTTTGTGAGGACAGAAGCGAGCGACTTCCCTCAAGCACTGTTATAACCCTGGAGGTCTATCTGTTAGGAACAACGCAGATTGTGCCTTCGCCGGCCTTTGGCAGAAACTGGCAGAGCTCTTTACATAGGACCACACCCCCAGGCACGCACAACACTCAGACACACACCCAGACACTCACACACACACCCAGACACACATACCACACACACCCAGACACACACACATCACACACACTCAAACACACAGATTCACACCCACTCACACACACCTCCCCATACACATACAACACACACTCAGACACACACGCCCAGACACGCACACACACACATAACGCAGACACACACAACATACACACACTCATACACCCAGACACAGACACGCACAAAGACTCAGACGTGCACACACACACACACACACAGGCAGAAACCCAGACATACACAATCATACACACACCCACACACTTATGCACCCTCACACTCATATACACACACACAGGCACACACATACACCAAGATACACACCCACACACTCATACACAGACACATACATACCAGATATGCACACTCACACATACACTCAGACACACTCACGTACACACACTCACACACACACTCCTGGGAGGGATCCTGACATTCACCCAGGAGAGTCAGGGGCTACAGGCCTTGACAAGCATGCTAACAATTTCCAGTGTGGGTAACAGACCTGGGTCCTGGTCTCCCACCTTTTAAACCTCAGGTGCTCCAGCCTGTAATCCCCACTGCCTAGGTTTGAATTCCAGCTCTGTTACTTACCATTTATGCGACCTTGGGCAGGTGGCTTAGCTCACTTTCCCCACCTAGAGGAAGGTCCTCACTTTCCCCACCTAGAGGAAGGTCCTCACTTTCCCCACCTAGAGGAAGGTCCTCACTTTCCCCACCTAGAGGAAGGTCCTCACTTTCCCCACCTAGAGGAAGGAGCAGGGCTGAGCCCACTGGATTTTTTAATGTATAGCTGAAAGTCACTTAAATCAGAGCCTCATCAACGTCTGGCACTTTTTGCTGTTGTTTCTACCCCTTGAGGGAGTGTATTTGCCCTGTCCCCAGTCCTCTGTATTCAACAGAATACAATTCTTGTATATGAAGACAACACGGGCTTACCATGACAAGCCTAGAAGAGGTCCTAATGAACAGGTGCCCTGCTATCTACTCAGGCCCCGAAAGAAAAGACTAGAGATTCCTCCAAACTGCAGACTCAATTCATGGGAGATGCTCTCCACCTCTAACTGGTTTCCAAGAATCCACCATAGTGGGCCATCTTGTTACCCAGGGAGGACTTGAGGGCACCCAGACCTCGAAGGATCCGCTAGGAAAGTCATGTGGGCAAAGCTGCAATGTTTTCTCTCTCCGTTCCTGAGAGTTTGGTTTTTCCGATGGTCAAAGTGAATGTTCAGGATCAACTGCCTTAAAAACCCTCTCTAGGCTAAAATGTGACAGCCCTATAATGACAGAAGACTTGCACACTCCAGCAGAGCGTGCTATTCCTGTAGGCCCTCAAATGTTTATATGAGACAGACTCAAGTGTTTTCTGGAAACAGTCACGTTGGAGCAGAGCAGGGTGATGGAGCCTCCCAGGAAAGGGTGGCACCCATGAGTCCCCGGATTTTCCTTAGAAGGTGCCAGCCTTGGCCGGGCGCAGTGGCTCACGCCTATAATCCCAGCACTCTGGGAGGCCGAGGCGGGCAGATCACAAGGTCAGGAGATCAAGACCATCCTGGCTAACACGGTGAAACCCCGTCTCTACTAAAAATACAAAAAATTAGCCGGGCGTGGTGATGGGCGCCTGAAGTCCCAGCTACTCGGGAGGCTGAGGCAGGAGAATGGCATGGGCCTGGGAGGCGGAGCTTGCAGTGAGCCAAGATCACGCCCCTGCACTCCAGCCTGGGCAACAGAGCAAGACTCCATCTCAAAAAAAAAAAAAGAAGGTACCAGCCTTTACCACCTGTGCAGAAGAGCTGCCTTCCAGGGACCTGGCAGAGCAGAACTCCCCCCATTGTGCCAGCTCATCGTCACCAAAAGCTCCACTGCCAACATGCACTTCATGGAGGGAGAGAGAAAGATGGGGGTTCCATCCGTTCTTTCTAGACCAGGGGTCCAGAAAGCAGGAGCCCTAGAGCAGGAGTCCCACGAGTGTAGAGCAAGGGTCCCCTGACCAGCAGCATCTGCATCACCAGGGAGCTTACAAGAAATGCAAATTCTCAGGCCCTGCACCAGAGCAACTGAATCAGGAACATTGCAGGTGGGACCAGCCATCTATGTCCTAACAGCCCCCCAGGGGGCTCAGATGAGCTCCAGCTGAAGAACCACCACCCCAGATACTCCGAGGAGTATGGTTCATCACACCTAGCAGCCACTGCACTGTTCTGGCCTTCTTCAGAGTGACCTTTACAGACCTGCTCTGGGTTTTTTTGTGTTTGTTTGTTTGTTGTTTTTTTTGAGACAGATTTTCACTGTCGTTGCTAAGGCTGGAGTGCAATGGCGCGATCTCCACTCACTGCAACCTCCACCTCCTGGGTTCAAGCAATTCTTCTGCCTCAGCCTCCTGAGTAGTTAAGATTACAGGCTCCCGCCACCACCCCAGCTAATCTTTTGTATTTTTAGTAGAGACAGGGTTTCACCATGTTGGCCAGGCTGGTCTCGAACTCCTGACCTCAGGTGATCCTCCCACCTCAGCCTCCCAAAGTGCTGGGATTACAGGTGTGAGCCACCGCACCCGGCCCAGACCTGCACTCTTGTATTTATGTCACAGGCCTCCTTAGTAGAAAGTGGCAGGGAAAGAACCTAGAAGATCCTTGAAGCTCAGAATTTCCTGTGGGAAGAGGATGCCTCCACCACAGGGGATTCCTGGGGAGCCCAGGCGTCTCTCTGCACAGTGGCAGCCCATGGATAACGTCATCTAATAAGAATTGATAGAGCTGACCCAGAAAGTACTAGCCTACACTGGACCATAGCCCTGCCACCCCTAACAATTATATAGGGATTAGAACAGAATATTTTATCCTAGCTTTGCCCGTGGCTTTTATCTTATTTTTCCCTATTTTTCCTTCCTTTATTTATTTTTATTTTTTTAGATACAGGATCTTGTTCTGTCACCCAGGCCAGAGTGCAGTGGCATGATCGCAGCTCACTGTAGCTTCCAACTCCCAGCTCAGTCTCTGAAGTAGCCGGGACCATCACGCCGGCTAATTTGTTTTTTGGAAAGATAGGGTCTCACTATGCTGCCCAGGCTGGTCTCAAACTTGTGGGCTCAAGCGATCCTCCTACCTGGGCCTCCCAACGTGTTGGAATTACAGCCATGAGCCACCATGCCCGGCCTTTATTTCCTTTACTTATGAAAATAACATTTTAAATTAAACGCCTTAAGTCCTTTTGGTGATAGACCAGGTATGTTCAATAGTCTGCCAAAGACATGTGAGTTTTCTAAAGCCATTTCCATCCATGCCTGATTGGGGTGAGAGAAGGGAGACCCAGTTAGGCAGCTGGTAAATGTGTACATGGCCTGCACCTGCAATAATATAACCTGAACACTAGAGGGCACCAGAGCCCAAGAGTCAGGCAGCCCCAGACCTGGCCCTGAGCAGGAAGCATCAGGCGCAATAAAAGCTCCCTCCAGACCCCATAACTATCCAGGCTGCAAGATCTGCAAGATCCAGACCCTCCTCAGCCTCACACCTCCAAACACCCACCTGCCCGTGTTCACCTGTGGGGTGGTCAGTAAGCAAGTGCCCAGGGACGCACGGAGCAGGGCTGCAACCCCAGGCCATCAGTCCGCCTGTGCTCTGAGCCCCCACTGCATGCCAAATGCTGCAGGGAGGGAACCATGATGGTGCCGTGCACATGTGCAGAGCCTATCACTTACCAAACATGTTCGCCCACACACAGGCACACACACATGCACACGCCACCTCTTTATATCATCCCCAGCACCCAGTAAGTCCAGCTCCATCACCCCACCCTGGTGATGAGAAAGATGAGTCCCAAGAGTGCACGGTGACTTCTCAGGGTCAGACATCCTGGCTGGTTAGCAGCAGCCCTGCTGGGGAGGTCCCACTCGGCCCAGGGTGGTTTTCCACTTTAGCGCAGCACCTCCCAAAAAGCAAACATGAACCTGTTCTCAGGAGTCCTGCCTGCGATAACCTGGAGCTTGGCTAAACCTGGAGTGAATGCTGCTAACCAAGCTCAGGGCGGGTTTCCAGGAGGCTGAGCTCGCACAGCCACAAGGGCAAAGCCACCACTCAGAGAGCTGGAGACCTTTAGCTTCCCGGCGCCTCCTGCCAGTTCTTCCTGTAAACGTCTGTGGCTCATGCTGGCACAGTATTCGGTTGCATCTGCTGCATCATGGCTCTATAAAAGGCAAGGTGGCGGGGGTGTGTATATGTACACATGAGTATGCATGCACGTGTGTATGTGCACATGTATATGCATTTATGCACCCCCTAGAAGCACCATGGGCCACGAGGGACCTGCCTGTCCCTCCCTGCACCTCATTCTGGCCACAGTGGCCAGTCCTCTACCCCTGTCCCCAGCCGTGTCCTGCCCCAGACCCACCGGGAAAACGCAAGGGAGAGACAAGGCACCCTGCACAAATCCACAGACGCTTACAGGGTGACACCAGGAAGGAAACCTCCAGGCAACTTACCTGTCCTGGGGCTCACAGGGAGCGTGGCCCTCCCAGACACCCAGCCTGACTCCCCGGACACAGCCGTCATCCAAAAATGGCACCACAGGGCAGCCATCAATGTTTTTGTTTCTAGTCTTGCTCTAGTTTTTTGCACTTATTCCCTTTTTGTCCTAATAAATAATTTCCATCAAAAAGAATCCTGTGAACATGGTTATTTGGCAGAGAACAATCATATGTCAAACTTTCCTACATCTACAAGAAGAATGGATCTGTTGAAACCCATTTAAGTCTCAAATGATGTATACAGAATATAGAGAATATTCTTTGCCACAGATGAGAACATTCCTCTCGTTCTGAAAATCTGGCTGAGCAGGGCCCGTGCTGGAGCAAGGTATGGGGGAATCTTCTTTCCCATGCCCACTTGCGTGGGTGTCTTCATGAGACCCACTGGGCGTGGTGGTGGGGAGACGGCTCACGGGGCTGAGCTCCTGGGGGTGAGCTGTAACCCTTCTTTGGGGACTTTTTATCTCAGACTGAAGGGCTCAGTCTTGGTGACCAGGGCAGATTCTGCCACCCTGCAGCTGTTTTGGAGGAAGGTCAGGGAGGCCCACGAATATGGAACCAACCAGGAGGAGGTTCTTGGGACACACAGATCCAGGACAACACAGCCCCAGGCTGACGTCCCCATCAGACCATCCATGAGGCACAAACCAGAGCCCGCCATACTTTGAAGGGCCCATGAAAATGTTTTAACTTCTTTTAAAATCAGGAAAAAAAATTGAACACATGCTTTTAGGTAAAAGAAAATGTTTTAATATATCACAGTATTTGACATTTTTAATGTATTTTTTAAGTAGGAAGGGATCCAAGAGGGCAAAGTTGCCCAGAACCTGCAAAAGTCAGAATGGCCAGAGTGGCCTGGGAAGAAGTTTCCAGAACTCCTGAGCTAGGACAGCTGAGGTACACTGACAACCGCACCATAGACAGCCCCCCAAAGCCACATGCCCCTTCTCGTGGGCCCTGAGAGGGGAGCTACTGCACCTGCCAGAGCACAACTATATTGCCCAAGGTGCTTCCAGCTGCAATGAGACTCTAAGAACTGTGTCCACTTAGGAAAGATTCTTATCCAACCCCAGGGTGAGGCAGGAGTGGGCGTGGAGAGCTGGGTAACAGCACAAAACCAGGAAGATGGAACTCTCCCCGTTCTCCTGAGACAAACCCTAGTGCAAGGCTCCACTGCGTTTCCTTCCATTTCTATTGACTATGGTAATATGCACATACCACGCAACTCGGCATTTTAACCTGTTTCAAGTGTACGATGACAGCACATTCACAGTGTCGTGCAAGCATCATCACAATCTAGTTCTAGAGCGCTGTCAGCCCCTCTGAAAGGAAACTCCACCCCATTCAGCAGCCACTGTCCACTCCCTGACCCCAGCCCAGCCCCTGCCAACCACTAAGCTCCTTCCCGTCTCTGTGGGTTTGCCTATCCTGGACATTTCATAGCAATGGGATGTGCAACAGGGGGCCTTTTGCGTCTGGCTGCTCTCAGCCTCAGGTTTTCAAGGTTCCTCCATGTTGGTAGCACATGTCCATGCTTTGGTCCTTTCTATGGCTGAATAATGCCACACACACACACTGCCTGCTACCTTCCATTGGCTTTTCTCCCCTTAGGGGCATGAAAGCGCTAATAAAGGAAAGCTGAAACCTCTATGACTTATGTTAACAAACCTCAGCTCCAAGCACACACCTAGGTAAGAGATGTGGGTCCTGAGAACTGAAAATGAGCAGACACGCGCTTTTTTATTATTTATTTTTGTTTTGTTTTTTTGAGACGGAGTCTCGCTCTGTCACCAGACTGGAGTGCAGTGGCGCCATCTCGGCTCACTGCAACCTCTGCCTCCCGGGTTCAAGCGATTCTTCTGCCTCAGCCTCCTAAGTAGCTGGGGTTACAGGCGCTCACCATGTCCGGGTGATTTTTGTATTTTTATTAGAGATGAGGGTTTCATCATATTGGCCAGGCTGGTCTCAAACTCCTGACCTCGTGATCCACCCGCCTTGGCCTCCCAAAGTGCTGGGATTACAGGTGTGAACCACCGCGCCCCACCTATTAATTTATTTATTTTGAGACAGAGTCTCACTCCATCACCCGGGCTGGAGGGCAATAGTGCGATCTCGACTTATTGCAACCTCTGCCTCCCAGGTTCAAGTGATTCTCCTGCCTCAGCCTCCCAAGTAGCTGGGATTACAGGCAAGCGTTCATAAATGTTCCCATACACGTCTGTGGTTCATGCTGCATGGTATTCGGTTGAATCTGCTGCCTCGTGGCTCTATATAAGGCAAGGTGGGGGGTGTGTGTATGTGTGCACATGAGCATACATGCACGTCTGGCTATTTTTTTCATATTTTCAGTAGACATGGGGTTTCACCACGTTGGCCAGGCTGGTCTCGAACTCCTGACCTCAAGTGATCCTCCCACCTTGGCCTCCCAAAGTGCTGGGATTACAGGAGGCAAGCACATTTTTAAACCACAAAACACAAAAAGTCAGATCCACCTGCAAGCGTGCATTCTCTCTGGTGTCAGCCCTAATAGTCTCCCTGTCTTCCATCATTCAGGGCCCCAGGGAGTAGAGTGCTGACTCAGCACTTAGACCAGGGGATCCAGGGATTTCTGCCCGGAAAGCCCGGTCTCTCCTGTCTTGGTGGTAACCTGGTCCCTTTTACCTGCAGCTCTGGCAAACGCCAGCGGCTGGGTGCTTCCTCCTCCTTCACGAGAAAGGAAGAGAAACTGGGGTAAACAACCCACCAAGGGCAGGTATGGAGAGAAGAAGGAAAGCCTAAGACACAGATGGGTGAAGACAGAGAGGGAGAAGGTAGGGAGAAGATGACCCATTTGGACCCGCTCCTCAATGCCCAAAAAGCAGAGAGCTTTTTAAGGACAGCTTTAATAATAAGAGCTCTTCTTTGAAGCTCAGGGGGATGGATGGAGGAAGAGTGTGAGACCCACAGCAAGAGCAGCAAGCTGACACCTCCCTCGCCACAGCTGGAAGCTGCTGCCCACGGACCAATCCCATAGACGCCCTTCACTCCCCAGCCTCCACACCCCTGGCTGAGAGGACCCAGAATGGACAGCACAGTTGTTTCTTTTCCCCCTCTCCCAACCTCCCTGGGGGCTCAAGGAATGGGATAAGGGTTATGACTGCCAGATCAGAGACTCAAGTCACTTCAGAAGTTCCTTTTTAAAAAAAAAAAAAAAAAAAAGCCGGGCGTGGTGGTTCACACCTGTAATCCCAGAACTTTGGGAGGCCGAGGTGGGCGGATCACAAGGTCAGGAGATCAAGACCATCTTGGCTAACACGGTGAAACCCTGTCTCTACTAAAAATAAAAAAAACAAAAAATAAAAAAAATTAGCCAGGCGTGATGGCGGGCGCCTGTAGTCCCAGCTACTCGGGAGGCTGAGGCAGGAGAATGATGTGAACCCGGGAGGTGTAGCTTGCAGTGAGCCGAGATCGCGCCACTGCAGTCAAGCCTGGGCGACAGAGCTAGACTCCATCTCAAAAAAAAAAAAAAAAAAAAAAACAAGGCACAAAATTGCAATCTGTAGTGAAAAACTGGAACCCAAAGGCCAAGATTTAAGGAAACAATGGCCCACTGACTCACTGGCCCTCAAGCACCATTGAAGATAATTATCAATGTAGGCTGCAACATAGAAAATTGGTCTTATTATAAAGTGAAAGAAGGAAGATATGTAGAATATCCATGGAATCGTTCCATCCTGCCAATGTGATATGGACATCTGGTCCAGAGCTTCAAGAAGATAACAAATGTATTTCATCTCTAGGCCTCTGTCAACTTTTCAAATTTTCTACCACTGTTTTAACACCAAGACCACCATAACAGCCTTAGCATTATGCATTTGCAACTTGCGTACCTCCCTGACGTTTCCCGTCCCCTCTCTCCCTTTACAGAAGCAATTGCTTAGAAGAGGTCTCTTGGGCCAGGCACAGTGGCTCACGCCTGTAATCCCAGCACTTTGGGAGGCCGAGATGGGCGGATCACTTGAGGTCAGGAGTTCGAGACCAGCCTGGCCAACATGGTGAAACCCCGTGCATACTAAAAACACAAAAAATTAGCTGGGCGTGGAGGCGGGCACCTGTAATCCCAGCTACTTGGGAGACTGAGGCAGAAGAATCACTTGAACCAGGGAGATGGAGGTTGCAGTGAGCCGAGATCATGCCACTGCACTCCAGCCTGAGCAACAGAGTGAGACTCCCTCTCAAAAACAAAAAAAAAAAAAGAAGAAGAAGAGCTCTTGGAATAAGAGCTGGGCCGTCCACCACATGTGTGTTCATGTGCACACGCACACACAAACACTCGGCAGTTCCACTTAACCATTCTCAAGTCAGAGTAATTGGTGGCTCTTGAGACCAGGCCATCAGCATGGGGAGGACAATGTGGCTTTTCTCTTTCAAGGGCTGTTTGCTTAACACTGAGACCTCCTGAGCCTGAGCAAGGTTATGAAAGGGGCGACTTCTCAGCTCTCAGTGTCTGGAAGGAATCCCAATGCAGACTGCTCCCTGGTTTCTGATGTTCCTTGTGCCCAGTGGTCCTCCTGGGATGGAAAGGCAGGGGCAGAGAAGAGGAAGATGGACTAGAGCCAAGCATTGCTGGGGATGGAGGACGGCGTGGAAAGAGGGTGCCCCAGGGCCACTGGGCAAGCCTAGAGATTTGTTTCTTCTTTGA
Source organism: Pongo abelii (assembly GCF_028885655.2). Taxonomy (NCBI): domain Eukaryota; kingdom Metazoa; phylum Chordata; class Mammalia; order Primates; family Hominidae; genus Pongo; species Pongo abelii. The sequence goes on from NC_072004.2 coordinate 87,941,093, forward strand.
GTATCTCCCAAAAATTCTTCACTGGAACTCGAGCCTGGAAGTCCACTCAAGGGAATGAATCATCTGTAAGCAGCAGCCGTGCACCAGGCAGGTCCAAGAGCAGAATGGAAGAGTCTTCAAGGATTTACAGGATGTGGAGTTTGAGAGTGGAGGAAAAGAAGAGATCAGAGGCCAGGAGTTCACCAGCACAGCCCCAGTTCCTCGCACCAGGACAGTTTCGTGGCCAAGCCCTGCTACCCTGTTAGTCAGGGTACCCAGCCACCCTTGAGACTCATTGGCTAAAGAATTCACTCGCTACACCGCTGTCCGGTATGGCTTTTGTCCTGTCACGAAAACCTCCAGTTTGGCCAAAAGATAAAAATGGAAGGGAAAAAGAAGTTTCATGGTATTACTTGCATAAGATTAAACTAAAAGTCAACATTCTTCCACTCCTCAATAGCGATCTTAAGCAAATTATATTTGCTTTGCAGCATATCGTACAGGCATTCAAAATCAACACAAAGACAAGGACACAGGCATGAGGAAAAACAAAAACAAAAAGGTTAAGTTAAAAGGTGGGAATCAAACTGCATGCTCTAAGATCACGACTCTGCAAAACTCAAATACAGACCAGGGATAAAAGAGATCGTCAAATGTGTAAATGCACAACAGGCATTTTTAAATGCAAAGTTGTTTGGAATAACAAATATGCCTCCAATAGTAATATAAAATCGAAAGAGAAACTTCTCAGAGGACATCAGTGGATAGCAGCAGGGAACATCATTGCATCTCCATGTTCAAGGGTCCAGCCTGCTTAAGCAAAGCTCCGTTGTCAAATCAACCTACAGTGTGGAATCAGCATCTCCTGCCATCTTCGTCCTGCCCCTGACCATGGGTTATGAGCAGGCACTGCCCCTGCAGCCTCCTGACGGGTGATCTAAACACTGCCTGCCCCAAGCTGAGCTTTCCACCTTCTCTGGCCACACCATGGCTGTAGTCCTGTACTGACCCCCAGCAACCCTTGCTCACTCTTCCACCCAAGCCTTAGTCCTGTCTTCTGAGGCTCGCCTCCTCCTCCCTCCCCACAGCTGTCCGTCAAGTTTCCACATCTACCTTCTTGATCATCTCATGTACCACCATGGTTTTCCCTATCTGGGAGCTGTGGTCCATTCATTCTGTTCTCATTAGTGAATCGTTGGATTGTTTTTTGTTTTTTTTTTTTTTTGTTATCTACATTAAGGTTTATTCTTTGTGTCGTATACTTCCAGATTTTGACAAATGCATTATGTCTTGCATCTATTATTACATTGTCATGAAGAATAGTTTTACCTTTCCAAATCTCCCATGCTTCTCACACCTTCTCTCCCAACTCCTGGCTGTGAGCCCCTGGATGCCTGGGGCTATGTCAATTTCACTTTCTCCTCCTCTGCCTACATCAGACCTTCAATACGGGTTTTGCTGAATGAATAAGTGGCTTCTCCCTTCCTGTCTCCTTCGACTGAGGTTGGGATGGTCAGGAGGAAGCCTCAAAATTAGATGAATGCTTATCTCATTTTTTATAACCAACAACCTAAAAAATCAGCTGGGGAAGAGAAAAATCAGCCGCAGCATGGGGAGCCTTGGGGAGGGGAGGGAACTTCCCAACACCCCCCCCCACGCCCACACACACCCCAGAACCCATCTAGCGGGGTGGCATGGATAGAAACAATGAGAGGGGAGAGTCCAGTCCTTCCTGGCTGGGAGGAGGGCTGGACCACGTTCCAACCTTCCACTTACTTTAATTGCCAGGAAACAACCCTTCTCTGTCTGTCATTATGACTTAATTAAGCTACAACAGCCGGAAGGAGGAGGCCAGGTCCTTCAAAACTGGCAGGCAGGGTGAAAAGCCTGGTCAGCGGCCTGGGCAGGAAGGGCTGAAGACCCCCACAAAGGGCAGTCCCCCCCCACACACAGGAGCTTCACCTTTGTTTCTGGTTAACCCATTCACCACCAAGAATGCAACAGTCTGGACACACAGAGAAGGCTCCACAAAAAGTTGGTGATGGTCACTTTCTCAGAAGCATTATACTAAGCGAAAGAAGCCAGATGCAAAAGACTACACGTATGATTCCATTTCTATGGAATCTCCAGAAAGGGCACATTTATAGAGACAGAAAGCTGATCAGGCCGGGCGCGGTGGCTCACGCCTGTAATCCCAGCACTTTGGGAGGCCAAGTCAGGCAGATCACCTGAGGTCAGAAGTTCAAGACCAGCCTGGGCTAATTTTTAGTAGAGATGGGGTTTCGCCATGTTGCCCAGGCTAATCTTGAACTTCTGAGTGTCACAGAGCCTGGTGCACAGCAGGTGCTCAGTCATCCTTAGGTGATGGCCTCCCTGAGGAGGAAGAGCCATGCATGGGTGGGCAAGAGGAAGAGGAAGAGCATTCAGGATGGAGAACACCCTAACAAAAAGCAAAGTGTGCATCACAGAAGGAGCACTGACCGCAGAGGGGCCTGAAGAGACCGCCTGGCACAGTGTCTCCATCTCCCTAAGAAAACCTCCCGGCCGGGCATGGTGGTTCACGCCTGTAATCCCAGCATTTTGGGAGGCCAAAGCAGGTGGATCACCTGAGGCCAGGAGTTCGAAACCAGCCTGGCCAACATGGCAAAACCCCATCTCTACTAAAAATACAAAAAATTAGCTGGACGTGGTGGCGGGTGCCTATAATCTCATCTACTTGGGAGGCTGAGGCAGGAGAATCGCTTGAACCCAGGAGGCAGAGGCTGCAGTGAGCCGAGATCACGACACTGCACTCCAGCCTGGGCAATAAGAGCAAAACTCTGTCTCAAAAAAAAAAAAAAAAAAGAAAGAAAACAGAAAAAAGAAAACCTCCCAGACTCCACAGCTCAAGATGGCAAGCCTAGCCCAGGGCAACATCCACTCTCCTTCCAACCTCCTCGGCTCTAAGTCCCCCTCGGAAACAATGCAGGAGGCCCCAGCTAAGGGGCTCAGACCCCGAACAGTTAATAGGGAAGATGAGGACCGTTTCCTTCAGGGAAGAAAAAGGTCCCACTGGCATCTGTCTTAGCCTAAGTGGGCTGTCTTCATGAGCCTGATGTTGAAAACAAACCTCCAGGGTCATCATACATGAAAAATGAGGTGGGGAAAAAAGGAAAAGGAAAATCGCATCAGCCGGTGGTACAATGCCCGGGAGGAGGGGCTGGCGGGCGGCCAGAGTCAATATGGCCAGCTGGGGAGGGAGGCCGTGGGGCCTGAGCCGCTCGGGAGAGGGGAGAAGCAGCAGCGCATAGAGCCCCCTCCCCAGACTGGGAAAAAAAGCCCCCTTAGACCACCACCCTCCGGGCTGGGAAATGAGGATGGATCTGCTGACTTCTCCAGGCTCTCCTGCAAATGCAACAAAATGCAACTCGGATGGTCTAGAAACTGGCAAGACGACATGCTTACAGGTAGCAGGGACCACACCACTAGGCTGTGGAAGGGAGTCCCCGGCTGCAGAGCTGATGCAGCCAAGCCAGCCAGAGGGTGACCTTGAGCCAAGTCATTTGACTCTGTAGGTCTCCCCTCTGCCATTGTGAAACAGGATCCCAACAGCGATCCCTGGCAGGTACAGAACGCCTGCAAGACCACGGAACGTGGGGCCCAGAGCAGCCTTGCATGGTCACAGGCAACATTGCCTTGTGCTGAGAGCACAGCCTGGAGCCAAGGGCTTGGGTTTGGGGCTGAGTGGCCCATTTAATAGCTGTGTGCTCTGTGACAGGTCGTTTGCCCTCTCTCAGTTTCCTCACCTGTAAATTAGAGAGAACAACAATGCCTACCCCTTAGGGTCCTTGTGAGGAATAAATGAGTGTTGTAGGGCTGGGCACCGTGGTTCACGCCTCTAATCCCAGCACTTTGGGAGGCCGAGGTGGACGGATCACTTGAGGTCAGGAGTTCAAGGCCAGCCTGGCCAACACGGTAAAACATCATCTCTACTAAAAACACAAAAACTAGCTGGGCGTGGCGGCGGGCACCTGTAATCCCAGCTATTCGAGAGGCTGAGGCACGAGAATCACTTGAACCCAGGAAGCGGAGGTTGTAGTGAGCCCAGATTGCGCCACTGCACTCCAGCCTGGGTGACAGAGTGAGACTCGATCTCAAAAAAAAAAAAAAAAAAAAAAAATGAGTGTCGTATGTGTGCGTATGTGTCTGTACGTGAGCCGTGTGTTGGTGGGATGGTGCTTGGAACACAGAATGGGCTATTGTGTTAGCAATACTGTGATTAGCAAATACTACTATAAGAACAACCTCAATAACACAGAACCACTTTCTCAGAATATGCATCCAGGCTCTCTCCCATCAGAGGCAGCCTGAAGGGGCTAAACAGGCCCCTGGTTTGTCCTGTGTGATTCTGACCACACAGGTTCGGAGTTGGTTGGAGCTGAGCAGCCACACCCGGCAACCACATTGTCCGATGGCTCCTGCTGGCAGGCTCACCCGGCACAGGGCCTCCTACATCACTCAGGGCAACGTCCTGCATGGAGAACCTCACTGAAGGTGGGGGCGCCACTCTTCCCTGGGGTGCCATGCCTGGCGCAGTCCTTAGCACTGTATATCACGTGACCAAGGAAAAATTCACCAAGGACTCCAGGCGTGGGCCAATGAGGGCAGTGCTTCTGCCAAAAAGAGACAAGTGGGCCAGGCACGGTGGCTCACACCTGTAATCCCAGCACTTTGGGAGGCCGAGGCAGGTGGATCAACTGAGGTCAGGAGTTCGACACCAGCCTGGCCAACATGGTGAAACCCCGTCTCTACTAAAAATACAAAAAAATCAGCCGGGCGTGGTGGCAGGCACCTGTAATCCCAGCTACTCGGGAGGCTGAGGCAGAAGAATCACTTGAACCCAGGAGGTGGCGGGTGCAGTGAGCGGAGGTCGGGCCATTGCACTCCAGCCTGGGTGACAAGAGCAAAACTCCATCTCAAAAAAAAAAAAAAGAGAGACAAGTGGCAGGCACCAATGGGTACATTCCGCGTTCCAAGACCATCCCAGCACACACAGCACACATACACACATGTATCTATAAGCCCTTCTGGTAAAAAAGAAGTAAAAGTGAGTCCGTGGGTTTGGGGACACACATCCGCAGGGGACAGCAGGGGCCAAGTGAAAATGTGGGGTGTTTTCAGAAGGTGGTCTCTGAGGGTCTCAGGAAGGAAGCACTCCAGCAGGAAGGTGTCTGCCTCCTCATGCAGCCTCCACTCACTTGCAGGGTCCATGGTGACCAGGGGAAGGTCTCCTGGGCACCGCACCTGTGAATGCCTTCGCCCATGGATACAGTGTGACCAGGGGAGGGGCTCCTGGGCACCGCACCCCATGAGTGGCCTTCACCCCACATCTCATGGGGCCTGACTCAAGGCTCTGGGGGCTTCCCTGCCCCAGGGCCAGATCATCCAGGCAGGCTGAGCAGGAAGCAAAACCATAGCCCATCAGGAGCCCCCACATCAGAACAGACCCCTCCATCACCCTCCCTCCCCACCCCCTGGGACACTCCAGTGTGATCCTCTCTCAGGCCACCCTCAAGGAACAGGGCTGATAAGGAAGTGGCTCCTCTAAACCTTAAACCTGTCCCAGAAATGCATAGCAGCTGGATCAGCCACCCTGGAAACTTCCATCAGCCTCGGTTCCTTGGTCTTCTCAAGCCTCTTTTTGGGGCCCAGGTTCCCAGAATAGAGGCAGCAAATCTCCCAGAGTCCTCCTCAAATGCCTCCCCTTGCCCTGACCTCCCTAAACAAAGGTGCTTTTTTCCCCAGCTCCTCGGGGTCACCACATTTTCGTCAGACCTGTGCTTGTTTTCTTTCTACTCAGCCCCATCTTGGCTTTGCCCCCCCAGGCACCACCGTACCCAGGAGACAAACCCTGTATTGTTTTCATAGACCTAATAAATGACATCGCTCCCCACCTCCTGCCACTAACTCACTAGCCCTCCCAGTCCCCCAGGATCATCTAAAGTCTCCCTTGTGCTAAGCGGCTCCCTCCGCTATGAAAGAACAGGCGAGAGAGAAACCTGTCTGTCTGAAGGGGCCTCCCCCTCCACAGGTTATCACGTGAAGATTCCATCCAGAGAGAGGCAGCATCATAGGTGGCCAATTTAAACAGTCCCAGCCTCTTCCTCTGGCTCAGGTCCGGAATTGAAGGGAACATACTAAGGTGGCGATTAACAGTGCTGATGATAGAACAGAAGGATGTTCATTAAGTTTTTCAAAGCACATCTTTCATCAAGCAGGTTTCTCCTCACCCCTTGAAAAAGTCAATGATGAAAGGGGTAGAAAAGGGGGTAGCCATTTATGCCTAGTGTTCCATTATTGGAACACTAAGCATGTGGGTGTTATTTATATCCTACTGCTCAAGGTCATCACCAAGGTCTGATTTTTGAAATTCAAAAAAATGGCAACCTCAGGCATAAATGGGTTAAGCCAGGAAAGACTGAATTTTTCCCACTGGTCAAGTTGATGAGGTTCTTCAGATGTGCTCCGGGAGGGGATTGCTGGCGCACGAGGAAGGCTGATCACTCGTAAGAAGGGCTTGCTCTGCTGAAGTATCTGGATGTGGGATGCAGATGCACGTGCGTGCAGGAGCAACAAGAGACGTGTGTCATCCTGTCCAAACGGGGACTGGTGGATTGCTCTGACCTTGCAGAGCTCGTGAATCTGCAAAACAATTTCCCCAGAGCCTCTAGCTTTTGTCAGGGGTGAAATAAACCAGAAAGAGACAGCAGCCACCAACCTCTGCACCAACCAACTGATCCAAGCCCAGACCTCACCTTCAGCACTGCCGCTCACGAGCCACCCCTTGGGGCTGATATAGGGGGAAGTAGTCACCTCTGGGCCTCATGACTTCTGAACCCAGCCTGACTCTGCCTGTCCCTTGCTGCCCTCGATGAGGCTGTAAGGGGCAACACGCTCTCCAAGTTTTCACTGCCACCACTGCAAGTCCCATCCTCCTCCAGGCAAGGGCAAAGAGTCAGAATGACTTATAACCAGGGGGGTATTGAGCTGAGCCACAGGGAGGTACAAATGAAGAACCAGGAGACAAGTCCACGTGCCTCCCCAAACGTTCATAAGGACACAGGTATGTACAGCGTACAGCATGTGGTTGTTCTTTTACAGAGCCAGAGAGCACCTCACAATACTCATCTCTGGTATTTTGCCTAGGAAATAAACAAAGGCACAGAGAAGTAGAGAAACTTGCTCAACATCATTAGTCAGGTGCAGTGGCTCATGCCTATAATCCCAAGAGGCCGAGGTGGGAGGATCACTTGAGCCCACAAGTTTGAGGCCAGCCTGGGCAACAGAGAGAGATCCCATCTCTACAAAAAAATTAAAAATTAGTCAGGCATGGTGGTGCATGCCTGTGGTCCCAGCTACTCAGGAGGCTGAGGTGGGAGGATCACTTGAGCCCAGAAGGTCGAGGCTGCAGTGAGTGGAGATCATACCACTGCACTCCAGCCTGGGCAACAGAGTGAGACCCTGTCTCTAAAATAAATTAATTCTTATTAAATAAGTAAGCAATCATTGATCTGGGAAATAAGAGGCTATGACTGAGACCCAAATTCTCTGACCCTGGATCCAGTGCCCTGTCATCCTCCTCCTGTAGATCACCAATCTATTGCTGACAGGACTGAACCTCTATAGAATGTCATAAGTGGGTCCTGAACACTCACCTGTAGGAAATGAGTGTTCTCAGAATGGAAAGGTAAGGAAATGACCAGCACACACCTGTAGAGGCAGCCACCTGCCAGGAGTGGCTGGGATTGGAGGGATTGTGGGAGAACTGGCAGTGAGAACCCTCCCCATCCACCCCATCTGCTGTCGGCCCCACTGGGTGGACGTCGTCTGCTCTAAGTGTCCATGGGGATTATTCTGGATCCCATGCTTGGCAGGGACCTTGACAGAGTCATTCAATCCTTCTCTTGGTCCAGTCCAGGAGCCCACCCTCTAACTATCGGAGATGGGGCTGCTGCTGTTTCTCCAATAAGTCTGGTGTCACCACCCCGCATCCCACGCTCCCATCCCCATTGCCCTCTGCTGCCTCCACCACACCAAGGCATCGAGACCTCTGGCTTCTCTCGTTTGCTCTTCCCTGTCCCCCCAAACGTTCCAGCCTAACCCTCCTTTGTGCCACGTCACTGGTGCCTGTGGCTGCACATAACTGGAATGAAACATGCCTTATTTCCCACTCAGCCCCCTTTAAACTACATCCTGAATTCCCCAAACCACTCTTCCTCGCACCTGTTCTGCGGCACCCAGGTGCCTGCACGGACAGGGAAGCATCTTTTCTCAGTAGCGCACTGTGCTTCACAGACTGGGTCCCCCTTCCTCCTGCAGGTTGTCCATGTACAGAGCCCAGAATCTTCCCCTTTCTGCAAGAGGTCAAGTTTCACCAACATCTCTCCTCCACCACTCTATATTGTTTTAGGATGAATCTCACCACCCCCTCGGATGGTCCCGGTTCACACTCTATAGGCAGGGCCTTATTGGAAGGACCTCAAGTCCTCCAATGGGATAAGGTGGGCTCAGCCAGACTGGAGAAAGGCTCAGATCCTCCTGCCCATAGAGGGAGTCCATGCCCCTGACAGCCCCCGCAGCTGTGCTCTGTGAACAAGGACTCTGAATTCAGCCGTAAAGCTGGCCTGGGAAGGCCCTTCTCGCCTGCCACAGCACAGACCCCCACCCTCCCTCCTCCAGGCCCCTTACACTTGGAACTGAAGTAGGCAGAGCTGGGCTACACAGAGATGGGACCCAAGGGCCAGTCCCTCTCCAGTCTCCTCCCCCAGCACACACACAGATCAATCCCCATGGCCCAACACTCCTCCAGGGAGAAACAAAATGGGAAGAAGGGTCAGGAATTGGCAGCTGGGAGCCGCATCAGGTTCCTCTCTCCAGGACACCAGCAGGGAAGGGTCCCCCTTGACCACAGCTCCAGCCAGGTTTCTAAATCTTGCTTGCTTGCCGAAGCAGCCAGGCACCTCCCTTCCAGCCCAGAGCGAAGGGCTATACAAACTCTGGCCTATCTCTGCCATCTCCTCCCCGGAGGTGAGCGCTGAGCCCTCCAAAGACACACAACCAGAAGGGACACAGGCCAGCGGGAGCACACACCATCCCTCACCGGAACCTGAATGCCAGAGCCCCAGCAGCGCCTGGGGGAAAGGCAGGGGTGTGAGGACAAAACCCTAACGAGCTGCTGGAAGGCAACGGCCTGGCAATGCCCTTTGTTTGGCTGTGACCTCGACCCTCAGTCCAGCCCACCCCTCTTAGCCACCCTGGGCCCCCTGACCTGGCCTCCAGCTTTGCGGTAGGCAGAACCTTTAGAATCAGACACCCCAGGGCTGGAACTTCAAGCATCCCACCTCTGGGAGACATTAGGTAAGTCACTTTCCCTCTCTGAGCCTTGCATTCCAGGTAAGATGAGACTATTTACCTCCTCAAAGACCTCATAGGATTAAGTGAGATGTTGACACACCTCACTGCACTGAGTGACAAACATTCATCCCATCCCTCCTCCCACCAATGGCCAACCACAGGGCATCTCTGGTTTACGTGACCTACGGCAACTCGAGGCCATTCACAGTAAAGGCCACTCCAGACAGTGATGATGACACTAACTTGCAGAGGCAGAAGGGTCCCCGCACACTCCCCTCCAAAGGGGCACACACACAGATGACCAAATGCATCCATGAGGCAGAGCCACCCAAAGTCCCTTAGACTAAAAAGCATCTAACACACACATGCTGTTGGAGCCCAGTCCGTGGAGTGGGTGAGTATTTCCCTGTCCAAATAGGTGGTAGAAAAAAATACCAGGGACTGACTTCTTTCCAGCAAACCAAGACAAACTTGCCATACAGCATCTCAGTGGCCAGCAGAGGAGAGAGGAGGTCATTTGGGACCATTTACTCATGTGAGAGTCACTGCCCCATGCTAAGATTTCCCCTAAAAATAAAATGATAAGATAATAACTCATAATGCTCTCCCCAAATCAGTACCACACAGACCCCCCTCTTCTGTTTGCTCAGACCCCTGCTCTCCAGCACAAAGTCTTTATTGGTCTCCCTGCAGGGGTGAAAATAAAGGGGGTTTTGTTCTGCTCCTCCCCCCTCCCCCCTCGAAGGGCTGAGGGAGTTTATCTGACACTGCAGCAGTCTTTGTAAACTGAGTGTCCCAGGATAAACGCTCCCTTAAGAGTCGCTTGGCCTGGGACAGAGGGACCCTCTCCAGAGGAGAATGGGGAGCTTGTTCCGATGGTCTTTTAATATGGGGGGCGGGGTGTCACCAAGGACAGGCCTCCAGCACACTCTCACAGAAGGGTCTCTGTCCTGAGGCTACAGTGGAGGGAATTCTTAAAGACGCAGATGCTGAAAAGGGGAAGGAATTTTTTTTTTCCCCTAAGGGGAGGGGAGGGAGGTTAGGGCGGGAAGGAGAAGGGGGAGTGGCAAGGTCTCCTCATTCCCCAGAACAATTCCAGTTATAACAAGGCGTCTCTATGCCTTAACAGCAAGTGAATGACAAGCTGGTCAGCAGCCCTGCAGAGCAGAATTCTCCTCCCAGCCAGATCTCCCACCAACGTGTGCTTTGCAGCTCCCAAATCCAGGATGGGAGCCCACCAGCATGCAGGAAAGAATCTCACTTTTACCTAAGTGAAGGGCCTCTGTCACCCTAAAAGATGGCGCCCTAAAAGATGGATCCTTTGAAGGCAGTTTGAGTCCAGCTGTCCCCCTCTGGAAAGGGGCAAGCAGAGTACCCTAAAGCCCTTAAATAAATAAAATTATCTCAAACCTCAGGGAGAAAAAGGGTCATTTACTCCTCTAATTTATTTGGGTACAAGGTCACAACAAAATAGATATTCCCAGCTATAGCTATCACAAATGATGTTCTCTAAAGATTGCTCAGCAAGACTGTTTTCTATTTTGACTTCATTTATGTTGAATTGAGTTCTTCTCCAAGAAGTCGAGTTGTATTGCAGAAAGAAGTGGAAGCCGTGTGTCCACTGAGAACAACCTGGCATCTCTCCTTACCTACCTTGCTCAAGGTCACCTGCGGAAAATGGCAAACAAAACAAAAAGACACCCTCCCTGCTCAAAGTAATCAAGAAATCACGTAGTTCTGAGATACACAGAGAGGAAACTGAGGCCCCAATACACGGTGTAATGAGCCCAAAGCCATGAGGCAAATTAGGAGGCCAAGACTAGGAAAAAACCAGGACTCCTGGGGACAGAAAACCACCCACAGGGGATAGAAGCGTGCAATTCTCAGGACCACTCCAAGCAAAGACCAATACCATCTTCTGAAAGCTGCTTCTACAATGCCATATGTTTAAGCTACTAAGCCAGAACCCATCGACCAGACACCCTGTCACCACAGCCACATCAAATGGCAGACCAGTGTGGGCCTTCAACCCAGCGAGTCGCCGTGTATATACAGTTGAGCCTTGAACAAAGTTTGAACTGTGTGGATTTACCGACACATGGTTTTTCTTCTGTCTCTGCCACCCATGAGACGGCAACACCAACCCCTCCTCTTCCTCCCTCCAAGCCTACTCACTATGAAGATGACGAGGGTGAAGACCTTTGTGATGATCCACTTCCACTTAATGAATAGTAAATCTATTTTCCCTTCTTTATGATTTTCTTAATATCGTTTTCTCTAGCTCACTTTAAGAGTATAGTATATAATACATATCGACTGTATCAATATATAATACATATAACATACCAAATATGTGTTAATTGACTGTTTATGTTATTGGTAAGACTACTAGTCAACAGGAGGCTATTAGCAGTTAAGTTTTAGGGAAGTCCAAAGTTACATGAGGATTTTCAGCTACACGGAGGACCAGCATCTCTAACCCTTGCAATATTCAAAGGTCCACTGTATTAAGTCTTTACTAGAGTCAGCATGAGGCCAGGTGCTATGAAATCAGAGTGCACACCTATGACTATACGGAAGAAAAAAGATCCATGTATGTGAAACCATCGTGGCAGTATATGATATTATAGCTGTCAGTATTATGGAAATTTAAGGAAGAGAAAAATTGGATGAAAAACAAAAGTTTGAAAAAACAGACTTAGCACCCAACCCACTGATGAGTTTATTCAGGCATAACTTGGGCTACCAGTGGACACGAATACTGGATTCTATGTCACCTGCAAGTCAGGTATCCCTAACCATGCATTGGGAGAATAAGGAAGGGAGAAGAGGAGGACACAGCCCAGAAGGAAAGGAGCACCCAGCAGGTCACAGGGAAAAGCCAGTTGAGACCAGAGCCCATTCTGGACCCCAGGGAGGAAGCGCTGAGGAAGCACCTCCTTGCTGCCACTCCTCTCCTCCACTCTGCCCCCACTCCGCTCCTGTCTGTCCACTCAAGCTAACAGAGATTCCTGGGCCGGTTATCCATTAGATTTGCATTGCACAGTAGAGTATACGACCGCTTTCACATAAGTCATCTCACATAAGCCAATGGAAACCATAGCCCAAGTTCTATACTTCCGAGAAAAAAAGTTAAAAGGAAATTGGATCTTCCACAATTAAATCCAGCAACATCAAAGCAGAGATGCAACCACAGCCTACACAGATAGAACCAAGGAGCCAGTCCATTTCTTTAAGATGGACACAAGATTTAAGCCAAGAAGGGGAGGGAAATATGTGGAAGGAGGAATGGAAGATTCAGTGTCCCTAGTTCAGTGAATGAGACATATACCAGCTCCCATCCTCCCATCCCCCCAACCTCAAGGCCACACAGAGGCTCCATTCTCTACCCTTCCAATCATGTCAATTAAGAGGTTCTTTGTGCAAAGGACAGAGTGCATGGCAGCTGATGGACGTGCAGCTCAGATGGGGCAAGGCTTTCTCACAGGGCCCCCTACCCTATTGGAAGGTGATGTAGGTACAGCCCGGGGCAGCACTCCCGCTTTCCAAGCATAACATCCGAAGAGTGAGCCTACCAATAGGTCTGCTCTGAAAACTCAACTTTGAGCTCAAGGAATAAGGTATGCACAGCAATGTCCTGGTCAACTGAAAGTTACAGCCCTTGAACTCAACACTGCCAGTGAATGCCCTGATAATGGATCTGTCTGCTGTTCCATTGTCCCACTGTGCAGCCAACCTCACACACCTTCTTCATCAAGGATGCTGGGACACCCCCCAGAATCATCCCTCTAAACACCAACGATCACAGGTGGAAAACGTGATAGAAATTCAACTAAGCATGCCCTGACTTCAGCATCCTTCATGGGATTTCAACAATAGGGGAATCCGTGATGCTGATGCATGCTTTGGACATGCACATCTCCTAAGCAAATACAGTTAGGATAGTACTGTGGGCAAACGTACTGGTTTTAAGGACGAACATCACTTCTAGCTCTCCAAACCAGATTTAACGTCTACAGAGAGAAACCTGAGGACAGCAAGAGAGAAGAGGCAGGAGGAAAAGCCTAGAACCTGGCAGCACTGAATGAGAGTTTCTCATCAGGGAAAACTAGTCAATCAACCTCTCAGTTGGTCTTAGTATTAATGACCTTAACATTGACTTTACTGTCGCATCTGTAGGGAAGGGAGGAGTCTATTTCCAGCTACACTCCTGAAAGGACGCATGTCTCACCTCTATGAGCAGAGGGAAGGAGAAGCACTGTTTTAAAGCTGTCAGTGGGTTACTAGGAGGAAGAAGTGAAGGATGAATCATAGTGATAGAAGCATTATGAGGCCAGGCATGGTGGCTCATGCCTATGACTCCAGCACTTTGGGAGGTGGAGGCTGGAGGATCGTTTGAGCCCAGGAGTTCACGAACCAGCTTGGGTAACATAGGGAGACCTTGTCTCTACAAAAAAATCAAAAAATTAGCCAGGTGTGGTAGTGCATGCCTGTAGTCCCAGCCTCGGGAGGCTGAGAAAGGAGGATTGCTTGAGCCCCAGAGGACGAGGCTGCAGTGAGCCACAATCAAGCCACTGCACTCCAGCCTGGGTGACAGAGTGAGACTCTGTCTCAAAATAAATATATAATGTGAAAACCATTTTATTTGTGACTTCTAGCACTTTCCAAGAGAAATGGGATCCAGCTTGCAGCTAAAGGCTGGATGGATGCAGTCACGTGCCCAGTTGGAAGCAGATCAAGTTCCAGCTCCGCCTCAGACCAGAAGGGTAATTTTGGACAACTGACATAAGCTCTGGGAGCCTCAGCATCCTTGTCTGTTAAATGGGGGCAACAGTAACTACACTTCCACAGGACATACGGCACCTTTAATACATGATACCTACCCCCTTTCCTCCCACTTCATCACCTACCAAAAAAGGCTATTCATACTCAAGCTTTAGGTAGAAAAAAATCTGTCGCCATGACAATAAGATTTTTTTCTGACAATGGCAAACGAGGACAGCTGGGAGCACCTGCCAGGGCCTCATGGCTTCCTTTCAAAGCTCACACAACCCATGAGCATGAGTCACTGCTCCTCAAACAAAGCCTACCTGTGTAACGTGTGAACAAAGTAAGCAAAACAGAGTCTCCCACCTTGAGCTCAACAGCCTGGAGATCAAAGCTGTCTCTCGAACATGGAGCACCCAGAAGATCTGCTTCCAAGTTGGCACATGAATGTGTGAACACAATGGAGCCCTCTACATAAATCCACTTGTGTGGCTGCTTCTGGATGAGCTCTCTGTCTGGCCTCCCTGTATTCTCAGTCTTCCCCACTGGGCTGCCAAACACAGGAGCCTGGTGAGAAGTCTGCACAAATCCATTGCCCCTAGCTCACATCGTCAGGCTTTTCATACCAGGAGAAGAACAGAACTTGCCTCCCAAGGTAGACTGGGAGCAACACCATTAGTCTAGAGATGCTCAGAGCTAGGGAAAGTATTGTCCTTTCCTTGATGAAATCTCAGGCAGCAGGTGCCATTCTAGCATCCAGTGTTTATTCCAGTAACAACTCTTCATGCAGGTCAGTGAGAACCCAGTCATGGGTGATCAACTACAAGGTTGGATTTAGTGACCCAGGAGCCAAATTGCCAGCTCCCTGATGGAACAAGATGATGTCCCATGCAAAAATAGACTCTCGGGTTTAGAGATTCAAAAGAGGAAAGAACTTCTGAGGTCCCTTCATTTGTCAACTTTTACTAAGCATTAATATGCCCCCAGCACCCTCCTAGGATACCAGGTATACAGACGTAAGCAAAACTAATTCCCCGCCCCCTCAAGCACACATTCTGGTTTATTATCCCAGGAGCCCAATTCATTCATAGTGAACAATTGGTGGTATTGCCCTGCATGTACCTGTGCTTTCCAAGGGCCCTAATTTCCATTTGCAGAATCTTGGTGGCTCTGGGGAACCTCACAACAGAGTCAGATGTGAAGCACATGACCAGGGGAGAGTCAATCAATGTGTCCCCCCACACCCCAGCTCCTGGTCAGAGGTGTGGGTCTAGGGGTGAGCATTGCTGCAGGGTCAGCTCTCAGGAAGGCCACCACAAAGCCATTCTCTCCCTCTGGATCTGTAGATTCAGGAGGCCTGCCCAGATGAGAAAAGTAAGCTTGAGAATGAAACTGTATACAGAAGGGGAGAGAATGAAAAGAGAGAGAGACCAAGCCAACAAATCACCCCAAAAGCACAACCCCCACACTTCTTAGTTATGTGAACAACCAAAACATCTATTGTTTTAAGCTGGATACAGTTGGTTTCTCTGTAACCTCCAACTAAAAGTGACCAACAGGAATTGGGCCCACAGACAGAGGCCCAGGGACATGTGCAAAGTCATACAGACACTTGGCACTGGGGCAGGACAGGGGCCCAGTGATGGGACTGGGCCAAGACCTGATTTTGAACCGTGGCCCCATCCTTCAAAGCTATGAGACCTTACGGATATTCTTTCATGCCTCTAAGCCTCAAATGCTGGAGATCATAACATTCCAGGGCTCTGAGGATTAAGGGAAGTAAAGACTCTGGAAGCACGTTCTCGAGCCTGCCGCAAGGCTGCCTCTCTTTCTGGACATTGCCCCGCTGACAGGCAGCAGGGGCTGTTTGGAAACTTATATGGTTTGGCTGTGTCCCCACCCAAATCTCATCTTGAATTGTAGCTCCCGCAATTTCCACGTGTCATGGGAGGGACCAAGTGAAAGGTAATTGAATCATGGGGGCAGGTCTTTCCCATGCTGTTCTCATGATAGTGAATACATCTCAGAAGATCTGAAGATTTTATAAAACAGGAGTTCCCCTGCACAAGCTCTCTCTTCCCTGCCACCGTGTAAGACGTGACTTGTTCCTCCTTGCCTTCTGCCATGATTGTGAGGCCTCCCCAGCCATGTGGGACTGTGAGTCAATTAAACCTCTTTTCTTTATAAATTACCCAGTATCGGGTATATCTTTATCAGCAGCATAAGAATGGACTAATACAGGGATCGTATCTGTTGAATCCTTACACAGGGTTGGTACAAGGAATTGGGTCACTGGGCCGGGTCATTATTTCGGGGACAAGCAACATCACCCAATGGCCAGTTTGAGTGGTGAACCTTGAATGCAGGCACATGGGCATCCTCCCCCTAAGTTGGTACCTGACAAACAGATACCTAGGATGATAAGGGCCCAGAGAAAGGTGTGAGAAAACCATTCAGGTTCAATCACAACGGTGCGAGCAGGAAAGGGGGACAGCAGAAAAAGAAGGCAGCGAAGGTGATGAGGAAGGCAATTCCAGGAAAGCCCAAACCGCCCAGCAATCGGGGTGGAATGAGAAACCCGGACCACTTCAGCTCCTTGGTTAACCGCATTCCTGGTTTCCACTTAGAAATTTAATTAAAAACCCAAACACCTGAATTTCCCGCTGGCTTGCCAGTGGCCACAGATTCCCTGAGGTTCAGAAAAACCTCCCTCAGCTTAGTCCTGGGTCCCCTAAAGAAGTTTGGTCTGAAACCAAAGGAGGAGCGGGTCACGGTCAGGAATCATGGAGAAGAGGTAACAGTCAGAGTTCATGGAGAATGGGTCCTGGGGGGACACCCCCACCCCTCCCAGAGAGAAGAAAGCCTCCAGGCAGGGGCGACCCTGTTCTATCACCCCAACTTCAGCAACAACAGCTTTGCTTCTTGATGTTTAATTTTATTTTTTTATTCTTTTTTTTTTTTAGAGACAGGGTCTTGCTCTGTCACCCAGGCTGGAGTGCTGTGGGATAATTATAGTTCACCGCAGCCTAGACCTCCTAGGCTCAAGCGATCCTCCCACCTCGGCCTCCCAAAGTGCTGGGATTACAGGAGCGAACCACCACGCCCAGCCACAGCTTAATTTTAAACATATAAAGAAATATCACCGTGAAAAAATTAAAATGGAAAACAGCCACATTTTTGGTGGCTCTGAAGTGACAAGGCCACTTTCCTGTCCCATGCAGAGAAGGTGCAGAAGCTGCGAAGGGCTAGAGCCCTGCAAAGACAGGGATCAAACACTGTCTACCATCTGTCCCCCAGGGCCAGTGAAATCACTTACTACGAACGCCTAATCTCCCTGGCGGCTGGACATGTGCATGGGGTATGGAGGAGCCAATCACAAACCAGAACCGACAGGAGCCTTGGGGGCTCAAACTCAGCCTGGGGAATAAAACCACAGAAGGGAGGTGATCAACTTCACCCAGCCACACACCCCAGGTCCCCACGGGAGCTGCCACCGAACTCTGACATCCACTATGATGCTCAAAAGGCACTTTTTTTTTTTTTTTTTTTTTTTTTTTTGAGACGGAGTCTCGCTCTGTCGCCCAGGCTTGAGTGCAGTGGCGCTGTCTCGGCTCACTGCAAACTCCGCCTCCCAGGTTCACGCCATTCTCCTGCCTCAGCCTCCCGAGTAGCTGGGACTACAGGCGCCCGCCGCCACGCCCGGGTAATTTTTTGTATTTTTAGTAGAGACGGGCTTTCACCGTGTTAGCCAGGATGGTCTCGATCTCCTGACCTCGTGATCCATCTGCCTCGGCCTCCCAAAGTGCTGGGATTACAGGAGTGAACCACCGCGCCCAGCCTCAAAAGGCAATTTTTAAGCAGCTCAAACTGTGCAGAAAAGTGTTCTCTACTTAAAAAAAAAAAAAAAAAAAAAAAAAAAAGGCCACTTCCAGCAAACTTTATATATGAAAGCGTGACTCCGCAAGGCAAGCAGCAGTGAGGATTCACCCTAGAATTATCCTAAACAGTGAGTCCAATCTCTATCCTCCCGGCCCTCCGTCTCCACACCAACACTTCCAAAACACTCGCTTTTCAGGAGTTAGAGTGCGGGGGCCGGTCCGCAGGGTCAGTATCTATCCACATCATTTCACTGACTAGTGCTTTAATGCCCCTCCTGTAAAACAGGATGACACCTGATCATTTCACCAGGTTGAAGGTACTATCAGATGGGATATGGGCACAAAAGCAATTGAAAAACTTCAGTTCAAAGAATCAGGGCCTAAGGAACGTGCTAGGTCACCAAACCTTTTCATTTAGAAAGAATACTTGTGGCAGATTCAGGGCTGGGCGCCACCCCCACCAACTCGGCTGCTCCTCACTTCCTGGACACTTCACTCTTCGTGAAGATGTCTTTCTTAAAGCAAAAAGCACTTCACAGACATTAGGATGGCTATTCTCAAAAAATAAATAAATAATAATAAAAGAATAAGAAAACAAGTCTTGGCAAGAAAATGGAAACTTTGTGCACCATTGGTGGGGATGTGAAATGGTATAGATGCTATAGAAGACAGTATGGCAGGCTGGGCGCTGTGGCTCTTGCCTGTAATCCTAGCACCTTGGGAGGCCGAGGCAGGTGGATCACCTAAGGTCAGGAGTTCAAGACCAGCCTGACCAACATGATAAAACCCCATCTCTACTAAAAATACAAAAATTAGCCAGGCCTGGTGGCAGGCACCTGTAATCCCAGCTACTCGGGAGGCTGAGGCAGGAGAATCACTTGAACCCAGGAGGTGGAGGTTGCAGTGAGCCGAGACCACGCCATTGCACTCCAGCCTGGGCAACAAGAGTGAAACTTGGTCTCAAAAAATTAAAAAAAAAAAAAGTTAAAATAAAACAAAAAAACAGTATGGTTTTTCTTCAAAATATGAAAAACAGAATTACCATATGGTCCAATAATTCCACTTCTAGGTATATCCTTAAAAGCACTGAAAGCAGAGACTCGAACATTGCACATCCGTGTTCCTAGCAACATTATTCACAATGGCCAAAAGGTAGAAGCTACTCAAGTATCCACAGACAAATGAGTGGATAAACAAAATGCAATATAAACATACAATGGGATATTACTCAGCCTTAAAAAGCAAATTCTGACACATGCTATAACATGGATGAGCCTTGAAGAAAGTAGGCTAAAGAAATAAACCAGACACAAAAGGACAAATACTGTATGATCCACTTCTATCAGATACCCAGAGTAGCCAAATTCATAGAGACAGAAAGTAGAACAGTGGTTGCCAGGGGCTGGGAGGATCGGGGAATGGGGAGTTCATGTTTAATGGGTACAGAGTTTTAGTTTGGGAAGAAAAACTTTCTGGAAATAGGTGGTGACGGTTGCACAACAATGTGAATGTACTGAATACCATAGAACTGTGTACGTTAAAGTGGTTAAGATGGTAAATTTTATGTTGTGTATATTTTATCATAATAAAAATGGTGGGCCAGGTGCAGTGGCTCATGCCTATAATCTGAGCACTTTGGGAGGCTGAGGCCGGTGGATTGCTTGAGCTTAGGAGTTCGAGACCAGCCTAGAAAACATGGCAAAACCTCATCTCTACAAAAAATACAAAAATTAGCTGGGCATCGTGGTGGGTGCCTGTAGTCCCAGCTATTCAGGAGGCCGAAGTGGGAGGATGGCTTAAACCCAGGAGTCAGAAGTTGCAGTGAGTTGAGATTACACCACTGCACTCCAGCCTGGGCAAAATAGCAAGATCCTATCTCAAAAAAAAAAAAAAAGAGAAAAGTAAAAATGTTTTAAAAGTTTTCAAGTAGTTAAGTGAAGAAGGCATAACTGCAGAAACCATCTTGTCACTTAAAGCTCAATAAGGGTTTTACTCACATAGTGAAATTGTCCCCAAAGGCCAGCACCTCAGACACCTTCCTTTCACTTTGTAAAGCGCAACAGAACCCCCGCTTCCACACAGGCTGCTAAATCTTCAAATCAGCTTCCGATGGGCGCTGAAGACCACAAGAGCCCACATGCTGAAGAACTAAAGCGGCTGCACCAATGCCTAAAAAAGCATCCAACAGGCACTGAATATTTGTAGAATTAAGGTAAGAGGAAGTCCACAGGCAAATGACTGGAAATACATTTATCATTAGAGAAGGAATACTCCATGGCTAGCTCAAAAAGCATGCCCTGAAATCCCCATTCAATCATCAGAAGGGACTGCTGGGCGGGCGGGCATGGTCTTTCCTGGCCTGTCCTACTGGGACTTCCCAGTCCAGTAAACACCAAAAAGAAGTAAATTACTAAAGTAAAATGACCACTTTTGAAGCAAAGGAGGTAAGTCTGTAAATCATTAAAATTGGACCCTAACAATCGGCATCTTCCAAACCTTGGGGGAGCCTCACGGACCTGGGCGTTGGAAGGTCTGGTTGATTTCTGCAGCTCCAGAACTGCAGTCCCTTGGTCATACCCCTACACGAAGCCACATCTGTTTATCACATACAAAGGCACCTGGTTTCCAGACGTCCATGCAAAAACCTGTACCAACAAACCAAATATGGGAGGAGATGATGATGATTCACATTACAAAAAGAATTCTTGGGCAGAAACTTGCCACTTCAGCATTCTTCTAGGTTGCACGATTCCTCCAGGCCTTTTGAATATCATGTCATCAACCAAGATTGGTTTTGTATAGATGTTTTTCAGGCACAGACCTCGTCTGTAAAGCAGGAACACCCAGCTGACTTTGAACAGGGGGTCTTTCGCCAATGGCATAGTTGAAAAGAATTCATCCAGGATCATTCCTGTCCTCTTGTGAAGTGAGCTGGGTGCATCAATCACGTGAACAGGGGATGCTAAGTTGGTGTGGAGGACCCCAACCAGCTCCATGATGACAGTGACATTGTCTAGAACAATGGTAGCCACAGACAGAAGCAGCAGTAGTCTGTGTGGGTACACAAACAAATGTGCCAGGATGCTGCCCGGTCAGGGACACGTTCCAAGCTCCCAAAGAGCTTGCCTACATGAGGGGAGAAAATGCCCAGAGCTGTAGTTCCTTTATCATTCACCCAAATGCAGCCACTCCTGTCTTAACCAAGTATAAAGGGCATCTGACTTCAAGGCTCCTATGTAAAAACCTATACCAACAAACCAAATAAGTACATGCAGGGGCCCAGACCAGTGGAGGTAAACCAGAAAGGCTTCCTGGAGGAGGAGAAAGAAAAAAACACCGTGGTTGGGTAAGCTTCAGTGGGAAAAGGTTCAATTAAGGCTTTATCTGGCCAAGAAGTCAGTCAACTTCCTGTTTCTTAAAGTGCCTGTGTCAGAATGGCCTGGGTGGCTTGTTGAAAATGCAGACCCCCAAGCACTGAAGATGAGGGGCCGGACGGGGGTGGGTACTAAGAATATTCATTTTTAACGCGTTCCGCAAGCAATTCATTCTTATGCAAACCACAATTTGAACACCAGGGGACAGGTGAGGCAGTCCCAAAGTGAGGAGTCTGCACTGCGCTGGAGTAGATTCTAGAAAAGCTGCGGCGTCTGAGTAGGGAGGACCCACCAGGAGACGCTGAGGACCGGGACAGGCAGGTGTAGACAGAGGTGCCTTCCAGAACTGTTTAGTCACAACACCCGCAACCCCTCTCCCTGCAAGACTTCCTGTTATGATCCTCACTGGAGCTGGCTAGTTACAGAAAACGTCTGTACCAGTTCACAAGGAGAGAGAAAGACATGAATATCCTTCAGTTTACAAGCTACTGTAGGAAGGTTGGGAGTATTTCAAAAAGGAAAAGAAAAATCAAGTCTAGGCAACCAGACCCTAACATTAACACAGAAACTCTGTCTGGACAACAGAAATCTGTTTTGTTGAGATTTCAGTAACATCAAAACTTCCTTATCCCAAACAAACATCACCTTCGCTCAATGCAGGCAACCACTCCAAGTCAGAAAAGACACAGTGATACTCAAAGCAGACAGCCTCAATTCACGTGTGCGTTATTGGCTGACCACGCAGTCTCTTTATTGTAAGGACAGGAGAAGGGCCCCTTTCCTGGGTGTCTTCAAATTCACACAAGTGGACTCTTATGCAAAGAACCTGGGCTAGCCTCCATCCATATCAGCCACCTCCAAAAATTCCTTCAGGCTAGCTCTCCTCACCCCAAATCTTCTCCTGGAAGAAAGTCCCCTAAAGAAAAGGAGAATCACTTCCTAGCCCAAAATTGCTTAACAATACCCTAAATCCATTCTGAGTTCAGAGCAGAAATCCGTTTTCCTTCCAATCTGCTCAGATAACCAGGAAATGCTGTACCTGCTGGGTCTGCACGTTTAGCTCCCGACACACCTGCTACTCCAGCCGGCATGAGTCACCCACGCAGGCATTGCACAGTGTACTTGTCAACCACGGATTCAGCGGCTCAGCAGCTTGCTCTCACGCACACTGGATGGCAAACGTCTACCCCCAAAAAGACGTGTCAGGGCACACTGGGTAATAACCCAATTTCACTCAATGACACATTCCCACTGTAGGTTTGGGGAGAGGAAAGGAGGGAGGGGGTACACAGAGATGCTTTCCCCACTTATGGGCAGACTCCCATAGGCCCTGGAAGCCTGATACGGCTCTGCTACCATCAGTAGAGGAAGGGCAAATTCACCTGGGGAGGAAAATGGAAATGACGTCCCAATTTCAAACCTCCTCCTGAACAAAGACTGTCTTCTGTACCCCTCTGGGTTCCCACTTTTTACAAGGTCCCATTACAGGATCCCAAATTGGACCCTGGACCAGAAAAAGGACACGAGCGGGACAAATGGATAAATTTGAATGAGGCCTGTAGATTAGTTAAAAGTGTTGCGTCAATGTCAGTGTCCCAGGTCTGATCATTGCACCATGGATATATCAGATGTTAGCATTTGGGGAAGCAGGGTATATAATGGAACCCTTGGCATTATTTTTGCAACTCCTGTAAATCTAGATTTATATCAAAATCAAAAGTTAAGTTTTTAAAAAAGACAGCATGTTAAATCTAGCTGCCTGATATATCTTACTTTATGGTATTGCTAAAAAAAATTTACATCAGCCGGGCGAGGTGGCCCACTCCTGTAATTCCAGCACTTTGGGAGGCTGAGGCGGGCGGATCACGAGGTCAGGAGATCGAGACCATCCTGGCTAACACGGTGAAACCCCGTCTCTACTAAAAATACAAAAAATTAGCCGGGCGAGGTGGCGGGCGCCTGTAGTCCCAGCTACTCGGGAGGCTGAGGCAGGAGAATGGTGTGAACCCCGGGGGGCGGAGCCTGCAGTGAGCCGAGATCACGCCACTGCACTCCAGCCTGGGCGACAGCGAGACTCCGTCTCAAAAAAAACAAACAAACAAAAAAATTACATCATAATCCTGATGGCAAATTTTAAGTTATTCTCATACCAATGCTGATCAACTCTTTGATACAAAAAGAAACAAAACAAAACACTTCATTTGCTCAGCAGCCATTCACTCTGTGCCCCTTCTGCGTCCCCGCTCCAAGATGCAGTATTATCTGATGGGTAAGTGGTATCTTTTCCTCTTAGCCCATCTCAGCAATGTCCAGAAACAGAGTTATTCCTTTGCTTTAGACATAACTCTAACTTAAAGCAAATATAGCAATTTCTGGGGATTTTCCAAAGACAATAATACAAAATGTGGATAAATCTTTATGTACAAAAGATGCTCACTGTATTACTTCTAAGGGTAAAACTTTGGAAACAACTTAGTGTCCAACAATAGGGAAATTGCCAAGCAAATCATGAGTCAATGCCTGCAGCAGAATACAGTTACCATGCCATCATGACATCGGGGAAACGTTCAAATAAAATTACACAAAAAAAAGAGGAGGAGAAAAAGTTGTATATATTGCAGGATTTCACCAGTGAGGAAATATATCAAATTGCCAGCATTACTGTGTGAATTGGATGTTTTTCCTGCTTTGGGCACTTTTGTGTAGTTTTCTATAAAAGAAAGAGAAAGAGCATGGATTACTTTTTAAAAACAGACAGGGAGGAGGAGTGGTGGGGTTGGTTATCAGTTTGCCTGGCAGTTTCAACCTTTCCTCTCCCGGAGTCAGTCTGAGCACAGAACTGGGGTGGGGGCAGAGGGTGAAGGGCCGCAGGGAAGGTGCTGTGTCAACCTGGGCAGTTCCAAACCCTGCATGGGACCAGGGGCACCGAGGGCACCAGCTCCCGGGGTAGGGGGTGGTGCCACTATGCACTGCCTTTTCTTCTTCAGGTGCTGCTTTACCTTCTCTTGCTCCTGGGGCAGTGCTCACTGGAGACACTGGGACCCTGAGCACTGACCAAGAGTGATCCCTGACAGCGTCTAGATTTCTATGCAGAAGGGACTGCTGGGTGGGAAATGGATCACCGACAGGTTCTAAATGCGAACCCACAGGCTGCAGGAGAGGGGTGAGGGGCGGAGGAGGGAATCTCACCTCTGGGAAAGCATCCTCAGGAAACCTAGATAGGTCCTGGAGGTGAGGACAAGCGCCAAGGAGGGAGAAGGAAAAGGAGGACCCTGGTTAATCTGCACGCCAAGGGCGGAGTCGCTCAGTCATTCATTCAGCAAACATCTATTCAGTGCCTATTCAGTGACAGGCATCGCGCTGCCCCCAAACAGGGCAGACACAAAAGAACAAGGGGAGGAGGAAGCTATGGATACAGAAGCAGTGTGCTTTCAGTTCCGGACTCAAGACGTAAGCCCTCTCCCCACATTGGCCAAGAAACTACTTCCATTAGCAAGTTGCGCCAGAAAGGGGAGGTGGCGGGTGGGCTCACTGGACTGAATTCCTGCCACCTCCCACCTATTCAGAAAGACCGTCCACACCCTGGCCAAACGCATACCAGCGTCCGCCTGACGGGTGGCCCAGTCCTCGCCGGAAAGCTGCTTGCCAAACGCCCCCGCTCACCCCCTAGCCCCAACGGTGAGAGGGGCTCGGCCGCGTCGCGTTCTCCAAGCGCTGCGCCCCAGCAGCGTCCCCGGTCGCCAGTGGGCGGACGCCAGGAGCTCACGGAGGCGGCACCGCTCCCGAAGTAACGGAGCCCGGAGGGCGCCCAGGCGTTAAGGCAAGTGCAAGGGGCCGAGCGGGTGCGCCGAGGACGCGGGGGCGTCTCCCCCAGCTGAGGTTCGGTCCCTCCAGGCAGCGAAGGCTTGGCAGCGCTAGAGGCTGAAGGACGACGGCCGAGAACGCCCAGGATGGGGTGGTCGCTGACCACCGTGTCCCAGGCGAATCAGCTCCGCTTGGAGGCAGGGGGATGACTAAAATGACCTCCAAGAAGATGTCCATTACAAGAACAAAAATTTCAACCCAGAATCTCGAGACCTTCGAAAAACGACGCGGAGGGAAAAAGGAAAGAAAGAAAAGAAAGTAAATCAGATCCCTTCCCCGAACCGCAGGGAAACTTACCGCCAGCTTGGCGACCCAGCTGTTAAGCAGAACAAATCAATCCAAGGATGGAGAAGAGGTCGTGGGTCTTCTGAGCCCAGCTGATACACACCAAGTAATCCACGTTAAGGGGTCCGCAGCCCCCCACCCAATTGCCCACTTTCCATCCAAGGCCAAAGAGCCGCCAGACCCTGTCCTCTGCGCTCCAGACTCGCGGAGGTCGCGAGCGGGGTTCCCCAGGCGGCCGCATTCTCGTCCCCAGGGGTGGGCGCGCGACGCGGGCGGGGACGGGGCGCCCCGCGGACCATGCGAGCGCATCCCGCCTACTCGCGCTGGGACAGCATCCAGCCTGGACGCTCCTCCTCGCCTTTCTTCCCCGCGCATCGCCAGCGCGAACCAAAGATCCCCGCCAGGAAAGCCTCTCTGCCAAGCCGGAAAGTGCTGAAGGCGGATCGTCTCTCGGACTTGGGTTTGCAGGTTCACAAGACCCGGGAGGCTTACGGTGGGCGCCTGCATAGCAGAGGGTCCTTGCGGAGAAGCGCAGAACGACAAATGCCAGCAGCGGTGACCGCGTCCTCCGGACACCAGCGC
Organism: Pongo abelii; assembly: GCF_028885655.2. Lineage (NCBI taxonomy): Eukaryota > Metazoa > Chordata > Mammalia > Primates > Hominidae > Pongo > Pongo abelii. Next base: position 87,967,215 of record NC_072004.2, read on the forward strand.
CGCAACGCGCACCCGAGCCGCCTGCGCGCTCTGCAGCCGGCTGGGCCATTCTGCCCTTATATACCTACCAGGCGGACCCGCGACGGGACGGGGCGCAGCGGGGTGGGCGGGGAGGGGGCGGGGGAGGCCGAACGGCTTCCTGGGAGTCGTAGTTCGGCTACGTAGTCGTGTCGTAGTCAGGACAAAAGCTAAACAAGGATGGAAATGGTTAGGGTTTGTCCACCACAGCTGTCCTCCCTTGCGCCCTTCCTTCACAGACAAAGCTGGCATTCCAGTCCTCTTGTCAATGCCGCTAGGTCTATTCTGGCCTTTGTGCATAAGGTAGGTCACACCAGCCCCGAATGCCGCCCAGGATGACAAACCTTGGTAGCCCTAGAATCAGGTTATCCCAGCTGGGCCCCAGTTCTGGAGACCAGAGGTCCGAAATCAAGGGGTTTGCAGGGTTGCTTGCTTCTGGGGGCCGTGAGGGAGAATCTGTCCCGGGCCTCTCTGAGACCTGGTGGTCATTGGCTATCTTAGGCGTTCTTTGGCTTGCAGCTGCCTTACCTTCATCTTCTACCTTTTACACGGTCTTCTCCGTGTATCTTTTCACATAGTTTTCCCTCTGCGTGAATCTCTGCCTCTTCATACTGTGGTGTTTCCACAAGGATGCCAGTCATATTGGATAAGGGGCCCACCCTGATCCAGTACGACCTCATCATTAACCAATGATGTCTGCAACGACCCTATTTCCAAATAAGGTTACATTCTTGGAGGTCCTGAAGATTAGGACTGCAATATATTAATATTTTGGAGTTGTGGGGGGAACAGTTCAACCCCTAACAGGTCTTCTATGCCTTGTTGCACCTGTTAACAGCTATTGTGACTAACCAACCCTTTTGATAAAAGCAAGCCCTGAGAAGCAAGATGAAATCACAAAATCACTGAGGCTGTGACAGGAGGGGAAGCCAAGAACATTGGAATCTCCTGGGCCAGGTTTTCCTGTGGCCACCATGGGATTGCTGGAGAGGAAATGGTCAGAAAAAGAAGGCATCAGGTTGGGCGTGGTGGCTCATGCCTGTAATCCCACCACTGAGGTCAGGAGTTCGAGACCAGCCTGGCCAACATGGCAAAACCCCATCTCTACTGAAAATACAAAAAAATTAGGTGGGCGTGGTGGTGCATGCCTGTAGTCCCAGCTACTCAGGAGGCTGAAGTATGAGAATCGCTTGGACCCGGGAGGCAGAGGTTGCAGTGAGCCAAGATTGCGTCACTGCACTCCAGCCTGGGCAACAGAGTGAGACTCTGTCTCAAAAAAAAAAAAAAAAAAAAAAAAGAAGGCATTAGTATTGAAAGTAACAGGAGGCACCTGGGTAAATGGGGTTGGGGAGGGGAGAAGATAGACAGGGCATTCCTAGATGCCCCTGAAGCACAGACTTGATTTTCCACCTGCCACTGTGCCCAAGTTTTCCCCCATTCAAGTCCCAGGCTACGGGCAAGCTCAGGTCTGGCCCTGGAATCCTGGCTCTCACCTGGCGCTGACATACCCGGAGAGTCAGTGGCAGTGCAGGGTCTGGATTGGCCACCATTTCCACTCTGAACTCACAATCAACTCCTCTCTTGCTTCCAGGTAAGAGAAAAACTGAGGCCAAGGTGAATGTCAAAGGCAGGGATATCCGACCTCCCTAAACCCTCCCCTACGGGATATTGAGGATAAAGCAGCTTTGCTGCTAGGAGCTGCCTGACCTTCTCCCCACTTTCCAGAACACCGGCTGCATGTTCCTAGCATACGAAAGGGCATCCAGCCATCTCAAAATGGTATCAGTGCCTGTTACTGACTATGCATGGTTATTGTTTTCTCCTGCATTGTACTTCATTCTAGTCCTCAGTTTTCTTAAATTTCTGCACAGCAAACATTAGCCACTTGAATAATTAGAAAACTATAGAAATTAATTTTAACTAGTCATTTATTTCTTCTCATTGCTGTGAGATCGATTTTCCCCAGGTAAAGCTGGAATCATGCCTCTTCCTTGCTCCTAAAACATCCAGAGAGGTATAAACCCATGTTTAGCATAACATAGAGATGACAGATACAAACATACATACATATATAGCTAGACAGAGGTAAAAATAAGAAATGTATGTGTACATGCATTAGCATACACACATATATTTCCTTTCTCTCTCTGCTAAGAGGGTCCAGCAGCAATGGCAGCCCAGTAGCAATGAGCACTAGATCTAAGCGATCATTTAGCACCTAGGTTTGTTTATTATACTATTGTCCAACAGAAGGAACCAGAGCTCATTGGAGAAACAGCTGATTCTAGGACTGGGGCAGGAAATATGCAAGATGAGCCTGGAGCACCTTGTAGTGTCAGAAAGTAAGAAAGTGCTAAAACACACTGACACACAAGCATACGCACCATACAATGGTGGGGCCACGACAGAAGGACACAGAAACCAACTGCAAGAGCTCTTAATCACCAAAGTGGGGGAACCATTTGAACAACAACTTAGGTAAAGTGGTATTAGATTATAACCAAAGTATTAAAAAATTCATGAGTTCATATTGATATAATTAGGTGACTGGAAAAATAAATACACAGAGGAAAAGAAATCTGTGCAGAAGAATTTCAAAAAATGTATGTAAATAATCTGCCCTCCAGGAAGTGTAGTATAACTCCCCACTTCTTAAGCGTTGGCTGCACACAGTGACCCCAATTGAGAGATGGTCTACAAAACACCTCATCAATAACCCTCAAAACTGTCAAGTTCACCAAAACCCAGGAGAGTCTGAGAAACTGTAACAGCTCAGAGAAGGCTGAGGAGGCTTGATGACCGAACGTGGTCTTCTGGATGGAATCCTGGACCACAAAAGGGACACTAGGTAAAACTAAGGAAATCTGATAAAGTGTGGACTTTAGTCAATGGTAATGTACCAATATTGATTCATAATTGTTACAAAGGTGCCACGTTAATGTAAGATGTAATAATGAGGGAAATTGAGTGTGGTTGTATTAGTTTGTTCTCATGCTGCTAATAAAGACATACCCAAGACTGGGTAATTTATAAAGAAAACCAGGTTTAATGGACTCACAGTTCCATGTGGCTGGGGAGGCCTCACAATCATGGTGGAAGGCAAAGGAGGAGGAGCAAGGTCATGTCTTACATGGCGGCAGCAAGAAAAAATGAGAGCCAAGCGGAAGAGGAAACCCCTTACAAAACCATCAGAGACTCATTCACTACCAGGAGGACAGTATGGGGGAAACCACCCCCATGATTCAATTATCTCCCACTGGATCACTCCCACAACACATGGGAATTATGGGAGCTACAGTTCAAGATGAGATTTGGGTGGGGACACAGCCAAACCATATCAGTGGGTATATGGGAACTCTCTGTACTATTTTTGCAATGGTTCTGTAAATCTATTCTAAAATTGAGATGTTATTTTAAAAGTTACATATGTAGTTAATATAAATATGCATATATATGGTGATAAAAACAATTGCAATATCAACCCTCTCTCGTGTATCAAATTTTCTCCTTTTTTGAGTAGATTCATGGCACTCTATTCTGTTCCACTGGTCAGTTTTTCTAACTCTGTACCATTATCATGGTGTCTTAATTCTAATACTTTTTTTTCTTTTTTTTTTTTAAGATAGAATCTCGCTCTGTCCCCCAGCCTGGAGTGCAGTGCCGTGATCTTGGCTCACTGAAACCTCTGCCTCCCAGGCTCAAGGGATTCTCCTGCCTTAGCCTCCCGAGTAGCTAGGACTACAGATGCATGCCACTGTGCCTGGCTAATATTTATATTTTTAGTAGAGATGGGGTTTTTCTGTGTTGGCCAGGCTGGTCTGGAACTCCTGACCTCAGGTGATCTGCCCACCTTGGCCTCCCAAAGTGCTGGGATTACAGGCATGAGCTGCCGTGCAAAGCCCATTCATTTCTTACACCTTATTTGGAACTTCTCCCACTTTGTCTTCTTCAATAGTTTTTAACTATTCTTAGACCTCTGCATTTACAATTAAATTTAGAATGAGCATATTACATTTCAGGTGAAAATAAATGAAAATTGCGGAGGAAAAATAACTTCAGAAGCCCCTCGTTGCCCACAAATTCACATATAAACTCAACAGCCTGGCATCAATGCCTTCTACAGCCTAACCTTAATCTACTTTTTCAATCTTTTCTCCTGTGCTCCCCAACAACCCCTGTCCTGTGCTCCAGGAAAACTGGAATATTTAATATTTCCAAAAAGACTTCAATTTCTCTAGTCCTCTCTGTGGCTTCCAGAGCCTCCTCTACCCAGAAGGCCCTTTGCCTCTGCTTATGGAGTTTTGTACTCTTCTTCCATCTGCTTTTTGGGGGGCAGCTCACATACCACCTCTTCCATGAAGTCTTCCCAGATCCCCAGTAACTGAGAGAACTCCATTAAACCACCAAGCACCCTGAGTCCCTTTCTAAACTAAGTTTCTTGAGGTCTTGCATTTTATTCCCCTTTGTCATGGTCCTCCTGTCTCCATTTAAAGTATTGCACATAGTTGAGGCTTATTAGGTATTTTGAAATTAACTGTGGCACTTGGATCAGAGTTCTTGGTGCCAGCATACACCTGCCTTCACAGGTAGGACCAATACCATCATAGGTGCTGGTCTTTTCAGAGAGCTTGCTGGGTGCCAGACACTGTCCTGAACCTTTACAATGTATCCCGTCATATAAAGTCCCAAGAAGCCAACAGTAGGTACCATGATTAACTCTATTTTAGAAACAAAGAAATCGAAACTGAGAGCAATGAAGCACCTTGCTTAATGTTGCAGAGAAAATAGAAAGGCCAGGGTTCAAATGCAGACTCCTCTCTCAGAAACTTCATCCTACTCCAGTTTCAGATAACGTGTCTATAAATTTCCCAGCAGCAAGGACTGGATCTTTTTACATTGTTGTACCTGCTGCACCGAGGATCGTTCCAGGAAGGGTAAATGCTCTGCACAAGCTGATGTAAGAATGTGGCTGAACAGTTGTAAAGTACCCAGCACACTGCCTTGCCCATTACAGGCACTAAATAAATGTTAGGGATCTTAGTGAGCCTACCTGTTCTGCTGTTCTTCCTTCTGCCCCCTCCCTACCCTGTCTGGGCTCTTCCATTGCCCATCCCACTCCCCGTTGTGTGAAACGTGTGGCTTAGGTATTGGACAGAGCAGATGGAGAATCTTTCCACCATCACAGAACATTCTGTTGGACAGGACTGCAACATCAGCATCTCCTGAGACTTCATTAAAAATCGAAGACTTCATACTGTCCACCGAGCATCAGAATCTGCACCTGCTGATGCACATTATTTTTATTCTTAATTTTGCAAGTGGATGTAAATATACATAGTCAGCCCCGTGTCCATGGTTCTGCACCTGTGGATTCAACCAACCGCAGATCAAAAACATTCCAGGAAAAAAAAAAATCCACAAAGTTCCAAAAAGCAAAACTTAAATTTTCTTCACACCAAGTACTACATTGAATCCACATGAATGAAGTGATGCACAGGCATTGTATTAGGTATTATAAGTAATCTAGAGATTATTTAAAGTATATAGGAAGAGGTGAGTAGGTTATATGCAAACACTAAGCCATTTATGTCAGGGACTTGAGCATCCTTGGATTCTGGTATCCGCAGGGCATCCTGGAACCAATCCCCCATGGATACTAAGGGTCAACTGTACCTAATTTTAGAATTATTTTTAAATTAGCAAGTGTTAACCCCTTGGACAGAGTGTTTTAAACAAATCAAGCGATATCCTATATCGGTCTTGCAACACTCTTTTTTTTTTTTTCTGTGAGCTATGTGTTGTGCAGAATTTTCATAAATCTAGCAGTTCAAGGGAGCTATAGCATTAGGGAATCATTTGACGCAAAGTAAATTTTAAAGGAAGTTCACAGCTGGCCTGATGCCCCACATTGAGCGAATGCCTCAGATCACAGGATATGCATATCAGTTGGTTAAAATATGCAGATACACTTGGTATCGATATCCAAAAATATCAAAGGGAGGTTTGCACAAGGAGAGAGCCAAAGCACTGTGGCATGTTTGAGAGGTGAGAGGGCATGCCAGTGGGATCTAATTATAAATCCCAGGCTGCTGAGGTTTTCATGCTTGACACAGAGATTCAAATAACTCAAATACAAGCAGTCACAGATTTCAGCCAAAAACACGCTGTTCTTTAGTGGAATGGTTACTCCAGAGCTTCCAAGAAATTTCAGAAGGTGTGAGCCAGTCCATTCAGTTTTCAAACAATTCAAAGAGTGAGTCCTCATGTCTATAATCACGTGAGGGGATTGTCAGAGCTCAGACTTTTCTTTCCATGTCACAAGATGATCCAGTTTTTTCTCCATCCTCCTCTTCTCCTCTCAATAATAAATGATAAAAAGCATTCACTGAGCATTTACTAAATGTTCAGCTCTGTGCTAAGCACTTATAAACCTTTAATGCTCACGGAAACCCTAAGAGATAGGAAAGTTGATTATTGCTGTGTTACAGATGAGACAGCAGAGGCTCAGAGTAACTTGCACAGGGTCACGCAGCCCTTTTTCCACCATCTTCCTTCTTCCTTCCTCTTGGCTTCATCAAATGGACTCATCCTTCTTTGCCTCCAGAGGACATCTCATCTCTTCAGTCCCTACATTCTGACTCTTACTTACCTCTACCATGCCATGAAAAGTGTCCTCTCAGCTGGGCGCAGTGGCTCACGCCTATAATCCCAGCACTTTAGGAGGCCGAGGAGGGCGGATCACTTGAGGTCAGGAGTTCGAGACCAGTTTGGCCAACATGATGAAACCCTGTCTCTACTAAAAATACAAAAATTAGCCAGACATGGTGGTGCATGTCTGTAGTCCCAGCTACTTGGGAGGCTGAGGCAGGAGAATCGCTTAAACCCGGGAGGCGGAGGTTGCAGTGAGTGGAGATCGCACCATTGCACTCCAACCTGGGCGACAGAGTGAGCCTCCATGTCAAAAACAAACAAACAAACAAAAAACCCAAACAAACAAACAAAAATAAACAGTGTCTTCTCCAGGGCCCCAGGAACCTGCTAACCACTAACCACCGAATCCAGGGTGCTGGTTCTAGCCTTCTTAGTTTTGTCCTCTCTGCAGTTTCTTTTCCCGAAATCCCCTTTTCCCGTGGCTTTTGCCATCGTGTGCCAGGCACGAAGTCTCTGCCCACTGACTATGCTCCCTTCCCGCCCCTACCTGTAGGACGCATCCCAGGCTCCAGTCCTGAGCTGTCCCCTGGTCTCCTTTCTTCAGTGCCCTGCTCCCTCTCATACCCAATCCTGCCAGCGAAGTGGTTGGCTCAATTCCACGTCTGCCTTCCCGCCTGCCCATTAGACATGTCTACATCAGCTGAACCCCAGGCTGTCTAAGAACAAGCATCTATAACTACCCACTGATGATGCCCCACCCAATGGCCTCTTGCTACCAAATTGCCCTGCAGCCACAGTGGACAATTCCAGCAAGTGGCCACCTCCTGCCTCAGCCATCTGTGACTCTTGTTTTTTTCTTTCTTTTATTTTTCTTGCTGTTCTTTGGGCTTGTTTAGTTCTTTGCAGAAGCATCTCAGAAATGCCAGGGGTTTACCCTGTCTAAGGACAACCCTCAAGGAAGGAAGTCATTAGATAAATATTCCATCTTTTTCATCCTTTGATTGGGAAATTTTGGTTTTTTTGTTTTTGTTTTTGTTTTGAGACAGGGTCTCTGTCACCCGTCACCCAGGCTGGAGTGCAGTGGTGCAATCTTAGCTCACTGAAACCTTGAATTTCTGGGCTCAAATGATCCTCCCACCTCAGCCTCCCAATTAGTGGGACTAGGGACTACGGGAACATGCCACCACACTAAACTAACTTCAAAATTTGTCTTGTAGAGATGAGGTCTTGCTATGTTGCCCAGGTTGGTCTCTAACTCCTGGCTTCAGGGGACCCTCCCAGCTCAGCCTCCCAAAGTGCTGGGATTACAGGTGTGAGCCACTGCACCTGGCCTGATTTTGCACTTCTGAAGTTTATTTTATTGAGTTGCTTGGAGGGTCCCCAGTGAGATTCAGCCCTGTATGCCCACAGCATAACCTCTCATTCACCACCCTTTATTGACTTTTCTCCCTCCCAATTCACTCTCTTTGTGCTTCCAAAGATAAACTCACAAATCCAGTTACACACAAACGTTTCTCTGCCTCGAGAAGAATCCAAAATAAGATACCAGGCACAAATCATTTTTTCCTGCTGGATTCTTTGCTGAGGCCTGTGATTTTTTCTAAGTCTCCCAGACATCAGGGTTCCAAGCTTAGACACATTCTGTATTCTTTTGCTCCATCTCCTTCACCCCTCTGAGTGTTTGTGACTCATGGCTGTCAAATGTCTAATATTTCCATTATTCCATTCTTCCCAGCCTGGTGCAGGTCCTTACAACCTCGCACTGTGATGAACCCCACCACCACCACCACCGTTGCTCACACCATCCCATCTGCCAGAAATGCTCTTCGGACTTTGCTGGGCTTGTCCTTGCAGAGTGCCTCTTGTGTGCCCTGCCTTGTGCCAGGCAGGTACTTCAGACTCCTGGGATGACCTTCCTTCCCACCCCACCCCCACGATGAGAAGAAGGGAAGTCTTCTCAGAACTTCCCTTACATTATCATGCACTCCATTCATCTGACATTGAGATATACTGTCTTTCACCAGTGGTTGTTAAGATGTGTACATTTCTGGCTTCTCCCATCAATTTTAAGTGTTCTGGGATCAAGGAGTATATCACATATGCTTTCTTGCTTGCTTTTTTTTTGTTTTTAATCCTCTCAACAGGGGCTCAGTCAACATTGGCTTGTTTAATTTGATTGATAATGTTAAATTGCCAACAAAGCAAATGCAGGTAAATAGTGCTCTTGAATGTGGACAAACAGATTCCTTCCCCAAACTGTGCTGAATCAATTTCCAGACGGCTCGCCCACAAAGTCCTAACCAAAAGCTTGGTATTACAGCAAGCCGCCCAAGCCGGTGGAATTAGTTAGCCTGCACCTATGTGCCAACATCATTCTACCAGTCAATACTCTTGATGGTCTGTGATATAAAAAGGATAGTGTCTGTCCTAGAGGCTCTATGAAGAATGTGAATTGGTAGCTTTCTGTCTCTAGATTGAACAGTGGTGACCATTCACTCATTTGTTCAACAAACATCTATTTAGCATCTGGTAAGCTCCAGGTACTGTGCTAGGCACTGGGGATATAATAACAAAGGTGAGAGTCAAAGTCTCTTTTTTGTGGGGAGATGGAATAAATAAGTAAACAACTAAATTAAATTATTGCAGAGTGTGGTAAGAACAAGGGAAGACATAAACCTATGCTATATTAGAGGGAAAAGAGGCTTCTTGAAGAAGGAGTAACTTATGAAACTGATCAAAATTAGATCATCCGACACTGGTACATACACACCCATCACACCCATATAAGTGACGGAGAGGCAGGTGATGTTAAAGGAAAATCTGGCCAGACGTGGTGGCTCACGCCTGTAAGCCCAGCACTTTGGGAGGCCAAGGTGGGCAGATCGCTTGAGCCCAGGCATTCGAGGCCAACCTGGGTAACATGGTGAAACCCCGTGTCTACCAAAAAAATACAAAAATTAGCTGGGCATGGTGGCATGTGCCTGTAGTCCCAGCTACTTGGGAGGCTGAGGTGGGAGGATTGCTTGGGCCCAGGAGATCAAGGCTGCAGTGAGCCGTGATTGTGCCACTGCGCTCCAGCCTGGATGACAAAGAGAGACCCTGTACCAAAAAAAGAAAAAAAGAAAAGGAAAATCCACAGGTTGTGCCTTGGAATAACTGGAATTCAAAGCTAGTTCAGCAAACGGCAGTGTCAGCAAAGGGTCTAGTCAAGTTGACTTTGGCTTTAAAAGCAGACAGAGAAGTTTGGTGAAAGGGTGATGTGGAGGTGACTGAGTCAAAGGCTGGAGTGTGGCAAAGAAGTGCATTCCAGGGGCATGATGGAGAGAAAAGCAAAGCTACCCTCTCTTCTACAAGAGGGCAGTCAGAACAAACACAACACAGTCTCATATCCAGGGGAAACGTGAATGAAACGGCTTCAGAAAGACCCAGACACCCAGAAGTGCCGGCACCAGGTGACAGAGGGAGGGGACCCATCCAGAACACACCTTCTCCCTGTGGCAGAACTAGCAAAACCAAATAGGGCAACACAGAACAGCGACCTGGTGTGTGTGGGTTCAGAGCACAACTTCCCCAAGCCTCCTCCAGGGGGTTAACTGGAAGTCCTACCCAGATTTTGCAAGAAGCTTTGTCATGCAAATATTCTCTAAGACATCAGTTCAGGCACTCACCTCAAATGCCCTCCCTTCTCCCTGGGTCATTTCTTCCTTTCCAGTGAGCAGGCCACAAGGGCAGGTGCAGGAGATGCGATTGAGCTGTGCTGGGAAATGCCTCGGCCCCACCCCACTCCTACTACCCACTGTGAGGAGGAGGCACAGGCGGGCACTGCCCTCGGAACACTAAAGCTTTGTTTCCTGGAGGTTCTGAAATCAGCCTCCTCACGTACCTCACCCAACACCAAAGGTTCTGTCTCCACTGCCTCCTCCACCAAGGACTTTGCGGGGCCAGAAGGAGAATGAGGGAGAGCGGCAGAAAGGATGGCTAGCTAGTAAAGCCCCACATGCCTACTCAGGCCTGTTCAAGCCCAGTGAGGTATATGTGGGTTCAGAACTGATTACACTTCCCCACCTTACAGATGAGAAAATGGGCTTAGAGAAACTGAAGAATTCGACCCGGGTCACATGGTGGGTAGATGCTGAACAGGCTTTGAACTCCGGTAATTCCAAGGGCACAAGCTGTGTATTTTTCCTGTAACATCACCTGTCTCCTTGCCAGCCGGGCTGGAGAGATGGCTCTCTGTTGAAGAAAGAGAAGACTCAGATTCAAGTTCAGGGTCAGCCCTTAATTAGAGTGTGGGTTTCCTGTGGGAAAATGAGGGGTTGGCCCCATGTACAAGTCTCCGATGAGGTCATACACCGTAAGTCTTTTCCATGGGCTCTGTAGAAAAAACACAGCTGATGAAAAAAATAACAAACCGTCACATTGTTATTCATTTATTCATTCACTCATTCAATGAAATGTTTATTGAGAGGCTTCTAGGTGTCAGGCCCAGGGCAGGGAGAGATGATAAGGATCTGATCCTTCAGCCTAGAAGTGAAAGGCACGTTCTTAAGAAATCTATCCAACCCTTCATTTTACAGAGGTATAAAGTGAAGCCCAGAGAGGGAAAGCAACTCACCCAAGGTCACACAGCGAGGCAGCAGCAACCACCAAGACCTAGGGTAGCCTGCCTGACAGTGGGCCTATCAGCTGCCCAGGCTATCCGAAGAAGGTAGGACACGTCATTCAGTTCAACCTAATAGACCTGTTCTAAATCAACTAAGCCAGGAAGCCAAAACCTGCTTATGGGGCCCCACTGTGGGTCTCCCTGGGAAGAAGAATCAGCCACTGAGCTTTTGACAGAAATCAGCCACCCTGCAGGAGATGTCCTACAGAGATGACCAGCCCAATTTGTTGCTGAAGCCCTCACTTTAGTGAGCCCAGGTTCTAAGCCCAGCATTAAAGATAACACGCCTCCCTCTGCACTAAGTCCCTGTCAATATTCATCCAGTATCTAAAGTTCTGGTGCCAGAAGCTGCACCTCTACAGATCTTCAAGCTAATCCGTCCTAGCCCAGGTGAGATTTTGCATCCGAAGAAAATAAGACTTTAGTCAGATTACCCAGGAATAGGACCTGATGGGTATCCCAGGGAATAACCCTCTCGCCCTGCGGATCACTGCCTGACCCCTCCACCTGGCTGACATGTCCCTGGGTAGAGAGCTCTTCTGGTAGAGAAGCATAGACGGTTCTGGGAAGCAGGAAATGTCAGGGTCATGGCAGGTGCTAGAAGAGTCGCCTTCTGTCCTTGAAAGCTGAGGTTAAGCCACATCCGATGACCTCAGAGGACATGGCAGGTGAGCATAGGACCACAGCATGGCAGAAACCCAGCCACCTGCCAGGGCGAGGCCTGCACCCTCAGGGAGCCACTGTAAACATCTGCCCCTCAGCATCACGCAACTTACCAGAGACGAGGCTTAAACATAAGCCTTCATTTTCTCATTCATAAATCCAGTGGTTTCCCTTGGAGAGACTGCTGCTAGCCACTAAATAAACCAAAAAGAAAACTCTCTGGAAAGGCAAATAGGTTTTCAGGCCAATTCTGATCCACCTCAGCAAAGAAGTGGTCTTTGATGCCTCTAAAGTTTTTTGTCTTGGACAACCGGCAGTGGAGCTCAAGGACTCGGGGCTCCACACCTGACTAAGAGATTTTGTCGCTAAGGAGCCACGGCTGGAAACTTGGGTTGTTTTGTTTTTCCCAGCACCAGCGGGCTCTGAGGAAGATGGAGTCTGCATGAGATTTAGAAAGGTTGAGTAAAAAGACACAGGGAGAGGCCGGGAGGGGTGGCTCACCCCTGTAATCCCAGGACTTTGGGAGGCTGAGGCAGGTGGATCACTTGAGGTCAGGAGTTCAAAACCAGCTTGGCCAACATGGTGAAACCCCGTCTTTACTAAAAATACAAAAATTAGCCAGGTGTGGTGGTGGGCGCCTGTAATTCCAGCTACTCGGGAGGCTGAGGCAGGAGAATCACTTGAGCCCGGGGAGGCTGAGGTTGCAGTGAGCTGGGATCGCACCACCGCACTCCAGCCTGGGTGACAGAGTAAGACTCCGTCTCAAAAAAAAAAAAAAAAAGACACAGGGAGGGAGTAAAGGAGGCAGAAAAGACCATTTCTGCTTCTCAAACGTACCAATGAGGCATCACTTCTGCCTGGGACACCCTCCTGTGCCCAGGAGCTTTGCATGTCTGGCTCACTTCTACCACTCGATTCTCTGCCCAATGTCACCTCCCTAGAAGAGCCTTCTCCCACCGTGCTGTAAAAGGTGCCTCCCACTTCCCTGTCACCTTCTCACACAGTGCCCTGTCACCTTCTCACACAGTGCCCTGTGAACTGGGATAGAGGAGAAACAAGAGAAGAGCCCCCACTGAGTACAGGAAGAGATCTCCACTGAAAAGAGAAAGAAACCCCCACTGAAGAGGGGAAGAACGCCCCACTGACCATGGGAAGAGCTCCCCAGGGACCATAGAAAGAGTCCCCCACTGACTACGTGAAGAGCCTCCCTCTGATCATGGTAAGAGCCCTCCCACTGACTATGGGAAGAGCCCACCACTGACCATGGGTAGAGCCCCCCAGTGAATATGGGAGGAGCCCCCCTAGTTAATATGAGAAGAGTCCAACTGACTATGGGAAGAGCCCCCCACTGAATGGGAAGAGCCCCCCCAGTTAATATGAGAAGAGCCCTCCCACTGACTATGGGAAGAGCCCCCCACTGACCATGGGTAGAGCCCCCCCAGTGAATATGGGAGGAGCCCCCCTAGTTAATATGAGAAGAGCCCAACCGACTATGGGAAGAGCCCCCCACTGAATGGGAAGAGATCCCCTAGTCAATATGAGAAGAGCCCCCCCCGCCCACTGACTGTGGGAAGAGCCCCTCAGTGAATATGGGAAGAGCCCCCCACTGACTTTGGGAAGAGCCCCCCACTGACCATGGGAAGAGCCCCCCACTGACTATGGGAAGAACCCGCACCCCTACCCCTGCCACCAAGTATGAGAAGAGATCTCTACTGAATAGGGGAAGAGGCCCCCACTGAAAAGGGGAAGAACCTCACTAAGTATAGGAAGAGCCACCCACTGATTATAAGAGCCCCCACTGAATAGGGGAAGAGGCCTCCACTGAGCACAGGAAAAGCCCCCAACAGAGTCATGCTCCTGGCCACTTTCCCCACCTTGTCCTCAGAACAAGCCACTGACTGGTGGGCAAGAGCCATGGGCCCAGGTTTCTGGAGTCAGCTGCTAATTTATCTAAAGTCTGTAAGGCCTGGACACTGAGTCTCAGAAGTAGTCCTGCTCTACAGATCCTAACTTGGCCTCAGAAGACTGTCCCTAGAGCTAAACTGAAAGGGGGAACTGAGAGCTCAGGCAAGCCCACCTGGTCCCAGGACAATCAGGTCCTCCAGCCTAGCTCTGATCATTAAAAATCACACATGGGAGCTGCACCTGCCTGACTGCTGTGCCCATGTCTCTGTTGGCTTAAAATCAGGCAAAGACCTCCTTAGACCCTTTCTATGTGTTTGTTTATTTTGATCTCTCCTCCATTAGAATGTAACCACCAGAGTCTCTGCTTTTGCTCACCTCTGTATCCTTAGTCCCTAGAAGGGTCCCCAGTGCCTAGTGGATGAGTATCAGATATATATTGCTAGAGAAAACAGATCATCATTATTGAGGGTCTACTATATGCTAGGCATGAGATGGATGTCTCACCTGATTCCCTTGACACCCTTTAAGGATGATGTGATTAAGCCCATTTTGCAGATGAGGAAACTGGGATTGAGAGACAGACAATGAGCTTTCTAGCATGACATTAATGAGGAGCATCACACCAGGCCCTGAAGTGCAGGGGGCTCTCATTCCATGGTTTTACCACTCAAAACCACAGTGGAAGTTCAACACTACCAACAGCAATCATTTCAAATGAAAAGAACAACTCTTTAATTACTTTGACAAGCTGACTTTTAACCTACCTATTTTCAAAAAGTATTTGAGTCAAGAAGAAATAGAATATCTAAACAGACCCATAACAAGTAAAAAGAGACTGAATTAGTTAAAACAAAACCAAACCACATGAAGGCGAGCCTAGGACCAGATGGCTTCATGGATGAATGCAACCAAACATTTAAAGAGGAATTGACTAATCCCTTACAAGCTCTTCCAAAAAAATAGAAGAGGAGGGACAACTTCCCAATTCATACTATGAGGCCAGTGTTATTATCTTGATACTAAAACAAGACAAAGCCACCACAAGAAAAGAAAAACGCAGACCAATATTCCTTATGAGTAGATGCAAAAATCATCAACAAAATATTGTCAAACTAAATCCAGCAACATATAAAAAGAGCAGACACCATGACCAAGTGAAATTTATCTCAGGAATGCAAAGATGGTTTAACATAGAAAAATCGATGTGACACACCATATTAATTGAACAAAGGACAAAAATCACATGATCATCTCCATTGACACAGAAAACACATTTAGCAAAATTCAACACCTTTTCATTATAAAACACTCAACAAATTAGAAATAGAAGGGGATTTCCTCAACTTGACATAGGGCATCTATGAAAAACCTACAATTAACATCATATTTAATGGTGAAAGACTGAATGGTTTCTTGTCAGGAATAAGACAAGTATGTCCACTCTTACCACTTTTATTCAACATTGTAGTGGAGGTTCTAGCCAGAGCAATTAGGCAAAAAGAAAGTCATCCAGATTGGAAAAAAAAAAAAGAAGCAAAATTATCTCTATTTGAAGATGACATGATAACAACAAATGTTGGTGAGCACGTGGAGAAATTGGAACCCTCATCCTCTGCTGGTGGAAAGGTAAAATGCTGCAGCCACTTTGGAAAACAGTCTGGTGATCCTCAGATGATTAAATATAGAGTTACCATATGACCCAGCAATTTCATTCCTAGGTATATAGTCAAGAGAACTGAAAACGTATGTCTATACTAAACTTGTACGCAAATATTCATAGCAGCATTAACCATAATAGCCAAAAAGTAGAAATAACTCAAATGTTCATCAACAGATGAATGAATAGATTGATATATCCATAAAATGGAATTATTCAGCCATGAAAAAGAATGAAATACTTATACATGCTGCAACATAGATGCACCTTGAAGCCAGACACAAAAGCCACTAACTGCATGATTCCATTTATATGAAATATCCAGAATAGGCACATCTCTAAAGACAGAAATAGATCAGTGGTTGCCAGGGGCTGGGGGATGCAAGGAATGAGAAATGTCTGCTTATGGTTATGGGGTGTCTTTTGGGGGTGCTGAAAATATTCTGGAATTAGACAGTGGTGATCAATGTATGCCTTTTCCGATTTGTACATTTTAAAGGGTGAACTTCATGGAATGTGAATAATATCTCAATAAAGCTGTTATTTAAGAAAATGAGGCCAGGCACAGTGGCTCATGCCTACAATCCCAGGATTTTGGGAGGCTGAGGCAGGCAGATCACTTGAGATCAGGGGTTCAAGACCAGCCTGGCCAACATGGTGAAACCCTGTCTCTACTAAAAATACAAAAATTGGCCGGGCATGGTGGCATGCGCCTGTACTCCCAGGTATTCGGGAGGCTGAGGCAGGAGAATCGTGTGAACCTGGGAGGCGGTGGTTGCAGTGAGCTAAGGTCATGCCACTGCACTCCAGCCTGGGAGACAGAGAAAGGCTCCATCTCAAAAAAAAAATGAAAAAAAAAAATGATAGGAGGTGCCCTCAGCAAAAACACATCTCTAAAAATTATAATCAAGACCAGTAACATATGGTACAAATAGAGACAAATAGTTAAAGGGAGAAGGGAAGAGCAAGCAGCTCGTGAGTAATGAGGAGAAACGCTCTCTGAGTGATGGTCTAGTCTTATGCTGGCATTCCAAATGAACCTTGTGAATAAAGGCACATTTGAAAAACACTGTCATTTTAATGTTTCCCAATATAGCAATGCAATACTACCAATATCATCAAAAACAGCTGGAATGTAATATTTAATGGCAAATGGTGAGATCTAGAAATTTTTAATATAAGCCAGGGAAATAAGAAGGGACTGTCTGCTCTCCATTCTTGGCCATTTGAGTCAGTCTGTTGAAGTGCATTTCTGTGGATGCATTTGATTTCATATTAATCACCACTGCATTTCTAGCTCACCATATGGCTTTTGGCCAGGCATTCACAATTCACCTATAAAACGAAAGGGTGGGGCAACATTCTTTGCTGTTCTAAAATCTATGACTTGACTTGGTTCAACCGGAACATATGAAGCATGGAAATCTCTCTCTTTGTGTCCTTGAAGGGTTTACATTTCTTTTAATGGCCACAAATTAGAAGCAAGAAATAATGGGTCAAGTCATTATTAAATAGTATTTATTTCCAACCCAAACGTTACTTTTAATGGGGTACTAAACTAAGCAGCAGAAGTATGCAATAAGAACAGAGGAAATGTCATGTCCTCCAATCTTTGCTCAAATGTCCCCCCCTCTCTTTTTTTATTTTTTGAGACAGGGTCTTGTTCTGTTGCCCAGGCTGTGAAGTGCACTGATGCTATCATAGCTCACCAGAGCCTCAGTCTCCTGGTCTCAAGGGATCCTCCTGCCTCAGTCTCCTAAGTGGTTGGTTCTACAGGCGTGCATCACCATGCCTGGCTAATTTTAAAATTTTTTGTAGAGATGAGGGTCTCGCTATGTTGCCTAGGCTTGTCTTGAACTCCTGGCCTCAAGCAATCCTCCTGCTTTGACCTCCCAAAATGCTGCTTCAGCCCCTGTGCCTGGCCAAATGTCTCCTTTTTTTGTTTGTTTGTTTGTTTACTTGTTTGAGACAGAGTCTCACTCCGTCACCAGGCTGTAGTGCAGTAGCGCAATCTCAGCTCACTGCAACCTCTGCCTTCCGAGTTCAAGTGATTCTCCTGCCTCAGCCTCCCAAGTAGCTGAGACTATGGACGCACGGCCGCCACACCCAGCTAATTTTTGTATTTTCAGTAGAGACAGGGTTTCACCATATTGCCCAGGATGGTCTCGATCTCTTGACCTTGTGATCCACCTACCTCAGCCTCCCAAAGTGCTGGGATTACAGGTGTGAGCCACCATGCCCGGCCCCAAATGTCTCCTTTTTAAAGAGCTCTCAGCCTCTATTTAAAATTGCAACCCAACGGCCATGCCTCCCTCCAGCACTGGAGATTGTCTCAACTCTGCTCTCCTTTTCTTTTTCTGTAGCACTTATCAACTTCCAGTAGATAATATAATTTACTAATTTAACACACCTATTATTTATCGCCTTTAGAAGCAGGTTTCTCTGATGTATCCTATGCACCCAGCACTGTACAGAAGAGAATTCTGAGGAGGAGAATTGGGCCTTTTCCAGTATACTGAGACTTCTTCCAAAACTTAAGAAAATGTTTAGCTGGAAGATAGTCTGTATCAGCCTGTTTTAAAATACAGGCATGCACACTGTGCCACGATGCCTTTCCCATCTCAGTAGTAGACTCTGCTTATCATGTCCATCAACAATCAGAAAATAATGATTTGTTCCTACATCAACACTGCAGTTACTCAGTTCATATAGTTGTTTATTGAACTGAGAGCTTCTATTAAATTGCGAATATGTCAAATAGTGTTTGCTGAGCTGAGAGTCTCTTTATGTGATAAGTTTGTTTCTAAAACTAATTGCTGCCTTAGAATGCCTATAATGCAAATTATTCCACCTGGTACCCGCTCCTCCTTTGAGAACAACACTTCCCACCTCATCCCACGGTTCTGGCAGGAGCAGCTCTGTTGGTGTATGGCCTTCTTCCTCCCCTTGGCTACAGCTGACGGGTCCAAAGATGGGCATCTGACTTTAGCTAATCCAATCAGACTCCTGCCTTGAGATTTGGCTGACTAGAACTGAATAAGGGAAACTCGCCTTCAGTGAAAGCTGCAAGATGTAAAAGCCAAGGGCCAGACAGTGCTCATGTTTCTTCCCAAATGAAGAAAGCAGATCTGTAAAGTGAGAGAAGAAAGCTCCGTGCAGAGAAAACTCATTCCACACGTGCCCTGAAGATGGACTATATTCTTTCTGTCCTTCCTGTTGATATTTCATTCTTTCTTGGTTGTTGTGGTTGCTTTGTTTTGACATAATCCTTCCAATAAATACCTTGGGATCCATGCTAGTCCCACTTGGGGATCTACTCCTTGCAGCTCCCAATCCATGCATTAAGAGGTCATGATAAAGACAGTCACAGCTGGCTGGGCACAGTGGCCCACGCCTGTAATCCCAGCACTTTGGGAGGCCAAGGCAGGTGGATCACCTGAGGTCAGCCTGGCCAACATAGTGAAACCCTGTCTCTACTAAAAATACAAAAATAACTGGGCATGGTGGCAGGTGACTGTAATCCCAGCTACTCGGGAGGCTGAGGCAGGAGAATTGCTTGAACCCAGGAGGCAGAGGTTGCAGCGAGCTGAGATCATCCCATTGCACTCCAACCTGACCAACAAGTGTGAAACTCAGTCTCAAAAAACAAAACATGGCCGGGCGCGGTGGCTCACGCCTGTAATCCCAGCACTTTGGGAGGCCGAGGCGGGTGGATCATGAGGTCGGGAGATCGAGACCATCCTGGCTAACATGGTGAAACCCCATCTCTACTAAAAATAAAAAAAAAAATTAGCCGGGCATGGTAGCGGGTTCCTATAGTCTCAGCTACTCGGGAGGCTGAGGCAGGAGAATGGCGTGAATCTGGGAGGCAGAGCTTGCAGTGAGCCGAGATCGCGCCACTGCACTCCAGCCTGGGCGACTGAGCAAGACTCCATTTCAAAACAAAACAAAACAAAACAAAACAAAACAAAACACAAAGACAGTCACAGCAACTACTGAGACGGGAAAGCTATCATGGCACGGTGTGCATGCCTGTATTTTAAAACAGACTGATACTTACAGACTATCTTCCAGCTAAACATTTTCCTAAGTTTTGGAAGAAGTCTCAATAAACTGGAAGACTTTGGAAGAAGTCTCAATTTTCCTGCTCAGAATTCTCTGATGCTCAGATGATGATGGTTCAATTGGAGGTAGCTCACCAGGGCAAACAGCTTGCTTCTGCCACTGCCAGAGGAAAGAAGGTGGAAGCTGCTCAAAAAGAGGAGCTTCAGTTGGAGCAACTCACCTTGGCACTAAGAGAAAGATGTGAAGTCCCCTGGGGAAGTCAGAAGCCAACAAACAATGACAGAGAAAACTCCAGAAATGTTAAAGAGAAAGAGATCAACAACTGGTACATTAATAATCTGAATGATAGAAGAAACCTAGAAAATTTGCAAACTGCTTCGGTTTATGAAACTTTTCTCAATTGTAATAATTATTTGTCCATTCCATTATTATAAGGCCTCTGTTTGATCAGAAATACCATGCATAAAAGAAGAGAAAAAGGATTTGTTCTGTGTGTCTTTTTTTTTTTTTTTGGAGACAGAGTCTCACTCTGTTGCCCAGGCTGGAGTGCAGTGGCATGACTCGGCTAACTGCAACCTCCAACCTCCCAGGATGAAGGAATTCTCCTGCCTCAGCCTCCTGAGTAGCTGGGACTACAGGTATGCACCACTACGTCCAGCTAATTTTTGTATTTTTAGTAGAGCTGAGGTTTCACCATGTTGGCCAGGCTGGTCTCGAACTCCTGACCTCAAGTGATCTGCCTACCTTGGCCTCCCAAAGGGCTGGGATTACAGGCGTGAGCCACCGTGCCTGGCCCTGTGTGACTTTTGACTCCAGTTTTTGGATGAATCAGGGTCCTAACAGGATACAAACAGCACAATCAATTTGGGGGACTGAAAAGAGTTTAAGACAGAGATGATGTATTATGGGACGGGCAGGGTTCAAGGAACCAGCAAGGGAGAGTGCAGGTTCAGGGGACCAGCAATGGTGGGAAGGCATGATCCCCACCCTCTGAAGTCAGACGGGACAAGGAGAGCAGAATGTTTCCAGAATCCAGAGACGGCAGCTGCAGAGTAAGAACAGCCTGCCAGAAACTGAGGCTACTTTCCTTCCACCCTCTAATCTTCTGCTATTCGCTCCACTTGCTGAACTCAGCTGGAATCCAGTGGCCAAGGAAGCCTGCTGATGCAATCCCTACAGGGCAGCTCTTGGGGCACAGATCTGGGGTGAAACGGAGACAAGATCTCGATGGGCAAAGGAAGGAGATCCAGCTCACATTTCAAGGGTGAGTTTCCACCCTGGTGCCAGCATTAGAGGTGGATGCTAGGGAGAGACAGCGCCCCTGACATCCTCCCCAGCTCTAGACCTCTGTTGCCACTTGGCTTTCAGACATCTGTCCCTCGGTGCCTCTCAGATCTAGCACATCCAAACCAGACCACTGATCTTGCTACTCAGTTCTGAGCCATCCTTGGACCTCCTGATGATGTGTCATGCTATTTTTCCAGATTTCTCTTCCTGGCCACCCAGGCTTAAAGCCTCAGGGCTACCTCCACTGGGCCCTCTTCAACATGTGGTCAGTTGCTACCCCCCCCTCCACAATCCTATGCTCCACCATCTCACCCATCCTGTCTTTTCTCATTTTCTTCCAACTAGACCAGTGGCATCTACTTCTAACTGTCATCTCTAATCTCTTCCCCTTTAAATGTACCCTACACACTACAGCCTGATTAATCTGTCTAAAACACAGCATGGATGGTGATTCATCTGCCCACGTCTTAACCAACCCAGCCCTTCCTTGTTCCCCAAATATGCCCCATGCTTGCTTGCCTTCATTTCTTGGCTAAAACTTTTCCTTTGCCTGGAGGAGGGGCTGCCCTTCATCTTTTTCTCCTGAAGCCAAGCTTTCTTTCATGCTCCCAAAATATTTTCATCTTCCCTCCTCTCCTCTCTCTAGATATTCTGCTTGTACCTTTCTTACGGCACGTATTCCAGCTTAACTTATATTACCGTAATTCGGGGACATGGGTTCTTTCTTATTTTTCTTACCCCATTGCAAATTTGAGAGCCAGAGTCATGCCCTGTTCATTTCTGTAGTTGCCCCTGAGACCTAGCCAAACAGCTGGCACATAATGGATGCTAAATCCCCATGCAGTGAATGAATGAATATGGCTATCACTTAGGATATTTTCCAAAAGCCATATGTACAATATATTTCTTGGCCTGTCTCTCTTGTCTACATAATGATACAAATCAAGGAAGGCCCTAACGAGTCCCATGTTGATTGTGGGACATATGACTAATCCCGTAATACACTTGGACTGCTTTATGAAAGCACTTTTCAAACAGCTTTATAGCATATCTAGGCCACAAGGTTGGGAATAGATACCTAGAGATTTATTGGATCATTAAATGAACTAGGGAACAATAGGCATTGTGTTAATTTACACACACAGTGGGAGAGATCCAGGACACCTAAACCATCCCCATGTTAAAAATCAGCCCTCAGGCCCCATGTAGTCTGCAACTCACCCAAAAGTACCCCCACGAGGTACACAGGAGCCTCTCCCCAGGCTCATGGAAACAGCAACAAAAGTCTTAAAGTCTTAAGTCCACCCCAAAGATCTGATCGGTGTAGGTGGGGGAGGATGGGGGGTGGGAGAGAAGAGAGGAATTGTCAAAAGTGCAGTGATTTAGTGTCTGTCTCTTTCTTCCCTTCTCCCTCCCTCCCTCCCATCACCCTGCCTCCCGCACAAGGAACTATTGAGAAGGCACAGAACAAACGCTCCCTTATGCGGCTCCCACGGCGTCTCTCGGTTTGTCGGAGACAGCTGCCCAAAGCACGCTATGGTTACTCATTACCCGGGTTCCCAGGCAGGAAAAGGAGCAAACTTAATAGACCCGAACTAACCCTGAGCTCAAATACTCCAGCCATAAATAAATAAATAAGTCAGGTGTACCAGGGGAAGGGGAGGGAAGTGAATGGGCAATGGCTGGGGAGGGGTCGGCGGTGTAAGCGGACTGAGTGGGGGCGGTGTGGGGGGGGGAGGAGGGGAACACAACCCAAGAGTTTCTGAAAGGGGAGGGGAAGGATGGAGGGAGGGAGGAAAACTCTTTTCTCCCTTTGGAGGAAGGACAGAGGGTGTTTGTGTTGCTTGCTTGTCCCGCCTGCAGAGTGGACGAAAGGCTCTCAGTTGGCCATCTGGGGACCTTGCGGAAAACTAGAACTTTGAGGGGAAAGGAAAGAAAGTCCTGTTTCTCCAGCGTGAGATGTGGCTGGGGTTTTGCTTTCCTCCTGACTCACAGAGTAAATGGTTTAGTTCATGGCCATCGAAGTGCCCATTGAACAGATGGGAAGGGCAGGGGTGGAGAGAGAAGCAAAGGGACTGAGGGGCAGAGTGACTGTTGGCAGGAAGTCAGTCGTGCCCCAAAACTTTGAAGTCGTCTGTACGAGTGCTCCTCAACCCACACACTTTTGCCCCACCCCCTACTCTGGAGACACTGGGCAATGTCTGGAGAGGTTTTTCATGGTCACAACTGGGAAGCCAGGGTGGTACAGGCATTTAGTTGGTAGAGGCCGAGATGCTACTCACCACGCTACAAGGCACAGGACAAAACCCTGTAATAAAGAATGATCCAGGCCAGGTGTGGTGGCTCATGCCTGTAATCCCAGCACTTTGGGAGGCCGAGGTGGGTGGATCACCTGAAGTCAGGAGTTCAAGACCAGCCTGACCAACATGGTGAAACCCCATCTCTACTAAAATTACAAAATTAGCCGGGCGTGGTGCCAGTCGCCTGTAATCACAGGTACTCGGGAGACGGAGACAGGAGAATCGCTTGAACCCAGGAGGCGGAGGTCGCAGTGAGCCATGATCAAGCCATTGCACTCCAGCCTGGGCAACAGAGCAAGACTCTGTCTCAAAATACTACTGCTACTACTACTACTACTACTAATAATAATAATAATAAAGAATGACCCAGCCTCAAATGTCACGGTGCTGAGACTGAGAAATCCTGCTCAAGATGTAAGTCTCAGAACCCAGCCTCCATCCCAGGCCACCTCTAATTCTGCAGAGGGCATCTGTCAGTCCATAACAGGTCCATAAATTCACTCCTTCCAGGGTGAAGAATGGAGAAAAATCATAGAACAGCACACGCAACGATGCATTGATGATCTCCTTCCTGCTAACCCTGTAGCCAAGAACACAAAGCAAACATGACCCCCAACAGAGGAGGCGGGGAAGGAGCACACCAGTCAAACCAGCATTCCCTAGTCCCTGCCTGATCATTGAACAGACTTGAGGGGGCGCAGCATCTTTTACCTGGTCTTAGAATTTCTGCCAGTCTTGGCATGTTGGGGGCTTGGGAGGTTGCATTTTGGGTTTTGTTTCATGGCTTAATCTGGACCTCAATTCAGTCAAGTCAATGAGAGCAGGGACAGTCCCCAGTCACCACCTCAGGACCATGGCAAAATGTAATGAGCTTTTTCAGGAATTTAAAGTACTCACAGAAGGGCCTTCTGCAAAAATGAAGCATGACCCAATGAGTGTAGCCCAGCACAGTGAGGGTGGACAACTTCAAGGCCATTGTTTTTCAGGGTACTACGGCAGCCAAGAGTTGCTGGGCCCCGCACAACCCTCAAAGTACTCCCAGGAATGCCACTGGTCTTTCCACAGCTGTCCAGGGGTAGAGAATCCACTGAGGGTCAGTGACTCTGTTACAGTCATGCCAGTACCTTAAAGGTTTGTGGTGGGGGGCTGTGGAGGAGTTGAGGAGGGATTATATCTGTAGTGTGTGCATGTATGTGATGTGCATATGCATGTATGTAACGTGTGTGTAGATGCGTGTGATGTGCAATGTTTGTGCATATGTGTGTGCTTGTACCTGTATGTGATGTGTATGCATAGCATGTATGCATATCTATAATGTGTGTGTGTCTATGTGTGTGCCTGTGTGTGTGTGTATGGCACACCAGCTGATCAATGCCAGAACAAGAAGACCAAGGAAGATTCCAGAGATAAGACTGTCCTACATCTCTGATTGATGGGCATCTTTGAAGAGGTAGGCTAGCATCTAGAGGCTTCGAGAGGAAGCTCTGCAATTTCACTTCCTGTCTCTGCTACTTCGGAGCTACATTACCTTGGGCAAGATGTTTAATTTCAGCAGGACCCAGTTTTTGTCATCTCTGTAGAGGGGCAATAAAAGGACCTACCTGTGGGTTTCGGGAATTCGTGAATTCATGGAAAGCACCTAGCACTGGGTACAGAGCAAGCACCCAGATGTTGGCCGTTCCAATTATCACTGCTTCAGGAGACAGTTCTTCCTGGAGTCTAACCTAAGGCTGCCTGCCTCCTTCCCTGCCTCCGAGGGACTCCATTCCCCTGGTCACCATCTCTGTGTGACACAGTCCTCTTGACTTTAGCTGCTTCTCTTTGGGAATGTCAAACCTCAACACTCCAGCTGTCCCCGGTTCATGTAGCCCCGCCAAGAAGGAACCGGGGGAGCTGATCACCAACTCTCAGCCTCACACGTGCCTCGGAGACCCCAAAACCTTCTCTGGTGGCCCAGCAGACTGAAAAAGTCTGGCTGGGGTTTTCCCCCCTTGTGCCTGCAGCCAATGCCAGCTGAGGCTTTCCCTCCTAATTCCCCAGATGCCTGACGGCGTTATTGCCACAATAAAGCAATGACAGTCCCCTATCAGCTCTCAATCAGCCTAGCCTGCCCTTCACAACCGGTTTGTCAGACCGCCCCGCCCTTCCTCGTTGTTAGCTCTCTGCTTGCTTATCTGCTGCTGGAGACAGAAGTCTCTGGTTTAATTGTGGCAAATTAATGATTGAACTCCACAGCCAGCTCCTCCCCAAGTGCACGACAATCCCTCCCATTCAAGGCGCCAAGAAGGAACTCACTGTCATCGCCGAGACCAGAGTCAGCGGGTGAAGGCAGCGACCAGTTCTGGAACCACATTCAGTCCCACACCCAAGCAGCTGAGCGAAACTCTTCCTCCTCCACGAGGCCTCTCCCAGCCCTTCAGTTCATGACGCCTTGGTGAGAGAGGTCTGTATAGCAACACGGCTGCACTGAAGCTTCCTTTGTAGATCGATCGATGGTGCTGTGCCACATAAATCACCAGCTTATTTCTCCTGGCATGTGAGCACCTGTGCCCGAGGAGAGCAGATACATAATCAGTGTTGAGTTAATGAAGGAGCACAGATGAGTCTCCTCTCCCAACTCAATCAATTTTATTGTATAATGGTGGCTATATATTTAATAACATGTAACTCACAGGCACGGTTTCAAGCACTTCCTCCTAATAACTCTACGAGGTAGGTACTGTTGCCATCAACACCTTACAGATGAGGAAACTGAGGCACTGAGAGGTTAAGTTGCATGTGTAAGACTCTAATGAGTGGCAAACTAGGATTCAGACTCAGCGTCCACACATCTAAGCATCACAGTATACCCCACCCATGAGGATGCTACCCTTATATAAAATGGTAAAATGAAAACCTAGACTCTACCACTCAACTGAAGATCTAGAAGATGATCCATGCCTCACTCTGACTTTCTTTTTCTTTCTTTCTTTCTTTTTTTTTTTTTTTTTGAGACAGAGTCTTGCTCAGTAACCCAGGCTGGAGTGCAGTGACGCGATCTCAGCTGACTGCAAGTTCCGCCTCCTGGGTTCACACCATTCCCCTGCCTCAGCTTCCCGAGTAGCTGGGACTACAGCTCGCCACCATGCCCAGCCAATTTTTTTGTATTTTTAGTAGAGATGGGGTTTCACCATGTTAGCCAGGATGGTCTCCATCTCCTGACCTCATGATCTGCCTGCCTCAGCCTCCCAAAGTGCTGGGATTATAGGCGCCGAGCCACTGCACCCAGCCACTCTGACTTTCTTTATGCAGTCCTTTAGGTCGCCCTTCTTCTTCTTCTTTTTTTTTTTTTTTTTTTTTTTTTGAGATAGAGTCTCGCTTTGTCACCCAGGCTGAAGTGCAGTAGCACGATCTTGGTGCACTGCAACTTCCACCTCCCAGGTTCAAGCAATTCTCCTGCCTTAGCCTCCCGAGTAGCTGAGACTACAGGCGCGTGCCACTAATTTTTTTATTTTTTAGTAGAGATGGGTGAGGCTGGCCTCAAACTCCTGACCTCAGTGCTGGGATTACAGCTGTGAGCCACCATGCCTGGCCTCAGTTGCCCTTCTCTCTTCTCCCCAGAACAACAAACACGCTGAATTTTGTTTATTACTCCCTTTATTTTCACTGTGGTTTTAATACATATGTATGTGTCCCCAAATAACATGCTTAGCTTTATTTTTGAACTTCATAAAAATATCTTTATGTTTTTTGGACATATATGGAGTCTGCAACTTGCCTACCCTGAAGTCATGAACATGTTTTTCTATATTTTCCTCCCTATTCCTCCAATGTTTTCTCTCTGCCTTGGCACTCCTGGGTATGACCTAAGCTATTTTAATTTGTATTTAAGGATATATTCTTTGCCAAATGTTATAGAGTTTACAAAATAGCTCCTTGTCCATCTCTTTTGGCACATAATCTCCACTGCCTTCTTTTTCTAACAATCTGGAAGGCTCTACAATGATGGTACCCATGTTTGACAAAGTGTTTCTGGGCACTTCTGGACAGCTTGGGAATGTATTAATAGTTGGGAACTGAGATCAATATGTCTTAGATGTTTCATGGCCTAAGGGACAACAGCACAGTATTGTGATGAGGCTAAGAACAGGCTTTGGAGTCATGTGTTCCTAGGGTTGAATCCCTCGTGTCAATCAGCTGTTGACACAAGACTGTTGCAAACAAATAACTGGAACACTCAGTGGCTTAAAACAAGGGATATTTCATCCTGCATTTGCAGTCCTGCAAGGCTGACTGTGGTTCTGTGATCTACAGTGGACTCAATGTGCAACTTAGCTTGAGTATGCCTATTGACTAAGCTTGGATCCCAAGCTATGGGTTGGTATCAGTTATCTACTGCTGTATAACTACCCCAAAACTTAGTACCTTAAAACAACAATTATGATTTCTTTCTCATGATTCTTTGGGTTGCTTGGGCTGATCTGCTGATCTTGCCTGGGTTCACTCATGTGGGTAGGGTCCAAGACAACCTCACCTGTGCAGCAGTTTGGTGCTGGTTACCCACTGGGGCTCTTCCATTCTCTTCCATGTGGCTTCTTCTCAAGCAAACTGGACAGACTTCCTCACAATATGGCAGGCCCAGGGCTCCAAAAGGGCAAGATCTCTCAAGGGCTAGGCTCCAGAACCCACTCCCTTCACTTCTGCCACATTCTATTGGCCAAAGCAAGTCACAAGGCAGCCCCCAGGTGTGGGATGGGAGAGAAATAGACTCCCGCTCTTGATGACACAAGCGGCAACATCACACTGCAAAGGGCCATGAATTGAGGTCGGTGTGATTCCTTGGTTGGTGGGGGGCAGCCCAGGGAGGTGATTAACACAGTCTAGCACATTCGGGCCCTAGTCGACTCATGTTTTTTCTCAACCCAAGACTGAAGGGCCAGTTGTAACCTGGGACACACGCTTCTTCAGGTGACCACAGGAGCCCAAACCAAGCCAAAGTGCACAAGTACCTGGCAGCTAGTACTCCCGGTGCAGTTGCTAACATTCCATCAGCCAAAGCACATCACACGGCCAAGGCCAACACCATGGTACGGGGATAGCAGGAAAGGGTGTGTGTGTATAAAACTAAACAATAATCCAAGCTATCATAGCCCCACTGTAAATTCTCATTCTTAGTTGACCCATCAAAAACATGGATTGTTTTAAGGCAAAGTGACCAATTCATCCCTATTTGCTTGGGACTTTGTTGGATTTAGTACTGAAAGTCTCATATCCCAAGAAACCTCTCAAACCTGGGCAAATAGGGATGGTTTATATTCCCTATTTTGAGGACTAAAGGAGATCCTCCCAATGGCTGCGAGCCAGATATCATCATTATGACTAGCCCCACTCAGCAGAAGAGAAAAGCAACTTTTCAGTGGCTGTAGAGACAGTAGGTGGAGTAGCCAATATTTAAACCTGACCCTATTGAAGCAGCTCTCTCCTATCATACGTTTCTCATACCTGTTGCCTCCACAGTCCTTCTCATTTGAGGTCTCCCTGGTCTTTATTTTTTTTTTAATTAAAACTATTTATTTTTTTTCGAGACTGGTCTTGTTCTGTTACCCAGGCTGGAGGGCAGTGGAGCGATCTTGGCTCACTTGCAACCTCCACCTCTTGGCCTCCAGTGATCCTCCCACTTCAGCCTCCTGAGTAGCTGGGACTCCAGGTGTGTGCTACCATGCCTGGCTAATCTTTTGTATTTTTAGTAGAGATGGAGTTTTGCTATGTTGCCCAGGCTGGTCTCAAACTCCTGGACTCAAGTGATCTACCCACCTTGACCTCCCAAAGTGCTGGGATTATAGGCATGAGCCACCACGCCCAGCCCAAAACAAAATGTTTTAATTGGCAAATAATAATTGTACATATTCCTGGGGTCCATGGTGATGTTTCCACACATATAATGTATAGTGATCAGATCAGGGTAATTAGTGTATCCATCATCTCAAACATTGATCATTTCTTTGTGTCAGGAACATTCACTATCCTTCCAGCTATTTGAAACTATATATTATTGTTAACTATAGACATTCTACAGCGCTATAGAAGACTAGAATATATTCCTGCTATCTAGCTGTCATTTTTTATGGATTTCAACAAACCTCTATAAAGGGGAATGAGTTTCTCTCTGTAAAGGGAGAAACCAAGTCCCAGAGAGGTTAAGGGGGACATCTGCCAATGAGGTATATGGAGTACTGGGGCCAGCCTGAAACAAAGGGTAGACACAGGAAACAGAGGAGCTAACCCATAACCAGGAGGAGGCCCTGAGAGCCAGGGAGGAGGATGCTGCCTGGGCTTGGGCTGGGCTTGGCTGAGAATGGCTGAACCTCAGCGCTAAGCCTCTCCCATCTCCCATGACTTAAGCTTTGGGAAATGGCCCATGAGATCTGACCCTCTAGAGTTGGATTCCAATCCTGCCCTGGGCTCTAACTCACTCACTGCGTGGCCCAGGGCAAGCTGTTCAACCTCCCTGGGCCTCCATTTCTCTGTTTATGGATGACCTGCCTGACTTTCCAAGAATCACTGGGAAACGGAGCCTTGGCGTTCCCTAGAGAAAGGAGGTGTCATGGTAGGCTATCTGGCTACCACCTTGCAGGTGAACCCCAAAAGATTGGCTTGATAGTTTTTTCTCAAAGAAATTCCACAAAGAGGAGGTATGTTGTAATGGAAGAGTATTGGATTTGGCATCAGAACACCAGGTTCCAGTCCTGATTTCCTATTTAAAAGTCACCCATCGTCTCAAAGCTACGGTCTTGCTTGAGTGTGAATCACAATTCTTGCTTTGTACAGGAGGATAAAATCAGGCAGGAATGCAACCACATCAGTCACCTGGAAGGAACGTAGGCATCCGCAGAGGAGGGGGTGAGGTGTGGAGTCTCTGCCGGAACATCGGTTAAGTGGTGAGTGAATTGACTGGGATGAAACTGATGAGGATGGTAGTAACGATGCTCTAAAGCACCCGCGATTTCCCCCGGTTCCCTCAGGGAAGCCCCACTCTGAGACCTGGGACCACCACTCCCAAATCCCTGTCCCAGATTCTTTCCTTTTCCAAGGGCATCTAGAGGACAAGCACCTTCTGATCGGAATGTTTTCCAAATACTCAACATCTGGAAGGAGCTGTTACAAAGGCCTCCTTTGTGTAGCCGGGAAATGGGCTGGCAATAAAACAGGGCCAGACCCCGCCGAACTGGGAATGGCAGTGGGGAGAGGGTGGGTGAGAGGAGCAGTGCAGAGCAGCCTGGGAGGAGGACTTGTGAGAGCGAGGTCTCTGAGAGGGGTGTCCGGGCAGCATGGGACAATGGAGAGTGACCATTGCATATCCAGCGCTTTCTATGTGCTTTCTCTATAGTGTCTTATTTCTGTAAAAGAAAGTTTCAGCAGTGGTCACAGTGAGGGGGGATGATGTATCTGAAGTGTGGTAGGAAAGATGGAAGAATTCACTCAACAGTATAACATTTTTCAGGTCTTGACAGAGAAGGCAGAAAAACCTTCCCTGCTGGAGTGTTAAAAGGTGACGACACCCCAACCCTGTTTCTAACCTGCATCATTCCCCCACTTCCTTAGAGCCATGTGCTCAGAAAGCAGGTCCAGGTGCCCTTGCAGGAGCCTCCTGTCCGTTTGTTCCAGCAGGTGTCTCTAAGTCTGTGTGCACACCCTCGGGGGCTTATGGGACCTATAAGAACAGATGATGCAGTGCCATGATTCTTCCCAGCTGTTCTGCCACAACCAAGCAATGCTCTGCCCTTCCTTGTATGCCCTCTGGCCCCATGGCAGTCTGAAAACACAAGGGAGTTCTCTTGATGGAAACTTCTTGGGAGACTGCAGGCCTGCTATGCAAAAGTCACTGCCCAAAAGCCAGAAAGCCATATGCTGTTTCCTTCCAAAAGTATCTGGAAATCAATTCAGGCAGCTCTTGCAGAATCTCAGAATCTTGGGGCTGGAACGAATCTCAGGAATCCGATTGCAAATGGGCAGTGGATGGACCACCTGCTTTAGACTCCACAAGGGGGCTTCTTAAACATGCAGAGTCCCAGGCTGAGCCCTGGAACCACCTGGTGAGCGGGGATGGGGAGTTGGAATCCACAGATCTGCATTTGGTAAGCTCTATGAGTGATTTTTCATTCAAGTGTGAGAAGTATTGATCCAAATCCTGACCCAGCCTCCAGGACAGCAGCACTTGCTAAGGTGAGACACACGGCTATTTTTTTCCATTCTTAAACATATCTAAGGCTGCATGCATTTCCCTTAGCATTCAGAAAGTCTTTCTCAACTTTCTTTTTTTATATCTAATCTTAGCTTTCTGAGCACCCTCCTTGGGTAATTTATTGAGCACACACTATCTACTGGGTGAGTTCATTGCATATTGCTTTTTACTATTCATGGCATCCTTTGAGTCACATATAGTTGGAGGCAGCTGGAGAGGGAGGGGAAAATAAGAAGAAAGGAGGTCGTGGGAAAAGAAGGGAAAGGCAGAGATGAGGAAGACATTCCCTTATCTCCTGCCTTTGGGAACAATAAGCTGACTTCTTGGTGTGTCCTGGTCATTTTTACAACTGGAGAAGATAGAGTGTCATTGAAACTCAGAACTGCCACATTTGGAAAAATTAAATTCTACTTTTGTTTTTCCAGACTTCCCAGGCCATATTACATCTTTCTGACCAGTTGGATGCTATAGGAAGTCAGCTCAGATGCTTCTAGGGAACCTTAGGCTTTTGTGAGAAAAAGAAGGCATGCAGCTGGTACTAGCCTCCCCTCTTCTTCCAGCGTTGGACAGTGCATTCATTTTCTAGGGCTGTCATAACAAATTACCACCCTCTGGTGGCTTAAAGCAACAGGATCTTATTATCTCAGAGTTCTGGAGGCTAGACGTTTAAAACCAAGGTGTCAGTGGGGCCATACTCCCTCCAAAGCCTCTAGGAGAGAATTTTCCTTGCCTCTTCCAGCTCCTGGTGATTCCTGGCTGATATGGTTTGGCTTTGTCCCCACTCAAATCTCATCTTGAATTATAGCTCCCATAATTCCCATGTGTTGTGGGAGGGACCAAGTTGGAGGTAACTGAATCACAGGAACAGGTTTTTTCTGTGCTGGTCTTGTGATAGTGAACATGTCTCACGAGATCTGATGGTTTTCTAAAGAGGAGTTCCCCTGCACTTGCTCTCCTGCTGCTGCCATGTAAGACTTGACTTTGCTCTTCATTCACCTTCTGCCATAACTGTGAGGACTCCCTAGACATGTGGAACTGTGAGTTGATTCAACTTCTTTCCTTTATAAATTACCCAGTCTCAGGTATGTCTTTATTAGCAGCGTAAGAATGGACTAATACACTGGCATTTCCTGGCTTGTGACAACATCATTCCAATCTCTGCTTCTGTCTTCATATGGCCTTTTCCTGCCTGTCTTTGTGTGTCCTTCTCTGTCTCTTATAAGGACACAATCACTGAAGCTCACTCTAATCCCATATGATCTCATCTCAATCCTTAACTACATCTGAAAAGATTCTATAAGGTCACATTCTGAGGTTCCAGGTGGACATGGATTTTGGTGGAGGACACTATGCAACCCACCACAGATAGGGACACTGTATCAGTCCATTCTCATGCTGCTATAAGGACATATCCGAGACTGGGTAATTTATAAAGGAAATAGGTTTAATTGATTCACAGTTCTGCAGGGCTGGGGAGGCCTCAGGAAACTTGCAATCATGATGGAAGGAGAAGCAAACACGTCCTTCTTCACATGGCGGCAGGAGAGAGAAGAATGAGTGTGAGCGAAGGGGAAGCCCCTTATAAAACCATCAGCTCTCATGAGAACTTACTCACTATTACGAGAACATCATGGCGGAAACAGCCTCCATGATTCAATTACTTCCTACCAGATCCCTCCCATGACACGTGGGGATTATGGGAACTACAATTCAAGATGAGATTTGGGTGGGGTCACAGCCAAATCATATCAGACATGATTTACAGAGCCACGGCAGCCTGAGGGGCAGCATGAGGACAAAAATAAGCTAAGAAAGGCAGAGACATCAAAGGCTAAATGTGAAGACTCTGAGCTGAGCCATGAGCTGTCAGGTCTGGAAAGAGTCAGTGCAATAAAAACAGCATGGTTCATATTGGCTGTGGAGTCACCCAGACCTGGGTTCAAATTCCAGGCCACTGTTACTTTTAGGAGGGAAACCCAGAAGAGTTTTCTCATGGCTTTAAACTTTCTCTAACCTCTACGAAAACTTTATTTGAGGAATACACAAAATAATGCACTCAATAATTCACTCACATTCCTTGTTCTTTATCTAAGAGCAGCAATTTTGCCTTACTTATTTTTCTATCTCCCGCATATGACACATAATATAAAGTAATTAATATTTGTGGGCCCAGAGTAATCCACCAAATATTTGTTATGTGTCAGTAGCTACTTTAAATATTACAAAGCTTCAGTTTCTACCAGTGAAATACGGGGATTTGTTGGGCCTGGGTTACTGGAGTGTTACTGGAATAATAAGCAATTAAAGATCAGGAAGGCTTCCAGTTCAACGTGGTAGATTAAGTATGCATGTGTGCCCCCACTCCAATCTCACATTAAATTGTAATTCCCCAGTGTCAGGGGTGGGGCCTGGTGGGAGGTGATTGGATCATGGGGGTGGATTTCTCATGAATGGTCTAGCACTCTCCCCCTTGGTACTGTCCTCATGATAGTGAGTGAGTTCTCATGAGATCTGGTCATTTAAGCCTGTGCAGCATCCCCCCACCCGTGCTCTCTTGCTTCTGCTCTGGCCATGTGATGTGACTGCTCCCCTTCACCTTCTGCCATGATTGTAAGCTCCCTGAGGCCTCCCCAGAAGCTGAGTAAATGCCAGCACCATGCTTCCTGTACAGCCTGCAGAACCATGAGCCAATTAAGCCTCTTTTCTTTATAAATTACAGTCTCAGATTTTTTTTATAGCAATGCTTGAATGGCTTAATACAACATGATCTTTTCCACTCCTTCCCTAAGCCCCTGAAATGATAGTAAACGAAATTAAAAGATAAAAAAAGTCAGAAAGACAAGGAGAATGAGAGAGGAGAGGACATGAGAGGGTTTTGAAAGTCAGCAGCTCTCTCTTCTCTCTTCCTTGGCACTGCCTACGGAGGTGGCAGCCATCTCCTACTCAGCGTCGTGGCCACCCTCAGACCCCTCGTGAAGCCCAGGATTGTGAAAAACAGAACCAAGAAGTTCATCTGGCACCAGTCAGATCCATATGTCAAAATTAAGTGTAAATGGCAGAAACCCAGAGGTACTGACAACAGGGTTCATAGAAAGTTCAAGGGCTGCTCAACATTAGTTATAGGAGTCACAAAAAAACAAAGCACATGCCGCCCAGTGGCTTCCGGAAGTTCCTGGTCCACAATGTCAAGGAGGTAGAAGTGCTGCCGATGTGCAACAAATCTTACTGTGCTGAGATGGTTCACAATGTTTCCTCCAAAAATGGCAAAGCCACATGGAAAGAGCAGCCCAGCTGCTCTCACAGCCACCAACCCCAATGCCAGGCTGCACAGCGAAGAACAGGAATACACAGCTCACGTGCATGTCTTATTTGTGTTTAAACAAAACCATAAAAACTGCCTGAAAAAAAAGAAGAAAAAAAAAATGTCAGCAACGGATTTAGCTGATTAAAAAAAGTTGAAGCACAACTGACTACAGAGGAAGAGGCCATGCAAGGTAGCCAACCCACACCTTGACAAACCAGGATGCAAGGAATTGGATGCAGTCACCTGTTGTCTCCCAAAGCAGTGTGTGCAATGGGGCAGGGAACAGCAGGCTTCCTTGAGAGTCTGTACCAAGCCACTGGAGCTCCCGGATCCCCAGCACACCCCTGCCCTATGCACCAGGCAACTCCTCGTCCGCCACAACAGGAGACAAAACTGGACCAGGGAGAGTCCAGGAGTGGGGACTGCACAGGGCAGGGGCAGCACAAGGACCAGAAGACAGGGGTACTAGAGAAATATCTACATGCCCCTTCATCTAGTTTGCTCTCCAAATGTTAGAGACCAACTTACAATCCACCCATGAGAACCATCTGGATTCCTCTGTGGTAAGATAGATCATCCCAAGAGAAAGCCCTAAGCATAGTGATATTTAAGAGTCTCCAGTGAAAAGTGGAGTCTCTCTCTAAGTGCCCTACAGCGAGATTTACCAGCTGTCTGGTCCCATCCACCTCCACCCCTACATCCAGAGCATTCAATGAGGCAAGCATCATCAGGCAGTCAGAGAAAATTCCCAGTAGGAAAGACAGAGACTAAAATAAGAAAATAGTGTGGGGCAGTGGGGGTGGTGGGAGCAGGGAAGGAGAAAGAAACCTGGAGAAAATAGGGAGCAAAAGAAAAAAAAAAAAGAAAAACGGTGACCTCCTTTCATTATTATCCCTGGATAGACAGAAGAAAGAATTGCCTTCAGGAGAGAAGAACAGAAGGCCACAAGAAGGAATTTTATGGCAACTAGAGCTTTTAAAAATTACTAAGTTTCTCTTATTCCTTACTAAGAGAAACAGTAAGACAGAATGATGAAAAAGAAGATCAAACCAGGGGTTCCAAGATCCAACAAATAAGAATTCCAAAAGAAGAACAGAAAAAAATTGAGGAAAGGAAATTGTGAAATAAATAAGAAAGTGAACATGAGTTTCCATATTGAAATGGATGATCAGGGGCCGAGTTCAATGAATGAAAATAGACCCATACCAAGACCCTGTGTCATGAAATTTCAGCTCATTAGACATAAAATAACCTTCAAAGGAGGGAAGTAGGAGGTGAGGAAAGGAGAGAGGGGGAAAGAGAGAGAAAGAGAGAAATTTCATATACAAAAGAGAAGGAATCTGAAGAGTACGGAACAATTCAATAGCAACACACAAGATGAGAAGGTAATGGAGCAATAATATCAAATTTCTAAGATAAAGTGATTTTCCACCTAGACTTCCATAGTAAACAAACTATCAATCAAGTGTGACAAAAACATTTTAGAATATGCAAGCTCTCAAAAAATTTTCCTCCACAGAAAGCTATGGAAGGATATGCTCCATCAGAAGGAGGGAGTAAATCAAGAAAAAGGAAGATTTGGGGGAGCCTGGTAGCAGAGTATTTCATTCAGGGATTGCCTAGGGTGGCATAAAACAGATTCATGAGCAAAGAGACATTTATTGTGCTCAAATACAAAAGTCCGGTGGGAGCAGTCACAATGCAACAGTTCTGTGATATCCGCGTGTGCCCAGTGCTGACTGTCTGTCTTGTCTTACCAGAGCTGGTGTACAGACTCCATCCTCGTGCTTGCCTCATGGTGCTGTGGTGGCTGTCCCATCTCTAGCTTTTCTTCTGTATTCCAGGCAGGAAGAAGAACGCAGCAAATGCGAAAAGAACAGCCTCTACCTCATAAAAACAAAACTTTCTTAGAAAAATTGTCAGCAGCCTACTGCTTTTATCTCGTTGGCCAGAATTTTGTCACCCTCCAGCTGCAATGGGCTGGGAAATATAGTTTTTAGGTTGGTATATTAGTTTCCTATTGCTGTTGTAATAAATAACCATGAAGAATGGTTTAAAACAAAGCAAATGTATTACCTTACAGTTCTAGAGGTCACAAGTCTGAAGTGGGTCTCACCGGGCTAAAATCAAGGTATCCTTGGCAGGGCCAAGTGCTTTTCTGGAGGCTCCAGAGGAGAATTTGTTTTTTTATCTCTTCCAGTTTCTAGAGGCCACCTATTTTCCTTGACTCATGGCTCCTTCCTCTGTCTTCAAAGCTTGCAATGGCCAGTTGAGACTTTCACACCTCGTACGACTCTGACTCATACTCTTCTGCCATCTTTTTCCATTTACAAGGACACTTGTGATTATATCTGTCTATTGGGAAAATCCGGGGTCACCTCCCCATCTCAAGGTCAGCTGGTAAGCAACCTTAATTCCATTTGCAACTTTGAATCCCCTTTGCCATGTAGCATAAGACAATCACAGCTTTTGGGGATTAGAACACAGACATCTTTTTTATTTTATTTTTATTTTTATTTTTAATAGAGATGGGGTCTCGCTTTGTCATCCAGGCTGGAGCACAGTAACGCACTTGTAGCTCACTGCAGCCTTAAACTCCCAGTCTCAAGCAATCCTCCCACTTTGGCCTCTTAAAGTGCTAGGATTACAGGGATGAACCACCACATCCGGCCAGAACATAGACCTTTTTAGGAGACCCTTATTCTGCCTACTATCTACTATACTGGGCGTAGTAGATATAGTTGCAGCTTTGTATAAAATCTGGGTCATTTTACTTTTTTTATTTGAGACAAAGTCTGGCTCTATCGACCAGGCTGGAGTGCAGCGGTGCCATCTTGACTCACTGCAATCTCTGCCTTCTGGGCTTTAGACATCCTCCCATCTCAGTCTCCCAAGTAGCTGGGACTACAGGCACACACCACCAGGCCAAGCTAATTTTTGTATTTTTTGTAGAGATGGGGGCTCAGCATGTTGCCCAAGCTAGTCCTGAACTTGTGAGCTCAAGTGATTCACCTGTCTTAGCCTTCCAAAATGCTGGGATTACAAGCATGAGCTACAGCCCCTGACCTGGGTCATTTTATTTAGTATGAAGGGAAGGGTGAATTTAGGCAGGCACACATGCTAAGGATTATAGAGTGGAAAGATGGGAGGAGGCAGGGGTCCCCAATTGTACCACAGAGTCATTTCTCCAAACCCAGACTGAACCTCTGCTGTACTTCAAGTTACATGAGAGACACCTACCCTTATGTGGTTAAGCTGCTTTAGCAAGGCTTGAGTTCCATGAAGCCCAGTGTAAGCCCAAGGAAACTTTCACGTTTTAAGGTAAGAATTCAATAGATAATGTTTAAAACCAAAACAAGGAGAAATGCCAGGATGAGCATGGTATTGGGAAGTAGGAGGTAAATATCAAAAGAAACATCTAAATCAGAATTTAAAGAGGTGCCCCCAGGGAGCAGATTCAGAGTTGGGTAAGTAGAGGGCAGAGCATGGCTGACTTCCTTCAAAAATGGTTTTCATGCCATTTGACTTACTAAACTTCATTTATCTGTTATCATGCCTAATGAAAATCAATTTTTAATTTAAAAGTGATGATAATAGTTCGGAGCACCTATAGCAATAAACTAGGAGGTGCAAGAAAATTATCTACCCATGCAATTCCCCCAACCAGGCTGCATCAGGCTGGGAGGGTCATGAACTGGTTCCCGCAGGGGCCACCGTGGAGCACAACCAGGAGGTGACACACAGCCTTGGCACAACAGTGGTCCACATTTACCTTCCCCAGCGAGGGTCCTCGGCATCCTGCTAGCCCTCCTGAGCTACAAAGGACAGGAAGTTGGGGCAGATTCATTTGCTTTCCCTAACAAGATCTCATTTGAGGAGGAGAGCTCAGAAGAGCAAACGAGAAAAGAAAAGTCAGGGGCTGGTTTCAGGGAGAAAAGTGACCACGGGCCATTCCTTGGGCCATGTCTGCTTCTCTAAGCCTGGCCCTGGGGAACAAAACTTAGATCTTGATCATCCAGCATAGCTCTGGCATGCTGAGCGTGTGATACACCTGTCTCCACCGTCAGGCAAATGAGTGGGTTCGCAGGCAGAGGCCTGCCCTGCCAAACAATGCTGCCCTTTGTCCCCGCCCAGGGCTCAGGAGCCGCAAGGAAGCCAAATCCATCAGCACTTGTCAGGGCCCTTGATGCACACAATGCAAGTTATGATCCACACTCCCTGGCAAAGCCCCAGGCTTCCAGCAGGCAGCATTAACTGACACGCAATGTGTCAGTCAGCCTTCTAAAAGCCAAGGGTGGGGACCCGTGCAAGGGGGCGACTGAGCTCTCATTCCCAGAAGCCAACCAGAGCCAGTGAAGGGGCCGCAGAGACTCCGACACATCATTTTCATAAAAACAGCCCCAGGAGAGCATTGCATTAGGAAAAATCATTTCCCGTATTGGCAGCGGGCTCTTCCGATGGCTTTAGCAAACACCACACACACCGAAGCAGTGCAGTGCACGCCCTTGGCTCACATGCCCGACCGCATACGGGACAGACCAGGGATGAGGGAGACTGGAAGTATGAATTCCCAAATCAGACTCCCTACAAATGCAACACCGCCTGGAAAGGGTCACCCCTCCTTCGTAGCCAGCAAGGTGGCAGGCTTTACAGAAGCAAGGGGATTTTGTGACCAAAAAGAACCTGGAAGCAGCCTCCGTGGATGCTGCCAATGTTATTGTGTGCATTTCTTGATGCATCCTGCAAACCACTCTGGGCTGTCCTATTCTGTTCGGTCACCCCCTCCCTGCCTCCACCCTCCCACCACATGACTGCCAGTCACCAGGCCAGGAATATCACAAGCGTCTTCCTTGGGCAAACAACCGGTCCTCTGCAGACACCTAGACTGACCCTGGCACTCGACACAGAGGGAGGGGACGGAAGACAAGTGTGTGTTCAAAGTCTGCAGTCCCCTGGGGAGGGGTCACTGGCACCATCTGCCTTGGCTATCAGGGCAAGGCAAGTTCAGAGCTACAATTAGTGCTGATTCAGCCACGCTCCCTTGCTCTCATTCCCTAGGCTTCCCTACAAGCCTAGTTATGGGCATGAAATGAGCTAGTGAATGAGTTTTCAGAAAAGCAAACGTTCCCTTAGAAATACAAAATATTTGAGTCAAATAATATCAAGTAAGATTTTGTTGTTTTTGGCCAAAGGTCACTGTTTAACTTAAAGGAAAGCAATAAAATATATGCAATATATAAATTCTATAAATTATAGTTATAGAGTAAATTATAGTAAATTTATACAGTAAATTATAGTTATATAGTAAATTATATAGTATCACTTCTTTTGGTGTGATAATGGTATTGGAGTCACGTAAAAAAGAATGCCATTCCTTCTCAAGATACATACTAACTTGTTTATGAATAAAATGACAAGAAGTCTGTTTGTTTTTTAGTATTTTTTTTATTTTTTATTTTTTTGGGGACGGAGTCTCGTTCTGTCGTCCAGGCTGGAGTGCAGTGGCACGATCTCGGCTCACTGCAAGCTCTGCCTCCCAGGTTCAAGCGATTCGCCTACCTCAGCCTCCTGAGTAGCTGGGATTACAGGCCTGTGCCACCATGCCCGGCTAATTTTTGTATTTTTAGTAGAGATGGGGTTTCGCCATGTTGGCCAGGCTGGTTTCGAACTCCTGACATCAAGTGATCTGCCCACCTCGGCCTCCCAAAGTGGTGAGATTACAGCTGTGAGCCACCGCATCCAGCCTGTTTGTTTTTAATAACAAGGAGGAGGATGGAAGTGAACCCTGGCCAGGGTTGATGGTTGTTGGACTATGTGATGGGGACATGAGGGTTCATGACACCATTCTGTTTGCTTCAGCATAGGTTTGAAATTCTCCATAATATAAGGTTGAACAAAAACACAGTTTAAAGATCAAGCAGAATAAAGAATAAATCAGTGAGTGTACAAATTTATGCATGCAAATGATCAGATCTGGCCTTGCTTTGAAATTGTAGTGGCTACAACAGATTTGGTTTTGCTTTTTGTAACCAGACAGCAAGAAGGTGAGGAAGCTCCTGTGGGTGTCAGACAATAAGCCACTCACTGGTCTTTGGTTCTTGTTTTTGAGATGGGGTCTCACTCTGTTGCCCCGGCTGGCACTCACCGTTTTTGGTAGGATTCCAGAGCAAAACCTAGTGACATTTACTCTCAAAATATATCTGCTCTAGTATCAGACTTATGTCTAACAAAATTAGTGATCAGATGGGAGGCTGACTATCCTGAAACAGGATACAGTTTGATCAAGGCAGTAGGTATGTTTTAAAAGGACAGACTGGGCCTGGCGGCCGTGGTGTCTCTTGCCTGTAATCCCAGCATTTTGGGAGGCCGAGGTGGGTGGATTACCTGAGGTCAGGAGTTTGAGACCAGCCTGGCCAACATGGCAAAACCCTGTCTCTACTAAAAACACAAAAATTAGCCAGGTGTGGTGGTGTGCACCTGTAGTCTCACCTACTTGGGAGGCTGAGGCAGGAGAATCGCTTGAACCCAGGAGGCTGAGGTTACAATGAGCCAAAAATCGCACCATTGCACTCCAGCCTGGGTGACAAAGCAAGACTCTGTCTCAAAAAAATAGAAATAAAAGGACAAACTGGTCAGGTATAATGGCTGGCAACAGTCTCTTTTAATCACCTGGTACCCTAAGGTAAAGCATCCCCAAAAACCTCAAGGATATTTTTATTACTTTTGTATGTTATTTGAGAGAGCCGTAATTCCATTTTTAGCTGGTGCATTGTTCAAGCTAATGTTATCTACTTAATCTTTTCCTCTGGCTAGTTTGGTTCTTAGCAGGTTGTGGTGGTTGAGATTAAGATTAGAGATGTAATATCAAAACCACCAGTTCAGAACCCGAATTGTAACATACACATCCACCTGCAGAGATGCTCTTTCCTTCTGATTGGCAAGATTGTAACCTACTTCTCAATTGATTTCAGCATCGAACACTCCGGGCTGGCTCAATTCCTTTCTACGCCTGCCAAGAAAATCTAAGTGGATAATGATGCTGACCAATCTATGGGCCGTGGGCAACACAGGAAGTCAGTGGGCCCACAAAAAGCTGGGCACCACGTGTTACAGGTAATATTCTCAGGGCCCAAAATGGGTGGCACCAGCCTCCCTGACCAGTCAAAGGAGGCAGGAAATGGAAGCTGAGCTCATGGTGGGAGGAAGCTGGGTGTGGGTGGTGGTGGCAGCCCTGGGCAGAGAAGGGTGTGTTTCCGAGGGCGCCTTGTGCCCTACCTGTTTGCTGCAGCTTTCCAAACCACAAAGCCCTGCCTGCAGCTCCCTGCCAAGGCTGATCATAATCTGCCATGCTATCGGCATTGTCATCTCTTATACAGATGCACATTGAGTGCCTCGAATTCTGAGGTTGATCCCCTGAGGAATCTTGCCTTTTCCCAGTGCCATAGTGCTCGTCCATCCAGGCACATGGCAGCAACACCACCACAGGGATGCCCAGGGTGCCAAGCTGCATGCCTGCTACCTCCCTTGCCTCCTGCTTCCTCAGCCCGCCTCTTCTACCCAACCCTGAGCCTCAGAAGGAGGCCGAACCATCTGCCCGTTTTCATTCTTGTCTTTTGCAGTTGGGAAATGAATCTTCAGTGACAGAACCCACAGAGGAAAACACCCAAACCTGACCCTCCCTTTAACCTTGCGAGCGCTATCACTCAGTCAGATACCACCACTGTTTCCTGAGGACTAAGAGAGATGGCTCTTTGCCTGATGGAGCTGTGAGGACGATGATGGGAAACGGGCATGCTGGCATCGGAGTTTTTCTGGATTGGAAAAAGAGGATTTTACTTTTCGGCACCTGCCAGCATGATAGGTTTGCCAAGAATTCTACACTAAACAAACACACACGCCTACATCACCCCTCCTCCCAAGCAGGCATAACCCACTGGGGAAGGAAACAGCTCAGGATGACAGGGGTTCATGAACCTTGCTGGTTTCCAGGGCACGATCCATTTTAATCTCCGCCAGAGGACTTAAAAATCTATTCTGTCAATATCTCCCTTATTAGTAAAGTTTGGGTCCCAAAGCAAGAAAACTAAGGCTTAATTTTGACTTAGAAGATTGTTGTTGTTGTTTTACTATAAGTTTTGATTATGTAGTATGTGTGTGTATATATATGTTATTCACTACATACATATTTATATATTTTTAATATATTTTATATTTTAATATAACATATAGTACATATTATATCATATGTAATTATATATTAAAATATATAATTATACATATATTTTTATAAAGTATATTTTAATGTATATATAAATTATACACATGTATATACAAATGTGTATATCAATATTTATGTATATATTTAGATTTGAAAGCCTTGGGGACACGTAGGTCCATATCCTCTTGTAGATATCGTAGTGGGATCCTGGCTTTTGGTTATTGTCTCCCCCCGTGTCTCCTATTCCCTTTCCGTCCCATTTTTTTCTTGCAAAGAACAAGAAATGACTGAGGCTTTCATAGCCATTGTCACAGAATAGGTCCTGTGGGGAGCTGATTTGTAAAAAGTTCCTGGACCAAAATAAAGGTAGTGACCAAAATGAAGTCATCTCTGCCACCTCCCAGTGGGTATCGATGTGGAAACGGTAACTTGAATCTGAAGCTTCTTTGTGCCAAGCCCCACTGTGCTGATGAGAGCAGACAGGGTGCGAGAGAAAGGGGCACACAGAGTGGACATGTGGATGCAGTTCCTCAAGCCCTTGAAGAAACCAAGGGTTGGCCGCAGCCCTGACCCATAGTTCTGGGAGATGGGTCCGTGGTAACCCCGCAAGGGAGAAGAGGGCAAAAAGGCCAGGATTCCCAGGGCTCATCCAGAACAGCCCATCCGTCCAGATGGGTTTCCTTGATTCCAGCACCTTCCCTGCTCACACATGTCTTTCATCCATTCATTGTACCACCTTGAAGTGGAGAATATGCAAAAGAGACAATAAAATCATATCATCGCCACATGTAGTTTGCTGTGTCATGCTTATCCTGGTGGATGAAAAAGAGGCCCATGAACCTATGAAAGCCATTCTTGCCACCTGGGTTTATGAGCCAATAGACTATGGCAGAGGTGATGGGATGTCATGCTCATGCTTATGCTATATTACATAAGACTCTCACTTACTAGCTGACTCAGTCGAGGGGCTCTCCTTGCTGGTTTGATCAGTAAGCAGCCATGCTGGGAAAAACCCATGTCCCTAGAAGCTGAAGGAAGCCTCCAGCTCACAGCCAGCAAGAAGCAGGGTCCCTAAACCCATACCTGCCAGAACTGAATACTGCCAGCAATGGGAATGAGTT
This sequence comes from Pongo abelii, assembly GCF_028885655.2. Classification (NCBI taxonomy): domain Eukaryota; kingdom Metazoa; phylum Chordata; class Mammalia; order Primates; family Hominidae; genus Pongo; species Pongo abelii. The sequence continues at coordinate 88,011,288 of NC_072004.2, forward strand.
TGGGAGCAGATTTCTCCCCACTTGAGCCCCTGGAGGAGACTATAGTTAGGCCAACTCCTTGATTGCAGCTTGTGAGACCCTGAACAGACGCCCAGTTAAAACTGTCCAGATTTCTAACCAAGAGAAACTGAAATAATCACGTGTTGTTTTAATCTGCTAAATTCGTGGTAGTTTATCACACACAAATAGAAAATGAATACAACGACCATCTCCCACCAACTTACCAAATATGATAAATGTTCACATGGAAGAAATGTACAGACTCATACTCATCTATTCAAGAGCAGTCCTTTGTTTTTTAACCTGTGTTACGGGCTTGTTAGGAACTGAAAAAAATCACATTTTTTATTTTTTTTTTTTGAGACAGAGTCTCACTGTGTTGCCCAGGCTGGGGTACTCTGGTGTAATCTTGGCTCACTGCAACCTCTGCCTCCTGGGTTCAAGCGATTCTCCTGCCTCCCACCCTAGCCTCCCAAGTAGCTGGGACTACAGGTGCGCAACACCACACCCGGCTGATTTTTTGTGTTTTTAGTAGAGATGGGGTTTCCAGGCTGATCAGGAACTCCTGACCTCATGAGATCCACCCACTTTGGCCTTCCAAAGTGCTTGGATTATAGGCGTGAGCCACCACTCCTGGCCAAAAATTTGCATTTCTATAATTTCACATAATAAGTTCAGTAAGCATTTTCACTGAAACAGCAGAAAGGGAGCTGGTTCTAATTAAAGACAAACTTCGAAAAGGTTTAAATTTTACTAATCTTAAATCAGTTCGCTGTTGTTTTCCATGGGACACACTCCAGGGCATGGTGGTGACCAACACAGTCTGCAAACCCAAGTGCACATTGAACCCAACCCTAAAAGGCAAAGGTCAGAGAAAGGGTACACCTCTGACCTCCTTCCTGCACAACTACAAAGTGGAACCCAAGCTTTGGCTAAGGGCCTCCCCTCTTTGCATGCTCCCCAGGCTTGCCCCATGTTTCCACTTTTCCCTGATGCATCCTGGGCTTCTTGGAGGTCAACCTTTAAACATGGGGCTTGTAACTCAGCTCACACCTGACCAATCAGGTAGTAAAGAGGGCTCACTAAAATACAAATTAGGCTAAAAGCAGGAGGTAAAGAAATAGTCAAATCATATATTGCCTGAGAGCACGGGGGAGGGACGATGATAGGGATATAAACCCAGGCATTCGAGCAGGGAGCGGCAACCCTCTTTGGGTCCCCTCCCTTGTACGGGAGCTCTGTTTTCATGCTATTAAATCTTGCAACTGCACACTCTTCTGGTCTGTGTTTGTTACGGCTCGAGTTGAGCTTTCACTCGCTGTCCACCACTGCTCTTTGCCACTGTCGCAGACCCACTGCTGACTTCCACCCCCCCGGATCCAGCAGGGTGTCCGCTGTGCTCCTGATCCAGTGAGGCACCCATTGCTGCTCCTGTTCCGGCTAGAGGCTCACCATTGTTCCTGTGTGGCTAAGCGTCTAGGTTCGTCCTAATCGAGCTGAACACTAGTCACTAGTTCCACGGTTCTCTTCCATGATCCATGGCGTCTAATGGAGCTGTAACACTCACCGCATGGCCCAAGGTTCCATTCCTTGGAATCGGTGAGGCCAAAAACCTCAGGTCAGAGAACAAAAGGCTTGCCGCCATCTCAGGAGCTGCCCGCCCCATCATGGGAGCAGCTCGCCACCATCTTGGGAGCTTTAAGAACAAAGACTCACCTGTAACAATGGCTCTTGTAATCAGTGAAGGGGGATGCTAGCTTGGCCTTAAACCCCACGGCTGGGTCCTCACCACGTCCAAACAGGCTGGATCTGCTCGCTCCCTGCCAGGAGGAGGGAGGCCAATGAGAAATGTATCATTGTGGCTCATAGTGCACCAGAGAGTGGAGACTATATCAGAAAAGACCCCGCATGATTTCCAAACTGATATTTTAATTTGGCGGAGGACCATGGGCTGTGGGGATGCTGGGATACAGGTCCATAGGTTCACCCTCTGCAAAGAATCACACATCTTTCCTTGGGCCACACAAACCAGCTGCTCTTCTGTTACAGGAAAAGGGTTCTGATCCAGTCCCCAAGAGAGGGTTCTTGGATCTCGCGCAAGAAAGAATTCAAGGCGAGTCCCAAGTGCAAAGTGAAAGCAAGTTTTATTAAGAAAGTAAAGGAATAAAAGAATGGCTACTCCGTAGGCAGAGCAGCCCCAAGGGCTGCCGGTTGCCTATTTTTATGGTTATTTCTTGAAGATATGCTAAACAAGGGGTGGATTATTCATTCCTCCCCTTTCTAGACCATATAGGGTAACTTCCTGACATTGCCGTGGCATTTGTAAACTGTCATGGCGCTAGTGGGAGTGTAGCAGTGAGGATGACCAGAGGTCACGCTCGTGACCATTTTAGTTTTGGTGGGTTTTGGCCAGCTCCTTTACTGCAACCTGTTTTATCAGCAAGGTCTTTGTGACCTATATTTTGTGCCAACCTCCTATCTCCTCCTGTGACTTAGAATGCTTTAACTGTCTGGATATGCACTCCAGTAAGTTTCAGCCTCGTTTTAGCCAGCTCCTGTTTAAGATGGAGTTGTTCTGGTTCACATGCCTCTGACACTTCCAGCTCTTCCACCCACACACATCTTCCCTGCTTTGGGGCATAGGGCAGTAGCCTCGTACCCTGAGGATTCTCGAAGGTCTGGGGTCCGAGCAGCTCCATCAGAAGCCCCATCGGGGACCTCTGAGGTCTCAGTGACAGTCCCTGGGGACAGACGGTAGCTTCCCAGGACCCTTTCCCTTTTAAGCCACTGGCAGAGTCCAGGCACTTTCAGGGGGTTGAGAGCTAGAAGGTCAGAGAGCGGGAGATAATCCAGAGGTAGGTTCGGGGTTACTGTTTTGCTCAGCCCTGGATGGCCAGGCCCAGCCTCCCGCGTTCTACTAGAAGGAGGAGGAAGACGGTTTAGTTCTTCCCAGGGCAGGAGAGAGAAGCACAATTGTGAGCTGGGCTCCTCCTGCCTCTGAACACACCGCCACCCCTTCTCCCAGGTGCTGGGCTGGGGTGTGTGGAAGATGAAGGAAAAGTGAATTAACTAAATGGGGTTCCTGCAGTGTCTGGGAAGCCTCTAAACCCCCGAGCACCTCAGGCTTCCCTGCCATGATTCAGAGGTGAGGTTACCTAAAAGCCAAGGAAGCCTGGGCTTTGGGGACCCTCACTCACAGGCCCCCTTCCAAAAAAGCCCTGCACCTAAGTTTGTATTGGGACTTCTGTATTATTTTTCCCAAAGGGCGCTCCCCACGTTGTATACACTTCCGGCCCCCAAATCTGGATCCACCCTGGGAAGGGACAAACTGGGGACAGCCTACCCACATTCGGCCAGCGGGGAGTCCGACCGGCCTTGGTATCTCCAAGCGAAGTAACAGTGGTCGCCCCTTGCGTCCCTCCCCCTCTGGGGCGCATCGTCCCTTGCGTGCAAAGCCGCGGCACCGCCGCGAGTCTCGCCCCCGCCCTGCACAGGTAAACAGCCACCGGCCACCCGCCCTGCAGGGCATCCCGGGGACCTGCCCCTGGCGCCACGCCCGGCGCCCCAGGGAGGCCCAGCCCGCAGGCCCCGCCGACCGGGCGCGGCGCCCCGGGAACGTGCACCGGGGCAGGCAGCCCGGCCTCACCTGGCCCCAGCGCGGAGCCGGATCACACCTGCCTGCTGGGTGAGCCGAGGGCATTCGCAGAAGGGAAGGGACAAGACCTGGGAAGGGACGCCTGTGGCTTAGAAAGACCCTCATGCAGGGCCGGGCGTGGGGTGCGCTGATAAAAATTCCTGGAGCTGTATAATTCACATGGCAGATTTGTCCCTTTGCCTCGATCTAAAGGAATGGGAAGGAACAGCCGCTGGGCTCTCATTTGCTTCCAACTTGCACAGATTCAACTACCAATTATCCGAGAGGAGAGGAATGCAGTGCAGGGCGTTGGGCCACGAAACTGAAAGCTGCGGGCGAGGCGCGGGGGAGGTCGATTTCTGCGTCCTGCTGCCTCCACGCACAGTGAGAACCCACCCCGCCACTGTGTTCCTGTCCTCACAGGTAAAGTCAAGATAATAATATCTACCTCACGGGGGATTCAAGGAAGTGGTGAGAGCGTAAAGCCCCCTGTCTGGTAGAGTGAATACCTGAGCAATGGCCTTCTGGTCCCGTCTTCAGCACAGCAGGACGAAAACGTCTTCTGTTGGGATCCCAGAGAAGATCCAGACGCTGACACCTGCCCCTACCTCTCTACTTCTCAACATACCAGTCACCTGGAAGAAGGGTCCATTCAAAGCAAAGCCTGTAGCCAATGAGTTGTTTCTGCCATCAAACAGTCGAGCATGTGAGGCCCAATAGGCAGTCCTGGTTGTTTTGTGACAGAGTCTCACTCTGTCGCCAGGCTGGAGTACAGTGGCGTGATCTCGGCTCACTGTAACCTCCACCTCCCGGGTTCAAGTGATTCTCCTGCCTCAGCCTCCCGAGTAGCTGGGATTACAGGTGCACACCACCACACCAGCTAATTTTTGTATTTTTAGTAGAGACGGGGTTTCACCATGTTGGCCAGGATGGTCTCGATCCCATGACATCGTGATCAGCCCGCCTCGGCCTCCCAAAGTGCTGGGATTACAGATGCGCCGGCCAGGCAGTCCTGTTAAGCCATGCCACACAGCTTAAAAAAAGACACTGGCAAGTTCAAGTCCCAAAGTTACCAGCTGAAGGAAGAGACTTAAACCAAGCCAAGGACTTCCTATGACAGTTCTGAAATACCCTCTTCCCTCTTAAGTCCATACAACTGAGAAAATAGAACGGCCGGGTGCCGTGGCTCGTGCCTGTAATTCTAGCACTTTGGTAGGCAGAGGCAGGCAGATCACTTGAGGTCAGGAGTTTGAGACCAGCCTGGCCAATATGGTGAAAGCCCGTCTTTACTAAAATACAAAAATTAGCCGGGCATGGTGGCGCATGCCTGTAGTCCCAGCTACTCGGGAGGCTGAGGCATGAGAATTGCTTGACCTGGAAGGCGGAGGTTGCAGTGAGCTGAGATCGTGCCACTGCACTCCAGCCTGGGTGACAGAGCGAGCCTCTGTCTCTAAAAGAAAAAACAACAACAAAAAGGGAAAACCAAAGGTAAAATTTGATCCACAGGACTGGGCAAATTTCTACACTGGTAAAATCATGGCCTTGCTAAAGAAATTTAGAGCATCAATCAGGAAGGGATAAGACCCAGAGAATCCAAATGGAGACAAATGAGAGGATTTGGAAAACCTGAAGTTCTCTGAATCACCCAATCCTCAAAGAGCCTCCTTTGTCAGCGGAAACCCTCTTCTCCAGTCTTCTAACGCGCTTCGTAACGACACTACCATTTCTTTGCCTCCTTTGCAGTCTCACTGCAAGAGCAAGCCAGTTCTCATGCATTACCCTTGACTGTCTCCAGAATGGACAGGTAGATCCCAGCACTTCAGAAAGAAGGACAATGGCAAGCTCAAACCAGCAAGGATAAGGATTAGAAACCAACCTGATTTTGGGATTTTCCTAACTAAGGGTGCTTAATAAATGGGTGGAAGGATATCATTTTACATTGGTCTGATGTTGTTGACATACATTGCAGAGATTCTGGATTGCCTGTGCTGGCATGAGAAACTGGGAGTGACTTCTGAGCTAGACTGACCACTGGACACCAAGTGATTATCCCTAATGTATTACATGTCATTTGCAACCCAAGCTGTCCATCATGTACTGGGTCATCTGACACACTGATAAAATCCCATTACCAACTGGAAATGGCTTATGTGGGACTAGCTCCTAACCAGGTACTGAAGGCACAAGTGCATTATATGCATAGGTAGATCATTCCCTGTGTGCCTACTCCTGACCCTTTCATCAATCTAACGCCAGCCTCAAGGGGGTTTCCCAAGAGCTAGTGACTAAGAGAGGAAAAACCACTGATCCTCTTTTACAGATAGCTTCACACCATATGCTTGCCTACCTTTTTTTTTTTTTTTTTTTTTGAGACGAAGTCTCATTCTGTTGCCCAAGCTGGAGTTCAGTGGCACGATCTCAGCTCCCAACCTCTGCCTCCCGGGTTCCAGCAGTTCTGTCTCAGCCTCCCGAGTAGCTGGGACTACAGGTGGGTGCCACCACGCCCAGCTAATTTTTTGTATTTTTAGTTGAGATGGGGTTTCACCGTGTCAGCCAGGATGGTCTTTATCTTCTGACCTCATGATCTGCCCACTTTGGCCTCCCTAAGTGCTGGGATTATAGGTGTGAGCCACTGCACCCGGCCCTACCTTCTAAATAGGTGACTGTGATGTTATAGTTCAGTGAAGATAGCAGGTGACAGGGAGAACCTCCTGGGGAGGAGAATTTGAAGCACATAACTCTTTGTCCACTTTGCTTGGAAGCAAAGAAAATTTGATGCAAGAAGCTACACCAACTTCTGAGCAGTGTAGATGGGGGGTTCTGTTCAACAGGTCACAAACTTGAAAGAAGAATGACTGGAGGTTTAATGACAGAGGAGAGGTGTGGGAAGACATACATGGCTTCACTTCTCAGAATGGGCCAAATCTGAAAATGTTTGTTTCTTGAGTAAAACATCATCCAAAATACCCACTATAGCAAAAGCTAATAATAATTAATTGAACCAGGCCATCTGCTTATGTGTGATGATTTCTTTCTCCAGGAACATCATTGCTTCAACTGATTCATCAGCAGAAGAGTCTGTGCTGGCAACACAGGAACTGTGATGGATTCAATCACTTAGGCTTTCCATTATCAATGCAGACCCAGCCCCTGGGTGCACAGGGTTATCAGTGACCACCCCTGAATGCCGCAACTGACCAGACTCCAGGGACACCATGGACTACTTAGTTGCAGACTGATGACTTTGGACCTCTTCCGTTATGGAAAGGGCAGTGATTTCTTCTCCCTGAAACGGGCTCATGTCTGACTTTGGAATTGACCTCTCTGCCTGTAGATCATCATGGCATGCTCTACAAAATTGCTTCTGACCACAGAATTCACTTTACAGTGAAAGAGGGAAAGCAATGGGTGATACCCTTGTCAATGGATCCTGTCACCCAGAAGCAGTCATCTGTATTCAGCTGTGACATGATTTATTGAAGATTTCATTTCAGGAGTGAGAGACGATCATACCTACGGAGATTGAAATATTGTCCTTTAAGATGCTTGTTTCTTCTGAACTAGGGAACATCATGTGGTGCTGTTTCTCCCACAGCCAGACTAAACAGGTCTGGAGGAAGGGGAAGTAGGCACGGTGCAACTTCCATCTTACTTAATGAATCTCGCTTTCTCCAACTTTTTCTTCCACCGATTAGCAATTTTATTCCCAGGAAAGGAAGGTTGCACCATTGAGGCAGCTGGCCATTGGGGTGGCTCCCTTTGGAAAGGGGATATAAAGTGTTTGTATGAGTGATGGTTCCATTAAAGCAGACATTTTTTAAAAACGTGAAATTTGGGGAATTAGAGTGAATATAGATGTTGAACAGAAAAGGACTGATATAGCAATAGTCTGGACATGTGGGCTGGCCACCTGGAATTTCACATGCCATTAGGTCAAAAAAGTGGGTTGACAAGGCTGGCTGCAGTGACTAATCCTGGGAAAATGCTGCTATACCATGGAGGACAGGCCAGGGTGGAGGCTATGAATGAAACTCAAGTGGTTCTCTCAGGAACTACCTCCTCTTCCTCCTCCAGGGGTGGGAGTTAAAGGAAGACTGTTACCATCATACATATGGGCAGGGCCACCTTGGTCTCTGTGCCCTTAGGAAGGAGAAATAGGGTCACAGCTAGTAGGTCACACCCCAGTCATCTAAGGTACTGGCTGAAGACAGCATGGACTTGGAATGGAAACTGGAAGTGGTAAACCTAAACATCATCCAGGGTCTCTTCTCTAGGGCAGGAAATGGGCGCTGTAGCCTCTACTTGTACTTCCTGTGTTGTGTGTATCCTGAAATATTTTAACTCATTGCCTCTCTTTCCTCTCCCTTTATTCGTTTTATTGTATATGGGGTGCACGGTTATGGTTAACTTTACACTTCAGCTCAAAGATACAGAATAATGAGATGGGCTTGTTATCCCACGGAGGAGGGGTATCCATTACTCAGAGACCCTGAGTACAGGAGGTGAAAGACATTGGTGTAACCCCGTTGGAAAGGGGATGAAAGGAGTTTTGATTGTATGAGGAATAGCTACATATTTTAAGCAAGAGTTTTTTCTTTAAGTAAAACTAGAGGAATTAGAGTATATGTTGATACTGAATAGCAAAAGAGTAAGGCTGTAATGAACTTAATAAACCCTTTTTTTCTATTTTGGCTCTGCACCATATGAACTCATTCCCAAATTTGGAAAATCCACTATTATGCGAGTCTTGGGAAGGGGCAAGATCAGCTATTTCATGAGCACAGGATCTAAGCTCTGGCAGCTGGATGTTCTGATCTAGAACTTCGAATGTGGAGCCAGGACACAAAGAATCCAGCTCAGTGTAGAGTTTGTTCTTGTGGCGGCAGTGGTGGTGGCATCAAGGTACAGCAGTTTCATTAGTGGTGTCTGGGATCTAGGGACCAGCTCTGGGGACCATGGCATCTAAACCAAGCTGTTCTCCAGGTGCGATTGGGTCATGGCCCCAGACCTCTGGCTTTCTTGGATCCAACCCATTTTCAAGCCTGATTCTCTGAAAGAGCCTGTGAGTTCCCTAAGTTCCCTAATAGGCTTCCACTCATTTCCTTTTCTGTTTAAGTAAGCTGCTGTTGGCTGCTGTTGTTGCAACCAAGAATCTGACTAGCCCTTCCCATCTGAGCTCTTTCCTTTGCCTCTCCTAATGTTGGATCAGGGAGGTGTTAGTTCCAACTTTAGTTAGCTCTTTTATGATCATCCTTGCAAAGAAGCAGCTTTGAAAAGTACTGAACGTAACACAGGTCATCCACAACATCCCCTTTTTATTGATATTAATCACAGTTATGAGGTCTTGTCCATCAGAAAGCACAATTTACATTATGTAGAACTACATACAAAGACATAAAAATAAAACATACATACACCAACCACCACACCAGTTAATCTCAACCAATCAAACCTCTGAATGTGTCTTCAATTTTGATCATCAGTGCTTCGGAAGAATGTACATAGACCCAGCCCAAGGTTGGCCTTTGGGGTCTGACAGCATTCACAGAGCAGGAGATTCACCCTTGGAAGCAATTGAATGTGTAAACTCTGAAAGCAGACACTGACAATGCAATGCCTGCATACCTGACTCCTGGGCTGCCTTCCTTCTCAGCAGAGCCCACTGAAAGTCTCATGTGTGCCTTTAACCAATGAGGATGGCAGGCCTTATCTGTGTTTGAAGTGGACAGGTCATTGCTACCCCTGTTGGAGAAGCTATGTAAGAAGGAGTAGGCTGGCTTCTGGTCTAGTTCGACTCATTCTTTATAGGGACACTTCAGAATGATGAGTTGGCTAGAATTTACTTTAAAGGGGAAACGTAAAATTACCTCTTCTTTTCCTATCCCCTTCTTCCTTTCCCATCCTGAGCCCTCTGGCAAGGCCTGTTGCAGCTCAAGAGTTTTTGGTCAGATTACAAGTTACCAAATGGTCAACAGGGAAGGACCCACTGCAGATTCCAAAAGTCTTTCATTCACTTGAGTTAATTGAAATGGCTCCTTCTTTGAGTAATTGAAGAGTTTGAGTTCTAGCAGTTTGCTGGTGTCTCCAAGTCTCTTAGAAACATGATGGCTATAAACTTATCAAAATAAATGCCTAAGAAATTTGGAAAGCGTGACAAATGGCATTGCTCCTGGAAACCATTGACAGCAGAGGCCTCCGATCAAACCCACACTCTGTCTGTCTCTTCTTTCCACAGGGCTCACTGTGAGTTCACAGTTGTCTTCATCCCCTTTCCTTCAATAATGTCAATCTTTGCCTTTAAAAAAAAAAAAGCCAGACTAGCCAATTTCCTTCCCTTTTTCTGTGTCCCCTTCCCATGTAGTATCTCTTTAGGGGGAGGTAAAGGAAGGCATGCTCCTCTCTGGGCTGGCTCGGCCTTGGAAGGTAGCTTGCTATCTTTATGATGCTCCAGTTCCAACATTCTAGATGGGGAGAGGCTCAGCAGTGATGGAGCAGGAGGGGCGGATGAGAGGTGTGCTGGCCACTCTGCCCTGAGTCACTAGGCCACCAAAATGCTTAGGAGATGTCTCTTGGTAGCTCGCTTCTATAGGTGACCTTGAGGAGTTGGGAGGCAGATAGAAGGTCCCAAAGCGGAGATTTCCCTGATCTGAAGTTCCTTGATAATCCCACTGAAGAGAGAGTCCATTCAGTGGCCAAAACAAAGAATCCATATTTCCATGACACCTTAAAATTCCCCATTAAATCAAAAATCTCCCTCAAAGCAAAGTAAAAATGGTTCTATTATAATCAGAGTCAATCAGGATAATGAGATGAAGAAGAGAGGAAGGAAAAAAGTTTTAATGTGAAGAAAGAAGCTTGTTGTCCCACAGAAGCCAACCACTGCTGTTTCCTCATATGGCCTTTCCTGGGATCCGAAGCGTCTCAGCCCTAGCCCAGGCCGACGTCCAGTGACATCATCACTACAAATCCCAGGATGGAGGCCCAGGATGCCAGTTTCCCATTACCACTGGAAGAGAAGGACAGGGAGAAAAGTAAGACCTTAATCCTCCCTGAGGCCACGGCTAGGCTGAAGGCATCCTCTGCAATGTCCAATTCCAAGAGAAAGCACACTACCATTAATAATGGTAACATTTACTGGGGCTTACTATGTACCAGGCAAACTAGTGAACTCATGGAACCCCAGACAACAACCTCATGAGGTCAGTATCATAATTATCCTCATTTTACTGGTGGGGAAACTGAGGCAAAGAGCAGTTACTTGCCCAAGGTCACCTATGATCATTCTGTGGTCCATGTGTGAGTAATAAAGAGGGGTGATTATTTCTTAAAGATATTATTTAATCTGGCCTTGTAAACTAGCCTCAGAATTATTCATCTATAAAAACCAAAATAGGCTGGGAGCGGTGGCTCAAGCCTGTAATCCCAGCACTTTGAGAGGCCGAGGCAGGCAGATCACCTGAGGTCAGGAGTTTGAGACTAGCCTGGCTAACATGGCAAAACCCCGTCTCTACTAAAAATACAAAAATTAGCTGGGCGTGGTGGTGGTTGCCTGTAGTCCCAGCTACTTGGGAGGCTGAGGCATGAGAATCACTTGAACCTGGGATGTGGAGGTTGCAGTGAGCCGAGATCATACCACTGCACTCCAGCCTGGGTGACAGAGCAAGACTCTGCCATTAAAAAAAAAAAAAAGAAAAGAAAAAAGAAAAACAAAACAACACAAAACAACAACAACAACAAAATGGAACAAAGCAAACCCTTACTCCCACCTTCTGACACCTGGCATATAGCTAGCCAATGTATCACCTTGAATGACATTTCAGAGCTCACCTCTCCCTTCATTCCAGCCCCAGAGGATCGAGAGACAGGAAGAGAGAAAATACACAAAAATGATAGTCTACTGCATCAACGGACAGGGGGCAGGTGTGTAAGCCACTGCCTGGTGTCACCTCATTTCTTGACCCACCTGCCCTTTGCTTCTTTTCTTTTAGTTTCAGAGAGCACAGTCAAGGAGGCAGTGGGGATGCTCTTGGGAAGGGGCAGAAAGGGGAGGGAATAAGGAAAGGAAAGGCAAATGAAGAAAGAGCATATCCCAAGGCTGGGGTCCCAGCTGGGAGTGGGACAGGGATAGACAGGGAGGGAAGGTTCTCCAACCTGATCTGGGCTTCGGGGATGATGTCGTCCATGACCACGTAGACCATGGCACCGGCAGCAAAGGCCAGAGCATAGGGCAGGATGGGTTCAGCCAGCACCACGGCAAAGGCACCAAAGACCCCGGCCAGGGGCTCCACCATGCCGCTCAGCTGCCCGTACCTAAGGAGAGAACAGAGATATTTACCACTGCAGGGGGACGCAAGCAGACACTCCACGTGCCCAGACTGTTGGCTTAACCCTAGCACATGGATGCATGCCATTCTACGTCATATCTGAGCATGGCAGTGCAAAAAGCACATCATTGTTTTGTTGAAAGAAGCCCACATGGAGGATGCTGTGACATGGCCTTGCCCTCAGGCAGCACTCACCAGAAAGCTCTCCAGGTGGAGAAGCCTGCCCCTCGCAAGGGAAGGCTGACAGCCAGGCCCTCGGGGAAATTCTGGATCCCGATTCCAATGGCCAAATTCCTGAAAAACCAAGAAAGCGCATGAAGGCTGCTGTCTGGAACAGGTGCCCACACAATGGGAGTCCCTGGCCGAGGCCCAGACCTCCTTGGGTGCTAGGAAGCCAGGAGGAGACCTGTGACCTGCAGTAGGAGAGGAAGGAGAAAGGTCAGGAAGTGTGTAGGTAAAGAGCAGGGGCCGCAGGAGGGAGTGACGTGAGCCCTCTACCCATCATGCTGTCCTGGGTCCTGGGCAGGCTCTGTCCTTACAGTGCTTTGCTACAGCACAGAACACACTGGCTGGCTCTCAGGGTGCCCTGAGTTCTGCCACGTAGCTGTATAACTTTGCACTTTTCATTTTACTTTCTATACCTCTGTTTCTTTTTCTTTTTTTTTTCTTTTTCTTTTTTTTTGAGATGGAGTCTCACTCTGGAGACTCCAGGCTGGAGTGCAGTGGCATGATCTTGGCTCACTGCAATCTCCACCTCTCGGGTTCAAGTGATTTCCAGCTAATTTTTGTATTTTTAGTAGAGATGGGGTTTTACCATGTTGGCCAGGCTGGTCTCAAACTCCTGACCTCAAGTGATCTGCCTGCCTTGGCCTCCCAAAGTGCTGGGATTATGGGCGTGAGCCACGGCACCCAGCCTACACCTCCGTTTCTTATATACAATTTGAGGACAACAATATCTACCATAAAGGATTGCTGAGTGACCCAGTGACCCAATAATGCCTATCACATCCTAGCATAGAGAGGTGCTCAACGCATTTTGGTTTCTATTCCGTTACAGCACGGAAATGGGTATATCACATTTTATTCAGAGGCATCTTCAGAAATGGGACAAGGAAGTGCAGCTGCAGATGCTGATGGTGCCACAGATCTGGCTCCGGGCTCAGCTTCTCCATGGGCTCTGCAGGTCTGGCATCATCGCTGCATTTCTTTGGGCCCCAGTGGTGCTCACAGTGATCCTCTCACCTCCTGCCTCTGCAGGACAGTGACGGGCTGTGCTGATAGATGCCTGTCTTTGAGAACCTGCTTTCTGCACAAACCAGGCACTGGAGTGTGAGAGGAGGGAGAAGCAAAATGGGATGCATACAAATGCAATCTGTGATCGCATGCCCGGCCTCAGGGGGCTTAGTATTTAGCCATGGAGACAACACAGGCATGTACATGAAGAACCCTCATTGTGGATGCTGTAAACTACAGCAAATCAGCCAAAAGTCAACTTGCACAGGAAGCAGAGGCATGAGGGAAGCAGAGCAGGGAAATGGGGCCAATCCGAGTGCCTTAGGAAGGCCCTTTTGCACATGAGACTCTACCTTGGCCGGACAGGTCCAAGAAGCAGCCTCTCCATGAAGGGCCATCTGATCAACAACGATCTAAAGGGCGTGAGAAAAGGGTGCCACTTGGCAAGCAATGCTGGTGTGTGGCCCGAGGGAATTGTGGGTAGATCAGATAGAGAAGGGAAACTCCACCATCACCGACTTTCAGGTCAACTGGCTCATGTCCATCCATCTTGCCGCCAGTAGGAATCTACCCATTGCTGCAAGGGAGTGTTGTAGACTGGTAGCTGGGACCCCCTACCTATGACCTGCCCCAGGCTCCCGGGACTGGGACACACTTATGGCCCTGAAGGTCCTGTCAAGCCTGATCCAGCTGACGCCCAAGTTCCAGCCTCTAACAAAGAACACCAAGGTGAATCCCCAGTTTAGCATCTGACCTCCATTTTGTTTCAGGGTTTGGCCTTTACCCTGTTTTTTTACCTTTATTCCCCAACTCTTGTACATGTTTCATTGAGGTTCATAGTTCCAGATACCTCAGGAAGAAGTAGCCCCCACCTCGAGTCTGCCAGTCAAGTAGACTTAGGAAAAGTCCAGCCCTAACAGAATCTCACACCTGTCACCACTTAGCTCACATGTGGTTCATATAATTAATGCCCATCCCTTTTTGACAATATTACAATGAGCCCCTCAGCATCTACCCATCAGCTTAAAATCTGCCCCCCGTGTGCAACAGCGTTGAGAGCCACTGGCCTAAGCAGGCATCATAGGAGGTGAGGATGAGGAAAGCAGTCAAGCCCACCTCCCTCCCAGGAGCCCCTTCCCTGCTATCCCAATTCCCAACACAGGCTGGGAGCCGAGGACACCTATGGCCACTACTGAATGCATCAGGAGCCTGCAGCCAGGGTGCTTACTGGATACAAGATCTGATTTGGAGAGCTCTGGAGGAGATCCGGAGCAACACAGGACAGGAGTAACAAAACAGGTGGCATTAGGGGACATGGATATGTAACACAAGTGATGGAGAATAGTGAGCACCCCATGGCAGGGATGGTCCCCCTCGGGTGGGGTGGGGGGAAGGAGCCCTGAGCTGACTTAGGAGTCGTGGGGCCTAGACTGGCTGGGGGGTGGGAAACTGTGAAGAGGGACAAAGCAGCTTCCCCAGGGAGCATCTGAAAAGTGATGGCATCTGAAAAATGATCAGTTCCTTAATAAAGGAAATATTATGGTCTCTTGGGACTGACAGAACCATTGAGCCTGTCTCTCCAACCTGCAGGCAGAACTGTTCATGAAGTGGAGTGGACAGACAAGAAGACACCCCACCACACCAGCCCAGGACATGTCCACAAAAGCTGCATCACTCAGCGTTTCCCACGAGTCTACCCAAATCCTTGTCTATATCACCCAAGTTTGTGCTCTCCTTTGACTCCTTAGAGAGGGGCTCAGACATGCTCCAACTTCATCCCTTGATCGAGGGGGCAGCAAACTTTTTCTGTCATGGGCCAGATAGTAAATATTTTAGGTTTTGCAGTCCACTGAGTCTCTGTCGCAACCACTCAACTCTGCCATTGCAGGTGCAAAAGCGGCTATGGACAATATATAAACCATTGAGTGTGGCTGTGTTCCAATAAAACTTTATCTACACAAACAAGTTGGGGGGCCAGATTTGGCCCATGGGCTGCAGTTTGCTGACCCCTGCCCTGATAGCTCAGTGGCTGCAGAAAGATATGACAAGATGAAACCACAGGCCCTGGGCATTGCAGACCCTGTCTCTTCTTATGTTCTCGTGGCCATGCATGTGGTAGTTGAAGTTTGGGCTTTGCAGTCTGACTTCTTCTGTCCAAATCCCGGGTCTGTGCTTTGTTAGCTGTGCTACTTTCCATTTCTCCAACTGTAGAATTTGAAGAACAATAACGCCCACCCTCAGTTCACAGCGTTGCTGATATGATTACCTGGGATGGTCCCTCTCAAGCCCTTAGCACACGGGAGCTAGTATGCAGTAAGCACCTAATCAATGCCTGTCCTGGGGTGAGGGTGAGTGTTATCACTGAGGCTGCAGTGTGAAATGACAGAGACAGGGACTTAAAGCTTTCCAAGAACTCATGCGTCCTCTTTCCAAGAGAGACTAAGATTTTCCACCCTGAAGCCAAAACTCATTCCTCTGCAAAGCTCTGCTTCAAAGAGACCTGGCTTGGCTGTTTTGCTTATGGCTCATCTATGCTTGAATTCCCATCGGCACTCATTCATTTGCTCTTGTTGACACTTCTGTGAGATTTTTACATCACTTGTAAGATTTTGGTGAGAACCACTGTGCAACCTGAAGGCATTTCAGATACTGTGTTCCTGTATACCAGTCGGTCTGTTTGGGTTGTACAGAAACTCCCAGGAGATGTGGACTCTTGCTTCTCCTGGGGCTGGCATCCTTCCTCCTATCACCTCCAGACCCCCCTGAGCCCCAGTAAATGCCTGGAGGCTGGATGCTTCCCTGGGTACAGAGGAGGGGAGAGCTGCTGGAAGGGAGTAGGGGGCATTCCGATGAGCCTGGGCTTGACTCTTCTGTTGCGCGCTTTTTTTTTTTTTTTTTTTTTTTTGAGATGGAGTCTCGCTCTGTCATCCTGGCTGGAGGGCACTGGCACCATCTCAGCTCGTTGCAACCTCAACCTCTGGGGTTCAAGCGATTCTCCTGCTTCAGCCTCCCGAGTAGCTGGGATTACAGGCATGCACCACCACACACCCCTAAATTTTTTTGTATTTTTAGTAGAGACAGGGTTTCAGAATGTTGGCCAGGCTGGTCTCAAACTCCTGACCTCAGATGATCCACCTGCCTCAGCCTTGAAAAGTGCTGGGATTATAGGTATGAGCCACTGCACCCTGTTTTTTTTTTTGTTTGTTTGTTTCGGTTTTTCTTTTCTTTTCTTTTTTCTTTTTTTTTTTTTTGAGATGGAGTCTCACTCTGTCGCCTAGGTCGGAGTGATCTTGGCTCACTGCAACCTCCACCTCCTGGGTTCAAGCGATTCTCCTGCCTCAGCCTCCCCAGTAGCTGGGATTACAGGTCCCCACCACCAAGTCCAGCTGATTTTTGTATTTTTAGTAGAGATGGGGTTTCACCACGTTGGCCAGGCTGGTCTCAAACTCCTGACCTCAGGTGATCTGCCCGACTCAGCCTCCCAAAGTGCGGGATTACAGGTGTGAGTCACCTCACCCGGCCTGCTGCACTTTTAAGTATGGAAAGCTCCATTGGATAATTGAGCCCTGGGGGTCACCTCTGAAGATTTTGTCCTGGGCAGCTGGGGACAGTTTTACACTTCCCTGAGAAGTGCTTCTAGGAGGTGAGGCCCTGGGCAGGAAGTCAACTGTAGCTTACATATCCTCCACATAGTCTTGATCTGTCCTAGTTCAACAGGAGAGAAGGATTTGGAGAAACGAGACAGGATGAAAAAGGAAATCTAGCTAGAGATGTTTAGGAAAAAGGTGTCATTCTTGGTCCCTTGTGTTTAAAATGTGTGTGTGTGTCTGCGGAAGGGTGGGGCGTGGGAAGTGAGCGGGTGGCCCTGCTTAGCCATCTTGCTTTTCCTTATTTTCTGGGTCCCTAACATGCCTTCCTAGCCAGTCTATAGGGGCAGGACGAAAGCGTCAGGAGTTCTCTTCCTCACCTTGAAAGGTCCTAGGCTCCCCTCTTCTGCTGCTCTGCCAGGGAGGGTGATGGGTGCCGCTTCTGGCATTGGGTATAGGATCGGAGTTAATGGCGTCACTTCTTCCCTCTGGGGCCCGGGGCCTAGGACTCGAAAGCTAGCTTTGGAAGACACTGTTGAGCGTTGCTTCAGTTACAGGATGCTGACAAGCGTGTTCTAACCAGCCCTGGGCAGAAATACAGCCTGTTCTCGCGACTTCTGCTACCAGTTTCATGTGCAAGCTGACCCTGAGCTCCTATCCCAGGAGTCGGAGGCATGCAAATATATTTCTGTTGAGGACAAATTCTTAAAGACAAATTCTTGCCAATATTTCATAAGCCCCTGCCCCGCCTTCCCAGACAGACCCTCATGGGGGGCCCCTTCCCTGCAACTTTGTTCAGCATCTCCTTGTAGCCCTCAAAATGGTTGAGTGAATACAACCAGCTTCCTTGACCTTTTGCAAAGTCCGAAGTGCAAGGTTTCTTTCCAATGAGGAAGGCCAAGGCTTCTGATATCTTGGGCCTTGCCAGGCACTTGGTGGCTGGCTGTCAGTCCGTTGCCATTGCCTGCACCTCATATTCACAGGCAGGCACATGAATGTAGCTGCAGAGTGACCAGCCCAATGTCACTGACAAGTCAGAGGTGGGGCTCCCCGTCCAAAGTCCTCACCGTGACATAGCGCTGACTACAGCCATCGCCCGGCGGGCTGTGGGAGCCTCCTCCACATCCTGTCTGGGAGCCACCGTCCTGATAAGCAGCATAGAAACCCCATTCTTCCATCCCTGGCAAGCCTCGTTACCTCTGCCCTGCCCCAGCCCTGGCACGGGGCTGCCAGCTCAAACAGTTGCCACGCCCTCTGGATCCTGCCAGGCCTTTCTCAGCAGAGCATTGCATTGCTGGGCGGTCACAGAGTCCCTCCTGACACCTCTGGGCTCCTCTGTTCCCCAGCAGGGGCTGGCACCACAGTTTCTCTGCCTTTCCTACCTGTCATGCACAACACTACCTAATTGGGCTCTCCTCCACACACACGTGCACACGCACAGGCCCATCCAAGTTCCCTCGCCCCACTGCATGTTGGGCGTCTGTCAGAGGCCCACTGGTGGGGGTGACCCAGTGGAGGACACAGTCCCTTCCAGCCCTCTCCTCTTCTTCAATCACCTGCATCAGCTCCAGAGTGGGATTTGAATCCACGGCTCTCAGACCTGATGACACATGCCAGTCACAGGGAGCACCGGCAAATGCCGATGCCTCGGCCCCACCCTGGAGGTCTCGGTTTATTGCCGTGGCATTGGGCCCCCTGTGTGCAGATTTGAAGAGTGTGCAATGGTGTTGAGAGCCACTGGCCTAAGCAGGTGTCAGAGGAGGTGAGGATGAGGATGGAGGCCAAGCCCACCTCCCTCCCAGGAGCCCCTTCCCTACTATCCTAAATCCCAACACAGTCTGGGAGCTGAGGACACCTGTGGCCACTACTGAATGCATCAGGAGCCTGCAACCGGGGTGCTTACTATATACAAGATCTGATCTGGGGAGCTCTGGAGGAGATCCGGAGCAACTGAAGGCAGGAGTAGCAAAGCAGGTGGTATTCGGGGATATGGATGCATAACAGAAGTGACGGAGAATAACGAGGACCCCGTGGCAGGGATGGTCTCTCGGTGGTAGGGGGTGAGCCCTGAGCTGACTTAGGAGCTGTGGGGCCTAGACTGGCTTGGGGGTGGGAAACTGTGAAGAGGAACAAGGGCAGCCTCCCGGGGGGCTGGTGGCGTGGAGGATGCCCCAGGCTCACCAGCTCCCCTCCTGCAGCCCTGCTGTGCATTCCTGCAAGGCCTTCAGTCTAACTAAACACTCTGAGCTGACGATCCTGGGCAGGTGGGGTTGGTGGGCCATTCTCTCCCTCCTTTATGCTCTGGGAAGGGAAAGGTCAGATGAGAGGTTTCCTTTCCAGGATGGGCCATGAAAATTCAAAACGGCATTCAAAAGCAACGGGGAAAATACAAACCCATGCCCTTCTGAAGACAGTGAAGCTGCTGTCTTCTGGGTTCTGTTCCTCCCCAGCAGTAGCACAAAGACACCATTACTAGTCTGGACCACGACACATTAATAGGAAGGAGAGGGAAGTGGAGATGAAGGGCTCTTTTAGAAAAGAAACCACAGGCTGTCCCCTGACAAGGTCCCTTGTCCCTTCCGTGACAAGCCAAGTCCCATGGCAACCTGTCACCAGAGCCTGACTGAGAGCAACAAGGCAGAGATCTCTCGAGAAGGGCCAGGAGAGGGGCATCCGTGTGGAGAGTGGGACAGGACAGGAGAGAGGGAGCGTGGAAAGGGAAGGAGATGGGGGAGGCGGGCAGGGAGGGTCGACAGGGCAGAGAGTCACTGGGGAGGAGGAGGGCGGATGACTCCTGGGGTTGGGCTGCACCAGCAAGGACAAGAGCAGCCCTGACAGGCCTCTCCCGGGGAGGTCTGTCTGCGGGGGCTGCCTCATGAAGGCAGAGTTTGCCTCACGGCATCCAGACTTCTCTTTTCCTTTTCCTTAGGAATCAGAATTTGCTAGGAAGGGACAGAACCAGAGAACCACGAGGAAGGAGGGTCCCATCCAGCACTGGGGGAATCAGGGTTTATTTTTAAAGTTCATTTCCTATTATATGTTTATTTATATATATTTTTTAAACATCGAAGGCCAGGCATGGTGGCTCACACCTGTAATCCCGGCACTTTGGGAGGCTGAGGCAGGAGGATTGCTTGAGGCCAGGAGTTTGACCAGCCTGGGCAACATAGCAAGACCCTGTCTGTATATAATAAATAAAAATAAATAAAAAAGAGAAAAAAGAAGAACAGCAAAGAACAGAATTATCAAGCATATTTCAAAACCATTCCTCAAAAAAATAAATAAATAGGCCAGGCACGGTGGCTCACACCTGTAATCCCAACACTTTGGGAGGCAGAGGTGGGCAGATCATGAGGTCAGGAGTTCGAGACCAGCCTGGTCAACACGGTGAAACTCCGTCTTTACTAAAAATACAAAAATTAGCCAGGCATGGTGGTGGGTGCCTGTAATCCCAGCTACTAGGGAGGCTGAGGCATGAGAATCGCTTGAACCCGGGAGGCAGAGGTTACAGTGAGCCGAGATTGCACCACCGCACTCCAGCCTGGGCAACAGAGTGAGATTCTGCCTCAAAACAAACAAACAAACAAAAGATAAATAAATAAATAAATAAAAATAAACATCAAAGAGGAGCAGAGATGGAAGAGAGAATGGCAAGAAGGAAGACTACAGAAGATCACCTGACTGCTCTGACTTTGGGCAGGAGTGAGTAGCAATGGTTGACGTCATTAGAATGTGCAGGCCAATATGTTAAGAGGTCAGAATTCCCTGAATACAGTGTCCCTTTTGGGACAGGAACTAGGGTGCCCAACCATTCCGGTTTACCAGGGACTGAGGGGTTTCCCAGGATGTAGGACTTTCAGTGCTAAACCTGGCACAGTCCCCAGATAACTGATGTGAGTTGGTCACCCTCAGAAGTACACAGAAACAGGGTAGGTGGCAGAGGCAAGCTAGGGTAAGAATTTTAATTTTCCACAGGGGATATATACAGAATCCTACAAGCTAAGCAGATGTTTGAAAAAGTAAAAAGCCCTACCTAACACTCGCAATGGTCTAATGCAAATTTTGACCACTTTTAGCCCCTTGGATCTACTGCCCTCTAGAGAGCCAGCTTCCCTGAAACCCTCACCAGCCCCATTGATGCTGGCTTGGTCCTTGTGGGCTGCTGTCTCCAGCCCAGCCCTGAGTGACATCCAGGAGCTGGGCAGGCATGGCAGAAACAGAAGAGATGGCCTCCCTGTAGGGACAGCAGCAGACACTTTGCTTTCTTGGGTAGGGACATAAAGAAGCAATTCAGGCTGCTTAGGAAACCCCCAGAGGTGACCTGTGAGGAAGTGGGGAAGGCCCTGGGCCTGGGCACAA
Organism: Pongo abelii; assembly: GCF_028885655.2. Classification (NCBI taxonomy): domain Eukaryota; kingdom Metazoa; phylum Chordata; class Mammalia; order Primates; family Hominidae; genus Pongo; species Pongo abelii. Next base: position 88,032,425 of record NC_072004.2, read on the forward strand.
ATAATGTATCCTAGAAGATGGAGGGGGCTGGGCCCACAAGGGGTGCCAAGGGGGTACAGGCGGGGGAAAGGTGTCCATTCATCGGCTTGGCCTCTACATGGGCTGGATGCAGGGACAGAGGTGGACAGCCTGAGGTACTTTTCCAGAGGTCTCTCTCATCCTTTGCTCTTCCAACCTGGTAGAGGCTGATGGCCAATGGCCAGGGTCCCATCCGGGTGCTAGGTAAGAAGGGCCTCCCTCCTCATATCTTCAGGGAACGCTAATCCCAAGCAGTGGGCAACAGGAAGAAAGGCATCCCCAGCGGGCAGCTGTTTCTTCTTCTTAGAGGGCTGACCCTGTTTCGCCCCAGGGGCTGACTTCTCATCTCCTGCATCCTCCTCCTACTCAGTGATCCCCCCCACCCATCACCCACGTTAAAAGTTAGGGCCCTTGGAGGTCGCCTGGCTCAATGCCTTGATTGTTAAGATTATTAAGGTAGAAAAAGGAGATGCAGACAAGTTCAATGCCTTTGCAGGCCCTGTGATGTGTAATGCCAGTCAAACATACGAGTCAAACACATCTGGGTGGGACCCCAGGTGCACAGGTGGGACCGAGTGCAAGCTACAGATCACTCAGCCTTTCCTTTAACTGAAAAATGGGCATAAAACTCCCCCACTGACAGGGCTCTTGTGTGGATGGCAAATGATCACTGTGAAGTGCCAGGCCGAGCCCAGAGCCCAGAGTGGGTGCTCTTGAAATAGGAGCCACTGTTAAAACTGCCTGAGGCTGCTGAATGAGGCGGCGATGAGCTGGGCACTGAAGCCTCCTATTCCCCCCCAGCCTGGTGACCTCCCAGCCTCACACCAATTTCTTCTACAATGGGTGTGCCTTAGCTTTCTCAATTATATGATCTCCTGGGCAGAACCATGTCTTGCAGTGGCAACTTGGCCACCTGGGAGCCTCTTCTCAGGAGTCACTCCAGAATCAACTGCTAAGCCCTGGCCATGTGCAAGAGCTCATGCCACATATGAAGAAAGACGTTTGGAAGGTCCCTGTCTTCAAGGAACTTATAATCTGATGCGGGGCAAGAGATCTGCCTGCAAATGACTCCAACACAGCACGGGACTTGCTAAAGGCTATAAGAGTAGCACACAGCATTGGCGGGAGGATGATTTTGGCAGAGACAGATGATCCAGGAAACCTTTGTGGAGAAAGCAACATCCAAGATGGACTGTGAAGGATGGGGACAATTTTAATAGATAAAGATGGGGAAATGCATTTCATCCAGAAAGAAGGAACAGAGAAAGCAAAGATGTGAGATGATCTGGTGGAGTGAGCCGGGTCTTCCTTTCTCTCCCCTTCTCCAAGTCCAAGCCAACATACAAACAAAAATAAAACATGCATTCGAGCCAAGGCCTATCTCTCTTACACATGTGTCCTCTGTGACTCTTTTTTTTTTTTTTGGAGACAGAGTCTTGCTCTCTTGCCCAGGCTGAAGAGCAGTGGTGCGATCTTGGCTCACTGCAACCTCTGCCTCCCGGGTTCAAGCAATTCTCCTGCCTCAGCCTCCCAAATAGCTGGGATTACAGGCACCTACCACCATGCCTGGCTAATTTTTGTGTGTGTGTGTATTTTTAGTAGAGACAGGGTTTCACCATGTTGGCCATGCTGGTCTCAAACTCTTGACCTTAGGCAATCTGCCTGCCTCAGGCTCCCAAAGTGTTGGGATTACAGGCGTGAGCCACCATGCCTGGCCCTCTGTGATTCTTTCTTAGCTGAACCTGCTGGATTTTTAGGGAAAACCTGAGTGTTAAACACCCCAGGCATACCTCAGGTGTTTTCCAAGGCCGGAGTGCGAAGTACCATCCCAGGGGTCCCTATACCATCTTTGGGAGGCAGATGCCTGTGCTGAGTGAGTTACTCAGGGGTGTTCCCTTGAAATTCATTTATTAGCCATCTCCACTCAAACCTCAATGTCTCAGGCCTTGAGCTTGGGAAATTCTTCCAGCTCATGTCAGCAGCAGCACAGAGTATGTGCCAGGAGCTGTGCACAGCACTGCAGACCCCACTGCAACCGCCTGCGGTTGAAACCAGCTCAAGTCTTTCATTACCGCACCCATCAGAGGCAGCCTGAGGTCCTCCAGCTAGAATAAAAATGATGATAACCACTGCTGTTATTTATTGAGTATTACTACGTGCTGGGCGTGCTTGTAAGTATATTACATGTAACAACACGCCTTGTCCTCTCAACCACTTCATGAGCAGCTTTCGCCATTATTCCCATTTTACAGATGGAGAAACTGATGCTGAAGGAGTTAAATTACTGGCCCTGAAGGTTACAGAGCTGGGAAGTGACAGAGCAGGGCCTCCTAATTGTGACTGGTACACACACTGGGTTTTCTGGGCCTCATGCAGACCCATCAAACCATAGGGAGACAGGGGCAGATGCTGCCTGACACCCACTTGGCTAGTGAGCTGAGGTTCTGGCCTCTTCTGGTCAACAGGGAGGGCAGGCCAGACTCAGGGGTTTCGAGCCAGAGACCTCCAGGATGTAATGGAGTGGAACGTGCCATCCACAGCAGGATTTCTCAACCTCACCACTACTGACATTTCACACCGTGAGTTCCTTGTTGTGGGGGCCTGGTACTGTGCACTGCAGGATGCTTAGCAGCATCCTCAGCTCCTATCCGCTAGACGCCAGCAGCAAACTCTCAGTTGTGACAACCAAAATGTCTCCAGACATGGCCAAATGTCTCCGGGAAGGGGGAGGGGACCACCCCTGGTTGAGACCCACTGACCTGGAGTAAACAGGTTAGATGAGCTTGCTTCCTTAGCAAATAGCTGGATGACAAAAACTGCTCAGACTGAGTGTGGAGAACACCTAATCTCACACATCTCATTTGAGAATTTCTAGCCTCAGTGGAGTGCAGGCTTCTAGGGAACTTAGCTATAGCACGACAGATTTGGGGCTGAGCAACCACCTTTAAGAACCACCAGGCCTCAGCTCCCTTAGTCCAAAGCCAGTGGTCACTCTCAAAGCTCACTGTTGCACAATTCCAGGGGTACTTTTCACCTTGTGTTCTCTGACCATGGCGCCCCCTGGAGTTGTGCAGTGGGACACTCCTGCTTGAGCGCAGATTGCTGCTCAGCCTGGGGTGTAGTTCTGGGGTTCAAGGTGCACGCCCTCAGGAGAGGTGGTGGAGAGAGTCATGGGTTTCTCTGAGAATTGGCAAGCGAAGGGACGGCAACCTGCAGCCTTGCTCTCCAGGCTATATTCCCTGGCCGGCTGATTGTGAAAGGAGAATGGCATATCCCTGACAAGCCCTGCTTCACCCCGGCTTTCAGATCCTCCCATGTGCGATGAGCGTGTGTGTTCTTGCGTGGCAGGCCCTTACATACTGTTTTGATTGTTATCGTCTTGCCGTGAAAGGCCTGATTGTTCAGGCCTGGAGATGACATCACCAGCTTCCCACTCGGGCAGCCTGTCGAGGTGTTTGATGAGCCTGCAGGTGGGAAGGGGCTGGGTACTCCCCGCAGGGCTGCCCGGCCCTACCTGCTCAGAGGAGCTGGCTTAGCACGCAAGGGATCTTCCCCCACCCTCTTGGTGCAGTTCTCGGAAACTTCTTGGTGCAGGCTGGCGGGATGAGATGACCCATCCATTCCCTTAGTCTGCTGCCTTCCTTCGAGGGGGTGAGGAAGAGCCCAAGGAAATCAGCCAGAAGGCAGGGTGGTGGCTGAGGGTGATTCAGGCCACCACTGTGCACTTCTCCTTGCAGAAGTGTAGACAAACCGCCCAGATTTCTATGGGATCACTGACTCCCAGAGGAATGCTCTGAAGACCTTCACCTGCTAAGTGTCCCAGCAAAGCAAACCAATCCTATGCACTGGCCAAGTATGAGGCTGCCTCATACAGTGTGGTGGGGGCACACATCTGAGAGCAATGTGCCTCTGTAGCCATCAAATGACACACCTTAAACTGGGCACAGTGGTTCGCACCTGTAATCCCAGCAACTCAGGAGATGGGTGGGAGGACTGCTTGAGCCCAGGAGTTTGAGGCTGTAGTACTATGATGGAGCCATGGCAGTCCAGCCTGGACTGGCCAACAGAGTGAGGCCTTTTTTTAGAAAGAAAAGAAAGGAAGAAAGAAAAGAGGGAAGAAAGAAAGAAAGAGAGAGAGAAAGAGAAAAGAAAAGAAAAGAAAAAGGAAGGATAGGAAGGAAAAGAAAACAAAGAAAAGGAAGGAAGGAGGGAAGAAAGAGAAGAGAGAAAGAGAGAAAGAAAGAAAGAGAAAGAAAGAAAAGAAAAGAAAAAAGAAAAAGGAAGGAAAAGAAAGAAAAGGAAGGAAGGAAAGAGGGAAGAAAGAGAAGAAAGAGAAAGAGAGAGAGAAAGAAAGAGAAAGAAAGAAAGAAAAGAAAAGAAAAAGGAAGGAAAGGAAGGAAAAGAAAGAAAAGGAAGGAAGGAAAGAGGGAAGAAAGAGAAGAAAGAGAGAGAGAGAAAGAAAGAAAAGAAAAGAAAAAGGAAGGAAAGGAAGGAAAAGAAAGAAAAGGAAGGAAGGAAGGAGGGAAGAAAGAGAAGACAGAGAGACAAAGAAAGAGAGAGAAAGAAAGAAAGAAAAGAAAAAAGAAGGAAAAGAAAAAGAAAAAGAAGGAAGGAGGGAAGAAAAAAAGAAAGAGAGAGAGAGAAAGAAAAGAAAAGAAAAAGGAAGGAAAAGAAAAGAAAGAAAAGGAAGGAAGGAAAGAGGGAAGAAAGAGAAGAAAGAGAGAGAAAGAGAGAAAGAAAGAAAGAAAAGAAAAGAAAAAGGAAGGAAAAGAAAGAAAAGGAAGGAAGGAAGGAGGGAAGAAAGAGAAGAAAGAGAGAGAAAGAAAGAAAGAAAAGAAAAAAGAAAAAAGAAGGAAAAGAAAAAGAAAAAGAAGGAAGGAGGGAAGAAAAAAAGAAAGAGAGAGAAAAGAAAAGAAAAGAAAAAGGAAGGAAAAGAAAAGAAAGAAAAGGAAGGAAGGAAGGAGGGAATAAAGAGAAGAAAGAGAGAAAGAGAAAGCGAGAAAGACAGACACACACATCCTGGGAGTGCTGTTATTCATGGCAGTGCTATCAATAATAGTCATAAACTGGAAACCATGCAAGTGCCCCTCTACAACACAATGAGTAAAATAAACTCATTTTATTCCTTGTGTTTTATTCACACAATGGAATACTGTGTGGCAATGAGAATGAAAGGTTTATACCTCTGTGCAAGTCTGGAGCCATGTCACAGACACAATTTTGAGTGAGAAAAACTAGACACAAAATAGTAAGTGTTGTACAGTCCCATTCACACAAAGTCCCCAAACAGGCACAACCAAGCTATGCCTTCTTAGCTACTCATTTAATGGCCATTAGCCCATTAGCAGTTTTATTTGTTCATTCTCCTTAACATACTTGAAATTTTACAAACAACACGTTTGAGCAGAAACCGACAACTCTCTAAAGGTAGGATTTCAGTTCCTAGGGAGGAGTCATATTTTTGGGAAAAAGAGTGTCTTCCCACTACCTTTTTAAAAAGATATTTTACTGCAGTTGAATGTATGTGCAGAAAAGAGCAGATACGCATGCGTTCTACATGATAACGTGTCAGAAACTAAGCAAACCCATGAAATCCACATCCCGATCAAGAAACAGAACATCACCAGCACCCTGAGACCCCCTCAATCCTGGGCTCCTGCTCCTCATGGGCCTCTCCTGAAGGAGAATCACTATCCTCACTTCTAACAGCAGAGTCTAGTTGTATGTGATTTTGAACTTTATATGGATAGTTGAGGCAGCAGTGCAAGACCCCAGAAGAGGATCGCCTGGGGGTCTGAATGATGAGGGCCTCAGTCTCATTTCCTGCGGCCCTGGCATGTGGACAGTTTCCTTAGATCATGAGTTTGGACTTCTGTGTGGGGTATTGCCTCAGCATATGAAAGTCTGTCCCGCGGAGCACCTCTCACTCCAGTTTCTTATTCACTGAGTGCTTCAGCCTCTCCATCTGCAGCAAACACATTAGGGGAAGAGGTGTAACCGCAACATTTAGTTCCCCAGCTCTCAAAATACTATTGCAAACCACTAACAATGTTTCCAGAATTTTAGTGCTTTCTTCTTGAGAGCTTGTTTGGACGTTCTAGCAGGGGAGCACAGCTACTTGTATACCCTTGACCGAAGACTGGTCCTCCTCTATTGGGGATGGTCATCCTCTTCAACCAAGCGTGCAGCTTCGGGAGGGACGCACATGGAGCGGTGAAGGAGGAAGGGGACACCCGCCTAGCCAGCCAGATCAGCCGAATCAACCCTGGCAATCAAAGGGGTGACAGATGTCGCAGCCAGTTGCCCTCACATCCTTAGTGATTTCTTCTAAGGAGCTTTAAGTGCCTTTATAAACAGTTACTATTTCTTTGACAGAGGAGGTCCATTTTCTATTTTGTAGATGCAGTAATCAAGGTCTACAAAGGGTAAGCCATGTACTGAAAGACACGGCGTGGGTCCCTGCAGTGAGGGAAAGGATGCTGGATACCAAGCCCTCTTCCATACCTCATTGCTCCACATAAAACTGCAGAAGGCAGGGAGGGAAAGTGGTCAGTGGCAGCTTCGGGGAAGAGGAGACCATAAACCGTGGTGCCATTCTTGGCTACTCTCTGTCACACCTTATATGCAATTTGCCAGGGAAACCAGGGGCGGGAATCTACCTTTAGATCTGATGAGAATCCAGCCACTTCTCCCCTCTTCCACGGCTATACTAAGGTGCACGCCCCCATCAAGTCCTTCCTGGGCTACAGTAACAGCCTCCTAACCAGTCTCCCTGCTTCCGCCTTTGCCTCTATGAACTCTATTCTCTGCATATTTGCTAAGTCTGATTATGCAGCTCCTGTGTTCAAGACACTGCAGTGGTTCCCCATTCCACTCAGGGCCAGGGCCCACATCCCCCGCTGGCCTGTAATGACCTACAGGTTCGCGCCCTCCATTCTCTTCTTCTCCTCTGATTTCTCTTCTCTCCATTCTCTCGTCTCTCTGTTCTCTTCTCCCTCCGTTCTCTTCTTCTCTTCTGATTTCTTCTTCTATTGCTCTCTTCCTAGCTCTAGCTACTCCAGCCATCTGGTCTCCTTGCTGTTCATCCAGAATGCCTGGTTACTTCTACCTTGGGGCATTTTCACTGGAACATTCCTTCTCAGTTATCAGTGGCTCATTTCTTCACCTCTTTGAAGGCAAGGCCATAGGACCTTCCCAAGGCCAGATCGTAAAAGGCTTTGTGGCTTCTTTCTCTCTTCTCTCTCTCTCTGGACTACTAGCTCTGGGGGAAGCCAGTTGCCACATTGTGAGAATATTCAAGCAGCCACGTGGAGGTGCCTACATGATGAGGAACTGAGACTTCCTGCCAACAGCCATGTGAGTGCGCCATCTTGGAAATGGATCCTTCAGCCCCACTCAAGACTTCAGGTGACTGCAGCCCCAGCTCACCTCTCTTGATTGCCACTTCATGAGAGACCCTGAGCCAGGACCACTCAGAAAAACCACTCTCAAATTCTTAACCCATAAAAAAATTGAGATAATCTTTGTTGGTTTAAGCCACCAAGTTTTGAGGGTTTTTTTTTTTTTTTTTTTTTTTTTTTTTGAGACAGGGTCTTGCTGTTGCCCAGGCTGGAGTGCAGTGGCATGATCATGGCTCACTGCAGCCTTGACCTCTCAGGTTAAAGCTATCCTCCCATGTCAGCCTCCGAAGACCAAAGCATGCGCTACCAGGCCCAGCTAATTTTTTAAAAAGTACCTTTATAGAGACGGGGGTCTCACTATATTTCCCCGGCTTGTCTTGAATTCCTGGGCCCAAGTGATTCTCCCACCTCAGCTCCCAAAGTGTTGGGATTAAACGTGTGAGCCACCACACCCAACCAAGTTTTGAGGTATTCTGTTATGCAGCAATAAGTAACTAATATAGTCACCTTCTCAATGAAATCTACCTTTTTTCTAAAACCTAGTCTTTCTCTTTCTTTTTCTCTTTCTCTTCCTTTTGATAGCATTTATTGTCCCCTAACCTACTATATATAAGGTATTAATTTTTTATGTTTATTATGTGTTCTTTCTCCCACACCTGACCTCACACTCAAACAAGCTAGGATTCTCTGTTCACCGATTTATCCCAAGCACATAGACAAATGCCAGGTGCATACAGCAACGAAACAGACATGTGTGCAGATGCACGTTTAAGAGTTCTAGCAGGTCTGAAGTCTGCTCCCAGCTGCGTGTAATCAATCAGCAGGGAGCATGTCACAATTCTCTGGCCCTTGGTGTCTTCAGCTGTAAAATAAGGAGGTTAAATTGGGCGACCCGTAAGTTCTTTTCCAGATCCTACGCTTTGTGATTCCTAAACAACAAGGGTATTGTGGGTTCTCTAGATTCCAGGGGTTGCTGAGACAGGCCTCCGCCTTTGCCAAAGCTCATTTTCCTGTCCATTTTCCGTGCACATCTGGAAAGCCAAAAAGCAAAACCATTGCATTGTGCACATCTGGACAGCATAAACCGATCACTCCAAGAGGAAACTCCAAAACGGCTGCTCAGCAAAACGGCAGTGGAGGCCAAATGAGAAAGGTTGAAAGGCTCCTTTCTTTTCCACCCGCAAAACAATCTTCTGGGCACAATCTTAGGAGCTGAATGCTTTGCCGCTGAATAACATACGCTCTCAATAGCCTTCGACTGCAGTCTCTGTCACTTTGCTCTCTCTGCCTGGCTCCTGGCCAATGCAAAACATACAGAAGGGGACTTTCTCCCCCACTACCCCCTTGTTTAGATGGATCTATACCTTCACTTATCCTTGGGGCATGTGGCCCGAGTTCAAAGCTGAACACCACCACCACCTGCTCCTCCTCCTCTTCCTTCAGGGAGAGTGATTGAACTGCACGCCTAATGCAAACTAAAGGGGGAGCTTTCAGGGCTCGTGAGAAATCCTTGGCTATTTGCATGCAGTTAGAACACACTCCCTTCCCTCCGTGGCTGAGAAGAGAAAGCTGCCCGGCAGTATGTAGTCTCGTTGTTTGACAACCAGCTTGGGCTTCCAAAACAAACAGGAATGATTATTCCTATTCCTTTGCAAATGATATGAGTTTCAGGGGCATTGAATTTATGCAGTGCAGGGAGGGGGAGAGGCACGTCCTGAAATGTGGGGTGCTTTCCATTTGCACCTTCAGAGCTGATAATGTCCAGGGCTCGCTGGGGAGGACACTTTGGAGCACAGGAAAGTTTAAGCGGCAATATGGAGCCTCTGAGTCAATGTCTTGTGAATGGCGGGGGATGCCTGCAAAGGGAGAATAAAGGTGAATGGAGACCTTGGGGTTAGGGTCATTCTCTAGACTTCCCTGAAGGGTGTAGGTGAAGAGGCAGGAGCAAGATGCAGGAAGTTAATAGCCCTGAAGTCTAGCCCTGGACCCTCACCCTCAAACAGCAGCATCTCCGTATGACTCAGGACACTCTATGAGGTGAGACCCCTGCTGTTACCCTGAAGCCTAACCATATGGAAAGCACATGGCCTGCTGACTCTAGGTGCAGGGGGGCCTTTCGAAAACCAGGCAAGAAGCTGGCAAGGAAATGAACAAAAGAGAAATCTTTTCCTTCCTCGCACTGTGTATTTTTGGACTTGCTTTCTAGCTAGCCAGGGACTCAGTGCTTTGCCATTGGGAAACAACTGTGTTTTCTTGGCTTCCCAGTATGGATGGCTGAGGGTGAGTGCAGGGTGCATGGCCAGGACACCAGTGCCACTAGGGTGGCTGGGGGCATCAACAGCTGGGAGGCTCAGCACCTGCTGCTTTGCATATGCTACCAATGCTATGAAGATGGTGGGCAAAGCAACCACCCTCACCAGAGCCACTTCTTCCAGGAATGCCTGGTGCAGACTGCAGAGATGCCAGGCCAACAGCAACCATGGCAGGAACACCAGCACTGCTTACTAAGCCCCTGCCCTACACCAGGCCCAATGCTAAGCACTGTTCATGTGTCTTCTCGTTTTTCTCTGGCACTTGCTCTATGCAGAAAATTTTACCAACCCATTTTATAGACGAAGAAACTGAGGCTTACAGAAGTTAAGTACTCTGTCCCAAGTTCACCAGCCTGTAAGCAGCCCAGCTGAAATTTCAGTTCAGGTCTGCTGACTCCAGAGCTCAAGGGCTTCCCCTGTGTGGCCGTGCTGCCTCCCATACTCCTGCAGAAACAGTGCAGAGTGAGGGTGGATCTTGCTGTAATCTTGGTTTAGGGTAGCCTGTGATTCTTAGCAATACTTCATACCATGAAATCACGTATTGCCAATTTTCCTCTGTGGGGTGGAATCTGATACAGACAATGTGAAAGATTTCTATAAATATTAATGCTGTTTGCTATAAATATTAATGCTGTTTAAGAATCTTTTTTTTAAAAAAAGAAGTTTCCAGTATTTTCAATGACTCACTGGCTTCTAGCACATACCTGGTGGCCTTTTCTCTCTTGACCAAGTCAGTAACTATAAAGCAAAATAAAGAAAAAAGGAAAAAAAAATCCCTAGCTCTGATTAGATGCTGAGTTTAACTGGCTCTGATGGATGCCCCAGGAAATATTCCCAAGGTGCCAAACCCCGGTCTTCTGGGTGGGAGGAAGCCAATTTAATACTTTTATCTCTGTAGCTCTTGCTGGTCAGTCCCCCCTCAAGTTTGCAAACTCTGTGTGCTGGTTTGTGCAAGAGGGACTATGACGCTGATTTTGACTTTGCAAACAGCACAGACCTCTGAGGGATAACTCGGCAATGTGCAGAGGGGTAGAAAAAAAGGAATGGGAAGTTCAAAGTGAGGAGAGAGAGCAAAACCACAGCTATGAATGGGTATGGAGGAAGGAGAAAAGTTGGGACCAGTGTCCACCACATGGCCAAGAAAGCGTAATCATGCAACAACTGCTTGGTCCCCACCTGGAGAGCCACTCACAGACACACAGTGTTCAGAGCCCATCAACTTAGAGCTGAGACTTAAGAATAACTAATCTGTGGAAATAGGAGTTCATAGCAATGGTCTCCTACCCCTGTTGAAAACTGCATCCTATGGAAGACAGCCAGTTCTCAGGGCCCTTCAAAAATGTCAGTGTCATGTGAGACAGAAAAGGCAGGGTAACTGTCTTCCATTAACGGAGATTAAGGAGATGGGACAACCAAAGCAAACAAATAAAATGATACAAGGCAAACACATAAAACAATAGCAACAACTAACCAAACTAACAAATCCATAAACGACACTGGGAATGTTAAGAAAACCTGAACAAGGTCAGTATATTCGATAATTTTATTATATTGATGTTAAATTTTCTGGATGGGATAACCATTATTGTAGTTATGTAGGAGAATGTTTTGTTTTTGTTTTTCTCAAAGTTATATAGGTTGCTCTACCTCAAGACTTCTCGAAAATGTTAACTGTAAGACAATGATCAAAACTGGGAAACCACATTGGCAAGACACTATGAACTAAACCACAGACCTTATTCAAGTCTCATCAATTCTCCCCTGACAGCCTTTTGCTATTTCAGGATCCAGTGTGGGATCCCATGTTGCATTTAGTTGTGATGTCTCCTTTGCCTCCTCTACTTTGCAATAATGTTTCAGTCTTTCCTTGTTTTTCATGACTTTGAAGAGTGCTGGCCAGTTATTTTGTAGAATGTCTCTCAAATTTGGGTTTCTCTGATATTTTCTCATGATTACATTGAGGTTATCCCTTTTTGGCAAGAATATCCAGAAGTGATATGTCCACATCAATCAGAGGGCACAGGAAAACTCAATGTGTCTTATTCCTGGTGATGCCAACCTTGATCACTTGCATAAAGTAGTTTGTGCTGGATTTCTCCACTATGAAGCCACCATTTCCCTTTTACAGTTAGTAAAAATTTGAAGGGAGATACCAATATGCCAATATCAGCCAGGCGCGGTGGCTTACGTCTGTAATCCTAACACTTTGAGAGACTGAGCAGGGCAGACTGCTTGAGCCCAGGAGTTAGAGACCCTCCTGGGCAACATAGGGAGACCCCCATCTCTACAAAACAAACTATATAGATGTATACACACACACGTATATATACATATACACGTATATATGTATATACACATATATGTATAGATGTATGTACACATATATATATGTATAGATGTATATACACATATATATACATATAGATGTATATACACATATATACGTATAGATGCATATACACATATATACGTATAGATGTATATACACATATATACGTATAGATGTATATACACACATATATGTATAGATGTATATACACACATATGTATAGATGTATATACACACATATATATATGAGTATATATATATAGTTTGTTTTGTAGAGATACGTATACACACACACACACACACACACACACACACATATATACACACACACATATATATATATGCCAGGCATGGTGGCACACATCTGTGGTCCCAGTTACTCATGAGGCAGAGACAGGATGATCACTTGAGCCTGGGAGGTCAGGGCTACAGTGAGTTGTGATTGTGCCACTGCACTCCAGCCTGGGCAGTGAAGCCAGACCCTGTCTCAAAAAAAAAGAGCAAATATCCTGTTTCTCCTTGAATTTTCTCACAGTAATCTTAGTTCTCATTGGTGGATCTTGCCTACAGCAATTATTACTGTGGTATTCTAGTGGGGGCTTTCCATTTCCCCCCTTCCTTCTACATTTATTAATTGAAATTTATCTATAAGCAAGACCTGTTTCATCTCTTCCATTTAAGAAAACTATTCAATTATTTATTTGTAGCAATATGACTGTACAGATACGTTATTCGATGGATCATAATCCACTACTATCATTATTAATTTTGTTGCTCCAATTGTTCCAGCTTTGGCCATTGGGAGCTCCTTCAGGATGGCTCCCTTGTTCTTTTGATAGGTGAAAAGATGTGTTTTGATATGTTCTTTTGACATGACCTTTTGGAAAGATGTACTTACCTTCTGGCATCCCAAGTATTCCTGGCTCATCTTGTATTTTCACTCCCTAGTCCTTGAATCAACTACTTCCCCAAGAGGTTCTGGTCCCTTTTGCCGAGGAATGGTGTTTAGGAACAAAGGTCCGGGCTCCAGAGGCGCTCATTGTTACTGGGGTATCACTGTTCCATGAAATATACGTACACATATTGTGACAGTTGCAGATACCAGGATGAAATCACCTTGTTTGTCAGACCCAAACAAACTGAAGCCAGGAAAGCACAAAAAGAGAGAGCTCCTGGATGTGTGTCTGAGATAAGGACTGTCTCAAGGGCTTTCTAAAATAACCCTACAAGAGATCCCCTCTTTAGGACTGCAGTAATTCAGATAAGATGCTCTCAAAAGAACAGTTGCCCAGTAACAGCATCTCCACCAATGAACAGACACAAACTCTGGCTTTGAGCTCCCAGAACCAATGAACTCTGTTTCCAAGTAGCTTATGTGAACTTCTCCTTTCTACCAATAAAAGCTTCCTCTTACCCTCTCCTCTGCAGGTGCATCTGTGGCTTGCCATAGCTGTGCATCCCAGATTATAATCTTTTTTGCTTATTCCCCAATAAATTCATTATATTATTAGGTTGACAATACTAAACCACACATACAAAAATAGCCATATTTAGGCTGGGTGTGGTGGCTCATGCCTGTAATCCCAGCACTTTGGGAGGCCAAGGCAGGTGGATCATCTGAGGTCAGGAGTTCGAGACCAGCCTGGCCAACACGGTGAAACCCAATCTCTACTAAAAATACAAAAATTAGCTGGGCATGGTGGTGGATGCCTGTAATCCCAGATACTCGGGAGGCTGAGGCAGGAGAATCGTTTGAACCCAGGAGGTGGCGGTTGCAGTGAGCAGAGACCATGCCACTGTACTCCAGCCTGGGCAGCAAGAGCAAAACTGTCTCAAAAAAAAAAAAAAAAAGCTATATTTGTTTCTATAGCTATTTACTTCATAAGTAAATCATAAGACAAATACTGAACAATATCACCTATATGCAGAATCTTAAAAAGCTGCATTAATAGAAACGGAGAGTGGAATGGTAGTTGCCAAAGGCTGGGAAGTGAGGGAAATGGGGAGGCATTGGTGAAAGCGTAAAATTATTCAGTAATAAGATGAATCAGCTCTGGGAATCTAATACATAGTATCGTGACTATAATAGACAATACTGTATTGTAAACCTGAAATCTGTTATGAGACTAGATCTTAAATGTTCTCGTCATACACATACACACACAAACACACACACACACAGATGATAACTATGTGAGTTGATGGATATTCTAACAAATTTGACTGTGGTAATCATTTCACTATAAATATGTATATAAACTCAAAACAAAACAAAATCATGTTTTCAGGCTAGGCGCGTGGCTCATGCCTATAATCTCAGCACTCTGGGAGGCTGAGGCGGGTGGATCACTTCAGGCCAGGAGCTCGAGACAAACTTGGCCAACATGGTGAAACCTTGACTCTACTAAAAATACAAAAATTAGCCAGGCTTGGTGGCGTGCACCTCTAGTCCCAGCTATTTGGGAGGTTGAGGCATGAAAGTAGCTTGAACCCAGGAGGTGGATGTTACAGTGAGCTGAGATCATGCCACTGCACTCCAGCCTGGGTGACAGAGCGAAATTCTGTCTCAAAAATAAAAACATAAAAAACAAAATCATGATTTCATGGATAACTCTGATTCTAGACCAGCACCACAAGATTCATCTTAACCTAAAACGTCAGTGAACTGTGGCCGTTGGGCCAAATATGGCCTACCTCCTGTTTGTTTTGTTTTGTTTTTGTCTGTTTTTTAATTTGTTTTTTGAGATAGGGTCTTGCTTTGTCACCCAGGCTGCCGTGCAATGACACAATCATGGCTCACTGCTGCCTCAAACTCCTGGGCTCCAGTGGTCTTCTTACTCAGCCTCCAGAGTAGCTGGGACCACTGGCATATGCCATCATGCTCAGCCAATTTTTTTTATTTTTTGGTAGAGACAAGGTCTTACTATGCCGCTCAGGCTGATCTCTATAAACTGAACTCTGGGGCTCAAATGATTCTCTCACCTCAGCCTCCCAAAGGGCTGGGATTACAGGTGTGAGCCACCACGCCTAGCCCTGCTTCAATAAAGTTTTATTTAACACAGTCATACCTATTTGTTTACATATTATCTGTGGTGGCTTTCGTTCAAAGGCACAGTTGAATAGTTGAGAAAAAGACTTTATGGCCTACAAAGCTGAAGATACCCAGCCCTTAAAAGAAACAGTTTATGGACCCCTGTTCTAGGATTCCTTCTTTCTTTCTTTCTTTTTTTTTTTTTTTTTTTTTTGTTGTTGTTTTTGAGACAGAGTCTTGTCTTACTCTGTCACCCAGGCTGGAGAGCAATGGCATGATCTCAGCTCACTGCAACCTCCGGCTCCTTGGTTCCAGCAATTCTGCCTGAGCCTCCTGAGTAGCTGGGATTAGAGGTGTGTGCCACCATGCCTGGCTAGTTTTTGTAATTTTAGTAGAGACGGGGTTTCACCATGTTGGCCAGGCTGGTCTCGAACTCCTGACCTCGTGATCCGCCCACCTCGGCCTCCCAAAGTGCTGGGATTACAGGTGTGAGACACCATGCCTGGGCTCTTTCTCTATTTGTATCTTCTCTTACCAACACTGAGGATCAGATTCTTGTATCTACAATATATCTTATTTATTTAATCATAGTTTGCACATCAGGTGGTAATAGAATTCCTGTGAGAAAAAGATTTACCATCCAGAGAACAATATTTGCATAGTTTTTTTTTTCTTTTTGCCTTTAGCCTTGTAGTATCTATTCAAAAGACTGTTTTCCAAAGAGATTGGTGTGGTTATGTAATTCATTTGTAATACAACTTAGTTTCATTTGTTACTGCTTGTATTCCATTTGGGCTCCCCCATATTTTGGTTTAATTATTTATTGACTTGGGGGAATACGAAACACTTCTGTAAGAAACAGTTGGAGTTATTCCAGAAGGGAAACTTGGCTGGGCACAGTGGCTCACACCTGTAATCCAGCACTTTGGGAGGCTGAGGTGGGCGGATCACTTGAGGTCAGGAAGGAGTTCAAGATGAGCTTGGCCAACATAGCAAAACACTGTCTCTACTAAAAATACAAAAATTAGCCAGGCGTGGTGGCATGAGCCTGTAATCCCAGCTACTTGGGAGGCTGAGGCAGGAGAATTGCTTGAACCTGGGAGGAGGAGGCTGCAGTGAGCCGAGATCGTGCCACTGCAATCCAGCCTGGGCAATGAAGCAAGACTCTGCCTTAAAAAAATAATAATAATAAAGGTAGACTTGTATAGACAAGTGTCACTTCCTCCTCACCCCTTGTTCCCCACCCCTACTCCCTCCTTCCCTCCCTTGCCACATACCCTCTCTAGGTGATCTGTCTTCTTTGGTCCTGTTTTATCCTTCCAAGTACCTTTTGCACAAGTAAGTGGATATATGTGTATTTTCTTATATCTCCTTCTTTTTTACATCAGTGACAGTATACTATAGATACTTATTTGTATTTTCCTTTTTTCATTTAATAGTATATCCTGAAAACCCCTCTAAATGAGTTCACAGAGATCTTCCCACTCTTTTTGATGGCTATATACTAACCCATGGTGTGGCTATACTATAGCTTACTCATCCACTCTCCCACATATGGGCATTTAGGTTGCCTCCAATATTTTGCAATTACAATGTTGTAATGGATAACCTTGTGTGTCTATGTAGTTTCATATTCTTGGAGGTGTATCTTTAGGGTAGATTCTTAGGAATGGGTTTCCTGGAAAAGGGAAATGCATATGTACTTTTATTAGATATTGCCAAATTTCTGTCCAGAAGGGTTGTACCAATTTGCATGCCCACCAGCAAGGTATCAGAGAACCATTTCTCCATATCCTCATCACAGAGTATATTGTCATAATTTTACATTTTCCCCACCGATAGGTCAGAAATGGTATCCCAGTGTTGTTTCAACTAGCATGTTTATAATGAGGAGGTGAGTTTCAGCGTTTTTCTCATCTGTTTGAGGACAATTTTTAAAACCTTTTTGGTGAATTGTCTGGTCACATCTTTCCCCCGATTTTTCTACCAAAATGTCCTTATTCTTAAAAGATGCAGCTGAAATACACATAGAAGAGAAGGATCCTGAAGTGTCAAATTGTTCATTGGAAAAAAAGTGTGTGTGCTTATGTGTGTGTGTGTATGTGTGAGACAGAGAGAGAGAGAGAGAGAAAGAGAGAGAGAGAGAAAGTTTATCCATCTATCTGAGAGAACAATTGCCCCGCCTGCTTCCATACACAAAAAGAGCTAGTTGTCAACGGGCTACTATGTTCCCTTCCATAGCGCTATAGTCTAATGTGTGTGTGCCCCCAAATTTCATATTGTGAAACCTAATCACGATTGTGATGGTATCAGGAGCTGGGGCCTTTGGGAGGTCACTAGGTCATGAGGGCTCCACCTTCATGGATGAGATCAGTGCCTGTATAAAAGAAACCCTAGTGAGCTAGCTAGTTCTTTCCACTATGTGAGGCTACACAGCAGGGAAACACCATCTATGAACCAGCAAGTGGGTCCTCACGGGCACTGAATCTGCTGGGACCTTGTTCTTGGACTTCCCAGTCTCCGGAACTGTCAGAAATAAATTTCTGTTGTGTGTAAGCTACACAGTTTACAGTATTTTGTTTTGGCAGTCCAAATGGACTAAGACATGTAGCAACAGTCAACATAATCTCCCAACCTCCCCTTCCTTTGCCTTCATGGCTTCCCTATGACAAGACACTCTTGGAAGACCTAAGCTGCCAACAGGCTGAGCACAGCCCTAGGAGTCCCAGCAAACTGGCTGAGAACTTGGGTCTCTAGTCATTGCTCTGTGAGTGCTGTCAGTGTGTGATGATGCCCAGTGCCAGATGTCCCAAATTTTGTGTGTGTGTGGGAGATGGCGTTTCACTCTTGTTGCCCAGGCTGGAGTGCAATGGTGCAATCTCGGCTCACTGCAAACTCCGCCTCCTGGGTTCAAGTGATTCTCCTGCGTCAGCCTCCTAGCTAGGATTACAAGCATGTGCCACTATGCCCGGTTAACTTTGTATTTTTAGTAGAGATGGGGTTTCACCATATTGGTCCGTCTGGTTTCAAACTCTTAAGCTCAGGTGATCCACCTGCCTTGGCCTCCCAAAGTTCTGGGATGACAGGCGTGAGCCACTGTGCCCGGCCCAGATATCCCAATTTACTTGAGGATCCTGCCCAGCCAAAGTCCTAAAGGTGGGTTACCAGCCCTTGTCACTCTCCTTCAACTCACAATGTTTCTCTCTCTCTCTCTCACACACACACACACACACACACACTCTTGCTGTATTAAAGCAACTCACTTTCTTTTTTTCAAATTTGTTTTTAAATAAAATGGTAATATTGCTATAAAGAAACACCTGCCTTATTTGCCTGAAACAGGAAATAATTATAAAAGTAAACATGTCGAAAGCAAAATAGAAATAGAGGGCTGGCATGGATGTGACGGAAACCTAGACACTGGGGGATGTCCAGGGAGGGACCCCAGCCCCTTGATACCTTCTAAAGTAAAAATCCCAGAAGGGTGCCTTCAATAGAAATCTTAGATAATTTTTTTGAAGGCAGATGGAGAGAGGGTGGTTCCAAGAGCAAATGGGATCTGTAACCTCGATGATCACATTTCAATATGGTACCTGGGAAGTAGATGAAATTAGCACATCAAAAGAGCTGGTACACACTAGATGCTCAATAAATGCTACTGCTAGGCTTCTTATCGTCATCACAATCAGCCGCAGCATGCAGAAAAGAGTAAACATAGCAGGCGTGAGACTGGTGTCCTTAGAAACGTCTGCTTGCAAAGTTGGCCCTTAGGCAGTGCCTGGGAACTTGAATGGTAAACAGTTCCCTACACAGATATAAAACATTCCCTAAATAAGAAGAGAGGCTCACTGTGCCTAAACAGTTTGTGCAACTAATATTGCTTATGCCAAATGCTCGCTTTACTTCTGGGAGTCTAGACTTTTGGTATATGTTAGGCAGAGGGTGCCTATGTGACCAGCACCCTCAATAAAATCTTGGGCACTGATTCTCAAATGAGCTTCTCTGGTCGACAGTACTGTGCGTGTGCCGTCTCACCTCACTGTTGGAGGAGTGAAGCCCATCCGGTGTAACTCCCCTGGAAGAAGATTCTTAGAAACTTGTGCTGGTGTCTTCTGGACTTTGCCCTGGGCACCTTTTTTCTTTGCTGCTTTTGCTTTGTAGCCTCTCACTGGAATAAATCTCAGCTGTGAGTATGATTATGTGCTGAGTCTTGTGAGTCCTCATAAAATCACCAAACCTGGGTGTCTTGGGTAGCCGCTGCACAAGCAGCAGCAGCAGTGGCTGAGGGTGGTGTCAGGTGGCTGGACCTAAGGGAAGCCTCTCACAGAACCCATCACATCCTAGCACTGTGGATGGAAGGCAGCCAGCATTCCTGATCCTAGTGGGGTGGGAGTTGTGGGACTAGGAGTTGGAAGAGGCTAAGTACATAAAATCCAGGGCCAAAGATGACAGTGGGAACACAGGGCAGCAACAGAGGGACACAGGAGGCCATGGTCAACACCAGCTGGGCCCTGCTACATCACAGCAGATGCTGCAAGGAGAAAGGACAGCATCTGGTTAGATGCCACTCCTTTTGGGTCAGGAGATGGGACATTCTGAGAACCCAGATCTCCTTTAGGAAAAAAGAGAAGAGGGTGAGTCTCAAATTGAATGCATCTGTAACCTGAACTGAGCAAATTTAAAGCCAGAAGTGACGCGGCCATCTTTAAACAGCATGTTTTTAACATCGGGGCAAATGAGGGTTTGTGAGTGAGGTTCACCAAGAGCAGTGGTTCTCAAACCCGAGTGTGCATCCGAATCAACTGAAAGGTTTGTTAAAGCACAGACCGCGGGCCCCTCCCCGGCAGGCATATCATCCAGGAACACTTGGGGTATTGGGAAGATGAAGCTAGAAAGACTCCCTCAATTTCAGAACAGTCTTTAGTCCTCCTCCCTAGAGAATTACTAGAACACAGCAGAGTAGAGGGCCGGGAATTGCAAGTCGAGGGCGGGATAAAGAAACTGTGGTACATTTACACAATGCGGGAGGGAGAGAAGGCTACCGATGGCCTTTCCCCTGATACTCAAGGTCATCTTGGAAACATCACCACCTACAAGCCCATCCAGTGCTCCCGTGTTCTCCTCTTAGTTTGAATACCAAGCTTAACCTGGCAGGAGCGCCCTTTCCCTTGAGGATGTCGGAAGACAGTCAAATGCATTCATCAACTAACATCCCACAAACAGAAGCAGAGGGTCCACGTTTCAATGGCATTTTTGGCATACAAAAAATTTATAACTTTTCTGAGCTCACAGCAAAGCTTCCCATAAAGGGCTGCCGTAAATGGCAGTTTGGATGCCCATTCCGCTCACAAAAGCCCATTTAACTCAAGCGTGCATAGTTTATAAGTATTTAAGTACCTTGTGGGTTACGTAAAGCTTGTGGGGGGAGTTCAGGAACTGAATCACCATTTACAATGTGTTTTTTTTTCCCCCACTGTGGGAAAATACCTTCCCTGTGAACATCAAGAAGGAGAGTACTAAAGAGATGTGTAGGAGATGGAAATGTGGAGGCTGGAGGGATGTTCCCCTTGCTTTGAAACTCCAAGAACATGGCCAGGCACGGTGGCTCACGCCTGTAATCCTAGCACTTTGGGAGGCCGAGGCGGGCAGATCACGAGGTCAGGAGTTTAAGACTAGCCCGGCCAACATGGTGAAACTCCGTCTCTACTAAAAATACAAAAATTAGCCCGGCGTGGTGGCGTGTGCCTGTAATCCCAGCTACTTGGGAGGCTGAGGCAGGAGAATTGCTTGAACCCAGGATGCAGAGGTTGTAGTGAGCCGAGATTGCACCACTGCACTCCAGCCTGGATGGAAAAAAAAAAAAAGAGAGAAACTCCAAGAGCATGCCTCATGCCCTTGGGGTAATGATCATGCAGCAGTTTAGGGATTCATCAATTCACAAATAATTTCTGAGCTCCTAATCTCTCAGAGATGACATCTAGGGTGCAACAAAGAATAGTGCTTGAGGCTGTTCACAAGAGCCAAGATAGGGAGTCAACCTGTGTCCATTAAGAGAAAAATGGATAAAGAAAATGTGGTACATTTATACAATGGAATACTATTCAGCCATAAAAAGAATGAGATCGTGTCATCTGCAGCAAAATGGATGGAACTGGAGGCCATTATGTTAAGTGAAACAGGCCAGGCACAGAAAGACAATGTTGGCACATTCTCACTCATAGGTGGGAGCTACGAAAGTTGATCTCATGCTGGTAGAGTAGAATGGTGGCTACCAGAGGCTGGGGAGGGCAGAGAGGAGGAGAGTGATCAAGAGATTGGTTAAGGGGTACAGTAAGAATACAGTAAGATGGAAGGATCACATTCTAGTATTTGACAGTATAGTAGGGAAATTATAGTTAACAGGAATTTATCGTATGCTTCAAAATAGGTCGAAGAAAAGAATTGTAATGTTCCCAATACAAAGAAAAGATAAATGTTTGCTGTGATGGGTATCTCAGGTATGCTAAAAATATAGACAACAATTACCTATCAATTAAAAATAAAAGAAAAGAATAGTGCTTCAATCCCTGTCCTCTGGTTGCTCAGAGTCTGAGATGTGCAGACACAGAGAAAGGCACCAACCCCCCACGGAAGCTGTTATGCAGGAGGAGGGCAGCAGCTATTGGAACTTGAGTAGAGACAGCCGCGCCCACCTCAGGCTTCTTCAAGGGCTCCTAGAGGAAGCTGGCCAGGTAAGGAGTTGAAGACCCACTGGAGGCAAAGGGGCCAATGTGTGTTAGAGACATGTTGCAGGAGGTATTGATCTTGACTGGGCTGGGGAGCAGGTGGAGGATGGCCTGGTGGGAGGTGGGCTTAGAGGACACATTAAGGATTTGTTAAAGAACTGTGGTAAAATTGGCCAGGCGCAGTGGCTCATGCCTGTAATCCCAGCACTTTGGGAGGCCGAGGTGGGCGGATCATGAGGCCAAGAGATCAAGACCATCCTGGCCAACATGGTGAAACCCTGTCTCTACCAAAAATACAAAAATTAGCTGGGCATGGTGGTGCACGCCTGTAGTCCTAGCTACTCAGGAAGCTGAGGCAGGAAAATCACTTGAACCTGGGAGGCAGAAGTTGCAGTGAGCCAAGATCGTGCTACTGCACTCTAGCCTGGGTGGCAGAGTGAGACTCCGTCTCAAAAAAAAAAAAAAAAAAATTGTGGTAAAATTAATATAACATAGGACTCAGCATTTTAACCATTTATGAGGTGTACATTTCAGTGGTGTTTAGTGTACATTCACAGTGTTGTGCAACCATCACCACAATCTAGTTCCAGAACATTTTTATCACCCAAAAGCAAATGCTATACCCATTAGTGGTCACTCCCCACCCCTACTGCCCTCAGCTCCTGGCAACCATGACTCTGCTTCTGTCTCTCTGGATCTGCCCACTCAGGACAGCACATGAATATCACATGGTTTGGCTGTGTCTCCACCCAAATCTCATCTTGAATTGTAGCTTCCATAATTCTCATATGTCATGGGAGGGACCTGGTGGGAAGTAATTGGATCATGGGGGTGGGTCTTTCCCATGCTGTTCTCATGATAGTGAATAAGTCTCATGAGATCTGATGGTTTTATAAAGGGCAGTTTCCCCACACACACTCCCTTGCTGCTGCCATGTAAGACGTGACTTTGCTCCTCATTCGCCTTCCGCTATGATTGTGAGGCCTCCCCAGCCATGTGAAACTGTGAGTCCATTAAACCTCTTTCCTCTATAAATGACCCAATGTCAGATATGTCTTTATTAGTAGTGTGAGGACAGACTAATACAATAAATAAAACCACACAGCATGTGGCCTTTTGTGTTGGCTTTTTCCACTTAGCAAAATGTTTCAAGGTTCATCCATATTGAATCATGCATTTGTATCAGTATGTCGTTCCTTTTACAGCTGAACAATATTCCATTGTATGGGTATATCTCATTTTGCTTATCCATTCATCCACTGATGGACATTTGGGTTGTTTCTACCTTCTGGCTACTGTAAATGCTGCTGCTGTGAACAGTGGTGTACATGTTTTTGGTTTCTTTTTGTTTGTTTTTTTTGAGACGGAGTCCCACTCTGTCGCCCAGGCTGGATTGCAGTAGCATGATCTTGGCTCATTGTAACCTTCGTCTCCCGGGTTCAAGTGATTTTCCTGCCTCAGC
The DNA here is from genome assembly GCF_028885655.2 of Pongo abelii. Lineage (NCBI taxonomy): Eukaryota > Metazoa > Chordata > Mammalia > Primates > Hominidae > Pongo > Pongo abelii. The sequence continues at coordinate 88,055,702 of NC_072004.2, forward strand.
CTCATGAGTAGCTGGGATTATAGGCACACAACACCATGCCCAGGTAATTTTTTGGGGTTTCACCATGTTGACCAGGCTGGTCTTGAACTCCTGACCTCAGGTGACCCGCCCACCTCAGCCTCCCAAAGTTCTGGGATTACAGGTGTGAGCCACAGCACCCGACCTACATGTTTTTGTTTGAATGCCTATTTTCAGTGATGTTGGGCCTACTCTGAGGAGTGGAATTGCTAAGTCACAGGCTAAGGATTCCATGCTTAGGAGCATCATAGGAGCAGCTAGAGCCCATGTAAGTGAGGAGCTGCATGATTAGAACTGCGTTTCTAAGCATTGGCTATAGCTGCTGTGGGTGGAAAGTTGGAGGCAGGCAGGAGTGGCCAGAGGTGACAATAGTCCAGGCAAGAGACCAGTGGAGGGCGGTGGCAGGGGGAAGGAGAGAAGTCACGAATTCCATTCTCCTCATCTCTTTTGCTCCTGCTCTTCTCCCTATCACAGCTGCAGACATCTAGCCACAAGTGAGAAATAACCATTTTCTCTGCAGACATTTTCACATTCTGAAACAACGACGGGTTGAGCAACAAACCCTTGAGCAACACGGGTTTGAACTGTGCAGGTTCACTTACATGTGGATTTTCTTCTGTCTCTGCCACCCTAGAGACAGCAAGACCAATACCTCCTTTTCCTCCTCCTCCACAGCGAACTCAGTGTGAAGATGATCCACTTCCACTTAATGAATAGTAAATATATTTTCTCTTCCTTCGGATTTTCTTAATAATATTTTCTTTTTCTCATTTACTTTATTGGAAGAATACAGTATATAACAGGGGTCCCCAGCCCCTCAGCCACAGACCTATCCTTGTCTGTGGTTTGTTAGGAACTGGGCCTGCACAGCAGGAGATGAGCGGCAGGCAAGCGAACGAAGCTTCATCTATATTGACAGCCGCTTCCCATCACTCACATTACCACCTGAGCTCCGCCTTCCATCAGATCAGCGGCAGCATTAGATTCTCAGAGGAGCACGAACCCTATCGTGAACCGCACATGCGAGGGATCTAGGTTGTATGCTCCTTATGAGACTCTAGTGCCTGACGATCTGTCACTGTCTCCCATCACCCCCAGATGGGACCGTCTAGTTGCAGGAAAACAAGCTCCTCTACATTATGGGGAATTGTATAATTATTTCATTACATATTACAATGTGATTGTAATAAAAATAAAGTGCACAATAAATGTCATGTGCTTGAATCATCCCGAAACCATCCCTCCCCCCACCCCAGTCCATGGAAAAATTGTCTTCCATGAAACCAGTCGGTCCCTGGTGCCAAAAAGGTTGGAGACCGCTGGTATATAATATGTGTACAAAATATGTGTTGATCGACTGTTTATGCTATTGGTAAGGCTTCTGGTCAACGGTAGGCTATCAGCAGTTAATTTTTCAGGGAGTCCAAAGTTATACGTGTAATTGACTAAATGGAACTGTGTAGGGAGGGGGCTGATGCCCCTAAGCCCCACATTATCCAAGGGTCAATGTAGTGAGTTGGTAAGCACAGCTGATTGTGGGCAAGACAGGTGGTTTTGAACTTCTTCTCAGCTGGACTATGAGAAACTCACTGACCCCCACAAAAAAAACTTTTCATGGTCTCTTTTAGCTCCAAGCCCCCATGATTTCTGTGGGAGGCTGTCCTGTAACCATCAGCTCTTCACCTCCAATCATGAAGTGGTTTCCACCCTAAAGGAAGCTGCTGATTCCCGTAGAGACTCCACTATCTTCTTATCAGTCCTTTTATTTATATAACTGTCTGACTTATGACTCAATCTCTAGGACAGGATAAAAGTTCACATCTTCTCCCATCTGAATAATCTAAGACCTAGAACATTATCTTGAGGCACCCATTTTGTCAACAAACAAACAAAAAACAAAAATGCCAGAAAACCAAAGAAAAATGGAAACTGTCCACCTGTACCTCTTTTAAGTCCTCCTGCAAACTGGCATCTACAAGAGGAACTGTCACTCACAGCACCTTTACTGTCATGTGGCAAGGTATCAGTGGCTTCTGAAGGTGCTGCTTCATGCAGAATGTTTTGGGTGCCCCCTACATTCTAATTTACTACAGGTAACTGTTGGTAAAAGCCCACTCAGACTTTCCCATGTAGCTGGTTCTCAGTAGATCCTCTATGGAAGGAAAGAAGGAAGGATGAACAGAAAAATGGATAAAGTATACACCCCCATGGAAGAAGGAAGAAATAGATCCAATGTCATGATTTGCATTGGTTTTGCTGCCCCATTTCCTTGAGACTAACTTTTTTTTTTCTTGGATACAGGGTCTCACCGTCTCCTATAGGCTAGAGTGCAGTGGCACAATCATGGCTCACTGCAGCCTTGACCTCTCGTGCTCAAGGGATCCTCCCACCTCAGCCCCTAGGGGCAGCTGGGACTACATGCACACACCACCACACCTGGCTAATTTTTAAATTTTTTGTAGAGCCAGGGGTCTCACTATGTTGCCCAGGCTGGTCTCAAACTCCTAGGCTCAAGTGATCCTCCCGCCTCTGCTTCCCAAAGTGCTGGTGTGAGCCACTGCGCCTGGCCTGAGGCTGATTCTGGCAGTAGTGAGGTCAACAGGGGATTAAACACTCAGTACTTGTGCCATAAAAGCTCCAACCAAGAGTCAAAGGGTTGATCTCGTAGAAAACTCTTTAGCTAAAGACAGAGCCAAAAAACCAAAGTGCAGCTCAAAGTCAGATGTGCTCTTAGACGACAGATCCCCCGAGAGAGCTGGGAATCCTGGGACTCCATCACTTAGATTTTCCTAGAGAAGTCTAAGCCCCTGGGTTCCTTTGGAAGTCTGGCAGCTTGGGGCTCTTCCCAGGCTGTTTTTGAAAGGGGGGAATCACGCTGCCTGACCCTTTTTCAACACCACCCATCTGACTACTGCTAGTAGAGGGGCTCTGTAAGTCCCAGGGGAAAGGCTATTCAAGTGCTTAGAAGATTTTGCAATCAAACTTTCAAGGGTAAATATTTGCAGTGACTCACCAGAGAGGTTTTTCTGCTCTCGTTCTGGCCCCTGGGGAGCCACAGGGCTCTTTCCCCAGGTCTGTTAACAGTTTACGATGATTATCCGTAGGCTCCCTGGACAGCTCATGAGTCAAGAGACTGGGTTCCCGTAACCCACTCCCTTGCCCGGAGGCACCTGGGCTCACCATACCAGAGGTCAGCAGTACATTTATAGCACCATAGCCTAGTAAAGTCAATGGTACAAGTGTCCAGCTTGTGGCCTGGAGGCTTTGCCCAGGCTCGTGGGACAGGCAGACAATTTACAAGGTACGTTAACACATCATAAAATTGAGCAGCAAACACTAATGAGCCTACAAGCCAGGACAGAGGACCTTTCTCTCCGACCAGGTAAGCTGACAGAGCCACTGTCCCAGGTTTGGGCAGGCGTGCCCTGCTAGCACCGACCACAATGACCAAGGATAACGCATCGTGCTTTCCTCTAGACCCCAAGAAGCAACTGTAAACCTTGTGAGGCTTTCAAGAGACTCCCCAGATCAAGGGACCCTAACACTGTCCCCAAACTCTATTTGGCAGCTGGTTTATCGTGGCCACCACTATCATCCACCCCCATGATGATGACTTTGGTGAGTCTCTCTTTGGCTTCAAATCACAGATGTGGTCCCTGACTGAGGCTCACTCTGTATGCAGAAGGGGACTATGGTGTCATCAGAGAGCTGGGGAGTGGAGGGGTGAGTTTCCTCAGAGTGCAGCTAGAAGAGAAAGCATTTTGCCTCTGCATTTGTTGGTGCTCTGTGCGGGTGCCCAATGGCTTGAAGTTGTCAGCATGTCTGGGCACACAAGTTTGTCTCAGGCCCCCTGGGGGTTCTGATGACACGTTAAACTCATGGGCCATGTGGCAATCATCCTGCAGAACTTTTGGTTCCCTCTGATCCCAGCTGAACCAATTCAGAATGGGCCAGACACAAGATACAAATGGTGCTGAGCAGGGAAATGATCATCGATTCAACTCCACTGAGTAGATTTCTGTCCATTTAGCATTCCTACATGCCAAGGCCCAAGTTGGGTGCTGGGGACACAGGGGTGAATGAGACAGGACCCAGGCTCTTACGAAGTTTGGGAGCAGACAGGTGGTATGCAAACAGATACCCCCATGCTGGACACTGTGCTCCGATGCTAGGAAGGAGGCCACGTTTGGGAGCTGATGGAGAATTTCAGGGGAGGACCTCGTTTAGGAATGTTTAGAGATGGACTCTTTGAAGAGGTGCAACTGCAACTGAAATTGAGATCTGAAGAATTAAAGGGGGAGGGGCGGTTGAGGGCAAAAGAACTTTCTGTGCAGAGGAAAGAACAAGAACGAGGCCCAGTGATGGGCAGGATCTTTGTGTGTTCAAGAAACTTGAAGTCCTGTGTGTCTGGAGTCCAGTAAGTGATGGGGAGAGTGAATTTGAACTTTACTTCAAACACAATAAGCCCCAAGAGAATTCATCTCAGGAACGTGGCAAAGGTCAGTTTTCATCTGACCTGGGTTTGTACCAGGTCCCCCTCATACTTTTTATTTGCCTTTCCACGCAACACACAGATGCAACATGGTCATCTAGGATTAGGGAATGATTTAGAAATACAGGGACATTTTCTGATTTCGAAACAGCCCAATTTCCAACCTCTGCATCAGATCTATCCACACGTGGGCTGTGCGTGGTGGTTCATGCCTATAATCCCAGCACTTTGGGAGGCCGAGGTGGGAGGATCACTTGAGGTCAGGAGTTCAAGATCAGCCTGGGCAACATGAAACCCTGTCTCTACCAAAAATACAAAAATTAGCCAGGCGTGGTGGTATACGCCTATAATCCCAGCTACTCAGGAGGCTGAGGCAGGAGAATTGCTTGAACCCAGGAGATGGAGATTGCAGTGAGCTGTGATCCCACCACTGCGCTCCAGCTTAGGTGACTAAGTGAGACTCTGTCTTAAAAAAAAAAAAATCTATTGACAGGTGGACCTCTTGACCCTTGACCTCCACCTGCAGGCTTGGTCTTGTCCCTAGGACCAATCTGGACTTATCACAAGGTACACTTAGGGGTTTTCCTCAACCCATAATGTGACACTCAACATCTGTTCTTTGTTGTTCTGCAAACAGTATCTCTGTCTGCCTTTTTCCTAGGCTTGGATGAGTCCCTGTTCCCCAGCTCTGTTGCTGGCATGCTTCCAGCCAGATGCTGCGCTTTCCTAGGATTGGAGCCTCATCCCCGCTTCTGAGCCATCATCCAGCGTCGGGAGTCTTGCTATGTGGCGACAGACCTTCCAGAAGCTGACTGGGGTCTTCCTGCACTTTCAAACAGTGCCTGATTCGGGATCCCGCTGCTGTCCTGCTCCACCTGTCTCCTTACCCAGCATGACTCTTGGCTAGTTCTTGATAGTAAAGACAGGCACACCACACCCTGCCTGGGCCCTTCCCTCCAGAGCCCCCTCTGCTTGGCAGGTGGAGCTCCCTCTCAACATCTAAAACCGTGTGCTTCTGTCCAGTGAGGGGGCTGAGTCTCAGGGCCAGGCCTCTGCCCGTCTCTTCCCCAGCCTGCTGCTGTGAATGCCCAGCTGTGGCCCAATGAGATGCTAGCCTCAGCGTGTGCTCCACAGGCAGGAATCAGGGCATATGTTCAAGTTTATAAGGGGCCTATGAAAAAAGACACTACCAGCAGATCCCCTATTAAAAGGGCTTCCCTTGCAGTAAAAGATTTAAATTAGAGCATCTTCTAAACAGGGGCGTAATGGGACCACCATAGGTCATTTAATCCATCCCTCTGACACTTGCCATTAAAGGAAGAGCATGCTTGTGTCACCTGCTAGTCATCACCTAGACATGCTAAAGAAATACATAGACTCCCAAGAGGCTTCTGAATAGCTATTTTCCGAATTAATCACGAGGTGAATTCTTTTCTTCAAACAAAGTCTTTTTTTTTTTTTTAAGTGTTTTAATTTTGTTGTTGTTGTTGAGACAGGGTCATGCTCTGTCACCCAGGCTGGAGTTTGGTGGCACAATCACAGCTACTATAACCTCAAACTCCTAGGCTCAAGCCATCTTCCCACTTCAGTCTCCCAAGTAGCTGGGACTACAGGCATATGCCACCATGCCTGATTAGTTTTTTAAAAAAATTTTTGTAGACACAGGGTCTCACTATGTTGCCCAGGCTAGCAAACTCTTGGGTAGGAGCATTTATTTTTTAGACAGTCTGTGTTGCCCAGGCTGGAGTGCGATGGTGCGATCTCGGCTCACTGCAACCTCCACCTTCCGGCTCCTGCCTCAGCCTCACGAGTAGCTGGGACTACAGGCGCGTGCCAATACGCCTGGCTAATTTTTTGTATTTTTAGTAGAGATGGGGTTTCACCATGTTAGCCAGGATGGTCTCGATCTCCTGACCTCGTGATCCACCCGCCTCGACCTCTCAAAGTGCTGGGATTACAGGCGTAAGCCACCGCGCCTGGCCAGGAGCATAATATTGAAAACAGATGAGAGCAAAACTTTGCTCCTCACACCCACCACAAAACTGTAGAACTCTGTGGGAGGCTGTTTGAAAACCATTGCTGAAAATACAGAGATCCTAAGCCGTGGGGCAAATAGACTCCTGTGAGGAGGAGGCATGGAGTGGGGAAGGTCCATCATGCTAATAGTGTTGAAGCTGACAAAATCCTGGCAGCGCCGCCTTTGACCAACAAGCATATGCCAAGACCCGGCTGAATGCTCTATAGGTTCTATTGTTGAACCTGCAAAATCTTTGCCAAGTAGGTGTAATTATGCCAATTTTTCACACGCAGAAACTGAGGCTCTGTGGTGCTCAGTGGCATCTCCAAGGCCACACACCTCCTGGAGAGCCATAATTTGAAACTCGGAGCGCCCCACTGACAGCCAACGACACCAGAGGGTCCCTTTGTATGTAAGGATTGCATGACTCCAGTTGAATGACCCAAGCCGGGGACAAACAGGGAAGAACCCAGCAGCTCTGGAGGCCACTTGAGCTGACTGTCAAATGCTCTGGGCTGATTAACTACTGTGAACTTCAGGGAAGACAAGTGCGCTTTGACGCCACAGAGCTATCCTGGGCCTGTTCAGGCCCGTTTCTGCTCTGAATGAGGAAGCTGTACTTTGCAGGCACCCGGCAGAACAAGAATAGGGCCTAAGATACCTGAATGAAGGGCACAGAGGAAGTACAAAATACAGTCATTGTTGGAGCTAGAAGCTGGTGCCAGGCTAGGAGGGGGCCCAGTGGCCAAGCATTATGGCAGGAGAGAGATGTGAATATTTTCCAGGCAAATAATGCAGCTTCTCTACCTGGAAACCCTGCAGCCGTGTCATGCTGGACAACCCCCTCAGTCCAGGTCAGGCCAATTGGTGGCTGCCAGGCCATAACATGTGTGCCCACAGCTACCCTCCACTGGGGACAAATGCCTCCTCTGAGAGATCCTCTTCAGGAAGTGGAGGATGCAGTGGCTGTGCCCCATGTGTCCCCCATGGCTCCCCAAGTTTAACAGGACTTCAGATGGCAATGGGAGATCCTTAGGGCATGAGCAGTTCACATATACTGTTCACAGTAGCTTCCCATAGTCAAATTACTTCACACAGGGTAAGGGATAGTTCCAGGCAAACTTAATGTAGCAGCAGGACCTCAGGGGAAAGGGTTCGCTTCAGTGGGCATCAAATGGTCTGTGCAAATCCCTGGAACCAAGTTGCTGTCTCTGATGTACAGGGGTCCAAGAAGAGGTGAGAAGCGTCGGGTTCTCCCTGGTGGGTAGACTCTGGGGACTCCAGAAATATGGCTGCAGCTACTCCATCTCTGACTTTGCTCAACAGGTGCAAATACCAAGGTGATTTGTGACATCTGTCTATTCACGCCCCGCAGGCTCTGGGTACCTCTACTCCCCAAGACAACTGGTGTTCTGTTTCCCGCCAGACTGCCCAGGGCCCCTCTTGGAGCAGGTACCTGAGGTGGCCAGCCAGTCATCCCTGTCCCATCTCCTGTGCCATGGACCCCTCCCGAGCCCCTTACCAATCAAAAATCCGGTACATATTTGGTGTCCTCTGCATAGTGACAGCCTTGTAGGTGGCTGGCCAGATACTCGACTATACTCAGTTTCATGCTAGAGCGTTAATAAGTGGTTCTAAATGCAGTTGAGAAAATAAAATCTCACCTCCTCTCACTCTCCCAAGATAGGGAGGAGGATTTGCCTTTTCTAAGAAATTAACCAGCCCCTTGAAAGTAATTGTTTGAAAGCTTTCAGCTGGGTCTGTGTGCCGCTATAGAGGTCACGGAAGGCCTGATGGGGCACAGTTTTGAAAAGTGGGGAGAAGAGACACAGAATTACCATAGAAGCCAGCAATTCCACTCCTGGGTATACACCCTACAGAACTGGAAACAGAGACTTAAATACACACTTGCACACACCTGTTCATGTCAGCATTATTCACAGTCGCCAAAAGGTAGAAACAACCCAATTGTCCATGAGCCTATGGAGGGTCCACACAACGTGGCGGGCATGTAGGGGAATATTATTCAGCCACGCAAGTGAATGGAGTGCTGATCTGTGCCACAATGCAGATGAACCTCAAAAACATCCATGCTAAGTGAAAGAAGCCAGACACGAACGGTCACATATTGTATGATTCCATTGACATGACATGCCCCAAATAGGCAAATCCATAGCAACGGTAGGTGGATTTGTGGTTGCCAAAGGCTGTGGGGGGAGGGAGAAAGCAGGGTGGCTGCTTATGGGTATGGACTTTCCTTCTGGGGTGATGAAAACGTTTTGGAAGATAGAGGTGGCAGTTGTACAACACTGACAGTACTAAATGCCAATAAATGGTTCACTTCCAAATGGCTAATTTTACTTATGAAAATTTCAAAAGTGGGGGATGTTCAAAGAAAGCCTCCTCTCCACCGAGCGCTGTGTGAGGGGATCATACACCCCACTGACAGGGGGCCTTGCTAGCTGCAGAGAAGCCAGGAAACACTCTCCTTCCTTCTTCTGGGGAGCGTGTGTGATCCAGGAGTGACGCGCTGGGGCAAGCGAGGCCCGTCTGTACCCAGGCTGGTGGCAGGGCTCAAGAGCCCAGGTGAGACTGTCCCATGGGATGGGGGTACCAAAGCTGCCACAGCAGGACTTCCTGAAACTTTGAAGGTATGTGCCTGTGTTGGTGTTGGGATCTGACAGCTGGGAAGAGGGGATGAAACCAAATCTCCTCCCAGGGGGAAGGCCTGGTGAGGTTTCCTAAAAACAAGTTGGGAGTCAGAGGATACACGTAGGAGAATTCCCCAAGGGGCTCCTGGCTCTCAGAAGGGAGAATATTGAAGTGCTGGGGGTACTCACATGGGGTTTGGAGGATTAGCTTCTCGGGTACTTTTCCCTTGGGATATGAAAAGGGAAACTGAAACAGATAAACACATACTTGTACACACATGTGCATGGCAGCATTATTCACATCACCAAAAGGTGGAAACCACCCAAATGTCCGTCAGCTTATGAATGGATCGACACAATGAGATGGACATGTAAGAGGGTATTTTGTGAACTGTTCTATAACCTCCTTCCTTCTTGTGTTATAATGCCCTTTTGGTTCCCCCAAATCCTTCAGTGACATCGGAGACACCAGAAGCACCCTGTGGTAGTGGGATGGAAGGAAAGAGAGGTGGTGGAGTCTCAGGGAAGGGAGGCCCACCCTATAGACTCCACTCCACCCTCTCTCATAAGACCATCAAGCACTTGTGAAGGTCACAGCAGGGCTCCTGGTGTGCCCAAGACCAACAAGACCAGGTCCAGTGCAGAGCTGGGAGGGGAGAGGAGAACACAGCTCCAAGGAGTGGCCATCACCTGGAAACCTCTAGAGCAGATAAACCAGACCAGATTTCCCAAATCTGTACAAGGGAGGAAGTGGCCACACTGGGGAGGAGAAAGTCTCAGAAGGGCCACACCATTTTATAGGAGGGCTCTGAAAGCCTTAGCTCAAAGGAACGATTCCATACATGGAGTCTGTACAGGTGAGGGCAGACTAGGGGTGGGGGACCTCCTGGGAGCTTTCTCCAAACACAGATGCTGACTCTGGAGGTGAGGCCTACTGAACAATCCCGAGGGTGATTCAGAAGTGCAATCTTCACAGATGACCATGTGCAGGGAGAAGGGACTTAGAGTAACCTTGAGCTCAATCCTGGCTCAGGCATTTCCTAGAGGTGACTTTGGGCAAGTTATTCTTTCCCCCAAATTCTCTGTACCTGTTTCTTTCCATGTCAAGTGTAGACCCAGCCTGACCCTTAGTCCAGCCCCTCTGAGATCTATTATATATTAAAAAATATGGTTAGCCAGTGTAATCACCTGATAACTAATGGTCCTTCCAGCAGACAGAGTCATCTATTCACTTGACAGTTACTTACTGAACACCTACTTTGTGCCAGAAATGTTAAGAGCTGAAGGTTTTGTCCTTATTCGCTGTTTCCACTAACAGTTCAGGGGCTGGATCAAAAGGTATTTTCAATGAAAAACAGTACATTAAATAATTTCAGCTGTTTGAGGTGAATTCCACTAACATGGAAATTGTGAACCTGTGCCATTTTGGAGAATTATTCATAAGTGGAAACTAAATAAAAATACAGCTTGTGCATGTTCTTGACTCACACTGGAGTCATTCCCATGCGTAGATGACTTTCATTTGGGAATGTTGTCTCTAAAACATTCACAGAACCTTGTATACATAAAGATTTCTGGACCAGATCTTTCTTTGCCAGCTACGACACTGTCCAAGTTTGGTCAACAGTGCCAAATAGGTTTAGCACTATATAGGATATGTGACCTCTGTCCTTGAGGAATCAGGAGACAAGAAACGGGACTCGCCTGCTGAACCTGGGAGCCTGTGCCTGAACAGGGGGATTATAATCCCTCCCCCACCTACCTCAAACTAGTGCATTTTTTTTTTTTTTTTGAGGCGGAGTCTCGCTCTGTCACCCAGGCTGGAGTGCAGTGGCACGATCTCAGCTCACTGCAAGCTCCGCCTCCTGGGTTCGTGCCATTCTTCTGCCTCAGCCTTCCTGAGTAGCTGGGACTACAGGTGCCTGCCACCACGCCCGGCTAATTTTTTGTATTTTTAGTAGAGACAGTATTTCACCACATTAGCCGGGATGGTCTCGATCTCCTGACCTCGCGATCCACCCACCTCGGCCTCCCAAAGTGCTCGGATTACAGGCGTGGGCTACCGCGCCCGACCAAAGTAGTGCTTTTTTATTAAACTGCTCAAATCCTAAAATGATGAGGTGATGCATTAGTCTGTTTTCACGCTGCTAATAAAGACATACCTGAGACTGGAAAGAAAAAGGGGTTTAATTGGACTTACAGTTCCACATGGCTGGGGAGGCCTCAGAATCATGGCGGAAGGCAAAAGGCACTTCTTACATGGCGGCCGCAAGAGAAAATGAGGAAGAGGCAAAAGTGGAAACCCCTGATAAACCCATCAGATCTCATGAGACTAATTCACTATCAGGAGAATAGCACAGGAAAGACCAGCTGCTATGATTCAATTACCTCCCCCTGGATCCCTCCCACAATTTGTGGGAATTCTGGGAGATACTATTCAGGCTGAGATTTGAATGGGGACACAGCCAAACCCTATCAGATGGGGTGGGGATGAGAATAGAGAGGTAAAGAAAGTTGTTCATGTGTTCACATCAATGTCCATGAGATACTTGAACACACAGGACAACTGGGGGCTGGGAAAAAGAAGGAGGGGCAGAGAGCATGGAGCTGAAACCTCATGGCTGGATCTCAGCAGCACCTCATCAAAGCACTCACTCTCATCTGGACGGGGCTCAGACCTAACCAGGGTCTGCTTTCTTAGACAAGACCTGTTTGCCAAGAAGTGCTATTATACACAATTTGGATACACCCAACACTAAAAGGATATTAAATACTGTCAGCATTCTAGGGGTTTTATCGCATGCCAAATATCTTCTTATAAACCAAACATCTGGATCAATTTGAAATTAGAGTCCCAAGACAAAAATAGAAGGCAAAAGGGAAAATAATGAATCTCAAATTCAAAGGCAGCCTCCAATCTAAGTCAAAAGGCCGAGGCCTCATGAAGACGTGCCCCACCCACCCTCCCACTGTCCTCTTGCCCCAGGAAGCTGTGTGAGAACATGCTCCTCAGGTGCCCCCACTTCTACAAAGCTGCAGGGAACACTGACCAGCCAGCAAGCTCATGGTCTGGGAAACTTCCTTCCCTCTCTCCTCCCCATCTTTAATCAAAACAGATGTTCAGACTGGCAGTGCTGCCCTCTCTTTAGAATGCTTTAAACAGGCAGCTGCCTTGATGCCAGGTAGGGCTGGGCCAGGAGAGCTCAAAAGCCTTTAAACATAATTAAAATATTTTACTTAAAAATTAGATCAATAAACTGTCCATTCCTTGGGTGGTCGCACAATAGTAAGCATCTTGCTTTCCAAGCGTGGCAGATCTCACGAAAGCCGCTGCACACTCAGCAGCACAGAATCCAACAGCACCTGAGACCCACAGCCAAGGAAACAGCAGCCCGCAGCTGCCACAATCAACTTCCTGGAGGACAAATGGCCATGCCACTCCTCAATCTGGAGTACAATGGCGCAATCTCGGCTCACTCCAACCTCTGCCTCCCAGATTCAAGCGATTCTCCTGCCTCAGCCTCCCAAGCAGCTGGGATTATAGGCACCTGCCACCACGCCTGGCTCATTTTTTGTCTTTTTAGTAGAGACGGGGTTTCGCTATGTTGGCCAGGCTGGTCTTGAATTTCTGACCTCGTGATCCGCCCGCCTCGGCCTCCCAAAGTGCTGGGATCACAGGGGTGAGCCACCGAGCCCAGCCCCCAGCTCTTTATAGAAAAAGCACCCACCTCCCTGCCCTGACTCTCCCGAGGGGACAGAGTCCTCTCCTTGCTCAGTCTGGGGCTGGACTGAGGGAGTCCCAGAGGAAGAAGACGAGGAAGATAGAGGAGGTTGTTCTGGGCTTCCCAGCTTGCAGCATGGCTGGCAGACACAGTCTTGGGGAAGTGGAGCCAGCGGGGCGTGAGGCAGGGTGGCCCGGGCCCTGTCTCATGCTGACTCTGCAGAGCATCGGGACTCCTGAGAAGGGGGTCTCACAAAATCCACTGTGAGGTTGCCACTGGGCTGTGGCACATGTAAATGAAAACCAAAGATGGTGCTTCATTCTGAACTCATGTGATTTTTCTTATTTATTAAACTTCAGGAAGGAAAGCTAGAATTGGCTCCTTAGGATACCTCCCTGAGCCCTGGTACCCATCATGGCTTCCTGCTCTGGCTCCTGTTTCAGAGACCTTGGAAGAACTGTCTCCTTGGTCTCAGACATCACGATACCCAGATCTCAGCTGCTCGCCACTGTGCGGCCGTCTGCAGGGTGGCTCTCTGGGGCTCCCCTCCATGGCCCTAACCACTGCGGGATTCTGTTTTTGTAGCAGGGCTGGTTTGGAAATTCCTTTTGGGTCACCTCCAGTGGTTCCACGACAGACTAAGGAATGGTGGCCGGAAGATGATGGACAAAACATGAATACGAAGGTGGAGGAACCTTCTGGGCAGGGTGGGGTTGTCCCCTCAGGGTCCATCTACCACAATCCAAAATAGCATTTTCCCTTTGACAAACCCTGGGCCACCTGAGAAAAGACCTGGGGCTGGGGTCTGCTGACTGTCATCCCAGGCTACTTTGTCTTGCAGATGCTCCTGTCCTGGCTCTGTGACCTGGAGATGCTGGTGGCCTCCATGGATATCCATTATGATATTTCCTCCCCGGGAGAGCCTCTGCCTCTCACTCCATCTTTCTGGACCGAGGCCAGGCAGGTGCTGTGGGCATGGCTGCCCTTAGTTGAGCGTAGACCTTCCCTTGACCCTTCTTTTGTGATCTCCTCCCTTTAAGAAGCAGCTGCCCCTTTCTTTCCGCTGGTATGCAGTTCCTTGGTTCTCTTTGGAAATCAAGGGAACGGGGTACACAGAGGTCAGAAATGCCAAGAAGGGTGGAAACGGGAAGTCCGCTTTGAGTTACTCTGACCTCATCTCCCAGAGGCCTCTGTCCCTCCCTTGATTGGGTCTCTGCCTCAGTGTCTCCTCCTCAAACAGAACCCTCTTCACCCCCACTCCTCCCTATCATGTTCTCAGGAGTTTTGAGCCATTCCTGGCTTGAGTTTTTCTTCCCGGCACGTACTATCCACAGCCTGACATGTCCACGTGCATCTGCTCATCCAGGGCATAAGCTCCATGAGGGGAGGAGCTGCCTGGGCTGCAGCCGGCTGGATTCTGTGCCTAAAACAGGGTGCTGCACCCCCTGGGTGCTTCCTGGCAAGCTGTTATTGCTGAATATTTCTCCCATCCAAGTACTAACTGGGCCTGACCCTGGCTGGCTTCTAAGACCAGATGGGATCAGGCCTGTTCAAGGTGATATGGCCATACACCAAAAACTTCTTTCTTCTGGGAGAAACCTCACACAGAAGAGGGTGCAGAGGGTTGCATGGTGGTCCCCAAAAGATAGCCATGTCCTAGAACCTAAGAATATGACCTTATTTACCAAAAAAAGGGTCTTTGTGGATGTAATTAAGTTCAGGAGGTAGAGATAAGATCATTCTAGATTATCTAGGTGGGCCCTGAATCCAATGACAAGTGTCCTTAGAAGAGACAACGAGAGGGGAGACCCACAGAGGAGAGGAGGAGGAAGGCTGCGTGAAGTGAAGGCAGAGACAGAGACCGGAATGATGCAGCCACCAGCCAAAGGATGCCTGCAGCCACCAGGAGCTGGAAAGCAGCAAGGAAGGGTCCTCCTTCCAGAGCCTGCAGAGAGCACAGCTATCTGCTGGCACCTTGATTTCCAACTTCTGTCCTTGGGAAGTGTGAGAGAATCAACTTCTGCTGTTCTAAGCCACCCAGTTTGTGGTAATTTGTTAGGCAGCCACAGGAGACTAATGCAGGGGCAGGAACCACCACACCTGGATGCTGGGCGTGGTGAAACAGACCCCGCTATGGGGCAAAGAGTCTGCAAGGAGAGACAGACAATAATTAAGCGAGGAAAAAAGTATATGTAATTACAGCTTGCTAAGATCTCGGAAGGAAACAGGTGGGATCGGGAGTCATGGGGCAGGGGGAGGGGAAGGTAGGAGTTGGCATTTCAGCTGCGGTCGAAGGTGGGGATTGGAAAGCGTGGCAAAGCCTGAGTCCGCACCTGGCTCCTTACCCCGACCTCCGAGTCTACTTGCTCCTTCCCCTGTCCTCCACCCCACAGGAGGGATGATCCTTCTAAGCACGAATAATAGCAGTCGCCAATTACAAGGTGCCTACCAGGACAGCTGCAAGAGGGGACGTGGCTAATACTAATCCCCATTCTAAGATCAAAGAAGTCAGGCTTAGGGAGGGTAAGTGACTCTTCCATGTTTAAACCGAGATCTGATCCCGGAGTCTGTTCCTGTTCCGATGGGCTTAATGGACTCTCCTCACCATTCCCATCTCGCTCAAAAGCACCCAGGTGTTGTCTGCTGTCTGACATATAAGACCCACGCTCCTTAGAGAAGCATTCAGGGCCCCCCATCTCTCTGATTTCCATATAAATGTTCTTCCAATCTACTGCCACACCCCACCAGGGAACTTCCAATGTATCCACACAGACCTACTCACCTCTTTTTAGCACCTTTATGAAGCTGCTTTTAATAATTATGTTATAAAGTGTATTATAAATCATATTATAAAAAATACGATTGTGATATTTTTACTGCCTACCATTTTTGAGCCCTGCTATGTGTCCTGCTCTGTGCTAAAGGCTTGGCCTGTATGATCAGCTTGTGGTTACAAGCGCCTCATGAGATATGCTTCAGCAGCTGTGTTTTATAGACAGAACTTAGGACCCTGGCCCGAGACTGCTGGTTATGTGTCTGGGCCCAATGTGTTCTACTACATTCTGCCCACAATGTTCTTGTTTCTTTCTGCTAATAGCCGTAACACCAGACGTTTCACTTTCATGGCTTTGCAAAATACTTTTACATATTTCTTATTCTTTTTCTTTTTTTGAGACAGGATCTCACTTGTCACCCAGGCTGGAGTGCAGTGGTCCGATCACAGCTCACTGCAACCTCCAAGTCGAGGGATCAGGTGATCCTCCCATGTCAGCCTCCTGAGTAGTTGGGACTACAAGTGCACGCCACCACTTCTGGCTAATTTTTGTATTTTTTGTAGAGATGGGGTTTCGCCATGTTGCCCAGGCTGGTCTCGAACTCCTGAACTCAAGTGATCTGCCCACCTTGGCCTCCCAAAGTGCTGGGATTACAGGTGTGAGCCACCAAGCCCCTGGCACATATTTCATTTTATTGCAAAAACTTTCCTGATTATCCCCAGATGAAGGTGTCTATCTTCAATTTGCTCCCAGTAAGATCAGGGACAGAGGGTGGAGGCTTTGGGGAGAGGCTCTGTCTCACCCAATCTCCCACAATCTCCATCAGTCCCCATCATCACCACACCATCTCAACAAAGCCCCAAATCCAAGTGTTCCAAACAATGAGCTCGCTATGCCACAGTGCAAATTCCTGGGTTGCTCTGAAAATCAGATCACCAGTGGCAGCTAAGTCCTCCCTCTGAGAAACGCTGAGTCATATCCCCTGGCAGGGACCATGACCTCTGCTCCTTTCTGTCCCCCTCAGAGCAGAACCGCCCCCCGCCCCCACCCTCAAGATCCTAGGGGCTCCATAAATGCTCCTATGTCTGATTGGACTGATACACTCGCCACGCGGATGGGCTCAGGAAGGATGAGATACCGCACAGTACTCCTGCCAAGGCCCCCTGGCTGTAACCCCAGGGCTGGGCAATTTATGAAGTAGACAGGAGCCACACAAGCTCCGTTATCACAGTAACAGCCTTGTCCAGGAACAATGTTGCCTTTCAAATTGTTTTCCGCCTTGGACAGTGGATTTATAAACTGAACTGGTGGCTAGGAACAGAAGCCCATCTGCAAAGACTAAACGCCTTGTTTTACGCGGGCCTGGTTTAGTATTATCCTGATAAGATAAACACAGATCATAGCTGGCTGGAGGTTGGGTACTTTTCTATATGTGTCTCCATGTCTACTTTTACTTATGCAGAGGCTGAAATTGGCGGGCTGCTTTGCAAGTTAAAAGGAGAAGAAAAAGCCATTTTCTGGATCTCTTTCCAGAAAGGAAGTTGAATGTAATTATAAGATGTTAGGTTTGTCTCTAAATAGCTCAGAACTAAACTGATGTGGTTACTCCCCAAAACCGTTTACTGCATTTTCAGTGTGGTAAAGTTGGTTTGCTATTGTTGATAATTGTTGAAGCTGGATAACACACATACAGGGTTTATTATGGTATTCTCCTATTTTTATGTATGTTTACAAGTCTCCATAATAAAAACCAAAAAAAAAAAAAAAAAAAGGCAGTTGGGGCTGAATAAATGCTGTAGCTGTGTCATGAGCATATGGGGTTTTATGATTGTAGTATTCTCCTTTTTGGGTGTTTGCTTAAAATGTTACATGGTTTAAAAAAGAAAAGTACTTTGGTTGAACAACAGTGACTTAAAGCCACTTTCCTTTTATTTATTCATTCAGCAAATATTTATTTGCGCCATATATTCTTCTAGCAACTGAGAAAACAGAAGTCCCTGCCCCGATGGAACTGGCATTATCCCCACGGTACAAACATTCCTCCAGTATGAATACCTGGAGGGGCTTTCTTTTTTTTTTTTTTTCTTTTATTATTATTATTATTATACTTTAGGTTTTATGGTACATGTGCGCAATGTGCAGGTAAGTTACATATGTATACATGTGCCATGCTGGTGCGCTGCACCCACCAACTCGTCATCTAGCATTAAGTATATCTCCCAATGCTATCCCTCCCCCCTCCCCCCACCCCACAACAGTCCCCAGAGTGTGACGTTCCCCTTCCTGTGTCCATGTGTTCTCATTGTTCAATTCCCACCTATGAGTGAGAATATGCGGTGTTTGGTTTTTTGTTCTTGTGATAGTTTACTGAGAATGATGATTTCCAATTTCATCCATGTCCCTACAAAGGACGTGAACTCATCATTTTTTATGGCTGCATAGTATTCCATGGTGTATATGTGCCACATTTTCTTAATCCAGTCTATCATTGTTGGACATTTGGGTTGGTTCCAAGTCTTTGCTATTGTGAATAATGCCGCAATAAACATGCGTGTGCATGTGTCTTTATAGCAGCATGATTTATAGTCCTTTGGGTATATACCCAGTAATGGGATGGCTGGGTCGAATGGAATTTCTAGTTCTAGATCCCTGAGGAATCGCCACACTGACTTCCACAAGGGTTGAACTAGTTTACAGTCCCACCAACAGTGTAAAAGTGTTCCTATTTCTCCACATCCTCTCCAGCACCTGTTGTTTCCTGACTTTTTAATGATTGCCATTCTAACTGGTGTGAGATGGTATCTCATTGTGGTTTTGATTTGCATTTGGAGGGGCTTTCACAGCAGTGAAAGGGTAGCTCTGAGGTGTGGAGGTTGGTTCTTTTTTTTTTTTTTTTTTTTGAGAGGGAGTCTCACTCTGTCGCCCAGGCTGGAGTGCAGTAGTGCGATCTCGGCTCACTGCAAGCTCCGTCTCCTGGGTTCACGCCATTCTCTTGCCTCAGCCTCCCAAGTAGCTGGGACTACAGGTGCCTGCCACCATGCCGGGCTAATTTTTGTATTCTTAGTAGAGACGGGGTTTCACCGTGTTAGCCAGGATGGTCTCGATCTCCTGACCTCGTGATCCACCTGCCTCAGCCTCCCAAAGTGCTGGGATTACAGGCGTGAGCCACCACGCCCGGCTGGAGGTTGGTTCTTTGGGAGGGGACCGAAATCACTCTAGACCATGGGTGTCCAATCTTTTGGCTTCCCTGGGCCACACTGGAAGAAAAAGAATTGTCTTGGGCCACACAAAAAATACACTAACACTAAGACAGCTGATGAGCTAAAATAATAAAAAAAAAATTTGCATAGAAATCTCATAATGTCTTAACAAAGTTTACGAATTTGTGTTAGGCTGCATTCAAAGCCATCCTGGGCTGCATGTGACCTGCAGGCCATGGGTTGGACAAGCTTGCTGCAGACTTTGCTGGGAGCTAGGGGCAAAGAGGAGCGGCACTGGCCTGGCCTGGCCTGAGAATCCATCCAGTCTGTTACTCTTAAGTACCCTAGAGCAGCTCAGATGGAGGGAGAGGAGCTTCAGGAAGCCCCTGCAATGTGTGCTGGTCTATCCATTCATTCATTAATAACTGCTGCCTCCTTGTCCCTCCTCTGAGGCTGAAACATATTTCTAGAAAGAGTCTAATCCACTCCTTGCCTTGGGGCCATGCTGTAAACACTCAGGATAGATGCCTGCCTATCCCATATTTAAAGATCTCTGGGGACAGAGCAACCCTGAGACAGAGCTGGCAAGGGCGGCCAGGGCTGTGGATGTTGTCAGCCAGGGACCAGGGGACAAAGCCTTCTGTGTTGCTCTGTGCTGTTAACTCCACCGCATGTGACTCATCTTACTTGGCAGGGGACGGGTAGCTGAAATCCTGAAATCACTAGCTTTCAGGTTTGCTACCTACATCCACTCCTCTGGAGGCCCTTTTCAGAATCTGGGGTTTGGTAGAGACCCACACCAAAAAAATCAGTCCACAAAAAACCTCAACACAGGAGCTGGCCTGCTCCAGAGTGGTACTTCTGATACCTGACTTATGGCAAGATAGATCAGGGGTTTCTGCAACAGAAGCTCTTGGGAGACGAAGGTTGAATGTGTAATCTTGGTTGCCAGTCAGCCTGCCATCATGCCCCTGGGGCGAAGGGACATGATGCTGCTGGCTTCTTTGGCGGGAGATGGGCAAAGTTTGGGTCAGCATCTTTGTTAAAGTACGTATTTCACATCCTGTGCTTGTTCTATTGCATTCTACCGGGACAAAGAACTTGACTGCAATTTTATTTTTTAATAGTTTTCCATTAACAGTTGGGGTGGAGCGGTCATTTTAAATCTCAGAATCATAAAGTCATTTCTATCTAATCTTTGGGCAGTAAGTACAGCTGCCTCTGAATCACATACAGTTTGAAGGAAACCTAAAATGCCAGGAGGACATTTAACTATTTTTATATACAGCAGCCAACATCTGGATGTATTCAGTGGTTTCTGAACATCTCCGAGATACACTGCCATGAAAGGCAGGGCTGGGGACTGCCAGGGAAGGGACACAGGAGTCAGAATGCACAGCCCTGCCCCCAGGGCCCCCAGGCCTTAATGGAGGAGACAGAACAAGCAATCCAAGGCAAGGGCAAGAAAGGGGCAAGACAGAGGTGGGGCTGTGTATTAGTCCATTTATACGCTGTTCATAAAGACATACCCAAGACTGGGCAATTTACGAAAGAAAGAGATTTAATGGACTCACAGTTCCACATGGATGGGGAGGCCTCACAATCATGGCAGAAGGTGAAAGGCACATCTCACATGGCGGCAGACAAGAGAAGCGTGACAGCCAAGCGAAATGGATTTCCCCTTATAAAACCATCAGATCTCCTGAGACTTATTCACCACCATGAGAACAGCATAGGGGAAACCACCCCCATGGTTCAATTATCTACCACTGGGCCCCTCCCACAACATGAGGGAATTAAGGGAGCTACAATTCAAGATGAGATTTGGGTGGGGACATAGCCAAGCCATATCAGGCTGACACACATGGTACACATGGGCCCTGCAGAACCTGCAGCCTGAAGCTCCACCAAGCTCAGATGGGATGACATGCCTGGGGGCCACATTCACCTTCCATCACATCCCATCCCAGTGGCAGAGTTGGAAAACTTTGGAAGAACTGGTCTCATTTTGCAGTTCTCACCCAGATGTTTCGCATGGTTTTGGCACTGCCAACAATGCCTTCCAGGAGGTTAAAGACTTGGAATTTCGCCTGAAGAGAGGGAGGTGTGGAGGAAGCTGGTCAAGCCTTGGAAGTGGGGACCTATGGGGGACAAAAACTAGCTGCTCTCTCCACTGAGGAGGGCACACAAGGCCACGGTGTTGAGGGACCATCTCCTTGTGTGGCGATGCTAAGCAGGAAGGCTGTGGGGCCAGAAAGAGCTCTTTCAAGAGATAGTGAGTGATGCAGTTTAAAGAACAGAGACCTGGCTAGGCATGGTAGCTCATGCCTGTAATCCCAGCACTTTGGGAGGCTGAAGTGGGCAGATACCTGAGGTCAGGGGTTCGAGACCAGCCTGGCCAACATGGTGAAACCCTGTCTCTACTAAAAATACAAAAATTAGCCAGGTGTGGTGGTGCATGCCTGTAGTCCCAGCTACTGGGGAGGCTGAAGCACAAGAATTGCTTGAACCCAGGAGGCGGAGGTTGCAGGGAACCAAGGTTGCACCACTGTACTCCAGCCTGGGAGACAGAGGGAGACTCTGTCTCAAAAAAAAAAGAAAAAGAAAAAGAGAAAGAAAAGGAAGGAAGGAAGGAAGGAAGGAAAAGAAAAAAGAAAAAACATAGACACGCAGAGTGTGGTGGCTCACGCCTGTAATCTCAGCATTCTGGGAAGCTGAGGTGGAAGTACTGTTTGAGCCCAGAAGTTTGAGACCAGCCTGGGTGACATAAAGAGACCCCATCTCTACAGAATATTTAAAAATTAGCCAGCTGTGGTGGTGCCTGCCTGTAGTCCCGGCTACTCAGGAGGCTGAGGTGGGAAGATCGCCTGAGCCTGGGAGATGGAGGCTGCAGTGAGCTGTGATCACACCACTGCACTCCAGCCTAGGTAATGGAGTGAGACTCTGTCTCCATAAAATAAAATAAAAAAGAATATAGACATTTCTCAGGGTGGACAGATCACTAACCTCGGATATACCAATCCATGTGCTCTCATAAATTCGCAAGCTAACTCTATCTCCTTGTGTTCTACTGAGTCCGAAGGTAGGAAGCTACTGTTTTTTTCTTTAGGCAGCACCTAGCACAGTGGCTGGCACATAGTAGGCCTTCAAGTGCTTGAAGCGTGTACTACCTAGGGTGTTCTCAACCAGGCCAATGTGGACCCCTAGGGAACATTGGGCAATGTCTGCAGACATTTTTGGTTGTCACAACTATGGGGAAGGCATCTAGTGGGAAAAGGCTAATGCACAGGGCACCCCCCGCCCACAACAAAGAATTATCCACCAGGTGATCAACAGTGCCAAGTTCTAGAGACCTACAGTCTTCCACTCTACCAAATGAGTTATCAAAGGACATGACAGTGCCAAGTTCTAGCAATCATTTTTGCACAAAAGCAGGAAGGGTCCATGGGATAGTACGGGAATTTTTCCAGGAAATTTTAAGAGTGGATTTTGGCTGGGCATGGTGGCTCACGAATGTAATCTCAACAGTTTGGGAGGCTGAGGTGGGTGGATAACTTGAGGTCAGGAGTTCAAGACCAGCCTGGCCAACATAGTGAAACTCCGTCTCTACAAAAAATACAAAAATTAGCCAGGTGTGCTCTGGCGCATGCCTGTAATTCCAGCTACTTGGGAGGCTGAGGCAGGAGAATCACTTGAGCCTGGGAGGCTAAGGTTGCAGTGAGCCGAGATCACGCCACTGCACTCCAGCCTGGGTGACAGAGTGAGACTCCATCTCACCAAAAAAAAAAAGAAGAAAGGAAAAAAAAAGAATGGATTCCCTCTGTCTTTGTGGGTTTGGGAGTCTGAAAGAAAGAAGACATAAATGGGCTGCCTGATCTCCTGAGCTCCCTTACCGCCCCATCACCAGACACCAGAGCTGTCGGAATGCGGGTCTTCATCTGTCTGCCTCTTCCTCCCACTTGGGTTTATTTCATAGGCTTTTCCTGAGATATTAGGGGGTTTCCATCAGGAGTGGATCCCTTCCAAACCACAAGGCAATGAAAAGTCCTGCATGTGGGACTGATGTGCTGGTGTGTATGTGCTTTAGGAGGGAGAAAGACAGCAACATAAACCCTGTGCATCAAAGCCAAATCCCTCTACACTCAAGTTCCAACTTGCAGAAACTTTTACAGCCAAGTAATGATATGCAAAGCTGATGGCCTTTTAATTATAGCAGTTCTGTATGGGGAGAAATAGGAGAACTATTATAATAAGGAGACATAGTAAGCAAAAGAACACCTTTGAATGGGCGTTTTCTTGCTGGGGTAAAGGTAACATGGGGGGTCAGGGGGGCGATACCCCACAGTGTTCCAAGGATGTCACCCACATTCTTTGTCTTGACAATATGCCTGTGAAACACACAGAGTAAGGTTTCCTGTCTCCACTTTTCTGATGATCTGTTTCTCCACGGCCAAACTGAAGTCCAGACAGATTCAGTCCTTAAATCCGTTTCAGAAAACTGTTAACATCCATGGCCAACCAAGATTAACTCAGAGTTTTCAGAAACCAAGAACCTGAATGAATATAGGAGAGGTTTAGCTATCTTCTATCTCGGTGTCTCTTTGGGAGAGGCTTAGAAATTAATTTCTCTATTTGATGATCCCTAAACAGAGGAACCCACCTCATAATAAGAAAAACTATTGGCTGGGCGCGGTGGCTCATGCCTGTAATCCCAGCACTTCAGGAGGCCGAGGCGGGTCAATCCTTTGAAGCCAGGAGTTCAAGACCAGCCTGGCCAACATGGTGAAACCCCATCTCTACTAAAAATACAAAAATTAGCCGGGCATGGTGGCATGCGCCTGTAGTCTCAGCTACTTGGGAGGCTGAAGGATGAGAACCACTTGAACCCGGGAGGCGGAGGTTGCAGTGAGCCGCGATCATGCCACTGTACTCTAGCCTGGATGACGGAGCAAGACTCTTTCCAAAACAACAACAACAACTATTATTTTTACCAGAGGGTACCTGCTATTTGCCCAAACACCGTACTGAGCATTTTAGACATATCAACTTGCTAATTCATTTAATCTTCTTATGGGAGATAAACTATTATCATCCCTCACTGATAGATGAGGAAACCAAGGTACAGAGATCTCTAGTCACTTGTTCAAGACTATGTAGCTAGTAAATCGCGGCACCTTGATTTGGACCTAGGAAGTCTGACTTCAGGGTCCTTGCTCTAACGTGGTGCTAGGCTCCCTTTCTGGAGAACAGCTCCCCAGTTTTCCCATCATTTAGATTAAAGAAGTCAAAGATGCAGCTAGATTCACTTGTCCTAAGGAATAACAGTAAAGATGAGGATGTATGTTGACAAATCCCTTTTCTTTGATACACTTTTCAGTGGGTCCTGCGAGGCCCTGAATTCTATGGTAGACTCTATGCATAAAGTGATGCTGTCCCTCAAAAAAGTCAAAGCGCCATCTGTGTGCATTTTATCCACAAACCAGTGGAATCAACCATGAAGGACCAGGGGTATGAAGTTCCCCTCTCATACCTTAGCATGACCTGGCAGTTCCCTGGGGGGTCCTTTTCCCCTCTCAGTCCATGTGGTTTAGCTGGGGCTCCAGTCCAAGCTCTAGGGACTAGACTGTGACCCTACCCTGAACAATGGGTGCAACTCCATCTCTCTAGCCACAGTGATTGGTCCAAGAGGGAGTAAGTGGCCCAAGTTGGTCTATTAGGATTCCAAGGGAGCTATTGAGAGGAGACGGTCTATTTTGTTTGGACTTGAACCTGGGAATATATAGGGCTGGAGTCATTAGCAGGAAGCCATCTTAACACCATTAGAAATGGGGAATAATGCCTATGCTGAAGAGAGCAGAGCTGAGAGAGAGAAAAAATAAGCAGAGACCTGATGATATAATTTGAGCCTCTGGACCAAACTGTGCCTGAAACCAGCATCCCAGACTCTTCAGGTCCATAAACCAGTAAATTCTCTTTTCAGTTTAGGACAATATGAATTGTGTTTCTGTGTCTTGCTAATGATATAAATGAAAACTAGAAACATGTCATTAAAGGAGATGCAAAAGTACACTATAATGATACTTTTATAGTGAAGACAGTGGGAAAAAGGCGGTTATCAAGGTCCTGCTCCCTCTCCCCCAACCTTTATCTTAAAGGAGAATGTAAACTTTTGCAGAACATGAGGAATGTGGTTGAATTTATATGTTTCATGTTAATAAGTACAGCTGATTGCAACTATTATCAGTAAATTCATAGAATTGGTTCCTGTGTAAGTTATTTACCCAACTGCATCAATCCTCTCATCCACAGCCACAATGTACCCTTGACATCAGCTGGCCACTTGTAACGATGGGATCTGGATGATAGGCTGGATCAAGGGTGAATGGGTTGGCCCATCTCTTCCGTCTGAAGGTCAACATCAAAGGTGTGGCACCCTAGCAGATAGAGGGCTACCTAACTCGACGGCAGAGGTTGGATTTTGGAATCAACCATGAAGGACCAAGAGTATGAAGGTCCTTGCTCTTACATTAATGTGACCCAGTGGTTCCCTGGGGGAACCCTCTTTACCTCTCAGTCCATGTGGTTCAGCTGGGGCTCCGTTCTGAGCTCCAGGGATCAGACTGTGAGCCTACTGTTGACAATGGGTACAATTCCATCTCAGCAAAAATCTTTTGCCTGGACCAGTTACTTAGTTTATTAATCCTGGATCCAGACAGTAAAGATCAAGGAAGCACATTTCTTCCTCCCAGTGATTCTATTCTCTGTACATTTTTTATTCCAAGGCCCCCAGAAAACTTTCAGCTATTTTCTGGTCCCCAGGACACATGGCTGCCAGCTCTCTGCCATCCTGGGAAGTTTAAGTGTGAGGGACCAACTGGCCAGATGGGGCCTCAGGTGTTTGTGAGCTGCTGGAACTGGCAAACAGCGGCCTGCCGACACCTTGGGTTTCAGATGTGGGGTGTCATCGTGTTTGTTTTCCTGCTGATTGAATTATTCATGTCTCATTTGTGCACTTCCCTGAAACAATCTCTTCTGGATGCATTTAGAAACTTGAGTCTCTGCGGTTTGTCTGGACTGGTTTCTATTTGAGAAGAAGGGGAGTTTGCTTGTCTAAAGCAAAGAAAAATGGGTCGTACACAAGTCACAGTATCCTTGATTTTCTGTCTCATATACTTCTTTAGTCCTCTCCAGGAATCAGGATTCCTGATGGAATGCCTTCATTCCCTTTGGAAACTCCCAGTGGAGCACAGGGGCATGTCTTGCCAACTCTGTAGTGTTCCTAAAGAATTCTCAATTCTCAAAGAACACTCTGGCAAAGAAAGAATGGGAAACACATTGCAAGCTTAAAGGGCAGTGGCAAAACAAATAATTACTGAGCCTGTTGGTAAACAGACCCAAGGAGACAAGTGAATTCAGCTTGTTCACTCTTGCCTGTCAGACAGAATTTAATACCATCCTGTTTTTGTTTTTCTTCCCCTCATGACCCAAGTTAGAGCTTGCTTAATTTCTGTTTACAATGTAAGTCTCATAGGGAAGAAGCGGGAGAGGTCTGGCCAGAGTGGGGAAAAGGATCTGCCTTCCCAGGGAGAGTTCTCTATGGAAGAGTGGTTCTCATCCTGTCTGCCCAACAGCTACCTGAAGAGCCTTGGGCCCCAGCCCAACCCAATTCAATCAGAATCACTGAGCGACAGGGCCCAGGCATCAGTATTTGAAAGCTCTCCACTTGATTCCAATGTGTAGTCAAGGTTTAGAACCACTGCTCTAGGGTCGGGCTGTATTCAATATGGTAGCCATGGGTTATGTGTGGCCGTTGAGCACCTGAAATATGGTGACTCCAAATTGAGATGTGCTGTAAATGTAAATTTACACTGGATTTATGAGACTTAGTATGAAAAAGAGAATGTAAACTATCTCATTAGCAATTTTGTTAGGCCAGGCATCATGGCTCATGTGTGTAATCCCAGCATTTTGGGAGGCTGAAGCAGGAGGACTGCTTGAGCCCTGGAGTTAGAGACCAGCCTGGGCAACATAAGAAGACCCCCATTGCTACAAAACATTTTTCTTTAAGTAGCTAGGTGTAGGGGCCCACACCTGTAATCCCAGCTACTTTGGAGGCTGAAGTGAGAGGATCATACGAGCCCAGGAGTTGGAGGTTGCAGTGAGCTATGATTGTGCCACTGTACTCTACCCTGGATGACAGAACAAGACAGAAAGAGACCCCTAATGACAGATGTCTCAAAAACAACAAAGAAAACAAGTTTTGCTATACTGATTACAACTGAAACAACGTGGACCTGTCCCAAGTGAGAATATGTATACGTGTACAGGCAGGGAGACACTGGTGGTACTGGAGGGCAGACAGGAAAGCAATAAAGATCACTTAAGGAGGAGAAAGATTGAAGAACTCCTGTGTCATCAAGCAACTATGAACACATCATCATCTCCACATTTATGGTTGCACAAAGTCCCGATTGTTCTTTTTGACACCCCCACATCCACACGGATACACATCCTTGTTCTGTTATATTAAGTCAGGGTTCATCTTGTTTCCACCAAAGAGAAAATGGTTAGGAAGGCAAAGGGTATGGCATGGAATAATAATTGCCAAGCAAAAGCCAAAGTTCAGCCTTGAAGCCTCTTTTTATCCATTCTTCTCAAGCATGGCAAAAATATCCTCAAAGGACAACCAGTTTAAATGATAAGGATTTTATCAGTAAGAGGCAAGTCAATAGAATTTAAAGATAAACACATAATCAATTCTAATTTCTGCAGAACAATAACTACACTATAATAATTTTGTACCAGACATGGTAGTCAATCTGCTTGCCAAGCCCAGTGTACGGAACCAGACTGCTCCACTCCAGTTCTGAAGTTCTCCTGGACTCTGGACATTGGCCACTTGCCCTGTAGCCCAGCAATTCTCATGTGTGATGGTTAATTTTATGTGTCAACTTGACTGGGCCAGGAGGTGCCCAGATATTTGGTCACACATTCTGGGTGTTTTTGTGAGGGCTTTTGGATGAGATAAGCATTTTAATTGGTACAGTAGGCCAGACTGCCCTCCTGAATCTAAGTGGGCCTCATCCAAGTAAGTTGAAGGCTTGAATAGAACAAAAATACTGATCCACCACCAAGTAGGAAAAGGAAAAATATTCTCCAGCAGACTGCCTTTGAACTAGAACCACACCACCAACTCTCCTGGGTCTCGAATCTGCCAGCCCACTGTGTGAATTTGGACTTGCTGGCTCCCATAATCACATGAGCAAATTCTTCATAACAAATCTCTTTCTATATATACACATCCTATTGGTTCTGTCTCTCCAGAGAACCTTGACTGGTATATCATGTCATTCTTGCCTACAGCCTGTTACCTCATCTCCTAACATCAGGGATGGTCTCAGGGACCCCCAAGCTCAGGAAGACCCATGGCCACAGCATTGCTTGTCCATTCTTCTACAATCTCTCTGCCCTTTCCAATGAGAGTTCACTCAGCAGTTCCATTGAGTCTCCTTGAAGATATTCTTCCCAACCCATGACTGAGCATCAAGATTGACTTGTTTTGAGAAGCTGTAGCTAGCTCAATGATAAGCCTTGGATTTGCTTTCTTGCCTTCCTGTGTTGTTCACTTCCTTTTCACTTTTGCTTCTGTGGCAGCACACCGCTCACAAATCATAATGCATGAACTTTGCCTTTGGCTCTGTTTTCTGAGAAACCTAGGCAAAGCCTTTTCTTTTTTTCTTTTTTGAGAAGGAGTCTCGCTCTGTCGCCCAGGCTGGAGTGCAGTGACGCCATCTCGGCTCACTACAAGCTCCACCTCCCAGGTTCATGCCATTCTCCTGCCTCAGCCCCCTGAGTAGTTGGGACTACAGGCGCCTGCCACCATGCCCAGCTAATTTTTGTTGTATTTTTTAGTAGAGACAGGGTTTCACCATCTTAGCCAGGATGGTCTCAATCTCCTGACCTTGTGATCCATCCACCTCGGCCTCCCAAAGTGCTGGGATTACAGGCGTGAGCCACCGCGCCCGGCCAAGCCTTTTTCTTTTTAAATTCACTTGTCCAGTGAGGAAATAGCTGAGCACCTTTTTATTGTGGAGACAGGGTCTCATTATGTTGCTCAGGCTCCAGTGATCCTCCCACCTCAGCCTCCCAAAGTGCTGGGAATACAAGTGCATGTCCCCATGCCTGGCTTGAGCTCTTTTGTGATAGGTGTGCTCACCAATTGGCCCAGGTGTGGACATCTGCCTCAAGAGATCTGATGTATAGGCTGCTCTTTTGCCTATTGCTTGAGGGTCTCTCCTTGAACAGAGATGAGCTGAGGCAAATTTCTTCCTTCTCACTTAATTAAAACTTGATAAAGAAAAAGGTATTCAATGGACAATGGCTGTTGGGCAAAGAAATGATGAAGGAAGTGTGTGTGTGTGTATATAAATGTATGAGAGAGACAGGGAGAGAAAGAACTTTCCAGGTTCAATTTCAGTTCATGAAGCTGAAGATTTTCTTGCCCCTATTTCCTGTATCCTTTCAATGAATGTCCCTTTTCACTTGAACTAATTGCTGATCAACCTGAACTTAACTCTTTTATAAGTAACCTGCTTTTCCTATCTGGATGGTTTTGTGGTATTTTATGTATCTGCAACTCAAAAGTTCTCCCAGGATATGTCACATTGCAATTTTCTTTTCATTAAATTCAACTAAAATGTGGTTGAGTTCTTTTGAGCTGCATCCTCAGATTATTTTCCCCTCAGGTTCCAGAGGTTTTATTTTCAATTATAACTTTGATTGTTGCTCCTGTTCAAATTGATCTGGTTGCTCTTTGAGGAACATGCAGAAATCTCTGGGTTATCTGTTCTGCCAACCACACCTATTGCTTCCCCTGTCTCTCTTAATTTCCCTCTTCGTCCTTTGCTTACAGGTAGAATATATCATTTTTCTTTCATGCAGCCAGCATGCTTTTCTACAATGCCAGTGCGGTTCTTATCTCCTGCCAGTGACTTTCTACTCTGGCACCATGATTTCAGTTCCCCTGTGGTTCTCATTTTTTTAATCCACCCACCTTTGTTTTCACCTTGATTTGTTTTCTTTGAATCATATCCTGTTATTCTTTCATCTCTGCTTTGGCTTGAATGTGTATGTCCCTCCAAAATTCATATGTTGAAACCAAAGACCCAGTGCAGTAGTATTAAGAGGTGGGGCCTTTAGGGAAGTGATTAAGTCATGAGGGCTCCACCCTCACCCATGGGATTAGTGCTCTTATAAAAGAGGTTGAAGGGAACACCCAAGTCTTTTTTGCCCTGGGGTCCCTCTTGCCATTTGAGGACACAACAAGGTGCCATTTGTAGAGCAGAGAGCAAGCCCTTCACCAGACACAGAATCTTCTGGTGCCTTGATCTTGGACTTTACAGCCTCTAGAACTGTGAGAAATAAATTTCAACTATTCATAAATTACCCTGTCTATTTTGTTGTAGCAGCATGAATGAACTAAGATAATCTCCACCTGATAAATCTCATAAATTGTTGATTTTATTTCCAAGAAACCACATAGTGTCTTCCTAGATTATTTTAGTTGAATGAGAATTTGATTTTTCTTCATCCAACTCCACTACTGGCTTTAAAATTAGGGGAAATTCTGCCCAGATGTTGCTGTCTTTATTTTTAGCATTGTTGAGCAAGTTTTCATCATTTTAATGTCTTCACACAGGGCTTCTGGCAAGATGCTATTTTAAATCAAATGGCCCTAAGTGATGCTCCTAGAATACAATTCCAATCACATCCTCCCTCCCCCTTTTAAAGCCCTTTAGTGTCTCTGCTTTGCTCTTGAGACAGAATTGCACAACCTTCACAAAGCATGCAAGGCCTCTGATGATGTGGGTCCTGCCTACCTTTGCAGCCTCACCCTTTCCTCCTTCCCCACCTGCCTGCCTAATTCTTATGCAATCCTCAGGACTCAGCGTGGTTGCCTAAGGCAGCCTCTGCTCATTATTCCCTTATCCATTCCTCAATAGGAAAAGAATCCCTGATCCTTGGCTGGTTGACACATGGTTGCATGGAATAAAGACAGCCTCCCTTGCAGCTAGGTGAGACCGTGTAACTAAGCTTCTGGCCAAAAAAATGTGGAGGGGAAAAGATGGGTGCAACTTCCAGACAGGTCCTTAAAGGGGGGAAGTGTATTTCTTCTTAACTCCCTCTGCCTCCATCCCACTATTTGGGATGTGGAAATGATGGCCGAGTACCACTGTGGACCAAGGGGCTAGAGATGGTAAAGTAGAAATCTAGACACAATCTAAGTCACAGATGACCATGGTGTCATGCTACTTAACTCTAGGTGAGAGAGAAATCAACTTCTTATTTATACCATTATAAATTTGGATTCTGTTACAAAGAGCAAACCCATATTCTAAATACTACAGAACTGGCACTGTAAGTGGAGTACTGCAACTAACAAGACCTAACCATGGGGCAACAGCTTCCTGGAAGCCCTTGAGTGCAGGTGGTGGGGACACAGGAACATTTAGGCTGCAAAGCTGGAGATTCCCATCAGGTTGAGCAACACTGTGAGTGACATCTCCCCTGGCTGCCCCTTGATGGTCATAGCTCTGCGGGGAAACGGTAGGAAAAATTCAGATGTGTGGCATGTGCTCACTTTTAGAAAATTCCAATGAAAGACATGAACAGCCAGAAACGGAAAGGAATAGACTTGTGCAAGAAAAGAACCTTTCTCTGTCTCCTGCTTTCTAAATTGATGGGAAGACCCTTAATTTGAGAAAACGCTTCTGTACCTTCAACAGAAGCAGTTAAAATGAAGGCTGCAAAGCACAGGGCTTAGTAAGGGATTAGACTGATGTCTTGTCCTACAAGATCTGCTGGCAGAGGTGGGAAAAAGAGTGTTGCCTCCCCATGCAAGCACATTTGTTTCAGAAGACTCAAAGTTGTCATTAAGCTGAGAGGGAGCAGATGGGCTGAGCCAGAGACCTATGGAGAAAGGACTGGGTCTTCCAGAAGGAAGACAGACAGGGGAAAGGCTCCAAAGACATGTGACATATGTGGACTTCTTCTCCCTGTTGTCATCTTCCTGTGGCAGGGGCTGCCTGCCTATTTGAGCTAGCCTGCCGGGGGATAACTCAGTCAACCTTGCTGGGCAGCGTAAGGTCTTTACCAAACGCTAGAGTCCAGTTCTCACTCCATCTTGAAAGACCAAAGAAAAATAACAACAAAGGTCAACCCTCCCTTCATTTTTTTTGAAAGCTTCTACTGAGTTTCAGTTAATGGAGCTTTTGTTTTTTAATAGAAGGTGATCTAAAAGGCAATATGGAGAGAACATTTGCAGGATGTCTTGGATCCAGCTAAAATTTTGGATGGCCTTACCAGAAAGCAGTGTTTGTGAGTTTTGATGTTTGAATTTTCAGTGTGCTTTGAAAAGTGTCCAGTGCTTTGCCAGGCGACATGAGGAACTTTCCACAAAGCTTGAAGGTAACCCTCCCCTAGAAAGCTGTAGTGCTTCCTTGTTTCTTCACCCACAAAGACCCTTAGTCAAAGGATACACATTCATGTATTTTACTAGACCACAGAGTAAAACATTTTTTAAAAAGTTTTTACCTTGAAAATCTATATTGTGGGTCAGAGTGGAGATATGATCAGCAGCAGGCCAAGGGACAGGCCAAGGAATCCCGGATCCACAATAGGGACAGATAAGACATGACACAAGGGCACGGGGAGAGGTGAAGTCAGTCGGTGTCAGGAAGGCAGGTAAGTCCAGGGCAGGAAACCAAGGTCAAGACCCTGGAGACGAGGGGGCAATGGAAAAGTCAGTGCCAACAAGGAAGGATGGATTAGCAGCTCAAGATTCAAGCAGACAAGGCAGTCCTAAGAGTCCAGGTACAGGGGAAGGTAAACAGGAAGAAGCAGGTTCAAGCAGGCAAGACATGGCATTGATGCCCAGGGTGATAAGACTTAGCCCGTGGAGTTCATGGTGGAGACTTCTGGATCCACAGACCAGGTTTGTAACAGGGTAAGAATCTAGGCTGAAAGATTAGGAGCCACAGTCCTAAAGCCTGGGTCAGAAACTGGGTAATGAGGTGGGAGTCAAGCACTGGTGAGCGGCAGCATCTCCCTGTTTCTCCATCCACAAAGGCCCTTGGTCACCTTGATAGTGGGCCCACATCTTACAAAGCAGGAGCTCCTCCTGCACTCCCAGCCAGGGCATAGACGGGAGAGTTTCCAGGGGGAGGCAGCAGCCCCACACCACTGTCCTAGACAAAGTGGGGGTCATGAACCACACTACCCTTAATACAGATTAGTGACTGCCAGGTCAACAGACTGAAACCCGAAGGGTTCTCATACATTGCCCTTAACTCAGTCATCAAACTCTTCTTCCTACTCCTCCTCTGGATCCCAATGTCTGTGAATGGTATTAATAGCCAACTAGCTGTACACATAAAAAAACTGGGAGGGGTTTCTGGCCATTCTCAACCCCTATATCTAATTGGACCACAAGTCCAGTTGATTTTATTATACTTACAAAATGGTAAAACCAAATCCTTCCCCTGCAATGTTCTTCCATCACCTCCCTGCCATCCATCATCTGAGGGTGGTAATAACAGCTATAACTTCTCTCATTCCAGGTCTGTGCTAGATGCTTTGCAAATGCCCTCTCGCTGAATCCCCCAACACTTTGACCCTGGAGCCATTCATAGGCCCAATATACAGATTTTAAAAAAGCAAACCGAGGCCCAGAGAAGTTAAATGACATTTCAAAGCTCACCTAGCTGGTAAATAATAATGTCAGGGACCTCAAATTTAGATCTACAGTCCACCACAAAGGCCGTGCATAGATACTAGGTTTGCCGCAAAATTGTGGGTTTTGGCCGGGCGCAGTGGCTCAGGCCGGGGGCGGTGGCTAAAGCCTGTAAGCCCAACACTTTGGGAGGCTGAGGCAGGTGGATGACCTGAAGTCAGGAGTTCGAGACCAGCCTGGCCAACATGGTGACACCCTGTCTCTACTAAAAATACAAAACTTAGCTGAGTGTAGTGGCACGCACCTGTACTCCCAGCTACTTGGGAGGCTGAGGCAGGAGGATCGCTTGACCTGGGAGATGGAGGTTGCAGTGAGCTGAGATCACACCACTGCACTCCAGCCTGGGTAACAGAGTAAGACTCTTTCTCTCTCTCTCAAAAAAATAAAATAAATAAAATAATAATAATAATAATTGCGGTTTTTGCCAATGAAATGGCAAAAACCACAATTACTTTTGCACCAGCCTAATACTGTTCAATAATGGGCCGCCAAAAAAAGGAAGGAAGCAGGTAAGAAGCGCAGCAGCCAAGTTCATAACCCTGCTGCTGACAGCGTCAACATCCACCTCCTGCTGAGTGCCTGCTATGCAACCAGCACCACCCAAGGGCTTTCCTTCCACTTTCATTTACCCCTTCAGGAAATCCCATTTACAGATGAGGAAACTGAGCCTTAACAAGGAGAAAGAGCTTGAGTTTGCACACCGTGTCTGTGTTGAGCCTCCTTGGTAAAGACCAGAGAACACCACCTTTTTGTGATTATGGGGCTGTCCCCAAACCTGTCAGGAAGGCAGATGACACGGTCTGCAGCTGTTCACCTCCTGCGGACTGCCCGGTTTCAGATCTGGGTTCATGGAGTGTTTCACCTGCCTGGCTGAAGAAGGAACGTGGCCGTACTTGTGAAGCTAATAGTGAGAGGTTCATTTGTTTAAACAGCAATTGATGGAAAAGCATGGAATCACGGATCTTTACATGTACATATTCAAAACCACTTCACCTCGCATCTTGCATCCACGTAGCCCTTTCATGCTCACAATGTTTCCTCTCGTGATTTCTACTCTCTCTCACTCAGGGCCAACTCCACGGGTGTGCGACCAGTGCAGCATCCCAGGGTCTGCACTCAGGAGGAGGTCAGGGTTGGCTGCATACAACTCACGCACCCAGCCACGAAAGGGGCCCTGGGAGCCCGCGAGAGGCTCGCTCCTCCAGGAAGTACCCCTTTGCCCAAGGGCACAGTGTTACATGGCACATAAGATGCACCATGACTAAGTTGTTCAAAAAATTAAAAATCAAATCCAGAATGATTTAACAATGCCTCTTCTGGCCATATACCCCAAAGAACTTCAAGTGGGGTCTTGAAGAGATATTCGTACATTCATGTTCACAAGCAGCACCATTCACAAGAGCTAAACGGTGAAACAGCCCAAGTGTTCACAGACAGATGAATGAACAAACAAAATGGTGCATCCGTGCAACAGAATATCGTTCAGCCTTCAAAGGAAGGAAATTATGACATGTTACAACATGATGACCCCTGAGGACATTATCTAAGTGAAATAGGCTGGACACAAAGGGACAAATACTGTGTGATGCCACTTCCATGAGGTCCCTAGAGGAGTCACATTCATAGAGACACAAAGAGAAGGGCGGTTGCCAGGGGCTGAGGGGAGATAGGGAATGAGGAGTTAGTGCTTAATGATTAATGTATACATAACATACAATGTACCATCTTTTTTTTGTTTGTTTTTGGCGGAGTCTCGCTCTGTCACCCAGGCTGGAGTACAGTGCTGTGATCTTGGCTCCCTGCAGCCTCCACCTCCCGGGTTCAAGCAATTCTCATGCCTCAGCCTCCTGAGTAGCTGGGATTACAGGCATGTGCCACCTGTAATTTTTGTATTTTTAGTAGAGACGTGGTTTCACCATGTTGGCCAGGCTGGACTTGAACTCTTGACTTCAAGTGATCCGCCCGCCTCAGCCTCCCAAAGTGTTGGGATTACAGACGTGAGCCACCGTGCCTGGCCAAAATGTACCATCTTGATCATTTTTTAAGTGCACAGGCAGGTCATAGTAAGTGTGAAAAAATACCTAACCCCCGCCCTCGTTCTCCTCGCACTCTCCCTGACCCACCCCAAAAAGGCCCAAGGGAGCCCCCCTGCATTCCCAATCTGCAGGCATGAGGTCATACAAGCGGGGTGTTGGGCGGAGGCCCCTGGCAGATGGCAGGGTAGGGCCCCCAGCACTCCATTCTGGACAGAATGAAAACCTGACGACCTATCTGATGGAATTACACGGAAGAAAGGAAATTCGTCTTTTAAGAACAAGCGGGAGGCGGATGACTGAAGTCCCAAAGAATGCTGTGGTTGAACCTTTTTTTCTGTTGTTGTTTGTTTTCTGGCACAATCTGTCTCTGTGACTGAGCTGAGTGCCGTGTTTCCCGTGACAAAGGCCTCTTTCTTACGACAGTTTAATAGCTCCAATACGGGTGACAGCCCTGACTCTCCCAAGGGCCAGCGTCAGAAGGTGGCCACAGAAAAAGGGAGGGAAAGCCGCCGCTCTTCTCCAAGTTGGTCCAGACTGAACTGAGAGAGGCTTAAGGAAAACAAAACAAAACAAAACAAAATCGGAAACTTTAACCCACTCCTGATATAAAAAATAGAAGTTACCAAAGGGACGGGGAACACATGCAGAGGCACAGAGAAGAATATGGATGAAAAAGTGGTCTCAGAGCCGGGTGTGGTGGCTCACGCCTGTAATCCCAGTACTTTGGGAAATCAAGGCGGGCGGATCACTTGAGGACAGGAGTTTGAGACCAGCCTGGCCAACATGGTAAAACCCCATCTCTACTAAAAATACAAAAATGAGCTGGGCGTGGTGGCGGGCACCTGTAATCCCAGCTACTCAGGAGTCTGAGGCAGGAGAATTGCTTGAACCCAGGGGGTGGAGGTCACAGTGAGCCGAGATGGTACCACTGCACTCCAGCCTGGGCAACAGAGAGAGACCCTGTCTCAAAAAAAAAAAAAAAAAATATATATATATATACACACACACACACACACATATATACATATATATACATATACATATAAAATATATATACACATATATACGTATATATACATATAAATATATATACATATATATGTATGTATATATACACATATATATGCGTATATACATTATAATATATATGTGTGTATATATGTGCATACACATATATGTGTGTATATATGTGCATACACATATATATGTGTGTATATATGTGCATACACATATATATGTGTGTATATATGTGCATACACATATATATGTGTGTATATATGTGCATACACATATATGTGTGTATATATGTGCATACACATATATATGTGTGTATATATGTGCATACACATATATGTGTGTATATATGTGCATACACATATATGTGTGTATATATGTATATACACACATGTGTATACACATATATGTGTATACATATATGTGTGTATACGTGTATACACACATATGTGTATACACATATATGTGTATATGTGTATACGTATATGTGTGTATATGTGTATACATATATGTGTGTATATGTGTGTATATATGTGTATATACATATGTGTGTATATATGTGTATATACATATATATAAAAAATGAAAATTTTTAAAAATTTAAAGAGGAAAAAAAAGTGGCCTCAGGGCTTTTTGTCCAACTGTGAGAGGAAGTGGAGAAAGCTAAGAGAGGACCTCAGGGACAGAGAAGATGCCGATGGAGGTAGGGAGACCCGATGCCCTGGTTTCTTAACAGCTGCCGTAATGAAGTACCACAGGGATTTATTCTCACAGCCCTGGAGGCCAGAAGTCCATAATCAAGCTGTCCACAGGGCTATGCTCCCCCTGAAGGCTCTAGGGGAGGATCCTCCCTCGGCTCTTCCAGCTTCTGGTGGCCCTGGCACTTGGTGGCATTCCCCAGCTTCTAGACACATGACTCTAGTCTCTGCCTCCACTGTCACAAGGCTGTCTTCCTTCCATGTGTCCCTGTGTGGCCACGGGGCACTGTCCTCTCTGCATGTGTCTTCCCTCCTTGTTTTATAAGGGTATCCAGCCATATTGGATTTAGGCCCACCCTAATCCAGTACGAGTTGATCTTAACTAATTACATCTGCAAAGATCCTACCGCCAAATAAGGTTACAGTCACAGGTCCTGGGGATTAGGACTTCCATACCTTTCTGGGGTGCATGACTTCAGCATTGCTCCTTATTCTGGAACTTACAGGACAGGTCACTCTTGCTCTGTAGCTCTCCCTTGGAGTGACCCTGCACATCGGCTGTCTAGGGGGTGAGGCTGGAGAAGGGAGTCATGACCGCAAGGCCACCAGATCACCTCAGTACCACCTGTCTGGAGTTTTCCCTTCTTTCCTTCTTCCTGCCCCCAGTATCTCACTGCTGGGCGGCACTGGCAAGGGTTATGGTTCTTACCAAAGTAACATTCATCTGGAGCAATGCTCAAAACCATCTTTAACAGAAATATTTGCTTCCAGTTAACATTGAATACAAAATCTCCGTCTGTCCCTCACTGTGGATTCTTTACCTAGGCTTGTATTTCCTAATGAGCCAAATGAGATGTGATTTTAAAGAAGCATCTGGGCTGCGGGCATCGGCTCACGCCTGTAATCTCAGCATTTGGGGAGGCTGAGGCGGACGGATCTTTTGAGGTCAGGAGTTTGAGACCTGGTGAAACCCCACCTCTACTAAAAATAGAAAAAAAAATTAACTGGGTGTAATGGCAGGAGCCTGTAATCCCAGCTACTCGTGAGGCTGAGGCAGGAGAATCGCTTGAACCTGGGAGGTGGAGGTTGCAGTGAGCTGATATCAGGCCACTGCACTCTAGCCTGGGCAACAGAGCAAGACTCCATCTCAGGGAAAAAAAAAAGTGTCTGACAAATTAGAATTACTATAGTCAATGTTCAAAGGATTTATAATGCGAGATTAGACATTTTTCACAACTGAGTTGACCCCATTTCCCACACGACTTTGGGGGAGAGTTTTGAAGCCCCTGGGGTCACAGCCAGGCACATCACTTAACAGCAGACTGATAATTAAGAGCACAGGCTCTGGAGCTGGGCACCTGGGTTCAAATCCTAGGAGTCAAATGCATAGGGACAGAAAGTAGAATGGCAGCTGCCCCTCACTTGCTGTGTGCTCTTGGACACAGCCTGCTTCTGTAAAATGGGGATGATAATTTCCAGCTTTCTTGATTGTTCCATGATTGCTAGAGGCTGCCAGAGGAAGTTTATTCACGGGCTTCTGAATCAGACGGAAGTAAGTCTTGAACTCCTGGCCTCAAGTGATCCTCCTGCCTCAGCCTCCCAAGTAGCTGAGATTACAGGCATGAGCCACCATGCCTGGCTAGACAGATGTAAGTCAAATCCTGAATCTGCCGGGTGCAGTGGCTCATGCCTGCAATCCTAGCACTTTGGGAGGCTGAGGCAGGCAGATCACCTGAGCTCAAGAGTTGAAGACTAGCCTTGGCAACATGGCAAAACCCCGAATCTACTAAAAATACAAAAAAAAAAAAAAATTAGCCGGGTGTGATGGCGCACGCCTGTAGTCCTAGCTATTTGGGAGGCCGAGGCATGAGAATCACTTGAACCCGGGAGGTGGAGGTTGCAGTGCAACTGCACTCCAGCCTGGACAACAGAGACTCTGTCTCAAAAAAAGCAATCCTGAATCTGCCTCTTACCAGAAGAATGACCTCTGAGCATTTCCCCTGCCTCCCGAGGCCCCATGGCCACATGTCCATACTGGGATGGCAGCGAGGACTGAGCAATGCATGTAAGCATCACCAAGTGCCACATGTCCCCACGAGTGCCACACAGGCACCAGTGCTCCTGAGCTGCCTTTCTTAGCGTACCAAGCAGAATGTTTTAAAATGAAGACCCTGCCCTCCAGAACTAAACCACACCCACAGCTCCCTCTGTAGTGGCCTGACCTTCCTCAGCGGGCTGCCCTGGAAGACAGAATTGCTTTCTTCCCCAAGTCGCTTGTAGCAAGCTGTCGGGGAGGATGGACAGGGCAGCGGTGGGAACGGAGAAGAGAAAAGAAGTGCGCGTCATCTCCATTGCCCGGGAAAGCCACAAGGAAACCACACTGCCATTTTCAGAGAGCTTGGTGGGGCCCTCCCTCCCCCAAGGCCTGCTCCAGGCTAACAGAGTGTATGTTGTGCAGAGATAGCTTCCTGTGCCAAGATGTCCAATCCCTGTCGCCAGGGACTTGGGTGGGGGTGGCTGGGGGCAGTGGTGGAGGAGGAAAGGGCCGCAGCATAAAAGCCCCTTGTGCTGCTCATGGAGGAGACACTGCTGCCCAGCGGATGGGGGAGGGGCAGCACTGTCATCTCTCTTTTTGCTCTGAGAAGGTGACTTGTGTAGTTAGATGGAAGGGGCCCCCAAATGAGTCCAGGAAACTGGGGAGCAAAAGGGAAGCAGCTCGTGTGCTTGTGTGGTCTGGAGGGGCCGACCCTTGCCATCGACACCCCTAGCGCAAAGCTGACCACGCATTGCCTGGTTCTGGGTCCCGTGCAGAGCATAAAAGAGGTGACCCAGGCTCTGCTCCCAGGGAGGACACAGGAGAGAGAAAAACACCACACAACGCAGGCTGAGGACAAGGGCTGGGCAGTACCAGGGCCAGGGCTCATGAGCATGCACAGTCCATGCTGTGATAAGATGACGAAGTCAGCCTGGGAGGGCCCCAGGGGAAAGAGGGCAAAGGATGTGAAGGCCCCTTATACAGCACAGAGCTCTAGCAACAGGAGTAGAAGCAGTGGCAGGGCAGAGCAGCCAGGCGCACTCGGAGACCCTGCTCCTGGACCTGGCCCCGAGGCTTGGATGTCGGTTCCCTGCAGACAGTGGAAGCTACTTCTGAGACAGTTCTTCTCCTGGGTGGGCAGGGGGTGGGGAGTGCTTGTCCTGGACCTGAGTGGAAACAGAAATGGGCTGGCCATCTAGCTGTAGGATGTGTCATGGGTGTGCCAGGAAGCAAGAGCAGTAGCTTCACCATAGACAGTGCTACTGTCCGCCAGGCTCCACTCGGGGAGCTTTTCCTAGAGAAACTCAGTTCATGGTTAGAACAATCCACTGAGGTAGATACTATTATTCTACTTTTGCAGATTAGGAAACAGAGGCACATAAGAAAAGCAATGCATTGAGGTCATAGACCCAGGTGATGAAAGAGCCAGGATTTGAACCCAGGGAGTCAAGCCCCAGAATCCATGGTCTTATATAGCATCAGTACTGCCAATTCATCCCCGGAACACATACAATCAGGTATTAGGGGGTCTGCAGTAAGTTAAACTCGATAGGAAACAAGACCCACCCACTCCCCCAGGCTCTCCCACTTAGCTTGTCCTCCTGCCTGGCCAGGTCGCCTCATAGCCTAGAACGCCCCAAAAGAGGTAGGTTCTGGGACCAGAGACTAGGCACAGACTTGACTGCTGTCCCTCGCCTTTTTTTTTTTTTTTTTTAATTTTTGAGACAAGGTCTTGCTCTGTTGCCCAGGCTGAAGCGCAGTGGCGCGATCTTGGCTCACTGCAACCTCTGCCTGCTGGGTTCAAGCGATTCTCCTGCCTCAGCCTCCTGAGTAGCTGGGATTACAGACGCATACCACCATGTCCGGCTAATTTTTGTATTTTTACTAGAGACGGGGTTTCACCATGTTGGCCAGGCTGGTCTTGAACTCCTGACCTCAGGTGATCTGCCCGCCTCACCCTCCCAAAGTGTTGGGATTACAGGCAAAAACCACCACGTCCAGTCTTGACTGCTGCCCTTACTAGCTACGGGGCTGTGGACAAGGTGCATCTCAGTGCCTCAATTTTCTGGGTCTGTAAAACGGGGCTCATCTTGGGTCCATGTGTGATGATTCAAGAGAATGAAGGTAAAAGACAGCACAGGACTGGGCACACAGCAAGCACTCAGCAGAGCTCCCCTACATAACACTCGTCATTACTGTGGTTCATGGACTAAGATGCAGGATGTGGCTCCTAGAAAGGCCCCTGTCATGATGATGCTTCTGTGTTTGAGAAACAGAACTTTAAAGGTTAAAATTGGCTGGGGGTGGTAGCTCATGCCTGTAATCGCAGCACTTTGGGAGGCCGAGGGGGACAGATCACTTGAGTTCAGGAGTTCGAGACCAGCCTGGCTAACATGGCAAAACCCCATCTCTACTAAAAATACAAAAATTAGCCGGACATGGTGGTATGCGTCTGTAATCCCAGCTACTCAGGAGGCTGAGGCAGGAGAATCTCTTGAACCTGGGAGGCAGAGGCTGCAGTAAGCAGAACCTGGGAGGCAGAGGCTGCAGTGAGCAGACATGGCGCCATTACACTCCAGCCTGGGCAACACAGCGAGCCTCCATTTCAAAAAAAAAAAAAAAGTATACCCTGTAACTCAGCTGTGCATTAAAAAATTATCTTTTTCCCTCAGATATTATTCTGTCCCAGGGCCCCCATTTCCATGAAGTAGCCAAAGAAAAAAAAATTGGTCAATCCAAAGGAATTCAGTATCTTCCAGTATCAATTTCTTTTCCATGCTAATGATTATCTTTTTGGATAATACTTAGGAATTCAAGATCAAGATCCCTCCTAGGGCTGTGATTTCCTTCTCTCAAAAAGACTCCCCTTCCCTCCCTGCCCTTCTCTCCTTGATGGCTTCTGCACACAGGGAAAGACAACAGGGAAGCAAAAGTCAAGGGAACACATTTTAAAAATACACCATCCAATTTCGAGAAACTAGATTTTCAACAAATGAAAACAGCAGCAGAATAAATTGCAGAGTCCAGATCATCTTGTTGCATTGCCCAAGGGAGTTCAAACGGATTAGCTTGTATCAAGAGCATAATTACAAACCAGGTATTATTATGCAAGGTTTTCATATTGTTTTACAGAATCTGAACTGGGGTGGGGTGGGGGAGGGAAAAAGTAAGGTCTTTGGAAGGTCTTTGGTCTCTCTGTTTGGAAGACAGAAAAGACTTTGTTTTATCCTGAGTTCCTGAGTTCATGAACTAATTTCTGGTGGTAAATAACACTTTTTTTTTCTTTTTTGAGACAGAGTCCCGCTCTGTTGCCCAGGCTGGAGTGCAATGGCACAATCTCAGCTCACTGCAACCTCCGCCTCCTGGGTTCAAGCGATTCTCCTGCCTCAGCCTCCCAAGTAGCTGGGATTACAGGTGCCTGCCACCACACCTGGCTAATTTTTGTATTTTTCAGTAGACACAGGGTTTTACCGTGTTTGCCAAGCCGGTCTCTATCTCCTGACCTCAAGTGATCCACCAGCCTCGACCTCCCAAAGTGCTGGGATTAGAGGCATGAGTCACTGCACCTGGTTGCACTTTCTAGAAGGGTGATCTCTCATAAAATAATTCACTGACCATGGCAGTCTACGATTGCATCTTTCCTTCAATGCCTTCACTTTGAAAAATATAAAAGGTGGCCGTCCTTCATCAGTCTTTATATATTTGGGGGATGTCTTCATTGTCCAACAAAGCCCAACAGTCTCATAGCCATGGATACAATCTGCGTCTCTCACATGATGCACATAGAAACTGAGGCACATACAGTAAGGACCGAGTGCGCTGTCAGGTTGTCAGGTGCTTGTCAGGTGAAGTCCTAGATGCTTCATAGAGAGATGTCACCAGGAGGACAGAGTGCTGAAATGAGCACGTGTCTTAATATCCCTGCCGGGATTTTCTTTGTCTTTGGAGGAGTGTAAGAGTGTGTGTGTGTGTGTTTGTGTGTTTGCAGCCTAGCTGTCAGGAGGTCTGGATTAGAGAATTTCTCCATCCTTCAAAGGAAAACCATCTTTCAGAGTAAGTAGTAGCAGGAAGAGATGGATGACAGTAACTGGATTTGTAATACCAGTGAGGCCAACCCCAAACACACACAACCATCACCCTACATGTGGATTGTCTGTGCTAGGAGAAGAAAGTACAGGTGTGAAGAGTGCTAACTTCAGAACACCCCAAAATCAACTAGATTTTTCTTTTTGCCATTTTTGAGGTGATACATTTACTTTTCGAATGACTTCCATTGAATAATGTTATTTGTTCCATCAGTCCTGGGGAGTGAAGAAAGTGGGTGGTAAAAGTCTGCCAGACACAGATGAAGCCAGACTAAGATGGAACCTTGTGGACAATCTCAGGTTAGCAGGTAATCAGATCATTCACCCATCTGTCCATCTGTTTATCCATTCAACCCGGAGATTCACAAGCACCAGGCTCCATGATGGCATATTTTGTAGGCAAATGGCTATTAAGTTCTTGATTCTCCTCCACATGTTCTGGAAAATCACCAGGTTTCCAGGTAATGATGGGATTGTATTTGTCAGCACAGAGCTGGGGATGTGGAGGACAAAGTCTCCAAGGAGTGGTTCTTCTTCCCTGGTAGGATTACTCAGTCAAAGAAAAATCTTAGATGTGCAACTATTGGTAGATCAGTGGTGCTAACACAGGAGCACACATCTTACTGGCAAAACACTGTCCCTTTTTTTTTTTTCTGTAAAACGTTGCTCTTATTGGGAGCTTGAAAAGCATTATCATAAAAAGCCATGGGAAGGGAGAAGGGGAGAGGAAAGAGAGGGACAGAGGGGGATAAGAATTGCCCAGGTTTGGACAAGGACTCTGGAGATGAGGCCCAAGACGATTCATTTCTCCCTGTTCGCTTCCCAGCCCTCAATCCCATCTGGCTCCTTTCATTTGAGTTTTCTATTGTAATACACAAAACAGATAATTTTCCAAAAGCTTGCTCAAAAGCTTCCAGGTGGTCCAAGAATGGGAGGGGCACTTCTTGAAGTTCAAATGGGACAAGAGAAAAAATATCAAGAAAGCGGTGCGGGGGAGTAAGCTTCAGAGGGGAAGCTGAGACAATGAGGAAAGCAGACCTTCTGAGACATCCTGGATGTTCCCTCCACCCTCTGAAATGGA
Organism: Pongo abelii; assembly: GCF_028885655.2. Classification (NCBI taxonomy): domain Eukaryota; kingdom Metazoa; phylum Chordata; class Mammalia; order Primates; family Hominidae; genus Pongo; species Pongo abelii. The sequence goes on from NC_072004.2 coordinate 88,100,316, forward strand.
AACATGACCAGCTACAGACAGATCAGCTCTTAGAGGGGAGGAAAGAGCCCCAGGGTTCAGGAACCAGGAGCTCTGACTTGAATCATCCCTGATGACTTCCTTTTCCACTCTGAGACTTCAGTTTCTCCACTTATAACATTAGAGACTTGGGCTAGATCAGGGGTTTTCTGCCAAGTGCAGAGGGGAACTTTCAGGGAAAGAGTGCTATCTATTCCATCCAGAGTGTGCGCTTAGGAACTTGTTCCAAAAGCTCAACTGCTAAAAAAAAAAAAATACTTAAGAGGCAAGACGATCTTTCAAAATCATGTCCAGCCCACCAGTCCTACAAATTCAAGCCTGTTTTCCCAGTTGCAATGGATGAAATAACTATCCTAAGTTCTCTCTCTCCAAAAATATGAATCCTGTGCTCAGTGAATCTCTGTGGATCGAAGGGATGGATGGATGGACAGACTGATAAATGACTTGATGGCAAACTACATAAGATGGTGAGAACCTGTTTGATCCTGGTCTGGCTTTGCCCATGCATCCGGTGGATTTCCTTGGCCTGGCTCACTTTCTTCACTTCCCAGAACGCATGGAATAAATAACATTATGTTTTTAAGTCACTAGAAAAGTAAATGTCACCCTCTCACCTCAAAATGGCAAAAAGAAAAACTGAACTGATTTTTGGGTGTCTGGAAGTGAGGACTTTTCGCACCTCTATGCTCCTCTGCGAGGGTAGACCTAGCAGACCATCAAAGACTTGGAGTAGCTTCTTACACTTTAACTGGCCCATTTCACATTTCTATCCCTCTACGTAGGGTCACATAAAAGCTACACTTTTATTCCCGACATGGGAAAATAAGACAATAATGAGCTTTATAAGTACTGAATTAAATGGGGGGGGTGAAAAATCAGGGTACAACAGCCAGAATATAAGGATGTTACTATTTTGACAAATGTCCAAAGCAAAGTTGGACATGTCCAAAGTTACATGGAACTTACATATATGGTCCTTAGCCTTTTGCAGATACACCTTCTGTACAAGCCGAAAATGGGTTGGGATAGCAACACACAGTCGCCTTTCCTGGTCAAACTTTTTCCTTCTGGTACTCTGTCTACCAACCTATGATGCCAAGCTACCGCGTGGTGGCGCCGTTTGTCCACCGCTGCCAGCTGGCACTTTCAAATTCCACTATGCAGTGTGGGAGGATGAGCCAGAAAAATTGAAGAGAAGGAGCTGCCAATAGATCACTCTAGAATTCCAGACAGGGTAGTGTGATAGGTTCAAGAGAAGAGCTTGCCTGCATAAAATAAAATTGAGAGCACAATGTGTGATTGCAGATAAAGAATAGAACAGGATTGTGCCGAAGTGACTGAAGGATGGGAGGGGCGTTTTTCTGCTGTGAAAGGGTGGGAACAGTGGCATCAAGGTGTCAAAGTATTTTCTCCCCAAGCACCTTAGTGTCCTCAGGCTGGGTCTCCAATTCTCAGGTTAAAGGCCACTCTCCAGGGAGACCAGGCTGGGAATGCTGAGACCCAAGTTGCTAGGCAGGGAGGAGGTCAAGATCAGCAACTTTGAGGAAGGAAGGGTCTCCCTAAGATGCTCCACGAGTCTGGGAGACTGAGTGTTGCCCGGGGCAGGTCTAGGCATTGCAAGAGCAGCTGCATGGAGGCTTGGAGGGAGCCAGTGAAGGCAGCTTATTTGTTCAAAGATGTTAGAGTGAACTATAATTAAAATGTTTCCATGTGAGTTCTCTGAGACTCCTCCCCGCCACAACAATGAAGTCTCCTTTGTAACTTCTCTACATGTAACCTGCAAGCACGCTTTCAATAATCTACAGGATGCACACCTGGAGTCCCAGCTACTTGGGAGGCCAAGGAGGGAGGATTATTTGAGCCCAGGAGGTCAAGGCTGCAGCAAGCTATGATTGTGCTACTGCACTGCAGCCTGAGCAACAGAGCAAGATCCTGTCTACACACACACACAAACACACACATACACACACAATCTACCAGAGCAAAAGTAGAGGGGCTGCTTGGACAGGTAGACACACATGTAATGTATCTTACACATACAGACCTGCTCATCTACTGGCTAATGTTGATGAATGACCAGGAAAATATGTCAATTGCCATTTTTCTTTCTAAATAAAGGGTTGCTTTGTTAATTAATGGCTGCTGTCTTAAATAATTGTTAATAAATCAACGTATATACGTATAAGCCAGGGGAAAGGATTTATCTGACTTACGATCTTTCCTCTTTGATCAGAGAGGCAAACATATATCTTAAAATTGGTTTTGATGCCTCCATGTGTAATTTAACCAGCTATACTACATCCAAATGTAGACTAATCAACCGTGCATCCTTTACCAAGTGTCTGGGTGTTGATTAGCATTAGCTGGTCCGGTCATATCTTGGGGGTGTGTTTTGTGGACTATCCATGGCACACTAAAGTTCGCAGCCAGCCTCCTCTGCTGTGCACAGCCTGCTCTGGGATGGCCGCTGCACCTGTAGGTCAAGGCGGGTCCACAGACTACAAATGTCTCTTGATTTGTCTCTTGATTTGTCTCTTAGTCAAAGCTTAAAACAGGAAGTGGTATGTGAAGCCGAGTGTTTAAGCATAAACAGTCTTACTCTCCCTGCTGGTTTGAATGATGCCTGTCACTGAGTTAAGTGGGAGCTGAGGGCATGTCTCCTCTCCAGAGAACATGTTCTTTGAAGTGACGATACAGCAGAAAGGAAAACCGCTTAAGTATGCAATTCCCCAAGCACATATGGTCTGAAGAATTCCTCTGTGGTTGAAACATAAAGAAACTGCTATGGGACCAGAACAGAAAGAAGAGGCTGGGGCTGGGCACAGTGGCTCACTCCTGTAATCCCAGCACTTTGGGAGGCCGAGGCGGGTGGATCACGAGGTCAGGAGATTGAGACCATCCTGGCTAACACGGTGAAACCCCGTCTCTACTAAAAACACAAAAAAATTAGCCAGGCATGATGGCAGGCGCCTGCACTCACAGCTACTCGGGAGGCAGAGGCAGGAGAATGGTGTGAACCCGGGAGGTGGAGCTTGCAGTGAGCTAAGATCGTGCCACTGTACTCCAGCCTGGGTGACTCTGTCTCAAAAAAAAAAAAAAAGAAAGAAAAGAAGCAAGCTGTGTTTCCCTTGAACTACAGGCCTCCCTCTGCTGGCTGAGAGTCTTCCTAATTCAGGAGACAATGACCTCTGAATGAACACCTTGGTGCAAGCTGACCTGGCCAGGTAGGGAGGTGGACAGAGGTGAAGGAGCTGGGGAGGGCTCAGGGAAGGTGAGGAAGTAACGGCGTCTGTACACCAGATGGCAGCAGCCACACACACGATAGGCGAGGTGCCTGCCTGTCTTCTTCCTAGGTCAGAAACCCCTTAAGTGGGAACTGAAGACAGTGCCTTTTTGGAATAGTTCCTTTTCTTGTGGGTGGCTATAATGACACAGGCAATGTTTACATGAAGCCTCTTGCTTCAATGAACAGGGCACAAGCAAGAGGTCATAAAAAAGACAGTTGGCCTCAGAGTATTTAATGATGAATCTGGGCTACAAACAGGGATTGTGTCCACTAAATTAGGGGTCTACAACGATTTCTGAAAAGGGTCAGACAGCGAGGTGTGGTGGCTCACGCCTGTAATCCCAGCACTTTGGGAGGCTGAGACAGGCAGATCACTTGAGCTTAGGAGTTCGAGGCCAGCCTGGGCAAACTCAATCTCTACAAAAAATACAAAAATTAGCCGGGTGTGGTGGCATGTGCCTGTAGCCCCAGCTGCTTGGGAGGGAGGCTGAGGTGGGAGAATCGCTTGAGCCCAGGGTGTCGAGGGTGCAGTGAGCCATGATTGCACCACTGCACTACAGCCTGAGTGACAGAGTGAGACCCTGTCAAAAAGAAAGGGAAAGGGAAGGAAAAAAGGAACGGGGAGGTCAGATAGCAAATATTTTCAGCTTTGCAGACTAAATATTTCCAGCTTTTCAGCCTTAAGATTTCTCTGGCCATTATGCAGATCAGCCACTGTAGCACATATGGAGCCACAGACAATATGTAAACAAATGGGTATGCCTGTGCTCCAATAAAGCCTCATTTCCAGAAACAGGTGTTGGGCCAAATTTGGCCCACAGACCATAGTTTGCCAACCCCTCCACTAAAGGAGTCATAAACTATCTGGCTCAGTTAGCTTGGTGCACATGTACCCTGGGCCTGTACTGGGTAACGCTTTCCCCAATCTGTGTAAATGGAGTCCTTCTCCCCTCTCAGTCCACTCCACAGCACAAGATTAACCTACGTCTCCTCGTCACTTGGACTCAAATTCTCCCTTCTCCCTTCCACGCAACAACAAAATCAGCTGGTAAACGCTGTCTGTGGGTTCTGTGCGCAACAGCTCTTCCTGGGATCAGTCCTTATTCTCACGGTCACCACAACACCCAGTATCTTCTTCATTGCTGCTAAAACACACAGCAGTGGGGTGGTCTGTAAATATTCTGTTTCGATTGCTGCATTCTTCACACTGGTCTGTCTCCCCCACCTGCTCTCCCAGATTATTTCATCTTAGCCAGATGCATGTTTGAGTTACCTCTTGGGTGATGTCTCTTGCTTGCATCAGAACCCACCATAGTTGCCAACTTTTTGATGAGTAATGCACCTGTTTCTTTCCTGCCTCAATCCAATCCTTTATTTATTTGTTTTTATTTTTTTGAGGCACAGTCTCTCTGTGCCCAGGCTGGAGTGCAGTGGCACGATCATGGCTTACTGCACCCTCAACCTCCCTAGGCTCAGGTGGTCCTCCCACCTCAGGATCCAGAGTACCTGGGACTACAGGTGCATGCCACCCCACCTGGCTATTTTATATATATATATTTTTTGTAAAGACAGGGTTTCATCACATTGCCCAGGCTGGGCTTAAACTCCTGGGCTCAAGCAACCTGCCTATCTCAGCCTCCCAACATGCTGGGATTACAGGCATGAGCCACTGCAACCAGCCAATCCAATCCTTTAGACATACCTTCTCTAAAGCACCAGAAAATTCTATCTCAGTCATATCGGTTTTTCCACCAGCCCTGAAAGAACCTTGGCACCTACCTTGGCATTTGCTCAGAGCACTACCTGCCCTTATCATCCCCTTAGCCAAGCAGACCACCCCTATGCTCCTGATGAAATGTAGCCCATTCTATGAAGAGCCCCTGAGAGGAGCAAAAAGCTTGCCCGTCTTCTACTGGTTTCTTGGTCTGGCTTGGATCAAGCCCTTTGGAGCTTGGACTGTGTTAATCTTACACTGCCTATGGGCTTAGCCGCCCATTAATAAATTACTATGGGTATCTTTTCTGCTATTGACTTTCAATTATATCACATCGGCGATGTGGTCTGAATGGCATTGATCTTGGGGTATGTATTCTGACTCTCTCTGTGGCAGAGCACTCTAATCCATTTTAGGAACCCTCACATGGCTTGAAATGAATGTAAGCTTTCTAATGACTGGGCTAGAGTTTATATATGTCCACTGCATGCATTCTGTTAACTTAATATCTGCGTCATCTACAAGTATCAGACAGGGACATTAAACTCCCCCACCATGATTGTGTTTCTCCTTGCAATTCTGATGATTTTTCCTTTAAACAGTTTGAGGCTTATGTTGCTAGGCGCCTACAAACGCAGCATCATGATGTCATCCTGGTGCATTATTTCCCCTTTCCTTAAGTACTGACCTTTATCCCTTATCTGGCTTTCTGCCTTCAAGTCTGGTTTGTCCGAGACAAAAATATAATACCTGCTTTCTTTTGATCAGCGTTTGCCTTGTATCTTTCTTCCTTTCTTTTCAACTTTACCGTGTCATATTTTAGGTGTGCCACTTGTTAATCACTTAGAACTGAACATTTAAAAAGCAAAACCTCTTTGAAGAGATGAATTCCACCATCTGACAGCTGAATTATTTCACTTTGATTTTCCATCTCTCTTCCCAGTGTTTATTCGTTCATGCATTCTCACTTCCCTCCTCCATCCTATACCACTCTCTCTCGTTAGTAATTATCCTTTTAGATTCACTAACATATTTATTATTTTTTGAGACAAGGTCTTGCTCTGTCACCCAGGCTGCAATGCAGTGGTGCAATCACAGCTCACTCTAGCCTTGACCTCTCAGGCTCAAGTGATCCTCTTGCCTCAGCCCCCTGAGTAGCTGGGACCACAGACGCACACCATGATGCCTAGATGATTTTTTTTTCATTTTTTATAGAGATGGGGTCTCCCATCTCTATACTCAGCTGAGTAATAGGAACTACAAGTGTGTGCCACCTCGTCCGGCGAATTTTTTGTATTTTTAGTAGAGACGGGTTTTCACCATGTTGGTTGGGCTGGTCTCGAACTCCTGACCTCAGGTGATCCGCCCGCCTTGGCCTCCCAGTGCTGGGATTGCAGGCGTGAGCCACTGCGCCGGGCCAGCCACGCCCATTTTTTTTACGTATTATTTAGGGCTACCTTGGCACTTCCACGATAGTCAGTCAAGTAGTTGTGACAGAGATTATATGGCCCACAGGCCATCTGGAATTTTAAGAGAAAGTTTGGCCGCTTCTACCCTAGAATGGCAGTTACTTTTTCTTGGCATTTTGAAGACAGCATTCCCTTGTCTTCAATTAGAGCTCAGAAATCTGTGAGTTGAACTGTCGTTTCTGCGTAGAGAATCCGTCTCTGGCTTTGGTATCTCCAGATTCTGTCCCAGTCCCTGGTGGATACGGTTTGGATCCGTGTCTCCGCCCAAATCTCATGTGGAATTGTAATCCCCAATGTTGGGGATAGGATGTGGTGGGAGGTGATTTGATCATGGGGGTGGCTTTCCTGTTCGTGTCTTTTGTAAAACTATTGTATTATTATAAATCTATCCCTTATTAAGTATTAAAAAGTGCTTTCATTTGTGCAGACTTATACAGTTTTTTTTTAAAATAAACCTTTCATTTTAGATTAGCTTTAGGTCTACAGAAAAGCTCAAAGATAGTACAGAGAGTTCCTGTTTACCCTGCCCTCAGTTTCCTCTATCGTTAGCATCTCACTTTGGATGGAACATTTGTTACAACTAAGGAACCCATATTGGTGCATTCCTTTTATTGTTTGTTCATTTGAGATGCAGACTTGCTCTGTTGCCCAGGCTGGAATGCAATGGCGTGATCTCGGCACACTGCAACCTCCACCTCCCAGGTCCAAGAGATTCTCCTGCCTCAGCCTCCTGAGTAGCTGGAATTACAGGTGCCCACGACCACGCCTGGCTAGTTTTTTGTATTTTTAGTAGAGACGGGGTTTCACCATGTTGGTCAGGCTGGTCTCGAACTCCTGATCTCAGGTGATCCACCCACCTCGGCCTCGCAAAGTGCTGAGATTACAGGCCCTTTTCTTAATTTTTTTTTCTTTTTTCTTTTTTTTTTTTTTTTTTTGAGACAAAGAGTCTTGCTCTGTTGCCCAGGCTGGAGGGCAGTGGCGAGATCTCAGCTCACTGTAACCTCCGCCTCCCGAGTTCAAGTGCTCCTGCCTCAGCCTCCCAAGTAGCTGGGATCAAAGGCACCTGCAACCACACCCGGCTAATTTTTGTATTTTTAGTAGGGATGGGGGAGTTTTGTAGGCCAGGCTGGTCTTAAATCTCTGACCTCAAGGGATCCGCCCGCCTCGGCCTCTCAAACTGCAGGATTATAGGCATGAGCTACGGCACCTGGCCACGTGCATTACTTTTAACTACACTATACAGTGTATTCAGATTTCACTAGTTCTGCCCTAACGTCTCTTTTCTGTACAAAGATCCCATCTAGAACAGCGCCTTGCATTTAGTCTCCTTCGTCTTCTCTGGACTGTTTCTTAGACTTCCCTTGTTTTGGGATCATCTTGGCAGTTTTGAGGAGGGCTGGTCAGGTATTTTGTCCCTCGGTTCGGGTCTGTCTGATGCATTTCTCCTGCAGTTTTATTATTTCTAGTTTTGTGAGTGCTATCTTTCCTGCACAGCGGCATGTTTCCCTATGTGGTTTGTCTCTATTTTATTTTCTATTTGAGCGTATGTGTAACCACACTTAAGAGTCCCCCTCCTTGCCCCCAGGCATCTGGTGTGGCTGGTTAGTGGAAGAGTTAGGGCTTTGTGTAGGTAAGGACTTTATGTTTGTTCCTGCTAGAGCCTGAAAGATTTCTATTATCCTAGGCCAGTATTTATGTTCTTTATTCGAGGTTTCTGGTACAAGATAGAGTATAAAAGTTTGTACTGTACACCCTTGTGTAATGCAGGTCTAGGTGTTCCTATCCTGCACATCGTTTACTATGTCCTATACCCCGTCTCTCTGTCCAAGATCCTGGAGAGAGGACAAGCTGCACATGCAAGTTCCTGGACCAGTGGTGGAGTTTTATAGTCCCTTTTACAGAAGGCAATGCCTACAAGCCCTGATCTTTAGGCTGGGCTGTTTCAGTTCCCGCATGAGGTCCAACCCTCAGTCCTTTGAACCTCTATGAGGATCTGAAACCATCTACCACGGTGTCTTTGATTTTTCCCTTTATTTCTAGCATCTGGCATTTCTTTCTCCTTAGTCCTTGGCTGTGTAGTAAAAACCATGTTTACTAGTTTGTTTGTTTGTTTGTGGTGGGACATCCATGTCAGCTGAGCTCACCATGTTACTGGAAGTACCAGTGACAAATGTTCAGCTTCTTGGAATAGTTTTTTCATACAAATTGTGTTTTCTGCAATGACTAGAACAATATGGGACATATACCAGTACTCACTAAAGAAGGGGTGCATGAATGAATGAATGAATGAATGAATGAATGAATGAGTGGAGACCAGGACTGCTCAGAAGATAGCTAAGCATCTGCAGCCTCCGTGGAGGCTGGACTGGCTGAGTCTGGGAGACTCTGGGCAGGCAGGGGCTGGTGCACAGTCCCTCTGCCTGGCACTCTGTGTTACAGTGGTCCTGGCCTCATGCGGCCTTATTCAATGCTGAGGACCACATGATTTCACCAATGGTTCATCCAACAGGGTTGCCTGTTCACTTTCTACTTTCATCATCTTACAGTGTCAGTGCCTTTTCTTTTCCCTCTTGAAAGAGGGAACTGAGAATGAGTGTGGGTGGATTTACTGCAATTGATCAAGCCAAAGTCTCATCCTGGATTGCAGGTGGTCATCTAAGGCAAGATACTGCCTTGGTGTATGAACCCCATAGCAGCCTGTTTCTGCAGGGCTGGCTTCTCTGGACTCTACCCACAAGCACAGAAGCTGGTTCGAAAGCCCCAGCATTATGAGACAACTGGAAGCTGCAGCCCTTGACCTCCTTGTGTCAACAGGCACAACACTGGCCCTGACCTGCTGTTGGCTGAGCATTCTACAGCCTTGCAGGGTGGCAGGCTCTGCCTGTCCAGGCTACAGTTCAGCAAGCACCTTTCCCTCTTGGCTACTCAAGTAGGAAGTCCTCACTCTCCACTACCCTATGGTCCCTATCCTCCCATGAAATCCTATGTGTAGTGTGAACTAAAGGCAGAGAAAGCTAACAAGCCTTGGCCCAGGGGCTGTTCTACATCTTGCCACCCAAGAAGACGACGGCAGACATTTAGAAAGGAGGGAATCACAAACTCTACACGATTTTCAAAGTGGGGAGAATGGCTGAAGGGTCTGCTTGAGGGAATGTTCTTCCCTTGTTCCTTCTCTGCAGCCTGCATTGCAGGGGCCCCCTGGCCCCAATACCCTGTGGACATAGTGGCAATGGCAGCAGAGCTCCGTCATTCCTGCCCCTCAGGCTGTGACAATAATGGGTCAGGTGTGGGGGCATATGGACCCTCCAGTGATGCTTGTATAGCAGAGGGTCTCGTGAGGCTGCCCTGACTCCACTCCAGTTAGAGGATTCTGTCGAGGGCTTTTATAACTGAGAGAGAATCTGTTTGGTCCAGGGAAGAGAGGAGCTGAGTTGGAAATATTTTTGCTCCACTTTCTTCCAAAATACTTATAAAGATTGGCAGAAAGTGCAGGTGACAGAATAGAAGAACATTGGAGTTGACATGATGATGTTGTGGGGGACGTGGTGCCACCAGACAGAGAGCCTGGCCTGTGAGTTCCATGCCTGGGGCACAGCTGTCACTTGCTGGACACAGACCTTCTGCAGCGTGTGCGGTTTCCTGTGCTCTGGGAGGACTTGGCCTTTGAATGTTTATAAGGTCAGACCCTCTGGGCTCTTCAGCCCCGTGGATACTGCTTGACTCTGAAGTCTCTTGTGGTCTAGTGGAGTCAGGATCAAAACTGTTGTGCCAGGGGTAGAAGAGCTACATGCCCCCACCCCAGGCCCCGCACTTAGAAGAGCAGTCTGCAGGGTGTGACGAGTCACCATTAGCCACCATTAGCCCTTGTTTTGGGTGACATTTCTTACATTCTAAAGGCTCTGCCCTCCTTGTCTACCATCTCATGTGATTTTCACCATAGGCATCATTTTAATGAATGACTTGGGAGTCTGAGAGGCAGGAATATGAAGTTGAGAACAAGAAAAGTTTTGCCCTAGAACATTCCAGCCCATGCACATATTCGGGGCTTCATGGAGCAGGCACGCCTCTTCACATACAGCCTTAGAATTCAGCGACCAGCAATGACTACATTTAACACACAGGGGCTCCACTTCAGCTGGGGAAACAGATGCAAGGAAGTGGCCTGAACACAGTCCTCAGGGTGCATAAACAGGCCCCACGCAGGCTTGGTAACCGGGGAAGGATGGAAAAGGGGTTATGTGAGAAATTCGTTTCTGACAGTCACGATCAATGGGTGCAGGAGGGAGTGCTATTTCCTTGGGGGAGTCAGGGAGAATATTTTGGGACTGCATCAGTCTGAAGACAGTGAATGAGCTACATGAGTGATAAACCAGTCGCCCTTGAGCTACTGCACTGAGTTACGTTTTAAAATAATTGTGAATTCAAGTACCTTTAGATAGTGCGTGTGCTGTTTAAAGTTCGCCTTATTCCTCATGGTTCCCAGCGGTCTTCACCTGCCTGTCTCCACCCACTTTGATGATCTTTTAGTCCCCTGAAGCCACTTGAGTTTGCTGCCCTCAGATAGAAGGCTCCACCCTGCAGAGTGTGGCATTTATGGCTTTATGGGCCTGGGTGGACCATGGAGACCACACCTGCACGATGTCTAGAGAACAGCGTGTGATCCCAAGGCTGTGACCTTACCTATGCCCTGTTTATTTCCAGGCAGGTAGAAGAGCAAAGAATTTACAAGACCCAGTGCTTCTGTATGGAAGGTGAGGGAAAACGCGGCATTGAGAGTGACGGCAGGGTTGGCTTGGTCAACTGGGTACAGCAGTGACAGAGAACCCTGGAGAAGGGGCAGGTTCTACATGACAGCAGATGGAGAAATATAGGAACATATTCGAGAAAAAAGACTCAGCTGGAGCTTGACTTGGGTATCATCAGCAAACACATGGAAAATAAAGTCACAAGAACGGAGAAGATTGCCCAGAAATGGTGTGTTCAGTGAGAAGGAAGGATGCTCTAGATACAGGTCCCCAGGAACATCACCTCTTAAGAACAGGTCATAGCATGAGAAGCCCACCACCAAAGGGCCTTTCCAGGAGCAGGTGGAAAGAGAGAGGGAAACCAGGAGAGCCCAGCATCAAGAAAGACAAAGGGAGGGCTTCAAAAAGGAAAGGCCTGAAGAGTGTCAGCGGCTGCCTTTGTTTTTTGTCGTCAGTCTTCACACCTTTGAAGCGCTTAGAGTACAGTTTGCGATTCTATCCGTGCTTTGTTTTCAAAATGATCATCACCCACTTAATAGCTCATTTGAAAGACTCCTCTCTTAGGAGACTCCTCTCTCAGCGACGGCCTTCACTGGACCCCATGCGGCCTCCATCAGTCTTGGTCCTGTGGGGCTGGGGTGCTGAACAATAATGTACAGACAGCCCACCCAGGTGACACGCACACCCGGAGCACACCTGGGTGCAGAACCATGCTCTAGGGTCCCAGGGTGCTGGCTTACCTGGCACTCTCAAAGGTAGCAGATGCCGTCTTTTCTATAGCCCCAAATCCAACTCCAACAGCGAGACCCTCTGAAATAGATGTAAGAAAAGCAAGAGGGGTTAGGAATATTTCCCCATAAGGAACATCACCATCACTGTCACCGCGTCAAGTAGGACTGCATGAGGTTGCCAGTCACAGAAAATCATCCTAACAGCAGCTTAAACCCAGGGAAACTAAGGCATGGGGGCCAAATGGCTGCTTCTCTATGGCCTGCAACCTAGGAATGATTTTTGTATTTTTTAAGTAATTGAAAAAACAATGACTATTTCATGACATGTGAAAATTATATAAAATTTGGCCAGGCACGGTGGCTCAAGCTTGTAATGCTAGCACACTGGGAGGCCGAGATAGGCAGATCACCTGAGGTCAGGAGTTCGAGATCGGCCTGGTCAACATGGTGAAATCCCATCTCTACTAAAAATACGAGAGTTAGCAGGGCATGATGGTGCACACCTGTAATCCCAGCTACTCGAGAGGCTGAGGCAGGAGAATCACTCGAACACAGGAGGCGGAGGTTGCAGGGAGCCAAGAGTGTGCCACCGCACTCCAGCCTGGGTGACAAAGTGAGACTGTGTCTCAAAAAAAAAAAAAAAAAGAAAAAGCAAATTACATAAAATTCAAATTTGAGTGTCTGTAAATGAAGTTGTATAGGCACACAGCCATGCTCATTGGCTGATGAATTGTTTACGGTGGGTTTCATAGTACATTAGCACAGTTGAGTAGTTGGGACAGAAACCGTATGGCCTGAAACCTAAAATATTTACTATCCGGACCTTTCATAACCCCTGGCCTAAACACACAGGGCTTTATTTATTAGCTCGTGCAACAGAAAGTCCAAGGTTGATACGGCAGCCCAATGATGTCACTGCAGACACAGGCGTCTTTAGTTTTCTTTTTTTTTTCCTTCATTCTCACCATTAGGTCCTCATAGTTGCAAAGTGACTGTGCTACCTCCAGACATCTCAATTACATCCTAGGCAAGAAGAAAGTAGAAAGGTAGAAACCTTTCTTTATCAAGTCTTTGTCTCATTACTCTGGAAGGAACGCCTTTCCCGGCATCCCTCATACCTCTTTGGCCAGAACAGGAGCAAACGCCCATCCCTGGATCCATCGCAGCCTCAGGCCCCAAATAGTGAGACTCCAGGACCAATTGAGGCCAGTCTCGATCCCTCTCTGGGGCTGGAAAAGAGTATACCCTGCCCATGCTCCCTGAAATCAAGGGAGCCACCATCCGAATAAACTGGGGTCTTGTTAGCAGCAAAGGAGGAGGGGTGGCATGATCACCACCACCAGCATGCATTTTTATTTTTATTTTTTAATTTTTTATTGAGAACAGAGTCTTGCTCTGTCACCCAGTCTGCAGTGCAGTGGCACAATCTCAGCTCACTACAAGCTCCGCCTCCCAGGTTCACACCATTCTCCTGCCTCAGTCTCCCGAGTAGCTGGGACTACAGGCGTCCACCACCACGCCCGGCTAATTTTTTGTATTTTTAATAGAGACGGGCTTTCACCGTGTTAGCCAAGATAGTCTCGATCTCCCGATGTCGTGATCCACCCGCCTCGGCCTCCCAAAGTGCTGGGATTAGAGGCGTGAGCCACCGCGCCCGGCCAAGCAAGCATTTTTATATGACTGCCCTTTGAAGAACATTCCAGCTTTCAAAGGAACCACCCTCAAATGGTGCAGACAGATGCGGTCTACACTGATGGGGTGGCTGGAGTTGAGCGTGCAGCATGGGGCTAGACAAGATGGGTTTTCACGTCCTTTCCTGTGGTACATGGGCTTGCCAAGTTCACCACCCACTCGCCTAGGGATCAGATGTGGGAGGATGATGCTGATCTGCGTGTATCTGATGGAGCAGCGAGGGTCACGGAAAGAAATGGACCTGACCCAGTGGCCGTGGACCAAAGGAGTGGAAGCACAGAGTCAGGACGCTTCTGACATCTGTGAAGAGGGCAGTGATTCCCCTTGATCCAAACACGAAGGAGAACTACTGAATTACCACCACTGTTCAGGAACAAGGCCAAGGGCTTTGGGGGTCAAATTCGAACTTTTTTTTAAGAAGAGGGAAGATATAAAAATCGACTGAGTGAGAGGAACTCGTTTTCTTTTGATTCATTGCCTCTTAGTATAGCCCATTTCTTCCTTGTGTCCTGTCTGTTTGAAGTGGGTCCAGGATGCTGGAATTGTGACACTGACTCCAGGAGACACCTGGGGACAAGAAGGCAGTGGAGACTTACCCCATGTTCAGGTGAAAGCACTCACCTGTGATGCAGTCTGGCTCAACAAGAGACCGCAATGGGGTCTGGAGCCCAAAGATCCTGCTAAGGAATAAGGTGTTCTTTTTTTTTTGCCTAATTTTACCCTTTGTGCTTGATCTCCTGCGGGGTCCTGATGGGATAGCTGTGATCACTGTAAGCTGCAGGTGGAGAATTTGGGATTTTTTTTTTTTTTTTAGATGGAGTCTCACTTTGTTGCCCAGGTTGGAGCGCGGTGGTGCGATCTCGGCTCACTGCAACCTCCACCTCCTGGGTTCAAGTGATTCTCCTGCCTCAGCCTCCCAAGTAGCAGGACTACAGGCATGCACCACCATGCCCAGCTAATTTTTGTACTTTTAGTAGCGATGGGGTTTCACCATGTTGGCCAGGCTGGTCTTGAACCCCTGACCTCAAGTGATCTGTCTGGCTCAGCCTCCCAAAGTGCTGGGAATATAGGCATGAGCCACTGTACCCAGTGAGAATCTGGGATTCTGATTCCCTACCAGGTATCTTTCCACTTATAAGAATTTTTATAACAACCAATGTCAGGACACAGAGTCCTGGGACAACAGAGGTGGAGGAAACCCCAGAGATCAGCCACTGTGACTCTTGGGCCACTGTCAGATTCAGAAGCCAGGCAGTCAGAGGGAGGTCTTTCCAAAACCAGACAGCAGCATCAAGCCTTCTGGGCCTGGCCTCTCAGCATGCACGTGCACACCCTAGCAGCCCGCAGAGAAGGCTCCAAAACCCTCCCTTTAACAGCTCTGAGGCTGAAGGTGGCTGGCTGGAGTCAGCACCACCAGAGCAACCAGGCTTTAAAATCGATACGCATTTTAAAAAATTATTTTTTATTTACAGTTGACTCTTGAACAATGCAGGGATTAGGGGTGCCAATCCCTTGCACAGTTGAAAACCCACATATAACTTTAAACTCCCCCAGAAACATTACTAATAGTCTAATATTGACCTTACCAAGAACATAAAGTCAATTGACACATATTTTTTGTGCTATATATATTATATACGGTATTCTTACAAGAAAGTAAGCTAGATAACGCTTCTTATATTCTTACAGTAAAGCAAGCTAGACAGAATTTCTTTTCTTTTCTTTTCTTTTTTTTTTGTTTTTTTTGGTTTTTTTGAGACGGAGTCTCTCTCTGTCGCCCAGGCTGGAGTGCAGTAGCGCCACTTCAGCTCACTGCAAGCTCCACCTCCTGGGTTCACACCATTCTCCTACCTCAGCCTCCCGAGTGGCTGGGACTACAGGCACCCGCCATCATGCCCGGCTTATTTTTTGCATTTTTTAGTAGAGACAGGGTTTCACACTGTGTTAGCCAGGATGGTCTCGATCTCCTCACCTCGTGATCTGCCCGCCTCGGCCTCCCAAAGTGCTGGGATTACAGGCGTAAGCTACCGCGCCCGGCCAGAATTTCTTAATGTTAAGAAAATCATAAGGAAGAGAAAATACATTTACAGTGCTGTACTGTATTTATCAAGACCGTATGTTTACATTGTCTGTTTATAAAGAGGAGTTGTCTGTCTGAAATGGCAGGCATCCATAGCTGCAGACTTCAAACTGCGGTACATATCAAGCAAGTTCATTTTTTTCTTATAACGTCATGACTTTTTTCTGCTTCTTGGGAGCACTTCCAGCATCCCTAATGGTACTTTGCATGGGTCCCAGGGTGTTATTCAAGGTTTACGGTATTGCACTAAACATGATGAAAACTACGTGAGAACTGAGAGAGATCACTTTTTACGGTAATATGCAATTCACTGCAGAGATGAACTGCTCATGAGGAGATGCTCAGTGTCACAAGGCTTTTTTTTCTATTTTTATTTTTTATTTTTATTTGGGACGGAGTTTCACTCTTGTTGCTCAGGCTGGAGTGCAATGGCGCAATCTCGGCTCACCGCAACCTCTGCCTCCCGGGTTCAAGCGATTCTCCTGCCTCAGCCTCCCGAGTAGCTGGGATTACAGGCAGGCGCCACCATGCCTGGCTAATTTTGTATTTTTAGTAGAGACGGGGTTTCTCCATGTTGCTCAGGCTGGTCTCGAACTCCTGACCTCAGGTGATCTGCCCGCTTTGGCCTTCCAAAGTGCTGGGATTACAGGCATGAGCCACCGCACCCCACCCAACAAGGCCTTTTAAGCAGACACCCACAACACTTGAGCTCACTGCAACAAGCAACAGGAGGTAGCTACAAAATTGTTACAGTAGTACAGTGGGCTGTAGTTAATTCTATGTAGTTATGACTTAATATTATATCATTTAAAAATGTTTTAATTTTTAAAAAAGTTTTTCATAGAGATGGTCTCACTAAGTTGTCCAGGCTGATCTTGAACTCCTAGCCTGAAGCCATCCTCCTGCCTCAGCCCCTCAAAGTGCTGAGATTATAGGCTAACACTGCATCTTTATGTTTGCTTACATTTCTCTTCACTGTGAGTGGCACCATATATGATCTGTGTTTGTGGGTATAATTTTTGATAAATTGTAACTTTTTATAATTTCACTGCAGGTATAAGGCTTACAGCCCAGTGTCTAGCATAGAAAGGGCCATCAGTCCCCCATTTCCCGAGGCAAAGAATCACAGAGAGATTAGGATCTTGAAGAGGAAGCCTAATTTGGAGCCTAGAGGCCTAATGTGAAGCACTAGTATTTGCATTAAAATGACTAATTCAAATATAGGTGGGAACTGTCACCTCCAGTCCACAGATCAGAGAGGGAAGGTGATGGGAGCTGGTCGGAGAGACACAGGTGGGTTCTGAGTCCGAGGCCCAGGGTGTTGGTCCTTCATCACTCCAGGAGTAGATACGATGAAAGCCACAACTCAAGTGTCAGAAAGGGGTGTGGATCCGTGTTCAATATTTTAAGGTTTGCCTGATGGATGCAACATCATCAAAAAGAGGTAGGCAAGAATGAGTACCCAGACGGGTGCGGTGGCTGCCGCTCCTGTAATCCCAGCACTTTGGGAGGCCGAGGTGGGCGAATTGCTTGAGGTCAGGAGCTCAAGATCAGACTGGCCAACATGGTGAAACCTCGTCTCTACTAAAAATACAAAAAATTAGCTGGGTGTGGTGGCTCGCACCTGTAATCCCAGCTACTAGGGAGGCTGAGGCAGGAGAATCGCTTGAACCCGGGAGGCAGAGGTTGCAGTGAGCCAAGATCGCACCACGGCACTCCAGCCTGGGCGACACTGTGAGACTCCATCTCAAAAAAAAAAAAGAGTATCCTACGTGAGGTGGCTGACACTGGTGAGAGCTGAATTTCAGGGCAGGCTGCGATGGGTATGCCTAAGGGTTTCTGACATCCTTTCCATTAGGGAGGAGGCAGCCTCGTTTGTGCAGCCCGAGTCGTAGGAGCTACCTGTGTCTAAGGTCATGAGAATATGAACTTGGAGAACATCTGACCTGCTGCCACCTGGCCAGTGTCCTGCCTTTGAGGAGTGCGGTATTTACAAGCCTGCTGTTCTCAACCTTGTCTGGCACTAACACACGCGAGACCATCAGTAACGGTGGGTCTGCAAGGCACAGATCTTCACCAGGGACCTTTGGGGAGAAACCAAGCAAACTACTTCCTGACACTAGACAGGCATATCCCTCCCTTTCAGAAAATTCACTTTCTAAAACCATAAACAACAGCTGGTTGAGTCTTTTGTTAAAAATTTTCTTTTGTTTTTTTCCTTTGTGTACACATTTAGTTTTGTTGTAACAAAGCAACTTGTACACTTTTAACATTTAAAACTGAGCATCATCTTTCCTTTCCAGTGAAACAAAAAGAAAATTTAAAAATAAATAGGAATAAAATTATAATAGAGAATATCAATTCCAAATAAGATCCTACAGGTTCTGCTGATTCTCCCGTTGAGTGTCAGGGCTCAAGTCATCATTAGCAGATAATTTATTTTAAAAGTGTCATCTTAAACTGCAAGGATGTCTGTCAAATATCACAATTAAACATGCCAAAGGAGAAGCCATGTTTTCAAAATGCCCAAAAAATTTTCTTCTAATTAGTCATTTTAATGCAAATAATAGTGCAGCCCAGAGTACTAGGACCCGTGCTAATTAGCAAAACAATCGCTTGGAGTAGTTTAGCTCGCAGCCTGAGCTTGCTGACTTACATAAATGCTCACAACAGCTTTGGGAGGTTGGGGAAGGGAGCACCCAGTGAGCAGATGAAGAAAAGGGCCTATCCTAGGTGACCCAGCTGGGGGGCTAGAGCTGGGCCGTGAACCGCAGTCTCTCATTGTTTCCTGCCCCCAAGCGACCTCTGCTGCCCATTTTGCTTGCAGCTTTCCCCCAGCTACAACATGGCCCCATGGGTAGTGAACACTGGCATCTGAGTCTCTGTACCCTGAAGAAGTTTGGAGCAAAGGGAATGCATTTTCCCTCCGGCCCATCCTGTACCTCGGGCCAGGCCAGTAGCAGCGGACAAAAGTTCACAAATGAGCATTCTGTGATGGTTTGCAAAGGAACAGGTCCTTTCTCTCAGGTCTCCAGTGGCCCTGGGGGGACAGAACCACAACTCCACGCTGCCTTAGGAGACATCAGCCCCCTTTCCCCCTGGATTTAGAAAGTGAAACAGGAAGAGGTCCTGGGGGAAGACAATGTATTTGTTACCGTGTCTGGAAACAGAGGTGATTCCTGAGAGCTAAGCTCATGAGAAGGCAGGACACGTTAGTTATGCATGCAGAAGGAACACCAAAACGAGAATTCAGGCCGACACTGAAGATCAACAGACGGTAGAAAGAACTCACTGGGGGGAAAAGGAAAGGAGGAAAAATGCCGACTGGTGCTCATGCCCCCGGTGTCCCACCTGGAGTGCAAATAGAAGAAACCCAACTCATACTGTGAATAAGTTCTTGCCCCTTTACACAGCTGCTGCCATTAGCTCAGGGAAAATGAACTGCCTGGCCTGGGTTAGTAAGTCCGACTGAACGCAGGGTGAGGCAGAGTCTGGAGGACAAACTTGAACATAAGCACCAAAGCGGAAGGAGCTCGCTCCAACCTCCTCCTGGGGCTGGAAGGCGGCTGTGCCTGCCTCTCTCCACCTCCGCATTGCCCTTGCAACTCCCTGCATGGCCTCCTCTGTGGGAAACAATGACAAAAATGGCATGGGCTTTGGTTGAGATAAACCCAGGCTCAAATCTTAGTTTATTATTTAAGGTTCTTGCAAAAATGAAAGGGGGATAATGCTACTTTGCTTACAGGATGACTATGTCAAATGAAATGTACCTGACAGGGCCTGTTCAGGGTTCCTCACTATTGACATTTGATTGTCGGGGACTATCCTGGCCACTGCAGGGTGTTTTGCAGCATCCCTGGCCTCTACTCACTAGATGCCAGTAGCACCTCCTGTCCCAGCTGTGACAAAGATGTCTTCAGAGGTTGCCAAATGTTACTTTTCTTCTCTCCCAATGAGGGATACTTGCAGAAAAAAAAAAAAATTAAACTATTATATTAATAGAACACTCTTAGAGTTTAAGTCAGTGCTAGGAAAGCAAACAATGAAAAACAAGTGTTTTCTCTTTCAATGGAGCCATAAGCAGCTCTTAGTTTTGAGGGCATGGGGTGGAGCTTGCAGTCTTCTTGCCCAGTTCTGGAGGCTGAGAAGTCTGAGATCAAGGTGCCCACAGATTTGGTGTCTGGTGAGGGCCAGCTTCCTGGTTCACAGATGGGGGGTTCCTTGCTGTGACCTCATATGACAGGAAGGGTGAGGGGGCCTCTCTCTCGGGCCTCTTTTATACGGGCATTAATCCACTCATGAGGGCTCCAATCTCAAGACCTAATCACCTCCCCAAAGCCTCACTTCCTGATACCATCACATTGGGGGTTAGGATCTCAGCATACACATCTTTTCTTTTTTTTTTTTTTGAGATGCAGTCTTGCTCTGTTGCCCAGGCTGGAGTGCAGTGGCACAATCTCAGCTTACTGCAACCTCCACCTCCCTGGTTCAAACGATTCTCCCACCTCAACCTCCTGAGTAGCTGGGATTACAGGTGCGCACCACCAGGCCTGGCTAATTTTTGTATTTCTAGTAGAGATGGAGTTTCACCATGTTGGCCAGGCTGATCTTGAACTCCTGACCTCAAGCGATCTGCCTGCCTCAGCCTCCCAGAGTGCTGGGATTACAGGCGTGAGCCACTGCACCTGGCCTCACACATTTTTGAGAAACACAAATGTTCAGACCACATCACCTGACATTTATGGGCATTGGTAATGAGTGGATGGGAAGGGGCACCTGTACAGGGTAGCTTGAGAAGTGCAATCCCCTTGGTTTGGCAGAGCCCACTGCTGGGGCAGAAATGGCCCACTCAGAGGTGCTGTGGGGACATTCTTCTCTTCCTGCCGGACTATGCTCCCTGGGATGTGGGCCCAGCTGTCAGATCATCTCAGCATGAGAGGGGCTTCTAAATAGGATACAGTTGTTTCAGGGTGGTAAGACCAGGGGTAAGAACTCCAGGACTGTCATTCCCCTTGTTCCGGACTTGACCCAGACCTCATGGCAGCTCATGAATGCATTCCTCTTGGGTGGTTTTCTCACAGGGGATCCCTTCTGGGCTCACAGGCTAACTAAAAGCTCAATCTTTCCCTGTGTGCTGTTGTGAAGCCACATTCTCCATCCTGTGCCTGTACCATTAATTCTTTGTCTCTTAGGGCATTATGTGGATGTCACTAAATCTCTCTGTTCCACGCCATTTGTTCTCCAGCTGGGCCTCTGGTTTAAGCACTCATAGTATCAGTTTTAGAAGTTATAGCCAGAAGAAGTCTAGAAAATATCAACGCAAAGGCCACGCAGAAAATAAGCGGTGATGCTACAACTTTTCCTCCTTGATTTAAAAAAGTATTTAAATTAAGATAAGCAGATAAGACCCTGTAGAGGCTTAATAAATATTAAACACAGCCACTACCACCACCACTACCACCACCAACAAACCCCAAAGGTGGAGAAATGACGAGTTGTGGGATGGCTTATTCATTTCCATCTCCCCTAAAGACAGAGTAAGACAAAAATGACTTAAATTACCATTAGATGGATTTAGGTAAGAGGCAAAAATTTGCTTGAGAGAGGAGGGCTTTGAAACATATGAGAAAGAAACTGAAGGAAGGTCAAGGGCATCCTTCTCTTCATGAGGAGTGTTCTCTGAAGCTACTCCTCAGTCAGGGATGACTGGGATGGGGAGAGAAGGTGGGTTAGGAAGAACAGGGCAGGTAGCCTCATAACATCCCTCAGGCGAGATGACATTTCACCAGTAAATATGGACTCAGTTCTAGGAGCAAGGCTGAACATCCACATGTACATTCTCAGGTCCCAAAAGGCACTCACTAAAAGACAGAAAAATAACCACGTTGAGGGGCCAGGTGTGGTGGCTCACACCTGTAATCCCAGCAATTTGGGAGGCTGAGGCAGGAAGATCTCTTGAGCCCAGTTCAAGACCAGCCTGGGCAACATAGCAAGACCCCATCTCTAGAAAAAATTTAAAAATTGCCCAGGCGCGGTGGCTCATGCCTGTAATCCCAGCACTTTGGGAGGCCGAGGCGGGCAGATCACGAGGTCAGGAGATCAAGACCACAGTGAAACCCCATCTCTACTAAAAATACAAAAAATTAGCCGGGCACGGTAGTGGGTGCCTGTAGTCCCAGCTACTTGGGAGGCTGAGACAGGAGAATGGTGTGAACCTGGGAGGCATAGCTTGCAGTGAGCCAAGATAGCGCCACTGCACTCCAGCCTGGGTGACAGAGCAAGACTCCGTCTCAAAAAAAAAAAAAAAAAAAAAAAAAAATAGCTGGGTGTGGTGGTGTGCACCTATAGTCCCAGCTACTAGGGAGGATGAGAAGGGAGGATCACTTGAGGCCAAGAGTTCGAGACCAGTCAGGACAACATAGAGAAACCCTGTCCCTACCACACACAAAAAAAATGGCTGGGTGTGGTGGCATGAACCTGTGGTACTAGCTACTCAGGAGGCTAAGCAGGGAGGATCGTTTAAGCCAGGAGGTCAAGGCTGCAGTGAGCTATGATTGTACCACTGCACTTCAGCCTGGGTGACAGAGCAAGACTCTGTCTCTAATTTAATAAACAAAACTAAAAACAAAACATGTTGAAACGTCTATTGCTGGAGTGGACAATGGGGGCCTTGGGGAAAGGGTGTGCCCACCTCCAGCTGCATCAGGAGCCTCTGAGGTGCTGGACAAGCTCAGAATTATTTAATTTTTCCATTTGAGACAGAATCTCACTCTGTCACCCAAGCTGGAGTGCAGTGGTGCAATCTCAGTTCACAGCAACTTCCGCCTCCCAAGTAGCTGGGACTACAAGTGCACACCACTGCACCCAGCTAATTTTTGTATTTTTAGTAGAGACAGGATTTCGCCATGTTGGCCAGGCTGGTCTTGAACTCCTGACCTCAGGTGATCTGCCCACCTCGCCTTCCCAAAGTGCTGGAATTACAGGCATGAGCCACCGTGCCTGGCCAAGGACAAGCTCAGCTTTGATTCCTTGTCTGTCCCAGCCTGTCTGGGAACTGTCACTAAACTGGGAGAGGATAACACACTAGGGACAGGAGCAATGTCACGTAGCACTGCAGCAGGGATTTCCTGGCCACAGTCTATCAGGAGAGCTGATGCACAGGATTAGACACACCACGGGGCAGGGCTGCTGTCTTCATTCTCACTCTGAGCCCCAAAACTTAGCTGAGCCTTCTGGGGAGACTAGCTGGCTGGCGATGTGCCGATAACCCTGCATGGCCTGTCTTTGGTTGCAAAGGTCTAGCAGGAAGCAAAACCAAGAAGGCAAGAACTCTGATCATATTACACAATTATTAAACCAAATGTTGGTAGAACCACCCAGGTATTATTGCCAAGGAATCCCTGTGGAGTCGTTGGAGGCTGTATAAAGGATGGAAATTTACCAACTTATTTTCTTGAAGAAGTAGTTTGATGCAGTTTTCTAGTGTGGATTACTAATCCTGCTATTTATATTGGAAAAAGATACATGTGGGGAAAGATGAAAAATAGAGGTGTTCTAGAAAAGTTGACTTTAAATCAAATTCTTATAAATAAAGCCAGGTGCAGTGGCTCACGCCTGTAATCCCAGCATTTTGGGAGGCTGAGGCGGGTGGATCACCTGAGGTCAGGAGTTCAAGACTAGCCTGGCCAACGTGGGAAAACCCCGTCTCTCCTAAAAATACAAAAATTAGCTGGGCATGGTGGTGGGAGGCTGTAGTCCCAGCTACTTGGGAGGGTTAGGCTGGAGAATCGCTTGAACATGGGAGGTAGAGGTTACAGTGAGCCGAGATCGCGCCATTGCCCTCCAGCCTGGGCAATAGAGGGAGACTCCATCTCAAAAAAATTCTTATCAATAAAGTCATATCCTACTGTTTATTAAGAAATATTGACAATTGAAGATACTCTAACATGAATCCCCTTTGTAACTAAAATAACTACTTCCTAATTAATGTTGACAAGTGTGCTTTTTTGGCATATCCGATTGTTTCACGTTGGGATCCCTCTGAACAGTGACAGACCCAGAAAATGCTGTTCTCCAGTCATGGCTGCCGACTTAGAGTTGAGCCTGACTCCAGCAGACTGCAGAGACACAGCCAGCGCCTCGTTTGTATGACTGAAGACAGACAGCCACATCTTCAAACAACAGGTGAAGGCATCTGGTTAAACACCCACATCTCGGAGTCAATTTCAATTTGCTTTAGTTCTCAATAACCAGACAAAGATCAGATATCTGTGTTTCCTCAGAGAAAAAGGGAGAGAATGCCTATATTGGCATGGAAGATTCTGAGCTGTTCCAACCAACAAGCTCCGTGTCACGCCCAGATGCATGCCTCTAGCCAACTCCCCCTGACCTTGCACCATGGTCGTCCACACCTGGGTTTGCCCTGAATCTGAAGAAGTATCTCTGCAGGCCCAAGGACAGACCAGGTGCGGGAGAGGGGCCAGAAAGGGCACCGCGGTCTACTCTCCGGGCCTCTTTCTGCCAAGCTGAGCACACGCAGTTGTTGGTTTTTATTTATTTATTTAATGAATAATTGCTCATAACCAAGGGATTTGTTAGTTTTGAGGTCAAGGGACTGAGCAGAAGCAAAGAGGCAGGTCAGGTAGGTTCTGACTCAGTGGGGGAAACTGCCGTCAGAAGAGCTGCCATCTTGGAAGACACAAAAACTCAAGATTCCTTCTGCTTTGCCCAACAGGGAATTATCATGAAATCCCTGTGCCCTTTGAGTGGGGAGGGCTGCTATCTGTTGCTCCCAAAGACTCTGTTTCACCAATGAAGCCGTGGTGTAGAAAAGCTTGCAACCCTGTAGCATAGTTCCTTGACTCCGAAGTCAGAGCCTCACCAATCACCTGGCCACTGGGCTTCCTCTCTCTACGTCCAAAGTCCACGGCAGGCAGGGAAGTGTCTGGATCTGACAGATTCACTGTATGAAAGTGGACAGGGTTATGTTCTGGAGAACCTTGTATGTTCACAACAAAGTCCTCTGGGAGGCTTAGAAAGCAGGGACAACCTAAGCAGCTCTGTAAATATGAGGACACAGGACGAAGGAAGCATGAGGCAATGAGTAGTGTGATCAGAAGGGAATTATTTTTCCCAAGACAAGCCTATCCTGTGATAAGTGGGCCCTGGGCAGCAGAGGTGGGCAGGCTCTCTGGTCCCCTTGGGAAACCGGGACTGCAGATGGAGGCTTTGCTAAGTGCCACCCCACCCTAGTCAGTGGGAGCAGTCCCCAGCCCCACCCCTGCACACCGAAGGCAGGAGGTCTCTAATCACTGGTCACAGGGATCTCTCTGCCTGATCCTAGGAAAATGCTGCCTCTGAGGTGGGTGGACCATTCTAGGAGGAAGAGGGGAAAGCATGGCTGAAAGCACCTCTATGACTCCAGGCTCAGATTCGTAAAACACTAGATGGAAGTCGTACCAGGAATTCAGCCACACATCCCTCCTGGCTGGGAAGACTTGCAGCTGAGAGCACACGCACAAAGAGACACAGGCTCCATTGGCCCAGCCTCTCACCTCTCATGAAAAGATCAATGCCGGGAGTTCTCCACAAAGAGACTGGGGATTCCTGGGGCAAGGCACAAGCCAGATGGGTCGGGGAATCAGGTGAACCTCTGCAGCAGGTGGGTGGTGTCCATTCTGTGCCCCTTGGGAGCCAAGAGAGTCACCCTGAGAATTATCCCACAAGAGGGTCTCACATCCCCAGGAGGTGGATGGCCACTGATCCCTGCTATTCCTCCCCCGAGCTCACATGAAGAGGTCGTGCAGTGTGGGTCCCAGGTTGGACCCGACTGCCTTGTCAAAGGGAAAGGCAGCCTAGGGCCAGATACCTCGGGCCACAACTACGTCGCCTGCGATTGGAGCCTCACCCCATTCCACAGGCCGTACATGGACATCATGAACTCTAGCACACGCTTGACTATGGAATACCTCTGGAGGTGGGGTGGGGGTGGGGAGGACTTATTTATGTTTTTGTAATTTGTGTGTTCTTGAGGGCCTAAAAAAACTGGAGGAAAGGATTTTTTTTTTTTTTTTTAAATTCCCTTGGAGGACTTTTGAACAAAATTAGACTCTGGCAGTTCCTTCAGGATGATGAATAACCTAAGATACGGGTTCATTTATCACTCGCCATATGTGATTCCCACCAAAGTATTTCTAAAATGCAGGCAAGAAAAAGATTCTGAAGTCTCAGATCACTAGTATGTTTTGCTACATGGAGGGCAGGCATCACACCACAACGTATGTATCGAGGGAGGGAGGGGCATTTTTTCCTACAAGCAGAAGTATTTCGATCGTTAATGGAGGAAAAAAAATAACTGCCTTCCTTACACACCCCAGTTCAGCAATTGTCAGGTTTCAGGTGTCAGACGGCAGCCTGTCGGCGCCTTGGGGTGGGCCCCGTGTGGCCATGGCCTTGTTGGTCATGCCAAGATGATGTCTGAGAAACCGACATTATGGCTTAGCTCAAAGAGAAGGCAGGAGACTGTGAATGGTGGCTCATGCCTATAATCCCAGCACTTTGGGAGGCCAAGGCAGGAGGATCACCTGAGGTCAGGAATTCAAGATCAGCCTGGCCAACATGGCAAAAGCCTCGCCTCTACTAAAAACACAAAAATTAGACGGGCGTGATGGTGGGCGCCTGTAATCCCAGCTACTTGGGAGGCTGAGGAATGAAAATCACTTGAGCCCAGAAGGCAGAGGTTGCAGAGAGCCAAGATCACACCACTGTACTCCAGCCTGGGTGACAGAGTGAGACTCCGTCTCAAAACAAAAAAGTGAGTGTATAATATTGGTGTGCTAACATATGATTCTCTATATAATCAGGTTTCTATATGAAGGTAAGGAAAAACAATCCTAAGGCTTCAAACTCTTCCCATTTGAAGAAGACGGTTCTAAGAATCGTGGCCCCCATCCTCTCATCATCTAGGTTTTAATTAGGTTCATTCCTTCCTTCCTCCCTTTCTTATTACCATTTTTAATTGTGATAAAATATGAATGAATAACATGTAATGGAGCATCTTCCTCATTTTTAAGTGTACATTCATTGGCATTAAGTGTAATCACTGTTGTACAGCCATCGCCACCACCCATCTCCAGAGCTCTTTGTTTTTTTTTTGAGACAGAGTCTTGCTCTGTCGCCCAGGCTGGAGTGCAATGGCATGATCTCAGCTCACTGCAATCTTCGCCTCCTGGATTCAAGCGATTCTTGTGCCTCAGTGACCCCAGTAGCTGGGAGTACAGCCATGCATCACTATGCCTGGCTAATTTTGTAATTTTGGTAGAGACAGGGTTTTGTTATGTTGGCCAGGCTGGTCTCGAACCCCTGGCCTCGAGTGATCCGCCTGCCTTGGCCTCCCAGAGTGCTAGGATTACAGGTATGAGCCACTGCACCTGGCTCCAGAGCTCTTTTCATCCTGCATAATTGAAACTCTCCACCCACTGAACCCAGATCCCCATTCCTCCTTCTCCTCGCTCCCACAGCTCCTGGCAACCATCCTTCTACTTCCTGCCACTGTGACACTGACTCCTCACGTGTCTCGCAGAAGAGGACTCACACAGTATCTGTGATGCCCTCTTTCTTCTGTCATATTATCCCCTTGTGTCCCTTCCTCATTTTGTCAGGGGGCCTCCTTAACTTCCTATGGGATGTGTGGGTGATAAACTTCTGAACCTTTATATAGAATAGAAAAATTTTGATTTTTCTCTGTGACTTAATAGCTTGACTTGAAAATGCTACATCCCAAGTTACCTCTCCTTAATATCTTTTTTCTTTTTTTTCTTTCTTAAGACGGAGTCTCGCTCTGTCACCCGGGCTGGAGAGCAGTGGTGTGATCTCGGCTTACTGCAGCCTCCGCCTCCCAAGTTCCAGCAACTCCTGCCTCAGCCTCCCAGGTAGCTGGGATT
The DNA here is from genome assembly GCF_028885655.2 of Pongo abelii. Classification (NCBI taxonomy): domain Eukaryota; kingdom Metazoa; phylum Chordata; class Mammalia; order Primates; family Hominidae; genus Pongo; species Pongo abelii. The sequence goes on from NC_072004.2 coordinate 88,127,993, forward strand.
ACAGGTACACACCACCACGCCCAGCTAATTTTTGTATTTTTAGTAGAGATGGGGTTTCACCATGTTGGCCAGGCTGGTCTCGGACTCCTGACCTCAGGTGATCCGCCTGCCTCAGCCTCCCAAAGTGCTAGGATTACAGGTGTGAGCCACCATGCCCGGGCCTTAATATCTTTTTTCTTTTTATTTATTTTTAAGACAGGGTCTCACTCTATTGCCTCAGCTTGTCTCTAACTCCTGGGCTCAAGTAATCCTGCTGCCTTGGCCTCCCAAAGTGCTGGGATTACAGGCATGAGCCGTGGTGCCTGGTCTGCTCAATGTCTTGAGGGTATTGTTCCATTATCTTCCAGTATCTGATGCTGCTGCTGAAAAGTCTGATGCTAATTCCATTCTCATTTCCTTGTATTTAAGAAGACTTTTCTCTCTGGAAGCTCTCAACATTTTCATCTTTGTTTCTGGAGTTTTTGTTGGTGGTGGTATTGTTTTGATTTTTAAGATAGGTCTCACTGTGTGGCCCAGGCTGGAGTGCAACAGTGCTATCATGGCTCACTGCAGCCTTAACCTCCTGGGCCCAACCAATCTTCCCACCTCACCCTCTTGAGTAGCTGGGACCACAGTCGCAAGCCACCATGCTCAGCTAATTTATTTTTAGTTTTTGTAGAGACCACATCTCCATATGTTGCCCAGGCTGGTCTCGAACTCCTGGACTCAAGTGACCCTCCAACCTCGGTCTCCCAAAGTGCTGGGATTACAGGCATGAGCCACTGCTTGTTTTCAGAATTTTGAGATTCATCAAGTTATGTCTGAGTGGGGTATTTTCCCCATTCCCACTATTCAGCATTAGGTGGGTCCTTTAAATCTACAAGGCTGTGCTTTTTTTCAGCTCAGGAAAAATTTCCCTGCATACCTGCACTCATACCTTACATCTTTGACTTTGTGTCTGGGAACTGGAGAATTGTCTTCTACTTAACCTTCCAGATAACCAGCTTGGCCTGTCATTCAGAATATTCTAATGAATCTATCCTTTTAACTTTCTAAAAGAATCTGGCAATTATATGATATGATTAATTTTCAAGAACTCTTTCTTATTCTCTGATTATTCATTTTTATCACAGTCAGTTCTTGCTTTATAAGCATGATAAATATGCTCTTGAATCTCCAGCTGAACATACCACTTTGAATTTTTATGTTCTTCGGTCTCCTGGGCTCCCTGTATTCTCCAGGGTAGGTTGTCCTACTTACTTCAGTCCCTTTTTTTCATTCTCTGGGTTTTTCTCAGGTGTCTGGGGATCTGTTACCTTCAGAGCACATTCAGGGAGGCGGGCCGACATTGACGTAGTTGGAAAGGGCATTCTCCAGGGTTATACAAGTCTGTTTCCCTAACAGCCCTCCCTGACAACTCTGAAATTTCATTTCAAAGTATTTCCTTAAAGAACTATAAGTAGAACTACCACTGCATCCAGCAATCCCACTACTGGATATCTACCCAGAGGAAAAGTCATTATACAAAAAAAAAAAAAAAAAAAAAAAAAAATACCTGCACACGTTTATAGCAGCACAATTCACAATTGCAAAAATGTGGAACCAGCCCAAATGCCCATCAATCAACGAGTGGATAAAGAAACTGTGATATGTATATATGTATATATATACACACACACAGTGGAATACCACTCGGCCATAAAAAGGAATGAATTAATGGCATTTGCAGCAACCTGGATGGGATTGGAGACTATTATTCTAAGTGAAGTAACTCAGGAATGGAAAACCAAACATCATATGTTCTCATTCATAAGTGGGAGCTAAGCTATGAGGATGCAAAGGCATATGAATGATACAATGGACTTCGGGGACTTGAGAAAGGGTGGGAAGGGGGTGAGGGATAAAAGACTACAAATTGGGTTCAGTGCATACTGCTCAGGTAGCGGGTGCCCAAAAAGCTCACAAATCACCCCTAAAGAACTTACTCATGTATCCAAACACCGTTGCTTCCCCAAAAACCTATGGAAATTTTTTAAAAAATTAATTGAAAGCTTAAAAAAAAGATTATAGCTTCAACTTAGCAGTTGGGCTACAGAGGATGAGGAAGGATGAAAGAAGAGAGGGAAAGAGTGTGGGAATCATAAAGGTAGGTGCTGTGGGTATTTAGATTCCACCATTAAAGCACTGGAATGATGGGACAGTGGATTCCTCATGTGGCTCCCTCCTAAGCAGAAACACCAGGGGTGCCGGGCAGCAGCCAGGGTGACACATGCCAGGAGCAAGTAGCAGGAAGTGCAGAGCCAACCTTGGGAGCAGACCAATGCTCACACACGCAGGGTGCAGTGATGCTGCAGAGAAAAGGAGTGTGTGCAGGTGTGGTTTCAGACACGTACAGGAATGCAGCGATGGTGTGAGCAAAAGGGTGTGTGCACATGCAAGCATGCCCGTGTGGGTGTGCACGCACATACACAAATTCCCACACAAGCATGCATAGAAAGAGACTTCGAGATGGCCTTCTAAACACACAAAAACAAAAGTCTAAATCAGTCTCTTCAATCCTGAAACATAGACCATCCTTACATGAAACCTGCCTTTTTGTATCCACAGGACAGCCCTAACAATTAGGCAGGGCCAGTGTGTCACTGGGACACTCCCAGGACTGGTCTTCTGATTAGGAATGTCAAGCTCAGGGTGGCCCACAAACAGGGATGGTGAGGGAGGAGAGAGAACTGCTAAGAGCTGGTTTGAAACCGGCTTTCAAACAGCTGCTGGGATCACAGATGTGAAATGAGGAAAGGTCTGTGAATTTGTCTGGAAATGAAGGAAACCTTTGCAAGTAAAGTGCTAGTGAAGACACGGATGAAAGTCAGATTGCAAAGGAGTGAATAAGGGCAATGAAATCGGGAGGCGAAGGCCATATAGCAATGGAGGGACTGGGCAGAGAAGGTGGAGCAAGTTAGGGCTAAGCCTGTCAGGAGTGAGCAACAATGTCTTTAAAACCCACAAACAAAAGCAGGAAACGCCAGTGCCAGGGGAGTTGGGAGGATGACCATGGGTCTCCATAGACACCGGCAACAGGTCACTGACAGCCGTCAATCAAGGTACCATCCAGCAAGGGTGCAGGCAAGATGATCTCATAAATCACTGCAAAACACTTGGTAAATTTAAAGTCGGGCATAAATGCCAAATATAAATAAAATATGCAACTCAGGCAGCAAGGTGCTCTAAGCCTAGAGGCCTTCTTTTAATTAATGTCAGATTTGATCCAAGACATTCTCAGGATAGATGGGCAGGCAGGTGCTCAGAGAATCCTGCCCTGTGGGACTGGCCTCCTCCCTGACAAGCTTCACCACCAGGCCCCAAAATTCAGGACACAGGGTGCTTCTCTCCTCAGCTGCCACCACGTGGAATCTGCTCTCCCCAGTGGTAGATGCAACCCTGTGATTTCTGGGAAGGAGATGCCAAACTGAACTAGGGTAGCTCTGGAGAGCCAGGAGCTAATAGTTGGCTGACAGTGGACGGGAATGAGCCAAAGGCTGACGCTGTTCCAATCCCAATATGGGTAACGTTTGAAAATGGAGGTTAGCACCTCACACCCATTAGAATGTCTACTCTCGAGAAAACAAAAACATAACAGTGTTGGCAAGGATATGGAGACACTGGAACCCTTGAGCACTGTTGCTAGGAATGAAAAATGGCACAGCCAGTGTGGAAAACAGTTTGGTGGCTCCTCAAAAAATTAAAAATAGAATTACCATATGGTGATAGCAGTTGTGACGTTCCTGAGGTTCCGTTTTCTGTCTCTGCCAAATATTTCTGTTATGGGAAGTCCTGATTCACAAGGAGATGGCAATTCTACTTCTGGATACATACCTCAAAGCACTGAAAGCAGGGTCTCAAAGAAATACTTGCCTACCTATGTTTACAGCAGCACTATTCACAGCAGCTCAAACCTGGAAGCAACCCAAGTGTCTATGGATGGATGAACAGATAAGCAAAATGTGGTATATCCACACAATGGAATATTATACTGCCTTAAAAAGGAAGGAAATGTTGACACATGCTATAACATGGCTGCACCTTGAGAATATTATGCTAAGCAAAATAAGCCAATCACAAAAAGATGAATACTATATGATTCCACTTACCTGAAATACTTAGTCAAATGCATAGAGACAGAGAGTAGAATGGTGGTGGTCAGAAGCTGGGGGAAGCGGGCACGCGGATACTGTTTAATAGGTATAGAGTTTCCATTTTACAAGATAGAAAGAATTCTGGAGGTGGATGGAGGTGATGGTTGCACAACATTATAAATGTATTTAGTAATCCGAAACCACAGCCTTACAAATGGTTAAGATGGTAATTTTGTTATGAGTATTTTACCACAATTAAAACATTTGGGGAGAAAAAAAACTAAAATGAAGGCTAAGGTTTAAAAGTGGTGCAATGGCTGGGTGCAATGGCTCATGCCTGTAATCTCAGCACTTTGGGAGACCGAGGCGGGTGGATCACGAGGTCAGGAGTTTGAGACCAGCTTGGCCAACATGGTGAAACCCAGTCTCTGCTAGGGAAAAAAAAAAAAAACCCACACACACACACACAAAAATTAGCCAGGGGTGGTAGCGGGTGCCTGTAATCCCAGCTACTAAGGAGGCTGAGGCAGGAGAATCACTTGAAACCAGAAGGCGGAGGCTGCAGTGAGCCGAGATCATGCCACTGCACTCCAGCCTGGGAGACAGAGCAAAACTCCGTCTCAATAAATAAATAATAAATAAAAGAAAAAGAAAAAAGTGGTTCAAGGTTCAAGGCCTGAAGTGGGAGGTCGCACTAAACTCTCAGGGGTAAGAACAGGTAAGACCCGATTCAAGTAAAGACAGGCATCACATGAGCCAGGACATGAATTTGATTCAATGACCCTGAAGATGGCAGCCCCCTAGTATGCTGCGATGACGCGGTTGAGTTGCTCCTTCAGAGCTGCTCCCAGTTATTTCCTGGTGGTGGGGAAGGTGGGCGCTGAGTCTCTCCCATGCTCTCCTAGAGCATCACTGCTGAGTAAGGATGGTCCAGGGGTTGGGGCTGCCTATGGTCGACAGGACAGTTTGGGTTATGGGACAGCTTTTTGTCCCCCAGAGCAATGAAACCTGCCTTATGCCACCATTAGTGGCAGGCACTCCCACCATGGGGCCTTTGCCCATGCCATCACTCTATTCTCTTCTGACACATTTTTTTTTTTTATCCCTTCCTGTCTACTTTTCTTCCCCTGGTCACTGGCTCCTCATGCTTCATTTCTCAGTCTGGAAGTCCTCACCTCCAGGCAGCCATCGCTGGCTCCCTAGTCTGGGTTAGGATTTCTGTTAGATATTCTCACCTTATTGTATGTTTGCTGCGTGTATTCACCATGGTGTCCCCTGGATCTAGACCAGGCCTGGGGACCTAGGAGGTGCTCAGTTAGTATTTTGTTTTGTTTTTGTTTTTGTTTTTGTTTTGAGATAGAGTCTTACTCTGTCTTCCAGGCTGTAGTGCAGTGGCGTGATCTCGGCTTACTGCAACCTCCACCTCCTGGGTTCAAGTGATTCTCCTGCCTCAGCCTCCCCGGTAGCTGGTACAACAGTTTTGTGCCACCATGCCTGGCTAATTTTTATATTTTTAGTAGAGACGGGGTTTCACCATGTTGGCCAGGCTGGTTTGGAACTCCTGACCTCAGGTGATCCACTCTCCTCCACCTCCCAAAGTGCTGGGATTATAAACGTGAGCCACTGGTCCCAGCCTTTAGTTAGTATTTATTGAATAAGTAAAGTTAATCATGGATTGGGTCAATCAGTCAGTCAAAGATAATGATTATAAGAAAGGTCTGGAAGACACAGTCAAGAAGGAGTTTAATAAAAATGTGACAACAAGACAATACTTGGTTACTTTAATTGCAATCTCTAGCTACATGTGGCATGCACTGGCAGTTCCCCTATTCAATCAACATTCCCTCCTTACCCGTTTTAACAGAATTCTCATTTCGTTCGGTATTGAAATGCGCCTGGCTAAAAATATTCAGTTCTCCCATCTTTCTTGTGGCAGGAGGTAGCCCATTGTCATAGTTGACGCCAGTGATACCGCAGTTGAGGGTTTCCTGGAAAGCCTTTCCTTCCCTAATATAGACTCCAACCCATCCTGAAGAAAGGTTAAAAAAGGGAGATCCTTTTCTTTTTCTTGCCTGGAACACGGGTGGGATGCTTGGAACCATGAACTACTGGGAAGGTCAGGAGATAAACAATGGCAAAGGCTTCTTTACTTGGTCACTTGAGCAGCCCAGAACTGACAGCCACCCGGACTTCACACTGTGAGAGACACAGAAATCCCCACCTGTGGAAGCCACAGCTGCCCAGATCGGTTGATACTTGCAGCCAGAGTGTTCCTAATTTGTATACGCTAACCGGAACATTTTACATAGGACTGAGATGACCCATGGATGACAGCAATTATAAATAATCTTGGAGACAGCCTGGCTAACATGGCAAAACCCTGTCTCTACTAAAATCACAAAAATTAGCCGGGTGTGGTGGACGCCTATAATCCCAGCTACCCAGGAGGCTGAGGCAGGAGAATCACTTGAACCCGGGAGGCGGAGGTTGCAGTGAGCCGAGATCGTGCCATTGCATTCCAGCCTGGGCAACAGAGTGAGATTTCATCTAAAAGTAATAATAATAATACTAATAATAAATAATCTTGGAAAAAAATTACAGAAAATAATACAGATACCAGATAGCAGAAAATGGCTGGATTTTCAATACGCAGAAAAGATGATAGACTATCTAAACCAAATAAATGTTTTTTTGTGGAGCCAAAAAAAAAATCAAGGAGAGGTCATTAACAGTCTGGCTCATGAATTTCTAAAACAGACAAAAGAACAAAGGAACAGAAGTGGTGATCAAGAGAAATCAGGGTGGATTCATTAATAACAACTCACTTCAAACAAACTACAAAATTCTTTTGATTGAATTTTAACTAGTAGAGCAGGAGAATACAAAGGATTCTTAAAAATCATGTGTCTGGATTTCCTTAAAGCTTTCGATTCTCATGACAGCATGTGAAAAAGCTTTTTAAAAGCAGTAATGTCATGGTTCAGTTAACTGAATTCATAACTGGTTGAGTGGCTACTCAGTGGGTATAAATTAATGAACTTATGCAATCTTAGGAGGAGATAAGCCACATGTTTGGCCATTGCTATTGTCCATTCCATCTTAACATCAACAACTCTAGAGGAGACATAAAAAATTCATGAGAAAGCACAAAGCTGAAAACAAAGGTAATATACTTGATACAAACAAGACATAGAATTCTCAAAGGGTGGAAAATGAGCTAAAACATTTAGCTCAGATCTAGTATTCAAGAAAAATATAAGATTCTTAATGTAGGTATAAAGAACTAACCAAGAGAAGACAGGTGAGCAGCTCTGGGCTCCAAACAAGGAAGCGCTGTCTTGTAATTAGTTACCTGTGCGGGGCCAACTGCCTTGTGATACCCAGAGAAGTACTGGGTATGCAGATGTCCAAATGTCTTTGGTCATGGAATCTTGTTTGTTTTTTTTCTTCACAGGTCTCATATAGGTTTTGTGAAGCATATTTTATTTTTTTGACACAGGGTCTCACTCTGTCACCAAAGCTGGAGTGCAGTGGTGCAATCTCGGCTCACTGCAAAATTTGCCTTGCAGGTTCAAGTGATTCTCGTGCCTCAGCCTCCTGAGTAGCTGGGATTACAGGTGCATGCCACCATGCCTGGCTAATTTTTGTATTTTTTAGTAGAGAAGGGGTTTCACCATGTTGATCAGGCTAATCTCGAACTCTTGGCTTCAGGCAATCCACCCGCCTTGGCCTCCCAAAGTGCTGGGACTACAGGCATGAGCCACTGTGCCCAGCCATTGTGGAGCATATTTTAGCATAGGCTATCTAGAAAAGACATCCAGGAAAACCATCTGCTTCCTGTAGAGAGCCAGTATGATCCATCTGAGCCTTTTGCTCCCTCCTGTTGATGAGGCTGGACCCTGCACTCTGAAACAGAGAGGTGGTGTTGGTTTCCATGTGGGACACTGAACAGTCCCACAGCCACTAAGCCAAGCCAATCTTCATCCCACACCACCTACACACCCTATATCCTACCCTCAAGAGTGCTGAGAACATGTGGGTGACTCAGCACAGACCTCCCCCAATACTGGGAAACCATTTAAAGGACACCTTGGTGTATCAATGGGGTTGACATGGTAAACATAGAAGGCATCCTTTTCATTTTTATTAAGAACAGATATTCATGACCAAGGAAGTCAGCCATCCCCACAGCCATCTCAGAACCAGCTCGGCAGGCAACTCAAATCACTGCTCTCCATGGAAGGCTGTGTACTCATGCCACCTCCGATGTCACTTACTGCCTGATCTGCCTTCCAGCCACCCCACTGGGCAACGCCTGGAGTGAAATCCTCTGGCTAAGGCAGCTGCTCAACTTCCTATTTGCCTGTTCCTTCTGCTAGAATCCCTTTTGTGGGCCCTACTGCCTCTTTAACCACATAGCCATCCAACCAACAGCCATTTCATCACCTGTTCCCCAGGACTCTGACCGCATCTATGGAACAATGTAAACAGCAGAGTGCATGCCCCAGCTAAATTTAGCAAATTAAAGCATGTTCATCAAATTCCACCCCAGGCCTTCCAATTTTTGTTTTGTTTTGTTTTGTTTGGAGATGGAGTTCGCTCTGCTGCCCAGACTGGAGTGCAGTGGCATGATCTCGGTTCACTGCAACCTCCTCCTCTTGGGTTCAAGCGATTCTCCTGCTTCAGCCTCTTGAGTAGCTGGGATTACAGGCACCCGCCACCACGCCTGGCTAATTTTTGTATATTTAGTATAGACGGACTTTCACCGTGTTGGCAAAGCTGGTCTCGAACTCCTGACCTCAGGTGATCTGCCTGCCTCGGCCTCCCAAGTGCTGGGATTACAGATGTGAGCCACGCACCCAGCCCAGGCCTCCCAATTTTTAAGCTCTATTAAAGCATTTCAGTGCAAGAGCTCAAACATAATGCCAAATGTCAGCAGTAATGAAAGGGGAGGGTGATGTCTTTTGAGAACTTGCTATTTTTTAGCCATTTTATTTCACATTTTCAAACATAATCCTTCTAGCCACCATTGGGTGGAGACACAATCAATGTCTGCATTTGAAAGATAAGAAAGCTTGATCCCTGAGAGGCTAAGCAACCTGGGTCATACGACGTTTTGAACCGTGTCTGTCAAGCCCAAACTTTTTGCTTTTTTCACTTGTCTAAGATCAAGTGTGGGTTTGGCCCAGGAGTCCCATCACTGTACATTCCCAGGGAAAGAGATTTCTATTTATGGGCCAATGGCAATGTCCTAATGAGCAATATGCAATGCTCAGATCAACAGGCATCAAAGAGCAAAGAGAAAGTGAGAGCAAGGCATGCAGGGCCATGCTATTCCCATAAAGAGGAGGAAAGAATACAGGGAATCTACTGCTGATCAGGGACCAGAGCCCCATTCTGGGGTCAGTTATGAGCAGAGAGGGACAGCAAGCATAGACAGAGTTTTAGGCGAGTCTAGAGTACACGAGAGAGAATGAGTTGGCGAAGCCTGACCTTCTGACAAGGATCCAGGAGTCTGGATGTGCTGCTGTCAGTGTCAGAGGCGTTGGAACCAGAGCAACTCCATCTTGAATGGGGGCTGGGTAAAATGAGGATGAGACCTACTGGGCTGCATTCCCAGGAGGTTAAGGCACTCTAAGTCACAGGATGAGATAGGAGGTTGGCACAAGTTACAGGTCATAAAGGCCTTGCTGACAAAACAGGTTGCAGTAAAGAAGGCGGCCAAAACCCTCCAAAACCAAGACGGTGACGAGAGTGACCTTTGGTCGTCCTCACTGCTTATTATATGCTAATTATAATGCATTAGCATGCTAAGAGACACTCCCAATAGCACCATGACAGTTTACAAATGCCATGGCAACACTAGGAAGTTACTCTATATGGTCTAAAAAGCAGAGGAACCCTCAGTTCTGGGAATTGCCCACTCCTCTCCTGGAAAATTCATGAATAATCCACCCCTTGTTTAGCATATAATCAAGAAGTAACCATAAAAATGGGCAACCAACAGCCCTTGGGGCAGCTCTGCCTGTGGAGTAGCCATTCTTTTATTCCTTTACTTTCTTATTACATTTGCTTTCACTTGACTCTGTGGACTCGCCCTGAATTCTTTCTTGCACAAGATCCAAGAACCCTCTCTTGGGGTCTGGATCAGGACCCCTTTCCAGTAACATCAGGGTTCCCCCATGGGATTATTGCATACTTCCTTAACCTTGTTTCCTCAGACCCACGGCAGACCTTCCCATTCGATTCCTACTCAAACAGAACTCTCTCAGCTCCAGGCAGACAAGCAGAATGCCCAGGCGGTTCCACTCTCACCCATGTCTGTGCTCATTCATGTTCATTACTGCTTGCTGTGAGACCCACATAGACTATTTGGGATGAGGAAATAGGCCGTGATGTCCAGCATGTGAGCATTGGTCCTTTTTGGAGTTCTCTCTCTAAACTGTGGTTTCCAAATGGCTGCCATGGGGTGGAGGCAGAGAGAACTACACCTGAATCTTCAAGGAGTTAATTTCCTAAAGACCACCTGACCACAACCTTAAACACATCAGACTCTACTGGGACAGGAGAAGCTCCCAACAGGATTTAGATTCTCATCCACGAACCCTCCACCTTCCTCCCCTTCTCCCTCATTGCCTCCCAAATGAAACCAATGTTCTAGAGATCAAAATTGAGCTCCATGGAACATCAGTAACATTTAAAAGAGTTCCACAGTTAAGTATTAGGTTAAACCATACAAAATTGCTGCTATTTTACCATTTTTTAAAAACTACAGAACAGGGAATTTCCTATGGTCCAACCTAATGAGTTTTAGAAATCTTAAATACTCTTCAAGACTCAGCACCTAATGTCCAACAATGATAGACTGGATTAAGAAAATGTGGCACATATACACCATGGAATATTATGCAGCCATAAAAAAGGATGAGTTCATGTCCTTTGTAGGGACATGGATGAAATTGGAAATCATCATTTTCAGTAAACTATCGCAAGAACAAAAAACCAAACACCGCATATTCTCACTCATAGGTGGGAATTGAACAATGAGAACACATGGACACAGGAAGGGGAACATCACACTCTGGGGACTGTTGTGGGGTGGCGGGAGGGTGGAGGGATAGCTTTAGGAGATATACCTAATGCTAAATGACGAGTTAATGGGTGCAGCACACCAGCATGGCACATGTATACATATGTAACTAACCTGCACATTGTGCACATGTACCCTAAAACTTAAAGTATAATAATAAAAAAAAAAGACTCAGAACCAACATCACATTTTATAGGCTTGAAGAATTCCCTGCAGCAAAGACACCTGTATAATTTTGTTTTCCTAATGTATTTGACAATAGAACCCTCTTATTAGATAACACCTGTTAACATCTTACAGAACCTGTATTTTGTATTTTAGGAAATACTGCCTGAAAGAATTCAAAATAATTAAGAGCTGTTCACAAACTCATCCTCCACCATCTCTTGACTGTATCTGAATAAAATAAAATTCACCCACCCATGTAGGTTACCCATTTATTCCATCCACAAGTACTTATTGAGCACCTCCTCTGTACCAGGAATTTGCTTAGAATTGGGGACACACTGAAACCCAAGTGTTCTGACAAAGGAAACAGGGCCCTTTAAGATGGAGCGACCAGCTTCACTTGAAGGAGCCAGAATGGGCTTCATGGAAAAACTGAGTTTTGACCTGGGGCTTAGAGAAATTTTCCAGCACATGAAGCTAATGGTCAGTGCCCACTCCATCCAGATGAACCCAGCTCACCTGCTTATATCCGGTTCCATTTTCAGCACCTACCTCCCAGGATCTTTGTATCTATGGCTTCCACTGTCTCTGCTTGACTTGTCTTCTCCTGAGTACCCAAATAAAGCTTGGTTTATCCAATTGCTTTTGGATCTAGTACCTGATTTCCTGTGGGCTGGTGCTATTTTGCCAGGCACTCTGAAGTTAGAGTCCAGTGGGAAGGCCCAGGGTCACTAACCACAGGCCTCTTTCATGCAACTCTTCCCAGCCTGTCTCTCCCAGAGCCTCACTCAGTATCTGGCTCAGGAAGTTCCCTGCGGCTGAGGGAGGAGCTATCTTAATGGCTGACCTTTGGGGAGGTGGGAGACAGCCTGGGGGCTCAGGGAGCTGTGTGCTGCTCTGTCCCTTGGATTTCAAATACTGGGCCTTCCTAGCGGTTCAGCTGTGGTGGGGACAAGGCAAAGCTCTTCTGTGCTTGGCAAGGACACAGGGGTATTTATATAGCTTGATGTCTCCCCACCCCTAATTTCCCTTGGTTCATCAGAATAATAACTGAAGTGGCTCCCCATGGTGGGTAACTGTAGGATTGGTTAGGGGCACTGGGTCCTTAGGGGGATGACAGTTTTCCTCCTACAGTTCCAGGCCTTGTGTACCCCTTCAGTGACCCTCTTTCTGACTCATGCAACAAGAAAAACCTCCACGGCATGGTCAATGAGACAGCCCACCGATGGCTGTGGCTGCACAGGGTGAGGGCTGGGGCAGACTGAAACTCAGACACACCACAGGCCATGTTATCAAAGTCCTGTGCTCCGAGCTCAGGAGGTTGGGTGATTCTATACCTTATGGAAGCTATATGACACATCTGCAATTTTGCAGCCCAGCAATAGGAGAGAAAAATGAGTATCAGTGCTGGTGGGGAGTTCAGGCACATTTCCAAAAACCAACCACAAAAAGTCATCCATCCAGTGATGGTGGAGTTAGACCAATCTGAAACCACCTTTGCAAAAAATTATAACAGTGAGAAAATCATGGCAGTGATCTAACCAACCTCCATCTCCTACAACCTCCAAACTGCCGTTAGTCATTCTTGGGCTTGGGCCAAGGTAACTTTGGGAGCTTGTTTATAGTTTAAATAATAGCTCTTCCCCCAAACTAAACTACCTTTGTAAAGCTAATGAAGGATCATCAAATTAGGAGGATGATAGGAGCCTGAATTCTGCCAAGTGTAGACATAAATGACTACCAGCTATCTTTCCAGAGGTCAAAAGATATGCGACTTCCCCAGTTTCTCCTGCAGATAACCTAAGATTGGCCTTTTGAGGTGTCTTTTCTGGTTTTGACGTTTCTTCCCTGGACCCTTGACTTTTGACTCTTGACTCAATTGGTTCTGAAGCTCCCACCTAGCAGCAGACTCAGCATGCAAGGACCATTTTCCATGCCCCAGTGATTGCATTCATGACAAATCAGCAGCATCCATTCCCTTGCCTGTCAAACTATCCTTGAAAAATCCTACCCTCCAAATTATTGGAAAGGCTGAATTAAGGAATAATAAAACTTCAGCCTCCCGTTCCACCGGCTCTGCATGAATTAAACTCTTTCTCGATTGAATTAATTTCCTCATCTTGATAAATTGGCTTTATCTGGGCAGCAGGCAAAATGAACCCATTAGTTCATCTATGGCTAAAAATCTGCCTGGGGGTACTGTCCTTCAGCATGCAGAGAACTGGTCCAGGAAGGTCCAGGGAGCTTGTCTGGACAGTGCTGGGCACTTTACTTTCAAAGGAAATCACTAGCTATATTCCCTCGCAGCCACAAGTTTTTAAAATCGGGTCAATGGCGAGGTGGCTATTTTTCAAGCTGGTAACAACATGTTTTGTCAGTTTCATCTTTGTGTTCTAATGTGGCCCCAAAGAGAGATTTTTTTCCCCTATTCAGAAAGGACCGTCTGACTTATAACTTGGCCCAATGCTGGCTGCAAGATAATGGGAAAGTTTTCAACAACCTCAAGAGCCCAGACAGCTCTCAGCATGGCCAGGCTCCTCCAGGGGCCAGCTGAGTAATGATCTACAGTCGGCGGATAGAGCTGGGGCAGGAATCACTGAGCTGCTAGCAGATCCTGTTGGCAAAAGTGGCCGCAAGAGCTTATGGTGGAACGTGGGATGTGAATTTCAGAGTGAGAATGATGCCAAGGATCATTCATCAGCTGAATGTCCGTCCCTCTGTGAATCACTTATTGCTGCAGGGTCCCAGCTCTAGACCAGGGAGGGTGAGAATGACACCTACCCCACAAGGTGGAGGTGAGGATGGAGTGAGATGGTTACAAGGGAGAGACTTCCCCAATCACACAGCACTGTGTGATGCTGGCTGTCACTGTCATCCCTTGTTAAGTTGTGCTACGGGTGGAAAGACAATTAGTCTGGAAGAAACCATCGCCCAAAGGGGTATATACTTAGAAGAAGAATTGCTGGGTCAACAGGACCTTTTGAAAACATAGATCTCAGCACCTCTCATCTCTGCTTCAAACCTTCCAGTGGTTTTCCTATACACAGGAGGAAGTTAAAGTGTTCACACCACCTCAAGGCCTTGTACCATCTGGCCCTGCCTATCCTTCTCCTGGCTTGTAGCCACCTGGACTTTCCAAATAGTCCTTCTCCCTTCAGCCTTGGGGCCCTACTTATCACTGCTGCTTCTGCTAGTGGCTCTTTCTCTCTCCTTGCTGCCTGAGTAGCTAACATCTACTTGTCTCTCAGATCACAGTTTTCAATGTAACTTACTCAGAGAAACCTTTCCTGGCCTCTAAACTGGGTCAGATACTCTGCTCGTTATTTGCTCTCCTACCCTCTTTTACTAGTGACAGAGCAGGAGCATTGCCATCTTGAACAAGCACTGTCATTTTTTAAAGTTCACCGTGACCAAAAGCTGCCTAAATCCAAAGGGCATCAGCCTAATGTCTAAGGTCGGCATGACCATAAACCACAAATAACATCTCTGACCAGAAACATTCCAAACACCTCCCTGACCAGAGACACACCAGCCCCAAGATAACCTCCCCTCCAGCTGGAGAGATGTCACCCTCAAGATAACCTCCCCTCCGACCAGAGACATTCCAACCCCACTTCTCCCCCAACTTCTCCCCCACACAGAAACAGTCCAAGCCTGTAATAAGCTCTCTCACCAATAAATATTCTTTGTCCATAAGAGAGAGGGCTCCTGACCAAAATCGGCCAGAAGCCCCTCTCAGGTTTATTCTCCAGAATAAACCTTTGACTGTTGAGCTGCTTTTTGTGTTTCTTTCCTCATTCTTGACTCTTACAAGTAGTCCTTCATTATTGTTGGAACTGCATGTTTATTGTAGTATTTTGCTTTGCTGATTTTCTCAGTATTTACTCAGCACCTACAGGGGGCCAGAGATCATTCTAGGTGCTAGAGAGACCGCATTCAGAGAACTGGTCCCAGAAGTTCCAGGGAGCTGGGCTAGACAGTGCTGGGCACCTTCCTTTCAAAGGAAAAGGTGAGGGCTGCAAAGGGTGAGGGCTGGGGCAGACTGCAATAAGTAAAGCAGTGCCTGCCCTTTGGGAGCCCATTTTCTTGTAGGGGAGACAGAGCAGACAAAATCAATGGAGACAGAATTTCATGTCAGGTGATACTAAGTGCCATGAAGAAAAATACTGCAGAGCTGGAAGACAGCTCCACGGAGAGCAATCTTCCATGAGTTGGTCAGCAGAGCTTCACACAGGAGGTGACTGGGTGGAGCATCTGTCACGCCCACTAGACTGTGTGAGCTGTGGTTAAGGAATGCCTGTGTATGTTCCCTTCACTACCTTACAAATCTCCAGCACCAAGGTGAATGCTTAGCACACAACAGGATAAATGGGCAGATGAAACAACATTGCCCTCAAGGATCCTGGTGACCACGCTGTAACCACCCAGGGGTTACAAAGAAAGATCTGCTGTACAAAGAAAGACCAAAGCATTGGAGTAAGAAAGAGTTTAATAGACACGAGGCTGGCCACACCACTTGGGAGACAGAGTTAGTACTCAAACCAATCGCATCCAAAGCTCCTAGGATATGGGGTTTTTTCAAAGGCAGTTTGGGTGAAGGGGTGGGGGTGGCTAGGCTTGCTGCTCATTGGTTGGGGCAGAGATGAAATCATAGAGAGTCGAGGCTGTCCTCTTAAGCTGAGTTGCTCCCTGGTGGGGGCCACAGGAGCTATCAGGTCCAGGTGGAGCCATGGGTTTCAGACATGCAAAAAACCTGAAAAGATATCTCAAAGGGCCAATCTACAATAGTGGTATTATCTGCAGGAATGGCTGGCAACCTATGTATATACTTTAGCAGAATTCAGATTCTTCTTCTCCAGCTTAATGGCCTTTCAATAGCCTCACAAGGCAGTTGAGTTTTGGAGAAGGGCTATTATCATTTAAACTATAACCTAAATGTCTTCTGAAGTTAGCTCAGCCCAAAAGCCCAGGAGTAGTTAAGGAAAAGGCAAGATAGTGAGGTGGATTAGATCAGATCTCTTTCACTGCCATAATCTTCTCATTGTTGTCATTTTTGCAAAGGCAGTTTCAATGGCACAGAGCACCAGGCAGACTGGAAGAGCCCCAGAGGCAGAGGGTAGCCTCCCAGAAGCTGACCCAAGCAACCATCCCATGAGGGACTGTGTGTACACCTGAGGCAGGAACCGAGGCTTGCTTTCTCCACCTCTCCTACCACTGGACCTGGCAACTCCACCCTCTGGGCCCCACATTATCTCATATGTGACTGGCATATGGCACAGTCCTTGCTGTGGTCAAATCTAGCCAAGTCTCCAAGAGATAATCAGGTGCAAATGAGCAAGGTTACTTCTTGGCTTTTATTTATTTATTTATTTTGATTATTATTATTTTTTTTTTTTTTGAGACGGAGTCTTGCTCTGTCACCCAGGCTGGAGTGCAGTGGTGTGATCTCGGCTCACTGCAACCTCTGCCTCCCAGGTTCCAGTAATTCTCCTGCCTCAGCCTCCCGAGTAGCTGGGACTACAGGCACCCGCCACCACGCTCGGCTAATTTTTTGTATTTTTAGTAGAGATGGGGTTTCACTGTGTTAGCCAGGATGGTCTCGATCTCCTGACCTCATGATCCACCCACTTCGGCTTCCCAAAGTGCTGGGATTACAGGCGTGAGCCACTGCTCCCAGCCAACTTCTTGGCTTTTAGATCACATTTAACAAACGACTTCCCCAGGCCACCCTTCTTTGCTCACCACCCTCTCACAATGGCCTGGAGTTCACTCTCTTAGCCAGTGGCTCTGTCTGACTCAATAAAATGCCTTAATCCTACCTGGGGTGATCCCAGAGTCCATCACAGTTAACAGCCCTTTGCCCTTCCACGGTACTCATCTTTCTTTCCAATGTGTCACTCATATACAGTGTTGTCACTCATCTACCAAGTGGAGGTTAATGACCTTTAAAAACCCATGCATTACATACAATAGAACATTATTCAACCTTAAAAAGGAACGAAATTCTGAAACATGCTACAGCATGGATGAACCTTGTGAAAGGAAACGGATCTTGGGCCCCCAAATCGTTAAGGAAAACTCAAGCTGGAAACTGCTTAAGACAAACTCCCCTCCCATTGTATTCAAAGTTGCCCCTCTGCTCACTGACATAGATGCATCTTTTTTTTTTTTTTTCCTTTTTTTGAGATGGAGCCTCTCTCTGTTGCCAGGCCGGAGTGGAGTGGCCCGATCTCGGCTCACTGCAACCTCCGCCTCCTGGGTTCAAGTGATTCCCCTGTCTCAGCCTCCCGATTAGCGGGACTACAGGTGAGCACCACCACACCCAGCTAATTTTTGTATTTTTAGTAGAGACAGGGTTTCACCATGTTGGCCAGGATGGTCTCAATCTTTTGACCTTGTGATCTCCCTGCCTTGGCCTCCCAAAGTGCTGGGATTAAAGATGTGAGCCACCCAGCCCGGCCAATAGAGGCATATCTGATTGCCTCCTTTGGAAAGGCCAATCAGAAACTCAAAAGAATGCAACTGTTTGTATCTCACCTATCTGTGACCTGGAAGCTCCCCCTGGCTTCCAGTCTCCCTGCCTTTGCTTCAAGTTGTCCCGCCTTTCCAGACTGAACCAATGTACCTCCTACCTCTATTGATTGGTGTCTCATGTCTCCCTAAAATGTATAAAACCAAACTGTGCCCTGACCACCTTGGGCACACGTCATCAGGACTTCCTGAGGCTGTGTCACAGGCTCGTCCTCAACCTTGGCAAAATAAACTTTCTAAATTAACTGAGATCTGTCTCAGATTTTCTGGGTTCATAACCTTGAGGACATTATGCTAAGTGAAATGAGCCAGACACAAAAGAACTAATACTGTATGATCCACTTATGTGAGGCTCCTAGAGCAGTCAATTCATAGAGGCAGAAAGTAGAATGGTGGTTGCCAGGGGGCTGGGAAGGTGGAAATGAAGTTGGTGTCTCATGGAGATACAGTTTCAGTTTGGGAAGATAGTGGTGATGGTTGTAGGCCCATTCCAGTGGGATGTGGCACTCCTTTTAGAGGACACTTTTGGCTCATGGGCCTCCCTTCAGCCTGACCTAATGTTCTTAGAACTGTGCTGTGATTGGCGGCTCTTCTTCCCAGGCCTCCTTCCTTCCCCCTCTCCTTTCACGGGTGTCAGGCCTGCACGGCAGTCTGCCAGCTCCTGCTCCCTCCCCCCTTGGTCCTTCTCAGGTCTTTCTCCCAGTCAATCTCATCTCATGCAGGTCTAATCCCTTCTTGGAATCTGCTTCTCAGAGGACCTGGGCTGATAACATCACCACATAGGCCAAAAGAGCAACATGCCCAATAAATGCACTGCAAGGGAACAAGCACATTTAGAACCAGCACTACGCATTTGGAAGCACAGCAACAAATACCTTCAAATTTGTCAGGGCTTACAGCTGACAGCCCATATTAGTCATTCAATAGATGTGTAATAAGCTCCTGCTGATGGTGAACACATGCACAGCCTGCACTTCTGAGGCAGGCAGGCAGGCCTTCTCATCCACATTCTGCACACGAGTAAACTGTAGGAGGTTATTCTAGGACACAGTTTGGTTATAATGAATCTTAATGATGTTAAAAAGTAATAGGCAACATCATTTAGCATTTACGACATGTCAGGTACCATTCTATACTTTTTTTTCATGTGCATGTTGCTTATTTAAAAAAAATCCTGGCCAGGTGCAGTGGCTCACATCTGTAATACTAGCACTTTGGGAGGCTGAGGCAGGCAGATCACTTGAGGTCAGGAGCTCAAGACCAGTCTGGGCAACATGGCAAAACCCAATCTCTACTAAAAATACCAAATTAGCTGGGAGTGGCGGCGATGCCTGTAATCCCAGCTACTTGGGTGGCTGAGGTTGCAGTGAGCCGAGATCGTGCCACTGCACTCCAGCCCGAGCTGGGCAATGGAGCAAGACCCTGTCTAAAAAAAAAAAAAATCCCTAAACAGCCCCATATTTTAGGGAATGACAAAGAACCATGAGCAGAGGTGTGCAATGAGAGTCACTTGGTGCCTCGTGTTCTACAGGAGCTGACCCAGAGGAGGAAATGGGGGGTTAGAGCATACCTGGCCCTCCAGGCTCACCTTGCAGGAGGAGAGCCTACAGCTGAGAAGCTCCATGGTAAGATGGATTATCTTTAAAGTTTCCTGGGGCCATCTCTGGTTACACAGCAGGGACAAGACAGGACAATGGGTAATAAAGTGCACAGGCTCAGATTCCTAATAAAAAAAGACTGTGTGGTAATGTGCTCATCAGCCACACTGAGGCCAACTGCAATTGAGAATTTATAAAAAAAAAAAAGATGTGTGATTTATAAAGAAATGATTTTTATCTTTTAGATGTCAAACGATCAAGGAAAATGCAATGTCTCACATCATGCTGATTTCAAACATAATGCAACAAACCAGTGATCAGCAAAAGAAATGGAGATGGTGTTAAAGACTTGGGATGGGGAAGGAGGGGCAAGGCACAGAGCCTGCCCTCCCTCTTCTCTCCAAGAGGGGAGCCTCTTTCCACCACCCACCCTCCTTTTCCTGTAGGGGGTGCGGCTTTCTTCCATCTCAACCTGTCATTTCTGCTACCTCCCTTCCATCATTGAAATAAGAAATCCAGACACTCCTCATTCTTCTAACCTGGTGATATCCCTGGGGCTCTCCCTCCTTCCCAGTGTCCTTTCCAGGCCTGGGCAACAGGAGGGGCTGGCCCAACAATCCTCTGCTACAGGACTAATCTTCAGGAGGGCTGAGCAATGCCCTCCACCCCAGGAAGGGCAGTCTTTGGGGTTCCCATCTTCACGCTACAATTGTGTCTTCCTCTTCATACCTGAGCACTCTGTGCCACTGCTGGCACATCCAACCTGTTCAAGGCCTTTGAGACTGTCCAGCCCACCAGTAACTCCAAGTTTAGCACAGTGGCGCACATCTGCACCCTTTATTTATCTCAATGTTTTATATGCATAACTCCACTTCCTCTACCAAGTCACTAAACTACTGGGGGTTGGGGCCCATGGGCCTGCCTTGGGCATCTTCTATCTCTCCATTAATCCGGAAGCCACATAGTGAGTGCTCAGGCCCATGAGCAGAATAACTGACCCTGCTTAAGAAAATGCTGTCTGTCTCCCACCTGGCAGGAAGGAGTCAGACAAGGAGAGTGACAGAAAGAGAAGGTAAGTGTGAAGGAGGTGTAGACTTCCTGTAGGCAGGTTCCTGTTGCATCGCTACACACCTGCTACCCAGGTGAGGGCCTGGCTCACACACAGCAAATGTGTGATAAATAAGTTCTGAACAAATAAAGAAATGAATGAGTGAAATGAATAGAAAGGAAGATCCAAAGATTAGAGAAGGGAGAGATGAAAGAGAGAAATGCACAGGCTGGGTGCAGTGGCTCACGCCTATAATCCCGGCACTTTGGGAGGCCAAGGTGGGTGGATCACCTGAGGTCAGGAGTTCAAGACCAGCCTGGCCAACATGGTGAAACCCTGTCTCTACTAAAAAAATACAAAAATTAGCTGGGCATGGTGATGAGTGCCTGTAATCCCAGCTACTCAGGAGGCTAAGGCAGGAGAATCACTTGAACCTGGGAGGTGGAGATTGCAGTGAGCCGAGATCATGCCACTGCACTCTATCTTGGGTGACAAGAGTGAAACTCCATCTCGAAAAAAAAAAAAAAAGAAAGAAAGAAAAAGAAATGCACAGATATTCTTTGATCTGGAAGAGTTGGTTAGACAGACTATGTCTTGACACAAATGAATTGTCCTGAAATTGACTTCCAGAGAGGAATGGTTTAGCCATAGCCTGATTCACCACTCTGAAATGTATCTTCTATAGACAGGGGTGAGATGGTTTGGCTGCGTCCCCACCCAAATCTCATCTTGAATTGTAGTTCCCATAATTCCCATGTGTTGTGGGAGCGACCTGGTGGAAGATAATTGAGTCATGGGGGTGGCTTCCCCCATCCAGTTCTCATGGTAGTGAATAAGTCTCACAAGAGCTGATGGTTTTATAAGGGGAAACCCCTTTTTCTTGGTTCTCATTCTTCTACTTACTGTCACCATGTAAGACATGCCTTTCACCTTCTGCCATGATTGTGAGGCCTCCCTAGCCACATGGAATTGTGAGTCCATTAAACCTCTTTTTCTTTTTAAATTACCCAGTCTCAGGTATGTCTTTATCAGCAGCTTGAAAACAGACTAACACAGGGGAGACCATCTTACACACACACACACACACACACACACAGTATATACAGGATATCAGTGTCATTGCAGTGCTTCCAAAAGCACAGGTTGGTATCAGGCTGACTATAGCTCTTGACCATTTCTATGACCATTAAAATACAAGATAAATAACTTGACCTTCACTGACCTGTAGACCTAGAAAAAAATATTCAGGCTTACCCACAGACAAGGAGGAACAGGGGCTGAAGCACGAAACACCAACCGTCTGCAGAGTTCCTGAACTGGTGGGAGCAGCCTGTCCCATGGATGAGCCTAGACTGGGAAGCATCTATGTTTCCTCTTACACCAAAGAGCAAGACATGGCATTAACAAAGCCAGACGTGCTAATGGGGGCAACTTTGAAGCCTAAAGCTGCTTGGGCTTCCAACTAACTGCTCTGGGTCTCCATGTCTCTCTGTTTGCAAAATGGCAATGAATCACTCCTGATTTCTCTAGATAAGTATTTGTGCTTACATTGGTGATGTGTTCGATGGAAATGTACATGAATAATGGTGTGCTGGTATAACAGACAGCTGGAACCAGAAGCAGGGAGGAAGGCAGGGACTCAAGGTGTCTCTAATGGGACAGTGACCACCAAACTCTCTATCTTCTGGCTGCACTGATTTATGTCTTGTTCCTGAGAAATTAATGGCTTGGGAGGGTTTGTGGCAGCTCACCTTGCCTCCCTAGAAGGGTTTGGTGACAACTTTGGGAAGTAAATGCACTAGTTTCCAAGCAACCAAGTAACAGGTCTTCAGTTACAAACCCGTGCTTCATTTTACAAAACAGTACCTCCAGAGCAGTATCTAATTAAATTGGCGAAGGCTTCACCTCCCTGGAATAACCTGAGCCCAACAGGACCCTGCTAACACCACTTTTCACCAAATAAAGGTAAACAGACTCGTCTGAAGTCATGCCTGGAGGGGCACTCTGATCTTGCATTAATTGGGCATGTCAGTTGGCCTTAAGAATTCAATCAGCCAGGCAGTGACCCAATCTACTGCTGACAAACGGGCCCTATTTGCTACTTAAAAAATTTAAAAACTTCTTTGAAAAAGAAACAGTGGCTTCTAGTTTGAGCACCTCTCATCTGTTGGGATCTAGCTGTATACATTTGCCATTTAGGCTAGATTGCTTTACTCTTCTTTCTAAGTCAAGGTCAAAGATACATCCCCTTCAGTCTAGGATGACTTGGAGCTCAGAGAATACCAGCTCCTTATTCCCTTCTCCCTGGCTTCATCTTCTGATTCATGCCTGTCTAACTTTCAGGCACCCATTGTCAATGGAGTAATGGTGTCTGTCTACAAAGGAAAAAAAAAAAGCTCGTGGCACCCACTTCACCAGCAGAAACTCTGATTTGGAGGGCTGGCTAATGTTGTGAGCACCCATTCCCCCAACACCTGGCCCTTTTATTTGTTTTGCTTGCTTTCAGCAGCCCCATTTCTAGCCCCAAGACCTCCCACTGTGACACTCAGCTAATGCATCACCTTCTTCTCTATAACGGCATCTGTGGTCCCAAGCCTAGAGCACCACTGAGAACCCCCACTCCCTTGCAGCCCAGTTTCCAGGCTGCTGAGGTGCCCCACTGGCCACCGTCCTGGAGTCCAACCTTCAGGCTGGCAGCTGCATCAGCATCATCGGCGACCCTCCTCGAAACACACACCTGGATTCAGAGAAACACAGTAGGGACAGGGATGTTGTATTATTTATAACAAGTAGGACAGGTTGATTCTAGCGCTGCCTCCTGGAGGCACTGGGGAGTCAGGTGCAGGGCACAACTAGACAAGGGGACAGAGCTGCAAGGTAGAAAGTAGAGCCGAGCTAACAAATGATGCAACTCAGTGAGAAGATCTACATGCTCTCCTAAAGGATTGCATGCTGCGAGACAATCTTGGGGGCACCGTAGCAATCAGATTATTCAGGAGCAGCTGCAGAAAGCCAGGCTACAAGGTACCAGCTAATTTCCATGGGTGACTCTCAAGCTTCAAGACACAAGAATCACCCAGGGCTATGCTCAAGGCCAGCCTCTGCCATAAGGCATGTTTCCTGCTCTACCTGGAAGGACCAAGCAGATTCCCTTCTCTGGGGTCCAGTGATTGAAGAACCTACCGCAGAGCTGGGCTGGAAATTAGGGATAAGATTTTAGCTCTTACTCTTCTGCTGCTGAGAACTCGGCCCTGGCCGGCTTCGTATCTGCACGTATTTCTGAACTATTGCAGACACTCACACAGAACTCCTCCACTGGCTCTTGTTCAGGTCCCTCTGCAGCTCTGAGTTATTTCTGAAAATCTCTTTTCCAAGCAGATCCCACAGAGCCTGCCACATGTTCCCTCTCCCTGGATCAGGCTGGTCCAGGAAGAATTGGGGAATACAGATGGGCAGACCCCCTGCTTGGGGGAGATGCAATTACAAACAGCAGGCCTGGGACTCTGCTTGCAAGTGCCATATGGCGGAGTGGAGGCGCCACCCCAGAAGTCCGCTCTGTGCCCACCCCAGACAGATGTTTAGATTCTGCAGGGACTCACAGGTCGTTGCCTCCATTCTTTCCCCATCCCATGACAGCACTCAATGCTTCCCAGATGTAAACCATCTAGGATCATGCAGGGCAAGCACTGAACAAAATCAGAAGACAGGCTGTTGGTAATCTGGCTGCTAGACAGAGGATGAGAGAGACTAGCGCTTACTGGGACATTTCTAGCGGCATTATACACCTGTGGTCTGGTCTGATTTCATCCTCACAACAGCATTCCAAGGATCTTATCCACTCCATTTTACAGGTAGAAAAATAGTGGTTTGGAGAGCTGAAGTCACCTGCCAAAAGTAGCAGCTGGTCCACAGTAAATCGAATCCCTGCCCCTCACCAAGTCCCCACCTGCCTTAACCAGAGCAGTCACTGGGGGCCCTAGCTTTGAAGTTGACTTTTGCAGTTCGTAGCTAATGACCTCTCTCAACTTCACTTTTTTCATCTCATAAGAAGGGGCCATATGATCTGCCTACATTCCTGGCGGGCCGTGAGGATTGGCTGAGGTCAAGGGTGGGCTTGCTTCGTAAACTGCACTGTTATCATTGGGATCTGGGACGGAGCCTGAATAAACGTATTCACACTCGGGCTTCGGTGTTTAATAAGACTTAAAACAACAATAACAAATCCCTATTGAACTATGTGCATTTTAACAGGGGACAAAGCTCTAAACCAAAAAGAGGGCATTATGATCATAGCTTCAGGTCTCATTTAGCTTGCCAGGTCAAAGGGGACTGGGGCAGGAAGGGAGTTACCTATTTAATAGGAACTCTTCTCAGAAAATTGTAAATCATGCCAGGGAATAGTATACTGGGTTGAACCGTGTCCCCCCAAAATCCATGTCTACTAGAACCTCAGAACGTGGTTCTGAGGTTTACAGATGTAAGTAGTCAAGATGAGGTCATACTGGATTAGGGTGGGTCCTCAATCCAATGACAAGTGTCCCTATAAAAAGAGAAAACAGAAACACAGAGACATACAGATACAGAGGGGAGAAGTACATGTGAAGATGGAGGCGGCATGGGAACGATGCATCTACAAGCCAAGTTACACCAAGAATTATTGGCAACTCTAGGAAACTAGGAGAGGCCAAGAAGGGTCCTCCCTAGAACCTTCAGGAGAAGCATGGCCCCGTGGACACCCTGACTTCAGGCTTCTAGATTATTCCAGAACTGTGAGAGAATAAATTTCTGTTGTATTTAAGTCACTCAGTTTGTGGTACTTTGTTATGGCAGCCCCAGGAAATGAATAAACATAGTAATGGAATATTTTGAGACAGGCACTATGCTTTACTTACACTGTTTGTATGTATGTGTGTATGTATGTATGTATGTATGTATGTACGTACGTACATATTTATTTGAGACAGAGCCTTGCTCTGTTGTCCAGGCTGGAGTGCCGTGGTGCGATGTCAGCTTACTGCAACCTCCACCTCCCAGGCTCAAGTGATTCTTCTGTCTCAGCCTCCTGAGTAGCTGGGATTACAGGTGCCTGCCACCAAGCCTGGCTAATTTTTGTATTTTTAGTGGAGATGGGGTTTCACCATGTTGGCCAGACTGATCTCAAACTCCTGACCTCAGGTAATCCACCCGCTTCGGCCTCTTAAAGTGCTGGGATTACAGGCATGAGCCACCATGCCCAGCCCATTGTCTATTTATCCCATGGGGGAAACAGTATTAGAATCATCATTTCACAGAGAAGATCACAGAGGCTCAGCTCTGCAGAGGCAGCAGCAGGATTCATGCTCTGATCAGGAGGCCCCGGTCTCAGCCCCTGGACCACACTGCCATGCAGGGCTGCCTCTGCCCTCTCCTGTTCAGCGGGCACAATCAGTGCACCTCAGGGGAGCCAGCTAGTCTAATTCGTGTGGCTTTTTCCTACAGTGAAGGGTTCACCCTTAAGCACTGATATTTCCCTTCATTTTCAAAGAAGTTGTTTTCAAAGGCAATACTCATTTTCCTGCTTCCTTAATTTAATTTCTGTATTGATGACTCAGAAGCATTTCAGAGACATTAATTACTGTGTGACAACACGAAATGATGATGGCCTGAGACGTCTTGAGCTAGGAGGGGATGTCAGGGCTCTCATTAGAGCCACCACCAGCTGCTCTGTCCATGGTAGTGGCGTCTCTATGGATGACATATGGTCATTGATTTTATGTCTGATTCACTGTCATCACGGCATCTGTTTTGCTATCTCTTAGTTGTCCCTACACTGAGCAAGACCTTTTCCCTTCCACATTACATTTGGTTTTTCTCCCCTAATCTAATAAAGGTTGGGGAAGTAGATAACCAAATTTCTTAGAATTGGGCAGAGACTCAGAATAAACAGTATTCTGGACTGTAAGGAGTTCTTTTATGGATCCAGCCCCTGTGCTACAGGGCATTGAGTTTTCTGGTTTCTCTTCTCCCCTACTTCCCTGTTAACCCAGCTGCATTTACAACACAAGAGCTTTTACCATCCTGCCCTGATCCTGCTGAACTGAAGAACACCCACTTTTTGGGGCAAAGAATACGTTGGATGAGGCTCCGGCACAAGAAACAGATTTTCACTTAGTGTCCACCTGTGTTTTCTCCAGTTGGCAGGATGGCCTCTAAAGGGCATCTGGGGCTGGATGCGGTGGCTCACGCCTGTAATCCCAGTACTTTGGGAAGCGGAAGCCAGCAGATCACTTGAGGTCAGGAGTTCGAGACCAGCCTGGCCAACACGGTGAAACCCCGTCTCTACTAAAAATACAAAAATTAGCTGGACGTGGTGGCACACACCTGTAAGCCCAGCTGCTTGGGAGGCTGAGGAAGGAGAATCACTTGAACCCGGGAGGCACAGGTTGCAGTGAGCCGAGATTGGACCATTGCACTGCAGCCTGGGTGACAGAGTGAGAGTCAGTCTCAAAAAAATAAAAATAAAATTAAAAAATAAAGAGCATTTGGAGGGGGCTGGCTTTAGGGGATCTCCCAGACATCCTGGGACATGAGAGGTGTAGGATAAATCCTTTCCTGGCTTCTGCTTCCCCAGCACAAGCGCTGTTCACCTGACTGTGCTAACCCATCTCTCTCTTTGTTACAGCTACTGGGGCAAGGCAATGCTACCAACAACCTCCACCTTCACCCGTTCAACATTTTCATGGCAGCATCTCAAGTTGAAGGGGAAATTCACACCTTCTGGTCTCTCTTCTCACTTAGCTCGCTTCTGCTGCAACTTGTAATCCCCGAACTTCTCAGCTGCGCCTATATCTGTGGAGAGGAACATCTGAATCCAGAACTGCCTTCAGACTGGGGCCACCAGGCTTGCTCTTAGCCCTGCCGTTATAAGGGCCCCTTTCTTGGTCTCTTCTGGCAACTGCCTTTTCAATAGGGCAAGGATTCTATGGGGCCCATGAGGAAACCCCACCTGTAATCCACACCCCCTTCTACTCTCAAAGTCTTGGCACCGGGGATTCTTTCCCCAATGACTGGAGGCCCACATATAAGGCCTGCAGGGACCTCGTAATTGTGTTGGTCAAGAGTTGACCATCCCCTTGGTCAATGTACTCAACGATCACCAAGTAGCCAACGCAAAGATGAGCTAAGCCCTTCTTTTTCTATTTCAACTCAGGCAGTCTGTGGACTAAGCATGCTGGGAAAAGATGATTAAGAGCTCCAAGTCAGCCAGCACTGCCCAAAGCACTGAGGAGAAACCGAGCTAGCTGAAGGGCAAGAGCTGGATCAACAAGGCCTTCTCTGAAAACACTTCCCAAGGGAGAGCTGGTATAAACACCCTGGCCTCTCTTCTTGGTTTGGGGGCTGATTTTCATGTCTCTGGGTTGATCATAACTACATGCTGGGGAAATACATCTTTCCTGAGGGGCCCAGAAGCACTCATCAAAGTCAATGTTGATTTCAGAGCTGACAGTCGGGAAGAAAGAGGCAGTAGTCAATTTGAGGGTATTAATTCCATGTCGACTACATGAACCGCGCAGTGCTAAGGGCCCTGAAGATGGGGTGTAGGGGCACAACTGTGTGTCTGCTTTGTTATCTTGAACTTGCTCTGTGTCAGAGCAATTCTGGGACTTGACAAGTTCATCATTCCACGTAGACCATAGCTGTTCTTCGCTTTGCTCTCCGCTATTAGGTCAGCATTCGTTTTCTTTTAAAATATTTCCCAAATCATGGCGGGCGCGGTGGCTCATGCCTGTAATCCCAGCACTTTGGGAGGCCAGGGCAGGCGGAACACCTGAGGTTGGGAGTTTGAGACCAGCCTGACGAACATGGAGAAACCCCATCTCTACTAAAAGTACAAAATTAGCTGGGTGTGGTGGCAAATGTCTGTAATCCCAGCTACTTGGGCGGCTGAAGCAGGAGAATCGCTTGAACCCGGGAGGTGGAGGTTGCACTGAGCTGAGATTGCGCCATTGCATTGCAGCCTGGGTAACAAGAGTGAAACTCCGTCTCAAAATAAATAAATAAATAAATAATTCCCAAATCAGCTCATTTCTTTACAGTCCACACTCATCATCTCAGCCTGAGCTCTAATCCCCAAACTGTCTGGTACCTTCGGTCTCTCTCCTCTTTCCTGGGCTTCACTTATTTTACCATCACCAAAGTGAACATTTTAAAATAAAGTCGTATTTATAAGTTCCACGAGAAAACCTGGGAAACTCAACAGGTGTTTCTCAGGGTCACGGTGCCCCATGAATCCACGATCCTCTCAAACTCTCCTCTTCTGCTCCGTTCCTTGCATGTCAAGAAAATCGGCTTCAGAGAACTCCTCCCAGGAACTTTCAGGAGAGAGAGAATTTATTTTACTAAAACCTGTCCTTCACTTCCATCTCTTTGGAAATGCTTTGACATTTCCATCATTTTGTCTTATTTTGTTTGTGTTTTTTTTCTTTTTTTGAGACAGAGTCTCACTCTGTCGCCCAGGCTGGAGTGCAGTGGTGCGATCTTGGCTCACTGCAACCTCCACCTCCTGGGTTCACGCCATTCTCCTGCCTCAGCCCCCTGAGTAGCTGGGATTACAGGTGCCCGCCACCAGGCCCAGCTAATTTTTTGTATTTTTAATAGAGACGGGGTTTCACTGTGTTAACCAGGTTTTGATCTCCTGACCTCGTGATCTGCCCACCTTGGCTTCCCAAAGTGTTGGGACTACAGGCATGAGCCACTGTGCCCGGCCCTTATTTTGTTTCTAATACAAGCTCGTGTTGGGGTGAGGAAGGGCAGAGGAATGGCTATTACTAACTTTCTTGAAAAAGAGCGGATGCAAGATGCTTTAATTTTTAAATAACAGACTCTCGGTACATTTCATCCTGAGAAAATACTTCAGTTTCCATCCATCACCATCCAAAAAAAAAAATTCTATTTATAAAAGGACTCCTCTGCACTGTAGTGGGTTGAACTATACCTCCCTGCTTCCTGCCTCTCTCTCTATATACACATATATATAAAATTTATATTCAAGTCCCAATCCCCTGTACCTGTGAATATGACCTTGTTTGGAAAAGCGCTCCTGGCAGATATAATTAAGGTAAGGATCTTGAGGTGAGATCACCCTGGATCAGGATGGACCTTAAATCCAATGATAAGTCCTTCTAAGAAGAAAAGAAGGGGAAGCAGACATAGAGACACCCAGAAGAGAAGACAATCTGAGGACAGAGGCAGAGACTGGAGTGATGCAGCTATGAGCCAAGAACACCAAGACTTGCTGCAGCCCCCCAGAAGCTGGGAGGGGGCATGGAAAGGATTCTCCTTCCACTGAGAGTCTCCAGAAGGAACCAACCCTGCAGACACCTTGCTGTGGGGTCTTTCACCTCCAGAACTGTGAGATAATGCATCTCTGTTGTTTTAAGCCACCCAGTTTGTAGTACTGTGTTACAGGAGCTGCGGGAAACCGATTCACTAGCAAAGTCCCTTGGCACACACTTTCTAGGGACAGACTCTGAAGTTTGAGATCAGCCTGGCTAACAGGGCAAAATCCTGTCTCTACTGAAAATACAAAAATTAGCCAGGTGTGGTGGCATACAGTTATAATCCCAGCTACTTGGGAGGCTGAGACTGGAGAACTGTTTGAACTGGGAGATGGAGGTTGTAGTGAGCAGAGGTTGCATCACTTCACTCCAGCCCGGGCGACACAGCAAGACTCCATCGCCAAAAAAAAAAAAAAAAAAAAAAAAAAAAAATGCAGGCCCAGCACAGTGGTTCATTGGCTCATGCCTGTAATCTCAGCACTTTGGGAGGCCAAGGCAGGTGGATTACCTGAGGTCAGGAGTTTGAGACCAGCCTGGCCAACATGGCAAAAACCCCATCTCTACTAAACATACAAAAATTAGCCAGGCGGGGTGGTGCACACTTGTAATGCTAGCTACTCAGGAGGCTGAGACAGGAGACTCACTTGAACCCGGGAGGCAGAGATTGCCGTGAGCGGAGATGGCATCACTATACACCAGCCTGGGCAACAGAGAGAGACTCTGTCTCTAAAACAAAACAAAACAAAAAGGTTGGGGGGTGCGTGGGGCTGGAAGATAACACAGAGCAAAAATGTCTAAGAAGACAGGGGGTTTGACACCAGAATGTCAACGTAGTGCAGCATTACTGCAGAGAGCATTTTCTAGGGCCTCAAACTGCTTTGGAAAACTTTGGTGATATAGTTCGGGTATCTGACCCTGCTCAAATATCATGTTGAATTGTAATGCCCAGTGCTGGAGGTGGGGCCTGGCGGGAGGTGTCTGGATCCTGGGGGTGGATCCCTAATGGCTTGGTGCTGTGGTGACAGTGAGTTCTCACGAGAGCTGGTTGTTTATTTATTTATTTTTTATTATACTTTAAGTTTTATGGTACATGTGCACAATGTGCAGGTTAGTTACATATGTATACATGTGCCATGCTGGTGCGCTGCACCCATTAACTCGCCATTTAGCATTAGCTATGTCTCCTAATGCTATCCCTCCCCCCTCCCCCCACCCCACAACAGTCCCCAGAGTGTGATGTTCCCCTTCCTGTGTCCATGTGTTCTCATTGTTCAATTCCCACCTATGAGTGAGAATATGCGGTGTTTGGTTTTTTGTCCTTGCGATAGTTTACTGATGAGAATGATGATTTCCAATTTCATCCATGTCCCTACAAAGGACATGAACTCATCATTTTTTATAGCTGCATAGTATTCCATGGTGTATATGTGCCACATTTTCTTAATCCAGTCTATCATTGTTGGACATTTGGGTTGGTTCCAAGTCTTTGCTATTGTGAATAGTGCCGCAATAAACATACGTGTGCATGTGTCTTTATAGCAGCATGATTTATAGTCCTTTGGGTATATACCCAGTAATGGGATGGCTGGGTCAAATGGTATTTCTAGTTCTAGATCCCTGAGGAATTGGCACACTGACTTCCACAATGGTTGAACTAGTTTACAGTCCCACCAACAGTGAGAGCTGGTTGTTTAAAAGTGTGTAGAACCTCCCCTCCCCTCTTTCTCACTCTTGCTTTTGCCACGTGATATGCCTGCTCCCCCTTCACCTTCTGCCATGATTATAAGCTTCCTGAGACCCCCCCCAGAAGCTGAGCAGATATCAGCACCATGCTTCCTGTAAAGCCAGCAGAACTGTGGGCCAATTAAACCTCTTTTTTCTTTCTTTCTTTTTTTTTTTTTTTTTTAGATGGAATCTTGCTCTGTCACCCAGGCTGGAGTGCAGTGGCACAATCTCGGCTCACTGCAACCTCCACTTCCTGGGTTCAAGCGATTCTCCTGCCTCAGTCTCCCGAGTAGCTGGGATTACAGGCGCGCGACACCACGCCTGGCTAATTTTTGTATTTTTAGTAGAGACGGGGTTTCACCATATTGGTCAGGCTGGTCTTGAACTCCTGACCTCATGATCCGCCCACCTCAGCCTCCCAAAGTGCTGAGATTACAGGCCTAAACCTCTTTTCTTCATAAATTACCCAGTCTCAGGTATTTCTTTATAGCAATGCAAGAACAGCCTGATACGTTTGGAGATGAAAAGAAACAAGGAAATAGGATGAGGGCTTAGAAGGGAAATTACCATCAAGGAGGTTTTCTCTCCTCTCTCATTTCTTCCTCTTCCTTCTCTCCCAATCTCTCTCTCCTCCATGTCTAGATGTTTGTAGGCTGAAGGGAAGAACCCGGAGAAAGAGTCGAGAGAATAACTGACAAAATTTCAAAGAGAAAGAGAGAGAGGGAAGAAGATATTGAAGAAAGGTGGTGAGGGAGCTCAGGAGCATGTGAAGGCACTAGTCCTGCAGTATTTGGCTCCTCCATCTCCGAAGGGGAGAGAGGGCTGAAAGATGGTTCATGACGTCACTTGAGCTCAAAGGTAGACAGCGGAGAGTGGAGACGCTTCCACCAGATGCCCTCAAAGCTTTCAGAGAAGCCAGGACACGATCATCAGAGGATGTAGGAAGGGAAGGTGGAAGGGCTTTAGTGGTGGCTTCAAATGGCCACCCCTGGGAGGGTGGAAAAGAGCTAAGGAGAAACAATTATGGAAATGCCGGATACATCGTTTTCTTCATTCCATGTGTTTTTCTCATCCTGCCCATTAGATTTGCAGAGCTTGAAGAGTAAGTTAAGTATGTATCTCAATCCTCCTGGTCTTTCTTGTCACTCAGAGACGCTAAATGCATTTCACGTACAGGTATGCAAAAATACCTCAGACCAGGAAAATACGTTAGCTTGGCTAGAAATCATCTTTTATGCTTTAAAAAAAAATAAATTTGATTGGCCAAAGCCCACTCTTCAGGCTGCTGAGTATTCATTTTCTTCACCTTGACAGATGAGATCCCCTCCCCGACATCTCTGGATCACAATGGGCCAAATTATCAGAAACCGACAGGGAGGCTAGTGACACATTTCTAGGGTAGCAAGCATATGCTAAGGCCTTAGGACTGCATGGGAAACCAGGAGTCAGGGCCTGGGCACCCAGCTGAAACTTGATGGAAACATCACCCTCCCCATCCACAAACATATGGAAAACTTCTGTGAAGAATTTGAGTGTGCCAGAATAGTTGATGGAAAGTTCTATTCTTAGTTAATACTGTAACTACAGATATCTTCAATGCTGGCACTTCCAGACAATTAACCCACAGCCTATGCCAACAAAATTTTACACTTATCTTCCTGTCTTACTGTAAACAACCCAATTTCAAAGGCAAATGTGCTATATACCCTCCCACATACATGTCTTATTTTATACACCCCATCTTGCCTTTCCATCAAGATAGGAAAGTAGTCCTGGATACCAAAATAAGCCCCCCTTGCCATGCCCCCAAATGTTCAGCTTGTTACAAAAACAGAAGATCTCCGGAAGGCTGATGGATCCCGGGGTGTTTTTCAGGAGTGAAGGACACTCAGGCTATTCCTCAATGACGGGGAGTTCACACAGCAGCTTCTAGATCTGTCTTAGACTTCTTGCTTCTATATGGGCAGGAAGTGGGACGCACATCTAGATGGGTAATGAGATTAAGGGATTCTTGTACTGTCCCGGGGGGCAGTGATATGTGAGAGATGCTGAGGACTGGGGTCCTAGAGGCAGACTCTAGGCAGAGAGGCAATCCCATACCTAATTTTTTTTTTTTTTCTGAGATGGAGTTTCACTTTTTCACCTGGGCTGGAGTGCAATGGCGCAATCTTGGCTCATTGCAAACTCTGCCTCCTGGGTTCAAGTGATTCTCCTGCCTCAGCCTCCCAGGTAGCTGGGATTACAGGTGCCCGCTGCCACGCCCAGCTAATTTTTGTATTTTTAGTAGAGACGGGGTTTCACCATGTTGGTCAGGCTGGTCTTGAACTCCTGATCTCAGGTGATCTGCCTTCCTCAGCATCCCAAAGTGCTGGCATTACAGGTGTGAGCCACCAAGCCTGGCCGCAATCCCTTATCTTTAAGATGCAGTACAGCAGACCTGGTATCAGCTTATTCGGATGAATGCATATTAAGAGGCTCTGAAATAGTATGCCACCAGCCTTTACCATTTGTCACTTTGACTGCCATAACCCACAGCTTTTTTTTTTTTTTTTTTGAGACAGAGTCTTGCTCTGTCGCCTAGGCTGGATGGCAGTGGCGCAATCTCGGCTCACTGCAAGCTCCGCCTCCCGGGTTCACGCCATTCTCCTGCCTCAGCCTCCCGAGTAGCTGGGACTACAGGCGCCCGCCACCACGCCCAGCTAATTTTTTGTATTTTTAGTAAAGACGGGGTTTCACCGTGTTAGCCAAGATCGTCTCCATCTCCTGACCTCATGATCCGCCTGCCTCAGCCTCCCAAAGTGCTGGGATTACAGGCGTGAGCCACCTGCCCGGCCAACCCATGGCTTTCAAGGGAATTTTCCTCTCTTAAATTATTGGGGTTCTACAGTTGTTCCTCCCTCTCTTCAACTTTTTCTTTCTAACTATTCAGTCTATCATATACTCAGCCAACAAATGTCTGTGGAATCTTGGAGGTAAACATCATTTTTAAGGTAGCAGAAACCAAGTACACAGAAAATCTGATGTTGTCTAGCTAAACTCGCCTTTGTAGCCACATTTCTGCTGACCCCAAAGCCTCATCCTGATACATTCTGTTTCCTCCTGGGATGCACATTCACCCCAGCTGTCTCTCCCTCTCCTTCCTTGGGTCTCTTACTGGGCTCATCCAGTTATTTTGAGCTCTCATAGCACTGTGGCCCTCTCTGTTGTAGGTAGATTTATCAGGGTTGAAGATTTGCATTTATTTGTAAAATTATTTCATGAATGACCTTCTCCTCACTGGACTGTAAATCCCCAAGAAGGCAGGGTCAACATGTTTTATTAACCACTGAATCCTCAACACCTCAAGTAGGCACAGTTCAAGTAACCTTTTATTTATTAATCATTGCTTCCCAGCATTTAATAAGTCAGGTAGCCTCTAATTTCATCCCCTGGGTCCTAAGCCAATCCTTTCCCCACTGGTTAGGCCCAGGTGTTTACTCCATACATCCTGGACCCCTCAACCAGAAATTTCTTCATCTGGCCTCTCTGCTGTGCCTCCATGCTGGATCCAGCTCTCCTAACAGCCCTCTGCCACTGCCTGTCCCAGCTGGGTTCAACATTTCCCCTTGTTAACCTTGCATTATTAGTTTTCTCTAATGATCTTGCTCATCTGAGAATGACGTGACATTAGCATCTAGAGGGTCCCTGAAGATTAAGCTGTGTTTAAGCATTGCTTAGAGAAGAGGGAAACAAAGGTCAAGGGAGTTGACCAATGTCACATGACCAGGCAGCAGTCCCAGGCTGAACTTTCTTTCCATTTTCCAACTGTCTTTGCTGTATTGCTTTCTCAAAACCCACCTTTTGGTTAGGCATGACCAATAACTTGTCTCCAGAAAAGGGAGTATAAGAATAATACACACATCATTTTGGGAGGCAGGAGGGTCCCTCGTCACAATGGCCAAACACCGGGGCTCCATCCAAAAACTGATGGAGATGACATGAGCCAATGGTATACATTTAAGAGGTGATGCTCTCCCAACTAAACATAAGTCCTGGACAATACTAGAGGTAGGGGTCCCAACCCCAAAGGCTGGGATCAGATGCTGTGTATTAAGACTGGTCAGTGGGGCGTATGAGTCATGGCTGGAGTAAAAGGAGGTGACTATCAGAAACCATGCAACTGAAGCATGACCACAGGTGACATGTACTGTGGCAAGGCCAGTGATTTCATTATAGCATATTTTCTTTTGTCTGCATGAATGTTATGTTATGACCCTTATTTGAGCATCAAATTCTTAGAGACCTTCATTTTTCTCCTAGTCACCAGAGGGGACAAAGGCTTTTTTGTTTTGTTTTGTTTTGTTTGAGATGGAGTCTCACTCCATCGCCAGGTTGGAATGCAGTGGCGCAATCTCAGCTCACTGCAACCTCTGCCTCCCGGGTCCAAGCGATTCTCCTGCGTCAGCCTCCAGAGTAGTTGAGACTACAGGCGCACGCCACCATGCCCAGCTAATTTTTGTATTTTTAGCAGAGGCGGGGTTTCAACATGTTGGCCAGGCTGTTCTCAAACTCCTGACCTCGTGATCCGCCCGCCTAGGTCCCCAAAGGCTTTGACTGCAGTGTAATATTTACCCTGTGGCCAAACAATCTCGATATATTTGTTAACTTAGCACATGCACTGTGACGTGGTATCATGGAGAAGAACAATGGAGGCCACCTCAAAATTCAAGTCAAAGAAGTACTTGTTAGGGCAAAGGGCACATGAAATGAAGAATGGTTTTGTAATTGGCTGTGAAAGCAGGTAAAACTGTCGCCCAGGTAAGAACCATCCCTGGAAACAGGCCTATAACTCGGAAGATAAGAGCCACAGCTCTGATTCCACCCTTCAGTTCACTTCAGCAAACACTTATTGGTCACCCACTGTGCAGGGCAGACTGATATTTGGAAACATAGAACAACAACCTGATTAAACGCCACACTTCCTCTGAAGCCTCTGGATTAGTTATAAGAAAGAACCTTTTCATTATAAGGGTTCTTTATTATATAGAACCTCGTTCCCTGGGGAAGATGAAATCCAGGCATCAATATCCAGGCCGAGAGTCAGGCCTTACTGAAGATAGGAGAAAGATCTGTGGGTACGTATGGGCCTCCTGCCATCTGAATGAATAATTAAGGAACATGGCCAAATTTCACCTTCCATGTCTGGGCTGGCAAACGTGGAGATGCTTGGGCAGGGAATTTAACTGGGTTTTTCTGACTTCTCCTGGAGTGCCAAAGATTGAGCTGAGGGAAATCAGGGATGCCAGAATGCTATGAAAGCTCAAATCCACTCAACCCTGCAGGATTCAAAGACATAAAGTAGCAGCACTGTATGCAAGGGAGGCTACTTATCTGCTGCCACATTATAGGGGAGCTGAGGATAACAAGCTGGGTGGGCAGATTATCCATTTATTTTTGTCTTCCGAAAGACTAGCATAGGGGGCATCATTTAGTGTCCAATTTCCTGTGTCCCCAGGAGAGCACACTGGTACATACCCCCAGCCAGGCTTGGGGGTCATCCCAGGGGGTTTCTGGTTGTGAGAAAGAATCCATCCTGGTTGCCCACAAACAAACATGTGAAATACAAACCACGTGACCTGGATAAACAGAACATGGTGAGGAAGTAGGCAGTGCTGATCTGGAACAACAAAACTGCACCCTCCTGGAATACAAAGACACCAGATGGTGGTTTTCTCTGGCCAGGATATTCTTCACACCATGGACAGACCTGAAGCGCTGCTTCTCCAAGGAATGAGAAGATAAGAGAATCCATCTTTCAAAGAAAACAATTAATTTCTTTTTTTTTTTTTTTTTTTTTTTTAGACAGAGCCTTGCTTTGTCGCCCAGGCTGGAGTACAGTGGTACGATCTTGGCTCACTGCAACCTCTGCCTCCTGGGTTCAAGCGATTCTCCTGCCTCAGCCTCCTGAGTAGCTGGGATTACAGGCATGTGTCACCACACCCAGCTAATTTTTGTATTTTTTAGTAGAGATGGGGTTTCACCATGTTGGCCAGGCTGGTCTCGAACTCTTGACCTCAAGCGATCCGCCCACCTCGGCCTCCCAAAGTGCTGGGATTACAGGTGTAAGCCACCATACCCAGCCAAAAACAATGAATTTCTTGAATTTGTGTCACAATTACATGTACAGTTAGTGGGACCCTGAGCAGAAGGAAGAAGGAAAGCTTCAAGGCAAATGGTGAGGCCAATCCATGTAGCAACTTAGCCACGTTGAGGACAAATCCCCAGCTCCCTCACCTGCAGATATTTATACGAATCCAGTGGTTCTCAAAGTGGAGTCCTCAGATCAGCAGCATCGGCATTGCCTAGGGACTCAGAAATACTAATTCTCAGGTCCCATTTCAGACCTACTAAACTAGACATTCTCAGGGTGGGACACAGCAAAGTTCTCCAGGTGATTCTGATGCATGTTAAGTTTGAGAACCCAGCTGGGCACGGTGGCTTATGCCTGGATTCCCAACACTTCAGGAGGCCGAGGTGGGCAGATTGCTTGAGGTTGGGAGTTTGAGACCAGCCTGGCCAACATGGTGAAACCCTGTCTCTACAAAAACACAAAAATTAGCTGAGCGTGCTGGTGCACACCATGTCCCAGCTACTCAGGAGGCTGAGACAGGAGAATCGCTTGGACCTGGGAGGCAGAGATTGCAGTGAGCTGAGATGGTGTCACTGCACTCCAGACTGGGTGACAGACAGAAACTCCATCTCAAAACAAACAAACAAAGGAAAAAGTTTGAGAGCCACTGCGCTAAGACAAAAATAGCAAATTACAATCTCAAATACTTCCACAGTGCTTCCTGTGTGTAGGCAGGAAGTAAGTCTTTATAGGCATTATTTCATTCAATGCTCATGGCAAACCTGTGATAAAGGTACTGATACAGTGTGGCACTGTGTCCCCACCCAAATATCATCTTGAATTGTAATGCGAATTGTAATCCCCATGTGTTGGGGGAGGGAGCTCGTGAGAGGTGATTAGATCGTGGAGACAGTCCCCCCATGCTGTTCTCATGATAGCAAGTGAGTTCTCACAAGATCTGATGGTTTTATAAGGGTCTTTTCCCCCTTTTGCTGGGCACTTCTCTCTCCTGCTGCCATGTGAAGAACGACGTGTTGGCTTCCCCTTCCACCATGATTGTAAGTTTCCTGAGGCCTCCCCAGTCCTGTGGATCTGTGAGTCAATTAAACCTCTTTCCTTTATAAATTACCCAGTCTCAGGCAGTTCTTTATAGTAGCATGAGAATGGACTAACACAGGTAGTATGATAACTTCTCATTTCTCAGAGAAGAAAATCGAGGCACAGAGGGTTAGGTCATTTTCACAAGTTGTTCTGACCCCCTTTAGTCACTGCAGTGGTGAGGGAGAGACCCCTCACCTTAAATAGTATGAAAATAGTGTGACACAGCTGAACATATGACAAGCAATGCTGCACAGACTAGTGACATAACTCAGAAGAGGAGAACATCGCAGGCCATGTGGGGCCACTCAAAGGTTGCACACAGTGAACCAGAAGGGGCTGTGCAAGGCAGGTTCTGTAGTGACAAAAGGGTGAGGTGACCCTTGGTTCCCACAGGAGGATGTGACTGGCTTGTTTGAAGAATTCAGCTGGCAGGCAGGGAGGTAGAACCCAGAAAGTTGAGGACTGGGCTGGGTGCAGCTGGTCTGGCTGATGTGGAACTACCTAGGTGGTGAGCCTTTCCTACTGGGTGGGAAGAAATCTAGCCAGAGCCAGGGAACTCGCAGCTAAGTCTTTGAGGTTTTATGAGGCTCAAAGGTGTCAAGGAAGCACATGAAATTTCAGGCCTTACAAAGTATGAGAGAGGAGGTGATAGTGCCAGCATTTGAACCCAAGCTCCTGTGCTCCAGAGTCCATGCTCTAGTTTTAAACCACAGTTCTATCCTGTCTCCCACTGTCTTTAATCAAGGCACACTGCACACCTCTGTAAGAACTGCCATGATCCCTCCTGGGTCAATATGCACCTGGAAAAGCAGCAGGCCAGGTCACAGAGGCTGTGGGAGGTTAAGGTCAGAGGTCTTCCTCCACCGACTTAAATGCTCCTTTATATGGGGGTTGCATCTCCTTCACCAGCTCCTCCACACACCCCACTGGAAATTAATAAGGACATAAACACTGCCCATTGTGCAAAGCATGCACAAACACATTCATTCACTAGCATATGGCACTGACTCTTTTTGCAGAGACTATGTTAGGACCAGACACACAAAGATAACATCAAAACAAGGCTCAGGATGCTCCCTACTGCGGGCGGGGTGGGGGCGAGGGACAAAAATACAAACAGAGCATTTCAGGCAAATTACAAAAGGCTTTATATTCATTCCCAAGGTGTTTGGACTGCATCCTGGAGGCTCTGGTCGGTCAACAGAGGCCTGTAAGTCAGGGAGTGAGGAGCAGATGTGCCATTTTAGGAAGATAATTCTGGGGGACGGTGTGGGAAAAGCTAGAATGAGGATGGGCTTATGGCAAAGCACCGGACAAAGGCTACTGTACAGCCTGAGACAGAGAAGCAGGATGATCAAAGAAGAGAGGCAGGGTCACAGATTCCCAGGATGCCACATAACAAGGGTGACAGACAGGTTTTGGCTGGCACATCTTAAGTCCTATAGTTGGGAAAGCATTCTCCAGTTAGCCGCAGACCCCACCCCTCCCTACTGTCTTTTATTAGCTGACTTGCTGTGTTTACACGAATTGCCTGGTACCCTAAGGTGTTTATGTTTGAAAGGGAGAGCTTTTCTTTCTTTCATACAATGTATAACATGTGATGGCAGATTGGATTGCGTGGAATAGAGAAATAGACAGGGAGGAAAAGGACTAAGGGTACCAGATTTCTAGCTTTTAAGAGGGAAACACTTCTTTTTTAAATTTTTCTTTTTTAAAAAACACAGAGATGGGGTCTCGCTGTGTTACCCAGGCTGGTCTCAAACTCCTGGCCTCAAGCAATACTCCTGCCTCAGCCTCCCAAAGTGTTGGGATTACAGGCGTGAGCTGCCACACCCAGTCTGGAAAATGCCTCTTGATGTGCACATCGTTCTATCTGAATTAATGGAATACAGTGCCCAGAAAGGAAATGAACAACAATGATCAACAAATTCTGCTTCTCTGAGATTAAGGCCGCGGTGTGTACCTTGGCAGCTGCATAACCTGACTCCTGTATCCTTTCTCTCCCTTCACAGCAAGGCTGGGTTACAAATGACACAGCTGATACCACACCGGCCAGTACACAGAGAAGGACAGAGTCTTCAGGCTGAAAGCTTGAGGGACCCACAGTCCTGCCTCTAACTGTAAAAACAGCCTTCAAAATCTAGACCATTGTTAGCATCAGGCTGTGCCTGAGGTTTGTGGCATTCTCCTGAGAGAAGCTTTACCCATCCTGAGAAAATGAGATTTTGCACCTTGGAGCTGACGGGAACACCTGGGAACAGTCACTGTACACAACTCACGATGGGTCCCAGCACCTGCTCTCACCTAGAAAGGAAATTCAGAAGCTCCTGCTCATCACCATCACACGGTCCATGAGTACAAATCACCCATCATAAGAAAGGAGCTTGCTGGAGAAAAGGCAGCAAAGCCTTGGAGAACACAGCAGAGGCAACCAGCCCCCACCAAGCCAGCGAGCATGGTGAGGACTCACACTGACTCCACAATCCTTCTGTTGGGTCCCAGGCAGTCATTTTTCTAATTGAGTGAGAAAATCTGATAATATTGCTCCCCTGACTGAAGCCTTCGTTTCTTCTCATCACTCTAAAGATGAAATGCAAAGTGCTTATCATGGTCCCCAAGGCCCCAGTGTCCTGTCCTCTGCCTATATCCCCAGCTGTGTCCAAGCCACTCCCTGCTCCCTCCTTCTCTACACTCAAGCTGCCCAGTCCTCCCTTATTTTCCTGCATCTCATCAGCACCTTCCTGGTGCAGGGCTTTGTGTGTGCTGTGCCCTTGGCCTGGGACACTCGCCTCCCTCTTCCCATCTCTTCACCTGGCCAATTTATTCTCTTCCTTCAAGTCCCAGGGTGACTTTCATTTCCTCCAGCAAGTGCCTCCTCTCTGCCCCTCTGAATTAATTATCTATTGCTGTATAACAAGGTACCCAACATTTAGCAGCTCAAAACAACACACAGTGACTATCTCACACTGTTTCTGTGGGTCAGGGACAAGGAAAGAAAGGCACAAGACCTGTCAACATCCACAACATTAGCATCCACACTGGATACGAGGGATGAATGCCACCAGAATTCTGAGGGGAGAGGACCTCTGACTGTGAAAGAAGATTCTATCCACAGTCAAGTTATCAGCCCAAAGTGAAGTTACGATAACATTTTCAGGTACGCAGAGTATCAAATAATTTATCTCCCTCATGCCCTGTATTAAAAATCTACTGCTGTATAACATCTTCCCTGCAAATTTGGTGGCTCATAGCAATAATCCTGTATGGTCTCAGTCTCTGAGACTCAGAATCCAGGAGGGGCTTAGCTGGATGGCCCTGGCTCGGGGTCTGTCATGAGGCTTCAGTCATGACAGTAGCCCGGGCTGTAGTCATCAGAAGGCTTGAGTGGGGCTGAAGGATCCACTTCCAAGCTCACTTGTGCAGCTGCTGGCTTGGAGTTTCAGTCCCTTGGCATCATAGGTTTGCCTTAAAGACACAGGGCTGCTGATAACATGGCAGCTGGCTTCCCACAGAGCAAGACATGACAGAGACAGAGAGAGAGAGAGCGCGCGCAAGAGAGCAAGACAGTGATAGCACAACAGAGCAACCAAGATGGAAGCCATAGAGACTTCACTTGACCTCAACTCTAAGGTCGCACACCATCACTTTTGCTTTTTCCTATTTGTTAGAAGTGAACCACTGAGAAGTCTAGCACACGCTGGAGAAGGAGAATTAGGCTCTATTTCTTGAAGGGAGGATATTAAGGGATTTCTGGACATATTATTAAAACCACCCCATCCTCCCAATAGAAGAGTTCAAAATTCCCTGTGAGGTGGCTCAGCGGTCATAGCACACCATGCCTCGGCTTCTTACTACTTGTCACAGAGGTAATTAACCAATTATGTGCGTAATCTGCAGGGTACTATCAGTCTCTCTTTCTAAATCCAAGGCTTCAGGAAGACAAGGACTATTATAAGCTATATCCCTGGTGAATAGCACACCATTTGGTATGTAACAGGGGCTCAAGAGATATTTATCGGATGAATAAGCAAATGAGCAAATAACAAATGAAAGAGGGAAGAATACTAGGGGGAAAAGAAATAGTATATAGAAAATGACAACAACAAAGAGGTCAAAATTGCAAGAATTTTTATATAGTGCAATGCTAAGATAATGAAATACAAATTCAGAGCAGCAGGCCAACCAGCCTCCATTT
Source organism: Pongo abelii (assembly GCF_028885655.2). NCBI lineage: Eukaryota > Metazoa > Chordata > Mammalia > Primates > Hominidae > Pongo > Pongo abelii. Next base: position 88,170,987 of record NC_072004.2, read on the forward strand.
GCTAGGACTGCAGCTCACATACTCTGAGTTATGAGGATGAAGCCCTGGGCTGAGCCTCAGGCAGCAGGAAACTCCTTAGACTGGCTCAGCGGGCCGCTGGTAAAACAGAAAACCTATTTTCCAACACATGAGACAGAAGAGCCAGGAAGTCACATCTCCTTTATTAAGTGAGGCTTCCCTCATCGTCCTCTTGGTAGTGACAGGCTTCAAATCCACACACTCCCATCAACAGCACCCAGGGAAGCCAGCCAGTAGGTTTTTCCTGCCTTCTGCTGGTGGGGTCACTCAATATGCATGAGAAGGAGGGCTTTTTGCTGTGCTCCTATTCCCAAGACCACTGCTACAGATTCTTGGAAATACACCCTCCCCGTGGAGCTGGGCTTCCAGGATCAACCACACAGCAGTCTGAGCTTGGCCCCTGCAGACACAGCCTGGGGCACGCCAGGTGAGGGGAAGGGTGGGTGGCAAAGGAGAACAGAGGGGAAAAGGAAGACAGAATCATGAGCAGAAAGCACATTTCAACAGGCAGCTGAAAAAACGAGACCTAGGCCCTTGAGAGGACACACTGTGCCCAGAGCAAACCACACACACACAAATCCAGCAGCATCACCACCTCAAATTCGGTGCTGACTTAGCACTGACTACATGCTCGATACTATGAAGTGCTAAGTATGCAAGAAGACGTGACAACCCAGCCCTGATTTTCAAAGATACCTGTGGGCATAACACACAGACAAAACGATGACCGAGAATGTAATACAAGGTGGCAGGTGCCAAAGAAGTGATGTGTACAGTATGTGTCAGAAGGGAGCTGTCCCCAGGATGGAGCCATCCCTGAACTTTCCTGAGGGAGTCAGAGCTTGAACTTCGTGATTCCTGCAACAGTGTCGTAGCTTGAAAGTGTCTGTGTGTGAGGAGCGTGCATCTCACACATTGTTCCATGTTCAATGTGCCTAACACAAAACAATAATCTACCTACAAGGGGTTTACCATCTTGCTGAGGATGTAAGACTTGTGCACAAATACCCGCCACCCAAAGCAGCTCAAGAGGCTATGCTAGTGTTAATAATAATAAATAATAGTAGCCATGTCCCTGAGGAATGCCAACGCATCTATTCTGCTGCTGGAGGCAATATGGAGCCTCTGCAGGGCTCAGTGTCCACATCTGTGAAATGGGGTTGTAGGAACACTGACTAACATAAGGAATAGAGTAACTACTGGCAGGTAAAGGCACTTGAGTGTCTCTCCTTCCTCCTCCTTCCATCTTCCATCAAGATGATCAGGCAAGAAGAAGGTAGCATTAGATGAGGGCTAATTTAAAAGATGGGGTACTGGCAAGGGAAGGCTCTATTTGCTCTGGGGAATAATGGAAGACAGGGCCAAGTAACGGGTTGAGGAGGGCGAATTGACTGTTGTGCACACATTCTAATACCAGCAGCTGCATGTACCAAGCCAGGCACTTGACATGCACTACCTTGTCTAATACCCTACTAACTCATGGGATGCACACCATCGTGACCCGGCTCTGCAGAGGACGGAGCTGAAACTTAGGGATATCAAGTGTCCAATCTAAGCCCGCAGGTGGCACAGCCAGAACCTGGACCCAGATCCTTTATTCCAACGTGCTCATAAGCACTTCCTAACGCTGCCTCTGGGGGATGCTTCATTCTGGGGTGCATTGACCCATGAGGCTGAAGGGGAAGTCTAGAAGAAGGAGTTTGCATCTAGCATCTGGCAGCCTAGGGGTACATTTCCTATCCCCCAGGGAGGCTATGTCTTGCTCTTGGTTTCTCTCTCATGCACTCATGGGAGTGATGAGAAAAGGAGAAAGGACAGGCATGACCACAGACTTAGGGAGTGCAGATGTTGGAAGGAGAGGGCTGGAATGGTGCTGAGCCTTCCTGTTTGGGCACAGGGAGATGGGTGTATCACTAAGAGAAGTAGGGTTACTGGTGGGGAGGAGAGGAGGCAACTTCAGGTTATGTGCGTTGAGTGTGAAAAGCCCCAGTATATTGAAATGTGTCTTAGTCTGCTCAAGCTGTTATAACAAAGTACCATAGATGGAGGGGCTTAAATGACAGAAATGCGTATAATGGTTCTGGAGGCTGGAAGTCTGAGTTAGGCGTGACAGCATGGTCAGGTTCTTGGTGAGTAATCTTCAGGCTTGCAAAGAGCCACCTTCTCACTGTGTCCTCACATGGTGAACAGAGAGAAAGACTGAGCTCTGGTCTCTTCCACTTTTTTTTTTTTTTTTGAAATGGAGTCTCACTCTGTTGCCCAGGCTGAAGTGCAATGGCATGATCTCAGCTCACTGCAACCTCTGCCTTCCAGGTTCAAGCAATTCTCCCACCTCAGCCTCCCGAGTAGCTGGGATTACAGGCACCCACCACCGTGCAGGGGTTTCACCATGATGGTCAGGCTAGTTTCGAAATTCTGACCTCAGGTGATCCACCCACCTTGGCCTCCCAAAGTGCTGGCATTACAGGCATGAGCCACCGCACCCAGCCTCTCCCACTTCTTATAAGAACACTAATCTCACCAAGGGGGCCCCACCCTCCTGACCTCATCTAAACCTAATCGCCTCCCAAAGGCCCCTTCTCCAAATACCATCATACTGGGGGCTAAGGCTTCACAATATGAATGGGTGAGGGACACAAGCGTTCGGTCCAGAACAAACGGTCAGCATCTAGCTGGGGAATGAAAATCATGAGTGGCATCTTTGGGAAGGAAGGCAAGCCCAGATGTAGAGAATTGAGAAGAGAGTTGAAAATCTGAGAGGGCACAAGAAGGCCAAAGCTAGGGAGAAAAGGAGGACCATGGGTTGGTGGAGGAGGGGAGAGGAGCTGTTGAGGTTTTCATTTGTGCACTTGGACTTAAGTATGTGTGTCTGTGAGCGTGCACATGCATGGGTGCATACATGTCTGTTGCAGGAAGTCAGGGACCCCAAACGGAGGGACTGGCTGGAGCTGCGGCAGAGGAGCATAAATTGTGAAGATTTCATGGGCATTTATCAGTTCCCAAATAATACTTTTATAATTTCTTATGCCTGTCTTTACTTTAATCTCTTAATCCTGTTATCTTTGTAAGCTGAGGATGTACATCACCTCAGGACCACTGTGATAATTGTGTTAACTGTACAAATTGTTGTAAAACGTGTGTGTTTGAACAATATGAAATCAGGGCACCTTGAAAAAGAACAGAATAACAGCGATTTTTAGGGAACAAGGGAAGACAACCATAAGGTCTCACTGCCTGTGGGGTCGGGCAAAAAGAGCCATATTTTTCTCTTTGCAGAGAGCCTATAAACAGACGTGCAAGTAGGGAAGATATCACTAAATTCTTTTCCTAGCAAGGAATATTAATGTTAATACCCTGGGAAACGAATGCATTCCTGGGGGGAGATCTATAAATGGCCACTCTGGGAGTGTCTGTCTTATGTGGTTGAGATAAGGACTGAGATACACCCTGGTCTCCTGCAGTACCCTCAGGCTTACTAGGGTGGGGAAAAACTCTGCCCTGGTAAATTTGTGGTCAGACCGGTTCTCTGTTCTTGAACCCTGTTTTCTGTTGTTTAAGATGTTTATCAAGACAATATGTGCACCACTGAACAGAGACCCTTATCAGTGGTTCTGTTTTGCCCTTTGCCCTGTGATCTTTGTTGGACCCTTATCAGTGGTTCTGCTTTTTGCCCTATGAAGCATGTGATCTTTGTACCTACTCCCTGTTCTTACACCTCCTCCCCTTTTGAAACCCTTAATAAAAACTTGCTGGTCTGAGACTCAGGCAGGCACCACGGTCCTACTGATATGTGATGTCACCCCCGACAGCCCAGCTCTAAAATTCCTCTCTTTGTACCGTCTCTCTTTATTTCTCAGCCAGCTGACACTTACGGAAAATAGAAAGAACCTACATTGAAATATTGGGGGCAGGTTCCCCCAATATGTCTATGTGAGAGAGAGTGCAGACACATGCAAGGAGGCAGGAGTGAGAGGACCTCCATCCCTGAGGCAGGAGGAATACCAAAGATACCTCAAAGTGGAAGCCATAGGTGGAGACAGTTCCAGAAATGCACAGAAAGTCCAAACTACATAAAATGCTCCACAAGGACCAGGAAACCTAGAAGAATTTTTTTTTTTTTTTTTGAGCTGGAGTCTCACCCTGTCACCCAGGCTGGAGTGCAGTGGTGCAATCTTGGCTCACTGCAACCTCTGCCTCCCAGATTCAAGCAATTCTCCTGCCTCAGCTTCCTGAGTAGCTGGGATTACAGGCACCCACCACCATGCCCAGCTAATTTTTGTATTTTTAGTAGAGAAGGGGTTTCACCATGTTGGCCAGACTGGTCTTGAACTCCTGACCTCAGATGATCTGCCCACCTCAGCCTCCCAAGGTGCTAGGATTACAGTCATGAGCCATCATGCCCGATGACTTAGAAGAATTTTAAAGCAGCCAAGAGACTTAGCAGGTGGGGGGTCACCGGACACCTTCAGTAAAACCATTTTCTTTAAATGGCAGGGGACTAGAGGTTGTGGGTAAACTAAGGAGAGAGGCAGAGGGTGATGGCTCAAAAGGCAGCAGGGTGGGGTGTTCGCAAATAGAGAACGGAGAGGGAGAAAACAGAGTTCAGGGAAAGGGAAAATGCTCTAAGTCAGTTCTATTAATGAAAGGGATCGCTTAGAATTTAGACATACTGAAAAAGGTAGAAAAGTAAGGTACCATAATTATTAGTATATTTCTATCATGTCATTCAAATATGCTTAAAACGAATGTGCCATGCAATGGAATATTAATTGGCGACAAAAAGGGATGAAGTACTGATACATGCTACAACACAGGTACACCTTGATAACACTGGGCTAACTGAAAGAAGCCAGACACAAAAGCCCACAGAGGACATGATTTTATTTATACGAAATGTCCAGAAGAGGCAGATCTAGAGAAACAGAAAGTAGATTAGTGGCTGCCTAGGGCTTGAGAGGGAATGGGGTTGGGAGATGCTGGCTAAGGGGTGCAGGATTTGTTTTGGAGGCAATGAAATATTCTTTTTCCTTTTCTTTTTTTTTTTGAGACGGAGTCTCATTCTGTCGCCCATGCTGGAGCGCAGGGGCACAATCTTGGCTCACTGCAACCTCTGCCTCCTGGGTTCAAGCGACTCTCCTGCTTCAGCCTCCTGAGTATCTGGGACTACAGGCATGCACCATGAGGCCTGGCTAACTTTTGTATTTTTTGTTTTAGTAGAGACAGGGTCACCTGGTTGGCCAGTCTGGTCTTGAATTCTTGACCTCAAGTGATCCTCCCGCCTTGGCCTCTCAAATCGCTGGGATTACAGGCGTGAGCCACCGCGCCCAGCCGGGCAATGAAATATTCTTAAACTGACTGTGGTGACGACTGCACAATTTTGAATATACTAAAAGCCACAGAATTGCACATTGTAAATGGTTGAATTGTATGGTATGTGAATTAAATCAACAAAGCTGTTTAAAAATTTACTATGTATATTGTCTTCAGGATGGCATTTTAAAAAAGAAAATTTACTATGTATATCTATGAGTAACAAGGGATCTTTTGGGGTGATAAAAGTTCTATAATTGGATTATGGAAATATCTGCACAACTCTATAAATTTACTAAAAATCATAAAATCGTACATAAAAACTGGTAGATTTTATGGTATGTCAATTATGCCTCAATAAAGTTGTTTAAAACAATAAAAAAACTTTAAAACTTTATGACATAGATAAAACACTCTATAATAGGGTTGCAGTACATTTAGACTAAAACAACTCAAAAATATACCAAGTCATCTGTCAAACGAGAATAACAGTTCCGTAGAATCACTGTGAAGATGGCATGAGGTAAGACATCCCCTGGCCTACAGAAGGTTCGATGCAGTGCAGCTCTGATTAAGGGGATTAAGGGAATGAATCCCACCGTCAATGAATCTGGCTTCCCTGTGTGATATCTCCGGGGTACGGCAAAGCCTGGGTGGGATGTGCACCCAGACACGTTTCTTGGCAATGAAATATCCCACAGCCCAGGAAGGAGGTGAGGGCAGATTGATTCCACTTCCTGTGGCCCAAGAGAAGGCCTGCAGGTCCCAGGGATGAACCTTGTCTTGAAAATCATAGGGTGGCCAGACGTGGTGGTTCACGCCTGTAATCCCAGCACTTTGGGAGGCTGAGGCACGTGGATCACCTGAGGTCAGGAGTTTGAGACCAGCCTGACCAACGTGGTGAAACCCTGTCTCTACTAAAAACACAAAAATTAGCTGGGCATGGTGGTGGGCGCCTGTAATCCCAGCTACTTGGGAGGCTGAGGCAGGAGAATCCCTTGAATCTAGGAGGCAGAGGTTGCAATGAGCCGAGATCACACCATCGCATTCCAACCTGGACCACAAGAGTGAAACTCCACCTCAAAAAAAAGAAAAGAAAAGAAAATCACATGGGTTAATTTGAGTGGGGAAGGGAAGGGAGGGAACGCAATGCTAAGGGAGGCATGTGTATGGGGCGTGGTGGGGAATAGGGGCTGGAAAAGCCATTTGTAGTTGCTGGACAGTAGAGAGCCACTCACTATAAACCAGTAGGTCTTTGTAGGTGCCCTCGAGGAAGCCAGGAGACAAAAAGAGGCTGCCCCTATCTGTCAGCTGGTTTTATTTCTCTGCAGAGCCCAGGGAATGTGTCAAAACTATGGAAAGTCCCCATCACACAAGACTGGGAGCCACCCTCAGGCTGGAAACGTCCATGGAGTCCCTCTGCCTGCTGGAGACAGGCCGGCTGGCCTGTCCTATCGGACCTTCAAGGGCAAGCATGCAGCCTTGTGATTCTTGGCCCTGTTAAACCCACTGTCCTTTCCATCAGACAAAAACGGAACGTCCTGCTTTCTTGTTTGTAGAATACAAAGACAGGATTTGGTTTCCCAAATAGAAGATTAAATCTCAATCCTCAGTGCGCTGCTTTAAACCCATGGATGCGCACCTCTGAGGCACCTGGGCCCCCTCACCTCCTGCCCTTGTTGTGAATCTCCAGTGCAGCCCCATCCTTCCTGCGCTGCCGGGAAATGCTTACCGACTGCTGGGCCCGTGGTGCTGCCATAGGGCCACACACTTCATTCAGCCTGTGGCCAGCCAGGGGCTTAGTAAATGACCCCAAAGGCAGACTCTGCCAGCTGTGTCCCTGTCTCTACATAAACAGCACACAAACGCAAACCTTCCCCAGAATCTGCACCACCTGCTTTAGGCATGAAATGCCACACGCATGAGGTACAAAGGAGCTGCCTGAGGCTCAAACAGGTTACCCTAGGGAAAGTGGGGGAAGGCTGTGTGGACCATTGAGCTCTACATGGTTATAGCATGCCTCTTCCCTCATGGCGTGAAGGATTTAAAGCCCCCAAAGAGAGGCTCCTTCCAGGGTTCTCCTTTCAACTGCTTCAAAATAGTCCCACTGAGAGATGACTCTGCTCCAGCCAGGTTCTCAGCTCCTGGAGGGCAGATCACATTTGCTTTCTCTGACTTGCATCTCACGTGTGGCACACAGCAGACCCCCTTGATCAGTATTCGGCAGAATAAAGGACTAGTCTCCCTTCATCCCCTAGGCCTAACTCTCCCTCCATGGCCTTGAAGGGAAGCAGGTGCATCCAGGTGAGGGCAGAATTCAGGTATTCTTGCTTTCAGGTCAGATGCTTTCCTATTAGCCCTCATCAGTCATATCCCATTCTTACCAACTTTCCACACAAGACAAACTCTTACACATGAATACCCTACATTTATGCCAGAGCTGTTAAACCTGTTTCTGTGTTTCTTTGTAAACACTATCTTTTTTTGCGGGGGGGTGTTGGAGTCTAGCTCTGTCGCTCAGGCTGGAGTGCAGTGGCGTGATCTCGGCTCACTGCAAGCTCCGCCTCCTGGGTTCATGCCATTCTCCTGCCTCAGCCTCCCGAGTAGCTGGGGCTACAGGCGCCTGCCACCACGCCTGGTTAATTTTTTTGTATTTTTAGTAGAGACGGGATTTCGCCGTGTTAGCCAGGATATAAACACTATCTTGATGCATTTTTATTCCAAGTCTCCATTTGAATGCAAAGTCCTAGGAATCTGGAACCACTATTATCTCCCCGGCATCCCACAGGGAGCTCTGCCCAGTGGTCAATATCGTAGAAAGCTCAGGTAGCACACAGCCAGAGGAGGATAGAAACCCTTGTTGGGAGCACACATCCCTCTTCCCTCTCACTCCCCACCCAAGTAGAGAGTATGTTGATAATTTAGAATCTAAAGTCGAGGGTTAGATATGATCTATTACAAAGATACCTAAGCAATTTAATTGTTCCTGTAAGATTATAAAAGGAAAGGTTAACCATGCAAGAAGACCATGTGCTTTCAAGCAACATACAAGCATTTGTTGATGAGTAAGGCAGAGTGGTATAGTGGGAGGGGCCTCAGACTGCAGTCAAGAAACCCGTTTCTGGTCCTGTCTCTGCCATGACGTAGCTGAGGCACCTCAGACCAGTCATCCAGTGTCTTGATCTGTAAAGTGGGCACATTGGGGTAAACTAAATAATCTCCCAGCCGTGCGCAGTGGTTCACACCTGTAATCCCAGCACTCAGGGAGGCTGAGGCGGGCGGATCACGAGGTCAGGAGATCGAGACCATCCTGGCTAACATGGTGAAACCCCGTCTCTACTAACAATACAAAAATTAGCCAGGCGTGGTGGCAGGCATCTTTAATCCCATTCGGGGGGCTGAGGCAGGAGAATCACTTGAACCCGGGAGGCGGATGTTGCAGTGAGCCGAGATCACGCCACTGCACTCCAGGCTGGTGACAGAGCAAGACTCTGTCTCACAAATAATAATAATCTCCCAAGTCCCCTTCATCACTGAACGTGACGATTCGATGACACATGGATGAAAAATTGTAAGGATAAATAAATACCAGGTCTGTTCTTATACCGCCCTTCTGTGTGTGTAAATATTTTGGTACTATTTAAAGAGGCATGTGGGTTGGTGGGGGTGGGGGCTCTGGATCTCTGCCTTCTTCTTTTGGTGACAGCATCCCGCTTTTCATGGAGAAATCCCCAACCTCCACCCTATGTAATCTTGATGGAATTGTTGAACAAGCCTCCAGCCTCCCACCTCCAGGCAGGAGGAACAGTAGCTCAAGCTTGCCTACTCTCGACAACTGCCCCTGCTTGGAAGGCATCCCAGGGCTCTCGGGAGGCTAAGCGTGAGGGAGATTGATGGGTGAACTTGGGCTGCAGGAGACACCATTTGTTCAATCAGCAGACTTTGCACTTAGCATGTGGAACTGGCCACCTACAGTGCCCGATCTTCTGTGGCCAGATGTGCTGCCAAGGCAGATTTATACTCAGGAGTGCGGGAGGCCTGGTGGCGCTCCTTCCTGCCCTGGATCAGTGAGACACAGCCTTAAGTTTCTGCTTCCTTCCATCCACGGGCTTGGATTTGTATATTACCTAATCAATTCTCGTCAGGAATGTCAGACCAGCTGTGAGGTCCTCCTGAGTGCAAACAGTGACAGCCAGGAGATGTGGCTCAGAGTTAATTTTTTTTTTCTTTATTTTTTTCTGAGATGGAGTCTTGCTCTGTTACCCAGACTGGAGTGTAGTGGGGCGATCCTGGCTCACTGCAACCTCCGCCTCCTGGGTTCAAGGGATTCTCCTGCCTCAGTCTCCTAAGTACCTTGGACTACAGGCACCTGCCACCACGCCCAGCTAATTTTTTTTTGTATTGTAGTAGAGACAGGATTTTGCCAGGTTGGCCAGGCTGGTCTCAAACTCCTGACCTCATGCTATCCATCTGCCTTGGCCTCCTAACATTACTGGGATTACAGGTGTGAGCCACCGCACCTGGCGGCTTACAGTTAATTTGCAACCAACCTGACTTTAAAGCTGGGAAACGAAGAGAGACCTGTTCCAGTTATAATCAGAGATCCTTTTGGACTAGTGAAGGCAGAAGGGTGTTTACAGGATGTTGTTATCTTCTTTCTTGGTTTATCCTGGCCGCCCCCTCAGCCCCTGCTTTTCCTAGCCAATCTTCAACTGCTTCCTAAGGAAGGGTACAAGTCTGAAAACATCTTTATTCTATCAGTCATCGAGTGAATGTGAGTATAGAAAATTCTAGGTTTAATATTATTTTTCCTCAGAACTTTGAAAGCTTGAAACTTGGGAACTTAAAAGCCTCGTTCTACTGCTGGGGAGACCTTTGAAGCACTTCTGCCAAACTATTTCCCCCTTTCTGGAAGCTCTAACGATAGCACTCTACAATTTCATGCAGATGTATCTTGGCAACGGTCCCTTTTTTATATAGTGGGCTGGCACTTAGGGGGCCTTCCCAGTCTTGAAAATTCAGGTACTTCAGTTTGGGAAAGTTTTTATTGTATCACTGTTGCACTTTTTTTTGAGACCGAGTCCCTCTCTGTCACCCAGACTGGAGTAGAGTGGCGCAATCTTGGCTCACTGCAACCTCCGCCTCCCGAGTTCAAGTGATTCTCCTGCCTCAGCCTCCTGAGTAGCTGCGATTACAGACGCCCATCACCATGCCAGGCTAATTACTGTATTTTTAGTAGAGACGGGGTTGCGCCATGTTGGCCAGGCTGGTCTCGAACTCCTGACCTCAGGTGATCCGCCCGCCTTGGCCTCCCAAAGTGCTGGGATTACAGGCGTGAGCCACCATGCTCAGCCTCACTTTTGTGTATAAGCTCCATTTTCTCTTTCTTTCTGGAATGCTGACCAGTCACCAGTAGAACCTACTGGATTCATATTCTCATTTCCTTACCTTCTTTTCTCACATTTTGCAACTACATGTCTTTTATTCTATTTTTAAGAGATTTCATCAACTTCATCTTTTCATCCTTCTACTGTTTTATTCTAGCTATCTTGTTTTTGATTTCCAAGAGCTCCTTCTTAATCTGATTGTGCCTTTTCATTATTGATAGCATCCTCTTCTTCTCCCTCCGAGGATATTCATCATTTTCATTGTTGCTTTTGTTTTATGTTTCCTTGTGATCTCTGCATTGTTTCTGTTATCTCCAAATTAGTTTTTCGGTCTTTATCTTTCACACCGAAGGCATGCCTCAAAAGTCTAAAGAATTAGAGCTACCCAGTTGTGGTATAATACAAAACATATTTTGTCTTTGTGTTTGGCGGCACAGAGCTTCTCAAACTCCTGGAATTAACTGAGGAATAGGAGTGTCTTTGTTTATTCATAATGAGCCCCTTTTGTTCACACCTGAATTTATGCTAATAAGGTGACTGACTTAAGGTAGGCCCCTAGATAGTCTCAGGGTGGGCTGGTCACGGTCACCAGAAAGACCAAGTGATTAGAAGGCTAGAACTATCAACCCCACCCACTGACCTCCTGGAGGGGATTGGAAGGAGGCTGGATATCAAGCCGTCTAAAAACTCAACAAGAAGATCTGATGAGTTTCCAGGTTGGTGAACACACGGAGGTGCTTGGAAGGGCAGTGGGCCTGGAGAGGAAATGGAAGCTCCATGCCTCTTTCCCTATAACTGCCCAATGCATCTCTTCCATCTGGCTGTTCCTGAGTTGTATCCTTTTATGATAAAGTGGTAATTTTGCAAGTAGATGGTTTTCCTGAGTTCTGTGAGCCATTCTAGGAAATAACTGAATCCGACGAGGGGGTCGTGGGAAACCCTGATCTACAGCCAGATGGTCAGAAGCCCAGCTGACAACCTAGACTGGTGTTTAGCATCTGAAGTAAGGGATCTGAGCCCTTAGCCTGTGGGATCTGACACGATCTCCAGGTGGATACTGTCAGAATTGAGTTAAATTGTAAGGCACCAAATTGGTGCTCTCAGAAAACTGGAGAATTGGTTGTTACAGGAAAAAAAAAATACCCACATCTTTGCTGGCCATAAGTTCTGTGTGTGACTGTTGGGAAAACAGGAGTTTCTCTTATCACTGGTCATATTTAATTGCAAAGCATTAAGAAATGGACCAGAGGCTCATATGCATAGAAGAGGCCTGTTGGGTGGGGAACTACCATCTAGGCGGATTGGGCCTCAAGTCATCTTTTTGGTAGGTGGACCTCCAAATATCAATGTTTTGAAACTGCCTTTGCAAAGAATATGACAGGAAGAGAAGCTTGACATGGCAGACTCCATTTTGGCTTCTAGCCCTGCAGGTGGGCTGCCCTCACTCATTCTTAGGTGAAGGCAAGGAATTTAGTTTATAGTTTAACTTTAAAGCAAGGATGATAATAGTCCCTCCCTAAAACTGATCCCCTTCCTGTTCAGGGACTGAAACCGGCTTTGTAAGACTAAGTGCAGGCTACAAGATTAGGATTACGGGAGGGGCCTGAATTCTGCTAAAATGTAGGTATAGCTAAATGACAGCCAGCGAATGTCCACTAGCTTGTTTTTCTATAATCCCTTACTGCTCAGGAGTCGTGTGGCCAGAGGTCACAAGATTTGTGATTTCTGCAATTGCTCCTATAGATAACACTATACATCACTATTGTAGAACCTAAGATTGGTCTTTTGAGATGTTTTTCAGACTTTTGCATTCTGGCAACTGACTGACCTCACCTGGATCTGTGATTTCTAAGCCATCCTGTCCTGTGACTCCCACCCAGAGTCGGACTCAGCACGTGAGGACTCTTCCACACCTCTATGATTTCATCCCCAACCAATCAGCAGCATGCATTCCCAAGCCCCCTGCCCAACAAATTATCCATAAAAATCCTAGCCTTTAACTTCTGAGGGAGGCTGATTTGAGTAATAAACTGTCCTCTCTTTCCACTTGGCTGGTCTTGTGTTAATTAAACTCTTTCTCTATTGAAACAACATTATCTCAGTGGATTGGGTTTATCTGTGCAGTGGGCAAGAAGAACATGTTGGGTGGTTACAGTTTGGAGATTATTTCTCTAAGATCCTACAGCAGAGTCCAGCAGTCTTTTCCTCTCTTCCCTAGAGGACATAATCTTCGTTTCACTACTCCCAATTTTGGCTTAGATCATCTTCCTTCCTTCCTTCCTTCCTCCCTCCCTCCCTCCCTCCCTCCCTCTCCTTTCTTTCTTTTCTTTTCTCTTTTCTCTTCTCTTCTCCTTTTCTTTTCTTTCTGCCCTCTCAGGCCCACCTTCTCCTGGGATTCACTTTCTCCAGATACCTCTCTTGGTTCATTTATCTGGATAACAAACTTTTCTCCTGCCGTGGTACAGGAGTGGCAATTGCTCTGTTGTTTGGTGTGGGATGAGCTCTAAGGATTCCTGATACAGATCACAACCAACCATCCTGTTTGCGATCCCATCTCTACTCCAAGTTTGGAGCCTCAGGATCTAGACACTTCCTAGGATTTATGCAGGACATTTCAGCTTGCTTCTTAGTGGCTTCCCTTTTGCAATCACTTGGACTCCATCTTTCTCTACTCTTTGTCCATTTCTGCATCCATGGTTCAAGTATCTGAGGACCTCTCATCACTCATCACATCTTGGAGTGATAGTATGGCATTAAAAAGGTATGTCCAAAAGAGAGAGACTCTTACTTTCATTTTAATGGTATTTTAGGAAGCAGCAGAAATGCATGTGTTAAAATCTGCTACATTTAAACAAGGTCTGTTTAACTATCCCAAGCCTCAGGTTTTGTTTGTTTGTTTAATTGAAAATGAAGAGTATGGGCATGGTGGCTCACACCTGTAATCCCAGCACTTTAGGAGGCTGAGGTGGGCAGATCACTTGAGGTCAGGAGTTCGAGACCAGCCTGGCCAACATGAAGAAACTCCGTCTCTACTAAAAATACAAAAATTAGCCAGGCGTGGTGGTGGGCACCTGTAATCCCAGCTACTTGGGAGGCTGAGGCAGGAGAATTGTTTGAACCCAGGAGGCAGAGGTTTCAATAAACTGAGATTATGCCACTGCACTCCAGCCTGGGTGAAAGAATGAGACTCTGTCTCAAAAACAAAAACAAAAATGAAAACAAAAACAAAGAAAGAAAATGAAGAAAACACTAGTAATAATAATACTTGAATACTCTCTTAAGAATATATCTTCCCCCAATTCTCAAATAGTACTTACTGGTTTACCTATTGAAGCTAAACACATGCTTATCCTATGACCCAACAATTCTACCGCTAGGTACATATACAAGAGAAATGAATGTGTGTCCATCAAAACACAAATACAAAACACTCGTTGTGGTTTTTCTCCTAATAGCCCAAACTGGAAACACCCAAGCATCCATTCACAGAAGAATGGACAAATAGTAGCATATAAATACAACAGAATACTGCATAGTAAAAAACATGTAATCAACTATTGCAATGCACAGAGACAAACCTCAGAGATGTCACATTAAGCAAAAGAAGCTGGCTACAGAACAGAATGTGCAGTATGATTCCATTTAAATGATATTCCAGAGCAGGCGGAACCTATCTATGGTAAAAAGAATTAGAATACTAATTATCTCTTAGAGGAAATTACTGCTTAGGAAGAGCTATCAGGAATGCTTCTGAGTTGCTAGGGTGTTTTGTATCATGATCTCAGTAGTGGTTATATGGGATATACATATGTAAAAATTCTTTTTTTTTTTTAAGACAAAGTCTCACTCTGTTGCCCAGGCTGGAGTGCAGTGGCATGATCTTGGCTCATTACAATCTCCACCTCCCAGTTTCAAGCGATTCTCCTGCCTCAGCCTATTGAGTAGCTGGGATTATAGGTGCACACCACTACGTCGGCTAATTTTTGTATTTTTAGTAGAGGCAGAGTTTCACCATGTTGGCAGGGCTGGTCTCAAACCAGCCTGGTCTTGACCTCAGGTGATCTGCCTGCCTTGGCCTCCCAAAATGCTGGGATTACAGGTGTGAGCCACCATGCCTGGCCTGTAAAAATTCTTTAAGTTGTATATTTAAGATTTGTTTTACTGTATATATGTTAAAACTTGATTTGAATAAAAGCAAAAAAAAAAAAAAAAAACATTGTTTAGACTGCTATAACAAAATACCTGAGCAGCTTATACACAACAATTGTTTGTTTCTCACAGTTCTTGAGGCTGGGAAGTCCAAAATCATGGCACCAGCAGATTCATTGTCTGGGAGGGTCCATTTTCTGAGTGGCAGACTGCCAACTTCTTGCTGCATCCTCACATGGTAGAAAGGGTCAGGCAACTCTATGAGGCCTCTCTTTTAAGGGCACTAATCCAGTCTCTAGGGCCCAACCATTATGACCTAATTACCTCCTGACAGCCCCACCTCCTAACCATCACACTGGAAACTGGGTATTTTGGGGGCACAAACATTCAGGCCATGGCAATCACTGTTTATAATTTTAAAGCTTTGTGGAAAAACAGTTTTCCAGGGTAAAAATTCTACCTAATCAGAAATCCACCTGGATCTCAGAAGGGAGAGGCTGGGCATCTTTGCCTGTCAGAGATGCAGTAACTGAGATGCTGTACCTAAAATGCATAGCTTAGTCCTTCTTCTTCTCCCTGTTCTACTATCAGTGGTGTGATCTTTGAGGAGTCACACTTTCTGTGAGCTTCAATTTCCTCTTACAACAAAGAGGTGAACTATATTATCTTTCAGGTTCATCCAAATTCTAAAATTCTTTGTCCACTTGGGAAAAGTTTGTTGGCTTTGTTTTTTATTTAACAAAAATATTCTCTTTCCTCCCTTTCAACCAGACACATGATTTCTCTGCTCTTAATCCTCCTACTACTGACCAGATGATAAGGGGACCACATCACCAATGTCTTTTATACTCAACTAGCTTAGTGCAATGAATGTAACAGATGCTATTAGATGAGAATGTAACTTTGCCATAAAAATAGTGAATCTAAAGCAAAGCCTTATATTCATAAAGTGATGAAATTGCATCCACAATAAAAATTCTATCAGCAAAGCTGTGTAACAATACAAGGCTTTGGAGAGAGTTATTTCTACCAACGAACTTAGTGAATCACTAAATAAACTGTCTTTTTGTCTCCCCCACAAAAACTTGGCCTTAGTATAAATGATATTATATTTTCTCTGGCCAGAAAAATAAGAAAAAATAAAATACTGTTATGCTTGGAGAGAAAGCTGCTCCCCAAGGTCATGTTAGTGTAACCAGAGATCCTTTCGGAGGGAAGACAAGCATCTGGGCAGTCAACCTGATGGGCTGGCAAACTTTATCCTTTAGTAGATTTTCTCCCAGGGTCAGGTTTAAGAATCATCACTGCCGTATCTTAGACATTTTGGTTTCTATTTGAAATCAGAGCAACAATAAAAATTAAGGTACATTTGAATGATTTAGAATCTAGAGTCTAGGGTTGGATGCAATGTATAACAAAGATGTCTAAGCAATTTAATTGCATCATTCAGATTGCAAAAGAAATGGTTAGCCACACAAGAAGATAATGTGCCTTTAAGCAACTTAAAAGTAATTCTTGATGAGCAAGGCAGAATGGAATAGCAATGGGGCCTCATATCACAGTCAAAACATCTGCTTCTGGTCCCACCTCTGCTATTACCCAGCCTTGGACAAGACTTCCAGTTTCTTGATTTGAAAAGTGCACATATTAGGGTAAACTGAATAATTTCCAAAGTCGTCTTTTTATGGTGAAATTTAACATTCTATGATATATGGATGAAAACTACAATGACAAATAAATAGCAAGTTTGTTCTTGTAACTCCCTCTTGTGTATAAATATCTCGATGTCATTTAAGAAGGCATTGTGCTTGGGGGGGTTTAGTTTTCATACGCTCAGCACCCTTACTGCTTCTTTTGGTGATAGCATCCTGCTTTTCTTTGAGAAATTCCCTACCTCCATCCTATGCAGTCCGATGGGACTTTGAACAAGCTCCTCCCCGCCCCTTAGTGTTGGCCTCCACAACCTGTCCTGGATTCTCCCAATCCGATTTTCTCTTCCAGAATTGAAAGCTGAGCTGAATGACACGGGCAGAAAATGGTTGTTCCTGAGTCATTCTGATGTCAGCTCTTTGAAGAGACTGCCCATAGCTCCAATCTATTATTGCAGGTTTTGGGATGCCTTGCTATTGGTCTTCCAAACACTAGCTTTTCCTCAGATTCTTTGAGTTACTCCTTATACTTTTGAAAAACTTCTTCATATGCTTTAGCTGGCCAGAGATGACATCTGTTGCTCACAACCAACAAACCCTAATGGATGGAGAACTCTTTTCTGGTCCCCATCGTCAGACTTTAATTTGTATTTTGAAGTAATAAAACCAAATTTGTTTAAAGTCCTCTAAAAATTTCGATATTTTTGTCTAATTAAGACATCCATTTTCTCTAATTGGAATAAGCAGAGCTACTGCACATTCTAAAGCATAATATTAATTTTCTGCTACCTTAGACTGTACTTGATTAACCTGGTAAAATAGCATGGTTCTTTATCAAGCTGAGCCTGAACTAAGGGCAAATACATTCATGGATCAGACCCTGGAACTAGTTCTATCCTCCTCTATAATCACGGATGTTATCATCAGAATGCTGTGGAACTCTTGGCAGCATCCAATCTACCAAGTGTTCTCCGGAGAGAAAAGCAGAAGTTGATCACTCTGCCTCTCAGCCAAAAGCCCATCATAGCACTGCCAGGGGCACTTCTGCCAGGAAAGCAATGAGCTTTTCACCAGGTGGTCAAAAAGTACGCCAGGAGCTAAGACTTCAAATATTACCCTCAAAAGAGTAAAATGCCTTTAGTTAAGGCAGGACGGGGCAGAGGGAGGTGGCAGAGAAGGACCTGCATATTCCACTAATGAAGGCTAAAGTCTACCTCCGTAAGAGTGCTTTTGTGAACAACATTTAAAACGTGACACTGACAGCGCTACTCATTGAAGGGTTAGGAGGCCATAAGAACAGTTTTCTTGAGAGAGCTGAGCAAGATATATAATGGGACTTATCTCGTCTCAGAACTGTTGCTGAGAAAAACTGCTGACATTACCCTCTCATTCTACATTCTAGAACAACACGGCATGTCTAATACAGTAGCCACATGTGGCTTTTTACACTTAAATTAATTAAACAAGATTACACACCAGATGCTCAGTCATAGCAGCCACCTTTCAAGTGCTCAAAAGCCCCAGGGGATTCATGGCTACCATACTGGACCATGCAGATATTGAGTATTTCTATTGCCGCAGAAAGTTCTACAGGACAGTGTTGCTCTACTGAGAAGTACCTGACCCTCTTGCAGAACTGGATAAGGAGTAGTTCCTCCCAAACGGTGCCCTCGGGCCCCAGTGGTCCCATGGAAGGTGGAGAGACAAGGACGACCATACCAAGAATGGCCTTGGAGAGCTGTCAGAGCTCACCCTGAGGATGGAGGAGTTCCTCTATACTCAGGTCAAATGAGGGCCACTGCAAGAGACATGCTTGCAGAGTTTGGCATGCTCCTCTGGAGAACTGGGCTCTGAACACATTGTGGAATAGTCCCGAGGTGAGAAGGTGCCTGAGAGAACTCCAGTGGCCATTACAGGAGAGGCGGCTGCCCTGGAAGCAGCCTGCATTTCCAGAGGCAAAGGGCCAAGGTGACATTTTGGAAGGTGACTAGATACAAACAAGCTATAAAGGTTAACCCCTGAGAGATCAGCCTGCAAGGACAAACTGATTCTAACAGAATCTGTGCAGAGAGGACCACCTGGGGCTGGGGGGACCACAAGAGTCATCCACAATGCACCCTGCCTATCCCTGTGTATATTTCCATGAAGAGGCTCTAAAGAGCCCATGAGAACAACGGTCCACACTTGAGAATCTGCTACTTCAAGGACACCAACACTAAATTATAACTATAACCTTTAGGGAAGGCCTTTTGTCACTCATCACCCAAACACAGTCCTTCACTTCTTTCTTCCTTCAATCCTAAGGAATTGGCAAGGCAAGCAGTGTAGGGGGTAAAAAACTAAGGAAGGGGCAAACCACCCACATCTTGCCCACTGCCGGCTGCCAAGGCTAAAGCAGCCCAGGAGTTATTGGCGGAAGGAAAGAATGCTCTACTCAAGGAGATGCTGAAGTTCTATTAAGACTGGTCCATCGGGATTGCATATGACAATGAATCTGCTCATCAGTACCTAAAACTTACAGGAAAATGTAGCTGTCTATGGAATCACCCAGGGGAAGGGAAGGGAGAGCCAAGAGAACAGGTTAGGAAGACACTGATGTGAGAAAATCAAGCTGTTATGATTTCACCCTACAGACTTGGAAAGCTCCAGAAAGAATGCAGGAGAGGCTGGGAGTGGTGGCTCACGCCTGTAATCCCAGCACTTTGGGAGTCTGAGGCACGTGGATCACAAGGTCAGGAGTTCGAGACCGGCCTGACCAATATGGAGAAACCCCGTCTCTACTAAAAATACAAAATTAGCAGGTCATGGTGGCAGGTGCCTGTAATCCCAGCTACTTGGGAGGCTCAGACAGGAGAATCACTTGAACCCAGGAGGTGGAGGTTGCAGTGAGCTGAGATCATGCCACTGCACTCCAGCCTGGGCAACAAGAGCAAAACTCTGTCTCAAAAAAAAGACTTAGGTCCTAGGGCCAGGTGTGGTGGCTCACACCTATAATCCCAGCACTTTGGGAGACCAAGGCAGGCAGATCACTTGAGGTCAGGAGTTTGAGACCAGTCTGGCCAATGTGGCGAAACGCTGCCTCTACTAAAAATACAAAAATTAGCTAGATGTGGTGGCGGCCACCTGTAGTTCCAGCTACTTGGGAGACTGAGGCAGGAGAATCGCTTGAACCTGGGAGGTGGAGGTTGTAGTGAGCCGAGATTGGGCCATTGCACTCCAGCCTGAGCAAGAGAGTAAAACTGTGTCTCAAAAAAAGACTGATGTCCCTAAAAGTGTTTTGTTGTTGTTGTACCTGTGCTGGAATGCCTGTCTCTAGCTTTTCTTTAAATGAGAAAAGATAACATTGTTTCAGATGTTCTGTACATGCAGCCAATCCCTTATCCTAACTCAGAAGCCAGAATCCATTATGGAGAGTTGAACTTGGTTTTCAAAGTCCTATGTGCTTCATTCTAAATCATCTGTCCTTATTTCTGTAGGCTGAGGAAAGTTCCTGAAGGTGGTTGCCCAGTTGTAGAGTGTCCTTTCAGCTCCGTGACTATATTCTTCAGATGGGACTTGAACTTAAGAATCCCTACAGGTTGGGGAGAACAGGATGCTGTAACAGCAATGAACTTCCAGACACAGCTTTGATCACTGGTGAATCAGAGAGTTCTGTTGTTGTTGTTTTTCTAATCTCTTGGCTGTTTCTTTTGCTCTTTCTTCCCACCCTCATTCCCCTGCCAGGGAAAAAAAAAATTAGCCAGGCAAGAGCACATCCAATTCCCTTTCTTAATTAGAAACAAAACATTTGAAAAGTTGTGGCACAACTGCTTGACGAACATTTGCAAGTTATCTCCAAGCACAAAGCCAACATATTACAGAAAGCAACAGGGTCATAGAACACGTTCCAGGCTAACAGAGAGGGTGATCCAGATTTGCAGAGGTGTCTGTCAACCACGGCTGGAGGCTCCTAATCCCCTCACTCAGAGCTGGCCATGCACAGAGAAAGGCTCATATGAAACACAACAAACCCAAGCTCTCCCAGGTGTCCGTAGCCGAGCTACGAAATCTGTCATCCCAAACTAACACTCCAGAGCACTTAATGGGTTTTAGGGAAGCATTCAAATAAATAATCATTTCCTGGTATTGGAGACTGGATTTCATACACCACAGCCCAGGCCCAAGCTTAATGGGAGAGAGATAAAGAACAGAGTTCTTTTTTCAAAAGTAAAATTTACTTCTAATCCATTAATACGTATGCAAATAGTTTCTTCCAGACTCTGTGATCTGGGAAATAAAATAGCCAGCTTGATCATAATTATTTTCTGACTTCCAGGGTGCTTGATATTAGATGCAGTAATGGTTTGCTATGGCAAATCCTAGGGCCTCTTTCCCTAGAAAGTGTCAAATAAGAACAGGTTGTGTCTGAGTCCATTTGTGTTGATATAAAGGAATACCCGAGGCTGAGTAACTTATAAAGAGAAGAGATTTATTTGGCCAATGGTTCTGAAGCCTGTACAAGAAGCATGGTGTCAACATGCGCTTCTGATGAGGGCCTCGGGAAGCTTCTACTCATGGTGGAAGGCAAAGGGGAACTGGCATGTGCAGAGGTCAATGGCAAGAGAGGAAGCATGAGAGAGAGAGAGAGGAAGGAAGGAAGGAAGGAAAGAAGGGAGGAAGGGAGGAAGGGAGAGAGGGAAGGAAAAGAAGGGGGAGGAGGAGGTGGTGGTGGTGTAAGGTCTTTTCAACAACCAATTCTTGCTGGAACTAAGAGTGAGAACTTGCTCCCAGGAGAATGGCACCAAGGCATTCATGAGGGATCTACCCTCATGACCCAAGCACCTCCCACCAGGCCCCATCTCCAACAATGAAACTTCAGTGAGATTTGGCAGAGCCAAACAACCCACATCCAAACCATAGCAGGTACACCCACGGGAAGCGCTCAATGGATGATGGCTATGACAACATCACTAACTCCCAAGACGAACAAAGTATTTCATCTTTACACAGTTCTAATTGTGAAAAATGTATTCCTTAGACTGTGTTAGCATCTATTTCCCTTTACCTTCCACTCCTGGGTCCTATTTCCAGCCTGGGAGTAAACATAGGATAAACACAAACTCTTGTCCCCATGGTGGTCTGTATTATTCCATTCTCACGCAGCTAATAAAGACATATCCAAGACTGGCTAATTTATTTTAAAAAGAGGTTTAATTGATTCACAGTTTCACACAGCTGGGGAGGCCTCAGGAAACTTACAATCATGGCAGAAGGTGAAGCAAACACGTCCTTCTTCATATGGTGGCAGGAGAGAGACATGCCGAGCAAAGAGGGAAAAGCCCCTTATAAAACTATCAGATCTCATGAGAACTCACACACTATTATGAGAACAGCAGCATGAGGGTAATCACCCCCATGATTCAATTGTCTCCCACCAAGTCCCTCCCACGACACATGAGGATTATGGGAACTACAATTCAAGATGAGATTTGGGTGGGGACACAGCCAAACCATATCAGGGGTCCTTTCAAGACATAAAGCAGTTTATATCACCTGTGTCTTCTTTTGTCCAGCCTGAAAGGTCCAATCATCTTGACCCGAAAGGTCAAGCCACTGCTCCCATGGCTTAGTTTCCAGTCCAGCCTGCTGAGGTTCTTGTCTGAAAGCCCCAGGGTGTGGCAGTCTCTTCTATCTTGTAGCTCCTTGGACACCTGGAGAGGTATCTGGAGGGTGCACTCCTCCAGGTGTGGACAAGCACCTGCAGATAAGTAGCTTGTTCCAAGAGGAATGACTTCACAAGGATGGCTTAGACTCACAGGCTACCTCGCACCTTGCAGGTAGGAGGTAAGCAGTGACTATTTCTTGAATCAATATATGGCTGAATGAAAGATTAAGCCTATTGATTTAAAACCCATGTTCTTTTTCCCACTTCTGAATATACTTTTATCATTTCTTTGGGGGACCTCATTTCCGGACTCTACTTAGGTCCCTGTGTCTACTCATTTCACCTTGTTTGAGCTAACAGGAATTCTAGTCTGTTGAGATCCTTTGATTTAGTGACTCAATCATCCCAGAAATTACCTGTCCCTCCAAAGCTCATGTCAACTACAGATTGCCATCTCACCAGTATACTCATCTGAGCAATTAATTAGATTATATTTGGCTTATAATCATATTATAAGTTTTTTTAATGTCAGTTGTAGAATGATCCATCCTTTTTATTTGTAAAGTGTGAACAGAAAGCTACTACATTCTACATGACTTTAGGACATTTACAAAGAGTTATCTTCACCTTGAGAAGAAACTGGATAAAAATAAATGTCTGCCCTATTATAAGGTTTGTTTTTCTTTTAAAGCAGGTAAAATATCCTCTGCCTAGTCTTCCCTGGATGGAGGGTGTCATAAATTGAACTGTCTCTCCCACAAATTAATATGTGAACATCCCAACTCGTAATAACTCAGAATGTGAACTTATTTGGAAATTGTGTGGTTTGCAGATATAATTAGTTAAGTTAGAATGAGATCATAATGGAGTAGGGTGGGCCCTTAATCCAATATTAAAAGTGTCCTTATAAAAAGGAGAAATTTGAGCACAGAATCGGACATACATAAAGAGAAGATGACGTCAAGAGACAGAGGGAGAAGAAGCCATCTGCAAACCAAGGAGACAGCCCTGGAACAGATCTTTTTCTCAGAGCCCTCAGAAGGAAGCAGCCCTGTGGCCACCTTGATGTCAGACTCCTGGCCTCCAGAACTGTGTGAGAATCAACTTCTGTTCTTCAGGCCACCCAGTTTGTGGCCATTTGTTCCATAAGCCCTAAGAAACTAATATGAAAGGAAAGGGGGCAGATGGCCAATCCCACCTCTCCGCTCATCAGGGAACCATGCAAAGTCCTTCTCTACTTTAGGCAGGAACAAAAATAACACTAAGAGCGAGTGAAGGTGAGCCACTCTCTGCCTCGCCCCTCTGGGATTCTGAACTTCTAGAAGCCCGAAGAACAGCCTATGACAATAACAATCATATGAACAATTCAACAGTACACTGAATGCATTTTAGGCTTTTCCAGTGGCCTCTTGGTTGATCCCAAACCATCTTGGGAAGTAGGTGGCACAGAAGTTATTATTTCCATTTTGCAGAAGACAAATTATTCTCAAATCAGAAACTGGCTAAAGGAAATGAAGCTAGACAGTGGTCAGCTCCAAAGGAGAGCCCAGAGACAATGACTCCCTCTCCGTGTTAAGAGGCTCACACCACCCATGCTCCTCTGTGCCGTCCCCAAACTCAAGCCTGTCAATTCACGCTAGGCCCTGTGTTCCCTCTGGGCCTCTGCACATTCTTAAGGGGACAGGGCTCTAGGGAAGGCAGGTGAGACATCAGCACAGGCACACAGGCTTCCTTCCCATTGACAACAAGCATGCCAAAGCCAGAAAACAAGTGACTTCTGTGATCTCCCTCAGTTTACACTAAGAGGGAAGGTCACTGACTATTGTCTTGGGTGATGTGACCTACGGACAATTGTAATAAAAGTGGTACCATTGCCTGCTAGAAAAGGTAGGTATGGGAGAAATTGCCCGCGGGAAAATGATCTTTGACTATTTTCCCCTCCGGATGTTGAAACTGTCTTCCAAACAACTGAATTTTGTTGTGCCCCCAGGGTCACGTGGAGCCCTGCTTTAAGTTCTTGCGATGACCCATCCTCATGAATACATTTGTAGCTGTCTTAAGCAAAGTGAAACAAGAGCATCTTTAAGGCCTTCCCGGTCCCTCCCTAATTTTCCTTGCGCCTCTCCTCTCTCCTTTGCTGAGCCTTTGCCGCTCAGAGCACCCTCACAACCTCCCTTCAACAGGAGCACACTCTCTCTCCTGCCACCGCGGATCTATTACATGGCACATCCTACAATGGGATTGCGGAGCTCAGCAAGACAGCAAAGAGCCCATGCTCTTGTCAGGGAAAAGTCATTATGGAACAGGGTTGGGGGTACAGTGTTGGGGGAGCCAGAGTGCTGGGGACACAAGGAAAGGCAAACAATGGACGCTATGCAGGCATGGGGTGGGATGAGAAATGTTCCCCATAAAGATGCCCTGGAGCTGGGTGCTAACGGGTGGGCAGAAGCCGGTCAGGTGAAAAGAATGGGGCAGAGACTGGGGGACAGAGGAGGAAAGGGAGGAGAAACATGTGGATGGGGGTACAGATGCCTCCCGGCAAGTCAGAGCACAGGGTTCCCCCAAGCACTTCCTGGGTTACTAGGGTGATGGCAGGTGAATGACAGAATAGCAGGGCCTTGGAGGGGAGGAGGAAGACTTTACTTTAGGATAGTTATAAAGAGTTATCCTCATCTTGATAAGAAACTGGATAAAAATAAACGTCTGCCGTATTATAAGGTGTTTTTTTGTTTTGTTTTGTTTTGCAGGTAAAATATCCTCTGCCTAAACTTCCCAGGAGGGAGGGTGTTGCAGATTGAATGGTCTCTCCTCCAAATTAATATGTAGATGTCCCAACTCCCAATAACTCAGAATGTGAGGTTTTTGGAAATTGGGTGGTTTGCAGGTATAATTAGTCACATTAGAATGAGATCATCATGCAGTAGGGTGGGCTTCTAGTCCATTATTACCAATGTCCTTATAAAAAGGGGAAATCTGGGCCAGGCACAGTGGCTCACGCCTGTAATCTCAGCACTTTGGGAGACTGAGGAGGGTGGATCACCTGAGGTCAGAAGTTCGAGACCAGCTTGGCCAACATGGTGAAACTCCATCTCTATTAAAAATACAAAAAAATTAGCTGGGCATGGTGACGCACACCTGTAGTCCCAGCTACTCAGGAGTCTGAGGCACAAGAACCAATTGAACTCAGGAGGCGGAGGTTGCAGTGAGCCAAGATCGTACCACTGTACTCCAGCCTGGGCAACAGGGTGAGACTCTGTCATGAAAAAAAAAAAAAGTTGGTGGAGGGGAATTTGAACAGATTTTTTGTGGAAAAAAAAATCTGAAAAGACATACACACAGCACAGTGTTAGAGGTCAAAACAATATAATGTATAGGGATATCCACGTTTTAGCTAAGTACAACTCAAAGGAATGAATTTAAAAGATCAAGTTCAACTCAAGAAGGACAGTCCTGGTGATGTTTTCACCTGAGAAACTCAGTATCTCCCTCAGACTGAGGCAAAAGGGACTCCGAGGCCAGGCCTCACAGATGGGCCCCTTCTCATGAGGCAAGGATCACAGGTCATGGGATGTGACCACACTCTGGATACCTAGCACTCTGGAATTCTCCATCCAAAGTAGTGGAATTCCCACTCCACTGACAGGGCCTGCATAGTCCTCTTCCCTGGGTCCATTCCCCTGTGGGAGACCAAGCCATTGGTGTACACTGAGGGTCCAAGCAGGTCCACCTTCTGGCAAGCAGGTCTCCTGATGTGCAAGTTGCAGCTGGAGACAGGAAGAGAATGGGACTGGCTGGGGCCATTTCTCCTTGGGCCGCCACATCCAACAAAACTCCAGGGAGGCTGAAAATTTGAACCTGGTTTCCCAGGTCCCTATGAAGATGTCTTTGTCATCTTCAATATGAAAAAGAATACTCAATATGAAAAAGAATACAATATGAAAAAGAATACTCATATATGTACTACACATTATATGCACATATACTATATATATACTATACACATACTATACACACATACTATATATATACACACACATACTATATATATTCTCTCTCTCTCTCTCTATATATATATAGAGAGAGAGAGAGATCTATCTAAATGCAATCTGTTAATTTGATTCATGACTTAAAATTTTTTAGACATATGACATGTAAGACGCCATTTGTACTTTTGCTCCCAGCTCTGCAAATATTAGGGACAGGTCTGGACGGCCTATGCCCTCAGCTTCACGTGGCCAGTGCACAACAACTGAGAGAAACAGGTGTCAATTTTCAGAGTAACTTGTTTCCTGGAAAGTGTTGCTCACCACACTCTGTGCCCCTGGTCAGGCATTCTCACCAGGGAGAGAACGGTGATTCGAGGTTGAAACAGGGAAAGGGGACAGGAGACAAAGGAAATAAGTGGCAAACACTTCCAACCCTAAACTTTTTTTTTTCTTTTCTTTTTTGCTCTGTCACCCAGGCTGGAGTGCAGTGGCACGATCATAGCTCACTGCAGCTTCAACCTCCTGGGCTCAAGCAATCCTCTCACCTCAGCCTCCCAAGTAGCTGGGACCACAGGCACACACCACTATACCCAGCTAATTTTTTTATTTTTTGTTGAGGCAAGGTCTTGCCCTGTTCTTATAGAGGCGAGATCAGTTGCCCTGGCTGGTCTCAAACTCCTGAGCTCAAGCAATCCTCTTACCTCAGCCTCCCAAAGTGCTGGGATTATAGGCATGAGCCACTGTGCCTGGACCTAAACTTTCAAATGCCTGAAACACATACAAAGGAAAAGCTGGGACAAGGTAGGAAGAGGTGAGTCCAAAAGTGTTGAACTCAGTGCCTGCCCCAAGACGAAATGGAAGAAAAATCAACAAATACCATGAAGACTCTTTCTGTTGAAGAAAACTACTTTCGTTGCAATCAGGGTTAAAGAGAAGTCCTTCAAGGTCACCCAACTTTGACCTTGAGGCATGAGTCTTCTTACCCCCATCTCTCTCACCCAGAGTGTCAGGAGCCAGATTTTAGGGTAAATATCCTAGTAGCAGGTATCCAAGTATTTAGGGTAAATATCCAAGTAGCAGGCTCTGAAGTAAACTGTCTCAGTAGCCTGTTTCTTCCAACTCCTTCAGTGGGCTTTCCAGACATTGGTTCTGTGCATCAATCTCTCTAAACTCATCTGGCAACAGGAGCCAGGCACAAACCCTGCAGTCTTTAAAGTGGCACAAATTCACAGACAGAGAGATGTTCCCACGCTGCATATGTTCCTAAAACAACCCCGTCCAAGCCATCCATCCACTCTCCTCCCTCCAAGCCACAAAGTAGTTTCATAAGCTCCATTTCAGTTCTGAGATCACCAACACCTTATATCATTACTCAGAGTCACTGGCTGGAGAACAGACATAAATTCTAATAAGAAAGTGCAGAAACATCCAGGATCATTAATGCTGCATTAGCTCCACTTCTTGCCACACTGGCGCTATGTTTTGTCTCTCTGGACTGACCACAGAATTTTCTAGTGCTTTGAAAAATACAGTGCTGTTTCTTGCAGCTAACTGGAAACCTGTAGAGAGCAACCAAGTGCAGATCCTTGAACTTGGTAATGAATAGATGGGATTCTAGGTGAGAAAGAAAGAGAAAAACACCAAGTCTCCATATTCAGAAAAATGTTTTCGATGCCAAAGTTGCATTCAATTTAAAATAAAAGCACAAAAAAACATAAAATTCCCTTTTATACATAAGCCAGTGATATGGTTTGGATTTGGGTGCCCACCCAAATCTCATGTCAAACTGTAATACCCAGTGTTGGAGGAGGGGCCTGGTGGAAGGTGACTGGATCATAGGGTGGACTTCCCCCTTGCTGTTGTCATGACAGTGAATATGTTCTCATGAAATATCGTTGTTTAAAAGTGTGTAGCACCTTCCCCTTCACTCTCTCTCTCTCCTGCTCCACCATGTGAAGACATGCCTGCTTACCCTTTTGCCTTCTTCCATGACTGAAGGTTTCCTGAGGCTTCCCCAGCCATGCTACCTGTACAGCCTGCAGAACTGTAAGCCAATTAAATCTCTTTTCTTTATAATTACCCAGTCTCAGGTAGTTCTTTATAGCAATGCGAGAATGGACTAATACAGTAAATTGGTACCGGGAGTGGGGACATTACTATAAAGATACCTGAAAATGTGGACGTGACTTTGGAACTGGGTAACAGGCAGAGGTTGGAACAGTTTGAAGGGCTCAAAGGAAGACAGGAAGATGAGGGAAAGTTGGGAACTTCCTAGAGACTTTTTAAATTTTTGTGACCAAAATGCTGATAGTGATATGGACAATGAAGTCCAGGCTAAAGTGGTCTTAGATGGAGGAACTTTTTGGGAATTGGAGTAAAGGTCACTTGCTATGCCTGAGCAAAGAGACTGGTGACACTGGGCCCCTGCTCTAGTGACCTGTGGAACTGTGAACTTGAGAGTGATAAATTAGAGTACCTGGCAGAAGAAATTTCTAAGCAGCAAGGCATTAAAGATGTGGCCTGGCTGCTTCCGACAGCATATGGTCATATGTGTGAGCAAAACAATGATCTGAAACTGGAACTTATATTTAAAAGGGAAGCAGAGCAAAAAGTTTAGAAACTTTGCAGCCTGACCATGCAGTAGAAAAGAGAAACCCATTTTCTAGGGAAAAGTTCAAGCCAGCTGCAGAAATATACATAAGTAAAGAGGGGCCGAATGTTAATAGCCAAGACAATAGGGAAAATGCCTCAAAGGCATTTCAGAGACCTTTGTGGAAGCCCCTTCCATCCTAGGCCTGGAGGCCTAGGAGGGAAGAATGGTTTTGCAGGCCAGACTCAGGGCCCTGTTGCCCTGCACAACATTGGGACACTGCTCCCTGAATCCCAGCCACTCCAGTTCCAGGTATGGCTAAAAGGGCCCCAGATACATCTCAGGCCACTGTTCCAGAGGGTGCAAGCCATAAACCTTGGTGGCTTCCACGTGGTGGTAAGCTTGTGGGTGTTCAGAAGGCAAGAGCTGAAGCTTGGGAGCCTCAACCTAGATTTCAGAGGATGTATGGAAATGCCTGGATATACAGGCAGAAGTGTGCTGCAGTGGTGGAGCCCTCATGGAGAACCTCAACTAGGGCAGTGCAGAGGAGAGTGTGGGGTTTGAACCCCCACACAGAGCTCCCACTAGAGCACTGCCTAGTAGAGCTGTGAGAAGAGGTCACTGTCCTTCCAATCCCAGAATATTAGATCCACTGACAACTTGCACCATGTGCCTGGAAAAGCCATAGGCACTCAACATGAGCCTGGAAAAGCAGCCATGAGGCTGTACCCTGCAGAGCCAAAGGGGCAGAAATGTCCAAGGCCCTGGGAGTCCACCCCTTGCATCAGTGTGGACTAGATGTGAGACATGGAGTTAGAGATTATTTTGGAGCTTTAAGATTTAATGACTGCCCTGCTGGGTTTTGGATTTGCCCCTTTGTTTTGGCTGATTTCTCCCTTTTGGAATGGGAGTATTTAGCCAATGCCTGTACCATCACTGTATCTTAGAAGTAACTGACTGGGTTTGATTTTACAGGCTCATAGGTGGAAGTCACTTGCCTTGTCTCAGATGAGAATTTGTACTGTGGACTTTTGAGTTAAAGCTGGAATGAGTTAAGACTTTGGGGACTGTTGGGAAGGCATGATTGTATTTTGAAATGTGAGAAGGACATGACATTTGGGAGGGGCCAGGGATGGAATGATATGGTTTGGATTTGTGTCCCCACCCAAATCCCATATCAAACTGTAATCCCCAGTGTTGGAGGAGAGGCCTGGTGAGAGGTGACTGGATCACGAGGGTGGACTTCCCCCTTGCTGTTATCATGATAGTGAAAATGTTCTCATGAGATCTGGTTGTTTAAAAGTGTGTAGCACCTCCCCCTTCACTCTCTTCCTCTTTCTCTGGCCATGTAAAATGTGCCTCCTTCCTCTTCACCTTCCACTATGATTTTAAGTTTTCTGAGGCTTCCTCAGCCATGATTCCTGTACAGCCTGTGGAACTGTGAGCCAATTAAACCTCTTTTCCTTATAAATTACCCAGTCTCAGGTAGTTCTTTACAGCAATGTGAGAATGGACTAATACAGCTGGATTTCCTTTAGGGAAGGGCGTATTAAAACCTGATTCTTTCTAAGCTGATTGGAACTATACTTTCTTTCAGAACAAGGGAGACCCTTTAGAAAAGGTTTAAAATCAGGAGTCCATAGATCCAGGCAGTTTATAAACTTCCTGACATTTTATATAATATGTCATAATTATGTGTATCACAGGAAGTTAGAGAAAGATTCCTTAAGCTTGATTGGATATACATGGCGATCGTAACCCCCAAAGAACGAACTGCTATTGTGGACACTTAACTTAAAACAAGGTGTGATAAACACGTGAAAAATGCCACTGCTATTAGTCATCAGGGAAATGCAAATCAAAACCACAAAGAACTACCACTTACAACCACTAGGATGGCTATAATAAAAAATGCAGATAATAACAAGTGTTGGTGAAGATGCAGAGAAACGGAACCCTCCTACATTGCTGATAGGAATGAAAAATGGTGCATCACTTTGGAAAACAGTCTTACATTTTCCTCAAAAGGGCAAATACGGAGTTACCAAATGACCCAGCAATTACTCTACTAAGTTTACACCCAAGAGAAATGAAAATGCAGTTATACAAAAACTTGTACATGAAAGTACAGAGAAGCAGTATTCATAATAGTCCAACAGTAGATATAACCCAAATGCTCATTAACTGATGAATGGATGAACAAAATGTGCCATAGACATATAATGGAATATTATTTGACAACAAAAGGAAATGAAGTACTGATACATGGATGAACCTTAAAAACACTGTGCTAATTAAAAGCAGCCAGATACAACAGGCCACATACTGTATGACTTCATTTATATGAAATGTTCAGAATAGCCAAATTCATAGACACAAAAGTAGAGGAGTGGTTGCCTAGGGTTTGTGGGGGAGGAGCTGGAGGGAAATGGAGGATAATTGCTAATGGGTAGGGGTTTCTTTTGGGGTAATGAAAATGTTCTAAAATTTATGGTGGTGGTTGCACAATTTTGTGAATATTCTAAAAATCATTAAATTGTACACTTCAAATGGGTGAATTGTAGGCTGTGTGAGTTACATTTTGATAAAGCTGTTATTAAAAGAAAAAAGAAAAGAATATGTGAGTCTATTCTCCATCTAAGTGGCCCATTCCTCTACCCCAGGTAGGGGGACACCGGGAAGGCTTTGGGATGGGACCAACAGGGATGCATGGAAAACATGAGTTTGATATGAAGGAAAAATGCTATTGCCTTCAGCCATCTCATTCTCACCCTTGGATACAGATCCCTCAACCAGGGAAGGAATAACTGTCTTTAAATGCACTGAAGAGGAGGTTCCCATGGAGACTGGGGAAGTTAGCATAAGACTGTCTTCCATGATGATGAGGAAAGACTGAATACACCGTAGCACAGGCACTCGCAGACAGACCCCTGGCCAGGTTACTGTGGGACAGGTACCCAAGTCCATAGAAGAGAGAATTGTAATAAACCAAGAGGGAAATAGAGTTTCTTTCCCAATCAGGCAGACCCACGGCAACGCTGCTTTGAGTCTTCACGTGGGCAAGGAAGACACACTGGGCAGTGATACATGGATTTCTGCTAGCTGCTAAAGTGGCCCCATCCACTCAGGTCTCTGATAGTGGTCCTCTGGCCACAACAGTGCCAAAATAAAATAATACATACTATGGTAGGAAATTAATGACCTCTTAAAATGTCTGTGTCCTAATCTCGAGAATCTGAATATGCTATGTGACACGGCAGGGAAAACTGGGGTTGCAGAAGGCATTAAGATGGCTAACCAGCTGACTCTGAGAAGGGTTATCCTGGATTATCTGGAGGATCCCACTGTAATCTTAAGGGTCCTTAAAATGAAAAGGAAGGTAGGAGAGTTAGCAATAGAGTAATGCAATGCGAGAAAGATTCAACTGGGCATTGCAGGGGAAAAGTGGACCATAAGCCAGGAAATGCAGGCAGCCATGGGAAGTCGGAAAAGGCAAAGAAATGGATTCTCTCCTAGAGCTTCTGGAAAGCAATGCAGTCCTGCTGATACCTTGACCTTCACTTTGGGCTTCTGACCTCTAGAACTACAAGATAATATATCTGTGTTATTTTAAGCCACTAAGTTTGTGGTCATTTGTTACAGCAGCAAAAGGAGACTCATACACATCCTTGAACTCACTCTCTTGTTATTCAATCCTCAGTGAGGTGAGCTGCAGAGTAGCTTGGGAGGATTTTCCATTAGGAATCTGTGGGTTCTATGATGTTTCAGCTCCAAAGTGCTTTAAAATGTCACCTCTGATTCTTCGGCTGTGATAGACACTTTTTCCCATTTTATAGCCTATAATAAATGTAAGGATTGGGACTGGTCTATGGTCCTGTCCCTTCTGTTAGAATATCAGGCAGTTGGCCCTAATACTGGAGAATTAATGGCGACAGTAGGAGTGAAATGGAGACCCAGAGAGGGGTACTTATCTCAAGCACATGGCTATTAAGTGGAGGAGCCACTGGGTTTTGAACTTAGATCAGTAGACCCCAGAGCCTGTGTGCTTAACTAATGACCCTAAAAGACTATTCCAGCCCGGTGAGCTGAGTTCCTGTTTGACAGGCGTCTCCGCAGCCTGAGTGTGGGGGTTTTCTCCCCTGTGGGCCATGGGTGCCCCCAGGGAGGTGGACACGCTGCAAGGTGGAGGATGTGTGCCACGTTTCCAGGACACCATATGGCCCCACTCTGGTCCAGGTGCTGCTGGAGCAGGACCTGCGCTCTCGCTGCTGTCTGACACCACTTCACTGTCTCCTCCAAAGGCTCCTACCCTGGTGGGCTCTGCACCCACAGATTTGATGAAACTCACAGGAGTCAAGCATCAGAGAGTAGTGAGTGGGGGTTGTGTATGGGGAGATTAAAGACACTTATATTTTTCTTTCTCATGTAAGATGAAGACTGGTGTGAAAGCAAATTTCTATTTTCAAAAGTTAGGTTTGGTAACACAGTGCAGAGCAGATGGATGAGGAGAAAAGGAAGCAACAAAAAATGGGCCTCAGCCGGGTGCAGCGGCTCACACCTATAATCCCAGCACTTTGAGAGGCCGAGGTGGGAGGATCACTTGAGCACAAGAGTTTGAGACCAGCCTGGGCAACATGGCGAAACCTCGTCTCCACACAACAAATAAATGAAATGGTTTGCTGGGCACACCTGTGGTCCCAGCTACTCAGGAAGCTGAGGCAGGAGGAGGATCACTTGGGCCCAGGAGGTGGAGGTTGCAGTGAGCCGTGATTGCCTCACTGCACTCCAGCTGGGAGACACAGTGAGCCTCTGTCTCAAAAAAAAGGCCCCCTCACAAAGCAGTGGGCCTGGAAAAGGGAGATGGGAAATAGAGGTGGCTGAGATGGGAGCCGGTGATCAATGGGATTTGGTGACCAACTAGCTATGGAGAACGAGGGACAGGGAAGAGCTAAGACAACTATGTGGCTTCCAGCTCAAGGGCAGCTGGGCAGAAGTGCAGGACTTTAACCTAGAGAGAGGCAGAGGGAGAGGGAGGATGCTGAGAAGAAAACAAACATGCGGAATTAGGGCAGACATGCTCAGAGGGCCAACCAAAGTACATGTCTGGGATTCCGGACAGATCCAGGTCCCTCCTCTCTTCCCCCTTTCCATCCGTTAAAATCCCTTGTCTCTTCTACTGTCTAATCCACCCTGGTGTCCTCATCCTCATGGGCCCCCATGGCACTCACACTCCTACCCAGTTAATGTCCCCTCTCTGCTCCTGATGCAGTTTTCTCCATGTCACTAGTGTAGCCGCCTTGTTCCCCTCAAAGGTGTGTTTTGAGCCCCCCACTCAGCTGAAATGCCTCCGGACTCAGTAAAGGAACAGAACTGAGTGTGTTCAGGAAGTTGACCTAGGGGAGCAGGGGATCGGTGCAGAGTCAGGGAATGGGGAAGAGAAACAGGTCAGAGGGCTTCAGAAAACCTGTGATGCTACTCATGATGAATATGCAGGTAGGAAGGAGACAGGAGAGGAGACAGACTCACAGAAGGTATGAGGCCACGAGAAAACGCATACATGCACACATGCACACACGTGCACACACACGTGATTCCTCAAGCTCCCAGCAGGCTTCCAGCATCAGGAGCTAAAATTGCTACCACTGATAAATGAAAAACTTAAACTCCCCACTGGGAGGGAGTCTTTCAAGTATCATTCCTGGAGATCACCCCCTCCAACTCTTCTGTCCACTGATACGCTAGCATAGAGCAGATGTGATCATTTGAAGCTCCAACAAAGAATCCCTTGAGGATGACTGTGTAAAGTATGTTTTTTTCCTAAATCAGGAACACCAGAATTAAGAGGAGGGCAGCCATGCAAAACTCAACACTGTTTGTCAACGTGGGTACTAACTCGGCTGTGTCTTGGATAACACATCAACTTGGTAAAAACACACACACAGAAAAGAAAATACTTTCTTCCAACTGTCAGAGCAAAAATCCTTTACTCTTCTGTCCAGCAACCCGAACAAAAACAAGGGAATTTGTGGCTTGGTTTCCTTGACAACCTTATCTTCACTCCAGGCACCATCCCCTGTCTCCAAGCAACAGGGCACATTTTGGAACTACCAGGAGGCAAAACCCAGTGCTTATCCTGAGTCTTTTAGGACTAAACAAATCAGGGCAGAGCAACTGGTCCCTCGCAAGGTAGAGCCCAAGGAGCCCATGGGAAGGTACGTGGC
Source organism: Pongo abelii (assembly GCF_028885655.2). Lineage (NCBI taxonomy): Eukaryota > Metazoa > Chordata > Mammalia > Primates > Hominidae > Pongo > Pongo abelii. The sequence goes on from NC_072004.2 coordinate 88,205,941, forward strand.
CTCAAATATCCTCATCAAACCCCATACTCACCTGGCACTCCTCTGAGTTCCTTAGTGCCCGAAATTCTACCTCTCCACACTCAATCCATTGGCTTATTCCCCTGTCCACTCCATGGGGACACTGACTTAGTCCATCAGGTGACTTCTCCCATATCCCCACTCCCAACAGGAAAGCCCTACGTGGCTCTAGTGTGAAGAGGAGGCTGACCCTTGAGAACAGGGCACAGAGACGGAAATCTAGAACGTCACTGGGACTTAGTGATTTTTGCAGAAAAATGAGGAGCCTGGAGAAAAGTGTTTGATTAAAAGAGAATGAGGGAAAATGCCTGTATTGCTATGTTGACATTTAAGAGACGGTTTGCACCTGCAAACAGGATTCAGAGATTTTTTTTTTTCTCCCATCAGCATGCCCCAATCTCTTCCCTAACATCTCTGAGACAGAAAGAATTTCTGAGAATATAGAGAAGAGAATTAAATGAACAAACTCTCTGGGAATGACAGCTCTGAACTTTAATAAGAGGGAGAGAAGAGAGCTGATGAGTGCAAGGCTCTGCGGCTGAAAGGAAATGGAATTTGGAAGTGGAAGGAGCTGACAAATAGTGCTTATAACTGCTGCATCCAATAATCGGGATAACTGCTATTTATCTGGTACCTTTATTTATCAAGCAGGCTCATGCCCATGACCTTATTCTATCCTCAAATCACCTGTGAAGCAGAGGGTGTAGCTGGAATTATTTATCTCCTGGTGAAGCCAGTGATAGCACAACTTGGAGAAGTCGTTCTTACAATCACCTAGTTGGTGATTTTCAAAATAAGATAGGAATTATAGATTCTGACTCCCAACGCTTACTTACCATTGATTCTGGAAAATGTGGATGGTCTAAATTGCTATAGTAAAAACGCAATTTCCAAAGTTTATTTCATCCATGAGCTTTGAGTTCATTTCTAATTAAATTTTTTCAGTAGCCCATCGACAAAACAGATCAGTTGGAGATTCTTCTCCTTGTTCATTCTCTCTTAAAGAGAATTATTAAGAAGAAGCATCTGAATTCATTTTTGAGCCCTCATTTGATTTCCATTTACAATCTCTGTGTTGCTGAAGCTGTGGAAGCAACAGTCTCCATGGCTGAGAGTAGAGCTTAAGCCACGCAGATGGGCTGCAAAGATTAATTGCCATTCTTAAAGACGCCAATAGAACTAGGAAAAATAAGTAGTAATAGTAGTAGTAGAAGAAGAGGAGGAGAAGGAGGTTGGAGAATAGGGGAAGTTACCATGCTCTAGTAAACTGCAAGATGCTGGCGTATGACAAACATTGGTACAAGATATAAGACAAAATGAAATGGGATCGAGCGTATAATCCCTGCGGCTACTAACTACTGCATTAGTAGACAAAGCAACAATTAGGATGAGACCTGAATGAGGATGTGGTGCTGTCCCTTAGGGCAGGTAATACCCAAAACATGCAGCCATACACTTGTCTATTCTCCAAAGAGCTGAACCACTGAAGAAATGGTGTTCTGAAATGGCTTGGAAGTCTAGGTGTTATTGGGAGCTTGGATTTGTCACGAGCCCCCTAGGGGCTTCACACACACACTGATTTTGCAGACTTCTACCCCCTCGAATATTCTGTGGCGAACAACCTATTTTTTTCTATCCTCTCCCAAACCCCCATGCTGAGCTCATCGCCTCTGAATTTATCTCCATGTCAAGGAGAAGATGACAGCCAAAAGCAATACATTTTGTTTAAGTCAAGTCATGACACATCTATGCCAAATGGAGAACTCAGCTGGCAATTACCACCCTGAAAAGTGGGACAGACAACAGAGCAAGGAATAGACCTAGAAGTACATTTAGGTGTCATTTCACTCACTGTATTTAACCAGAGAAAGAAAAAGAAAATGGAATTTCGATTTCAGAATCCAACCTTGGTTAATGGTTATTTGCAGAAAACTAGGAACATTTTAATTATTTTCAACTCCACACCATAACAGCTATCAAGGGAATGAAGACAAAACAAACAGGGACTTATTAAATACATAATTAATGTGCACTAAAATTCGCATATATGAATACGAATAAGCTGGGACCATTATACGGTATGCAACTGAAACGTGATCAATTAATTAAACCTGTTATTTGCTGGGGCTTTGGGAAAAATGGGGCCACCTCAACAAAGGAGGGAGACTCATCAGCAGATGAGATGGCTCCTTGGTGGTCCATCCTGCTTGCAAAGTAGCCAGGTATTTTAAGCAACCAAAATCTTAGAAAAGCTACAATTTTCTTTACAGTGAAGCAAAAATAAATCAAGCCCTTGTCAATCAAGACCTTAATCAAGACCACTGTCAAGCTATAAACAGATTACTTTATTCCCTCTCACCTGGTCTCCAGTCTCCATTATAATCAAATAAAAACACTTTTCAGGCACTGCATCTGGTTTAGAAATATAGTCTGTGGCCAGGAAACAAAATGAAGAAAACTGGCAACACAGGAATGAAATCACTTGTGGTGATTAATTAATAACTGTCCTCTTTTGAAATGGATTAAAGTGCAGTACAACAATAGGTTATAACATGGAAGAAGAATTCAGATATTCAGATATTCAGACCTTAAGAATGCACTTCATCCTTATCACAAAGCAGCAAATGAAGTGCTGTGCTTCCTAGCAGCCAAAGAATAAAAAAAGGTCTACATGATCAATGTCTGTCATTCCCACAGGGAGGCAAAGCTTTTCCAGGCAGTGTATTCTAAACGTTTTATCTAGAGGCATTGGGGGATGAACAGGACAATGGCTCTAGCAGAAAGCTGACAATAAAGACTCCGGTGATTTTCATCTGACGGTTAACATCCTTTCTTTCAAACCTGAGTTAAGTTACAGGAGGCTGTTCTGTGAGAGGGGCTAAGCTGACATAGACCAATGATGTTGGCTTGGGCTGGGGTGAGGAGAGGGTGTCTACTGGCAGATAACACATAACACCAGAGGACAAGATGATGAGCTACTACTTAAGCCCTTGTGCAGTTCCTTCCATCCCCTGACATCAGACATCAGACATCGTGATGCTCTTGAGCCTGCTACACAAGTCCCGGCACAACTCGCAACCCACTTCAGTCCCCAACTCAGGAAATAAGAAAAAAACTCAGAACCAACAGGAGCAAGAGAATGGTATCACAGGATGACTCTGCAGCATCCTTAATTTATCAGAAACAATGTGAAAAGGCTGACATTTGAATTATTTTATTCACAATATATTTAGGACATACCCCATGACTGAGAACAGCTCTCTTACACTGTCTTCCAGAAATGGAACTCCTCCCAGGGCAAGCTTGGGTAGGCACTACACAACAAACAATTTGTGAAGTTACTTTTTTTTGCTAAGGGTCTAGTGCAGTGTCATCCAGTAGAACTTCCTGTGATCATGGAAGCGTTCTACGTCTTGTGTTGTCCAACACAGTAGCCACTAAATACAAGGATTTGACGTGTGGCTAAGTCATGCTAAGGAGCTAAAGTTTGCATTTTATTCCAGTTTAACTCATGTAAATTTAGAGAACTACAGGTGGCCAGGGACTATGGAATTGGACAGAGCAAGTCTAAAAGATCTTACTAGGCTGGGCGCAGTGGCTCACGCCTATAATCCCAGCACTTTGGGAAGCCGAGGTGGGTGGATCAGCTGAGGTCATGAGTTTGAGACCAGCCTGGCCAACATGGTGAAACCCCGTCTCTACTAAAAATACAAAAATTACCTGGGCCTGGTGACACACGCCTGTAATTCCAGCTATTGAGGAGGCTGAGGCAGGAGAATCGCTTGAACCTGGGAGGCGGAGGTTGCAGTGGGCTGAGATTGCGCCACTGCACTCCAGCCTGGGCCACAGAGTGAGACTCCATCTCCAAAAACAAAACAATAAAATAAAATAAAAGAGTGTATTAAACCACGTTCTAGCCAGTACCTGGCCATGGGAGAAAGACAACTGGAAGTTACTGGAAACTTTGATTCCTAATGCAAAAATGTATTCAAATTCTCTTGCTTTAGTTTTCTCTTTAATTTACATAATAGGTAGGAGGATGGCATAATACAATTGACGTGGAAATGAGTCTTGATTTTAACCCTAATCCTAGTGCAGCATTAGACTTTGACTCTGGCTGTAGCTTCCTTGATCTGAAGGCCAGAAAGTAGGGCTCAGGCATCTGCGCGTCTGTCGCCTGTGCAGGAGATAACAGAACATCTAAAAGTTTCCCTGACACTTTTATTTGGGATCACGGAGGATTCCCAGAGTTGCAATTTTATCCTCTGGGTGTTGGTGCCAACTCTCATGCTCAAATCCAACAGCGTCATTTAGAAGTGTGCTACCGGCTTCTGCCTCAGTGCACACCAGGAACATGATATGTTGAGCAAAATGTCATCCCATGTAGGAGCCTGTGCTAATTATAATGTCAGGCTTCCCACTGAGATACTGATAATTAAAGGAGAATATTACAATGTTTTCAAACTCCTGCAGTAAATGAGAAGCATCTTCAAATGTAACCTGTTGGAGATGAAAATTAAAGCCATCTGTGACGTCCCCATTTAAGACCACAACCAGAACCAGACAATTTTTGAGGATCAAAGCAAGGTGAAGGCAAAAGTAGGTGGGTGGTAGAGCTTGGGGGAAGAGGAGGAGGTAGAGGGGAATTAATGTTTTCCAGGTCCTGCTGTGTTCTAGGAACCATAATACTCTTTATTTTTTTATTCAGACAGGTCTTGCTCTGTCACCCAGGCTGGAGTGCAGTGGCACAAGCACAGCTCACTGCAGCCTCTACCTCCTGGGCTCAAGCGATTCTCCTGCCTCAGCCTCCTGAGTAGCTGGGACTACAGGCATGCGCCACCACGCCCAGCTAATTTTTGTATTTTTTGTAGAGACGGGGTTCTGCCACGTTGCCCAGGCTGGTCTCGAACTCCTGAGTTCAAGTGATCTGCATGCCTCGGCCTCCCAACGATACACTCTGAATAGCAGATAACACAGTGGGTGGCCCTGCTTGTTGCTACTGCTGTCATCTCAGTAATGAACTGCCGAGTAGCTATTATCTGCATTTTACAGCTGGGAAAGCTAAGAATCCCATGATGTCACCTATGATTACCTACCTAGTAAAGCATTTGGTGGCTCCAGGATCCAAGTCTTGGCCTTTCTGCTCTAAAGGTTGTGCTTGTCCTATGCCTGTGGGCGACCACCTGCTTGGGTGCTGGAGCATCGGTGGTGGTGATAGGTGTGCAGGGGCCTCACAGGCGTTCATTTTACACATCTCCTAAAGCGCCCACAGTGGTGGGCCCTGTGTACGGTGAGGCTTCCTGCCCAGGTTTCCCTGCCCAAGTTTCCTTGCTGAACTGAGCCCGATGCATCTGGAGTAAGAACCACGCCAACATGGTGCTGCAGACATTAACATTTAATGTGGCAAGCTTTAAAAAAGCAAGAAGCATTTCCTGAACTTCTCTGTAACTCTCTCTGAAAAACAGTGTGATCCATGGGAAGAAAAGAAACACAGAGCTCACCAGAGTGAGACACAACACACAGAGAGACAGAGTGTGAGTCAAGCTGTACCCATCATTGCTTGTGTGTTCCTCGGAGACGGGGTTTCCCCATGTTTCCCAGGCTGGTCTTGAACTCCCAAGTTCAAGTGATCCACCTGCTCCGGCCTCCTAAAGTGCTGAAATTACAGGTGTGAGCCACCGTGCCTGGCCTTGGGCTTGATCTTTAAACTTGCTAGGTCTCAGTTTCTAAAATGTAAAACAGGGACGCAAATATCTAAATCATGTATGTGGTGCACTTTATACAGCATCTGGAACCTTGAAAGACCCCGTAAGTGGCAGCCTTTAGTATTATTGGTATACTTTATTACGGTCAATGATGCGTGCCTTTGTGTGGCGTTCTGCTTCCTCATTAACTGGGCCTGGGTCACCGGCTACTGAGAAGGCCCCTCCAGTTTCCGGAAGCAGAGCAATGTGAAGTAGAAGCTGTTGCATCATGGTTTCTCCTGGAAAGGTCTGTATCTAATAGTAGAATTTTCTGCTCAGTCTTTACCCCAGGAAAATGAAAAATCAATATGTTCTTTCTCATGACTAGTAGCTCCTTCTTGCAAGTCGAGATCCTGGTCTCACCGTGCTGCCCCTCCAAAGCCACCCCTTGCAGCACGGGGAGACTGCACGAGGGCAAGCTGAAGGTCCAGACTCACATCACCAATGTCAGCAGCAGCGGCCTCCCTGGCCACCTGCAGCTGTCCGCTGACTTTTCAGCATTCCAACAGATCCTCCATATTCCACACAAAATCAAAATCCAACAGCAACTGACACCTTGTTGGAAAGCAGGGCTCAAAAAACAACTTTATTTTTCTCCTATCTGTCTATTGACTTAGAGGAAAACTCACTAGATTTTTTAAAAATGTACCATAAAAATGTATATTGCTCAAAAAAAATTAAAAAGCAGGACTCATAGACAGCCCCAAGCAAGTGCCATGGTAGGTGGGACAGAGATTATTCCTCTGTGTCAAAGGATTCTGCTGGATAGAATGAATGGGAAGGAGCTTAACAAAAAGAACTGGCTTCAAAGGTTCAAAGGTTTCCATACGACCCAGCAATTCTACTCCAAGGTATGTACCCAACAGAACATAGGTCCATACAAAGACATAAACACACACAGCAGCATTACTTACAACACCCAAAAAGGTAAAAACAATCCAAATGTCCATCAAATGATGAAAGGGTAAACAAAACACGGTGTATCCATAGAATAGAATATTATCTGGCCATAAAAAGAAAGACTTACTGATACATGCTACAACATCAACGAAACTTGGAAGCATCATGCCAAGTGAAAGAAACCAGACACAAAAACATACATATTACATGATACCGTTTAAATGAAAGTCAGTCCCGGTTAGGGAAATTATACAGACAAAGTAGATTAGTGCAGGGGCTGGAGCGAGGGAGGAATGAGGAGTGACTGCTAATGAGCATGCAGTTTCTTTTTTTCCTCAGAGGCACTGCTCAAAGAGTGTGGGGTTTCTTTACAGGGTGGTGACAGTGTTCAGGAATAGTGGTAGGTTGGCGACGGTGGCTTACACCTATAATCTCAGCACTATGGGAGGCTGAAGCAGGAGGTTCTCTTGAGGCCAGGAGTTCGAGGCCACCCTGGCCAACACAGCAACACCCTTGTCTCTACCGGAAGAAAAAAATTAAAATTAAAAATTAAAAAGATAGGGATGGTGGTTGCACAACCTTTCAGATATATTAAAACCACTGAATTGTGAAATTTATTTTTCTTTCCTTTTTTTTTTTTTTTTTTTGAGACAAGGTCTTGCTCTGTCACCTTGGCTGGAGTGCAGTGGCACAAACACGGCTCACTGCAGCCTTGACCTCCTGGGTTCAAGCAATCCTCCCACCCTAGCTTTCCAAGTAGCTGGGACCACAAGCGTGCACCACCACACCTGGCTAGTTTTTTAATTTTTCATAGAGATGGGGGTCTCGTCATGTTGCCCAGGATAGTCTCCAACTTCTGGGCTCAAGCGATCCGCCCACCTCAGTCTCCCAAAGTGCTGGGATTACGGGCGTGAGCTACTGTGCCTGGCCTTGCATTGTGAACTTTAAAAGGGTGAATTTTATGGTATGTGAATTATATCTCATTCTTTTAAAAAAGTTAACAGGGACTCTTTCCTCAGTGTGGAAGTGTAATTGACAGACCTAATTACCAGTGAGCTTGGAGATGAGAAAATGCCACACAATAAAGTTGTTTGAGAGAGAGAGAGATTGAGCGACAGATCGTGTGTGAGATGGAGTAGGGTCAGTAACCATTTAAATACGCCACTGACCTTGAGAAAAAGAATGTCAGCTATAATCACAAGCCACAAATGTGTGTCACTGTGAATTGGCTCATCACGAAGAACTGAGGGATAACATGGAGTTAACATAGCAGTGGAGGCAGGCAGGGGAAAAGGGTCCATGAGATATGGACGGCAGCACTCCCCCGCATTCCCTGCCATCCCCACTGCACACATATAAGCTAAGTAAATATTATGTCATCTTTTACTAATACCCCAAAACTCTCACTTGATGAAGGACCAGGGGAATAAGTTGCTGAATGGGCTCATTAAGACTGAGGAATTCTTCAGAGGCTAAAACACAGACAGCCAGTGATGGGAAATGAGGACGACACAGCTGACAGCCCATGGGAGTCCTAGGGTGAGACTAAGACTCCATAAGAGCCAGGCTTAGACTTATAAAGGAATGCTGGCTGCTGAAGACATTTCAGAACTCAAGCTAAGAATCTCCGGCCTGCATTCAGAAGACACCTTTGGTCTCTGTGGTTGGCCAAATGATGGCTCCAAATATATCCAGGTCCTCATTCCTGGAACCTGTGAATGTTACCTTTCATGACAAAGGAGATTTTTCAGGTATGATTATCCTGGATAATCTGGGTGGGCCCTAAATGCAACCACAAGAATCTTTATAAAAAGGCAGAGGGAGATTTGGCACAGAAGAGAAAGCAGTGATCATGGAGGTACTGACTGGAGTGATGTGGCCACAAGCCAAGGAATGCCTGCAGCCTGCAGAAGCTGGAAGAGGCCAGGAATGGATTATCCCTTAGAGCCCCCGGCAAGAGCACAGCCCTGCCAACCCCTTGACTTTATCGCAGTGAAACTGATGTCAGACTTCTGGCCTCTAGAACTGCAGGAGAATAAATCTGGATTGTTTTAAGCCACTAAGTTTGTGATAATTGGTTACACCAGCCAAAGAAAACCAGGGCAGTCCTTCATTCTGCTCTAACTTGTGTAAATGTTAAAACAACCCCAGTAAGATGATCTCTGGCATAAAGGAATAACATCTCTCTACTTCTGTGCATGAGCTGAGGGTTGAGGTGTTGAGGTGGTTAGGTGATGGTAACTCCTTGATGAACTGAGCTTGATGCATCTGGAGTGAGAATCACGCCAACGTGGTGCTGCAGACATTAACGTTTAATGTGGCAAGCTCAAAAAAAGCAAGAATTTCACCTTTCCAAAAAAGCATTTTTATCTGATTGCAAGTCATAAATATTTACTACAGGAAAGCTTAGTTATAAATCTCACAAAAACAGGGAGAAAATAAAAATCATCTGCAATCCTATCACCCAGGAATAACCAACCACTGTGAACATTTTCATGTCTAAATTTGGGTTCTTGTTCCCTGAAACAAAAAATCACTTTGGATTAAAATCTCAAGCATTTCTTTGAAAGCCATTATCAGGAGCTGGCAATGAGGACAGGCCACATGACCAAAACCAACTGTTGGGCTGTTCTAGCAACACAGTGGTCCCCAGGACTCTATGTCATAGCAACAACCAGCAAAACAAACTTGGCTCTTGATGCTATTGAGAGGAAAATAAAAAGCACGGAATCCACCTACCCTCTTCTTCTGTGGACCTTTATAAATAATTTCAAACACAAAAGGCAGCAAGAGTCTGCCAGTGTATCATCAGGACCCACATGAGTCAATGTTCTCCCTTGGCCCACCTGGACAATGTAGAAAGAAAATTAGGCGGATGGGCGTGGTGGCTCACGCCTGTAATCCCAGCACTTTGGGAGGCTGAGGTGGGCAGCTCACCTGAGGTCAGGAGTTTGAGACCAGCCTGGCCAACATGGCAAAACCCCGCCTCTACTAAAAGTACAAAAATTAGCTGGGTGTGGCGGCGGGCACCTGTAATCCCAGCTACTCAGGAGGCTGAGGCAGGAGAAGCTTGAATCCAGGAGGCGGAGGTTGCAGTGAGCTGAGATCACGCCACTGCACTCCACCCTGAGTGACAAGAGTGAGACTCCATCTCAAAAAGAAAGAAAATTGGCTGGGCTCAGTGGCTCACGCCTGTAATCCTAGCACTCTGGGAGGCCGAGGCGGGCAGATCACAAGGTCAGGAGATCAGGACCATCCTGGCTAACACGGTGAAACCCCGTGTCTACTAAAAATACAAAAAATTAGCCGGGCGTGGTGGCGGGCGCCTGTAGTCCCAGCTACTTGGGAGGCTGAGGCAGGAGAATGGCGTGAACCTGGGAGACGGAGCTTGCAGTGAGCCGAGATGGCGCCACTGCACTCCAGCCTGAGCGACAGAGCGAGACTCCGTCTCAAAAAAAAAAAAAAAAAAAAAATTATGACAACTCTCAAACAGCCCCTCCTCTCTTAGAATGGAGGGCAGGTACCCAATGCACCAGTTCTTCTAGGTGCTCAAGTATGTAATACATATTGAATATATCAAAGCTTCAGTATGTGTTATAACATTGGGCCCCCAAAAAAGAATGCAGTATAGAACTTCTTGCAAGAAACTCCATCTATCGGGGCAAATAAACATGTTTAAATACAGGTAATTGCATCCATCAAAAGCTGAATGAATAAAGAAAATATGGTACATACACACAATGGCGTATTATTCAGCCACATAAATGAATGAGATCCTGTCATTTGCAACAACATGGATGGAACTGGAGGTTATTATGTTAAGTGAACTAAGCCAGGCATGGAAAGACAGATTTCTCATGTTCTCACTTATTTGTGGGAGCTAAAAATTAAAACAATTGAACTCATGGAGATAGAGAGGAGAAGGATGGTTACCAGAGGCTGGGAAGGGCAGTCGGGGAGAGGGGGGAAAGTAGAGATGGTTAATAGGTACAAAAAAAATAGATGAATCAGACCTAGTAGTTGATAGCACAACAGGGTGACTACAGTCAATAATATAATAATTGTACATTTAAAAATAACTACAAGTATAACTGGATTGTTGGCAACACAGAAGATAAATGCTTAAGTTGATGGGTTATGCATTATGTACCTGTATCAAAATATTTCACACAGGCCAGGCAAGGTGGCTCACACCTGTAATCCTAGCACTTTGGGAGGCTAAGGCGGGAGAATCTATTGAGCCCAGGACTTCGAGACTAGCCTAGGCAACATGGCAAAACCATGTCTCTACAAAAAATACAAAAAAAAAAAAAAAAATTAGCTGGGTGTGGTGGTATACACCTGTAGTCCCAGCTACTCAGGAGGCTGAGGTGGGAGGATCAACTGACCCCAGAAGGCTGAGGCCACCGTAAGCCATGATAACATCACTGCACTCCAGCCTGAGTGACAGAGTGAGATCCTGTCTCAAAAAACTGTGTGTGTGTGTGTGTGCATGCCTTTCATGGCGCCATAAATATATACACCTGCTATATTACTGACAAAAATTAAAAATAAATAAATAAAACACACAAACAGGTCATTGTAAGTCAGAGTGATAATTATGGTAACAGAAGATAAAGGATACAGCAAGACATCGCAAAGGAAGGAGTGATTAACTTTGTTAAATGAATGAAATTAATAATATACTGTTTCTAGGATTCTTCACAGTATCATCCAATACTAAGGCTAGAAGGAGCCGTAACAATAATTTACCACAACCCCCTAAATTTTCAAATGAATGAATGTTTGAATGAGATAACCCCTAGAATCTCTTTAAGCTTCCAATTTAACTTTCTCCCATACAAAGCAATGGTGCAGTTCACTGTTGAGACCATAAGCTACTCATGATAGTGATTAGTAGGAACTCAATTGCTAGGTGATTTTTAATTCCATTCAAAAACAAAAGGGCCAGGAATCTTTGGAAGGCTCAGAGCCCTTCAATCTGTATGATACTGCAGGAAAAGCACTTCAGGAGACAGTATGCTCAAAAGGCTGCAGTCTCAGGTTGGTTTTCTAAAAAACATGTTGTTTCCTCAGGGTGTCCTTCTGCAGCAGACACGAACGCCCTAGACCACCCCACAGATGCACCCAGGCAGAGGCCACGGAAGTAGCTTAGAAGGAAGCGGGTGGTGTCTGCACTCTGTTTCTGGAGTCTGCCTTTTAGTGCTCTTTTTACTGTGCCTGCCTGCATCTGCTGGCCTCCATCAGTCATTACCATTTCTTCCTAAGACATTTCAATTGCACAACTATACTTTTCTTTGTCCTCTAAAGGGGAGGGGTTCTTTTTTTTTTTTTTTTTTTTTTTCTGAGATGGAGTTTTGCTCTGCCTCCAGGCTGGAGTGCCATGGTGAGATCTCAGCTCACTGCAACCTCTGCCTCCTGGGTTCAAGTGATTCTCCTGCCTCAGCCTCCCAAGTAGCTGGGATTACAGGCACGTGCCACCACGCCCAGCTAATTTTTGTGTTTTTAGTAGAGACGGGGTTTCACCATGTTGGCCAGGATGGTCTCTATCTCCTGACCTTGTGATCTGCCCACCTCAGCCTCCCAAAGTGCTGGGATTACAGGCCGTGAGCCACCGCGCCCAGCCTGGGGAGGGGTTCTTTCCTGTTCTAGGGTTGTGGATAGACTCCATAAAGTCTAAACACCCAGAATTGTCTGCAAAATATTGTGTGTGGCTGTGGTCTCAAGGTTTATGTCTCCCCAGAATTCACATTTTGAAACCTAATCCCCAATGGTATTGGTATTAGGATGGTGGGGACTTAGGGAATGGATGGTATTAGGAGGACTTGGGGAAGTGATTAGGTCGTGAGATGGAGCTCTTATGAATGGGATTAACAACCTCATGAAATGAGACTCCAGAGAGTGCCCTCTTTCCACCACGTGAGGATACAACGAGAAGATAGTCATCCGCAACCCGGAGAAGGACCCTCACCAGAACCTGACCACGACCATGCTGGCAGCCCGATCTCAGGCTTCCAGCTTCCAGAACTGTGAGAAATAAATTTTTGTTGTTTCTAAGCTACCCATTGTATGGCATTTTGTAATGGCAGCCTGAAAAGACTAAGACATGTGTACAACATTCTCTTGTGAGATGGTGCATAGCTCTTATCAGATTCACAGGACAACTGTGAACCACAAAAGCTTAAGAACTATTTGACCTTGCACATGTGTATTAAATATTAACCCAAGAGCCCCAGACGTGTGCATATGCCTACGGGTGTGGCCTCACACCCTGGATACCTCTGGGAGATAGGCTACTATTAACAAGCCTTCCATTTTCCTTCTACTCTAAAAAAAATTTTTTTAAGCAAAATGTCATCCTCAGGACATACAAAACTGAAATAACAAAGACAAAAAACTTCAAAAAAAAATCAATTCTTCATTTAGTCATTGTGAAAAGTCTGTCTTAAAAACCCAGAGTCTCAGGGAATGTCAAAGCTCTAGTTAAATTTTTAATACGCTATAAAGGATAGTGTTAAAGAAGGGACCTTTTCAAAGGTAAGCTGGCTCCAAACAGGCTCTTAAAATGGTCCTCATCAAAGACATGAAGCTGCTTGACAGTAATGGTGAGGGAGTTCACTTCTCTTTAGACAGGAGTAGGAGCTGGAGACTCGAGGAATGAGCCACAGTGGGTCTTTGGAGATACATCTATTTGTAGTTAGACCCTTGATGGCTTCATCCAGTGTCAGGGGTTTAAGTAACATTCATGTACCAAGGGGCCAGGCGCAGTGGCTCACGCCTGTAATCCCAGCACTTTGGGAGGCCAAGGCAGGTGGACCACTTGAGACCAGGAGTTCAAGACCAGTCTGACCAATATGGCAAAACCCTGCCTCAACCAAAAATACAAAAAGTAGCCAGGTGTCGTGGCATGCGCCTGTAGTCCCAACCACTTGAGAGGCTGAGGCAGGAGAACCTCTTGAACCCAGGAGGTGGAGGTTGCAGTGAGCCAAAATTGTGCCACTGCACTCCAGCCTGGGCGTCAGGGCAGACTCTGTCTCAAAAACAAAAAACATTCATGTGCCAATGATTCACCAATCTATAACTCTAGCTAGACTTTGCAATCCAACTCCAAACTCATGTATCCAGCTGTCTAGTCAGTATCTCCATTTGAATGTCTAATGGCAATCAAACCTCACAATCAAAAAACGAATTCCTGATAGTCCCCCTAAAGCCCCTCCAGCTGCAGCCTTCCTCGTCTCAGTTGATGGCAATTCCATCCAGCCCTGAAACCTCCGGGTCCCTCCTGGCTCCTCACTTTCTCTCATATCCCACATCCAATCCACTGGCAAATCCCATTGGCTCCGCCTTCAATCAGGACCCAGGAAGGGATCCCTTCTCACCACCTCCAGCACTACCACCTTGGTTTGCACCACTATCATCTTTGATCTGGATTCTGCAGTGGCTTCCACATAGGCCTCCCTGCTTCCATCCTTACCCCTCCTAAGTCCCATCTCAATTCAGCACCTAAAGAGAAACCAACTTTCAAACCTCAAGTCATACACACCCTCTTCAAAACCCTGCAATGGCTCATAACACACAGAGCAAAAAAAAAAAAAAAAAATTCTTGTACCTCCAAATTCCATCTAAAGGCGGGGCTGACATCCCTGCCCTCACCTTGTACTTCTCTCCCTACTGCTTATCCTGCTGTGGCCACAGTGGATCCTTGGCTACTCCTTGTGGGTGCCAGACATGCTCCTGCCTCAGGGCCTTTGCACTGGCTGTTCCCCCTGCCTAAAACACTCACTCTTTCCCAGAGATCTGCATGACTGACTCAAATGCAAGGACATCTCAAGGAGCCCCTCCCTACCTACTCTATTTAAAATGGCAATTTCTTCCTCTAACACTCTACCATCTCCTCTGTCCTGTTGAACTTTTTCTTTTTTTAAATCACTAACCACCTTCTAACACAATATAAAATTCATTTATTATTATGATGTTCATCGACTATCTCACCTTGCTATTATATTGGTTATAGAAAGCCAGAGATCTTGGTCTGTTTTAGTACTGATATAACCCAAGTACATGGAATACAATACTCAAATGTAATAAATAAAAGACAAGATTGGGAAAGAAATGTCCCTTCAAATCTCTCCATCCAGACAAGCCAGCTGTCCTCCAGTTTACTGAAACCAGTGACTATTACCACCATGCTTCTGGTGAAATCTAACTCAGTTGAGATTCCTAGAAGGCACTCAATCTTCATTTCAATTTATTTTTTACTTTATCATTATTATTATTATTATTTTGAGATGGAGTCTCGCTCTGTCACCCAGGATGAAGTGCAGTGGTGCAATCTCAGCTCACTGCAACCTCTACCTCCTGGGTTCAAGTGATTCTCCTGCCTCAACCTCCCAAGTACCTGGGATTACAGGCATGCGCCATCACTCCTGGCTAATTTTTGTGTTGTTTGTAGAGATGGGATTTTGCCATGTTGGCCAGGCTGGTCTCAAACTCCTGACCTCAAGTGATCCACCCACCTCGGTCGGCCAAAATGCTGGGATTACAGGCATCAGGCATGAGCCACTGCGCCCAGCCTCAATCCTTATTTCAAAGGATACTTTTGCATCACCGTAAAAGTGACAAAGGCTGAACTTAGACTTGGAAACTCCAAAGACACAGAAGAGGGTCTCCTGTCAGGGAAGAAGTAAGATTTTAATTTATGCTCATTTAGGATCATCAAATATTGCTGTCATTCCACACATCTTCCTACTGTTTCTGGCTTTATTCCAAGTTGTCACTGGAGTCAACAAACATTTGAGAAAGTAAACTCTGAACCATCCTGGCCTTCTATTGGAATGAGCCAGGAAATGATTCCAGCTGAGCATAATGAATCACCCAAGTACAGTGGCAGGTGTGGTATATAAAAGGGCCCATTAGAGGAAAGTTGGGTACTCAGTCCATTGCTATAAAGTCTGGACCTCAGACCACATTTTTGTTCTTCAGAGAAATAGTCGCCATAATACACCTCAGTGTAGTTACCTTATTTCACACTAAACCCACTGGGCAGATCTTTACTCTTGCTCAATTGGTTAAAGAAGGGGTCATAAATGGCAGAAAGACAGCTACTACTATGAATGAAAAACAAGTAACCTCTCTTCTCTAACTATTAGCACTTAACAGGCTAAAAGTGGCTGTCAGGGCTCCTAAGTAGTCCTCTGCAGGGGACCAAGGGGTCTTTCAATGAGCTCTTTAAGATACGGGGTGGGCATAAGCAGGGTCTTCCACCAAGGCTAATCCACTTTGGCCATCTTTGTGCAGTGAGGTCCATATAAGACTCCATCTTTATCTCAAGACATACTGACTAGCAAGACCTAGAAAACCAACAGGGTCAGATGCTGTGGCTCACGCCCGTAATCCCAGCACTTTGAGAGGCTGAGGTGGGCTAATCACTTGAGGCCGGGAGTTTAAGACCAGCCTGGCCAACATGGTGAAACCCCGTCTCTACAAAAAATATAAAAATTAGCTGGGCATGATGGCACACATCTTTAATCCCAGCTACTCGGGAGGCCGAGGCAGGAGAATTGCTTGAACTGGGAAGTAGAGATTGAAGTGAGCTGAGACTGCACCACTGCACTCCAGCCTGGGCGACAGAGCGAGACTCTGTCTCATTAAAAAAAAAATTGGAAAACCAACTAAAAAAAGCTTATTCATAACTCAAAGAAAAGGGTCAACAGGGGAATGAGGGAGACACATAAACTGATGAAAATGTTGGGAAAACTGGCCTACCTATGATCGTGTGATAGACATTCCTAAGATTAGGATAGAAATAACAGAGGGAATGTGCTTCTTATCTAGAGAAATATCTGAGCTTAAAAAGTAATTAAACACATAGTGCTTTAGGCAGATTTAATATATACTAGAATATATAATATATATTAGAATTTTCACACTTTAAAGACGACAAAAAAAAGTCTTCATTGTGCAAGCAAAACAATATCAAGTTATACAGAGGAACAGACTCAGTTTGGCCATGCTTTTTGCTTCCACAATACTAAAGCCAGAAGACAAGGGATCAACATCTGCAGAAGCTTTGAAGAGAAAAATGTCATGGCTAGAAAGCTTTGCCCAGCCAAGTTCTTGCTCCTGTATTAGAGTAACAGATTGGCACCGTGAACTCTGCAAGGACTCAAAAAATGTATCACCCAAAGATGCTCCCTGGGGAAGATGATTGCTCAAACTCGAGTTCCCAAACAACAAAAGGTGGGTCAGCATGTTTAAGATCTCAAGATCGAGGAAATCATGGCTGAAAAGGCAGCAGGAGTACCATCGATGCCAACAATGGCTCCCATTTTTCAAGTGCTCATAAGTCCCAAGCACTGTAGTGAAAGCTGTATGTATATTTAGCATCTCATTTAATTCTCTAAGTAAGCCACTTGTGGCATTATCCCCATTTCTTAGATGAGAAAACCAAGGTTCAGGGAGTTCAAGCAATTCGTCAAGATAACCTCGTTAGGAAGTGAGAGAGTTGGAATTTCAAAATGCATCCCAAATTGCTCAGGTTCCCTCAATTTATTTATTTTTAAAAATATCTTTATCATTTCCTATGCTTAATCATGTTTTCTAGTTGCTCTAAAAGAAACATTCATTATTTTGTAAATAAGGCATTAATATGTCCTTTTTTCCAATTAAAATACAACTAAAGACATAAAACAGGCCAGCGTGGTAGCTCACACCTGTAGTCCCAACACTTTGAGGGGCTGAGGTGGGTGGATGACCTGAGGTCAGGAGTTCAAGACCAGCCTGGCCAACATGGTGAAACCCCATCTTTACTAAAAATACAAAAAATTAGCCAGGCATGGTGGTGCACACCTGTAATCCCAGCTACTCAAGAGGCTGTGGCAGGAGAATCACTTGAACCCAGGAGGCAGAGGTTGCAGTAAGCCAAGATCGCTCCACTGCACTCCAGCCTGGGGGGCAGAGCAACACTCTGTCTTAAAAAAAAAAAAAAAAAAAAAAAGATATAAAAGAAATTACTCTAAAATGCTAAATAGGAGGGGATTGATAAGAACATTTCAGAAAGATGCCCACATAAAGAAGGCAGGTAAGGCAATTATCAGTGCCAAATTATACTGAACTCAATAGACTTGACCCTCGAACAATGCAGACGTTAGGAACGCTGGTTCCCTGCGCAGTAGAAAATCTGCATAGAGTTTTTGGCTTCCCCAAAACTTAACTATGAATAACCTGCTGTTGACCAAAAGTCTTACCAATAACATAGTCAATTAGTACATATTTTGTATATGTATTATAAACTGTATTCTTACAATATAGCAATCTCAAGAAAAAATGTTATTAAGGAATTCATAAGAAAGATAACATCTATTTACTATTCATTAAGTGGAAGTGAGTCATCATAAAGGTCTCATCCTCATCCTCTTCACATTGAGTCGGCTGAGGAAGAGGAGAAAGAGGAGGGGTTGGTCTTGCTCTCTCAGGGGGGCAGAGGTGGAAGAAAATCTGAGTGTAAGTGAACTCACATAGTTCAGATCTGTGTTGTTCAAGGGTCAACTATATTTTCAAACAGCATTAAGCAGAACCAGAGATATCCAGTATTTATAAAACATACCCTCCACAGCAATCATGTAACAGTTATGAATTTATGCTCCAAATAACTTGGTAACAAATATCTAAACAAAAAGGAAGTAGAAGTTGTTTCAACTAACTGGAATGGGAAGTTTTCACATATGATGATCTATCTATGATGATCAAAAAATAAAGTCAAGAAAGATTTGTACTGCCACCTTCACTCCTCTCCAAAAAGGACCCATGTCACAATTGCCCATTCCCCTTTTCCAGCCAGACAATTGTGCTGACAAATGACTTTACCTTCAGGCAGTGGCTGTCACGCTCACGGGCAAGACCTCACCTGGAACGTTGTGTATAGTGATGGCCAAGATGAGCAGTGCGATCCTCCTCCAGCTGCTGCCACCGGGCTGTGCCAGGTTCCCTCGAGAAGGCACAGGGACAGCAGGACCCTCTGGAAGGCCAGTGGCTGCTGCCTTCTTTCTCTGATATGCCTCACCATTCTCACTCTTGTCTGAACAAAAAAAAAGAGAGAGATGGGGAAAGAGAGCGCTTTGAACATGTGCACATTAACTCTCCAGCAAGCTACAGCAGGAAGAAGTTTCTACCCTCCAAACTTCCTGTAGACTATGCATGCTTCTGTGTGTTCTCTCATTCACTCAGGCATCCATTCATTCAGCGGACAATTCATTGACTAGGCCAAGCATGGTTGCTCACGCCTGAAATCCCAACACTTCGGGAGGCTGAGGCAGGCAGATGGCTTGAGCCCAGGAGTTCGAGACCAGCCTGGGCAACGTGGCACGATCCCATCTCTACAAAAAAATAAAAATAAAGAATTAGCTAGGCGTGGTGGTATGCACCTGCAGTCCCAGCTACTTGGAAGGCTGAGATGGGAGGATGGCTTGAGCCCAGGAAGTTGAGGCTGCAGTGAGTTGTGATCGCACCATTGCCCTCCAGCCTGGGTGACAGAGTAAGACCCTGTTTCAAAAAAGAAAAAGAAAAAAAAAAATCACTGAACAGGCATTCAGTGCCCAAAGCATAGGTACCAAGAAGGATAAAAAAGATGAAGATGTGGTATCCTAGCAATGCCCGTTTAAGACAAGCAATGTTCAGTCATGATTAGAGACACAGATTCCAGAACCATGCTGCCTGCTTCCCTTCCTGACTCAGCTACTGGTCAGCTGTGTAGTGCCAAACAAGTTGTTTACCTCTCTGTGCAGTGGTCTTTTGATTCGTAAAGCTAGAATAATAGCATTACCTATATCACAATGGTTTTGTGAGGATTAAATGCAACAATGTCTGAAGGTACTTACAATGTACTAAGTGCTGATTGTATTGATGGTTATTGTTAGCATCATGTTCCCTGTCCCATAGCCCTACAGAATTACATAATATGTGACCCTGCTCTCTCGGTCACACTGATTTATGGGAACCAATTCAGATGCCTGGCTCAGCCAATCAGAATCCCTCTCCAGGGAGAATTGGCGACTCCAATGTGCAAAGCTGAATCTGAAACATCACGTGATGTGCGAGCAGCTCTGCCACAATGGAACGAGGGAAGCGGCTGGACAATTAGAAGGAATCAGATATACATCAACAAGCAGAGAAGGAGAGAGAAGGGCAGAACTGCAGCCCACATACCATAGATATTCATGGGCCATCCATAGCACCCAGCCCTTGGGTTTCCTGAGCAAACCTTCCTTTTAAAAATGCCTTTACAAATTGGCTTATGTTGGAAGAATGTCATTCGTAGAACCTTATCCTAAATATCCATGGTCCCCTGGGCTGTTTATTCATAATGGAGCCAAATTGTGTGGATTTGAAATTGGGAGGACAAGAGTGGGAGAGAGCCTCCAGCTTTCAGTTCACAGCACGGGATGGATTTGTGGGGAAGGCTTTCTAGAGGAGATAGGTCTTGAGTGAATCTTAAACACGTGATGGCACAGATAGAATGAAGGGTCCCTTTATTGGGAGAGAAAATAACCCAGCAAGCATAACTCAGGTGTCTGTTAAATTAAATAAGCAGGAGGCCATTTGTCTGAGGCTGTACTTTGAGTTGCTTCACAGTGAACTACAACCTAACTTAGTATGTATACAAATGAAAATCTCATTAGGAATATATATTTTTTGTAATAGGATAGCTAGATCTCAGCCAATCACAAGAAGCTGAGCTTCAACCAATCACAGGCAGCCAAGCTTCAGCCAACCAGAGGCAGCCAACTGATCAGACTATGTCCAAATAAGGTAAATGCCTAACTGTAACCAATTAAGCTATTTCTATACTTTATTTCCTATTCGAACTTCAAAAAACACGGAGCTCTCTGAAAGTCTTCTAGTTATGAATGCTGCCTAATTCATGAAGCCTTTAATGCTTAAATTAAAAAACATTAAAAGAAAAAAACTTCTTTTGAAAATCATTTTGTAGCCAGGCACAGGGGCTCACGCCTGTAATCCCAGCACTTTGGGAGGCCGAGGCGGGCGGATCACAAGGTCAGGAGATAGAGACCATCCTGGCTAAGACGGTGAAACCCCGTCTCTACTAAAAACATAAAAAATTAGCCGGGCGTGGTGGCAGGCGCCTGTAGTCCCAGCTATTCGGGAGGCTGAGTGAGGCAGGAGAATGGTTTGAACCCGGGAGGCGGAGCTTGCAGTGAGCCAAGATGGCGCGGCTGCACTCCAGCCTGGGCAACAGAGCAAGACTCCATCTCAAAAAAAAAAAGAAAGAAAGAAAGAAAATCATTTTGTATTTATTTACTCAAATCATACAAGTACAGATTGAAAAATAAGAAAGTACAGGGCAGGTAGACTCACTCCTCCCCAGCTCCCAATCATTTCTCTCTTACTAACAGCTGAATCTCAGTTCCATTAGGAAAAGGGGGGTCTTTGATCCTCCACAATGCAAGGATGCCAGTCCTCCATTGGTCAGTAGCCCTGACTCACAAAACTAGCCTGTGGAGAATTCAGCTGTCTCAATTAGATAGCAACTCCTCCCAGACAGTATTTACACAAGGCTAAGCTCCACATTCATTGTGTGGTATCCACACCATGTGTATGCATGTATGTGTGTGTGCATGTGTGTACGTGTTTGTGCATGTGAGTGCATACAACTGCTACTTAATACCATCCTGAGATATTAGATCGCCTTCGTGTATGTATGCGCATGTATGCACTTCTGTGCACACATGGGGGGAAGGAGTTTTATACATTTCGAGTAGACAATACGTAGATGACTCAGGCTGCAGATGCTGGTTGAGAAACTGAACTAAACATCTGGGATTTCAAGCTCACAAATGCTAAAGACATAAGCAAAGCAGTCCCTGAGAGCTGTCCGTGAACTAACCTGGGTCATGGTGGAGGGTCCTCAGCTTTCTCCTAGATCAGTCAGCAAACACTCTTCCTGTGCCTGTGCCTGGTCTGAGCACACAGGCCTGCACTAGATGCTCTCCAGTGAGAGTTGATAAAGGCCAAAAGAAAAATCTCTTCTCTTGGAGACTTTTGATTGATTGATTGATTGATTGATTGATTGATTGATTAAGCAGGGTCTCACTCTGTTGCCCAGGCTAGAGTGCAGTGGCACAATCTCAGCTCACTGCAGCCTCCACCTCCCAGGCTCAAGCAATCCTCCCACCTCGGCCTCCCGAGTAGCTGGAACTATAGGTGCATGCCACCATGCCCAGCTAACTTTTGTATTTTTTTTTTTTTAGTATCGACCAGTCTGTTCTCGAATTCCTGGACTCAAGTGATCCACCTGCCTTGGCCTCCGAAAGTGCTAGGATTATAGGCATGAGCCACTGTACCTTGCCCCTTGGGGATTTTATAATTTAAGAGAGGGCAGACAGGGAAGACACACACAAATTCCCTCAAATCTCAGGGGCAGAACACACACTCTAACGATCACCAACGGTTGCGCTTGTTTTTGCCAATGTCACAAAAGGATCCTACTCTGAATCTCCTGCAGATACTGCATGGAGAGCAACAGACCTCGGAGGCACCACGAGCAAATTCTAGCATTATGCTTATGTTTTATAGGAAAATCAAGGAGCATAAAGAGTTCTTCACCGAAATAAAAATGCACGCCTGGCCCCAGGCTTCCAATGTGTGAAAACTGACATCAGTGCCTTCCCTAGTAGGAAACAGGAGGGTGTGAATGTCTCACGTCCTTGTGGAAATTAAATAAGCCACCATTTGGTGACAGCCACTAATGAGTCTGCAACAAGGAAGATTAGTCCAAATAAATCATTACAGAGTATGATGCGTCGTGAGCAATGAATCTCCTTGCCGCTCCTGGTAAAGCTAGTTCAACCATCGCACCCATCAAGTAAAATGCTAGTGCGTGGGAAAAGGATGATCAGTTAGCAGAGGCAATTGCCAAGCACCTTGTGGGATGTGAGGGTGTGCCAGAGTGACAAGAACCTCGTGAGGTTTCTTGAAATTGGAAAGGTTTGGGCACTTTTGAAGTGGAGTTTGGGAAAGAGGAGTAGAGGGGGGACTATTTCATTTAGGGATGAAATAGTCAATGTCAAACTCAGAAGCAAAACAACATCAGAGACACTGGTTAATAGGTAATATTGGGAATTTATCTTCAATGAGTCCTCAATCCTTACAAATCCCCATGAAGTAGAGGTTAATCCCCTTTAACGAATGAGTAAATTGAAGAACAGAGAGGCAGAGTAACTGGTCCGAGGTCACACAGCCAGTCTGCAGTGGACTCAGGAGTCGACACAGCATCTTTGCCTCCAGGAGCCCATGTTTTAACTAGGGCCTCATGGTTGACTGGGGATGAAGTGGGGGGTGGGGTGGGGGTGGAGAAAAGGCTGAACTGCTCATTGCATGCCAATAAAGGTAGTGGGAGCAGTTGCTGCCATGAGAAGGAGAGTCTGGTGAGCTCTCATTGCCTGTGACCAGAGTGGGGAAAGACTCGGGAAATCTCGTATCTATAATCGTTCTTACTTGCAGACAAACCTGAAACATTTCATAATAGTAGTATTTGTTAACCCATTAGACCTAAGCATATTTCTAAGCATAAAGTAGCTGCAAGCAGAAAATATTTACCCATGCTAAGCCCACAACACAGGCTTTTACTTCTTTTGGGAAGGAGAATGAAGATTCTTTGTTGTTAGGAAAAAAAAGTTGCCCATCATTAAAATTTTGTTTTTTAACTTATAATTGAACATCTAAGAATTCACACAAAGGAAGAACCCACTGCCAGGGCTCAGCCTCTCATCCTTCCCACTCCATCTTTCCTGAAAAAGAACCACAGTGCTACATGTAAGGGTGAGGACGACAATAAAACAGAAAAGTCCCAGGCTCACTTTTCCCACGGAATCACCAGGTGACCTTTCTGATGCATCCGCTTCCCTGATGTCCTCTTCCCCAAAACAGAGGACATGATTGTGGCCACAAAACATCATAGGATGGAGAAAAGCAGACACAGGTCTTGCAGGCACAAGCCCAGGGGCCATGAGCAAATCCTGCTGCCCAGGTAAGCCCCTGCCCTTCAAGGTCTGGCTTCCTCCCTGCAGAGTGGAAGTCTCTGAAGTCCTCTAGTGAATGGCCCCAAACCATTTTGGATCAGCAACCGCCTTTGAAAGTACAACGAAAGTTACAATCCAGCAAAAAACACACAGACCATTTTGAAATAATTGTCGAGTCCTTATGGATTCAAGAATGTCAGACTGAGAACATCTTGCTAGATAAATGCCAAGTTAACCTCCGTTTTCATAGCCCATGGGCCCAATCCCACCAGCAACACAGAATGTACGTGGTCCCTGAGATGGTGTAACCGGCTAAATCTAATGGGCCCAATGATGGAATTGCAGGCCCCCGATGAATATGGCAATGCTAATTAACAGATCACTAGCCACGAGAGCTTTAACAACATTCTCATGGTATTATTGGAGATGATTTGGTTGGATTAGCACAAATGGCAAATCATCATCTGTTAAGTGCATAAAGCATCAAATCCCTGGAAAAACTCTTTCTAAACCCCTGTTACAAAACAAAATGAAGAGTGGCCAGCAACATATATTCACTAAGTAGTATGTATACACAAATAAAACCAAAGGCCAATCAAAAGCAGAATAGAGGCTGGGCGCAGTGGCTCACACCTGTAATCCCAGCACTTTGGGAGGCCGAGGTGGGCAGATCACAAGGTCAGAAGATCGAGACCATCCTGGCTAACACGGTGAAACCCCATCTCTACTAAAAAATACAAAAAATTAGCCAGGCATGGTGGCGGGCGCCTGTAGTCCCAGCTACTTGGGAGGCTGAGGCAGGTGTGAACCCGGGAGGCGGAGCTTGCAGTGAGCCGAGATGGCGCCACTGCACTCCAGCCTGGGTGACAAAGTGAGAATCCATCTCAAAAAAAAAAAGCAGAATAGAAGGGGATCAATTTATATTGTCCCTGCCTTCTTGTTTCCCAAAGAATCAGTATAGTTTCAGGTAACACAAATTATTATTTACATTCTCATATGATTGGACCTTTTGGCTATTTCTAGACTTTTTTTCTTATAAATATCACTGTAAAACCTTTAATGTATATAAACAATCAGAAACTGGACAAAGTTCCCAGAAGTTGAACTGTTGATCAAAGGGCCATGATACAATTCCCTAATAAATTTCCACAAAGGCTGTGTCACTTACCCATGAACAGAGTTTGCAAGTTCTCATTATGCCACTTCTTAGCCCTGGTATTTCTCATTTTGAAATAAGTGTGTTTATTTATGGGGCAAATGACATTTCGCTTCATGGATATTTCTTTGACTACAAGTGAGGTGGAACATTTTTCAGTTTCAGGCATATTTCTTTCCTCTTTTGAAAGATGCCCGCTGCCCAAATGAGGCCTCTTTAAATAACAGTAATATGATTAGCTAATTATTTACAGACACTGGTAATTTTCCTGTGATCCGCTTAGGTTTGTCAATGAGACCTAGCTGGGAGTAGCAGGTATTATTATACATCAGACAGACGTATCCACTTGGCCAAGTTGGAGTTTTAGCCTCAAATTTTAAAACTCCTTTTTGAGATTCCTCAAGACATTATAGGGCCTTTAAAAAAAAGTATTACCTGCTTTCCTTATGGAACTATGTAGTATGATCCTGAAAGCTAATTTTCTCAGGCAATTGTCTCTTTCAATATTAAAACTTTTTTTTTTTTTTTTTTTTTTTTTTGAGATAGATTCTCACTCTGTCACCCAGGCTGGAATGCAGTGGCGCAATCTCGGTTCACTGTAACATCCGCCTCCCAGGTTCAAGCAATTCTCCTGCTTCGGCCTCCAGAGTAGCTGGGACTACAGACATGCACCACCCCACCCGGCTAATTTTTGTATTTTTAGTAGAGACGGGGTTTCATCATGTTGGCCAGGCTGGTCTTGAACTCCTGACCTCAGGTGATCCACCTGCCTTGGCCTCCCAAAGTGCTGGGATTACAGGCGTGAACCCCCACATTCTTTTTAAAAAAACTTTCACTTTAGGTTCAGGGCTACATGTGCAGGTTTGTTATACAGCTAAACTCATGTCACGGGGGTTTGTTGTACAAATTATTTTGTCACCTAGGTACTAAGCCTAGTACCCAATAGTTACTTTTTCTGATCCTCTCCCTCCTCCCACCCTCCACCCTCAAGCAGGCCCTAGTGTCTGCTGTTCCCTTCTTTGTGTCCACAAGTTCTCATCATTTAACTTCCACTTGTAAGTGAGAACAACTGGCATTTGGTTTTCTGTTCCTGCATTAGTTTGCTAAGGATAATAGCCTCCAACTTCATCTGTGTTCCCACAAAAGACATGATCTCATTCTTTTTTTATGGATGCATAGTATTCCATGGTGTATATGTACCACACTTTCTTTATCCAACCTGTCACTGATGGGCATTTAGGTTGATTCCATGTCTTTGCCATTGTGAATAGTGCTGCAATGAACATTGATGTGCATGTGTCTTTATGGTGGAATGCTTTCTATTACTTTGGGTATAAACCCAGTAATTGGATTGCTGGGTTGAATGGTAGTTTTCTTTTTAGCACTTTGAGGAACTGCCACAGTGCTTTAGTTCAATAATGGCTGAACTAATTTACACTCCCACCAACAGTGTATACATTTCCTTTTCTCTGCAACCTCATCAGCATCTGTTATTCTTTGACTTTTTAATAATAGCCATTCTGACTGGTGTGAGATGGTATCTCATTGTGGTTTTGATTTGCATTTCTCTAATGATCAGTGGTGTTGAGATTTTTTTCATATGCTTGTTGGCCACGTCTATGTCTTCTTTCGAAAAGTGTTCATGTCCTCTGCTCACTCTTTAATGGGGTTGTTTCTTTCCTGTAATGTGTTTAAGCTCCTTACAGATGCTGGATATTACACCTGTCAGATGCATAGTTTGCAAAAATTTTCTCCCATTCTGTAGGTTGTCTGTTTACTCTGTTGATAGTTTCTTTTGCTGTGTAGAAGCTCTTAAGTTTAATTAGATCCCATATGTCAATTTTTGCTTTTGTTGCAATTGCTTTTGGGATCTTTATCATGAAATCTTTCTCTGTTCCTATGTCGAGAATGGTATTTCCTAGGTTGTCTACCAGGGTTTTTATAGTTTTGGGTTTTAGACTTAAGTCTTGAATCCATCTTGAGTTGATTTTTGTATATGGTGTAAGGAAGGGATCCAGTTTAATTTCTATATATATGGCTAGCCAGTTATCTAAGCACTATTTATTGAATAGGAAGTCCTTTCCCAATTGCTTATTTTTGTCACCTTTGTCGAAGATCAGATGGTTGTAGATGTTCAGCCTTATATCTGGGTGTTCTATTCTGTTCCATTAGTCTATGTGTCTGTTTTTATACCAGTACCATGCTGTTTTGGTTACTGTAGTCCCATAGTACAATTTGAAGTTCAGTAACGTGATGCCTTCAGCTTTGTTCTTTTTGCTTAGGATTGCTTTGGCTATTTGGGCTCCTTTTTGGTTTCATATGAATTTTAAAATAGTTTCTTCTAGTCTGTGAAGAATGTCATTGGTAGTTTGATAGGAATAGCATTGAATCTGTAAATTGCTTTGTGACAGTATGGGCATTTTAATAATATCGATTTTTCCTATCTCCATAAGCATAGAATGTTTTTCCATTTGTTTGTATCATCTCTGATTTCTTTGAGCAGTGGTTTGTAATTCTCCTTGTAGAGATCCTTCACCTCCCTGGTTAGCTGTATTCCTAGGTATCGTATTCTTTTGGGGTCAATTGTGAATGGTATTGCGTTCCTGGTTTGGTTCTCAGCTTGGCTGTTGTTGGCATATAGAAATACTAGTGATTTTTTGTACAGTGATTTTGTATACTGACACTTTGTGTATTCTGACACTTTGCTTAAGTTGTTTATCAGCTAAAGAAGCTTTTAGGCCAAGACTATGGAGTTTTCTAGATATAGAATCATGCCATCTGCAAACAGGAATAGTTTGATTTCCTGTCTTCCTATTTGGATGCCCTGTATTTCTTTCTCTTGCCTGATTGCTTAGGCCAGGACTTCCATTACTATGTTGAATAAGAGTGGTGAGAGAGGGCAGCCTTGTCTTGTGCCAGTTTCCAAGGGAATTGCTTCCACCTTTTCCCCATTCAGCATGAGAAACATCACTCTTTTCGAAAGAAGAGGATGTACAAGAGCTTCTCTAGTTTTCTTTCCCCCATAGCACAGGAATTCTTGTAAACAACACAGGAGTTTTGTAATCAGTGCACACAAATACAAAGCATCTATTGTGGACAGGCTTCTTGCTAGGGTTGCCAGATTTAGCAAGTAAAAACAGGATGCCCAGTTATGTTTAAATTTCAGATAAAACCAAAATTGTTTTAGTGTAAGTATGTCCCACATATTGCGTGGGATCTACTTATGCTACAGGTATTCATTGTTTATTTGAAGTTCAAATGTAGCAAGGTAACCTGTATTTGACCTGACAACTCTACTTGAGCCCCTGAGGGGCTCAAGGGGCAATTTCCCTCTTGGAGCTGCAGATCCCACTTGGGAACCCAGGCAGGGACAAGGGAGACCAGGACTTCCTGCTCCACAGACCCAATTTAAGGCCCAAGTTCTATGGAGTTGAGCAAGCTGACTGCACTCTACCCTGAGAGCAGCCACACATTCATCTCCATGTAAAATCTATGCAGGATGTACTACATGGGCCATGTGTAGTCCAGGGCAGGAGAAGATTCCACTGGAGACCAAGAAAACTTCATAGAAAGATAACTAAAATATTTATTATGGGCCAAGGCTGGCAGATCACAAGATCAGGAGATTGAGACCATCCCAGCTAACACAGTGAAACCCTGTCTCTACTAAAGCTACAAAAACTTAGCCAGGCATGGTGGCACACGCCTATAGTCCCAGCTTCTTGGGAGGCTGAGGCAGGAGAATCGCCTGAACCCAGGAGGCAGAGGTTGCAGTGAGCCGAGATCATGCCACTGCACTCCAGCCTGGGTGACAGAGTGAGACTCCCTCTCAAAAATAAAAAATAAAAATAAATGTATATATTATGTTTAGTTCCTAACCTTTAAGCAGAGAAGCATCTGAAGTTTAGGTGATGTGATCATGAACTTATTTATATGCTTTTTAACTATAATAGATATTTCCATTTATCACGCTGATAATCACAAGCCATGTGATTATCAGAAGGTCAAACACTGCCCGTGTAAGGAGGATGATTCAATTGTAGTCAGTACATGTTTTCCCAGGCACGGAAAGTCATCTATGTCTCACCTCTGATGCTTATGAATAAGCAATTGCTTAGTGACAACACAGATACAAATAGATCTGCATAACTGGTGAAAATTAAATGCACATCAGAAGAGAAACTGGGTTCACTGTTTGCTAAAGATTTCTCATCCATTAAGCAGACCACCCACTTCAATGTTCCTTGTTCCAAGTATCTAAGTAAGATAATTTCTACTCTCAGGTGACAGAGCCAAAATGTCCAATAATATTAAAAGTCCACCTACCAGGTGAGCTCTTCTACTTCATAAAGCCACAAACAACCATTTCATGAGCATGAGCTCACTCCCGATGAATTAATTTTGGTCTAAAAACAAATCCCACATGGGCTCCAGAGTCACCTCTCCACTCCTTCTCAGCCCACCTTGAACATGCACGGTCAGTGCAAATGCCCTGTGGGAGGGTGGCCATCATAGCTTCCGCAGGGTCCACCAGCAAAGGACATTTGCTTAAAAAAAAAAAAAAAAGGTCCCAGCACACTTACTGGAGAAAGCGTATTTTGGAGAACATCAATACTTACAAGAGCTTTGCAGTGGACTCCCAACCTCCCCATGGTAGCCCCTTGCTCAACTTACATGGCTGTCAATTACCAGGTCAAGGAGGAGGTGGACAAGAGAATAGTACCTACTTCAGGGCTCCTGTTCAACTGATAATATTAACTTAATTGTCATGTGGCTCACTTTGCCCTTGAGGTACTGCTGCTCTGTCAACTTCTCTAGTTCTAAGAATAAGGGCAAACAGCCTTGACTGCTGCATCTCAAAGTGTTGGGTGAAGACCACCTGGTGCAGTGTTACAGTGGGAGCTCCCGAAACGCCGACTCCTGGACCCACCCTGGAGCTACTAGAGTCTTTTGGAGACAGACTCAGGAATCTGCATTGTTCAAGCCATGTCCCTCCCAATCCACACTCACCCCATGATGATTCTGATACAAACTAAATTTTGAACATCAACATTTTAGACTGCCCAACTACAAGTTAGTCCAGGTACCTCCTCTGAACCTAAATAGACTTCAGTCCAACTATTACTGTCCCATTAGGTGTCTCAGGGTAATGAACAGGGATATACTTGATTCTTAGTTATATTATTGATATCTGGACACTGAAGGATACATGTGCTTCTGTTTCAAAGACACAGAGGGGACAGCAAAGGAATTTAAGACTAGAAGGTGGGAAGGTATTGAATTGCCCTGATAGAAACCAGTTTCTTATATCAAATAAAACTCTTCTCTCCCTCTTTTTTTAAAAAAAAAAAAAAAAAAAGAGGATATGGGCTATCACAAGTGGGATAGACAAGCAAATGCAACCACAACAGAGGAGGTGACAGAAAAATAAATTCCCCCAAACCAAGGAATCTTGCATCTTCCCTAAGGCTATGTCTCAAACACATCTCTATAGTTATACACTTTCCCACTTCCTCTCTTGTCCTACGAGTTGGTCACCAGAAATCAAAACATGACAATATTCACGAAAACTGTTAGTTGCTACAATTGAAACAGTATACACATTGCCAATATTTGCAAATAGTATTCTATTCTGTAAACTACACCAAAAACGAAAATCTTTCATCAAAGGTCACATAAGTGAAGGGAAAATGTGGAACTAAAATGGCTTAAACCGCACTAACATTCCATAGACATTTCTTGATGTCTGGGTTTTCTGGCTTTTCAGGATGTAAAAAACTGATGCCAAACACAGGATCATCACTGGAGAGGACAATGGAAAGAGAAAAAGACGAGCACACGCCTGGAAATGCAGGTTTTGCTTCTTGTCTTTGTTACAAGAAGGCCAGGAAAGCTGAGGTTTTACCTGGGTGAGTTTACCAGCTACTCATTCATCAGAAGGGTCCTGAGGGACTCAAGGGGCGCTTCCCCTCTTGGAGCTGCAGATCCCATTTGGGAACCCAGGCAGGGACAATGGAGACCAGGGCTTCTTGTTCCATAGACAAAATGCCACGACAACAGCCTTGGGGCAGCACCTCTGACCCTGGTGCTGGACATCAAATGCCTCAGCTTAGGTTGTTGACACAATGCTGATCCCTGCCGGCAGACCCATCTGTTATTAAGTCCATCTGACTGGCCAAGCCAAGGTCACCTGTAGCTGCGAGAGGACCCAAGAAAGGGAAGGTCTGAAATCCAGCTTTGGTGGGGTTTTTTGGTGGTTTTTTTTGTGGTTTTTTTTTTTTTTTTTTTTTTTTTTTGAGACAGAGTCTCACTATGTTACCCAGGCTGGCATGCAATGATCTTGGCTCACAGCAACCTCTGCCTCCCGAGTTCAAACGATTCTCCTGCCTTAGCCTCCTGAGTAGCCAGGATTACAGATGTGCACCACCATGCCTGGCTAATTTTTGTATTTTTAGTAGAGACAGGGTTTCGTCATGTTGGCCAGGCTGGTCTCGAACTCCTGACCTCAGGTGATCCACCCGCCTTGGCCTCCTAAAGTGCTGGGATTACAGGTGTGAGCCACCGCGCCCAGCCTGAAATCCAACTTCTATCCTGAAAGGCAGGTCTGCCTTCCACCAAGACCCACAAGGTGGGGAGAATAAGAGATTCCCCAACACAGCCAAGGGATGTGGGTGCTAAGCAGCCAGAGGAGGAAAAGGGGAGGGAGAAGGAAGGAAGGAGCAGGGGAAAAGCCACACTTGGGAAGCCTTATTCATGTCCTTCGCCATTTATGCCTTCGGTATTCTAGACTCCATCAAATTTACCCCAGCTCTTCCACTCCCTTTAGAAAGACACAGATGAATGGAATCCACTGCATAGAATCCATGGGCCAATTCTATCTCCAGTTTTCTGTGTGAAACCCTAGCAATGGTTGCAACCCCTAAAGGTCTTAGCTGCTTCCATCCGTAAAGGAGCCAAATTAGATAGACTTCAGGGCCACTTCTAGCTTAAACACTCCCCCTTTCCAGGGCAGCAACAGCCTCTGACTCAGCCCGCCTAAATGATCACTCATCTCCTGTGAGTTGGAGAGAACAGCTATTTCCAGTGCCAGTGCTTCTAGAATTCTGTTCTAGCCCAAGAAATTCCCCAAGATGAGCTTCAAGGACAGCACATTCCAACTGCTCATAAAATAAGAATGTCTACTAAATGAGGAGCAAATGCATTTGCCCAGAGGAAGTGGTGTTTCATTGTGCCCTAAAATTTTTTTAAAAGATTTTTCTCTTAAGATTTATTAAAATATTTTGTTAATACAGAAATTCCCATACATTAGAGAAAATTTAGAAAATAAGCACAATAAAGGACTAAAAATCATTCATCACCCAGAGGTGACAACCTTTAAAAAATTCTTAATCTTGGCCAGGTGCAGTGGCTCACACCTGTAATCCCAGCACTTTGGGAGGCCAAGGCGGGAGATCACCTTGGAGGTCAGGAGTTTGACACCAGCCTGACCAACATGGCGAAACCCCATCTCTACTAAAAATACAAAATTAGCCGGGCATGGTGGCGGGTGCCTGTAATCCCAGCTACTTGGAAGGCTGAGGCGGGAGGATCCCTTGAACCTGGGAGGTGGAGATTGCAGTGAGCCGAGACTGTGCCACTATACCCCAGCCTGGGCAACAGCCTGGGCAACAGTCTCAAAAAAAGAAAAAAGAAAAAAAAAGACTGCGCCACTATACCCCAGCCTGGGCAACAGCCTGGGCAACAGTCTCAAAAAAAGAAAAAAGAAAAAAAAGGTGTGTTCATTGTTCGAATTACTTCAAAGTCAGGCACATCCAGTTATCTTCCAAGCCTCTAGAAAGCTTTGGTGCTTAGGATAATAAAAGTGAGCTGGACAGGAATTATAAATCACCACTTAAAAAATTGGCAGAATGTTAGTTGAACTTCAAAGGGCCAATGCATCCTACTCTGAGACATCTGTGGTATAAATGTTATTTTCATGATTGGTCTCTGATTATTTCTTCAAGCTCAGCTTAAATAATATAGTAGAAAGAACATGTGTATGAAGTGGGAAGCTATATTTTGGCAGCCTGATTTTCCATTATATTTCACATTTTCAAGTACATCATTTATCTGTCGTCTGCTTCTAGGCCCACCACCTCTCATGTCCATAAACTGCATGAAGAAGTACCTGGGCCTGCGTTGCTCACAACCACAGCTACAGTATCTAGCACAGTGCCTGGCACATAGTAGGTACTCAGATATTGTAATTCATTGGAAATGAATTAGGAAAGCCAACGGATGTTCTTTCCTGAAAAAAATGTCCACGCACACCTACACAGAACATTTTGCACATCTTTTAAAGAGTTGATAAACTTTTTTAAGGCGAAGAACCTGACTCCACAATATCCTGTCTTATTGATAGACCAATATTGATTTATCCAAAGGCCTATTTTACAAACGTAGAGATCAAGGGCTGGCAAACTCTCCTGGTAAGGGTCCAGATAGAAAATATGTTAGATTTTGTGGGTCAGCTTTGTTGCAACTACTCAACTCTGCCATTGTCACCCAAAGGCAGCTGCAAACAATGTGTCAGTGAGCTGGTATGTCTGTATTCCAATAAAACTTTATTTATTAACACAAAATCAGGCAGCAAGCCAGATGTGGTCTGCAAATTATACTTTGCTGATCCCGGATATAGACTAATAAAAGCAGGACTTTCAAGATCCTTTAAGATTCAGATCTTTTGGTGATCAATGATCCACAGAGAATTAATCTAGAGCCTTTCTGTTTCCCGAAGAACTGAATTGCCTAGGCCCACCCAAGGACCAGCCTTCCACAAGGAGGATCAGAGTGAAGGTCATTACGAAATATACTGTGTCACAGACAACCTGCAGTGGACAGATGCACCTGTATTCTTTAAGGGAGAAAATAATCCCTGTGTTAGTGTTACCTACAAGCCTAGGAAAGTGAAGCCATATCAAGGCTCTGAGGATCATTCACAGATTAGGTGGGGCTCATTTGTAATCAGCATGAGCTTTTAAGCAGTAATTAGCAAATCATTGAGATGCATATAATTTACACATTATGTAAATGCAGCTAAATGATTTTCTCAAAAAGTTTGTTTTCTTAATCAGCTAACTATTTCACCAACACTATTTTCATGCTATTAATCCACTCAAGAAACAACTCAGCGCAAAGGTAAACTTCCCACAGTTAAGGGGAAAAAAAAACAAACTACAAGAATGGGGTCCCAACTAAAGTAGAATGACAATTCTCTGAAACTGGGTTTTCTCCATGAAAAAGAACGCAAGTCAGCCGGGCGCGGTGGCTCACGCCTGTAATCCCAGCACTTTGGGAGGCTGAGGCAGGCGGATCACGAGGTTAGGAGATCGAGACCATCCTGGCTAACACAGTGAAATGCCGTCTCTACTAAAAATATAAAAAATTAGCTGGGCATGGTGGCGCGCGCCTATAGTCCCAGCTGCTTGGGAGGCTGAGGCAGGAGAATGGCATTAACCTGGGAGGCGGAGCTTGCAGTGAGCGGAGATCGCACCACTGCACTCCAGCCTGGGCGACAGAGCGAGACTCCATCAAGAAAGAAAAGAAAAGAAAAGGGAAGGGGAGGGAAGGGGAGGGGAGGGGAGGGGAGGGAAGGGAAGGGAAGAGATGAGGGGAGGAAGGAAGGAGGGAAGGAAGGAAGGAAGGAAGGAAGGAAGGAAGGAAGGAAGGAAGGAAAGAAAGAAAGAAAAGAAGGAAGGAAGGAAAAAAAGAAAGAAAGAAAGAAAGAAAGAAAGAAAGAAAGAAAGAAAGAAGGAAAGAAAGAAAGAAAGAAAGAGAAAGAAAGGAAGGAAGGAAAGAAGGAAAGAGAAAGAAAAGAAAGAAAGAAAGAAAGGAAGAGAGAGAAAGAAAGAGAAAGAAAGAAGGAAAAGAAAGAGAACACAAGTCAAATGGGATCGTGGCAAACTTTTGCCAAGGTTTGAGTTGAGGGTGGGTAGTGGAGCATGGAAAGAAAAACCCACAGGCAGCACTATGACAGAGTAGTCCTGCACAATGGTGGGTGCCCTTGGCAGATCATGCTTGCTTCTTGCTAGTTTGCTAGTCTTGCCACCATCCTCCTGTTCAGAGGATCAGCAAAAGTGATTCAGACATGGGATCCACCATTTCCCTCACCAGGAGTACCAGGGTAGAAAGCCACAATTGCCGTGAGTCCCAGAAGTTTCCCCTTACTCATCTCTTCTGAATGTTCATTCCGTGTGTGTATGTGTGTGAGACAGAATATACACATGTATGTGCCCACATGCAGATTAAAAGTTGGGCACAGTTTATGAGTCTGTCATTTTCTCCAGGTCCTCTCCTGGGGATTGTCAATCAAATCAAAGGATGGCAGGTGCAGGCAGGTGGGGGCACAGGTGGGGACAACCTAAGTTGCTGGCATGCTGGCCAAAGGCATACAGTCCTCCCAGCAGGCACAGATCAGGAAGACAAGTGAAAAACCCATAGCAGGCTTGGTGCATGTTCCTCTTTTCTTACTTCTTCAGGATTCTCTCTTTTCCTTTTTCTCTGAGGTATTGACAAGGAGGACTATTGGTGTCACTGCA
The DNA here is from genome assembly GCF_028885655.2 of Pongo abelii. Classification (NCBI taxonomy): domain Eukaryota; kingdom Metazoa; phylum Chordata; class Mammalia; order Primates; family Hominidae; genus Pongo; species Pongo abelii. The sequence goes on from NC_072004.2 coordinate 88,241,372, forward strand.
AAGAAAGCAGGAACAATGATTCTGGGGGACAGAGAACCTGGGCCAACTGCATTCACTCACTGTAAAGCAGCTGTTTCTCTGCCCATACATGTTCATGCACCAAGGCGGCCATTTCCTGGTTATGCATCTTTGGGGATGCTCATTGATACCCTCTGTGCCTCAGTCTATGCACTTGCCAAACAAGGGTAATAGTATTACCCACTCTACAGGATTGTTGTGGAGAGTGGATGGGAGTAGGTATAGGACCCATCTAGCCCATAACACGTACAACACAAACCACATTCTGTAGTTTCTGCCACAAACTAGTATTGCACTTATAAAAATATAAAAGAAAGAGTAATGGCATCTAGTACACCTAATCCATTTTAACTTAAATCCAAAAGGGCAAGAGGCCCATGGTGGAGGAGAAAAAAATTAGATTATGATAAGATTTGGTGCAGAATTTTCAAATACCATCAAATGCCAATTCTCCATGTCAGCAGAATGAAAGCATGCCTTGGCTATAATAGCAACACTTTTTAAAATTCCATGTTCACGTTGACATTTTCAACCTTCAGAAAGGATCACCCACTGCTAAAGATAATAGAGACTTTCCATCAATAAAAGGAGGGGGCTGCTGCCCTTCAAGATAGTCTATACTGCTTTGGAATACGACGTCACTTTGTCTTTTTTATTTTTAAATAGTGGATGCACTCCTCTAATGTCGTTTACTTAGGCTAACACTGATACCAGTTTGCACTATCCTTAAAGCATGCTGGCTGGCTGGTTATCCAGAGTAGACTATGCTTGATAGACAGATTGACAGACAGACAGATGGATAAGATATATACACACAGATACATGCGTAAATACATGCACCATCTATATACAACACATTATATATATAGGATATATATACACACACATTGGAGAGAGAGAGAGAGATAGATAGATAGATAGATATATAATGCTATTTCATCAAGCCATTATATTTCTATTTTCAGGCTGATTTTTGTTCAAAAATTGTATATATACATGACTTTTAGAAATTCACCTGAGACATTGAAACTTAGTGACATAGCATGAGACAGCTAATTGCCAGGAAGAACAAACACCACTCTGTGGTCTGTGAATTTGTCCATGAGAAATGAATGATAAGAAAGGAAATGGTCAGGAGGAAAATTGGTTCCTGAAAAAAACAAAAACCAAAATCATGAATCAACCCATTCAAATGCAGCTCCCAGCAAGGGAAATACATCTCTTTCTCTGCCATTTTTTTTGTTGAGTCAGGGGCCATTGCATTTTCAAAAGACGGCTGTCTTCTTTTAATGAATCCAATCAGTGCTATGCCAAGATGCCCAAGAGACTTAAGGTTCCACACAGACTCCCAGTGCAGGCAGGCTAAATTCTTGAAGCCTCTGCTTTCTGAGATGGAAGTGTTGGGTCAGAAGGGAGGCTGACAGGCAAAGGCTGACCTGAGGTTGCGTGGAGCTAACAGAGCCAAGAAAAACATTGGTTCTGAGACAGGAGGAATAAAATAAATTAGAAATCAAACAGCATGGGACTTAGTGAAATCAATATGGGGACAAAGGAGGCTGCCCTGATGTTCAAGAATGGACCCTGCTTGGTGAACCCTAAGAATTAATGGGGCAGAGCAGAAACGTTTGCCAGGCTGGGAGCAACCTTTCCCATCCTGTTCCTACTTAGACAGGGACCACAGGGACACACGAACAATGGTTTAGTTCCTAATGGAAAACAAATGCCATTCAGCAAAGGTTTCGAGAAGGAGTAAGGTGGCTGCTGAGAGCTTTGTATTCTTTCCATTTCAGCTACAGGCAGACATGTCTTGCTGAAAAATGAAGGTTTGAGAAATACAGATTGTCCTAGTGTTCAGAGGAGTACTGCCCACTAAGGTTAAAAAAAAAAAAAAAAAAAAAAAGGACCACAGGGCTGGAAGATGAAGAGGCAGTTATCCTCAACTCAACCCTGTGGCTCCTCTTACACAAAGAAAGGTGGGAAGCTGAGGCCACATGTGCATGCGGAAGCAGACTGTGAGTAGCTGTATGGTAGAAGACTGGAACTGAGCCCAGCCCAAGTTAATGATATTTTACAGTGGTTCTCGAGCTTGAGCATGGAAAACAAACAAACAAACAAACAAAAACAAACAAACAAAAAACCCAAACAAACGACAAGAAAACCCCTCAAAAGCACTTGGGGAGCTTTGAGCAAAGTGCAGATTCTTGGACTCCACGGTAGACCCAGGCAGGGCTTGGGAGTCTGCAGGTCTGACTGCTACTCCAGGTAACTTAATTCAGAGGAGGAAGATGGATCCAGGGGAAAAAACAAAGGAAACCCATTAAAAATAAACTCCCAAGCTGGGCTCCCAAGAGCCCAGACCTCTTGCTAACTGCTTAGTGGGGATCTTCACTTTGGCATTATACTCTCATTTTATACACCTTGCCCCAAACGGAGCAAATTGCCTTTTGCCAAGAACATGTTCCTCTTCTTGGAATCTCTTTTAGGATGACAGATTCCATAATCTCCCCCATTTACCGAGCCAGGAGCAACACAAGAGCAAGTGTCAGCGTATGCAACTCACTCTGACAAACTCTGTTCTGGGAGGACCCAAGGGAAACCCAAGGAGGGACTCAGACCTTAGACACTGGGAGAGTGAGTGTGGAATAACCTGTGATGGTTCTGCTCATAAGGCTCCCAAATCCAGTCCAAAGTATGTGAGCAGGAACCCAACATCCCACCCAGACACAGCCGCCTGTCACGTTTTCTTGAAGTTTAATATTAGAGTCCACCCCATAAACCACCTCAAGTGGCAAGTTCTGACCTCCTCACTGACACCTGTGCCTTATTTTGCCACTGCAGCCCAGAGTCTGCAGACAGTCAGGTCCTGGCTCAGTAGGGCTTGTAGAATCGCCCATGCCAGAGGCAGGTGGCAGGGGTGGGCTACAGATTGCAGCGTGCCTGCTGCCATGGCAACCCACCAGCAACCAGGGATGGGGAAGAAGGTGCTTTACTTAATTGAAATCCAGGCAACATCTTAATACAAAGCTCAAGGAAGTTAATGCTCAATTAGACTTTCTCCTGCCTCCTTTTTCCCCTTTCCATTCACGTCACCAAATGACTTTAACCATCCCTCTCTGCCACCAAAAGAGAAAAACAGGGGAAAACCCATAAAACATCTCTAAAGTTGAGTCGCTGTATAAACCACTGAGACTGAACCCTCTCCTCTCACCATGCTCAAGCAAAAAGCAACCTAAGACACCTAGGTTCTCTCTGTTAGTTGCCAATCCATCTCAAAAGAAATTGTTTGCCCAAAGGATTCTTAAGACTGCATTGGCTTTGCCATCGCCACCTCACCGGGGCCACCTTTTCTCACGCTATGACTACAAATTACCTGGAGATTAAAAATGCATACTCCTTGCCTATACATATATGGACAAAATGCATAAAATGCAGATTCCCTGGCCTCATCCACCAGAGAGTTGGTTTAGGCAAATCAGAGACAGAATATAAGCATCGACTTTTTTTTTTTTTTTCCTAGCACCCCGGGGAATTCTGATCTTGACTAGAGCCAGATCCACCCTGTGAGAAATGTGGACCAACGGATTTGGGCTTTACTTGTAGATCTATCCTTCACAGGACAGGCTGAGCCCAGCTAAAGGTGGACATCTAATCGCCTCACCAAATAAGCCATGGGCTGTGAAAGGGTTAACCGGAGTCCCCCGTTACTGCAGTGGTGAGTCCCCTAACATAACGATTCTGAACACCATAAATACACACGGAAAACGTGTCCTGGGGTCCATCCTAGCCACTATTTCTCCATGCTGCAAGGAGGAACAGGAAAATAAACATGCTCGTAATCCAAATATATTCACTGATGAACTCATCACTTATAAAATTATTCCTCCCACTCAAAAATTCCCTCCCTGCCTAAGAGCCCGAAAGAAGTCCTAACCTGCTGCTCACTGTCAGTCTGGGTGACTGTGAACATTTGTTTGTATTTTCATTTCATTGTGGAATTTATGGAAATGTCAAGTTATAAGTCTTGAGAAAGATACAAGAAGCTCCAGGACATGACGCAGAAGAAAGGCTGTTACCTGGCCGAGCCCAGAACATGAAGGACCCAGCTAGGGAGTAAAGATGAAAGCATGACTGTTTTGCAAATTTAAATTTTGACTAGCCATCTATCTGATTCTAGCAAGATGAAGGATAAAGATAAACCAAAATCTCCTTCTACAGACACCTAGAAATGATGGGTGAGACAAACAACAACAACAAAAAAATGCTTTAAATGCAGATACAAGCTTGCAACAAAGGAAGGAAATCATTAATGATGAGAAACTAGAAACCGGAGCCTTAAACACCAAAACCAGTTCAGAGGTTGCCTTGGGGTGAATATGGGTCCCAGGAACAGGGGCCTGGGTGTTACTGTCCACACGGAGGTAAAGGGGAGGCCCTGGAACACACACACCAGGGGGTGAAATTTTACAAATGCAAGATTCATGAAATTCTGCCCCTATGCAGACAGGTAAAATAGAGGGAAAAAAAATATGAAGCAACAGAGAGAGACAAAAAGGATGCTCATATGTTTCTGTGTGGTCTCTGAAGAAAACAACTGCTTAAAAAACAACAACAACAACTTTGGGCCTATACCTTGCAAAAGTCAGGGTATGAGTTTCTACTTTCTACATTTGCTAGAAAAATCCCAACATAAACATCAACATAAAGGCTGGTTCGAGGGTAACGAGACTCTCAAAGGATGTTACAGAAACAAATGCAAACCTACTCTAAAAAAAATATGCTCCCATGATCCAGGACCCTGAAGACCCTCAAGGAAAAATGCAGCCACCAGAGAAGGACTAATGCTGAAAAGCTGAAAGGGTCTAAGAGAAATCAGCACTCTATGCATGAGAGTCAGCAGGCACCACAGACAGAAACAGAAGCCTTGTGTAATAGCTCTATTTTAAAATAATATAAAACAGCCTAACCTTATTCAAGACCGAAAAGAAGAAATTAAAACCAAAATAACCACATACTACCAAGAAAAAACAGACGAACCCACTCGAACAACTACAAAATAAAATCTATAGTCATTTCTATTGAAAATTCAACAGACAAATTAGATAGTCGGATATTGGCTCAATGACTAACCAATGAGCTGGAGAATAAATCTAAATCAGAGAGAGGAAGAGATGGACAATATCAAGAACAGTTTAAAGCAGGGGTCCCCAATACCTGGGTCATGAACCAGTATCGGTCCATGGCCTGTTAGGAACCAGGCTGCACAGCAGGGGGTGAGTGGCGGGCGAGCAGTTGAAGCTTCATCTGTATTGACAGCCGCTCCCCATCGTTCACATTACCACCTAAGCTCCACCTCCCGTCAGATCAGCAGTGGCATCAGATCCTCATAGGACCACGAACCGTATTGTGAACTGCATATGTGAGGGATCTAGGTTGCATGCTCCTTATGAGAATCTAATGCCTGATGATCTGTCACTGTCTCCCATTACCCCCAGATGGGACCACCTAGCTGCAGGAAAACAAGCTCGGGGCTCCCACTGATTCTACGTTAGGTGAGTTGTATAATTATTTCATTATCTATTACAATGCAATAATAATAGAAATAAAGTACACAATAAATGTAATGTGTGTGAATCATCCCAGAACCATCCCCCACAACCCCCAGGTCTCTGAAAAAATTGTTTTCCACGAGACAAGTGTTCACTTTAAAGTAGTATACCAAATCTTAAGATAAACAATACATAGACACCCATACAAACACACACACAATCACACCATACTGAAACTGAAAACCACCAAAGACAAATGAAAAAAATGTACACACAACCAGAGAGAAAGACAAAAACTTGAAATGAAGCTGCTGCTGTGCACATTTTTATAATGCTTACAGAGAATGCAACGCAAAGCACAAATCCTCAGATGGATGAATGCCAACTAACTAGAATAATAAGTGCCAAAGGAAATGGACATTTCTATTAACCTAGACATTTAAATGCAATTTGATTTTTCTTTCAAAAGTCAGAGCTAAATAAAGACTTTATTTAGCTAACTAAAGCCCCTTACAGATCCTAAAATCCCCCATAGATTCTAAGTGAAGAGATATTATAAGAGAAATCAAAGGCAATCAATTTCACACAAGAAGCAATGGTGAGCAAAGATATTAGCAAAAATGTTGGAAAATGGAAGCAACCATTGATTGCAAAATACAAACGAAGAAAAACAATAACAATACTAGCAACTCATTTGGGAGGTATCAAACAAAGGTAGATATTAAAATACTGGAAAAGTAGTAACATTAAAGCATTCTAAGGTCCTCTGATGGGCAGGGAGGAGGGGAGAGATGCAGATTAATTTTAAACACCGTTATTAGGTCAACTAGGCATGTTTAAAGAAAGTAAAAGGAAGTCAGGAGTGGTGGCTCACACCTGTAATCCCAGCACTTCAGGAGGCCAAGGCAGGCAGCTCACTTGAGGTCAGGAGTTCAAGGCCAGCCTGGACAATATAGTGAAACCCCGTCTCTAATAAAAATACAAAAATCAGCCAGGCATGGTGGCATGCACCTGTAATCCCAGCTACTCGGGAGGCTGAGGCAAGAGAATTGCTTGAACCCAGGAGGCGGAGGTTGCAGTGAGCTGAGATCACGCCACTGCACTCCAGCCTGGGTGACTGCATGAGCCTCCATCTCAATCAATCAATCAATCAATCAATAAAGGAAAGGGAGACACAGACAAGATACTGAATTGAAAACTTCCAAATTAATAAAGTGTAAGGGGGAAAAAAGAGAAAGATAAAAATCAATCAATCCACTGAAGTACTAAAAAAGGAAAAAAATACCCACACGCAAGAAAGGGCTGTTCCTCAAGACAGCCCCTGGTGTGTTGAATGAAGTGCACATACACGCACATACACGCACACACACCTATGCACAAACACACTAGACCCAGATGGTATTAATAGTGTTTAAAAAATTAATTGAAACACCGTTAGGCTGAGACGACCCTAGTGCCTTGGGATCCTACATAAGCAAACCAAAATCCAACTCACTGTAAACGGTGGAGCTTAGCCAATCAGAAACTGCCAACTAACCTCTAACTAGGGATTTTCCACTTTAACCAGTCAGATATTTTCTTAGTCTTGCTTCCTGGAACACCTTATAGAAGTTTTCCTACTCACACACCCTGGGTAAAGCCCTGATCACTTGTGGTTTAGTACTGGCCAATTCATGAATCGTTGGCTGCTCAAATAAACTCTTGAAAGTTTTTATGTGCCTAAATTTAACTTTTAACATTGGTAAAGACCGTCATGTTATAGAGGAACAAATAATCCCCATTCCATGCTAACTATTCCAGAGAATAAATAGAAAAATAAGGAAGAGAGAAAGAAAAGTAAGTAAAACTCCCCAACTCTGCACGATCTGGATGAGGTTGGTGTAACTTTAACCTTAATATTCAAACCAGAGGGAAAAAAATAATAAGAGCAACAATATTCAAACCAGAGGAATATAACATAAGAAATACGTTTTAGGCCATGCTAACTTAAGAACACAGATGCAAACTGCTAGGAATAAAAAGGATAATAGTATCTACCAAAACGTATCTATCAAAAATCTTCAGTAAGGCTGGGCACAGTGGCTCACACCTATAATCCTAGCACTTTGAGAGGCTAAGGCAGGAGGATGGCTTGAGACCAGTAGTTCAAGACCAGCCTCGGCAATATAGTGAGCCCCTGTCTCTACAAAAAAAAAAAAAAAAAAAAAAAAAGAAAGAAAAAATTAGCCAGGTGGGGTGGCACATGCCACAGGCCCAGCTACTTGGGAGGCTGAGGTGGGAGGATAGTTTGAGCCCAGAAGGTCAAGGCTGCAGTGAGCCATGATCCCACCACTGCACTCCAACCTGGGTGACAGAATGAAACCCTGTCTCAAAAACAAAAAAAAATCTTCAGTAAGTATCATATTAATGGTAAAAATGTAGAAATGTTCGCTTTAGAGTTCCACAGGTAGACGGAATTTTAAAGATGGTACCCAACATTTGCCTCTCTCCCTGCCTAGGGTACACACTTTGCATAATCCCCATGGATAGGATGAATTTCACTGCTATGATTAGGCTCAGCTGACTTTAAGATAGGGAGGTTAGCCAGGTAGGCCTGACCTAATCCCATGAGGTCTTTAAAAGAGAGAGCTTTCTCCAGCTGATCTCTGAAAGGAAGTCAGAGTTTCTTCTGGGGATAAGGCTCAGGCTGGGCCTTTGAAATAGATATCCCCAAATAAATGAGCCCCCCCATGTTGTCCTTCTTAAGTGGCACCAGTGAAAGTAACAAGAAGCCCAGAGAACATCTGCTGACTGAGGCGGCCCCAGCTTTTGACAAGGTGTCCATCTGGAAGCATCTGGGACAGAGTCGGCTTCTCAAACATTATTGTGCATGTTAAATACGGAACCATGGTCTCCTTCCCCAGAGAATCTGGTACTACAAATAAGTGGGAAATGCATTTTTATTGACTGATTGATTTTTATTTATTTTTGAGACGGAGTTTCGCTCTTGTTGCCTAGGCTGGAGTGCCATGGTGTGGTCTTGGCCCACTGCAACCTCTGCCTCCCAGGTTCAAGCAATTCTCCTGCCTCAGCCTCCCGAGTAGCTGGGATTACAGGCACCCGCCACCATGCCCAGCTAATTTTTGTATTTTTAGTAGAGACCATGTTGGCCAGGCTGGTTTTGAACTCCTGACCTCAGGTGATCCACCCACCTCGGCCTCCCAAAGTGCTGGGTGAATTTTTAAAAACTGATTTTCATAATACAAAAAGCATATAAAGAAAAGAAAATGGTATGTAATCCCCATGCCCGGATAATCCCTGCTGACATTTGAGGCGGCACGAAAGTAACACATGTTCATGTTTAAAATGCAAATAGAACAGAAAAGGCTGAAATAAAAACCAGAACTGTCTCTCCCCCACCCCAAAGAATTTCTTCCCACAAATAACTGATCACAGATTCTAATGTATTCTTCCAGAAAAAAATATTATAATACCAGGGCATATGTCTTTCTCAACATTTCTACCCCAAAGGAATTAGATTGTATCCAGTTTTGTAGCTTGCTTTTTTCTTCTTCTTCTTTTTTTTTTTTTTTTTTTTGTTTAGCATAACCTGTAGATTTTTCTACATCTGCATTTTTAAAAACTACCTCATTCATTTAACTAGGCTTAAGGCAGGGAAGGAATCCCATTTTTAATCAGTGCTTAAGGCGAGTCTAATGTGCGAGGTCAGCAGACCATGCTGAGAAACGCTGACCTGAGACAGGTGTAGGCATGTGGAACTCTCTCTGGTTTCTATGTCAATCCATGCTAAGGTCTTGGGAATGTCCTCTTCCTCTCCCTGACAAGCAGAGGCCCAGATTACCTCTGAACATCCCGGATTTAGGTACTGCTGTCCCAACACAAATGGAGAAATATTCCTCTCCAGACTGTGTTTATCCACCTGCAAGGTCCTCATGATAACTGCCAGGAGTTAGGTAGCATGAGATAGGAAATTATTCCTGGCTTCACCACTAAAAACGGGTGCCCTGCGGCAATGCATTCATTTGCAAAGCATCTTCGCTAGACTCCCAAATTGCCACTCATCCATTTTCAATCTTAGGTCATTGCCAAAGCAAAGCAAACAGCCAAGACCTGGTGTTGGTCTCACACAGCCCCAGATGCTCTCCAGATGCAGAGACCCCTCTCCCCATTCCTCTACAGGCCACGCTCTCCTGCAGATTTGTGGCCAGTTGGTAAGTGGCTCCAAGATAATGTTGCTATGGATTTGCCTGAAGCATCCTTTTGCAGTCTTACTTATCTTTTAACTGGAAAAGGTTTGCCTGCTAATGAGCCTATGTTATCCTTCATCTAATTATCTTTGGCAATCCCGTCTTCCCTGGCTGCCACAATGTTGGGGACTATCAGTCAGAGATCTGCAGGTGGAGAGGTATGATATTGTGACAGAATAAGAATTACATATTTTGGTCTTCATCTTGATTCCTGACACAGAGCTCTTAAAATCCTTGTACATTTCCTAAGTGATAGGAACAATAAAGAGGAGTCTTTTGTTATTCATAACAAGCCCTTTTCTGTTTTGTTTTGTTTTGTTTTTCTGAGACAGAGTCTCTCTCTGTGGCCCCAGTTGGAGTGCAGTGGCGCAATCCGGGCTCACTGCGTCTTCCGCCTCCCAGGTTCAAGCGATTCTCCTGCCTCAGCCTCCCGAGTAGCTGGGACTTCAGGCATGTGCCACAATGCCCAGCTAATTTTTTTGTATCTTAGTAGAGACAGGGTTTTACTATATGCCCAGGCTGGTCTTGAACTCCTGAGCTCAGGCAATCCACCCCTCTCTGCCTCCCAAAGTGCTAGGATTATAGGCGTGAGCCACTGCACCCGGCCTATAACAAGCCCCTTTCAATCACACCTAAGTTTACGTGTGTGCGGTGCCTTTTGGAAAGCCCTTAAGGATGGGGGGCGCTGTTTGCCAGGGGAAACAATCATGAGATTAGAGAGTTGAATTTGGGCCCCACACCCAGACCTGGCCTCTGAGGAGGAGGAGAGGGCCTACAGGTTGAGTTGATCACCATTGGCCAATGATTTAATCCATCATGCCTGCATAATGACCCCTCCATAAAACCCCAGAAGGACGGGATTCAGAGAGTTTCCTGGTAGCTGGACATGTGGGGTGCTGGAAGGGTGGCATGTGCCCCATCCCCCATGCCTTGTCCTGTGTGTCTCTTCTACCTGGCTGCTCCTGAGTTGGGTCCTTTTATAATAAACTGATTACCTGTAAGTAAATTGTTTTCCTGAGTCCTATAAACCATCCTAGCAAATGACCAAACTTGAGGAGGGGGTTGTGGGGACCTCTGATTTACCCTCCAGTTAGACGGGTGAGAGCCTGGATCTGTCATTGTTGTTTGAAGTGGGGACAGTCTTGTGGGATGTAGCCCTTCATCTGTGGGACCTGATGCTGTCTCCAGGTACACAGTGGCAGAATTGAATTGAATTGTAGGACACTCAGCTGATGTCCTTACAAAACTGGAGAATTGCTTGGTGTAGGAACACTGCACACATTTGGTCACAGAAATGTTCTGTGTTGAGTGACAGTATAGAGAAAAGGCAATGATTTTTCCTGTACAAGAGGGAAAAAGAGTAAAGTCTATGATGGCATCTGCTCCTGTCCCAGTGCCTGGGGAAAGCAGGTGATTCCAACACAGCAAAGTCCTGGGGGTGGAGGGAGTTGGAAGTCAAGACCCACATCCCTGGATTTATAGACCCTCTGGGGTGTGTCCCGAGCTTGCCACCCACAGCCCATCGACATCCTCACACATGGGAAAACCTAGGATACAGCTGAGCTCCACTCTGATCCCCAGGGGGGTTGGAAGGTCATCAGGGCCAGATGGGTACAATCCACCCAACTCTGCCAGATTCTCAGATTCGACAGACAGGTACAACCCACCCAACTCTGCCAGATTCTCAGACTCGACTGGTCTCTCGAAATAAGGATGTAACAATGTGGGAGCAGTGGAGTAGCTCCTAACTGGCTATGGCACTGAGAAGTTGATGAAACCGCCTTTGTAAAAATTATGACAGTGATAGAAATCTGACATAGCTGACTCTATCTTGCTCTAACCTCATAAGCTGTCATCCCTGGACATAGGCCAAGCTAGCTACAGGAGAAAGTTAGTTTCTAGTGTAACTTTCAAACAAAGATGATAGCAGTCCCTTGCCAAAACTAACCAACCCCTCCGTTGTGGGGACTGAAACTGTCTTTGTAAAACTAACCAATTGGCCACCAGATTAGAATTATGGTTCAGGGCCGGGCGCAGTGGCTCACGCCTGTAATCCCAGCACTTTGGGAGGCCGAGGCGGGTGGATCATGAGGTCAGGAGATTGAGACCACCCTGGCTAACACAGTGAAACCCCGTCTCTACTAAAATACAAAAAATTAGCCGGGCGTGATGGCGGGCACCCATAGTCCCAGCTACTCAGGAGGCTGAGGCAGGAGAACGGTGTGAACCCAGGAGGTGGAGCTTGCAGTGAGCCAAGATCACACCACTACACTCCAGCCTGGGTGACAGAGCAAGACTCCATCTCAAAAAAAAAAAATGAATTATGGTTCAGGACTCATGTAGCTGGAGGTTACAAGATCTATAACCTCCCCAGTTGCTCCTATTGATAACATCGCTATTATAAAACCTAAGACTGGTGTTTGAGGTGTTTTTCAGACCTCGCGTTCTGATGGACCAGCTGGCACCACCTGGACGGGAAACCTATACCAAGTAACTGACTCAGCTGGGTCCTGTGACCTCTACCCAGAAATTGCACAAGAAGACAGCTTTAACCCTCCGTGATTTCATCCCTGAGCCAACCAATCACCTTATACATTCCCTAGCCCTCTGCCTGCTAAACTATCCTTGAAAAACTCTAGCCTCCAAATATGTGAGGAGGAGGACTTGAGATACAACTCCCATCCTTCCACTTGGCTGGCCCTATAATTATGATTATGATTATGATTATGATTTTGAGACGGAGTCTTGCTTTGTTGCCCAGGCTAGAACGTGGTGGCACGATCTCAGCTCACTGCAAGCTCTGCCTCCCGGGTTCACGACATTCTCCTGCCTCAGCCTCCCAAGTAGCTGGGACTACAGGCGCCTACCATCATGCCCAGCTAATTTTTGTATTTTTAGTAGAGACGGGGTTTCACTGTGTTAGCCAGGATGGTCTCGATCTCCTGACCTCGTGATCTACACACCTCGGCCTCCCAAAGTGCTGGGATTACAGGCGTGAGCCACCGCGCCTGGCCGGTTGGCCCTATAATTATCAAACTCTTTCTCTTCTGCAACTCTTGCCATTCAGTGTTTGGCTTTTCTGGGCAGCAGGCAAGAAGAACCTGCACTAAGAAAGCAAGTTTGCAGAATGAAGAAGCCGATGGAAAACAAAGAAGAGAGCTTGGTGGGAGGCAAAGGAGAATACGTGAACACATGCCCTCAATTTCCCACCCCCTGACTCTAGCACCCCACGAGACTCAACTTAGCACATTGCCCTTGGATTGTTTCCTTGGAATATATTCTGCCTTCCTCCTTTAGCTGGTCTGAACTGGGTTTCGCTCCCTGAAATGGTTTGGCTCTGTGTTCCCCCAAAATCTCACTTTGAATTGTAATAATCCCCATGTGTCAAGGGTGGGACCAGGTGGAGATAACTGAATCATGGGGGAAGTTTCCCCCACACTATTCTCGTGATTCCTTCTCAAGAGATCTGATGGTTTTATAAGGGGCTCCCCCCCTTGCTTGGCTCTCATTCTCTCTTGTGCTGCCTGTGAAGAGGTGCCTTCCACCATGACTGTAAGCTTCCTGAGGCCTCCCCAGCCACGCTGAACTGTGAGGCCATTACACTTCATTCCTTTATAAACTACCCAGTCTTGGGTATGTCTTTATGATCGGCGTGAGAACGGACTGATATACTCCCTTCCAACCACAGGCACCCTTCCTTGATGAAGACAAAATCACAGTTGCAATAAAGTCTTAATGGTTGACAGTATAATAGGAGATGAGGTGAGAAATAATCACTTAAATGTTTGCTGAGGGACAGTAATCACCTGAGACAGGTGAGCATAAATGATTTTTGCTCCAAAGCAAAGAGAAAATCCAGAGTCCACTCTGGGTTTCCTGCCCGATGTGGAACTGTCTCTGTTCCTTCTCTCCCACCCCGGACATACAGTTCCCTCTCATGATTTTGTGGGAAAGCTCCATCCTCAGCAAGGATGGACGCTTTGTGGACAAGAAGCTGAGGCGTCCATCTGCAAGGCTGTCATAGGGATGCTGAGCAAAGCTGAGACCAGGAGGGAGGGGAAAACCCCGCTGCTGGTAATTCAAGGTCCTATAATCTTCTCCCATTTTGCAGGTGAACAGCCTGGTATAGGAGCCTGAAGTTATCGGTCCAGAAAGAAAATGCAGGTTCCTGTCTCCTATCACCTTCAAAACCTTGCTTCCAAAGAAATCATCAGGGAACACCCTGAGAGGAAAGAGTGAGCCCTGAAAAACGAGAAGTATCCTTGCTGGAGAGGCGGAAGTGGTAGCAATATTGGGTTTTGTCTGTATTGACCATAGCCAGTAAAAGCCCATTCCCCTGTCCCGCTCCAAGAAGAAAGCATAGCCAAGGCCTCCAACCCAACTGTGGACAAAGGAAATAAGACAAAGATTGTAGAGTTTGGGACCCAGTCATTCCTAGTTCTTTCCCACTGAAAACAGAGTGGAATAAATTTTACACCTCAAATGAAGCTAAAGAATATTACAGTGGCTGCAGAGTGAGTAAACTGGGGTGAAGGAAAGACCAGAACCAAAAATACTCAGATGGGCAAATACATCTCAAACACAGCATGAGAGAAACACAGGGAGTAAATCACAGCAAAGAGAGAAAAAGAGGAGACAGGGTTATTTTGGGAACAAAAAACTGGTGCAATCAGATGCAGAAATAACATTTTCGAAGGGGAGGAAGTCACAAGAAATGTAAGGAAGTGAACTGTGTACATTATTTTAAATCCTGTTCACATTAACGCTGTAAATATGCCAGTTAATTCATCATTATTGAATTTGCCAGCAAGGCTACAGGGTAAAACTTCAGCCCGAAGTTTAATTATACCGAGGCAGAGTGGAGCATTTTTCACATCCCCAAGAACTGCCAATGGAGAAAGATGAAGCTTTCATAATGGCCAGGGTGACAGCCACCTTTCTGAACACAGCTGTTACCTACCTGAGGACTTCCTAGGAAGCCAGCGGGATTCTGGAACCCCCTGAGGTTGTCCAGCTAATTTGCAAAGTGAGACAGAGTTTTATGGAAAAGCTGTTCAAACCCAGTGATGCCAAATGCTCCAACAATCTGTCCACCCTTCCCTTCCTCATCTCCCACAAAGGCACACATGGCTGTGCATGTTTATGCGTGTGTCTGTCATCCTACATTCACGTGGCTCTGGTTGATTTCCCAGTTCGTATGCATTTACTTATTAATGATGATCTAATCTGGAGTCATTGTTTCTTTTCTAACCTATTTCTTTCTTTTTCCTTAGAGTACTTTCAATGCTTACTGTGTTAGACCCTCCTTCTGAGGAAGGAGGTGGGACTTGATTCCAAAGGCGAGGCTCAGTCACTGGACCAAACTGAGGACTAGCTAAAACAGGGGCAGGGTAGAAGCAGCTTTCTATTAGACATGTCCACCCAGTGTGCTGTATCAGTTTAACACTGCCATGGCAACATCCTGGAGCTACCACCCCTTTCCATGGCAATGACTCAATGACCCAAAAGCTGCCACCCTTTTCCTAGGATTTTCTGTATATAATGCCCCTTAATTTAAATGTAATTAAAAGTAGGTTATAAATATAATTGCAAAACTGCCCTGAGCTGCTACTCTCAGCACACTGCCTTATAGGGTAGCCCTGCTCTATGGGACCAGTCACGGGAGTGTCAAAGTTAAACCTGGAATGTTTCCTTCTTGCGGTCTTGGGACATCACCATGCTCTGCCATGCCCAAAAGCCTCCATCCAGATCACTGGGTGGAAATAGAAATTGGATTATGGTGGTCAAATAAAAAATAAAGAGCTATTGTAGAATACTTATGGGAGAAATGGGCAATGGTCAAATGCTTCATATCCCCTGGCCTCAAAGCCAAAGTCAAGTACAAAGAAGCCAAGGAAGCATGTTGTTAAGTTCCAAAAGTTTGTCTCTGCTTGTTAGAACATAGTGCTAGCAAGACCACAATCACAGGAACTTATGAAACAGGCCTAATTGTTGCATGAAACTGATATTTATGGTTTCTTTTGAATAAACACAGAAATTGACCCTCCCAGCCTTAAAACTTGAGAAAGTTACATTCGTCTTATCTGACTTCCTTTCTCAGGAAACCAACCACCTAGTGCCTAGATAGTAACACGGAGCTGAAACTTACCAATCACTGCATCTGGACAATGAAACCCCTCACCTGTCATGATCGCCTAACTGACCATGTGCTTCCTATTGACCAACTCCTCTACTCCTCCCTAATTCCTGTTTCCCCACACATGGTTCCATTTCTTCCCTGCTATATAAACCCCCTAAGTTTAGTCAGTTGAAGAGAAGGATTTGAGACTGACCTCCTGTCTCCTCAGCTGCAACACCTGATTAAGGCCTTTCCTGGCAGTACCCACTGTTTCAGTGACTGGCTTTCTGTGCAGCAAGAAACAAGAACCAGACCAAACCCCTGGTTTCAGTAACACTTAGAGCCTACAGAAACCACTCCAATTTCCCTGTGCCCACAACCACAAAATAAGCTCCCAGGCCCTAGCCAGGCACCCAGCAAATGCAGGTCCTTGGCTATAAGGTAGGCTAAGAAAAAATGCATAATGTAGGTTAGTGTCCCACCTGGGTTAGATAAAATCTAATTAAGCATCATCTTATCAAAAGAGCCAAAAGAATCATCATCTCTATAAAGAAGGGCAGCAACACACACACATACACTCCCTTTTCTTTAGATCATTGTAAGCCTCGAGTTATTAAAAATGCTGGTGTGTGTTAGGGGTGTGCTTTGGAGGGAAAATGCCAGAAAAGGCTTTGTGATCAATCGTTCATGTCTTTCCAATCTAACTGCCTTTCTCTCTCACCCTCTCTCTGCTTCAAGAACACTCATGACACTGGGTCTCTGAATAGTAATTCACAAGGCAAAATTATTGGTGGCTTTATATTAGAGCCCACTTTCCTGACTCCTTTGAGGGGTGGGCAATTAGAACCTCAAACACAATTTTTTCACTCTGGCCAGTGCCACGTTAAAATTGGAAAAAAGGGGGGAAAATGGCCTGAACCTTTCTTTTGCAATCAGTTCACAATGCTTGATTGAAACCTACCAATTACTTTTCCCCCCATTTGTTCATGAGAGGTAATCAAGGTGGAAGAAAAATCTGAAGCTAGGAGAGACAGAGAAATTGCAGGCAATTTTCCCAGTGAAAGGGCTTTCTCTGCCTGATTCTGATGTCCCTATTAGGAGCTGGCTGAACATGGTCCATGGTCTCACGACAGACTTGGAGAGACCCGGGACAGCATGCTTTATTCTTGGCGCTTCAGGTCCAGAGCAAGTGATGGCACTGGCCTTCATCTTCATTTTTAAAATGGCACAAGGGGATCTCTCCTTTCCACAACCAGGGCAGTCAGTCCCTAGAGGCACCTTGACTCTGCCAACCTACACTGTCACCTTCTGCTACCATCTTGGAAAGGGTATCTTGATGTTTCACTTCTCTTGGGGATTTCCAGAAAAAGACAGCCCATTAGGGTATTGTCTTCATGTATTTTAGGAGAATAAATAAGGTCCCCAGCCCCAGGGGCCTTCTTGCTGTGAACACACCAAGCTTGTTCCAACCTCTGGGCTTCTGTTCCTGTTTTTCTCTCTTGGCCTGGTATTCTCTTCCTCTAGACATTCCCATCATGACGGCTTTTGGCCAACATCCTTCAGACCTTACTCACATGCCATCTTCTCAGTGAACAGTCTCAATATCCCACTTAAAACATCAACATCCCCTACACCCCCTTTATTGCTGTATTTTCCTCCATACCTGTACTATATATAGGAATAAAATCCCATAATATTTTTTCCGACTCTCATACAAAAATCAACACAGAATACTTCTATGACCTCTGGTCACCAAAATGTATGGGGATTTCTCCCCACCAACACGGAGTGGGGGTAATTCAATTCAATGCGGACACTATCTACCTGGAGGTAGCATCAGATCCCACAGGTGAAGGCTCAGTCTCAAAAGACTGCCCATACTTCAGGTCAGTTGCAAGTAGTAGGTTGTCACCTATGCTTCTGACTGATCCACTATAAATTGGGGTTCACACTAGCCCTTCCTTCGGTTCGATTAACTTACTAGGATGGCTCACAGAACCCAAGGAAACACTTCACTTATGTTCACCATTTATTACAAAGAGTATTTTAAAGGATACAGATGAACAGCCAAATGGAAGCAATGCATAGGGAGGTTATACAGGAAGAGGGCATGGAGCTTCCACGCCCTTTCCAGGCACACTATCCTCCAGGAACCTCCAGGTGTTCAGCTATCAGGAACTCATCCAAACCTTGCCCTTTGGGTTTTTTATGGAGGCATCATGATTTAAGCCTGAATCGTTACATCACTGGCCCAGAGGTCAGGAGGTGAGATTGAAAGTCCCAACCTTCTAATCATGCCCTGGTCTTTCTCTTCACCACCCTCCATCCTGGAGCTATCTAGGGGCTCCCAGCCACCAGCCATCTCGCTTCCATACAAAAGATACTCTTATCACTCATACAAAAGATTCTCTTATCACTCCAGAGATTCCATGGGTTTTAGGAACTGTATGCTAGAATGCTGGAGGAAAACCAATTATATATTTCACAATATCACAGTATCACTCACTGCTATCTTGTTTCTACATGCTCTTTTTACTTCATTATCATTTCTGGTGCCCAAAGCTAATACGAGCTCTGCGAGGACAGGAGGTTTTGTCTGTTTTGCCGTAGTGTTACGAAAACCACCCTCACAGGGTGAACAAGAATGACAAGCCAGGCTTTAGGCAGGATTATTTATAGTTAGGCATGACCAGGGTGCCCTGGTGAACTTCAACCCACTTCCCTGCAGCTGCTGAGTGACAGGTAGCATGCTGACCACCTGCTCTCCCGTTCCTATAGATAAATCTCTCACCCTAGACCTTTTTACCCAAGAATTGCTTCAGGAATTCAGGAATTCCAGTGAAACTGGAATTGGTCTGAAGACCCCCGCCAAGGAACCGACTCAGCACAAGAATGTGGTTTCTTCATCTCCCTGTCCCATGACTTCACCCTACACTTTCTGACCAATCAGTGACCCCCACACTTTACCCCATCATTTGTCCAGACTCCTTAAAAACCCCATCCTCAAACCTCTTGAGGAGGCTAATTTGAGGTTTCCTCCCATCTTCTCATTCAGCTACCCTGAGATGATTAAACTCTTTCTCTGCTGCAACTCCCGCTGTTTCAGTGTGTTGGTCTGTTACTGCACAACGGGTCACCCTAAGAGCATCCTAAGAGATCCCTACTCCTCACACACTGCCTGGCACATAGCAGGGGCTCCATCATCTGTCATCCATCATCCGTCACGATGTGGGGAATGACAGAGGACAGCAAAGTATGCCCCACTCTTCATGGGGTTTATGAAGAAGAAAAGAACTTGGGGCTGGGCATGGTGGCTCATGCCTATAATCCCAACACTTTGGGAGGTTGAGGCAGATGGATCACTTGAGCCCAGGAGTCTGAGACCAGCCTGGGCAACATGGTGAAACCCTGTCTCTACTCCCCCACAAAAAAAAACCTGTTGGGCATGATGGTGCATGTCTGTGGTCAAAGCTACTTGGGAGACTGATGTGCGAGGATAACTTGAGATCTGGGAGGCAGAGGTTGCAATGAGCTGAGATCTCTCAACTGCACTCCAGACCTGTCTCAAAAAAAGGAAAAGAAAAGAACCTGGTATTGCAGAGAGGAGACAAGTAAATGCAAGGGAAAAATTGGGAGAGGGGGCTGCCTCTCAGCTCTTAAAACAGAGATACCCAAGTTCAGATACATGGCTTTCTTTTTTTTTTTTTTTTTTTTGGAGACAGAGTCTCGCTCTGTCGCCCAGGCTGGAGGGCAATGGCACGATCTCAGCTCACTGCAAGCTCCGCCTTCTGGGTTCATGCCATTCTCCTGCCTCAGCCTCCTGAGTAGCTGGGACTACAGGCGCCCGCCACCACACCTGGCTAATCTTTTGTATTTTTAGTAGAGACAGGGTTTCGCCGTGTTAGCCAGGATGATCTCGATCTTCTGACTTCGTGATCTGCCCACCTTGGCCTCCCAAAGTGCTGGGATTATAGGCGTGAGCCACTGCGGCCAGCCCAGATAGGTGGCATTTTTAACTGAACTTGTGAACCCTGAAAACAATTCTTTGCAAGCATGGAACCCAATGAGCTCTAAAGGCTGCCTAGGATTTTTGTCAGCCTGAATCTGCCACACTGCTGGTCTCCAGACATCAGTGGCATTTGGGATGAGGGATGCTGGCAGGAGTTGGAGAGTTCCTACTAAGTTCCAGCCACGCTGCCTACAAGGAGGCACAATTCCATCTGTGGTTTGTTACAGAGGACTTGGACCACTAAGCCCAGCCCTGCTAGAGCTCTCGACCCAATCTGTTGCCCCCACACTTAGATGATCAGTAGATTTTTAATAAGGGTGCCAAACAATTCAATGGGGAAAGGAAAATCTTGATCTCCCACCCTCACACCACACACACAAGGTAATTCAAGATGTCTTACAGAGCTAAATGTAAGGTTAAAACTATACAGCATCTAGAAGAAAACATATAACAATCTCTTCACAACTTGAGAGCAGGCAAAGATTTCTTAGTGAAAACACAAAAGGTGTGAACCATGAAGAAACAACTTGATAAATTAAGCTTCAACAAAATTAAAAGTTTTTCTCATTGAAAGACACCATTAAAAACCGAAATGGCAAGCCACACATCGGTTTAAAAAAAATTCACAGCCAGGTGTAGTGGCTCATGCCTGTAATCCCAGCACTTTGGGAGGCCAAGGCAGGCAGATCACTTGAGGTCAGGAGTTCGAGACCAGCCTGGCCCATCTCTACTAAAAATACAAAAATTAGCTGGGCATGGTAGCACAGGCCCGTAGTCCCAGCTACCTGGGAGGCTGACAGGAGAATGGCTTGAACCTGGGAGGCGGAGGTTGCAGTGAGCTGAGATGGCACCACTGCGCTCCAGCCTGGACAACAGACCGAGACTCCATCTCAAAACAAAAACAAAAACAAAAACAAAAACAAAAAATCACAATATGTATACCTGAAACAGGACTTGCATCCAGAATATATAAAGAACATCTACAAATCAATAATAAAAAGACAAATGACCTACTAAAAAAGGGGAAAAGAATTAGATACTTCATAAAAGTATATATATACAAATAGACAATAACAACAACAAAATGTGCTGAACATCTCGGTCCTCAGGAAAATATAAACAAAAACTACAAGATACTATTTCTCACACGCTAGAACATAAAATGGCTAAAGTGAACAAGACTGGCAACACCCAGTGTTGGCAAGGATGTGAAACAAATGGAACTCTCACACACTGCCGGTAGAAGTGTCAAATGGCACAACCACTTTGGAAGACTGTTTGACAGTTTCTTATAAAATATAAGAATCCTGCATCTGAGGATTCAGCAATTCTACTCTGAGGTATTTTCTAACAACAAGTGAAAACATGTTCCCCCCAAAACCTTATAAACAAATGTCCACAGCGGCTTTATTCTTAAATAGTCCTACACTAAGCATGCAAGAACACAGGAGGGCTTTGTGATCAATCCACTCATCAAGGGAGTGATTCAACAGAGACTGAGGAACAGAGAAACCTTCATAGCAGAAGCTGTGAAGTCACCAATGAGTGCATTTCTATAGGGCAAAACAGGCAGACGAGGACGCAAATATTATGAATCCTGAGCGAATAGAATGAATACAAATACATAATCTGGAGCTGAAGGAAAGGGGTCAAGAAAAAGTACATTTCTGCAGCGAGGACTCATTCCATAACACAGTTGACCCTTGAACAACACGGGTCTTAAGTGTGGGTGGGAGGTCCACTTATACATGGATTTTCTTCTGCCTCTACCACCCTTGAGACAGCAAGAGCAGCCTCTTCTCCTCCTCAGCCTACTCAATGAGAAGATTGGCCAGGTGTGGTGGCTAATGCCAGTAATCCCAACACTTTCGGAGGCCGAGGCAAGCAGATCACCTGAGGTCAGGAGTTTGAGATTCCGGCCTGGCCAATACAGTAAAACCCTGTCTCTACTAAAAATACAAAAATTAGCCGGGCGTGGTGACACGCACCTGTAATCCCAGCTACTCAGGAGGCAAGGCAGGAGAATTGCTTGAACCCAGGAGGGGGAGGTTGCAGTGAGCCAAGATGGTGCCACTGCACTCCAGCCTTGGCGACAGAGTGAGACTCTGTCTCAAAAAAAAGATGATGAGGATGAAGACTTTTATGATGATCCACTTCCACTTAATGAATAGTAAATATATTTTCTGTTCCTTGTGATGTTCTTAATAACATTTTCTTTTCTCTAGCATACTTTATTGTAGGAATACAGTATGTAATACAACTAACATACAAAATATGTGTTAATCTACTGTTTATGTTAGCAGTAAGGCTTCTGGTCAACAGTTGGCTATTAGTAGTTAAGTTTTTGGGGGTCAAAAGTTATATGTGGATTTTTGTCTGTGCAGAGGGTTGGTGTCTGCCATGTTGTTCAAGGGTCAACTGTATACAAAATTACTCTATATTGTTTAAGCATAACAACTCCAGCTTCTTCATGGTGTTCATACTATTTTTTCTTACCTTTAATGGTTCTTTTTTTGAATGAATATTTCTTTTGGTGAAGAGATATTTAAAGTTTAGCAATTTCTTTATATTTCAGATTCTTATGCTTTAGTTAAATTCAAGTAAAATCAAATTTAATACTTTTTTTGTAAATTGCATGTAACTATGCAGAGGCAGATGTTGAGAACTGTGTTTTAAGAATGTTCATATGATTTCTGGGTCTGGAGGGGTGGCACTTGGGGAGATTTCTTGCCTTCTTCTCTGAACCCTCTATGTTGCTTAAATTTTATTTTAAAAAGCAGGCATTGTTTCTGTAAAATTAATCAAGTTGTAGTTTAAAAGAATAAAGTAGGTCTCTTTCAGGTCCTAATTCTGGCACCTTGTTCATTTCTTTCATGATAATCCTCACAAATTATAAGCAAAAGTGTATTTCCATGTGTTAATTTAATATCTGTTTCCACTACTACTCTGCAAGCCATGAGGGTGAGGTCAGGAAGTACACAGTGGACATATGACACATATTCTCTGAATAAATATCACAAAAGAAGGAAAGTTCTGGCCGCGTGCGGTGGCTCACACCTGTAATTCCAGAACTTTGTGAGGCCAAGGTGGGTGGATCACCTGAGGTCAGGGGTATGAGACCAGCCTGACCAATATGGTGAAACCCCATCTCTACTAAAAATACAAAATTAGCTGGGCTTGGTGGCAGGCACCTGTAGTCCCAGCTACTCGGGAGGCTGAGGCAGGAGAATTGCTTGAATCCAGGAGGCAGAGGTTGCAGTGAGCCAAGATCGCGCCATGGCACTCCAGCCTGAGCAACAGAGCAAGACTCTGTCTCAAAAAAACAAACAAACAAACAAACAAACAAAAACAAAAAAAGAAAGCAAGTTCTTCATAGAGTTAAAAAAAAAAAAAAAAATCAGCCAGGCGCAGTGGCTCACGCCTGTAATCCCAGCACTTTGGGAGGCCAAGGCGGGCGGATCATGAGGTTAGGAGATCAAGACCATCCTGGCTAACATGGTGAAACCCGGTCTCTACTAAAAATAGAAAAATTAGCTGGGTGTGGGGGCAGGTGCCTGTAGTCCCAGCTACTAGGAAGGGTGAGGCAGGAGAATGGTGTGAACCCGAGAGGCAGAGCTTGCAGTGAGCCGAGATCCGCCACTGCACTCCAGTCTGGGCAACAGAGTGAGACTCCATCTCAAAAACAAAACAAAACAAAACAAAACAAAAAACCAACAACAACAAAAACAAAAATCAGCAAGACTGACCCTCTCTCTCTTTTTTTTTTTTTTTTTTTTTTTGAGATAGACCGAAAACCACAGGATATTCACCCCACAGGGCTTCATCTGTAGTCTTTCACCAGGAGACCCTGAGGGCAGCAGTGCTGTCACCTGATGCCTTCATACGCCTAGAGAAATGGGATACATTTTAGCTTAATGAGCTGCTTCTTCCAACAGTTTTATGTAGATAAATGAGAGAATGACTCACAGATCTTGATTCTTTCCGAAAACTGGTTCCTAAACAGTGCATGAGGCTCCATCATGATGGTTCGATTGCTTGATCACGAGAATATTCCTCCAAAGCCAATGGAAATAATACCCACTTGAAAGTTGCAAACAAACCCGGATATAGCATCAGTGGAATTTCAAGGTAATATAAGGTTGAGGGGTTGGGGGTGAGGGGTGTCTCTGCTGTTCTTCCTGATTTTAGCGATTCTTTTTTTTTTTTTTTTTGAGACAGAGTCTCACTCTGTCACCCAGGCTGGAGTGCAGTGGCATGATCTCAGCTCACTGCAAGCGCTGCCTCCCGGGTTCATGCCATTTTCCTGCCTCAGCCTCCCGAGTAGCTGGGACTACAGGCGCCCGCCACCACGCCCGGCTACTTTTTTTGTATTTTTTTAGTAGAGACGGGGTTTCACCGTGTTAGCCAGGATGGTCACGATCTCCTGACCTCCGCTTGCCTTGGCCTCCCAAAGTGCTGGGATTACAGGCATGAGCCACGGTGCCCGGCCTAGTGATTCTTATTACTTCTTACTTCAAACCCTCTATGCAATCGTTAATCCTCCATCCCCCTCTGCAAACAGGGTTACAGTCATTTCTACTCTTCTCGAATAATGAATTTGTTACAAACATTCTTAGCATCTTAAGAGGTCTATACTGCTGCTCCTTAAATTTCTATTTGGAAGATAGAAATAGTGGTTCTCTCATCTAGCATAGAGAGCATGATGGTCCTGGGATTTAAAAAAGAAGAAATTCCTATTTCATGTATCAAGAGTTTCTGCTTTGGTTTTGGGTCTGTTAGTCTGACTCTTTGAAGCTTGGGAGCTGTTCCTATCTCTAAAATGCATCTTGAGAAGACTGGGAATAGTTTTTCATGACACCGTGGGAGTTCTGAGATTGGAGGAGAGCTCCTAAGAAATATGAACTCTAATGAAACCAACCAATAGTGGCATCACTACTTCTGTGTTTATACCCTTGGTTCTGCTCATGCGGTTCATTGAGGCACTAAAGTAGCAAGTAATGCTTGACCTTTGCTGTGGAGGTCAAAGAAATCTTAAGATAAGAAAGGCTGCCTGAATCAACTTAAAAGGTTGAGGATTCTCTAGACAGGGGGAA
The DNA here is from genome assembly GCF_028885655.2 of Pongo abelii. Classification (NCBI taxonomy): domain Eukaryota; kingdom Metazoa; phylum Chordata; class Mammalia; order Primates; family Hominidae; genus Pongo; species Pongo abelii. The sequence continues at coordinate 88,266,403 of NC_072004.2, forward strand.
TATTCATGTTTAATGGGCAAGAAAATGTTTTTAAAATGAGGCATTCTTTACAGTACCACAAGTAGCCCCCTGTGGCTGGAATGCAGGGTGTGTAGGGGGAAAATCTTTAAAAGATGGAGTTACAAAGACAGGCAGGGGACAGATAATATAAGCTTTTTAGGTCATGTTAAGGACTTTGGGCTGTATCCTACAATTGCTGGGATTTTGAACCTCTAAATAGAAAAATTACCACATTGATGCTGCAGTTTTAGAAAGTTCACATTCACAGCAGTATGATGCTGCACTAGAAATAAAAAGTACATTAATCCTGAAATCCAGTGGTATGTGCTTTGGAGCCTTCGATGCAACCAGAATAAAGGTAAATTGGATATTCCTAGAATGATATTCACCACTAAGGATCAGTATTATGGAGAGAGATTCATTAAAAACATGTATAACATTCTCTCTTCATTTTCAAAATGTCAAAGATGACATCTGCCTCAACTCCAAACCTGCTATTTGAAGATGAAACATACATATCACATACATTTCACATAATGAAAATGCAGGGAGTAGTACTGGGGCTATCATTCAAATCAGCCTGGTATACGTTAATTAAAATCATAGAGCCCTCTGACCAACTACGTGATTATAACCTCATCTTCACCAATCTGTGTTCCATAGAACCAAAGTTCTGTGAGATAAAAACAGATGAGAAAAACTGATTTTCATAAACAAGGATGTTTAGAAGCTTCTGTTTACAGCAAAGATGTAGCAACAGAGACTGGGTTTACCCTCCCACCTAAAACAACACAGACAAAATATGCATACAAAAATAACCATTTCAAGGCAGTGGGTGACAGGCAATAAGAGACAGTGCTCTCTGAGAGACAGAAAATAAATGAGGTAAGCCCTGTGATTGTTCCAGCTTGCTGCCTTGAGACAATTTCCAGGTTGCAGAGCAAGGACAGGGGCATCAGGTGGAGCCCAGCAGACTCCCTGAGTGGAGGGGACAGAGCTGAAGGTCAGGGAGACCACGGCAGTCAGGGTACACAAGACAAAGTGCCAGAGAGGACAGTATTGCACAGAGAGAGAAAGCCAGTTATGCAGAAGGCAGCCCTCGGGGATCCAACAGAGTACTTAGTGCACGCATGGGGGAAAACTCCCTGAGGTTGGGGAAAAGCAGTTTGAAAGGATTCGGGGAAACAGGTCCAAGAACAGTGCCTACTCCTACCAGTCTGACATTGGTTAGAGTACCCAGAAGGGTCTTGCCTAAGTAGAGGGGATTAACTAGCCCTAGACTCACCACAGCTCAAACTCCACCTAATCAATCTCAAAAGCAACCCAATGGGATCAAATTATTTCTAAGTAACTTAACTGTGTTGCAGAACAAAGCCCAAGAATATTCATAAAAATACAAAAATACACAAGGTAAGATTCACAATGCTGGCATCCATTAAAAAATTAATGGACATTCAAAGAAGCAAGAAAATTGAAACCATAGTGAGAAGAAGCAATCAAAACCAAATCAGAACTGACAAACGTTAGAACTGGAAGACAATATCATGAAAGCAATTATTACAATGGTATTCCACATGTTCAAAACATTAGATACAGGAGTCACAAAAATGAATCACATTAATGCCCTAGATATAGAAAAAGGACACTCTCTGATATTTTAAAAATACACTAGAAAGTATGAATGGAAAATGATATATTGCAGAAGAAATTATCAGAGGACTTGAAAACACAGCAATAGACACTATCCCAAGGGAAACACAGAGAAAACAATTTTTAAAAATGAACAAAGCATCAGTGAGTTGTAGGACAACTTCAAGCAGCTTAATGCATATGTATATGGAGTCAGAACAGTAGAAAACATATTTGAAAGAATAATGGCCAAATGTTTCCAAATCTGATGGAACTATTAAACCCACAGATCCATGAAGCCGAATAAACCTTAAGCACAAGAAACAGGAAACTTTACCAAGGTGCACCATAATCAAATTGTTTGAAGCCAGTGATCAAGAGAAAAGATTAAAAGTAGCCAGAGACAAAATAGATACATTCCATACATACATACATTCCTTATGTACAGAGGAAGATAAATAAGGATGATGGCATATGAAAAGATGTTCAACATCATTAGTCAATGGGGAAATGCAAATTAAAACTAAATGGCTGTGGCTCATGCCTGTAATCTCAGTGCTTTGGAAGGCTGAGGCAGGAGGATCGTTTGAGACCAGAAGTTCAAGACTGTCCTGGGCAACATAGCAAGATCTCAACTCAAAATTAGCTGGATGTGGTGGTGCCCACCTGAAGTCCCTTGGAAGACCACCTTGGAAGGTTGAGGTGGGAAGATCGCCTGAGCCTGGGAGGTCGAGGCTGCAGTGAGCTGTGATTGTGCTACTGCACTCAGCCTGGGCAACAGAGTGAGATCCTGTCTCAAAAAAAAAAAAAAAAAAAAAAAAAAGTAGACAGGTATGGTGGTGCATGCCTGTAGTCCCAGCAACTCGTAAGGCTAAGGTGGGAAGATGGCTTGAGCTCAGGAGTTTCAGGCTGCAGTGAGCTATGATCACACCACTGCACTCCAGCCTGGGTGACAGAGGAAGACCCTGTCCATTAAATAACAAAACAAAACCATACACATACATACAAGGAAATACCATTATATACCCATTAAGATAATTTTTTTTCTTTTTTTGAGACAGAGTCTCACTGTTTCACCCAGGCTGGAGTGCAATGGCACAGTCTCAGCTCACTGCAGCCTCTAACTCCCAGGTTCAAGTGATTCTCCTGTCTCAGCCTCCCGAGTAGCTGGGTCTACAGTATGTGCCAGTAAATTTTGTATTTTTAGTAAAGACAGGGTTTCACCATGTTGGCCAGGCTGGTCTCGAACTCCTGATCTCAGGTGATCCACCCACCTCAGCCTCCCAAAGTGCTGAGATTACAGGCATGAGCCTCTGCACCCGGCCTAAGATAAAATTATAAAGACTGACCATACTAAGTGTTGGTGAGGATACGGAGGAGATGGAACTCTCAGACGCTGCTAGTAGCAATATAAAATGGCAAAAGCACTTCAGAAGACAGTTTGGTAGTTACTTAAAAAGTTAACATACACCTACCATACGGTCCATTTCATTCCTTGGTATCTATCCCCCAAAAATGACATCATATGTCCACAACAAAGACTTGTACACAAATATTTATTGCAGCTTTATTTGTAATAGCCTCAAACTGGAAAGAGCCAAAATGTCTGTTCAGCAAGTGAATGGATAAACAAATTTGGTATACCCATAAAACAAAATACAGCTTAGCAATAAAAAAAATTAAGTTGATTGCAGTGATGGTCTCCCAGGTATGCACATATGTCAAAATTTATCAAAATTGTACCATTTAAATGTGTGCACTTTTTGTACGTCAATCATACCTCACTAAAGCTATTTAAAATGTTTGAAAAATTCTGGGTTAAATAATTTTAAGTAAGTTTCTTTTCTGTAGGATTTCCAGAGCCTCTAAATGTTAAGTGGGTATTATTACTCTGCCAAAAGAGAATATGATATATGTCATTTCCCAAACTTATTCTTCCACAAAGCCTTTTTAAAATTTTTATTTTTTTTACTAAGTAGTTCATAGAGCTGGCATTCCATGGAACACGTTGCAAAATACGACAAAATCTGTTCTTGATTTGGAAATTTCTAAGTGGCAAATGACAAGAAGACACCTTTAAATTGTCTTCAAAACAAGAGAGTTCCCCAATTTATAAAATCTGCTGTAATATATGTGAAAACATCCCAGTTGCCTGAAGAAATGTGTGTGTTTGCCTCACAGGCTGCAGAATTTCTTTAGCTTCTCTTTGGCAGCCACAGATCAGGCTTATTTATTTTTTTCAGTTTCTACTAAATATGAAGGTGTTGGCCAGGATTTATTGGTCTGTTTTATTTCTCCATCCCATGACATCTGCTAGAGGTGGTTGTTACTGTTAACAATAATGCTACTAAATTACTTGAGCACTCCAGAATATGACATTCTGGGGAACCAATTAAAACAGATGCTCTTTCGGCCGGGCCAGTGTGGTGGCTCATGCCTGTAATCCCAGCACTTTGGAAGGCCAAGGTGAGTGGATCACCTGAGGTCAAGAGTTCAAGACCAGCCTGGCCAACATGTCGAAACCTCATCTCTACTAAAAATACAAAAAACTTTAGCCAGGCATGGTGGTGCACGCCCGTAGTCCCAGCCACTGGGGAGGCTGACGCAGGAGAATCGCTTGAACCTGAGAGATGGAGGTTGCAGTGAGCCAAGATTGTGCCACTGTACTCTAGCCTAGACAACAGAATGTACATATTCCTATATCTAAAAAAAAAAAAAGAAAAAAAAAAAAAAGCTCTTTCAACTTTCTTTAGGAGACACACCACACGCACGCACAATCCGAGACACGGAGAAGAGAAATGCTCAGAAAATCCAAATACCATGATTAGGAAGCTTTTTCTGAACTCAGCAACTATCACAGAACATTGTTAACTTCCCAGCTCTCTGCAAATTTTCTTTGACTACTTCAGGACCGAATCCAAGAGTTGCAGCCCTACACAGATTGTCTTTAAACCATAGAATTCAGCTGGCCCGCTCTGCTACTTTATTCATTAAAGGCATTCTATGCAACTGTTTAACCTAGTAGTCTTGAGTTTCATCTGGAACTCTAATCATTGGCAAGGAAAGTAACACCTTACTTCAGCAGTATTGGGTCAACTGCTCTTCTCAATTAAACTCACACAACCTGCTTGAGGGAGAGAGAATGCTTCTTTTTTTTTTTCTTTTCCTTCTTTTTTTTTTTTTTTTTGAGATGGAGTCTCGCTCTGGCTTCCAGGCTGGAGTGCAATGGTGCGATCTCAGCTCACTGCAACCTCTGTCTCCCAGGTTCAAGCGATTCTCCTGCCTCAGCCTCCCCAGTAGCTGGGATTACAGGCGTGTGCCATGACACCTGGCTAATTTTTGTATTTTTAGTAGAGATGGGGTTTCATCATGTTGGCCAGGCTGGTCTCGAACTCCTGGCCTCAAATGATCCGCCCACCTCGGCCTCCCAATGTGCTTGGATTACAGGCTAAGCCACCGTGCTAGGATGAGAAAATGCTTTTAAGTGGAACTATCATGAGAGTTCATCACGCAGTCCTGCATCCTTAAGGCATACTGGCCTAACATAAGCATGGGCACATGTGAGTGGAAAGTGCATAAAACACAGCCAAGTCCGTATTCTATGCAGAGCAGGCCTCCTACTGTTAACACATGCGCACTGGAGTCTACCTACCTTCACAGGCCTGGATGTTACTATAGCTCTGTTTTCTCAATATGCTTCCTCTTCAAATCCTCTGTAACCACAGATGGCTGCTGCCAAAAACCTGGATGAAAATCACAGAGATCACCCAGTGCAGTGCCATCTTTATGACTGAACCAGTTGAGGTACCTACCTCCTGGATAGTATTTACATGATGCAAAACATGCTCAAGCATCGCCAATACTGAAGCTTTTCAAGGTTTCATGGCAGCAGAAGCTAGCCAGTTAATTACAGGGAATCTGGGAAGGCAGGTTCTAGTCTCTGTTCTCCCAGTGGATTGTGACAGATTCAGGGTCAGGTGACTACAATTTCTGAGGCTTGGCTGATAAATGACCGAGGAATCCCATTCATTTGTAAGGGAGAAACAGCCAATAAAAATGTATTCTTGTCTCATCAAAAAGACTTGGTCCAGTGGAAAGCCATGAAGATGGCTATTATACACACCTCCATCCCTCCTTATTGTGGAGGGAAGGGGATGCAATCTGTATATCATAGTGTGAAAACTGAAGTTGGGCCCAAGTAGGGCCTGGTCTTTAATCCAATTCTGCCCATAGAAAGGAGAATCTGGGCTGGGTGCAGTGGCTCAAGCCTGTAATCCCAGCACTTTGGGAGACTGAGACAGGTGGATTGCTTGAGCTCAGGAGTTCGAGACCAGCCTGGAAAACATGGTGAAACTCTGTCTCTACAAAAAATACAGAAGTTAGCCAGGCATAGTGGCGTGCACCTGTGGTCCCAGCTACTTGGGAGGCTGAAGTGGGAGGATTTCTTGAGCTGGGAGGTCAAAGCTGCAGTGAGCTGTGATCGCACCACAAAACTCCAGCCTGGGTGACAGAGTAAGGCTCTGTCTTAAAAAAAAAAAGAAAAAAGAAAAAAAGAAACCTTATAAAGGACCACAGTGCCCCTGGGCCTGCTAGCCTGCCCACAGCTTGGCTCACAAAAGCAGCATGTCACTGTGGATGGCCTCAGGCCACGTTGGTCTTTGTACTGTTGCCCAGCCATTTGCAGGAGCAGTGCACTATTCTAAATTTCATTTCAGACAATGAATCCTCAGAGCGTTCATCCTTTCCATTCTGTTATCTACTGCAGTGCAAGGCTGTAGCTCGGAAAGTCTTTAGTTTGGAAGACATCTAGCTCCGTTAAAACTGCAGCAATTATGACTACCTGGAGGTGAATAATCTCCTCTTGGCTTTATTTAATGTTCAATACAAAGAAACAATCACCCCCATTAAATTTACCTGTGCTGTGTCTCGCTTTGGATTTTTCAGGTAGTCATTGGTTCTAAACTATCATGTTCAGTATCTTAAGGACCAGACTATACTACTATGGTGAGACAGACTGGCAGGAAAGCTCTGGGATCTATCTTGAACATTAGAGTTTAATAAAAAGGAAGGCAGGAGATAAACTGAAAAATATAAAATAGGAAATCGCTGAAGCAGCGTTCTGCATTCTTGAATAGAAAGACTGGAAACCTTAAAGCTACTAAGTCTTTTCAAATGGATAGCTTTAACATAATTCCACTCAAAATCACAACAGAATTTTAAAACTGGACAAGGGAACTCTAAAGCTCATCTGAACAAAGAAAAATGCATAACGAGAGGAACTCATTAAATATAAAGTAGTAATAATTAAATGAGTCTTTCTTGCAGTAGGATACTTAACTTTCTTCAGATTTATCATCACTTTAAAAGGCCTGTTTTGACAAAGGGGCTGGAGCACTTGAATGATTTGTGTCTATGTTTCTAGAGTACCATCAAAACACAGCAATTCTTATCCACTTGTGTCAAGGACTTCTGATGATACTTGTAGGTTATCGAAATGGAAGATTTCCTGTGGACTAGGATTTGGATTCTAAAATCAGCTTATAGGTTTTCCCTGCAGCTCCGGACAGCTATTCCTCAGTTTTTGCCTCCTCTCTATATTCGAATTAAACAGCTTGCTATGAAGCTTGGAATGTCAATGCTTTCTGCATACTCAACTCCAGTTTCATATTTTTGCAAATCAAGCATTGGTTCTTTGCAGCTGGGAGTCTATTCCAAAGCCAGTAATAATTTGATTAGTAATTTTTTACAACTCTCTAATCCTGTAGGCTACAGGCTCACCTCTTGCAATCACCTAGTTCCCACCTAGACCCATCCTGCATTCACTGAAGATTCCAGCAGCATTATTCAGGTGCCACTATTCATGTAGATAAGCCATCTGCCTCACCTCCAATGAACCTGTCCTGTGCACCATCTCAATCAACTAATCCCAGCGGCACTACTTATAACAGATCTACCTCTAAAATCTCAATGGCAGGCATTCCAGGTGTTGAACCACCTGCCTGCTATATTTATTTCCAGCTCCTTTCTTGTGAACACTGGATCCAGTTCTTCTTTGGTACCACTGGCACCTCTGTGCCATTGGCCCAGCCACCTTTTTACTCCAACCTCCCACCTATGTCCACACTTCCCCCCTCATCAAGCAGTGGCCCTCGCTAGAGCCACCCTCTAGCAAATATCTACACATATGCCTACTTAATGCCGACTCTCCATCTATTCTGCACTTGTCTCCAAAGAGTTGAATGTAATTGGAGAGAAACCTACTGCCATGATGCATCTCCACCATTCTACTGAGACTGCTTTTGTCGAGGTCACCACTGGTGCCCATGTGGCCCAATCCAGTGCTCCCATCTCAGATCTCATCTTGCTTATCCTCTCGGCATTTCTTTCACATGTCTAGTCAATTCCCCTCTTTTTGAACATCCCTCGTTTGGCTTCCAAGAAACCTTTCTCCCCCAGTATTCCTGCATCCTCACTGGCCACACCTCTGCTCAGTTCCCTCTGCTGGATTCTGTTTGACTTCCCGATTTCTAAATGGACGACCCTGGTGCTCGGTCCTCAGTGCTCTTCGCTCTCCTGCCTACACAGGCTCCCCTGGGTGATATCAACCAATCTCATGACTTTCATCATTCCCAAATTTATATCTCCAACCCCAATGTCTTCCATGAACTCCAAAGTCATGAATCCATCTACCTATTTGACGTTACCACTTGAGTATTCAGAGGCATCTCAGACACAGAACTTTTGTTCTTCCAACCCAAACTTGTTTTCCTCCAGCCACTCCCTGTAAATCACTCAGTCCCAAAGCCTAAGAATCCTCCTCCTCTTTTCTCCTTCTCTCAGAGTCCTTACCTATCGGCAAATCCCATCAGCTCAACATTCAACTCCGTCACTCTTTCTGCAGCTGAAGCTATCCTCCCCCACTACAAACGCATCCTCCAAACTGCTGATCTGGATTCCACCCTTGTCCGCCAGCTCCCAGAATCTCTTCTCCACATAGCCACCCAAACAATACTTTAGAATGCGTGTCAGCTCATGGAACTCCCCTGAATAAAACCTCCCGATGGATTCCTGTCATACTGTAATTGAAATCTGAAAGCCCTAGTGGTCCCTGCCCACTGGGACACTTGCTGGACACCAGCCTCTTGACTGTCCCTCAAATACACCAAGCACCTACAAGCTCCAGGGCCTTCTCACGGATGCTCCCTGTGACCCGGATGCTCCTTCTGACTGCAGTGCTCCCTCCTAGGGTGCTCCCTCTGACCAGGATACTCTCTTCACACTCTTGGCATTTTCTCTTTCACATATTTCAGGTCTTTTCTCAAAACCCATCAACTTACAGGGGTCTTCCCTGACTGCCTGATCTAAAATAACAGCCCAGTCACACTTTCATCCCAGTACCCTGCTTTTCTTTTTCCCTGTAGAGCCAGATAACATTACATCATGTATCTTTGTCTATTATCTGTCTCCTCCACTGGACTATAAAGTCCTGTGAGGGCAGGAGCTTTGTCTTTTTGGGTATACTGATGTCATCCCAGAGTTCAGGATAGCACGAATCACACACCCATCAGGTGAGTGAGTGAATGAATAAATGGATCAGACAACGAATGAAAGAATGGAGCAATTGACCATCAACCGCAGTGGAAAGCTGGACGCCTGTAGAAGTCTACCTTCTCCAGTCTGTATCAGAAAGGGGCCATGCAACAGGACACAGAAAGTGCATCGAAACTCTGTTTTCAAGCCAATGGGCTCAACCACACTAAGGAAACAGCCGCAAAGACGAGGAGCACTTCTCCTGAGGGCTCTGTCTTCTTCCCTTTTCATCTGCATCATCTTTCTTGTGCCTGTGTATGCAGTAGGTGGCTTTGAAAGGCAGAGAAAAATGTCAGAATGCAACACTGCACAGTTCTTATTGCTTTCAACAGTTTCCCATCTTCCGTCATAATGAGAACAGTCGCTGCCACAGCTATAATTTTCTGTTTAGGTAACATCTTATTTGCATTCTGAAACCATGTCCTTTTTCCTATTACTGATGTAAAAGATTGCTTATTTCTAATTATATTGCAGGCACTCAGGGAATTCAAAGAGCAGAAAATATGTCAGGAACAATTTACAAATTGTGGCTATTTGTGTACATGCTTGCCTGGACTCCAGCAAATTTAGAAACAAACAAAAAAAATTGCTTATTAAAAGTGCCATCTCTCCTCAGCAGATCTCTGCTTCTATTTGTTCTCTCAGTCCTAACTAAATACAAACCTAAACCCTAAGTGTGAATGTGCTTGTGAAAAAAAGTACTTTTGCCCATGTCTCAATTGTTTTCAGCGGGAATTTAGAAGTGATATTTTCCCCACTGCTCCCATCCTGACTTGGAGATTCCATTTCTCTCACACTCAAGTCATTATTTCTAAAAACAAAACAACAAAAAGAAACACACATTTTTCTGTTTTTGTAATCTGAGATGTCTCAAGAGCTAGAAAATTCTTCCCAGAGTCGTATGAGTCAGGACTGAATAATTATTCCACAGATATTAGGACGAAGATACTGTGCATGAGGTGGAGAACCTTTACACTCAAAATGAAACCCTGAGTCTAAACTTATTTTGTTCCACATTTTAAGCTCGATTAAATTATAAGACGCTTGAAGATCTAAAATATGCCTTCTATTTCTTTGGTATCTTGCCACAGTGCTAAGGAAAGAACAAACATACAGAACTTTCAACATATTAATTTTCAATCCAGGAACCTTCAGAGATCTGAACAAAGCCACTCAAAAGAGCCTAAACACATGGCTCTACCTGTTCCCAACAGATAGGGTTAGTGGTTGATTGTCAACAGTTGTCTGCATTTATCTCCCAGAAGGCCTTCTGGAACCTCTTGGCTGGCCTAAATAGAGACGCTTCTAAACATTTTAGAAGGCATGATCTTTTCAGAGTCCCATGCAACAACATCATTTTGCCTACTCGATCAGCTCTAAGCTTATTTCATCCAAGATAAGTGTTGAGGCCAGGTGTTATGGTCCACAGCAGTTTGGGAGGCTGAGGAAGGAGGATCACTTGAGGCCAGGAGTTCAAGATCAGCCTGGGCAACATAGCAAGACTCCATCTCGATAAAAAATGAAAAAATTAGCCAGGCATGGTAACGTGCACCCGTAGTCTCAGCTACTTGGGAGGCTGAGGAGAGAGGATTGCTTAAGCCCACGAGTTTGAGACTGCAGTGAGCTATGATCTATGATTGTGGCCCTACACTCCAACCTGTGTGACATAGCAAGACCCTGTCTCTCAAAAAAAAAAAAAAAGAAAAGAAAAAACGAAAGTGTAGACAGGAGTAACTAGGTACAGTTGCAGAGACATGGTGCACAGAGGTCAAACATGTTCATAAAGAGGCCTCAGAGTCAAGCAAAACTCTACTGTTGCCAAATAAACTCTGACTCTGAATACAGGGCAAATCTCTATTTGCCCATTTTAAAAAGGAAGCTCGAACAATGTGAATTTATAAACGTTTAGAGATGCAGATATGGATATCAGATATCTATTAGCCATACTTAAACCATTAATTTAGTTACAGATGTGTATTTAAAATAAAATATTATATAAAATATATTACATGGCCAGACGCAGTGGCTCACGCCCGTAATCCCAGCACTTTGGAAGGCCAAGGCAGATGGATCACCTGAGGTCAGGAGTTTGAGACCAGCCTAGCCAACATGGTGAAACCCCATCTCCAATAAAAATACAAAAATCAGCTGGGCATGGTGGCGGGCACCTGTAACCCCAGCTACTTGGAAGCTGAGGCAGGAGAATTGCTTGAACCTGGGAGGCGGAGGTTGCAGTGAGCTGAGATCGTGCCACTGCACTCCAGCCTGGGCGACAGAGGGAGACTCCATCTCAAAAAAAAAAAATACATTAAATAACAAATACTGCTTTTATACATTCTCACATTTCACAAAACAATTTGATTCAGTCTCTGCTTCTTTGATGCTAGTGTTGTTGCATTCACACGAAACGTTTTTTGACTTACCAATTTTCAAAAGCACATAATTTTTACTTCCATCTAAATTAAGATTTAGCTGTTGCATAATCTGTATGATACTGTCACTAGTAATTTTATCCTGAGCCACAAAGACTCACTTTCACGGCAATAGTTTTTTCATTGTTTGTATTCATCCTATAGGAGTATTAGTGATTTGCACTAGGAAACCACGTGCTGTACTGAGTAGCATGGCTTGAGTATCATGTAAGGAGCAATGGACTCTGACCCAGTGAAGGGCTGGAAGCAAGAAAATGCATGGAGTCAGGTGGGTGAGAGATGGCACAAAACCAGAGGCAGGGCAGGTGCGGTGGCTCACACCTGTAATCCCAGCATTTTGGGAGGCTGAGGGTGGCAGATCTCTTGAGATCAGGAGTTCAAAACCAGCCTGGCCAACATGGTGAAACCCGGTCTCCACTAAAAATACAGAAAAAAATTAGCTGGGCGTGGTGGCAGGTGCCTGTAATCCCAGCTACTTGGGAGGCTGAGGCAGGAGAATTACTTGAACCCAGGAGGCAGAGGTTATAGTGAGCCGAGATCGCGCCACTGCACTCCAGCCTGGGTGACAGAGTGAGACCCACTCTCTCTGTGGGTCTCACCAGAGTCAGAGGAATGCAAAAAGAGTCCATTGGTATGGTCCTAGCAAGTTATAACTAGGGATTCAACAAGACCAGTCATAGTAGGAAGAGATTCAAGAAATATTTATGAAGCAAAATCAGCAGGGCTTGGTAACTAAGTGGATTTGGGGGATTAAAGAAAAGGAAGAGAGAGAAATGATGCTGAGGTTCCTGGCTTGAGTGGCTGAGTAGATTTGGTTCCATTCAACTCTTCTGGGTATGAGTAATAAAGAAGACAGAGAAAGCTGAACTTGGAGAAAAAAGCTATCAGGTAATGTATTCTATTTTAGACCCATTGAATACAAGTGGCTGTTGGACAGATAAGTAAAGCTATCTGGCAAGAGAAGGGAGATTTGATTCTGACATTTAGGAAAGACAGCTTGGCTGGAGAATCAATTTGGGAGCCTGAGCCCCTAAATTCTAAGTAGAACTGTGAGTCTGGGTGAGATTCCAGGAGAGAATGCCAGGAAAAAGTGGACTGCTGATGAAATGTAGGGGGATAGAAAACTAATTTAACAGATAGGCAAAGTAAGAGAAGCCCAAAGGGGGACTGGTAAGATGTCGCCAGAAAGGAAGGATGAGAATGGTTAAGCACTGCAAATGTACTGAGAATTTCAGCAAAATCACGAGTCATGATTTTCTACTGGATTTGACGTTTAGTGGGTCGCTGATCAGGAGGGGGTGGAAAGTGAAGAAATGCAAATAGTTCCCATGTACCTCTATTTTCCAAAGCTTTGTTGAAAACATAAGAAAAGAAAATGGGTATCAGGTAGAGGGGGCGTGGCAGGGCTGAGGGAAGACTTTTCCAGATAAAAGACATATGAGGCTGGGCTCACACCTGTAATCCCAGCACTTTGGGAGGCCAAGGTGGGTGGATCACCTGAGGTCAGGAGTTCAAGACCAGCCTCACCAACACGGTAAAACCCCATCTCTACTAAAACAAAATCAGCCGGGCATGGTGGCACATGCCTGTAATCCCAGCTCCTCAGGAGGCTGAGGCACGAGAATCGCTTGAATCCGGGAGGTGATTTGAACTCTTGCTCTCCTGCCTGGACTCCCCCGCCAACCTTCTCCACTCTCTCAAAACAACAGAGAAAATAAAGACTTGGAAGGACCTGAAGAAAATTCCTCAGATCACCCTGCTCCCCAGCTGCCTTTCCAATCTCCCACCCTCGTAGCCTCCCACTTGCTGCTCCTCAGTCTGGAAGGTTCTATCCTCACTCTCTCCCATCAGTTCATGATTCAAGTCCCTGCTCAATGCCTTTTTTGAACATCCTATCAAAAATACTCCCTGGTCACTCTCTCTCCGGCCATTACCTGGCTTCTACTTCCCTCTTTGGTTTTAAACCTACTTGGCATTATTAAACATATAGATATAGATATATATTAATACACACAGATACATATATAAGTGCATATAGAATATAAAGCCAATAGAATTTTATTACCATTTATTACTATTTTATATTTAAATAAAATTATTTAAAACATAATTTTAAAATTATTTTAAAAATGTAAAATAATTTTTATTATTTTAAAATTTAAAAAACTCTCCTCCACTAACTCATGAGCCTGGGGCATTACTGTTCTGTGCTATGCACTTCTGCAGCCTCAGGGCCTAGCACAGTGTCCAGCATACAGTAGGTGCTCAATAAAGACGTGCTGAATGAATACTATGAAGAGCCAATGTAGAGATAAGACTATTTTTTTTCCCCAAGGATTGCACAGGATGAAATGAACTTCCCTAGCAATATAAGGGAAAACATTAATAATTTCTTTTCTAATTATAAAAAGTTATTAGAGGCTGGATGCAGTGGCTCACGCCTGTAATCTGGGAGGCCGAAGTGGGCAGATCACCTAAAGTCAGGAGTTTAAGACCAGCCAGGCCAACATGGTGAAACCCTGTCTCTACTAAAAGTAAAAAAATTAGTCAGGTGTGATGGCGCATACCTGTAATCCCAGCTATTCAAGAGGCTGAGGTAGGAGAATTGCTTGAACTCAGGAGGTGGAGGATACAGTGAGCTGAGATCACACCACTGCACTCCAGCCTGGGCAACAAAGTGAGACTCCATCTCAAAAAAAAAAAAAAAAAACTTATTAGAGCCCAGAATAGATGTCAAAGAAAAACACAGAATCTCCTCTTGAGAGTATTAGGGAAAAAAAAAAAAAGATAATTATCTTTCTGGGGTAGAAAAAGAATAAAGATAAATAGATTAAATAATATTGTATGGTTCGTTCCGAATTGAAGAGTCTATTTCCCCACTGATTTGGGGTTATTTTTTGCCTGTCTTTTCTAAATGAGCAGGAGACTAAATTGAATCTCTTGGTTCCAGGGCTAAAAGATGCTATAAATTTCTGTTGATTCTAGGTGAGATAACACAACGCAGAAACAACTGGTCCACAATCCATCCAGTAAACTGGATAACAGACAATTTCTGAAGTTTTTTAGAAAGACTGCAGTGAGAAACTGTTCAGATTTGACAGCCATTTCCCGCATAACTCCTTCCTCCAACTGACTTGTTGGATCCAAAAGACAAACTGGAGGGAGTGAGGGAAGGGAACGAATGTAGCTAGTCACTCATTGCCAGCATCCATGTATTTTCCAGGGTAGGTTCTCCAAGAGGCAATTATGTTAAATCAATCATCAGGAAATGAGGTCTTCGTAATGATAGCTATGACTTTGATTTCAAATACTGTGCCAATCAGAATGAGGGCTTTTGTTCCCTTGTCAAAAGGATCATTTATACTAACTAAACAATACCTCCACCCACTTCCCTCCAAAAAGAAGAGAAAAGAAAAAGGAAAATGAAGCTCAATACTATCGAATGAAAACATATGGACCAGGGACCAGGGGCCAGGGGCAGTGGTTCACGCCTGTAATTCCAGCACTTTGGGAGGGTGAGGCAGGCAGATTGCGAGGTCAAGAGTTCGAGACCAGCCTGGCCAACATGGTGAAACCCTGTCTCTGCTAAAAATACAAAAATTAGCCAGGCATGGTGGCACATGCCTATAATCCCAGCTACTTGGGAGGCTGAGGCAGGAGAAACGCTTGAACTGGGGGGTGGAGGTTGCAGTGACCCAGGATCGTGCCACTGCACTCCAGCCTGGGTGACACAGCAAGACTCTGTCTCAGGGAAAAAAAAAAATATATATATATATAGGTATAGATATGGACCACAGAAGCTCAATATAGCACTGAGTTTCCTAGCTATCTATATTGTACAATTTGTTCTTTAAATCTCATTCTTGCTAAATCACCTGAGAATCCTGGCTGGAAAACCAATGCTCTTCCCAAGTCTGCAGGCCAAATTTAGGGTTAAAAAAAAATGGGGGGTTGGGGAGGGCCTCAATTTGCTATCAAAACCCAAAACACACAACATGAGAAAAATCAAGGTTAGAACAAGTTCAAAAGAAGATCTGGTTCTTGACCATGATAATGTCACTATTCTAATAGGGTCCTAGGAAGAAGAGGGCTAAAGACACCAATGAGGCTGGGTAAGTCCCATTGTTGGAGAGAAAGTTAGTGAGTTCTCTTAGACGACTAAGGCACTAACCACCCCAATAAAAATACTGTTTTCCTTTTAGATATTTCCTCAATGTCTGCTATATACCAGGCCCTGTTTGTACTAAGTGCTAGGGATATACAGACAGGTGCTGTATGGCGTCTGAACCTGAAGAACCAAGCAGTGAGTGTGATCAGTATGTAAACTGATAAAGTTCAATGCAAAATAACCAATGCTCATGATAAATAGATGGGAAAAAATTACAGAGGGTGGCTAGGCATGGTGGCTCACAACTGTAATCCCAGCACTTTGAGAGGCCAAGGTGGGCGGATCACTTGAGGTCAGGAGTTCAAGACCAGCCTGACCAACACGGTGAAACCCCGTCTCTACTAAAAACACAAAAATTAGCTGTGCGTGGTGGCGCATGCCTGTAATCCCAGCTACTCCGGAGGCTGAGGCATGAGAATCACTTGAGCCCAGGAAGCGGAGGTTGCAGCAAGCTAAGATGGTACCACTGCACTCCAGCCTGGGCAACAGAGTGAGACTCTGTCTCAAAAAAAAAAAAAAAAAAAGGTTAGGCACGGTGACTCACGCCTGTAATCGCAGCACTTTGGGAGGCTGAGGTGGGCAGATCACGAGGTCAGGAGATCGAGACCATCCTGGCTAACACGGTGAAACCTCATCCCTACTAAAAAAAAAAAAAAACAAAAAAAACAAAAAAAAAATTAGCCGAGTGTGGCGGCGCGTGCTTGTATTTCCAGCTACTTGGGAGGCTGAGGCAGGAGAATCAATTGAACCCGAGAGGTAGAGGTTGCAGTGAGCTGAGATCATGCCACTGCTCTCCAGCCTGAGCGACAGAGCGAGACCCTGTCTCAAAAAAAAAAAAAAAAAAAAAAAATTCTAGAGGGAACCTAGAAGGAGCGAGTACCTCAACCTGAATGAGTCAGAAACGTTTCAGAGAGGGGAATAATTAAGCTAAGTATTGAGTAAGACCTGGGAGGTTGCTAGGCAATGGGAGAAACATCTCCAGTGGAGTGGTCAATTTCAGTGTGGGCCTGGAGAGATGGTGCTTTGGAAGATGCACCCAGGGGTGGTGGGCTGAAGGTGGATTGGGAGGCCATCTTTCTATGTGATCCTATAAGCAGCAGGAACTGACCAGGGTGGTACTGTGAAGGTGGGGCAGTGTTCATCCTCCTCTCCACTGTTTCCCCAGAAACTAACGCAGAAACTGATTTGCTTCATTGATTAACTTAAAACAGAAGAATGTTTCTTTGGCTACTTCAAGGTAGATATTGCTAGTTGCATTGGTGGGAGCTAGTTGCATTGGTGGGTGCTAGTCACACTGGTAGGGATGAGATGGGATGTGACAGAACAGGCAGCGGGCAGGGAAGGCTGGGAGGCAACAGGGGTGGTGCGATGGAAGAAGCCAGCTTGGAAAATCATTCCTGAGATGTTAGTGCACAGGAAGAAGAAAACAGCCCTATCCTGCTTTGAAAACCGAATAAATGGCTGGGTGCGGTGGCTCACACCTATAATCCCAGCAATTTGGGAGGCCAAGGTGGGCGGATCACCTGAGGTGAAGAGTTCGAGACCATCCTGGCCAACATGGTGAAACCTCATCTCTACTAAAAACACAAAAAGCAGCTGGGCATGCTGGTGCATGCCTGTAATCCCAGCTACTTGGGAGGCTGAGGCAGGAGAATTGCTTGAACCCGGGAGGCGGAGGTTGCAGTGAGCTGAGATAGTGCCATTGCATTCCAGCCTAGGCAACAAGAGCAAAAACTCTGTCTCAAAAAAAAAAAAAAAAAATCCCTGTAAATGGAATGAAGACCCTTCTAGACATGCTGTTTATATCAAGAAGAGCCTCTGCCACCCTTACCCTAAAGGGAAGCAAACATCTGAGCTGCCAGTTCTCCACCATCCATAGTGAGTTCTCTATTTTCCTCTTTTTCAATTTTCTATTTTCTTTTCTTTGAGTTCAAAGAAAGAAAATTCCATTACTTTCAGCAAAACTCTAGTTGAGAATGTTCAATAAACTCCTTCTCTGTGAAGAATAGTTGGAAAGGGGTATTTTATTTAACCAAATACTGTAGTTAAATGAAAATTGCTAATATAGATCATATACAAATGGCCAATTTTGAAAGAATTAGTGCTTAATAAAGTGCACGTAATCCCAAGGCCCTATTAAAGATTATTTTTAATCTTTTTTTTTTTTTGGTGTGCATACGTATGATTCAGTATCTTAAACTCAATAGTCTCCAGGGAATTTAAGTTATTTTATGTTACTATGAAAACGGCATTCTGGTTATATGATTTTTTTAATAGACAGGATTTTTACAACAAATTTTCAAAAGTGTATAACATAATCTAAAACCAAAAAGAGAACATTTGGGGATTGTTCACATTAATCCTTTTTTTTTTTTTGAGACAGAGTCTCGATCTGTCACCCAGGCTGGAGTTCAATGGTGCAATCTCGGCTCACTGTAACCTCCACCTCCCAGGTTCAAGTGATTCTCGTGCCTCAACCTCCCGAGTAACTGGGATTACAGATGCGTGTCACCACACCCGGCTAATTTTTGTATCTTTAGTAGAGACAGGGTTTCACCATGTTGGCAAGGCTGGTCTTGAACTCTTGACCTCAAGTGATCTGCCTGCCTCGGCCTCCAAAAGTGCTGGGATTACAGGCATGAGTCACTGCACCTGGCCTACATTAATCCTTTATTCACTCAGTAAACATTTGTTAGTACTGTACCCCAACAGCGTACTGAAAGATGAAGAAAGACCAAGGCTTTCCTCAAAGAGTTCCTCAAAGTGCTGAACAAGTTGAACAGTTGTACAGTTCAACTTCCTCAAAGAGTTCACAGAGGGGGACGCACATCTATTTTTAATAATATTTATAACACATTTGTTCATTGTAATGACAGAAGTAGGAAGAGAAACATAGATGAGAAAATGCTCAATTTTGCCTGTACCAGGGAGTGAGGGAAAGGGACATGGGAAACGACGCTTAAGAAAAGTCCTCGTGGCCAGGCGCGGTGGCTCACACCTGTAATTCCAGCACTTGGGGAGGCCGACACAGGCGGATCACCTGAGGTCTCAGGAGTTCAAGACCAGCCTGACCAACATGGAGAAACCCCGTCTCTACTAAAAATACAGAAATTAGCTGGGCGTGGTGGCGGGCACCTATAATCCCAGCTATTCGGGAGGCTGAGGCAGGAGAATCACATGAATCCAGGAGGTGGAGGTTGCAGTGAGCCAAGATCGTGCCACTGCACTCCAGGCTGGGTGACAGAGTGAGACTCTGTCTCAAAAAAAAAAAAAAAAGAAAAAAAAAAAATAGAAAAGTCCTCAAGGGTGAGTGAGAGCACTCCAACAATAGAAATTTGGAAAGGACCAGGAAGCATGGAAACCAATTTGGGAGCTCCCGTGGTAATTCATGGGAGAGATGATGAAGGCCTGAATTGAGAGGACCCCAATGGGGACAGACAGTGACCTGCTGGACATCGGAGGTGGGAAAAGGAAACCATCCTCACTGTGCTGTCTAATATGAGAACCACAAGCCACATGCAGCCATCTAACATAACCCCATTAAAACACGTTAAAATTGAAATGAACTCAGCTTGCACTAGCCACACTTCGGGGCTTGATAGCCACGTGAAGCTAGTGGCATCTGTACTGGATGGTACAAACAGAACTTTTCTATTACCACAGAAAGTTCTACTGTACAGGAGAGCCAAGTGTTTGGGGCTTGAGATAAGTAGTTGAATGTTGGTACCCCTAATTCAGAAGAAATGCCAGACAGGCAACGGGTTTAGGAGGAGCTGATGGGTTGAGTTTGGGACGAGCTGAGTTTGAAGAAAGTCTAATATCCTGGTGATGTCAGGATCCTTGTGAGTTCAGCATCTCACAAGTGACAGCACAGTGAGGGTCCTTGTTTTCAGCATCTTCCTTTTCTGAAACAAAATCCAAGCTTCAAAAGGTAACCTGCATGCCTGTGCCTAGTAGAGGGAAAACGAAAACAAAAACAGAAACAGGCGGCAAGGGAATTCGACGTGGAGTTCTGAAAGAAGTGTGGGCGGCTGACCCAGAGTTGGGAGTAAGTGGTACACAGGGGGTAGTTAAAGTATCTCGCAGAGAAAAGATTACCCAAGAGAAGAGGGGTGGAAGGTGAAACCTGGAAGAAGGGGTGAAAGCAACAGGTACAGGATGGCTGGGGGAACAGGATCCACAGAAGCATAGGAGAGTCTAGAAAAACCCCAGTCAGAGAGGATGGGGAGAAGCAGGAACAAAGTGGTACCAGTAAAGCCCAGGATGAAGAGAAGGGGGAAGAGCCAAGTGAATTGAATGCAGCAGGAAATCTAATAAGGCACCAAAAAGTGTCTGGTGCATCTGGCAATCTGGGGGCCACCTTAGTAAGACCAGTTCCAGTGGACAGATGGTGGAAAGATGCCTGCGCACATAGCCACGTGGAAGGAAATGCTTGTTTTTCAACTGGCCGTCCCCAAAGACATAAGGATACACTGGGAGCTCCTCAAGGGGCTGGAGAATCCGAGCCCATGAGCAACACAGAGAATTGATCAGGACGCTTCAGGTCTCCCGGCGCATCCACTCAGCTATACCGCTGCTACTGGGGAGGAAATGTTGACCATGTTAGCACTTTAGAACAGCCCCCAGCTGGTCCCCAAAGGAGGGAAGGCAGGAATTTCTGGGCTTCTCCCCTGAACAGGACCAGACCCGAGAATCTTAGTGAAACAAATGGTGAAAACCTTCCGCTGTGACATAGAGGCAGGGATTCTGATTTCACTGAAAACTCTTCAGCTTGTCAGAGAAAAAAAAAGACACACACACACAATCATATACACGTGCAAGCACATGCATATATACAGAGTGCACACACGGGCACGCACACATATACGCATGCACACACATGTATACACGCACGTTGTGCATATACACTCACGTAGACACTCATACAGACATTCATACATTATGCAAAATGTACACACGTGTGCACACACATGCACATACATAACACCACCCTGGTTCTCTTTTCTTTTCTGCAGCGGCAGAACCAGGTCAAGAACCCATGTCTCCTGACTTCACACCCCTCACTCTTTCCCCTGCAGCAGCTGCTCAAGGAGGCGACTGACAAGAGGAAGCAGATGCTCTTGCTGGAGCAGGAGGGGACCCTTCAGGGACTATGCAAGACTCAGCCTGAAGTGGGTGCCAAGTGTTCAGAACTGTTTAAATAAAAGCCACTTGACCGACCCCATCAGCCCAAGTAATTGGGCT
The DNA here is from genome assembly GCF_028885655.2 of Pongo abelii. Taxonomy (NCBI): domain Eukaryota; kingdom Metazoa; phylum Chordata; class Mammalia; order Primates; family Hominidae; genus Pongo; species Pongo abelii. The sequence continues at coordinate 88,287,466 of NC_072004.2, forward strand.
GCACTCTCCTAAGCTTTATGCAGGAACTCCACTGGCCCTTAATAAACCCAAATAGGAACAAAAGAAAATGTGATGACTTTCAGAGGTGGACATTAGCTGTGCTGTGCTGAAGGGTGCCTGGGCTAGATCCTGCCCAGGTCTCCAGGCTCAGTAAAAGGGCAGCTCCATTTCCCCAGCAGCAACCCCCACCCCAAGCCCCTGCTGTACCCCACCTTGCCCCTCCCCTGCCACCACGCTTGCTGGGGTGGAAATAGAGGGTAAGAAGAAAGGCCCTAAGGAGTCCATCTCCCAAACCCAAGCTACAGACTGAAGCCCACTTTAATTTTCCCATCCTGAAACCAACAATCATAATTATTTACATTGCTTTTTTGCCCTCCGAAGTCCCATTTTCTTTGTGTTTCATCATAATTTGAGGGGGGGCGGGGGCGAAGGAATCTTATGGAAAGGCAAGGGTCTGATAGACTTGATGGCCTCTCTCATTTCCCCTCATTACTCTAATACCACAATCCCTCTTCAGCCACTTTCACCACTTATAAAGTGCTATTCTCATCATCAAGATTATAGCAATGGGCAAACCAATGAACTGGGGAAAGGAGACAGCAAAAAGGAAAAATTCATGTAGTAGAATGCTGAGGGAAAGAAAGACAGCAGGGGCCAGGCACGGGGGATCACACCTGTAATTCCAGCACTTTGGGAGGCCAAGGTGGGCAGATCACTTGAGGTCACGAGTTCGAGAACAGCCTGGCCAACATGGCGAAACCCCGTCTCTGCTAAAAATACAAAAGTTAGCCAGGCGCGGTGGCAGGTGCCTGTAATCCCAGCTACCTGGGAGGCTGAGGCAGGAGAATTGTGTGAGCCTGGGAGGTGGAGGTTGTGGTGAGCCAAGATCACACCAATATATTCTAGCCTGGGTGACAGAGCAAGACTCTGTCCAAAAAAAAAAAAAAGAAGAAAGAAAGAGAGAGAGAGAAAGAAAGAGAAAGAGAAAGAAAGAAAGACAGCTAGGCAGGGAGATGGAGAGTGGCCTTTGGGAGAAGGAGCTCACTTCCCGGAGAGACACCATTTGAGCACGGATGTCAACAAAGGAGGAACAAGCCGTGGGGATATCTGGAGGGAAGGAAGGGCAGGCATAAGGGTTCTGAGAAGGAGGGTGCCAGGATTATGAGGATGTATGAGGATCTGCAAGGAGACCAGTGAGGAAGAGAAAGAGGAATGAAGGAGGCGGGCCGAGGTGACAGTAAATGAGGCCAGAGGGGCAGCCAGGACCCTGACCCTGGAAGTCTATGGTTAGGTCCTTGGACTTGGCTCTGAGACAATCTGATTTGCACTTTTACAGTCACTGACTGCTGGGTGGAGACCCTACTGCAAGAGGGAACGAGTGGGGGCAAAGGGATTTGTGAGGGGGCAGGCGCGGCCCTCTGGGGCAGAGAAAATAGTGCTAAGTAACTAGAAATGATTAATGGGTGAGCACCTCAACAGCATCTGCAGTTATTAATGCAACAACAACAAACAACGGCATCCATGCTGCAGGTGTTTCTGAGTCACTGTGCTGGGAAAGCGGACACTAATCATGGAACAGCAGCAATTACAGAGTTCAGCATCTCACAGGCGACAGCACAGTGAGGGTCCTTGTTTTTAGCATCTTCCTTTTCTGAAACAAAATCTGGGCTTCAAAAGATCACCCGCATGCCTGTGCCTATTAGAGGGAAAACAAAAACAAAAAACAAAACACGATGCTGCCCTCCAGAAGGATTATGTTGCAGGAGGTCGCAAACACTCCATCAGAATATCAGCAATGCTGATAAACTGAAAAACTGGGTCCAAGTGAAGTCAGAAAGAAATATTTCTCCTGGTAGATTTATGAAGACGAATGCCAAAAGGCAATGAGGTGGCCTCGGCGGCTGGAATTCCAACGAAGGGGCCTGAACTGAAGGAGCTGGAGCGCATGGGAAGTGACGGACATCTCTACTCCAGGAAAAGGGCTTTGTTCATTGACCCGCAGGCCCCTGCTGAGGCGAAGGCCCACTACATCCTGGAGATAGTCAGTGTGTGGCTCGGCGTTAAATCCTAAGACAATTAGAGGTGTGGGTTGTGGGTGGAAGGCAGGGACTGGCAACAGAGCCCTGCCCTCTTGAGCTCTGAGCAAAGATACAAAATCAGGTGGGTCCTGTCTCTGTACATAAGAAGTAGAGATTTGGGTATGGTTTAAGTAACATCCACCTGGATGGGAGGGCCGGGAAGGCAGACCATAGGAGAGAGGCTCAGGTTTGGACTGTAACTGGATATTTGTGTGAGGATTCACCACGGTCTTCCCCAGCAGACTACAAGTTCTAGGAGGGTAGGGCCATGTCCGCCAGCACACACTAGTATTAAATATATTCCCAGCAGATAGCAGAATACCTAACACCCATTAAGCTTTTGCATAAACACCAGCGGCAGTGAGTTGAATAGGGCCCCCTCCAAGATTCCGAATTCTGCTCATCAACACTGCTAAGACTCTTAACAGGGTTGACAATGGGAACAGATGCTGGTGGCTCACCCAACCTATGTTGGCACTGTGCTGGCGTGCATGAGGCCCTGAGATAAAGACACAGCTAGGGCCTCCCTGGGGAGCAGGAAACAGGGTCTTTGCAGAGGTCATAAAGATAAGGCCATCTTGGATTGGGGTGGGCCTCAAAGCCAGTGATGGTGTCCTTATAAGAAGAGGAGAGGCCGGGCACAGTGGCTCACACCTGTAATCCCAGCACTTTGAAAGACCGAGGCAGGTAGATCACCTGAGGTCAAGAGTTCGAGACCAGCCTGGCCAACATGGTGAAACCCCGTCTCTACTAAAAATACAAAATTAGCCAGGCGTGGTGGCCCATGCCTGCAATCCCAGCTACTCCGGAGGCTAAGACAGGATAATCGCTTAAACCCAGGAGGTGGAGGTTGTGGTGATCCGAGATCTTGCCATTGCACTCCAGCCTGGGCAATAAGAGTGAAACTCTGTCTCAAAAAAAAAAGAGTCGAGTTCTTCTTCATGCCAGGAGTGGCAGTTGCAGGGGTCAGGGTTGACAGTAGATGTTGGGTAAAGCCCGTGAGGTTAAGGCTGCAGTGAGCTGAGATTGCGCCACTGCACTCCAGCCTGGGTGACCAAGAGAGACATTGTCTTCTTCTTCTTTTTTTTTTTTTTAGAGACAGAGTCTTGCTCTGTTGCCCAGGCTGGAGTGCAGTGGTGCAATCTCGGCTTACTGCAACCTCCATCTCCCAGGTTCAAGCAGTTCTTCTGCCTCAGCCTCCCAAATAGCTGGGATTACAGGCATCTGCCACCACACCTGGGTAACTTTTTGTGTATTTAGTAGAGACAGGGTTTTACCATGTTGGCCAGGAGGGTCTGGAACTCCTGACTTCAGGTTATCCGCCTGCCTTGGCCTCCCAAAGTGCTGGGATTATAAGTGTGAGCCACTGTGCCCGGCCTAGACCCTTTTTTCTTTAAAAGAAAAAAAGAGGAAATAGAATCCATCCAGCCACAAAGCACAAAGAGTAGCTGGGATTATAGGCGCCCGCCACCACGCCCGGCTAATGTTTTGTATATTTAGTAGAGACAGGGTTTCACTGCGTTAGCCAGGATGGTCTCGATCTCCTGACCTCCTGATCCGCCTGCCTTGGCCTCCCAAAGTGCTGGGATTACAGGTGTGAGCCACCGCACCTGGCCAAAGAGGACCCCAACTCTTGATGCTCTTTTGGGTTCACAACGAGCTAGAGTAGAGCAAAAGGGCCAGAATGAGGAGTCTGGTTAGACAATACCTAAAAAGTTCCTACAAGTCACATGGGAGAGAGGGCAGATCCAAGGAGGCCCACGATGGCAAAGAAAAGCAGATGAGGAACTGGCTGCGGCCAGGTGACCAGACCCTATTCAGGAGTCCACGGGAGAAGGGGAGGACGTCAGCCAGAGGTCTGAGCCACAAATGGCCAGGAAGCCAGGCCAATGAGTCTAAAATAGTCAGGATTGAGAGACGTGGGCACCACAGGTGAGAAGGACACCTGTGCCTTTGCAGGCAGCGTTTCCTCCTGGGCTTCTCTCCTACCCAAAACCAGAACGGGGCTCAGGGCTTGGCTGGGTCTGTGCACACAGTTGGAAACAGTGGACAAGTGCTGGCACAGAAAGCTGGGAAGGTGGATGCAGGCAACTCCTGACCCAGCACCTGGAATGATGCCTAAGCCAAGGGTATTTCAGCTGGCCTGCTTTGCTGCGAGAGATACACACTGAATCCTCCTGACTCCAACTGATGACAGAAGGCAACTCATCTGAAACAGACCTTGTTTAATGAAACAGGGCTTTAATGGACAAATCAGCATAACATCTATTGGCAGAATTTCCTTAAACAAATCCCATTAAAGGCCCAAAATCAAAATACACTTAGGTTTCAAGTGATGCTTTCCCTGGACAGCAAACTGCATAAATCACTATGATGTGTCTTATCTTCCACCTGCTTACACTCTCCTGGAAACCTGCCTTGTTAAAGTGTACGAATACATGGAGACCACCCTTCAAGTCACAAATCCTGCCAGCAATGCCCCTGGACCAGCTATTGCACCGGAGATCAGGGATGCCTAATCAGAGCATCTGCTTCTGCCTGGAAGGCTCTGACAGCCAGTTCCACTAAAGCATAAGGCACTGATCATCCCAGAATAAGGAAAATGGGCTGATTAAAGTCCCACAACCACCAGAGGAGAGAAGTGGGAAGAGAGAGCTGGCATTTAGGAGGCAGTGAGATATTTCCTGTGTTCTCACGCAGTGAGTCCCTCCTGCTCACATCTCTTCCTGTCCTGCTGGAGAGCACAAGGAGAACACTGTCAGAAATGAATGAGTCACGCGCTGGGCGCGGGGGATCACGACTGTAATCCCTGCACTTTGGGAGGCCGAGGCGGGCGCATCATTTGAGCTCAGGAGTTCGAGACTAGCCTGGCCAACGTGATGAAACCCTGTCTCTGCTAAAAATACAAAAATTAGCCAGGCACAGTGGCACATGCCTGTAATCCCAGCCACTTGGGAGGCTGAGGCACGAGAATCACTTGAACCCAGGAGGCGGAGGTTGCAGTGAGCCGATATCATACCATGGCACTCCAGCCCAGGTGACAGAGTGACAGAGCGAGACTCCATCTCAAACAAACAAACAAAAATTAATGAGTGAATCAGAAAGATGGCATGAGACCTCCTGCCCACGTGGAGCCGGCAGAACTTAAGTGGGAACCTGAAAGAGCTTCCTGCCTCACAAAAGTTCTGAAATAGCCATCCTTTCTCCCTTTCCTCCCCAGAAACAACAAACAGAGTCAACTGCTCCTTACTCCAGCCCACCTCCATCCCACTCCACTCAGGTGCTCCAGTTCCATTCCCCTTAAATGGGTCCGTGCAGAACTTCCTACTGCGGATAAAGCCAACAACCACATGACATATGAAACCCACAGAACTCTGCAGGGAAACAGTCTGCACCCATATCCCATGCCATAGACTGCGGCGTACAGCATGGGGCAGTCACCAAAGCGGGGCATAGGGGAGAAGTGGAAGGAGGAGACAGGTCGTTCCTGGACATGGGAAGGGGTAGAGTGTGTTGAGGTCAGCAGGGGCAGGGCACAGAGGAGAGGAGAAATAAATCGGTTGTTTACAGCTTGGCTCTTGTCTTCTCACGGGAGCACTCAAAGCCTTCTATGATGTAGGCCTTAGTTCCCTCTTCTCCCTGAATGTCCCTTTATTCTGCATGTGCCACAAGTGAGACATCAGCCTATGTTCTGGCATCCAGGGCCTGTCCCTTCAGTGGCCGTCCTCACTGAAACCCAAGGCTTCTTTAGCCAGTGTCCAGGCCAGGTGCTCTCTGCCTCCTGGGATATTAACCAGCCAGCCTAATAAATCCACAGTTGTGAGTGGGATGAGGCTGGGGGCCTCCACTGTTTCTCAGATAAAGAATATTTCATCAGTATTCTTTTGGCAGCACGGAGCAATACTGGGAGAGAGATTTTGGGGGTAGGTAAAGTCTTACAGCCTCCTTCAAATCACCGTTGCAACCTGCTAGACACACACACAGGGCCAGGTTGGCCACTTCAGGGCCAAAACAACACGGCTGCATCTGACCAAGACACTATGTGATTTGCGACAGGACACTACTGTGCCGTCTCTGCCAAGGACAGGAGAACTGTCCAGACAGCCCTGGCTTGCCAGGCTGGTTCTCCATGAAAACAGGTCATACAGGCCATCGAGGTGGATAGGTCTCTTTAGGAGGGTTCTGAGGAAGCGTCTACAGCCCATGGGGTGACCACCAGTCAGTAAAAGAGGAGATGGGTATGCTGTGGGGGTGATGCTAGATGCACGCCAAATACCAGAGGGCAAAGGACCCCAGCATGGTGGCATTATATGGGTGAGGTCTTCACCCCAAGCTGCCAGGGTGGCAAATCCCAATTGGCTGGGTAGAAATTACCTTTAACTGCCCCATGCTGACCCATGACTATCTCCCCAGCCAAACAAGGATGCTGGCCAGAGAAGGTTCCAGATCTTACACTATGACCAGGGATGTTTCCACTCCCTCCAAGGAATGGGAGCCTAGCCTGGTCATCTCACAGGATATAAAGATTAACCAACAACATCCACATTCAAATGGAACCCCAAAGCTAAACAGAGGTATCTCAAAACCATACCTCTCAGACAACAGAAATAATCTCAGAGAACCGTTTCCTAAGAGCTGGTTGCCTCAGAGTGCATTCTGGAAAAATCTTTTTGTTTTGTTTTGCTGTTTTTTGGGAGTCAGGGTCTTGTTCTGTCACCGAGGCTGGAGTGCAGTGGGGCAGTTATGGCTCAATGCGGCCTCAACCTCCTGGGCTCAAGTGAGCCTCCCAACTTGGCTTCCCAAAGTGTTGAGATTACAGGCGTCAGCCATTGCACCCCACCCATTCTGGAAAATTCTAACTGGTCCAGTAGGTATGAAGAATGCTATTCTGGGGAGAGTCACGTTGCCTGTTAGCAAATTAACCTTAGAGGGGTCTTGCACTTCAGAAACACACTGACTTGAATCCCATTTTCCAAGCTCACTTGACCACTCATTGTTAGCATCCATCAGAAGGGTCTCCATGCAACACGCTCTGGGGAAAGCAAACTGGAAAATTACAAAGAAAGAACTGGTCCAGCGGTTCTTAAGCTGGGCTTCAGACATTCAGGAACTGTCCAAAATCCTAAGGAAAAAAAGAACTGTCTATTTGTGTCTTTTTGTTAGGGAAGAGGATCCTCAGCTTCCACAGGTTCCCAACACGGCTGTATCTGCCAAGGTAAAGAATTGTTGATTTATGCCAAAGTCCTCACTCACCAATCAGGAAATGGAGGCTCGCAGAGCCAGTTTGCTCAACTGTCTTTTTTTTTTTTTTTTTTTTGAGACGGAGTCTCGCTCTGTTGCCCAGGCTGGAGTGCAGTGGCGTGATCTCGGCTCACTGCAAGCTCCGCCTCCTGGGTTCACGCCATTCTCCCGCCTCAGCCTCCCAAGTAGCTAGGACTACAGGAGCCTGCCACTACGCCCGGCTACTTTTTTTTTTTGTATTTTTTTAGTAAAGACGGGGTTTCATCGTGTTAGCCAGGATGGTCTCGATCTCCTGACCTCATGATCTGCCCACCTCGGCCTCCCAAAGTGTTGGGATTACAGGCGTGAGCCACCGCACCCGGCCTGCTCAACTTTCTATAGCAGTTACAGTGGAAGATTGGACTGGAACCCAGATCTCCTCATTTCTATCACAACATTTTTAGTCATAAGTTATTTGCCAAGGCTGATATTACGAAGAGGGGAGGTGAGAAGGGCTGAAAAACTACCTGTTGGGTACTACGCTCCCTATCTGGGTGGCAGGGTCATTCATAACCCTCAGTGAGTATCACATGATATACTCATATAACAAACATGCATATGTATCTCCTGAATCTAAAATAAAAGTTGAAATTATTTTTTACAAAAAGAACAAGGAACCGGGTGCGGTGGCCCGTGCCTGTAATCCCAGCACTTTGGGAGGCTGAGGCGGGCAGATCTCTTGAGGTCAGAAGTTTGAGACCAGCGTGGCCAACATTGTGAAACCCCATCTCTACTAAAAATACAAAAATTAGCCAGGCGTGGTGGCATGCGCCTATAATCCCAGCTACTCAGGAGGCTGAGGTGCGAGAATCACTTGAACCCGGGAGATGGAAGTTGCAGTGAGCAGAGATCATGCCACTGCACTCCATCCTGGGCAACACAGCAAGACTCCACCTCAAAAAAAAAAAAAAAAAGGGCTGAGCACAGTGACTCATGGCTGTAATCCCAATACTTTGGGAGGCCAAGGCAGGCAGATCGCTTCAGGCCAGGAGTTCAAGACCACCCTGGCTGACATGGTGAAACCTCATCTCTACTAAAAATATAAAAAATAGCCGGGTGTGATGGCAGGCACCTGTAATCCCAGCTACTCGGGAGGCTGAGGCAGGAGAGTCACTTGAACCCAGAAGGCAGAGGTTGCAGTGAGCCGAGATCACGCCACTGTACTCCAGCCTGGGCAACAGAGCAAGACTCCACCTCAAAAAAAAAAAAAAAAAAAAAGAGTGTTCTTTGCATCAGAATAACACCAACCATAGCACCACACTTTGCCCAGAACTTCCGTGGGACTTCTACTCACAACTCAGTACAGGTTCTTTTTTCTTGCTTAATACATATTAAAACCCACTTATAAAACGAGTAACAGAGTAATCACACCTTTATAAATAGACCTTCCCTGTACACATAAAATAAAATAATATCGCTGCCTCCACCATACGGATTTAGAAATGAACCAGTTTTTTAAAACACTCATAGGTGGGAATTGAACAATGAGAACACTTGGACACAGGAAGGGGAACATCGCCCACCAGGGCCTGTTGTGGGGTTGGGGGAGTGGGGAGGGATAGCATTAGGAGATATACCTAATGTTAAATGACGAGTTAATGGGTGCAGCACACTAACATGGCACATGTGTACATATATAACAAACCTGCACGTTGTGCACATGTACCCTAAAACTTAAAGTATAATTTAAAAACAAAAAAACAAAAAAACCTTTACACAAAAACATTCTCTTTTTACACATCTCATGCTCTCCCTCACATCCGCATCTCTGTAGTTTGCTGGGTCCTGTCTGGAGTGCCCTTACCCTCCCGACCTCCCTTTTCCCATCAGCCTCCTTGTTCTCCTTCCAATCGCCCAGGCAATCTTCTGTCCTTCCTAGGAGAGGCAGTCTGATTCTGATTCTTCTGTGAAGACCACCCTGAGCACATCAAACAGAACCAAACCCCACCTCAACCATTCTGAGCCCAGGCTGGAGTACAATGGTGTGATCTCAGCTCACTGCAACCTCTGCCTCCCGGGTTCAAGCAATTCTCCCACCTCAGCCTCCCGAGTAGCTGGGATTACAGGCACGCATCACCATGCCCGGTTAATTTTTGTATTTTTAGTAGAGATGGGGTTTCACCATGTTGGCCAGGCTGGTCTTGAACTTCCAACCTCAGGTGATCTGCCCGCCTTGGCCTCCCAAAGTGCTGGGATTACAGGCGTGAGCCACTGCAGCCTGGCCCAGTTTGGAAATTTCTAACAAGCAGTTGAAAATGCAGGGCTGGTGCTCAAGAAGGCATTCTGAGCAACGTGATGGGATTTCGGATGCTCAGGCACACTCCTGGTGGGCATTGGTGCTGCAGGCATGAAAGATGTTACCGGCGTGCCAACACCAAGGAAAAGGAGGAGGTTTGAAGAGAGCCAGACCTGGGTTTAACCTCTGGTTTTTCTAGCTAATAAATGAGCAGCTAAGTAAGCCTCTCTGATCCCCAATCTCCTCACCTCTAGCCAGTCCAATCCTATGATATGGACCCTGCAGGACCCTGGAGAGCTGGAACTTCACGATGTCTACAGAGGACCTAGCGCAGTCCCCACCAAGCAGGAGGCACTACAGCAGAAGCCACACACAGAAGACCTCAAGGCAACAGGGGAATCTGGAGAAGGTGGTGCCCCAACTCAGAAGAGAAAGTGGCTATTAACATTATTTACATTCCTAAGACAATATCTTTTTTTTTTTTTTTTTTTTAAGTGATGGGGGTCTTGCGCCGCTACCCAGGCTGGAGCGCAGTGGCATGATCACAGCTTTCTGCATCCTTGAATTCCTGGGCTCAAGTGATTTTCCCACCTCAGCCTCCCAAATAGCTGGGACCACAGGAGCCTGCCACCACACCTAGCTCAAGGTCATTAAAGGTCCAAGACAGGATCCTTAACGGGGGCAACTTCAGGAGGCTGACGGAGGAGAACCTGAGGGTACCAGGGTAAGGAGGAAACATTGGGCCAGAAGCATTTGACCAGAGCAGAGCATCTCACTTGGTCCTGCCTGTGCCAAGGACAAGCTGACATGGAGAAGGCAGAAGATGGAATCAAGATGTCAGCAATCAGCATGATCTTACACCCCAGCCCTACTTGCTCATTTCCTTGCCCAGACCCTGAGCTGCGCCCCCTTCTTTGACCTTCTCCCCATCCCTCTTGCTCCATTGGCAATCGGCTCAAGAGTGTTGACTCAAGAGACAGCTGACCCCCAAGAGCTGTCCCCAGATGTGGTGTCAGGATGGTAGCAAAATATATACCATTTCTGCTTTTTTAAATATTCTTGGGTATTAAAGTAGGAATAAAACAATCCTGATGCTTCTAGCAATTTCTAAAAAGTCCTGACTTATACTCTGAATGCCAAATGTCCAGGATATAATATGCCACATTACATACTGGTATAGACTAGAGAAAGTTAGATAGGAGGTAAGAGGGCAGGAGGAAAGAAACTGGAGAGTGTAGGGGCAAAAAAAATCCTTTTTTTTTTTTTTTTAATGGGAAGCCTTGGGCATCTTTATGAGCTGAATGAAAGAAGTTGACACAGTGGACACTGTCACAAGTGGAACAAAGGATGAAGCTAATCATGGAGGCAAGCTCCCTGGTGAGACAGGGACAAAATCAAGAATGAGCTGGATAAATTAATCCTGGAGAAAGGGAGGGACCTGACTTCCTTGAAGGCAGGCAGCCAGGAAGTAAAGAGGAAGGAAAAGTCAAGACACATTTTTGGCAAGGGGGCAGGAAGTGGATGGAGTCTCCTTCTGGGATACCCAGTTTGCTCAGTGAAATAAGAGATGACATCATCCGTTGAGAAGGAAAGGCCTAAAGGATAAGGATGAAGTAGGGGGTGGGGGGAGAGAGGTAAAGATTTGGACTAATCACTGTGGGAAACAAATGAGAGCACAGCAAGTGTATGTTAGAGGTCTGAGGACTCGCCCAAGGCTCCTCTGAGGTCAGGGACCATGAACTTGACATGAAGACCTTCTGTGGCATGGTAGGGTTATCTTCTAGTTCTCCAGAAATCAAGATACTTCTTTTATCAGAGAACCAGGGTATCTGATAGACTCTGGTATCTCAGTCTGCATGCAACAGAATAATCTTCTGTTCTATATTCTTCAAACATCTCCAGTTCCCATTGACAACGGTAATTTTTAAATGTCAAAAATTCTGAATATCAGCATCAGAAAGTTAAAATATGCAGTTGCCAAAGAAAAAGAAATCCACATACAGTTGGCCCTGAGTCGGAACCCACAGATTCAACCTACCATGAATTTAAAATAATTGAAAAAAAAAAAAGGCCGGACGTGGTGATGCATGGTGACTCATGCCTGTAATCTCAGCACTTTGGGACGCCGAGGCAGGCGGATCACAAGGTCCAGAGATCAAGACCATCCTGGCTAACATGGTGAAACCCTGTCTCTACTAAAAATACAAAAAGTTAGCCGGGTGCGGTGGCGGGCGCCTGTAGTCCCAGCTACTCAGGAGGCTGAGGCATGAGAATGGCATGAACCCAGGAGGCAGAGCTTGCAGTGAGCCGAGATCGTGCCACTACACTCCAGCCTGGGCGACAGAGCAAGACTCTGTCTCAAAAAAAAGAAAGAAAAAAGAATACAAAATCACAATACAATAATAAAAATAATACAAATAAGAAATAATATAACTACTTATATAGCAGTGATATAGTATTAGGTATGTTAAGTAACCTAGAGATGACTGAAAGAATATGGGAGGATGTGCATATAGGTTATATGTAAATACAATGCCATTTTATCTCAAGGACTGGTGCATCTGCAGATTTCCGTATCCACAGGGTCCTGGAACCAATCCCCCATAAGTACTGAGGGACAGTTGTATAAAACATTGAATAGGCCAGGTGTAGTGGCTCACGTCTGTTTTCCCAACACTTTGGGAGGCCGAGGTGGGCGGATCACCTGAGGTCAGGAGTTTGAGACCAGCCTGGCCAACATGGCTACTAAAAATACAAAACATTAGCCAGATGTGGTGGCAGACTCCTGTAATCCCAGTTACTCGGAAGGCTGAGGCAGGAGAATCACCTGAACTCGGGAGGCGGAGGTTGCAGTGAGCCGAGATCACACCACTGCACTCCAGCCTGGGAGACAGAGCCAGACTCTGTCTCATAAATAAATAAATAAATAAAATTGAATATCTGTGCCTTTTGTTTGTGGTAGTTTTTGGTTTTGATTTTGGTTTTTGCCAATCAAGTCATTCCCCTGTTTCTGCTTAGTGGCACAGGCTGGGGCCGCTTTGTCTTTCATTGGGAAAAAATGGATTTTCTTTTTATTCATGGATGTTTGCTGTCCTGAACTGAGCCTCCCAGGTATCTCAGTTGTACCCAACCTTGAGAACCTGTTGTCATCCCCACCCGACGTATTAATCATGTTACAGACCCAGGGGGAGACTGCCTGTCCCAGGGCTAGGTAACCCCTCAAGAGAGGAAACAGCTTATTCTGAAGATGCCTCTCCTATGCTAGCCAACCACCTCCTTATCAAATGCTCACACCAGGACACTATTTCTCTTGCCTGCCATCAACCCAGGCCCAGGTACCAGGCAACTAGGGACACCCCTCTAGCCTGCCAGAATTGTTCAAACTAGCTCGTTTTAATGCTTTACCTAATCGTTACCCTGCCCTGCCTCGCTTTTCCTGAGAAAATCCCAAGAAAGGCTCTGGTCCCAGCTTTCCCCTCACTCTTCTGCTTCCTGGTGCTTTCCTGTAGCCTGTGTGGCATGACGTGGGCATGGCATGACATGGCAGTGTGCTCCCTTCTCTTGGGAAATGGGACTAATATATCCTCACCTCCATAAAGTAAAATCACGTGGATACAAGTGAGACATCCCACTCCCATCCCAACCGCGCTGGCCTTTCTCCAGCCTTTTCCCTGCTACCTGTCATCGGGTGTTTAGCTGATATGCTAGCACCTTGGGAATCCTGGCAGTGAGCGAAAGCTGAGCCAGTCTGACAATAACCACAAACCAGGGGCCCAGATGGTCCCACGCCTCGTCAGCTTGGAGCAGCTCACATCCAGTAGCTCCTGTATTCACACCTTTGTGACTGCTATGAAGTGAAATGACCCTGAATCCATTTTTTCAAAAGTCTGCTAAGTAGACATTTTTAGGGAACCTTCGCTTTCTTTTTGTGTAAATAGAAACGAGCCACCTACACCCACACAACCATATGCCAAAGTCTGGTGCCATCTACTGAAACACACATCCACACGTCTGGCCGTACCCAGTAATACTCGAGTACACAAAGGAGATCTGGCCTTTTGTTTTACAAGAAGGGATTGTGTGTGGAGCTGTTCCATCTTTTGGAACAAAGAGAACTTCTGCTCAATTAACGAGCAAATGCTGGAGTTCACTGCATTTGAGCACTCCATTAATCTCAGCACTGTATTCACCTCCAAGACAACATTGTGAGCTGCCCTCACAGCAGTGAAATGCGTGCACACACAGGCACATTACACATGCACACACATATACCTGTACACACAAACACACAAACTTGAAACCTTCTGTCAAGAGGGAAAAAAAGAGACCTTAAACCACTATTTGATCACCTTAAGCACAAATGAAACCATACAGCCCTAACTCTTGCCACACTGGCTCAGGCAGGCTCTTACAGGGCCCCTCCAATGAGCACAGCTGGGAGTCCTCAGGGCCAGGCCCACGAGTTCATCAAAGTCCATTGCACGTGGTCCCTTCCATGTCTGTTATGGTCCTCTTCTGAATGGGAGGCAGCCACACCCAGCTGTTACCATGGCAGCAGCTGGGCACTGCTGCCACATTTCCAGGATGTCACTGTAAGACCACCAGGCCTACATCCTCCTTCTGTTTTATTCATGGATGGCTAGCATAGGAGCATGGATGGCTAGCATAGGTGGTTGGCTAGCATAGGAGAGGCATCTTCAGAATAAGCTGTTTCCTCTCTTGAGGGGTTACCTAGCCCTGGGACAGGCAGTCTCCCCCTGGGTCTGCAACATGATTAATACGTTGGGTGGGGATGACAACAGGTTCTCAAGGTTGGGTACAACTGAGATACCTGGGAGGCTCAGTTCAGGACAGCAAACATCCATGAATAAAACAGGACACAAACCTTCTCGTCCCCTGCAACCACCCTACCCTTAGTATTTGGGCAGGAACCCAACAGTCAAAACTGTATCAGTGGCCAAGTTCAAGGGATACATCCCAGCCTTCCTCTGGTCACTGAAGCCACCTTCCTGAGTCCATATATACCCAATTCCTCTTTACCAGGCAAGGACTCTCCCAAAAGACTTCCCCATCTCCCTCCGCACCTCAATTCATGGCAAGCCCACCCAACTGATTGACCAAACATGCCCAAACAGGGCTGAATCCCTCTAGCAGACTCAAGCTCAAGCTAGGAATACCCACATGCTCCACACACATAGAGAGACTTTAATTAAGACTGTGATGCAATTCATACACTTCTGAAAACATTTGCAAATTAAAAGGAAGTTGGAGAGGGTAAGAGAAAGGAATGGACCAGTACAAACATCATGATTTACTGTGGGCTGACCACTCTATCTTCAGTGACCAGATAGGAAGTGGTCCACCCCTTGGTAAAAGGACACCCAGTGGGGGAAGAACAGGTCCACATTCCACTGAGATGCCAATGCCAGTTCTTAACAAACGCAGCTGTTTCCCATCACCTGCCAACTCAAGATGCACACACGTGGTTAACACATTCTCTTCTCCACTTCTGGGGTTGGGCCCTGAAATCATTCTGCTTTCCCAGCATTTGCTAAGCATCTGTCAGGTGCCAAGCACTGTGTCTGGGCTGTGGATTCAAAGGCAAGGAAGTTTGGATCCCTGCTCTCTGGGATTTATCTCGCAGCAAAATGCTTCTACCTAAATGGGGTTGGGAGGAAACTGCGAGTTGGGAAAGAAGAGGGAAGAAGTGAGGGGGGATTTGGGAACCCCTGGAGCACGTGAGGGACAAAGAGCACGACCACTTCTCAACAGAGCAGCTAACAGTGGAGATATACACAGCCAGCAAGCAGCATGCAAGACACTGAAATGTCTAGAAATGGAAAAAGATGGACAAGAAGAGGGAGGAGACATTCCAAGAAAAAATTTCATTTGCCTGACAATTTAACTAGGGCCCTTGTGGCATGTGGACATCATGGAAATCCACTGGCTGCTCTTTATTGGGCTGGGTACAAAATAAAAGTGGGCAGGAACCACTGTGATATAAATATCTAACAGGCTAAGTGTCCAACTGAGTTATTATCAGTAGGTCAGGATTAATGAGTGAAGGAGCTGCGTTGTTTTCTCCAGAAGACATTCTCGAGCTGATTCATCTGAACAGACTCCATCCCTTCTGTGACCACCATCTACCTACAGCAGGAAGGTCTCTGATGAGGATGAGGGGTTAGGTGCTATAGGTGGCCAAGGAACAGAATGAAACTAATGGGATCCAAAGACCTTACCTCATCAGCACTGTTACCTGCCAGGGGCAGAACAAAAAGACCAGGGTGCAACCTAACGAGCTGAGCTTACGAGATTCATGGGCCATCTGGTGCTTATTATTTCTCCTCTACAGGACTCATTGTCCTTACCTATAATGTAAGAGCACTGAGCCAGCTAGGCGTGGTGGCTCACGCCTGTAATCCCAGCACTTTGGGAGGCCAAGGCGGGTGGATCTCCTGAGGTCAGGAGTCCAAGACCAGCCAGGCCAACATGATGAAACCTTGTCTCTACCAAAAATATAAAAATTAGCCAGGAGTGGTGGCACATGCCTGTAATCCCAACTACTCAGGAGGCTGAGGCAGGAGAATCGCTTGAACCCGGGAGGTGGAGGTTGCAGTGAGCCAAGATTGCACCACTGCACTCCAGCCTGGGCGACAAGAGCGAAACTCCGTCTCCAAAAAAGAAAAAAGAAAAGAGCACTGAACTGGATGATGATTTCCAAGGTCCGCTTAAACGCCTAATGTCCCTGATTCACACCTTGCACCCACCCAGTCTCAGCCAGAGCCCTGGCGCAAGACAGTGCTCTCAGGAAATGTTGGGAGGAAAGTGAGTCTATTACAACTGGCATCAGAAGAAGGGTAAAAGGAAGGAAAGAATGTCCCTTTCAACTGGCCCCAGCTTTCCCAAAATTCTGCCTTTGGCTTGTGCTGAACAGATGGCAAATAACTGTTATAAAACACATTTATAATCCAGCAACAGTCAGCCTGCGGAGCACCTCAAACCCAGAGAAAGAAGGGCCCCCGGCCAGCCTTATAAATCGTGCTTAAGGCTGGGCACAGTGGCTCAAGCTTGTAATCCCAGCACTTTGGGGGTCGAGGTAGGTAGATCACTTGAGGTCAGGAGTTTGAGATCAGCCTGGCCAACATGGTGAAACCCCATCTCTACTAAAAATACAAAAATTAGCTGGGCGTGGTGGTATGTACCCATAATACCAACTACTCAGGAGGCTGAGGCAGGAGAACTGCTTGAACAGGGGAGGCTGAGGTTGCAGTGAGCCAAGATTGCACCACTGCACTCCAGCCTGGGTGACCCAGTGAGACTCCGTCTCAAAAAATAAAATAAAATAAAAATAAATCGCGCTCAAAACCCAATTCGGGCCTCCAAACCTGGTTTAATAAAATTTGCCTCTCCATGTGATTCATTCTGGAGCATGGTTATACATTTGTGAATTTGCCACAGCATGATCTTGAAAAGTTGGGGCATAGAAGAGTGTGCTGAAAGACAGTCTCTGCCCGCTCTTGCTGATAATAATAATAATAATAATAATAATAATAAAGCTATAGAATAGGAAATGGGTAAGCCATTTGGAAAAAAAAAATACAGAAATAACCAAGGAAACCACTTTACCATGATCATAAAGGTGAAGAAAGAGACAGGGAAGAGAAAGGGAGAGAACTTGGACCACACCAACAACGGTGAAGAGTGTAGAGGGGCTTTTGATGATACCTAGCACGTGGGGAGCTGAGAAGTCGATCTCCTTCCCAGAAGTAAAGAGAAGGTGAGGAATTGAAAACCCAAGGGAACCGGGCATGGTGGCGTGCACCTGTAGTCCCAGCTACTCCGGAGGCTGAGGCAGGAGAATGGCGTGAACCCGGGAGGTGGAGCTTGCAGTGAGCCGAGATCACGCCACTGCACTCCAGCCTGGGTGACAGAGGGAGAGTCCGTCAAAAAAAACAAAAAAGAAAAGAAAAGAAAACCCAAGGGAAGAGAAGCCAGAACCCTCTGCCTGTGATGACCCCGCGCTGGGTGGAGACAGAGCTGCCAGGGTGGTCGGGCAGCTCAGCCACCACAGCTGCATCTCTGATGTTCTGGTTAACCCCAGTGCCCTGCTAGGACCACAGGCTCTGGCTGGAATTCACTTTCGGAGAGCCTGGTGGACAAGCACAAACGTGGTCACAATGAATTTCAAGGACTTCTTTGAATGCCTTTATTACTGCAGAAATTCATTGTCCTGAATGATGTTTGAGAGCAATGGACCGCCAGCTAGAGCTTGGGTTTCTTTCTATTTTGGGAGAAACTGCAGTTTCAATAGATTTGGCTGGTATGGCTGTTTTCAAAAGGGCTCCTCTTTTTGTGCTTTCGCTAAACATTTAATAAATTTATGATTTCTCTGTCCACCAAACACGGCCAGAACCACTTTAGACATAAGTGGAAATTCAACAGGGGGATAAGGGAAAATGTTCTGCCTGCTGCAATCTATCCCAACACAACAGCCAGGGTGATCCTCTTTAAACTGAAGTCAGGTCATGTTCAAACGGGAAGCCTCAGCACAAAAGCCAGGATCTTACTAGGACTTCTGAAGGCTTGTGCAAGCTGGCTACCATTTTATTTCCCCACTTCCTCTTCTACTATTCTCTGCTTGGGCAACCCCTCTTTCTGACTCTTCTTGAACATGCCAGCTCTGCCTCACCTCCAGGCAGTGGCACCTGCTGGGCCTTCCACCTGGAATACTCTTCTCCCCAAATACCTGCCTGGTTTGGTCCTTCACCTGCTTCAGGTCCTTATAGAAATGCCACCTTCTCAGACATTCCCTAACCATGCTCCCTAAATTTACAACACTTAAACCCCATACACACACGCCCTCCTCCCACCCCCTCTACAACTACACCCCATACACACACACACACCCCCATCCCCTTACATCATGTACACCCCATACACAAACACATTTCTCACCCCCTTACAACACCCACACCCCATACATACATGCACACTTCCCACCCTATCTATAACTACACCCCATACACACACGCACATCCCCTACCCCCTTACAACACCTACACCCCATACACACATGCACACTTCCCACCCCCTTATAACACCTATACCCCATAAACACACACACAACTTCCCACCCCCTCTACAACTACACCCCATACACACACACACACCCTACCCCCTTACATGTACACCCCATACACACACATACACTTCCCACCCCCTTACAACACCTACACCCCATACACACACACACTTCCCACCCCCTTATAACACCTATACCCCATACACACACACACTTCCCACCCTATCTATAACTACACCCCATACACACACACACACTTCCCACCCCCTTATAACACCTATACCCCATACACACACACACTTCCCACCCTATCTATAACTACACCCCATATACACACACACACTTCCCACCCCCTTACAACACCTACACCCCATACACACATGCACACTTCCCACCCTATCTATAACTACATCCCATACACACACACACACTTCCCACCCCCTTATGATACCTACGCCCCATACACACACACACTTCCCACCCTATCTATAACTACACCCCATACACACACACACACACACTTCCCACCCCCTTATAACACCTACACCCCATATAGACACACACTTCCCACCCTATCTATAACTACACCCCATACACACACACACACACTTCCCACCCCCTTATAACACCTACACCCCATATACACACACACTTCCCACCCTATCTATAACTACACCCCATACACACATGCACACTTCCCACCCCAACACCTACACCCCATACGCACACATACACTTCCCACCCTCTTACAACACCTACACCCCATACACACACGCA
Organism: Pongo abelii; assembly: GCF_028885655.2. NCBI lineage: Eukaryota > Metazoa > Chordata > Mammalia > Primates > Hominidae > Pongo > Pongo abelii. The sequence continues at coordinate 88,306,919 of NC_072004.2, forward strand.
CACACAACCTACCCCCTTACAACACCTACACCCCATACACACTTCCCACCGCCTCTACAACTACACCCCATACACACACGCATACTTCCCACCCCCTCTACAACACCTACACCCCATACACACATGCACACTTCCCACCCTATCTATAACTACACCCCATATACACACGCACATCCCCTACCCCCTTACAACACCTACACCCTATACACACACGCACACTTCCCACCCCCTTATAACACCTACACCCCATAAACACACACACACACACACTTCCCACCCCCTCTACAACTACACCCCATACACACACACACACCCTACCCCCTTACAACATGTACACCCCATACACACACATACACTTCCCACCCCCTTACAACACCTACACCCCATACACACATGCACACTTCCCACTCCCTTACAACACCTACACCCCATACACACATGCACATTTCCCACCCTATCTATAACTACACCCCATACACACACACACACTTCCCACCCTATCTATAACTACACCCCATACACACACACACACTTCCCACCCCCTTATGACACCTATACCCCATACACACACACACTTCCCACCCTATCTATAACTACACCCCATACAAACATGCACACTTCCCACTCCCTCTACAACATCTGCACCCCATACACGCTTGCATACGTCTCACCCCCTTATCTGCTGTTTCTTTCTCCTTAGCAGTCAACACCATGTAACGCATTATATATTTTGCTCATTTAGCACTCATTCTCTGTCTCCTCCACTGGAATGTTGGCTCTCTATGAGAGGGGGCTTTCATTTCTTGTTCTTATTCTTAGGTTTGTTTGTTCAGTTGGCTGCTTGATAGGCTGGCTACTACAGTAGTGTGCAGTGCCTAGAATGTGCCAGGAAGCACTTAAGAATTTGGTAACTGCATGAAATGAATGAAAAAGTTAGAACACAAGCCCAGCATCTTGCTCCTTCCCACGACCTGGCTTAACAAACCATAGGACTATGCTTCACGAGAACCTGTTGCTGATGCTGCACTTAGGGTCAGGATTTGGAGAGTGTGACACCGAAGGCGAGAGTTCTTCCATGGGGGGATCAACTGGTGATACTGAATCAGAAGACAGTAAGGGCAAGGAAAGTGAATGGGACTAGTAGGGTGAACACTTGTCATAGAAAGACTATTATATTTCCTAGAAAATGAAAACAGCTACAACTTAAAGCATGCCTCAGTGAGCAGATCAGAGTGGAGAGGAAAAAAAGAAAATTAAAGCAAACAATAATTATAGTATGAAGAATGCATGACATCTGTGCCTTCTCCCAAGAGACTGGGCCTAAGGAAGAGCCTGAGGACATTCTATGAAATGCTGAAATCATATGCAGAATTTTGTGGGAATATGCATATTGCTGGAATAAAGATCCATAGCTTTCACCAGCTTCTCAAAATAGCCCTTGATCAAAATGTGAGAGGAATGCTAACTTATACAAGAATGTCTTCTCTAATTCCTTTTATTTCCACTTATATCCATTTATTAAGTGCCTATTACCATATCTCACCAAATTCTAAGACACCAACAATTCCAAGACACAGCGTTATTTTATGCAGCATGTCAGTTCCACTATGACATGCCATTGGTTGTAAGGCAAATACTAATTTCAGAGATGCTAAAAACGCAAAACGATGTGAGGCTTAGAAGCTACAAATAACAGTATATGTCAAACTCTGTTGCTAGTCCCTTTACATATGTTATCTGAGTCCTAGTGTGAAAAATGTTATTATTCAATTATAATTACAAATGAAGACAAAGCCTGAATTCCAAGGTGAGTTGCAACCTAGGTCTGTCTGAAAGCTTCCACACCAGCACACCACCTCCCAGCAAAGATATGGCTCCCACATCGGCAGACCTTATAACCAAGTACAGAACAAGAACCTCTAAACAATCAAGCTACAGACAGGTAATGAGAGTTGGGTATCAAATGATCACAGAAGCACCCAGCTTGTATCTGGAGCAATCCTTCAAACAAACTTCCAAATGTCCCGAGGAGAGTTTCACATTTATTATTCTAAGAAGCCTCTGCTCTTTCATCTACTTTATAGCTCTCTCTCACTTCAATAAACAACTACTTAAAGGGAAGTTAATGATTCAGAACATATAGTGCTCTGTGTTGAAAGGAGAACTTAGGAACAAACAGTGTATGATTCCTTGTCAATGTTAAAACACATCCCTATTATCAAAGGATTGACGAAAGCAGGTCCTGGAAGGTTGGGTGAGATGTGTGCATAAGCACATGTGTGCACACGCTAGAGGGTGAGAAGAAAGAGGCCTTGAGGAATAAAAATAATCATTTCACTGGATGTCTTCACAAACAGGATATGCTGTCACTTCCCTAAGGAGTTTTAAGAAGCTCAGTGAATAGAACTACTGCCAGGAGAGAACCAGAAAGAAATCACTCCAAGAAAACACTGAACCCTGGTCAGGCATGGTGGCTCATGCCTATAATCCCAGCACTTTGGGAGGCTGAGGTGGCCAGATCACTTGAGGTCAGGAGTTTGAGACCAGTCTGGCCAACACGGCGAAACTCCATATCTATTAAAAATACAAAAATTAGCCAGGTGTGGTGGCACACACCTGTAGTCCCAGCTACTTGGGAGGCTGAGGCATGAGAATTGCTTGAACCCAGGAGGCGGAGTTGCAGTGAGCAGAGAGTGCGCCACCAGCCTGGGTGATAGAGCGGGATTCCTTCCCAAAAAAACAAAAAAACAAACAAACAAAAAAACACAGAAAATACAAAACCCCCTCTACCCACAGTCTCCCCAATTTTGCTTTGTACGGTGATCTGGGTGTGATTTTATCTCATCAGTCAGCTCTTTCCTGTCATTTTCTATCTAACACTGAACAAGCCTAGCGGTAGATTGTAATAGCTGTTTACAATTACTCAATCCTCCCCTTTGCTATAAGACTTATACATCCCTGCACAATGTCATACACTGTGTGGGACTATGGACCACCCTGCCCAATGGTCAGGGTTGGACATGTGAGTTGCATGGGCCAATAGGACCCAGTGGATGTGAAGCTTACTACATCCAAGCAGGAGTTTTAAGGAGTATCATAAACATGTATGGCCAATGTGGGCTGGCCCTGAGTCTCAGGATTACAATGCATATGAGGCAGAACCATAGCCTGCAGCCTGCATATATACAAAGAGCCACTGAGATGCGGGGTTGCATGCTGCTCCACCAAAGCTGATAATACAAAAAATTAGTACCAGAAGTGGGATATGCCATAACAGATAAAATACGAGGCATAAGCTTTGGAGCTGGGCAGTGAAAGGTATGGAAACTGTCACTACAGGATAGAGAAATAGTGACCCGTTATCCAGCAGTAACACATTTAGTAAAACTGCCCCTATGATCGCTTCGAAGGCAGGTGTTGCAATGAACGAATGTGTAGCTTTAGGTGACAAAGTTGCAAAACAGAACATTGCTAGTGGGATTTGGTTACTATTAGGTCCATTTGACAAAGTACTACAATAAAGAGATGAGCTCAGAAAAGACTTAGCTGGCTTTCCAATAGGATTGAGGTGGGAAAAAAAGAAAATTAGGAAATTTAGGACTTAACAATTGCAAGATACAATGATTTCTCATCTCCTATAAATAAAGAAAAAAAAATGGGCCAGACGCAGTGGCTCATGCCTATAATCCCAACACTTTGGGAGGCTGAGGCGGGCTGATTTTTTGAGCCCAGGAGTTCGAGACTAGCCTAAGCAATATGGCAAAGCCTTGTCTCTACAACAAATTTTTAAAAATTAGCCAGGCACGGTGGCGTGTGCCTGTAATCCCAGCTACTAGGGAAGCTGAGGTGGGAGGATCACTTGAGCCCGGGCTATCAAGGCTGCAGTGGAGCCAAGATGGCGCCACTGCACTCCAGCATGGGTGACAGAGTGAGACCCCGACTCGGGGAAAAAAAAAAAAAAAATTTTTTTTTTTTTAAGGAAAGATGATTAAGACCTAGCCTCAGGACACAGACAAAACTAAGGGTACGTTAAAGTCTCTAAATGAATTAAGACACCCCCACCTTGCTCTACCCTAACCCTAGTAAATCCTTTTAGTTGAGCAAAATTGCTACAGGAAAAGTGATTAGTGGCATGGTCTCACAGAAACCTGATAAGCTCAAAGTGGCCTGTAATTAAATCCAGAAGGAGAGATTATGTCTGGTAAATAGTTACCTCAAAAGAGGTGTAGGTGTGGCTACTGGCCCAGGGAGTAACTAAAATCAAATGGAAATAAAAATTGATCATTGTTTAGCATGAATGATACCCCCAAAAGAGACACCAGCCTGGTCTAAAAGAGACTGTGACCACAGGGGACCTAAAACAACTTTTGGCACCCCAAATTGCTATAGGCAGGAAGTAGCCTGAGAAAGCTGCCAAGTCCCCAATGAAGATATATTCTCTAATACGTTTTCAGGTGTGTCCAAAGAGGATGATCAAAAAGGAAAAAACTCCCAGAGGGAGAAGTCAAGAGCCAGAGAGAGGCCAGGCGTGGTGGCTCACACCTGTAATCCCAGCACCTTGGGAGGCCAAGGCGGGTGGATCACGAGGTCAGGAGTTCGAGAACAGCCTGGCCAATATAGTGAAACCCCGTCTCTACTACAAATACAAAAATTAGCCAGGCATGGTGGCATGCGCCTGTAGTCCCAGCTGCTCGGGAGGCTGAGGCTGGAGAAACACTTGAACCCGGGAGTCGGAGGTTGCAGTGAGCCAAGATTGTGCCACTGCACTCCAGCCTGGGTGACAGAGTGAGACTCCATCTCAAAAAAAAAAAAAAAGCCATAGAGACCAATGGATTTGAGAGCTTCTCATTTGAGGAGAATTCCCTATTCCCAAGGCAGGTGGGCCTCTCATGTTGTCCAGTGGAATTTCAGGATGGCCATGTGGATGCCTTTCTTTCTCTTTTGAAATACAAGTGCTCACTGGGGTTGGCCTACTCCTGTTCTTCCACGATGGACACGTGGACCAGGTCACTTGTTATGGTTCACAGCTCTCTAGATCAACAGCGACTAAATCCAGACCTGCTGATAGAATCTCACGAGATCCTGAAATTCACACCTGATTCCATGATTACATGAGAATTTTTAGGTATCTTCCATGAGTCAGAAATGAATTTATGTTGTATATAAATACACAAAATGATATATAAGATGATTATTTATGACCAGGAGGGAAGACTGTAGCAGACTGTATTATACAGTCATCCCTTGGTATCCATAGGGATACCTCCTCCCTCCCACAGATACCAAGATCTGCTGATCAAGCCCCTTGAGCCAGCTCTTCATATCTGTGTGTTCCTCACCACGGATGCAGAAGGCCTACTCTATTCACAATTATTCATGTCTCCCTTCCCTTAGTGGATGTTTATGTCCCCACCTGGAATTGCAGTATCTCCCTACTGGCCAAGCATACTTCCCTGCACAATGTCAGACTTTGCCATATGATTTGTTAAGCAACGGAATGCGAATGGATGTGCACACTCCACATCCAAGCAGAATTCTTCAAGGACATCACGAGTTTCCACCAATTCTCTAATTCTTCCCCTCCACCATAACATTGCACATGGCCATAGGGGCTGCTGTTTCAGCCTGGAATCCGGAAGGAGAAACCAATGCAACAGAGATACAGCCAACCTGCAGCCTGCATGTTATTTGGAAGCAAAATAAACCTTCATGATGGTAAACCACTGAGATTGGAGGTTTCCTTGCAGTGAGGCAAAGCTGACTTAAATAGCCTGTTCCACCCAGACAAATGAAATCAATGCTTAAACTCTTAGCAATACACAATCTAATGCAAGGAATATGCCTGGGGTCCCATGTGAGCCCTCAGGCTTTTAAATCCTCATCTTTCCTGGGAAGGAGACATAGAGCTCAATTGGTTCCATATAAATGCTTCTTCAACTTTTGAGTAAATTCCATCATCTTTGTGAGTCATCTAACAGTGGAAGTTATTAACAATGAAATTTAAAAAATCAAATCATGATTTCCTTTTAACCAGTCATGCTTTGAATGACAAATATGTAGAGAGTGAGTTTGTTCTCATCTCTCTTCTCACCGCATTCTTACTGTAGCCTCTCACCTAACCTTGTTGGCTCCAGAGACCAAAAGAAAGTCAGCTAAAGCCACAAAGGCCAAATGGACATGAGAAAATGTCCAAAAATGCAGTATCAGGGATTGTGTTTGCCTTGTGAAGTCCTTTTTGCCCCTCAGAGAAAAACAACTAGAGGCTCCTCTGACTTTGGAATAATTGCTTTGAATGTTTTGGGGGAAGAAATTTGTTCTGGGGATGTTGCTGTTGTTGCTAAAATGATGTCCATCCAGAAAAATGTAAGATTGCCTTTGTTTTTAAACTTGATTGTAAACTAGCCCTGAAAAGCCTTCTAAGAGACTTCCTTAAGTCTCTTAGACTTTTTGAATAACGCCTTTTGAATAATGCCATCATTCCAAGTTGACCATTTCCAGGGAGCCCAATCTCGTTTGCCAGATGAGTTCTGCCATGTTTGTTCACACATCAGTTTTATTAGGTTTTAATTAGTTGTTATCTTTGACCCCAAAAAGGGATTCCTGAGCACCTCAGAATGGAGCTCACAGGCACTGGTAGGCTTCAGTGGCCCTTTTTGCTCCTGACCCCAGGGGGACACCTGGGGATCAAGCTGAGGTGAGAAGCAGACTGAAAGTCTTCTGTTCACAGATAAATGCCCCACATGACCTTGCATGGGAATTACTGAATAAAAGAGACCACTACCCTGATGTGAACAGCACCAGACACAGAGCTGTGAAAGAAAATGCCTCTTACAGATGACAACGTCCAGTTGTCCAGTCCTGGATTTGTTTTATTTATTTGAGACACAGTCTCGCTCTGTCACCCAGGCTGGAGTGCAGTGGTGTGATCTTAGTTCACTGCAACCTCCGCCTCCAGGGTGCAAGCAGTTCTCCTGCCTCAGCTGCCCGAGTAGCTGGGACTACAGATGCACACCATCATGCCCAGCTAATTTTTTTTTTTTTTTGGTAGAGATGGGGTTTTGCCAGGTTGGCCAGGCTGGTCTTGCACTCCTTCTCTCAAGTGATCCACGCACCTCGGCCTCCCAAAGTGCTGGGATTACAGGCATGAGTCACTGCACCCAGTCCCAGCCCTGGATTTGAACCAGTGTTCACTGAAGCATTTCCAAGCCTGTTGTTGTGCCTTTAGGTATACGCAATTCAACACATATTGTAAAAACGACCTTGCCAATGTTCAGTATAATGGAAGGCCATCCCACGAGTTTCAGAAACACTGATGCTGCTTTAAAACAAAAAACTCCTGGTGATTATAAGGCTTACCTGGAGTATCTCAAATATTTCAGTAGCGAAAGTTCAAAGACAAGGACCAGCAGGAATGCCAATTCCATGTTGCCATCACGCTTCCCCACCCACAAGCATGTTATTAGTGTGTGCTTCCAATGCACAATTACCCTTCATTTTCCCATAGAATTTCAGGAAAAAAGAGCACAGGGCTCAGATGGTCTGTGAAATCAATAGGTGATTTCATCTCTTACGTGCAAAAATAATCAGTTCTATTGAGAAGGAAATGTATACGCACACACACACACACATACACACACACACTGGAAAGCCCACATTCAACAGTCAAGGTCACACACACAGGAAATATCCATGAAAAGGGAACATTTGTAGTATCATCCTGAGCCATATAGCACAGTCCAAAGTACATGGGTTAATAAAGGAAGAAACCATCTCATTCTCAATAAGGCTGAATTTGATGTGCTCAAATACCACTCATTGCTCCAAAAAAAATGGTAAAATTCCTACAAAGAGGAGAATCCCAGGCCTAATGATTGGGTTCTTTTCTAGACAACTGCAACCACCCTCTGGAGACTATAAAAGAAAACAAGTATCCAAAATAGCAGGATGACTATTTGTAATTACTGTGTAATTGTTGGTTTTACAGGTCTGTCTCTTCCTGGGCTTAGTGACGGCAGAGACCAAGTTCACTAATTGGATTCAGCCAAGAAGAGTGGTTGGCTCCATGAAGTATGAATGAACAAATGAACTAATGAAGAAAAGAACATGAAAGTTCTGTATCAAAGAAAGAGAAAAGAAAACCGTGAATCCTGGTAGCACCAAGCCTGATTCTATCCCACCTGCCAGCAAACAAGAAAACAAAGGGACCATCAGGAATTCTTCATTTAGTCCAAGCTCTGAAAAGAGAAAATAATTCCAAAATGTCATATTAACAGGGTAAGGAAGACATGAGAATTTGAATGGAAGAAAACAGAGCAGTGGGTGGGAAAAAGTGGAGACTGAAATCTTACAACCAGGAAGTGTAGGCTGTGGTTTTGAAGGAAAAAAAAAATTGAATTTCCAGGTTCCCAGGGCCCTGATAGTTGATTCCCTCCTTCGCTCTCCTGCTTTGAGTCTATGTCAATAGAATCTCACAGCCTGAACCTCCCTGGCCGTACCTCAAGCATTAGCACAAGATTGAAAAGGCTTCTAGATAGAGGTGATACAAACAAAGGGAAGTGCGTGCCTCTGGGAACCGAGCAAGAGTTCATCACCAAGGATCTTTGGACCCTGACAAAACCACAGGTAGGCTTCATTCATTTCACTCAGTCAACAGACATGCCCTGAGCACCTGCTGCATGCCAGGCACTGCACTGGGCCAGCCCAGAAGCACTAGGAAGTCGAATGTTAAATGCCTGTGAACCCACATAGGTGGGCTTTGCTGGGGAGAGGGTCTCCAGCAACGGTCTGTAGCCAGGGGTGATGGCCGGGCACAGAGCGAACCCACAGAGCCTCCCAGTGCACACTGCAAAGGTACCCCTTCCTCTACACAGACCCAGCCTGGCCCCAGGCTGTCTACTCCATAGCAGAATCTCAGCTGGAATTCAAACTCCTTGGGTCCAGTGTCCTTGTGAGAGACCCATCCTGCCCTACCCTATCTGCTCCCTTGTGGACAGCCCTCTGGCGACCGTCAGAAGTGTCTGGGGGCATTTCTGCCCCATGCACACATTGATGAGGGGGTACTACAGGCACTTAGGGGCTGCAGACCAGCAGTGCTAAGCATGCTGCAATATACAAGACATGGCTACCCCGTAAAGAACTGGCCCACCCCAAATGCCAATAACCCAATAGTGTGTGGTTTTTATCAGGTGCTCAGGTAGTCTCCTTTCCACAAAACAGTCAAGGTCAATGTGCTAAGGATGACAGGCCAGGGGTCATCATGGTGAGAGCTCAAATAAGGAAGGAGTGAGCAGCCACTTCACGGAGTCTAGACAGGCATCACTGCAGCCTCGGAAGATCTGCTACCCAATTGTTAGCCAACAATTCTATTTAATTAAAAAATTCCAAAATATTGAAACTTCACATTTTAAGATTATGGCTGCATCTTTTTTTTCTTAAAGGGAGAAAAATAGGAATCAAGGCCCTTTGACAGTCATAGCAGATGACTCCCTTCCCCTCCAGACCTCCCCAGTGGTGCCCCAGGGGTCTTGCTACCCTTGGAAACTGTGGATTTAACTTTTGTTAAGCGCTCTATAGAATAAAGAAAAGAACTCCAATTGTTTCAAAGAAGACACTGTGCTTAGAAAACAGGACACATCGCTGTGTTTAATGTATGGGACTGAAGAGTTTCCTCCAGGGAAAGACAATGTGTTTGTCTGCCTCAATGTACCCAGGGAAAAGCAACACTGAAACATCCCTGACTTTGCAAGGATATTAAATGGGGATCCAAAGTGGAGGCAGGAAAAACAGAGCTTCTGTAGCCCTTTCCTAGAAATCTCCTGACTTTTAAAATACAGGTTCTGAGTTGAAATGTCCTGTTCTGCAGGTTGAAATATATGATCAAAACCTGCTTTGTGTAGCCCTCTGCATACAGCATTTTAAACAAGCTTCTGGAGCCTCATTACTCCCTCATAGCAGGCCAGCAGAGAAGCCAGGGCAGCTCATTAGTTGTGGGAGGGCGGTTTCAATTACATTCCAGTTGTGGCCCTTCCTCTTTCCTTGCTTTATTGTTAAACGTTCCACCCGCAAATGCTTTCCTTCACTGGCCCAGTCCTATAAACTGGTGAGCTACAGGGGCTGCTTAATCCCATAACCAGCAAAGACGGGCTCTGAAGTCTTGGTCAGATAGTAGGATCCTGTCGATACCAGTACAGAGTCTCTACCCTCATCCTACTGTTCTTGTCCAGCCTGAGACAGGTCTATGGCAGCAAAGGGAAGAGCAGCATCATTAAGAATCCTCAAGTTGAGTAGTACTGGAACATAAGGTTCTGAGGAAAAGGAAATTAAGATGGCAAATCTTCTTTATTCCCTGGCTGAGACACACAGAAGAAGCGACTACAGTTTGACACTAAGTGGTTAACAACTCTAATCAAGCAGGCTGGATGAGGGGCTGAAGGACTGTCACAGAGGCACTGAGAAGGGTGGCTTCAAGGAGAGGCTTGTGTTCCATAATAAATCTCATGGAAGCATCTAGACTGGTCACTTCCATCCTGAATGCATGGTGGGGCCCTAGCAACAGACCAGTGGCTGAGTTTATTTAGCACTGTAGGCTAATGGGCTTCCACTGTGCAAAGTCAACCTAAACCAAGCCTAGAGGAGAACTTCACCCAGATCTCGTTTTCCAAAGAGAGGGAAGGATCCCAGGGTGGAATCTACCCAAATGGGTCTCCATACAAAGAAAGAAGACAGGGCCCCAGAAGAGCTCTTCCAATTCCTGGTACCAACCACCCAGGAAATGCTGCACTGGGGCTGCACGTGGCAGCCCTGGGCCCGAGAGAGCCTGAGAGAATTCTTCAAGGAGCTGCTGATGCTTAGAAGTGAGAGAGAGGCTGGGGGACCTCACTCTAGCCTTGGATAGAATGGAAGAGGGGCAGATCACCTGAAATAGAAGACAAAGAGGAGTACAGGCCCAAAAAGAGAGGTATAGAGAGAGCTGCAAAGGAGTGAGTGAGAGAGACCAAGAGAAATGGAGAGAGCAAGAAAAAAGACAAGATGAGATGAAACCAAACAGGAAGAGACACCTTGTTAACCAAGTCGAGAAGTACTGGTGGACTGCAGAAGCGAGAGGAAAAGGTTACCATGGCAACACCTTGCAGAAAGCGTAGGCTGTGTAGCTGAGTGAGCCCAGCCAAGAGAGCCGCAGCCACCGATGGCTTCACCTGCTGCTGCATCTGTTCACCTGTGGGACTGTGCCTCGAAGGCTATGCCCAAGCTCCCACTCCCCATCTCCAAGATCTCAGCCCAGAACCCGCTCTCCGTTCATCCACTGCCCCAGACTTTAGTGTCACATGATCCCTTCCCAAATGAGCCAGATAGACAGAGGAGGCTGGGGAGCCATGGGCTCAGCTGCACAGCCCCCTCCCCAGGTGTCCTTGTTCTTGGTTCAAGGTTGAGGAATCTTGGAGCGTGACGAAAGTCTTAGCAAGTTACTCAACCCAAACTTTCACACTGCACAACAAGCCTCTCTATAACTTCCCTGACCACTGGTCACCACAACTCTGCTTGAATCCTTTCAGTGACAGGGAGCTCAGCCCACTGCATGACTCAAACGCTTACGACTTCAGCTTTCATTCTCTGATCTAAGATCTTGATCTACAACTTGGTAGAGGCAAGGGGGAAGATGAACAGAGTCCACTGTGACTAGTGAACCATGAACCATGCTCCTACCATATGCTGTGACTCAACCCCCAACCCCACGCCCTGCTCTCACCACAGACATGCACGTCTTCTACACTTCTCACTGCAATTCTCTATAATTTATCACATCGATTTTACAGTATATTTTTCCTTAACCCCACATTTGTGCCTACTTCTTTAGGGATGTATCTTTCCACGTCTACCTGAAGAACAACCTGTTCTTTTATTATTATTACTATACTTTAAGTTCTGGGGCACATGTGCAGAATGTGCAGTTTTGTTACATAGGTATACGCATGCCATGGTGGTTTGCTGCACCCATCAACCCGTCACCTACATTAGGTATTTCTCCTAATGTTATCCCTCCCCTACCCCCCACCCCCCACAGGCCCCGGTGTGTGATGTTCCCCTCCCTGTTTCTATGAAACAACCTGTTCTTTTGGTATGGATTCCTCCATATCCCTGATTCAGAGAGTGTTCGGACCCAAATGTGCTCAATGACTCAATGAGAATCCACACCTGAACCAAAACATTCTCCAAAGTTTCCAATATGGGCATCAAAATCTCCACGGTCTGGGCCAAAAAATTCCTACATCCAGGCTCCATAAGCTCTTTGGCTATTTTTACTGTTGTCCAGACAGAATAACAGCTAACATTCATTGAAAGCATACAATACACTAGGCACTATTCTAAGCATTTTATATGTATTCACTTAGCCTATCTTCCCAAAACTCCGTCTAGCAGCCGCTAAGGAGTCGAGTCAGAATTTAAACCCAGTAAGTATGACTCCAGAACCTATTCTCTGAACTCCAAATCTATACCATTTCTATATTGTGACATCTTTCAGGACAGTGGTGGCTTTTCAAATATGCATACCTTTCATCTACCGAAAACCTACAGATAACATCATACTCAATGTGAAACACTCAATGATTTTCCCCTAACATCAGAAATAAGGCAAGACTGTCTGCTCTTACTCCTCCCTTCAACATTATACTGCAAGTCTTAGCCAGTGCAATCAGGTAAGAAAATGAAATTAATAGCATACAGATTGAAAGGAAGACATAAAACTGTCACTATTCACAGACATGACAGAAAATTCCAAGGAATCTACCAAAAAACTCTTAGAACCAATAAATGAGTTTAGTGAGGTTGGAGGATACACAGCTAGCACATACAAAGTCAATTATGTTTCTATATACTAGCAATGAGCAATTAGAAATTTAAAATACAGTATAATTTAAAATAGTACCATAAAACACTTAGAGGTATAAATCTAACCAAACGGTAGAGTATGTATGATGAAGACCACAAAACACTGATAAAGGAAATCAAAGACTTTGGAGAATATACCATGTTCATAAAATGGAAAACTCGATATTTATTAAGATGTCAATTTTCTCCAAATTGGTTTATGGATTCAGTGCAACCCCAGTCAAAATCCCATTGGGATTTGTTTTTTTGAGATGGAGTCTTGCTTTGTCACCCAAGCCAGAGTGCAGGAGTGCAATCTCTGCTCACTGCAACCTCCGCCTCCCGGGTTCAAGCGATATCTAGCCTCAGCCTCCTAAGTAGCTGGGATTACAGGTGTGCACCACCACACCCAGCTAAGTTTTGTATTTTTAGTAAAGATGGGGTTTCACCATGTTGGCCAGGCTGGTCTCAAACTCCTGACCTCAAGCGATCCACCCGACTCAGCCTCCTAAAGTGCTGGAATTACAGGCGTGAGCCACCATGCCTGGTGCCATTAGGATGTTTTGTAGATATTGTCAAGCTGATTCTAAAATGTGAAAGGAGAAAGGATACGCACAAAAACCGATGAATCAAAATGAAGGGTCCAAAAACAGAACCAAACAAATATGGCTCATGAACTTTTTACAAAAGCAAAAGGATAATTCAATGGAGAAAATACAGTCTTTTCAATAAATGCTGCTGGGACAATTTAACATCCATATGAAAAAAAAACTCAACCTTGAACTCTACCTGACACCATATTTTTTTAAAACTTCAAATAGATAGTAGACTTAAATGTAAAACGTAAAACTTTTAGAAAAAAAAATAGGAGAAAACCTTTGCAAACTTGAGTTATGCAAAAAAATTCTTAGACATAACACCAAAAGCACAATTCATAAAACAAAAAAAAGAAAAACTGATAAATTGGCAGTTCATCAAAATTAAAAACTTTCGATCTCCAAAGGCACTGTTAAGAAGAGGGAAAGGCAAGCCAGGGACTGGGAGAAAAAGAAATGCAAATCACATATCTGACAAAGGTCCTCTATGCAGAATACAGAAAAAGAACTCACAGGGCCGGGCGCAGTGGCTCACACTTGTAATTCCAGCACTTTGGGAGGTTGAGGCAGGTGGATCACCCGAGCTCAGGAGTTCAAGACCAGCCTGACCAATATGGTGAAACTCCATCTCTACTAGAAATACAAAAATTAGCCAGGCAGGGTGGCGTGTGCCTGTAGTCCCAGCTACTCGGGTGGCTGAGGCAGGAGAATTGCTTGAACCTGGGACGCGGAGGTTGCTATGAGCCGAGATTGCACCACTGCACTCCAGCCTGGGCAACAGAGCAACACTCCATCTCAAAATAAAAAACCTCTCAAAACTCTACCATAATTAAACAAATGGATTAAAAAAATAAGCAAAAGATTTTGACACCAAAGAAGATGTACAGATGGCAAATGAGCACATGAAAAGATGCTCAACATCATTAGTCATTAGGGAAATACAAATGAAAGTCACGAGAGACCACTACTACACTCATTAGAATGGCTCAAGTTTTAAAAACAAAACAAAACAAAAAACTGACGAGGCCAAGGGCTAGTGAGGGTGCAGAGCAACTACAACTCTGCTGGGACTGAAGAACGGCATATCCACTTCAGAAAACGGTTTGGAGGTTTCCTATCACATGATCCAGCCATCTCACTCCCAGGTATTTACCCAGGAGAAATGTAAACATATGTTTACACAAAAGCCTGTATGCAAATATTGACAGACGTTTCATTCATAATTGCTGAAAAATCAGAAAACAACACAAATGTCCTTCAACTGGTGAAAGTAAACAAATTGTGTTGTATCCACAACGATGGAATACTACTCAGCCTTAAAAAGGAACACACTGTTGATACTTGCACCGTAATGAAGTTCTCTGAAATGCATGATGCCAAGTGGAAAGAAGTTAGATCCAAAAGGCTACATACTGTATGAGTCTGGAAGAAGCAAAAATATAGGGGCAGAGAACAGCTCAGAGGTCGCCAGAGGTTAAACAAAAGGGAAACAGGGATGGGTTGGGGGTAGGGTTTGACTACAAGGGGCCAAGAGGCAGCTCAAGGGAATTTGGGGAGGTGATGGAACTCTCCTATGGTGATGGTTACACAAATCTGTGCATTTCTTAAAAACTCATGGAACTGTACTCCAAAAGAATGAGCTTTATGATATATTAATTTAAAAAATAAATTTTTAAAAATATTCATGCCCTTCATCACCTAAGCAATTCTTTTGGAGACAGAGTCTCGCTCTGCAGCCCAGGCTGGAGTGCAATGGCACGATCTTGGCTCATGGCTACCTCTGCCTCCCGGGTCCCGGTTCAAGCAATTCTCCTGCCTCAGCCTCCTGAGTAGCTGGGATTACAGGCACGCACCACCATGCCCAGCTAATTTTTTTTTGTATTTTCGTAGAGACGGGGTTTCACCATGTTGGCCAGGCTGGTCTTGAACTCCTGACCTCATGATCCACATGCCTCGGCCTCCCAAAGTGCTGGGATTACAGGCATGAGCCACTGTGCCTGGCTATCACCTCAGCAATTCTTGAAATGGCCATGAAGGCTGGGCACAGTGGCTCACACCTATAATCCCAGCACTTTGGGAGGCCAAGGCAGGGGGATCGCTTGAGCTAAGGAGTTTGAGACCAGCCTGGCCAACATGGCGAAACCCTGTCCCTACTAAAAAATACAAAAATCAGCTGGGCGTGGTGGTATTCACCTGTAATCCCAGCTACATAGGAAACTGAGGCACAGAAATCATTTGAACCCAGGAGGCAGACATTGTGGTGAGCCGAGATCACACCACTGCATTCCAGCCTGGGCGACAGAGCGAGATGCTGTCTCCAAAACAAGCAAACAAAAAAGAAATGACCAGGGAGCTTGGACTGTCGCAATTTGTATTTCATAGGGTTTTTGAGAAGTTGCACATTTTCCAAGATGATCCCAATGTGGAGTGTGGCTTATACTAATGAACTAATGAATCCTGGCATCCTTGTTTTGGTGAGACCACAGGGTATAGCTACAGGTTATGGCAGTATCTCATCTGAAAAAAAGTAAAAAAAAAAAAAAAAAAAAAAAATTCCCCTGGCAATTACCCTGGGAACAAACAGGAGATCCTAGGAAAGGCAATGGAAATTTGGAAGGCAAGTCTTGGCCAGGCCTCACTTTCTTTATCCAAGGTGGTGGAAATGGCCTTTCTCTGGGCAGGCAGGTCTGAAGACCTGAGAAAAACCAAACCTCAAACTCTACCTCTAAAGACATGGAACTAAGTAAGAATCTAGCCCTGGAGCCAGACAGGGACTCTCCCTGAGAACAGCAGTTCCCAACCTTTTTGGCACCAGGGACTGGTTTTATGGAAGATAATTTTTCTACACATAGGAGGTGGGGGGTAGGGGGTGGTTTCAGGATGAAACTGTTCCACCTCCGATCATCACGCATTAGATTCTCATAAGGAAGGCGCAACCTAGATCCCTCACACGCACAGTTCACAACAGGGTTCTTGCTCCTGTGAGAATCTAATGCTGCTGTTGATCTGACTGGACTTGGAGCTCAGACAGTAATGCTCGCTTGCTCACCACTCACCCCCCACTGCATAGCCCAGTTCCTAACAGGCCACAAACCCATATGGTCTGCTGCCCAGGGGTTGGGGACCCTTGCGGTAGAGGGTCCCAAGAGGTTAGCAAGCGCCAGTGGGCTCTGAGGGCTGCCTTTGCCATGGCCAGCTGATATCCTTCTCTCTTTGTTATTTATTATATTTGCTCATCCTCATACCTTTAATAAAATCTCACTGGCAGTCGGGCATACTGGCTTATGCCTGTAATCCCAGCACTTTGGGAGGCTGAGGCGGGTGGATCGCCTGAGCTCAGGAGTTCAAGACCAGCCTGGCCAACATGGTGAAACCACCCCCCTCCCTGGTGTCTACTAAAAAAAGTACAAAAATTAGCTGGGCATGGTGGGTGCATGCCTGTAATCCCAGCTACTCGGAAGACTGAGGCAGGAGAATCGCTTGAACCTGGGAGGCAGAGGTTGCAGTGAGCCGAGATTGCGCCACTGCACTCAAGTCTGGGCAACAGAGAGAGAGTCCGTCTAAATAAATAAATAAAATAAATAAATAAATAAATAATAAATCTCGCTGGCCAGCTGGCCTCAGAAGGGCTGTAAGGCAGTAAAGGCATGATTTGTGCTACAGAGGAGTTAGGAAAGCTGGCCCACTAAGGCCGGCACAGTGGTGGGACCCACTTATAGGATTGCTAGTGGTTTATATAGCTTTCATGCTGAACCATACAAAACGGCCTCATATTTGTTTCCCCAGGAGGGCCGAATCTCCTTGAAGGCACGTGTCTCCTGGTTTTATGTGTACGACAGGGCCTTCCCTACTGGAAAGGGCACAACCAATTCACTAAGATTGACTTGAGCAAACCTCACCGAGGGAGAAACCGCTAGGTGAGCCTGGTCTCCTGGGGGAAAAGAGCAGACACTTCTGGCTCACCACATCTAAGAGCTATAAGAGATCAATTCATGCACTTCTCTCCTCTGCCATCCTCCCGGAATGCCTCTGCCTCCCAGCAAGCTCATGGTGAGTTTGTGTAATCAAGTTGGCAAACAGAGAGAGTGAATTCTGTTTCAGAGACCTAAGCTGGGAGTTGCTGGCAAATCCCTGAACATCAGCTCCAAAATGTTATGACCCTCAAAATCACGTTTCAACTCTGAAAATCATGTTTCCTTGAGACGACTGATTTAGTTTTTCAGATATGCAGAGCTATTTTCTTTCTCTGGACCCAGGAGGGAAAATACACCAGAGAGAAGAAAGCAGAACAGAATGCTAGCATACATGCAACCCAGAGAGGAGACAGAGGGTTGAACAGGATAAAGCAATCGCAGGTCGAGTGGAGCATATCCCTGATTCCTTTCTTTAGGGAAGTGCTACATGGGCCCCATCCCAAAGGTTAGGGCTGTTCTGCACTCCACACAGGTTCGAAGCCTAGTTCCACATCTTCCTCCTAACCCTTTCCTTCTCAAAGGCTGACTATTCCAGTAACTGCTGTCAATTTCCTCCCAGCTTCACAGGCTCAAACCCAGGCTTCTGTTCCTTATTAGGCTCTTTTAGTAACAGGCAAGAGATCGACATGGGAGTGAATACATGGAAAGGACTCCTAAAGATCCCAAGCACTCAAAATCAACGTGCTACCCTGTTGCGTCCCCAGAAGGAGCTTCTGCAAAAATAACTTCTGCAAAACAAAGCAAAATAATAATACGAAAGGTGCCCAGGCTGTGTGGCTTCAGGCACAGACTCTTAAATCTTCGACTAATAAAAGCCTGGCAGGAATATCCTAATGAAGGCTGGTGCTACCCAAGCCACTTGTCTATTCTTTCTGTTTCCCTAAAGCACATTAAAAACACATTTTCCAGTTTAATAGACTTACAAGCTGAAATGAATGTGTCAGAACGCTTATAAATATGATAGAACCCGCTAACCAAGCAAATGTTAAATTTTGCATAAGGAGACTGTATCCCTAACTCCTCAGTAGACACTTAATGAATATTTCAAACAAAGCACCCCGGCAGCTGCTGTAAGGGCTCCAGATGAATTAAGTGGACTTTTATTACTGCCAGGACTCATCCTCTTGCTTCCTCTCATTTTATCCATCTTCCTCCTTTGTACAAGACAAACATGGCACCTCAGACGAACCAAGCTCCTGAAGTCTGGTCATGGAGTGATCAGAGTATGGGGTTGGTCAATGTACAGTGCTGAATACTGTCCCCCGCCAAAATTCATGTCTAGCCAGAACCTCAGAATATGATCTTACCTAGGCAGGGCACGGTGGCTCACGCCTATAATCCCAGAACTCCAGGAGGCCGAGGCGGGTGGATCACCTGAGGTCAGGAGTTCGAAACCAGCCTGGCCAACATGGTGAAACCCCATCTTCACTAAAAATACAAAAATTAGTTGGGGGTAGTGGCGTACACCTGTTTCCAGCTACTCAGGAGGCTGAGGCAGGAGAACTGCTTGAATCTGGGAGGCGGAGGTTGCAGTGAGCTGAGATCGCGCCACTGCACTCCAGTCTGGTGACAGAGTGAGGTTCCATCTCAAAAAAAAAAAAAAAAAAAAAAAGAATATGACCTTATCTAGAAATTGGGACTTTGCAGATGTAATTAGTTAAGAAGCAGTCATACAGGATTAAGTGAGCCCTAAATCCAATGACTGGTGTCTTTACGAGACAAAGGATAGGGAGTTTTGGACATAGACACACTTCACAGACACACACAGGGATGAAGGCCATGTCACAATGTGGCAGAGATTGAATTGATGCAGCTACAAGCCAGGAAACTCTGGGAGCCAAAAGAAGTTAGAGAATTTCCCTAGAATTTTCAGACAGAGTGTGGCCCTGCTGACACCTTGATTTCAGACTTCCGGCCTCCAAAACTGTAAGGGAATACGTTTCTGCTGTTTTAAGCCGCTCTGTACAGTACAAGATAACCATCCCTTCTCTGAAGGGACCAGAGTGTTTCAGATTTTTCAGATTTTGGAATATTTGCATTATTTTACCAGCATTATTTACCAGTTGAGCATCCCAAATCTGAAAATGTGAAATCCGAAATGTTCCAAGGAGCATTTCCTTTGAGCATCACGTCAGCATTCAAAAGGTTTTGGATTTGGGAGCATTTCGGATCTTGGATTTTCGGATTTGAGACGCTCAATATGTACTTTGTTGTGACAGCAACAGGAAACTTACACAGTCAGGAGAGAACTTCTACACATTCAGATGTGTATTGCAATTACTTCCCCAGAAGTTACCTGAGCCGACTGCTTCAGGTGACAGTGGAAGCGGTCATCCCTTTAACGGTGCCATCCCTTTAACTTCATGATAGCATAGATGTACACCTGCCAGCAGTCTTAAAAGATCAGACTTAGAGCCATCTGACTTTTTTTTTTTTCTTTTTTGAGACGGAGTTTCGCTCTTGTCACCTAGGCTGGAGTGCAATGGCGTGGTCTCAGCTCACTGTAACCTCTACCTCCCAGGTTCAAGTGATTCTCCTGCCTTAGCCTCCCATGTAGCTGGGATTACAGGCATGTGCCAACACGCTCGGCTAATTTTTGTATTTTTAGTAGACACGGGGTTTCACCATGTTGACCAGGCTGGTCTCGAATTCCTGACCTTAGGTGATCCACCCGCCTCGGCCTCCGGAACTGCTGGGATTACAGGCATGAGCCACCGCGCCCGGCCCTGACTTTCTTTCTCGCTGCACTCTTTGAGTAACTTTTCAACTTCATTCTACTCTTTTTTTATCCTGCATACTCCGCATTCCCAGCCCATGCAGGTATGAGGCTAACGTAAGGAGGCAGCCATGCAGTGAGAGAATCTAGAAGGCAGAAACAAAGAGAACTCCTTTCTCCTGCCACCTGGAATTCCTTGACGCTAACTACTATCTGTGGAAGACAACTCCTCAAAAAATTGTTCAGCGCAACTATGGCCTGAATCACGTCCCCCGCTTCAAATTTCTATGTTGAAGCCCTAACGCCCAGTACCTAAGAATGTAACCGTAAGGGAGATAGGATTTTTAAAGTGTTAATAAGGTTAAAATGAGGTCATTAGAGTGGGCCCTAATCCAATATGACTGGTGTCCTTATAAGAAAAGGAGATTGGGACACCGACAGGCACAGAGGAAAGACCATGCTTTGGGAGGCCGAGGTGGGTGGATAGCTTGAGCCCAGGAGTTCAAGACCAGCCTGAGCAACATGGCAAAATGCCATCTCTACAAAAAATACAAAAATTAGCCAGGTGTGGTGGTGCGCTCCTGTAGTCCCAGCTACTCCGGGGGCTGAGGTGAGAGGATAGCTTGAGCCCAGGAGGTTGAGGCTACAGTGAGCCATGATCGCACCACTGCACTCCAGCCTGGGTGACACAGTGACACCCTGTCTCGATAAAAAGACAGACCATGTGAAGTCACAGGGAGACAACAGCCATCTACCAGCCAAGGAGAAAGGCCCAGAAGAAACCGACTAATCTTGCCAACTATTAGTCTTGGACTTCCAGCCTCCAGAACTGTGAAAAAAATAAATTTCTGCAGTTTAAGCCACCCGGTTTGTGGTATTTTGCTACAGCAGCCCTAGCAAACACATGTAAGTGCCAAATTGCCTCTAGCCTCATGCCACATGAAAATTTGCTCTGAAATTACTGCCTGGCTTAGAAAATCAGAAATGTGTTTTTTTTTTTTGAAAGGCAGAAGCAGATAAAGTGCTATTTGAGTGCTCCATATTAGGCAAAATAGAACACTCTTCAGAAGCAAAAGACTCTATAAAGTGTACCCACGCTGATAATGTTCCCATGAGCTAGGACACTAACGGTCTCATGCTGTCTGCACAGAGCCCTGTCCAAGAAGGTATCTCTGCATTGTTTATTTAATATCCAGATGCGAAAAAGCTTCTGGCAGTTATTATTATTAAGCCCTTTGCCCTCCTGCAAAATATTTTTGTGCAGCACATTTTAACACTGGTTTGCTTCATTCTATTTATTTATTTATTTATTTATTTATTTATTGAGACAGAGTCTCACTCTGTCGCCCAGGCTGGAGCGCAGTGGTACAATCTCAGCTCACTGCAGCCTCTGCCTCCTGGGTTCAAGTGATTCTCTTGCCTCAGCCTCCCAAGTAGTTGTGATTACAGGCGTGTGCCACCATGCCTGGCTAATTTTTGTATTATTATTATTTCTTTTTAGTAGAGACAAGGGTTTTACCATGTTGGCCAGGCTGGTCTCGAACTCCTGACCTCAGGTGATCCACCTGCCTCAGCCTCCCAAAGTGCTGGGATTACAGGTGCATTCTCATGCTTTAAATAAAGAAACCCAGGTTACAGGTCTTAGCCCAGAAAGGAGGTAGCAGCCAGGGCCTACCTATTTTTCAGTTCCTAGATAACTCCTCTCAATTGGGCCAGGACAAGATTTTAAAGTCTCCCCTAACCAAGCAGGTACAGGGAAAAAAATAAATAAATAAAACTCTGATTGCCAAAACCACATGCCAAGAAATTATATCTACATGAACTGTTGTGAAAATACTCTTTCATTTTTAGAGATCTTACCAATAAAAAGTCAAAATTAATAACATCTCAGAGACTTCCCCAAACACATTATTTCGGAAACCTAGTTATAAACCTCAGAATTTCTCCTAGGAGTTACACCACACTCTCGATCAAATTTAAGATCACTAAATTTGACTGGAAATATCAGTGACAAAAGGAACATGTCCTTCAGGAAGACATGGAAAGTTAGAAGATACAGAAAAAGAAAGGTAATAGGAACTGTGAAGCTGTTTAAATAAGTTGTCTTTGCTTCCCTAGACTTAGGCTATTCCAAGCAGTTTTAGTGCCAAGGAAAATTGGGAGTGGAATGTACGTGGCTGAGCTTATAGCGAGAACCAGCTGCTTCAGAGAAGAGATTGCATCCCACACAGCCTGGCTGCCCTCCCTAAGCCCCACACGTTATGTCTAAAAAAATGCAATCCTCCAAAGGCTAGCCAGTGTGAAAACCCACCTACTGGGTTCATTGTTGAACTAGAGAAACTGTTCCCAGTCAACAGACAAACACATAAGCAGTAGTAAAACATGAAGTCAATGGCCAATACCTGCCTGTTCTTCAGTTCATCAAATCTTTTTCCAAAGGCACCTAAGGGAGGATGTTTAACAGGGAAAATGGGAGAAAAGCATGATTCCAAATACAAGATTAAAAGAGGACACTGTGATACCTGGAGAAGAGAGAGTGTCTTGAGGTGGAAGAAGGGGATCAAAGAGCACCTGAACTCCATCGTGTTCCCGAACAGGACAAACCCTGGGGTTGCTGATCCGGGGTTGGGCACTTGAGAAGCTTGAGCTAGAAAGGAAAATCATCTCCTGCAAGACCATTTCCACAGGAAGAGTGCCACGCAGCAAATCAGAAGCAGAACCAATAAGGAATTCAAGATTTTAGAGTAGAAAACAAAGACACTTAGCTAATGGCCAGTGACTGCAGTTCTATAATCTATAATCCACTTGACACCAGCTTGGCATCAGTTTCATTTTGCAAAACATGGCTTCGATAACTGCATCAGATCTGCAAGGCTGTGTAGGTAGAATTCTTATTGCCAAGTGAATTTTCCTATAAGAATAGGGCATTAAGAGAAAAATCTGTTTCTTACCTGAGTGTCGCATGGCTTACGCTTCCCTGACTTGAGTACCCATTCACTTTTTCCCCCAACACTTCAGAAAGATTTACAGAAAATGCACAGATGGCACCTCACAACTGAATAATCTCCTAAAGTAAATCCACCTCTTGCTCTACCAGAAAATAATGCCTTCTCCTGGTCTTTCCACAGATACACAAAATGATAGGCAATTCTCCTATGCTAATAGACCAATGAAATTCACCAATAATAATAGTGATGACAAAGTTCACTAGTGAAGAGTATCTATAACTGCATCAGACCAATCTGGTTCAACTTTTATGTAACAAAGCTGTGAGCTGCTTTTCAGTTGCCATGGACCCTCAGGTCATGTAACCTGAGTATGCTCAGATGAACCAAGTGTACAACCACAGGGGGAACCTAAGTGCTGGGACAGAGGAGTGGGACTGAATTAAGAAGCAGACACCACATGACAGCATCCAGGATCCAATCAGATTGAACTCTGGCATCACCCCATGGCAGGATCCAATCAGATAATGCCTCCTAACATCACCTCATTGCAAGATCCAATCAGATCACACCTCATTACTTATGCTTATAAAACCCAACCCAACCCCTAGCTCAGGGAGACAGATTTGGGCATTCCCTCCTGTCTCCCTGCCAGTTGACTTGACTCCCAATAAAGCTGTTCTTCTCTCAAAAGCCAGTGCCATGGTATTGGCCTCTGTGTGCGTCAGGCAGCAAGCCCATTGATGCTTGGTAACATTTCAACTTCCTCCCCCAGAACATACTGCATATTTAAATGGGGCAATTAACAATTAGTAAGAGAATCAACTGATTCACTTTTAACTACCTTCTCTTTAGCCTACAGAGGATGCTACGAAGAAAAGAAGAAAACTCAACTTGACAGCTGAGTGGGGACAACCGAGACAGAGAAGCCCAAGATCTTGAACAACACTGGGGGTATGCAGCCATCTGGGGTGTGATGAAATATAACTTATAGTCCCTTGCCTTTCAAACACACACACACACACACACACACACACAGAGACTTTGCATAAAATGTCAAGAGGCTCGTGAGTCCTTTGGTACTCATGCATGGAGCCCAGATATAAAGAACTTCTGGCCTGATTTCTAGAATTTACTCAACACTATAACTGTCCACAGAGATGTAGATACTAAAATGCTCTGTGCCACATTCTTTGTAATAGCAAAGCAACAGAATTAACCTCATGGGCATCCAGAGAGGGCTAATTAGGTAGCATCATGGCCAATAACAAGAATGGGATGGATCTATGAGCACCCCAGGAAAAAAATACCCAAGGGTACTGTTAAGTGCAAAAACACACAATATAGGACAATGGGTCAGGTGTGATTATATAAACATAATAATTCTGAAAGGATGCACAAGAAACTAGAAATGATGTTTGTGTCTGAGATGGGAGGACTGGACCATAAGGGATTTGAAGGTGGAAGAAAAATTACTTTTAGCTGATGTCATTATATTTTTAATTAAAAGAAAGCTAATTGGAGATGGATGCATGGATGGATGGATGGATGGGAGAAAGAATGAAAGAAAGAGAGACTGACAGATTTAAAGGAACTTCTTCTGGCCTACCTAAGTCCCAAAATATCCCCAGCCTTGAGAATAGTTGATATCAGAAAACACTGCACACTAAGACCTAAATAGGAAAGTATCTCATAAATGCTTTTCCCAGCTCAGGCTGCCATCACTGCTGCTGCTCCTCAGAGCAGCTGAACTCCTCTCCCAGAGTGTGGCCTTTCTAGCTCTTCCTCTGGCCGAACCAATTATGGGACATTACAACAGCAGCACCAATATTATGTTTTAAAGGCTAATGTTATTCACTAAATACCCATTAAACCAATCTCCTTGCTCCATTTATAGCAAGCTTAAGGACAAATCCAGATGGTACAAATAATGCATATTCAGGCTCGATCTGCATGAAGCCAGTCATCAAATAGCCATTATCAGTTTTGGAGTCCTCAGCTGCCTGACACCCACAGGCGTGTCCAGGTGAGAAGAACAGCGACCTTTCAAGAGATGGCTGGGAGATCATCTCTGTGCTTCCCCAAGAGCTGCATTTGCCTTTGTAGCTGAACAGCTAGCAACGGTTACAAGGGTTGCTTGGTAACCTGGTAACAGGCTGTGCCTAGTGTTCTTGAGCAGGGGGACTGGACTACAACTCCCTCCCACACACCTCACTCCCCTACCACTTAACTCTGGGTTGGCCAAGAAGACCCAGCAGTCCCCAGAGGCTGTCCTGCAGAGCCAACTCCCCTGACCCTGTCCTGGCTGTGGCTCCACTGGAAAATGTCCATCCAAGGGTTTGCCAGTTTTTACCTTTTTTGACTGACAGGCACTGAATTCACTGTACCACCTTCCCCCAACCCCACCAGCCCATGGCCCTGAAGATAGAAAAATCAGATAAAGTCTGGCCAACTTTTATATCCTAGAGAAGGCTCAGAATCAGGATCATAAGGTCTTCAAAGGGGAACCCAGGAGCCCAGCATAGTCATGTTAGTGAAAATAGACAGAAAAGGCCTGTGGCCTTGTGTTCAGAACTCGGCATGAAAAATGACAAGTTTTACTTGAATACAGTGCTCTACTGTGTCACCAGACAGTCCTTGACTATGTTCCAGTAAAAAGAGACGATGATACCTAAAGCGTTCTGATGGGTATAAGTGACAAGTGTGATTGGAGGCAGGAGGAAGATTTGTCGTTCTAACCCTCTATGATTTAAGCTCACATTGGATGAAATTTTTATTTCCTGGTTCCATCCCACATAGGAAGTTGTGGGTGGCAGCGAGGATTAACCCAAATGGAGGAGACATTTGAGTTCTCCATGAATAATTCATGCAGGACATAATCTGAACACAGATACCAGAGCCCTGGCTGCAGCATAGCTGTAACTGTTGTACTTTTGCTCTCCCTAAGGAGTAGAGATCATCTTAGCATAGAGACGGCAAAAAGATTCAATTAAAATGCCAGCATGGAAATGGGAAAGGACTGTTCTCCCTGAAATCACTCCTGTGAACACAGTGACTGGTCACCAATTTGCTTTTCCTTAACTCACTCAGGAGAGCACTCCACATAAGTGAGGAGGGGCCCATTCTCCACAGCATCTTGGCATGGTTTTCATCCCTGGGGTCTTGCAGGATTAAATGGGGAACTTCTTACATAAATCCAAAGGGGAAAAAAAGGCATCCAACTCTCCTCATGCTCATTGGCCCTTAAACTAGCCAAGTGTCCTTAGTAAACAATGAGAGGCAAGAAGGAGAGGTGTCTGACCCCAAGGTTGGAAAACAACGTATTGCATTCCATCTTCAACGACTTCTCAAAGGGCAACAGCCCACTCTGCGCCTCTCCCCACCGAGCTTCAGTAATTGCTATCTGATTCCTCTTGAGGGACGCATTCCCTCTAACTCAGAGAAAAGGCATGACTATGCTGTCAGCGTCTTTAGCTTTTCTGGCTCCAAACGGAATCAGTGAGAGAAACATCCACAGTTGGCTGGGTGCGGTGGCTCATGTCTGTAATTCCAGCACTTTAGGAAGCCGAGGCGGGCAGATCACCTGAAGTCAGGAGTTCAAGACCAGCCTGGCCAAATTGGTGAAACATCATCTCTACTAAAAGTACAAAAAATTAGCCAGGAGTGAAACTGTAGTCCCAGCTACTTGGGAAGGTGAGGCAGGAGAATCCCTTGAACCTGAAAGGTGGAGGCTGCAGTGGGCCGAGATCATGCCACTGCACTCCAGCCTGAGCGACAGAGCAAGACTCCATCTCGGGGAAAAAAAAAAAATCCACAGCAGTCTCCCCAGGTAAATCAAAAAGATGTAAATTACAACACAAATGAAAAGGAGTATTCAGGGTTCATCAGAGAGGGGGACACTGAGGGACAAATGCTGGTACTCTCTAACCCAAAGCAGCCCCATCACCATCAGAGTGACCCCACTGTCCACCTGTCCAAGTTGAAAAGATGATCAAAAGGTACCGTTACCTCCTGTAGACTAAGCATGCAGTTTGGACAACAAATGAGAAATGAAGGTGCTGGGCCAGATGCCAGTTTAGCTCCATGCAGTAGTAGGGTGAGTGATTCGGAGGGATAAGACAGTGCCTGGCATTTCTCTCACTATTCA
Organism: Pongo abelii; assembly: GCF_028885655.2. Classification (NCBI taxonomy): domain Eukaryota; kingdom Metazoa; phylum Chordata; class Mammalia; order Primates; family Hominidae; genus Pongo; species Pongo abelii. The sequence continues at coordinate 88,334,164 of NC_072004.2, forward strand.
TCCTACCACCAGCCCCCATGTCCATATTGCCTGACTCAGCTCAGTGTCTGCAGCAAAGAGCTTGCCTGAAAGAAGCCCAGCTCTACCTATCCGGATGGAAAGTTCACTCTCAGGGAAGAGCAGCGTGGGACCCTCAGGATCAGACTTCTTATTCATCAACGTAGAGCCGAAGTTCAGTGCCAGGGCCGTCTGGGGATCTTCTGCTGCACCCTGAAACAAGAAGCAGTAACATCACTAGAGCACCACTACTGTGTTAATTCCCCAGATGCTTCTGGCTCATGGGTGCTGAGGCAACTTGCCAATCTCTGCCAAGACCACCACAGCTGAGCCAGCCCTCCGGCCAACCCAGATGCCAGGCCATGCTGGGTCTTCAGGAAGATGACAAACTTTCCAGGTATAGCACTTTAGTGGTTACAAAAAAGAAAAAAACAACACGATCTAAAAAGTCAGTGCTGATCCTAAAAATGGGGAAAATATATACCAGGAAAGATTGGACCCAAACACCAAAACTCCACTGCAAGCGTCATTGCCGCACACACACAAAACCCCACTGCAAGCGCCATCGCCGCACACACACAAAACCCCACTGCAAGCGTCATCACTGCACACACACAAAACCCCACTGCAAGCACCATCGCCACACACACACACAAAACCCCACTGCAAGAGTCATCACTGCACACACAAAACCCCACTGCAAGCGTCATCACTGCCACGCAAATAAGCAATGAAGTTGGTTCCTGATCTATCAAAAGAAGTCCATATGGCAGGTTCACATGAATGGCAGTCTCAGTACAGGAATCATGGTCAACTTATTTAGGAATTCACCATCTCCACATCTTCACGTGTCTTATGAGATCAAAAGAGGAATCCAAACAAAAGCATCTCAAAGGAAGGAAGCAGTGCGAGTTGCAGAGAATGCACACATATTTAGAGTTAACTCCAGATGACCTTAAAACAATCATGTCATTCTTCAGCTTTGTCCTAATTAGTTAAGCACTGATCAGTTTGACTGTTTCGCATTAACCAGGCAAAATCGTGCATTTGATCCTCACATTTATTTGACAAATATTAATCAACTGCCAACCCTGTGGATATTTAGTGAAAGAGACAAAGTCCTGGTTCTTCTGAAGCTTGTGTTCCACTTGGGAGTAAATAAATGAATCCATAATGGGGTGGTAAGCTTCTCTTCCAAAGGCATCATCTGGAAGCCCCAACCCCGCTGACCACTTACAAATGCACAGGATCTCAACAGGAACAACAAAGCAGAGGAGAGACTCAACCAACTACACAAGCACCTCCACTTTCATCCAAACACCTCAAAGCTAAGGAAAGGGACGCAGAATCATCTCAATTGGCAAAAAATGTAGATATTTCTTGAAAACTAGGTGTCTCTGTCTGTTCAGGCTGCCATAAAATAAAATACCATATACTGGGCAGCTTTTTTTTTTTTTTTTTTTTTTTTGAGACAGAGTTTCACTCTGTCACCCAGGCTAGAGTGCAGTGGTGCAAGCTCAGCTCACAGCAACCTCTGCCCCACCGTGTTCAAGCAATTCTCCTGCCTCAGCCTCCCGAGTAGCTGGGATTACAGGCACTCACCACCATGCCCGGCTAATTTTTATGTTTTTAATGGAGATAGGGTTTCACCATGTTGGCCGGGCTGGTCTCAAACTCCTGACCTCAAGTGATCCACCTGCCTTGGCCTCCTAAAGTGCTGGGATTACAGGTGTGAGTCACTGCACCCAGCCAGCTTTTAAACAACAGAAATGTATCACAGTTTCTGGAGGCAGGAAATTCCAATCAAGGTACCAGCAGAGTCAGTGACTGGTGAGAGCCTGCTTCTTGGTTCACGACGGCACAGGCTAGCTATGGAAGGGGCAACGGATCTCTTTCACACGTCTTTTATTACAGCATTAATCCCACTCATGAGGGTTCTACCCTCATAATCCAATGATCACCCAAAGGTCCCGCCTCCTAATACAATCACTGTGGCAGTTAGGATTTCAACATAGGAATTCTGAGGGGATGCAAACATTTTCAGGCCACAGCACCAAGCAAAAATAGGTCCAAACAAACAAAGTTTTCATTTAAAATACGTGTCTCTAATGCGGGAGAGGAGAAGGCTTAAAATCTAATCACATAAATGCATCCATTTATTTAAAAAAATACTAAAACAATTTTCTTGGATAAGTTCCTTTCATGAAGGAATCTCACAAAAGGGATACCAGGCTGCTGTGACTGATACACACACACACACACACACACACACACACACACACACACCCCTTCTTGTTTTTTCACTGTCATGATGATGAGAGTTAAGAAAGAGAACCTAATGATTCAGATCTTTTATTTCATTATCTGCTTGCAACCAAATGTTGAAAATGAACACATAAGCCCTTCCTCTCATCTATTCTCATTTGTCTAGACATCCCTATTGTCATCATTTATTTGCGATATCCTCTGTGAATGTCCTTTAATAAAGGTGCCAACACCCCCATGTAACTTTGTTTAAACTAAACAAACAAACAAACAAAAGCCTCCTGCCCCTGTTTGAGCTACCCTTGTACAAGTTTTCAGTTCCCTTTGGGTATCCACCTCTTCTGTCACATAAAGGCAGCTGCCCTGCAGTACTACGGTTAAGGTAGACCTACAGATGGCCAGAATCCTGGGAACAGAGAGGCTTTGGGAAGGCCGGTCTCTGCCTCTGTAGAAACCCCCCTCCCTAACCCTGCTGACACCTGGTGTCTGTGTGATATGCCACGGACCATGAAGTCACAGCTCTTTGTTTATATGCTTTAATTATTTCTAATTCTGCATCTCCGGCTGACATCCAAGGAATCATTGCAGCAATAAAAGATATGTTTCACTATGAAAGTATGTCAGCTGATTTTCCTTCCTTTGTCTTCTTTCTTTTTATAATGTGATTGATGTGTAACTGGGGGAAGGAATAGAAGGAGAACCATTTCATTACAGAAGAAATGCCGCAGCATTAATACGCATTAAGCTGCAACTGTGTGTTTGATTGAAGCCCATCTGGTAAGGTGCAGCTTGCAGAGACCCTGGTTTTCATTTAGAACATTTGTTTTCAATTATGTGATTTTTGTTCCCCCCACCCAGAAGACACTGAACACTGGGCATTTTGGAATGTCATAACTGGGGGGCTGAGGATGCTGCTGATATCTCTAGTGGGCAGAGACCACAGATGCTATGAAACATCCAACAATGCATAGGACAGCCCCCACAACAGAGAATGAGCCAGGGCCAGGCACAGTGGCTCATGCCTATAATCCCAGCACTTCTGAAGGCCAAGGCGGGAGGATCACTTGAGCCCGGGAGTTCAAGACCAGCCTAGGCAACATAGTGAGGCCCCATCTCTTAAAAAAAAAATTTAGCCAGGTATGATGGCACATGCCTGTAGTCCCAAGCTACTTGGGAGGCTGTGGCAGGAGGACTGCTTAAGCCCAGGAAGGCGAGGCTGCAGCGGGCCAAGATCACACTACTGCACTCCAGCCTGGGCAACGGAGAGTGACCCTGTCGCCAAAAAAAAAAAAAAAAAGCCAGCAAAATGTCAATAGTGCTGAGCTTAAGATACCTGCTTTAGAAAGAATTAGGATGATCAATCAGGATGCCACAGCTCCCTGTAACGCTGGAAACTCACATACCCTCTTTTTACTGTAAAGAGAAGAATTTTGCTAGTTTCTCTAGGAAGACTCCCTGCCCACCTTCATGCACCCCATAGATTTCTATTAAGTGTCAACTCTGTATCAGAGATGCTCCAGGTACTGGCAATTCAAAAAAGCCAAGTCTCCTGTCCTCATGAATCCTACATTCTCCTTCAAGAGACAGATGATAATAAACCCATCACGAGAAACTAAAAAATAAGAGTGCCAGGTAGTGATAATGCCAGAAGAAAAATAAGCCATATCTGTAATTCACAGCCATCCTAGAACATTGCCTGGCACAAACCAGAACCCAGCCCATATAATACAGGCTGGTTTCTGGTTTGTGCCGGGTGATGTTCCAAGCATTTTACATGTACTAGCCCATTATTAACTGTAAAGATGGAGTGTTCCTTTAGGGAAGATGCCGAGAGAGGTCTTTGTGGGAAGATGGTATTTGTTCTTCCCTTACTTTCAGGTTTTTGCTCAAACACTGACTCCCTCTTCCCCTCCATCTCTTTTCGCCTTTCTATCAATCTATATTCTGTGGGTTGCATTGCTTTATTTCAGCATTTTAGGGGCAGGGAGACAAGCACTAAGAAAATCCCGCCCTAACTTCACTTAGAAGCTGCCCTTTTAAAAGCTAGACAGAGATCCATTATCTCCACCTGTACCCACTCCCGCCTGTACCCCTTCCTTCCCCCATGTGCTCCCTCCAACATTTACCCTTCAGAACAACCAGGGTCAGCTATGCAGCGTGGGAGCTACAGAAAGTATCTCCGGAGTAACGCCAAGGACAGCTCCTTCGCTGTCTCCATACCTGGCAAAACCTCCACACGCCTCTGATCCCAGGCACTGGCCTCCCAGGGCTCTTTTTAGACACCTTTCCAGGATTCTCAACATTCCTCCAACTCTCAATTATTGATAGGAAAGAGGAATATATCCCTCTGAATTTCAAGAAACAGCGTGGAGGGAGATGCCAGCTCGCTTTGCTAGCTTTATCATAGTGTCCCTGGCGGTGGGGGAAAGTCAGAAGCCCCTGCTGTGGCAAAGTGGCTCTCAACCTGCTGGACTGACATGCCCCGCACATCCCCCGCACCCAGCTCCCGTCGCTGCCATGGAGCCCTATCTGCTCACTGGGCATGGGGACTGCAGGTTGAGGGCACTGGAGCTCTTTACCAGGACACCTAAGATAAATACAGCCTTGGCCTGTGCATGAGGAACCAAGGCCCTCGGGGAGAAATTCCTTCTCTACATCCCTCTCTTCTTTACTTGATACTGTTCTTTACATTTCTGATTTGGTTTGGTTTGATTTGGTTTTCATCTCTGCAATGCCTTTCTATCCACATTACCTCCCTCAATCCTTATAGCCCTGCAAGGTCGGCAAAGTGCGAGCGTGATCCTTCTTAGGGCAAACACGTGACCAACGCAAGCTGTTCTTGACTTTCCACAGCAGCCCCGACAGTCTGCTCTGCTGACCATCAGCGGGTCAGTGAGTCACTCTTTCCCGTCTCCACAACACACAGTGCTTCAGATAGGCCTCTGGGGCTTTGAATAGTTCAAGTGTGCTGTGTCACCTTGCAGCGCCCAAATGTCAAGGTGTCAAATACAAGGGCTCTTTCTCCAGCTGCAAGGTCACCCCCTCTCCTTCTCCATTGTTCCCTCTCCTGATCCCCTTTCCCTGTCCTTCTTCCCGCATCCCCACCCACTCCAAACCCAGCTCAGTACAGAAAGCAGGGCGTGGGCCAATGGAGGCATGAGGTACCACCTACCCACCACCCAGGGCCACGGAACTTGAGACTCCTGTCCTCTTAGGATGGAATTATTATCATAATGATTCTTCTTCTTGGGGGGGGGCCAATCCCTGGCTCAGAATAAACAGAGCAACTTCCACCCACTTTGGAAAGGCCATGCAGAAAGGCAGGAGCTGAAGAAGAAGGATAGCACTTTCCAGAAAAAAAAAAGAGAGGAAATAGAGAGAAAAAGAAAGAAAGATGATGAAATAATGTGAAGGAGGTGACGGGGGCAGGAGGTAGGAAAGCAGCTCTGCAACATGCCTTACATTAAACCAAAAAGGCTTCACAAAACAATACGTACATCTCCTTCGAGAAATAAAATCCTGGGGCTGTGCAGTGTGCCCTGCTGTCCCAGGCAGGAGGAGGGCAACTGCTAGTGGCTGATGTCTCCAGAGCCCCCCAAAAGAAACAAGTCACCTGAGAAACAGGCCAGAGCATCACTGAAGGGACAGAGCTATCTGCATATTAAGTCTACAAGGGCGAACTAAGGCCCCCCGCCCCTGCAAAGCACATTGGATGTCATAGAACCACAGACCCTGCAGCCCTCAAAACTTGCTGCAAGCAGCTTGGTGCATCTGCTGCAGGTCCCAGTACCAACCTTCAATAGGTCTTAAGTCCCATCACCTCCTTTCTGGCTCTTCCTCACTGGGGTGAGTCATTGCTACTAACAACTGTGTCCGAGGATGGCAAAACAAAGCAACCTGTGACGCTTGCCAGTGTCTGGGAGGCAAACTTGACCTCCGCCAAACCCGCACACACCTTCAATGACACGGATTCAGGATGGGGGAGCTCTGCTCATTTTGTTCTGAGGTTTCATTCAACTAGGGCTTGATGACCCTGCACGTTGCTGGCCCATGAAGGGCAATCTCTTCGTTTTTTTAAATTTTGTATCTGTGATTCTTGAGAGACGGAGTCTCACTCTGTTGCCCAGGCTGGAGTGCAGTGGTGTGATCTCGGCTCACTGCAACTTCTGCCTCCCTAATTAAAGTGATTCTCCTGTCTCAGCTTCCCAGTAGCTGGGATTACAGGTGCCCGCCACCATGCCCGGCTAATATTTGTATTTTTAGTAGAAACAGGGTTTCACCATGTTGGCCAGGCTGGTCTCGAACTCCTGACCTCAAGTGATCCAAGGAAGGCAGTCTCTTTAATTGAAGCTTGTCAACAAGTCAGAGCTCCCTGAGGAAGGACCAAGGCCGAGGTCAGGGGACTGATTGGTGCCCCCTGCCAGCCACAGCTACATGGAGGCCGAGTGTTACACGCCAGTGGAAAAGGGTACAGGCATCTCAAGAGGAGCCACCCCGGGGCTTGGGACGTGCAGCTGCCAGGGAAGGGGCTGGTGGGTGACCTGCCTGGGGCCCAGCATAGGCGCTGCCTCCTCCCATTCCCCAGCCTCTGCCTCCTGCCATCCTCACTTAACCCCAGACACACAAGGCAACGTTCAATAATTGATGCTGTTTTTATTACTGAGAAGTTGCCATAATAATGACACTCGTAACACAATCTTTTAAATTATTCCACATAATGGAAAAAAAATTAAATGTCGCCCCTGATCAACAGTCAGAATATGGATGGTGCTTACATAACAGATGACCTTCTCTCCCCGGGAGCCCGGCAGCAGGCAGCTGCCCAGGGCCAGGCTGGCTCCCGGTGATGAGCAGCTAAGAAGCAAACAGGGACACGGAGTAGCACAGACATTGAGGCAGAGGGTACAGTCCTGCCTCGGGTATCAGGCAGGTCACCGCTGTCTTCTTTGCCCTGGTTAACCTATATATTCAGGGATCATGGGTCATAGTCAGAATCCCTAAAGACAAGGAGGATGACGGTTTAAGCACTTGGTCCGTCCTGGTTTTTTAATGCAATTCTTGCCCTGTCCAAAGCACTAGGATTGTACCTCTAACTCAGCTTCAGTTCATTCCTCTTATAGCAATAATGTTATATCCAATCAGTGGACAGCAAGGCAGGTTTTCAAGCTTTGAATTATTCTACACTTGAGGTTTTTAAAATCTTGGCCAAAGACTTCTGAGCTCCCTCCTCCAGGAAGCCTTCCTAGATGTACTCAACCTAGTATGAATCAAATGCACTCCCTTCCATCCTTCCCTGGCATCCTGAATAGGCTTTAACTTTTCAGTTCTCTTTTTTTTTTTTTTTTTTTAAGACATTCTTGTTCTGTCGCCCAAGATGGAGTGCAGTGGTGCAATCTCAGCTCACTGCAACCTCTGTCTCACAGGTTCAAGCAATTCTCCTGCATCAGCCTCTCGAGTAGTTGGGACTATAAGCACGCAACACCATGTCTGGCTAATTTTTTTTTTATTTTTTTTTTTAATAGTAGAGATGAGGTTTCACCATGTTGGCCAGGCTGGTCTCACACTCCTGACCTCAAGTGATCCATCCTCCACAGCCTCCCAAAGTGCTGGGATTACAGGTGTGAGCCGCGGCGCCCAGCTGACTTTTCAGTTTTCTTAACCATCTCAAAGCCATGAGACTCAAAATGGCAGCTGTGTCTCGTGGCCCTACTGTCAGGGCCTAGCACATGGTCTGTGTTCAATAATTTAACTAATTTACCTGAATGAACTAAATGACAGAGGCTCCAAAATAAGAGGGAAATGTTGCATAATACAGAACATACCGATCTAGGGTAACCACAAGTGGTTAGGCCCTGAGAAAAGAGAGGATTGGTGCATAGAGGGGAAGAAAAGGCTTAAAAGAATTAAAGATGTTCTAGCTAATGCCAAAAAGGGTGACGTTCCATCCACCCCTGCCGTCTATCCTCTTGATGATTAAGATAATCAATATCAGCCCTGCGACCACATGAGGACGGGTAGATACCTATCCTGTGACTCTCCACGGAAAGCTTCCATCTCCATCCCCCTTTCTGGCATAAATAGTCAGAGTGGGACAGCCTAGCTCACTCCCTTTTAAGGTAAGATCCTTCCACCCGGAAGCCCACGATTCCTCCAACGCCACATCTTCCAGCTTCGTCCCCATCTCCTTCATGACCTTAACATGAAGCTTCACAATGGTGGAAGTTAATTACGAACTTCTAGCTATATTTAATCTACATAAGAACGTCATTACTCAAACTATCTTGTGACAGACAAAACCTTTTCCTAGTCCTGATGCCAAAGTTCTATTCATAATCAAGCGTATTTAAGCACATAAAACAGATTTTAAAGCATCACACAGCTCTGCAGAGACACAGCTCTATGAGAATCTGCAGATAGCCCTCCAGTAGCCATTCCAGGTAAGCAGCCCTGAGCTTGTATTCCAAAGAGCTAGGTCTCCTACTAGCACGGCTGACAGAGAGGTAGGGCTTGGCAGAGTTTTCCAAAGCATTATGCTTTTTCTTTTAGCTCAAAAATATCATTTTTCTTAAAACAGTAATAGAAATCCAAAGGAACACAAGTAACCGAAGTATAATGAAGTATTTCTTTTCTAATCCTCGACGATTATCCAACACTCTTAATCTAATCCTAGACTTAGTCCTAGACTTTATTAAAATGCACCCATATAATCCACTCTGAGCTTTTTCTGGTTTCTCAACAGACTGAGAACCTCCAGCTGGTGTTTCTCAATAAAGTTTTTCTGACCTATGTTATCCTTTTGGAGGATATTAGATGCCTTCAAAAATCCATCAAAAGCCACAATTTCTCTTTCCTAAAAATGTGTATGTATCACACAACTATTGCTAGGTAGCAAAACACCCCAAAACTTAGTGGTTTAAAAAAACAGCCAGTTATTATTGTTCTATGGCCAACTGGGCATGGCTGCTCATCCACCTGGGCTCACTGGTGCATCTGAGGTCAGCTGGTGGCTCATCCGGGGGCTGGATGGTCTAAGACGGCACAAGTACCTGGCAGCCAGCAGGCAGTTGGCCAGGAGTTGACTGGAAAACACTGATTCTTCTTGGTGGGGCCTGTCATCTTCCAGCAGACTAGATGGAGCTCGTTCGTATGCTAACCTCAGCATCCAACGTCAACTGCTTTTCAAGTCTCTGCATCACAGGGGCCAAAGCATCATCCCACTGGCCAAAGCAAGTAAATGGGTATCCACATTGAAGGGGTGGATGAATCAATGGTACTTTTTGTTGGGAGGACCCGCAATGTCACACTGTCAGGTACAGATGCTGACGGGGAAATTTGTGGCTATTTTGCCATTTATTGCAGTACATATGCACAGACATACAAAATGTTGTGTGTAATATGAGGAACCCCAAGAATTCCCTTCAGTTCTCCATGGATCCAGACTAGAAACAATTGCTTTAGCTTAAACCCACAAACTCAATCTCATTCACCTAAAATAGGGCTTCTCCAATGAGGACACAAGGATACATTCTTAGAGGTCTGAAAGTTTTACATAGATTTTTTAAAATTTCGGCCAGGCGCCGTGGCTCATGCCTATAATCCCAGCACTTTGGGAGGCCAAGGCAGATGGATCGCCTCAGGTCAGAAGTTCGAGAACAGTCTGGCCAACATGGCAAAACCCCATCTCTACTAAAAATATAAAAATTAGCCAGGCATGGTATTGCACACCTGTAGTCCCAGCTACTGGGGAGGCTGAGACAGGAGAATCGCTTGAACCCAGAAGACGGAGGTTGCAGTGAGCCAAGATGGTGCCACTGCACTCCAGCCTGGGCAACAAAGCGAGAACCTGTCTCAAAAAGAACAAACAAAAATTAGCCGGGCGTGGTGGCTTGCACCTAAAATCCCAGCTATTCAGGAGGCTAAGGCAGGAGAATCGCTTGAACCCAGAGGGGTGAGGAGGTTACAGCGAGCTGAGATTGCACCACTTCACTCCAGCCTGGGCGAAAGAGCGAAACTCTGTCTCAACAACATTATCAACAACAAAAATAGACACATAGACCAATGGAACAGAATAGAAAACCCAGAAATAAGCCCAAATACTTAAAGCCAACTGATCTTCTACAAAGCCAACAAAAACATAAAGTGGGGAAAGGACACCCTTTTTAACAAATGGTGCTGGGATAATTGGCTAAGCACACATAGGAGAATGAAACTGGATCCTCATCTCTCACCTTATACAAAAATCAACTCAAGATGGATTAAGCACTTAAATCTAAGATATGAAACTATAAAAATTCTAGAAGACAACATTGGAAAAACTCTTCTAGACGTTGGTTTAGGCAAGGATTTCAAGACCAAGAACCCAAAAGCGAATGCAATAAAAACAAAGATAAATAGCTGGGACTTAAAGAGCTTTTGCACAGCAAAAGGAACAGTCAGCAGAGTAAAGAGACAACCCACAAAGTGGGAGAAAATCTTCACAATCTATACATCTGACAAAGGACCAATATCCAGAATCTACAATGAACTTAAATCAGTAAGAAAAAAACAAACAATCCCATCCAAAAGTAAGCTAAGGACATGAATAGACAATTCTCAAAAGAAGATGGCCTGGCACAGTGGCTCACACTTGTAATCCCAGCACTTCGCGAGGCCGAGGAAGGCATATCACCTGAGATCAGGAATTTGAGACCAGCCTGGCCAACATGGTGAAACCCCATCTCTACTAAAAATACAAAAATTAGCCGGGTGTGGTGGCATGCACCTGTAACCTCAGCTACTCGGGGGGCTGAGGCACAAGAATCGCTTGAACCTGGGAGGCAGAGGTTGCAGTGAGCCAAGATTGTGCCATTGCCCTCCAGCCTGGGTGACAGAGCGAGACTCCGTCTTAAAAAAAAAAAAAAAAAAAAAAAGAAGAAGATACACAAATGGCCAACAAACATATGAAAAAATGCTCAACATCACCAATGATCAGGGAAATGCAAATCAAAACCACAAATGCAATAGCACCTTAATCCTGCAAGAATGACCATAATAAAAAAAATTTTTTAAAGTAGATGTTTGCATAGATGTGGTGATCAGAGAACACTTCTACAATGCTGCTGGAAATGTAAACTAGTACAACTACTATGGAAAATAGTGTGGAGATTCCTTAAAGAATTAAAAGTACAAATACCATTTGATCCAGCAATCCCACTACTGGGTATCCTCTGACCCACAGGAAAAGAGGTCATCACATGAAAAAGATACTTGCACATGCATGTTTGTAGCAGCACAATTTACAACTGCAAAATTATGGAATCAACCCAAATGCCCATCAGTCAATGAGTGGACAAAGAAACCGTGGTATATGTATGTATGTATGTATGTATGTATGTATGTATGTATGTATATATATATATGATCGAATACTATTCAGCCATAAGAAGGATTGAATTAACAGCATTCACAGCGATCTGGATGAGATTGGTGACTATTATTCTAAGTGAAGTAACTCAAGAATGGAAAACAAAACATCATATGTTCTCACTGATATGTGGGAGCTAAGCTATAAGGACACAAAGGCATAAGGATGATACAACGGACTTTGGGAACTTGGGGGGAAGGGTAGCAGAGGGAGGAGGGATAAAAGACTACAAACAGGGTGCAGTGTATACTGCTTGGGTGATGGGTGCACCAAAGTCTCACAAACCACCACTAAAGAACCTACTCATGTAACCAAATACCATCTGTACCCCAATAACCTATGGAAAAAAATTTTTAAATATATGCTAATATTGAGAACCTAACACTGATTCTTCTAAGCTCAAAAATAACAAAAATTATTTAAGTCACCACTCTCTGTGCTTCCAGTGGTCAAAGTAGGAGCCAAGAGTCCATGCACACCTCTGTACATGGACAAAATCTCCTTAATGCCTCATTCTGTCTTGAACCACAATTTCCCAGAGTTCCCTGTTTCGTGAGATGCTCCAAGGGAAAGATTCTGCAGACAAAGATGTTTGGCAAGGTCTATTTCATAAGCAGATAAAGATTCTGAGAAATCCCACAGTAAAAACAGGGTTTTGTTTAATCCTATATTTCCCATACTTATTTGGCCACATATAAAGCCTATTCATACTCAGCAGATGAATTTTTAGGGAACCAGTGTTTAATGCAATTCTATTCTGTATTCAATGAGCAGAATACTCAGCAAAATATTTCTCCTTACACAGCAGCATGATCACATTTATCCAGCGGAAAAGGCACTGGAACCCTTGGTCTCAAAATGTCTATCACTTTCACAAATAAATGTCTTTGTTTACCATCATTAAAAAATGATTCAGTAGCATTCATCATAGATAGATAGATAAATAGATAAAAATGATTCAGTAGCATTTATCGTAGATGGATGGATAGGTAGCCTCTTGTATACATAGGTAGGTAGGTAGGTAGGTAGGTAGGTAGGTAGATAGATAGATAGACAGACAGACAGACAGCCTCTTGTAGTCATACCAGCTGGAGATTATGAAAACCAAGAAGGTAATTTTTCTATAAAACTCAGCCCTCAGGCTGGATGTGGTGGTTCATGCCTGTAATTCCAGCACTTTGGGAGGCTGAGGCAGGAGAATCCCTCGACCCCAGGAGTTTGAGACCAACCTGAACATGCTGAGACCCCGTCTCTACAAAAAATAAAAATTAAAAATTAAATTAAATTAAAAAGCAGGTATAGTGGCATATCTCTGTGGCCCCAGCTACTAGGGAGGCAGGAGGATCGCTTGGGCCCAACAGCTCAAGGCTGCAGTGAGCCATGATCGCACCATTGTACTCCTGCCAAGCAACATAGTGAGACCCTGTCTCAAAAAACAAACAACAAAAAAAAGCCCTTCCTTTTTCTTTACCACAATTTATAAAAATAAAAATGAGTACACCAGCCCTTCTATTACCAATCCTGGAAAAGAGATCTGTATCTCAGCACTGCTGAGGAAAAAAGGTTAAAGTATGGCTTATCAACATTTTTCATAGCTTTGGCAACCATAAAATGATTGTTCCTGACTCCAGGAACAAGAGGGAGAGAGAGAGTGTGCACAAAAGAGCTAGCATGAAACAGAGAGCCTAAGACAGTCACAAGCCACCAAGCAGAGTGGACTGATGGCTCAGGAGGCCTGTTCTCATCACCTTCTGGTGAGGCCTCCCAGTATTAGGACAATGGATGAGGCTGGAAAGAAATATGCTTGGTATTCTCACATCAGTTAGAATGGCGATCATGAAAAGTCAGGAAACAAAGATGCTGGAGAGGATGTGGAGAAATAGGAACACTTTTACACTGTTGGTGGGAGTATAAATTAGTTCAACCATTGTGGAAGACAGTGTGGTGATTCCTCAAGGATCTAGACCAGAAACACCATTGGACCCAGCAATCCCATTACTGGGTATAGACCCAAAGGATTATAAATCATTCTACTATAAAGACACATGCACACGTATGTTTATTGCAGCACTGTTCGCAATAGCAAAGACTTGGAACCAACCCAAATCAATGATAGACTGGATAAAGAAAATGTGGCACATATGCACCATGGGATACTATGCAGCCATAAAAAAGGATGAGTTCATGTCCTTTGCAGGGACATGGATGAAGCTGGAAACCATCATTCTCAGCAAACTAACACAAGAACAGAAAACCAAACACTGCATGTTCTCACTCATAAGTGGGAGTTGAACAATGAGAACACATGGACACAGGGAGGGGAACATCACACACTGAGACCTGTCAGGGGGTCAAGTTAGGGAAGGGATAGCATTAGGAGAAATACCTAATGTAGATGATGGGTTGATGTTGCAGCAAACCACCATGGCACGTGTATACCTACGCAACAAACCTGCACATTTTGCACATGTATCCCAAAACTTAAAGTACAATAAAAAAAGAAAAAGAAAAAGAAATATGCTTGGTATTAACCCCAAAGTGATAGAAAACATCTCTGCACAAACCTTCTGGTCTGAGTACGCTCAGATCCCAACATGCCTTCTCATATGATTGTATTTGCTCCTCAATATCTTGTAGTGATGGAAACAGACAGGTAGCAACCCAGGGGCTGAGCCATGTCCTGGCCACCAAAGTTTGTACGTCCGAATTCCCAGAACCCCAGAATGTAGCTGTATTTGGAGACAGCGTCTTTAAAGAGGTAATTAAATTAAAATGAGGTCACTGGGTCCCTAATCCAATATGACCAGTGTCCTTATAAGGAAGAGAAATAAGGAGGCTGAGGCGGGAGAATTGATTGAGCCTGGGAGGTGGAGGCTGCAGTGAGCTGTGATTGAGCCACTACACTCCAGCCTGGGTGACAAAGCGAGACCCTGTCTCAGGAAAAAAAAAAAAAGCGACGGGCAGGGGGTAGGATTTGAACACAGAGATACAGATAGAGGGAAGACGGTGAAGACACAAGAAGATGGCATCTACAAGCCAGACAGGCCTGGCCCAGATCCTTCCCTCCGAAACCTCTGAAGGAGCCCATGCTGCTGGCACCTTGATTTCAGACTTCCAGCCTCCAGAACCGTGAGACAATAAATGTCTGTTGCTTAAGCCACCCAGTCTATGGTACCTTGTTATGACAGCCCCAGCAAACTAAAACAGTTGCCATTTTACATGGGTAGTACTTAACTTCACACCATCAATCAGAGGTACAAGCAGGATTTGAACTCAGAACTTCTGATTTCAAATCTCACCTCTTCCCTGGCCCCAAGCTGCTCCCAGTGGTTAACCAGCAACGCACTGTGACAACTGAGGCTTCAAGAAGTGACACCCTAATGATAGACACGAGGGGTGTGTGTGGGCATGTGCGCACACCACGTGCTAGGTTATGAGCCACTGCATTCAGCAGAGAGAGACTGTTTCACATCTCAGGGCGATCAGGGCTCCTCTTGGTGTGGCCTGTCTCTGTCCCAGCACAATCCCAGAGAATGGAACCACAAATCTCGACCTCTTCTCATCCTATACATGATTGCCCATGCAAACCTCACTTCCCTGGTGCAGAGAGGTGGAAACTAAAGCAAGATTCTGTGGGGCAATGTCCCAACCTAAACCCCACCTCCAGGCTATAAGAGAAAAACTGGCAAATGTTAGTATTGCTGTTAAAGATGGCCTCCAGTGAAAAAGATGACAGAGTTTTGTCCTCAGAAGAGACAGAGATGCCCTCTGGAGGCATCAGCCACCAGCCACCCATCAAGGAAATCAGCATCGAGGGACTCAAAGACAAGCATTAGCTACACGACACCAGGAGAGAAAGATCAGCCTTAAAAAAAGTCAAGAGGGCTGGGCACCGTGGCTCACGCCTGTAATCCCAGCACTTTGGGAGGCCGATGCGGGCGGATCACGAGGTCAGGAGATCGAGACCATCCTGGCCAACGTGGTGAAACCCTATCCGTACTAAAATACAAAAACTTAGTCGGGCGTGGTGGCACATGCCTATAGTCCCAGCTACTTGGGAGGCTGAGGCAGGGGAATGGCTTGAACCTGGGAGGCGGAAGTTGCAGTGAGCCGAGATCACGCCACTGCACTCCAGCCTGGTGACAGAGTGAAAGTCCGTCGCAAAAAAAAAAAAAAAAAAAACAGTCAGGAGGGCTTCAGTATTCATCTCCTAAACCATTTCAAGCAAAACATGATGTTGCTGGCCTAAAGGATGGGAAGCCTTGGCCAGGTGCAGTGGCTCACACCTATCAGCCAAGTACTTTGGCAGGCCGAGGCAGGAGGATTGCTTGAGCCCAGGAGTTTGAGATCACCTGGGCAACATAGGAAACCCTGTCGCTACAAAAAAAAAAAATATATATATATATATATATATATAAAATAAGGGCTAGGAGCAAAAAAAATAAATAAATAAGGGCCAGGTGCGGTAGCTTACGCCTGTAATCCCAGCACTTTGGGAGGCCGAGGCGGGTGGACTGCTTGAGCCCATAGGTTTGAGAGCAGCCTGAGCAACATGGCAAAACTCTGTCTCTACAAAAAATACAAAAATTACCTGGGTACGGTGGTGTGCACCTGTAGTCCCAGCTACTCAGGAGACTGCCTCTACGGGGAGTCAGCTCCAAAAAGAGCTGACTATATGACTATAAGCCAACACAGCTGTTAGCTTCTGCGAGACCAGCAGGAGACGTATCTCTCACTTCAAGTCTCTCTGACCTCAAGGAAGGCCCAGTCTCCCTTTTAAGGGCTCACCTCACTATGCCAGGCCCACCCAGGATAATCTCCCTTTCCATGGAGTCAAGTCAACGGACTGATAACCTGATCAGTAACTTAATGGGAGTTAAATCCCATCACAGGGAGGGGCTTCTAGGGCACGCACACCATGGGGTTTTTTTTTGGTTTTTTTTGGTTTTTTTTTTTTTTTTGAGACGGAGTCTCACTCTGTCCCCCAGGCTGGAGTGCAGTGGCACAATCTCGGCTCACTGCAAGCTCCATCTCCCGGGTTCACGCCATTCCCCTGCCTCAGCCTCCCAAGTGACTGGGACTACAGGCGCCCGCCACCACGCCTGGCTAATTTTTTGTATTTTTAGTAGAGACGGTGTTTCACCGTGTTAGCCAGGATGGTCTCGATCTCCTGACCTCGTGATCCGCCCACCTCGGCCTCCCAAAGTGCTGGGATTACAGGCGTGAGCCACCGCGCCCGGCCACTATGGGGTATAATTCTTAAGGGCCGTCTCAGAGCTCCACCTACCACACACGTGCCTGTAATAGAAAAAACTCTCTCCCTGACATTTCTAGCACGTTGACATTTCTAGGGTCTAAATGTTCCCTTAGGAAACGAATTCTGGAGCCATGTGTTATGGATAAGATGTAGCGCTCCACCAATTTTTTTATGGCACAAATGTACAATCAAAGCTCCAAACTCACAGGAGGAATCCCATTTCTTCTGATACATCAATAAATGACAACAAGTCATTATATAGTCGAGGTTCTGCCAGGCAAAGGCTTCAGCTCAGCCATCCAGGGAAGATATCTGTGTTGGCCTCAGGGCCAAGAGAAGCATTAGGCACAGGAGACGCAATGTCCAGTAGCCCACCTTTAGGGACCCATGAACAGTTTTAATTTCTTCTCAAATCAGAAGAAAAAAATAATAACAACTACATGATAATGAATCCAGCCTAGATTATATTCATCCTTATACCAACACAGCTGCAAAATACAACTTTTAGTCTTTTTTTTGTGGAGAAAGGAGCCCAGAAAGGCAAAAGCTGCTAGGACCCCCAGAAGTACAAAGGTGGCCCTGTTAGTGGTGCCCCCCGAGGTACACATGAGTTTTCCTCGTACGATGCAAGTGCCAAGGCTATTCCAAAGGGCACCTAAGCCAGTCTCAGAAAGAGACTTTAGTCAAGACTCTGATCCTCCAGTGCTGACCTCTGGGCTAAGCAACAAATGAAGATAGTTCCCAGACCACTACAGGACAGAATTAATATGCTAATTTGCTTAATGAGAACAAATTAACCTAAAGTTACAAACACAGGGCTAATGAGGCCACATGTGGTCCCTGGATGAGCTGCGTAATTTTGTTTGGATCCATGGTTACCTTGGCCTCCCGGTCCGCATCAGCCACCTAACAGCTGTAAGCTGATGGCCTCCAGGGGGATGTAAGGATATAAATGAAGCAATTAAAATCCTCCTCAAATGCCAGAAAACAGGCATAAAACTATTATCAGCAATATCGATAGGATTATCGTCCTGTTTAAAAACAAAGGAAGAAGGAAAAAGAAGAAATTGAAGTAAAAGACTGTAAATTGGGAATGGGCGTGACACTCAAGGTTCTGAGGTAAGTGCTAGCCATTAGTATGAAACCAGGTAGAGAAATGCCAACAACCGTAAACTAGTTCAACCATTGTGGAAGACAGTGTGGCGATTCCTCAGGGATCTAAAACTAGAAATACCATTTGACCCAGCCATCCCATTACTGGGTATATAACCAAAGGATTATAAATCATGGTGCTATAAAGGCACATGCACACGTATGTTTATTGCGGCACTATTCACAATAGCAAAGACTTGGAACCAACCCAAATGTCCATCAATGACAGACTGGATTAAGAAAATGTGGCACATATACACCATGGAATACTATGCAGCCATAAAAAAGGATGAGTTCATGTCCTTTGTAGGCACGTGGATGAAGCTGGAAACCATCATTCTCAGCAAACTATCACAAGGACAAAAAACCAAACACCGCATGTTCTCACTCATAGGTGGGAATTGAACAATGAGAACACTTGGACACAGGAAAGGGAACATCACACACTGGGGCCTGTTGTGAGGTGGGGGAAGGGGGGAGGGAAAGCATTAGGAGATATACCTAATGTTAAATGACGAGTTAATGGGTGCAGCACACCAACATGGCACATGTATACATATGTAACAAACCTGCACGTTGTGCACATGTACCCTAGAACTTAAAGTATAATTAAAAAAAAAAGAAACTGGAATAAAACATCTCTAAAGGTTGAAAAAAAAAAAAGAGCTGGAGGAAATACGGGACTAGAAAAACGCCGAGATGGATAAAAGTATGGACGATCTCTGGTTTCTGGTGTTTGAAGCTTTTTTGACTTTACAATGGTGCAAAAGTGATATGCATTCAATAGAAACTGCACTTCGAATACCTATACGAACATTCGGTTTCTCACTTTCGGTACAATATTCCGTAAGTTTCATGAGGTATTCAACACTTTATTATAAACTAGGCTTCGTTTTAGATGATTTTGCCCAACTGCAGGCTAATGTAGGTGTTCTGAGCACGTTTAAGGTAGCTGGGCTAAGCTATGATGCTCAGCAGGTTTGGTGTATTAAATGCATTTTTGACTTACAGTATTTTCAACTATGATAGGTTTATTGAGATGTAATCCCACTGTAAGTCAAGGAGTATCTCCAAAAGGAAGAGGGTAAGGCTTAATGTATGGAAAAGATACCAGGATAGAAGACCAGAAAATCATGCAGGGAGATACAAGGTGCCACACCATGCCAAAAGCTGAGAAATTTGAACAGAGAGGAAGTTCTGCTGCTAAGATACCTGACCTTGTCACTTCAACTCTTGTTCATAAAACTAGGGAATTCAGACTGAATAGTCCTTGAGGCGTGTTCTATACCAAACCATCCATAAACCTACAAACTTCTAGAAAAAAAGATACCAACTCCCATTCCATGGAAGAGAAAATGGCTCCAACCACTCCCCATAAGTTTCCAAGCCACTTGTATAAGACGTAGCACACCTTGAGGAAAAGAGCCCTTGGCTGCAAGGCAGGTCTTCATTCTGCTGAACCAGGGTGACAGGCTCGGCTGAGGGCAACGCAGCCACTCAAAACCCACAGGGTGTCCAAGGGAGGCGCAGGCTGGCACCCCTGCTGGCCTGGATGGTGCTGCCTTTCTCAGTTAGAGGTTCCCTGTGGGAACATCACATCCAGTGGGTTCCAGAGAGGAAGAACTCTCAGCAAAGGTGAAGGTTTAAACTGAGAAAACTGTCACCTCCACGCAAGCTGGCCCAGGCTCTTTCAGGTGTGAGCATTCCTCCTACGAAGATTATCTGTTGAGAATTACTACCTCCCCCACAGAGGGAGGCTTAGCACATATACTCAGGTGAAAGATGGGAATGTTCTGGAAGTGATAGTTTCAGAAATTAACAGATCTGCTAGACCAAGGGTCCCCAACCCCCAGGTCACAAACCGGGCCGCACATCAGGAAGTGAGCAGCAGGTGGTTGAGGAAACGAAGCTTCATCTGTATTTTTTTTTTTTTTTTTTGAGACAGAGTCTCACTCTGTTGCCCAGGCTGGAGTGCAGTGGCACGATCTCTGCTCACTGCAAGCTCCACCTCCCGGGTTCATGCCATTCTCCTGCCTCAGCCTCCCAAGTAGCTGGAACTACAGGCACCTGCCACCATGCCCGGCTAATTTTTTGTATTTTTAGTAGAGACAGGCCTTCACCGTGTTAGCCAGGATGGTCTCGATCTCCTGACCTCGTGATCCACCCGCCTCGGCCTCCCAAAGTGCTGGGATTACAGGCGTCAGCCACCGCACCCGACTGCTTCATCTGTATTTACAGCCACTCCCCACTGCTGGAATTACTGCCTGAGCTCCACCTCCTGTCAGATCAGCAGCAGCATTAGATTCTCATAGGAGCACGAGCCCTATTGTGAACTGCGCATGAAAAGGATCTAGGTTGCGTACTCCTTATGAGAATCTAATGCCTGATGATCTGTCACTGCCTCCCATCACCCCTAGATGGGACCATATAGTTGCAGGAAAATGAGCTCAGGGCTCCCACTGATTATCCATTATGGTGAGTTATATAATCATTTCATTACAGATTACAATGTAATAATAATAGAAATAAAGTGCACAATAAGTGTAATATGCTTGAATCATCCCACAACCATCCATCCCCAGCTCCGGAGAAAAATTGTCTTCCATGAAACTGGTCCCTGGTGCCAAAAAGGCTAGGGACTACTGTGCTAGAGTGAGATTATTATACCTTTTTATTATAAGAAAACACCCTCATGAGAAGAAAATGCTATATAAGCATGCTGAGAGAGTGTGTGTGTGTGTGTGTGTGTGTGTGTGTGTGTGTGTGTGTGTTTTCCTTTTATCTGGAAGACCAGCTCCTAAGCATATCCTGGGAGGCATCCTAAAATTGGCCTCCACACCAGAGTGCCCACCCAGGAAGCAGGCAAAAGAGGGTGGTATGTCCACAGGTCCCTGGAGGGTTGGGCTAACTTAAGCTAGGAAAATCACAAGCATCCCTTCCCAAGCGGCAAAAATAATCCGTGACGGAAAGCTCCAACAGCCAGAGGAGAGAGTGCTTTGCAAAAAACACAAACCCATCAGAGGCAAAAGGTACTGATTGCTTTTCTCTGACACGTATCTTCAGCTGGAGCAATGCACAAAGCATTCGCACTGTCCACCTTCAGAGTGGATGCTCCAGGCCAGCAAATCAGCCTCGGATTAATGTTGAGAGCCGCTGGAGAGCTCATCACTGCCAGGACATGCGGGATCAACTAGGGAGGTTAATAACTGTGCCCAGCCCCTTAACTGCAGAGCTAATGAGGGCGCTTTCCTCTCTGCAGTCTCAGTTCTTTTCCACCCTCGGTTGTTACAATTGTCTACACGTGGGGGAACTAATAGCATTCACCACCCCCTCTCCTCCACCCCAGACCCCAGCCTCCTCCTTCTCCTCCTCCTGGCAGCATCAGCCCCCATCCAACCTGTAATATCATCCTGCATCCCGGCCTGGGAGCAACAAGGAGAAAAGATTGTGTTCCCTTGCGGGCCTGGAAAGCAATGTTTGTTTTTGGTTTTAGGAGCCAATGCATGTCCAGAAAATTAGCTGTTGCCCCAGAAACCCCATGAGCTAAGCCGGAAAGCAGGAAGATATCAGTTCTAGAATTTAAAGGGAAGGCATCTGTGAGGTAAATATGGAGAGCCTGAGACTCAGTCCAGAGAACAGAGAAGAGTTTGCCCTGGTTCCACCAGAGCCGAGACCACCTCACAGCAAAGTAGCTGCATGATGATCTCTCTGTCTCTCTTTTCTTTTTTTCTCCATTCCTAAGACCAGGACAATTGTGTGGAGGAAACTCATTGGGAATCTGAAGGGCTACAGGTCACGCATAAGGTCACATAGAAGGAAGTGACTAATGGTCTTTCAGTTTCCCCAGCCCAGTCAGACCACTGCCCCTCTGCTTCTGCCCAAGGTGGGAACTAGCCTGATTTGCAGGTGGTAGACTAAGCAGCAAGGGACAGAGTGACCACAGAGGCCTCGCTCTTCACACACACCTGTGCATTTGGTCAGAATCCTCCTCGACCGCCCATCAGCACCTACAGGCTACAGAACTCTACACAAAGGACAGAGGAAAAACGCGTGGTGTTGACTCCTGTGTAAGAAAAATGCAGGCAACACAGAATTCACAAAGAGCAAGACACGATCCTTCTCGGCCAAGGAAGGTTCTACACACATGCGGAGAACACAATCCCTGGGCCTCCCAGAGTTAACTGAAAGGAAAGAATTATTTTTTATTCTTTTTTTTTCTTTTGGCTAATTTCCCAAGCCAATGTCATTGTGCCCTGCCCCTACATCGTCCCCTGCTTGAGTGGGAGATCAGAGTCCAGGGTCCTCTGGCTCACCCATCTCTGATGCACATGCTCAGGTCTACCACGGGAAGCCAGTGCCATCAAAGGACAGGCCACGATGTCCCGTGTTCTGGAGGCACAGGGCTCTCGGTGGCTTCTCCCATGTCTGGGACACATTCCCTCAACTTAAAGAGCCACACTGCCCTCAGGGAACATATTGCAGGAAGGTTACAGGGTTTGACATTTTCACTGGAGCTTAAACATGATGGCCCAGGCCTGGGGTAAGGATGGGAAAACCAGCTGGTTCCAAGGAGACCAAAACGAAGCCAGCTTCAGTGGCAGCAGCTAGACACCGAGCGCCCACCAGAGGACTTTCCAGGGAGGGCTGTAACGTGCGGAGGGAGAACAGGGTCTTACAGAAGAGGACAGCCAGATTCAGGGGAGAGAGGAGAGAGGGAAAAAGGGGGTAAGACCAACAGAAGACAGACAGGATCTACTTCAATTCTCCACTAAAACAAGCCCCTGGAGACAAAAACCAAGGCATCTCCAGAGTTCAAAACAACTTCTGTGTCATGCCTTATGGACACCAACCAGGAACCTTGAGATGCCAACAATATGCCATTCATGTTCCTTCTTGTTCCCTCCTCTCTCGCATCCTCTTCCCCCCACTCCGTTCCCCTTCTCCCCTTTTCCCCATCTTTCTCTCTCACTCACACACCTCTAATATTTCCTCTACATTATGTATATAAATTTTCAAAACCTGTGTATACAAATACACAGCAGACAATCCAGAAGGAAACACACCCAACTCATCTCCCTGGTTACTAGGGAAACGGATGGAAACACTAAAATAGATGGGTGGCAGAGAGCTTGTTGGTTTTCTCTTTAATATTTAAAAAAAATTATGACACAGGCCACAGTGTGGGAGGTTCATCCCAGAATATAATGGCCTCTAAAATATTCTGCCCAAGCCTGCAGGCCAGCCCCTGGCACAGAGACTCCTCCTCCTAAAATGAAATCTTCCTGCAGTGATGCTGGTCTGGGGACCGGTGTGCCCAAGGAAAGAGAGACCAACGGCAGTCCCAGCACCACCTCCACATACCTCAGCGAGATGCTTCCCAGCATCCCCGGAGCACTTATCTTTTGTTCCAAAAAAATGTTAATAGTCCCCAAACCATTTAGAGTTTCACCTTTCAACCATTAAAAGGCCAGTCTTTCCAAAGTAAGTCTGGAAAAAATCATCAATAAGCAGGTCACAGTCATTTGGTGGAGTTAAAGAAAAGATATCAACAGAGTCTGTACACACTCTCTGCCTCCCTCCAGAAACAAATTCATTTTTTGCTCTAAACTAGGAACCAGGTTCCTAGCTTAGAACTTTCTGCTTCTCATGGTCACAACTTTTCACACCTTCACATTTGCAATACTATTTATGTGAGCCGGGAAGCAAGAGCTTATTACAAGTAACAAGCCCTCAGACACAGCAGCGCTCCGCAACCAGCCACATCACACCAACACGGATTTCCCTTTTATGTCTGAAACAAAGAGAATTCTAAGCAAATGTGTTGCCAGAGAGGCAGGGAAGCAAAGCTGCTAGTAAGAGAAAATATATAATAAGCCCCATCAGCTTAAAGCTACACACAAAACAAACAAGCTTTTGACATCTTGCTGGGGGCAAACTCACTGATGAGAATTAAGTCAGCTGTAACGCACCAGGATTTGCCCAGAAGACTGTCATTTTATGCTTATTAAAAAAGTGGCTGGAGCACTGGCTAAGAAAATGGCAATCCAGGAGTGCCTGGGTCAAAGGGCCAGTGGATCCTGGGGTCACCTTGGGTTTCTAACAGCCCCCCAAGGGGGTGAGAAGAAGCCTCCCCACCAAAAGAAAAGTGGAGAAACAGTGGAAAACTCATTTCTCCTTAGATAGCTCCTTCGAGCTGGCTGCATGGGCCCTGTGTCCTCAGACCCTGGCTCATGGGCTCCCTGCCTTGCCTTCCCCTTGCACAGCACCTCCGCTGGGTGTCTGGGGCTCAGGGTATCCCCACCACTCCTCCAGTGCCCACAAACAGGCTGATCGAAGCAGCACCTTCCTTATGCGGCCGGATGTTACATGGGAGAGGCTGACTGTCCTGCCTCCAAATCACCCAGACCTCTTGTTTCTTGAATTCCCTGCTTTTTGATCAGCCTCTGCTGACCATACGAGTGACCCAGAAGGAAGACGATAAAATGCAAATAACCACTCATTTACTATGACCATCTCTGATGATAGATTTGGGAACGGTTGAGAACTTGAACTAAAATGAGATTTCTGGTAGCCGGTTACCTCTAAATCTGCTTACAGAAATAATCATGGTTTGTATGCACCACTGCCCACCCCCTCCACACACACACACACACACACACACACACACACACACACTCTCTCTCTCTCTCTCTCTCTGTCTCTCTCATTTTCTCTCTCTCTCTGAAAAACCAGTTTACTTCTCAGGTGGCAAGAAAGCAGCTCTGGGCCCACTGCTCAGCTTCCCCTCCCACAGGAAATGGCACAGCGCCCCCGATTTTAATGAAAATCTCAGCCCTTTATGTCCAAAACCCTCTGGACTGGGAATGCATTTTCTCCCATTTCCCATCCAGATGGAAAGCAAACATAAAATCCACAGGAGAGAGACTGCCATCAGCACTTGTGATAACAGCATTTCGAGGAAGCTTGACTCCCACGTGAGCAGAGCACCAATGTGAAGGCGGGTCTCAGCAGCTCCTGGCTGTCCCAGCTGGGGCGGGGCCGCCCCCCCAGGAGGACTACCAAACTGTATCCCTTGTTACTAGCATATGCAACCGGGATGCCACCCCCACAGTCTACCTATACAAATGGGCTTATAACACCAAAACTGGTTTGTAGCTTGTTTAAAAAAGAGAAGACTCGGGGGCTAGAGGGGGTGCAGGATTCCAAATGAGCCATTTGGGGAGACAAGGTTTTATCTACAAAGCACCTATGGTTTGCAGACTCAAGTTCTGCTTACAACCTGTTGGGACCCGAGCTTCTCTCTAGAAGGAGAATACAGCGTGTGTGAAGTTTAGTGGGACACCTGGCATGTAATAAGCCCTCAATTAATATGAACTGTGATCATCACCAGAATCATTATTATTAAACCAAATACTATTCTGGAACTACCTTAGCAGTGGAAGGAACAGAGAAGGAGAAAGAAAAACAGCCTCAACGTCACTGTAACAAAATCACAGCCGCTCAAATCTAAATAAGTATATAAAAGCATATCCCACAGAATAGAAAAGGACACTTTATAGTTATTGGTGTTACCGCTTTCTCCCTTCCCCATGGATGACAGCCATCGAGGCCCACCATGTCCGGAGAGCCAAGGGTGCAAATCAGTGGGTAGGAGGTGAGATGAAGTGTTCACAGCCCAGCCGGGTGAGGGCATTGCAATACACATCACTGCCCCACCCTTCCATTTCATAGATGTGTTCTGTGGTCTCCCGATCCAATCGTAAACCTAATATTTACCCAGTGAAAGCAGTATTTGTGTGCGTTGCCATCTAAAATCCAATAAGTATGGAGACAGAAAAGAGGCTGTCTGCTTATGAGGCATGAGGGCAAACACAGCGAGCTCTTTAAAGAGCCATTGAGCTAATCAATATCCTCTCCCATTTCCATTCAGGGGCCCTGAGCCAACGGAGACCTAATAATTATTTTCCATCATTACAACCCTCCGAGAAGCTTACAAAGAAAAGGTCACTGTTTCTAAGTTTGTTCTTCTCTATTTGCCAAACACAGATTATTTCCTGGGGTCCATGAGGATCTCTTCCCAGACTGTAGCAACCAAAGACAGCCCTCACTAGGCCTCTTGGAGCCGGCTTTAGAAACAGGATATTGCTCTGCCCGTGGACATCACTGTGGTCATCACATTTAGTTGTCTGGCCTCCTGTCCCGATCTTCCCTGCCAAGGTCAAGTTCTGGCCAAAACTCCTGTTGGATATTCTTTTTAATTTGTCCAGGTCTCAAAAATAAACACCAAACTCTGTGGTAGGTCAGGCAGGAAGGAAAAGGATGCTGTGGGTTGCTGGACACCATGACCAGCTCCTTCAACCGAGCTCCTGGACAGCGACCACACAGGCTTCAGCTGAGCCCTTTGTGCCCACATGCACACCATGAAGCCCACCATAAATACCCCAACCTGCCTTCTGCTCGTCCTTTTCTTAGGAAACGTGAACAAACAATAACATAGAAAAAGTATGGAAACCATCTTTTCCTTGCACAAAAGTTGGCTCAAATAACTAGTTAAGATTAGGTTTGATTAGAAGAAACAGAAAACCCTACTGCAGTGACTTACACAGGAAAGGTTTATTTGTCTGGGTCAGCAGAAGGACCGGGGTCAGCCGTCTAGTGGGTACAGTGGCCCCAGCACTCCCAGGGGGTCAACAGGCTACTCTGTCACCTGAGTGATGGCTGCTGCACCCCTAGGGCCACCCTGCTGTTCCCAGGAGAAGGAAGGGCAAGTAGACGATGAGAAGGGACACCCTCCCTGAAGACTTTCGCTGATGTCATATGGTTTCCCTGGGCTGCAGGCAGAGGTGGTAGGTCTAGGAATTATAGGTGGGCACATTGCTAGATCAAACAGAATTGGAGTTCTGTTAGAAAGACAAAGAGATAAGTGGATTTTTTTTCTTTTTTGAGACAGGGTTTCACTCTGTCACCCGGCAGGAGTGCAGTGGCACAACCACAGCTCACTGCAGCCTCGACCTCCGGGGCTCAGGTGATCCTCCCACTTCAGCTTCCCAAGTAGCTGGGATCACAGGCGTGTACCAGCATGCCCAGCTAATTTTTTTTAGTTTTTTGTAAATATGGAGTTTCACCATGTTGCCTAAGCTGGTCTTGAACTCCTGGGCTCAAGCGATCCACGTACCTCGGACTCCCAAAGTGCTGAGATTAAGGTATGAACCACCGCACCTGGCCAGTAAGTGATTCAGTAGGTACCATGGTCTGAAAGTTTGTGTCCTCCCAAAAATAATATAGTGGACTTCTAAGCTCCAAGGTGACAGTCCAGTCTTGGGTGCATGATGACATGAAAGTCAACAGTGGGTGACATATAAGACAGTGATTCCACAGGATCATAACAGAGTGAAAGATTCCTATTGCCTAGTGACATCTGGATGATCCTGACCTTTTGTACGCCTAGGCTAATGTTTGTGCTTATTTTATTTTTTATTTTCTTGAGATGGAGTCTCACTCTGTCACCCAGGCTGGAGTGCAGTGGCGCGATCTGGCTCACTGCAACCTCCACCTCCCAGGTGCAACCAATTCTCGTGTTTCAGCCTCCTGAGTACCCGGGATTACAGGCACCCGCCACCACACTTGGCTAATTTTTGTAATTAGAGACAAGGTTTTGCCACGTTGGCCAGGCTGGTCTCTAAGTCTTGACCTCAGGTGATCCACCCACCTTGGCCTCCCAAAGTGCTGGGATTACAGGTGTGAGCACCTGTAATGTTTGCACCCGGCCTAATGTTTGCATTTGTATCTTCATTTTGTACCAAAAAAAAAAAAAATTAAGTAAAAAGGAATTCAAATTTTTTAATAGAAAAAAGCTTATAGAACAAACATATCAAGAAAGAAAATACCTTTGTACAGCTTTACAGTGTGTTTGTGTTTTAAGCTAAGTGTTATTACAAAAGAGTCAAAACGTTTTTACAAGCTGATAAGGTAAAAATGTTACAGTAAGTTAAGGCCAATGTATTATTGTAGAAAAATATTTTGATTGCTTTAGTGTAGCTGAAGTGTACAGTGTTTATAAAGTCTACAGTAGTGTATAGCAATGCCCTAGGCCTTCAGATTCACTCACCACTCACTCACTGACTCACCCAGGGCAACTTCCAGCCCTGCAAGCTCCATTCATGGTGAGTGCCCTAGACAGGTGTACTACCTCTTATCTTTTATACCATGTTTTTACTGCACCTCTTCGATGTTCAGATACACAAATACTTGTCATTGTGTTACAGTTGTCCACAGCATTCAACACAGTAACATACTATACAGGTTTGTAGCCTTGGAGCAATAGGCTACACCTATAGCCTATGTGTGCAGTAGGCTATATCCCATCTTTGTTTGGGTAAGTACACTCTATGATGTTTGAACAATGAGCCATTTCTCAGCACGTATCCCCATCGTTGAGTAATGCATGACTTTATTAGAAGGTAGGGCCTTTGGGAGGTGATTAGGTCCAGGGTTAGTGCCCTTATAAAGAGGTCCTAGACCAGGTGCAGTGGCTCACACCTGTAATCCTCACAATTTGGGAGGCCAAGGCAGGTGGATCCCCTAAGGTCAGGAGTTTGAGACCAGCCTGACCAACATGGTGAAACCCTGTCCCTACTAAATACAAAAAAATTAGCCAGGTGTGGTGGTGCATGCCTACAATCCCAGCTACTTTGGAGGCTGAGCCAGAAGAATCACTTGAACCCCGGAAGCAGAGGTTGCAGTGAGCCGAGATTGTGCCATTGTACTCCAGCCTGGGCAACAAAAGTGAAAACTTCATCTCAAAAAATAAAATAAATTAAATAAATTAAATAAATTTTAAAAATAAAGAGGTCTTAGAGAGCTACCTCGCCCCTTCCGCCATGTGAGGACACAGTGAGAAGGTGCCCTCTATGAACCAGAAAGTGAGCTCTTCACAGACACAAATCTGCTGGTGTCTGTGGACTTCCCAGAGAAAGTGAAAATCTGTGGTGTCTTGGACTTCCCAGCCTCCAGACCTGTGAGAAATAAATGTCTATTGTCTATAAGCTACCCACTTTACACTATTTTGTCATAGCAGCCCAAATGGACTAAGACAGTAGGGTATCAGTTCAGCTGCTGTAACAAAGATAGAAAGTGAACAATGACTAAAGTACGATAGACCATTATTTCTTAGCCAGTATTATTTCTTAGCTAAAAGTCCCGGTAGTAAGGCTGCAGCAGGTATAGTGTATAGGGCACGTATCAAGAAGGACTGAGGCTTTGAGAAAACAAGAATGAAAATGGCAGACAGGCCGGGTGCGGTGGCTCACACCTGTAATCCCAGCACTTTGGGAGGCCGAGGTGGGTGGATCACGAGGTTAGGAGATTGAGACTATCCTGGCTGACACAGTGAAACCCCGTCTCTACTAAAAATACAAAAAATTAGCTGGGCGTGGTGGTGGGCACCTGTAGTCCCAGCTACTCGGGAGGCTGAGGCAGGAGAATCACTTGAACCCGGGAGGAGGAGGTTGCAGTGAGCCGAGATCGCGCCACTGCACTCCAGCCTGAGCGACAGAGCGCGACTCTGTCTCAAAAAAAAAAAAAAAAAAGGCAAATGATGTCTTAGCATTCTTATGAAAATTAATTAGTATTTGAATTTTTAAATTATTATTATGATGTTAACCTCTCAGCTCCAAAGGATCTTGAGGAACCTCTAGGTGGTCCCCCAAACACACTTTGAGAACTACCACTTTAAGACCACACCTCTTTAATAAATGAACAAAAGGATAAAGACATGGCAAACAACAACTCAGTCCCTAGGTCTCACACTCACCCTCCATTCCAATTTTCCACTTAAAAAGAAAAAGAGTGATAACTGACATGTTAGAGAAAGTATGAGTCATCAATGGGCAACAACCACTGCTGGGAAAATGACACCGAGGGGGAAAATCCTCATTTGCAGAAAGGCACAGAAATGTCTCTGTTGGCTGGGCGCGGTAGCTCACGCCTGTAATCCCAACACTTTGGGAGGCCAAGACAGGCGGATCACGAGGTCAGGAGATCGAGACCAGCCTGGCCAACATGGTGAAACCCCGTCTCTACTAAAAATACAAAAATTAGCCTGGTGTGGTGGCACGTGCCTATAATCCCAGCTCCTCGGGAGGCTGAGGCAGGAGAATCACTTGAACCCGGGAGGCAGAGGTTGGAGTGAGCTGAGATTGCGCCATTGCACTCCAGCCTGGCAACAGAGCAAGACTCCGTCTCAAAAAAAAAGAAGAAAAAAGAAAAAAAGAAATGTCTCTGTTAGGTCTCAGGATTATACATTGTAATCAACCCCAGGGACAGGTGTGGTGGGAATTTCTAACGTGGTGCCCCTAAAGATGTTTTGCCCTTATCCCCAGAACCTGTGACTATGACACGCCGTCAGTACCATGCTGTGGTGTGTTGTGAGTCACAGCTTCCGTTAGGATGAGATTACCCTGTTGGGCCTGACCTAGTCCAGGAGCCCTGAAAAGCAGAAAGCTGTGTCCAGTGAAGGCAGAAAGGGAAGTCAGAGAGATTCGAAAGTGAGAGAGTACCTGAGCCGTGACTGGCTGAAGAAGCAGGGAGTCACACGAGAAGGGATGTGGATGGCCTCAAGGAGTGGGGAGATGCCCTGGCTAATACCCAGAAAGGACATGGGGCCTCACTCCTGCAGCACTGCTGTATCCTGCCAGCAGACAGGAGCTTGGAAGGGGACTCCGGAATCCAGATGGGAACACGACCGGCTGACCCACCCACGTTCTCCCAGCCCTCTGACCTACGGAGCTTTGAGCTAATAAAGCGTGCTGTTTAAAGCTGTTAGACTTATAATCATTTGTACACAGCAAGAGAAAACTAAAATACCAGGGCAGGGAAAGGAGTGTGTCCCCAGGCCCTGGTTCATGCAGATAAAACCTGTCTTGGATATCAGAGGCAAGGGGAGAACACCCCCTTACCCTGGTGAGATACACCAGGGACAAGTTTAGATGAACCACCTGAAAAAGCATCAGAGAAAGTGAAAAAGCAAAGAGCAGAGAGAGGGACTAGGGACATGTGGGAAAGAACCATGAACTGCTAGCACCTTCCATAAAACACACAAACAAAGGGCTGGAACAGAAACACCCCCACACAGCAACAATGAGTTTGGGGAAACGGTAGTGATATTATCCAAAGGGTAACGGCTCCCAAAGTGAACGAATGCTTCCTATTCAATAAAGCGGTAAAGTACCGAGGCGGCCTGGAGAGCACGGCCAGCCACCAGCTGCCTGGGAGAGCGAAGGTGCCCAGGAGACCGACTGCGTCGGCACCTGTTCCCAGGAGCCTCTCCCACCCGCAAAGCCACAGGAATAGCAACCAGCAGTGAGTCACCGGGTCACCAGAGAAAAACCAGCAAAATGTCAGTTCCCAAGCAAGCTTCTCTGTCATTGGATTCCTAGCCAGGGTGGTCGTTGAGAATCTTCCAGGCCGTCCTCCAGCCGCGGATGGAGAAGTACAGGGAGATTGTAGTGAGAATCTGGGCTGTCGTCTGGGCCCCATTTGTAAAACCCAGGCCATAGCCCTCTTCCCTACCCTTAGGTGTTCCCTGCCTTCCTCTTCCTCTTCCTTTTCCTTCCTTTCTTCCTCTTTCCCTTCTTTCCTCCCTTGCTCCCTCCCTCCCTTCATCAGATATTTACCAAGCATTTTTCCATGTGAGTCACTGTGCTGGTGTTGGGACACAGCCAAGAACAAGTCTAACAAAGTCCCTGTCCTCAAGGAGCCTACATTGTGGTGGGGAAACCGATGATAAAGAAGTAAAAAATATACAAACAAACAAACTGGATAAGGAAGGTTGCTGACAAGTTCTAGGAAGGAAATAAACAGAGAAAGCCACGCACACTGCGGGGGGTCAGGGAGGAGCTTGGGAGGAGACATTGGCACTGAGGCAGCCACGCACAGAGCTTCGGGAACTCTGTTTCAGAGAACAGGAACAGCAGATGCAAAGGCCACGAGGTGGGACAGGGCTTGGGGAGCTTCTAAGAAGGGGGTGGGGAGACTGTGGGGAGCATGGAAGTGGAGGTGAGGGAGTAAGGGGGACGGACCAGTCAGGAGGCCAGGTTCTAGGATAGAAACAGTAATGCCTTAGGCTGGGGTGGAAAGGAGTGGACGGGGTGGGTCCACAAGACCTTTTCAGAAAGGTGCCAACAGTACTTGTTCATGAGAAAGAAAGGAAACAACAAATCGTCTCTGTTATCATTGAACACTTACAGCACGCCAACTCTGGTAAGGCCCTGCCTTCAGCCCTGGGATAAGAAGAGGGATGAGGCCTGGGTCTTGCTTTCAATGAGGTGACTGACTAGCCAGAAACATAATTTTACAAAGATAAAAAAGAAGGCCTTTGCTCTGGGGCTGATATGGTTAGGTTTTGTGTCTCCACCCAAATCTCATCTTGAATTGTAAACCCCATAATCACCACATGTAAAGGCAGAGACCACATGGAGGCAACTGAGTCATGGGGGCACTTTCCCCCATGCTGGTCTCGTGATAGTGAGTGAGTTCTCACGAGATCTGATGGTTTTACAAGGGGCTCCTCCCCCTTCGCTTGGCACTTCTCCTTCCCGCTGCCTTGTGAAGAAGGTACTTTCTCCCCTTCACCGTCTGCCATTATTGTAACTTTTCTGAGGCCTCCCCAGCCATGCAAAACTGTGAGTCAATTAAACCTCCTTCCTTTATAAATGACCCAGTCTTGGGAAGTTCTTTATAACGGTTTGAAAACAGACTAATACAGGGGCTATGTAAGTGACACGGATAATTCTCACTCCAGTTATGCTGAGAGAGAGGAACCTCAACTCCAAGAGCACATCTGATCCATGGAAATACTGTCTGTCTTCACCTGTCTTGAGAAGCAGAGCAGAGACAAGAAAGCATTCGGAAAGGCAACGGGATGAGGGACGGATAAAGACATTCCCAAACATTGCTGGTGAAAGTGTAAATCAGTACAAGCTCAGGAGAGGGCAACTTGAGAATTTCTAGAAAAGGGAAAATTTGGGTCCCGATGTGTGAAGCACCATAGAAAATCAAGTCAGTTCAGGCCCCTGCCTTGTCCCTACCCAGCTGAGCTGCAAGGAGGCTGCTCTGCAGAGCTCACACTAACCCACCTCCCTCCAACACAGGACCCCAAAACAAATCTTGCCTATAACAGGTAGCATGCTGGAAAACCAAGACCTCAGATGATGCAGCTGGCAGAGTCTCAAACCAACGCTACTGCCCAAGGTAGGTGGAGGCAAAGCAGCATGCCCTCCTCCCATAACCTGCCCTCCTCCCATAACCTGCTCCCTAAAGCGGCAAGCACCCCTCCCGTGACTTGCTCCCCAAAGCAGCGTACCCACTTCCCATGACCTTCTCCCCAAAATGGTGCATCCTCCTCCCACAACTTGCTGCTGGATCCACTGATTCCTACACCAGCGCTCCAGCTAGGACAGCCGCCCTTCCTGTCCCCAGCCAGCCTGCTCTGTTAAGACCATGACATCCTATTTGCATCTATAACTCCCACCAACAATAGCGGGACCCTGCTGCTTATTTATGAAGATATTACTGTACACGTACAAATGTCAAAGAATCATCTAAAGAACGATTATTAACAAAAAAAGGTATTTTGTTTGGTGGCTCAAGACAAAATTAGTGGTGGCTCAAGACAAAATCAATAGCTTTTCTATGCAAAAACAACGACCAGATGGAATATGTCATGAAATAGGAGACCCCGTTTGTAACAGTCATAAAAGGATATGAAATACTCAGGAATACACTCAACCCTAAACATGAAAAGTCCTTATGAAGGAAACTTAAAATGCTACTGAGAGACATGATGAATAGCCTGGATAGATGGAGTGGTGAGCTTTGTTCTCAGGCAGAAACGCTCATCGTCATAAACCTGTCATTTCTGCCTACATTAATGTAGAAATTTGAAACAAAGCTTGTAAAAAAAAATACCTGGAAGATGTTCTTGAAATTAGCAAGCTGATGCTAAAGTTCACATGGGAAAATATGCTGTAAGAACAACCAAGAAACTTTTGAAAAGGAACGTAATACAAGTATTACAGAAGACGAATAGATGATAAGACATGAAGTTGCAGTAACTGAAACAGAATAGTACCTGAAGAGGCAGAGCTGAAGAGATTAAAGCAGCACCATATAATAAAAACAGAATGTGAGGCTGGGCGCAGTGGCTCACGCCTGTAATCCCAACACTTTCGGAGGCCGAGGCAGGTGGATCAAAGAGGTCAGGAGTTTAAGACCAGTCTGGCCAAGATGGTGAAACGCTGTCCCTACTAAAAATACAAAAATTAGCCGGGCGTGATAGTGAGTGCCTATAATCCCAGCTACTCAGGAGGCTGAGGCAGAGAACTACTTGAACCTGGGAGACAGAGGTTGTAGTGAGCTGAGATCACGCCACTGCATTCCAGCCTGGGTGACAGAGGGAGACTCCATCTCAAAAAAAAAAAAAAAATAGAATGTGAGCCACAAATATCATGTTAAATTTTCTGGTAGGCACAATCAACAAGGGGGAAAGAAACAGGTGAAATTAATTGTAATAATATATTTTAATTTATCCAAATATATCCAAAATAGTTTCACTTCAATAATGTAAGCAATATAAAAATTGGTAATGATAAGTCTTCAAAATCCACTGTGTATTTTTTATTTATAGCCCATCTCAATCTGGACTAGTCACATTTCAAGCACTCAATACACACATATGGCTGGCTAAATGGCTAATTTATTATTCACCTTAGGACTAAAAAAATCCAGAAACAAATATGTAAATACATCCTCTGATTTAGTAAATTTTATAGCTGGCATTTACATCAATGGAGAAAAGATGGATTATTCAACAAATGATATCAAGACTTCTGAGAGCCATCTGGAAATACATACATTTTAATCTCTATCTCACTTTTTATACCAAAATAGATTATTTTAATCCCTATCTCACTTCGTATACCAAAATAGATTCTGGATGAATTAAATATTTAAATGCAAAAAAAAAAAAAAAAAGACACCAAGTTGTAGAAAAAAAAAATAGATATTTTTAATCCTCTTGGAATGAGGAAGACTTTACTAAGTATGAATCGAAAAAGACTAAGTTCAAAGAGGTACAAATTAAATAAAAATCTACATGGTTGGAAGCACCATAAACAAACTCATAAGTGACCAACTGAGAGAAGAATTATAATAATATGACAGATAATTTTCTGAATATACAAGGAGCTCCAAAATAATGAGTTAGGAAAGACCAACCATGGAACAGAAAAGTAAGAGAAAGACACAGACACTTCACAGAAAGGGAAATATAAACAGCTTTGAAACACGTGGAAAGATGCTAAGCTGACTAATAAGACAAAGCCGTGGGCCAGGCGCAGTGGTGCGCATCTGTAATCCCAGACACTTGGGAGGCCAAGGCAAGAGGATTGCTTGAGGCCAGGAGTTTGAGACCAGCCTGGGCAGCATGGTGAGACTCCATCTCTAAATTTTTCTTTTTAAAAAAAACAAAGAAGTCTCCACGAAATACCATTTTTTACCTATTCCTGTTAACAAAAAATCAAAAGTTTTACTAAAACCCTATAGGGATGGGGTATGGATAAAGACATTCTCAAACATTGCTGGTAAAAGTATAAATCAGTATAAGCTCAAGGAAGGGCAACTTGAGAATTTCTGTAAAAGGGAAAATTCACAAATATCCACTGTATAATCCCACTTTTAGAAACTTAGTTTTATAGATACGTTCACGTGGACGCAAATGCAGACGGTAGCTACTTTCTCATCTGATGTTGTCCAAACTGGTCATTAGTAGGTTAATTTTAAACGTGGAAAATGGGAAGAATCTCCCCCCAAAAGTAATTTTAATTTCAAGCAAATAAATGTGCATTCACTTGCAAATCTTATGATGTAAATCAGAGGCCTCTTTAGTCCATATCGGTCAGCTGATAAAAGTTCTGTTTCGTCTATTTTGCAAAAAGCTTGTTCGTAATACTTCATTTACAATCTTCAGATTTTGTTTCTTTAAAGTGGTGGAAAGACTTAAAGACACCTGGGGAGAAATCTGGAAATAGAATCTCCATTTTTCTAATTCGTTGCCAAGTCTTTTTTTTTTTTTTTTTAACAGCTGTCTCTACTATGCCTTATTTCACAGAAATTTGGTGATTCAATGTTAACAAATCTCTTCAAATCTGAACTTTCATTAAAATTGCATAACATTTGATGAAATCAAATGATGGCAGCAAGTACAGCTAAAATAAATAGTTGGATTAATGAACAACTGACTCAGGTTGCACTGACGATAGGGCTGCAAGTGTTTGGAGTATAATGGGCAGCAGAAACACAGAGCATCTATTATCCATGCATCTCCATCCAGGCAAGGTCAACTCAGAGAATGTCTATTTAATATCCACCAGGATATTCACTGCATCACTGTTCCTCAGAGTAAAGGACATGAAACAATCAAAATGTCCCTCAACAGGGAACTGATTAGATAACTCACAGTACCTTCATTTGATGGAATAGTACCCAGGGTGTTTTTTGTTGTTGTTTTTTGTTTTTTTGTTTTGTTTTTTTTTTTTTTGAGACCAAGTCTCACTCTGTAGCCCAGGCTGGGGTGCAGTGCTGCGATCTCAGCTCACTGCAGCCTCCACCTCCCAGGTTCAAGCGATTCTCCTGTCTCAGCCTCCTGAGGAGCTGGGATCACAGGCAAGCACCACCACAACCAGCTAATTTTGTATTTTTAGTAGAGGCAAGGTTTCACCATGTTGGCCAGGCTGGTCTCGAGTTCCTGACCTCAGGTGATCCACCTGCCTCAGCCTCCCAAAGTGCTGGGATTACAGGTATGAGCCACTGTGCCCAGCCTGTTGTTGTTGTTGTTGTTTGGTTTTTTGTTTTTAAATAAAGCAACATATATGGATGTGCTAACATGGAACTCCTCTGTCCAAGATGTAGTGAAATCAGGATATGGAACAGACTGATATAGTTACACTTACATGCTTAGGGAGACAGAAAGCACCTCTGGAAAAATACAGAAAACAACCTGGTTACAAATGGTCACCACTGAGGAAATAAAATAAGTAACCAGAAGACAGAGGTGAGAGAAAGACTTCACCACAGACCCCTTTGTACCTTTCGAGTGATGGGCTGTGGGCAATTTTCTCTTTCAAGTCAGAGCCATGCTCTTCACCCAGACTCCATAAAGATGCCCAACGGTGAGAATGAAGTCGGAAGAAAAGAGGGGGTGCTGAAAGCTTGTGAGTTACTAAGGAAAAGGGAACCCTGGGATCTGCCCTCACCATCTGGGCCAGGCCCCAAGGGAAGTGGAGAATCTGTAAAACCCCCAGATGGATTTGAGAATGTAAGAGCAGGGGCCCTCTAGACCCCTTTCCTGAGTGCTGTTCAGGGTGGCAGCAAGCTCCAGAGAAGTGCCAGCAGAGGGGTAACCAGGCAGAGAGGACCCAGGTAGCCTCAGGTTTCTCATGGCTCAGAGTGGGGCTGGAATCGTGGAGTGATTCTGGGAGCCTCAGAGCCACACTGAAATAGAGAAACAGGAGGCAGGCCCATCAAACTGCCACCATCAGCAGCAAAAAAACCCAGCTCTTGCCCCTATTCTTCCCCCATGAAGCAGAATGGCCTTGGAAAGCTGCTTGTAGCATTGCATTGCACACAGCATGGGCAGAACAAACTCAGCCAACCCAGGATGGGCACAGAAGTAGCCATGATACCTGAAGGGGCTTGGTCAAACCCGGCCCACAGCCTGTTTTTGTAAATAAAGCTTTATTGGAACCCAGACATTAAAAAAAAAAAAAAAAGAAAAGAAAAGAAAATTCAAGAAATATGATTCCTTTCCCTTGGGTGTTGTGGGGTACATGTAAGGCCCAGGCACACTAAATCCACAGGCTTCCCAGGAGTTCGAGTTTTATTCAGGAAGGCAGCTGTTCTCAAAGTGGGGTCCCCAAGGCCAGCAGCATTAGCAACACCCAGGAACTTGTTAGCAATGCAAGTTGTCAGGCCCCATTCCAGGCCTCTAGTGGGCCCAGCAACCTGTGCTTCCGCAAGACCTCCAGGGGATTCTCATGTTCTCTCAAATGTGAGAATCACTGCAGTGAAGCAATGCCTTTTACAGGGGCTGAGAAAGGTGATGTCCCACCACATCTGGTTACCATTCCTGTGTGCCACAAAGTATTTTATCAGGCTCTGAGTCATCTGACATTTCCTTCTGGAAGCAGAATGTTAAATGAATAAGGAGGAAGGCCATTTGTTTATCTGAAACATAACAATATCCCAAATCTATTTCATTTACTTCTAAAGCTAATGACTCTGCAATCCAATAACTCTAGAGAATTGCACACAGCGGCAATAACCCTTTTATGGAATCAGTTTTCTCTGGTTAGGAACAAAGAATTCTCCCCTCCAAAAATCCAACCTGCTTTGATTAGTTCATCAGAGCACACTAGGAGGCCCACCCGGGCTAGAAGCAGGGCAAACACATTAAGTTGTCTGGGGCCACACCTCCCCAGGAGTGTGCACACTCCGCGTGGCTGACGCCACTCCACAAGGCACCAGGTACAAGGCAATGATCTGCTCACGCTAAAGTGGCCTGGGAGGGACATCCAGAGGGGAAGGGACAGAAAGAGCTAGCTGAGTGAGGGCCACGCAGACAGCGCCCACAGGAGGAGGAACATGTCAGAGTCGCTCTCTGAATTTTTGTCCACAACTTTGCTGACGGGGCTAGCCAGCTATATCTGACCCTATCAGGTATTACTCACTTGTGACATTTATTTCCATGCAAACCTTCTTTATTTGCATGGGGCCTGCCTTTTTTTTTTTTTCTTTTTTTTTTTTTTTTTTTTTTTTTTGAGACAGAGACTCACTCTGTCACCTAGGCTGGAGTGCAGGGGTGCCATCTCGGCTTACTGCAACCTCCACCTCCCAGGTTCAAGCAATTCTCCTGCCTCAGCCTCCTGAGTAGCTGGGACTACAGGCACACACCACGACACCGAGCTAATTTTGGTAATTTTAGGAGAGACGGGGTTTCGCCATGTTGGCCAGGCTGGTCTCGAACTCCTGACCTCAGGTGATCCACCCACCTCGAACTCCCAAAGTGCTGGGATTACAGGCATGAGCCACCGCATCTGGCCAGGCCTAACTTTTTATTATTGTCTTTTACTTATTAATCTTCCTGCGATCGATGCCCTATCTCCCTGTGATGGGTTGAACTGTATTCCTGCAAAAGATGTTATCTATAAATGTGACCTTTTTTGCAAACAGGGTCTTTGTAAATGATCAAGGTAAGATAAGGTCATTAGGGTAGGGCCCAATTCAATATGATTTTTTCCTTATAAAAAGGAGAAATTTGGACACAGAGACACACACACAAGGAAAATACTATGGGAAGACTGGAGTTATGCTACTAGAAGCCGAGGAACCACCAAAAGCTAGGAGAGGGGCTTGGAGCTCATCCTTCCCTGGAGCCTTGAGGAGGCACATGGCCTTGCTGACATCTTGAGGTCAGACTTTTAGAACTACTTTCCAGAAAGTTCTAGCCTCCAGAACTGAGACAATAAATGTCTGTTGTTTAAGCTATTCAAATTGTGATATATTGTTCCCACAGCCCTAGGAAACCAGTTTACTCCCCAGTAAGACTCCAGGGTCCCCCAAAGGCCTGACGGCGTGTAGAGCTAGCTTTGAAAGCCAGGACTCCCTAGTCACAACACAACCATTAGGGGGAGATGTTGAGGTGATGCAAACCACGGCTGGGGAGCTGGACAAACTGGTGGTTCCCAAGCCTGGCCATGCATCCAAAGCCCCGGTGAAGCTTTTTAGAAATACAGACGTCTAAGCCCCACCCAAAGCCTCCTAAATCAGAACATCAGAAAGTCGAGTGTGACGCGCCACCTGCCAGGCACTGGCCCACAGACTCTCCAAGGACCCTTCCAACTGTGAGGTCCCATTACTGCCACACTGCTGCACCCTCCACCCCCAGCTAGCCCGAGCGGGCTCCCTGGATCAGGAGCATCGGCCACCTTGAGAGCTTGGGAGACACATAGAATCTTGGGCCCCAACCCAGACCTGCCAAATCATCATCTGCATTTTAACAGGTTCCCCGGGTGAACCGTGCACACATTCAGGTATGAGAAGCAACTGTAGATTGGATATAAGACATAATCACAGGCCGGGCACGGTGGCTCACGCCTGTAATCCAAGCACTTCAGGAGGCTGAGGCAGGCAGACTACTTGAGGTCAGGAGTTCAAGACCAGCCTCGCCAACATGAGGGATGAACTGGTTACTGTCTTCAACCACAATGACTAGTTTTTTATACCAGAAGGGAAAGAATAAAAGCACAGGGTACTATCCAATAAACCACAAAGCTCTGTGATATAGTATGGATGTGTGTCCCCTCCAAATCTCATGTTGAAATGTGATCCCCAGTGCTGGAGGAGGGCCTGGTAGGAGAGGTTTAGGTCATGGGAGCAGATCCCTCATGAATGGCTTGGTGCCCTCCCCACAGTAATGTGCGAGTTCTCACTCTATTGGTTCAGGACAGCACCGGTTGTTTGAAAGATCCTGCTAGTTCTTTTGCTCCTTCACTTGTCATGTCACACATCTGTTCCCCCTTCACCATCTGCCATGATTGGAAGCTTCTTGAGGCCCTCCCCAGAAGCAGATGCTGGCACTATGCTTCTTGTACAGTCTGCAGAACCGAGAGCAGGTAATTTCTTTGTAAATTACCCAGCCTCAGGTATTCCTTTGTGGCAACACTTAACGGACTAAGACACTCCACAAGGACCTAAAGTTTGTCTCTTATTAGGTAATCACCAAATGTACTTGTGTAAAGTGTATCCAGTTTGAGTGAATGGGGCACTTAGCATACAGTTCCTGGATTTGCAACAGAAATAAGATGGAATGAACAATTAATCCCACAATCTACTAAAGAAATCAGTAAGAGGTACCCTGGCACTCTCACGGCAAATTCAGAAATGTTAAAATATGCTCCCCATTCCCCAAAAAGGGGACTGAATGGGCTATTAGGGGAAGAGATGGCTTGCACTAGAATTCTTTAGCGATCTCTGGAAAATAAGAAATTTTTTTTTCCTTGCCTAAAGACAAAGTCCTGAATCAGAATACCCCTTCCTCTTCCACACCAAGTCCTTCTCCACTCCAAAAATTCATGACACTTACAGAGAAAAGTGAAGTCCCAACGGTTGTTTTGGGAACAATCTCCCTCATCCACTCACCCATCCAAAAATGACACCTCTTAAAAAAACAAACAGCAGGTGGGGGCTATTTCTTCCCATGTTCTCGTCCTGCATCGTAAAAGAGCAAAGCCTACTTTCCATTATTACTCTTGGCATGAATGGTTTAAAAAGAGCATCTATAAACCAGAAAAGAGAGCCATGTAAAAGCCAGCTCTCTTTTTTTTTTATTTTTGTGAGTACATAGGTGTGTATATTTATGGGGTCCAAGAGATGTTCTGACGCAGCCATGCAGTGGGAAATAAGCACATCATGGAGAATGGGACATTCATCCCCTCCAGCTTTTACCCTTTGAATTACAAACAATCCAATTACACTCTTTATTTTAAAATGTACAGTTAGGCTGGGCACAGTGGCTTATGCCTGTAATCCCAACACTTTGGGAGGCCAAGGCGGGAAGATCACCTGAGGCCAGGAGTTCAAAACCAGTCTGGCCAACATGGTGAGATCCCGTCTCTGCTAAAAACACACATATACAAAAATTGGCCGGGCATAGTGGTACATGCCTGCAATCCCAGCTACTTGGGAGGCTGAGGCATGAGAATTGCTTGAACCTGAGAGGCAGAGGTTGCAGTCAGACAAGATCACACCACTGCACTCCAGTCTAGGTGACAGAGCGAGACCTTGTCTCAAACAAAACAAAACAAAACAAATATACAATTAAGTTATTACTGATTCTAGTCACCCTATTGTGCTATCAAACAGCAGGTCTTATTCATTCTTATTCTTATTTAACTTTTTTTTTTTTTTTTTTTTTTTTTTTACTTTTTCATGTTGCAAATCTGAAACTCTGTACCTTTTAAACAACTCCCATTTTCTCAGTGCCCCTAGCTCTTGGCAACCACAGTTCTACTTTCTGTTTCTATGTATTTCGTTAGTTAGTTATTTTTGAGATGGAGTCTCACTCTGTTGCCCTGTCTGGCGTGCTGTGGCGTGATCTTGGTTCAC
Organism: Pongo abelii; assembly: GCF_028885655.2. Classification (NCBI taxonomy): domain Eukaryota; kingdom Metazoa; phylum Chordata; class Mammalia; order Primates; family Hominidae; genus Pongo; species Pongo abelii. Next base: position 88,376,457 of record NC_072004.2, read on the forward strand.
TGCAACCTCCGCCTCATGGGTTCAAGTGATCCTCCCACCTCAGCCTCCTGAGTAGCTGGGATTACAAGTGTGAGTCACCACGCCCAGCTAATTTTTATATTTTTAGTAGAGACAGGTTTGCTCTTTTTAATATTACAATATGCAGGCAGAGCATGGTGGCTCACACCTGTAATCTCAGCACTTTGGGAAGCCGAGGATGGCAGATCACTTGAGGTCAAGAGTTCGAGACCAGCCTGGCCACCATGGTAAGACCTCGTCTTCATCTCTACTAAAAAGATGAGAAAGTTCTAGAAATATGCTTCACAACAATGTGAATGTATTTAACACTACTGAACTGTGCATGTAAAAATAGTTATGATGGTAAATTTTCTACTGTGTGTCTTTTACCACAATAAAAATAAAGATAAAAATAAAACAACAACAACAAAGAAAACAATTGTTCATCCTTACTCAATGCCAGAGACTGGAGTCCCACAGCACAGCCAGATCTTGGCTGTATTTCACAGAGTTCTCCTGACTCTAGAATCATCCTTCCTTTAATTGTTTAATCCTTTTATTTGCAATGAAATGATTCTACCAAGATAACAGTACAAGTTTCTCTTACATTTCTTGGAGCTACTATCATCCCTTATAACATAACAGCGAGGGTATAAATATTCCATTATGTCAAATCATTTTGTTTACACTATCCCAGGATATGTCTTAAAGACATAGATTACCTTTAAATGATCTAGTCTTGTATCTGTTTTTGCCTTCTAATAGAATTTTTAAAGGGCATCTACTGTTCTAAGAAATTATCATTGTATTTGGGAAGTATGTTAATTTACAATGACAATTCTGTCATACACCCTCACCTTCCATAGTTATCAAGCTGGCTTTGAGTGAAGACCGTTTTTCTTATTCCACTTTTTCAAGATGTGGAATTTTGCATTTGTCAAGAGAAGGTGATAAACTCTCATCTTGAAAATGAGATGAGAGTTTCATTACGTAAAGTCTCCACCAGTATTTGAGCCCTGGTATACCGCTCTTCCAGTGATGGGCTTCACATACAGAAATTACAAAACTTATTTAGGGACATAACTGTCACCTAGGATAAAACGACTGCTCTCGTTAGAGGCTCTTCGGTAAATTTCTTTTGTCTTCATTATTTCAGTAATTTATTCTTTTGATGAGACGTCATCCTAAATTACACAACCTAAAAATGGATAATGCTGCACCTAGTATCAGACTATTTGCAGATGATGCTGTAAGTGACTTACCCATCTCATTACATGAAAGGCATAACATCAAAAATATTCCGTCTCAAAAGCAAGCATTAAGCTGCAAAATTTATTAAACAAAAATTGGTGACATGCACTACCCTTAGGTCCTGCTTGGTCTTACAGTTAGAACGCTGACATTCAAACCGATGCAGAGCCTTGATGGCTGCTACAAATAAATTATTCCAACCAGTTACAAACCCTAAGACTGCCCGGTTCAGACAGCTTGATCCTAGTCTCTACAAAATGACCAAGAAAGAAGAAAATAAATGAATAAATACAAAATGACCAAGAAGGAAAAAAAACCCCAGGAAGGGTTCAAGTATAATAGTGTGATATATTAAAGAAACGTATTTCCTTTTCATATCAGGATTTTTTTCTCTCTCTTTTTTAAGACGGAGTCTCGCTCTGTTGCCCAGGCTAGAGTGCAGTGGCATGATCTCGACTCACTGAAACCTTGGCTTCCCAGGTTCAAGTGATTTTCCTGCCTCAGCCCTCAGCCTCCCGAGTAGCTGGAGCTACAGGTGCATGCCACCAGGCCCAGCTAATTTTTTTTGTATTTTTAGTAGAGACGGGGTTTCACCATGTTGGCCAGGCTGGTCTCAAACTCCTGACCTCAAGGGATCCACCCGCCTCGGCCTCCCGAAGTGCTGGGATTACAGGTGTGAGGAAGCGTGCCCGTCCCATAACACAATTTTCTAATAATTCTACCCGACCAACACACACACACGTACACTAAAATCTTATAAGTTTTATATATATATATATATATATATATATATGACCTAGAGACTAAAGTTTAGGGTACTTAAGTTAATGACTGTCAAGGTCAGGGACCATTACTGTTGTACAAAGTATGGAAGAAATATTTTGTAACTATTACGTGAGACAAAGTCTACTACAGTTCGTTTTTCCTTTACTTTGAGGTCATTTAGTCAATAGTTTTTAAGACTCCTTCTTAAGGCAATCTTTCAGAAATGTAGAAGAGTACAGAGAATAACAAGATGTAAGTCCACGTACCAACCACCTAGATTTAATAAAGGTTAACCTGTTACCATATTTGATTCAGATTTTTTAAGTAAACTATTACAGAAAGAATTGCAGCTCTTCTCTCTCCGCACCAATTAGAGGTACTCAATATCTGAAAAATTCCATGGGTATGCTTTATAATGGTATTTTTACACTTTTAATACCATGCTAATATATTTTTATATGTCTACAAAAAATACACACTATTATTTTATACAATTTCAAACTTTAGTTAAATAGTATTTTACTGTATGTAGCATTCCGCAACTTACTTTTTTATTTTTATTTATTTTTTAATTTATTATTTTTTTTTTGAGATGGAGCCTTGCTCTGTCACCCAGACTGGGGTGCAGTGGTGTGATCTCGGCTCACCACAACCTCCACCTCCCGGGTTGAAGCGATTCTGCTGCGTCAACCTCTCAAATAGCTGGGATTACAGGCACATGCCACCACACCCGGCTAATTTTTGTATTTTTATTAGAGACAGGGTTTCACCATGTTGGCCAGGCCGGTCTTGAACTCCTGATCTCAGATAATCCACCCACCTTGGCCTCCCAAAGTGCTGGGATTACAGGTGTGAGCCACTGTGCCCGGCCATGCAACTTACTTTTTTAAATGGCTACTTAGCATGCTATCCTAATGAATTTACCACAATTTAATTATCCATTCTTCTATTGACTGATAATGTATTCATTTCCAATTTTTCACCATTACAAGAAATGCTGCAATGAACGTTCTCATGCAGGGTTCCCTGTGTACATTTGCAAGAATGCCTGAAGAACATGTATCTAAAACTGAAATTGTTTTGTCATGGGATATGTTATATCTTCAGTTTTACCAGATATTAACAAATTACTCACCAAGATGGTTGTATCAGTTTGCACTCCCACCAACAGTGCACGAGAGTTCCTATTTGTCAAAAATCTCTTTTGTCAATACTGAATATTGTCAAACCTTTTCTCATTTTTTTTGGTCAAATACAAAAGGTGAGAATTTAAATTGCAGAGGCCAGGAGCGGCAGCTCACACCTGTAATCCCAGCACTTTGGGAGGCTGAGGCAGATGGATCACCTCAGTTCAGGAGTTCCAGACCAGCCTGGCCAACATGGTGAAACCCCATCTCTACTAAAAATACTAAAATTAGCCAAGCTTGGTGGCAGGCACTTGTAATTCCAGCTTTACTTGGGAGACTGCGGCAGAAGAATTGCTTGAACCCAGGAGGTGGAGGTGGCAGTGAGCCGAGATCGTGCCATTGCACTCCAGCCAGGGTGACAAGAGTGAAACTTCATCTCAAAAAAAAAAAAAAAAAAAAGAAAAACAAAATAATTTAAATTGCATTCCCTTTATTACCAGTGATACTGGGCATCTTTTCATGTGTTTATTGGTTCTTTAGGGCTCCTTCCTCATAAATTCCTAATCAAATAGTTTGTTCAGTTTTTTTACTGTGCACAGTTTGCCCCTTTTCATTGATTTGTGGGAGACCTTTATATATTCTGGACACCAGTATTTCATCAATTGTATGTATTGCAAATATCTTCTCACAAGCATTGGCTTGAATTTAACTCCATGATGTCTTTTGTCACAAAGAAGTTTGTTTTTCTTAATGTTATAAATGGCTTTCTTTTATCACTAGTTGGCAACTCATTAAAATCACCTGGAGAGCTTTTAAAAAATACTAATGCTAAAAAATAAGTTATAGTGTTAGAAAGCAGATCAGTGGTTACCTGGGTTCAGATTGGCACATGAGGGATGTATTAGTCTGTTCTCGTGCTGCTAATAAAGACATACCCGAGACTGGGTAATTTATAAAGAAAAAGAGGTTTAATGGACTCACAGTTCCATGTGGCTGGGGAGGCCTCACAATCATGGCAGAAGGTGAAAGGCACATCTTACGTGGCGGCAGACAAGAGAGAACTTGTGCAGGGAAACTCCCCCTTATAAAACCATCAGATCTTGTGAGACTTATTCACTATCATGAGAATAGCACAGGAAACACCCGCCCCCATGATTCAATTACCTCCCACTAGGTCCCTCCCAGGACATGTGGGAATTGTGGGAGCTACAATTCAAGATGAGACTTGGGTGGGGGACACAGCCAAACCATATCGGGAGTGCTGACTCGGAAGGGGCAGCAGGCACCAGGGAATTTCAAGAGTAGGAAAAAATCTTAAATTTGATTTTTTCAGATTGTATTGTAAAGATTACACAGGTGTACACATTTGTCAAAACACACCAAACTATAAAGTTAAAATGGGAGCCTTTTATGTAAAGTATACCTCAATACAGTTGATTTGAAAAATACAGATGCCTGGGCTCTATCACATACAATTTTAGTTGAATCAGTAGGAGTTGAAACCCAGAATCTGTATTTGTTTTAAGTGCCCACAGACGATTAAAATGTGCAGCCAGGGCTGAGAACCACTGTCTTAAATATTAAGCATTGCTAACTTTGCCTGGGAGCATTTTTGCAAAGGGTATATGGTAGATTCTAATTTTGGAGGCTAGTCCATTGGATCAACATTTATTGACTAATCAATCCTTTTCCCACTGAATTATAATGGCAACTCTGCCATGTTCCATACACCAAGTTTCTATATATTCATGAGACTTGCCAATCTTCCTCGTTGATTCTGTACAGCTATGGCATAATGCCGCACTGTTATAATTACCAACATGTTCTGCTGTTTGCAAGGTCAAAATCCTTTCTCTTCCTCCTCCCTCTCTTATTCTCCTTCCAAAATGCCTTACCTATTCTTGGTCCTGTATTTTTCCATGTGAACTACATGTTTAGCTTCACGAGCTTCACCCAAGTTTCACCCGTTACAGTCATGAACTGCCGCGCCTGGCCTGGTTTCTACTTTTCTTCATAAAAATCCCGCAATACTTCATTTGCTTCATATACAGTAGCCAAAACCTAGAAGCAATTCAATGTCCACCAACAATAGGATGAATAAATAAATATATTCATATGGTGGAGTATTGTATAACAGTCAAAAGGAATTAACAAGAGCTATAGACAATGATGTGGATAAATTTTATTTCTATAATATTTAATGAAAGAAGCAAAACACACAACTATATATATATAGAATGTTTTCATTTATATACAATTGAAATACTAAATTATGTTGTTGAGGGATGTACACATAAGGGGTGAAACTATAAAAAAAGAGGTAATTATAAAAGTCAGAATAGTGGTGACTTAGCAGCAAGTAGAGACGGGGATTGATCAAGAAGAGAACACATGGGGAGTTAGGGGGACTTTTGTTTCTTGGCATGGGGGTGGTTACAAAGATATTTGCTTTAGAATTATTCATTACGTTTGTTGTATAAAGTTTTTTATGTGTATCGTATTTCACAATAAAGTGAAAAAGGGCTTTTAATTAGAAATCTGAGCTCTGTGGAAATCAGTGGTACTCCACAAACAGGATCCAGCCTACTTTAAGTAGAAGGTTCTCTCTAGATCGGAGCTGAGGATATGGCCTGACCCGCTTGATCTCTGTGCATCATTTAACTCTAAATCATCTCTTTAGAAAGAACAAACACTCCATGAGACTTTCAAATCAAATGCCCTATACAGACTGGGTTCTTGATGCTTTTAGCTTCTCCATGCTTTGAATATATTATATGTTGGAGGTAGAGGAGGGGGTCATTTGGGCTAATTTAACATATTACCCGACAAAGCACGGTGCTAGTTTCCACCTGGATACAGAGGTGAGTTAGATAAGACCCTGCCCTAAAAAGCTTGCAGTAGCCAGTTAGGCAGCCAACAGCCATTCTGACTAACATCTATGTCTCTTCTTCAACCTGGACACAGAGTTAGATTATATATGATACAGCCCTGCCTTCCTGTCTTGACCTTATCTCTCAACACTTTCAAGTTCTCCATGGCAGGTTGAATGACTGGCCCCAGTTCTTTAGCCCTCCCTGCAACCCTGCCCTTTTCATGGCCTTATCATGAGCACAGTGTGTTTCCCCACCCGTTGACCTTGGGCTTGGCCATGTGATTTGCCTTTCATCCAAATAGATGTGCAAGTGACTATGAATTGGCCAAGAGATTGTGAGCAGGTGTACTAAGCACTACATCAGGCCCGACCCATAAGAAATGAACTCATCATTTCCCCCAATGCCATAATCAGCTCCAAGGAGAGGGATCAAATCCACCTAACTCCCTGTGATGGTTAATTTCACGTGTCAACTTGACTGGGCTAAGGGATGCCCAGATAGCTGACAAAACACTATTTCCAGGTGTGTCTGTGAGGGTGGTTCCAAAAGAGATTAGCGTTTGAATCAGTAGACTGAGTAAGGCAGATGGCCCTCCCAGCATGGGTGAGTATCATCCAGTCCATGGAGGGCCTGAATAGAACAAAAAGGTGGAAGAACCATGAATTCACTCTCTCTCTGCTTGAGTTGAGACATCCATCTTTCCTGCCCTCAGAAAGTGGCACTCCTGGTTCCTGGGCTTTCAAATTTAGACTGAATATTATACCATGAACCCCCTAAGATTTTTCAGCCTTCAGACTTGGATGAATTACACCACTGGCTTTCCTGGTTCTCCAGCTCACAAACAACAGATCTCAGCCTCCATAACTGTGCAAACCAATTTCTTTAATAAATCTTCCCCCCGCCCAATGAATCCTGACTAATACACTCCTCAAGCCAAAAATAATCAATCTCCCACATCCAATTGGTTACCAAGTCTAGCTGTTTCTTTTGAACATCTTTTTTTTAGATCTACCCCTAATTTTCTTCCTTAAATACCACCCTAATCCCCACCCTCCTGCCTTCCCACCTAACCTATTGTAGTAGCTGGAGTCTAGTCCAACACCCTCCACACTACCCTCCTTCACCCCAGAGCCACCTTTCTAAAATGCAAATCTGAAAATGTCACTCCCTTGCCCCAAATCCCTCAGTCCCACCACTGCCTACAGGATAAAATCTAAATTCTTTGTATAACATGCCACCCGCCTCCTGATACAGCCCTGCCTGGTGTCTCGGCCCCGTCTCTTCCTGCAGCTGCACCCTTCATGGCCGCTTGAACGTTTGGTCTCAGCTTTTACCTCTATCTGCGACCACATTTGTCCCATGGCCTTGTCATGGGAATAGTATATTTTCCTACTGTATTGGTTTTCTAGGGCTGCTGGAACGAATCACCACAAACTGGGTGGCTTCAAGGGACATAAATTTATCCTCTACGAGTTCTGGAGGCCAAACGTCTGAATCAAGGTATCAGCAGGGCCATTTTCTCTCCAAAGGCTTTAAGGAAGAATCCTTCTTGCCTCTTCCAGCCATTGGTGGTTCTCAGCAACCCTCAGCACTCCTTGGCTTGTGGCAGCGTTACTCCCATCTCAGCCTCCATCTTTGCATGGCCATCTCCTTTGTGTCTTTGCTTCCCTTGTCTCTTCTCTTTTTAGAAGGACATGAGTCATATTGGATTTATGGCCCACCCTACTCTAGTACGACCTCATCTTAACTAATTACATCTGCAAAGACCCTTTTTCCAAGTAAAGTCATGTTCTGAGGTTCCAAGAAACATATATTTTGGGAGACACTATTCAACCCAGTACACCCACCCTTTGATGCTGGCTTCTACCATGTGACTTGCTTAGCCAGTGCTATGTCGATGGAAGTATCCATGGATCGGTTCTGTGCCTAGGCCTTAGGGAGCCTTGTTACTGCTCTTCCTTTTGTGCCTCTGCCCTTGTCATGAGAAAAACACGCCCTGGTCCAAGGCAGATGGCAGACACTTGGGGCAGAGCCACCCTCCCCACGACCATCTGCAGTCTTGCAGCTTAATGTAGTCAAGAGCAGCTGACCCCCAGCTGATCCACAGATGCATGAGAAAGCTCTATTATCAATAGAGTTGGTCCAGCCAATTCACAGACACCTAGAAAATCAATCCTTCTAGTTGTATACGACTGAGATTTTGGGGTTGTCATGCAGTAATAGTTAACGCATGCATACACTTTGTGCCACAGCAACAATGAACGAGTCAGCCTGCTGCAGTGTCTCTTTAACGTACAGAGTAGCTCCCCCTTTTTTTGAGACGGAGTCTCGCTCTGTCTCCCAGGCTGGAGTGCAGTGGCATGATCTCAGCTCACTGCAATCTCCACCTCCCAAGTTCAAGCGATTCTCCTGCCTCAGCCTCCAGAGAAGCTGGGATGATAGGTGGCCACCACCACGCCCGGCAAATTTTATATTTTTAATAGAGATGGGGTTTTGCCATGTTGGCCAGGCTGGTCTTGAACTCCTGACCTCAAGTGATCCTCCTGCCTCGGCCTCCCAAAGTGCTGGGATTACAGGCGTGAGCCACCGTGCCCAGCCAGAGTAGCCCCCTTTTATCCATGGTTTTGCTTTCCACATTCCCAAACTACCCAGTCAAGTGTGGTCCAAAAATATTAAATGGAAAATTCCAAAAATAATTCATAAGTTTTAAATTGCACACTGTTCTGAGTAGCATGATGAAATCTCACTCTGTCCTGCGCAGAATGTGAATTATTCCTTTGTCCAGAGTACCCGCATTGTCTATGCTAGCCATCCATTAGTCACTTAGTAACCGTCTTGGTTATCAGATCAACTGTCACAACATCATGGTGCTTTTGTGGAAGTAACTCTTAATTTACTCAGTAACAGCCCCAAGCACAAGAGTAGTGATGCTGGGAATTTGAATATGTCATATAGAAGCCATAATAAAGTGCTTCCTTTAGATGAAAAGGTAAAAGTTCTTGACTTCAGAAGAAAATCATATGCTGAGGTTGCAAAGATCTAAACAAATCTGTTATCCATGAAATTATGAAGAAGGAAAATAAATTCATGCCAGTTTTGCTGTTGCACCACGGGGTATGTAACTGCTAAGATGAAAAAGGCGTTAAATTTATGAGTGGAAGACATGAGCAGAAATGTGTTTTGATTGACAGCCCTCAGGTTCGATACTATCCAGGATTTGAGGCATCCACTAGAGGTCTTGGAAAGTATCCCCCATGGATAAGGACCAGCATCCTCCTTTTAACGAGGATAGGATGTAGAGCCGTGCAACGTCACAAGGACCACTGTACTGTTCCTTTGTCTGAAATGCATGCCCCACCATCTCCTGTCAAGCCCATCTGCCTGACAAATTCCAAATTAATCTTTAAGTCCAAAGTCATGCACCAATTTTAGGAAGCCTTTCATGACTCTCCCAAGTAGACTGAGTCACTGTTATTCAGTGCTCCCATCCTATGCTCACCTCCATTATAGACAGTAATTACCGCTCTGTAATTGCTTGTTTATATAATTACAAGGCTTTTGATCCCTGACACAAGCAAAATGTCTGGCACCAAAAGTTGGCACTAAATGAATCACAGAAAACAAAGACGTGATAGGAATGGGGCAGTAAGCGGTAATGAGGAAAAGGAAAGAAGACTAGCAGCCTAGAAGGGAAGACTGCAAAAGTCTGAAAAAGTCTCTTAAGTCCAGACTCACATCTCTATGTGGTTTTGACACATGCAGCTGCTTTGGGGTACACCTTGCGGTATGAAACTCATCCAATCACTGAATCACAGACCTGAACTCCGGGGGTCCCCGCTGAAACGACTCAGTAAAGGTGCAAGGAAAGCCAGACAGCATAGGAGTCCCATTCTGAGAGGTGGAAGGGAGATGGCAGCATTTTCCGCAGCCACAGAGATGGGGTTAGATGAGAAAGGCAGCAATTTTAAAGCAGCTATTAGGAAGAACTCTCTGACTTTAATGTGGTGAGAGTGAAGCACATACCAAGAGTGGTTTCCGAGTCTCACTGAGCAGAACAATGACAAGGACAAGGACGATGACAATGAAGATGATGATGATTCCAAGAGGGCAACAGGTCTGATGTGACGTAAGCACGGCCCTACATCCCATTCTCACCAAAAGGAGGATGGTGGCTCATTTCTCAAGGCCTAGCATCTCAAAATACATCTTGTTAGAAAAAAGATCATAGGTTCCTAGCACAACACTAATATCTCTTTCTGGAGCTTTCAATTATCCAAATTACATTCTTTACTTTTTAACTGTCTCTCATTCTCTCACTGCCATCCTCAAAAATTTACTTCTCTCCCCAGCCATCTCTTTGTCTGGAATGCAATAATATTTGATCCTTCCACTCTGCAAGCCTGCTGGAAAATTAATTAAAAACCAGACTGGGCTCAAAGAGGCCATTTCAGTCCAGGAATCTCATAGGGCTTAGCACTCTGCAGGGAAAGATCTGCTCCAGGCTGCTAATCATTAGCCAACCTGCTGAACATCTTGGAGCCTAAACCATCAAACGGTTCTCATCACCAAGGGTTTATTGAGCCTTATATTTGGAGATAATTTCATACACGTGTTTTGAGTGCTCTCCAAGGAGTAATCCCTAGCAGTTTTTAGTGCACTGGGGATTGCAGACTCCTCTGAGGAGCCACGGAAGGCAACAGGTCCATTTCCCGCTGTGGTGAACACTGACTGCCTAGGGCTGCAGATGGTTTTCTTTTATTTTAGCTATCCTGTATCTATTTTTTTGTTTGTTTTTTGAGATGAAGTTTCACTCTTGTTGCCGAGGCTGGAGTGCAGTGGTGCGATCTCAGCTCACTGCAACCTCTGCCTCCCAGGTTCAAGCGATTCTCCTGCCTCAGTCTCCCGAGTAGCTGGGATTACAGGCACGCGCCACCACGCCTGGCTACGTTTTGTATTTTTAGTAGAGATGGGGTTTCGCCATGTTACTACCCTGGCTGGTCTCGAACTCCTGATCTCAGGTGATCCACCCGCCTCAGCCTCCCAAAGTGCTGGGATTACAGGCCTGAGCCACCGCACCTGGCCGGTATCCTGTATCTGAACCCCTTTCTGTGTCTAGGGAATTGCCCACTTTATGAAACAAGGACAAAGACCTCTTGCCATAACAGGAGCTGAAAATGCTAGACACTCTTTCCTGGCATTGTGAAAGGCAGGGCACAGACAGATGACCAAACTCTGCCTACCAGATGCACCCAGATAGTCAGACTATCTCAGAAGGCAGCAAAATCAGCTGAGGGATCCATTTCTCCCCTCCCCCATTCCCCTCTTCTTCTCCTTCTCCCTCTCCTCTCATCTCTCCTTTCTCCCCTCTCTGCCTCCTCCTTCTCTCCTCTCTCAATCCCTCTCCCTCTCCTCTCATCTCTCCTTTCTCCCCCTCTCTCTGCCTTCTCTCTCTCTTTCTCTCAATCCCTCTCCTCTCATCTCTCTTCTCCCCTCTCTCTCTGCTCTCTGCCTCCTCCTCCTCCTGTCTCTTTCTCTGATGTTGGCTGACACAAAAGTGGCAGCAATTGCATCCAACTTATGTTCCTGACAAGGATGTGGGCACAAGGCACATAAGTCTCTGGTGCTGCATGGCCAGTAACAGCCTGCTCAGAACAGTTCCGCGACTTGGTTTTGGGTGTTATTCTTGGAAGCTGAGCCTTGAGTGTGGTTTTCCTTCCCTCCTCTCCCATCAACATTCTGGGAGCTACTTGGTATCCTTAATAAGCTCCATTCCTGTTTCATCAGCCAGGGCCAGTCTCTGTTGCTTGCAACCCAGAACCCTGACTAAGGAACACACTCATTTTCATATATCGTATCACAAGGTCAGAGGCCAAATGAAGTTGTTTAAAATCCTACATTGACTCTCAGCCCAAACATACCTTCCTATAGCTCCATGATATTAAGGCTGAGGCCTTGAAACTACATTTTTGCTTTGCTAGTTGTTCTTTGTTAGGCTCTGCAAGTCAAGGATATTAGAAGAAAACTTTAGCGCTTGAAAAGGGACATGTTCCTTCCTGTCTGCTGACTATTGTTGTGAGCTTTACCCCAGAAATGCTTCTTCACTGTGGCAGCCGTAATTCATTCCTATAGTATCTGCTGCATCCAGTTTGAACTTTTTCCAATATTTGCAGAACTGTCTTCATTGTGCCCTAGCCTAAGACACCATCACCAGCCTGCTGGCCCCTCTTCATGGACATTTGAGTTTCAGCTCTGAGGGGCCCTTCTCTAAGTTTCTAAGTTTGAATACTTTCAACTTCTTTCTCTATTTCCTCATCCCTAGCAGTGGTAGCTGCTTTCTACAGTTGCTGCCTTTGTGATACCTTAGAGTTCTCTTTTTATCCTAGCTAACAATTTTATTCCAGTTAGTTAGCCATTTGTTGTGTTAAATTCTCTTTGTTCAAATAACTGGTGTGCTTTCTATCTGGAACTATAAACCTGACTGATAGATATCAGCCTTAAGAAAAAGTTGTATGAGTATCCCGTTTGCAACCAGAGAAAACAGAAACAGAGAAATAGGAAGGAAGAAGTTTCCAGCCAAGTCAAGATGTAAAGTCTCAGACTCAGAGGCCATGGAATGAGTTCAAGCTATACAAGACCAGCAAGCAAGGTTATGTGTATACCTGGGTGATTTCTGCAATGCGAGGAGGCAAAAGAAAGATAAGACCAGACATACTACTCAGAGCCCACAGGTTCTCTGCACCAAGTCCTGCAGAGAGGCTGTACCAGGACAATGGAAAGTATCACAGACAGAACAGGTATGGGAAAAAATAATAAGTTTTCTGAGCATGGGGGGGTGGGAAGCAGGGAATAGACTACCAGACTTAGAAAAGAATGGTGAAAGCATGCCTAAAACCCTCTGCTTGTTTGCCACAACTGAAATAACAACGACAGCATCATTACTAACAATTATGGAGCTCTTAGGATGTTCCAGGCCTTGAGCTAAGCATATCTGCATGGGCTGCCATAGTCATCAATTACCAAATGCATTCTATTGTAAGACATACCATTACTTGAGGTATCACTAAGAAAGAAAAATATGCTGTCAATTAAACAATGACCCGCCATTGCCTGTAAGATGTATTCCAATTGTAAAGATAGTAAAATATGAAAAAAATGCTTCTTACAATCAATGGAACATGGCAGCTCACTTAATCCTTGTAACAATTCCTATGACGTAGGTATTGGGGCTTAAAGGGGCAGAGGCTAAGTGACTAGTTCGAAGTCCTACAGTCAGCAAGTGGCAGAGCATGCATGTGATCTCAGTCGGTGGGATGCCAGAGCCTATGCTACTGGTAACTCTGGTGCCTCTTAAACCATGTAGAAGTCAGGGATCAAACTCTTACTTAATGTGTGCAAATGTTACTGATCTATTCTGAGCTTTTAGATGACCAAAAGGTATTAGCCATGAGCACTGAGTTGGTCAGACAGAGTCAGAGAAAGGGCTCTCACTACCAAATTTCCTTCAACGGCACAGAGCAGAGAGCAATGCCAGCTCCCCTGCAAGGCAAGAGGAAAGGCACACTACGGGGAGAACTAAAGATGCAAACTGTGTGAGTTTCCTGCAGCTGCTATAACAAGTTATCACAAATGCAGTGGCTTCAAACAACAGAAATTCATTCTCTCATAACTCTGAAGGCCAGAAATGCAAAATCAGTATCACTGTACCGAAATCAATGTGTCAGCAGGGCCATGGTCCCTCTGGAGGCTCTAGGGAAGAATCTGTTCCTTGCCTCCTGGCTCAGGGCTTCATCCCTCCAACTCGGCCTCTATGGTCACATTGCTGCCTCCTCTTCTGTTCCAATCCCCCTCTGCCTCCCTCTTATAAGGAGTTTTGAGATTGCATTTAGGGCCCACCCTGGAGATAATCCAGCGTTACCTCCCCATCTCCAGATCCTTAATTTATCACATCTGTAAAGGTCCTTCTTTCATATAAGGTAACATCCACAGACTCCAGAGATTAGGACCTGAGTATCTCTGAGGGCCCTTATTCAGCTGATCACACAGACCAAAGGTGGAACTTGCTGCTGGGGCTTCCCAAGCCCAGACACCTAAGCAAATATACACAGGTTGTTGAAATTTGAAATGTTAGTTTGATATTTCCATTTTTCCAAACTTACAGCAGAAGAGAAACTTTACCCCCAAATATCTGGAAATGTACAGATCACCCCAGCTTGATGGGCCTGGAATCATTACAACAGAAATTGAGTTGTGTGTGCTAATGCTGCAAAGTACTGATATGACAAATGACCTTGGACAGGTCTGATTGGATGTTGGGGGCAGAGTCCTGTGTGGAGACTGATGGAAAACTAGAGCCCTCACAAAGGCACTGGTGGGCAGTAGACAGAAAAAGGATGAGACTAGCACCTGTTTTAGAGAGGAGGCAGACAAGACCCCAGGCTAGGATGAGACTGGCACCTGTTTCAGAGAGCAGGCAGACAAGACCCTGGGCTGAACACAGAGAGGGCAGAGAAAGCAATCTGAATCTACATGAGAAAAGGGGAAGGGAACTTCACAGAGGTGTGCTGGTGTGAGTCCTGGGCAGGACAATGACTGAGCCAGGGGTGAGGTGGCCACAGAGGGCAGCATCGACCAATGCAAGGGACAAAGAAGGCCTGAGTCACCAAGATCCGGGATAATCACTATAGATTTCACAACTCTCTTAGCTTGGCTGCTGCTATAAAATGCCACGGGCCAGGTGCAGTGGCTCACGCCTGTAATCCCAGCACTTTGGGAGGCTGAGGCTGGTGGATCACCTGAGGTCAGGAGTTCGGGACCAGCCTGGCCAACATGGTGAAACCCCGTCTCTACTAAATATACAAAAATTAGCCAGGCATGGTGGCACATGCCTGTAATCCCAGCTACTATGGAGGCTAAGGCAGGAGAATCCCTTGAACCCAGGAGGCAGAGGTTGCAGTAAGCCAAGATCGCATCACTGTATTCCAGCCTGGGTGACAGAGCAAGACTCTGTCTTATTAAAAAAAAACAAATTAAAAAAAATTTTTTTTAAAAGCCACAGACTACAGGGCTTATGCAACATTTATTTCTCATAGTTCTGAAGGCTAGAAGTCCGAGATCAGGGTGCCAGCATCATCAGGTTCTGACATGGCCTTGCTCCTCGGCTCCCAGAGGGCCGTCTTCTCGCTGTGTCCTCACACGGTGGAGTAAGAAAGACAGCGAGCTCTCTGGCGTCCCTTCTTAAAAGGACACTAATCCCATATGAGGGCCCCATCCTCATGACATCATCTAAACCTAATTACCTCCCAAAGGTTCCCATCATATTGGGAGTTGGGGCTTCAACATACGAATGTGGAAGGTTTACAATTCCGGCCCTAGCAATAACCTAGGTATCCTGCCAGGTTGGCACTCCACTAGCAACTTGCTCAGTGGGCAAAGTAAGTCTCATTATTTGAAGTTAAAGCGTAAGACACCTGGAGGTTTCTACTTCACCTGGTCAAATCATTTGATCTTTAACTGTTGCTTTCAACAATCTCTCTGAGAGAAAGAGGCCACAGGCAATGGGGCAAAGACGGACTGTGGTCCTAGGGCATGATGTTATGGGCAGAGCTTTCTGGCCCATTCCCTTGGGAATATTGGAAGGAAAGGGGCCATCGGCTCATGGAATACCCAAACAGTCCACGACAGGCAGGACCATCAGACACTGCAATGTGGACCCCACAAAGGTCACAGCACATAAACATACTGACCTAACCCCCCAACACATACACACATGCCATGTCTTGTTTGTTTGTTTGTTTTAAACAGAGTCTCACTCCTTCCCCCAGGCTGGAGTGCAGTGGTGTGATCTCAGCTCACTGCAACCTCCACCTCCCAGGTTCAAGCAATTCTCCTTTCTCAGCCTCCGAGTAGCTGGGATTACAACTGATTTTTGTATTTTTTGGTAGAGAAGAGGTTTCACCGTATTGGCCAGGCTGGTCTCAAACTCCTGACCTCAGACAATCCGCCAACCTCTGCCTCGCAAAGTGCTAGGATTACAGGCATGAGCCACCACGCCCGGCCCACACACACAATGTTTTGTTAAGCCTGAACCTACAACTTGTGCAAATAAGAAACAGGACCAAAAAGTTATGCCCAGGAGCTTCCACAGTTTCTGATATAAGGGAACTGACACATATTGAATACCTACTGCATGCCTGACTGTGTGTCTGATACTCTCTGTGTGTTATTTTATTTAACCCTCATGGCCACCCTCTCACAATTAATATGGAGGCTGCTCAAGTGTCTCTGCGGTGCAGGGTGCCAGTCAGGATGGGCTGAGTTCTGCTGCAAAAACAAAGCACCCTCCTGTTCTATATATGCAGCCACCTAGGGACCTGCTGACAGAGGCTCCATCTCAACACATGGGTCTGTGATCACCACCTGAATGACCTGGTCTGGTTACTTAGTGAGATGGGGCCTTCTTCATCTGTTCTCACACAAATGAGCCTCAGTTTCCTCGTCTATAAAATAAAATTACCAGCCAGTCACGATGGCTCACGCCTGTAATCCCAGGACTTTGGGAGGCCGAGGCAGGTGGATCACTTGAAGTCAGGAGTTCAAGACCAGCTTGGCCAATATGGTGAACCCACGTCTCTATTAAAAATACCAAAAAAAATTAGCCAGGTGCGGTGGCACAGGTCTGTAGTCCCAGCTACTCGGGAGGCTAAGGCAGGGGAATCGCTTGAACCCGGGAGGCAGAGGTTGCAGTGAGCCGAGATCACACCACTGCACTCCAGCCTGGGCAACAGAGCAAGACTCCAACTCAAAAAATAAATAAAAATAAAATAATAATAATAAATAAATAAAATTATCATTAGCACCTACCTCACAAGACAATGCCTATAAAGAGCCTGGCGCTGTGCCTGAGACAGGACACACGCTCCATGACTGTGAGTCATTGTCACGACATGTCCCGTACAGAAAAAAAAGCTCAGAAAATACTCAGACAGCCAATGTTCCAACACATGGATAAGGGTGGCGTCCATGTGATGAGATTAAAAGTGTATTTTCCTTACCTGTTGGAGTTTTTATTCTCTACATTTCTTTTTAAAATGAGCATACATAATTTTCATCATCAAGAAAAAGGGCAACATATAAATAAATACATCCAACATGAGAACACAAAACAGAGTTTTAAAAGAACTGGCCTTAATGGATCTTCTAGATCAGGGGTTTATAAACTATGGACTGTGGGCCAAATCCAGCCAGTTTTGTACAGCCCATGAGCTAAGGATGTGTTTCACATTTTTAAAGGGTCTTGGAGAAGGGAAAGGAAGGGGAAGGGAGAAGAGGGTGGGGAGGGAGACACAGCAACAGAGGCTGTGTGTGGCTACAAAGCCTAAAATATTCACTATCTGACCTTTTACAGAAAAAGTGTGTTCACCCTGCTTTAGTTCACCCGACCACCTGATTCTTCAGATAATAAGTACCCAAAGCCTTGGGTGCTTTACTTAGAATCAGTTTGTAAACACACACACACACACACACACACGCACCCCTACAAAAATTATCAGGAACACAAAAACCCTTGATATGAAATGATGAAGATACAATTATCTGTCATCATGCTGCAGACAGTACATGATTGAGTCTCCTTTCCACCCAACCGTTCACACATTTAGGAAGCGTTTATTGCGGTGGGAGTTGTTAGGGGAGAGATTAAGGGGGCCTCAGCATCTCCGTGTCCCAGGCACTGTTCTAAGCCTCGAGGATTCAATGATGAATAAAGCTCCAGGCTGAACACTCACTCCTTCCCGCAGCAAATCAGTTTCAGGGCCCCTCCGTGTCAGGCTGTGTGCCAGGCGCTGGGGATGCAGAGGCAAACAAGAATGATGACGCCACTGCCCAAGAAGCCTACAGCCCATCAGCGACACGGGCAGCTAAGCAACCATGAAGCACAGCGCTCAGCCAAGGGGCCACAGAGAGATTCAAAACCAAGACACAGGGCCGGGCACGGTGGCTCACGCCTGTAATCCCAGCACTTTCGGAGGCCAAGGCTAGTGGATCACGAGGTCAGGAGTTCAAGACCAGCCCTGTCAACATGGTGAAATCCTGTCTCTACTAAAATCACAAAAATTAGCCAGGCGTGGTGGCACATGCCTGTAAATCCCAGCTACTCAGGAGGCTGAGGAGGGAGAATAACTTGAAACTGGAAGGCAGAGGTTGCAGTGAGCCAAGATGGTGCCACTGCACTCCAGCCTGGTCAGCAAGAGTGAAACGCTGTCTCAAAAAAAAAAAAAGCAAGACACAGCCAGACACAGCCTCAGGGCAACGCCATCATCGTCGACTAATGACAATGGCCAAAACCTGAAAGGGAAGGACTTGGGCTGGTGAAGGCAAAAGGAGGAAAGTGGTTCCTGGCCGAGGGAGAACAGGCGAAAAGGCTCAAAAAGACAAACAGTGTGATGTGTGCTGAGAACCAGCTGCAGGAGCTGGTGGGTGGTTTGGATGGTGGAGGACTGGCCTGAGCCCAAGCTAAGGAGGGAGGGAGGGAGGGAAGGGCCAGGAGGAGAACGGTGAACAAAGTCCAAGCTAAAGGGAAAAAGAGGAAAAAGGCTTGGACTTGATGGGAAGATAGCAAAGGATTTTGGACACAGAATGACATGGTCAGAAACATTTGTGGTTGGGCCAGGCGCAGTGGCTCACACCTGTAATCCCAGCACTTTGGGAGGCCGAGGCAAGTAGATCACCTGAGGTCAGGAGTTCAAGACCAGCCCGACCAACGTGGTGAAACCCCGTCTCAACCAAAAATACAAAAATTAGCGGGGTGTGGTGGCGTGAGCCTGTAGTCCCAGCTACTCAGGAGGCTGAGACAGGAGAATCACTTGA
Source organism: Pongo abelii (assembly GCF_028885655.2). NCBI lineage: Eukaryota > Metazoa > Chordata > Mammalia > Primates > Hominidae > Pongo > Pongo abelii. The sequence goes on from NC_072004.2 coordinate 88,395,334, forward strand.
ACCCAGGAGGTGGAGGTTGCAGCAAGCCAAGATCACACCACTGCACTCTAGCCTGGGTGACAGAGCGAGACTCAGTCTCAAAAAAAAGAAAAAGGAAAAGAAACATTTGTTGTTGGGGTTTTTTTTTTTTTTTTTTTGAGATGGGGTCTTACTAAATGGTCCAGGCTAGCCTCAAACTCCTTGCTTTAAGCAATCCTCCAGCCTCACAGCCTCCCTAGTAGCTGAGACTACAGGCACCTGTCACTGCACCCAGCAGAAACATATTTTTAATAAGATTATTCTGGCTATTTCCTCTGTAGCCTTGCAGAGTGAAGGCACTTACAATGAAAGCTAGCCTGGAGCTCTACCCAAACAACCACACTGCCCTGACCAGGCTCCTCCCATTCAGAGCTGAGCTTCACATATGTGGCTCCAGCAAGCTGTGGGCCAGATGAGCCACCAGCCTGGCTGCCCACCAGGTTCAACCTAATCAGGTGCTCCTGATTATAGGGACACCAGGATATAGACCCGAAAGAACTGAAAATGGGGTTCAAACAAATCCTCGGTCACTCATCTTACTAGCAGCGCTATTCACAATAGCCAAAAGGCAGAACCAGCCCAAATGTCCAGCAATGGATGAATGGAACACAGTATGGCACGCCCACACACAGTGGAATATTCTTCATCCAAAAAAAGCAATGATGTTCTCGGCCAGGCACAGTGGCTCATGCCTGTAATCCCAGCACTTTGGGAGGCTGAAGTGGAAGGATCACTTGGGCCCAGGAGTTCAAGATCAGCCTGGGCAACATAGTGAGATGCTGTCACTACAAAAAAAAAAAAATAGCCAGGCATGGCAGCACATGCCTGTAGTCCCAGCTACTCAGGAGGCTGAGGCAGGTGGATCACTTGAGCCTGGGGCCCTTAAGGCTGCAGTGAGCTGCCATTGCAATGCTGCACTCCAGCCTGGGTGACAGAGAGACCTGTCTCAAAAAAAAAAAAAAAAAAGGCAGGGGGGCGGGGTGGCTCACGCCTGTAATTTCAGCACTTTGGGAGGCTGAGGCGGGCGGATTACAAGGTCAGGAGATCGAAACCATCCTGGCTAACACGGTGAAACCCCGTCTCTACTAAAAATATGAAAACGAAAAATTAGCCGGGCGTGGTGGCGGGTGTCTGTAGTCCCAGCTACGGGGGAGGCTGAGGCAGGAGAATGGCGTGAGCTTGCAGTGAGCCAAGATTGCGCCACTGCACTCCATCCTGGGGGACAGAGCGAGACTCCATCTCAAAAAAAAAAAAAAGAAAAAAAGCAATGAAGTTTGATACATGCTACAATACGGATCAACCTTGAAAACACAATGCTAAATGAAAGAAATCAGACCCAAAAGGTCACATATTATAGGATTCCAGTAATATGAAGTGTCCAGAATGGGTAAATCCACAAAAACAAAGTGGATTAGTGTTTGTCAGGCGGTAGAGAGTAAGCGAAGAATGGGGAGATGGGGAGTGATGGCTTAATAGGCATGGGGTTTCCTTGGGGGGTGATGAAAATGTGTGGAATTTATATAGCAGTATTGGTTGCAGAAAATTATGAATGTACTAAATGTCACTGAAGTGTTCCGTTTCAAATGGTTAATTTTATGCTATGTGAATTTCATCTCAATACAACAAATTTTTTTATTATACTTTAAGTTCTAGGGTACATGTGCACAACGTGCAGGTTTGTTACATATGTATACATGTGCCATGTTGGTGTGCTGCACCCATTAACTCGTCATTTACATTAGGCATATCTCCTAATGCTATCCCTCCCCTCTCCCCCGACCCCACAACAGGCCCCAGTGTGTGATGTTCCCCACCCTGTGTCCAAGTGTTCTCACCGAATACAACAAATTTTTTAAGGAGCCCAGGAGATGAGTAGGTTCTGGAGCCCTCTCCACTCCAAGGTTTCAGTTCTCTTCCCCCAGATGTTATAGCTTTCCAGACTCCTGCTGTGCTGCTACCTGCCTTTCTGGACTGACTGTGGTTCTCTGACTAGAGGGAGCATCTAAGTCCCCTGGAGATCTAGTTCAAAATGCAGGTGCCTGGGCCTCACCCCAAGAGCTTCTGAGGCACAGAGTCTGGGGTGGGGTCCCGGCAGTTGCATTTTGTTAGGTGATTCTGGTGTGGTCCAAAGTTTGCAATCAATACAACCAGACCCTTTCTCCCTTTTCATCTTCAGACTGTTACTTAATCAACTGCAGGACAATTCTTCTTTCCCTCTTTTCTTAGTCTTTTGCAATAGGAGAAGACTTGGGCTTCAAAAAGAAACAGGAAGATACTTGAATTATGGAGAATGAAACATAACCCAGTAACTAAACAAAAGCAAGTTATAGGTAGCCTTTAATCAATGGTCACTAACCTTGGCTGAACGTCAGAGTCCTTACGGGAACTTTTTAAAAAGTACCTAGGCCATACCATGGACACCATCAGTCAGAACCTCCAGAGGGAGGTCTAGATGTTAATATTTTTTCTAAAGCAACACAGGCAACTTCCCTGCTCTCCACCTCACCCTTTTCTCAAAGGTCGCTCGAAAAATGCTTGTTGTAAATGGCAGTATGAGTCTCTAGCTTCTTAGGCAAACATAATTATGAAAGTAAATAAGGCACGAAAAATCATATGACACAGGCAAATTTCAGATTAAGCTTTTCTTTTTGTCTCCTGAATGTTTAATTATCTGTGCTTCATGTTTGTAGGGCCAAAAAAGCGGTCAATTGCAAAGGGCATGGATCTGCTTCCAAAAAATAACTCACATGTGTAAAGCACTTTCAACTTCGATGCCATAAGAAGAGTTTTCGTAACAATGATCTCCTCTGATCTTCTCAGCCTCTCCAATTATTCTTTCATTGATTCATTCATCAAATACCTCCTGAGGACCCACTCTGTGCCGGGCACTGTGCTAGTGTACAGGACACTGCAGAGACATGAGCAGACCTATCTGTGCCCTTGCCCCCACCTTGAGGCCTCCGGTCCATAGGCACACAGGTGATGACAGCCCAGGGAAGGGAAGGGCCAGGACAAGGAAAGTACAAAATGAAACCAAGATATGGGGCAAGTCTGGAGAGCCTTGTGAGGAAGAAATGCACAAGATGCACCCTGAAGGGTAAGGAAGAGAGTCTGGCAAAACACTGCAGAGGCGGTGCCCCAGGCAGAGCTGGCGCAAAGGCAGGGGGGACAGGAAGGAAACCCGAAGGTATGGCAAGAGATAAGCAGGGAGGGACCAGGCTGCAGAGGGCAGTTAGGGCCAGATCAGAAGGACTCTGGGAAGCACTCTATGGAAATAGAACTGCAAATGGAAGGTAGAGGAGCCCTTGAAGGGGTTTCAGCCGGAAACACAATCAGACTCACAACCTGCGCGGGATACTCTGGGGGCTTGTGGAAAATGATCTGGAGTGGGGAGACGAAGGTACCCTGAACAGAGAGGTCACCAGGGCACAAAGACAAAAGATCATGGGTACAAAAAAAGTAGAAAGAATGAATAAGGCCTGCTATATGACAACATAACAGGGTGACTATCGTCAAAATAATTTAATTGTACTTCTGGTTTTCTTGGTTTTTTTTTTTTTTTTTTTTTTTTTTTTTTGGATGGAGTTTCACGCTTGTTGCCCAGGCTGGAGTACAGTGGCGTGATCTTGGCTCGCTGCAACCTTCGCCTCCGGGGTTCAAGCAATTCTCCTGCCTCAGCCTCTCAAGTAGCTGGAACTACAGGCACCTGCCACCATGCCCGGCTAGTTTTTGTATTTTTGGTAGAGATGAGGTTTCACCATGTTGGCCAGGCTGGTCTCGAACTCAGGTGATCCACACGCCTCGGCCTCCCAAAGTGCTGGGATTATAGGTGTGAGCCACTGCCCCCGGCCCTAGTTGTACATTCTTAAATAACTGAAAGATGGCTAGGTGTGGTGGTTCACACCTATAATCCCAGCTCTTTGGGAGGCTGAGGCGTGTGGATCACCCGAGGTCAGGAGTTTGAGACCAGCCTGGCCAAAATGGTGAAAACTCATCTCTACCAAAAATACAAAAACTAGCCGGGCGTGGTGGCAGGCGCCTGTAGTCCCAGCTACTGGGGAGTCTGAGGCAGAAGAATTGCTTGAACCCGGGAAGCAGACATTGCAGTGAGCCAAAATCATGCCACTGCACTCCATCCTGCAACAGAGCGAGACTCTGTCTCAAAAATAAAATAACTAAAAGAATATAATTGGATTATTTGTAACATAAAGGATAAACGCTTGAGGGGATACCCCATTTTCCATGATGTGATCATTATACTTTACATGACTATATCAAAACATTTAATGTGCCCCATATACACCTACTATGCATCCACAAAAATTAAAAAAAATTTTTAAACAAAGGATCAACTGAAGAAGTATTTAAATCAGGGATCAGCAAACTTTCTGCAAAGGGTCAGATAGTTATTTCCCAGTTTTTTTTCTTTTCTAACTTTTATCTTAGAATCAGGGGGTACGTGTACAGGTTTGTTACAAAGGTATATTGTGTGATGCTAAGGTTAGGAGTAGGACTGAACCTGTGACCCAGGTAGTGAGCACAGTACCCAGTAGGTACTTTTGCAGCCCTTGCCCCCGTTCTCTCCCCTCTCTAATAGTCCCCAGTGACTACTGTTCCCATCCTTATGACCATGTGTACCCAATGTTCATTTTATTTTATTTATTTATTTAGAGACACATTTATTTATTTATTTATTTAGAGACACAGTCTCACTCTGTAACCCAGGCTGGAGGGCAGTGGCACAATCTTGGCTCACTGCAATCTCCACCTCCCACGTTCAAGCGATTCTCCTGTCTCAGCCTCCAGAGTAGCTGAGACTGCAGGTGTGAGCCACCAGGCCTGACTAATTTTTATATTTTTAGTAGAGACGGGGTTTTAACCATGTTGGCCAGGCTGGTCTCGAACTCCTGACCTCAGGTGATCCACCTGCCTCGGCCTCCCAAAATGCTGGGATTACAGGTGTGAACTACTGTGCTTGGCCCTTATTTTATTTTTTTGAGACAGTCTTGCTGTCATCCAGGCTGGAGTGCAATGCACGATCTCGGCTCACTGCAATTTCCACCTCCTGGGTTCAAGGAACATGCCTCAGCCTCCCGAATAGCTGGGACTACAGGCGTGCACCATCACACCTAGCTACTTTTTGTATCTTTAGTAGAGATGAGGTTTCACCATATTGGTCAGGCTGGTCTCGAACTCCTGACCTCAGGTGATCCACCCACCTCAGCCTCCCAAAGTGTGGGGATTACAGGCGTGAGCCTCCGCACTTGGCCCCAGTGTTTAGCTTCCGCTTATAAGAACATGCGATACTTGGTTTTCTATTTCTGTGTTGAATCACAACCATCACAGCTACTCAGTTCTGCTGCTGTGTTGCAAAAGCAGCTGCAGGGGATTCCACAGTTCATAAATGAACAGGTGCAGCTGACTTGGCCCTCAGGCTGTACTTCGCCAGCCCTCCCTCTAAAGCAAGCTTGTTCAACCCACAGCCCACAGGCAGCAGGTGGCCCAGGACAGCTTTGAATGTGACGCAATATAAATTCATAAACTTTCTTAAAACATTATGAGATTTTGTGTTTTTTTTTTTTTTTTTTTTTTTAGCTCATCCGCTATCGTTAGTATTTGTTCGTGTATTTTATGTGTGGCCCAGGGAAGCCAAAAGATTGGACACACTTGCTGTAAAGGATCCCATCCACACGGTTTTGGGGCCGATGAGGGGATAATGAAAGGAGACATTAGGGCATCAGAGGAGATGAGGAGGAAAGCAGGCATTGTCACCAATGACTCCTAAATCAGGCATCTGAGACGCAGAGAGGCCCAGCGATTTGATGGAGGGCAGTCACACCCAAGCCTCAGTGCAAATTCTCTTAGCAGTGCCCCCTGCTGTGCCTTGGCAATCGTAAATAAATCAGACGTGAATGCACCACACACCCTCACATATCTGAGTTGCTTACTTTGGCCACCCCAGCCTTCAACTAGTTCCCTTAACCTATTCTCTGCAGAGCCCACTCCCTCTCATATAAACACAGAATGAATCTAAATCAACATGTCTCCTGGGGCCTCAGCATCCTGCAGAGCGAGAGTCTCACACTACCCTGTCCTGAAGTCCTTTCAGTTTATAATGAGATGATCAGTTAACTTCGACCCAGCATGTCTGGGGAGGAACATGTTGCTGGGAACATTCAGTTCTCACTCCCTATCCCGGTGCAATTAACCCATCAGATCTGTCCTGTTAGAAATCAATCAGCTGAGTAACTATCAAAAACTAGATACCGGCACAGTGCTTCATGCCTGTAATCCAGCACTTTGAGAGGCCAAGGTGGAAGAACTGCTTGAGCCCAGGAGCTCAAGACCAACCTGGGCAACATAGCAAGACCCTGTCTCTACAAAAAAATGAAAAAGGATTAGTCGGTCATGTTAACATGAGCTGTATCCCAGCTATTCAGGAGACTAAGGCAAGAGGATCGCGTGAGCCTGGAAGTTCAAGGCTGCAGTGAACTGTGATTGTGCCACTGCACTCCAACTTGGGTGACAAAGCAAGACCCTTTCACAAAAAACCATGTGGATGGGCAGATAACAAGCAAACTCAGGCCCACATTGCTTCACCAAGTCCCAGAGGGCCAGCTTTTGAGGCCCTTGTTCTCTTTGCTCCCAGCGTCATCTGACCCTCTGGCGGCACGTTTCTCTTGCCTCTGGACTGGACATAAGCCCCTGGCCAGCCTGCAGCAGTTTCCTATCTCATGTTTTCATGTGTGACATCTTCCTCTCCTGTTCAGGGCTCTCCCAATGCTGTTTCTGTAACTCCAGCCTCCATTCCGCCCCTGAGCCACTGGTTCATACTCCCAACTTCATAGAGCCATCTCAACTCAGGTACCTCACTGTCAACCTAAACTCAACACATGCACAGTCTATCAATCAGTGCTTGTTGAATTCATGTTTCTCCAATTAACTGTATTCCCTTCCATGCCCTTCTATCCCTCCCAAATACTGACTTTCCATCCTATTCTGGCATGGCCTCACAGCCACTGAAGTCTGAAACCTTGGTATTGCCCTGTACTGTTTTTTCTTCCTCCATATAACCACTCATCTGATCTTCTGCACGGTTCCTTCTTCTAAATGTCTCTCAAACATGCCTTCCTTTCCATTTTCATCATCTCGGGCCCTCCCTGTCTTTGGGAATACTGCATTCATGTCCTAGTTAGTCCCTGGGCCTTTGGTTTCTCACTCTTCCAAATTATTCTATTATCTGGTGCCAGATTAATCTACAAAAACACCACTGGATAACGTCACAACCTATGCAAAAATCCCAAACTTCTCTGATCCCAAGCTCAAGGAATAACACCTCACATTAGCATATACAGTTTATAATTTGGAGTATTTCAATATACCCTGTATGCCATCCGATTCTCCCCAATAACTTGTCCTTAACAAATTGCCACAGGGAACAGCACTTCTACAACAGGGAGGAGATTATTTTTATTTTTATTATTTTTTTGAGACAGGGTCTTGCTCTGTCGCCCAGGCTGGAGTGCAGTGGCGTGATCTCGGCTCACTGCAACCCCCACCTCCAGGTTCAAGCAATTCTCATGCCTTGGCCTCCCAAGTAGCTGGGATTACAGATGCGTACCACCACGCCCAGCTAATTTTTGTATTTTGACTAGAGATGGGGTTTCGCCATATTGGCCAGGCTGGCTTGAACTCCTGACCTCAGGTGACCTGCCCACTTCGGCCTTCCAAAGTGCTGGGATTACAGGTGTGAGCCACCGCGCCCAGCCAGAAATGAGATTAGAGCGAAATGAAAAGAAATGAGGAATGGCGGTGCTTTCCCATCTTAGACTACGACATCATTAACTAAGGTCAACAGAGTCCAAAGAAGAGAATATAGCCATCATGGACAGCTGGGCTCTGTCCAGCTCCAACACCAAGATGCTTTCAGACCCTGAGAAGGTTGTAACTTCTCCAGTTCTCAGTATTACTATCTGTATCATGGGTTAATAGTCACTATTCCGCCTATATGCTTTTCTGAAGCGAAAATACAGTACTAGATATGACAGTATGTCCAGTTTTAGAATGAACACTGTTGTAAAAAGCCACTATATCATGTTTCTTAAAGGGAGGTCCATGGATTACCTACATCAGAATCTCCCAGACACCTGATAAAAGTAAAAATTCCTGGGTTCCACTCCAGTTCTCCTAAATGAGACTCTCAGGGTGAAGAAGTATCAGAAAGTTGATTTTTTTTTTTTTTAGACAAAGTCTCACTCTGTTGCCCACACTAGAATGCAGTGGCATGATCTCGCCTCACTGCAACCTCCCCCTCCCAAGTTCAAGTGATTCTCCTGCCTCAGCCTCCTGAGTAGCTGGGATTACAGGCACGCACCACCACACTCTGCTAAGTTTTGTATTTTTAGTACAGAGGGGTTTCATCATGTTGGCCAGACTGGTCTCGAACTCCTGACCTCAGGTGATCCACCTGCCTCAGCCTCCCAAACTGCTGGTATTACAGGCGTGAGCCACCACACCTGGCCAGAAAGTTGAATTTTAAAAAGTAAATCACTCCGATGCACACAAAATCTCCCAAAGAGCACCTAATTGCGTTGTTACAAAGAAGTGATTTGCTCAATGTAAGCAGTCCCCCTGAAGTGGAGAAGAGTTAAAGCAGCTGTGGCAATATTTCAGAACCAATGAATCAAAGCTAAATCTAGTCACCTTCCCACAAGGGTCAGCCTTCAGTTGATTCCCTGAATCAGCCAGTGTCCTGGCTCTCTGTGTGTGGGGTTTTCATCCAATTATGCTGATTCCTGCCATCTGAAGCAACACTCCATTTATTATGATCAAGAGACTGTAGCTCCCCACTTATGCACCTGTTAATTAAAAGAAATGCCTGTGGCCAGAATGCAGCAAAGATTCTAGAAGCAGGTATCAGTCAACTTCTGCAAGGAGAAGTATAGAAACTTTTGCCAGAAACACATGTAGCTTCTTCTTAAAATGACCTCACAAGTTAAATCACCTCCATTTAGAAGGCAAAGTGGATTGGAGGGCAGAGAGAAATGAGGGGAAAAAATGAAGCCAAAAACACCTGCAAAGAATCTGGAGCAAATGTTTCCAATTAATTCCACTGTGACTTCCTATTTTAGAATAAGTAAAATACTATGAAGCTAAGTAAAATATATAAAGCAACTATTTTCAGGGACTAGACAATAATAGACTATGCAGGGCTGTGATCCTTGCAAGAAGGAAAACATGCAAAGGGTGCACCACGTTCACCTGAACACTGGGGGCAGGGAGGGACTTTCCAAACTGTAGCATAAAGAAATGCAGCAGTATACAGAAAAAGATTGAAATTCAGGATGCTGGCCAGGCGTGGTGGCTCACATCTGGAATCTCAGCACTTTGGGAGGCTGAGGCAGGTGGATCACCTGAGGTTAGGAGTTCGAGACCAGCCTGAGCATCATGGTGAAACCCCCATTTCTACTAAAAATACAAAATTAGCTGGGCTTGGTGGCACGTGCCTGTAATCCCAGCTACTTGGGAGGCTGAGGCAGGAGAATCACTTGAACCCAGGAGGCGGAGGTTGCGGTGAGCTGAGATCACGCCACTGCACTCCAGCCTAGGCAATACAGACTTCGTCTCAAAAATAAAATAAATAAAAACAAAACAATAAAAAATAAAATTCAGGACTGCTGACACAGCTGTAATTTGCCGGGTAGGATACCACAGAGGAGGACATCACACAAAGAGGAAATCTCAGAAATATGCAAAGGGGTATCCATGAGTTGCTGACTAAATACTAAGCTATGCATGTGCAAAGTAAAATGCTATGAGGCCTGGAAGAGAGAATTCTTTCTAAGAGACTGTGAGATGAATGGAGATTCCAGAGGTCATATGGTGCTAGAAGATAAAATTCCAACTAGTCTTAGCAAGGAAATCTCACTGTACACCCCAGTCATTCAGTTGAGACCCTAAAGATCCTCTTTAAGGGCAGAGCTATTCTAGGCCTTGAGTAAAAGCTACTCTATACCCATCCTAGCAAAGCTGAAAACCAAGACTTTACATGATCAAGTTGAACCACCAGTAAATTATCCGCCTGTCAGAATAAAATCCATCACTCTTTAAGATGACTAAATCTAGTCTCTTAACAATAGACCACTGACAATGTCCAATATACAATCAAAAATTACTAGACATTCAGCCAGGCGCAGTGGCTCATGGTTGTAATCCAGGCACTTTGCGAGGCCAAGGTGGGAAGATTACCTGAGGTCAGGAGTTCGAGACCAGCCTGGCCAACATGGAAAAACCCTATCTCTACTAAACTACAAAAATTATCCAGGCATGATGGCAGCCTCCTGTAATCCCAGCTACTCCGAAAGCTGAGGCAGGAGAATCACTTGAACCTAGGCAGCAGAGGTTGAAGTGAGCCAAGATCACACCATTGCACTCCAGCCTGGGCGACAGGGCAAGACTCCATATCAAAAAAAAAACAATAAAATAAAAATAAAATAAATCAATCTGTAGACCCAAGAAGCACAATTAACCACAAAAAAAAGGGCTATTGTAGTCCTCGGATAAAGGGTATCCATCCCAATAAAGCCCAAAACCAAGACTTGGGAATATCAAGCATATTAACTGCCTGCCATGACAACACTCAAACTTCTTTAAGAAAAGACAACAAAATAGAGATCCTCAACAACACAGGAATTACCCTGTCCAGCATACAATAAAAAATTACTAGACATGAGAAGAAACAAGAAAATGTTACTAATCACTGGGAGAAAAAAAATCAAGAAAGATAAACATAAAGAAAACCACACAAGGCATAACAGAGTCAAAATGCTAAAAACTAATGATAAAGTCTTAGGAGCAGCCAGAGAAAAAGTCACATTACATATAGGAGAACAATGCTGACTTCTCATCAGAAACAACATAAGCCAGAGGACCTTAGAATCTCATCTTCAAAGTCCTAAAAGCAAAAAAACTGTTAACCTAGAATTCTATATCCAGTGAAAATATTCTTCAAATAATGAAGGCAAAATAAAAATGTATTCAGATAAATAAAAGCTAAGAGAATTTGTCACTAGCAGGCCTAAGCTATAATGAATATTAAAAGTAGTTCTCCAGATAGAAGAAAAATAATATTCGATAAAAATATGGGTCTATTGAGAACTGTCACTGAAAAGCAGTGAAAATGGTAAGTACATGGAAAAGTCAAGGCTGAGAAAATATGAAGACTTTTTCTCATTTTAAAATTTATTTTAAAGACAACCGATTGTTAAAGCAAATATAGCAATGTACTAAAGATTTATGACATGTGAAGAAATAAAATGTATGACAAAAATAGTATGAACCAAAGAGGGATAAATACATGTATAGTGCTATAAGGCTCTTATATCATACATGAAGTATTAATTCGAGGTAGACTATGATAAGACAATTACAAGGTAGACTATGATGGACCATTACAATGTTAATTCAAGGTAGACTATGATAAGTTAAGGCAACTGTAATCCCTACAGCAACCTGCAAACATAACACAAAGAGATACATTTTTAAGTCTAGTAAAGAAACTAAAATGGAATACTAAAAACTATTTTATTAACCCAAAAGAAGGCAGGAAAGGAGGTACCAAAGAGCAAAATAAAATAGATGGGATAAATAGAAAATAGTCACGGACCCAATCACGTCAGTAATTATATTAAATATAAATTGACTGAACATTCCAGTTAAGAGACTGAGATCCTTGGACTAGATGAAAAAGTAAAACACGATGTTGTTTATTAAATATAAAGACTCAGGTAAAGGTACAAAAATGGAAAAAGATATACCAAGCAAACACTAACAAAATGAAACTGGGGTAGAAGTAACTATATTAATATCAGGACAAAGTAGACTTCAGGACAAAACGTATTATAACTTAATTTCATTGAGAATAAAACTGAAGAATCACACTCCTTCTCCTTCTATCTAGAAAAGTGTCCATTTCAAGTTATGTTTGGAAAATTTTCACCATATTCAGAGCCCTTTATGTTCTGAAGATGACGGGACAGAATGTCCTCGCATTCTTTATATCAGGTGTTACAAACGGAATATTTGTGTCCCCTCGAAAAAAATTCATTTGTTGGAACACTAGCCCCCAATGGGATGGGAAGCTTTTGGAGGTAATTAGGGTTACATGAGGTCATGAGGATGGGACCCTCATAATAGGATTAGCGTCCTTGTAAGAAGAGACATCAGAGAGCTCGCCCTCTCTCATTCTCTCTACCATGTGAGAACACAACAAGAAGGTGGCCATCTGCAAGACAGAAAGAGAGCCCTCACCAGGAACTGAATCTGCCAGCACCTTGATATTTTTCTGTTGTTTAAGCCAGACTTCAGTATTTTGTTATGGCAGCCCAAGCCAATTTAGATAGCAGGAACCCACTTAGCTGGTGTCTGCCTTGACTTTTACATGGAGCAGTATTTCTAAAGGAAACCAAGTGAAATCTGAAAAGAACTTCTGCTTCAGCTCATACTGTTCATGACCTCCCCAGGGGACCATGTGAGAGAGAACAATGCTTTTGGGTTTTTGGGGGGGTCTTTTTGGTTTTTTGGTTTTTTTTTTTGAGACAGAGTCTCGTTCTATTACCCAGGCTGGAGTCAGTGGTGCAATCTTGGCTTACTGCAACCTCTGCCTCCTGGGTTCAAGCGATTCTCCTGCCCCAGCCTCCCGAGTAGCTGGGGCTACAGGCGCGTGCCACCACACCCGGCTAATTTTTGTACTTTTAGTAGAGACAGGGTTTTACCATATTGGCCAGGCTGGTCTCAAACTCCTGACCTTGTGATCTACCTGCCTTGGCTTCCCGAAGTGCTGAGATTACAGGCATGAGCCACCACACCCAGCCCGGAGAGAACAATGCTTTTGCCTTTCCAGTGCTTTTAACAGGACTCCCTCCCTCCCATGAATTGGCCAAACTACATCTCTATCCCCAAACTTCACTTCTCATTTCTTCCCTGACACCAGCCAGAACTGTTTATCTAACTCTAACTTTGGTTCCTGAGCCTGGGGACCTGCATCAACACTACCAGCACCACGATCAGTCCCAGAGGAGATGGACCATGCAGGTATGACCAGGACCTGCTCTATGGAGCACCCAGCTAGGGGTACGGTTATAAGCAAGACAGACACGGTCCCAGTCACCTTTGCCAAGAAGAAGGGATCCAGTGAAGATTAGACGCATACTCAGTTCCTTTACTCTTTTTTTTTTTTTTTTTTAAGACATAGTCTTGCTCTGTCACCCAGGCTGGAGGGCAGTGATGCAATCTCGGCTCACTACAACCTCCGCCTCCTGGGTTCAAGCGATTCTCGTGCCTCAGCCCTACCCAAGTAGCCGGGATCACAAGCAGGCACCACCATGCCCGGCTAATTTTTCTATTTTTAGTACAGACGGGGTTTCACCATGTTGGCCAGGCTGGTCATGAATTCCTGCCCGGCTCTGCCTCCCAAAGTGCTGGGACTACCAGCGTGAGCCACCGCGCCCAGCCTCTTTCCCCTTTCATACTCATAATCATCTCTGCCACCCTCGGCTATCGACTGCTTCAATACACTTCCATGGTGGCTTCTGGGCATTTTTCATAAACATGTGGCCGAGCTCCAGAGACAGCAAGAGAGGACAGGTACCCAGTTACAACTTTATGGCCTAACAAATGAAAAGATGTTCTACTCATGGAGAAGGAAATCTAAGTCCTAGAAGGTTCCAGCCAAGCCTATCTGCACTCAAGAATCCCCACCACTCTTAGACCAAGAACAAGAACCATTCCGTGCTTAAGGAGTTCCCCTCAGCAAGCCAGCCTACGCAGTGTGTGTGTGCGTGCATGCGTGTGGGCACGCGTGTTCGTGCCAGACCCACGGGGTCCTCCGGGAATATATATGGACAACAGAGGTGGGTTTCTGAACCCTGGTCAAAAGCCAGAGAGCAGACATGCTTGAAATGCTCTGTGCCACTGACTGCAAAGCCATAGATATTTTTCCTGCAGCCTCGATGAGCAAGGACTGTGTACACAGCTAACACACACGGGCATACAAATGCATAGAACAGTATTCACCAGCTGCCCTGGAACACCAAGAGAACATATGGCAAGAAAGAGAAAGTTCATGGCATGCATTCCCATCACCTAAATGCGCACTTGCAGGCATCCACAGAATGGTCAAAACCGCTGTCTTCTCTAAGAATCAGCCAGCAGGCCGAGTGCAGTGGCTCACGCCAGTAATTCCAGCACTTTGAGGGGCCAAGGCGGGCAAATCACCTGAGGTCAGGAGTTCGAGACCAGCCTGGCCAACATGGCGAAACCTGGTCTCTACTAAAAATACAAAAAATTAGCCGGGCATGGTGGTGCACACCTATAATACCAGCTACTCAGGAGGCTGAGGCAGGAGAATCGCTTGAACCTGGAAGGCGAAGGCTGCAGTGAGCCAAGATCCCACCATTGCACTCTAGCCTGGGAGACAAGAGCAAAACTCCATCTCAAAAAAAAAAAAAAAAAAAGAATCAGCCAGCCCACCACACAAGGAAATTGCCTCCATCCCCTTTTCAGCCTGTCTGCATGCCAGTAGGACCCAAAACAACATCTGTATCTGAGCATCTTCCTAAAAGTCACGGGAGGCTGTGGAATGCCTCCAAAGGCGGAAGAAACAATGCTAACCATGGCTCCCAGGTGCACCTGGGAATACATGTGGTACCCAGGAGAGCCTGAATGCCAGCTCTCTCCAAACTTCACACTATGAAGGGCCTGTGGCTTCAGTGTGTCAAGAGCAACCCCACCCTGTGAATTAAAATATCCTGTTTCACAAAGAAAAAAAAAAAACTCAGTTTTCCTTTGCCAGTGAACCCTTCTGAACAATAAGCTTTCTCAACCCTCCCCAGGCCCAGAATTATCAGGCATTGCTTCCATTACCACAAGCTCACGGGTTTCCTCCCCTAGAAACTGAAGTATTCATTAGTACTGTGTATTTGTATTCCTCAGCCTGCCATGCCCCTCAGGGCATAGCCAGCCAGCCCACTGTTCCAGTGTCAGGGAAGCGGCCTCTGGTTCAGAACGCCCAGTGCCCAACTAACAGCTGAGCTCCTGCCACTCTACCATCTTTCAATCTCACTGCATAAAAAAAAAAATAAAATAAAATAAAATAAAAAGATGTTGCCCTGGGCTGAATTGTGCCCCCCCAAATCCATGTATCAAAGCTCTAACCACCTATACTTTAGAAAGTGACTGTATTTAGAGATACGGCCAGTAGAAAATCAATGCTTTAAACTGAAGATGGGCCAGGTGCCATGGTTAATGCCTGTAATCCCAACACTGTGGGAGTCCAAGGTAGGAGGACTGCTTGAGCCCAAGAGTTGAAAAGATGTCCAATCAAAATGGTGCTGGTTTTGTTGTTGTTTGTTTGTTTGTTTTGTTTTATTTTTTTGAGGCAGTGTCTCACTCTGTTGCCCAGGCTGGAGTGCAGTGGTGCGATCTCGGCTCACTGCAACCTCTGCCTCCTGGGTTCAAGCGATTCTCCTGCCTCAGCCTCCCAAGTAGCTGGGACTACAGGTGCGTGCCACCACGCCCAGCTAATTTTTTGTATTTTTAGTAGAGATGGGGTTTCACTGTGTTAACCAGGCTGGTCTCGATCTCCTGACTGCGTGATCCGCCCACCTTGGCCTCCCAAAGTGCTGGGATTACAGGCATGAGCCACCACACCCGGTCCCAAAATGGTGCTGTTTGTGTGGGCCTTGGTCCAATGTGGCTGGTGTCTTCATGGAAAGAGGAAAGCTGGGCACATAAAGAAACACCAGGGATGTGAGCACAAAGGCAAGACTGTGTGAGGACACGCAAGAAAGGTAGCCATCTGCAAGCCAAGTGGAGAGGCCTCAAAAGAAACCAACCCTGCTGGCACCTTAGCCTTGGATTCCAGCCTCCAGAGCTGTGAGAAAATAAATTTCTATTGTTTAAGCCAATCCTGTATGTAGTATTTTGCTATGGCAGCCCCAGCGAAATAATACAGATGTATAGACAGTGAAGCAAAAGGCCCGATTGCAGAACTGCCACCTTCTTTGGTCTGGGGCTGCCCAATCCACCCAACATGCCAGCCTCCTCAGATGGCACAATGGTGTCCCCACACTGGAAGGATCTGCTATTGCCACAGAGGCTCTCTACAGCCAGGCAGAAATTTCAACAATAGCTCAACCCCAGGATGCAGCATATAGCTTGAAGTAGAATTGCCCATCTGGAGCCTCAACAAAGTATAACAAAGCACAATCCTAAAAATGGGGCAAAGGGCTACTGTTCAGTGTCCCCTCGAAACAAGTCGGGCTTACTTGACAATATCAGGCTTATTGTAGAGACTCTCAGGTGGCTGCTGCTGAAGTTTGTCCTTTCTGTTTTCTGTGAGATATTCTTTTCATTTCTCCTTTTTAATTCCCTAAGATATTCTTTCGTGAACTAGAATCGGAATGCTAAAGATGAAAGAAATCTACGAGGAGAAATAAATACATGCAAACACGCCTCTGGGAGGAAAACTGCCTCTTGGAACATCTGTCACTTCTAAGACAGTTGTCATATTTGGTCTCTCAATAGCAGCTCCAGCCAGCCAAATATTGATACCAGTAAAAGTTGTGTACGTTTTTTTTTTTGAGACAAAGTCTTGCTATGCCGCCCAAGCTGGAGTACAGCAGCGTGATCTCGGCTCACTGAAGCCTCCGCCTCTTAGGTTCAAGGGATTCTCCTGCCTTAGCCTCTCGAGTACCTGGGATTACAGACACGCAACACCATGCCCAGCTAATTTTTTTTTTTTTTTTTTTTTTTGTATTTTTGGTAGAGACAGGGTTTCACCATGTTGGCCAGGCTGGTCTTGAACTCCTGACCTCAACTGATCCACCCACCTCGGCCTCCCAAAATGCTGAGATTACAGGGATGAGCTACCGCGCCTGGCTAAAACTGGGTACATATTCAAAGTACACATGCACACTGTTCATTTAAGCTTCACTAGAGGCATCTTCTTTGCCATCACAATGAGAACTAAAATAAACTGAACATGGTTGAGGACTCAGATAAATGAAGGCAGGAGCTGAGAAGAGGGTGATCCCTGCCTGCCAGCTCCCCCTACCCTCCTGGAGCCCGTCTGGGGAGGACTGTTGGCCAAGTCCACGTGGAGGAGACAGCCTCAGGGTCACAGGCATCTATTACCTACTTGGGCAGCCTCCTCAAGATACTGAATACCAAGAGAGGCAGAGGAGGGGGAGAGGAGCACACATCTCCCAGGAAAAAGTCTGCCAAGATGCAAACCAAGCTGTGAAAAGCAAGCAGCAACAACATAGACAGTATGTTGCCATTTGTTTTTCAGAAAACATGAAACAAAATTCCATTTCCAGATGTACATGCAAACATATGTAAAAGCACAGAGCAGTCTATTCAACCACGGAGAGATGGCTGAGCAAATGAACTGGATGACAGAATGCTACACAGGTATTAAAATATCATCAATAAAAATCATGCCAAATTTAAAAATAACACAAAGAGAATGCACAGACTGATTCCAACTGTGTAAAAATGTATGCTTGCACATATACAAGAAAAGAACATCGAAATGGAGTCGGGGTTCCTACTGCTATAAAGTAGATTTAAAGTATACTCAAACAATACAAGCAAATTGGAAAAGTGTTTATATTTCAATAATTAAAAAACACAGTATCATTAGTTTTCTTTAAAAAAGGAAAAGGGGCTGGGCGTGGTGGCTCACGCCTGTATTTCCAGCATTTTGGGAGGCTGAGGCAGACACCTGCCTGCCTGAGGTCAGGAGTTTTGAGACCAGCCTGGCCAACATGCTGAAACTCCCTCTCCACTAAAAACACAAAAATTAGCCAAGTGCGGTGGCAGGTGCCTGTAATCCCAGCTACTCAAGAGGCTGAGGCAGGAGAACAACTTGAACCCGGGAGGCAGAGGTCACAATGAGCCAAGATTGAGCAACTGCACTCCAGCCTGGGCCACAGAGGGAGATCCACCTTGGAAGAGGGAGAGGAGAGGAGAAGAGAGGAGAGGAGAGGAGAGGAGAGGGGAGGGGGGGAGGGGGGGAGAGGGGAGGGGGGCGGGGGGGAGGGGGGGAGGGGAGGGGGGAAGGGGAGGGGGAGGGGGGAGGGGGGAGGGGGAGGGGAGGGGGGAGGGGGAGGGGGAGGGGGAGGTGGAGGGGGGGAGGGGGAGGGGGAGGGGGAGGGGGAGGGGAGGGGAGAGGAGAGGGAAGAGAGAAGAGAGAAGAGAGAAGAGAAGAGAAGAGAAAAGAGAAGAGAAGAGGAGAGGAGAAAAGAGAGAATAGAGAAGAGAGGAGAGGAGAGAGGAGAGGAGAGAGAGAGGAGAGAAGAGAAGAGAGAAGAGAGAAGAGGAGAGGGAGGGGGAGGGGGAGGGGGGAGGGGAGGGGAGGGGAGGGGAGGGGAGGGGAGGGGAGGAGAGAAGAGAAGAGAAGAGAAGAGAAGAGAAGAGAAGAGAAGAGAAGAGAAGAGAAGAGAAGAGAAGAGAAGAGAAGAGAAAGGGAAAAGCCAGCTGTGGTGGCTCCCACTTGTAACACCAGCACTGTGGGAAGCTGAGGCGAGTAGATTACTTGAGGTCAGGAGTTCGAGACCAGCCATGGTGAAACCCCATCTCTACTAAAAATACAAAATTAGCCAGGCATGGTGGCATATGCCTGTAATCCCAGATACTTGGGAGGCTGAGGAAGGAGAATTGCTTGAACCCGGGAGGCAGAGGCTGCAGTGAGCCGGGATCGCACCATTGTACTCCAGCCTGGGCAACAAGAGCAAAACTACATCTCAAAAAAAAAAAAAAAAAGAAAGAAAAGGAAGGGAAACACTAGAATGATACCTGCTAAACTGGTAACAATGTTTGACTGGTTGGTCTGGGGGAAAAGATAAAAGTAGGAGAAGGGTTTTCACATAAAATTTTTATAAAACTGTTTTATAATGAGATTTTTGTGTTGTACTGATGTGACACTAACATGACTAAAAATAAAGAATTGACCTTGGGGACACACACACTACCCTCCTCCCCACCCTACCCATCAACCCACCAGGAGAAAAATCGCTGTTTTAAACTGAAGGCGGGCCAGGTGTAGTAGCTCACACCTATAATCCCAACACTTAGAGGGGGAGGCCAAAGTAGGAGGATTGCTTGAGCTCAGGAGTTCAAGACTAGCCTGGGCAACATAGGGAGACCCCTGTCTCTACCAAAAAAAATTAAAAATTAGCCGGGCATGGTAGCACACGCCTGTGGTTCCAGCTATTCAGGAGGCTGAGGTGGGAGGATCACTTGATCCCGGGAGGTCAAGGCTACAGTAAGCCGCAATCATGCCACTGCACTCCAGCCTGGGCAACAGAGCAAGACCCTGTCTCAAATAATAACAATAATAAACCAAAGATGACAGTTTCCCACATACTGCTATCCCTTAACTTCACATAGAAGCACAACTGCGAAATCAGAAACATGTCAATGTCTCCAAACAGCTGTTCAATGTCCTGTCTGTTTCTGCCTAGAACCATCCTAAGGGGAGCATGGGCTCCAGCTGGCCCCGAAAGCATTTCCCATCATCCGACCCCTCACCAGCCTCCTCCCAGGCCCAGCAGGCTGCACCTTCCTTGTCCATCCCCTTTTTTTCTCCCCTTTCATTAAGACGCCATTTGGCAAAGTCTCTGTAAATCCCTGTCAGTTCATTTCCCATTAACAGTTACCACAGAGCTTGTCTACTTTATTCCCAGATAAATAATTGAAAATAAACACCCAGTTTGGAGAGGAACTTGATGCATCTGAAGTTAACAAAGCCACAATGGCTTCATCCTGACAGGCTCTTCTGAGTAATGCCCTTTCCATGAGCAATATTTTGCTTTGCCTCCAACAGAGGGAAAAATAAATCTGAAAGGCTGAAGGAACAGAAATAGAGTTAAAGAACACAGTCATGTGTTAACCATTCCCTTCCCACCAACCCAAGGGTGTGATGATGCCCTTCACATCCCGAACACATAACCAGGGTCAGTGGCTCTGACGCTCCCAGGCACTGGGGCCTGTGCCTGAATGGTCACGGGCAAGGGTCAAATCAGGGCACTGCTGCAGAATCCTTTGAGCCATATCACTGCCCCTTCCAGACTTCTGCATCTCCTTATTTCTCCAGGTAAAATAACACAGACACTGACTCACTTCCTTTCACCCCAACAAACTCCAAGCAGACATGTCCCCAGGGGATAGAAAGGAGACCCTGAGGTTTTCTGCAGACAGGCCCCCTACATCCTGGGGCCTGTCCCAAAGGGTGAGAGCCCCTTGGTCGGAACCGCAGCCAAAGCCTTTTGCTCTGCCTTCATTCTGCTCCTGGGGCCATCTGCTGAATGGTGGGGCTCCATCATCAGGGGAATGAATCAGGAACTGAAATGATCTGGGGCTGAATTTACCCACAAAACTTCCCACAGCCTCAAAAGCCACTGGTTCATAGATCCCAAGAAGAGCAAACATCCTGAACACAAATTCTAGCCCCATTCCTCCCCCGTTAGACTATAAACGCTGTGGGTGCTCAGTGGATGTTGGCCAACCGCAAGGACTCAAGATCAAAACCCATTAACTCCGACTCCACAGAGCATCTTCGATAGATCCAAGCTGCTGCCCTTTTCAGGTCTGGTGAGCAAATTAATAGTGAAACCAAAGGAAACCTTTGGCCAGCCTCAGAGTGAAGGTCAACAGACTGTTTCCAAGCACAACTCTTTCAACAACATTGGTATTCACTGACTGTAGCAATCATAAGTAATTCTCATCCACGTATGAGACCTTCTAAGACAAATTCCCCCTCTCACATCGACAGCAAGAATTCATTTCTTTTTAAATCTCCTAGAACAGATGTTTACTGTCAGGCTGATCTTTCTGCCAAGTAGTTAGGTTCTGGGCATTTGTGGTGATGATGTCCCTTTCTGAGTTCTTGCAACCCCTCCCCAGACATTCACCAGCTGCTCCCAAACCATTACTGATTCTATCCAGGGCTTCCCTCTGGGATCTCCTCCATATTCAAAGCATGTATTAGAACAAATATGAACCAAAAGGCTTAAAAAAAAAATACTGCTGCAGCCAGGCATGATGGCTCACGCCTATAATCCCAGCACTTTGGGAGGCTAAGGTGGGAGGATCACTGGAGGTCAGGAGTTCAAGACCAGCCTGGCCAACAGGGTGAAACCTCATCTCAACTAAAAATACAAAAATTAGCCAGGCATGGCAGCAGGCGCCTATAATCCCAGCTACTCAGGAGGCTGAGGCAGGAGAATCACTTGAACCCAGGGGGTGGAGGTTGCAGTGAGCCAAGATCACACCATTGCACTCCAGCCTGGGTGACAGAGTGAGACTCTGTCTCAAAAAAAAAAAAGAAAAAATTACTGCTGCATAGTACAAATTAGCCAATGACTGTTTACCCTGCCCAGGGAAAATCCCTACATTCAGACAGCTGACCAAATACATCTGATACCACCCCACCACCCCTACTCCCCAGTAACATAGTAAGACCCACAAGGATTGCAGAGTCCTTTCCAAGAGACCGTCTCGGAAGCCCAGTGGGTGCAGGAGAGGAGAGCAGAATGGGATCCAGCAGGGGCCGTGCAGAGCCGCTGAGCCAGATCTCTGCCTGCTGCTCAGGGGTTAAAGCCACTGGTCACCTGCCAGGGCAAGCAGAATACACTCCAACAACAAGTTCACACAAAACCAGGGTGGCCTTGAGATCAGAATATGGCAGCCTGCATTGAGGGCCGCTGGACGCCACTATCTCACAGACAGAGTCGGCAGCAAGGAAGCCAAATGTCCAGGGGACAGAGACAGACACGGTCACTCAATCTTTTTTTTTTTTTTTTTTTTTTTGGAGACAGGGTCTTGGTCTGTCACCCAGGCCAGAGTGCAGTGGCACCATCTCGGCTCACTACAATCTCCACCTCCCAGGTTCAAGCGATTCTCATTCCTCAGCCTCCCGAGTAACTGGGATTACAGGCACCTGCCACCATGCCTGGCTATTTTTTGTATTTTTAGTCGAGATGGAGTTTTACCATGTTGCCCAGGTTGGTCTCGAACTCCGGGCCTCAAGTGATCTGCCCGCCTCAGACTCCCAAAGAGCTGGGATTACAGGCGTGAGCCACTGCGCCCAGCCATGTCACTCAATCTTTTAACGATGAAAAATGACACATGGTCTTTAAGACACTAGTCTCCAATCTTTTTGGCACCAAGGACTTGTTTTGTGGGACCATTTTTCCACGGACGGGGGTCGGAGTAGGGGGTTTGGGATGAAACTGTTCCACCTCAGATCATCAGACATTAGTTAGATTCTCTTAAGGAGCACACAGCCTGGATCCCTCACATGCGCAGCTCGCAGCAGGGTTTGCGCTCCATTGAGAATCTAATGCCACCGCTGATCTGACAGGAGGCGGAGCTCAGAAGATAAAGCTCACTTGGCAGCTGGCTGCTCACCTCCTGCTGTGTGGCCCAGCTCCTAACAAGCCATAGACCAGTACCGGTACTCGGTCTGGGGGTTGGGGACCTCTGCTTGAAGACAGTATCATAGCCATCCAACATCACATTCAGCTGTCTGATCCAAAGGACAGTTCTTCTATAACTCAAGGAATCCATTTTTCATTAGCCCAGGGTCCAGAGGCATAGTTCCTGGGAATCATTATAGTTACAGAATCACCCATTGTTCCTTCTCTTTCTCCAGTTGGGAACTGAAGGAAAAAAGAAAGCAGGAAGGCAGGGAAGAGGACTTCAACATACCTACCTCCTGGGGTACATGACCGCTGACTCCGGTGAGTCTGACTTAATCCTGTCTCACTGTAATCCAGCAGGAGAAATGGACTTTGACCCATTTCTCTCCATAGAGTTCTCCCTGCACCACTTCCCTTTCTAGGGGAGCAGGGAACTCAGGCACCAGTTCAGGGGTGCTTCTGCCATCTCTAGAACTTGTCGGGCCCAGTCTCTGGTAAGGCTGTCACATGCTGTTATGATCTTGGACCCCTTTCCTCTACTGACAGTGGTGCATGCAGATGACAGGGCTTTAGCCAATGGCTTGCGGTTCCCAGCGCATGAGCTGGCCCCAGCTCTCTCGGCTCAGTGATCACAGCCACACGCCAGGCTGCGGTTTGCACGGTGCTTCTCTGTAAGCACATACCTGCTCATTCCCAAATCCAGCTCTCCAGCCCTATGTCAGTAAAAAAGCCTGAAATCTCTGGCTTATCCCCAATTCCAGTGCATTTTTACATTTTTAAAATTTTACTGTACAGTCCCTCGGGGGAGTTATCCTCAAATTAAAGGATGGAAAACTAGAGCTCAGGGATATACAATCAGTAAACAGCAGGTGTGAGCTCCAGCCCAGACCCCTGCTGCACAGAGCCCCGCCTCACCCTGCTGTCAGCCCTCATAATGTGATCCATGGTCGAAGGCCTAATGCTACAGGTTGGGGGGGTGGGACGGGGGTATCATCTCCCTGATGATGTCATACTCTCAATAAGAGCCAGCACCCTAGTGACGGTTCTAGGTCCCACCCAGCACCCAGTTCTAGGTCCTCTCATATATATACGGTGCCACTCAGCACATCAGCTGTACTCTATATTTTTAACGAAATGTGACATTCAAAATCCGAACTTAGTAAAATGTAAATAAGGGGGTAATTACCAAGACATTATTTTAAGAAAGAAATCACCAATCAATTCCTCTAATGCCTTGCTCTCTGTTTAAATACCACTGGCTACTTAACAGAGACATTAACAGGTATGTCAGGTTTGATCAGAAATAAATTCATTGCACAGAGCTGGTCGTATCCTGATACAACAGCTAAAAGTAGAGTGGTACTCACCAAGTGAGGCATCAGGAGGTCAGCCAAGTAGACAAAAGCCGCTCCAAGGGTGAAGCCAACAGCCACGGGGAAGAAGGCAAAGGCACCGAAGCCCCCAGAGGACGTGGCCATCTCAACTGCTGGGGCCAGAAGAGACCAATAGGAAGCTGCCAACATGACCTACAAAAACCACCAGAGATAAACGTTAAAGCAACTGCAGAAGGCCTTCCAGGCAGGACCTCAGTTGCTCTCTGTGGCCCAGACTGACCCCTACAATTTCATATGAGTTCAGTCTTTCGTCCCAGGTTGGGAGGTACTATCATAAACGAAAAAGCCATCCCCAGAATTCCTGGAGCTTACTATTGCAAGAACTCAATTTTAGGTAGGATAGAGCTGACCTTGGGAGGATGCAGTCCAGTTCGCCATCATCTAGCCTATAATTCAGGGGTTCTCAACCAGCAATGGTTTTGCCCTCCACAGGACATTTGGCAATGACTAGAGACATTTTTAGCTGTCACACTGGGAGGAGGGTAGGGGGAGGTTGCTACTGGCATCTAATGAGTGAGGCCAAGCATGCTGGTAAACATCCTACAATGCACAGCACACCCTTGACAACAAAGAATTATCTGGCCCCAAATGTCAATGAGAATGCTGTTGAAAATTCCTATTCTTTTTTTTTTTTTTTTTTTTTCTGAGACGGAGACTTTCTCTGTCGCCCAGGCTGGAATGCAGTGGCATAATCTTGGCTCACTGCAACCTCCGCCTCCCGGGTTCAAGTGATTTTCCTGCCTCAGCCTCCTGAGTAGCTGGGATTATAGGTGTGTGCCACCATACCCAGCTAATTTTCCTGTATTTCTTAGAGATGGGGGTTTTGCCACGTTGGCCAGGCTGGTCTCGAACTCTTGATCTCAGGTGACCCACCCACTTCGGCCTCCCAAAGTGCTGGGATTAAAGGTGTGAGCCACCACGCCCAGCCCAAAAAATCCTCTTTTAATTAAATTCTTCCAAGACAAATTGCTCACTATTTCACGAGTTCCACTGTATTGTAACACAGGTCTAATTATTACAAAGTTCTTTCTTATGTTGAGCTGAAATCTGTCTCCTTTCCACTTTTACCTTTTAGCTGTGGTTTTGCTCCCTAGAACACCAAAAACTGTGTCCTTCCTGTGTGATATGTGACAGCCTCTGAAATATCTGAAGATAACCAGTAAGTCAATGTCACATTGGTCTCATCAATTATCTCTAAAAAGGACGAAGGGAACTAATATTTATTGATCACTTGGTATTTCCAAGGGCCAAGATTTACATTTGATATCTTATCTTTTCATCACAACCACCCCGGAGGCAGATGATGTTTTCTGTTGCGATTTGTAGATAAAGAAATTGGATCCTGAAATAATAAGGTAATTTGCTCACGGTCCTATAAGGCCAGCGGTCCCCAATCCTTTGGGCACCAGGGGCCAGTTTCGTGGAAGACCATTTTCCACGGACCAGGCAGTGTTTTTGGGATGAAACTGTTCCACCTCAGATCATCGGGCATTAGAGTCTCATAAGGAGCTCGCAACCTAGATCCGTGGCATGTACAGTTCACAATAGGGTTCACGTTCCTATGAGAATCTAATGTCGCCACGGGTCTGACAGGAGGCGGAGCTCCCGCGGTAATCCTCACTCATTTGTCCGCTGCTCACCTGCTGTGTGGCCTGGTTCCTAACAGGCCATGGATCAGCACCGGTCCATGGCCCGGGGGTTGGGGACCCCTGCCATAGGCAGTAAGTAGCAGATCCAGGGAAATGACCAAGCAGGACCATAACCAACTCAATGACAGGAGAAACATGAAGGAGAAGAAAAAAAAATTAGGCTGGTCTCAAATCTCAGCAAAGCCAATTCAACAAAAGGTTATCCAGCAGATGAGCTGGCACAGTGGTGCATGACTGCAGTCACTGGAGATGAGCTGGCACAGTGGTGCATGACTGTAGTCCTAGCTACTGGGGAGCCTTGAGCCCAGGAGTTCAAGGCCAGCCTGGGCAACATAGCGAGACTCTGTCTCTTAAAAATAAGAAGCTCTCCAGCACTGACCAAATTAAACACTCATCCATGGCTGTTTACTCTTAAAGATGCTATGACATCTTTTGGCTAGAGTACACCCACCACCCATCCTAAATATACAGTAGTCATCGCCGGCACAGAAAATGTTGAATGGGTTTCTAAAAATTACTTAATTATGCCTTGCCTTAAAAAATCATCTGCATCACCCATCTTCAAAATAACACTCAGAGTGACAGAACCAGGTATTACAACAGCAACAATAAAGAACAAATCCATGCATAAATCCATAAATTCCCTTCTTCCAGCTGTCAATCACACACAGTCACTTGCTCTGGGCCAAATTTTCCCAGCAAAAGTCTTAGTGCCACCCATGGAAACCTGCAAAAGCCTCCAAAACTCTAAGAATGAAAATGCCTCTGCTAAACAGGATGGGAGCTGAGGCTGATCAGTTCAACTCCATGAGCCGGGCTGTCAATAAAGACCATCAAAGGATATGTGAGGGCTCCCCCTCCCTGCTACAGCCTAATCCACCCCTTTTCCAGACTTTGTCTTACTAGCTTTAGAATTCAACAGCCCTCAGTAGCTGCCCTGCATGGTAAACTCCCCATCGAAGAGGACCTGCAACGAGACACAGAGATGGAAAGTTGCCCGTTCTTCTTTGTATTTTTTGAAACGGAGTCTCTGTCGCCCAGGCTGGAGTGCAGTGGTGCAATCTCGGTTCACTGCAACCTCTGCCTCCCAGGTTCAAGCAATTCTCCTGCCTTAGCCTCCCAAGTAGCTGGGATTACAGGCGTGTGCCACCACACCTGGCTAATTTTGTATTTTTAGTAGAGACAGCGTTTTGCCATGTTGGCCAGGCTGGTCTCGAACTTGTGACCTCAAGTGATCTGCCTACCTTGGCCTCCCAAAGTACTGGGATTACAGGCATGAGCCACTGCTACCAGCCCAATTCTTCTTTTTAAACCTGACCTGTGCAGCAGCTTCTCTGGTTCTCCCATACAGTCCCAACTTCAACAACTCTAAAACCACATGGCCCAGGTAAGCCCACTCATCTCATCCCCTAAATCCTCCCCACCCTCCACACTGTGATGAAAAAACATAACATCGCTGTCAGCATCACTTGAGAGACCTCCCCAACCTCTCCTCTCATCTCCTTTTCAACCCCAGGTCCAAACTCTTCTGTCCACGTTTCCTTCCAACCCTCTGCATCACTGAGTACCAATCTTTTTTCTGCCCTTACACATGAGAAGCACATAATCCACAAGCTATTCAAGGAGCAGGAGCAGAAGAGAAGTGTCTCTCAAGGGAGGGTGTGTTGGAATTTGGGATGCTTGCAATGCAAACGCATCCCAGCTGATTCAGGTAAGCCCCCTTCTTGAGAATCACTGCCCTTTATCTTTCCAGTCAAATTTAGGATCCAGCTGGATTTCCTTCATTTCTTTTCCTTGTCAGCCTCCCTGCCTCACACACAAACTGGAAAACCACCAAAGAACAATCGGGAAATTGAATAGGGTTGCCTGTCTAAAATGAGAAAAGCACCCAAAGCAAAATTCTTTTTGTCTTTTTTGTTTTTGTTTCAAGACAGAGTCTCGCTCTGTCACCCAGGCTGGAGTACAGCGGCGTGACCTGCAACCTCTATCTCCGCCTCCCAGGTACAAGAGATTCTTGTGCCTCAGCTTCCTAAGGAGCTGGGATTATAGGCATGAGCCACCACGCCCAGCTAATTTTTGTATTTTTAGTAGAGACAGGGTTTCACCATGTTGGCTAGGCTGGCCTTGAACTCCTGGCCTCAAGTGATTGCCCACCTCAGCCTCCCAAAGTGCTGGGATTACAGGTGTGAGCCACCGCACCAGGCCAAAAAGTTATTTAAAGGGCGAGTGTGGTAGAAAAGACAACTGTATCCTAATGCCTAAAACCTGTGAATATTTCACCTTACAAGTAAAAAGGACTCTGCACATGGGATTAAATTAAGGACCTGGAGATGGGGAGATGATCCTGGCTTATTTGAGTGGGGCCAATGTAACCACAGGATCCTTACGAAGGAGTGAGAAGGGTCAGAGTCATGAGGTCAGGAGTTTGAGACCAGCCTGACCAGCATGGTGAAATCCTGTCTATACTAAAAATACAAAAATTAGCCGGGCATCGTGGCAGGCACCTGTAATCCCAGCTACTCAGGAGGCTGAGACAGGAGAATCGCTTGAACCCAGGAGGCAGAGGTTACAGCGAGCCAAGATCGCACCACTGCACTCCAGCCCGGGTGACAGAGCGACACTTCATCTCAAAAAAAAAAAAAAAGAAGGGTCAGAATCAGAGAGAAAATATGATAACAAAAGCAGAAGCTATAGTCAGAAAGAGATTGGAAGATGCCATGCTGCTGGCTTGAGGATGAAGAAAAGGCCATCTGCTAGGGAAGGGAGGTGGCCCCAAGATGCTGAGAAGGCAGGGAAGCGCTTCTCCTCCAAATCCTCCAGGAGGAACACAGCCTTGCTGCCACCTTGACTTTGTCCCGGTTAAAATCACTATAGACTTCAGACCTCCAGTACTGTAAGATAATAAGTTTGCACTGTTTTAAGCCACTGCATTTGTGGTAGTTTGTTACATTAGCAATAGAAAATTAATACGGGCATATGTTACTTTTCTTAAACTTTATTTTTTAGAGCACTTTTAGATTGATAGCAAAATTGAGCGGAAAGTACCAAGAATTCTGACATATGCCTACCTGTCCCCACATACCCAAAACTTTCCCCACTATCAACATCACACCACAGTGGTACACTTGATACAACTGATGAACCCACACTGATATGGCATTAACACCGAAGGGCCATCATTTTTTTGTTTTGTTTTTTGTTTTTTTGTTTTGTTTGTTTTGAGACAGGGTCTCACTCTGTCACCCAGGCTGGAGTGCAGTGGTGTAATCTCAGCTCACTGCAACCTCTGCCTCCCGTGTTCAAGTAATTCTCTTGCCTCAGCCTCCCAAGCAGCTGGGATTACAGGTGCCCGCCATGCCACCCAGCTCATTTTTGTACTTTTAGTAGAGACGAGATTTCACCATATTGGTCAGGCTGGTCTGGAACTCCTGACCTTAGGAGACCCACCTGCCTCGGCCTTTCAAGGTGCTAGGATTACAGGCGTGAGCCACCACGCCCAGCCAGTCCATAGTTTCCATTAGGGTCCACTCTTGATGCTATACATTCCATGGATTTTGACACATATATAATATCATGTATCCATCATTACTGTATCATATACTTTCACTGCCCTAAAAAGTCCCTGTGCTCCACCTATTCATCCCTCCTTCCCCGCTAATCCTTGGAAATCCGTTTTCGCTGTCTCTATAGTTTTGCCTTTTCCAGAATGTCCTACAGTTGAAATCACACAGCACAGAACCTTTTCAGATTGGCTTCTTTCACTTGGTAACACGCATTTAAGATTCCTCCATGTCTTCTCATGACTTGATAAAGCATTTCCTTTTAGCACTGGATAATAAGGACTTTTTGGTTGCTTCTGAGTTTTGTCAATTATGAATAAAGTGGCTATAAACACCCATGTGCAGGTATTGGTGTGGACTGGAAGTTTTCCATTCATTTCAGTAAATAAGTGCCAAGGAGTGGAATTGTTGGATCCTATGATAAGCATCACTTTTTAAATAATCCCCCAACACAGGTGGGGAGGTGAAACTCTCAACATCAGCAATGCTCCTTTATATGTTAGGCATTTTTAAATCTGGGTGTAGTGACATATGAACTAGCTGGTGCAGAAATAGAAAGCAGGGTATCTGATTACCTCTCAATTACCCCTAAGAAGCAGGGCCTGGAACGGGCAGGCCACAGAGGAGAAGGTGCTGAGCACCAGGCCCAAGACTTCAGGGAATACTCTTGCCAGCCAGTCCCTTCATAGCCCCAGATGGTAGAGAGCAAAAGTCCTTCTGCAGCTCTGACCCTGCCTGTAAAGGCAAACAAGTGGGCTAACAGGGCCATCCCTGATGACACGAGGTATAACTATAAGAAGCTGATGGTTGGCACCTTCCTTTTCCTCACCTTTGTCTATAAAAGGAATCCATAATCAGCTTCAACACACATGGCAGGGGCCTCGCTGTACCCACAAAGTCTTTTTTGCCTCTTTATTCCTGAAATGAAAATGAAAAGCCCAACCAATCGAATGAAGCCGGGGGAAGGTTTGGGTGGGGCCCATCTTCCAAGTTAAATGTTACTAAGACCAAAGCAGCCCAATTTCTTTCGCTAAATAATGAACGAAGCTCAAGGATGAGTATTTCAATAGCAAAAGAAAACTCCTGGCAGGGCGCGGTGCCTTACGCCCGTAATCCAAGCACTTTGGGAGGCCAAGGCAGGCAGATCACCTGAGGTTAGGAATTCAAGACCAGCCTGGCCAACATGGCGAAACCCCGTCTCTACTAAAAAACACAAAAATTAGCTGGGCATGGTGGCCCACGCCCATAATCCCAGCTACTAGGGAGGCTGAGACATGAGAATCACTTCAACCTGGGAGGCGGAGGTTGCAGTGAGCTGAGATCACATCATGGCACTACAGCCTGGGTGACAGAACGAGAAACTGTCTCAAAAACAAACAAACAAAAAACTCTGCAAAAGGGCTAAGGAGGAAATAAAAAAACAAAAGAGAATGGGTTGAAAGTCTAACTTCAGTCTTTGGCTGGTTTGGTAGGTCTACCACAGGGCTCAGAAGTCTTAATGTTGAACAAAGTGATTCCCAGGCAAGGTGATATTGAAGAAGCTGAGTATAGGCCGGGTGCGGTGGCTCACGCCTGTAATACTAGCACTTTGGGAAGCCTAGGCAGGTGGATCACCTGAGGTCAGGAGTTCAAGACCAGCCTGACCAACATGGTGAAATCCTGTCTCTACTAAAAATAAAAAAAAATAAATTAAATTAAAAAATAGCCAGGCATGGTGGTGGGTGCCTGTAATCCCAGCTATTCAGGAGGCTGAGGCAGGAGAATCACTTGAACCCGGGAGGCGGAGGTTGCAGTGAGCCGGGATCGAGCCACTGCACTCTAGCCTTGGCAACAGAGCAAGACTCTGAAAAAAAAAAAGAAAGAGAGAGAGAGACAAAAAAAAAGAAAAGAAAAGAAAGACAAGAAAAGAAGGAGGGAGGGGGAGGGGGAGGGAGGAAGGGAAGGAAGGACAGGAGTTGAGGTTGAGACTGGCCTACCCAACTGTTAGGGACCCTATTTGTAATGCTGCCCCTGGTCGTTGCTGAACGCTTCTGCTCCCTCACCTTGGCCTGAGCAGCTCCATCTGTGACAGCACCAAAACACCAAGACCCATCTCCCGTGCCCTTTCTTCCAAACACCCTCAACTCTTTGCCCAAGTCCATATTTATCATGGGAAAATGCAGAACTCAGAATCAAGTCTGAGTTTGAATCTTGGCTCAGCCACTTACTGGTTAGGTAGCCCCAGTCAAGTAACCTAAGCTCTCTGAAGCTCAGTTTTGTCACCTGAAAATGGTACATTTCACAGGGTTGCCCTAAGAATCCTGAGAGTCAATGCAAATACCACCCCAACCCGGTTGCCAGCAGGAAACATGCAACGGGTCAGTGCTGTTTTGGATTCATCCCTCTCTCCGTGTGCCTTCTGCAGACATCCTCTCTTCCTCCAACCATCTTGCCCTATACCCCACTTCTAAGGGGGCTCTTTTCCATCACACTAGATTCACCACTCGTGTCCATGTCCTCCAGAACGTTGCACATGCCCAGGAGAGGGCTGTGCAATCTGTGTACCTGGCACCCCCATCAGAGTAGTCCTGGACAGGGCGACTATTCAACATTTGTTGCCTAAATGCATTCTCTGTCATCCTTACTAATGAAGGGAAGCAACGGGGGTGGAGAAATCAGAACGCATGATCAGGAAGTGATTCAACACGCATTTTTTGGTCTAATGCCTAATTTTTACAGTAATTTTTAGCTTCCAAATTAAGTATTATATAGACTCATACTCAAATGCCTTCAGTCCTTTCACAAACATGGGGTGAGTAATTGTTTAAAATAATTGAGATTTTCCTGGGTGTGGAAAGGTGTCAACGTAGAATTTTCGAAGCTTCACAGATAATCTATTGAAGAGTCTACTGATAGAATCACAGACTCACTTAGAGTCAAAGGGGACTTTAGGAGACCACTTAATCTAGAAACCTCACTTAACAGAAGAAAAAGCTGACACCAAAGAGAGTCAGTGGCTTTCCCAAAGCCCCAGAGCAAGCTGGTCTGTTCCAAGTTGACTGCGCCACCTTCTATCCCTACTTGACGACTCAGAATCTTGTAAGAAATTCTGCGAGCTACAGAGTAAAGACCAGGTTTAAGTTACTGCCTCCCCCATTAGCAGGGAAGGAATCCCAAAGCCGAAGTCCAAGATGAATCAGCATCAGCAATAACTGAATGCAATCGATCCCATAGCATCCCCCAATATTGTGATAGAAACTACGCCAAGAAAACCCAGCACTAGAAAATTTTTGGCCACTAATGAACAGGGCTAATAATCCTGTTAAATACTTGCTTCACAAAGATAAATCAAACCTCACAAACTTAAACCCTTTAATATCGTATGACTTCCTTAGAAGTAGGTAGAGAAACAAGCCATTTTGTAAGTCACACTATAATCCCCTCCCAGCAGCATAGCTAAAGTTGGGGATTTCAAAACAAAACGTACAGATGTTATACTTTTGGTCTAGGTCTCTGAATAAAAGGTATGCCTTCCTCTACTGTAAATTATACTTTAAAATAGGAACAGTGTAAAAGCAGTATGTATCCTGACTGGTATCTGAGAACAGAAGAAGGACATTGGTGGGGAAACCGGTGACATCCAAATAAAGTCTGGAGTTTAGGGAAGAGTAACAAACAAATGTTAATTCTTAGCTTGACAAATGTGTCATGATTATTTATGTAAGACGTTCACATTGGGGGAAACCAGATGAAGGGCACTATTCAGAAACTCCCTGTACTACTTTTGCAACATTTCTGAAAATCTAAAATACTTTCAAAATAAAGAGCTTATTAACAGTTAATGATTATAACATGCCTGGGCACAGTGGCTCATGCCTGAAATCCCAGCACTTTGGGAGGCTGAGGTGGGCAGATCACTTGAGGTCAAGAGTTTGACACCAGCCTGGTCAATATGGTGAAACCCCATCTCTACTAAATATACAAAAATTAGCCAGGTGTGGTGATGCACGCCTGTAGTCCCAGCTGCTCAGAAGGCTGAGGTGGAAGAATCACTTAAACCCAGGAGGCAGAGATTGCAGTAAGACAAAATCACACCACTGTACTCCGGCCTGGGCAACAGAGTCAGACTCTGTCTCAAAGAAAAAAAAAAAAAAAGCAGTATTCACAACACCACTTACTCGGTATATCAAATCAGAGAATAATTCTCCTCTAAATCTAATTTTCCTACACTAATGTGAAATTCCTAGTACACTTTGGAATATCACAAAATGTACATTGCAGGGCTTCTAGTTAAACACGGCCAATGGACCACAAGCTCCCAAATTTTCACTGGAGTAAAGGTACAGGGATATGAAGGATCCAAAGGCCAAACTCGGAAGGAAAGGAAGAGGACATGGCAGCCACATTTTGGAAGCTTGAAGAGAGGACCAGGTAATCCCTGACAGATGCTCAAGAAGGCTGCCATCTGGGGCTGGAGGAAGAGACTAGAAGGAAGGTGCTTCACCCCACAGAATAGCCATGGAGCCTTTGACAATGAGAGTGCAGATGGGCCTAAAAGAGACCTGATGGAAGCCTGGGTAAGAAGCAAGTAAACCCCAGATTCCTCCTGGACCCCAGGCAGCCAGGCAACTGTCCCACCAGACATTGCAAGCTGAAAACAGGAGAAAAAGTAATAGTTTATGTCCCGGAATGGGGGCACCCAGCATCTTCCCACATCTTCACCCTGATTTCACAATGAAAATCCAATGGGAGTAAAGAATCCTATGTACAAAAACTCAATTTTCAGAAATGTTTCTGCATGATAACCTTAACACCCACCTGGACTGTGCATTTGTGGAAGGCTCGTAAATCACAGCCTTAACAGCAGAAGGCTGAAAGGGACTGGAGAAAACATTTAAAATCACCAGATATTTACAAGCTCTTCTTCATAGTCCCTGAGAACAAAATCGCTATTTCCCTTCTGTAGTTCTCAAAACCTAGAAAGGCTCATAATCTGATCCCTTTTCTCAAAATATCATGCAAACTGCCCCAGGGATCTGTACTTTATAAGGCTATTAATTTCCCTCTGGTGTCAGCGGTACCAGCATAGAATAATTAAAAAAAAAAAACATCATCTTAATACCCAGCCCACATTAGGCAAACCTTTCCATTTCTATGTAAGTGTTGATTTTGAAAGAATTTAAGCTCTGGCAATAGAAATGAATATGTGAAGAGTTCCTTAAGGGATACATCAGAATATTCCGGCATGATGGGTACAGTTGAGCATTTCCTTTATTATAGAAGTGACAGTTTAAATACTGAAAGAAAACCCAAGTCACAAAACAAAATTTTTCTCATAATAAATAGGGGAAAGAAAATTACTACACATAGCTCACTTACAATGCACTGAATGTGTCAACTCTTCACACCTCTAAAAAGGTACACAGAGGTAGAACAGGAAGATACAGTTCAAAAGAACAGCACCCAACTCAGTGCCTGCTACGGAGCAGGTCCTCCTTCATGTTTGTTGAACCAAAGGAACACGGACTCTAATCTCAAGGAGGTTACTGTGTACTTAAGGAGGACACACAAACTTGCAATCCATGTAAGTCAAAGCAATAATCAGAAAGAGGCTGGACATGGTAGCTCACGCCTGTAATCCCAGTATTTTGGGAAGCCGAGGCAGGCAGAACGCCTGAGGTCAGGAGTTCGAGATCAGCATGGCCAACGTGGTGAAACCCCATCTCTACTAAAAATACAAAAATTAGCTGAGCATGGTGGCGGGCGCCTGTAATCCCAGCTACTTGGGAGGCTGAGGCAGTAAGAATTGCTTGAACCTGGGAGGCAGAGGTTGCAGTGAGCCAAGAACACGCTATTGCACTCCAGCCTGGGCAACAAGAGTGAAACTCCATCTCAAAATGAATAATAATAATAATAATAATTACTCAAAGTACAGAAGCCAAGTGTTGTCTCCAAGTTCTGTCTCCAAATCAGATATAAAATTAACAGTTAAAAGTCAATCAGCAAGTCCCTAAGCAGAGACTGTTACACGGCCAACACTGTGCCAGACTCCTGGGGGTTGCAAGAGAGGAAGAAAGAGCTAGTGTGGATCTGGGCCCTGCCTGCAGAAGCTGGCTCTGGACTATAATAAGAGAGGCTACAGAAGACATATGACACGATAAATTAAGGGAGTCTGCAGTCATGCCAAGAAAGGGGATACCAATGTTGTTTCGAAATTAAAAAAGCAGAACATCAAAGAACAGGGAGGGGCTCTGGAAGGCTGGACACAATTTGGAAAGGAAATGAGGATGGGACCTTTCTAGCTGGGAAGCGCAGAGTGGGCAGAGTCTGGAGGCAAGTACACAGAAGCTTATGTTGTGGAGTCTACAAGGCTAAAGAAGGCAGGGAGGAGTTTACAACCAGACATTTGGGTATAATGATGAAACCAGGCAGAATGGTTTGGACTTCACACAATGGGTGGCTTGTTTCCAACTCTGGTTGTACTGTAAAATCAACCTGGAGTTTTCAAGCTACAGATGCCAGCTCCCCTCCACAACCTACAGAAACAGATTCGCCAGAGCAGGGGCATGGACACTGTGTTTTAAAGCCGCACACGTGACGCTGCAGCAGCTTAGCCAGCATGGAGCAGGTCAGCATTAAGTACCCACTGTCTTTGGCAGGGTAACGGAGGCATTTTGGAAGGGTAACTTGGCATCAGCAAGCAGAATTGATTCAAGTGGGGAGATGGGACACCAACATCCAGCTGTTGGGCTCTGGACATAATCCAGATGTGACACAGGGCAGGAGACCAGACAGCAGACAGAGAAACTTGGAAGAAGGAAGCAATCTGCAGGTAACCCTCCAGAATGAGGCTGCCCATGTCTGTTCAATATCAAGTCAGTCAGTCAGAAACCCATGAGCGGCCACATGAATTTTGCATTGAGTCAGCCTTAAATTTGGCAGTCAGTTATTAATCATGACTCAGTATGAATCAAATCCATATGGGGGCTATATCTATACCTAATTTGCTTTTATCAAGAAGCCTTCATAATATACCAGCTTTACATAATTTTACAGAATTAAACCCAACGGCTCAAAATTACAATCAATTACATTCAGCTTCAATTACAGTTATTAATTAACGTAGATGGGCTTGAATGACTTGACTCTTCTTAGCTACGCCTACCCAGTGATAACGAGGGCAGGAGCTTGGCTCACAATCTCCAAACTAGGAAAAAGTACTTTTGCTTAAATAAGAAAAAAAAAAAACTACCATATGACCCAGTCATTCCTCTCCTTGTTCCCCAAGAGAAATGAAAACATGCGTCCACACAAAGACTTACACAAGAATGTTCACAGCAGCTTTATTCACAGTAACCCCAAATTGGAAATAACCCAAATGTCCATCAACAGGAGAATGAATAAACACATTGTAGTATATTTATGAAATGAAATAATCCTTAGCAATAAAAGGGAACAAACTACTATCATGCCGACATTGGATGAATCTCAAAATCATTACACTGAGTGAAAGAAGACAAACAACAAAAAATATATAGATACTATACGATTCCATTTAAGCACAAGGGTATGCAAAACTACTCTGTGGTTAGAAGTCATTAGTTGGTGGCTGGGAGGGAGCCTGACTTAGGGACTAGGAGCTCTTTCAGGGATGTTAGAAATGTTCTCTATCTCAGCTGGACATGGTGGCTCATGCCTGTAATTTCAGCAATTTGGGAGGCCGAGGCAGGTGGATCACTTGAGGCCAGGAGTTCAAGACCAGCCTGGCCAATGTGGTAAAACCTCGCCTCTACAAAAAATACAAAAATTAGCTGGGGATGGTGGTGGGTAACTGTAATCCCAGCTACTCAGGAGGAGGCTGAGGCAGGAGAATCACTTGAACCCGGGAGGTGGAGGTTGCAGTGAGCCGAAATAACGCCACCGCACTCCAGCCTGGGTGATAGAGCAAGACTCTGTCTCAGAAAAAAAAAAAAAGAAAAGAAAAGAAATGTTCTCCCATTTTGGGTGGTGGTTATACAGATACACACCATTGACCAAACTCATTGGGCTGACACTTTAAGATCTGGGCATATTGTATATATATTAGATCTGGTTTTTAAGTCTCAAAAAGGCTACCTGCTCCCCAGATTCTGATAAGCCACATTTGCTACACAGACAGCATGTTGGGTATCCAGGTTCTGGGGTCTATCCTAAAATGGTCTCTCTAGGGTAGCCTTGGGTACAGTCACTAAGTACCTGACAAGGCCCAGGCCCATCCTCAAACTCTAAGTACCACCAGTGTTAAACAAGCATGGAAGTCATACCCAAAGGGACCTCCCAGCATCCATTCTCAGTGACCATAGGTCCCCCAGGTGAAGTCCTAGACAGTAATAAGTTCCATAAAGCAAAGACAACCATCCAAGACATACTTAGGCTTCAAATTCATTGATCAGTCACCTAATTTTACCTCCAGTGCCATGAAAACAGAGCTAAAAAAAAAAAAAAAAAAGCCACCATGCCCAGTCCTGCTCCAAAACTAAGCTCCTATTTTTCTTTTTTTTCCAAGTGCAACTCAGCTCAGCCAACATTTACTAAGCAACTAACATGAGGCCCAGCTGGACTGGAGCTCCCATTGGCAATGATCTCATCTACACCTAATGTAAGACCGCTGTGCTCCAATCTAATAACGCTTAGGCTTTTTTGAGTTCATTGTTCCTCTTCTACAAACCCATTACTCTGAATAATAGAAATGGCAAGTATACTAATTACTTTGGTCCTTTCAAGGCAGATCCAGACCAGCCAGATGAGAGACACTCCCGGAATCCTTTAGCTCGCCAAAATTGTTAACTCCATGCAGACTTAAAAATCAACAACAACAACAACAACAACAAAAATACAGGGTGATGTGGGGCATCCTTATTAAACCTTTTCACCAGTTGGTCATCAAGAGAGTGAGAACATGTTGCCCCAAGCTGCCTCCCGTGGCACTCAGCCACCAACCCATCAGCACTCTCTCAGATCAGGTCTGTTGATGGACATTGCACCAGCTGCTCAAGCCTCCCCAACCCCAACATCACCACTCACTCACACTGCTCCAATCTGTCTCAGATCTAGCTGCTAAGAAAGCAGCCCCTGCCTATATTTGAAGGAGAAGAGAACACTCGGCAGTCTGGCTCCATTGATGGAAAACTCAAAGATCTATAAGAGAGGAGCTTCTCCCCCTTCGCTCATCTCCCCCAAGATGGAGATGACAAACCACCCACCTGATAGATTCGTGCCTCTTTCTTGGCTCAAAGGAGCCATCAGGCTTGGGGGGCAGATCTTCAAGGTCAAGGGAAAGGAAAGATGCTCCTCTTTGTTCTAAATAATATTACATTTCATTCCATCACTCATGAAAATACAGGTTCTGAAAGTGTATTCTGTCCTAACTCACCAGAGGGATGCAGCAGTCTCCCATGGGTATGGTGGCCATGATTCCTGGGAGATGGAAGGCAGGAGGTAAGGAGTGATGGGGCAGATTCCCAAAGAAGAACTGGATGTCTTACGAGAAAGCCCCCTCCTAGGACTGCCCGATATAGCAAATAAAAATACAGGATGAACAGTTACATGATAATTTCAGATAAAGAATAAATACTTTTTTCAGTATAAGCATGTCCCCAATACTACGTGTTTTTCCTGGCTATACTACCCCCACCAGTAATTATCGTCATCTTCTCTCTCTGCCTCTGTCTCTGTCTCTCTTTCTCTCTCTAAGGCAGGTAATACAGGCCTAGCACGGTGACTCACACCTGTAATCCCAGCACTTCAGAAGGCTGAAGTGGGCAGATCCCTTGAGCCCAGGAGTTCAAGACCAGCGCCTGGGCGAAACCCCATCTCTACTAAAAGGCAAAAGTTAGCCGGGCGTGGTGGCGCATGTCCATAGTCCCAGCTACTTGGGAGGCTGAAGTGAGCATCCCTCCTGGGGCATCGCTTGAGCCCAGGAGGTTGAGGCTGCAATGAGCTGAAATTTCACCACTGCACTCCAGCCTGAGCAACAGAGTGTGACCCAGTTTCAAAAAAACAAAAATAAAAAATACAAAAAAGAAAGGTAATGTAGCCTAATAGAAAAAAGAACCACCTCCTATCAGTCAGACTACCTGGATTCAAATCCAAGCTCCACCATTTACCAGCTGGGGGATGTTGGGTAAGAGATTAACCTCTCTGGAGCTACTATTTATTCCTATGTAAAATGGAAATAATAATAGAAATAGTAACACTCATAAATAAAATAACGTTTACATACAGAGAAACTTTCTTAATCCTCCTAACACTAAGAGTTAGGTATTACTGTTAGTCCTATTTCTCATATGGGGAAACAGAGGCTGGAGAGGTTAAATAATTGAATAAGGTCACAGAACTAGCAAGCAGCAGAGCCAAGATTCAGGCCCAGCCAGTGTGGCACTTAAAAAAAAAAATAGGCTGGGCGGGGTAGCTCACGTCTATAATTCCAGTACTTTGGGAGGCCAAGGCAGGTGGATCACTTGAGGTCAGGAGTTCGAGACCAGCCTGGCCAACATGGTGAAACCCCGCCTCTACTAAAAATACAAAAATTAGCTGGGTGTGGTGGCATGTGCCTGTAATCCCAGCTACTCAGGAGGCTGAGGCAGGAGAATCGCTTGAACCCAGGAGGCAGAGGTTGCAGTGAGGCAAGATCGCGCCACTGCACTCCAACCTGGGCAACAAAGCGAGACTCCATCTCAAAAAAAAGAAAATAATAATAATAATATATATATATATATATATATATATAATGTATAGTTACCCTGTGCCAACCTTTACATTTAGATTCTTTTTTTTAATTTCAGCTTTTAGTTTGGATATGAGGGTACAGGTACAGCTTTGTTACATGGGTATACTGCACCCAGGTAGTGACCACAGCACCCAATAGGTACTTTTCCAAACCACATCCCCCTCCTTCTCTCCCCTCCTTAGAGTCTTCAGTGTTTCTTTTTCCCGTCTTTATGTCCATGTGTGCTCAATGCTTAGCTCCCATTTATAAGTGAGAACAGGCGGTATTTGGTTTTCTGTTTCTGTGTTAATTCGCTTAGGATAATGGCCTCTAGCTCTATCCATGTTGCTAAAAAGTACATTATCTCATTCTTTTTTATGACTGCATAGTATTCCATGGCACACATGTACCACATTTTCTCCATCCACTCCACCACGGACGGGCACCTAGGTTGATTGCATGTCTTTGCTGTTGTGAATAATGCTGTGAACACGTGAGTGCCTGTGTCTTTTTAATATAATGATCTATTTTCATTTGGGTATATACCCAGTAATGGGATTCCTGGGTCAAATGGTAGCTCTGTTTTAAGCTCTTTGAGAAATTGCCAAACTGCTTTCCACAGTGGCTGAACTAATTTGAGCCCTGCTTGTAACTATAACACCGTCCTACCTCCTGAGGTGGAGCTTATCTCCTAGGGTGGTGATAAGGATTAAATGAGGTTATGTGTGCCAAATTCTCAGCACAAAAACTGGCCTACAAGCAGATACTACATATGTTTATTATGTCTCTATTTTTACTATTATTGCAGCCAATGACTTGAGAAAAGGGGTTGAATCAAGCCCCTATGATCTAAATGCTAGAGTTCCTGGGGAATTTAAGTCCAATTTACCCATCCTGAACACGGTAGATATAGGTGTCTGTGAATAGATAATAACGCAGATGTGCTGCGTGACCAGATGGATACACACACACAACAAACGACAAAGGGATGTCACTCTCAGCAGCCCAGGGGTCCCTTGGCGATGCTGTAAGTTTCAGTCCAATTCAATACTATGTATAAGCTGGGCGGCTATTTGTACACAGGTCTGTATACAAAGAACTGTACCACCCAACTGCGAGAGTGAGTCAGCAAGGAGCTGGGATTCCAGACAGCCAGGAGCTCAAAGTTTCAAGCAGGGCAGGATCTGGTAGAGGATATGTCATAAGGCTAAAGGTGCTACAGCACTCCAGGAGGGTCCAGAGAGGGACTGGGGGCAGGGGCTTCAACTAGATGCATCCAGGCAAGGCTGCACAGAGCGCTATGCGAAAGGATGCAGGAAAGGTTGAGAAGCAGGTTAGGGTTGGGACCAGGAGCAGCTGGGCAGACGTGCCTTCCAGGAGCAGCAGGGCAGGTTTAGGGAACAGAAGAGGTCAAGGCAGGGCACAGGTATATGTGAACATGTCCTGGGAGGAAGCCTGGAAAGGGGATGGAAATATGCAAAGGAGAGTCAGGAACCCTGTGCCAAGATGCTTAGAGCTTATTCAGTAAGAACTAAGGAACCATGGAAAACTTTGGGGTAGGGGCTGTTAAACAATCTCAAATATGATTTAGGAAGATGATGCTGAGGGCAGCATTAATTAATTCCGCAATATTTTTCAAGTGCCTACTCTCTGCCATGCACTAGGGATTGTAATGAACAAGACAGGCAAATTCCCTGCCTGAGAGGAGCTTCCACTCCAGTAAGAGCAGACCGGCCATAAACAAGAAAGCAAACAGACAAGAAACTCAAGAGAACGAGGAATGACATGAAGGAAATGAAATGCGGTCCCGGGCACGGTGGCTCACGCCTCTAATCCCAGCACTTCAGCAGGCTGAGGCAGGCAGATCACTTGAGGCCAGGACTTTGAGACCAGCTTGGCCAACATGGTGAAACCCTATCCCTACTAAAAATACAAAAATTAGCCGGGCGTAGTGGCACATGTCTGTAATCCCAGCTACTCAGGAGGCTGACGCACGAGAATCACTTGAACCTGGGAGGAAGAGGTTGCAGTGAGCTGAGATTGCACCACTGCACTCCAGCCTGGGCAACAGAGTGAGACTGTCTCAATTTAAAAACAAACAAACAAATATGTCTGGGGGTGGAGAGTAACAGTGTGGACTCCATTTGACTTGGGTAGTCAGGGAAGGCTTCTCTGAGGAGGTGACATTTGAGCTAAGCCCTGAATGGTGAGAAGGAGCCATATACGATTCTAAATAGAAGGCATATCAAATTCTTTTATTTATTTATTTATTATTATTATACTTTAAGTTTTAGGGTACATGTGCACAATGTGCAGGTTAGTTACATATGTATATATGTGCCATGCTGGTGCGCTGCACCCACTAACTCATCATCTAGCATTAGGTATATCTCCCAATGCTATCACTCCCCCCTCCCCCCACCCCACAACAGTCCCCAGAGTGTGATGTTCCCCGTCCTGTGTCCATGTGTTCTCATTGTTCAATTCCCACCTATGAGTGAGAATATGC
This sequence comes from Pongo abelii, assembly GCF_028885655.2. Lineage (NCBI taxonomy): Eukaryota > Metazoa > Chordata > Mammalia > Primates > Hominidae > Pongo > Pongo abelii. The sequence goes on from NC_072004.2 coordinate 88,437,674, forward strand.
GGTGTTTGGTTTTTTGTTCTTGCGAGAGTTTGCTGAGAATGATGATTTCCAATTTCATCCGTGTCTCTACAAAGGACATGATCTCATCATTTTTTATGGCTGCATAGTATTCCGTGGTATATATGTGCCACATTTTCTTAATCCAGTCTATCACTGTTGGACATTTGGGTTGGTTCCAAGTCTTTGCTATTGTGAATAATGCCGCAATAAACATACGTGTGCATGTGTCTTTATAGCAGCATGATTTATAGTCCTTTGGGTATATACCCAGTAATGGGATGGCTGGGTCAAATGGTATTTCTAGTTCTAGATCCCTGAGGAATTGCCACACTGACTTCCACAATGGTTGAACTAGTTTACAGTCCCACCAACAGTGTAAAAGTGTTCCTATTTCTCCACATCCTCTCCAGCACCTATTGTTTCCTGACTTTTTAATGATTGCCATTCTAACTGGTGTGAGATGGTATCTCATTGTGGTTTTGATTTGCATTTCTCTGATGGCCAGTGATGGTGAGCAGCATATCAAATTCTTAAGGTCAGAACAAGTTTGGTCTGTTTGTGGCAAAAAAAAAAAAAAAAAAAAAAAGACCTTGGCAGAAGCAGAACGACCAAAGCAGGAAGGGTTATCAGCGGAGAGGAGAGTGGGTCCTCACGGGCTATGGGGGAGTTAGGGTCTTATAGGAGCAGGGAAGCCATGTGAACTGACATGCTTTTTTTTTTTTTTTTTGAGACACAGTTTCACTCTGTCGCCCAGGCTGGAGTGCAGTGGCTCAATCTTGGCTCACTGCAACCTCTGCCTCCAGAGTTCAAGCAGTTCTCATGTCTCAGCCTCCCAAGTAGCTGGGACTGCAGGCACACACCACCACACCCAGCAAATTTTTATATTTTTTAGTAGAGATGGGGTTTCACCATGTTGGCCAGGCTGGTCTTGAACTCTTGACCTCAAGTGATCCGCCCATCTCGGCCTCCCAAAGGGCTGGGATTACAGGTGTGAGCCACCACGCCTGGCCTGACTTGCATTTTTAAAGCTCTCTTCTGGGGATGGGGGAGGTGAAAGGGAAAGGATGGAGTGGGCAAGAGCAGAGAGACCAGCAGAGAGGCTCCTTGAGGGGCATGGACCAGTGTCATCAGTGCAGGTGAGGAAAGATGATCCAATTCGGGATGTATTTTGGAGGGAGGGATTACAGGGCTTGTCAATGGAATGAATAAGGCACGATCCAGTAAAAGAGAATGTATTGGTTTCCTGGAGCTGCTGTAACAAAAGACTGCAAACTGAGTGGCTTAGAACAAGAGAAATTCATTCTCTCACGGTTCTGGAAGTTAGAAATGCAAAATCAAGGTGTCAGCTGGGCCACGCTCCCTCTAAAGGCTCTTGGGAAGAAAGCTTCCCTGCCTCTAGTAGCTGCCAGAAGCCCTTGGTGATCCTTGGCTTGTGGATACATCACTCCACTCACCCGGCCACCCTCACCTGTGTGTTTGTCTGTGTCCCTCTTCTTATAAGGACACCAGTCCTAATGTGGTATGACCTCATCTTAACTTGATTAAATTTCCATGACATTAACTTGTTTATATCCACAAAGACCCCATTTCCAAGCCCTAAAAAGACCTGTGGAGGTCACAATCACGGGTTCTGTGCAGACAGGAATTTGCAGGGTGAGGACATTTTCCGACCCAAGGCAGACAGGAATCAAGATGACTCAGGTTTGGGGACTGTGCAACTTGGTAGAAGGTGGCAGCCTTGACTGAGAAGAGACACAGTGAAGGAGGACAGGTTAGGAGGTGAGGATGGAAAAGGAATTGAGGGGGAGCCGTCAAGAGTTCAGGCCAGTCGCTGTGGTTCAGGCCTGTAATCCCGGCACTTTGGGAGGCCAAGGCGGGCGGATCACCTGAGGTCAGGAGTTCGAGACTAGTCCGGCCAACATGGTGAAACCCTGTGTCTACTAAAAATACAAAAATTAGCCGGGTGTGGTGGCATGTGCCTATAATCCCAACTACTCAGGTGGCTGAGGCAGGAGAATCGCGTGAACCTGGAAGGTGGAGGTTGCAGTGAGTTGAGATCGTGCCACTGCACTCCAGCCTGGGCGACAGAGTGAGACTCTATCTTAAAAAAAAAAAAAGAGTTCTGTGCTGAACCTGCCAGGTGTGAGGCGTCCATCCCAGCCAGCCAGCTGGAGATCTGGAAGACAGGGGATGGCTGATGCTGTAGGCAGGGACAATGGTGAGGCAGCTACAATGCAACAGTGACTTGAGCTAGGGTGGGAGCCACCTGCAGTGCATGAGAGGAGAGCGGCTGGAGGCATCAGAGGTACAGTCACACATGGGTGGTAGGCTTGGAGCAAACTGAATATAAGATAGGGGACAAGAGGAAGCTCAACTTTTTTTTTTTTTTTTTTTTTTTGCGACAGAGTCTCCTCTGTCACCCAGGCTGGAGTGCAGGGGCGCAAGCGCGATCTCGGCTCACTACAACCTCCGCCTCCCAGGTTCAAGCGAGTCTCCTGATTCGGCCTCCTGAGTAGCTGGGACTATAGGCGTGTGCCACCACGCACAGCTAATTTTTGTATTTTCAGTAGAGACGGGGTTTCACCATGTTGGCCAGGCTGGTCTCGAACTCCTGACCTCAGGCGATCTGCCCACCTCGGCCTCCCAAAGTGCTCGGATTACAGGCGTGAGCCACTGTGCCCAGCCAGCTCAAGATTTTAAAAGGCTAACTTCAAAAGTCTCTGGTGAAAAAAATAATGTAAAAATATAAACTGGCAAAAGGATGTAAACAAGGCAACTCATCACAAAGCAAAATGCCAGAGGGAGTCAGGTGCAGTGGCTCACGCCTGTAATCTCAGCACTCTGGGAGGCCGAGGTGGGTGAATCACTAGAGGACAGGAGTTTGAGACCAGCCTGGCCAACACAGCAAAACCCCATCTCTACTAAAAATGCAAAAAATTTGCCGAGAGTGGTGGTGCATCTGTGGTCCCAGCTACTCAGGAGGCTGAAACCAAAGAATCGCTTGAACCCAGGAGGTGGAGGTTGCAGTCAGCTGAGATCTCGCCACTGTACTCCAGCCTGGGTGACAAAGCAAGACTCCATCTCAAAAGCAAAAAGCAAAAAGTTTGTTGGTGCCAGAGGGAACGTTGAACCTCACCTGTAATGGAAGAAAAATCAAAGAAAATGTATCATCAGGCTTAGGACACTGATTCAGACCCATGTCACCTCTATGGGCCTCAGTTTTGTCAGCTATAAAATTGGAATAACAATCCCAGCTCCATCAAGTGGTTGTGAAGACTAAATGAGCTCATCTGTGTTCTAGGCACTCAACATGTTGGCTATTTCTAATACAAGGTGCCCTGTTTTTTACCGAACTACAGAGTGTTAAGTGCAAGCCCCCCAGTGTTGGTGACAGAGACCAAATCAACCACAGAAAAAAAAAGAAGAAAGCCTCTCAGAGGGAATCTGGAGAATCCAGGGGCACAACATTTATAACAAGAAAAACCTCTCATTATTATCAGAGAGATAAGGATGCATGAAATAACCCCATAAAGAAAGACAGGATGCTGCGGGGCGGGGGCGGGGGGCGGAAACAGGAAGACTAAGAGAGTTTTCAAAACCTAAAACTGCGAAAACAACCGAAAACATTTTGCTCTTTTTATGGAATCAATGAAATTTTCCACCACGTAGAACAAAGCAGCAAACAGATGATAAAATAAAGCGAAAAGAGAGGAAAGTGAGAGATTAAGTCCAGGAAGGCCAGTAGCCAACTAATAAGACTAATAAAGAGAGGACAGAGGACCAGCCAGGGGAACTATTAAAGGCATATAAAATAACATTTACCAGAACTCAGGGACACTGGCTTCCAAACTGAGAAAGTGCAGAACACATTTATTTAGAAATGTGGGAGAAAATGTCTCAAAAAGCAGACAAAAGTGGTTACTACTGGAAAAGAGGGCAGGAACATGGAAAGTGGGGTAGAGAATTACTGGTTTTATTCTCGCCCAGGCTGGAGTTACAGTGGCACAATCTTGGCTCACTGCAACCTCCACCTCCCGGGTTCAAGCAATTCTCCTGCCTCTGCCTCCCGAGTAGCTGGAATTACAGGAGCGTGGCACCATGCCTGGCTAATTTTTGCATTTTTACTAGAGACAAGGTTTCACCATGTTGCATGTTTAGTAGAGACAAGGTTTCACCAGGCTGGTCTCCAACTCCTGACCTCAGGTGATCGGCCTGCCTCAGCCTCCCAAAGTGCTGGGATTACAGGCATGAGCCACTGCGCCTGGCCAACATAATGTTTAAAAACATGTTCTTTCACTTAATGTATTCTAATCTTTTTCTTGTTATGTTGGTGGTTACATATTACTCCATCACATGAGCTGAGATGAGTTCACTCCAGTGAGACAGAGGCTACAGTGAGCCAAGATCGTGCCACTGCATTCCAGCCTGGGCAACAGAGCGTGACCCCATCTCAAACAAAACAACAACAACAACAACAGCAACAACCATTATGTATGGTATGAGCCCATTTGATTTTCGGGGTTTTTTTTAAATTATATATGAACAAAAAACGATAGAAGATTGATACTACTGAGAAGAAAGTTTATAGCAGTCTGTATGGAGAAGTTAATCAACTAGGGATAAATAAAAAAGGTACGTAGTAACCCTGAGGGCCACATACTAGAGGAAAACTGATACCCACAGTCACTGACTCAAACCCAAATGCATCATGTGTCTCCCACCCATTTTATATGAATAGTCATCAACATGTATTGATGAGCATTTGCTATGTGTCAATTACTGTGCTAAATGCTTGAAATATACTTACTTATTTCATCTGCACAACAATCCTATACAGGAGACAGTACTATCATGTCCATTTTATAAATGGGGAAACTCAGGCTTATAAAGTCTAGCTAACTAGCCCGAGCTCCCACAACCAGTCATTAGAGAAACCAGGATCAAACCCAAGCAAGGTGACCCCAAGATTCTTTATAATGCCAGAATACATGTCCACTAATAAAAAGGGCTCCAGCCCATGGTGCCGACTGCCCCCTGCCCTGAGCTCACCCCATGCAGCTGATGGTTTGAGACATTTCCTGGCGTGACTGCATCCTGAGATGTTCATCATAATTAAAACGTGGGGAAATTTTCAAAGTGCTTCAGAGATGTAATGAGTTTACATTCAATTAGTTTCTTCCTTCATTGGGAGAATCAGAAAGACTGATTTCCGTATAGACTCAGCGGGGAGGGTTTCTTGCTGCCTATTTTGAGATTTCATTCTGATGTTCCAGTAATATAAATCAGCACACATGGGGGGGTCTGGAAAAATCGAGCTGAGCTGAGAGGCAGCCAACCCCAAAGAAAATCGCTAATGCGGGCCAGGTGCGGTGGCTCAGGCCTGTAATCCCAGCACTTTGGGAGGCCAAGGTGGCTGGACCACGCGGTCCGGAGTTCGAAACCAGCCTGACCACATGGTGAAACCCCATCTCTACTAAAAATACAAAAATTAGCTGGGTTTGGTAGCACACGCCTGTAGTCCCAGCTACTCGGAGGCTGAGGCAGGAGAATCGCTTGAACCCGGGAGGCGTAGGTTGCAGTGAGCCGAGATCACCACTGCACTCCAGCCTGGGCGACGGAGCGAGACTCCATCTCAAAAAAAAAAAACAAAAAACAAAACAAAAAGACAAAAAAAAAAACTCTAACGCGCACGCCACATTTATTCAACATTCGCTTTAAAAATATTTTTGGATGCCAACTATGTTCTAGTCCCTGTAATAAGGACCAAGGCTCAACAGTCAAAGAGACAGCCTCTGTCCTCGAGGTGCTTCTAGTTTGGGGAGGGAAGAGACAGTGGGAGGCCCAGGCTGGTGGATCACTTGAGGTCAGGAGTTCGAGACCGGCCTGGCCAACATGGTGAAAGCCCATCTCTACTAAAAATACAAAAATTAGTCAGGTATGGTGGCATGTGCCTATAATCCCAACTACTCAGGAGGCTGAGGCAAGAGAATCACTTGAACCTGAGAGGCACAGGTTGCAGTGAGCCGAGATCGTGCCATTGCACTCCAGCCTGGGTGACACAGCAAGATTCCGTCGCCAAAAAAAAAAAAGAATTGAGACAAGTGCTGGGGAGAGCTGCAGATGCTTATCAAGGGGTTTATCAATCCCATCTTGGAGGGGGCTCAGAAATTAAGAAGCAAAAAAATCTCCTTAAGGAGCAAACACTCAATGACAAGGATCTGGAAGGGATCAGGGTCCAGAAGAGCAGGGCTGAGCAAGCAAACCCCAAGGGCTTTGGGAGGCAAGTCCATAATGAGGTCATATGCTGGAGTAAATGACACGCAAACTCTCCCTTCACCAGCTGTCAACAATTCACTTCCCAATCCAACCTGCATGATGCCAGGAGCGTCCCTGTCCCAAGCCAGTTGGCTGCTGGCTGTCTTTGGAAGAGAAGGGCTCTTCTGGGGAGTCGAGGGGGGATATGAAATGAATTCCCATTAGAGTGCTCCACATTTATTCATGCATGACATCGGGGTGGGAAAGAGGAGAGTTCATGCACATATTTGGGCACATTAAAGCTCTCAAAGGAAGCACAGGTCCACAGCAGGCAGGACCTGTTTAAGCCTGAGGATGTCTGCACACTTGAGTCTCACCCGGCAACTGCAACCTGGCCTGGGACATAGACTAACTGAAAGCCTAGCTTAGGAGTACACTCTTTTTCTTTTTTTTTTAGACAGGGTCTCACTCTGTTGCCCAGGCTGGAGTGCAGTGGTACAATCACAGCTCACTGCAGCGTCAACCTCCCAGACTCAAGCAATCCTCTCACCTCACCCTCCCAATTAGCTAGGACTACAGGCACATTGCCACCATGCCTGGATAATTTGTGTATGTAGAAATGAGGGAAGGTGGGTAGGGGGCCGGGGGCAGGGGCGGAGGTGAGCAGAGACCTCCCTATGTTGCCCAGGTTGGTCTTGAACTCCTGAGTTCAAACGATTCTCCTGCCTCAAGCTCTGAAAGTGCTGGGATTAGTGAGCCACCAAATCTTAATCAATCATAGCAGCTGAGCATCAGTCAATCATAGGCAGCCAGCTGGTTCAAATAAGGCAAAACACAGGGCTGTAACCAATTAAGCTATCTCTGTGCAGCCCTTCCATTTTCTGTCCATAAATGTCCACTGACCACGTTGCAGCCCTGGGCTTCTCAAGCCATTCCGGTTCGGTGGGCTGCCTGATTTTTGAATCGTAAATAAAGGTCAATTAAGATCTTTAAATTTGCTGTAATTGTCTTTCTGATACTTTTGGTGCCCACTATGGGGCACAGAGGACACTGCTGGCAACTCCCAAGGCCCCTGGAGGACACAGGAAAGGCACCGCTGGCCCCGTGAGGTCCCATCTTCCCCACAGAGCCCCAAGGGTGGTGAATCCCTCTCAGATTAGACTCTGTTTTTTTGTTTTTTTTTTTTAGACGTAGTCTCGCTCTGTCACCCAGGCTGGAGTACAGTGGCATAATCTCGGCCCAATGTAACCTCCACCTCCCCAGTTCAAGCAATTCTCCTGCCTCAGCCTCCCGAGTAGCTGGGACTACAGGTGCCAACCTCCATGCCTAGCTAATTTTTGTATTTGTAGTGGAGGCGGGGTTTCACCATGTTGGCCAGGCTGGTCTGGAACTCCTGACCTCAAGTGATCCACCCGCCTTGGCCTCCCAAAGTGCTGAGATTACAGGCATGAGCCACCGCATCCGGCTGGACTCTGCTCTTTTTACATTGAGTCCCTGATCTTTTTTTGGCTTTTGCATCCAGGATTAGATTGTGCTGGATGAGAGCACGTGAGCTTCTGGGATCTGTGGTGGCTGGCGAGTCACTGGCAAAAGTCAAAGTCATGACAAAGACGGGAATGAGTCCTGTAGGGAGGCCTCAGGTGCCTGCCTGGGTCAAACAAGCTGGCTTGGATCTAGTAGGTGGGGAAGGTGACGAGAAGACACGGAGTCATGGGTTCACCTGGATCCAAGGGGTCTCCGTGAATCTATCCTCCTATCTACTCCTCTAACTGGAACTCCTGCCAATTTCATGTACAAGAACCATGAACCCAGAACCTGTGCTTTTCTAGAGAAATGAGAGAACTTTACCAAGAAGACTTACAGTGGCCAGTGGGGAAGCTTTAAACTATATTTAATTTTTGTGAGGCACATTAGAAAAGGAAGAATCAAAACCCCCCAAAAAACAATGGGATGCATTTTTTTTTCTTTTCCTGAGTCACGGTCTCGCTCTGTCACCAAGGTTGGAGTGCAGTGGTATGATTTCAACTCACTGCAACCTCTGCCTCCTGAGCTCAATTGATCCTCCCTGCCTCAGCCTCCTGAGTACAGGCACCTGCAACCATGCCCAGTTAATTTTTTGTGGGAGATATACATACATGTATATCAAGATGGGGTTTCACCATGTTGCCCAGGCTGGTCTTGAACTCCTGGGCTCAAGCCATGCACCAGCCTCGTCCTCCCAAAGTGCTGGGATTACAGCAGGGGCCACTGCACCTGGCCAGGATGCACTTTTAACTGGTTTGCAGGGGCATCTAAATGATTAAATGAATCAAACATTGCCTCTTGTAATAGATTCTTTATAAAAGGCAAATAGAAAGCTTAAGTGACTCATTGATGAGAAAAAATATTTTATGTAGACTGACAATTCTGACCACACCTTTTCTCTATCTTTCTATCCTCCTCTGCCCAGTCTGAATTTATTTTTTCTCTTAGTTACCTTCCAATCTTAAAAACAAAAACAAATAAAAGTGATTTATAAAAGTTAAGCTCTCATATCAACAAGGTCTGCTTCTATAGTCACTTTTATGATTTGGTGAAAATCTTAAATTCAGCCCTGTTCATTAATGGGTTTTCACCTGAACTCAGTAATCTAGTTAGAAAATGCAGGCTGAGGCCAGGCACGGTGGCTCACACCTGTAATCCTAGCACTTTGGGAGGCCGAGGCGGGCAAGATCACTTGAGGTCAGGAGTACGAGACCAGCCTGGCCAACATGGGGAAACCCTGTCTCTACAAAAATACAAAAATTAGCCAGTAGGTGCCTGTAGTCCCAGCTACTTGGAAGGCTGAGGCACAAGAATCGCTTGAACCCCAGAGGTGGAGGTTGCAGTGAGCCAAGATCGTGCCACTGCACTCCAGCCTGGGCGACAGAGCAAGACTCCATCTCCAAAAAAAGAAAACACAGGCTGCTTGGGAAGCTGCCTATCTTTAGTTATTTTAGTTATTTTGTTTTAGACTCTCTTTTTTTTTTTTTTTTTGTAAAGGAAATTTACTTCTGTGGGAAAAGTCTCCATTTGTGGGGGTGTGTCCCTCTTTGCACCCTAAATCACTAGAAACTTTCAAAATGGAGAAGGTCAAGACTTAACTTTAACAGGCCTTGCCTTTCACCATTTTGTCTTCACCAGGCTTGCGTGTTTGTTTGTCTTGGCAAATAATAGTATTTTGGCCTGAAATCTGGTTATCAGGCTAGCTGACAATCCCTGGGGGCAATAATGAATAACCGAAGTGTCCTCTGATTTAACCCCCTTGCTAGAATGAAAACAGTCGGGGGATAAAGAAAATATCCGCAGAGTAAACGTGGAAAAGATAGATGGGTCCTTGGAAGAATGGATGATGGGCCAGCTGAGGTGGCCTTCTGATGTCCTCTCCTGTGATAGGAGTTAATCTTGGCTGGGTGCAGTGGCTGACGTCTGTAACCCCAGCACTTTTGCAGGCCCAGACGGGCAGATCACCGGAGGTCAGGAGTTTGAGACCAGCCTGGCCAACATGGCGAAACCCCCTCTCTACTAAAAATACAAAGATTAGCCAGGCATGGTAGCAGGCGCCTGTAATACCAGCTCCTAGGGAGAAAGAGGCAAGAGAATTGCTTGAACCTGGGAGATGGACGTTGCGGAGAGTCAAGATCGCACCACTGCACTCCAGCCTGGGTGACAGAGTGAAACTCCGTCTCAAAAAAATAAAAAAGAGTTAATCTTCAGAAGACTGACACAGTTGAGTTCCTTCTGTAGGATCTGTCTTTTGGCAGATGAAAGAGAACTCAGGAGGCCTTGCCCTGTATTTTGCCTTCAACTCAAAGTAATTAATATACCAAAAATGTGACTACCAAAGCAACATATTTTGGGGTGGCATTCCCTGAAAGCTTTCAATGGCTAGTTTTGTTTAGTGAGCAATTAAATAATAACTGTTTAAAAAAAAGAATAAATTAGGTGAATATGGACAGCATAAAAGTTTATAAATGAATTTGTCATTTTTTCAAAAATCTTTTGCAGCAATTTGGAATTTTAAAGTAATAGATATTTATAAAATGTCTGAGTCATTTCTTAGTTAAAATACTAGAACATTAACTGCTAAACATAAGTTTCAAGTATAAATACTTTGGCATCTTGGTTTTGTACAATATAAAGAAGCTGAATATATTTGGGTTTGTTCATAAACATGAAAACATTGTTCTAGGAGGAAGCACATATTTCTAGAAATTACAAATGTATATTCATGAAATGTTAGTATATAACAGTTTAAAATTGTTTTACTTCTTATGTTTTCAATAGAAATTGAGGTTAGTAACAGTTTAAAATTCTAATCAATATAAGCTAGTGAAAACTGGAAATAAGCCCAGGCACAGTGGCTCACACCTGTAATCCCAGCACTTTGGGGAGGCTGAGGCAGGCAGATCACCTGAGGTCAGGAGTTCGAGACCAGCCTGGCCAACATGGTGAAACCCTGTCTCCACGAAAAATAGAAAAATTAGCCGGGCATGGTGGCGGCTGCCACCTCAGGAGGCTGAGACAGGAGAATCACTTGAACCTGGGAAGCTGAGGTTACAGTAAGCCGAGATCGCGCCATTGCACTCCAGCCTGGGCGACAAGACTGAAACTGCCTCAAAAAACAAACAAACAAACAAAAAAACTGGAAATAATATGGGAAACAACTCCATATGCAAGGAAAAAAAAGATATGTTTTTGGTAACTGAAGCTATGAGGTATGAAATATATCTTTGTTAAGGAAAAAAAGAGAGTAATTTTCACCCTAGTGTAGAATGACGGGTTGCCCCAAAATGAGAAACAGGGAGGGTATAGATAGGATAAATAAATAACTGATGGAATATAAGAAGGTTGTAGGAGGTTTGTGGATGGTGAATCATGTGAAAGAAATTTTATCATGATCAGCAAGGCGTGGTGACTCACACCTGTAATCCCAGCACTTTGGGAGGCCGAGGCAGGTGAATCACCTGAGGTCAGGAGTTCAAGACCAGCCTGACCAACATGGTGAAACCTGTCTGTACTAAAAATACAAAAATTGGCTAAGCATGGTGGTAGGTGCCTGTAATCCCAGCTACTTGGGAGGCTGAGGCAGGAGAATCGCTTGAACCCGGGAGGCAGAAGTTGCAGTGAGCCGAGATCACGCCATTGCACTCCAGCCTGGGCAACAAGAATGAAACTCCATCTCAAAAAAAAAAAAAGAAAAAAGAAAAGAAAAGAAAACAAGGTTAAAAAAAAAAAAAGTTGGGGGGTTTCTTTACCTTTTAGGAAACTGGCAAAGGAAATGAAGACTCTACGTTCTACCAAAATAACTTTTTGTCCTTCACGTTGTCTTTATCAGGTTTTTGATAACTATAGAAAACTATTAAGGAGCTAAGGTTTTTCCTCCAAATATGTTGCTTTTTATATTCACCTTTGAAGTCTTTATCACTCTGGTTAAATTAATGACTATTATTTCGTAGTGACTTGTGATCCTATTTTGATGAAATGTTTTACACCTTTGATATTTAAACCAAAATCAAACTCTAAATTTAGTCTTTCTGACCAAGAATTAACTTTGGGATTCTCTAGCTGGGCCCTGAGAAAGCCTCAAAGGATATATCTCTCACCTTGTAAAGGAGAGATACTATACTAATTAGGCTTATTTAGTATGCTAAATTATATGGGAAGTACTGTCAAATAATAAGTAATGCTGAACCTTTTTTGAATTTTACTCATATGTGTTCTAGAAAATTGTTTACAATTTTTAGAAATTTGATACGTGATCAGCCATAATTTCAGTTATTATGTTAAATGGTTGTATTCCACAGAAACAACTAAATTTCCTTCTCAATTGTGTCATTATTGAATGAACTTTCATCAGCTCTTTAACCATGGACATTTTAAGTCTTGTCACTCACAGATGGTTGTTTGCTCGGTACTTTACTAAGCAACTATAAGCCTATAGTTTTGTCTTCAAGGAGGCTCATGGAAAAGATTCTGACAAGTACAGGTTTGTGATTACTTTAAGATCGTGTCATTAAACTGGATAAGAATTCTCAGAACTCACCAAGCGTGGTGGCTCATGCCTGTAATCCCAGCACTTTGGGAGGCCAAGGCAGGCGGATCCCAAGGTCAGGAGTTCGAGACCAACCTGGCCAACATGGTTAAACCCCGTCTCTACTAAAAATACAAAAATTAGCCGGGAGTGGTAGCAGGCGCCTGTCGTCCCAGCTACTCGGGAGACTGAGGCAAGAGAACCGTTTCAAACCACAAGGCAGAGGTTGCAGTGAGCTGAGATTGCACCACTGCCCTCCAGCTTGGGCAAAACGGCAAGACTCTGTCTCAAGAAAAAAAAAAAATTCTCAGAACTCGTATGAAGAAACTCACTGGTTCATAAAACTGTTAACCCACCATCAAAAGAACAAGAATTAATTAAATGCTAAAGAAATGTTTTGGCAGATTTTCATGCTAAGTCAGTTGGTTGTGAAATTGTTAAGATATAGAAGCTGAATGAACTCCCTAAGATTTATCCAAGTCAAATCACCTATGATGACCTATTCATTGGACAGCGTTATGCATCTTAATTGGAGAAATAAAACTTGTACTTGAAAGGATGTAAATTCAACATTAAGCGTAGACTCATAAAGGGCTTAGACAACTACTTGGTCTTTTCTGAGTCCTTAAAGCTTCCATTATTAAAAGTTCTATGCAGGCTGGGCAAGTGGCTCATGCCTATAATCCCAGCATTTTGGGAGGCCGAGGCGAGTGGATTGCTTCCACTCAGGAGTTCAAGACTAGCCTAGGCAACACAGTGAAACCCTATCTCTACAAAAAAAATACAAAAATTAGCCAGGTGTAGTGGCCCATGCCTGTGGTCCCAGCTACTCAGGGGGCTGAGGTGGGAGGATCACTTCAGCCCAAGAGAATGCTGCAGTGACCTCACATGATCATGTCACTGCACTCCAGCCTGGGTGACAGACTGAAACCTTGTCTCAAAAAAAAAAAAAAAAAAAAAAATCCTGTGTTCCATGACTCTTCATACCGTAGACAAAATGAAACAAATTATGGAAAAATAATGGTGTGGCAACTGTTCTAGAATTACTAGGATGGTTTGTAACCAGTGCTTAGTTCGTCAAACTCATAATCCTGGAAAGACAATCAAAACTTCAGATGAGGCCAGGCACAGTAGTTCACACCTGTAATCCCAGCACTTTGGGAGGCTTAGGCAGGCAGATCACATGAGCTCACAAGTTCGAGACCACCCTGGGCAACATAGCAAAACCCCATCTCTACAAAAAAAATACAAAAATTGGGTGTGCTGACGCACGCCTGTAGTCCCAGCTACTTGGGAGGCAGAGGTAGGAGGATGGCTTCCACCTGGGAGGCAGAGGAGGTTACAGTGAGCCAAGACTGCGCCACTGCACTCTAGCCTGGGTGATAGTGCCAGACCTTGTCTCAAAACAAACAAACAAACAACAAAAAAAAAAACTTTAGGTGATACACTTCTGCTACCTGATAGGCCATTTCAACATCTACAGAGGGATTTCATTAAATTGCCACCTTCAATAGGATATCAGTATGTCTTGCAACAGTTTGCATGTTTCCTGGTTGGATAGAAACTTTCCCATGTAGAAAAGCTAATGCTATGACAGTAGCAAGGAAGTTATTACAAAATTTATTTCCTTTATGGCAGTGGTCTCCAACCTTTTTGGCACCAGGGACCGGTTTCGTGGAAGACAGTTTTTCCATGGATTGGGGGTGGGGGATGGTTTTGGAATGACACTGTTCCACCTCAAATCATCAGGCGTTAGAGTCTCATAAGGAGACCGTAACCTAGATCCCTCGCACGTGCAGTTCACCACAAGAGTTGTGCTCCTCTGAGAATCTAATTCTGCTGCTGATCTGACAGGAGTAGTTCAGGAGGTAATGAGAGCAATGGGGAGTGGCTGCAAATACAGATGAAGTTTTGCTCACTCGCCCGCCTCTCACCTCCTGCTGTGTGGCCCAGTTCCTAACAGGCCACAGACCAGTAAGTCTTGGGGGCCTGCTGGGGGTTGGGGACCCCTGCTTGAGGAGACATCCCTGTCAAAATCTCTAGTGACACAGGAATCCATTTGGACAAATTATAAAAGAGTTAAAATGTTATAAGCACAAGGTACTATCATTGTCTCTTATCACCCTCAGTCTTTTGGAAAGATAAAAATGACAAAAGGCATTTTTAAAAATGAAATTGGCGAAGGTAACTGAATCAGTTGGATTGACTTGGCCAAAGGTACTACCGTTAGCACTAGTGGCAATCAGATCCATTCTCACTGGGATATACAGATTGACCCCTTATGAAATAATTACTGGAAGGCCTACACTGCTAATAGAACCTCATGTATCTTTGACTCTTATAAACTCTAATATAATTAAATGCTGCAAGACTTTAACGAATTATGTCAAAATGTATTTTCACAGGGTAAAAGAAGCTTTTCAAGGCCAGGTGCGGTGGCGCGTGCCTGTAATCCCAGCTACTCTAAAGGCTGAGGCAGGAGAATCACTTGAACCCGGGAGGCAGAGGTTGCAATGAGCCGAGATCGTGTCACTGCACTCCAGCCTGGGTGACAGAGCAAGGCTCCATCTCAAAAAAAAAATTAAAATAAAAATAAAAAATAAAACCTACGGCCACAAGATTATTGCAGGGGTCAGATGAGGTAACGGATGAGAAAGTGCTTCGAAAAGTATAAAGCAATAAACCAATGTCACATAATAATATTTGGGGCTCCTGAGCCCATAAGATGCAAGTGTTTGCTGCCATCAGCCCATGGATACTCTCCCCCACACAGAAATCTTCATGCATAATTACAAAGTGTTCAGCAAATTCACATCTGTAATCTATTTAAAGTTTATGCACAGGCAATGACTGTGTGTCCCTTCCTCCATCTTAAATACGATACTAATCCGTTTTCCCCTTGTTTATGCATTTAACAGGTATCTATTTTTTCCACCCTCCTGGAGAACTAACTCATTTAGCTCCAGGGCTGTCTTGGTTGATTTCTCTACAAGAAGACCAGAGCTTCAGAAATTGACAGAGGTTTCCAAAGAAATGCTAAAGCAAAAAAAAGGAAATAAAAAAAAAAAAGAAAGAAAACCTATGCACTGGTCGGTGTGAAGCCTCCCCTTCATCTGTGTGTCAGACACACAGTTCTCACCATCAGGCCTGATGGTTCTATTTGGTTTGCCGTTCAGTGAGTCCGCAGAAACCAAGCACTGTGGCTCATGGCCCTGAGCCAAAGTCAGATGTGGGATTAGAAGCCAGGGCACAGTGGCAGCTAAGATCGGCTTCCACCAACAAGCTATTAAAAAAGTTTGTCTCCCTGGTATTTTGTTCTTTCTTTTCTCCGGAGGGCACAGAAGCATTAAACAGTCATGACTGAATTTATCCTCCCACCATTTGCACAAAATGGGAGGGAAAGGATTTCAGTCTCTGTGGAGCCTTGAGATGCCTGGAGGTTAAAGGACTTGTGGCTAATCATGAGGACCGTAAGCAGCTCAGCTAGAAATACAACCTAGGGCTCCAGACTCCCCATCTGTGCTGAAACACTCCCTTTATTACTGTGTAGGATGGAGTTCTGCTTCCTGGCCTCAGCTGCCCAGAGAGGAGGTCCCCCCTCTAAGGAAAGCAGCAGTATTGCAAAGGTGCTCACAGGGACTCCTAAGGTCGTATTCCTTAGGGTGGCAGCCACCAGGGAGGGGAAGTGGAATGAGGCCAAGAAAACTCCTTGATCCATCCGGCATCCAACCCTGTAGCCAGCAAACCTCTCCAGGCCCTGGGAAAAGCAGAGAGCAAGGATTCTCAAGCCCATAATGTCAGCTCCTCTGGTCTCCATGCTTCTCTTCTCACCATACTTGGCAGAGGGAGGATAGGGGAAAAAACACAGTTTGGCACTGTATCCCCCTACTCTGCCCTATACCCCTGCCTGAGGAACACCAAGACAGGGCTTCCCTTTTCTCCCTCCTGCTCTCAAAGTGTCTTTATAGCCATAAATTAAATTTAGAAAATGAGACAGAGTCTCCCCAGCAAAGGGGGAAAGATATTGATTCCTGATTGTGGAAGAGAATTATTGGGTCCTTAAAAAAACAAAAAGAGGCCAGGCTCAGTGGCTCACGTCTGTAATCCCAGCACTTTCGGAGGCTGAGGCTGGCAGATCACTTGAGGTCAGGCGTTCGAGACCAGCCTGGCCAAAATGGTGACACCTCGTCTCTACTAAAAATACAAAAATGAGCTGGGCGTGGTGGCAGGTGCCTGTGATCCCAGCTACTCGGGAGGCTGAGGCAGGAGAATCGCTTGAACCCGGGAGGCAGAGGTTGCAGTGAGCCGAGATCGCACCACTACACTCCAGCCCGGGCAACAGAGCGAGACTCCAGTTCAAAAAATAAACTGACAAAGGTAATGAGAGGTGACAGCGCGCTGGCAGTCCTCACAGCCCTCGCTCGCTCTCAGCACCTCCTCTGCCTGGGCTCCCACTTTGGCGGCACTTGAGGAGCCCTTCAGCCCACCGCTGCGCTGTGGGAGCCCCTTTCTGGGCTGGCCAAGGCCGGAGCCCACTCCCTCAGCTTGCAGGGAGGTGTGGAGGGAGAGGCGCGAGCGGGAACCCGGGCTGCATGCAGTGCTTGCGGGCCAGCTGGAGTTCTGGGTGGGCGTGGGCTTGGCGGGCCCCTCACTCGGAGCAGCCGGCCGGCCCTGCCGGCCCCGGGCAATGATGGACTTAGCACCCGGGCCAGCGGCTGCGGAGGGTGTACTGGGTCCCCCAGCAGTGCCAGCCCACCAGCGCTGCGCTCGATTTCTCACCGGGCCTTAGCTGCCTTCCCGCGGGGCAGGGCTCGGGACCTGCAGCCCGCCATGCCTGAGCCTCCCACCCCCTCCATGGGCTCCTGTGCGGCCGGAGCCTCCCCGACGAGTGCCACCCCCTGCTCCACGGCGCCCAGTCCCATCGACCACCCAAGGGCTGAAGAGTGCGAGCGAACGGCGCGGGACTGGCAGGCAGCTCCACCTGCAGCCCCGGGGCGGGATCCACTGGCTGAAGCCAGCTGGGCTCCTGAGTCTGGTGGGGACGTGGAGAACATTTATGTCTAGCTCAGGGATTGTAAATACACCAATCGGCACTCTGTATCTAGCTCAAGGTTTGTAAACACACCAGTCAGCACCCTGTGTCTAGCTCAGGGTTTGTGAATGCACCAATCAACACTGTATCTAGCTGCTCTGGTGGGGGCCTTGGAGAACCTTTATGTCTAGCTCAGGGATTGTAAATGCACCAATCGGCACTCTGTATCTAGCTCAAGGTTTGTAAACACATCAATCAGCACCCTGTGCCTAGCTCAGGGTTTGTGAATGCACCAATCGACACTCTGTATCTAGCTGCTCTGGTGGGGCCATGGAGAACCTTTGTGTCCATACTCTGTATCTAACTGATCTGATGGGGACGTGGAGAACCTTTGTATCTAGCTCAGGGATTGTAAACACACCAATCAGCACCCTGTCAAAACAGACCACTCGGCTCTACCAATCAGCAGGACGTGGGTGGGGCCAGATAAGAGAATAAAAGCAGGCTGCCTGAGCCAGCAGTGGCAACCCGCTCAGGTCCGCTTCCACACTGTGGAAGCTTTGTTCTTTCGCTCTTTGCAATAAAACTTGCTAGTGCTCACTCTTTGGGTCCACGCTGCTTTTATGAGCTGTAACACTCACCGCGAAGATCTGCAGTTTCACTCCTGAAGCCAGCGAGACCATGAGCCCACCGGGAGGAATGAACAACTCCAGACCTGCTGCCTTAAGAGCTGTAACACTCACCGCGAAGGTCTGCAGCTTCACTCCTGAGCCAGCGAGACCACGAACCCACCAGAAGGAAGAAACTCCGAACACATCCGAACATCAGAAGGAACCAACTCCAGACGCGCCACCTTAAGAGCTGTAACACTCACCGCAAGGGTCTGCGGCTTCATTCTTGAAGTCAGTGAGACCAAGAACCCACCAATTCTGGACACAGTAATATAGGAGCAGGTTAACAAAACCAAGTCATGCTGAAGCTTAGAATATAAAAATTTCTCTCTTCCCTGCCTCTTCCAGTTCCACAGCCTGGACACACCTGTTCTCAGGAAGTCAGGAATCCTTCCCCCAAGCAAAAAGATTCTGAAGATATTAAGTTACTGTCAGCCAAAGAATGTCACCTCACCCAATAGCTAATTCTTGCTTCCAGAATAACACAGCCCTTGGACTGAGAGTTTAGCTCAAATCCTTTCCTCTCAGCAGATCCAGAACACCTACAACTGATCTGGGCCCACAAAGGTTTTACTTCTCTGCTGCTTACAAACAGAGAACACATTAGGCTTAACTGGGGCTTCGAATTTTTTCCACCAATGTTTAAGTTAGTAAACTGAATAGACACTTAGAAAGCCAGCATTTCTTCTCACTGGATGGGAGTTGGTGCCCAAAGGGAAGCTCAGAGGCAGGACGGAGAAAACAAGACAAAGGGGAAGCCCAGTGTAGGGATCAAGTGAGAGCTGAGAGTGGTCACAATGAAGGCACTTGGCACCAAAAAAGGAATACTGATTCTGGAAGGATGGACTGTGAACAGATGTCATCTCTGCAAAGGAGAGGTGGTAGATAGCAAAGCATGGCCACGATATTTTGTAATCTCCACCTACTGAGAACTAGAGACTAGAGAAACAGACTCTCCGGTGCCCACCTTCACCTTCTTGGGGCTCTTCCACTGCCATGTAAAGAAGCCTGGGCTATACTACTGAACCATGAGCAACCACATGGAGAGGTCCAGGCAAAAGGCAACAAACGCCAACGCCCCAGACCTGAGTGAGGCCCTTATACTCTCCAGTCTAGTGGAACTGCCAAATGACTGCAGCCTCATGAGTGATCCCAGGCAAGACCAGGAGAAGAACCACCCAGCTGAGCCCAGTCAACCTAGAACCACAGGAAATAAATTGCTGTTGTCTTAAGCCACTAAGTTTTGAGGTGTTTTCTAACCATACTCCACATTTATTGTATGTTAACTACCCAACATCCATTACACCTACTTGGCAAAAACACCTTAATCTGCTTTGGAGGAATCACTTTTCCCTCCATTATTCATCCTTATTATCTTTGTTATTTACTCTAATGGTGGGAGGAGGGAGGACAGGACACATGGCCCAGGCTTGGCCATTAATACACTACATCCCCTGGCAACATACATTAGTATTCAGGGATGAGCACACATCCTGCTCAAGTTTCACGGGCCAGGAGTAACTGGCCTGTCATGGGAAACAGCCTGAAAGTGGAGCCACACAGGGAAAAGCAGGACCAGGAGATGGAGAAAAACCAGGTGCTGGTGACAGCCTTTGATCCACAGAGTCTAGCAGTGCCCTGACACCAGTTCTGCTCCTGGATATTTTAAGTGCATAGACCAATACATTTTGTTTCTTCTTCTTGCCAGATTGAGTTAGGTTTTCTATTATTCATGATCCCAAAAGTCCTAGCTAATATAAAGAGACTAAGGGACTTATTTTTATCGTATATCCTTTGTACTACTTGAATTTCTTACCAAATTCATGTATTACTTCTTCCTTTCAAATGAAACTAAAGAAAGAACTCATTTTAAAAGCAACATACAAAATATACACTGAGAAGGTAAATCAATAACAGAATTAAGATTAAAAGTTCTCTCTGCACTAGGCTGTGTGGCCACAAGAGTGCTGAGTGCCTGCTCCAGTTTCCGTTCCGCCCTCTCTTTCAGTAATAGAATATCAACATTTAGCTGGGCAAACTGCTGCATAGCTAAAAGAACATGTGTCGCAGCATTCCTTGCAGCTATATTAGGTCATATGAGTGAGTTGTGGCCAATGAAATGTAAGTGGACCTGCTGTGCAGGACTTTCAGGGAATCTACCTCCCTCCTGCCACTTTGTAGCATGGAAGGCAGATGTGATGACTTGAGCTCCAGCAACTACCTTGGGTCAGAAAGACAAGGGCTGCCCTCTTGGGCAAAGCAGTGAGCAAAAAAGGAGTCTAGATCCCTGCTGACTCCATGAACCTATTTTCCCAGCCATGGTCTCTAGATTTCTTCTACAGAACAGGAGTCTTTCTTGTTTGTTTGTTTGTTTTTTTTGAGAACTGGCAATGAAGATGTTTATACAGTCTTAGTCTCCTTTTCAATCTTGGAGGCAGATCTGCAGCAATAATAGTAACAAGTAGGAGCAATGGGTGTACTATAATGACCATCTTTTATGATGACTGGTGTATTAATACAAATCACATTTTTTTTAGTCCATTCATGCTATGGATGTTTTCTTATGCATAAACATAGAGTAGACACGTACTGAATAGATCACATCTGTTAAGTCTCTTGCCACAAGCATCAACACTTTTCAGAGCTGTCTCTTCTGTGAAAATCCATTTAATGTAGCAAGTTGATTTTCTTTGTGGTTCATCCCCATGCCTGAGACTTGCAGTAATGTAAAACCAGTTTACCATCACTGCCAAAACACTCATAGAGAGTTCCAACTTCCTGGTCTGGGGAAGGAGCAAAGGACTGATTCACATAAATAAACAACTGTTCTGAGGCCACAAGTTTAAGAAACTTTTTGCTAAAGTCAATGAGTCCTTGGATGGTTCATGTTCGCTCTACTGCCCACTTCTTTGTTTTCATAATAGGAGTATCTCCCACAGCCTTTAGCAAAATGTCAATTTTTTTCTTGGTGTCACCAGCAGGTTCCTCTGTTCCTGGGGAACCTGCAGCGGAAGATGGGGGCTCTGGGATGGTTGTTTCTGGGGAGACCTCCGTAAGTCCTTCCCTTCCAGCAGCACTTGAGGGAGGAAGCTGCAATATGGACTGCGGCTCCTCCACCATCTTGCTTGGAGAGACTCTGGGGTCTTTCTTGTTTTAGCCACTATTTTTCAGGTCTCACTTACTCTCAGTCAAATCTAATCCTCACAGATATAGATCACCAAAAGCAGAGAAGCAGGAAACATCACCACCAGTACAACTAGCTGTAGGTGTCTGGTTGCCATGGAGACCACCCCAACACATGCAGATTCCAAAGTACAAACTCACTCAAATGAGACAGACCTGATGTAAGTAAGCCTAAGAGACCCTCGGCCTCCTCATTTCTGGTAGAGTCCCCCTCAGTCCATAAGGCAGAATGGTGATGCCAAACTCTTTAGCAGCCCCAGGGGAGTTGGCCCCAGACACACAGTTCCTGTTGTAAGCTTGAACAGCTTTGCTTGACTACTTTCACAATCAAAGGACTGCCAAGTCCTCTAGGTTCTCCAGCAGGACTGTCTCTCACACTTCCTATCTCCTATACCTCTGTCCAAAGTCAAAGCCTCATTATTACCTTTCACCTAAACGCAAGAACCTCCATCCTGTTTCTCAACTGCCAGGCTCCCCCTGTGCCCACGCATGGCCAGTCTATCTGCTACCAACAGAATGTATTTCTTGAAAGCACAGCTCTGATCCTGTCCCCTTCTCAAACACCTCTCCAGGAACTCCCCCATCAATCTAGAGAACAGAGCACAACTCCTTTCTAAGGAACTATAGGTTGATCACGTATGGGCCCCAACCTACCTCTCTGGCATCACCTCCCAACCAAACGAATAACTGTGTTGCCAACAGCCCTGTATTTTCCACTCTTATGATTCCAATTTTCTGTTCCCTCTGCCTATAACGCATTTCCTTCCCCTACCGCCTCTTCCCAACTCCCATCCTTACTTGTCAAAACTCAACCTATCCCTCCCACCCAAGCTCATCCATGAAGAAGTCCTAATTTCCCAACTAGAAGTAATCTCCCTGTCACTGAGTTTCCAGCACCTTCTGTTCATTACCTTCTTAACAACCACATGCTGACCCGCCTCATAATGACAGGCAAATGTGACTTCTCTCCCCAGCCGACCTTGAGCTCCTTGCAGGGAGGGATTATATCTTGCTTCTTTGCATGCTCTCCCACAATGCCTTACACATAGTAAGTGCTCACTAAATGGTTGAGGGCTTGGCCTGAAGACAGTTCTCTCCCTGCTCCCACGTTCTGAGCAGCTGTTCTCCAAAGAAAGAAACAAATGGTTATTCTGCAAACAGAACACGTTTGGGCCAACTCTAAAATTACACAGGCCCTTGACAAAGCTTTGATTACTGGCTCTTCTCCCCTTTTATGAGCAAGCCACTGCTAAAAAGCAATAATATGCAATCCAACCGCAGCCTCTCCACAAAGCACTTGTGTTAATAATCTTGACATGCAAGGGCTAAAGGACAAAACTTAACCAATATTAACTTTGATCCTTTGCACTCAGGGTATCTTTCAAAAGAATTGATACCCAGTAAGTGCTTTTTCATGTGATTGGTACTAAGATGCGTAAGAAAAATGATGTCAGCTACTCCCTATTATTTAAATTGCAGCAGAAGACATTTAGATCAGATAAGTTTCTAACAAGCTAGCTAAACACTCAATTAGGTGACAAAAAGAAAAGTATAAAGTCTTGCTTCACAAATGTCTTTGGGAACAATCTCTACTCCTACCATCTGTCTGGATTCAATGAAGTATTGTCCCATCTGATGGCAGAGGGCTGCCTGAGATGACTCCCACAAGTCTCTGCCAGCCTGAGATTTTTCAGACACAGTATGTGATCCAACAGGCACTGTACATCAAGAGAGAATTCAAACTCAAGCTCAAACTTTCCAAGCAGGAAAGATCCTGCCTGCCTTCTTTCTTTTAAGAGAGCCAAGGAGCCAGGCCCAGAGGACAGGCCTGAGTTCCCAGTTGCAGGCTGACCAGTATCCCATGACCAACTGGAAAATGAACCTGAAAATATGACAACTACCCCCAACCCAGGCTGGTATCAAGATCAACAGTCTTGAGAACCAACACTAATGTCAAGTATGAGCCTTCCATAGACAGGGCTGCAGCTAGACACCAGAAGTGACAGCCTCCTCCCAGACTTCCCTCATCCAAGCTCCAGGGCCCCATTCTTTATGTCCAGAGCTCTTCTGACTGTGACCCGAACCCTAAGCATTAACTCAGTTGAATTCTTAGCCTCAAAGTTACATGCAGCCTTTGAAGGGAGTCTGCTTTTTCCAAACACCAGCTCATCCTTCATTAAACCATGATCCCGATTAGAACAGGGGTTCCCGGCTTTGGCTGCACATCACAGTCACCTGGTGATCTGGTTTGACTGTGTCCCCACCCAAACCTCATCTTCAATTGTAGCTTCCACAATTCCCACATGTTGTGAGAAGGACCCGATGGGAGGTAATTAAATCATGAGGGCGGACCTTTCCCATGCTCTTCTCATGATAGTGAGTAAGTCTCATGAGATCTGATGGTTTTATAAAGGAGAGTTTCCCTGCACAAGCTCTCTTCTCTTGTCTGCCGCCATGTCAGACATGTCTTTCACTTTCTGCCATGATTGTGAGGCCCCCCCAGGCACGTGGAACTGTGAGTCCATTACATCTCTTTTGTAAATTGCCCAGTCTCCCGTATGTCTTTATCAGCAGCATGAAAATGAACTAATACACCTGGGGAGCTCTAAAAATTACTAGTGCCTTATCCTAGGGTCCCTCCACCCCCCGACCTCAGAGATTCAGGGGTAGTTAATCCAGGGTATGTTCAGGGCATTGGGGTTTTTTAAAGCTCTCTAGGTGATTCTAACGAGCAACCAGGATGGAGAACCAATGCAACAGAATGAAGAGAACTTCCCCAAAGCCAGAGAACTCCTTGGAAGTGAACCATCAAGGACATGAGGCCAAGTTAGCTTACTCTGCTAGACTACAGGTGCTAGTGACTGTGACAAATTTGAGTGTTGCTTGAGCTAGCTTTCCCTCACAATCTCAAATTGCACACTTTTGGCTTGGCCATCTGTCTTGAAACAGTGTTTCCTTTGTGACAAGAACAACGGAGCAAAAGGGCCCAGAGAACTCATCACGCTTCACTTGCAAAGCCAGCCCCTGAAGATTCTTCAAAGGCAAAAGTTGAGCAAAGGAAGAGCTGCTGCAACACTGAGCTCCTAAATGAAGAGCAAGTCCTGTTTGGGAGGGTCCGCCACAAAGTGGTGATGTGGTGACCCCCTGGAAATCACCCAGTTGGGAACACCAGACATTCCAGGGACCATTCCTCCAGCACAGTGGTCCTGATGGTTCTTGCTCAAGCAGTTCACTGCCACCAGACCTCAGAAAACCGTTTCATAAACATTGCATCAGGGGCCAGCAAACTTCTTCTCTACAGGGCCAGATAGTAAATATTTTAGGCTTTGGGGCCACAGAGCCCTGTTGAAGCTATTCAACTCTGCCACTGTAGTCCAAAAGCAATCACATGCAATATTTCCGCAAATAGGCATGGCTGTGTTCCAACAAATCTTTATTTACAAAACAGGCAGCAGGCCGAATTTAAGGCACCCATGTACTTTGCCCACCTCTCCACTGAAACACAACTTCCTTACACACACAGGCCATCTCCCATCACTTCTTCAAACCCCTGGCACTCGGCACAGTGACTGCAATAGAGCAAGTTCTCAATAAATGCTAAACAAACGAAAGAATGAATGAATAAAAAATAAGCCGATTGCCCTAAAGGAATATCTATTAAACATCTACCTGTTCCTATAGAGAAACTAACAAGAGTTACTGCAACTTCAGAGCACTTACCCCTGACTATTTAAACTGAATCTCCAGGCCCTTATTAACCTTCTGCCCATCAATCACATATACTCACTCCCGCCCTCTCCTTCATAGGAACAGGGAAGGATGCCCCCAAACAAAGAGGAAGACCTTCCCAGGCAGAACGCTGTGGCCCTATCAATACAGAGGCCCAGGCCTGCAGGGAGACGCAGAAGGGTAGGAGGGGAGGCAGGGGCACCAGATATTCACTCACGCAGTCAGAGTATGAACGTGAGGAGGAAGGGGGAAAGGGATGGGGACAGACAGGGACTGTTTGCAGGGCTCTGGGCAGGCCTCAGGGCCACACCAACCCAGATGCTCAACAGAGCAACAGCATACACGTGGGCTCATGCGTCAAGACAAAGGCTGTTACTTCCCATCACGGCACAGAGAAGGTGATGTGTATCACTTCCTCCCCCACACTGTGGATAATGACATTGGAAATCTGAAGCATGAAACCGAAAAGAAAAAATACAAAAATAATAATCATCATCCGTCTCCTTCCTGAGTGTTTTGCTTCCCTTTCTTCTTCCTTCCTTCCCCACTTTGTGCCACCCCCTCTTCTTGAAGAAAGACTTCATCTTCCTCCCAGCGGAATTGGGAATCAGGGAGCCTCAAGCCCACAAAAACCACTAGTGTTTGGGGGCTGGGAGTGCCAGGCCAACAGTCAGGCTTGTCTCCCAAAATATGTTCATGGTCTCCTGTCCGTGCCTCACGTGGTTTGAGAATGTTCACCTTTGCCAATGCACAGTGGTTTTCTCGTTGGAAACTGACCATCTGAGGTCTTTAAAAATAAAATGCTGGCTGGGCGCAGTGGCCCACGCCTGTAATCCCAGCACTTTGGGAGGCCAAGGTGGGCGGATCACTTGTGGTCAGGAGTTCAAGACCAGCCTGGCCAACATGGTGAAACTCCATCTCTACTAAAAATACAAAAATTAGCTGGACGTGGTGGCAGGCACCTGTAAGCCCAGCTACTCGGGAGGCCAAGGCACAAGGATTTCTTGAACCCAGGGGGTGGAGGCTGCAGATTGTGCCACTGCACTCCAGCCTGGGTGACGGAGTGGGACTCCACCCCAAAAGTAAAATAAAATAAAATAAAATGCCAACTCCTCATCACATAAACTCTAAGGGTCCCAATACCCCGATTATGAGAGTGTGGAGTGCCAGTGTCTTGTAGCATTGCTATGCAGGAAGCAACACGTCAGAAGGCAGTGGGTACCCTATAGCACCTGTGCCATGGAACAGGCAACCACGCTGTGAATAATGGTTAGAGAGGGACCCTCCCCCATGTCCTCTTCAGGCACCAGGCCACACTGGGCTTGTCAAATGGGGCGTCTGGGACAGGTAGCTCAAGGTCCTACCAAACCAACCCTGTTACACTGTCTCACCTCTTTGTTGAGTGCCCACCCAAAATGCAGCCGTAGCCCTAAGATAGACAAAAGGCACCTCCCTTGTTATTGCGTACCAGTGCAGAACAAGCAAACCTGCTAAGAATAGAACCTTGGAGGCCCTGGGGCTCCCCAACTCCCTAAACCCTTAAAAAGCAAATTTAAGAGAGGAGCTTCACCCTAGACAACTGTCCCAAAACTTCCAAGGTCAGGCCTAGGAAGTCAGGCCTGAGTGATGCTGGGGACAGATCTGCTCTTGGTCCAGGCACTCTCTGGCTCTCTCCTTTATCCCTGGGAGGTCACCATCCCAGGGAGGTCATCTCAGGGTCTTTCATTTCTCCCAGCCTCCTAAAGAGAAAAACCACAGCTCAGAGTGACAGCAATGATCTTTGCAGGAGCCTCCTCAGAGTCCATGAGCCTATTCATTGCACATGGTCTTGTGGTGCTTTGGTTGTGGCCCAGCCCATCTCAGCGTGGTCCAAGACCCTTCACATTCCAATTCCATAAAAAATCTCCAAGAAAACATATCAGGCTTCCCTACCTCTCAGGCAGTAAGATGGGAAAAAAAAAAAAAGGTAGCAGCAATTATTAATTTCTCAATCCAGGATCTATAGAGTCGATAGTATAAAAGGTAGGATTTCCAAAGACCCAATTCAATGACTGCTCCCTTCCCTGGATTCCCTCAATCATATTTACTCTAGAATAAACCTTTCCAGGGGCCCTGCTGAAATATCCCTGACTTCATGCTACAATTATTCCCCCCGCCCCCCGCCCCAAGACAGAGTCTTGCTCTGTCACCCAGGCTGGAGTGCAGTGGTGCAATCTTGGCTCACTGCAACCTCCGCCTCCTGGGTTCAAGCAATTCTCCTGCCTCGGCCTCCCGAGTAGCTGGGATTAAATGCGCCCACAACCATGCCCGGCTAATTTTTTGTATTTCTAGTAGAGACAGGGTTTCACCATGTTGGCCAGGCTGGTCTCGAACCCCTGACCTCGTGATCCACCCACCTCGGCTTCCCAAAGTGCTGGGATTACAGGCATGAGCCACCGCACCCAGCCATGCTACAATTTAAATCAATTTCTTTCCATCCGGCTCTCTTTGGAAATGGAGAACAGCTGGTCACTATCATTCCTCCAGACTCAAAGGCCATCACTGGAGAGCATCATTAACTTCCAACAGTGAGCCAGTTATTTGGAAAAAACATTATGCACCACTTGCTGCACAAAAGCAGACTTAGCCAAAACCTCCTTAATAAAATCATGTCTTTCATAAGACACCAGCTCCCTATGGGATAAAATAATAGATATTAAATTGCCTTTTCATGCCTAGAAGTAAGTTTCTTGATTGGTAGACTGTCTTTCTCTTCTGCAGCTTCATGGTCCTATTATTCCATATAAGTGCTTCTTTCTTGATAGAATATGCACTGATGTAGAGATTCCTAGTTGGTTCAAGCCTTGCCAAAGAGACACAGCAGATCCACAGCAAATGAAATTAAAATGGTGATCCCCGATGTTTCAGCCACTCCAAATTCATCCAGATGTCTTTTGGGACAATGACTGCCTTCTCACTCACATCAAAAAGATATTCAACTGCATGCTTAATTTTACCACTGAATCATATCCCTAAGTAGGTGAACTAAAATCCAACTGAAACACTTCACAATTACCTTACAACAAAAAGATGTTTGCTAACCTGTGCTGCAACTTGTCCCTTTAAACATGCAGAAACAAGAAGCTCTTAATGAACCATCCGCTCCAATGTCCTCACTTCTCAGCAGAGTCAACTGAGGCCCAGGAAGACCAATAAGCTTGCCCGAGGTCACTCTGCCAAATACTGGCAGCCCCTGACATCTTATCTGGGTTTCATCCTACCTCCGCCATTATCTAGCAATTTTCAATTCTAAATAAGACATTTATTCTCACCAGACTTGTTTCTTGTCTGTAAACAAAGGCAGCTGGACCAGACATCAGCTCAGAGGCACTGTGGTATAAGAGTGGAAATTCTACAGTCAGACTATGGGTTCAAATCCTGGATCTGAGGCCAGGTGCAGTGGCTCACACCTATAATCTCAGCACTTTGGGAGGCCAAGGTGGGTGGATCACCTGGGGTAAGGAGTTTGAGACCAGCCTGGCCAACATGACGAAACTCCGTCTCTACTAAAAATACAAACATTAGCTAGGCGTGGTGGTGGGTGCCTGTAATCACAGCTACTAGGGAGGCTGAGGCAGGAGAATCACTTGAGCCCGGGAGGCAGAGGTTGCAGTCAGCTGACATCACGCCACTGTACTCTAGCCTGGGTGAAAGAGTGAGACTCCGTCTCAAAAAAATCCCGGATCTGCTCACCATGTGATACTGAACAATTTATTTAAACTCACTGTTCCTGTAAAGTGGGGAGGAATAATAGTAACTGGTGTATACCTCAAAGAGTCATTATTATAAAATTAAATTAGATGATCTAGGTAGAGTGTTTGGCAGAACATCTTGTACACAGTAAGGACTCAATAAATATTAAGTATTCTCATCACCTAAAATCTTTTCCACCCTTTAAGTTTTATTACTCTAGGATCCTGAGAGGGAATAATGACTTTTTTTTAATGGTAACCACTCTCCCTATTAAGTTCATGCCTCAGGCAAAAAAAAAAGTCAAGGCTAGACACAGGTGCTGATGAGAGCAAGACAATGATTACTAGAGACTTGGAGAGTAATTTAAGGAGTCAGGAGAAAAACAGGCAAATAAATTCCAAAATGAGACATTAAGAAGAAATGATTAACACTTCCAGGGCCCTGCTAATGAGAAAAAACAACTTGCGAAATATATTTTTGCTAAGCATATTTAAAATACACACGTCCTTTGTCCCTGGAATCTCTTACAGAAACACCTATTTTGGTGAACAATTATATATTGTATAAATATGTCATTGCAGCATTATATTACAGATGTATTGCAATGTATGCACAACATATACATAAATGTATACAAACCAACTGTAACAGCACGCTACAGTGCTGTGCAGACTTCTGTGCAAGGTACAATGGGACCCCAGTCAACTATCTTATAGCCAGTTTTGTCTTTTTCAAGACATATATTCAAAGCATCTCAGAACTGGGTTGAGGGAGCAAAGCCTTTATGGTACCACGCATGACGGCACATTTCACTGACCTGACACTCACTAGGTGTGCATAATACAATTTCTCCAAGGATACAGACTCAGGATTGACAGTAGTGACCTATGAGAAGTAAGAGGAAAAGACAAGGGGACTTTTTTTTTTTTTTTCTACATCTGAATTTTTCCACATTCTACTCTCTGGCTAGAGATGATACAACAAATTCTCTAGACCCGGGTTTCTCAGCCTTGGCGTGACTGGCACTTGGGGCTGGAGAGTCCTTTGTGGTTGTGATGCATTGTGTCCTTGTGTTGCAGGATGTTAAGTAGCATCCCTGGCCTCTACCCACTAGATACCAACGTGGCAAACGTGCTAAATGCCACCTGGAGGGCAATATTGCCCTCGGTTAAGAGTTACTGCCCCAGCCAATGAGTTGGCCTTATTAAATGTAATTTATTCCATAATATAAGCACAAGCCACTGCGACTGCCCAGGCCACCTGGGCCATATTGCCTTTCCCTAGTTCAGGGAAACATGTATGAGAACCCACTTTGAGTTGTTAAAATCCCCTGGGTTTGAGTCCCAACCGTCTCCCACATGATGTTCTGACATTCCCTATGCATCTGGGGACCCACCAGGAGTTTCTTTGTGCAACTATCTCATATTCAAGGACAATGTTTGTTATTGTTGTTTTAGGAGTGGGTTTCACTCCTGTTGTCCAGGCTGGAGTGCAATGGCACGATCTTGGCTCACTGCAGCCTCTGCCTCCCAGGCTCGAGCAATTCTCCTGCCTTAGCCTCTCAACTAGCTGAGATTATAGGCGCATGCCACCATGCCTGGCTAATTTTTGGTTTTCTTTTGTTTTGTTTTGTTTTTTGACAGAGACAGGGTTTCTCCATGTTGTCCAGACTGCTCTCCAACTCCTGAGCTCAAGTGATCCGCCTGCCTCCGCCTCCCAAAGTGCTGGGATTATAGGCGTGAGATACCGCATCTGGCTCAAGGACAATTTTAGAAAAGTAAATCATTTCTTTCTGATAAATACACACACATAATCTTTAGAGTCTCTTTCTTTCTACTGACTACTTTAAAAGTCAGAAGTACAACCATCTGAGCTCCTCATTCGTGATAACACACTGGCCTTGTGATTTTTTTTTAAGGAAATTATATCTTAAATGTTCATGTTTTCATGCTCCCAAATTCATTCTTCATGTCCTGAAAACTTCTTATACTCTATCTGGTTTTGTTGGTTTGTTTCCTTTCTTGTTTTATCTTGGTTTTTGTCTTTTGCTATGTGATTTTTACAATAGCTTCTGATCTAAAAGAGTAACCTAGAGTGCAGTGGCCACGCCTGTAATCCCAGCACTTTGGGAGGCTGAGGTGGGCGGATCACGAGGTCAGGAGATCGAGACCATCCTGGCTAACATGGTGAAACCCCGTCTCTACTAAAAATACAAAAAATTAGCCGGGCGTGGTGGCGTGCACGTGTAGTCCCAGCTACTCAGGAGGCTGAGGCAGGAGAATGGCATGAACCCAGGAGGCGGAGCTTGCAGTGAGCCGAGACCACACCTTTGCAGTCCAGCCTAGGTGACAGAGCAAGACTCTGTCTCAGAAAAAAAAAAAAAAGAGAACTTTGAAAAACTAGGTGCCCCATCACTCATTTGTAAGTTGACATTTAAAACGTTTTTGTCTCCAGTTTAAATAGCTGCAGAAGATATCATTTTAGGCATATAAATATGCAGATAGATAGATCAGATATAGATAGATAGACAAGTAGGTAGGTAAGTAGGGAGGTAGGTAGGTAGCTAGGTAGATAGATTTGTTTAAATAAAACTGTTTCATTAGTCTTTTTTTTTTTTTTTTTTGAGATGGAGTCTCACTCTGTTGCCCAGGCTGGAGTGCAATGGCACAATCTCAGCTCACTGCAACCTCCACCCTCCGGGTTCAAGCGATTCTCCTGTTTCAGCCTCCCAAGTAGCTAGGATTACAGGTGCCCGCCACCATGCCTGGCTAATTTTTGTTTTTTGTCTTTTTTTAGTAGAGATGGGGTTGCGCCATGTTGGCCAGGCTGGTGTTCAGCTCCTGACCTCAGGTGATCCACTCGCCTCAGCCTCCTAAAGTGCTGGGATTACAGGTGTGAACCACCATGCCCGGCCTATCTCATCAGTCTTTTAAGTGAATCCAGTAGGACCTAAATAGAATAGAGATTTTATTCCCATCATTATCCACCTAAAAACAGAGTACATAAACAAGCCTATGTTTCTTTGTTAGACGCAATTTTGTTTGCATGTTACATTTTACACACACACACACACACACACACACAAATGCACCATAAGCAAACTCTTTTTCAAAAGCCAAAAAAATTTACATCATTGCTTTTTCTGCTTGACTTGTATTTCAATTCTATTTCACCACAGAATATATCCTAAAGCAACTTATATTTATACTAGAAAATCTATTATTGATTTCTTTTTTTTTTTTTTTTTTTGATGGAGTCTCACTCTATTGCCCAGGCTGGAGTGCAAGGGTGCAATCTTGGCTCACTGCAACCTCCGCCTCCCTGGTTCAAGCAATTCTCCTGCCTCAGCTTCCCAAGTAGCTGGGATTAGAGGCATGTGACACCATGCCCAGCTAACTTTGTATTTTTAGCAGAGACAGGGTTTTACCATGTTGGTCACGCTGGTCTCAAACTTCTGACCTTAGGTGATCCACCCACCTCGGCCTCCCAAAGTGCTGGGATTACAGGCATAAGCCACCACACCCAGCCATATTATTGATTTATTTATCACACTTCCCTGCCATATAAATATCTGCATACATTTTAGATTAAAACCCTCAGTAAAATCAGCATAGAAGGGACATACCTTAAGGTAATAAAAGTCATCCAGGACAAACCCACAACCAACATTATACTGAAAGGGGAAAAGTTGAAAGCATTCCTCCTGAGAACTGGAACAAGACAAGGATACCGGCTTTCACCACTTCTATTCAACATAGCACTAGAAGTCCCAGCCACAGCAATCAGACAAGAGAAAGAAAGGGCATCCAAATCCATAAAGAGGAAGTCAAACATCGCTGTTTGCCGACAATATGATCGTATACCTAGAAAACCCTGAAGACTCATCCAAAAACCTCCTAGAACTGATACATAAATTCAGCAAAGTTTCAGGATACAAGATTAATGTATACATATCAGTAGCTCTGCTATACACCAACAGCAATAAAGCTGAGAATCAAAGCAAAAAAACCCCTTTTACAATAGCTGCAAAATAATAATAATAATACCTAGGAATACACCTAACCAAGGAGGTGAAAGAACTCTACAAGGACTGCTGAAAGAAGTAATAAATGACACAAACACATGGAAACACCTCCCATGCACACAGATATGGTAAAAATGACCACACTGCCAAAAGCAATCTACAAATTCAACGCAATTCCCATCAAAATACCACCATCATTCTTCACAGAACTAGAAAAAATAATCCTAAAATTCATATGGAACCAAAAAAGAGCCCACATAGCCAAAGCAAGACTAAGCAAACAGAACAAATCTGGAGGCATCACACTACCCAACTTGAAACTATACTTTAAGACTACAGTCACCAAAACAGCATGGTACCGGTATAAAAATAGGCATGTAGACCAATAGAACAGAATAGAGAACCCAGAAATAAAGGCAAATACTTACAGCCAACTGATCTTCTACAAAGCAAACAAAAACAAAGTGGAGAAAGGACATCCTATTCAACAAATGGTGCTGGGATCATTGGAAAGCCACATTTAGAAGAATGAAACTGGATCCTCATCTCTCCCCTTACACAAAAATCAACTTAAGATGGATCAAAGACTTAAATGTAAGACCTGAAAACATAAAAATTCTAGAAGATAACATTGGAAAAACCCTTCTAGACATTGACTTACGCAAAGATTTCATGACCAAGAACCCAAAAGCAAATGCAACAAAAACAACGATAAATAGATAAGACTTACAAACTGAAAAGCTTCTGTAGGTCAGGCACAGTAGCTCACACCTGTGGTCCCAGCACTTTGGGAGGCTGAGGCAGGCAGATAATTTGAGGTCCGGAGTTTAAGACCAGCCTGGCCAACATGGTGAAACTCCGTCTCTACTGAAAATACAAAAATTAGCCAGGCACGGTGGTGGGCACCTGTAATCCCAGCTACTTGGGAGGCTGAGGCAGGAGAATCGCTTGAACCCTGGTGTCAGAGAATGCAGTGAGCTGAGACCGCACCACCACACTCCAGCCCGGGCGACAGAGTGAGGCTCCATCTCAAAAAATAATAAAATAAATAAATAAATAATAAAAAGCTTCTTCACAGCAAAAGAAATAATCAGCAAACAGGCAACCCACAGGGTGGGAGAAAACCTTTGCAACCTATACATCTGACAAAGGACCAATATCCAGAATCTACAAGGAACTCAAACAAATCAGCAAGAAAAAAACAAACAATCCCATCAATAAGTGGGCTAAGGACATGAATGGACAATTCTCAAATGAAGATATACAAATAGCCAACAAACATAAGAAAAAAACACGCAACATCACTAATGATCAGGGAAATGCAAATCAAAACCACAATGCAACACCACCTTACTCCTGCAAGAATGGCCATAATAAAAAAATCAAAAAATAATAGATGTTGGTGTGGATGTGGTGAAAAGGGAACATTTTTACACTGCTAGTGGGAATGTAAACTAACACAACCACTATGGAAAACAGTGTGGTAGTTCCTTTTAAAGAACTAAAAGTAGATCTACCATTGGATCCAGCAATCCCACTACTAGGTATCTACTTAGAGGAAAAGAAGTCATTATACAAAAAAGATACTTGCACACACGTGTTTATAGCAATACAGTTTACAATTGCAAAAATATGGAACCAGCCCAAATGCCCACCGATCACGGAGTGGATAAAGAAAATGTGATATATATATATCACATATATATGTATATCACATATATCACATATATACGTATATATATATCACATATATATGTGATATATATATACATATGTGATATATATATACGTATATATGTATATATATGCACACATACACATATATACACATATATACATATATACACATATATACATATATACACACATATATACATATACACACATATATACATATACACATATATACATATATACACATATATACATATATACACACATATATACATATGTATACACATATATACACATATATATATAATGGACTACTACTCAGCCATAAAAAGGAATGAAATAATGGTATTCGCAGCAATCTGGATGGAATTCATTATTCTACGTGAAGTAACTCAGGAATGGAAAACCAAACATCACGTCTTCACTCATAAGCGGGAGCTAAGCTAGGCATAAGAATGATACAATGGACTACAATCATAAGAATGATACAATCTAGTGGAAAGGGTAGGGGGGCTGGGGGTGAGCGATAAAAGACTACATATTGGGTATTTTCCTATGAGCCTGGGGCTCTAAATGCTTAAATAACAATTTCCTGGATTTAAGAATGATAACTATTAGTGATAGGAAAGACATTCATAAGAATAAATATATAATAAACCATTTTATAATTATTAAACATTACAAAGCAAAATCTTATTTGAAATGTATGTTAGTGAATGGGGCTTTATTCTTGTTTTTTCGATTCATTCATCTATATGAGGATAGTTATTAAGTAGTCATTACTAGAATAAGACAGAGTTCATCAATTTTGTTTTTATTTTTATTTGGCTTTTTTTCTTTTTTGTTTTCTTTTTTCTTTTTCATAACATAAGGAAAGAGAAAATGTGTTCGTATAAATGAGAGGATGGGGAAGAAAAGAGATGTTGTGTTATAATACTGGCATTCTGTTCTTTGTACTCTTTTCAAGTTACAGGTCCAAAATCCCAGGGTAGTCCATCATGGAAAATTACTTTCAAGGACCTCTCTGCTGACAATTTGATTAGATCCACCTTCAAAGGACAGGACCACATCAGAACTGCTAAAGGAATTGTGGGCTGCGCGTGGTGGCTCACACCTGTAATCCCAGCACTTTGGAAGGCCGAGTCGGGTAGACCACCTGAGGTCAGGAGTTCGAGACCAGCCTGGCCAACGTGGCAAAACCCCGTCTCTACTAAAACCACAAAAAAAAATTAGACAGGCGCGGTGGTGCACACCTATAATCCCAGTTACTCGGGAGCCTGCAGCAGGAGAATTGCTTGAACTCGGGAGGCGGAGGTTGCAGTGAGCCAAGATCCAGGCACTGCACTCCAGCCTGGACAACAGACGGAGACTCCATTTCAAAAAAAAAAAAGGACTTGTGCCCAGTGATTAGAGATAGGGGCCCTTCACTTTCTCCACGCCAGCACCAACATTCCAAGGGGCCCTCCATGTCTGAAGACCATGCCACCCAGAGACAAGGTCATAAGGCAAGAGCATCTTTCTTGTGCAAGATGGGAAAGGAAAGCTATGCCAAGGAAGGAAGGAAAGGAGGGCTGGCTTCCCTGGCATTCTCAGGCACAGCAGTTATAGGGAAGAAAACATATGGAAGCTGAGGACCTAGACACTAATTTTCTCAATACTCTCTGTGCACCTGTGTATGGCTTGGAAAGGACGGTGTTTTTGACGGAACAGTGGCTCCAGTCTAACAGCTACTGACTCAGATGGCCTCTGGCAGGCTCCACCTCCAGGCTAGTTTTTCCAGATCGCAGGGCTATAAAAACTGAGGAAAGAAACCAAACCCTGATCAACTAAAAGGGAAACCCACATATTACATGCCTTTTGATATGGGTGATACATCTGCAATACACAGCACCATGACATCTTCATGCCTGAAAAATGGAATCTGAGCTAATCAAGACTCCAGGTCTAACTCTCAGCTTACAGGAAATACAGCGGACTGAGGAACAAGTTAGGCAGCACCACGAGGAAGTAATCAGCCAACATTCTAGAGACAAATGACCCAGTTTCTCCAACAAATTACTAGCATGAAAAAAAAAATGAACTGTTAAAAAATTAAAGAGACCTAAAAGATATAACAAACAAATGCAATATAGAAACCTTGTTTGGACCCCAATTATAACAAAACAATATTAGATGACACCTTTAGAAAGATGGAGAAAATCTGAATATGGACTGGATGTTAGATCATAAAAAGGAATTATTAATTTGGTAGGTATAATGGCCATGTGATTATTTTTATTTTTAAGAAGCCATTCAGTTAGACGTGTGTTGAATTTACAGGTGGAATTACATGTCGTCTGGGATTAGCTTTTATAAAATATTCTAACCTCCCAAGAAGTTTTGGGGAGGACAGGTGAATTGAGATTAGCAAAATGTCAATAATGATTGAAGTTGGGAGATGGGTGTCTGGGATGCATTACAGGCTTCTATCCACAATTTTTACATGTTTAACAATGTCTATAATATGCCGGGTTCCATAATTCACGCCTGTAATCCCAGCGCTTCTGGGGGCCTAGGCAGGTGGATCACTTGAGCCCAGGAGTTCAAGACCAGCCTGGGCAACATGGTGAAACCCCATCTCTGCAAAAACTCAAAAATCAGCCAGGCACGTTGGCACATGCCTGTAGTCCCAGCTACTCGGGAGGCTGAGTTGGGAGGATCACCTGAGCCCAGAGAAGTTGAAGCTGCAGTGAACCATGATTGTGCCACTGTACTCTAGCCTGGGTGACAGGGTAAAACTCTGTCTCAAAAAAAAAAAAAAAAAAAAAAAAAAAGCCTATAAAAAAGATCTTTTAAGGGTGAAGGAGAGGAAAAAATTATATTTAGTTAGAGCCAACTATGTATTAGGCTAGGCCTGTGCTAGGCCCTTACCAAATATGATCTTATTTTCCTAGTCCTGAGGCAGCTGTCAAATAAACCTCAATTGCTGTCTAAAGAGAAATAGGCATTTGATAAGCTGGGAAATAAATATGGCAGGTGATAAGAGGGAGGTGTTAGTGCCTGAGGAACACAGAGATGCATCTAGGTCACAAGGGGAGGGACTGAAGACAGCCCTTGGCAGACAAATGTCAGAATGAGTATGCCTCAATTTCCATTTCTCCTACTACATGCTACTTACCCCTGCAGCAAAGCCAAGACTTCCATCTAAGATCCGCCTCTGAAAATCAAAACAAGATGTTTCAGTTTCCAAGAGACAATAAGATGATGTTTCCTGGGACAAGAAGAAACCATAAGGCCCAAAAGAGCCACACAAATAAAGACTGGCCGACTCCTGAGCTCGTGAGTTCCTCAGTTTATACAATGGGCCAAGAACCACGGGGAAAGTTTTTGGTTAACTTTCCATCCACCCCATAGCCAATCAGAAGTGTTCTTTCAAGTGGTACTTGGCTTGCCTTGGCCCTTGTGTTGTCTCTTACTCAGCTTTCCCTGTGAATTACAACTGTAAACCTTTAGTGAGTAGCTGGTCTACAAGATGGGAATTACCAAGCGTTGGTGAGGAGCAGAGGCACAGATGGAACAATGAAAACCCTCACATAGGCCAGGCACAGTGCTCACGTGTGTAATCCCAGCACTGTGGGAGGCTGAGGTGGGCAGATCACCTGAGGTCAGGAGTTCAAGACCAGCCTGGCCAACATGATGAAACCCCATCTCTACTAAAAATACAAAAAAATAGGCTGGGTGCAAGGGTTCACGCCTATAATCCCAGCACTTTGCGAGGCCAAGGCAGGTGGATCACCTGAAGTCAGGAATCTGAGGTTAGCCCAGCCAACGTGGTGAAACTCCATCTCTACTAAAAATACAAAAATTAGTCAAGCACGGTAACACATGCCTGTAATCCCAGCTACTTGGCTGAGACAGGAGAATCGCTTGAACTCGGGAGGCAGACATTGCAGTGAGCCAAGATCATGCCATTGCACTCTAGCCTAGGCAACAAGAGCAAAACTCCGTCTCAAAAAAAAAAAAAAAAAACTCCTCACACAATGGCGGTGTAAACGGGTACCACCATTTTGGCAAACTATCTGGCAGCACCGATGAGAGGTGAACACTATGTGTGCCACTCCTGAGTAATCCCACGACAGGAATGCACTTGTATTCAACAAACCCATGAAGAAAAATGTTCAGCAGTGCTATTTGTAAGAGCCCAGAACTAGAAACTACCCAAATTCTCACCAACAGTAGGACGGATATGTTAATTAGGATATACTCATACAACAGGTACCATAACGGCAATGGGAACGCACACACATACTACAGTTATATCTTACAAACAGACAGGGACATTAAAGAAACTGGAAAACAAGTAGGGTGAAATCAGCCAGATGCAGAACAGTACATACTATATGATTACTCCATCTAAATAAAGCACAGAAACAGGGAAAATATCCGTGCTGTTAGAGATCAAGAAGGGAGATGACCCTTGGAGTAAAGGTTGGGGATGGTGGGATTGGAAAGGGAGACTGAAGGCTCCTGATTGGAAGGGGCTGTAAGGTGAGGAGCTGGTATTGTTTTGTTTCTTGATCTGGGCTCTAGTTTCATGAGCATTTGTGGAAAGTTATCAAGCTGCACACTTATATTAGGTTGGTGCAAACCTAATAAAATGCACCAGCCTAATAAAATGTGCATTCTTCCATAAGCATCTTATATTTCAATAAAGAGATTTTTTTTTTTGCTATCTATCCATAGATGAATGGATAAACAAAATGTGGTATGTACATACAATGGAATAGTCTTCAGCCTTAAAAACGAAAGAAATTCTGGCACATGTTATAACATGGATGAGCTCTATGGACATTCTTTGAAGTGAAAGAAGCCAGGTGGTCTACAGAACTTTTCACTTTACAAAATTAAAACTCAGCTGGGCATGGTGGTGCACACCTGTAATCCCAGCAGTCTGGGAGGCCGAGGCAGGCAGATCACTTGAGGTCAGGAGCTCAAAACCTGCCTGACCAACACAGTGAAACCCCATCTCCACTACAAATACAAAAATTAGCTGGGCATGGTGGTGCACACCCATAGTCTCAGCTACTTGGGAGGCTGAGGTGGGACGATCACTTGAACCCAGGAGGCGGAGGTTGCAATGAGCTGAGATCACGCCACTGAACTCCAGCCTGAGTGACAGGGCAAGACTCTATCTCAAAAAAAATAAAAAATAAATAAATAAAACAGCCTGGCCAGATGGGGTTACCAGTGAAACTCTGTCTCTACTAAAACTACAAAGAAAATTAGCTGGGCGTGGTGGTGTATGCCTGTAATCCCAGCTACTCAGGAGGCTAAGGCAGGAGAATCTTTTGAACCTGGGAAGCAGAGGTTGCAGTGAACCAAGATCACGCCACTGCACTCCAGCCTGGGTGACAGAGCGAGACTCTGTCTTAAAAAAAAACAAACAAAAAAACCCTGAAACTCTGTACTCATTCAAGAATAACTTATTTCTGCCCTCCCCTGTAGCCACTGGCTATTCTACAATGTGTCTCTATGAATTTGACTTATCTTGGCATCTTATATACCTAGGTTCCAGATAACCTGTGTTTCTGGATTGTGTGTTTTCTGATTTTCAGTCTCCAACCCATCAGCTCCCGGGGGCAGTGCAGTGCAGCAAGGGAGATTGGGATTTTATTGTTGAAATCGAGGCCTGCTGTACTGGTCTCTAACACAAGAGCGCCTGACGTGCGAACTTCCTAAACGTAAACACCTTTCATTTCCAGATCTCCCTCACAACATGTTGAACTAGATCTTAAGTCACTTATTCATTTACCATTCCTACAAAGTCTCAGGCTACCGAGGTGAACGATGCAGGGATTGTGCATTCATCAAGATACCCATGGATGGTTCCAGGGCTATGGACTGAAGGTGATCTGGGTTGGAGAAAAGAATGCAATTTCAGGCATATGAGGTGAGTGTGGGTTGTGCAGAGGTGTGGGGAGGGCATATGGGTATGTGTGCAATGTGGGTATGTGGGACTATAGGTAGAGTGTGTAGAAGGGGTGTAAGGATGGGGTTGTGGGAGGAGGGAGAGATGTGGAGGATACAGGCATGCATAGGCTATGGGGGCATGACAGTGAGTGAGGGCACTGGGGCTTGTGAGTAGGATACAAGGAAGATGTAGGGGAGAGAAGTAAGGGTTTGCAGGGGGCCAGGGAGGTGGGTCTGTCTATATTCATCCCCAGAGGAAAGGAAACAACCCGGAGATGGGTTAAAAGAGAAAGGGAACAGATGCCCCTTCTTCTCCCAAGGTCTTTCCAACCATCCCACCCAACTCAAGGCCACAGGGGAGGACAGTTACACCTGAAATCTAATCTTCTTCAGTCATGCATAGTACCACTTGCTCCAGGCCTGAAAGAAATTACATGGCAGGCCGGGCGTGGTGGCTCACACCTACAATCCCAGCACTTTGGGAGGCCGAGGTGGGAGGATCATCTGAGGTCAGGAGTTTGAGACCAGTGGTGAAATCCCACCTCTACTAAAAATACAAAAATTAGCCGGGCGTGGTGGCACATGCCTGTAATCCCAGCTACTCGGGAGGCTGAGGCAGGAGAATCACTTGAACCCAGGAGGCAGAGGTTGCAGAGAGCTGAGATCCTGCCACTGCACTCCAGGCTGGGCAACAGAGCAAGATTCTGTCTCAAAAAAAAAAAAAAAAAAGAAAGAAAAGAAAAGAAATTACATGGCAGGTAGAAATGAGGCAGCAGGCTAACAATGCCTCAATAACTGGGCTTCTCACTTCCCATTCCCTTCAAGTCAGGCTGTCAAGGGTCAGGAGAGGAGACGATGGTGCATGAAGGTGTCTACAGCAAGCAGACATCTGTTCTCCCGGCCTGGCAGGGAGAAGGTGAGAAAACAAGAAGACAGCGAACTAACCCCAGCACACAATGCCTGGGGGTGTGGCCAGGGGCACTGAAAAGTCTACAAACCTGCTCCATGGAGTGGGACGGTGCCCCTTTACCAAGGGGCTCCCCACCAACATCCAGAACCAAAGCAAGGCAACTCACCTGTCCACTAGAGAATACGAACACGAGAGCTGCCCCAGCTGCTGTCATCCCCCAGGTGAAGAAGGTCCCCAGCAAGGCCTGGAACACAGAGCTGTGGCCTTGGAGCATGCTGGATACAGCTGTGCAAGAGGAGCGAGAGGGTCAGCCACCGGTGGTCCGTTTCAGTGACAGGCACATATTCTGACGTGTCCTAACACCCTGTGCGGGAGCTGGCCTCTCTCCAGGTTGACGGTATGCACCCTTCCACCACGCCATCCCAGTGTCCCTCAGCCACCCAGCACACAGGTCAGGCTTCTCTATCCAGGTCCCCCAGGAACTGGAAATTTTCTTAATCTGAAAGAAGGCACGGGGAGATGCCAGGGGAACCCACAAAAAAGGCTGCAACACTGAGAAGTGGTTTCAAAGAGAAGCACCAAGAATGTGGTTTATTCCAGAGGAAGGGGGCATAGGAGGGTCTGATGCAGCCTCCCCCACACAATCTGCCTCTTCTACCATCTCTTGTCCACCATCTGCACTCAGCCTCCTCCAAAGACAGGTGACTAGCTCAGGTGATGTCAACACGCTTCCAATCTAAATCCCCGTCACACCTGCAACAGTGCACCTGCCCAGCCAAAGGGTAAACTCCACCGACCAACCTTTGATACCCCCCAACCCCCGACTCTCCAATCCCATTCTCCATCATGCCTGCATGAGCACCAAACTCCAGCTCAACTGAACTATTTATGGCACCTTCCACAAGCCCCAGACAATCCTGCCTCCAAGTCCCTGTTCATGCAGTTCCCTCCTGGAACACCTTCCTTGAACACTTCCAGCCGTCAGAACCCGGAGCATCCTCTGCAGCCTACCTAATGCCAACTTCACGACCAACGCTTTTCTGGCCTTCCCCAGCCCTGTCCCAGCATGCAGCTTTGGTCCTTTCTCAGTGTGGCTTTGCCTCCATCTTTTACAGCCTTAGTTGCTTGAGGACAGGGACGGTGCTTTCTCACATTTGGCACCCCTGTAAAATAGGGCTTTGTAACCGCTGAAAAATATGTGCTGGATGGAAAAGGGCCAGCTTACCTGCACAGGACAGTCAGCAAGGACAAGCAAACGGACCCAGGAATGGAATGTCCCCTGGTCAACTCAGCACCCTGCTGCTGAAGCTGAAGTTACACTACCGCCCACCAAGGAAAGGAAGGGAAGTACCACTCCCTCTCATTTCAGTCCAGAGAACCTCCTCCAGACTTTAACATGCTTAAAATTCTGGATCTGAGATGACAATCAGATCTCTCCCTGTGGAAAGTTACAAGGCAGAGAAACCCATTTGTTGAAAAGCCCTGTGTTCTGGTACACAAACGCTGGGCTCAGGGCCTCATCTCAAAGCCTCATTCATCTCCGTGATGGTCTGCCAGCACCCAGAGGGCTGGCTGGACACGACCACACTGGCTCAGCCCTGCCAGTTCCCAGTGCTCTGTGAGGAGCCAGCAGCCCTAAGCTTGCAGATCAAGAGCTGAAGATGCTGCCTCGATTGACCCTGGAAGGAAACCATGGCAGAGTGTGGATGCAGCCCTTATGCCAAGCGGCTCAGCAACACACCCAGGCTCAAACCTAGGAAGGGCTATAGGTCCAGGTGAGCCCAGGTGATCCCTGGCTCAGCCCCTGTGCCAGAAACCCTGAGATAAATAGCATCTATGGAATCAGACTCTAGTTCCCATACTCTAAACGAACTGCACCAACTGTGAAAACTGTGACCACGTCAATTAAAGAAAAAAAAATCATTTTTAAAAAACTACTCTTTACATCCGTCATCTTGCTAAGCCACCCTAAAAAGAGGGGTTGGTCTTTGTTTTTAAACCAAGCCATCTGGACCATTACACCAGTCATCTATTCCGAGTTGCTGCAAATAAAATTTCAAACAGCATTTACAAAGAACAGCACAAAGTGATCATCCTCTCAGTACTTATCATCCAAGACAGGGCATAACAAAAACACCTTTCTTTCCTGTATTTGAATGTGCCTCTTGACAGCTACAGAAGAGAGCAAATAATTTACATTTGCCAACAGGCCAAAGTCAGCGTGGATCTTGCGGGCTGGTGAACAGAACAGAGGGAGCTCGTGGGTGTTCCTGGTGGTTAGTGGG
The DNA here is from genome assembly GCF_028885655.2 of Pongo abelii. NCBI lineage: Eukaryota > Metazoa > Chordata > Mammalia > Primates > Hominidae > Pongo > Pongo abelii. The sequence goes on from NC_072004.2 coordinate 88,481,170, forward strand.
ATAGGGAAACACTCGTCTAAGCCTGTCCCCATGTATATCTGAGCACCCTCCTGAGTAAGAAAAAGGGACACAGAGGGAAGACCAAGGCCACCATCCTTTCCATCCCAACAGGAGCAGCACTGATCACAGGCAATGCAAGCCCAGTGCCCCTCGGAGAAGTTTCTTCTCTATTTGCTGTTTTAAATCCTCGCTACAAGGGTGGTCAGAGAACCAGCAGCACTGGTCCGGCTCGGGAGCTAGTTAGGAATGCAGAAACTCAGGTCCCACCCCAGACTTTCTGAATCAGGGTCTGCATTTTGTGGAATTCCATGGGGGATTCTTATGCACATTAAACTGTGGAAAGCAAAAGATTAAAACTGGTAAAACTTGGCCAGGGGCAGTGGCTCACGCCTATAATCCCAGCACCTTGGGAGGCCAAGTCGGGCAGATCACCTGAGGTCAGGAGTTCGAGACCAGCCTAGCCAACACGGTGAAACTCCATCTCTACTAAAAACACAAAAATTAGTCGGGCTTCGTGGCGTGTGCCTGTAGTCCCAGTGCCTGTAGTTCCAGCTACTCGGGAGGCTGAGGCAGGAGTAATCGCTTGAACCCGGAAGGAGGAGGTTGCAGTGAGCCGAGATCGCGCCACTGCACTCCAGCCCAGGTGACAGAACGAGGCTCTGTCTCAAAAAAATAAAAAATAAATAAATAAATAAAACTGGTAAAACGTCTACAATACCAAGAGCTTAGAAAATGAGTGCTCCTGTCCCATGTGAGATTGGCAAGAGCAAAGAAGAGTCCCAAAAGAACAGAAAGTTTTCTGCAGAGTCTCAAGAGAAGAAAAAGTTTCTGGCAGAGTCCCAAGAGAACAAGAAGTTTTCTCTAACCGGCAGACCAGTAACGACTTTAGGACACAGCATCTCCAGCACAGCTTACACAATGGGGCTCAGACTTCCTCACGATGGGGATATTAATTCCATCAACCCTGATTCGTTAGCGGCAGGGAGAATCATTCTCTGCCCGTTCCAACTTTTAAAATGCCAACAGCCTGTACACTTGTACACACCTGCCACAGCAGCACATGGGCATTCCCGGCTGATTGATACAGGTTTGTTTTCTTTATTTCCTTTCTCCCCCTTTTAAACCTGTTGTTCCGCTTCCAAGAGTCAGTTCAAGAGGCTGGTGAAGTTGCAGAAGTGGAAACAGCACTAGGGCTCCTGGGCCTTAGTGGAGCTGCACACACATGCCCTAACTCCACGAGGGAGAATCGAGCAGAAAGATTCAGGTCTGGGCGGAGAGGACTGTGGAAAAGTTCTCTAATGCCTCGCTACTCAAAGCGTGGCCCGCGGACCACCCGACCTGGGAATTGGTTAGAAATGCACACTGTCACGCCCCACCCAGACCTGCTGCAAGTTAACCAGATTTCCAGTCAAGTTCTAGAGGTCCAGCTGACAGCCAGAGCAAGTGGGAGGGGCCTGGGAGCAGCTGGGATTGTAGCTGCCTCTGCTCCCAGGAATCCCAGGTACCCCCACACACCCCCTAGAAAGCGATGAACGAAGAGGATCTTGGGTTAGGACTGTAAAAGGAAGGCATGTCATTGCCTTCCAGATCACCCTGGAGAGGGACAGAGCGGGTGTCCGGGGCCTTCCTTCCCACCGACCCTCACCCTCCCACCCCGCCCCGCCACCTGCCAAAGCCTCCAATTTCTCCTCCAAACCCCTCCTCTCTCCAGGCGTACCCCCTTCCAAGCTCCAGGTGGCTGCCCTTCCAAGTCCCACACTCTTGTCCTGATGGCCCCCGACCCCGGGCCTCGAGCCCAACCAAAGACACCGAAGGAGAGAAAAGCCAACTCACTAGGGTGCCCTCTCCAGCCCCCACTGCACTTCCATCAGCCCCCGCTGCCACTCACTCGCCGGCTCCACTCCCGCAGTCACTTCCTGCTTCCCTCCCGCACACGTGGCCCTCCCTCCGGGCCCCGCCCCCTTGGCCGCAACTGGCAACTCCCGCCTGAAGAATAGATTCTCTGGTTCACAGCCGTCTGCAGGCTCAGGAACAGATCTGGGCGGGCAGAACAGAGCCCTGAGGCCAAGCGCCCGGCAGTCTGCGAGTGACTGCAGCCCTTGGGGAAGCTACAAACACCCAAGGAAAGAGCCCTTTGTAACACTCCTGATGTTACCTATGCTTCTACACCTTTGGCAGCCAGGTCTATGACACTGGGTGCGCAGCAGAGCAGGATGTGCTGTGTGTGTGTGTTGCGGGGGAGGCTGGGGGCAGGTAATGTGATGGCATCGGCATCATTCTCCAGTCAATGACCCTCAAAAGAATCACTGGAGGGGGTCAAATACAGAATGCCAGCACCCCCAGAGGCTCTGGTTCCGTCATTCTGGGTGGGGCTGGCATTTTGGGATGTTTTTGTTTTTGCTTTTGTTTTTTTGAGATAGAGTCTCGCTCTTTCGCCCAGGCAGGAGTGCCGTGGCCCAATCTCGGGTCACTGCAGCCTCTGCTTCCTATGTTCAAGCGATTCTCCTGCTTCAGCCTCCCGAGTAGCTGGGATCACAGGTGCGTGCTGCCAAGCCCCGCTAATTTTCGTATTTTTTTTTTTTTTTTTTTTTTTTTTTTTTTAGTAGGGACGGGGTTTCACCACGTTGCCCAGGCTGGTCTCGAACCCCTGACCTCAAATGATCCACTCGCGTGGGCCTCCCAAAGTGCTGGATTATAGGCATGAGCCACCGCGCCTGGCCTGAGATTTTGTTTTGAGCTAGGAGTTGCTGATGCTGCTGTCCTGGGACCACCCTTTGAAAAGCACTGCCCTAGGTCAAAGGCTTTGATCTGCAGGACTTCTGTGAAAAGACCAGAGGATAGGATTGGCTAGATTTAGCCAAAAACAAAACAAAATAAATAAATAAATAAATAAATAAATAGAAACGAGATGCCTGGGCTGGGCGCTCACGCCTGTAATCCCACCACTTTGGGAGGCCAAGGCGGGCGGATCACAACATCCGGAGATCGAGACCATCCTGGCTAATATGGTGAAACCTTGTCTCTACTAAAAATACAAAAAATTAGCTGGGCACGGTGGCAGGCGCCTGTAGTCCCAGCTACTCGGGAGGCTGAGGCAGGAGAATGGCGTGAACCTGAGAGGCCAAGCTTGCAGTGAGCCAAGATCACACCACTGCACTCCAGCCGGGGCAACAGAGCAAAACTCCATCTCAAAAAAAAAAAAAAAAAAAAAATGCCTGATTAAATTTGAATTTCAGAAAAATAACAAGTCATTTATTACTATAAATATGCCCTGCGCAATGTTTGGGACATACTTATGTTACAGGCATATTGTTGATCTGAAATTGAAACCCAGCTGAGTGTCCTGTGTTTTATTTGACAACATATCAGAGCGTGACCTGAGCAGAAAAGCTACCCGTGGTCTCAATGGCCGTAGCCCAAAGGGTCCAATAACAGGCCTCTTTTTTCCAGTGGAACTAGGTTGTTCACACTGATGGTCGCACCACATACCAAGCACTCCATGGGGAAGAGAAGACAGCCTGGCCACTGGAGGGTGGTTTTTGCCCTTAAAAGACCCCCAACTTGGAAGAGTCAAATCAGCCATTGCAATTGCACATAAGAGAGTATGTACAGGCACACAGAGACGCAATACCCACGTGGCACGGCCCATCAACTCATCTTCCAAAATGTCATAGCTCTTCCTGCACGCTGCAAGAAGTAGCCATAAAATGATACAATATCTTAGACTCACTTCAAAATATGATGGAAGAGAGAAGTGGATGGAGTAAACAAAATTGGCCATGAATTAACCATTCTTAGGCTGGGCATGGTGGCTCACATCTGTAATCCCAGCACTTTGGGAGGACAAGGTGGGCAGATTGTTTGAGCCCAAGAGTTTGAGACCAGCCTGGGCAACAAAGCGAGACCTCGTCGCTACAAAAAGTTTTTAAAAAGTAGCTGGACATGGTGGCAGATGGTAGCTGGGCCTGTAGTCCCAGCTACTAGGGAGGCTGAGTGGGGAGGATCACTTGAGCCCAGGAGTTGGAGGCTGCAGTGAGCCGTAATGGTGCCACTGCACTCCAGCGAAAGAGCCTATCTCTTAAAAATAAAAAATTAACCATTGTTGAACCTGGGGAACGGGCACATAGAGGTTCATTAAATGTTTCTGTTTCTACTTTTGTGCATGCTTAAATTTTTTTTTTTTTTTTTAGAGATGGAGTCTCGCTCTGTCACCCAGACTGGAGTGCAGTGGTGCAATCTCGGCTTGCTGCACCCTCCACCTCCCAGGTTCAAGTGATTCTCCTGCCTCAGCCTCCCGAGTAGCTGGGATTACAGGCACTCACCACCACACCCAGCTAATTTTTTGTATTTTTAGTAGAGACGGGGTTTTACCATGTTGGCCAGGCTGGTCTCGACCTCCTGAGCTCAAGCAATCCGCCCGCCTCAGCCTCACAAAATGCTAGGATTACAGGAGTGAGACACCGTGCCCAGCCGCTTAAATTCTTTATAATGAAAAATAAACAGAAATGTTTACAATGATTCACAAAGTGCCTCTCCTGCCCAATCCTTTCTCTCCTTTCTCACTACTGCTGTGAGGATTCAACCTCCCCATCCCTCATCTAGGTCATGGGAGTCACCTCCTTCCGCTCTACCCTGTCTAGTCTGTTCCATGTACCACTGCCAAGATCAGCCTGCCTAAAGCACAGCACGTCGCTCTCCTACTCAAAAAGCTCCAAAAGCTCCCCAGTGCCTTTGGCATAAAGTTCAAACGCTTCAGCCTGGCATTCGAGGTTCCCTGTGGTATGATTCCAACTAAACATTCTCAAGTCTGTCCCCCAGGGTTCTCCTCCCTGTGCCTTCTGGCCAAGCTAGGCTGGACAGCTCGCTGTCCTCCCCACAGCCTTCCCTCCCTGCCACTCCTATCTCCCCTATACCACTTCTGCTGAACTGCCCTTCACCTCCCAAATCTAAGCCCCACCATCCTGCAAGACCCAGGTTTAATGCATTCTCCTTGGGCACCCCATCTGACCTCATCTCCCACCTGTCCCAGCCCTGGTTACAAATCGAGTCCCTATCCTCTAAGGTCCCATAGAACTCTATCTGGATTCTAAGGCACTTGCCTCCTTCTGTCTTATACTGTAGGATCTAACTTCACTGCTATATTCGGCACACAGACCCAGGATTGGAATCAAGCTCCTTACTGAGCTCCTTCCCCTCATCTCAGCCAGGATAGCACCTCATATTATAGCATGTCCTCAAAAGATGCTTGCATGCAATGCATAGGTAAACCTGATGTGGGGAAGGAAAAGTGGGGAAGCAACTAACATTTGTTGAATGCCCAACCTGGGCCACTTTATCTTTACATCCTCTTCTTATGCAAAACTCACAATTGTGAGGGGAAGGTATCATTATCCCCATTCTACAGATAAGGAAATTGAGGCTCAGGAAAGCTCTGAAGTGACCCAAGGTCCATGGGGCAGTGTGGGACACCAAGCCCAGCTGACTCCTGAGATGCTGCCCTTCCTGCGTGGTGCATTCAGGGCTCACAGGATGAGACCCAGAGCCACCTTGATCAGCATTTCTGCATCTCACTTTCTTTAAACCACACCAAGCCCATAAGCGGGAGGGGCGATAACCCCCATGAGACAAATCTTACCATTTCTCCATCTTTCTCAATAAACTCCCATACGCATGCCCACTCCACAAACATGCAAACTGCCCCCTTTCACACACTCCCTTACAGTCAAAAGTGCAAGAGTATTGGCGAGAAGAAAATGTTTCCTGGGCCAGGTGCGGTGGCTCACGTCTGTAATCCCAAAACTTTCGGAGGCCGAGGTGGGTGGATCACCTGAGGTCAGGAGTTCGAGATCAGCCTGGCCAACATGGTGAAACCCCATCTCTATTAAAAATACAAAAATTAGCTGGCCATGGTGGCAGGCACCTGTAAGCCCAGCTACTCAGGATGCTGAGGCAGGAGAATTGCTTGAACCCGGGAGACGGAGGTTGCAGTGAGCCGAGATCATGCCATTGCGCTCCAGCCTAGACGACAAGAGCAAAACTCCATCTCAAAAAAAGAAAATGTTTCCTGAAAGCTAAATACACTGGCTCTGACCTCCACCCCACCCACAGTCCATTCCTATTCTCTCCCATGGGAACTAAGGTGGCCTGACTCCCCCAGGGCAAAGGGATGGGATATGCAGGAACAGACCAGAACAGTGGCTCCAGAAGCAGTGGCAGGGGGGATTTGCAGGCAGTGAGGGCTGCTTCCCACGAGTCAAAGGGCCCTAAGACTGATGCCAACCATCCACAAAGGAACTGCAAGGCAACAAGATGGTGGGCGACCCTTTCCAGAGGAGATGCTGTGGTTTGATCTGGCTAAATGCCCTGCTGGCACCTCCTCCTGGAAGACTGTGTTAGGTGGGGGGGCAAGCAGGGGGATCATGGACGGCAGCTTTGCAGAAAGAATGGAGATGGGCATAAAGTTGTCCAGCCCAATAAGTCCTGGATCTCATCTTTGTTTTTCTCCCTCTCCCTCTCCCTCTCTCTCCCTCTCTCTCATCCTGTTTCTCTTAAGAGGTAATATAGCAGTTGATTGCTAGCTTCAGAATCTGACCACACAGGAGAAAGCCTAGTTTGGCATGTGGGTTCTCACAGACGCATTTCCCAACCCCTCTTGAAACCACCATTGCAAAACTGTAACAGAGACCGGGCATGGTGGCTCACATATGTCATCCCAGCACTTTGAGAGGTCGAGGCAGGCGGATCACTTGAGGTCAGGAGTTTGAGACCAGTCTGGCCAATACGGCAAAACCCCGTCTCTACTAAAAATACAAAAATTAACCAGGCGTGATGGAGGGCGCCTGTAATCCCAACTTCTGGGGAGGTTGAGGCATGAGAATCACATGAACCTGAGAGGCAGAGGGTGCAGTGAGCCAAAATCACACCATTGCACTCCAGCCTGGGGAACAGAGCGAGCCTCTGTCTCAAAAAAAAAAAAAAAGAAAAAGAAAAGAAAAGAAAAGAAAAATTGGCACCACTGCACTCCAGCCTGGGGAACAGAGTGAGACTCCGTCTCAAAGAAAAAAAAAAAGAAAGAAAGAAAAATTGGCACCACTGCACTCCAGCCTGGGGAACAGAGCGAGACTCCGTCTCAAAAAAAAAAAAAGAAAGAAAAATTGGTGCCACTGCACTCCAGCCTGGGGAACAGAGCAAGACTCCATCTCAAAGAAAAAAAAAAAAGAAAGAAAAAGTGGCACCACTGCACTCCAGCCTGGGGAACAGAGCAAGACTCCATCTCACAAAAAAAAAGAAAAAAGAAAAAGAAAGAAAAAATACAACTGTAATGGCAACAGTGAAAGAGATTTGACCTAACCAACTCTATCTTGCTTCTAACCTCTAAACTGTCCTTGTTCATTCCTAGACATAGGTTGAACTACCTTTAGGAGGAATTTATAGTTTATAGTTTAAAACAAAGATGATAACAGCCCTTTCCCAAAACAAACCTGCTTCTTGCCTGGGGTTTAGACTGCCTTTGTAGGACTAACAAATTAGTCACAAGATTAGAAATTATGACTGGGCACAGTGGCTCACGCCTGTAATCCCAGCACTTTGGGAAGCCAAGATGGGCAGATAACCTGAGGTCAGGAGTTTGAGACCAGCCTGGCGAACATGGTGAAACCCCGTTTCTACTAAAAACACAAAAATTAGCCGGGCGTGCTGGCTCACACCTGTAATCCCAGCTACACAGGAGGCTGAGACACGAGAATCGCTTGAACCCAGGAGGTGGAGGCTGCGGTGAGCCAAGATCACACCACTGCACTCCAGCCTGAGCAAGAATGAGACTCCACCTCAAAAAAAAAAAAAGAGAGAAAAAAGAAAAAAGAAATTATGGTTTATGAATCATGCAGCTAGAGGCTACAAGATTCTGACCCTCCCTAAACTGCTTCTAAGATCAGTGCTTGAGATATTTTGCAGACCCTGCACTTGATGGATCAGTTGGCACCACCCAGATAGATAAACTGGTTTATGTGATCTTGTGGCACCTACCTAGGAACTGACTCCGCCCAAGAGGACAGCTTCATCTCCCTATAATTTCATCTCCAGACCAACCAATCAGCACTCTCAACTCTATGGCCTTCCCCATTCACCAAATTATCCTTAAAAACTCTGATCTTGGCCGGGCACAGTGGCTCACACCTGTAAACCCAGCACTTTGGGAGGCTGAGGTGGGCAGGTCACCTGAGGTCAGGAGTTAGAGACCAGCCTGGCCAACATGGCGAAACCCCGTCTCTACTAAAAATACAAAAATTAGCCGGGGATGGTGGTGTGAACCTGTAGTCCCGGCTACTCAGGAGTCTGAGGCAGGAGAATCACTTGAACCCAGGAGGCGGAGGTTTCAGTGAGCCAAGATCGCACCACTACACTCCAGACTTCATCTCAAAAAACAAACAAACAAACAAAAAACCTCTGATCCCCGAATGCTCTGGGAAACTGATTTGAGTAACAATAAAACTCCAGTGGCAGGGTGCTTTGCAGGCAACGAGGACTGCTTCCCATGCATCAGAGGACCCTGACTGATGCTGATCATCAGCAAAGGAACTGCAGGACACCAAGATGGTGGATGGCCTTTTCCACAGCAATTGCTGTAGTTTGATCTGGCTAAATGCCATGCTGGCACCTCCTCCTGGAAGATGGCAGTGGGACAGAGCAGGGCACAGCCTGCTCTGCATGAATTACTCTTTCTCTATTGCAATTCCCCTGTCCTAATAAATCGGCTCTGTCTAAGCAGTGGGCAAGGTGAACCCATTGGGCAGTTATACTCTCGGCTTCATTCTCCTCATCCTGAGTCTGGGAATAAAGAACACAGTGCTCTCTCCAGGTTACGGTGACCTGGAGTGATGCCTCCAATACCCTGCCTAGCACGTATCCAGGCTCCTTTGAATGATTATTACCCACCAGCCCTCTTCCTCCTTCACTTATTCATTCTTCATGGACTCAGCAGAACTTTCTTCAGTGCTTACCCTGTGTCGTGCACTTTGCTGGAGCTGGGTACAGGGCAGCCAACTCAACAGATGAGGCTCTGCCTTGTCCACCCTCGCTTGCCTGCCATTTCCTCCCCTGTGCTGGAGGCTGACCACCGACACAGCGTGAGGACTGAGCCTCTAAGCCTGGGGCAGCCTGTTCCTTCCTTCCGCAGAGTGTAGATAATAAACCCAGCGGGAACTGGCTCTCAGATTTGCAGATGGGAACCCAACAGTGACAGTAATAGGCAGTTTATAGACGTGCTATAGAAATGTAAGGGGTTTCCTATTGTTGTTTGTTCAGGGGATTTTTTTAAATTACCCTCCACCCATCTATCCAGAATTCATCCCCTTCCCTCCACCGCCACCGCTGCCACCCGTGCTCCAGCAACTCTGCTTCATTATCCTGCCCTGACCGCCTGATAGATGTTCCTGATTCCCCCCGTGCCCTCCAAACAGTTCCCGCTCTTCACAGCAGCCAAAGTGATGTTTTAAAGACAAAAAATACAGGCTGGGCACAGTGGCTCACACCTGTAATCCCAGCACTGTGGAAGGCAAAGGCGAGCGGATCCCTTGAGGTCAGGAGTTCGAGACCAGCCTCACCAACATGGTGAAACCCCATCTCTACTAAAAATACAAAAATTAGCCGGGTGTGGTGGCCCATGCCTGTAGTCTCAGCTACTCATGATGCTGAGACAGGAGAATCGCTTGAACCTGGGAGGTGGAGGTTGCAGTCAGTCAAGATCGTGGCACTGCACTCCAGCCCAGGTGACAGAGTATGACTCTGTCTCAAACCAAAAAAAAGGCAAAAATACAGTCATGCCAGTCTACTATGACAAACCCTCTGAGAGCTCCACACTGCCGTTGATGTAAACGCTGGTGGCTTCAGGAACACCCAGAATCACTCGGAACCCCTTCCTCATTCTGCTTCATCCAGGCTGATCTGCTTTCTCCTGGAACACCAAGCAAACTCCTGCCTCAGGGCCTTTGCACTTGCTGCACCCTCTGCCTGTCTCCCAAATTTTCATCTGTCTGGGTCCTCTGTTATTTAGAGCTCAGCTCCAATGTCACCCTTTCCAAGAGGCCTTCCTGGAATATCCAATCTAATGTAGATCATCCAAGCCATTCTTTATTTTCTTCCTGGCACATCTTGATGTCTGGCAATCCTGTCTGTTTGTTCTCCCCAAATGCAAGTTCCATGAGAGCGCTACCACGTCTGCCTTTTGTATTACTGTATCCCCAGTGCATGGTACACAGTAGCTGTTCAAGATTTATTTAAAGAGTAAGTCGATCTGACACATAAGTCTTATCATTTTTTCTTTTTAGACAGAGGCTCACTGTGTCACCCAGGCTGGAGTGCAGTGGCACAATCTTGGCTCACTGCAGCCTCCATCTCCCAGGTTCAAGTGATTCTCCTGCCACAGCCTCCTGAGTAGCTGGGATTACAGGCGCCCACCAGCATACTGGGCTAAGTTTTGTATTTTTAGTAGAAACGGGGTTTCAACCATGTTGATCAGGCTGGTCTTGAAGTCCTGGCCTCAAGTGATCTGCCTACCTTGGCCTCACAAAGTGCTGGAATTATAGGCATGAGCCACGTGCCCAGCCTCTGAACAGGAAGTTCTAACCAGCCTCTTATGTAAGCACCATCCAGGGCAGCCAACAGCCACCTGGCACCATTTTCTGAACCTAGTACAAGGAAATGCTGCCTAGAGGCTTAAAGGAGAAACCAAGTTGCCATTCCAGTCCCTCCTTACCTTTGACTAATGTTTGAATCCAAACCTGCACCACACATGCTCAAGGGAGGCACAACAGTAAAGCTTTCACTGACTTTTTTATTATGATTATACTTTAAGTTCTAGGGTACATGTGTATAACGTGCAGGTTTGTTACATACGTATACATGTGCCATGTTGGTGTGTTGCGCCCATTAACTCGTCATTTACATTAGGTATATCTCCTAATGCTATCCCTCCCCCCTCCCCCCACCCCACAACAGGCCCCAGTGTGTGATGTTCCCCTTCCTGTGTCCATGTGTTCTCATTGTTCAGTTCCCACCTATGAGTGAGAATATGTGGTTTTTGGTTTTCTGTCCTTGCAATAGTTTGCTGAGAATGATGGTTTCCAGCTTCTTCCATGTCCCTACGAAGGACATGAACTCATCCTTTTTTATGGCTGCATAGTATTCCGTGGTGTATATGTGCCACATTTTCTTAATCCAGTCTATCATTGTTGGACATCTGGGTTGGTTCCAAGTCTTTGCTATTGTGAGTAGTGCTGCAATAAACATACATGTGTATGCGTCTTTATAGCAACATGATTTATAATCCTTTGGGTATATACCCAGTAATGGGATGGCTGGGTCAAATGGTTTTTGTAGTTCTAGATCCCTGAGGAATCGCCACACTGACTTCCACAATGGTTGAACTAGTTTACAGTCCCACCAACAGTGTAAAAGTGTTCCTATTTTTCCACATCCTCTCCAGCACCAGTTGTTTCCTGGCTTTTTAATGATCGTCATTCTAACTGGTGTGAGATGGTATCTCATTGTGGTTTCGATTTGCATTTCTCTGATGGCCAGTGATGATGAGCATTTTTTCATGTGTCTGTTGGCTGCATAAATGTCTTCTTTTGAGAAGTGTCTGTTCATATCCTTCGCCCACTCTTTGATGGGGTTGTTTTTTTCTTGTAAATTTGTTTGAGTTCTTTGTAGATTCTGGATATTAGCCCTTTGTCAGATGAGTAGATTGCAAAAATTTTCTCCCATTCTGTAGGTTGCCTGTTCACTCTGATGGTAGTTTCTTTTGCTGTGCAGAGGCTCTTTAGTTTAATTAGATCCCATTTGTCAATTTTGGCTTTTGTTGCCATTGCTTTTTGTGTTTTAGACATGAAGTCCTTTGCCCATGCCTATGTCCTGAATGGTATTGCCTAGGTTTTCTTCTAGAGTTTTTATGGTTTTAGGTCTAACATTTACATCTCTAATCCATCTTGAATTAATTTTCGTATAAGGTGTAAGGAAGGGATCCAGTTTCAGCTTTCTACATATGGCTAGCCAGTTTTCCCAGCACCATTTATAAAATAGGGAATCCTTTCCCTATTTCTTGTTTTTGTCAGGTTTGTCAAAGATCAGATAGTTGTAGATGTGTGGTATTAATTCTGAGGTCTCTGTTCTGTTCCATTGGTCTGTATCTCTGTTTTGGTACCAGTACCATGCTGTTTTGGTTACTGTAGCCTTGTAGTATAGTCTGAAGTCAGGTAGCGTGATGCCTCCTTTTTTTTTTTTTTTTGAGACGGAGTCTCACTCTCGCCCAGGCTGGAGTGCAGTGGCGCGATCTCGGCTCACTGCAAGCTCCGCCTCCTGGGTTCACGCCATTCTCCTTCCTCAGCCTCCCGAGTAGCTGGGACTACAGGCGCCCGCTACTGTGCCCAGCTAAATTTTTGTATTTTTAGCAGAGACGGGGTTTCACCATGTTAGCCAGGATGGTCTCGATCTCCTGACCTCATGATCTGCCCACCTCGGCCTCCCAAAGTGCTGGAATTACAGGCGTGAGCCACTGTGCCCAGCCGGTTTCACTGACTTTATGCACATCTATTGTTAGGAGCAACGTTTCTGGTTTTGTGATAGTTTTTTTTTGTTTGTTTTGTTTTGTTTTTGAGGCAGAGTCTCACTCTGTAACCCAGGCTGGAGTGCAGTGGCACAATCTCTGCTCACTGCAACCTCCACCTCCTGAGTTCAAGTGATTCTCCCTGCCTCAGCCTACCGAGTAGCTGGGATTACAGATGCATGCCACCACGCCCGGCTAATTTTTGTATTTTTAGTAGAGACAGGGTTTCGCCATATTGGCCAGGCTGGTCTTGAACTCCTGACCTCAGGTGATCCTCCCACCTCAGCCTCCCAAAGGGCTGGGATTACAGGCGTGAGCCACTGCGCCTGGACTTGTGACAGGTATTGAAAATGCAAAACCAAGCTTGCTTGACTGCCAGCTTAATAAGATATCCAATTATTAGACCAAAAAAAAAAAAAAACCCACCACTGACAGAATATCAAATCATCTCTGTCTCTGAGATGATAATCGGCATAAATCAGTTTTTCTCATTTTTCTACATTTGTTGCTTCAAAGAAGTCTTCTGGCATCTCATATTAAGCAATTCTATGGAGGCCATTTTGATAGGCTTACGAAGGGAAATTGCTGAACAATTAAGTTCTATTTTGAGGCTATTCTTTCACAATTGCATGGATGATGTAAATGACCTGTTCATTCATTCAGTCACTCAGCAAATGTTTACCACACACTCACTGTGTCAGAGGCACATCTGGGTCACTGGGTACACACCAGGAGGCGAGGCAGATGCAACCGTGGCCTCACGATGCTTCCAGTCTAGAAGCTTCGGAAATTGGATCAATTCTGCATTAGAAACTAAGGCTTATTATCAAAGCTATTGTATTATTAAACTGCCTCTCTCCTTTTTTTCTTATTCCTCATAATACATCCATGCCTTCCACTGCTGGAAGCCAGTGAGTCACTCTAGCTAGTGAGGACAAATCAACAGGAGAGAACAATCGGTCACGCATTTCAGCACAGCCAGGCCCAGGGCCTTAACTCGCAAGTGGGTTGCTGTGAGCGGAGAGTGTTCCCGATGGGGAGGAGACCAGTTATTTATCAATGTAAACTCTGCTGATAAATTGTCAAAAGAGATCTCAGAAGAAAAGGACCCAAATCTAAAGTCTAGGTATTTGTGATTTCTTTCTCATTCTAAAGTAATATTCATTTTCCTACCTAAATTTCTTACTTTTTCTTAAAGAAGACCTTCAAAATTGTATAAGTTTCAGAATCCACAAAACCTGGATGTGTCCTGGGTGAATGTTTAGAGATTTAAGAAGGAAAACAAATAACTTCCTCTGCTGGGCAGAACCATACCCCCTCCCTTCCCCTAAAGATGTCCATGTCCTAATCCCTGAAACCTGTGAAAATGTCACCTTACAGGGCAAAAGGGTCTTTGCTGATGTGATTGAGCCTCTTGAGATAGGAGATCATCCTGGATTATCTGGGTGGGCCCACATAATCAGTCACAAGGGTCCTTATAAGGAGAAAGAGGGCTAGGCGAGGTGGCTTAAGTGCTGTGAGCCCAGGACTTTGGGAGGCTAAGGCCAGTGGATCACTTGAGGCCAGGAGTTTGGGACCAGCCTGGGCAACATGGTGAACCCTGCCTCTATTAAAAATACAAAAAATTAGCTGGGCATGGTAGCATGCACCTGTAGTCCCAGCTGCTTGGGAGGCTGAGGCACGAGAATCGCTTGAACCTGGGAGGCGGAGATTGCAGTGAGCCAAGGTCGCACCACTGCACTCCAGCCTGGGCAACACAGCAAGACTCTATCTCAGAAAAAAAAAAGAAAAAAAAGGAAAGAAAGAAAAAGAGGGAGACTGCAGAGTCAGACTAAGAGGAGGTGATTCAACAACAAGGGAAACAGAGGTTGGAGTGATGCAGCCAAAAGCCAAGGAATGTTGGCTGGACAAGACAAAGAAATGGGCTCTGTCCTAAGGCCTCCAGAAGGAGTGCAGCCTTGTGATACCTCGATGTTTAGGACTTCTGACCTCTAGAACTATGTAAGATAATAAATTTGTACTGTTTCAAGCTACTACGTTTGGGATCAGCTGTTACAGCAGCCATGAAAAACGCGCTTCCTTTTGGCTGGAAACACTTCATTTCACAGACACCCTTCTCCGGTGATGTTGCGAACCACCAGGTTCCATACTGGGTCCTCGTTCACTGTCATGACTAGGTAGGACCAACTATATAATTTGCAGGACCTGGTGCAAAATGAAAATGAGAAGCCCCTGGTTCAAAAAGCAGGGGGGGAAATGCCATTAAAGGAACTAGCATATAAAGCCTTTTCCTTTCTTCTATATCCCTCCCCTGGCAATGTGGAGACTCCATTGTTTCATTGAACTTTGCTTGCAAAACACAAGTTCAAAGATAAAATTATTAGCAATCTCAAGACATGACAGCAGAGCATAAAACAAGCCCAGTTCCTTCTGCACATGGGGCCTTGTGTGACCACACAAGACACAGGCTTATGAAGCCTATCACATCCCTGGGCTGATGTGGCAGGCCCAGAATGAAGGCCACAGTGTCAAAATGGGAAAATCAGCCAGGATTGATTATTCAGCAAAAAAAAAAAAAAAGAAAGAAAGAAAGAAAAAGTCACAGAGAGGTTCAGAAGTAGTTCTGGATGGAGGGAAAGCAAAACACAAAAAAGTGCAATACCCACAGCCAGAACGGGAAGTCCTGATCTAAGCCAGTTCAGGGAGGGAAGCAGCAGAAACCCCAGGAGCCTGGGAATGGGGACTGGACATCCTACCAGGGGAGCCTGGGATTTGAGGAGAAATTTCAATTCCCAGTGGGAATGAGAAGCTAGGTAAGAAAGAAGGCAAGACCATCTTCTCAGCAATCAGAAACTAGTGGACCAGTATCTGAGGTCTCTAATCTCTCAGGTGTGAGGAATGGTTAAATTTTTTTTTTTTTTTTTAAGTGGGATGGACATGGTGGCTCACGCCTGTATTCCCAGAGCTTTGACATGCCGAGATGGGAGGACTGCTTGAAGCCAGGAGCTCAAGATCAGCCTGGGCAAAATAGTGAGATCCCATATCTACAAAAAATTTTAAAAATTAGCCTGGTATGATGGTGCACACCTGCAGTCCAAGCTACTTGAGAGGCTGAGGTGGGAGGATCACTTGAACCCAAAAGATAGAGGCTGCACCAGCATTTTGGGAGGCCGAGGCGGGCAGATCACCTGAGGTCGGGAGTTCAAGACCAGCCTGACCAACATGGAGAAAACCCATCTCTACTAGAGATACAAAATTAGCCGGATGTGGTGGTGCATGCCTGTAATCCCAGCACTCGGGAGGCTATGGCAGGAGAATCACTTGAACCCAGGAGGCAGAGGTTGCAGTGAGCCAAGATTGTGCCATTGCACTCCAGCCTGGGCAACAAGAGTGAAACTCAAAAAAAAAAAAAAAAAAAAAAGATAGAGGCTGCAGTGAGCTACGATCACATCTCTGCAATAGAGTGAAACCTTGTCTTAAAAATTAATTAATTAATTAACAAGTTGGATTTTTTTTTTTTTTTTTTGCAGAGACAGAGTCTCACTCCGTCACCCGGGCTGGAGTGCAGTGGCACGATCTCGGCTCACTGCAACTTCTGCCTCCAAGGTTCAAGTGATTCTCCTGCCTCAGCCTCCCGAGTAGCTGGGACTACAGGTGCCTGCCACCACGCCCAGCTAATTTTTGTATTTTTAGTAGAGACGAGGTTTCATTATGTTGGCCAGGCTGGTCTCAAACTCCCGACCTCAAGTGATCTGCCCTCTTCGGCCTCCCAAAGTGCTGGGATTACAGGCGTGAGCCACCACACCCAGCCAAATAAATTTAATTTTTAAAAAAAGAATTTAAAAAAATAGATATTGGCTCAAAAGGAAAAAAACTGTAGAAATCTAAATATAATATTTAACTAAATGTCTATAAAACCTTTTAAGTGTTGACTTTGGTATTCATAAAAAATTTAATTGCATTCTCATTGTTGGTTGCTGGGTCATTAAAAAGAGAAAGAAAAAAATTAATTACATTCAAAAAGCAATCTAAGGCTTAGCTTTTCTGACTTCAAGAGAATTCCTAAGTACACACAATGATGGCCAAGAAATCGCAGTCAATCGTAAATCAAATATGCTTAGGGGCGAAATACTTTCAAAAGCGAAATTATAAAAATCTTTCTGTTTCTTTTATAAGGAATAAAAGCACTTAATGTGGAATGGGGGAGTATTTTAATATGATTGTTGCAATATGGGATGAGTCCTCAAAAAGCAGTTTTTTTAGAGGTCTATACAGAGCCTAAAAGGCCCCAGGGAACGGGGAAGGAACCAGATTCCAAGAAACTTAATTCCTCTCTCAGAGTGGGAGCAGAAACAAAACTCATCCCATGTGAATTAGCTGAGGCTCATATAGGGTCAGGGAAAGAGGGAGGTGGGCCTCCCCAGGGAGGAGGGTGGTCTCTTGCTGTTATCATCACCCCAGGGGATGAGACCAGCAAGCCAGGAGCCTTCAGAGGATGGGATGATGGGAAGGAGAACTCCTGGAAAAGAGTGAAGAGCACCTCCCATAGATGCAGAGGAGAACAAGGCGGGAGCTGGTCCCTCAACTGTCCACAGTTGAGAGAGACTCCAAGGTTCTTCAGACCCCATCAGACAGCTCTGGATGGGAACAAGGCCGGGGGTGGAAATGTGTGGCCGCTGTGCAAGGTCACTTGAGAAGACCTACATAGGGGTTAAATAGTGGCCCCAAAAAGAGACATTCAAATCCCAGTCGCTATGCCTGTGCATATAACGTTGTATTCATAAAAAGTCTTTGCAGATGTAATTAAAAATCTTGAGATGGGGCCGGGAGTGGTGGCTCATGCCTGTAATCCCAGCACTTTGGGAGGCCGAAGCGGGCGGATCACTTCAGGCCAGGAGTTCAAGACCAGCCTGGCCAACATGGTAAAACCCCATCTCTACTAAAAATACAAAAATCTGCCGGGCATAGTGGCGGGTGCCTGTAATCCCAGCTACTCAGGAGACTGAGGCAGAAGAATCACTTGAATCCGGGAGGCAGAGGTTGCAGTGAGCCGAGACTGTGCCATTGCACTCCAGTCTGGGCGACAGAGCGAGACTCCATGTCAAAAAAAAAAAAAAAAAAAGTCTTATGGGATCATCCGGATTAACCAGGTAAATCCTAAATTCAATGGCATCTGTGCTTGTAAGAGACCAAAGGGGAGAAATCAGGGACACAGAGAAGAAGAAAAGGCCATGGAAACAAAGAAATAGAGATTGGAGTGAAGCAGCCACAAGCCAAGGAACGCTTGGAGCCACCAGAAGCTGGAAAAGGCAAGGAAGGATCTTCCCCTGCAGCCTTCAGAGAGACCATGACCCTGACAACACCTTGATTTTAGACTTCTGGCCTCCAGAGCTGTAAGAGAATAAATTTCTGTAGCTTTGAGCCACCAAGTTTGTGGTGTTTTGTAGTATTTTGTATGGGTTTTGTTTTGTTTTTAAGACTGAGTCTCTCTCTGTCACCCAGCCTGGAATGCAGTGGTGTGATATTGGCTCACTGCAACCTCCACCTGCTGGGTTCAAGTGATTCTCCTGCCTCAGCCTCCAGAGTAGCTGGGATTACAGGCGTACGCTACCACGCACAGCAGATTTTTTGTATTTTTAGTAGAGATGGGGTTTCACCATGTTGGCCAGGCTGGTCTTGAACTCCTGGTCTCAAGTGATCCACCCGCCTTGGCCTCCCAAAGTGCTGGGATTACAGGTGTGAGGCACTGCACCTGGACAATTTTGTAGTATTTTCTTATGGCAGCCCTAGGAAAGGATGACACCCTGACTTTACCGTTTCTACCACAAGGCCAGCAAGGAAGTCCCCAAGCACCAGGGATTGCCCTGAGCAAAAGAGTCCGTGACACACTCTCCCCCACCCTTCTGCATCAGGAGGAAGGCTGCACAGGTAGACAGGTGCATGAATCTCCCGACATCCACGTGGGAGCTCCATTGTCCTGAATGAGCTCAATTTCTATTTTCCTGCCAGCCTTTCTGCCTGTCTCCTTCGTTCCCACCCCTCCACCTCCCATCCCCATCCCCTGCTATGACAAATCACTGTAGGAAAACCTTATCTGGAAATGCATCATTTTAAATGTTTCCCAAAAAACTTTTATGGAAGATGAATTTAAAAATAGTAAAATAGGTCAGGCGAGGTGGCTCACACCTGTAATCCCAGTACTTTGGGAGGCCAAGGTGGGCAAATCACTTGAGATCAGGAGTTCCAGACCATCCTGGCCAACATGGTGAAACCCCGTCTCTACTAAAAATACAAAAATTAGCTGGGCGAGGGTGGTGTGTGCCTGTAATCCCAGCTACTCGGGAGGCTGAGGCAGGAAGATTTATTGAGCCCAGGAGGCAGAGTGAGCAGACATCTTACCACTGCACTCCAGCCTGGGTGACAGAGAGAGATCCTGTCTCAAAAGAAGCAAACAAACAAAAATAGTAAAATATCTCTTAGCTGAAAAGTCTTCCCAGAAGCCTGAGTTCTTGCTCAGCAAAACCTCCATTTGGGTCTGTGGGTTTGTCAACGACAGCACTCGTGTGGGCATTCGGGGAGGTATTCGTCACTTAAGCCGTGGATGCCTCAGACTCTAGGACCTGCTGGCTTCTTCCCTAGGGCAGCAGCAGCAGCGACAGAAAGCCATAAAGGCAGAAGCACACAGGCATGTGACAAGAGACCAAGGCATGGCAGTTTAAGCCCAGATTTTGCCAGTAACTCACTGGGCAACCTTTTCCTCTCTCATCCTGAAAAATAGAAGAGTTGAACCAGGGAAGGTCCAAGGTCCCTTTTTCAGTGAAGGCTCTGAGTTTCTGATTTATTGCCTCAGTAAAACAGTGCCAGGTCCCAGACTGGAAGAGTACAGCTGTGAATCTGGAACCAAGGCCTCAACCAATTTAAGGCATTCTATTGTATCCTTAATTTTAAATAGAGGCCAGGCACGACGGCTCACGCCTGTAATACCAGCACTTTGGGAGGCCGAGGCAGGCAGATCACCGGAGGTCAGGAGTTCGAGACCAGCCTGGCTAACATGGTAAAAGCCTGTCTCTACCAAAAACACAAAAATTAGCCAGGCATGGTGGCGGGCACCTGTTGTTCCAGCTACTAGGGAGGCTGAGGAAGGAGAATCGTTTGAACCTGGGAGGCAGAGGTTGCTGGGAGGCAGAGGTTGCAGTGAGCCGAGATCGCGCCACTGCACTCCAGCCAGGGTGACAGAGCGAGACTCTGTTCCAAAATAAATGAATGAAAATTTAAATACAAACAAACAAAAACCACCTCCCTGTGCTAATGGAGACCATCTCAACCTCACAGAAAAACAGCCAGAGATCCTAATTCAGCTTCCAGTCTTGTGATTGTGCACCAGTTTGCAGTGGGCTTGTTACGGGTTAGGTTGTGTACCCCCTAACCCAAAATTTGTATGATGAAGTCCTAACCCCCAGTCCCTCCGACTGTGATTATTTGGAGAGAGGATCTTTACAGAGGTAATCAAATTAAAGTGAGGTCATTAGGGTAGGCCCTAATCCAATATGACTGGTTTCCTTAAAAAAAGATGAAATTTGGGGCAGGATGCAGTGGCTCACACCTGTAATCCCAGCACTTTGGGAGGCCGAGGCGGACAGATCACGAGGTCAGGAGATCGAGACAATCCTGGCTAACATGGTGAAAGCCCATCTCTACTAAAAATACAAAAAATAAGCCAGGCGTGGTGGCGGGCGCTTGTAGTCTAAGCTACTTGGGAGGCTGAGGCAGGAGAATGGCATGAACGTGGGAGGCAGAGCTTGCGGTG
Source organism: Pongo abelii (assembly GCF_028885655.2). Lineage (NCBI taxonomy): Eukaryota > Metazoa > Chordata > Mammalia > Primates > Hominidae > Pongo > Pongo abelii. The sequence goes on from NC_072004.2 coordinate 88,501,578, forward strand.
AGCCAAGATCGCGCCACTGCACTCCAGCCTGGGTGACAGAGCGAGATTCTATCTCAAAAAAAAAAAAAAAAAAAGAAAGAAAGAAAGAAATGAAATTTGGACACAGATATGCATTGAGAAGACAATATGAAGAGACAGAGAAAGAAAATGGCCATCTACTAGCCAAGGAGAAAAGCCAGGCATGGTAGCTCATGCCTGTAATCCCAGCACTTTAGGAAGCTGAGGTGGGAGGATCTTTGAGCCCAGGACTTCAAGACCAGCCTGAGAAATATACTAAGACCCCATCTCTACTAAAAAAAAAAAAAAAAAAAATCAAAAAAATTAGCTGGGCGTAGTGGTGCACTCAGGAGGCTGAGGTAGGAGGCTCACTTGAGCCTCAGGAGAAGGAGGCTGTAGTGAGCCACAATTGTTCCACTGCACTCCAGACTGGGTGACAGAGTAAGACACTATTTCAAAAAAAAAAAAAAAAAAAGAAGCCTGGACAGATCCTTCCCTCACAGTCCTCAGGAGGAAGCAACCCCCATGACACCTTGGTTTCTGACTTCTGGCCTTCTAAATCACATGAGAAACAATAAATGTCCGTTGTCTAAGTCACCTTACCTATAGCACTTTGCTAAGGCAACCCTAGCAAACTAATCCGATGCTAAAGGTCACTGTCACTTCCACCCGGGAATTTAGTGCTGGGAAGAACCTCCAAGAGCATCTGGTCTGAGCCCCTCACTTCACAGATGGAAGCACCCAGATCTCCCCTTCGCCCCATTCTCCCATGTTGCACACATTGGTGAGCCCCTAATCACCCTAGGCTGTCAGATTTGAGTCGTAGCTTTGCAGCTCAACCACGAAAATGATTATTGTAAGCAAAACTACAAGGAAACAAGTCAGAACACCAAAGCCAATAAAAAGGCTTCAAGGATGGGCTGGGCGCGGTGGCTCACGCCTGTAATCCCAGCACTTTGGGAGGCCGAGGTGGGTGGATCACGAGGTCAGGAGATCAAGGCCATCTCGGCTAACACAGTGAAACCCCATCGCTACTAAAAATACAAAAAATTAGCCGGGCATGGTGGTGGGCACCTGTAGTCCCAGCTACTCGGGAGGCTGAGACAGGAGAATGGCGTGAACCCAGGAGGCGGAGGTTGCAGTGAGCCGAGATCGTGCCACTGCACTCTAGCCTGGGCGACAGAGCGAGACTCCGTCTCAAAAAAAAAAAAAAAAAAATTGCTTCAAGGACTTCCCAGGTACATCCTCCCACAAACAACTGACGTTCCCTGCCCAGATCTTGACACATCAAGAGAGAGAGGTGTGAATACTATAGCTATTTTCATGGTAAGACTTCTATGATTATTTTAAAATAATATGTATTGAGACTTTACAGACTCACATTGGTCTTTTATCTAAAGTCATCCTAATCAGCAAGGCTTCACAGTCTTTCCACATACTCAGGAAACCTCAGTCGGACCCTGTAACAGATAATAATGCACACAGAAATCCTCACACATTAAAGGCACTCAAAAAGTCATTTGTCTAATTAAATGCTGGCACCCTACAAATTGCCCTGTGCCCTCTACTGCCATTAGAGTAGGGTGCGTGTTGACCCATCAATACGATTTCCCAGGAACTTGCTTAATAAAACTATTCAAAACATAAGGGGTAAAAAGATACTGATCATCTTAATGTTCAACAAAAAGTTAAATAAACTACAGAGTATAAGTACAGTGGACTTTTATGCCATTTGCTAAATGATAAACATCATAGGACTATAGGAAATATTTATGACATCAAGCTTGTGAAAAAAGCAGTATTCAAAAATATATGCCACTTGTCCTTGCAATGGTAAAAAAAAAAAAAGTAATATGCAAATCACAGAAGACTGGCAGAGAATTCCTGATAATTTAAAGTAGTTGGGGCATTGGGTGATAAGAGCGTAGGTTTTCCTCCTCTTTCTGTAATGTTATCTTCCTTTTATAATTTAAATATTTTTTAATAAGGTATAAAAAAGGTTGCATACAGAAAGTAAGCCTCATTGAGCTTAAACAATAAGACCTAAAGTAGGTATCAAAACACAGTCACGAAACCCAGGGCTCCTAATTTTCAACACAAGACTCTCAAACAATAAAATAAACTCTGTTTATATCCACGGCCACCTAGATGTTTAAAACACCCAACTCTTTGGAAAGCCAGTCGCAATTGAAAGTTTCCACGATTTGTTTTAATCCATCATTTCCCAAGAATTTTCTTCACCTCATTAGCTCTTCAACAGGCCAGCTGCAGAATGAGGTTGTCTCCATGTGATGAGAACCAAAGACCTAAGGAAGCTCTCTCCCTTCCTCCCTCCTACCCTTCTTCGTACAAGCACAGGGTCCTCCTCCGAGCCCCTGGGGCCTGCCTTCACCACCAGGCCAGCCTCTCACTCTGCGATTCATGTCTCTTCCCTATCAGTTTCACAGACAGATGGTTGGCGAGGCCCGGGCTTTGACAGAACATCTGAGCCATGTGGGGCCTACAGACCCATGGACTCTCACCACCCACCAGAGACTCCATCCCTCTACCTTCCTAAATGCTACCTGGATGCTCCCAGGAAACCATAGGTTCAGGGCAAAGTGTCTAAACCAAAGGTTCCTTTTTCCCTCCCTCCAGCCCCAGAAAAGGATAGCAAGTGGGACTTTCCATAGGGCTCCTGACATGTACCCAAATCTGCCATCAGGGAGCCACCTGGCACTTGGACATTAGAATGTTGTCTCCCAAGATGCCTGCTTCTGAGGTTGAGAAGGCTATGCTGAGTTCTTCCAGAATTTTCTATAGCCATAGTGGGCAAGCACCTTCTAGTCCATTTTAATACCAAAATTCATTTTGTATTAATTTTAACAAGTATTGATTACCTAGCAATGTAAGCCAGCTATTATTACTGCTCTAACTCCACTGCTATGGTTTTAATATCCCCTCCAAAACTCATGTTGTAACTTAATCCCCAATGTACCAGTATTGAGAGGTGGGGCCTTTAAAAGATGATTGGGGCTGGGCATGGTGGCCCATGCCTATAATCCCAGCACTTTGGGAGGCCAAGGCAGAAGGATTGCTTGAGCCCGGGAATTTGAAACCAGTCTGGGCAACATGGCAAAACCCTTTGTCTACAAAAAATACAAAAATTTGTCGGGCATGGTGGCATGCGCCTGTAGTCCCAGCTACTTGGGAGGCTGAGATGGGAGGATGTCTTGAGCCCAGGAGGTTGAGGCTACAGCGAGCCAAGATCGTGCCACTGCATGCCAGCCTGGGCACAGAATGAGACCCTATCTCAACAACAACAAAAAAGTTGACTGGATCATGAGGGATTCATAGATTAATGGGTTATCAGGGGAGGGGAACTGGTGGCTTTATGAGAAGAAGAAGAGAGATTTGAGCTAGCACACCCAGCCCCCAGCCATTTAATACCCTGCTCCACTTCAAGACTCTGCAGAGTCCCCACCAGCAAGAAGGCCCTCACCAGGTGCAGCCCCTTGACCTTGGTTTTCTCAGCCTCCGTAACTATAAGGAATAAATTCGTTTTCTTTATAAATTACTCAGTTTCTGGTACTCTGTTATAAGCAACAGAAAACAAACTAATACACCCGTCAAAAAATGGTTAGTCAAGCAAATTGTATTAGCAAATAATTCATTCTTTTCCCCATCTTATATTTATCAAAAACACTGATATAGCTACCAGAGCTTCAGATCAGTATGAAATACCAGGGCTCCAAAACTTCGAGGCTGTCACTCCAGCCAAAAGTAAGGAAACTGAATTATCATTTGCCTTTGCTTCATTCAGCATTTGGAAATATTAATAATTGATCGATGTGATGCCAGCAGCCCCATCAAGCTTAGGAACCCAAAGTTGGAAGTCACTGCTGCAGGGGGTAAAGAATAAATGACGCACACTGTCCTTGGCTTTGAGAAACAAGGAAAACAATAACATAAATATGTCCTCGCAAAACAATTAACTACATAAGCAGCTCCCAATCCTTGTCCATTGCTGTTCTAACATATATACTGATATGGTTTGGCTCTGTGTCCCAACTCAAATCTCATGTCAAATTGTAATCCCCACATGTTGATGGAAGGGCCTGGTGGAAAGTGATTGGATCAAGGGGGCAGCCTTCTCCCTTGCTGTTCTCATGAGATCTGGTTGGTTGACGGAGTATAGCACCTCCCACTTCAATCTCTCTCCTGCTGCCATGTGAAGAAGGTGCTTGCTTCCCCTTTGCCTTCTGCCATGATTGTAAGTTTCCTGAGGCCTGGCAACCATGCTTCCTGTTAAGCCTATGGACTCTGAGTCAATTAAACCTCTTTTCTTCGTAAATTACTCGGTCTCAGGTAGTGTTTTATAGCAGTGTGAGAACGAACTAATACATATACTGATTAGGTTTCTCAGCCCTAGAGAGGAATACAATGTATGTATATTATCCCTCTGGTGAAGAGAGAAGACACTTAATACGCATTTGTCAAATAAATGAACGGCGACTCACTTTTTTTTAAGACAATTAATTTTTACAGGGCACACTCTTAGGCAAGACTTCTGGTACATGATCTCACAACAACATCAAAGTCCAAAATTAATCAAGAAAGTAAGTGCAGCTGCTGTTCTAGGAGGCTGGAGAGACATTGGGTGATTAGGCTGGCAGGAGACCTAGTGGGTCTAGTGGGTGCTCACCCTGAGATGATCTCCTCTCCCTAATGCTTATTCATTCTCTTCTCTTGAAGAGGCTTCCCATCTTTGAGACTTTGCTGGGCAGGATTGTGGTTACTGTGCTGAAATAGTGAGGGGGACTGGTGGAGTGAGGGCACGATCCTTACAGGATGTGAAGGATGTGGGTAGGCCGAAAGGAAAGGCTACAGGACATCCTTGATGGGGAGACTGGTTTAAACAATGGCGCAGAGGTATAAATTAACCAGGAGTGAAAAAACAAAACAAACAAAAAACAAGCAAAAGAAATTAACCAGTAGTGGACTGGGCATGGTGGCTCACGCCTGTAATCCTAGTGCTTTGGGAGGCTGAGACGGGCAGATTGCCTGAGCTCAGGAGGTCAAGACCAGTCTGGGCAACATGGTGAAACCCCATCTCTTCTAAAAATATAAAAAATTAGCTGGGTGAGGTGGCATGTGCCTGTAATCTCAGCTACTGGGAAGGCTGAGACACAAGAATTGCTTGAACCCAGGAGGTGGAGGTTGCAGTGAGCTGAGATCATGCCACTTTTCTCCAGCCTGGGCAACAGAGCAAGACTCTGTCTCCAAAACAAGGAAATAGGAATTAACCAGGAGTGTTTGGCCAACCACACGGAAACTGGCCAAGCCATGTAGAAAGGACTTTTAGAGAGCATGCCTACTGATTCTACTCTAATTCACCTGCAAATCCACATCCACAATAGACCCTATGGATCTAACATTGTAGCCCTGAATTACACAACATCTTGAAACTTTTTTAAAAAAAGATTTATATATATTTTTCACCCTTGAGAGAATATCAGTTACCAAAGAGTTAAAAATATCTCTTACTTTTTTCTACCCACCACAAAACTTACTTCCTTAAGGACAAAAACCTCAGGAACTATATTAGTCTGAAAATAATGAAAGTTTTAGGGTAGGGGCGTGGCCTGCTCAAAGAAGGGGTTGGGGAAGAATCTGGACACAGTGGGCAACAGGGATGGGGGCAAGAAAAGATTGGAGCTGAGGCTGGGTGGCGTGGCTCACGCCTGTAATCCCAGCACTTTGGGAGGCCGAAGGTGGGTGGATCACCTGAGGTCAGGAGTTCCAGACCAGCCTGACCAATACAGTGAAACCCTGTCTCTACTAAAAATACAAAAATTAGCCAGGCATGGTGACAGGTGCCTGTAATCCCAGCTACTTGGGAGGCTGAGAGGAGAATTGCTTGAACCCAGGAGTTGGAGGTTGCAGTGAGCCGAGATCACGCCATTGCACTCCAGCCTGGATGACAGAGCGAGACTCTGTCTCAGAAAAAAAAGACTGGAGTTGAGAAATCTGTTGGTGGAGAATGCAAATCACAGGCGGAAGACAAGAAACACTACCCTCCTGGTGACAGAAAATGTGCCCCAATGTTAGGCAGTGGAGTACATAACATCATACCTGTTTTCATTCCCAGAATAGGAGAGAAACTTACTGTAACTGAGTAAATCAAACATCTTTGAGTTTCCACTGCACTGGGTCTCAGAGCCTTTCTTATGAAAAGAAGCTCACTAGGTCCAATCTTACCTGGCCCCCTGGGGATACTATGGGGCTTGATAGGGTAACCATCCATTCTGGTTTACTCAGGACTGAGGGGTTTCCAGGGATGTGGGACTTTTGGTGTTAACTGGAACAGTCCTGGGCAAACAAAAATGAGGTGGTCACCCTACACCACATTGCACATGGAAAGAAAGCCAAAGCTCAGGTTACGACCTTGCTACTCAATGTGTAGTCCCTGGGCTTGCAAGGTAGGCACCACACAGGAGCCTGTTAAAGATGCAAAATCTAGCAGGGTGTGGTGGCTCATGCTTATAATCCTAGCACTTTGGGAGGCTGAGGTGAAAGGATTGCTTGAGCCTGGGAGGCGGAGGTTTCAGTGAGCTATGATCACGTCACTGCACTCCAGCCTGGGCAACAGAGCAAGACCCTGTCTCAAAAAAAAAAAGATGCAGAATCTCAGCTGAGTGTAGTGGCTTGCACGTACAATCCCAGCACTTTGGGAGGCCGAGGTGGGTTGATCACTTGAGGTCAGGAGTTCGAGACTGGTCTGGCCAACATGGTGAAACCTCATCTCTACTAAAACTACAAAAATTAACCAGGTGTGGTGGCAGGAGCCTGTAACCCCAGCTACTCAGGAGGCTGAGGCAGGAGAATTGCTTGAACCTAGGGGGCAGAGGTTGCAGTGAGCCAAAATTGCACCACTGCACTCCAGTCTGGGCAACAGAATGAGACTCTGTCTCAAAAAAAAAAAAAAAAAAAAAAAAAAAAAAAAAAAAAGATGTAGAATCTCAAATCTCAAGCCCCACCTTGTCTTGATGAATGAGAACCCACATTTCAACCTGATTCCTGGGGACCTGCGCCCATCAGGTGTGGGGAACATAGGGCGATTAGATAAAATTTGTTCCTTTAGCATCCGTGAGTCTGTACATGTGCTATTTTATTTTTACTGTTTCAATATCAGAAGAAACCATCCAAAATTGCTGCCAAGTGAATTATAGCTTTTTATGACCATTTATAACACCACACTGCAAGAAGGCTAAAGAGTCATTTCCTCTCTTCATTCTCTTCTCCAGATTTCAAGAAACAGAACGCAGCAGTCCAGAACATTTTGAATCTAGCGGTTGCTTTGCTTACTAGGCCAGGATTTCTCAGCCTCAGCGCCATTGGCATTCTGCACGGCACATTCCTTGCTCTGGGGCTGTCCTGTGCATGGTAGGATATTTAGCAGCATCCCTGGCCTCTGCCTACTAGATGCACCTGTTATTACACCTCCTCCCAGTTGTGACAGCCAAGAATGTCTCCAGACATTGCCCGATGTCTCCTATGGGGCCAAACAGCCCCCAGTCAAGAACCACTGGCTTAGACAAAGAAGACATGCTCATGGAAATAAGAGCCAAAAGGAGACATGAAGGAGCTTGTGCTTGTCAAGCGTTTGTTAAAGTCTTGAAAACTATGGTCAGCATGGCACAGTGGTTCACATCTGTAATCCCAGCACTTTGGGAGGCCAAAGAGGGAGGATCAGTTGAGCCCAGGAGTTTGAAACCAGTCTGGGCAACATTGGGAAACCTTGTCTCTAGATAAAGTTAGAAAATTAGCCGGGCGTGGTTGTACACACGTGTGGTCCCAGCTACTCAACAGGCTGTGGCAGGAGAATCGCTTGATCCCTGGAGGTGGAGGCTGCAGTGAGCTGAGGTCACACCACTGCACTCCAGCTTGGGTGACAGAGCGAGGCCCTGTCTTTAAAAAAAAAAAAAACCGTGAAAACAAGGCCACACTGATACCCAACAGGCTTCTGGAGAGAACCAGCTGGGTGACCTGTGGGCCCACCCCATGTCGAAGGGGAAGCTGTCTGCCAGTGACACTAATGAAGACAAGCAGTCCCCAGCTGCCAGGGCTCACGCCGTCTGCCTCACCACGTACAGCTGCTCTTTGTTATTTCAGCCACAGAGTGCAAGAAAGACCTTTTGCCTTTTTATTAGTGTGCCATGCTGAACGATATTAGAGGTTTCCTAGCAGCGTTGTAAAAAAAAAAAAAAAAAAAAGACTTGAGTAGTTGATGTTAGAATCACCAGAGTGAACCATCTGGCTCAGTCCCCCACCATCATCACATGAGGCAGAAGGCCATACCAGACGGGGCACTTGCAGAGCTGGTCCCTGCTGTGAGCAGGTGCTGTTTAGTGTCTGGGTAGCCCCACGAGGCTTATGGACTGAGAAACCGCTCCCATCTCTGCCTTCAGGCTGGCCTGGGCTACACCCTTCCTCAAGGCATGTAAAGGACGTTAACTACTGCATTTGTCAATTTTAAGATGCACTTTCTCCTCCCTGCTCCCACCCCCAGTTCAGCATCTTGAAAATCTGGATTCATCTTACAGCAATAGTACAATGGCCATCAGACAGGTATAAGGTGGGATGCAGCCATCAGGGCCTGATGACACGCCAATGTCAAAAGCACCTGCAAAAAACTCTCAGGATGGTCCAGAAGGTTTGGAGGGAAATCCAAGGGGGATTACCCTTTTGGCCCATAAAAGACTGATCATCATGGAGAACGGGCGAGGAGGCAGGGAATCGGATGTCTTCAGAAACATTCCTGAAGGCGCAGAGTGGGCCAAACCTACCCTGCATCAGTACAATCAGAGTGTAGTGCCTGGACCAGCAACATCAGCATCACCTGGCAGCTGGCAGGAAATAAATGCACATTCTCCAGCTCCATGCCAGACCTACTGAGTCAGAATCTCTGGGAGTGGGCCCAGCGCTGTGGCTCACGCCTGTAATCCCAGCACTTTGGGAGGCCAAGATGGGCAATCACTTGAGGTCAGGAGTTCAAGACCAGCCTGGCCAAAATGGTGAAACCCTGTCTCTACAAAAATACAAAAATCAGCCAGGTATGATGGCGGGTGCCTGTAATCCCAGCTACTCGGGAGGCTGAAGCAGGAGAATTGCTTGAACCCGGGAGGCGGAGGTTGCACTGAGCCAAGATCGCACCACTGCACTCCAGCCTGGGCAACAGAGCAAGAATCCGTCTCAGAAAGAGACAAAGAGAGAGAGAGAGAGAAAGAGAAAGAGAAAGAGAGAGAAAGAAAGAGAGAGAGAAAGAAAGAGAGAAAGAAAAAGAAAGAGAAAGAAAAAAAGACAGAAATACAGAAAGAAAGAAAGAGAAAGAAAAAGAAAGAAAGAAAAGAAAAGAGAAAGAAAGAAACAATCTCTGGGACTGGGGTCCAGCAATCTGTGTCTCAGGCCCTCCAGGATGTTCGGATGTAGGCTCGAGATGAGAAGTGCTGCTCTACCTATTTGACTTAAATCGACAAATTTGGCTTAAATTGATATTAGCAACAATTATTAGCAACAATGGCCTTTAGTTCTTTTAAGGAATCTTTTAAGAAATGTTACATCACCGATACTGTAGACAAAGACGATAATATGTGAAAAAATACTATCTCAAGTACTCTGACTTGAAAAGTGATTGAGAAGCATCAGACTCAAATATGAGAAAGTTTTAGGAAGCGATTCCTCTTCCAATTAATGCAATTTTATTTCCTTTACATGCATGCAAAGTGTATATTTATGTGTATGCATAGATGTATAGTTTTCTTTATGAGTATGCACAGTGCATAATAAAACTAAGTCTAAAAAGTTGTTTTTTTTTTTTTTTTTTTTGAGACAGTGTCTCGCTCTGTTACTCAGGCTGGAGTGCAGCGGCGTGATCTCAGCTCACTGCAACCTCCACCTCCTGGGTTCAAGTGATTCTCCTGCCTCAGCCCCCTGAGTAGCTGGGATTACAGGCACCCAGCACCATGCCTGGCTAGTTTTTGTACAGACGGGGTTTCATCATGTTAGCCGGGCTGGTCTCAAACTCCTGACCTCCAGTGATCCGCCTGCCTCGGCCTCCCAAAGTGCTGGGATTACAGGTGTGAGCCACTACATCTGACCATAAAAGAGCTCTTTTAATACGTAAAAATTAAATATTCTAAGTATAAACAAGTATTCGAGTTTTGAACTATACACTTTTTCTTTCTTATGGTTCACAAAATAACACTGCATCCTTGGGTTGGCAGAGTCTTAGGTTCCATAAAATGTGGAATTCTACTATGTAACTTTGCCTCAGCTAACCTCTTTTGTGATACAGTTTAAACCTTCTCAACAAGGCCACACTGCAGCTATCTACATGATAGTGTGTTCCATACTCAAAGATCATTAATTGGCCTTTTCTCAGCTTCATTTTCCCCCATTTGGCTCTTCCTCTGACCCCTACGGTGGGTAGTCCCGTTTCCTAACGCTCTCATCATTATGGCTTCTTTCTGCATTCTCTCCAACTAATCGATGCTCCTCTCCAATTCCAGCATGTCTCAAATAAAATATGGGATAAGCGGCTGGGCTAAGTTTGACATCTGGACCACAGCTGTGCACTGCTGGAAGAGGGTGGCTTCCACCCATGACAATGAACTGACGCAGAGCATCTGTTAGGGCCTGGGAATCAGAAACCAGCCTCTCTGTTGTACCTAGGACCCCAGGGTCCTTTTTTTATTTTTATTTTCTGAGGCAGAGTCTCACTCTGTTGCCCAGGCTGGAGAGCAGTGGTGCAATCTTGTCTCACTGCAACCCCGCATCCTGGGTTCAAGCAATTCTCCTGCCTCAGACACCGGAGTAGCTGGGACTACAGGCACACACCACCACGCCCAGCTAATTTCTTTTTGTATTTTTTGTAGAGACGGGGTTTTGCCATGTTGGCCAGGCTGGTCTCGAACTCCTGGCCTCAAGCAATCCACCCCTCCTCAGCCTCCAAAAGTGCTGAGATTACAGGCATTGAGCCCCTGGCCCCCCAGGGTTCTTAAGTCATGAAAATAGAGAAAGTGATAAGACATCCACATGAGAAGCAGCCCCAATCCTGCCTGTCAGTCAGATTTCTTTCTCTTCTTGTATGCCTTCTTCGGGCCTGAGCTCTGAGCTTCCTGCATGATCTTACAGGAATTGACTAGACACTAAAATAATTGCTTTGCAACAAGATAGAGCCAATCTAGAGAGAATCGAGACATGAGTCTGGTGGTTGACATCACGCAAGTTTATGGAGGGAGCTATATGTTTCACAGAGTGACAATGGCTGAGCCCGCCAGCCTGGCCTCCTGAAGCCAGCGCCAGCCTGGAAGGAGAGACTGTCCCTTCTCCCTCTTCGAGCATCAGATGATCAGAAAGTCCTGCTGCCAGGATGAACTTCAGGAACTTGAGGATCAATAAGATGGTGGCTCCTGCACAACGGGGTTGCTTTTAAACAGAGGTGATCATGAAACATTCACTGAATGAAGGTGTCATGGATAAGGATGTGGATCTTGGGATCAGCATGTGAAAACAAATAACTTGTAGGTATTTCATTTATTTGTTTTCAATGTTAGGGGGTGCAGGGAGAGGGGCTGTGGTGTTTGTTTGGTCTGTCTTCCCTATGAGCATGTCAGCTCCACAGTAGGAAGACAATGGTGATATCGTTCAGCCTGGTATATCTAGCACCTAAAGAAATAAATCCAGAGTAGGCACTCAATAAATAAATTTGCCAACTTTGCCAGTGAATTTATTGGTTCAAAGACCTCCCTCTCTCTTAGACCAGAGAGTCTCCAGTGGTTAGGTTGGGGATAGGGATGGAAAGGACAGGGGAGAGGTCTCAAGACCCATTTTTATTTATTTTTATTTTATTTTATTATCTTATTTTATTTTTTGGAGACAGGGTCTCACTCTGCTGCCCAGGCTGGAGTGCAGTGGTGTGCTCACGGCTCACTGCAGCCTCCAACTCATGGGCTCAGTCAATCCTCCCACTTCAGCCTCCCTAGTCGCTGGGACTACAGGCATGCACCACCACACCCAGCTAATTTTTGTATTTTTTGTAGAGATGGGGTTTCATCATGTTGCCCAGGGTGGTGAAACTCCTGGGCTCAAGCAATCCACTGGCCTCAGCCTCCTAAAGTGCTGGGAATACAGGCATGAGCCACCATGCCTGACCCATCTCAAGACCTTTAAAAAACTACATATAATAGCTAATGTTTTACCATGCGCAAAGCAATGTTCATGCACAAAAGTGTAAAGTGCACAAGCCCGAATAACAGGCCTGGGAACACTTGGGGGCGGGAGGCCACAAATCTCTTAAATGTCAAGGAAGAGGCACAGCAGAGCCTCAGCTTCTCTGAGTCCAAGGCTGAACCACAACATCCCCCACGACATCACCCACCAGTGGAAGCACCACCGCTTTCCAAACCCGACCTGTGACAGGGACTCTACTGCCCATCGATTAAAAGTGTGGTGTCTCTTTCCAGAGAATTGCTACCCAGTAGCTTTAGCTTTGTCTCTGAGGTCTCATTAATCCTTTCCCTCTTATGTAAAAGCAGCATTCAGGTCCTCTCCACAACTCTTCCCTCCTTGCACCTAAAAATCTGTTTTTCCAACCGTTCCTCCTTTGACCAAGCCCAGGCCCTCACCACCCACTAGGTCTCCTCTCTCAGCTCTCCACTCTCAACATGCTCTCACAGTGTGTGCTGAGGCTTGAGTGCCCTGACAAGAACGTGAAGCCTTGGGCCTCCCTGTTTCCCGTGGGCACAATGGCTCTGTCTATGCACAGGGTTCATTCTTCCCACTTTGTGCCTCATCCTCCTTCTCCAGTTTGGAAAATACCAAAAAGAACAAAGAAGAAAGAAAAGTCACCCATAACCCACCATTCCCTCCCTCCCTTCCTGCCTTCCTTCCTTCCTTCCCTCCCTCCCTCCCTTCTTCCTTCCTTCCTTTCTTTATGAGGGATATAAGGTACAAAGTAGGCTTGGTGTGATGGCTCATGCCTGTAATCCCAGCACTTTGAGAGACCAATGCAGGAGGATTGCTTGAGTTCAGGAGTTTGAGACCAGCATGGGCAATATAGTGAGACCCCTGTCTCTACAAAAAAATGTTTAAAAAACTAGCCAAGCATGGTGACGTGTGCCTGTAGTCCCAGCTACTTGGGAGACTGAGGCAAGAGGATCACTTGGGCCCAGGAGGTGGAGGCTGCAGTGAGCAGAGATCACACCACTGCACTCCAGGTTAGGCAACAGAGCAAGATCTTGTCTCAAAAAATAAAATTAAATTTAATTTAATTTAAATTTAAATGAAGTAAAATCCTCCTCCTTCTATCTTCAACAGAGGTAACCACTGCAAACAGCTTGGATATTCCCTTTTAAAATGTTTTACTGTCATATGCAAACATATATAGATATAGATGTATACACACATATATAGACATACATATACACATGTTTATATCTATATAAATACACCCAAATGTATGTACACATATATACATATAACTTCTAATTATTTAATGTTACATGTATTTCTGTATATTTACTTATATAAATGTAAATTTATAAGTATAGATAAAATTATGTGAGCTACAATTACATTAATTATATAACTACTAAATTATACTATCATATTTTATTACGTATGTCTTACTCTGGAATTTGTCTTTTTCACTTTAGTGGCATATCATAGATACTTTCCCAAGGGGCTTCACACCACTCTCCCTCTTCCTTCTTTGCCATGTCTGTGGTGCTCCACTGTGGAGTTGGGCTGTGTTAAAATTGGCCAGTCCCCTCCCGAACGACTTTGAGGATGTTTTTAATCTTTTGTGTTGTCTGATGTTCTAACAACGATTCATTTTTTTTTTTTTTTTTTTTTTTTTGAGATGGAGTCTTGCTCTGTCACCCAGGCTGGAGTGCAGTGGTGTGATCTCGGCTCACTGCAACCTCCGCCTCCCAGGCCAAAGCAATCCTCCTGCCTCAGCCTCCCGAGTAGCTGGGAATACAGGCACCTGCCACCACACCCAACTAATTTTTGTATTTTTAGTAGAGAGGGGGTTTCACCATGTTGGCCAGGCTGGTCTTGAACTCCTAACCTCAAGTGATTCACCCGCCTCAGCCTCCCAAAGTGCTGAAATTACAGATGTGAGCCACTGTGCCTGGCCAATTTTTTTTTTTTTTTTTAATAGAGATGAGGTCTCTCTTCATTGCCCAGGCTGGTCTCAAACTCTTGGGCTCAAGCGATCCTCTCACCTCGGCCTCCCAGAGTGCTGGGATTGTAGGTATGAGCCACCGAGCCCAGCCTCTAACGACTATTCTTAAGCACCTGTCTTTAAGCACCAAGGAAGGTATTTCTACAGGACCCATTCCAAGAAATGCAAACTGGGCCATAGAGCGTGTGCATGTTTCATTTTGATAGATATTGCCAAATTACACTCCTGAAAGCGTTCTCCAAATTTCACTTCCATTACCAGTGACTTGGAATTCTTTTTCCCCCCAAATCTGATAGGTAAAAAATACCACCTCACTGGTATCTTCCCCCAGTGTTTTGAGACCTTCCTGTGTGCTAAAGCACCAGCCATATCCTCAGAGAGGCAGGTGGAATGGTGGTTCAGCACAGGAACCCCGCTGTCTGACTGCTAGGATTCTAGCATGCTTCTGCGTGTTATTAACTAGTACCTCCATTTCGTCTATAAAATGGGCAAACTCATAGTGCTGATGTGATGTATGAAGGGTACGTGTAAAGCTCTTAGCACAGAACCTTTGCCCCATTCTAAATGTAAGCAAGCCCTTGGAATTCTACATTATTTTTTTTTTTTTTTTTTTTTTTTTTTCCCCCTGAGACGGAGTCTTGCTCTGTCACCCAGGCTGGAGTGCAGTGGTGTGATCTCGGCTCACTGCAAGCTCCACCCCTCGGGTTCGCGCCATTCTCCTGCCTCAGCCTCCTGAGTAGCTGGGACTACAGGCGCCTGCCACCATGCCCGGCTAATTTTTTTTTTCGTATTTTTAGTAGAGATGGGGTTTCACTGTGTTAGCCAGGATGGTCTCGATCTCCTGACCTCGTGATCCGCCCACCTCGGCCTCCCTAAGGGCTGAGATTACAGGCTTGAGCCACCGTGCCTGGTGGGAATTATACATTCTCTACAGAACCCACCTCTCTCTCAACTCTCCCGACCACCAATTTCACTTCTGTGTCCTCCACTCTTCTTTGTCTTTCTCTCCAATTCGCAGGGCCTTTTGCTGTCCTCCTTAATCCTTTTGATCCTCCTGACCACACTCTTTTTCCTCACCATGGCAACCCACGGCACATACCTTTCTCTCTGTTGGAACCCACACCTCACTGGGCTCTAGCCCCTGTGGGCAGATCTCGAGCCCACCTAGCTTGCCCAATCATTATGGTGAATGCTTTGCTAAAATCCCAACTTGCCATGCTCATGACATTCACCCCATCTACCCCATCTACCTGCCAACTAAGCCAGCAGAGAAAATAAATGATAGAGCCTCCACAGCTTAGCCTGCACTTCAATAAATAAAGATGTGCAATGAGATTTGGACCTGTTGCCATCCAATTGCTAACCTCCATCCCCAAATCCAGAGCTGAGAAGCAAAAGGCAAGACAATTAGTCCTGGAACAGGCTCTGCTGGCCAGCAGAAGAGGTCAGCAGTGATATTGATCAGTTCCAAAGCTGCTTTATGATAATTTTTCAGCTGGGTACAATGACCTTTCATTCCATGTTTATTTGGAAATGACCTTTAAGCAGCAATCATCCAAAATTAAATGCTCTAAAGGAATAAATTAGATAATGCAGATGTTCCCCAGTGGTCAGTTAAGGAATACAGTGGAAAATAAAAGCAGCTCTGCCCGGGGATGCCACGGGCTAGTCTGTCCATTAGACTAATAAGTGAATACAGAGTTCTCGCAACCTCTGTCAATCAGAAAATTGAGAACCTGAAGCCAGAGTGACCTAGACATGATTATTTTCGAAATTGAACCAAAACTAGCTGATATTTCACTTTTTGCTTCTGCTTGGAGCACAGGTAACTGAGTTACTTGGATGCCCAAGAATCGATTTAGCATCTCGGGGAGAAAGAATCCCCAAGATTTGGGTTCAGTGGCAACTTGGTAAGCTCCACGTGCCCCATCCCAGCCTCATTCCAATGGAAGACATCATTCATTTGTGCTAACTGACTCATTATGAGCATCTACCACACACTGGGTTCTTTGCTAAGTGCTGGAGAAAATTCAGCCCCTCAAGGTCAAAGACAGAAGCAGGCAACTGAGCTTTTGGGCCTGCAGGAGGCACGGCCCTCTCCACCGTGGGAACGTCTCATTTCTGGTCTCATTTTCTACTCTGCAGGCTCTGTTCTTTTTTCCCCACTCAATATCCATTTATCCATTTTCCTCTTTCTTGCTTATATTTAATTTGACCAATGATGGCACTTCCAGATAGCACCAATGGGTGATGCTTGGAACTTAACAAATCATTCTTCCTGAAGTAGAAAACGTCTGAAAAGAGAACTTCAGCACCAAGGCCTTTGGCCTCCTCTGCCACCTGCTCAGTGAATCTTTTTTTTTTTTTTTTTGAGATGGAGTCTCGCTCTGTCACTCAGGCTGGAATGCAGTGACGCGATCTGAGCTCACTCCTGGGTTCATGCCATTCTCCTGCCTCAGCCTCCCAAGTAGCCAGGACTACAGGTGCCTGCCACCATGCCTAGCTAATTTTTTCTATTTTTAGTAGAGATGGGGTTTCACCATATTAGCCAAGATGGTCTCGATCTCCTGACCTCGTGATCCACCCACCTCAGCCTCCCAAAGTGCTGGGATTACAGGCCTGAGTCACCACACCCAGCCAGCTCAGTGAATCTTAGAGTCACTTGGATCCCAATCCCAGGGCAAGGATCTCTTTCCTACCCTAGGGGATCCACTGGAGGGATCCATGAGAGGAGATCCAAAGAGACAGGGAGGAAACAGACTGCTTTCCTCCCGCAAAAGCAGTTTCCACAACCTCCCCTGGTCACCTCTACTGGCCCATAACACCTATCACTGCTCCCAAAGCAAAGGCTGCCACACCAAAGGCCTTAGATTGGGGGGGCGGGGGCAGGGGGGATCACCTGAGGTCAGGAGTTCGAGACCAGACTGACCAACATGGCGAAACCCTGTCTCTACTAAAAATACAAAAGTTA
Source organism: Pongo abelii (assembly GCF_028885655.2). NCBI lineage: Eukaryota > Metazoa > Chordata > Mammalia > Primates > Hominidae > Pongo > Pongo abelii. Next base: position 88,518,776 of record NC_072004.2, read on the forward strand.
GCCAGGTGTGGTGATGGGCACCTGTAATCCCAGCTACTTGGGAGGCTGAGGCAGGATAACTGCTTGAACCTGGGAGTTGGAGGTTGCAGTGAGCCGAGATTGTGCCACTGCACTCCAGCCTGGGCAACAGAGCAAGACTCCGCCTCAAAAAAAAAAAAAAAAAAGGCCTTACACGGGGCAGATATGAGGTCAGAGCCCAACTCCTGTTGCCAAGGACAGCCTGATTCCACCTCCAGCTCCCTTAGGAACAGCAGTGGGAAGGCAGGGCTTCAGGAGACAACCTCCAGAGGCCCAGCCAGGCAGGGAAGGGGATGAAATGAAACTATAGAATGTGCAGTGGTGGGAACATTGCCTGGAAATCCCAACCCCAGTTCAGATTTGAAGCTTCACTAACTCACTGAGCCAAGTCACGTCACCCTCTGCTTCTTATAATGAATGGAACCCGAGTGAGTCCTAAGCTGCAAAAAATCTGTGATCATAGTATCCCCCAAAATTGAAAACAGAGACTCAAACAAATCAAATGAATCCTTGTACATAAATGTTCATGCCAGTACTATTCACAACAGGCACAAGGTAGAAGCAACCCAAATGTCCATCAACTGATGAATGGATACACACAATGGGAGCTATCCATACAATAGAATATTATTATTCAGCCATGAAAAGGCATGAAGTGCTGATCCATGCCGCAATGCAGATGAACCTCCAGAACATTATGCTCAGTGAAAGAAGCCAGACACGAAACGCCACATACTGTATGATTCTATTTGTAAGAAATAGCTAGAACAGGGAACTCTGTAGAAAGAGAAAGCAGATTGGGCTGGGTGCGGGGGCTCAATCCTGTAATCCCAGCACTTTGGGGGGCCAAGATGGGTGGATCACCTAAGGTCAGAAGTTCAAGACCAGCCCAGCCAACATGATGAAACCCCATCTCTACAAAAATACAAAAATTAGCTGGGCATGATGGTAGGTGCCTGTCATCCCAGCTACTCGGGAGGCTGAGGCAGAAGAATCACTTGAACCTGGGAGGTGGAGGTTGCAGTGAGCCCACATCATGGCATTGCACTCCAGCCTGGGTGACAGAGCGAGACTCTGTCTCAAAAAAAAAAAAAAAAAAAAAAGAGAGAGAGAGAGAGAAAGCAGATTGTGGTTTTCAGGGGCTGCCAGAGTAGGGAATAGATAATGACTGTTTTATGGGTATAGGGTTTTATTTTGGAGTGACTAAAATTTTTTTGGAAAGACATAGAATTGGTACTTGCAGAACACTGCAAATATACTAAATGCCACTGAATTGTTCAATTAAAATGGTTAATTTTATGTTATGTGAATTTCACCTTAATTTTTGTCTTTTTTTTCCTTTTTGTGGAGAATGGGATCTCGCTATATTGCCCAGGCAAGTCTCAAACTCCTGGGCTCAAGCTATCCTCCCGCCTCTGCCTCCCTAAAAGCTGGGATTACAGGCATGAGCCACCACACCCGGCCTCACCTTAATTTATTATTATTAATTTATTAATTTATTTTAGACACGGGGTCTGGCTCCGTCATCCAGGCTAGAATGCAGTGGTGCAATCATAGCTTGTTGCAGCCTTAACTCCTGGACTCAAGGTTATAGGCATGAGCCACGGACCCTGCCCCCTTACTTCATTTTTTTTTTTAAGTCTGGTGAGTAGGCTTACAACAGCTGGCTCCAATTGGGTTTCTGCAGAAGCCTCACCTGGGAAGGGTCGTAAGAAGGGCCACTCCCTCTATTTCTATTCTGGAACCCCTGACACCACTTTTTTTCCCCAAACATAGCTAAATTAAACTCTTCTATTCCTCTAGCAGAATTATATGTCTATTTGTTTACTATCTCCCCAAAAAGGCTAACTCCAAGACGGTAGTGATTTGTCTGGTTCAATGTAACACCCCACTGTCTCGCCATGGGTGGGCACTCAATAAATATTTGTGAATGAATAAGTGAATGAAACTATGCAGATGATCCTGTTTACATTTTTTTCTTTTAAACAAAAGCTATAAATGTGTTGGTGGGGATGCGAAATGATTTAGCTGCTATGGAAAACTAGATGGAGATTTCTCAAAAAATTAAACATAGAATTGCCATATGATCCAGCAATCCCACTTCTGGATATATACCCAAAAGAATTGAAAACAGGATCTCAAAGAGGTATTTGCACACCTTTGTTCGTTGCAGCATTATTCACAATAGCCAAGAGGTAGAAGCAACTAAATGTCCATCCATGGATGAATGGATAAAGAGAATGTGGTTTGTGCTTACAATGGCGTCTTAGCCTTAAAAAGGAGGAAAATCCATCTTATGCTACACCATGGAAAAACCTTGAGAACGTTATGCGAAGTGCAATAAGCCAGTCACAGAAAAACAAATACCACATGATGCACCGCTTATATCGAGACATCTAAAAAAGTCAAGTTTGTAGAAACAAAGTAGAACGGTGGTTGCTAGGGGCTGGGGAAGAGGGGGAAAAGGGGAGTTATTTAATGGATATAGTGTTTCAGTTTCGTAATATAAAACATCCTAGAGATCTTTTGCACATGATGTGCCTATAGTTACCATTATGGTACTACACACTTAAAAATAGTCACAATGGTAAATTCTACATTATGTGTTTTTACAATTTTATGAAGCTATAGACACACATATACATGAATGTATAATTATACATCTTTAATTTTTTTGTGTTTTTAAACGAGCCTGTGAGAGGGTAGCTGAACCCGTGAGAGCTCTGCTGCCTGGTTTTGAGTAGGAACTATCCTGGTGGGTGAGGCTTTGGACAGCAATGCCCTTGAGGAGAGCTGGGCTCCATATCCTGTCTCCAGGAACCCATCAGCACAGATTGGAAAAGTTTATATGGCTAGATGAAGTTGCAGGGGGACCATCTGAATAGGCTCATGAAACAAGAGTCGTTAACAAGAAAAGTCAGCTCAAGCGCTCTTTGCCAAGAACTGGCTGTACAAAACTCAGTCCAGAAAATATCAACCTTAATTACAAAGTGGGTCTCTCCTGGAAGGCAGTGCTCCTCCCCTGACCCCAGGAACTGGGTTGGAGCCATGGGGGGCAGGGTGGGTGCTAACCTGCACTGGTTGAAACTTTTTTTTTTTAAATGGAAGGAAGTTTATTAAGAAAGTAAAGGAATAAAGAATGGCTACTCCATAGGCAGAGCAGCCTGAAACTTTCAAAGAAAGGGAGAAAGGAGTGAACTGGGCCCTCCTAAACGCTAGTGCAAGATTTGGTATACTACAACTCACAGGCCAAGTCTGGTTATGCTTGTTTTTATAAATAAAGTTTTATTGGGGCTGGGCACTGTAGCTCACTCCTGTAATCCCAGCACTTTGGGAGGCCGAGGCGGACAGATCACTTGAGGTCAGGAGTTTGAGACCAGCCTGGCCGACATGGGGAAACCCCATCTCTACTAAAAATATAAAAATTAGCCAGGCATGGTGGCGGGCACCTGTAATCCCAGCTACTAGGGAGACTGAGGCAGGAGAATTGCTTGAACCCGGGAGGCAGAGATTGCAGTGAGCCGAGATTGTGCCACTGCACTCCAGCCTGGGCAATAGAGCCAGACTCAGCCTCAAAAAAAAAAAAAAGAGTTTTATTGGAACATAGCTATGGTCCATCATTGATGCATTGATGTATCATCTATGGCTGTTTTTCCTACAACAGGAGAGCTGAGTAGTTGTGACAGAAGCTGCATAGCCCGCAAAGCAGAAGATATTTACTCTCTGACCATTTACAGAAGAAGTTTGCCAACCCCCGATCTAGGGAAAGAAAACGGTGTCCTGTGCAGGGAAGGACATAATGCTTTGCTCCTTATTCAAGGGCCAGTAAATCCCCTGTTCCCTTTTGTTTTCTCCTGCTGTATCCTAGCGCAATCAATTCCCAATTGTGTATGAAGTGGCACGGAAAATCCCCAGCTGCGGTTAATGCAAAAGCATGTATAATTGGTTTCAGATGCTAATAGGAATCATCTATCGCTCTCTACTTCCCCCAGCAGATTTACATTCTTAATCATGTGTGACTTAGGCTGATGTCAAGATGCATCTGCACTCCCAGAGCACCCCCTACGCCCACCAGCTGCAAGGCGGGAAGGCAGAGGTGAATGCAGAAGTGATCTAAAGTGGCGGGTGGAGGGGAGGGCGCACACCAAAAAAAAACGGGTGGCATTACCCTGTGAGGAAGCACAGGGCCCAGCCAAAGCTGCAATACAAATAGGAAATAAGGGTTGTCTCTAGAACGGTTACTCTTAAACTGCTCTACCATTTTCACAGCCTCTCTCTGTCCATCATGGCAGCTCCTAGGGTTGTTGCTTGCAGAGCTGTGTAGCCTGCTGATAGCATTATGGTCAGTGGGCAAACCAGGGGAGGACTCTATAGGATCCCCCAGCTGGTGCCAGGGAGAGGCATGGGAGGGGTTGAAACTAACTCTCCATCCAAAGACTCTAAAGATGGGTAGGGTCGATCTGCCTCTCAGGAGATGCTGAAGACTGCTTCTTATGGGTTGTGGGCCATGGCCTTAGAATTTAGGAAGTTTACAAACAAGGCAGAGAGACCACAGAACATCAAATACTACTACAAGAGCTAATCAAAGAAAGAGAGAGAGAAATGGCCGGGCGCAGTAGCTCAGGCCTATAATCCCGGCACTTTGGGAGGCTGAGGTAGATGAATAGCTTCAGCCCAGGAGTTCAAGACTAGCCTGGGCAACATAGCAAGACCCTGTTTCTACTAAAAATACAAAAATTAGCCAGGCATGGTGTCACACACCTGTAGTCCCAGCTACTTGGGAGGTTGAGGTGGGAAGATCAACTTGAGCCCAGGAGATCAAGGGTGCAGTGAGCTGTGATCACGCTACCACACTCCAGCATGGGTGACAGAACAAGACCCTATCTCGAAAAAAAAAAAAAAGAGAGAGAGAGAGAGAGAAAGAGGGTAAATAGAAGACCTGTGCCAATGCAGTCAACAAGAAATTGCCAAGTCACCTCAAACCTTTTATAGAACAAAAGAAGGTATAAGTATTTCTTTCTCATAAGAGCCAAGAAAGAAATATAGACACATACAATGAATTCAGAGGTAGGAGAGACGGCTCCAGCCAGAGTGGCCCCAGAGGGCTTTCTAGAGAAGCAAGCACATGGCCCGGATCTCAGGGTGAGCAAGACACCTCCTGTGGCCACTCAAGATGGTCAGTGTCCATCAACCCTGTCACAGGTTCCAAAGCACCCCTGTCAGAAGTTGTTCTGCATGGACCCTCCAGCCTCTTCTCCATCAGAGCTTTCTAGGCCAAAGAGTAGGAGCAGCAGCCATAGAACCAGTCAAGGAGCTCTGAGCCTCCTCCAGGCCCAGCTCTTTACAGGCGGGGTTTTGGTTAATCCTCAAGTAACCCCATAGTGTAAGTTTAACCCCTATTCCTAGAACAATACCCAGCATATAATAAGCTCTCTGGGAATCAGTATTTGTTTATTCATTAACTATATTTTTATTATGTTGAATAACTTCCCATCTTACAGATGGGGAATGGGTAGAATTGCTAGATTTAGCAAGCAAAAAAACAGGACACTTCATTAAATTTAAAGTTAAGATAAATAACAATATTTTCGTGTAAGCATTAGAACACTGGGTATCCTATATTTTACGTAGTAACCCTAGGAAGCAGGGGATAGGGTGAGGAGCTGCAGCTCAAAGAGGTTTTGAATTTGCCTGAGGTCATCATGGGTAGGAAATGCCAAAAACAAATTCAAGCCCTGGTAGTAAAGCTCTAGCGCAAGTCTGATGGGCCTCTACACTGTCCCAGGCTGCTTCTCCCTTCTTGCCACTCCCATAGCCCTTGACTACATCACTATAAACACATTTAACACATTGCAAGAAGGTAGTTGACAGTGTACGTGTTGGTTTCCTCCCTTAGAGGATAAACTCTAATTCTCTATAACTGTTTGGGATGGAGGCAGCTAATTGTCTTTAGGAATCTACTCTCTTCATCATCCTCCATTAAAGACACTCCAGTTCTTAGCTGGGCACACGGCTACTGGGATAAAGACTGCATTTTCCAGCATCCCTTGTAGCTACGCATGGTCATGTGACTAAGCGCTAACCAGGAAGTATCCTAAAAGGAGGAAGCATGCCCTTCTCTGCTTCCTGTTTCCTGCTGGCTGGGATGTGGCGTAATGGCTGCTGCTATAGCAGCCCTTCTTGGACCACAAGGGACCTTGCGGGTGAAAGCAACCCCTACCAGAGCAATAAAACAGGAGAATCCTGGGTCACTACCAGTATTTAACACAATATCAGCCCTGGACTACTTGTAGGCTTTTTTCTAACTTAAGCCACTGTTATTTGGGGCTTTCTATTACTTGGAGTTGAATATAATTGTAAGTTATGCATGGCCTCAGCACCTAGAGTAGCCTGAAAGGGATTCAGGGAAGGTTTGCTGAAAGGATACCATTTCATACATGAACAGTATCCTGCATTCCAGATTCTGGCCCCAAAACTCCCACCTCTCCCTAACCTCATATAAAACCTCAATTAAAATGCATGGCTAGAAACCTCACAAAATCCTTGACCTAAATACATCTGTATGTATGTGCTTTGATATTCCTGTGTGGAAGGGGAAGATGGCTGGAAAAAGTATTTTCTTTCTCTTAGGTATCCCCCAGACACAGATTTCAATAGTGGTGCAAGGCTGTCCTAAGAGTTATTAATGATATGCTATTGGACTAAATGAGCTAGAATCACAGCAACATGGAAAATCAAGACTTCCTGCTATTATGTAAATGTACCGCCATTTGGGAAAATAACTCAGTATGAGATTCATTATAAATAATGTTTTCATCCCAACCTTCATGGCTTTTGGAAACTTCAATATATGACCCAATTTATTAACTGCAACAAGATCCCTCTCCAATCCTTTTAAATGACTTCTATAAAATTTTAAGCTTAGATCATCCATGCAAATATCTTACATTATTAGCTATGCAAATATCTTGTATTATTTTTAAAAGCCCAAAGCTTCTGAAAAACTCTCTTAATCCTGGATGTATTTCCTGATCCTACAATCATTTTATAGTATAAAGACACTACTGGGGCTGGGGGAAGTGGCTCACACCTGTAATCCCAGCACTTTGGGAGGCCAAGGCAGGCAGATCACTTGAGGTCAGGAGTTCGCAACCAGCCTGGCCAACATGGTGAAACCCCAACTCTACTAAAAACATAAAAATTAGCCAGGCGTAGTGGCGGGCGCCTGTAGTCCCAGCTACTTGGGAGGCTGAAGCAGGGGAATCGCTTGAACCCAGGAGGTGGAGGTTGCAGTGAACCGAGATTGTGCCACTGCACTCCAGCCTGGGCAACAAAGTGAGACTGTCAAAAAAAAAACAAACAAACAAACAAAAAAACCAGACACTATTGGATTAAAGGTACACATAGTAAATATATAGAAATCAATGGTAACGTGTACATCCATCAGAAATTTTACTTGCATTTAATAAAAACTAATTCTGCCTTATTGAAATGGAAATAAAATTTATTAAATGGTTGAGTCAGTTGCAGACCTCTCAGGAGGAACAGAACAACCACACAGCGGTAAATAGTCAGATGATATCCCCTAATTGCACCATAGAACTAACCCAGTGAAGACAGTGGTGTTGCAACCCTGAGGGTGTCAGTGCTTCAGGCTGCATCACCAGCACTGAGACCCCTCAATACTGTTTCCAGAATCATTGCCATGTGTCTTCCAGATTTGGACACAACCGCTGCTTCTGCCACCCTCATAAAAATGCATTATTATTATTATTATTATTATTATTATTATTATTATTTTGGAGATGGAGTCTCCCTCTGTCACCCAGGCTGGAGTGCAGTGGCACGATCTTGGCTCACTGGAACCTCTGCCTCCTGGCTTCAAGTGATTCTCCTGCCTCAGCCTCCTGGGTACCTGGAATTACAGGCACCCGCCACCAAGCCTGGCTAATTTTTATATTTTTAGTAGAGACAAGGTTTTTCCGTGTTGTCCAGGCTGGTCTCAAACTCCTGACCTCAGGTGATCCACCCTCCTTGGCCTCCTAAAGTGGCAGGATTACAGGTATGAGCCACTGTACCTGGCCCAGGAATAGATTCCTTGTGGCCGCTGCTTCTTTCTGTCACCAGCTTCTCATCCAAAGCTATGTGCAGGTGCATGTGATTTGCATTTCTAAGCTCATGCATCCCGGCCCATTTGCAAAGGAGGCTGGGAAGTCTGATACCTGGTTATTCCAGAGGTGAGCTCTATCTCATAAGATGGGAAATTCCCCATAAGATGATTCATATGGTGGGCAACCAAAAAAGACAAATATTCACTACAATGCAATTTGACTGTCGTTTTGTCAGGATGGCAATGTGATCCAAACTACTGCCCCTGTGTTTTCCCTAAGGATTCCTAATTCCCAAACACCCTGAACTGGCTTCATGAACACTTTATTTTTTCTACGATTCGAGTTTCCTCTAGTTCGTGGGTTTTCGTTCTTTTTTTTTTTTTTTTTCTTGAGATGGAGTCTCACTCTGTTGCCCAGGCTGGAGTGCAGTGGCACGATCTCAGCTCACTGCAACCTCCACTTTCCAGGTTCAAGCCATTCTCCTGCCTCAGCCTCCCGAGTAGCTGGGATTACTGGTGCCCACCATCATGCCCAGCTAATCTTTGTATTTTTAGTAGAGATGGGGTTTTGCCATGTTGGCCAGGCTGGTCTTGAACTCCTGACCTCAGGTGATCTGCCCGCCTCGGCCTCCCAAAGTGCTGGGATTATAGGCATGAGCCACTGCACCGGGCACCTTCAAATTTATTTCCAATTAATTATTTCCAGCTCCGTCTACAGAATAGGGACAAATTAAAAACAACCTTAATGTCCACCAATTCGTTAAAACAAATTTGGGACAATTACAAAGTTATTTGTACACCAAGTGGAAGATATAAATACATACCTGGTTACTGTAACGACTTTGCAAATTTAGAAAATTAGTGAGGCATTGCCAAAACAGTAAAGCAGGAATAATTGATTTAAAGTGAGTTGGGAATTTTTTTTAACTATCCCCATCTCCTCATCTACTGAAAATTTAGATTCTTATATTTTATTGTTTTTTCTCTACTGTTATATATGTTTGGGTTTTTTCCTATTGCAAAAGCAATGTGCGCATATACAGACAGCAAGATTAATATAAAAATGCCTGTAATCTCACCACCCAGTGACAAGTAGCCTTATCTCCAGGACAGTAGCTTTGAGCGTAGGCTTTGGGGTTAAACTGCCACATATGGGTTGGGCGTGGTGGCTCACACCTCTAATCCCAGCACTTTGGGAGGCCAAGGCAGGTGGATCATCTGAGGTCAGGAGTTCAACCCCAAAATACATAACAGTAGGGAGAAAACATTAAAATACAAGAATCTAAATTTTGAGTAGATGAGGAGATGGGGATAGTTTAAAAAAAAAATCCAACTCACTTTAAATCAATTATTCCTGCTTTACTGTTTTGGCACTGCCTCACTAATTTTTAAAATTTGCAAAGTTGTTACAATAACCAGGTATGTATTTACATCTCACACTTGGTATACAGATTACTTTGTAACATAGTGAACACTTGTCTCTACCAAAAATACAAAAATTAGCTGGGCGTGGTACCACAGGCCTGTAGACCCAGTTACTTGGGAGGCTGAGGCAGGAGAATCGCTTGAACCCAGGAGGCAGAAGTTGCAGTGAGCCGAGATTGTACCACTGCACTCCAGCCTGGACAACAAAGTGAGACTTCATCCCAAAAAAATAAAGAATAAAAAACAAAAATGCCACATCTAAACCCTCATGACCTTAGAAAAATTCCTCCATCTCTCTCCCCTCAGTTTTTCCATTTATGAAAAGGGGATGTTAATGTCCCTTCACCATAAGGTTGTTGTACAGACTGAATGAAATAAGGTCGACTGAGCCCTTAGCATACCTGGTGCACAGTGAGCTTCTAGAAACACTAGCTGTTATTTCAGATCCTGTCCTTGCATTGGTCTAGTTATTTTCACAAAAATGGCACATTTCGTCAAACCTCTATTACTGGACATCAAGGTGGTCTCCAAATGTAATAATTACTAACAGCACAGAGCAGTAATTATTTGCAAAAAAAAAAAGTTTATCAGAAATTTTAAGATAGGCAGGCATTAGTTAAAAAAAACAACTTCTAAAAGTCAAAAATCCTTTTTGAAACATTTATAAAATATTGTGAAATTGTCCCCACCTATTGATTCAAAGGTGCACCACATATAACAGGCATACACAGTGCTGGAAGAAAATAATTGTCTCAATCAAAGTGCTTTTGACCATATGCCCTGTGATCAGTCCCCAGAGTGATGTCACATTGTCTGATTTGACTTGCAGCCTGCTGGACAGAGACATGGCTTTACAAGGAGCTTAACGGTTGAAGTCAGATCTGCGGGAAACTCATCCAGTGTTGCCTGGCAATACTGCTGTCAGGTGGGCAGTCCCTTTGGGTCCTGCAGTTACCTGCTGGCCAGATACCAGCCCAGTGCCAGCAAATGCCAACAGCGGCCCGCACAGATGGACCACAGGAGATGACCCAACAGCGGGTATGGGCGAGGGTACAACAAACGAATCACTGACTGGAGAGGCAAACCTCAGCCCAGCAGCTGCCACATCTGGGCCAGGCACGGTGGCTCACGCCTGTAATCCCAGCACTTTGGGAGGCTAAGGCAGGCGGATCACCTGATGTCAGGAGTTCAAGACCAGCTTGACCAACATGGCAAAACCCCATCTCTACCAAAAATACAAAAATCGGCTGGGCGTGGTAACACATGCCTGTAGTCCCAGCTACTCGGGAGGCTGAGACAGGAGAATCGCTTGAACCTGGGAGGCGGAAGTTGCAGTGAGCCGAGATTGTATCCCTTGTACTTCAGCCTGGGCAAGAGTGAGACTCTGCATGGCAATAGAGCAAAGCATGGTTGACTTGGAAGGCTCTTGCTTGCTGTCCGTACCCCTTGAAGACCACTGTTATCTAGAAGTGGAGGTAGCAGGAGAATGAAAAATAACAAAATTCTGGAAGCTCATCTTTATGTCTGAATTTCTCTCACCTCCTATTTTTGGCCCCCTTTCCAGCCTAGGGCACATTTTCTTAGTGACAGCTGATCAGGAGGATGAAGTTGACATGGCGCCAGGACTATCTGTTGGCCACCTCCCCACAATGCACTATTCTCCTCTTCTTGCACCATGCCCTCCTCCAGAAGCATCTCCAGACTCTCAGAGCCCTGGGGTCTTGTCCTGCTTCAACTCTGCTTCCTGGAACCCTAGTTCTGTTTTCATGTAGCGTTGGAGTCCATCCATTAGCCTGGAAGTAATTACATTCCCTCTTCTGGGATAACCTTGACTCTCTCTCCTTGCACTCCTTCAGTGACCAGGCAAAGTAGGCAATAGCATAGGAAAAGAGCTTGGGCCTCAGACAGCATAGGCCTTAAGTGTCCTCGCCATTAAAAACAAAAGGTAGGCTGGACACGGTGGTTCACGCTTGTAATCCCAGCACTTTGGGAGGCTGAGGTGGGCAGATCACTTGAGGTCAGGACTTTGAGACCAGCCTGGCCAACATGGTAAAATACAAAAATTAGCTGGGTGTGGTGGCGGGCACCTGTAATCCCAGCTACCCAGGAGGCTGAGGCAGGAGAATTGCTTGAACCCGGGAGGTGGAGGTTGCAATGAGCCAAGATTGTACCATTGTACTCCAGCCTGGGCTACAGAGTGAGACTTTGTCTCAAACAAACAAAAACAAAAACTAAAAGGTAACTCTATGAGGTGACGGATGTGTTCATTAAGTTGATTGTGGTAATCATTTCACAATATATGCAAAAAGCAAATCATCACATTATACACCTTTTATACACATTATACACATTTATACGCTGTATAAATAGATACAAGTTATATTTGATAATGACACTTCAATAAAGCTTAGAGAAAAAAAGAACTGGGGTTTCACAAAGTGACTCCAATTATGCGTTAATCAGCTGTGAGAACTTAAGGAGGTTACTGACCTCTCCACAGTGGAGGTGGGAAGTTATTCCTCCCAGGAAGATAGCTTTCTGTTTCTTTGAGGGTTAAATGGGACTCTGCCCCCCGAGTACTATCATCAGGCCAGGCACAGAGAAGGCACATGGGAACTGCATCCCTCCTCCTTTACCCAATCTCTGCACATTTCAGAGTTGAGAATCTGCAAAGAGCTCATTCTGTCAGGTAGGACAGTGAAACATATGACTTCAAATCCTACTTTAGATTATGGCTTTGCCTGCAATGTTGAGAAAGCAAAGACGGGCTGCTATCCTACCTCGCATCCTTGCACAGCTTGCTGCTGCCCTGTCACTGCTTAATTAAACAGAAGTGGCCACACATCCAAATCCTTTAGAGGCAAACCCTTTCAACAGCTGCTGCTGCTTTGATCCCTCCTGGGATAACTTTGAAGAATGTTCTGTCAAATGGAGCAATTTGCTGGGAAGAGCAGCCCCTGTACTTCCGTCCTGGCAGGTTTTTATTATAAACCGCATTTGCATGGAAACAGGATTTGTTCTTGGTTCCAAAGCAGGTCAGGTTTATTATCCCCAAATACATCCATCACTCTCCCTAGTCATTACAGGTCCCTAGTCATTACAGGTGACATTGGCAACATGGGGAAGGCGAAGGGGGGCAGTGCCATCCTCTGAGGGTTTAAGGAGAGATTGGATACAGATTGCCTGCAGACTTCAGGACATCTCTACGAGGGGAGGAGGGGAAGAAAGGGGACTAATCCCCATAGGGCTGTTTCATTTTCTTTTTTCCTTTTTTTTTTTTTGAGATGGAATCTCACTCTGTCACCCAGGCTGGGGTGCAGTGGCGCGATTTCGGTTCACTGCTAGCTCCACCTCCTGGGTTCACACCATTCTCCTGCCTCAGCCTCCTGAGTAGCTACGACTACAGGCGCCTGCCACCATGCCTGGCTAATTTTTTTTGTATTTTTTAGTAGAGACGGGGTTTCACCGTGTTAGCCAGGATGGTCTCGATCTCCTGGCCTCATGATCTGCCCGCCTCCGCCTCCCAAAGTGCTGGGATTACAGGTGTGAGCCACCGCGCCCAGCCAGGGCTGTTTCATTTTCAATTTGCAGTGGGATCCCAAGTCTTTGAATGTTTCATTTTCTGTGCCAAAATTTTAAAATATTAATACAGAAGATGTCACTTCCTAGTCCTAGGTAGGGAGAAGGAACACAGGAAAGAGGAAGATGGAGTAGTAACTGATGTCAGCAAAGCACATGGCATTATCTACTTGCAATGTGTCCCCCAAAGATGGCGATTCCTGTAAAAGGAATGAAGTAGGGAGGGAGCAGGCCAGCTGGAAGATCACACAGATAAGTCCATAATCTCAAAGCAAGTGGGGCACTAGTGGGTGTGGTGGGGGGTGTAGGGGTATGGGGAAGGCTAGGGAAATCAAGCCACTGGGTGCACTTGGAGGAAAGGGGGGTGCTTCTAGGAAGCTACAACCACATATTAGAAAGACTGGAGGGCCAGACACCACATTCGTATAGAGGCTGGGTCTGTCTGAGAGGATCACCCAGTGCTTGACTGGTGTGTGTTTTCTACTCTGTGCTTTTCTGTGTTTCTCTCTCTCTCTTTTTTTTTTTTTTTTTTTTTTTTTTGTTTTTTGAGACAGTCTCACTCTGTCGCCCAAGCTAGAGTGCAGTGGCGCAATCTTGGCTCACTGCATCCTCCACCTCCCCAGTTCAAGCAATTCTCGTGTCTCAGCCTCCCAGGTAGCTGGGATTATAGGCGTATGCCATCATGCCTGGCTAATTTTGTTTTTAGTAGAGACGGGGTTTCACCATGTTGGACAGGCTGGCCTCAAACTCCTGACCTCAAATGATCCACCCGCCTTGGCCTCCCAAAGTGCTGGGATTACAGGTGTGAGCCACCACAGCCTGCCTTTTCTGTGTTTTTCAAGTGATCTTTGTTGAGCATGCAACTATTTTGTAATAAAAAAAAAAATTTTTTTTGTTTCGTTTTTAAAAAAAGACATGTATTCCTAAGAGCATGGTCACCAAGGAAGTGGGTTCAGGTTGGGAGTGGGCACTGGGAAGAAGGCAGACAAGCAAGACTTTTTTTGAAATGTATGAGTGGCGGCCAGGCGCAGTGGCTCACGCCTGTAATCTCAGCACTTTGGGAGGCCGAGGCAGGTGGATCACGAGGTCAGGAGATCGAGACCATCCTGGCTAACACGGTGAAACCCTGTTTCTACTAAAAATACAAAAAATTAGCTGGGCGTAGTAGTGGGCGCCTGTAGTCCCAGCTACTCGGGAGGCTGAGGCAGGAGAATGGTGACAACCCAAGAGGCGGAGCTTGCACTGAGCCGAGATCCCACCACCGCACTCCAGCCTGGGCGACAGAGCAAGACTCCGTCTTAAAAAAAAAAAAAAAAAGTATGAGTGGCAAGACCCAGGAATAGCTCTTCCCACCACTCCCAGAAAAAATAAATGGCCAAAAGCCTCAGGCTCCTCCTGGGGGGATGCTATAGACTGAATGCATCCCCTCAAGTTCATATGTTGAAGCCCTAATTCTCAATGTGATGGTATTAGGACATGGGGATTTGGGGAAGTGATTAGATCATGGGCATGAAACCCTCATGAATGGGATTAGTGCCCACAGAAGAGATGCAAGAGAGATCTTGCAATATCCTCACATGGAAAACAGATCATCTCTCGACCATGTGAGGATACATGGTCTCCACCAAGAAGGTGTCTATCTGCAAATCAGGAAGTGGGCCCTTTCCAGACATTAGATTTTGGGCTTCCCAGACTCCAGAACTGTGAGAAATAAATGTTTGTTGTTTAAGCTGTCCAGTCTATGATATGCTGTTACAGCAGCCTGAGCTGACTCAGACAGGAAGGAAGAAAATGGAAAAAAAAGGAACAGGGCAGGATGAGGACTGGGTCCTACCCACCAACAGAAATTGATACGACTGTGGCTCATCTATTCCAGCTCTTGTTGACCGCTGCATACCAAAAATGAAACTGACCTTGGAGAAAATGCCTGGGCATCCTGTTTAAATGCAGATTCCTGGGCCCTCCTGATTCACTTAGTTACAAAGTATGGGGTTTGGATCAATTTTTCAGGCCACCCTTGCAAGGGTAATGTTTGAGGACCAGCGAAGAGGTAAAAAAAGACAGGGAAACAACCAATGATGAGGGATCTGTGAGCAAACTGAGCTGATTGTATAAAAGAGAGGCGCCGTTTCTGTCTTGGTGATTACAGGAAGACTTTGCTGAGAACTTGAGTGGGTGTGGAGCTTGTATGCTTTGGGGACAGACAGACCTGGCTCTGCCACTTACTAACAGATAACTTTGAGCAAAACAATAGCCTATCTGAGCCTTAGTTCCTTAACTGCAAGCTGGAGATTCTAAAACTCACCTTGCAGAATGCTTCTGAGGAATATATGAATACAACTCTGTGGCATTTATACTCATAACCCAGTTATCAATGTTCTGAGCCCTTGGCAGTGCATTATTCAGTCTTTTCCTAGGATTTATCTTCCCCAGAATCTTCTGGGAATGGAGGTAGAATCTGAGTAAGGTCACTTTACCTCCTGGGATCCTCACAGGTTGAGGGGTTGCCATACATTTGGTCAGAGCTGTCCCCTGTAGCATCCCTCTTCTCCTGCAGTGTCTTTTCCTCCAATGACCCCTGTCATTCAACTGCCCGCAGTTCACTGCCACCTGCTGATGACCGTCTCTGGACCCTAGACTTCTGGCCTAGCTCCTGCAGGCCACCTGGCTCTATTGTGATTCCCCATCCCTGGTCAGCAGCTTTGCTTGACCTGCTGTTCTGTGGTGAGGACCACAGAAGGGATGTTGTAAGCTAGGAGTGTGATTCTCCCCCTCATACTGTAACCCTCTTTTTCCCAGAGCACACAGGCACCTTGAGGAAGATGGATTAGTCTGTCCTCATGCTATTAATAAAGACATACCCAAGACACAGTAATTTATAAAGGAAAAGAGGTTTAATGGACTCAGTTCCACATGGCTGGGGAGGCCTCACAATCATGGTGGAAGGCAAAGGAGGAGCAAAGGCACGTCTTACATGGCAGCAGGCAATAAAGCATGTGCAGGGGAACTGCCCTTTATAAAACCATTAGATCTCACGAGACTTGTTCACTATCATGGGAACAGCACGGGAAAATCCCGCCCCCTTGATTCAATTACCTCCCACTGGGTCCCTCCCACAACACATGGGGATTGTGGGAGCTACAATTCAAGATGAGATTTGGGTGGGGACACAGCCAAACCGTATCAGAAGGCAAGAGTGGAGGGTGTCACATGAATTAGACATGGCCAGGTATGCTGAACTCCTACTGTCCCTGGGACCTAGCACCCATTGACCTTTATGGCCCCTGCTCAGGTTCTGTGAGCCATATTTTCTCTCCCCCTTGTCTAGCCTTTTCTTGGACCCCCGAGGCCGTCTGTGCAATCTGAGTAGATGGGCTTGCTAACTCTCATAGAATGCTCTGGGATGTGGGCATGAATACCCTACCATGTTCTTTGGTTTGCACGAAGCTCAGGAGCTCCATAGGTAAGAATGCAAACCCTGTCTACAACTAAAGTTCAGAAGTGTTTGGGCCTGTCTGCTGAAAGGGTGGAGAAGTGGGATAGGAACAGACTGTGACAGACCTTACATATCATATAAAGATGTTTGTCCTCTCTTCTGTATGTAACTGAGTTGGGCAAGACCTTTGGGAGGACCATGTTTTGCTGGTAATATAACCAGCCGACATCTCCATTCCCAACCCAAGCCCCATGCTGTTCAGTATTGCTAGAGAAAATCTTATAACCTTGTATATAGGTGATGGCCCCCAAGTTCACACTCTCCAACCACCTCTGGGCTCCAGATATTAGGCAGTAATCTCACGTGTTCACTGCTTCCTCATTTCCCTCAAGTTTGGGGGAACTCTCCTAACTCTCCAAGCCCTTACCTCCTATTCCCTCTTCTACTGCTCCCCAGAGAAGATAGAAGAAATTAGTAAGTGAATAAGCTGATTCTCAAGATGCACATGGAAAGGCAATGGAACTAGAGTAGCCAGTCTCAAAAAAAAAAAGGAACAGAAATTTATGCTCCCATAGTTCTGGAGGCCAGAAGTCCGAAATTAAGGTGTCAGCAGGTCTCGCTCCCTCTAAAGGCTCTCAGCAAGAATCTTCTCTGACTCTTCTTGCCTCCAGTGTTGCCAGCAATCCTTGGCACTCCTTGGCTTGTAGCAGCATCACTCCAATCTCTGCCTCCGTCGGCCCATGGCTGTCTCCCTGTGTGTCTGTTCCTGTGTCTCTGTTTTCTTTTCTTATAAAGATACCATACCAGTTATACTGGATTAGGATCCACCCTAATAACCTCATTTAACTCATGAGAGACTGAATATGCAGAGACAAGGGACAGATCATATATAAAAATCAAACTCTGACCCATAGTCTGCAGCCAGTCCAGGAAGTCAACCCATTATCCGCAGTAACCAGTCCAGGAAGTAAAACTACTTCCTGTAGCAACCAGTCCAGGAAGCTAAACAATAACCCTTGTTTTGTTTTGATTTGATTTGTAACTGACAACTTCCTTAATTATTGCTCCCATTTCCAACTTAGGACCAATCAGAGAAAGCCAGATATACTCCCCTAACCAACCATATAGAACGCAGTCAGCCTGCTCCTGGTTAACCAGGCCTGCCTCCAGCTTCCCCACCGTCTCCATTCAGGGCAAAACGAGGACCTTCCCCATGTTCCATTATGAAGTTTTCCCACTCCTCTGCCTGCTTTTGAGTCTCTGCCCAATGCAAATGATGGTGGCTGACTCCCTTGCTACAGCAAGCTCTGAACAAATAGCCTTTGCTTGTTCTCATTTAGGCGGTCTGGATTTATTTATTTCCACACTTGATTACATCTGCAAAATCCGTATTTTCTTTCTTTCTTTTTTTTTTTTTTTTTTTGAGACAGTCTTGTTCTGTCACCCAGGCTGGAGTGCAGTGGTGTGATCTCGGCTCACTGCAACCTCTGCCTCCCAGGTTCAAACAATTCTTCTGCCTCAGCCTCCCAAGTAGCTGGGATTACAGGCATCCGCCATCATGCCTGGCTAATTTTTAAAAAATTTTTTAGTAGAGATGGGGTTTTACCATGTTAGGAGGGTCTTGAACTCCTGACCTCAAGCAGTCCACCGCCTCGGCCTCCCAAAGTGCTGGGATTATAGGCATGAGCCACCACACCCGGCTTAAACCCCTATTTTCAGATAAGATCACATTCACAGAAACTAGGGGTTAGAACTTCAAAATATCTTTTTGTGGGATGCAATGCAACCCACAACATCACCTAAGGCCCTTGCCCTGCCTTTCCCTCTCCCATATTCTGTTTCCTTCCACAAGAAGCTACCTTCTATGTCCCCAGATTTAGCATATGACATCAAACCCATTTGCTTGTCTCCTCCACTGGATATTGTATATTGCTCGGTGGGAGCGGCATCTTATTGGCCTTGAATCCAGTGTGGGATTCAAGGTTGGCCTGCCTCCAGCTTCCCCATTACAACCGTCTCCATTCAGGGCAAAACGAGGGCCTTCCCCATGTTCCATTATGAAGCTTTCCCACTCCTCTGCCTGCTTTTGAGTCTCTGCCCAATGCAAATGATGGTGGCTGACTCCCTTGCCACCATCCTTGAATGCCCAATATGCCCAATAGGCATGCAAAGGTGCCTCATAGAGATTCGTGGTTAAACTTCACAGCCAAGTGCACCCTTCTCGTTTTGTCCCCCTGAAAAATTATTTCTCATCCTTTCAGATCTGGCTCCAGGGTGAGCCCTAGAGTCACCTCCTGACACCCACTCCCAGGCTGGGGCAGGAGTCCCCCAACATTTTTTGGTATACCTATGTCTAACTTCCTGAGAAGTGCGCTTTCCCAAGGTTGGGGGTGCGTTTTTCATCTCCCTATTCCCAGCAAGAAATACAGGGTCTGGAACTGAGTAAATGCCCAGAAAGAATTTGTTGTATGGATGGTCCTGAGACAAAAAGAGCTCTCAGATCCTTCCTGCTCCTTCCATATGCACCCTGTACACACCCACATCCACCGCCATACCCACCTACTGCCAACGCCTGCGGTCACTCCCTGTTGTATGAGTGTCTCCAAACACAATGCAAGGGAAGCCCCACTTGCTGTCTCTCTTTCTGTCATAGTGTGTGTGTGTGTGTGTGTGTGTGCGCGCGTTCATGCGCGTGTGTTATATATATGTGACATTTACCACCTTTTAAAAACTGCTTTCAGCCATATGCTTTCCTCTAACTAACCATTGCTGTTTCCCTCCTTTTCTCAGCTAAGCTCCTGGAAAGAACTGACTCCACTTGCCATCTCTACCATCTCTCATCCAAGCCGCCTTCCTCCTCAACATGCTGCCATCCGCCTTCTGCCCACACCACTTTGCCAGGCCCCAGTGACTTCCTGGATGTTCAACCTAACATTCACTTTTCAGTTCTCCTCTTCCATAACCTTACTTCCTTAATGCTCCTACCTGTGAGACCCTCTCTCCTCTTGCCAGGCAGGCTTTCCTTCCTGCTACTTTCTTGCTCTCTCTCTCTCTCTTTCTCTTTCTCTCTCATCTCTCTCTCTCCCCATCTGTCTCTCTCTCCCCATCTGTCTCTCTCTCTCTCTCTCCCCATCTCTCTCTCTCTCCCTCTCTCGCTCCGTCCCTTTCTCTCTCCCCATCTCTCTTTCTCTCCCCGTCTCTCTCTCTCTCTCTCTCCCAGTCTCTCTCTCTCTCTCTCCCAGTCTCTCTCTCTCTCTCCCAGTCTCTCTCTCTCTCTCCCAGTCTCTCTCTCTCTCTCCCAGTCTCTCTCTCTCTCTCCCAGTCTCTCTCTCTCTCCCAGTCTCTTTCTCTCTCCCCATCTCTCTCTCTCTCCCCATCTCTCTCTCTCTCTCCCCGTCTCTCTCTCTCTCTCTCCCCGTCTCTCTCTCTCTCTCCCCGTCTCTCTCTCTCTCTCTCCCCGTCTCTCTCTCTCTCTCTCCCCGTCTCTCTCTCTCTCTCTCCCCGTCTCTCTCTCTCTCTCTCCCCGTCTCTTTCTCTCTCCCCATCTCTCTCTCTCTCCCTCTCTCGCTCCGTCCCTTTCTCTCTCCCCGTCTCTCTTTCTCTCCCCGTCTCTCTCTCTCTCTCCCCGTCTCTCTCTCTCTCTCTCCCCGTCTCTTTCTTTCTCCCCATCTCTCTCTCTCTCCCCGTCTCTCTCCCCATCTCTCTCTCTCTCCCTCTCTCGCTCCGTCCCTTTCTCTCTCCCCGTCTCTCTTTCTCTCCCCGTCTCTCTCTCTCTCTCCCAGTCTCTCTCTCTCTCTCCCAGTCTCTCTCTCTCTCCCCGTCTCTCTCTCTCTCTCCCCGTCTCTCTCTCTCTCTCTCCCCGTCTCTCTCTCTCCCCCCGTCTCTCTCTCTCTCCCAGTCTCTCTCTCTCCCCGTCTCTTTCTCTCTCCCCATCTCTCTCTCTCTCCCCGTCTCTTTCTCTCTCCCCATCTCTCTCTCTCTCCCCGTCTCTCTCTCTCTCTCTCCCCGTCTCTCTCTCTCTCCCCGTCTCTCTCTCTCTCTCTCCCCGTCTCTCTCTCTCTCCCCGTCTCTCTCTCTCCCCGTCTCTCTCTCTCTCCCCGTCTCTCTCTCTCTCTCTCCCCGTCTCTCTCTCTCTCTCTCCCCGTCTCTCTCTCTCTCTCCCCGTCTCTCTCTCTCTCTCCCCGTCTCTCTCTCTCTCTCCCCGTCTCTCTCTCTCTCTCTCTCCCCGTCTCTCTCTCTCTCTCTCCCCGTCTCTCTCTCTCTCTCCCCGTCTCTCTCTCTCCCTCTCTCGCTCCGTCCCTTTCTCTCTCCCCATCTCTCTCTCTCTCCCAGTCTCTCTCGCCCTCCCCGTCTCTCTCTCTCCCCGTCTCTCTCTCTCCCCGTCTCTCTCTCTCCCTCTCCCCGTCTCTCTCTTTCTCTCTCCCCGTCTCTCTCTTTCTCTCTCCCCGTCTCTCTCTTTCTCTCTCCCCGTCTCTCTCTTTCCCCATCTCTCTCTTTCTCTCTCCCCGTCTCTCTTTCCCCATCTCTCTCTTTCTCTCTCCCTGTGTCTCTCTCTCTCTCTGTGTGTGTGTGTGTGTGTGTGTGTGTGTGTGTGAGACACTTTTTTTTTTTTTTTTTCTGAGACAGATTCTTGCTCTGTTGCCCAGGTTGGAGTGCAGTGGTGCAATCTCGGCTCGCCGCAACTTCTGCCTCCTGGGTTCAAGCGATTCTCCTGCCTCAGCCTCCCGAGTAGTTGGGATTACAGGCACCCACCACCACGCTGGACTAATTTTTGTATTTTTCGTAGAGACAGGGTTTTGCCATGTTGGCCAGGCTGGT
Organism: Pongo abelii; assembly: GCF_028885655.2. Classification (NCBI taxonomy): domain Eukaryota; kingdom Metazoa; phylum Chordata; class Mammalia; order Primates; family Hominidae; genus Pongo; species Pongo abelii. The sequence goes on from NC_072004.2 coordinate 88,540,162, forward strand.
CTCGAACTCCCGACCTCATCATCCACCTGCCTTGGCCTCCTGGCATCTTTTAAAAGTCAGCATTCCCCATCCTCTCTTCTTCTCACCCTTGCATTCCTTCTGGGTGATCTCATTTACTCTCTCACTTCCACCTATCACCCATAGATAATAACTCCCAGACTTGGCCAGGTGCAGTGGCTCATGCTTGTAATCCCAACACTTTGGGAGGCTGAGGAGGAAGGATTGTTCGAGCCCAGGAGTTCCAGACCAGCCTGGGCAACAGAGCAAAACCCTAGCTCTACAAAAAATACAAAAACTAGCCAGGGGTGATGGTGAGCACCTGTAGTCCAGCTGCTCGGGAGGCTGAAGTGGGAGGATCACCTGAGCCTGGGAAGGTTGAGGCTTGAGTGAGCTGTGACCACACCACTGCGCTGCAGCCTGGGGAAGATCCTGTTTCAAAACAACAACAACAACAAACTTAATGTCCCAAACCTAAATGTCTATTAAATGTCTAGCTCAGTTTTTTTCTCCCAAGTATCTCAACTGATAGAACAAACTATTTTCTAGCCATCCTATGGGCATCCTAATCTTAGCAGAACCCAAAGAGAACTCACCCTCTCTTCCCATGGGGTGTGTGCTCCTCCTCTTTATTCCTCTTGGTGAACAGTACCACTCCCATCCAGTCACTGAAGCCAGAAATCCAGGAATCCCTATCTCCCTACTGTACCCTCATCCTCTTGTTCCCTAAATCTAATAAGCCACTAGGTTTCCAGATTCTTCCCTCTCAAACCCTTCAGAATCACTTAAGGTCAGGAATTTGAGACCAGCCTGGTCAACATGGTGAAACCGTGTCTCTACTAAACATACAAAAATTAGATAGGCGTGGTGGCGCGCACCTGTAATTCCAGCTACTCAGGAGGCTGAGGCACGAGAATCACTTGAACCTGGGAGGCAGAGGTTGCAGTGAGCCAAGATCATGACACTACACTCCAGCTTGAGTGACAGAGCGAGACTCCGTCTCAAAAAAGGAAAAAAAAATAAAATTGTTGAAATGAAAAATTCAATAGAATGGTTAGAAATGAAATATCACCCAGAAAGTCAAACAAAATGACAAAGAGATGGAAAATAGAGAAAAGCCAAGGGAATCAGGGAACTGGTCTGAGTAGTAGAAGTGCCAGGAAGAGAGACAAATGACAACAGAAGAGAAGTAATTTAAAAAATTAATGTAATGACATCTTTTAAAAATAAGAGACATACATTTCCAGATTAAAGGGGCTCACTGAATGCAAACCACACAAATGATAAAAGAAAAAAGTGATTCACACCAAAGCATAGCCTGATGAAATTTCATAGCAACTGTAATGAAGAGAAGATTTTAAAAGTTTTTGGGAAAAGACATTGGACACACTCACATCAACGCTGTAAACCAGGATCTAATGGATAAACATCTTTAAAATTCTGAGGGAAGAGGATTTCCAACGGTTGAATAGAATTCTATATACAGTTAAACCATCAGTCAGAAGTGCGGGTATATAAAGACATTTTTACAGAAGCACAGTGTCAAAAAACTTACCTTTGTCATATCTATTTCTGTATAACAAGTCACATCAAATTTTGGTGGTTTAAAAAGTGGACATCTATTATCTCCTATTTTCTATGAGAGGGAAATTTGAGAGTGGCTTAGCTGGCAGTGGCTTCGCTGAGTGGTTTGGGCTAAGGGTTTGTCATGAGGGAGTGTATTAGTCTGTTTCCACACTGCTGATAAAGACATACCCGAGACTGGGTGATTTATAAAGAAAAAGAGGTTTAATGGACTCACAGTTCCATGTGGCTGGGGAAGGCTCACAATCACAGCCGAAGGTGAAAGGCACGTCTTACGCGACAGCAGGCAAGAGAGAATGAGAGCCGAGCGAAAGGGGAAACCCCTTATAAAACCATCAGATCTCGTGAGACTTATTCACTACCACGAGAACAGTATGGGGAAAACCTCTCTCATGATTCAATTATCTCCCACCGGGTCCCTCCCACAACACGTGGAAATTATGGGAGCTACAATTCAAGATGAGATTTGGATGAGGACACAGCCAAACCGTATCAGGGAGTAATTAAGGAATCGGCCAAAGCTGCAGTCATCTGAGGCTTGACTGAGGCTGAAGAATCAACCTCTAAGCTCATTCCCGTGGTTGTTGGCTGGAGGCTCCACCTTCCCATCCTATAGGACTGCTCAAGACAGGGCTTACGACCTTTCCTCAGAAGGAGAAGGGGGAAGAGAGGAGAGGGGAGGTGAGAGGAAGGGAAGAGAGGGGAAGGAGGAGAGGGGGGAAGAGAGGAGAGGGGAGGTGAGAGGAAGGGAAGAGAGGGGAAGGAGGACAGAGGAGGAGAGGAGGAGAGGTGGAGACAGGTGAGAGCCTCCAAGATAAAAGGCACAATGCTTTTCATATCCTAATCTCTGAAGTGACATACCATCATCTGTCATATTTATTAGTCATACAGATCAATCCTGGTACAATGTGAGAGGGGCCGTGCAGGGTGTAAATACCAGGAGATGGGGCTTATTAGGGCTTATCTTGGAGGCTGGCTACCACACACCCTTTCTCAAGAAACTCCTGGAGGTGATGCTCCACCAAAACGAAGAAGTAAGCCAGACAGAGCGAGAGAGACCAAACAGAAGACGAACATTGGGAAGCAAGAAAGAAATCCTCAGGGTAATGGTGAAGAGAAGTCCTGAGATGAGAGCTATACAGCAGACTGCAGCAGACTTCAAGAACAACTGGTCTAGATCGAGCAGAAGGATAATGATCTCCAGGAAGAATGCCTCTAAGCCATAAATGAAATCAATATGTTGAATAAAGTTAGAGAAGATTTTTGACTCTGCAGAATTTAGGAATGAATCATTAATAGGTACATTAAAAAGGAAGTAAAAAAAATCTGGGGGGCTGGCCATGGTGGCTCACGCCTGTAGTCACAGTATTTTGGGAGGCCAAGGGGGGCAGATCATTTGAGGTCATGAGTTACAGACCAGCCTGGCCAACATGGTGAAACCCTGTCTCTACTGAAAATGCAAAAGTCAGCTGGGCGTGGTGGTGCACGCCTGTAATCCCAGCTACTCGGGAGGCTAAGGCAGGAGAATCACTTGAACCCAGGAGTCAGAGGTTGCAGTGAACCGAGATCATGCCACTGCACTCCAGCCTGGGTGATGGAGTGAGACTCTGTTTCAAAAAAAAAAAAAATTTTTTTTTTTTTTTTTTTTTTTTAACAAAGAGGTAATCATTAACTTCAGGGAAAACAAAAGACTCTACAAGAAAAAAAAGAGGCCAGCAAAGCATAGTGCTTGGCTCAGCTGTAAATAATATTTACATTGTTATAGTAATGCAAACATTGACTACTGACTTGACAAAAATTATGGTAACTGATGTGGTTTGGCTGTGCCCCCACCCAAAATCTCATCTTGAATTATAACCCCCATAATTGAACCATGGGGGCAGTTTCCCCCATGCTATTCTGAGAGTGACTTCTCATGAGATCTTATGGTTTTATACGTGTCTGGCATCTCCCCTGCTGACCCTCATTCTCTCTCCTGCCACCCTGTAAAGAGGTGCCTTCCGCCATGATTGTAAGTTTCCTGAGGCCTCCCCAGCCATGTGGAACTGAGTCAATCAAACCTATTTTCCTTATAAATTACCCAGTCTCGGGCATTTCTTCATAGCAGTGTAAGAACGAACTAACACAGTAACTATATTGGGAGGAAAGGGAATAGGGAAGTTTATCATATAGGTGGTGAGCTGGGGCTCTTGCATAGGAAGCCAATAGAATCCAAAACAGAAAAATCAAGAAATAGAAGTGTAAGTGTGCCATTTAGAAAACATAGAGGTAAATTCAGTAACAGAAGAAACAAAACAAAGAATTGAAAGTTTTTGTCCTTAGGGAATGTGTCAGAAGTGGAGAAGGATGGAGCAGCTGGGTTTTTGTTTGTTTGTTTGAGACAGAGTCTCACGCTGTCGTCAGGCTGGAGTGCAGTGGCGCGATCTCGGCTCACTGCAACCTCTGCCTCCCGGTTCAAGCGATTCTCCTGCCTCAGCCTCCCAAGTAGCTGGGACTACAGGTGTGCACCACCACCCCCGGCTAATTTTTTGTATTTTTAATGGAGTTGGGGTTTCACCATGTTGGCCAGGATGGTCTCCATCTCTTGACCTTGTGATCTGCCTGCCTCGGCCTCCCAAAGTGCTGGGATTACAGGCGTGAGCCACCGTGCCCAGCCATAGTCTGCTGTTTTTCTTTAGAAGTCTAATCCTACCATTTGGCTTGATAAAAATAAAATAAAATTTAAAATAAAAAGATTTTACTGGTCAAACAAATCCTTCTACTGGTTTGCACTAAAGATCAGCATATATTATCAGCATATATTTTACTATCTGGACTTCAAATTATAGAGAATTATATAATATTAGAAGAAATTAACCAGGATGAGTTATTTGAGCCCACTAGGCAGCGTCTATCTTCTGAGGGCTACAGAGCTACTCTCCCTCCCACCCAACTAAATAAACACATCAGGCCGGGCGCAGTGGCTCACGCCTAAATTCCAGTACTTTGGGAGGCTGGGGCAGGAGGATCACCTGAGGTCAGGAGTTCGAGACCAGCCTGACCAATATGGTGAAACCCTGACTCTTCTAAAAATACAAAAATTAGCCAGGCGTGGTGTCACGCGCCTGTAATCCCAGCTACTCAGGAGGCTGAGGCAGGAGAATCGCTTGAACCCGGGAGGCGGAGGTTGCTGTGAGCCGAGATTGTACTACTGCACTCCAGCCTGGGTGACAGAGCAAGACTCCATCTCAAAAAAAAAAAAAAAAAAAATGTATCAAATGTTCATTAAGTCATGCAGCATTAATTGCTTTGTGATGAACTGCCAGTTTTGTGACAAGATACCGAAAACAGGAACAAAACCAGTTTCAGACATGACCACCCTTCATATCGTCTTTCCTAAATAGAATACAAGAGGCCATGAAAAAAACATTGGATTTCTGAAAGGCCTGCGAAGGGCAGGAGGACATCAAAAGCAACTACTGTCCTGCATGATTTCTGAACACTTGCAAAGGATTTCAGGCCTGGGGTAGGCTTCTGAGTTCCCTTACCCTGAGAGGACACAGTCAAAAGTTGGACTGCATAGGCCAGGCGCAGTGGCTCACACTTGTAATCCCAGCACTTTGGGAGGCCGAGTTGGGCAGATTGCTTGAGGTCAGGAGTTCGAGACCAGCCTGGCCAATGTGGTGAAACCCTCGTCTCTACTAAAAATACAAAAAATTAGCCAGGATGGTGGCGCATGCCTGTAGTGCTAGCTACTGAGGAGGCTGAGGCAGGAGAATCACTTGAACCCCACGAGGCAGAGGCTGCAGTGACCTAAGATCGTGCCATTGCACTCCAGCCTGGGTGACAGAGTGAGACTCTATCTCAGGAAAAAAAAAAAAAAAAAAAAAGAGTTGGACTGCAGGGCTTAGAAACCAATTTTTCTCCCCTTTTCTCTGGTACATTCTTCGTGTTTAGAATAGATGGATGAAGGTGTGTATACCTGTGTAGGAGGATTATATACAGACGTGCTCTTCAGAGACATGACATTGTCAGTTTCCTGTTTTGTGCTTTTGATTTGTTTATTTTTGCCAATAATATCAGAACTATACATCAAAGTGAGTACTGGCTATTCCTAAATAGTCCAACAGCACTAAAAAGTGCACATCTTGGAAAACTAAATATGCATTTAATATCACCACTGCCAATTCATTTCTGGAACTTGTTCTTAAAAATTCACTTTGGAGCTGAAATCAGAATGTTTAGAATAGACTCGCCGGTGTCCAGTCTTCATTCTAGGGGGATGCAAGTAGGATTTTTAGAACCAGTCATATTCTGGTAAGTTGTTTAAAATTTTTATATGCTATGTATACATGCATAGCATATAAAAAGTTGTGTTAAAAATTGTTTAAGTTCTGGCCGGGCATGGTGGCTCATGCCTGTAATCCCAGCACTTTGGGAGGCCGAGGTGGGCAGATTACTTGAGGTTGGAAGTTCAAGACCAGCCTGGCCAGCATGGTGAAACCCTGTCTCTACGCTAAAAATACAAAAATTAGCCAGGTGTGGTGGTGGGCGCCTGTAATTCCAGCTACTCGGGAGGCTGAGGCAGGAGAATCGCTTGAACCTGGGAGGCGGAGGTTGCAGTGAGGCCAGATGGCACCATTGCACTCCAGCCTGGGCAACGAGAGCGAGACTCCATCTCAAAAAAAAGAAATTTGTTTAAGTTCTATTTAAATGGGCTTATTATTGAAGGAGCTCTAAAGTGAGTGCTTCTGCAGGGTCACACTGTGAGGCCAAGCCCCATCTCCCCAGACACCTGCTCTGGCAGGTCATGTTAGGATCCTACAATGTCCTTACCCATCTCTACTGGGAGTGAAAACACCTCCTAAGTCTTGAATCCAATTATTCAAAAGAGTCCAGTGTTCCAACAGGCTAGAAACAAAGCCTAGAACTGTCATGCTTTGCAACCCCAAGTAAAAGGGTCTTGCCAGGGAGAAAGATTGAGTGTCTGAAGCGGTATGGAGAAATTAGGTTTCGGTGGCAGACACAGGGACAATCTGTCAGATCTGGCTGCTGGAGAGTGAGGTGGGAGAGAGGAGGGGAGGGGGAGGAGGAGCAGCCGTTTGTAGGCTGTGAGGGCGAGAGGAGACACATGAACGACTCGGGGGCGGGGGCAGGGCTCCCACTCCCCCTCACCAGGCCGGCCATCTGCTCTGGGGCCTCAGGCAGGCGGGTACCATGAAGCTTGGGGACTGGCAGCCCAACCAGCAAACAAAGCCAACAAGCTGGCTCCCCTACAAGGGAGCAAGAAGAAGCCAGCAGGGAAGTCTTACTTTTGGAAAGCGGCCAGGTCCCATCACGAGGGCCTCACCTGGCTGAACAAAGTCCCTCCTGGTCCTGCGACTGGAACCCATTCCGATGCCCATGGGCTCTGTGGAGTCACCTCCTGTGTCAAAGAAGGAAAACCCACCCTTTCAGCCTTACAGAAACGTTTGTAGCACTCAGCAAAAGCATCCTCTGCGGCTTTAGCATGCAGCCGCCAAACAGGCACTAAGTGCCACCTCGCCACCCCCAGATAGCTTTTCAAGACCCTTTTCCAAATCCACTTGTCTTTGCAGAATCCACTCCCTTTGCAGAATTGACATCTGCCCTCAATGACTTCTCACCTGGGCCTCTAGCAATCTCATGCCTGCCTCTTCCCAAGAAGTGCACCCTGATCTCGGATAGAGGAGATTCTCTTTGCCAGGGAGGCCAGAGAGAGGAAAGCCGCCATGGGAAGGGGAGACAGAAAACGCCAGAATCTGGGTTCCAAGGCACTGCCATCATCCCGATTCTAACAGGGCAGCATCGCATCCCCCGATTGGCAGGAGGATGGGGAGGGGAGTGAGAAAAGAGAAAAGAAAGGCCTTGGGATGGACGTTTGGGCCCCATCCTGCAAGGCCCAGTGCCGAGCTCGCAGAGGCCGCCCCGGGAGGTGAGTTCTGTGCGCTCACCCCACCCCGGGGCCGGCTAAGGAACTGCAGCCTCTTTGGAAACGTAATTGAAGTATGTCAGCTGCAGTGGCTGGATTCACTCCTGGTGTTTGCTTCTTCCGGGGGGCAGAGGCCCTTCAGCAGCAGAAATTCCTGACTCAGAGAGAGAGAGAGAAAGAAACAGGCTCTGTGATAAGAGATGGGACGCCGCTCAGCACGAAGACCCACCCACCCCCAACTCCTGCCAACGCTGGGCCAACATCTCCACTTGGAAATCCTCTCTTCTGGGTCTGCGCCTCCCCAAAGCCCTATTAAATTTTAAATATTCTGTGTCCCGTTAGGGGGGAACTACCGTTTTGGCCACTAGCACAAGGAGACTAGGACGAGGAGAATTTCCAGAGCAAGGAGGAGCTATCCGTGGAGACAGGACAGGGTGGGAGCCTCACCCAGGTACCCGGCTGCTGGCAACACACAGGAACACAGACCCCAGGAGGGAAAAGGCCAGTGTGGTCAACTCTGGCCGTGATTAAATTAGATCCTGACCTTCGTCGCTCTAATTACAACGAGGACCCGAATTACTGGTTCTGGCCCATTTGTGAAGTTGCTGCCCCTTCACAAGCTGTGAAACACCCATTCTACAGGAACCAGTGCATCTTGCCAAAGGGAAGTGAGGTGACGTGTCTACCCTGCTATCTCACTAGGAGAGGAGAGGTAGTTGAAGGGGATTTTCCTTATGAGAGAGAAAACTGGTTCCATCTGCTCATGGAACAGAGACTCCCAGGCCCCACGGCTGCACAAACCCTGCTCAGAACGCCCTCTGCCCAGATAACAGGGTTCCCAGGGTGATGGAGTGCAGTGTGAGTCCCCAGTCTCCTCCCTGGGGGAGGAGAGCTCCTGAGTTGCTTGTGGCCTGACCCAGGACAGTCTTTCCCCCTTCCTAATCTAAAGTTTCTCCACATCAGAATCGAGACAGTTTAACTCTCAGTGGTTCTCGGCTCTAGCTCACATGAAAATCAACTGGGGAGCTTGAAAAAATTACCTGGGCCCCATGCCAAAAATTAAATGAGAATTGCTAAGGACGGAGACAGGGCACCCTCAGTTTTAAAACTCCCCAGGTGATTTTCCTGTGTAGCAGCCTTGTCTCGAAGCCCTGACAGGTGCTCTCAGAGGGGCGTTCTGCCGCTGTGAGTCTATAAATCCCCCCCAGCCCCCCAGCAGCAGCTCCTCTTTTGGGGAAGAGGCTGCTCTTCTGATTAGGCTAATCAGGCAATTCAGCATTTGGTGGGGGATGGGGGCGGAGGGAGTCACACAGCAGGAAAGCACCAGGCACTTCGGTCACTTGGGTCATTCTGGAAGGGAGAGGAAAAAATTCTTCTAGGAGGCCTGGATGATTGTCAGAGCCTCAGAGAACTTGGAAACAATCCAGAACTCATCCACAAAGACATTCTTAGGATGGGAAAGTAACTGCCTGGAGAAGGGCTTAAAACAATTGTGGGCGGGGGCGGGGGGGTGGTGGTGGCTCATACTTGTAATCTCAGCACTTTGGAGGTTCGAGGTGGGAATGGCGGGGATCACGTGAGCCCATGAGTTCAAGACCATCCTGGGCAACATAGTGAGACCCTGTCTCTACAAAAAATAATAATAATAATTAAAAAATTCGCCAGGCCTGCTGGTGCATGCCTGTAGTCCCAGCTCCTCAGCAGGCTGAGGTGAGAGGATTGCTTGAGCACAGGAGGTCAAGGCTGCAGTGAGCGGCGAACAAGCCACTGAACTTCAGCCTAGGCAACAGAATGAGACTGTCTCAAACAACAACACAACAAACAATTGCGGCTATCGATCGGGGAAGGGACTGTCTCTCTTGTATTGTAATCAGCCTCTAAGAATGATTAAGGAAGGTGGGAGTCCCATTTGCCAATGGATTATTGCTCTGCATAATTATGTTCAGGATTTGGTAGTTAAGCTGTCACTGCTAGCTGTGTGACCTTGGGCAGGGTACTTAACCTCTCTGTGCCTTGCTTACTTCATTCACAAAAAGGGGGGATTAATAATGCTGACGGTATTTCATAGGATTACAGTGAGGATTAAATGAGTTAATAGAAAGCATCTAGCACAGTGCTTGGCACACAGTAAGCACAGAGTAGGTGTTGAAAATTACTCAGGGAAATACAGGGAAAATTACTCATAGGGAATCCATGGCTAAATAAGTTGGGAAACACTGGGTTAAAGATCAACAGCTGTCTTTACTGCAAGATTTCTCAAAATACCAATGTTACTACTGATAAAGGCATGTGCCACAAAGGTTGAGAGAATTAAATGAGATAAAAGGTGTGTGAAACACTCGGTGCGCCCTGCACATAATGGACATTATAATAAGCATGTGAGGCCGGGCGCGGTGGCTCTCACCTGTAATCCCAGCACTTTGGGAGGCTGAGGCCAGCGGATCACTTGAGCTCAGGAATTCGAGACCAGCCTGGGCAACATGGCAAAACCCTATCTCTATTAAAAATACAAAAGTTAGCCGGGCATAGTCCCAGTGACTTGGGAGGCTGAGATGGGAGAATGGCTTGAGCCCAGGAGGTCGAGGCTGCAGTGAGCCAAGATCACATCACTGCACTCCAGCCTGGGAGACACAGTGACACCCTATCTCTCTCTTTCTCTCTCTCTCTCTCTATTTTTATATATATATATATGAATGTGAATCTGCAGGACATGGGGTGAATGGTGAATGTGCAGCTGTACACCATTTCCCGGAGTTGCCTGTGCTCTTTTTCTTTTTTCTTTTTTTTTTTTTTTCTCGAGAGACAGAATCTCACTCTGTTGGCCAGGCTGGAGTGCGGTGGTGTGATCTCGGCATACTGCGACCTCCGCCTCCCAGGTTCAAGTGATTCTCGTGCCTCAGCCACCCAAGTAGCTGGAATTACAGGTGCACACCACCATGCCCGGCTATTTTTTATATTTTTAGTAGAGACAGGGGTCTCACCATGTTGGTCAAGGTGGTCTCGAATTCCTGGGCTCAAGGGATCCACCTGCCTTGGCCTCCTAAAGTACTGGGATTACATGCATGAGTCACCATGCCCAGCCAATTTTTCTACATAGCATCTTGCTCTGAGAATTAGTGGTCCAAGAAGCACACTCTGGAAAAAGTCACAGCAGGAGACAGCCTGAGGTTTTCCAACTCTGTCACCATGGCACTGAAAAAGAGGAGCTGGGCCAGGTAAGAGCAGCAGAGATGTGGTTATCAGGAAGAATGTACTGGTGCCAGAGAAGTGCTGGGACAGATGGTGGGGGAGCTGGGGACTCCTCTCTCCTCCAGCTTTCATACCCCGTGCGGGTGGGGTCCCTGTGGAAGGGGCATGAGTCCGAGATTCAGAAGAGCTGATTTGACTCTTGACTTTGCCACTCCCTTGCTGGGTGGCCTTGGGCAAGTTACCTGTCCTCTCTGAGCCTGGTATCTTTACTTGGATAATGATGGGATGTAGGCTATAAACCTGAGAATGTCTAAGGGCCCTTCTGGCTCCAGGATTTTATGTCTATATGCATTTCTGCCAAAATGGGGGAGAGAAGAAAAAAAGGGAATCCTATCTAGAGCACAGTGTCTTCTAACCACAATTCCTGATTCTAGACTTGTTTGGGGGTGGTTTCCAAAGAGCTTCTAATGCCTACTCACTCACTTAGCCAATGTATTCCCTGAGGGTCGAGGTTGCTAATAGAGAAAAATGGTGACACGCCATGCCAGACTCATAGCTGTTGAGGGCTAGGGGACAGAGACAGGAAGAAAGATCCTCATTTGAATTCTTTGTGTATTTGAAGAGACTATTAAATCGACTATGCCACATGCCCCCCGCAACCTCCTTTTTTTTTTTTTTTTAAACAGGGTCTTGCTCTATCACCCAGGCGGGAGTGTAGTGGCATGATCTTGGCTCACTACAACCTCCACCTCTCGAGCTCACGAGATCCTTCCATCTCAGCCCCTCAAGTAGCTGGAACTACAGGTGTGCACCACCATGCTTGGCTAATTTTTTTTTTTTTTTTTTTTTGGAGAGATGAGGTCTCACTATATTGCCCAGGATGGTCTCAAACTCCTAGGCTCAAGTGATCCTCCTTCCTCAGCCTCTCAAAATGCTGGGATTACAGGCATGAGCCACTGTGCTCAGCCCTCAAATTTTTAAACAGTGATATGGTGACTATATTCTATATTTTCCAAACTAAACATCAGGACCCATGGTATCAGAGAGGCTTTTGCATGCTGACATTTCCATTTTCATAAAATGCGGATGGTTTGTGGGGGACAAGGGAAAGAACAGCTAAAAACAGGAGTGTCCCAGAAAGCCAAGGTACTACGATCACCATGCCGAGTATCTGCTCCCCCGCCCCCTCAAACCACCGGACATCTGATGTTCTCCACGGCAGGAGCATTGCTCTTTTCTCATCAATAGAAATGGCAGACCTCACCCTGGCATTCCCATAAAGATGATAAAAACCACATTGGATGCTCAGATTGGTATATAACACTCCCAAACACATCCAATCCTCCCCTCAGGGCTCTCTTGCTTTCCTCCAGGCTTAATTGCAATACTTACTTTCACCAAATTGATTGCAGACTAACAATTTCCCCCATTTAATTTATTAAGCCACTCAGAGACATAATGACCTATTTGGGAGTTGTGTCTTCCCTGTGGAGCTCCTAGACTATGAACCTCTCTTGGAAAGAGTGAACTGAGCAGCCCCTCCCCATGGAAGGGGCTGGACACTGGCCTGGCCCTTTGTCCTCCTCCTTTTCTTAATTTCCTGCCACCTATTGTCTCTCTGATAACTGCTAACAGAGGGAAGGGTGCTATTTAATTGCTTTAAAGATATCAAACAAGCCAGTTGGAAGGTTATCTCCTCCCCAACCCCTCTATTTTTCTGGCTCAAGGTTTTGTTACTTAGTTACTAGCCAAGCTGCAGTAGAAGAAGAGGTAGCCCCATGTGGATTACAGCTCAGACTTCATTCAGCAGATGGAGGCAGAGTCAAAATAGCCTGGGGGAGCCAAAGGCAGATTAGGAACTTGAGGTTGACACCTGAGTGCAGGTGGCAGCCCAATCAGCTCTTTGGAGGCCTTCAAAGGTGGGGAGGGGAGAAGAGAGGAGGCATACATTTTCTGGATAAAATCAACAATCATCCTAGATGACACATTTCTGCTGTCAAGGTCAATGTTGTTCAGAGCCCACTCAGCCAGCTGCAGTAAGACAGGTGTGCCCAACGTGGGTGCATCAGTACTTTCTCCAGGCTGGGTCTGCCCTATCTGATAAGGAGGGGAAAGCTTGACAAGGAAAGTGCATGGAGGGGAATGTTGCTTTATTTGGTCATCCACATTAAAGCGCATACAGGGCTACATGTGTTGGCTCACACCTGTAATCCCAGCACTTTGGGATTATTCAGCCTATTCAGGAGGCTGAGGTGGGCGATTACCTGAAGTCAGGAGTTCAAGACCAGCCTGGCCTACATGGTGAAACCCTGTCTCTACTAAAATTACAAAAATTAGCCAGGCATGGCGGCACCCACCTGGAGTCCCAGCTACTCTGGAGGCTGAGGCAGCAGAATCCTTGAGCCTGGGAGGCAGAGGTTGCTATGAGCTGACATCACGCCACTGCACTCCAGCTTGGACAATAGAGTGAGACTCTGTCTCAAAAAAATAAAAATTAGGCCAGGCATGGTGGCTCACGCCTGTAATCCCAGCAGTTTGGGAGCCCGAGGTGGGTGGATCACTTGAGGTCAGGAGTTTGAGACTAGCCTGGGCAACATAGTAAAACCCCGTCTCTACTAAAAATACAAAATTTAGCAGGGCATGGTGGCGCACACCTGTAATCCCAGCTACTCGGGACGCTGAGGTACAAGAATCGCTTGGACCTGGGAGGTGGAGGTTGCAGTGGGCCAAGATTGCACCACTGCAGTCCAGCCTGGGCAACAAGAGTGAAACTCCATCTCAAAAAAAAAAAAAAGAGGTGAGGCACGGTGGCTCACACCTGTAATCCCAGCACTTTGGGAGGCCGAGGTGGGTGAATCATGAGGTCAGGAGATCGAGATCATACTGGCTAACACAGTGAAACCCCGTCTCTACTAAAACTACAAAAAATTAGCCAGGCGTGGTGGCAGGTGCTTGCAGCCCCAGCTACTCGGGAGGCTGAGGCAGGAGAATGGCGTGAACCCGGGAGGTGGAGCTTGCAGTGAGCCAAGATCGCGCCACTGCACTCTAGCCTGGGCGAGAGTGAGACTCCGTCTCAAAAAAGAAAGAAAGAAAGAAAGAAGGAAAGAAAGAGAGAGAGAGAGAAAGAAAGAAAAGAAAAAGAAAAGAAAGAACGAACAGGACTTCAAACAGAGCATACTTAGTTATGGGTCCCCTCCCCACACAGAAAATCTCCCTGGACATCAGTGACTTCATCCGCACTGACTGGCGATTAGGCCACATTTCCTGACACCCTGACTCTTCACCTTAAAAGGGTTAGCTTTCCACCACACCAGCAAAGACCCTCAGGACACACGATTCATATTCCCAGCTGAGCATCTACCCGGAGGTAAGCAGACACTCAGGCAGCTGGGTCGTCCTTGCCCTAATCCCTCCAGTGGTGTCCACACTGAGCCCTGCAGCACTGGTAGAAGGTGGTCTTCGGCTCATCTGCAGAGCGGGTCTGAAGCTACATGTAGTAAGCACAAGGAGGTTCTCATTTAGGACATGGCTCTGCAGCACAGTCAACATCCTCCCAGGCAACTGCTCCCCCAAGCCCATCATCCACTTCTTTCAGCTTTGAGTACTTCCAATTTGTTACCTTGTGGGTGAAGTGCACACAGAGGCACGTGTTGCAGGCAAGGCGGTGGCAGGGCTGTCCCTCCTGCACGATCAACCCGTCCCTGCAGCCAGGGTAGAACAGCAGCATCATCTCGGACTCTGCTGGCTCCAGTTATTATTTTTTTTAATGAAACATAAATCTGGTATTAACAGTTTGAGAACTTTTAAGAGATAACATGGTACAAAGGAAAGGAATTTGAGGGCAGAGTGGGCACTTCCTGGCTCTTCCTCCTTTTCCTGGAAACCAGTCAGGTTACTGGTTTTAAACTGGAGGTGGCAACAGGCATTGTAGCAACTGTGTGGCCAGAGGATGCCGAGTTCCCCTGAGCGCAATTCCATGATGCCCTCCTGATATTATTATTACCTCTCTGTCTCTCCCTCTTCCCACTGACGGTGAGCAGACACAGCCCTCTTCTAGTGAGCTACCCACCCCAGCCCTTCCACTTGTATGCACGTGTCTAAAAGAGATGCTGGCTCCCAGATTGACTCCTGGAACTTAAGGCAATTGCAACTCAATTTCCATCTCGCCCTGAGCTCCAGGATGCCAAGATTTAAGCCCTATCATGACCAGTGTCTCAGAGAGAGATGGAAACTCCTGATCCCCATCTCACAGTGGGTACCCCAAGATACGGTTTGGCCCAGGTAGAAGAGAGAGGTGGCTGCTGCTGTACCTGGTGCTTCCTTTCCCATGTCGCTCATCTATTTCTAGGGCTCACCCCACCTGCCACACAGCTTCTGGACTTTTACTTTTCCCTGGTGAATTGGAAATCAGATAATAGGATGGACAAATCAAGGCAGCTCAGCTCACAGAGAAAGCTAGTTGGGGTTTGCTTTCTGTTTTCACATCCTCTAAAACTGTACTGGGGATGGTGTGTGTGTGTGTGTGTGTGTGTGTGCGTGTGTGTATGTATGTATGTACTTGGAGGAGGGTGAGGAAGGGGAGGCTGCAGGATTGATTATGACTTATTAAACTATTGGAAAAGAGGCTGAATCATCACAGTCAAAAATAAACAGCTGCAAATCCATGCGACTCCCACTTCTTGCCTGTTCCCCTTTGCTCCCTCACAGCATGTAGGAGAGACTGTGCTGGGTCAGACCAGCAAGTGCTGACTGACGTGGCTACAGCAAGGGGACCACCTGTATGGCCGCTGCACCTCCAAGCTGTGGGACGCAGGGACAGCTGGGACCAGTCGACCTCCACTGGCCCTCTGATGGCTCCTAGGACTGAATCTTGGACTCCAGGTGCGGGTCTACACGCCCTGCGCTCATTGGGAACTGCATGGAGAAGCGCTGTCCCCTGAGCCCTTTTTCTCCCTACCCTTAGCCCGGCCCTGCGCCCTGCGCCCGGGGCTGGCCCACGGTAAACACAGCTTTGCTAACTTGTTTGGCTAAGGAAATCACAGAGGTCCCGGTGTAAGTCTGGGTCACCCCGGCCGCCACTCCAGCTGCCTAGAATATACTGGGTGGAAGGGAATCGATTCTGTGAAATCAGAGGGAAAATAGCGCTTGTCCTTGCCATGAGTCTTGAGGAAACCGAAAACGCTTAACCTTTTACGCCCCCGCAGGCGGGTCCCCTCTCTCCCCGCTCCCCGGCTGTCTGTAAGCTCTGCCTGCGGCCACCCGCAGGCGTTTCAGCCGGTCTCACCCCTGTCTTTCTACAGGACCCGGGAGGAGGGGTTGGGGGGGCGGAGCGAAGCCGCTGTGACGTAGCGGGAGGGGGGCGTGGGGAAATGTGCCCAGGGGCCCGGGCTGGCTGGGCCAGTCCAAGCGGCGCAGCCACCCATGCGCGCGCGCTCGCAAGACCACCAGCGCCCAGAGCCCCAGTCTGAGGCTTGGCGCCGGGGGTCTGCGGGCTAGGGGAGCTCTCTACGGGCGAGGGGCTAGCGGGAGCCGGCACAAGAGGGTCGAGGAGCCAGGAACCCCAAACGTCCGGCGCCAGGCGCTAGCCAAGCTGCTGCGCGCCCCGGCGCCCAGCTGGCTCGGGGACAGCCGCTGGGTGTCGGAGACCGGAGCTAGCGGATTGCAGCGGAAAAGCAAAGGTGAGGGGTGTGTGTGTGTGTGTGTGTGTGTGTGTGTGTGTGTGTGTGAGAGAGAGAGATAAGAGAGATGGAGGGAGCAAGAAGCGCACTTGGGCACCTGTGTGCATCTGCGCTGATGGTGGTGTGCCCATCCGAGTGCCTGAGCTTAGGTCCCGGTGCGTGATTCTCCGCTCTTGTGCCTTTTGGGGTGATTGTAGTAGGAATGAACGACAACGGGTACCCCTGCCTGAGTAAGGGGGCTGTGGGTAGAGTATGCTGGAACGGACGTGTCCTCGCAGCCTCATGCCCGTATGCGTGGCGTGTGCCCTTTAGCCCGAGATTTCAGGTGGTAGCTGGGACGGGTGACAACTTCTCTCCCAGCCCCCTGCAAAAGAGACCTGGCGCGAGGGGAGCGAGGCCGTGAGGTGCCAGCTGGGGCTCCTGCGGGAGCGCACCCGGAGATCCGAGCCTGCCAGAGGCAGGCGGCGGGCGCAGAGCGGAGAAAGAGGGGCTTCTCTCCCTAGACGCTGAACGATCTAGGATCCGTCCCCGTCCCCCACCTCGGGACAGAAAGGACAGTTTGTCTAGGTTTGGAGAGAACAAACCACTGCATAGCCCGTGCCCGAAAGCCGCTGGCCAAGTCCCCCAAGCGACTGTTTTCTGCGCCCCGATGTCTCTGTCCTCAGCGCCCCCCCACACCCGGCACCCCTGCTCTGCGTTTCGATACTGGGCGTGCTGGCGCCACAATCTCCGCTCTTGCCTCGTCTTCCTGGAAATGGCACAGAGTTCTTTGGGAAACCCTTGCTCTGAGGATCAGCGTGTTGGATGGCCAGGAGGAGGACTTTCTGTGCCAGCCGGGAGCACCGGCTCCGCGGTCCTGACACTCGCCCCTCCATTTCTCAACCCCGTAGGCCAGCACTGCCCCGGCTTTTCCCCGGCGCTCACGCGCCGCGGTGGCCCTCAGGGGCTTTTGTCACCCTGCCAGTGGGGGCTCTCGCTCTAGCCGCACAGAGACCAAGCCGGGTTCTGCGGGCCCTGAGGGAGGCAGGGGGTGGGAAGTGAATGCGGGAAAGATGATGGGGAGAGGAGAAACTGAAGCTGAGTAGGATTTAGGACGTCCCCTGATGTCCGGTCGCCATCCCAACACTCATTTCTTGGGCTGGTAACCACAGCCCCTATGTAAAAGGGAGGAGTGGGTGCAGGTGCATGAGACCATTCTCACCCTCCTCTCTATAGAGCCTGGACATGGTTCAGAGGAAACCAGCCACTAGCCATTTCCAGCATCTAACAATTCTTGGGCTGGAAAAACAAAGAATGCAGAAAACGAAACTTCCTTGTATATTTAATTTAACCACAATTCAACTAGAATTGGCTGCCTGGCATTGGAATATTCTTTCTCTGAAATAAAAATGAAACAGAAGTCTCTGGAAGACCTTAAGCGGCTGACTTCTTTGTTAAATAAGACTCCCCATGATTTAAGCTCATTTCTTGCTTAGAGGAGACTTCCAACTCTCAACCGGCTCCCCAGCCTCCCACCTCCACCACCTTCACCAAGACTCTGAACCCTGTCTGTTGCTACTATTAAGCATTCTGTCCTGTTGAGTGAAACTCCAGTTAAAATGACCGAGTTAGGGCTGGAAAGCAACACTCAGCCCTCCCTTATACTCCCTGCACCATCGTCGTTCCTAGCCCAAAAGCTCTTAGACAGGGGCTCTGTCAGCCCAGGGGGAGTCTGTGTTACTCAGACATTGGAGTGTGACCATTCATGTTATATAGATGGGCCCCTGGAAATCCCCATGATAAGGTACACTCTAATTGCAGGCAGCTTGAATAGGATTCTGGCTCTGTAGAATTAAACCAACTGACAAGATGGTTAGAAATGATAACGAAACTACCCAAGTTAATCCAGGGATACTAACAACAGTTTCTGTACAGCTTCTGTTTTAATTGCTGCCAGTCTATGCTTTTTTACCCAATGCAGACATGAAATTCCAGGTGCCTCAAATACTTCACAAAATGGTCAGCCACAAAGCCCAGATCTCACTTCACAGACAGTTGTGTGGTAGGGAAATGAGCACAGAAGGAACGAGCAATGCACCTGGCATTTCAGAATCAATCAGAGGCAAAGGTGAGCAAGGATCCTCAAGAACTTGTTGCTGGCCAAGTCTCCTTTAACTCATCTGCGGTCTTTCCAAGGATTAAGAAGTAATCTTCCATCTACACCCAGGCACCAGGAAAAGTACCTAGCTCAGGGGAAATGTGTCAGCAAAGTGAATTAGTCCCACTCTGCTGAACACGCCACCCTTTGAACATCTCGCCTCTTCCTAGATTGGCCTCTTTGCTGTCCTCCTGCTTCACTCTTCATATACCCAAGACCCAGCTCAAACATTTCTCTTTGGAAGCCTCCTCTGAGTCCCCCAGGAAAGGAAGGCATTCTTAAGTCCTTCGTTTGTCTCTCATGCAACGCCCACCCTATATGAGCTGGCTTCCTTTCCTATCTCCCCTTTTAAATATCACCTTCTAGAGGGCACCAGCCAAGTTTGTTCATTTCTACATCCCTGCTGTCAGCACAAAGAAGCCTCCTCTCCACCCCCCCGCAACCCCCATGATATTTTTTGAATGGCTGTATATCAATCATTTAATTATGGGATGAACTATTGTTTTAGATCTTAAGCCAAGCCAATAGTGCTCCAGTTATTTTCTCAGCAAGGAAGTAACACAGGAGTCAGTTGCTTCAAACCAAAGCCCAGTTATCAGCCGTTCGGTCTCTAGGCCACTGAGGAGCAGAAGGGATGCCTTGAGACGTGCAAAAGACTTGGGGCCAGGTGGCCTGTGTTCACATCCCAGCTCCACCAATTATGTACAAGAGAATGGGAATGAGCTCCTTAAACTCTAAGCCACAGTTTCCACATCTCTAAAATGGGGGTGATTATCCCTACCACCTAGGACACTTGGGGAGATCAAGGGAACAGTGGGTGCGAATGAATTATATCAGTGCTGGAAGCCTTCTGCTTACTTCTGTGAAAAAGCTTGTGTCCCACACCTGCTTTCCGTTTTTGTCCTTAATTAGAAAATGGCAGTCAAATTCTCCAGGATGTTACAGCACTTGGGAGCAGCATCCCCTTAGGGACTTTGGGAAAGAGCTCGTGAGTAAGTCAAGCATTAGGTATTGGAAAACAAAAATAGAAGAAAAACAAAAAATAAACTGAAGCCTACATTTCAAAAATGAAAGCAAACCAGACTTTTAATACTGAAGACTATAAATTGGTTCACCACGTAGGTAGATTTCAATAAATGAGAGATTATGAGATGGTAGAGGAAAACATGGGGGGAAACAACACTTATGAGGTTCCCATTATGAGCCCAACGCAAGGCTAGGCATTTTCACATACATTCCATCATTTAACCTTCATGACACCCCCATGTGAACAAATAAGAGTCAGAACCATTAAGGACCAGGCATGTGGTCACACGGGCTCAGCAGTGGAACCCGGTTTGTTCTACCTCTAGAGTCTGGGTTTTTTCCACTATGGCATTTTCAGAACGGAAAGACTCCAAGGCGGTCAGCAAGTCAGCATAGATTTCCTGGTAGGGAAGAGGCCAGGAATGTCAGTGTCAGACCCTTCTGAGGTCAGGCGCTGAACTTCTCCAAGCTCTGCCTTTCTGCAGTTTAGATCAGTCAACTTCTTAGGGGTCAAAGTATGTGCTTTTTGAAGCCACAGCCCTCCCCCACATGTTCGTCAGCAGATGATGGCTGAACCCAAACCCTTCCCTACTATTGGAAAAACAACTCAAAAAGTCTGCACACTGATGAGGAACTCTAGAGCTTAATGTTGATGTGGAAAGATAATACATTTTTCAATTTAAGAGTATGTCTGAGAGGCTAAACCAGAAATGTGTAAATTTGGTGAGAGTTTAAACAGCTTGTGACCGACGGGCCAATCTTCCTTTTTTCCTTCCAGATGTCACACTGGATCCTTGGCCTCCAGGGTCCATTAAGGTGAGAATAAGATCTCTGGGCTGGCTGGAACTAGCCTACGACTGAAAAGCAGCCATGGACATGGCGGATGAGCCACTCAATGGAAGCCACACATGGCTATCCATTCCATTTGACCTCGATGGCTCTGTGGCGTCAACCAACACCTCAAACCAGACAGAGCCATACTACGACCTGACAAGCAATGCAGTCCTCACATTCATCTATTTTGTGGTCTGCATCATTGGGTTGTGTGGCAACACACTTGTCATTTACGTCATCCTCCGCTATGCCAAGATGAAGACCATCACCAACATTTACATCCTCAACCTGGCCATCGCAGATGAGCTCTTCATGCTGGGTCTGCCTTTCTTGGCTATGCAGGTGGCTCTGGTCCACTGGCCCTTTGGCAAGGCCATTTGCCGGGTGGTCATGACTGTGGATGGCATCAATCAGTTCACCAGCATCTTCTGCTTGACAGTCATGAGCATCGACCGATACCTGGCTGTGGTTCACCCCATCAAGTCGGCCAAGTGGAGGAGACCCCGGACGGCCAAGATGATCACCATGGCTGTGTGGGGAGTCTCTCTGCTGGTCATCTTGCCCATCATGATATATGCTGGGCTCCGGAGCAACCAGTGGGGGAGAAGCAGCTGCACCATCAACTGGCCAGGTGAATCTGGGGCTTGGTACACAGGGTTCATCATCTACACTTTCATTCTGGGGTTCCTGGTACCCCTCACCATCATCTGTCTTTGCTACCTGTTCATTATCATCAAGGTGAAGTCCTCTGGAATCCGAGTGGGCTCCTCCAAGAGGAAGAAGTCTGAGAAGAAGGTCACCCGAATGGTGTCCATCGTGGTGGCTGTCTTCATCTTCTGCTGGCTTCCCTTCTACATATTCAACGTTTCTTCCGTCTCCATGGCCATCAGCCCCACCCCAGCCCTTAAAGGCATGTTTGACTTTGTGGTGGTCCTCACCTATGCTAACAGCTGTGCCAACCCTATCCTATACGCCTTCTTATCTGACAACTTCAAGAAGAGCTTCCAGAATGTCCTCTGCTTGGTCAAGGTGAGCGGCACAGATGATGGAGAGCGGAGCGACAGTAAGCAGGACAAATCCCGGCTGAATGAGACCACAGAGACCCAGAGGACCCTCCTCAATGGAGACCTCCAAACCAGTATCTGAACTGCTTGGGGGGTGGGAAAAAAACAAGCCATGCTCTGTCTACTGGCAATGGGCTCCCTACCCGCACCAGCTTCCTTCCTGCCACCTCCCACACCTGGCTTCTAGAATAGAGGATTGCTCAGCATGAGTCCAATTCAGAGAACAGTGTTTGAGTCAGCTTGTCTGATTGAATGATAATGTGCTAAATTGATTACCTCCCCCTTAAAGCGAACATTGAAATGCAGGTAGACAATTCAAAGTCTGGAGAAGAGGGATCATGCCTGGATATGATCTTTAGAAACAACAAAAATAGAAAAAAATAAGTATCTGTGTGTTTGTGTATTTAAAACTCAATAGGTAATCTTGTGTTTTTATATTTATACTTGTATATTCCTATTTATTCTCTGTATAGGCATTACCTATGTTCCTGTGTTCACATACACAAGTAGCAAATTCGAGTATGCACAGTGTAGATGGACATTTGCCACAATACAGTGCCCGCAGAAATGGACGTACTGTGAAGCCAATAAAGTTCAAGCTTCAGGGATCTCTCTTGCACGGGCCTTTCCAAGACCCAGGAGGGACTTGGGCAGTATGTTCATGTGGTCATATGTTTTTGTAAAAAATTGTCAAAGTAAGATATTTTTGTATTGTTTTTCTCAAAGAGGACCCTCATATAAGCTTCAAGCCTCACAAACTTCTAGCCTCTGCCCTTGGGGATTTGCTTCATTGATTTCAGGCAAGTGAGGTCAGTGTAAGAAGGGAAAGGGAGAAGATATTTGAAGAACCAGAACGTAAATTCATGTGTTTCCACTTCTCAGATATAGTCAGAGAATTATTCATTTGCCCAAAAGGACTCAAGTGGTTGTGGTCATCCATCATTGTATTTACCAAGACAAAGCCAACTTTGTTATAAGATTGCATTTTTTTCTTTTCAAATTGCTTTAGTTTTTCTTAGGGAGCTATAAGGGGGGAAAATCACTAACATGAAAGGCAAAAAATGGACTATGATTCCTGTGGGGAAACAATTTCATTCTCTCCATTGTGAAAATAAGTGAATAAGAGTGAAGCAAAATTACACCTTTATGAGAAACCATAAAATTGTTTTTATTTTTCAGGCCAGACAAAGCTTCCTAATGAAAGAAAATGGAAATGTAATTCAACACTCCTCAAAGGGGG
Organism: Pongo abelii; assembly: GCF_028885655.2. Classification (NCBI taxonomy): domain Eukaryota; kingdom Metazoa; phylum Chordata; class Mammalia; order Primates; family Hominidae; genus Pongo; species Pongo abelii. The sequence continues at coordinate 88,562,840 of NC_072004.2, forward strand.
TTTTAGAGGACTTCATACAAAGCTGGGTATTAAGAAAACCACAAGGCACGGCTGGGCGCGGTGGCTCATGCCTGTAATCCCAGCACTTTGGGAGGCCGAGGTGGGTGGATCACCCGAGGTCAGGAGTTCGAGACCAGCCTGGCCAACATGGTGATATCCTGTCTCTACTAAAAATATATAAATTAGCCACGCGTGGTGGCACGTGCCTGAAATCCCAGCTGCTCAGGAGGCTGAGGCAGGAGAATCACTTGAACTCGGGAGGTGGAGGTTGCAGTAAGCTGAGATGCCACTGCACTCCAGCCTGGGCAACAAGAGCAAAACTCAGTCTCAAAAAAAAAAAAGAAAGAAAACCACAATGCACACTAAAGACCAGAGGACATTGTTCATAAAACAAAAGCACCCTCACCTGCCAATGAATATGCAGCGTGCAGGGGGTGTGGTGTGAGTGTTGGTGGGGCCCCACCACTCGGAGATACTGCTGTGCCGCCTGCCCCGCTGACTGTATACACAGTAACTGTCATATCTTTAATGCCATGGACTCTCTGAGCCGCTCTGCAAGGACTATTGTAGACAGGCACTTCACACCATAAAGTGGCATTTTTTTTGTTCCCCAAACTGACATTTACAAGCGATAAGAGACAATATCCATTTCATTGACTGATTATTTTCTAGAGTATGAAGAAATACACACCTGGGTGTCTGCAAGGATGTCATCATCTTTGGGTTTTGTCTGAGAGCATCACTCAGCATCTCACACATAGATTTTACCATATTTTTAAATGAGCTTTCCTCTTCCGGCTCCCTAAGCAAGCGCTGTTGGCCAGTGGGAGTGACTAAGTGCTCCACCTGTGGGTGTCCTTCTTAATGTGCTGCTTTTGTTCCGTATAAATTCACACCACTTCATTCCCAAAAGTACTTCCTGTGGCTCAGAAAAATATGTTCAATAAGATTTTGGATAGATAAATCCATACAAAAATAAAAAGAGGTATAGTTATAAAACAAGACTATAGAAAAAGTTGTTGCAGAAATTGCATGCAGTAAAATCCCACACCATTAGTAAATGTAAGGTCAACTGTAAGTTCAGCTCAGGGCTTCCTAGCAGCCCTGTTTAGTGAAGTGTGATTTTTTTTTTTTTAAACAAAAACAAGCAAAGATTTGGAAAAAAATGCTTTAGACCTAACTTTACAATTATTATAACATGAGATGTTCCAGGGTCCTTGAATAAATGCTGAGTTTTAGGGAAATGATTCCAAGGGACCAAGAGTTGGTAGAAACAATTTCAAGGCAGAGAAGACTGATTCTACAAGCCGGGCATGGTGGCTTATGCCTGTAACCCCAGCACTTTGGGAGGCCGAGGTGGGTGGATTGCCTGAGGTCAAGAGTTCAAGACCAGCCTGGCCAACATGGTGAAACCCCGTCTCTACTAAAAATACAAAAAATTAGCCAGGTGTAGTGGCGAGCGCCTGTAATCCCAGCTACTCGGGAGGCTGAGACAGGAGAATGGGTTGAACCCAGGAGGCGGAGATTGCAGTGAGCTGAGATTGTGCCATTGCACTCCAGCCTGGGCAACAAGAGTGAAATTTCATCTCAAAAAAAAAAAAAACAACACAAAAAAACGCAAAAAAACAAAAAACAAAAACAAAAAACAAAGACTAATTCTACAGTACTCATGACCCTGCAACCAGGGAAACTGCCTGTAGGGAGGCCAGAGTCCAAAGCAGCCACCTGTAACCTGAAAATGAAATGCAGACCCAGGCATCTGTGGGTCTTCATCAGCAGGATGACCATTCTAAGGCTAAAAGACAGGCCTTCAAATCTGATGCTATAATTCCATCCAAGTACACAGTTAGGTTTCTACCATAGGGAAAGCTATTCTCCACTTTTTGAAGTATCTGTTTCAAAGATAACTTGCTCTCTGGTTTTCTTTTATCTAAAAGAGAGAATCAACATGCTAATTTAAAGGTTAACATCATTTTAATTCAAAAATTTTAGTCTCTTCCATATTTAATGATGAAGACAAATCTGCTGGGTGCTGGGAGGGAATAAAAAGTAATGCACCCCATTGATTTCAGAGTATCTGATCACTTGGGTTATGCAAGCTGCTACTTACCTGCCATTAGCATGGGTAGTTAAGTGCTGATTAAACCTAAGTGGACTCAGTGAAAAAGATATTGGGAAAAATAATATAATATCATGGCCTATGTTGAATGATGTTAGCTCATGTTTCAGTAACAGAGTTGGGTAATATCGGATGTGTAGATGAAGCTTTAGCAGGGCTGGGCACGGTGGCTCATGCCTGTAATCTCAGCACTTTGGGAGGCTGAGGTGGGTGGATTACCTGAGGTCAGGAGTTCAAGACCAGCCTGGCCAACATGGGGAAACCATGTCTCTACTAAGAAGACAAAAATTAGCCGGGTGTGGTGGTGTGTGCCTGCAATCCCAGCTACTCAGGAGGCTGAGGCAGGAGAATCGCTTGAACCCGGGAGCGGAGGTTGCAGTGAGCCAAGATCACGCCACTGCACTTCAGCCTGGGTGACAGTGCAAGACTCCATCTCAAAAAAAAAAAAAAAGAAAAAGAAACTTAAGTGGGGTTCATACCATAGCATGGCAGAGGGACACTGGAGAATAAAATGGCATGCAGAGAGGAACACGCAGGCTGGTGGATGGGGCTTCTAGACCTGGCAGTGAACTGGAATCTATTTGCTTACACAAATTTAACCTTCTCTCCATGACGGAATACAAGTGTTTTTTGCCGAAACTCGCAGCCCCAGCTGCCCTAGATGAGGAGCACCGTGCTGGAAAAGTGCACAGGCTGATCACAGAGACAGGTAGGAAGCAAAGGACTGTTAAAATACATGTTCTGGGCTGGGGATGGTGGCTCACACCTGTGATCTCAGCACTTTGGGAGGCCGAGGCTGGGGAATCGCTTGAGCCCAGGATTTTGAGACTAGCCTAGGCAATATGGTGGGACCCTGCCTCTTTAAAAAAAAAGAAAAAAAAGAAAAGAAAAGAAAAGAAAGAAAAAAAGATTCATATTCCTGATCAGCTCTGAATGTGACTATTCAATGAAGACAGTAAAGTTACAGTGTAAGGCACACATGACCTTTGGCCTTGCTAAAGAACAGTGGCTGAAGGTCTAGCAAACATAATGCTTGTCTTAGGTTACCTGTTGATTTAAAAACAACAACAACAACAAAAACCCATACAAATAGTAAAATATAAAAACAAATTAATGTTTTATAGACCCTGGGGAAAAGAATTTTCAGCAAAGTACAAAAATTTAAAGCATTCCTTTCTTTAATTTTGTAATTCTTTACTGTAGAACAGCTCAAAATATCAGTTCTGTTTTAAGTAACAGAATTAATAACAGCAGGGAAACGTAATTTGGATTGTAAAATTCTTGCTTTAATAAAAATTCTTTAAACAGTGAAAAAAAAGAAAGAAAGAAAGGTGGCAAGAGAATCATCAAAAGTTTCCATAGATGGTTGGGAAGATCTGATTAGTGTTTCCAAAATGCTTATCATTCTAAGAATCCCAATAGCTGGCAAGCCAAGCAGTGGAACTTACAGTAACGACAATCAATCACTTGTCTCATCCACATTTTTGCCAAATTGAAAAACACCAAATTTCCCATCAAACGTTCTGTCAGAGTAAACCTTTACCTAAGTGCTTGTTTTGCTTTTAATATGTGAATTTCTGGGAACATTCCCATGGGCAGTCTCTAATTTTTTTTTTTTTTTTTTTTGAGATGGAGTTTTGCTTTTTCACCCGGGCTGGAGTGCAGTGGCACGATCTTGGCTCACTGCAACCTCCGCCTCCTGGGTTCAAGTGATTCTCCTGTCGTAGCCTCCCAAGTAGCAGGGATTACAGGCACGTGCCACCATGCCCAGCTAATTTTTGTATTTTTAGTGGAGATGGGTTTTTGCCATGTTGGCCAGGCAGGTCTTGAACTCTTGACCTCAGGTGATCTGCCTGCCTCAGAGTCCCAAAGTGTTGGGATTACAGGCATGAGCCACCATGCTCAGCCAATTTTTCATCATCTCTCTCTTTCCTGGACAGGCTGGGTTGGGGGGAGGCACAGGGAAAGAACACCTCTTTGCTTAGATATTGGTGTCTAGTGGGGATACTAAATTCATTTCCTGATCCTGCTAGGCCTGGAAGCAGGAAAGAGATGTCCTGGTTAGAGATAAAATTGTCCTATCCTTTTAGAAAAGCCTGTTAAGGAATATGATGCAAAGCCACCTTCGACGAAATCTGAAATGATACCCCACAGCTTTGTCCACTCCAATTATTCAGTGACAGGGCCTCCAGTTGCTTAAGCCATAGAGAAGGCCCCTTTGCAGTGGGAGTCACCGAAGACAGAAAGGGAAGCCCAGGATGAACCCAGTCCTAAGGGCTGCTGGGGGCCACCAAATAAGACTGTTTTAGCCCTGGACACAGAGGGAGACACAGTCATCCCAGATCCTTACAAAGCATACATTGCCAAGGACCCCGAAGGAAATCTGCTAGTCTTAAGAGAGGAAGACCCACGACCAGCTCTCTGGGACTACCTGTCAACTCAGCAGGTGCAGCCAGGGAGCAGCCATGCTTCTTCTGCCTTCCCAGTGGGCTGGGCTATCAGTTCCTGGGAGGGTTCCTGTCCCCATGTTAAGGGGATATGCACATTGCTGAATACGCTGATATCTTTTTCATGGGTATGATTTTTTAACAAGAAAGCTAAATGGTTCTCGTGTAACATAACTGAAACAGTTTGGCTGTGTCCCCACCCAAATCTCATCTTGAACTGCAGCTCCCATAATCCCCATGTGTTGTGGAAAGGACCCAGTGGGAGGTAATTGAATCATGGGGGTGGTTACCTCCATGCTGTTCTCGTGATAGCGAGTGAGTTCTCACGAGATTTGATGGTTTTATAAGGGGTTGTCCCCACTTCGCTCTGCACTTCTCCTTGCTGCTGGCATGTGAAGAAGGGCGTGTTTGCTTCCCCTTCTGCCATGATTGTAAGTTTCCTGAGGCCTCCCCAGCGATGTTGAACTTTGAGTTAATTAAACCTCTTTCCTTCATAAATTATCCAGTCTCGGGTATGTCTTTATTAGCAGCGTGAGAACAAACTAATACAATAACCCAAGGCTTGGTGGCTTTCTTAACATTAACCAGCATTCCGCTTCTCCGGAGACATGGATGGTGTTCTAAGGCTCTCAAGTTCCCAACTTGTACCTTCACTCTAGTTTGTGCTCCCAAGCACATGCACACATAAACACACACATAATGTACATGCATATAGGTGGCACGACAGAACACGTGTGTGATGCTTCACATGTATGACGCCCTCCCCTTGTCTGCTGCCCTGCTCCAGCCCATTTCCATGGCTCAGTCTACTTCTGCTCATCTTGTTTGCTTAAGTACCATGGATGTGAAAGACACGCTCACGTGTGTGTGATATTCATGCACATACATGTTAGGCACACATGATGCACATGTGTACATGGGAGGCATGTGTGTGACATGTACACACAGTATACATCCTATATTGCCCGGCAAGACCTCAGTGCAGAGATTCTCCAGCAGCTTTAAACAGAGGGTGATAAGTATAATTTGACTAACTCATCTCAAATCTAGGGATATTTAGTCTTTTTTTTGAGACAGAATTTCTCTTTTTTTTGAGACAGAATTTCGCTTTTTTTGCCCAGGCTGGAGTGCAGTGGTGCGATCTTGGCTCACTGCAACCCCCACCTCCAGGTTCAAGTGATTCACCTGCCTCAGCCTCCCGAGTAACTGGGATTACAGGCACGTGCCATCATGCTCAGCTAATTTTTTTTGTATTTTTAGTAGAGATGGGGTTTCACCTCGATGGCCAGGCTGGTCTTGAACTCCTGACCCCAGGTGATCCACCCACCTTGGCCTCCCAAAGTGCTGGGATTACAGGCGTGAGCCACCCCGCCTGGCTAGTTAGTCATTTTTTCTAGACTGCTGCCACAATAGGGAGGAGGACATTATGCATAAACTAATTTTTTACCCAGAGAATTCCATGCTAGATCACAGACTGCATGCCTAGCATGCCCAGCCCCAGCCAGCTGTCCCTGCCTCAATTCAACAACAACAACAAAAAGGGTTGGCAAAAGGGTGTGATGGCTTCCTACAAATCACCCCCACCAGTCCATCGGCATAAAGCACTTGTACTGCTAACAGCAACATTTTTGCATAAGAAAAATGATACAATTTCTTCACAGAAAAATCACTGAAAATAATTCTTAAATTGAGTCTCATCAATGACAGCATCCTAACAGACATTTCTTCCCCCTGGCCCCCCGGACCACGCTTCTTAATACAAATCCAAGGCTGAACCCTATGGGGAAGCTGTGATACTCTGCCAGTGAGAAAATGAATGGCTGCTGTCTTCCTTGCCCGTGAGCACACCTCTGCAAAAGAGTCTCTTAAACAGAAAGGAAACCCTCCCCTTGTCCATGGTCCTGCTTGTTCATTTCCGTGGCTTGGGATATCTACCTTGGCTCATCTTGTTTGCTTAAGTATCAGCCAGTGTGTGATGGGGAAGAGAGTATTGTTATATCTTCCTTTGAGGAACAGAAGTCTGATCTCCAGGGTTCATTCTCAAGATTAATTAAAGCTAGCCTAGTCTCAGCTGTGCTGCCAGCCCAGCGTGCTAGACACTCACAGAGCAAAGGCTTGGGTGGAAGGAAGACTTACTTTGTTTGCCTTCAGCTTAAGCACTTTTTGGCAGATGAAAATCCTGTCCTAAATGTCTCTTCCAAACTCCCAGGTGGGTGGGCTCGGGAGATGACAGACCACAGCTGTTCCACTTTTCTTCTCTGCACCTTCACGTGACCACCTGTCTCCAAGGGTTTGCAAGCTCGAAGGTAGCAGAACATGCAACTTCAGCCATACCATGTGGCCTCCTCGAAGGTCTGTCTTTGCAGCCCAGGAAACCTGTTGCTTCTTGGTTTTAAATGGAACATTTCTAGTCCAGCTGAGCTGACACAAAATCTGGCTGGATACCAGTAATATGGTTCTGGGATGTTGGGCAGACGTGGAAATGGGTATTTAGAGAGTTTGGGATTTTGAGGGCTTCCTTCCTGCCTCCAGGACCAATAAAGTAAATGTTAATTGCTGGAGAAGAACCAAGGTGAGGCACTGATGTGGCAGGTTGCTTCAGCAGACCTGCCAGCAGGTTTTCAGAGATCAGCTTCACCTTAAAGAGTGTCAAGGTCAGTGGAGGCCCACTTTGCTCTCGGCAAAGTCAAGACAGGAGACCAGCTAGCTGCCTTTGAGCAGGGAGTCTCACATGTTTAAAATTTAGCAATTAGAGTTTGTTTCCTTTAACTATGCCCTTGATCTGGCTTTCAAAACAATGTCCCCTTATAGTTTATATTTAAAATTTTAACTTCAGCACTTTGGAAGGCTGAGGCAGGAAGATTACTCGAGCCTAGCAGTTCAAGATCAGCCTGGGCAACACAGAGGACCCTCATCTCTACAAAAAAAAATTTTTTAATCAGCCAGGTGTAGTGGTGAACACCTGTAGTTTTAGCTGCTTGGGAGGCGGAGGCAGGAGGATAACTTGAACCTGGGAGGTTGAGGCTGCAGTGATCCATGATTACGCCATTGCACTCCAACCTGGGTGATAGAGACTCTGTCTCTAAAAATAAAATATAAAAATAAAAATAAGATACAAATTTAAAATGCCTTTTTATTTTTATTTATTTATTTGAGATGGAGTCTCACTCTGTTGCCCAGGCTGGAGTGCAATGGCCGATCTCAGCTCACTGCAACCTCTGCCTCCCGGGTTCAAGCAATTCTCGTGTCTCAGCTTCCCCAGTAGCTGGGATTACAGGAGTGTGCCACCACACCCAGCTAATTTTTGTATTTTAGTAGAGACAGGGTTTCACCATGTTGGTCAGGCTGGTCTTGAATGCCTGATCTCAAGTGATCCACCCGCCTCGGCCTTAAAATCCCTTTTTAGAGAGGCATTTGAGAATTCCACAATATTTCCTTTAAACAACTCGAAAGGGACACTTTGTTTTCATAAAATGCGGTTGGGAAGCAATTTCGAAGGAGTCAACAAAGGCATTTCATCCCAGGGTGGATGGAGCAGAGCCAGGTCTCATTCTTTTTCTCCATCTCTCCCTCCTTTTGGTCTTGTCTGCCCTTTGACAGAAACAATTTAATATGTAGCTGAGCAGAGGAAAAGGGCTCCTAGTTAGAACAGCCAGCTAAGACAGGGTTCCCATTAACTTGGAGGGGTCAACCAGCCAGCTTAGCCAGCTCACAGAGGTCTCATATGCACGCTCTGATTGCCAATAAAAAGTAGCAGCAGACAATTCAAGGGCAAAGACCCAGGAAAGTCTCCATTCGAGGGTCCAACAACCTGAGATCCATCTCATCAGTAAAGAGCAGGGCGTGGAGTACAGGGAGCTGACATTTAGAACTCGTTAAAATCTAGTATAATCTGAACAGTGCATTGTTCCTGAAGCCTTCCTACTCCTGATTTCATAGCTAATCTATCCATCACTTTCTGGCTGTCACTCACCCATAAACAACTGCGCATTTTTATAAACAGTAGATCAATCATGATCAAAGGAAACTGAACACTCTTTCCACATGGCTCCCACACACACCTCACCCCCGCTCTGTCCTTTTGGGTGGTGCTGAGAAGCCTTTGAGATCACCCCAGTCTTTGAAGACTAAATGGAGACAAGGAAGCTTGGGACATCCAGGAAAAGCCTTCAGCAGCCCTGACTGCAAAAACAGTTTCAATTATGTGATGTGATTGATGGTTTTAACATGTCAAGAATAGGTGTGCACATGGTCCACAGCTAGAATTTTTATTATTATTATTATTATTATTATTTGAGACAGAGTCTTGCTCTGTCACCCAGACTGGAGTGCAATGGTGTGATCTCAGCTCACAGCAACCTTCACCTCCCGGGTTCAAGCAATTCTCCTGCCTCCCCAGTAGCTGGGATTATAGGCGTGCGCCACCATGCCTGGCTAATTTTTATATTTTTAGTAGAGATGGGTTTTCACTGTGTTGGCCAGGCTGGTCTCGAATCTCTAACGTCAAGTGATCCACCCACCTCAGCCTCCCAAGGTGCTGGGATTACAGGCATGAGCCACCGTGCTTATTATTATTATTATTATTGTGGTATTTTTGAATGATTATTCTTACTAATATGTCATCTCTGCATGTCCAGTATTTTGATAAAACAGTTAAAACTGCGTTTGCCTTCTAATGAGACTTTGTGACTGGCTGTGTTTCTCTGTCAGATGAATTTACCTTCCTATTTGCTGTTAAAAGTGATTGTATAATCCTAATCCTATAAAACAAGCAGCAAATGTTTCTTTTTAGTGACTTGCTTTTCAAAAAATTTACAAGTGTACCATTTTATAGCTATCTTCACACAAAATCATATTCTCAATCAAAGAGACTCAGATTGAAGTTTGTTCATTAGGCGAGTTAGGTGAACTCACCTCTGTCCCCTGCCTCTGAAAAATATCCTACATGCTCAGGAAAGAGGGCCAGAGTCCTAAGTGACATAACCTACACTTTCCAAGTTCCCTAAAGCCCTGAACTAGAAATAGGCTTTAAAATTTCACAATTTGTTTTAAAACTCTAAGCCCAACAAAAAGCCTACAAAGTCTTTTCTAGATGTTACCAAGGTCTTTGCTATCATTTGCCTGAGAGCAAAAGAAAAAAACAAAAGAAAAACCTTGAAAATTGGCAACTACTGGTGAATCCCATTTTGTCCACAGACTGATTTTTTTTTTAAAGATGGTGTCTTGCTCTGTTGCCCAGGCTGCACTGCAGTGGCATGATCTCGGTTCACTGCAACCTCCGTCTCCTGGGTTCCAGTGATTCTCCTGCCTCAGCCTCCCAAGTAGCTGGGATTACACGCACCTGCTACCATGCCCGGCTAATTTTTTTGTATTTTTAGTAGAGACGGGTTTTGCCATGTTGGCCAGGCTGGTCTCGAACTCTTGACCTCAGGTGATCCACCCGCCTCAGCTTCTCAAAGTGCCAGGATTACAGGTGTGAGCCACCACACCCAGCCACAGAGACTAATTTTTAATGGCCCCATCTGATTTCTTCCAGATTTTGTAGCCTAGTTTAAACAGAATGTCTGCTTAAGTCATCGTCAAGCAGATGACAAAGGGATGCCCTAAAAGTGCCATAAAGATGCACCAGGTCTCAGTGACAGCAAAGCTGACTATAGACAAATGCCAAGAGTTTAGAAATTAGGCCCCCAAAACCAAGTTGTTACCATCTTCTCATCTTTCACTCAAATCCAAAACATAACAAATTTCCAGTTGCTTAAGTTAGAGTAAATTAGACACTAACATCAGAAAAAAATTAGCTGATCGTTCATTATGTACCAAGCCCTCCCTGTTCTAAGCACTTAATATGCATCATCTCATTCAATTCCCATAAGAGCTCTCTGAAGTAGGTGCTACTTTTATTCCCATTACACAGATGAGCAAACTGAGGCATAGCATACTTGCATCACTTGCCCAGAACCTGCGCTCTTTTTTTTTTTTTTTTTGAGACAGAGTCTTGCTCTGTCGCCCAGGCTGGAGTGCAGTGGTGCGATCTTGGCTCACCACAACCTCTGCCTCCTGAGTTCACGCCATTCTCCTGCCTCAGCCTCCCAAGTAGCTGGGACTACAGGCGCCCGCCACCACACCCGGCTAATTTTTTTGTGTTTTTTAGTAGAGATGGGGTTTCACCGTGTTAGCCAGGATGGTCTTGATATCCTGACCTCGTGATCCGCCCACCTCAGCCTCCCGAAGTGCTGTGATTACAAGCGTGAGCCACCACGCCCAGCCAGAACCTGTACTCTTACCCACTTCTCCACATTGCATGACCACCTACAGAAAGTGTGAGCTTGAGCAAGTGCCTGACCTTCCAGAGACCATGCTTCCTCGTTTGCAAAACAGGGATAACACCAAGTACCTCAAGGAATTCTGTAACGATCAGATGATAAAAAATACTGAAGACAGTTTGTCACATTATCAGACATAGAGAGAGGTACCCAGTACATATTAGCGTCCCTTCACCTTTAATCAGAGCAAACGAAGACCAGAAATGTTTTGGTTGTTAAACAGCTGATCATTTTCCAAAATGCTAATATTAAACCACGGCTTCTAATCCTGCCATCGGTAGAAAGCTTGGCCAGCACTAACAAAACCAGCCATGTGACTCAAGATGAAAGCAAATCGGAGTGCAGAAAAGTAAATGCAATTAGCTGGCTACCTGATAAGGTGGCACACGCTGCACAAAGAGTGTTCCTTTCTGGCTAGAGGACTTTACTCCTCTGTTAACCCTAATTCAATGGTCTCTACCACACGGGACCAGGAATAAACTTCCACCTCCCTAAACAGAGCTTCATCTTGCCAAAGCATTCTGGAAACTTAGCAGTTCATGGTATGTTACAAATCGCTGAGCTCTTTGCCTCCTCCCTCCAGTGTGGGACCACGGTTGGGCTGGGGCCTGGTGCTCACCATAGAGGGAGAAGCGTGCAGTGAATCCTGGGTTTATCACCATCTGCACTGCTCCAGGGTCCAGCTGGAGACAGATGGCACACTCGCAAGGGTAGCTGAAACGAATGGAATGAAGGAGCTACATACAGAGGTGGGGGCAGGCGCAAAAGAGCCACCAAGAGACGGATGAGGTGCCTGGAGACTGGGCACCGGAATAAGGGAATAAAAAGGCTTAAAAGGGACAGAAGCCTTCTCTAACTCCATAAGGAACATTCAAAAGTCCAGACTTCACATTGTTTGAGGGGGAGGGAAGGGCTGATGTTAGACATGAATACAAATATGAATGAATTCAGCATTTCTGACACTAGACTAAATCAATCTGGTCATTTTCTTTCTCTCATTTAAGAATTGTAGGGTAACGCGTAGTTGGAATATTTACGTATTTTTCTTTTTAACATATCAGGAAGTTACCTTATTACAAAGTTAAATTTGTATTCAGGCACTCAATGATTATTGAGCGTCTACTGTGTGACAGAGATTTAGAAGCTGAGAATTTAGTAAGAAAGACAAAAGAGCAGAAGACAGGTACAGTGGTGCACGCCTGTAGTCCCACCTACTTGTGAGGCTGTCGGGAGGATCCTTTGAGCCCAGGAGTTCGAGACCAACCTAGGAAACATAGCAAGACCCTGTCTCTAAATAAATAAATAAATAAATAAATAAATAAATAAATAAAAGACCAACCTGGGAAACATAGCAAGACCCTGTCTATAAATAAATAAATAAATAAATAAATAAATAAATAAATAAATAAATGACAGACAGACCAGGTCTCTGCTCCTTGTTGTGAGAGAGACACTCAGCAAACACACATAAATAGATGAACATGTAATTTCAATACCGTGACAAATGCTATGATGAAAATGCATAAGCAGGCCAGGCGCAGTGAGTGGCTCACGCCCGTAGTCCCAACGCTTTGGGGGGCCGAGGTGGGCGAATCACCTGGGGTCAGGAGTTCGAGACCAGCCTGGCCAGCATGGTGAAATCCGTCTCTACTCAAAATACAAAAATTAGCTGGGTGTGGTAGCACACACCTGTAATCCCAGCTACTTGGGAGGCTGAGGTGGGAGAATCACTTGATACCAGGAGGTGGAGGTTGCAGTGAGCCGATACGGCGCCACTGCACTCTAGCCTAGGTGGCACCACGGCACTCTAGCCTAGGCGACAAGAGTGAAACGCCCTCTCAAAACAAAAAAGAAAAAGAAAATGCATAAGCAGTAAAGAGTGGGGGTCAAAGGCCTGGGTTTGAGAGCCACACAGCTGGTTTATATCTCAACTCTGCTACTTCCTCAATGATTTGGGGCAAATTACACAACCTCCCTTGGCCCCAATTTCCTCTTCAGTGAAGTGGAGATAACAGCAGGATCTGAAGCAGGCATGGTGGCTCATCCCTGTAATCCCAGCACTTAAACCGAGGCGGGAAGACTGCTTGAGCCCAAGACTTTGAGACCAGCTTAGGCAAAAAAAATAGCCAGGTGTGATGGCACACACTTGTGGTCCCAGCTACTCAGGAGGCTAAGGTGGGAGAATCACTTGAGCCCAAGTGGTCAAGGCTACAGTGAGCTGTGATCGCACCACTGCACTCCAGCCTGGGCAACAGAGCCAGAGAAAAAAAAGGACAGGATCAAGATAGTTCACTTTCAAGGTTTATAAGCGTGATAACAGTGGCTGACATGTATTGAGCTGTTGATAAATACTAGCTTTTATTATTTTAGACGGGTGGTTCATCTGCAGAAGAAACAGCACAAGCAATGGCTTTAGGAAGGAGGGAGCCAAAGCTTGTTTATGAAGCAGGAAGAAGACCAGGGAGGCCAGAGTAGAGTGAGGGAGCAGGAGAGTGGGGTCAGATACGGTCAGGCCACGCAGGGACTTGAAGGTCTTTGATGGGAGTTTGCATCTGGCCAAGAGGGATGGGCAGCCGGGGGAGGTTTTAAGCAGAGGATACACAAAACCTGGTTTCCACTTTTAAAAGTCGGCTTTGTAGCAAGGAGCATGAACTAAAATGGGTGAAAAGTAGAGGCTGGGTACGGTGGCTCACGCTGATAATCCCAGCAGTTTGGGAGGCTGAGGCAGAAGGCTCATTTGAGGCCAGAAGTTCAATACCAGCCTGGGCAACATAGTGAAACCCTGTCTCTATAAAAAATGCAAAAATTAGGCCAGATGCAGTGGCTCATGCCTATAATCTCAGCACTTTGGGAGGCTGAGGAGGGCAGATCGCCTGAGCTCGGGAGTTCAAGACCAGCCTGGACAATATGGCGAAACCCCTTCTCTACCAAAAACACAAAAATTAGCCAGGCACGGTGGCACATGCTTGTGGCCCCACCTACTCGGGAGGCTGAGGTGGGAGGATTGCTTGAGCCTGGAGGTGGAGGTTGCAGTGAGCTGAGATCCTGCCACTGCACTCCAGCCTGGGTGACAAAGCAAGACCCCCTCTCAAAAAAAAAAGATTAAAAATTAGCCAGTTGTGGTGGCACACACCTGTTGTCCCAGCTACTCAGGAGGCTTAGGTGGGAGGATCGCTTGAGCCTGGAAGGTCAAGGCTGCAGGGAGCTGTGATTGTGCCACTGCACTCCAGTCTGGGTAACAGAGCAAGATTCTATAGAAACAAAGAGAGAAAGAAAGAAAGGAAAAGAAAAGAAAAAGAAAAGGAAAGAAAAGGAAAGAAAAGAAAAGAAAAGAAAAGGGCGTGGTAGCTCACAACTGTAATCCCAGCATTTTGGGTGGCCGAGGTGAGCGGATCACTTGAGGCCAGGAGTTCGAGGCCAGCCTGGCCAACATGGTGAAACCCTGTCTCTACTAAAAATACAAAAATTAACCAGGTGTGGTAGTGAGTGCCTGTAATCCCAGCTACTTGGGAGGCTGAGGCAGGAGAATCGCTTGAACCCGGGAGGTGGAAGTTGCAGTGAGCCGAGATCATGCCACTGCACTCCAGCCTGGGTGACAGAGCAAGACTCCATCTCAAAAAAAAAAAAAAAAAAAAAAAAAAGTAAAGAAAGAAAGGATGAGAAACTGTTAATCTGGACCAGTGGAAATGGAAAAAGAGCAGGAGTCACCAAACCATGGCCCAAGAGCCAAAATGGGCCCTTCGCCTGTTGTATTAAATACAGTTGGCCCTTTCAGCAACATGCGTTTAAACCGCACGGGTCCACTTTTTTCTGATTTTTTTCAACCAAACACTGATTGGAAATAGAGAATTTGTGGGAGGCGAAACCCGTATATATGGAAGGTCCACTTTTCATACTCACAGGTTTCACAGGGCTGACTGCAGGCCTTGAGTATGCACGAATTTGGAGATATGCAGGGGTCCTGGATCCAATCCCCCTCGGATACTGGGGGATGCCTGTAAAGTCTTACTGGACACAGCCACACCCATCTGCTGGTGTGCTGCCTGTTGCTGCTTTGGGGCGACAACGGCTTTGCCGAATTGTGTTGACAGAGACTGCAAGGTTGGCCGGGTGCAGTGGTTCATGCCTGTAATCCCAGCACTTTGGGAGGCTGAGATGGGCGGATCACTTGAGGTCAGGAGTTTGACACCAGCCTGGCCAACATGGTGAAACTCCATCTTTACCGCCCCCCCCCCCAAAAAAGACAGAGACCGCAGGGTCTGCAAAGTCCACTTACTATCTGGCTCTTTATAGCAAAAGCTGATCCATCTGTGTTTTGGAGGAAGAGCCTATAGGGCTTGTGAAAGCACTGGGTATGCAGAGTGAGAGAGAGACGGAAGACTTCCTGAGTCTGAGCCATGAATAGCTGGGCGGTGCCATTTCTTGAGATAGGAATGACTTGGAGTGAGGGCCTAGGAGGGGCACTAAGAAGAGAGTTGTTATTCTGGATGTGTTAAATTTGAGATGTCTCTTAGACATCCAAGTGGAGTTTCTTTTCTTTTTTGGAGACAGAATCTCACTCTGTCACCCAGGCTGGAGTGCAATGGCACGATCTTGGCTCACTGCAACCTCTGCCTCCTGGGTTCAAGCAATTCTCCTGCCTCAGCCTCCTGAGTAGCTGGGACTACAGGTGCTCACCACCATGCCTGGTTAATTTTTGTATTTTTTCAGTAGACACAGGGTTTCACTATGTTGGCCAGGTTGGTCTCGAACTCCTGGCCTCAGGAGATCCTTTGGGAGGCCTTGGCCTCCCAAAGTGCTGGGATTACAGGCATGAGCCACCGTCGCCGGCTCCAAGTGGAGTTCTAAGGAGGCAGCCAGATGTACAAGGCAGGAGCACAGGCGCAGGAGGAACAAATGTAGGAGTTTCTGCAAACATGCCTGCCTGGCTGTTTGTTGAAGGCAGAGTCTCAGGTATCTGCAAACAGTTAAGTCAAATAACCACCCCTTCTACCACAAATGTCACCTCCAGTAGACACAGGCTGATAAACTGCCATAAAGATAAGATGTCAAGACAACTACATTAGGGCTCTCTTGATCCCATTGGCATCTCAGCCAAGAGCAAACACCAAATGTCCGAATCCCACTGAGTAATAGTGTGGAATTCAACCTCCTGTTCTGCCCCGGATGTTATTGACAGTGTATCCCTTACTACATCAAATTTCCCTTTCTTTCCTCCCCTGTTTGTTAATTTGTGATCAATTTCCAATTTCCTCTCCTTTCCTTTTTTCTTCCTTCTCACTTTCACCCTTTCCATTTCTCCTAGCTTAGCTAGAGTTAAATTTCTTATTTTCATTTTCCTGGGTAATTTTGTCTCTCCCATTTATTGTCTCTTCTCCAGGTATCCCCAGCTTTTATTCCCTCCTAAGTTTATCAGAGAATGCCCCTTCATCCAACATCATCAGGGCCCAGGTACAAGATTCAGCAGGTTCACTCTTCAGAGTCTATATGGACGTGCCAAAAACGCAGCCACCTTACATCAAAGAGGAGGTATTGGAAGAAGGGTTGAAGTGGATGTGAGATGAGATGGGTTAGAATTGTCTTACTGCTTTTATTATTTCAATTATTAGACAACTGAGGGCGAAAGGCCCTTCTGCCTTTTCCAATGCATCCTTTGTGTAGACACTGTGATTATGTAACATATACGCTCGGCATATTTTGCAAATATTTATTGAATCATTTGGTTTGACAGCCAAGATCTATGGGACCCGTGCTCCCAGATGCTAGATCACAGATTGCATAAGGAAAGAACATGTGGTGTCTACAAAATCTGCAATGTTGAAACTCTCCACTTTGGGCATTATCCTGGCTTGCTTTCTATATTTCTATTAAAAAGTAAAGAGAGCTGGGTACAGTGGCTCACACCTGTAATCCTAGCACTTTGGGAGGCTGAGGCAGGAAGATGGCTTGAGGCCAGGAGTTCAAGACCAGCCTGGGCAACATAGTGAGACCCCCATCTCTACAAAAAATTTAGAAATTAGCTGGATGTAGTAGTGCATTCCTGTGGTCCCAGCTACTCCAGAGGCTGAGGTGGGAGGACCACTTGGGCCCAGGAGGTCAAGGCTGCAGTGAGCTGTGATCATGCTACTGTACTCCAGTCTCAAATAAATAAATAAATAAATAAATAAATAACAGGAGAAATCTGTCTGCTCAATGTTCTGAATAAGAGTATACTGATCGGGACTGGGCACTGTGGCTCATGCCTGTAATACCAACACTTTGGGAGGCTCAGGCGGGCAGACCACCTGAGGTCAGGAGTTTGAGACCAGCCTGGCCAAAATGGTGAAACCCTGTCTCTACTAAAAATACAAAAAATTAGCCGGGTGTGGTAGTGCACACCTGTAGTCCCAGCTACTCGGGAGACTGAGGCACGAGAACTGCTTGAGCCTGGGATGGGAAGGCTGCACTGAGCTGAGATCGTGCCATTGCTCTCCAGCCTGGGTGAAAGAGTGAGACTCCGTCTCAAAAAAAAAAAAAGAGTGTGCCGATGGGTCTAAAGAAACTAAAATGTCAGAATATATCCACTGCGTTGAAAGACTGTCCTCCAGCATGCAGATGCTTGGCTACCAGGCATGGCCACCCCATGTGTCATCTGCCCCCAAATCACTGGATAGCCATTCCAGCTTGGGTGCCCAAACTGACTGCAGAGACCCACCCTTAGGCAGAGATCAGGAAGCAGTGTGGGTACCATCCGAATGGTGCTCACAATTGTTTGAGCCATCTGTCTCTTGGTATTCTGAAATCTTCTTTGAAGCTAATAATGTGACAATGCAGAAAGATCAAGGACTTCTAGAGCCAGGGGATCTGAAGACAGGCACCTGTGTGAACTCACGCAGGTTGCTTGACGCTAAGGTTATCACACAACACACATGAACTCATCCCTATACCAGAACTAAACTATGGCAATAAGGTGAAAAGGTGCCTCTTTCACTCAGGTACCTCCCAATACCTTGAGAAAAAAAGACTCCAGGTTCTCATCTCTGTCTTGCTGTCCCCAGCACAGTGCCTGGTCCGGCTGTGGAAGCTGAGTTCTTTGCACCCGATCCGAGGTTTTGATGGTCCCAGCTGATATGCAGAAGGGAGAGGAAGGGGGTGGTGCTGTCCTGGGAGGCAGAGAACAAGGAAAGGAGCCACGGAGAGGAAAGAGTTAAAGACACATTTCCTCCAGGGCCAGGAGCTTTCCCAGTGACCAGGCAGTCAGGTGACAGCTTCTGTCAGTGCTCAGTTCTGCAGGCAGAGGAACAACAGTGGCATCTTCAGGCCAGTCAGATGAACTTGGCCAGGGAAATACAGAGGAAAGGCAGGGAACACCCTGATTTCAAACCACACTCTGGACTGGGTGAGGTGGCTCACACCTGTAACCCCAGCATATGGGAGGCTGAGGCGGGAGGATCCCTCTAGCCCACGAGTTCGAGACCAGCCTGGGCAACAGAGTGAGGCCCTGTCTTTACACAAAAATTAAAAAATTAGCCAGGCATGGTGGTGCACACCTGTAATCCCAGCTACTAGGGAGGCAGAGGTGGGAGGATTGCTTGAGCCCAAGAGGTGGAGGCTTCAGTGAGCTGTGATTGCACCCCTGCACTCCAGCCTGGGCAACAGTGAGACCCTGTCTCAAAACACACACACACACACACACACACACACACACACACACACTCTGCAGTGTTGACAGCTGGCCAGTTTGTCTTTTCTCTACCTGAGCTTACAGGTATTGTGCACAAGCACAAGAGCCATCCCATACAAAGCCCCAGGCCCCCACACTATCCCTGATATGTTGACATTTCTCCCCTTGCTGTAAGAAAGGTTTCAACCAAACTCTCACGGAGCTGGAACCTCAGTGCAGTGTATATCAGTTAGGGCTAGGGCAAACCAGAGAAACCGATTTTGATTTTCAAAGAAACAAAATTGATGAGTAAGACATCAGACAGTTCATAGAATCTATGGGAAAGATGGGGAGGCAGGCTAAGGGGACAGGCAGGCAGGAAGGAAAGGAAACGGAACATTTAGAACCCAGACGAGCACACCACAGGGTGATTCTGCCGAGGACGTCATTGTGGATGCCCACGGCTGCCGCCAACACCACCACCAGCATTAGCAGCTGGGAGCTGGAGCTGGGTTCACTGCCCTTGCTGTCCTTAGGGAGTGGAAGTTGCCGGTAATACCTGTGCCACCACCAAAATGCAATCGCCCCTGTCATCTGCGATTTTTTTTTTTTTTTTTTTTTTTTTTGAGACAGGGTCTCGTTCTGTTGCCTAGGCTGGAATGCAGTGGCCCAATCATGGCTCACTGACGCAGTCTCGACCTCCAGAGGCTCAAGTGATCCTCTTGCCTCACTTGCCTCTTGTCAAGTGGTTAGAACTACAGGCCTACAGGCCCACACCACTACTCCCGGCTAATTTTCTTTTCTTTTCTTTTTTTTGAGACAGAGTCTCACTCTGTCGCTCAGGTGGGAGTGCAGTGGCTCGATCTCGGCTCACTGCAACCTCCGTCTCCCAGGTTCAAGTGATTCTCCTGCCTCAGCCTCCTGTCTGCTGCCTCAGCCTCCCGAGTAGCTGGGATTACAGGTGTGCGCCACCACGCCCAGCTAATTTTTGTATTTTTAGTAGAGACAGGGTTTCATCATGTTGGCCAGGCTGGTCTCGAACTCCTGACCTCATGTGATCCGCCTGCCTCAGCCTCCCAAAGTGCTGGGATTACAGGCATGAGCCACCCGGCGCGCGCCCCTTTTTTTGTATTTTTTGTAGAGACTGGGTTTGGCCGTGTTGCCCAGGCTGGTCTTGAACTCCTGGGCTCAAGGGATCCACACGCCTTGGGCTCCCAAAGTGCTAGGATTACAGCCTGCTTCTTAACGTCACTAACTCTTCACCCAAATCCTAGGCACTTGTGCCTGATGTGCCAGTCCCAGGCCGCAGGCTGGCACGGTAGCTATAAAGGGTGCCAGAAAAAAGATCTTGCTAGATAGCGATGAATTCCCCAATCACAGAAAGGAGATACTGCGGATGCTTATCAGCCGAATACCAGTAAGTGTCCCTTGCAGAATGGGATTAGAGACTGCAAACTGCAGGCCCGCCAACAGAGGGTGCTCTGTGGGAAATTATGTGAAAATGTAGAAAAGAGCGCGAGCCAGGAATTTAAAAATCGACGTCCAAATGCTCACTGGGTCACCTATCAGCTATGTAATTTGGGCAGGTAAATAAGCTTTTGTTTTTTTTTTTTTTTCCTCATAAATAGACTAGGAATATTACTCCTAGCTACCTGGCATGGCGGATGTGCCCAGAAAATGAGAGAATCTCGTGGACAGGCTTTGAAAACTGCACTTAGTTACTGAGTAAAAAACCCTTTGCCTCTCCGGGCCCCCGTTTCCCCAACTGTAAAGTGAGAATGATACTCCCTACGCCGCAAGGCTCTTGCAGGTTAAACTCGAATATTATAAATGCACCATTTATTTGCAGATTGAAATTCTGTGCGTCCGGAGGTGGCGGATGGGAGACGGAACGAGCAGTGATGCACGGTAGGCCCTGAGTTGCTGGGGGCTCAGCCCGGCCACTGCGCACATTGCATCATTTTGTCGGCATTGGTGTGGGTGAAATCTTCCAAAAGAAATGAAAAAAGAAAAACAAAACAAAAAAAAGGGTCTGGGACTCAGCAGAAATAAGCCACAATCTCCAGATTCTACTATTCCTGGGCCACGTGAGGAGCGCCCACCCGTCTGGCGCTGCGTTCCCCGGGGCGTCCCAGCCTCTCCCGCCCAGCCCGCCGCCCTCCTCCCCCGTGGCCACCGAGGTCAGGCTCTCGCAGGGAAAACGTCTTCAGGGGCTAAACGTCGGTTTTAAACGAAATGGAAACCCCCCAACACGAATCAACAGCAGAGGAAAAGCAGACGCCAAACAAGCGCTCAGAACCCCTTCAGGGGCGGCGAGGTAGCTCTTCCCGGGGAACAGCGAAGGGCGCGATGTCCCTCTTCCTAAAACTGCACGCGGGGAACGATCCGAGACCCAGCGGCGGCGAGCGCGCCCGAGTCTGCTCGCGGGCGCCAGGCGCGCGGAGAGCGGCGGCTGCGGCTGCGCCAACGCCGTCAGTCCGCGGAGCCGGATCCCGACTCCTAACTCCCCAGAGAAGCTCTGCTCCTACGGGAAAGGGAAGACTTCAGCCACAGTCTCGCAGCCAACTTGGCGACCTCACCTCTCTGGCGACCTCACCTCTCTAGCGACCTCACTTCCCAGCCGGCTCCGTTTAAGAAAACCCCGCGCAGGACCGCGCCCGCCCCCCGCCCCCCGCCCCCCGCCCCCGCCCCCGCGCCCTCGGGAAACAAACATGGCCCCCGGCGGGGCGGAAGGGCTTCCGCCCCCCACGAAGATGGCGGAGGGGGCGGGACTAAAAGGGCGTAGGTGGATCGCCGGCGGCTGACGAGTGCACCATGGCCACCGGGGCAACCTCACCCGCGCTGAAGCGGCTGGATCTGCGCGACCCTGCGGCTCTTTTCGAGACGCATGGAGCGGAGGAGATCCGCGGGCTGGAGCGCCAGGTTCGGGCCGAGATCGAGCACAAGAAGGAGGAGCTGCGGCAGATGGTGGGCGAACGATACCGCGACCTGATCGAGGCGGCCGACACCATCGGCCAGATGCGCCGCTGTGCTGTGGGGCTAGTGGACGCCGTGAAGGCCACCGATCAGTACTGCGCCCGCCTCCGCCAAGCCGGCTCGGCCGCGCCCCGGCCACCGCGGGCCCAGCAGGTCAGTCCCCGTGCCCCCAACCTGCGGCCCCGCAGGCGGGTCCCGGAGCCCCTGGCCTTGCAGATCAACCCCGCCCCCCGCCGGTCAGTCCCAGACCCCGCGAGTCCTCACCTTCGTTAGCCAGGAGCCTCTCCGCCCCTCACCCTTTAGGCTCCCCTCAGGGGACAATGCCAGCCTTCCTTGCACAGATGCGGCTGCTGATCCGTTCTGGAAGTGCCGTTCAACAGGTTCTTCAAGCGCTTTCCCCCGACTTCCGGGCCTTGATTCCTACACCTCACTGGGCTCCTTTCAATTTTAGCGGAAAACGCCAGGGGTCTCTGTCTTGACAGTTCAACGCTCACCTATATAACATGTCCTGACATTTTCCTCAGATTTCTCTCCTATGTTGACACCTGCACTCCAAGTCATTTCTTCCTCATCCCAACCTTCCCCTTATCCCTCCCCAAGAATAACTTCCACAACCCCAAATAGCTGTTCTACCCTTTGGGAGTTGTTGAGGGTAGTACCAGCCGTCAAGCCCTTAACTTTATCTGTGTATGTGACAGGGTCTCCCAAAGTGCTGGGATTAGTCATGAGCCACCACAGCCGGCCAAGCCCTTACCTTTTAATAGCTGAACATTTTCATTTTCAGAACTAAGGCTTTTTTCATTCAGGTTATCCTTATCCCATGTTCTTCCCCCCAAACGCTATTGATTAGACACGATGAGGAAGGATGGGAGGTAAACAAACACATCCTCATATTGGAGCTGCAGCTTGCGTTCCTAAAGAATTTTTATTGGCCGGGCGCGGTGGCTCACGCCTGTAATCCCAGAACTTTGGGAGGCCGAGGCGGGTGGATCACGAGGTCAGGAAATTGAGACCATCCTGGCTAAACGGTGAAACCCCGTCTCTACTAAAAATACACAAAATTAGCCAGGCGTGGTGGCGGGCGCCTGTAGTCCCAGCTACTTGGGAGGCTGAGGCAGGAGAATGGCGTGAACCCAGGAGGCGGAGCTTGCAGTGAGCCGAGATCGCGCCAGCCTGGGTGACAGAGCGAGAGCCTGTCTCAAAAAATAGAGACAGAGTCTCGCTCTGTGGCCCAGGCTGGAGTGCAGTGGCGCGATCTCGGCTCACTGCAACCTCCGCCTCCTGGGTTCACGCCATTCTCCTGCCTCAGCCTCCCAAGTAGCTGGGACTACAGACGCCCGCCACCATGCCCGACTAAGTTTTGTACTTTCAGTAGAGACGGGGTTTCACCATGTTGGCCCGGCTGGTCTCCAACACCTGACCTCATGTGATCCGCCTGCCTTGACCTCCCAAAGTGCTGGGATTACAGGCGCGAGAGCCACCGCGCCCGGCCCCTTAAAGAATATAGACCTAGCAATGAACGAAGTGAAAGGGCATGGAGGTTGAAAAAGGTAAACAGGGAGTTTTTAACAGCCTGGGAGAACTTACTGGGACATAAAAGAAGAAATTGAAAAGTACAGTCTAACTCCAGTTTGGAACTTTTTCATGCTATTTGAGCTTTTCAGAAATCCTGGTCAGTAGACTGGACTGACACAATAGAACTATAGGAAGTTGCAAATAACTTTGCAGATTTTTGAAATGAGTGACCTCATCCCTCCCAAAGCTAATATTTAGTACACGTGTCCCCTTAGGTGGCCAGCCTTTGCTGTAACTGAGTCATGCTTCAGGGTTTATGAAAACGCTAACTTGAATTATGCATGGTTTTAGAAATGTATTGATTTTCATAGTTGTTATATCTGGCTTATCCTCGGTCTACCCCACAAAAATTTGAGTGTCTTCTTCGTTCACATTACAAAGAAACAGAAGTCCCCCAATTCCTGCTCTGAAGGAGCTTACAATCTGGTCAAGGAAATAAATCCATGGAAACTTGACAAGAAAAAAATGTAAAAAATTTTAGAATAACAGGTCAGGCACTGTGGCTCATGCCAGCACTTTGGGAGGCCAAGGGAGGTGGATCGCTTGATCACAGGAGTTTGAAACCAGCCTGGGCAACATGGTGAAAACCCATCTCTACAAAAAATACCAAAAAATGAGCGGGCATGGTGGCACATGCCTGTGGTCCCAGCTACTTGGGAGGCTGAAGTGGGAAGATCTCTTGAGCCCAAGAGGTCAAGGCTGCGGTGAGCCATGATCGCACCACTGCAGCACCCCAGCCTGGGCAACAAAGTGAGATGCTGTCTCAAAAAAAAAAAAAAAAAAAAAAAAAGGCTGGGCGCGGTGGCTCAGGCCTGTAATCCCAGCACTTTGGGAGGCTAAGGTGGTGGATCACTTGAGGTCAGGAGTTTGAGACCAGCCTGGCCAACATGGTGAAACCCTGTCTCTACTAAAAATACAAAAATTAGCCAGGTGTGGTGACACGCACCTGTAATCCCAGCTACTCAGGAGACTGAGGCAGGAGAATCACTGGAACCCGGGATGTTTGATTCCCAAAATAATTGTGTATATTTACCCTAGGAGTTCTGAGGGAAGTCAGTTTAGGCTTAGGTCGTTCTTAGTAAGGAGGGACCTTAAGGGCATGATGAGATTTGGAATTTAGGTGTCTTAGTCCATTTGTGCTGCTATAACAAAATACCTGAGATTGGGCAATTTATAATACAAGTGTATTTTTCACAGTTCTGGGTCTGGGAAGTCCAAGATTAAGGCACTGGCCTTTGATGTCTGGTGAGGGCCTTCTTGCTGTATCCTCACGTGGGGGAAGGTAGAAGAACCTAAAAGTTGCCTCCAGCCCTTTTATGAGGCACTAATCCATTTGCTGTGGTTTGGATTTGTGTCTTGCCCACGTCTCATGTTGAATTATAATTCCCAGTGTTGGAGGTGGGGCCTAGGGGGAGGTGACTAGATCATGGGGAGGGATTTCCCTCTTTGGTCCTGTTCTCATGATAGAGTTCTCATGAGATCTGGTTGCTTGAAAGTGTATGGCATGTCCCCCCACCTTCTTCCTGCTTTGGCCATGTAAGACATGCCTGCTTTCCCTTCTGCCATGATCATAAGTTTCCCTGAGGCCTCCCTAGCCATGCTTCCCGTACAGCCTGTGGAACCGAGGGCCAATTAAACTCCTTTTCTTTATAAATTACCCAGTCTTGGGTCCGTCTGTCCTTTCTTCCTTCCTTTTTTTTTTTTTTTTTTTTTTTTGACAGAGTCTCGCTGTGTTGCCCATGCTGGGGTGCAGTTGCACGTTCTCGGCTCAACTGCAGCCTCTGCCTCCCAGGTTCAAGCAATTCTCCTGCCTCAGCTTCCCGAGTAGCTGGGATTACAGGCGTGCACCACTACGCCCGGCTAATTTTTTTATTTTTAGTGGAGACAAGGTTTCACCATGTTGGCCAGGCTGGTCTCGAACTCCTAACCTCAAGTTATCTGCCCACCTCGGCCTCCCAAAGTGCTGGGATTACAGGTGTGAGCCACCGCGCCCTGCCTTGAGTATTTCTTTATAGCAGTGTGAGAATGGACTAATATGCTGTTCATGAGGGAGATGTTTGAGGGAGAGAAAATCCTGAAGTAAGGATAGACTCAGATGAGTAGAGGCCTAAAGACTGAACCAGATGGTGGCTTGGTGCAGTCAGTACCTTCCTTGGTGAAAAGGAACAGTCAGCAAAGAAGTCCATGGTGCCCCCCAAAAAAACAGAAGAAAAAGTAGGAAGGCTGAACATCAGAAAAGGATGGAGAAAACTCACATGAGTAGTAGTCCACAGGCCTTCATGCCATCGAAGCATCAAGAGGATCACTGATAACCAGATGGTGAGATGAAAGTTTGCCTCTCCGTGGGGCTGAGCAAAAATGCACGCATGTGTAGGAAAAACCATGGGATCTTACAACACTCCTGACTCCGGCAACTCTTCTACACTGGGCTTTGATGACTTGCTGAGTTGCACTGAACCCAGCTTAATAGAAGTTTTGTATCCTTAAATACCCCCAGATTTCTTCTCAAGCCTACAGAACACTGAGATTGCTTTTGTTCGTTCTTCTGGTTTAGTTCTGTGCCTTCCCCTGCAGCCACAGCAGCCATCCCAGGAGAAGTTCTACAGCATGGCTGCCCAGATCAAGCTGCTCTTAGAAATTCCAGAGAAGATCTGGAGCTCGATGGAAGCCTCTCAGTGTCTCCATGCCACACAGCTCTACCTGCTCTGCTGCCACCTCCACAGCCTGCTCCAGCTGGATTCTTCTAGTTCCCGATACAGTCCCGTCCTCTCCCGGTTTCCTATACTCATCCGGCAGGTGGCAGCCGCCAGCCACTTCCGGTAAGTGGATCCAGCATAAAGAGCTGCTCTGGTGGTGGCCAAGCTTCTCACTACAGGTTTATGGCGTGTCTTCTTTCCTGATGTACCAAAGCTCTTTACCCAAGATGTGAAAAATACTCTGGTGACCTTTGTCATCATTTTTCTAGGTCAACTATTCTGCATGAAAGCAAGATGTTGCTCAAATGCCAAGCCGTGTCTGACCAAGCTGTGGCCGAGGCCCTGTGCTCTATAATGCTCTTAGAAGAGAGTTCTCCTCGCCAAGCCCTCACAGACTTCCTGCTGGCCAGAAAGGCAACTATTCAGAAACTTCTCAACCAGCCACACCATGGTGGGTGTGGCTTCTGGCCAACATTTGGTCCTTAAACATGGGATGGAGAAGGGTGAGCTGCGGGAGACTGAAGCCTCCAGAGCATCCTCTGTCTTTCACTTTGGGAAAGGTAATTGTTTCAAAGAGGATGGTTTCTTCTTTTAGGTGCTGGTATCAAGGCTCAGATCTGCTCATTAGTGGAGTTGCTGGCCACCACTCTGAAGCAAGCTCATGCCCTTTTCTACACTTTGCCAGAAGGACTGCTGCCAGATCCAGCCCTGCCATGTGGCTTGCTCTTCTCTACTCTGGAGACTATCACAGGCCAGCATCCTGCCGGTGAGCTCTTAGCCAAGCTTTTTAAATTCTGGTTCACTCAGCTGATAATTTGCTCAGTATCTACCGTGTGCCAGCCACGGTGCTAGGCTCTGGGGATGGAGCAGTGAACGGGACAAATAGAGGCCCTTCCTTCATCGAGGCCACAGTTGAGTGGTAGAAGCAGGTATCAGACTCACAAATATGCGAATATCCATTTAGTGTCAATACTGGTCATCGCTAGAAAGGCTCAGTACAAGTTGCCTTGGGAACACTGAATGGAAGTAACTCACCAAGGTCAGAGAAGGCTTCCCTGGAGAAGCCTTTAACCTGAAAGCTGAAGGTTGAGTGGGAGTCACTTAGATGAAGAAGGCAAGGAACAGGCTTTCAGGCAAAGGGAAGAGGATGTGCAAAGATCCTGAGGCAAGGAGAAACTGTAAGACAGCCAGTGAGGCATTGGGTGAGGGGGAGAGCTGCTTGAGCAGAGACTGGAGGTGGGGACGGGGGCCAGATAATGCTCAACCTTGTGAGCGAGGCTAGGGAATTTAGACTTTATCCAAAGAACAGTGGAAGCCTCCTGGGACCTTCCAGGCTTGGTGTGGACCCTTTGTTATATGTGCCCGTGCATCCTATACTTTTATTTGGTAGCATTTATCGCAACAGAAATGAAATAAATGCATTTGGCTTTTAGGTGGCAATAGATCCCCTTGGGGCTAGAACGGATGCTGAGAGCTCACTTAGGAGGCTGTTGCCACGATCCAAGTATCAGCCACTGGGAGCTTGGGTTACGAAGGAACAATAGAGATGAAGCTAATTGCAATGCTCAGACGTTTGTTTAGGAGGAGAGGATTTGGTGACAGATTGGCTGTAAGGATGTGAGAAGGGAGGTGACCAAGTTAAGTAGAAATGGAGCTGGTTTGAAGTGGCTGATGATGGGTTCACTTTGAGATGGCCCAGTGCTGTGGCTCACATCTATAATCCCAGCACTTTGGAAGCTGAGGCAGTCCACGAGTTTGAGATCAGCCTGGGCAGCATAGTGAGACCCCATCTCTACAAAAGATAAACATTTGCTGTGTGTGGTGGCATGCCCCTGAGGTCCCTGCTATTTGGGAGGCTGAGGCAGAAGGATCATTTGAGCCAGGGAGGTTGAGGCTGAAGTGAGCAGTGACTGTGCCACTGCATTCCTGCCTGGGTGACAGAGCAAGAACCTGTCTTAAAAAAAAGGAAAGAGAGAAAACGTTGCATTGGCGATGCCTGAGGCCTTGGAATGGGACTGTGAAGCGGGCAGGTGCCTGAGGGCCCAGAACAGATCGCTGGGAGGTCTGGTTGGAGACACACTGTTGTGCATCGCATGTGGCTGTTATTTCAAGCTGTGGGAATGGATGACATCATCAGTAAGGAGATGACAGAGGACTCTGCCTTATGGAACTCCAGAAATCCAAGGTCAAATGGAGGTGTCAGCAAAATTGACAAAGGAGATACAGCCAAAGGTAGAAAGGAAACAGAAGAGTGCGGTGGTGGCCACGTGGCTGTTTCCAGAGACAGGTGCTTAATGTCGCCTCATCTTGGCTCACTTTATCTTTCAACTCCACCTCCTTATGCTTCGCTTTCCCTCTAGGTGCTTACATTTAGTACCTCATCCCACTCAGGAAGGGTGGGTACTGGCTGACTTGTCATGGCTTTAGAAAGCAGTACAAGGGGCCTTGGGAGGGCCCTGGGTTTCAAACTCCAGAGGGTGCCTTATGCTCAGAACACTGTGAATGGGGCCTCCCAGAGTTGCACAGTGCAGGCCTGTCCCCTTCTTGACAGGTCACCTTTGAAAAGCTATGAACGACTCAGTTAATCAGGATAAGCAGTCGTCGATTCTTTCCTTCCATCTTCGAGGGAGGTAGGAGGATTGAGAGGAAAGGGAAGCCATTACCTTTTACTGTTTTGACAACTTAAGTTCTACTTTGAAAACCCCCAGGACTGCACAGCACTCATTTCTTCTTTCTACTCTTTTGATCCCCGTTTTTGTTTCCTCCTGATCTTTGCCATTCTTCTCAACCAACAGAATGACCAGAGTTGTGGGGCGGCTGCCGCACTCCCTGATGGGACCTCACACGTGTCCTGTACTTTCTCTTTCCTTGTATTTCAGAAGTCCAGTTTGACCTTCCAAAGGAAAACTTGATAAGTTTTGGAAATTCCTTCTAAGTCCATCTTTTATTTATTTATTTTTTTGGAGACAGGGTCTCACCTTGTTGCCCAGGCTGGAGTGTAGTGGCATGATCATGGGTCACTGCAGCCTCGACCTCCTGGGCTCAAGTGTCCTCCTACCTCAGCCTCCCAAGTAGCTGCAACTACAGGTGTGCACCATGACGCCTGACCAATTGTTTCTTTTTTGTAGAGGTGAGGTTTCACTGTGTTGCCCAAGCTGGCCCGGCCTAACTCCCTGTTTTAATATGCACTTCAAAGGATGGCCTAGATGGCTTCTCACTTGGCCTTCTCTTTAGGAAAGGGCACTGGTGTCCTGCAGGAAGAGATGAAACTCTGCAGCTGGTTTAAACACCTGCCAGCATCCATCGTCGAGTTCCAGCCAACACTCCGAACCCTTGCACATCCCATCAGCCAGGAATACCTGAAAGACACGCTGCAGAAATGGATCCACATGTAAGTAGCCAGAAAGAGCTTCCCTGCAGCTGGCAGGAACCACCCATGCAGCCTTGTACAGGGCATTACAAGGGTCAGCGAGGCATGTGCAGAAAGCCTGTCCTAGATGGCGTGCTGCCCATCAGCCACTCACTCTGTGACCCATTGCCACCTTTGAGGTCATTCAGCACCCGCTGTGGGAGAACCAAGAAGGAATTTGTCTTTCAAAAGGTTACGTGGGAGTTTTAAATTCTCTTTATGTGAGAGTTCTGCAACTCCTGTTTTTACTTAATGCATTGTTTTTTTAAGCCATTCCACAGGGTCCAGACTTGCGTATATCCTTGGGGAAGCAAGGGTAGGCCTGGTGCGGGCAACAGACTGCATGCCCCAACCCAGCCAAAATGCTCTGTGTTGCTACAGATCTATCAACACTGAGACACATAGATATTTATCTACTGGAACTCAGATAAGAGATTGTCAAATGGGATTCTGATGTTTTTCTTAATAAAGATGTGAACACCATGCCTCTGATGGAGCCCAAAGAACATGATTCTGTTGCAGGTGTAATGAAGACATTAAAAATGGGATCACCAACCTGCTCATGTACGTGAAGAGCATGAAGGGTCTCGCGGGAATCCGGGACGCCATGTGGGAGTTACTTACCAATGAGTCCACCAATCACAGCTGGGATGTGCTATGTCGGCGGCTTCTGGAGAAGCCGCTCTTGTTCTGGGAAGATATGATGCAGCAACTGTTCCTTGACCGATTACAGGTGAGCTGGACGGTCACATGGTCTACCTGTTTTATGGCCAATCCTAGTGGCATTTTGACTGTCTTGGGAGACTTCTGTCACTTCCCAAGTATATTCTTTTCCTGCTTAGTAACAGATCCAGAGTCTAGAGCTGAAAATACACCAGGCCTCTGTCACTTGGTCGGGAATGGGCCCATGTTCCTCAATAATGGCTTTATTCTCTGCCAACACCACGCCATCTTTCTGAAGATGGTGAACCTTCTGAATGCTAGGATAAATTACCATTTGGTACTCTTGTTTTGAAATGTCCTTAAAGGAACTGTGATTAGAACTCTTCTCTCATTCTCTTTTAGACTCTGACAAAAGAAGGCTTTGACTCCATCTCCAGTAGCTCCAAGGAGCTCCTGGTTTCAGCTTTGCAGGAACTCGAAAGTAGCACCAGCAACTCCCCTTCAAATAAGCACATCCACTTTGAGTACAACATGTCGCTCTTCCTCTGGTCTGAGAGTCCTAATGACCTGCCTTCCGATGCGGCCTGGGTCAACGTGGCAAACCGGGGTCAGTTTGCCAGTAGCGGCCTCTCCATGAAAGCACAAGCCATCAGCCCTTGTGTACAGAACTTCTGTTCTGCCCTGGATTCTAAGCTGAAGGTTAAACTAGATGACCTCCTGGCTTACCTCCCCTCTGATGACTCGTCACTGCCCAAGGACGTTTCTCCCACACAGGCCAAGAGTTCTGCCTTTGACAGATACGCAGATGCGGGGACCGTGCAGGAGATGCTGCGGACTCAGTCCGTGGCATGCATCAAGCACATCGTGGACTGCATCCGGGCAGAGCTACAGAGCATTGAAGAAGGTGTGCAAGGGCAACAGGATGCCCTCAACAGTGCCAAGCTGCACTCAGTTCTTTTCATGGCCAGACTCTGCCAGTCCCTGGGAGAGCTGTGCCCCCATCTGAAGCAGTGTATCCTGGGAAAATCAGAGAGCTCAGAGAAACCAGCAAGGGAGTTTAGGGCTCTGAGAAAACAGGGAAAGGTGAAAACTCAGGAAATCATTCCTACACAGGCCAAGTGGCAAGAGGTTAAAGAAGTACTCCTCCAGCAGAGCGTGATGGGCTACCGGGTCTGGAGCAGTGCAGTTGTGAAAGTGAGTGATGTAACTTCTTACCCCTGTCTTGTCTCACTTCTGTCGTATTCCAGTCTTGCCAACCTCAATCAGTTCCTTCAGTAGTAAAGGCAAAACAATTCTGATTTCATACAGTTAACTTTATCTCTGCCAGAAAGTTCAGTAAAAACTTTTTTGGCCGGGCGCGATGGCTCATGCCTGTAATCCCAGCACTTTGGGAAGCCGAGACGGGCGGATCGCGAGGTCAGGAGATCGAGACCATCCTGGCTAATACGGTGAAACCCCGTCTCTACTAAAAGAATACAAAACATTAGCCGGGCATGGTAGTGGGTGCCTGTAGTCCCAGCTACTCGGGAGGCTGAGGCAGGAGAATGGCGTGAACCCAGAAGGCGGAGCTTGCAGTGAGCAGAGATCACACCACTGCACTCCAGCCTGGGCAACAGAGCGAGACTCCGTCTCAAAAAAAATTTTTCATTCATTTTTAGCTTAGATTCTGTAGACAGAAAAGCTGCATTTTTTCTTTGCATCAGATGAGAATGAAAGACCTTCTGCCTGCATTTCCTCTCTTTAACCTAAATATCATATTCCCAGTAGTCTCCACTTGTACCTTAAGAGGTAGTATTTGGGCCAGGCATGGCGGCTTATGCCTGTAATCCTAGCACTTTGGGAGGCTGAGATGGGTGGATTGTGTGAACCCAGGAATTCAAGACCAGCCTGGGCAACATGATGAAACCCCCTATATACAAAAAGTACAGAAATTATTCAGATGTGGTGGTGGACGCCTGTAGTCCCAGTTACTTGGGAAGCTGAGGCAGGAGCATTGCCTGAGCCTAGGAGGTCGAGGCTGCAGTGAGCTGTGATTGCGCCACTGCAATCAGCCTGGGAGAAGACCAAGACCCCGTCTCAAAAAAAAGAAGTGGTATTTGACATTTATAGGGTAGTTAGTAACAAAATTCCCATGGCTGATACCATTGATAATTAGCCAAAAGAGGACTGATACCATCACTGTACCTACAACTTCAGCAGCTTGAGCTGTTCTCAGGATTACACAGATTGTTTTAAAGAAACTCTACAGAGGATCTGAGTGGCTTGTGTGGATATTTGCCTTTTATTACCAGGTTTTGATTCATGGATTCACCCAGTCATTACTTCTAGATGCTGCTGGCTCAGTTCTGGCCACAGCCACCAGCTGGGATGAGCTAGAAATTCAGGAGGAGGCAGAGTCTGGCAGCAGTGTCACATCCAAGATCCGACTGCCTGCACAGGTGAGCAGGGACCATGGGCTGAAAAAGGGAATAAACTGCTCCGTGGAAAAGAAGAAAGATTTTAGAAAATCATTCAACATACAACTTCTGAGGAATAGCTGAAAGTAACATCTGTAACTTTCTACTGTGGGGGCATAGTAGATGTAGGGCTAAGTAAATGGCAGACTGCTCAAGAAGCCAGTTAACCATTCTTTCCTTTTGTAGCGTAAGCTCTGTGCTAATTAGGGAACCACTTACTTGCCGTGAAATCAGCAGCATAAAACACAGGCACCTCTTCTAGATCAGCCTCAGACTGTGGAGGCAGTAACAGCAAATTGCACTTAACCAGGGGCCTTGTGTCTGCTGAACAGTCTGCCTGTAAGAAGCGTTGCTGAGAGGGGTCAAAGTCCTGGCACATAGGCCTTGTAAGATGAAGTGGATTCACTTTCACTGTGTGTCATTTAATTGGTACAAGTTGGCAATGTGACATTTCTTTGTTCTTTTAGCCATCCTGGTATGTACAGTCCTTCCTGTTTAGTTTATGCCAGGAAATTAATCGGGTTGGAGGCCATGCCTTGCCAAAGGTGACATTACAAGAGATGCTGAAAAGCTGTATGGTTCAAGTAGTAGCTGCCTATGAGAAACTTTTTGAAGAAAAACAGATTAAGGTAGGTGTCTGAATGTTTGCCCATTAAAAACACAAATTAAACAAAAGAAAACCTTAGCATTGTCTTGAGTTCGAGCAGTTCACATCAAAGACTCAAACTGTTAAGGATCACCCAGCCCAGGCATCGGGTCCCATAAAAATGCTCTATCTTAGGAGTAGCACCCAGCGCTGTGAGTTTACTTACACTCATTCCAAAGGGTCGAGCAGATCTTCGCTAAGAAGGCAGCTCAGCACAGATGAAAACACCAAGACCCAGAACTTTGGGAGGCTGAGGTGGGAGGATGGCTTCAGCTTGGGAGTTGGCGGCTGTAGTGAGCAGCTATCATCTCACCACTGCACTCCAGTCTGGGCGACAAAGCAAGACCCTGTCTCTTAAAAAGACAAAACAAAAAAATCAAAAAACAATGAAAAGGATCAGAGCTTCAAAATAAAAGGCCTGGCTCCCAACCTCAGTGCTGCCACTTGTTCACCGGGGGCTCCAGGCAAATCATTAACCTCTGTTTCCTTAGGACCAAATGTGATCCTGTAGATAAACCGCTCAGTGGTTTCCTCACTTGTAAAAGGCAGACAGTCCCCGGCCCCAGCCACAGCACACCCACCTCAGGGGTGACTGTGGGGAGTTAGAGAACGGTTGCCTGCCACACAGTATGACACACAGAGGTGCTTACTTACAGGGAGTTCTTGTCTCCCAACCCTTCACACCGCTTTCACTGTCTAGGAAGCGTTCTGCCCTTGGTGTATAATCCCATTTCACTAGTAACTTTTTTTTTTTTTTTTTTTGAGACAGAGTCTCACTCTGTCACCCAGGCTGGAGTGCAGTGGCACCATCTTGGCTCACTGCAACCTCAACCTCCCAGGCTCAGGAGATTCTCCCACCTCAGCCTCCCAAATAGTTGGGACCACAAGGCATGCGCCAGCATACCTAATTTTTGTTATTTTTTGTAGAGACAGGTTTTGTGATTTTGCCCAGGGTGGTCTCAAACTCCTGGGTTCAAGCAAATCGCTTGTTTCGGCCTCCCAAAGTGCTGGGACTACGGGCAGGAGCCATCGCGCCTGGCCAGTAACATTTTTTAAGAAGGAACATGGTCAGGTGCGATGGCTGACACCTGTAATCCCAGTACTTTGGGAGGCCAAGGCAGGCGGATCACTTGAGGCCAGGAGTTTGAGACCAGCCTGACCAACATGGTGAAACCCATCTCTACTAAAAATACAAAAATTAGCCGGGTGTGGTGGCATATATCTGTAGTCCCAGCTACTCAGGAGAGTGAGGCAGGAGAATCGCTTGAACCTGGGAGGTGGAGGTTGCAGTGAGCCCAGATTGTGTCACTGCACTCCAGCCTGGGCAACAAGGCGAGACTTTATCTCAAAAAAAAAAAAACCTAAGGAGGAACAAATCCTGATTTTGGAAAGAATTCAGTAAGTCTTCTCTAATGAGCTTCCTCAAAACACTTCTCCTTCAGGCAAGGAGCCCTTTTTTCCCCTTTAGAACAACCATTTACAGCATCTGAGGCCTTTTTTAAGGGCCAGTTCTCTTCCCTGCTGTTAGGTTTTTAGTTTTAAGATCAAGTTTCCAACATAATTTGTTTTGTTGTTGTGAGATTAAACTGGCCATATGAGTATTAAAACCATCTGCTTGTGAAATAGCAAGCTGAAACTCAACCAAAACATGAAGCTGTTTATTACGCTCGCATACCAAGTCCTCTCTCTTCATGGGTGGGGACGGGGAATTCATTTGCAGAAAGAAGGTGCATTTCCAGTCACCCAGAACCGGGCGCTGCAGCTGCTTTATGATCTGCGTTACCTCAACATTGTTCTGACAGCCAAGGCTGACGAGGTGAAGAGTGGCCGGAGCAAGCCAGACTCCAGGTGTCGTATCCTCTAGGGAGCTATGTCAAGGCGGTCTCTTCCAAAAGCAAATAGTCCCTTTGCTGGGAAGCCACCAGAGTCAGCCTGTTATGCTGCACATTCATTGTGTTTGTTTTGAACAGTAAGTGCTCATGTTACCAGCAAGTTAAACAATGGCCGCCTGCTAGATAAATGCCATGCTCAAGTGAAATAGGTGGACTCTCATTCCTCTCTCTTCTGAGTCAGCCTAGCAGCTTCTGAGTATCATTTGAGCCCTTAGTGCCCTCCTTCTAGACAGAACAGGGGGAAAGGGTGGACTTCACTTAGACATCATGTCAGGTTGGAACTCTTGAGGGTGACTTAAGCACTATCATCAGTGACAAATGTACTAAGCCGGCAACTAAGTAGAATAAAACCCAACTCCACGATTTCTACAGCAGTAGGATATCATAAGATTGTTTTTGATCCTAAAAAGTGTGGACAGTAATGATCCTAATCCTTTTCTCAGAATTGAGAAAGTGACTGACCACCTGGAAGCCCTCATTGATCCGTTTGACCTGGACGTTTTCACGCCACACCTCAACAGCAACCTTCATCGCCTGGTGCAGCGAACTTCTGTGAGTCAAATCAAAAACATGCTCAGTGCGAACCAAGTGCCACGGGCTCAAATTACAAAATTAACCTGCTCGAGCATGTAATACTCCAGGATGCAGCATAGGGAGGGGGATAAGACACAAATAGCCGAGTGTAGTTACAAGGACTGAAAGAGGGTTAGATAAAATCTCACACACTGAGGCAACCAAGATTTGGCCCCTTAAGTTGTAAATAAGGATTATTACAGTTTTATCCAGGCCTCAGAAAGAGGAATAAAAACTCCCTGCCTCTCAGAGTCTGACCTGTGGGCAGTGATAAAAAGTAATCGTGAAGCATTAACGCACTCAGAACATTCCCCAAAATGACGGTTAGAAATACGATAGCGATGGGTGACTAACCTTTTTTTTTTTTTTTTTTTTTTTTTTTTTTTTGCCTTTCTTTTACCTGTACAATGAAACCTCTGCATTTTATTGAGCTCCACCTCTTCTCTGCCAGGTTCTGTTTGGATTGGTGACTGGTACAGAGAATCAGCTCGCCCCCCGGAGCAGTACGTTCAACTCCCAAGAACCCCATAACATCCTGCCACTGGCATCCAGTCAGATCAGGTAAAGGCTGCCAAGAGGCTTCTGCCAGGCACTTTGCGAGGCCGAGGCAGGCGGATCACGAGGTCAGGAGATCGAGACCATCCTGGCTAACACGGTGAAACCCTGTCTCTACTAAAAAAATACAAAAAATTCCTATAGTCCCAGCTACTCAGGAGGCTGAGGCAGGAGAATGGCATGAACTCGGGAGGCAGAGCTTGCAGTGAGCCGAGACTGCGCCACTGCACTCCAGCCTGGGTGACAGAACGAGACTCCGTCTCAAAAAAAAAAAAAAAAAAAAAAAAAAAGGCTTCTGCTGGGCCCCAGAGCTGCCTGTTTGTGCTACTAAATTCTTTCCTCTTGTTTTGGAGGTTTGGACTTCTCCCACTCAGCATGACAAGCACTCGAAAGGCTAAATCAACCAGAAACATCGAAACAAAAGCTCAGGTTGGTGCCAAGAGCAAGAGGCTCATCTGTGGATGGGTCCCCACCTCCCACCGAGCCACCCATGATCAGCTCCCTTTTAAATAACTGATAAAGAACTGAATGACAAAATGCACTAATGCTGCTTTTAATGGCGGCGCAATAGAGAAGTACAAGGTTTTACTAGATTGAGCTACTAGAAGGTGTAAAAGATGCCCGCTGACACTACCAAGTAGCCTCTTAATAGAAATGTAGAAAATATACAGGACAGGGTGGAGATGATCTCTTCAATTTAGTAGGGTGAAAGAGTTAACTGCCAACCCGGCACTATCATTGTACTCGTTTGGAAAAAGTCTGTTTTGTTCTGGTGATGGTGGTTTTATCTTCCCTTTTAGTTGGGTGGGAAATAACAGAAGATTTGTTTCCCCAAAAGTTTGACATTTTCTTGTTAATACACGTTTCGTTTCAGTACGATGCCAACTGTTAAGCCTGCAGGAATCCTCCTGGGTATTTCTGAATTGTGCTGTGTGCACGTGTGTTTGAAAGCTCAAACAGCTTGTCTTCTTACAGCATTGAGTTGTTTGCTTTATTGTTAGACACAATATTAGCAGTGTATCCTTTCCGTATTCCCTACCATCGAACCCATTAAGATCTAAAATCCTTGTCAAGTATCTGGCTTTAAAAGTTGGGAGATGGTAGTTAAAAAAAAAAAAGCTCTTGCAAAAACCATCCAGTCGCTAAGCATGGGCTATGTTGCAGCCTCTTCCAGAACAGTTTCCACTGCAGTGATCTTTCAGTTCTGCCCACGTTAGGTTAGCAGGCTGTGGAGAGAGGTGCCTGTGTCTACCCTTTTCCTAAGACAGTCCTCATTTCCAAATTCTAGTTTTGTCACAAAGGCTCATGCTGTTGCGTGTCCTCTTCAAATCTGGACCGACAGCAAAGTCCTCTGACTAGAGCCATCGTGCTTCTCAGCTCCGCTTGTGTGTGCCGTGTGGACTCCGAGTGGCGTCGCACGGAGGGCGAGTGGGCAGGAGGGCTCAGGTCAACTCTAAGGCACTTTTCTCTACATCCAATGGCAGGTTGTCCCCCCGGCACGCTCCACAGCTGGTGACCCGACAGTTCCTGGCTCCTTGTTCAGACAGCTCATCAGTGAAGAAGACAACACGTCTGCACCTTCATTATTCAAACTTGGCTGGCTCTCTAGTATGACCAAGTAACATGGCGACACATCTGTCCCTCCCTAAATAAATACTACCACATTATTTCTTCTAAAGGTGCCTCTGCTCATCTGATTCTCAGCCACACCAATCTTTCCAGTTTCACTGATGGAATGTGGCCCCCTAGTTACTGTTGGGGGTTACTTTAAGCATCAAGTTAATCCTTGTCCCAAAATTTCACAATATTTGTTGCTTTAGACATCAGTTCGGGTAGCTTACATTTTATTAGCGTTCAACAACACCTTAATTGTTGACACTACAAGGTGGAATTGTCAATGAGATCATGTAAGCTGCTGACTGACCAAGTTTGTAGGACAAAAAGTCATTACATATTACTTCACTTGCAGAACTGTGCCGTGTTTCCTACTAAAGTCTGAGGTGCAGACTCTGGAGGAATAGTGACACAGAAGTTATCTGGGTATACAAGAATCTAAAAGACATTCTCCCTGGAAGTACAAATATATAACAAAGAGTAGAGACTATGATTAGGGAGGGTGCTTCACTGACAGTCTGAATTGGATCTGATTGTTCTCCTGTTCCACAGGAGAGAGTACTTTCAATACAACATCTACATACTGAGAGGTAGTATGGCAGTTAATTTCAGTGCAAGACTGAATCAAGCTTCCTATATTTTGGAAAAAAACTTATGTTTTTTCATGGAAACTAGATACTCTTTACTAGTTTATTGAATAAAAAAAATTGAAGATCCCGCATTTTTAAAAGGCCCTTTACATAAAGTACAGTTTCTAGTTGACAGATTTGGAAATCAGTCTGAATGGGACATACTATGGATTCAACACACAGAATGAGTTTTCCTCAAACCTCTACCTTGACATAGATTTGATACCCTCCCTCAAAAGAATCCTATAAAAAATTGCTTCAAAGCCCCTTTGAAATTGCAATAGTGCAGCAAAACCACAAGTAAACAACTGCCTGTTAACCTGTTATTTCAAATATAGACTGAAAAGCCAACAGGCATTTTTCGTGTGCAATTTTTCTTTTAAAACAAGTTGTAAGTTGAAATATCAAATCTGCACAGCGCTGTCCCTTCACAGAAGGCAAGAAACTGCCGGCACATCATGTCAGAGGCCGCCCTCGGTGCTGTAGGCTGTGGAAGTGGGCCTCCCTCAGGGTCTGGTTGATGTGGAAGTAGAGGCCTTGGCACAGCGCGGACTGCTCGGGCACAGGCTGAGGCGTGTTAGGGCTGGATCCGGCCATGGTCTGGCTCAAGCTGCCTTCCGGCCCGCTGGCCCTGTCCGGGCTGTTGATGCTGCTGCTGCTGCTGCTGCTGCTGCTGCTCCCACCACTGTCACTGCCTGAAGACTGGAAGGAAAGACAGAAACAGGGTCACAATCAGGCTGTTTTGTTTAAGAGCTTTACTGTGGTTTCATGTACAGCGCTCTATTAAGAGTACCTTTCCAGTTCAGCTTGAGGATGAAGACATATACTGGGCTTTGGAATTGATAAAG
Organism: Pongo abelii; assembly: GCF_028885655.2. NCBI lineage: Eukaryota > Metazoa > Chordata > Mammalia > Primates > Hominidae > Pongo > Pongo abelii. The sequence goes on from NC_072004.2 coordinate 88,601,903, forward strand.
TACGCTCTCCTAAAACGTTTCATCCTCTCCTCACAGCCACCCTGTCAGGCTGAGCAGGATTTACTGTCCCTGATGCACAGCTCTAGGAGGATGGGTCCAGGTTCAAGCACGGGCTGCCTAACTCCAAGTCCTTTCAACTATATCCTAATTCTTTTACACGTATTCTCTACCTGCTTTTCCCATTCATTTCAATAATTTCCAACCAAAGAAGGCAGTTCTCAGCCTCCAAGGAAATGTATGAGTCATTGGGACAGGGTATAAAAAAGGTGACAAATAAGATGGCTTCTGGGTATAAGTGAAGATAAAAACTAAAAGCCTATGCCAATTTTGTTATCATCATAGACACAAAATGGTATTCTGTAACTGCAGGACACAGACCCTGAAAGGACTTTAATAGACTTCTGGTCAAGTTATCTTACGTGCATTATTGCAGTTCATATGTACATGTGTGTACATGAGCGTGCCTAACTTTTTCTTTAATGTAACTAACATGACTTGGTGTTTTACTCATCTTGGAGAGGCTACTCGGAGATCCCTGATAAGAGTCACTTTCATTCTGCAGTTCATGTTTTTTAAAAAAAAAAAGTCACTTTCAGAAATTCCCGCCTTCCACCACTAGGACTCTCAAAGGGGAGGGTGACACGAAGGACCCATTTCAGAATTATGGTATTTTACAATTTTTTTCTTTTTTTTTTTTTTGAGACAAGGTCTCACTCTGTCATGCAGGCTGGAGTGCAGTGGATCAAGCTCACTGCAGCCTCAATCTCCTGGGTTCAAGCAATTGTTCCACCTCAGCCTCCTAAGCAGCTTGTACTACAAGCGTACACCACCATGCCCAGTTAATTTTTTTTTTTTTTTTTTAGTATAGACAAGATCTCGCTATGTTGCTCAGGCTGGTCTCCAACTCCTGAGCTCAAGCAATCCTCCTGCCTTGGCCTCCGAAAGTGCCAGGCAGGAAAGATTACAGGCATGAGCCACCATGCCCAGCCTTATTTTACAATTTTACTATTGCATTTCTAATAAATGACAACCCTGATAACTCAATTGGCAGTACCCTTCTGTATTTACAATGCAATACAATATTGTATTCAGCACATGAGAAAGAATTCTAGTACTTAATATCTAGCATATAATTTTTTTTAGCCCTTTAATACATCCAAATTTATGTTCCCTTAGGCAAAGACATTGGTTCTGAAATGTCTGCTTACAACTAGGTAAAGTCTACACATAAGAAAAAAAAGACTGGAGGCCGGGTGCAGTGCCTCACACTTGTAATCCCAGCACTTTGGTTGGCTGAGGCAGGTGGACTGCTTGAGTGCAGGAGTTCGAGACCTGGCCAACATGGCAAAACCTCAGCCTGGCCAACATGGCAAAACCCCCGTCTCTATTAAAAACACAAAAAAATTGGCCGGGCGCAGTGGCTCACCCCTCAGGTCAAGAGTTTTGAGACTAGCCTAGCCAACATAGTGAAACCCCGTATCTATTAAAAATACAAAAATTAGCCGGGCATGGTGGCAGGCGCCTGTAATCCCAGCTACTAGGGAGGCCGAGGCAGGAGATCGCTTGAACCTGGGAGGCGGAGATTGCAGTGAGCCGATATTGCGCCATTTCACTCCAGCCTGGGCGACAAGAGCGAGACTTCGTCTCAAAAAAAAAAAAGGCTGGGCGCAGTGGCTCATGCCTGTAATCTCAGCACTTTGGGAGGCTGAGGCAGGCGGATCATGAGGTCAAGAGATCGAGACCATCCTGGCCAACAAGGTGAAACCCCATCTCCACTAAAAACACAAAAATTAGCTGGGCGTGATGGTGTGTGCCTGTGGTCCCAGCTACTAGGGAGGCTGAGGCAAGAGAATCGCTTGAACCCGGGACGTGGGGGTTGCAGTGAGCCTAGATCACGCCACTGCACTCCAGCCTAGCAACAGAGCAAGGCTCCGTCTCAAAAACAAAACAAAAAAATTATCTGGGCGTGGTGGCTCACGCCTATAGTCCCAGCTACTCAGGAAGCTGAGGTGGGGGAATCACTTGAGCCTGGGAGGTCGAGGTGGCAGTGAGCCAAGATTGCGCCACTGCACTCCAGCCTAGGCAATCGGAATCAGACTGTCTCAAAAAAAATAAAGGCTGGAAAGAAAGAACGAAATCACGGTAGTTACATTAGGATGGAAAGATTATAGTTGCTTGACTTTTTCTGCACTTCAACTTTTTTGCAGTGTGGTTATTATGTATTTTTATTATAAAAATGTATAAATTAAATAAACAAAATGCTGTTTACAGATATATATTTTAAAGTGATTTTTAAAATCCTAGTTCTATCCCTTTTTTGACCAAAAATTACATCCAATAATATGCATATAGATAACTTATCTGAAACAATGAAAACAAGCAATGTTCACAAAGCTGCCATCATTAACAAGACTAAAACCAAGACTTGTGATGGTGCCGAGGCCATTGCAGCTATGGTCACGTACCCCAATGCCTATAGGTAGCAATGAACAACCCCTCTTTCTAGAATAAAAAATAAAAATAAAAATAAAAACCTCATGAAAGGATGATAATGGGCCGGGCTGATGAAGTCAGATAGCAGGATTTGCAGCAGCTGCAACTGTATTTACTTAGAGGCTTAAGAAGTCAAAGTCAAAAACAAAAATTGTATTCTACAAAGGCATCTCCTAACCTAGTATAACAACGTAGAATGGCCACTTGCACCTTGCCAATCATGAATATTTAACAAACAGGTCACTACACTCAATTAGAAACCCACCGCGCAGAACGCTTTGTTTCCTCTTAGTCTGTTTTCTTTACTGTTTCTCATTACAGGTACTGTCTGAAAATCAAGGCAAGAACTACAATCAGTCTCTAGTAAGTCAAGTTTTCATCTCAAATTATATCTATTTCATACTACAATAGCACAAGGGTGATGCTACTCTAAGAAAAGGCAAAAGTTCTTTAAATAGATTAGGGAAGATTTCTGTACATAACTTATTTTTATTTTTTTTTTAGGGTTAGGTAGATTTGCAATTTCCAGTTCATTTAAAAAATCTTGGCTGGGTGTGGTGGTTCACGCCTGTAATGCCAGCATTTTGGGAGGCTGAGGTGGGCAGATCACGAGGTCAAGAGATCGAGACCATCCTGACCAACATGGTGAAACCCCGTCTCTACTAAAAATACAAAAATTAGCTGGGCATGGTGGCCTGTGCCTGTAGTCCCAGCTGCTTGGGAGGCTGAGGCAGGAGAATCACTTGAACCCGGGAGGCGGAGGTTGCAGTGAGCTGAGATCACGCCACTGCACTCCAGCCTGGCAACAGAGCAAGACTCTGTCTCAAAAGAAAAAAAAAGTGTTTACTGGGCCTGGTTTATAATGGCTAAAAACTGGAAACAACCTAAATGTCTAATAGAGAACTGGTTTAATTATATTCCATCCATTAATATACATATATGATGAAATTCTATTCAGTCATTAGCAATGATCATAGAGACATACATACACTAACATCGAAGTCTTTAGCATCATTTTTTACATCAGTTCATACTAAACAGTGTATATAGTATATCAGTTGACTCTTAAAATATTTTTCTCAAATGTATTCATACATATATTTATATATACCAAAAACAATCTGGAAGGATATATATGACAAAATATTTAGGATTTGGATCTTCTATTTTATTTTAAAATTTATTTTCTAAAGTGTCTACCAAAAAACATTTCTTTTGAGGAAGAAACTGATAATGAGTAAGTGAACTAAAGAATGCTACCATGGCCGGGTGCGGTGGCTCACGCCTGTAATCCCAGCACTTTGGGAGGCCGAGAAGGGCAGATCACGAGGTCAGGAGATCGAGACCATCCTGGCTAACACGGTGAAACCCTGTTTCTACTAAAAATACAAAAATCAGCCGGGCGTGGTGGCGGGCGCCTGTAGTCCCAGCTACTCGGGAGACTGAGGCAGGAGAATGGTGTGAAACCAGGAGGCGGGGCTTGCAGTGAGCTGAGATTGTGCCACTGCACTCTAGCCTGGGTGACAGAGCAAGACTGTCTCAAAAAAAAAAAAAAAAAAGAATGCTACCATGGGCCAGGCATGGTGGCTCACACCTGTAATCCCAGCACTTCGGGAGGCCAAGGCAGGCAGATCACTTGAGGCCAGGAGTTCGAGACCAGCCTGGCCAACATGGCGAAACCCCATCTCTACTAAAAATACAAAAATTAGCCTGGCGTGGTGGCGCATCCCTGTAGTCCCAGCTACTCAGGAGGCTGAGACAGCAGAATCGCTTGAACCTGGGAGGCAGAGGTTGCACTGAGCCAAGATGGCACACTGTACTCCAGCCTGGGTGACAAAGTGAGACTCTGTCTCAAAAAAAAAAAAAAAAAAAATGCTATTAGGAAACCAAGTAAGGTCTTCAATTACATTTAACTTCAAAATGGAGACTGAGAAGTATTGACACTGCCAATATGATTTTGAGAAGATTGTTTCACCTTAACTACCTCAGAACTTCTAAAGCTGCTTCAGTTGTATTCACTTGCATTGAGCAGAACAATGATAATTTTAAACTATTGAGGCTTTGGTTTCTATTTTCTGACAATTCAGACCAGTTTTCTCACTACCCGGGAGGCTTAGGGAGTGTCACACAATCTATAGATGGACCAGGAGTTTTCGAATTGAGAGTGAAACCAGCACCAAATTGGTGCGTTATAACCAGCATTAAAAAAAAAAAAAAGGACAACAGAGTGCAACATAAGGATATTGTTCTGTGAAGCTTGCTTTCAATTATTCACAAATATATTTGGTATGCACTGTGTTACAAAATAAAGCATTTCTATGGAACAGGGTCAAAAAATTTTTTTAAGTTACTGTAGTTGATCTTAACACTGTCAGCCACCAAAGTCATCTGCTTTATGGGATAAAGGAAAGACCATTCTTCACTTTTAACCCAAAAGGCATAAAACTAAATTTGAAGTCTGTATTAGTGCCTTAAGATATATACAGAAGTAAAACATTTTTGTCTCCTAAAGTAAAAATCTTGAAACAGGAAAAAATCCTATTTCCCTCACTTAGTTGAAGCTTTTTAGTATCAGATTGCTTGAGGGCAAAAGCCACTACTTGATGATGCACGGCTTTGGAAATGGAAACTGCTATCTTAGTAGAGAAGTGTTTACCTTGTCACATTTGTTCTCGAAAAGACAGCAAATTCTTTTACCAAAAGAGAAACAAGGGTCCAAAGACTTTGGGACTGAGAAGGACCATCAAATAGGAATCCCACTCTTATGATCCTGATTCCTTACAGACTCATCAAACAGTTTAACCAAATCAACAGTTACAAAGCTCATTTTCTTTTCTCTGAATTGTCCATTTAGGCTTAGTGCTGACATGACATCTGACCAGGCTGTTTTCATGACACAATCAAAAGAGAATAAAGCTGTGTGTGATCTGTGAAATAAAAACCCCTTGCAGGTAAGATAAATTTATGAGGGCTCTGGCCAAGAATCTCTCTAAACAATATACAAAGAGTCCTGTTTTGAAGATCTGTGTGAAAAAGAAGGATTCTAGGTTAGTTTCGGTAATAATAAAACCTACCATTGTATCCTTGTAACCACAGACATCTGGGTAAGACCCAGAAGAGAACTGCCATGATACAATCTATCTTGGAATTACCTATGGGCTTTTTATTTCATTTTTTGAAACAGGGTCTTGCTCTGTCACTCAGGCTGGAGCAGTGGCGTGACTACAACTCACTGAAGCCTTGACCTCCCATGCTCAAACGATCCTCCGGCCTCAGCCTCTTGAGCAGCTGGGACTACAGGTGCATGCCACCATGCCCAGCTATTTTTTGTAGAGACGAGGTCTCACTATGTTGCCCAGGCTGGTCTTGAACTCCTGGGCTCAAGATATCCTCCTGCCTCAGTCCCACAAAATGCTAGGATTACAAGGGTAAGCCACTGCACCTGGCCACTAGGGGCTTTTTAAAGTGTAAATGCCAGGGCCCCACCTCAGCACCATACTGGCAAAAGGAGGGTGCAGCTTGTTCTCACATCCAACCACTGGGCAAAGAAATGTTTGTGTGCCTACTATGTACAAGGCATTCCACTAGGGCTGCTGAAGCATTCAGTAAATATTTACTAAGCTGAATCAAGAAAATAGTGGCACCATACCCATTGGTAACAACAGTTCACAGCTACTGTGGTGATGGGAATCCAGCAATGGATGCTGACTGAGTACTAGGAGAGGCTCCTTAACATGAATGGTGTCTCAGCTGGGCCCAGGAGGATAAGGAAGAATTTTCACAGGCAGGGTATGACCAACGGGAACAAGAGCAAACTCAGAAAAGCAAGGTGTGGTATGGGTGGGCCCTTGACAGGAGTGAGTGAGAGGGAAACTGCACAAGAGGTGATGGCTAGATTACCAAGAGCCATGAGGGCTGCAGGAACAGGTGGGTCCTGAGCATGTAAGACTGGCTCAGGTCTATACTTATGAGTGGGGATCCTTGGAATCTGTGGGAGATGAATGAGGTTAAGGATCTGAGAGCAGAGCCCTACTGGGAGCTTTCCTAATACAACAAGCAGGAAGGCAGGCCCAGGAGGACTGTGGAAATGACAAGGAAGGAGAACACGCACCACCCCCGAGGGGGACGGAAAGAACTTCGGAAGGAGAAGAAGAAGACATAGGGGACTCGAGCATCAGGACAGTGCTGGGCAGACAGCAGGTGTTTGGGAACTGTTTGCTGAATGGAAAGACCATTAGTGAGCCTGGCAAAAAGTCTGAACAGAGTCAAGGAGGAAGCCAGGATCCAGAGAGGAAGGGAGGGAAGGCCGATGAGAAAGTCCCAGCAGTGGCTGCAGGCAACTGAAGGTGACTGGCGGGAGGGAGAGGGAGAAAGCACACAGGAAGCTGAGGGGAAAACAAGGCAGAGAGGAGGTGAGTGGGGAAAAGAGCCCACTAGCAGGCCAGGGAAAGAAACAGTGGGTAAAAGGAATCTGAAGAGCTGAAAAGAAGGGAGAAATACTAGAAAAAGCTTTCAGGAGTCTTGAGAGAATATAGAGCAAAAAGGCAGAAGGACACACTACTCTCTTTGGCAGAAGGGCTAGATATAACTAAATTGTGAAGCAGAGGATGGGGAAGTTGAAATTCATTTTCTTAGTCCAAAGGGCTCAAATGATACATCAAAGGGCACCGAAGCTCTGGTCTCTCAGCCAGGCCTGCCTTTAATTTTATTTTTCCAGTGTGCAAAGTCAGTTTAAGAGACAACTCACTTATACCCGTGGCAGCAACTAAACAACTCCAAACACTATTTCTACTAATAACCTTAAGAAAGCACCCCCACCCCAGACAGAAATATTAATCACTAAGCCATTCCGCTTCATAAAAAGAGAGCTATGTGTATATTATCTAGAACCAAATGCTTTCTCTTCTTAATTTGAAAAGCAGGGCTGGGCGCAGTGGCTCATGCCTGTAATCTCAACACTTTGGGAGGCCAAGGCGGGTGGATCACTTGAGGCCAGGAGTTCGAGACCAGCCTGGCCAACATGGTGAAACCTCATCTCTACTAAAAATATAAAAAGCCAAAACAAAACAAAACAAAAAATTAGCCAGCCATAATGGCAAGCACCTATAATCACAGCTATTAGGGAGGCTGAGGCAGGAGAATCGCCTGAACCCAGGAGACAGATGTTGCAGTGATCTGAGAATGTGCCACTGCACTCTAGCCTGGGTGACAGAGTGAGACTGTGTCTCAATTTAAAAAAAAAAAAAAAGGCCGGGCATGGTGGCTTACACCTGTAATCCCAACACTTTGGAGGCTGAGACAGGGGGATCATGAGTTCAAGAGATCGAGACCATCCTGGCCAACATGGTGAAACCCTGTCTCTACTAACAATACAAAAATTAGCTGGGCGTGGTGGCGTGCACCTGTAGTCCCAGCTACTGGGGAGGCTGAGACAGGAGAATTGCTTGAACCTGGGAGGTGGACGTTGCAGTGAGCTGAGATTGTGCCATTGCACTCCAGCCTGGCGACAGAGTGAGACTCTGCTTCAAAAATAAAAAATAAAAAAAATAAAGGCCCGGCTCATGTCTGTAATCCTAGCACTTTGGGAGGCCGAGGCAGGTGGATTGCCTGAGCTCAGGAGTTTAAGACCAGCCTGGGCAACACGGTAAAACCCCGTCTCTACTAAAATACAAAAAATTAGCTGGGCGTGGAGGTGTGTGCCTGCAGTCCCAGCTATTTGAGAGGCTGAGGCAGGAGAATTGCTTGAACCCAGGAGGCAGAGGTTGCAGTGAGCTGAGATCACGCCGCTGCACTCTAGCCTGGGCGACAGAGCGAGACTCCACCTCCAAAAAGAAAATAAAAGATCAATGTAGTATTTTATTTTCTGTCAAGCCCCAGCTTCCCCTTACCTCCATCCCCTCTTTCAATGGTGCTTTCAATTAATGTGAACCTTAAAAGAGGAATCTCACCCACAGTATATACTCCATCTCTGGAGTCATGATGAAGCTCATTTTCATTCTAAGGCTGCCACAGTATCTGGATTAAATGCAAGAGATGATCCCAGCCAAGTCTATCAGAGCATCTAATATAAAATTTTGTGCTTCCAAAGTGTCCAATAATTTCAGAAAACTTCAGATCTACCAATATTGGTGAGACAAAAGGTTCCAAATGAACTCAGTGGGTTAATTAAAACCACTTTATAAATAAGCAAGGAAAGAAAATGCAGGTGATAACTTTTCTGTCTCCATGAATAAATAACATCCTTTCTATACCTTTGTTACCCTTATAAGGTGAAACTGGACCACACAATGTGTTTAAAGTTCCTTCTGAAGGGAAATATTGTATTATTAATATCACTTCGCTTTGTTTCCATTTCAACAGGCCAAAAAATAATGCCCAGCAGTAGAAAAAGATGTGTATGTGTATATCTTCAGTACTTAATAACAGATTTTAACATTCTGTTTCAATAAGAAACTGCTGCAGGGCGCGGCAGCTCACGGCTATAATCCCAGCACTTTGGGAGGCTGAGGTGGGCAGATCACCTGGGCTCGGGAGTTCGAGACCACTCTGACCAATATGGAGAAACCCCGTCTCTACTAAAAATACAAAAAATGGCCAGGCGCGGTGGCTCACGCCTGTAATCCCACCACTTTGGGAGGCCGAGGCGGGCGGATCACAAGGTCAAGAGATCGAGACCATCCTGGCTAACACGGTGAAACCCCGTCTCTACTAAAAATACAGAAAAATCAGCCAGGCATGGTGGCGTGCGCCTGTAGTCCCAGCTACTTGGGAGGCGAGGCAGGAGAATGGCATGAACCCGGGAGGCGGAGCTTGCAGTGAGCCAAGATCGTGCCACTGCACTCTGGCCTGGGTGGCAGAGCGAGACTCCATCTCAAAAAAAAAATACAAAAAATTAGCCAGGTGTGGTTGTGCATTGCCTGTAATCCCAGCTACTCAGGAGGCTGAGGCAGGAGAATTGCTTGAACCCGGGAGACAGAGGTTGCAGTGAGCCAAGATTGTGCCATAGCACTCCAGCCTGGGCAACAAGAGAAAAACTCCGTCTCAAAAAAAAAAAAAAAAAAAAACGAAAACTGCTTGGGGTAGCTTAGTATGCTGTGAATTGAAGTATTTACAAACATATCAAGGACTTAAACTGTAAGCAAAGTAAATGTATTCTATAAATTAGACTAACTGCACTGTTCCTCCCTTTTGAATGGATCTTTTAAGAAATTAATCTCAGCTGGGTGTGGTGGCGCACGCCTGTAATCCCAGCCCTCTGGAGGCCGAGGTGGGTGGATCATGAGGTCAGGAGATTGAGACCATCCTGGCGAACACTGTGGAACCCCATCTCTACTAAAAATACAAAAAAATTAGCCGGGCGTGGTGGCGGGTGCCTGTAGTTCCAGCTACTCGGGAGGCTGAGGCAGGAGAATGGGGTGAACCTGGGGGGCAGAGCTTGCAGTGAGCGGAGATCATGCCACTGCACTCCAGCCTGGGCAACAGAGCGAGACTCTGTCTCTGTCTCCAAAAAAAAAAAAAAAGAAAGAAAAAAAATGAAATTAATGGCCAGGCATGGTGGCTAATGCCTATAATCCTAGCACTTTGGAAGGCGAAGGCAGGTGGATCGCGTGAGTCCAGGAGTTCGAGATCAGCCTGGGCAACATGGTGAAAACCTGTCTCAACAAAAACAATATAAAAATAAGCTTGGCATGGCAGTGTGTGCCTGTAGTCCCAGTTACTCGGGAGGCTGAGGTGGGAGGATCACCTGAGCCTGGGGAGGTCAAGGCTGCAGTAAGCCAGATCATACCACCACACTCTAGCCTGGGAGACAGAGTGAGACCCTGTCTCCAAAAAAAGGAAAAAAAAAAACCAAAACTTAATTTCAGAGTTAATTTGCTACAGGGTTCTAAACACACAATCCTAACAGTTTCACTGAAAAGAGTCGGCCAAATCAGTCTGTCTCTTAGAATGTATTAATACTACTACTCTAAGATGGATTAAAGATGAGAATGGGCAAGAATGAAGAGCTTAAAATAACATTTAAAAAAATTATTCTAAATACTCCTATTGTCATACGAATTCACATTTTTTTTTTTAAATCACCCAACACTCAGCTAATTCTTATCAGTTAAAACAAGTGAATTTATAGACTCCTAATTTTATGATACATGGATCCCCTGGTACTATTCTTTTTTAATTTCTCACACTTCTGCATTCCCACTAAGAATTCCCTTAGGATTTTAATATTAACATCAAAAATTTTGTCTTCTAGTAGAGACAAGAAAGGGGCCAAAGCTGTCCTAGGTAAGCTACTTCTGTTTTTCTGTTTTTTGTTTTTTTTTTGAGATGGAGACTCGCTTTGTCACCCAGGCTGGAGTGCGGTGGTGCCATCTCATGTCACTGCAACCTCCGCCTCCTAGGTTCATGTGATTCTCCTGCCTAGGCCTCCTGAGTAACTGGGACTACAGGTGTACACCACCACGCCCGGCTAATTTTTGTATTGTTAGTAGAGACAGGGTTTCACCATGTTGACCAAACTGGTGTCGAACTCCTGACCTCAGGTGATCCACCTGCCTCTGCCTCCCAAAGTGCTGGGATTATAGACATGGTCCAGTGGCCACTTCTGTTTTATCTCCACATTTTTTCACTCTCTATCTGATATTACTTCACACTGGTCTAAAAAATCAAAATGGTCTTGTTAAGCTAAGTTAAAGGTATTAAAAAAAATTGACATCTTTGTACTTTTAAAAGGTATTGCTTTTTTTTAATTTAGATTTTTTTTTTTTTTTTTTTTTTGAGATGGAGTCTCGCTCTGTCGCCCAGTCTGGAGTGCAGTGGCGCAATCTCAGCTCACTGCAACCTCCGCCTCCCGGGTCCAAGCAGTTCTCCTGCCTCAGCCTCCTGAGTAGCTGGGATTACAGGTACGCGCCACCATGCCCGGTTAATTTTTGTATTTTTAGTAGAGACGGGGTTTCACCATGTTGGTCAAGCTGCTCTCGAACTCCTGACCTCGTGATCTGCCTGCCTTGGCCTCCCAAAGTGCTGGGATTATGGGCATGAGCCACCGCACCCAGCCAAATTTAGATTTTAATTTCTTCCCTCCCAAGGATGAGAAGGTATTGCTTTTATTTACTCAAGCAGAAGAACTTTTTACAAGGCATATACCTAGGTAACAGAAGCTAGATTTACATAGAAACTTCTAGTGTAATTTGTAGATAAAGATATTAAAACTGAAAGTAAAGAACATTACTCCTTTTTTGGTTGTGTCTCTGCCTGGCTTTGGTATCAGGATGATGCTGGCCTCATAAAATGAGTTAGGGAGGATTCCCTCTTTTTCTATTGATTGGAATAGTTTCAGAAGGAATGGTACCAGCTCCTCCTTGTACCTCTGGTAGAATTCGGCTGTGAATCCATCTGGTCCTGGACTCTTTTTGGTTGGTAAGCTATTGATTATTGCCACAATTTCAGAGCCTATTATTGGTCTATTCAGAGAGTCAACTTCTTCCTGGTTTAGTCTTGGGAGGGTGTATGTGTCAAGGAATTTATCCATTTCTTCTAGATTTTCTAGTTTATTTGCGTAGAGGTGTTTGTAGTATTCTCTGATGGTAGTTTGTATTTCTGTGGGATCGGTGGTGATATCCCCTTTATCATTTTTTATTGCGTCTATTTGATTCTTCTCTCTTTTCTTCTTTATTAGTCTTGCTAGCGGTCTATCAATTTTGTTGATCCTTTCAAAAAACCAGCTCCTGGATTCATTAATTTTTTGAAGGGTTTTTTGTGTCTCTATTTCCTTCAGTTCTGCTCTGATTTTAGTTATTTCTTGCCTTCTGCTAGCTTTTGAATGTGTTTGCTCTTGCTTTTCTAGTTCTTTTAATTGTGATGTTAGGGTGTCAATTTTGGATCTTTCCTGCTTTCTCTTGTGGGCATCTAGTGCTATAAATTTCCCTCTACACACTGCTTTGAATGTGTCCCAGAGATTCTGGTATGTTGTGTCTTTGTTCTCGTTGGTTTCAAAGAACATCTTTATTTCTGCCTTCAGTTCGTTATGTACCCAGTAGTTATTCAGGAGCAGGTTGTTCAGTTTCCACGTAGTTGAGCGGTTTTGAGTGAGTTTCTTAATCCCGAGTTCTAGTTTGATTGCACTGTGGTCTGAGAGACAGTTTGTTATAATTTCTGATCTTTTACAATAGCTGAGGAGAGCTTTACTTCCAACTATGTGGTCAATTTTGGAATAGGTGTGGTGTGGTGCTGAAAAACATGTATATTCTGTTGATCTGGGGTGGAGAGTTCTGTAGATGTCTATTAGGTCCGCTTGGTGCAGAGCTGAGTTCAATTCCTGGGTATCCTTGTTAACTTTCTGTCTCATTGATCTATCTAATGTTGACAGTGGGGTGTTAAAGTCTCCCATTATTATTGTGTGGGAGTCTAACAGGTGCTGGAGAGGACGTGGAGAAATAGGAACACTTTTACACCATTGGTGGGACTGTAAACTAGTTCAACCCTTGTGGAAGTCAGTGTGGCAATTCCTCAGGGATCTAGAACTAGAAATACCATTTGACCCAGCCATCCCATTACTGGGTATATACCCCAAAGGACTATAAATCATGCTGCTATAAAGACACATGCACACGGATGTTTATTGCGGCACTATTCACAATAGCAAAGACTTGGAACCAACCCAAATGTCCAACAATGATAGACTGGATTAAGAAAATGTGGCACATATACACCATGGAATACTATGCAGCCATAAAAAATGATGAGTTCATGTCCTTTGTAGGGACATGGATGAAATTGGAAATCATCATTCTCAGTAAACTATCGCAAGAACAAAAAACCAAACACTGCATATTCTCACTCATAGGTGGGAATTGAACAATGAGAACACATGGACACAGGAAGGGGAACATCACACTCTGGGGACTGTTGTGGGGTGGGGGGAGGGGGGAGGGATAGCTGTAGGAGATATACCTAATGCTAAATGACGAGTTAATGGGTGCAGCACACCAGCATGGCACATGTATACATATGTAACTAACCTGCACATTGTGCACATGTACCCTAAAACTTAAAGTATAATAATAATAAAATAAAAAAAGAACATTACTCCTTCTACATGTAAATAATAGAATTCAACCTAAAAAGACTAGACACTAAAAAAAAAATTTAAGTTAAATCTAAGTAGTTTTTACTCATCCAAATAGTTGCCCAAGATCAGGACTTGATAGACAAAAATTGATAAAATCATTTCACTTCTTGCTCAGTGAAGAGAAAACTGAGCCTGAGATAGATGTTAACTAATGTGATTCATCTAGAATGGCTTTACACGAAACAAAAAATTAGGCTGGGCATGGTGGCTCACGCCTGTAATCCTAATACTTTGGAAGGCCAAGGTGGAAGGATTGCTTGATCCCAGGAGTTCAAGATCAGCCTGGACAACATGAAGAGACTCCCATCTCCACAAAAAAACATTTAAAACTAGCCAGGTGGGGCGGGTGCGGTGGCTCACGCCTGTAATCCCAGCACTTTGGGAGGCCGAGGCGGGCGGATCACGAGATCAAGAGATCAAGACCATTCTGGCCAACATGGTGAAACCCCATCTCTACCAAAAGTACAAAAATTAGCTGGGCGTGGTGGCGGTCCCCTGTAGTCCCAGCTACTCGGGAGGCTGAGGCAGGAGAATTGCTTGAACCCGGGAGGCGGAGGCTGCAGTGAGCTGAGATGCGCCACTGCATTCCAGCCTGGACACAGCGAGACTCTGTCTCAAAAAAAAAAAAAATAACTAGCCAGGTGTGGTGGCACACACCTGTAGTCCCAGATGTTTGGGAGGCTGAGCAGGGAGGAGTGCTTAAGCCCATGAGTTCACAGCTGCAGTGAGCCATGACAGCACCACTGCAGTCCTGCCTAGGCAACTGAGCAAGACTCTGTCTCAAAAAAAAAAAAAAAAATTTAAATTGGTGAATACTTCAACTTAAAAAAATAGTATTCTAAGGCTCATAAGTCATTAAGTCCAAGTTACTGGAGTTAAAATTCAAAGTCTTCAATTCAAACACTAATCAGAGATTTGGAAAAAAAACCACAAGACCTCATTTTTGTTTTTTTCTTGCTAGAAATCTAAAATTGCTTTATAGCTAAGATCATATCATGGCATGTACTTGGAAAAAACATCTTCCAGATAAAAAGAGAAGGAAAATTGTTCTTCTCTGTTCCTGACTCAAAAGAAGACTAGGGCTGGGCGCGGTGGCTCACACTTATAATCCCAGCACTTTGGAAGGCCAAGGCGGGTGGATCACCTAAGGTCAGGAGTTTGAGACCAGCCTGGCCAACACTGCAAAACCCATTTCTACTAAAAATACAAAAATTAGCTGGGCGAGCTGGCGGGTGCCTGTAATCCCAGCTACTCAGGAGGCTGAGGCAGGAGAATCACTTGAACCTGGGAGGTGGAGGTTGCAGTGAGCTGAGATCACGCCACTGCACTCCAGCCTAGGTGACAGAGCGAAACTGTCTCAAAAAAAAAAAAAAAAAAAAAAAGAGAAGACTAGGCCCTAGCCGCTCCTGGATATATTTAGCAAAGTCTCGCAGAACCTCTGCTCTGTCTTCTGGGAGAGCACACACCATGGTCAGGAGCGTGCAGCCCAACAACCACACCCTGGGGCTCCGCTCCTCTTCTGCCTCTTACTAGCTGTGTTCTTTGGACAAGTGACTATTTTTCTGTGTGCCAATTTTTCCATCTGAGAAGCGGAGATAATAATACCTACTAAAACAGGCTGGGCACAGTAGCTTACGCCTGGAATCCCAGCACTTTGGGAGGCCAAGGCAGGTAGATCACCTGAGGTCAGGAATTCGAGACCAGCCTGACCAACATGGAGAAACCTTGCCTCTACTAAAAATACAAAATTAGCAGGGTGTGGTGGCACATGCCTGTAATCCCAGCTACTCGGGAGGCTGAGGCAGGAGAATCGCTTGAATCCAGGAGGCGGAGGTTATGGCAAGCCGAGATTGCGCCATTGCACTCCAGTCTGGGCAACAAGAGTGAAACTCCCTCTCAAAAAACGATAAACAATAAAAAAATAAAATGGGGGAAAGAAGCCATTTATGCACACATTAACTTATGCACACATGAAGTTTCTCTTTACATAACTAATCCGGCAAATCAGTTCACGTTATTTAGCTTTACAGTATCTAGGAAAGAAGAGGCAGATACTACTATCTCCATTGTACAGATAGTTGTGATTTACTTGTGGCACAATTTAATGGTTTAACATAAATAAAACACCTCACATATTTCCCAGTACTTGCCATTATTATTGTACTGAAGCAAAAAGGTTAACTTTTAGAAATGAATTGTAAGTAACTTTTAAATCTCTCTTAGAATTAAAAAAATAAATTCCTCACAAAGTTCAAGTTATAAGAAAAAGAATTCTTAAATAGCCAGGTTAACGAAAAAAAAAGAAAAGAAGAAAAACAATTTTGCCAGGCCCAGTGGAGGAGGGTCAGAGGCCAGGAGTTCAAGACCAGCCTGGGCAACATAGCAAGACCCTGTCTCTACAAAAAATAAAAAAAATTAGCCAGGTTTGGTGGCACATGCCTGTAGTCCCAGCACCTCAGGAGGCTGAGGTGGAAGGATCATTTGAGCCCAGGAGGTTGAGGCTACAGTGAACCATGATCATTCCACTGCACTCAGCTTGGGCAACAGAGGGAGACCCTGTCAGAAAGAAAAGAAAGAAAGGGAGGAAGGAAAGGAGGGAGGGAAGAAGGGAGGGAGGGAGAAAGGGAGGGAGAAAGGAAGAGAGGAAGGAGGGGAAGGGAGGAAAGTGGAGGGGAGGGGTGGGGAGGAGAAGGGAAGGGAGAGAACGGGAGGGGAGAAGGGGAAGGAAGGAAGGGAATTCTAGCCAGGCATGGTGGCTCAAGTCTGTAATCCCAGCATTTTGGGGAGGCTGAGGTGGGAGGATCGCTTGAGCCCAGGAGTTCACGACCAGCCTGGGCAATATAGTGAGACGTCGTCTCCACAAAAAAAAAAAAAAAAAAAAAAAAAAAAAAACCTTAAAAAATTAACCCAGCGTGGTGGCATGTGCTTGTAGTTCCAGCTACTTGGGAGGCTGAGGTAGGAGTATTGCTTGAGCCTGGGAGGTAGAGGCTGCGGTGAGCTGAGATCATGCCACTGCACTCCAGCCTGGGTGACAAAGCTTATTCATTCAGGGAAAACATAGGAAATGGTTTCTCTTACATAACTTAGTTTCAAGGAAACTGACCTCATGGCCCTACCTCAGAATTAAAAGAAAACATTTTCATTAGTAATGTTATTAATAAAATATTTTATTGTCTAAATTGTTAATATAATTAAAAATGAATTTTTATTTTCCCTTTTATACACAATCATCAAAAACCAGCCAAATGTCCCTAAACTTGATTTTTTGCTGCTACAAACATAATCATTTATTCCAGTAGTGAAAACTTCATTATTTGGGGCTTAACTTTCCATTTTAAAAGATTTTCTCTCTGCCTTTTGCTTCTCTGGCTCTCTCATCATTCACTTGTCCTCGTTACTTGTTAATACCACTGCCAGGAAGCACAGCACAGCGCAGCATAGCGCAGCACAGCACAGCACAGGACAGGACAGGACAGCACGGGACAGGACAGGACAGCACAAGACAGGACAGGACAGCACGGGACAGGACAGCACAGCACAGCACAGCACAGCACAGCACAGGACAGGACAGGACAGGACAGGACAGGACAGGACAGCATAGCATAGCACAGCACAGCACAGTACAATAGCACAGCACAGCATAGGATAGGACAAGACAGGACAGGACAGGACAGGACAGGACAGCACAGCACAGGACAACAGCACAGCACAGCATAGGATAGGACAGGACAGGACAGCATAGCACAGGACAGGACAGCACAGTACAGGACAGGACACCACAGGACAGCACAGCACAGGACAGGACAGGACAGCATAGCACAGCACAACAGCACAGCACAGCATAGGACAGGACAGGACAGGACAGGACCACACAACACAGCACAGCACAGGACAGCACAGCAGGCTATTCTGGTCAATGTTCAGTAAGCAAGGCTGAAACTAATGGTTGTAACACCCCATTAGGTGATCTACCAGTGGGTTCAGACAGAAACTACCAGTAATGACCTTAAACGATGAGGAAGACAATGTAGTCCTTCCTTCAGATAATGATTACAGAGTGGCTCAACAACTGAATTTCTTTGGACAAGTAAGGACAAGCTCAGCTAGAGAACCCAGGAGGTTGAGTAACAAGACATTGTTTTCTTCTGTGAGACCAATGCACAGATTTTAGAAAGAGAGTAAAGGTCATTTTGTACCAAAAAATAAATAAATAAATAAATAAATAAAATTAAAAAAAATCTACAATATCTGCCTTAAGAGATCAGAAATGTTAATTTTTTAAAAAAAGGATGACAATTTCTTTCCTTTTTTTAACCAAGAGATAAAAGCAAGAAAAAGATGGCAATTTCTATTGCTATTCTCAGTCTTCAAAACTGGCAGATACAGGGAAAAAAACGTTAATACAGAGAGTTAGACCTACCATACCCTTGACTGAAATGAACATCATATAGCAGGACTTACATACAGACACAAGTAAGGAAATACTGATGCCAACACCATGAAAGTAATCTTTGCATACTCTTTTAATGAATAGTCTTACAATTCAAAAGAATGGAAACTCAATTACTATTACAGGGTTTTATCATTAGATATTCACGGTAGCCTCTAATCTTGTTTTCTTTCATCCCTGAGATTCCTAACTATTACATCAAACAAAGCTCAATTACCTTTCTGATAATCATTTTTAAAAAAGAAAAGAAAAAAGCAAATAGAAAAAAAAAAATATATATATATATATATATATTTTTCTGAAACAGAGTTTGCTCTGTTGCCCAGGCTAGAGTAAAATGGCGCGATCTCAGCTCACTGCAACCTCCGCCTCCCGGGTTCAAGCAATTCTCCCACCTCAGCCTCCCTGTAATCTCAGTAGCTGGGATTACAGGCGCACAACACCACACCCAGCTAATTTTTTGTATTTTTAGTAGAGATGGGGGTTTCACCATGTTGGCCAGGCTGGTCTCGAACTCCTGACCTCGTGATCTGCCCACCTTGGCCTACCAAAGGGCTGGGATTATAGGGATGAGCCACTGCGCTCGGCCAGGAAAATATCTGAAGAGGAAAAACAGCTATAGAAACTCAGGTCTCCACACAGAAGGATTCTACTCTGCACTTGCTCACTGTCTCTGAATGAATGTTACCTACATGAAAGTTCCCGACTTTTCCCCCTTGGGGGAGTTACTTTGAATTGCTGGCAAAGACAGACTGGATATAGGTCAAATCCTATTATCAGGAACTAATTAAAGTACAAATTATTTGGGTGTGGAAGAATTCTACTGTGAGTTATGAGGCTAGGGCTCTTTGTTGTTGAGGCTTTTCTCTCAGTGTGACAACTGTTAAGGGTCAAAATCTCTAGGTGCATAACTTAATAGCAGCATTACTTTATATTGGTTTCCTTTCCCCAGCACAGAGCAGCCTTCCAATTGCACAGAAAATGTATCCTCA
Organism: Pongo abelii; assembly: GCF_028885655.2. Taxonomy (NCBI): domain Eukaryota; kingdom Metazoa; phylum Chordata; class Mammalia; order Primates; family Hominidae; genus Pongo; species Pongo abelii. Next base: position 88,620,966 of record NC_072004.2, read on the forward strand.
GTCTGCGTACTGAAGCACTCTTTCAGGAAATCAAAAATTGTAAAAAAGTTCAAGAACACCCAACTCCTCTTCCCTCTCACCACAGGAGCTCTTTTCAGAACAAAATAATGAAAAATAAAAACACTGAAAAATGGGATTCTGCATACACATACCTTACATATTTTACATGCTTAAAGCTTCTCTTAAAAGGCATTTGAATTGAAGCAACGAAATATGTTTATCTTAAGGACAATTCATGGTTTATAAACTACCAGAAAAGAAGTTGGCTGCTGAAATACAAAACAGGGAGTTCAAACACAGGCTTTCAAAGAGCCATGAAATTCCTAACAAATACAAATGAGTGTGTACATATATGACTATGTACAGATATGTACTGTTTTGCTGCGGAGAGGGTACACAGCTTCCTCAAAGGGACCCTGATTTGGAAAGAGAAAGGTTAAACCAGTATAATCAAGTAAGGTCATTTTAAATTATTGTTTAAGTAAATTTAATTACACAGCAGATACTGGGTTATTTAACTCAAGCAGTGAAAACAATAGACTATGTGACCACACTTCCTACCTCTGTATCCCAGGAATCCTGAAAGACAGGGTTTCTGCTACTCCTTTTGGTCTGGGGGGGAAGATGGTTGTCTTCTTCGTTGCCATTCCTTCTCCTTTTCCTGAAATTAAATCACAAGGAGAAAAAAAAAAAATCCAAACAACTGATGTTTTGGATACTTGAATTGCTAACCATAACAACATATAAATTTGCCCTCTGGCCTGAGAAAGCATAATTCACCATATGATATCCTAATAGGTTATCAGTTGGAAGTACACCATCCCTGGACACTAAGAGCAAAAATACAAGATAGCAGCAGCGAGGTCAAGCTTAAGTTAGTAAAACTCATTTCTAAAAAGAAGCTTAACAATTTTAAATGTCTGTTGGGACTAAAACAAGAACAGGAAGAGGTTAATGACTAAGCTTTCAACCTCTAACCTAATTAAGGTTTTCTTCTTTTTACACTCCCTGAAATTACGATTCCGAGTTACCTAATTGTACTCCCTTCCATATGACAACATTTGATATAAGAGTGGCTGCCTTTGCCTATTTGCCCTGAAAACCCTTATAAAAGTACCTCTTGGTCACATTAACCTGATTATTCTGGCAATACTAGCTGGTATTATGATATAACAATTACTTCACTAGATTGTTACTATGAGATTATAGCATAAGCTGCTTAAAATTTCCAGGTTTAAAGAAAAATCACACATCTTTCTTAGGCAAGTGTTCTCAGATGTGCAAGAAAGACCAAATTTGTATGTACTCTATTTAAGAATTATGTGCTGTCACAACGATTTCTGAACCCGTTAGAAAACAGAAATAAATTAAAGGAGGTATAATTTTCAGTCAAATTGCCTGGAACTGTACTGTCCAATATGGTAGCCACTAGCCACATATGGTTATTTACATTTAAATTAACTAAAATTAACCATCCAGTTCCTAGGTCACAGCAGCCCTGTTTCTAGTGCTCAGTGGCCACGTGTAGCTAGTGGCTACTGCACTGACCAGCACAGATAAAGGACATTTCCGTCACTGCAGAACGTTCTCCGGAGCAGCACAGGCTAGAGGTCTGTATGTACACGGCAGCAGCACCTATTACAAAACCCTTAAAGTTTCAGCTTTCTGTAGTTAAAAGAGACAAAAGGCTAGTGTGGACACACAGCTTTTGGAAAGCATGTACATTTGGAGGATATAGTGTCTTCTATATAATTACACACTTTCTATGAGAGTAGGGTGGCTTACAGTGGCAGGCCTTTAATCCTAAAGGTTTTGAGTTGAGGTTTGAATATTAGAGAAAATAAATGATCACCCTAAGCTCAATTCTCTGTACTCTGCAACATTCTGAATAGTTCTAACTTTAATAATGAGTATGGATTACAGCTTAAGTTTGGAATAATAAAGAGTGTGTGGTTCTGACAAAGCTTCAACCATCCTGCACTGGGCTATGTAATTTACCTCATTCTAAGACATTTCTGCTCCCTACCTTTCTCTTAGGAGATCAGATCTTAGCTGCACATTACTTTGAAGTAGTTGGAGGTTAAAAAAAAATAGATGAATACCAGGTTTTAATAATCATTAAATGGATGTGCTTTTATCATAAATTTGAACCAAGAAACTGCTAATTTCATCCTAATATGATCAGGGAATTTGCGTGGGAGTGTTCTGCAGAGGCAAAGCAATGTCTGCTGGGAGGCCAGTCGATACCCAAAGAGAAAGTCATTGAGTAAGTAGCAGCTGCTGGTCCTCACACACCCATTTTATCAGCGTGCCAACAGCTGACTGGGCTTTGGGCTGCTGAGTCACTCTAACCAAACTTAGGAGCCTGATCAAAATTTGCTATCTCCTCATTTATAATGGGGGATAGATCTTTCCAGGGACAAGACTATGAATGTCAAGGAGGTTGCATGGCAGAGGGACTGTAAGAACAAAAACAGATGAGATGATTTTGTGGATTTCAACTAATCTCTGGGAGAGTCACATGAAATATCCCTGCCTCATAAATTACTTGATCTCTCAAGGTACCAGAATAATCTCTTTGGCCTGTTGGTGGCCTTCTCCTCTGGATGGTACCAGATTGAGAAAGAGTCCTACCTGCTCTTCATTTGCTTTTTTCTAGGCTCTTAGCAGATCTCATCCTTGAAACATTCTTCTTTCAATAATGGTGTTAACAACTGGCAAGATTACAGCTTCATGCTCATCCCTATCAGTTCAATCAATCAGATTACAATTTTTGGCATTAATGCCACAGACCAGGTGGCATAATTTTAGCAGGCACCCCTATAACTGATTATATTCTCCCCTAACCATCTAGGTGCAGATTACCAGTTAGCATCTGTTACTTCTACAGATGGTTGATTCCATCACGTTGCATTATTTCATTTCTCTCCAACCTTCCTGTCATCTCCTAGAGACTCGGCATAGAAATAATCTTAAGAGCATGGGCTGGGCGCGGTGACTCACACCTGTAATCCCAGCACTTTGGGAGGCTGAGGCAGGCAGATCACTTGAGGTCAGGAGTTCGAAACCAGCCTGGCCCACATGGTGAAACCCAGTCTCTACTAAAAATACAAAAGAGTTAGCAGGGCATGGTGGTGCGTGCCTGTAATCCCAGCTACTTGGGAGGCTGAGGCAGGGGAACTGCTTGAACCCAGGAGGTAGAGGTTGCAGTGAGCCGAGATCACGCCACTGCACTCCAGCCTGGCCGACACAGTGAGACTCCATCTCAAAAAAAAAAAGAGTATGGAAACTAGTGGTTTTCAAACTTTATTTTAAAAAGTAACAGAACTCTTTCTTTCTTACTGTAAAAAAATTCTCTCTATATAAGAGATAAAGGATCTGTTAAAGTAGGGACTCCCAGTCTGGTGAGGTGGCTCTCATCTGTAATCCCAGCAGTTTGGGAGGCCGAGGCGGGTGGGTCCCTTGAGCCCAGGAGTTCAAGACCAGCCTGGGCAATATGGTGAAATCCCATCTCTACCAAAAATACACAGATTAGCTGGGTGTGGTAGCTCACACCTGTGGTCCAGCTACTTGGGAGGCTGACGTGGGAGGATCACCTGAGCCTGGGAGGTTGAGGCTGCAGTGAGGCATCATGGGGCCACTGCACTCCAGCCTGGTCGACAGAGTGAGACTCTGTCAATCAATCAGTCAATCAATCAACCAATCAATCAATAAGCAGGGACTCCCTCACCACACACCCGCCTCTCTGCGGCTATCCAATCTACTGTGGGACAGCCTGAAAACCCTTTTTTTTTTTAGATGGAAGTTTCGCTCTTGTTGCCCAGGCTGGAGTGCAGTGATCTCGGCTCACTGCAACCTCCACCTTCCAGGTTCAAGCGATTCTCCTGCCTTAGCCTCCCAAGTAGCTGGGATTAAGGTGCCTACCACCAGGCCCAACTAATTTTTTTGTATTTTTAGTAGAGACAGAGTTTCACCATGTTGGCCAGGGTGATCTCCAACTCCTGACCTCAGGTGATCCGCCCGCCTTGACTTCCCAAAGTGCTGGGATTACAGGCGTGAGCCACCGCACCCAGCTGAAAAACCACCATCTTAGACCATCCTAGAGCTGGCAGAGCTGGCCCATCATACTCCATTAAACACTGGCAAGAAAAGCCTGTCCAAATCAAATAACTTCTTTAAAACATGTTGAGATTATTTGTGTACAAGATAAAAGGAATCTACTGCCAGTATAAATGCATTCAGATTAGTTGTGTACAGTAGAATTTTTATTTGTAGGAAATATTTAGATTTTTTTTTCAGGTATGTGAGACACCCCCAGAGAATATCATAAGTATAAACTGGGTTTGGGAAAGAATAATATGGCAGTCGGGTCAGATTCACTGTATCTAAAGATCTTGTTCCTAATTCCGATGGCATGTCTGTAATTGGGCCCCCAATTTCAAATTTAGTCCACTCTTCTTTTCCATACAAGGAGAGGCTTTATGCTCCACTTGCTACATGACCCAAATCAATAATCCAATGCAGCAGCTTGGGGAACCCTAGGTTTTCACTATGGGACCAAAACTCAGGATACTTTTGAGAACTTCAATCACATGAAATAACTATTTCAGAGAAGGATCCTTGTGGAAAGACCGTAACATGAAGAGCATTCTGAGGTAACCCTTCCCAACTTTCTCCTTCACACATTCTTGCAGAGGAAATTAAGAGGGAGAGAAAAATTAAGAAATCCCAACTTAGTCCGGACTCTAGTAGCACATGTCAAGCACAGAACCCCTAATTTAAGACCCGGGTCCCGAGGCCAGGCTCCCTCGGGAAGGTAGCGAGTGCATCGCGATAAAATCCTTCCTCCCGCCTTCGGAGTCAAACGGCCCCGCATCCAAACAGTTTAGAATCCAGCTTGTTCTTAATGCTACAGTCAAGAGAAGATCCATAACCCGCCTTGGTCATCTGCCCTTCTGTGTTCACAACCGTTCAGGGCACAAGTTCTTCGGTCTAACCGAATCTTTCCCTGCTGCAGGGTTAAGCCCAACCTTTCTTTCTGACCTTGGGGAGCCGGCAGCTCCCCGCCTGGTGCCCTCACAAAAGCCTTAGGGGGCTCCCTCTCCAAGATAAGACGTTTCTCCCATCCCCCCACCCTCCTAAATTTAGGACAAGAAAGCTTTAGGGCCACCATCTCTCTTCCGGGACCGATCACACTTCGTTCCAAATAGGAAAAGATAGGGGGGAAAAAAGATGGAGGGGCGGGAGACCTGGACCCCGGAGAGTCACCTTCCAGCTACCCACAGGAACCAAGCATCCGATCACTCGCGCATCCCTCTCCCCTCCTCCCCCGGCCCGCAGTGCACCCCACAGTGAGCCCCGCCGGGTCCACTCTTGCTCCGACCCCCATTTCGCGCGCCCCCTCGGCTCCATCTCCCAGATCCTCAGGCGACGAATGGAAAGGGGGTCCCTTCCCTCTCACCTGGGACGGAGGCGCTCGCTCATGGCAGCTGGCGGATGGAAGCTACGCGGCGCCGCTCTGCGAAGAGAGGGAACAGAGGGGGTTGTGTTTCGGCGGCCGCCACGCCCACCCCCTCGGGCCTTGGCTCTCGCAGCCGCTCGGGTGGACGCAGCCGGTGGCGAGTACCCCTCAGTCGGACCCGTACCACCACTACTTCCGGCGTCTGCTCCGCGCCCCCCCATGTCGCTGCCGCCGTGGTACCGCCCTCTCGCGGCTGCGCAGTGGCACCATCCCAACCGCGCCGACTGGTAACCCCGCCCACGGGAAGAGGCGGGCTCGGAGGGGGAGGAGCGACTAGGAGCTTCTGGGAGAAAGGACCTCCCCTGGGGTGGCGGAAGTGCTCGCCTGTTCACAGCCAACGGAGGGTACAGTATAAAAGTCAAGCCAGGTTTCAAATAAATTCAATTATGTCATAAAAATATCATACAAGTATTTGAGTTGAATCCGTGTGAGGTAACATATTTTAAAATAGGCGGACCTATCCGGCAGTGGTGCAGACGGCCTGACGCAGTTCCTTGGCCGGGAGTTGGGCAGGCGCCTGGGAGGCTTCCCTGGGGGGCTTGTCGCCGGGGCCGCCTGGGCTTTCGGGTCTTCCGAGGTGAGGACGGTGCTCTGTGGTGAGCTTCCAAGGGCGGGTTTGTTTTCCGCGGCCCACGTTCTAAGTCTGGGGGAGACTCTCCTGAGCGGAGAGGGGAGGGAATCGGGTGCCGGGGCCGGCGGAGGGTCTTCCTGGAACCGCAGGAGGAAATCCTCGGTGGGGCTGCGGGAACGCGTGTCCCTGACCCAGGAGCTGCCGGGCCGACCCTATCCACTCCGCTGGCAGAATCAGAACAGCTTTCAGGGAAAGGAAGGATGCGGGGAGGTGGGCAGGCTGGTAACGCGGCGGGAGGAGGGAAAGGCGGCTGGAGAGCGCCGGAGGTGAGGGTGAGGATTAGTGGAACTATTGAGGTCCTCCTTGAGCCCGGAGGCTGGGGAGGTCTTAACTCTCTGCTTTCCGGAACCTGTATTTCTATTTGGTTCAGTATCGTGCCGCATTTACTCACTGTGCATGCTGCCCAGTCACCTGTCTGATCGTGTCTTACACAGGCTGACATTCACGTTTCATTCTGCCACACACGGGAACGGTGATCGGGGAAGCATGGGGATCCGGGAGAAGCACCCGCAAAACTAGCATCCTCCTGGAGGAGCTCGAGTAAGAAAACAGACACCCACGTATAGACGTTATCGTGGGAATGTACCGAGATCTTTAGGATTGAGTGTGAGGTGGAGTGGAGGCAGAAACGTCTAGCAGGTGTCAAGCCCTTTCTAACGTTATTAGCCGAAGGTCCATGGACTGGCTTCATTTGTGTGTATTATTGTAAACAAACAGTCTGTGGGTTTCATCCTGTTAGTGTGTACCTCCAAACAAAGTAAGAATGATGGCTCACGCCTGTAATCCCAGCAGGCCGGGCGCAGTGGCTCACGCCTATAATCCCAGCACTTTGGGAGGCCGAGGCGGGTGGATCACCTGAGGTCAGGAGTTCAAGACCAGCCTGGCCAACATGGTGAAACCCCGTCTCTACTAAAAATACTAAAATTAGCTGGGCGTGGTGGTGCACGCCCTTAATCCCAGTAATCCCAGCCACTGGGGAGGCTGAGGCAGGAGAACCGTTTGAACCTGGGAGGCTGAGGTTGCTGTGAGCCGAGATGGCGCCACTGCACTCCAGCCTAAGTGACAGAGCAAGACTCCATCTCAAAAAAAAAAGACCAAACAACAACAAAGTAAGAATGATTACTGTAATCTGTTGGCAGAAAACAGTTTTGTTTTGAATGACTTCGTACAGGATAAGGTGGGTTGGTTGCTTTATTGAATGGATTGGTGAAGATTGTGTCTATTTTATAAGTGGTTTTAGTCACCCTTTTTAATCTCTTTGGTAGTCAGAAGATATTATCAGTTGTAGTACTGAATAATATTTAAACGTTTATATCTAAAGAATTCAGTGAACAAATATTGTATGCCAGGCTCAGTGCTAGGTTTTTACATACAGCTGTGTGCAGGATAGATATGTTTCCCGCCCTCTGGAACTTTATAGAAAGAATAAGAGATGTAGAAAGGAAATAACTTTCAACTAAACATTGGAATTAAACATTTTCTTTTCTGGACTCTAAAGAATAACAGGTACAAATATACATGGTATAAATGTTTTTTTTAAATTTTTTACATGGTATATGTTTAACAAAAGATGTCAAACTAATTTGCCAGTAATCTGTTGTACTAGAAACTATAAGTAGGCCAGGCGTGGTGTCTCACGCCTGTAATCCCAGCACACTGGGAGGCCGAGGCGGGCGGATCACGAAGTCAGGAGATCGAGACCATCCTGGCCAACATGGTGAAACCCCGTCTCTACTAAAAATACAAAAATTAGCCTGGCGTGGTGGCGCATGCCTGTAGTCCCAGCTACTTGGGAGGCTGAGGCAGGACAATCGCTTGAACCTGGGAAATGGAGATTGCAGTGAGCCGACGCTGCACTCCGGCCTGGTGACAGAGTGAGACTCTGTCTCAAAAAAAAAAAAAAAAAAAAAGTATAAGTGAAAAACAGGACTGTGTCCTCGGCCATGTATATATTTGTGCGTTATACATACATTTTATGTATATCCGTGTGTGTGTGTGTATATATATATATATATATGCATATTACTGACTAAATGTTAGTAGAGCTTCATTTCTCATTCTCAGATTGTGGTAATTTTAATATTTTCTTCTTACACCCTAGTGGATATTCCATTTATCACTTTGGAAACCTCTGCTGTAATCAGTGACCTTTGGCTGGGCGTGGGCGTGGTAGCTCGCGCCTGTAATCCCAGCACTTTAGGAGGCTGAGGTGGGTGGATTGCCAGAGCTCAGGAGTTCGAGACCAGTCTGGGCAACACGGACACAGTGAAACCCTGTCTTTACTAAAATACAAAAAATTAGTCAGGCATGGTGGCATGCCCCTGTAGTCCCAACTACTTGGGAGGCTGAGACAAGAGAATTGCTTGAACCTGGGAGGCAGAGTTTGCAGTGAGCAGATATTGTGCCACTGCACTCCAGCCTGGGTGACAGAGTGAGACTCTGTTTCCAAAATAAATAAATAACCTTTGGTTCCTGGCCTAAGTTTTTTATTCTTTACCATTCTGTCCTTGAATAACGTGTTTAAGGGTTTTTAAACAATTTTTTATACTCATGTAATGACTAGTTGACTTGCTGTAACCTTAAGTAGCAAACATCTAGCTTGTTCCAGATGAATTTAAAAGATACAACACAGAAGTAAAATATTGATATTTACAAACTATGTGCTTCTCATAATCTCACATTTACCTTTTTCAGGAATAGGATGAGTGATAATCCACCCAGAATGGAAGTGTGTCCTTATTGTAAGAAGCCATTTAAACGATTAAAATCCCACTTGCCATACTGTAAGATGGTAGGACCAACCATACCTACTGATCAAAAAGTTTATCAGTCCAAGCCAGCTACACTCCCACGTGCTAAAAAGATGAAAGGGCCAATCAAAGATTTAATTAAAGCTAAAGGGAAAGAGTTAGAGACAGAGAATGAAGAAAGAAATTCTAAGTTGATGATGGACAAACCAGAACAGACAGTGAAGACCTTTCCACTACCAGCTGTTGGTTTGGAAAGAGCAACTACGACAAAGGCAGATAAAGACATCAAGAATCCAATCCAACCATCCTTCAAAATGTTAAAAAATACTAAACCAAAGACTACTTTCCAAGAAGAAACCAAGGCTCAGTTTTACACATCAGAGAAAACGTCTCCTAAAAGAGAACTTGCCGAAGATTTGCCTAAATCAGGAGAAAGTCGATGTAATCCTTCAGAAGCTGGAGCATCTTTACTGGTTGGCTCAATAGAACCTTCTTTGTCAAATCAAGATAGAAAATATTCCTCAACTCCACCTAATGATGTACAAACTACCTCTGGTGATCTGAAATTGGACAAAATCGATCCCCAAAGACAGGAACTTCTAGTAAAATTACTAGACGTGCCTACTGGTGATTGTCATATTTCTCCAAAGAATGTCAGTGATGGGGTTAAAAGGGTAAGAACATTATTAAGCAATGAGAGAGATTCCAAAGGCAGGGATCACCTCTCAGGAGTCCCTACTGATGTTGCAGTTACTGAGACTCCAGAAAAGAACACAGAATCACTCATTTTAAGCCTTAAAATGAGCTCATTAGGTAAAATCCAAGTCATGGAGAAACAAGAGAAAGGACTTACCCTTGGAGTAGAGACATGTGGGAGCAAAGGAAATGCAGAGAAAAGTATGTCCGCAACAGGAGAGCAGGAACGGACTGTCATGAGCCATGGCTGTGAGAACTTCAACACCAGGGATTCAGTCACAGAAAAGGAGTCTCAAGGGGAAAGACCACATTTAAGTTTGCTCATTCCGAGGGAGACAACTTATGAGTTTCATTCTGTATCACAGTCAAGTAGTCAAAGTCTTGCCTCTCTAGCTACAATATTTCTTCAAGAAAAGAAAGCAGAAGCCCGGAATCATAATCGTGTCCCTGATGTAAAGGCATTAATGGAGAGTCCCGAGGGACAGTTGTCTCTGGAGCCCAAATCTGATAGTCAGTTCCAAGCATCACACACTGGGTGCCAGAGCCCTGTATGTTCAGCCCAGCGTCACACTCCTCAGAGCCCCTTCACCAATCATGCTGCAGCTGCTGGCAGGAAGACTCTTCGCAGCTGCGTGGGGCTGGAGTGGTTTCCAGAGCTCTATCCTGGTTACCTTGGACTAGGGGTGTTGCCAGGGAAGCCTCAGTGTTGGAATGCAATGGCCCGGAAGCCACAACTTAACAGTCCCCAGGGGGAAAGACTCTTGCAAGGTAAACAAGCTTATTTTCAATTGCCATCTGTCCCACCCAAAATGCTCTGCCTTTTGAATTTATAAGGGTCAAAATACTAACATTTTCAGTCATTTAGTTTGTTTTCACCTAGGCATGCCAGTAGACTGCATATAAAGTTGTCCTGAAAGAAGCTGGGTGCAGTGGCTCACACCTGTAATCTAAGCACTTTGGGAGGCTGAGGCCAAGGCAGGTGGATCACTTGAATTCAGGAGTTAAGACCAGCTTGGGCAACATGGTGAAACCCCATCTCTACTAAGAATACAAAAAATTAGCTGGGTGTGGTGGCGCACCTGTAGTCCCAGCTGTTTGAGAGGCTAAAGTGGGAGGATCACCTGAGCCCGGAAAATCAGGGCTGCAGTGAGCCGGGTGGGTATGTGCCGCTTCACTGCAGCCTGGGCGACGGGAGTGAGACCCTGTCTCAAAAAAAAAAATTGTCCTGAAAATATTACTTCTTGCTTCAGGGGTCAGTAGTGGTGGTTTATCCCTCTCTTTTTCTCTCCCCCAAGAGTTGAAGGTTACACTAGGGCAGGCTGGCGATACTGAAAGCAGTTGAGTTTCTGCATTGAGAAGAGGCATGTCCGGTAGAAACTGGATGGGTAAACAGACTGGAGAAAAATATAAAGACTTAAAATTCAACTAGATAGAATAAGCACTGTGTTCAGAATCCAGTCAGGACCAGGTTGTACAAGAAATAGGTTCTAGGTTTCAGGCAAATGCAACATCTAGGAATTTAGAGTAGCAAAGTAGGATGCAGGTGGTAGGACACAGGTAAAACTAGCCAGGTAAGAAGGGCAGGCAAGGCAGATAAGTGGAAGTGGAGGCTCAGGAAAGGAACAGTGACGATCAAGGACCAGAAACGGAGGATGTGGCCAAAAACAAAAGAAAAAATGTAGGCCACAGAGACTAGGACCCAAGAATAAAACCAGTGATTGAGCCTGGAAACAGGAGAGATGAGGCGAGAAGGACTTGGGGCGAAAGACTGAACGTTGAAATTCAACCTTGATTATGAATCAAACTCTTCAGAAGCTTCCTAGAGGCTCCTTGCTGATGGCTGGAATCGGTTAACAGGAGCGAAGACCAAGGCCCAAGGAGCCAGGAAGTTCCTGACAGGCATTTGAAATATCTTTGCTTTTCTCTGCTGAATCTCATCTTTAGTTATGAGACCACCTCTCTAGTTAAAATACATAAAGTTTCTTAAGCTTTTCTAAGGGCAGGGTGATTGTAAAGTAGCATACCTGTCTTGTGTAGTGGCCATTGGTGCTTTCATACTTATTTTGACAGGAGACCTGTAACAATTCAGAATAGGTTTGCAAGAGAAAAACTGGTATTATGTCTTCCTAAAGGGAAATCGTTTTCTTCTCTGGTAGATTTTGCAAATGATCTCATATTCACTAAACCTCTATCTGCCTGGTCTCAAAATGGATGTGTACTAAGAGCAGAACATTGCTAGCCCAAAGCTACATTTTCTTTAACTACTTTCTATAAACAGGCCTAATGTCTAGACTTTTTTGTACAAAGTTGTAGTCACAAAGTCAAGCCCCTTCTCCATAATAAACACATTTAGTTATATTAACATTGGTGTTGCTTTGTGGTTTTCAGAGTGCCTCTATCTGTATTTTTTTTATTTTGGGCACAAGAGGTGGGCAGAGTGAATTTATCCCTATTTTGTAGGTGACGAAACAGGCACAGAGAGAATAAGTGACTTGTCCAAGTTTGTGTTGCCAATAAATAGTAGAGCTGCAAGAAGAACCTAGTTTCCTGAGGCCTAGTTTAATCCTTTCCACTAAACCATGTTGTAGAAAATACACCATAACTAAAACCATGTTTGTTATAGTGCCATACTTGTGTGTGTGTGTGTGTGTGTGTGTTTGTTTTTTGAGACAGAGTTTTGCTCATTGCCCAGGCTGGAGTGCAGTAGTGTGATCTCGGCTCACCTCTTGCCTCCTGGGTTCAAGCGATTCTCCTGCCTCAGCCTCCCAAGTAGCTGGGACTACAGGTATGCGCCACCACGCCCAGCTAATTTTGTATTTTTAGTAGAAATGGGGTTTCTCCGTGTTGGTCAGGCTGGTCTCGAACTCGTGACCTCAGGTGATCTGCTCACCTCAGCCTCCCAAAGTGCTGGGATTACAGGCGTGAACCACCGTGTCCAGCCTTCTGTGTGTTTTTCAATTGCAGATGCACACACTCCCCCCATGATAAATCTCTCTAGCAAGTTGAAGGACTTGTGTATTTTCTGTACTATATTTTATAGTGCTTAGGAGTGTCCTTGATACACACTTTTCATTTTAGAGGAAAAAGTGAGAGACCTGACGTTTATCTGTGATGACTATGACTATCGTTATGCTAGATACATTATGTCATTTAATCCTCATAACAGCTCTGAGTGACACCACTGTCCCACCCTCTTATTCCTCTTGAGGAATCTGAGCTTCAGACATCTTTTTTTTTTGAGACGGAGTCTTGCTCTGTCTCCCAGGCTGGAGTGCAATGGCACGATCACAGCTCACTGCAACCTCCACGTCCCAGGTTCAAGCGATTCTCCTGCCTCAGCCTCCAGAGTAGCTGGGATTACAGGTGCCTGCCACCATGCCCAGCTAATTTTTTTTTTTCAGTAGAGACGTGGTTTTGCCATGTTGGCCAGGCTGCTCTCGAACTCCTGACCTCAGGTGGTCCACCCGCCTTGGCCTCCCAAAGTGCTGGGATTACAGGTGTGAGCCACCACACCTGGCCTGAGCTTCAGACATTAAGTGACTTGCCCATGTTCATGCAGTAAGTGACAGAATCAGGATTCAAACCCAGGTTCGTCTGACTCTACTAACTATTCCAAACAGTGAACCTCAAGTTGAGTTTAAAGACCACAGATAGAAGAGTCAGGTGAACCTGGAGGTATTAACTACTAACTCTCCCAAACAGTAAGCCTCAAGTAGAGTTTAAAGACCACAGATAGAAGTCAATACCTTGTTTGATATGTTATTGATACATTTCACTGTTAGCTCCCAAGAATACAATAATAAGATACAGTAACTTAAAACATTAAATTACCAAGGTTATGAGATAGGATATAGGAGGGAAAATAGAATTTTTTCTTCAGTAACAAGTTCCTTCCAAATAGTGGTAAGAAACTATTTTAATCCCTTTTATTGCCCATAGTCTGAAACTAATAAATGTTGTACTTAGTTTGGTACTTCTGTATCAGACGGTAAATATGGTGTAATCATCATAGGGCATCTACTTCTATTATAAATTGAAACACTATTGAAGTTGGATCCAGGATCAAAGTTCAGACTTTGATGTTACCACCAAATGAACAGAAGATGCCAGAGGAGAGAGACCCTAGGATCAGGTCAAGCCCTGATCCCTCCATTGGCCAAGAACTTCAAAGCCACATCAATCTATAGGGATTAAAAGGTGGTGCCATTGGCTCCTTAAAAAGCTTTGTCATTTCAGTGGGCAATGGCTAGCTCCAATGACTGCAAATTAGAGTTTTATTGGAATCTTTGCACAAGAGAATGGGCTATACCTTTTCTCGCTCAGGCAAGACCTTTAATAGGTCTTTTGCCCTTCTCAGGAAGCCAACTCATTCCTTTGGTACTTAAAAGGCAGGGCCAGTGAGCTAACAGTTACTGAATTAACTGTAGGTCAGGCCAGTAGGCTCACCTGACTGGAGAAAGCAGGGCAAGGTCAGGGAGTCACGTGGTCCTGACACTGCTGACAACATGGTCGCAATTTTCAGGACGTTGTCTCTTTGCACCGTTTTCCTCAAATTTTTTCCAAGATGAATGGGTTTTTTTTTTAAGAGACTAACCTTGACCTTGCAAGAGAATTATCTTCTGTGCAATTTCTTGGAAGCCAGCATGATTCATTGTTCTTTAATGATCATTTGGATATTTTTACATCCACAGCAACTTTTACCACACTTGCTAAACCTGTTGTCAGTGTTTAATTTATCTTGATGAACCAAACCAAGACTAGAGAACCATCAGTAGTAGAGATTACCTGTCATAAAACACAGAGAAAACCAGGTACAGGAGAAATGTGATTAAGGAGCATACACCCTCTTTTTTTTTTTCTTTTTTCTTTGAGGCGGAGTCTCACTGTGTTGCCCAGGCTGTAGTGCAGTGGCATGATCTCGGCTCACTGCAAGCTCCGCCTCCTGGGTTCACGCCATTCTCCTGCCTCAGCCTCCCGAGTAGCGGGGACTACAGTCGCCCGCCACCACGCCCGGCTAATTTTTTATATTTTTTAGTAGAGACGGGGTTTTACAGTGTTAGCCAGGATGGTCTCAATCTCCTGACTTCGTGATCCACCTGCCTCAGCCTCCCAAAGTGCTGGGATTACAGGCGTGAGCCACCGCGCTCAGCCTGCATAAGCCCTCTTTTCTGGTTCTGCTTAAGTTATTCATGTACTGAACATAAATAGGAAATGTTTGCTGGCCAATAATAGCGATAGGGTAATAGGACAGGCATGTTGACTGTGAACAAGTCACAGTCATAAAAGGAGAAAGTCATGCTTTTGGCTGACATGTTTAGCAGATGATAGAAGATGTAAAAGAGGCCAGGCGCAGTGGTTCATGCCTATAATCCCAGCAGTTTGGGAGGCTGGGGCAGGCAGAACACATGAGATCAGGAGTTCAAGACCAGCCTGGCCAACGTGGCAAAACCCCGTCTCTACTAAAAATAACAAAAATTAGCCTGGCGTGATGGCATGTGCCTGTAATCCCAGCTACTCGGGAGGCTGAGGCAGGAGAATCACTTGAACCCAGGAGGTGGAGGTTGCAGTGAGCCGAGATCATGCCACTGCACTCCAGCCTGGGCGAGAGAGCGAAACTCTGTCAAAAACAAAAAGATGATGTAAGAGACTCACTTAATGAAGCACATGCACATCAACCACCTGGCCAGGGTACTCAGCAGACCAAAAAACAAGTAGACGCCCTGATTTTCAGGGGTCCCTTGGCCTTTTGAAATACATTTTTTCAACCTGTAATTGATTTGACTTTCAACACTTAGCTGTAGTCCAATGCAGAAACCTTTAATGCACCTGTTTAGAATATGCTCTTCCTGAGGCTTAGCCCTGGATCCTTCGGCACTGGATGTTGGGGAAGGGGGTACGTTTCAGTAAACAATGACAGTGACTTCTGTTTGGAACCATAGTTTCTTTGTTGGAACGAAGCTCAACTCATATAAGGAGTTTGGAACCCCCTACCGGACTTACAACCTCCAACTTCTCTCTAATGAGGCTCTTGGGAGCTGTACAAAAAGGTGAGGCTGGAGTTTGACTGTTGCGTTCTGTTGCAGGTTCTGGGCATTTGGAAAAGTTTCTCTTTAGGCTGTTAAGCAAGGCTAAAGAGGAGAGGAAAAAATATTAAAATGTGTGTTGTCTTCCTAGTTTTCCATTTGTCTGTTTTCATTTTGGAGTTTGACATAATTGAAAGCACCAAAGCTAATAACAGCTACCATTTATTCAACAGCTTGTATTTTTTAACACCTACCCCCAACTTTCCCTTGCCCACGTTGATTGTGCCTCCTCCCAAAGCCAGAAAGACTCTAAACCTCAAGTTAACAAGTTGTATTAGCCTCCTCCCACTAAAGATTTTAACCAAGCACCCAAAACAAGAGTAACTAATTTGAATGTAGTCAAGTTAAGGTTCTTTGATGTTAGTTAGCCTTTATGTGTTTAAAATATGTGCGTGTAAATCTCTGATTTACAGTTCCATCACTCAGGCTAACTGGGAAAACTTGAATGACTCGCGGATACCGGCCCTAGTTTCAGTCGCTGTAACAACAAGCCGTGTTTCCTTTTGAACAGGCTGGATCAGATGCAACACCACCATAAGGAAGAGTGGATTCGGTGGCATCACGATGCTCTTCACAGGATACTTCGTCCTGTGTTGTAGCTGGAGTTTCAGACGTCTGAGTAAGCCTTTCTATATTTCTAGCTTAAATAACAGGTCCCATTCCATTATGTGGACCTCCAAGGGATTCTCTGAATTGCTTTTTTTTTTTTTTTTTTAATAGCTTTACAGTATCTGGCATGCCCTGGTGAATGAGCTATTGCCTGGGGTTTCTGGGTTTTATTTTTTTGAGATGCAGTTTTGCTCTTGTTGCCCAGCTGGAGTGCAGTGGCACCATCTCAGCTCACTGCAACCTCTGCCTCCTGGGTTCAAGTGATTCTCCTGCCTCAGCCTCTCGAGTAGCTGGGATTACAGGCATGCACCACCATGCCCGGCTAATTTTGTATTTTTAGTAGAGACGGGGTTTCTCCATGTGGGTCAGGCTGGTCTCGAACTCCCGACCTCAGGTGATCCGCCCACCTTGGCCTCCCAAAGTGCTAAGATTACAGGCATGAGCCACTGCACCTGGCAGGCTCTGGGGTTTTATTAGAGACTTGGTTGTAATGGCCTGTATAAGATTTGACTAGAATTTACATAATTGCCGTCGTCCTCCATTTCATGTTGTCTTTTTTTTTTTTTTTTTTCACCCAGGCTAGAGTGCAGTGGCATGATCTCAGCTCACTGTAACCTCTGCCTCCCGGGTTCAAGTGATTCTTCTGCCTCAGCCTCCTGAGTAGGTGGGACTACAGGTGTGTGTCACCATGCCTGGCTAACTTTTTGTATTTTTAGTAGCGACAGGGTTTTCACCATATTGGCCAGGCTGGTCTCGAACTCCTGACCTCACGATCCTCCCACCTCGGCCTCCCAAAGTGCTGGGATTACAGGCATGAGCCACTGCACTCAGCCTTTCTAGCTTTTTTTCCTTCCCTGCTAAAAGGTCAGGTACCTAAGAACTGTTACCCTGCTCCAATGGAAGGTGCTTTTCCTTGGTGCCTAAGAGCACCTTTTTGGCATTGAAACCAAACACCCTTACACCACGAAAGAGAGGAGGAGGAATAGAATACAGCTGTCACTTACCAATGTGTCTAAGTCTTATTGCTATCTCAGTTAATCTACTTTGAACACTTAAAAAACAAAGCGCCATTCTCCAGGTTTCAGCTTGCGCTAAGTCTTAACCAGAAGGAAAATACCTTAATTTCATTTATCTTCATTCAAGATGTGTTTGTTCATTTCTTAAAGTATTGTATTATAAAAAAAAAATCCTTATAGTTAAAAAGACGAGTGGGTATCAAAAATATCAGTATTTTTATATAATTAAATTTTTGTGCTGGTTTTTGTACAATCAAAAACCAGTATTTTGGGGCCGGGCGCGGTGGCTCACACCTATAATCCCAGCACTTTGGGAGGCCGAGGCTGGCAGATCACCTGAGGTCATGAGTTCAAGACCAGCCTGCCCAACGTGGTGAAAACCTGTCTCTACTAAAAATACAAAGATTAGCTGGGCATGGTGGCAGGCGCCTGTAGTCCCAGCTACTCGGGAGGCTGAGGCAGGAGAATTGCTAGAACCCAGGAGGCAGAGGTTGCAGTGAGCTGAGATCATGCCACTGCACTCCAGCCTGGGCAACAAGCGAAACTTCATCTCAAAAAAAAAAAAAAAAAAAAACCACCCGTATTTTTGTACAATTAAAACAAAAAGCCCACTTTCAGATGAAAACTTCGGGTGTAAAAGTACAAGATAACGATGAATTCTGAAGGCCAGCATAATTCACACACTGGACTTCTTAAGAAAAAAAAAATCACAATTTGATGCTAATTGGGATTTGTTTGATGAAATCAGTGCCTAGTGAGTAGCAGGTAGGTCCGACAGCAGGAACAGGACAGCAGCACTCATGCATGCTGGCTGGGATGGCCTTGCCGCCATCTCTTGTATCAGACACCTGGTCATGGGTGAGGAAAAGGAGTGCCTTTCTGATTGTCCTGCATAAATGGAGAGGCCCAAAACCAAGAGTCATTTCTCCCACAGAGAAAAGGGCTTTTCTTAAAGTTTTACCAGTCTGAAAGCGATTGTTTGATACCTGACATTAGTGAACAGAGACTGAAGAAAGTGAAACAAACTTCTCATTGTGCTTAATACTCTATTTCTAAACTTATAAAACAAAAAGAGAATGATCTGTAGAGGCAAAAGATAGTAACAGTCATTGGAAGTGGCCTCTCGGATCCTTACATTTGTCTCTGTTTATCCAAAGAGCTGCAGCGCTGGCGTAAGTAGTGTTGACCTGGACATCACTTAAAGCTCTGGAACAGCAAAGGGCGTACGGTGGAGACGACTGCAATACATACTTAACAGTTTAAAAATGTGTAATATTTGAGACAGGGAGAGGGGAGTGAAAAAAAATAAAGAATAAAATTATTGGAATCTAAAATAATGATACAGGAAGTAAATGTATTATTAATATAGACAGATCTGGTTCTGTCTGGATGTTCTTGACTTGCTGTCAGGAGCAACTGAGAATTAGAGAAAAACTAGTTTTGTTTAATCATAAAGTTATTCAAGGAGATGTGAAGATGACAAAGTTCATCATTAAAATTAAGAAGTTATTTCTCAGTAAAAAGCTAGTATCTCATTACCATTCATCTGTATGAAATACCAGACTACTACCTATCTGAATTGACAGAAAATAAGCCCACATCAGGCCCTTCCCCTTCGTTTCTTTGGGGCCCTTGACCAGATCTTGATAGGTGTGAGAAACACAAGAGCTAAGGATGGGCATTCGAGTTGCAGGTAAGCCTCCGAAAAAAACCTTACAAATATTTTTAAGCTGATTTTTAAAATAGCACACTAACTATAATGTTAAATCACATTATATACATCTTAATTGAGTATAATAGTGAACCAGTGGCTAATGTATCATCTCTTCCTGGAAACTTTTCAGAATCCCACCCCTATCTATCCCTTTCTCAAGAGTTTCTGTGCATTACTGAGAAATTCCTCTCAATTTGTTAGGGTTGTTTTTGGCTGGTGGGTTTTCTGTGTCTCTTCATCTCATCAAACTGTTCAGTGTCTGATTTTTTTACTTCTGCTTTGGCCCACAGAGAGTAACTTGGATACTTACAGGTAGAAAAAGCTTTGAGGAAATTTAGGCAGCGTTGATGGATAAGTGTTTCCCCAACCTCCTTTCTAACGTAGAGGGTTAGTTATATATCACACGCACACACCCCTCTGTCTCAGCTTTGCTTGTGGTGTCCTCATGCCAAAATACATGAGGTCAGTTCCTCTTATGTCCCAGCTCTTATAAAACTACAGGAATGCCGGGTGCGGTGGCTCACGCCTGTAATCCCAGCACTTTGGGAGGCCAAGGTGGGCGGATCATGAGGTCAGGAGTTCAGGATCGGCCTGTGCAATGTGGTGAAATCCATCTCTACAAAAAAAAAATGTAAAAAGTAGCTGAGCTCAGTGGTACACGCCTGTAGTCCCAGCTACTTAGGAGGCTGAGGCAGGAGAATCACTTGAACCCAGGAGGCAGAGGCTGCAGTGAGCTGAGATTGTGCCATTGCATTCCAGCCTGGGTGATGGAAGTGAAACCTTGTCTCAAAAATCCCAAAAAACCTACAGGAAAGCCACGGCCAGCATGTGCTGACTTGTACGTCGTTTCTCTCTCTTCTCAAAGCTGGAATGCTGGAGCTACTTTTTACCTACCTTTTCTATTCCCAATCCCCTGCTCCTTTCCATCCCTAGTGGGAGTAATTTAATTCTGCAACAAATTCTCATAGTTAAGGTATTCGGCAATATATCCCTGTATCCTAGAATTCTCTGTAAGGAAAAAAGTTATGGTTGAGGGAAAGAGTTCTACATTCAGTTATTTTAGTTTAATATTACTAAGAACTTCACTGGAACCCAGAACAATCTTCCCTGCTGAAAGAGCTTTGTGCCCATTCTCTGTGAACGCTCTTTAGGACAGATGCTTAACGATTCTCTCCACACCTCCCCCTGTGTCCTTACTCAAGACCAGAAACTCTCGAGGTAAGAAGGTAGATGAGAATGACCTTCAATAATATCCTCTTTCCCAGTCCCCCAGTTCCCTTGAGCAGGGGCAGCAGACCCCACCATGACCACAGACCAAAGCCAGCCCACTGCCTTGTTTTTGTATGTAGTCAAAATGTACAAAAACAAACTCCGCTCATTTGGTTAGGTGGCATCCATGGCTGTTTCACACGACAACAGCAAAGTCGAGTAGTTGCGACAGAAACCATATGCCCCGAAAAGCTGAAAATATTTACTATCTGGCCTTTACAGAAAAATTGTGCCGACCCCTGCCCTGGAAGAGCACAGTACCTCCAAGTGTTGGCGTGGCGAAGACGACTGGGGATTGCCGCTCTAAAACATGTTTGGATTAGGAAGCACATTTAAGTAGGAGAAGCCTTCGTGACTTCTCTCTAGTGCCTTCGTGCCCTGTGTTGCCCACTGAATTGCCCTGTAACACCTAAGTGTAGTGGTAGCATTAAGGGATAGCTTTTCAGCCCTCAAGGTTATCAGGAACATTTGTATCACTGCTATAAATAAAGTATTATCACTTGTCATAATCAGGATGCTGAAACATAATGAAAAAGTTTAACTTAGTCACAGTAAATATTTTATATCCCTGAAAATAAGTTATTTAATGAGAATAGAACTATTTAATGATCCATGAGTCCTAAAAGGATATCTGCCTTGTATTGCCAAGTTTAAGGCAAAGGTGAGATCCTGTATTAATAAGAAGACGGCTTTTTTGTTTGACGTTGGTAAGTACCAAGAATTCTAACTCACATATAGTAGGAAACAACAAAAAGTCTCCACTGACTTCTTTGAATTAGATACGAGAATCCACAATAAAGTAGTGTGGATAACTTTCAAGAAGCCATTGGAAACATCTCCACATTCTGGAATTACTTGTAAATGTCTATAGAGTAATGGAAGGAAAGGCTTCCTTGTCTGCTCATTGCTGCCTTCTGGGTTGGGAAAATAATTGAAGATGTTTTATCAAGTCCTTCAAGAATCTCTTCTTAATGTTCAGAATAGTTTAAGAGCATTGTTGAGGTAAACTGATAGCTGATTGATTATTTTCTGAGATTTAGATCTAAACAAACTCAGCATGACCAGGAAGCACACTTCACAGCTCCAGGGTGCAATACTGATGTAAAGTTGCCTCATGAGGATACATTTTTCGCTCATGTATGCAAAATTCCTATCAGTTCATTTGCACAGCCAGTTCCAATCACGTATGTGATCACCAGATTAAAAGCTTCATCCGGAAAGACAAGACTCCTCAGAACGAATAGTAGACAAGTAAGACTGCTACCCACAGAAGCCAGTACGCTTCAGGTGTGAGGTGGGGTAACTACTCATCTCTTCACAGAGCCAAGGAAAAAAAAAAAAACGTCTCTAACATGATTTACCATTTTAAACAGCCTTATAAGTTTTGTCTCTTAAAATCATGCTGCGGAAGGAGGGGGTAAAAGTCGTGTTCTGCCCTGTCTGTGGCATTGGTGAGAGCCCCACTAGGTAAGAAGCAATACTTAGATCTTGCTTCCAGGCAGCAGCTTGAATTCCCGAATATTCCTGCAAGGTGCATACAAATGCAGCATGAGAATCCATACACGTAATCCATATTCATCTTCCGATCCATCCCACAGAAGAGGCATGGTGACACCCAGGCTACTGTCCATGCTTGAGAGGACGTATTTGAAGGTTCTGTTACTAGAAGTTGGGAATATTCACGGACATGCCTGAATACTCCAGCTGTAACTCACACGTGGTCTGTGTAAGTGGATTAACCTCGGGGCGGCCTTGTTTAATCCTCAATAATATCTGAAAGACTGAGTTTACTTGGGAACGTGTAGTTTTTCTAATGCACATTAAAATTTATTTTAGCTGTTAAAAATAAAATCATTTTATTATCAGCAGACTCTTTTATACTTTATGGGGAATCTACATACTACTTCCACCACTCTTCATAATAAAATTATTTGTAAAATATAAAAAGTACTCCCCTGAGCTGATTATTTGCCTCTTCTAGAGCCTCACCTGTGAAATGGGTGGGTGTGTCCCTGGGTAAGTTATCCAGTTTACTGGAGCCTCCTTTGTACTGTAATTTAGGGATAATTATTCCTACTTTGCAGACATTTGGTGAGATTAGAAGTCTTAAGTGTGTTAATTCCAGCAATGTCTGTGATGGTAGGAACTCACTGACAGTAGCTGTTCTAAAGCCTGTAGTATGTGCCATCATACTATATATAAATTCCAACCTTGAACGGAGGAAGAGAGGCCCTACTGCAGTCCACAGGCAGATCCAGCCAACATCTGGGGCTTGCTTTGTGCCGAGTGCCACGCAAGGTTTTTTACATGCGTTTTCTCCTTTTAGTTTCAAACAGTCCTGTGACGTGGGTGCTATCCTGCTCATTTTCCAAAAAGAAAACGGGCCTGAGGTAGAGTGATTTGCCTACGTAGCTCTGTGCTGTTCATCACATAGCAGCCCCCATTGGTTTGAACTGGCATTCAACCCCCCAAAACCTGACTCCTGGGCTCCATTCTTTTAGACTGCCCTGACTGGGAGCTCCAGCTCCAGGCAGGCCAGGCACCTGTCTTTTTACCAGGGTGGGGGGCCAGTTCTTCCTCACACATCCCATTGCTCTTCTCCATTACTCCAAAAGGCTCAGCACAGCCACTACCTCCCCTTTCCCAGTGGATTAAGTTGCCTTGCTATTGGCCATTCATGATGGCATTAAAAGATGGTAATACTGTTAAATGTTCCGTGTCACCACCTTACCTCCCCAGGATAAGCCTATTTTATTCCATCTACTGCCCCATAATACTCCACACATAAGGTACAGAGTATATTCTTAGATTTAAATAAGCCATACAAGGAAGCAGCTGTCATGCTAAAGAAAACCATTTGAGTTAATTGCCAGTTGATAGCAGCAGCTGAAGCCATATGCAGAGGAACTGCCACGTGCAACCCAGACCTGTTGGTAGGAACTCAGCAAAGTATAATGATCGTGGATTTCCCACAGACTCGAGCTTTTGGTTTTATGTACATTTTGCTCCCGTTTTATGGATAACTCGTTCCTGCCAATCTGCCTCCAAACCTGTTGTATTTTTAGTAGCTCGTTCACTTACAGGATCAAAAGAAATAAACCTGCATGCCACAGGCTACTTCTGCACCTCACTCATACCCTGCTTAGGATGACAGCGGGCTTACTGTGGAACTTGGGAAACAGAATCCCATAGTAAGACCATTGAGCATCTTCTCCTGACCATAGGTTAGTTTTTAATAATTCCTACCAGTTGAGTCTTACTGTACTTACTGGCATAATGGCCTGGTCTTTGACACAAAAACAGAAAAAGTGAATGGCATGACTTTGTAAATTCAGATTTCTAAAGATGTCTAGGGAACCATAGGAGATGGTTAGCCACCTTTGTGAGGAATTGGATGGATTCTGCTTCTTGTTGAAGCTTATTTCAGGCATTCAAGCCCAGCATCACAATCCCAGAGAACAAGGCTGCAGACATTGCAAGGCACATAAAAGCAACTGTACAAGAAAAGTCAAGGGTTCTGCCTCTCTTACCTGTCATCCCAATAAAACTATTCTCTTGCAGAATGGAGACTGCAAAGCTCAGGACAGTTTAGAAGCTATGAGAATGAAGGTATGATCAAACATGATTTTTTTTCTTTCTGATAAACCAGAAGATAGCAGAAAAAGGAACCAGGTGCTACATTCCCTCCCTTAACCATACTCTGCCCTCTGGCCAAAAAAGAATCTTAAGGACGTTATGTACAAGTAACTGAAGAGTAGCAGGCAACAAAGCGGGAAATGACCGTTCCTTTTGAAGGAACAGTCTTGTCCAGCAGGAGATGCCAACAGGATGGTTTACAGTATCCTCTCATTCTCTTCTAATTCACACTCCTACCTGCTGCAGAAAAGGAGTCATTCTCTAGCTCCCTGATCATTCCTTGCCCTCCCAGCTCTCAGCCAAGCACTAGCCCAGCCCTGTGGGTTCCTTTGTCCACCCTGTGGGACAGGCCCTGCCCTTGACCCCTGATCCCCAGGCAGGAGAGCAGGCACTCTGTTGGGGATGGGGGTTTCCAAGCTTCCACAGCAGAAATAGGAGGTGCTGAATCCCGGGGCCGGCTGACAAGCTGCAGATAAAGTGAAGTCGTGAGAAAACACCTACTGCAGATAGTCCCTGTGTGCAGACACTGACTTCACAGAGGGCCGGGACGCTGGCCGTGCATTTAGGGTGAAACCAGGGTTCAAGATGCCTTTAGTTACAGTTTTAAGTGCCAAAAGCATACCTTTCAATCAAAGTCAGGCTTTCATTGTAAATGGGCTTGTAAATTCCCCACAGTCCCACAGATCGCCTCCCACCTTCTTTCAAAGCCCGCTCAGAACCAGCAGGGACTGCCTTCCTCCCAGGCCATCACCCTCCCAGCGTCCAGTGCTCGGAGGCCCCAGTAGCCGTCAGTAGCTGCCCCAGTGTTGGCGCTGTCTGGCCTCTGTGATACTTAAACAGGTGTCCGACATTCAGTCATCTAGACCAGGGGTCAGCAAGCTTTTTCTATAGAACACCAAACGTTGCATATTTTATACTCTGCAGGCCACTGGGTCTCTGTTGCAGCCACTGGACTCTGCCATTGTAAGCACCAGAACAGCCATGGCCCTGTTCCAACAAAACCCTTTATGAGCACTGGAATTAATTTCACATGTCACAAAATATTTTGATTTTCCTCCCACTTTCTACAAACCATTCTTAGCGCCTCGCCTGTACAAAGACAGGCAGCAGGCTGGACTTGGCCCACAGGCTGTAGTTTGCCAACACCTGACATAGGCGCTCATCAACACTTGTGTCTATAGAGAGTGTGTGTCTCTCCATAGGGACTGAGCACGTTCTCAATCAGGGCCAGCCCTGATTCCAAAAACCATGCGTGCTACCCAGCTAGCAGAAGGAAAGCCTCGGGCTGGTCAACAGAGAAGTCCGACCCTACCCACAGCAGAGATTCTAGAGGTTGGAGAGGAGTCTGGGAGGAACAACCACATATATGTGTCTCACTTGCATGATGACATGCCTTTCAAAGGAGAGTGAGGGTTCGCTGGGAGCCATGCAGTGCTGTTGGGTGAGCTTCCCTGGGGAGCAGAAAGGAGTGGGAATAAAGGGATGAGGCACGACGGCACGTGCCTGCCTGCACTCACCTTCATGTAACTCGGGTTGAGTAAAAGATTCATCTTGGGACTAAGGGAAGTGGAGAGAGAGACGATTACAGCCCAGCTCTCACCCTCCCATCTTCTGCTCATTAACGTGCTCTGCGCCAGCCTGCTGCAGATTTCATATTTCAGAACCCTGTAGGGAAGGTGCCCTCCCTTAGCCAGGGCGTGAGGGAGAATTACAGAGGACTGGGGAGAAATGGGCATTAAGTGTTTCTTATTACTAGAACAGTTTGTGAAAAGATCGGCACCCATCCCCAGCATGAGTACACATTAAAAGGATGGGTTAGGATTCTGAGATTGCCAGGGTCAGGCAGTGGTGCCAGGAAAATACTGGGGCGGATGCTTGCCAGATGCTTCATTTTCCACCAAGGACCAGCAAAGGTATGGAAAGATCTAGAACTAGAAGGCCAGGCCTAGCACACTGGTGGGAGTTGGTAACTGAGGGATCATACTTACTGAGCAAATTGGCACTTGGGTCCCTCGGGGCAGAAGCCAACTAAATAGTTGAGACACATTATTCTGGGGACATGGCGGTATTTACACAGAGGACCTGCTGAGCAAAGAGAAAGTGATGAGAAGGATCCACTTCAGCAAGAGGGGAAAACACACATGAAAAAGCTCCCTAGGAAGGGTGTGGATGGTCATAGGGGCTTCACTTAATAGGGGTGGATAAATCTTCCCGTCCTTTCTGTACCACCCTAAAGCACCCACTTCTAGCCATGAGACAGGGATGGGGAAAAGGAACCTTGGAATGTGCTGGAGCAGGTGTCAGCTGGCAAGTTCTGAAATAGAGTTGGAAATGTCACTGACATGCTGTGTCCTGGAGGACTTGCATGGATATGAACCACACTTTGTTGCCTTTTATTTATTTAGGTATAGGAGATACAGCTGAGAAAAAGGTGACCTGGCCGGGTGGGGTGGCTCACACCTGTAATCCCAGCACTTTGGGAGGCCAAGGTGGGTAGATCACTTCAGCCCAGGAGTTCGAGACCAGCCTGGGCAACATGGTGAGACCCTGTCTCTACTAAAAATACAAAAATTAGCTGGGCATGGTGATGCACACCTGTAATCCCAGCTACTTGGGAGGCCGAGGCAGGAGAATTGCTTCAACCTGGGAGGCAGAGGTTGCAGTGAGCCAAGATCGCACCACTGCACTCCAGCCTGGGTGATAGAAAGAAAAAAGCTAACCCCACAATCCTACTGATCTTCTCAGCAGCCCTCACCCACGCCCAGATCCCTAAAACCAACAGCACTAAGAACTCAGTAAGAAAAACCCATCTGAAGACAAAGGAGAGGGAGAAACCCTGTTGCTTAGGGCATGGGAACCCTGCTGGGGGAAGCTGCCTCTTAAATTTGGCCGGCAGCAATGGGAAAGGTAGGACATGCTTAAGCAACACTCAGGACCCCCCAGGTGGGTAAGTGGAGTGCAGAAGAGAGCACATATGAACTAAGCGTCTCCTATGGGCCTGACCCTGTATCAAGAGCTTCCTGTGGTTCAGTAACTTGGAGAAGGGCATGCAGCTGATACATGCTGAAGGTAGGATTTGAACCCAAGTCAGTCTGCCCCAAGAAGCCTGTTATGGCCCCACACCAGGCTGTGTTTTGTGTGTCATAGCAGAGCTGGAGAACTACAGAAAGGCCTTCTATTGGGGTTTCAACAAGGCACAGCCTCATCAGGAAAATGGCCCCTCCCCTGCTGAGAGCTCCCACCTTCATCCCCACAGCCCCTAGGGCTCCCTGGCTTCCAAGGCCTCACCGTCCTTGCAGAAACCTTGGTCATACCAAGGACAGTCCTGGGACTTGAAAGCTGGCTTCACATGGAGGAAAGGACACTCCTTGTTGCTGCAGTCACCTGAAAATCCCAGCACTCTCTGTAGAAGCAGTTTCTCTTTGTGGTCACTTCTGTGTCCCCAAACCAGACTGACCTTGCCCCTCACATACATAGAAGACACTGGCTTTTATTCTGGGAGTCACCAGCTTTTTGAAGATGGCAAGTATGTCTAATCCTTCCTGCAGTCTAAAAAGGGTGGATCCCAGTCCTATTTGCTAAGCAGGGCATGGTCTGAATATACACCTCTGGAAGAGTAAGAGTGGGGGACCCCAGATGGAGGAGGCGGCACTGGAACTGAAGGCTGTTAGAGGCTAGCAGGAACAAGGAGAGCCGAGAAGGCCTGCGACGTTAAGTGGAGATATTTCCATGTCGCTGTAACTGCAGCCCCCTCTTCATCTCTACTACAAAACCCATGCTGCCTGCAGAGCCTAGGGAAGCTGTTCCCCTTGGTGAAAATGCAAAGAAAAGCAGAGCCCTGCTCAAGTTGGCACAGGTATGAAAAGAAACATTCTGCTGAGTGGGCACCTGCATTATACTAAGCCTGTGTCATCATCTCTCTATGGGTTAGACCAAGTCTCAGGTTTAGTTTATTTCCTACAGGGAGCCAGTCCAGTGGGCCCAGGCTACCCAGGTGTCATTATTATTATTATTATTTTGAGACAGGGTTTTACTCTGTTGTCCAGGCTGGAGTGCAATGGCGCAATCTTGGCTCACTGCAACCTCCGCCTCCCAGGTTCAAGCGATTCTCCTGCTTCAACCTCCCAAGTAGCTGGGATTACAGGCATGTGCCACCACGCATGGCTAATTTTTGTATTTTTAATAGAGACGGGGTTTCACCATGTTGGCCAGGCTGGTCTTGAACTCCTGACCTCGTGATCCGCCCACCTCGGCTTCCCAAAGTGCTGGGATCACAGGTGTGAGCCACCACGCCCGGCCCCAGGTGTCATTTTAAGAGCTCTCTTAGATTTCTCTTAGGAAGAAAGCTCTGAAGGAAGCGTGGGGGAAGATTCATCCCACTTTCATTTCATTCAAGTTGAGAACTCATGAATCTTTCCAACTTCATCCTCCTTAAATGTCTACAGCTCAGTGCTTTTCAGAGCTGAAGGAGCGTCATAGCGTCTATTCCACTGATTTTCAAATTGCTCCAGGAAGATCTATTTTATACACTGGGCCTCTACGGAGCAAGGTTTTGCCTAAAGGAAAGTACCCCTCGGCCAGGCACAGTGGCTCATGCCTGTAATCCCAGCACTTTGTGAAGCCGATGTGGTGATCCTCAGGATCACCTGAGGTCAGGAGTTCGAGACCAGACTGGCCAACATGGCGAAACCCCATCTCTACTAAAAATACAAAAATTAGCCAGGTGTGGTGGCACATGCCTGTAGTCCCAGTTATTCAGGAGGGTGTGGTGGGAGAATTGCTTGAACCTGGGAGGCAGAGGTTGCAGTGAGTCGAGATTGTGCCACTCCACTCCAGCCTGGGCAACAGTGCAAGACTCTGTCTCCAAAAAAAAAAAAAAAAAAAAAAAAAAAAAAGGAGAGTACCCCTGATTCCTAAGAGTTTAAAACCACCATTCTTTCCCAGCCCTCTCATTTCACAGAGAACGCCAGGGCTCAGAGAGGGGAAAAGGCCACATCCATTTCATTCAGCTTCCTC
Organism: Pongo abelii; assembly: GCF_028885655.2. Lineage (NCBI taxonomy): Eukaryota > Metazoa > Chordata > Mammalia > Primates > Hominidae > Pongo > Pongo abelii. The sequence goes on from NC_072004.2 coordinate 88,649,907, forward strand.
ACGTTCATGAAGGGTTCATTTGTTCATTGTCAGTGTACAGCACTGGGCAGAGTGCTGACTCTGGGCTTGAGCTTTCTAATGAATCAAAGTGACATCACCCCATCACCCGCTAGGTGATGCTGGCCAGCATTTGATGGATGGAGATAACAGGAAGTCATCTACACTGGTTGCCGTTCTGCTGGGTGCATGTCCCTGCATTCCTGGCCTGGCCAGCAGGTGGCAGCAGCACCTCAGCCTTCAGTCCGCCTTTCAGAGATGGGGGTACTGGGCTGAAGACCCCGGACACCAGGCCCTTCCAGTGACTCTGTCCCACTCCCACACCTCCCCAACAACACTCTGATTCCAATTAGAGTGATCATAACTTTGATATTCGAAAGCCATATGCATTCATTTACTGTAAGAACAGTAGATTACATCTTGTAATCATTGGCTTACAAGTCTGTCCTCTACTAATTGGAGTTATCTGGGGGCCGAGGGGGACCTGGTCCTGTTCCTGTATCCATGCTCAGGAGCACCTGATCCCCAAACAAACACTGAGGGCTATTGAGGGAATAACTAAGTAGGTGGCATTTTATTACTAAAGTCACAGAATGTTAGGCAGTGACCAAGGGGAACTTGGATAAACATTGTCCTTTCAGAGGAGACATGGGGGCAGCTGTCAGGAACTGCCATGCCTTTGCCTCCCAGGAGCAGGCAGGAAATGGAATATTAGCCTAGGTGGGGCTCTGACTGGGCTAGGTGATGCTTTGCCTCCTTCTCAGGTACCCAGGACCCTCCCATTGGCACTAACGAGGAGCAGCCGCTTGGGGGGCCCTGAAGCTAGCTCCAGCCACATTTGGAAGCCAAGCCTCCTGAGTCAGGGGCATCCAGGGGATTCTGCCAGCTCTCTCCTTGCAGGTCACTCTTTATGGAATACAGTTCGAAAACCACTGGACTAGATAATCCGTAAGGCTCCTTCCAGCTCCAAAAAGCTCTGAGCTGTAGAACTGTATTGTGAAGGGTGAGACCTGAAGCACATTCACAAATTCCTTTCTTAAGTAAGCGGGAAAGTGGCTGCAGCTGCCCCATAAACAGTCCCTTGATTAAAAGGACAAAGGAGGCCGGGCGCGGTGGCTCACACCGATAATCCCAGCACTTTGGGAGGCTGAGGCAGGTGGATCACCTGAGGTCAGGAGTTCAAGACCAGCCTGGCCAACATGGCAAAACCCCGTCTCTACTAAAAATACAAAAATTAGCCGGGCATGGTGGTGGGTACCTGTAATCCCAGCAACTCAGGAGGCTGAGGCAGGAGAAACGCTTGAACCCGGGAGGTGGAGGTTGCAGTGAGCCAAGATCATGCCACAGCACTCCAGCCTGGGGGACAGAGCGACACCCTGTCTCAAAAATATATATATATAAAAATAAAAGGACAAAGGATGCCTTGAAGCCAGAGGGAGGTAAGATGCTGGTCCAGGCTTGACCACACAAGATGATTTTAGGTGCTAGACCTCTGAACCTCATGGATTTATGTTTACAGTGACCTTTGATTTCCAACAAGTGACGCTAGTTCTCCATTTATGGAAACAATGCAAAGTTTCTTCTAAAGTAAGAGTTAAAATAGCAAGACCGTTGGAAGAACAGACAGTGGTGCCGGGGCTTTGAGGGTACAGCACGCATCGTGAAGGTGGCTCTGAAGGCCTGATATTCGGGAAGTTCTAGCCAGGGCCTGAGAGATGGCTCATTTGAGACATTTCAGTACAGTCAGGCTGGGTGTGTGATGAACCAAGACTGGGGAGAGAAGCAATCCCTTCTTCCCTTTTGGGGGTATCTGGTATGCACCTTGATCCTGGGGGCAGTAAACGGCAGGGACTTCAGGGTACACTTCTGCTTGTCTAGCGGTTTGGAGAACAGACACCTGAGACTCAGACAGGTCTCTCTGGCCTCCAGGGACATGTCCAGCTTCCTCTGCGTGACCCCTCCTCTAGAAACCTTCTTCCCATCTCACAGCCCACACTGCCACCCTCCAGGGTGAGGCACCGAGCCAGGAAGAGGTCTTACCAAACTTGGAGTAGAAGTAGCACTCAGGCATCCTGGTGAGGTCATACTGGTGCAGGAACTTGCAGTGATCACCCTTCTTGCACAGCCCCCGGAGCCAGTGCTTGCACACCACCATCTTCTCCCCTCGGTCATGTCGGAAGGGGCAGAGTTTCCCTGGAGACGCCAGAGCACCTGGCTGGGAGGCCCCTCATCTACAGCCTGGGCCCTGCTTAGCCCTCCAGGGGATTCCCCAGGAGGGTACCCGACTCAGTCCCCAGCGGCTCTCCCCTTATCCCTTCACCTGGACCCTGTAGGGGCTGGAACTGGGAGCCGAGGCAGCATGAAGGGCAAGGTCTTCTTTTTTTTTTTTTTTTTTTTGAGACGGAGCCTCGCTCTGTCGCCCAGGCTGGAGTGCAGTGGCGTGATCTTGGCTCACTGCAAGCTCCGCCTCCCGGGTTCACGCCATTCTCCTGCCTCAGCCTCCGGAATAGCTGGGACTACAGGCGCCCGCCACCACGCCCGGCTAATTTTTTGTATTTTTTAGTAGAGACAGGGTTTCACCGTGTTAGCCAGGATGGTCTCGATCTCCTGACCTCCTGACCCGCCCGCCTCGGCCTCCCAAAGTGCTGGGATTACAGGCGGAAGCCACCGCGCCCGGCCAAGCTCTTGTTTTTGAGATGGCGTCTCGCTCTGTTGCCCATGCCAGAGAGCAATGGCACGGTCTCAGCTCACTGCAACCTCCACCTCCCGGGTTCAAGTGATCCTCCTGCCTCAGCCTCCCAAGTAGCTGGGATTACGCCCGCAACTACACCCGCCTATTTTTTTTTTAAATTTATTTTTAGTAGAGACATTGTTTTACCATGTTGGTCAGGCTGGTCTCGAACTCCTGATCTCAGGTGATCCATCCGCCTCAGCCTCCCAAAGTGCTGGGATTACAGGCTTGAGCCACTATGACTGGCCAGGGCAAGCTCTTCTTAATGCACAGCTGTTCCCACTACCACATCTTTGCCCATCCTTCCCATCTGCCTGGTGTGCCATGCCCTTCTCCAGGGAAGTACCTGGGCTCAGAACAGCTGCCTCCTTTTCATTCCCAGAGTGCCTAACACCCCCTCTCGTCCTGCCAGGGAGCAGGGCCAGGCTTTCCAGCCCAGAATCCCCACACCCAGCCCAGCCCCTGGCACATAGTAAGTGCTCAGTAAGGGCGTGTTGAATTCCCATCTTTAAAAACATCAAATGTTATGCTTCCCGATTCCAGAGACCTAACACGGTGACAGAAGAGCCAACTTTGTAATGATTTATAAGGAATATTCCATGGAAATGTTACATTTAACTGCTTTATCATCTTCACTCAATTCTGCATTGCTATTAGCAGGAAGGACACCCAGTTCCTAAGTTTCCTTCTTTTTAATTAATTTATTTATTTGAGACAGGATCTTAGTCTGTTGCCCAGGCTGGAGGGCAATGGCACAGTCATGGCTCACTGTAGCCTCAACCTCCTAGACTCAGGCAGTTCTGCCATCTCAGCCTCCCGAGTAGCTGGGACTACAGGCATGCACCACCACACTGAGCTAATTTTTTTATTTTTTGTAGAGACAGGGCTTTGCCATGTCATCCAGGCTGGCAGTTCCTGAGTTTCTAAGCAGGTTCAGCCTCATGCCTGGCCAGTTCTCTGACATAATTTGGGGGCTAGGGGAGGTGTTCTTTCCATTTTTCCTTTTTTAAAAAAAAAAAAAAAAAAATTATGTTTTGTAGAGATGGGGTCTCGCTATGTTGTCCAGGCTGGTCTTGAGCGATCCTCCAGCCTCTGCCTCTCAAAGTGCTGGGATTACAAGTGTGAGCCAACTCCCCTGGCCAAGGTGCTCTTTTTAAATACCCCTAACCTCCACCCCTGGCTATTGACTTGCTTGGTTCTGACCTTCCACCATAATAGCTTTCTTTCTTTGCAGAAGGGTGTTGCTAGGAACCACTGCTCTAGGGACTGGATGGGCCGAGCTGAGGAGACGCCACTCAGTCCACACTGAGCCTGCAGGGTCCTGGGTACACAAGGCCTTGGGAGACCAGTGATCCCATTTCCCTTCTCCCTGCATGGTCCAGGGCTGGCCCCAAGACAAACAAGGCAGGTGGGCGAACATGGCCCCAGGTCCTCCTTTCCTGGTCCCCTCCAGCCCCCCAGCTTCCAGGGACAGAGTCATTTGGATCGGAAAGCATGTCCTAAACTCTCACACCAGGCGAGATTTCTTAGCCTAAATGTAAGCCAAGCTGTAGGAAGACTGGGAAACCCTAAAATTGGAAGCCAATTTTTTTTGGCAATGGTATATTTCTGTGGGAAGAGCCTCTACGTGAGCCATGAGCCAGAAGAAAAGTTGAAAACTCTTGTATTTGAGTCAGGCCTTCCCAGAATGGCTGCATTTGGGGAGAGGGGCCTAGGAAGACGGTATTGACCCAAAGTCAGGGCAGGAGAGAAGTGGAGGATGCTTTTTGATAGCATTTCAAAGATGGTGGCAGGTGCTACCTCAGGGCATAGGGAATGGATGAGACAATTGACCAGTTTCCAAACTGAGTCAGAGCATGGGACTGGGGGAGAAGGATGCCTCTCTTCTAGCTGGGAGGAAATCAAGAAAAACATTAAGAAGCTGGAGCCTCCTGGGAATGCACAGGCCAAAGCTCAGACACACGCCCATCCTAGCAAGGCAGAAAGAAAAAAAATACCCCTTTCCAGGCAGCCTGGTTACCCTGATGCGAACTGCAAACTACAAAGACTGCTGCTGAGGCGGGGAAATCTTAGGGGAGGGGCAGGCTGCTCGATGGATCCAACCACTTATCCTTTGTCTACCTGTAAGTCTAAAATTCTGCTCCATGGCTGGGCATGGTTGCTCACGCCTGTAATCCCAGCACTTTGGGAGGCCCAGGCAGGTGAATCACCTGAGGTGAGGAGTTTGAGACCAGCCTGGCCAACATGACAAAACCCCATTTCTACTAAAAATACAAAAATTAGCCGGGCTTGGTGGCATGCGCCTGTAGCTCCAGTTACTCGGGAGGCTGAGGAAGGAGAATCACTTGAACCCAGGAGGTGGAGGTTGCGGTGAGTTGAGATCACACCACTTCACTCTAGCCTGGGCAACAGAGCGAGATTCCATCTAAAAACAAATAAATAAAATAAAAATAAAATTCCGTTCCATCCCAATTTTCCCTCCCCAGGTGCAAATTCGACACCCTATCCCAGGCCAGGCTGAGCCCCTGCTGGGTGTCGCTCAGACAGACCCTACACTCACCCAGCTTGGGGCCCAGGCCTGTCTGCTAACTCACCTTTCTCACAGAGCCCTTTAGTGAAGAAGTTGCACACAGCTGAAGCCGACTCTGGAAGGAGAAGAGGGAACAGAGAAGGTAGCTTCCCCAGAGGCTGCAGCTGTTCCGGGAGCCTCCACCTCCTATCGGCATGTCCCACCTAGACCTCCCCCAGGCTCTGGCCTATGGGACCCCAAATCTGGGCCCTGTAGAGGTTAACCTGCAGAGCCAGCCAGCAGACCTCAACCCTTAACCCCCCAACTCTGAAACAGAGGAGCTTGAGGGGCTCAAGGCTGGCCCAGGAGCTCGGGAGGCCAGTGTGGCTTCTCTCAATTCACCGTCTCTCTGTGCCTCTCTTTCTCAGTCTGGAAAATGGGTTGCCCCGAAGCTACAGAAGAGAGAGACAGAGAAGGGGCTGTCGCATCAGGGAGTTGAGCAGAGAGGCCTGTAGAGAAGGAAGGAGAAGGAAGGGAGGGAGGCCGGGCGTGGTGGCTCATGCCTGTAATCCCAGCACTTTGGGAGGCCAAGGCGGGCGGATCACGAGGTCAGGAGTTCGAGACCATCCTGGCTAACACGGTGAAACCCCGTCTCTACTAAAAATACAAAAAATCAGCCCGGTGCGGTGGCGGGCGCCTGTAGTCCCAGCTCCTCGGGAGGCTGAGGTAGGAGAATGGCGTGAACCCAGGAGGCAGAGCTTGCAGTGAGCTGAGACTGCGCCACTGCACTCCAGCCTGGGCTACAGAGCGAGACTCCGTCTCAAAGAAAAAAAAAAGAGAGAAGGTGGGGGAGGGACAGTGGCCCCATCCTCACTCACTGTTCATGCCCTGGAAAGGCAGGAGCCCAGCGCCCTTCTGCATCTCGACATCCTTCTCGAAGGCAAAGGTGAACCGCTCCAGCCCCGCAATGACCTCTTGCATCTTCCGTCTGCTGCTGGGGCTGTGGAAGCTGCTGGAACCCAGGCAGGTGGGCCCAATATAGCTCATCAGAGGCCCTTAAGGGGCCAGCGCCCAGTGCCTCCCCCTTCACCCCAGGGTGCCAGTGGCCAGGTGACTGCAGGGGACTCTCCAGCCTGGGCTGTACAGGAGCAGGGCCCAGCTGCCTCACCCGGCCCACCCAGTGCAGGGGCAGACGCCCCAGGGCCCCTCGCCCCCGCACTGTGTACACAAGGCCCTCTCGGGTAGGGAGGGATTCGCAGAGCCCCACAAACTGCTTATCTCTGCATGTTACCAAACACAAACATGGCGTGCACACAGACATTACCAAACCTGGGCTCATACTTTGTCCATGAAGACACAGCCACAGGTTAGCAAAGAGTTGCACAAACCAACCGCAGCAAGGCTGTTATTCTGCCAGAGCTGGGGATGGTGGGGGTATGCAGAGGGAGGGAGCCGTCCCACCTCCCCGCTTCTTCCCATCAGGGAAGGGGTCTCCCTCTGGGATCCCTGACACCCCTTTTCTGGCCTGAGTGACAAGCCCCGAGTGAGCTCTTCATGGGAGACAGGGAAAAAGGAATGAAGAGGAGAGGAATTGAAACAGTTGGATGAATGGCGCTTTGTTTACCTCGCACACAATCGTCAGCTTGGCGGGAGGGCGGAACCAACCCAAGGCCAGGGCGGCCTCCCAGCCAGGATTCCACAGGGCCACCCAGTGCCACCCCACCCCTGAGAAAGTGCTTTATAAATGAAATCTCTATGCAAATGTTGTTTTATTATTATTACACCACCTCTGCCTGCAGGGCTGGGGACATCTGAAAATGCTTTCAAAGGAGCCTGTTAGGGCTCTAATTAGACCAGGCTCCCCCCTCCCCCTGCTCTGGCCCCAAACTGGCCTTGCCTCTAACTAGAGCTGCTGTTCTCAGTCACATTGGCCTTTGATGCCCATAGAACCAGAACCCATACGCCCTCCTTTCTGGGTACCCAAACCCAGCAGGGAGAGGTGGGCAGCCCCGCAGGCTCTCAGCTGGGCCAACATGAACTAGCCTGCTGGCTGTTGTTCCCGTGGCTGTCGCTCCTAGATCTGTTCTTTTGAACTCCAGATCAGAAAAGAAAATAGCTGGAGAGATAGACACCTGGAGCCGAGGCGGGACTAGGAGGAGCAGGGACGCGATCCAAGAGTTTCCAGAAACTCAGGCCTCTGACTGCATCCTGGGAGAGGCAGAGGGACCCAGCTCCAGGGCTGCTAGAGGGTGGGGCCAAGGGGGTCCCTGGGGTAGAAACCCTGGCTTCTCTTGGCCTTAGTTGTGTGCGTTGATTAGTAGTCCCAAGAATGCATTCATCTGTCAACACAGGCTCATTAGAGGCTCACAGTAGCCTGGCAGCATAGGCAGGACCGATGAGGGAATCAAAGCCCAGGGAGGCCAAGGCCACGTGGTTTGGGAGGCGATATGGATGGGGTTCAAATCTAGGTCTCTGGATGACTTCCTTCCCTAAACATCCCTGAGCATCTCTGCACTAGGGCCATGTCCCTATCCTCAGAGATGGCCCCATCAAGGAGGGGACATTAGCCATTCACACAATAATGCGATGGAGGCACGAGGGGCCCAGCAGGGCAGGAAGGGGTAGCAGGGAGAGCTCTCAATGGAGCGTCATGATGATGGGGAGAGAATGTTCTGGAAGAAGGCCAGCAGTATGAAGGTTGGGGCATGGAGCAACGTGCAGGCTGAGGAGGCGCTCAAGGGTTTGGTTTGGCAGAAGTGGGGGTAAAGAGGCGGAATGGGGGCAATGAGGCTGAAGAACTGAGAAGGGACCCAACTCTGGGGGGCTTCTGGGGCCAGCTTTGGGGGGAAGTGATCATGAAGGCAGCAGAGCCACACAGGGCTCTGAGAACTGTTCATGGCTCTCTGAGGGATGGTTGGGGGAAGACTGGACGGGCGCTGCTTAGAGGATGAATTTTTTTTTTTTTTTTTTTTTGAGAGTGAGTCTCTCTCTATTGACCAGGCTGCAGTGCAATGGCGTGATCTCGGCTCACTGCAACGTCTGCCTCCCACGTTCAAGCAATTCTCCTGCCTCAGCCTCCCGAGTAGCTGAGATTACAGGCCCACACCACCACACCTGGCTAATTTTTGTACTTTTAGTAGAGACAGGGTTTCGCCATATTGGCCAGGCTGGTCTCGAACTCCTGACCTCAGGTGATCTGCCTGCCTCATCCTCCCAAAGTGCTAGGATTACAGGCATGAGCCACTGTGCCCAGCCTGGGGATGATTTTTTTAAAATCATGAGAGCCCTTGCGATGTAGCCCAAAGATCTTTCTGCTACTCTGGTGGCCTGCAAGAGTTCATTGATGAGGGATGAACATGAAGGAGACTCCTGGCTAAGACTCCTCCCTCCATCACCCCAGCTTCTCTGCTCCTCCACCTGGGCTTCCCATCCCACCTCTAGCTGCCTGGCCAGCAGATGTGTGCGGTGGGTGTCACATGGATGAAATCCCTTCTCCCAGTGGGTCATCATACAAACAACAGGGCTTGCATTCATAGTTTTTGCTTATTCAAAATACCTTCTGCAGTAAATTGAACTGGCTACCCAAAAAGTCTAGGTCCAGGCCAGGTGCAGTGGCTCATGCCTGTAATCCCAGCATTTTCAGAGGCCAAGGCAGGAGGATCGCCTGAGCCCAGGTGTGCAAGACCAGCCTGGGCAACAAAGCAGGACTCCCATCTCTACAAAAAGTTAAAAAATTATTAGGTGGGCATGGTGGCACATGTCTGTAGTTCCAGCTACTTGGGAGGCTGAGGCAGGAGGATTGCTTGAGCCCAGGAGATTGAGACTGCAGTGAGCCATGATTGCACCACTGCACTCCAGCCTGGGTGACAGAGCAAGACCCTTTTTTCAAAGAAAAAAAAAAAAAAAAAGGCCAGGCATGTTGGCTCACTCACGTCTGTAATCCCAGCACTTTGGGACGCAAAGGTGGGTGGATCAACTGAGGTTAGGAGTTCAAGAGCAGCCTGGCCAACATGGTGAAACCCCGTCTCTATTAAAAATACAAAAAATTAGCTGGGTGCGGTGGCTCACGCCTGTAATCCCAGCACTTTGGGAAGCCGAGGTGGGCAGATCATCTGAGGTTGGGAGTTCGAGATCAGCCTGATCAACATGGAGAAATCCCGTCTCTACTAAAAATACAAAATTAGCCAGGTGCGGTGGTGCACACCTGTAATCCCAGCTACTTGGGAGGCTGAGGCAGGAGAATCACTGAAACCCAGGAGGTAAAGATTGCGGTGAGCCGAGATCGCACCATTGCACTCCAGCCTGGGCAACAAGAGCGAAACTCTGTCTCAAAAAAAAAAAAAAAAAAATTAGCAGGGCATGGTGGCAAGCATCTGTGGTCCCATCTACTTGGGAGGCTAAGTCAGGAGAATCACTTGAACCCAGGAGGCGGAGGTTGCAGAGAGCCAAGAATTCACCACTGCACTCCAGCCTGAGCAACAGAGCTAGACTCCATCTCAAAAAATAATAATAATAATAAAATAATGAAAATAAAAAAATAAAAAATTCAAAGTCCTAACCCCTGGTACCAGTGAACATGAACTTCTTTGGAAGCAGGGTCTTTGCAAGTATCATTCAGGTAAGGATCTCAAGATGGGACATCCTGGAATTAGGGTGATTCCTAAACCGAGTAACTGCTGGAGAGGGATAATTGAGACACAGACACAGAGAAGGCCATGGAGAGACAGAGGTGGAGACTGGGGTGACCCAGCTTCCGTGGATGGCCAAAGATTGCAGTCTCCACCAGAAGCCAGGAGAGAGATGTGGGACAGGCTCTCCCCCAGAGCCTCCAGAAGGAACCAACCCTGCCTATATCTTCCTGCCTCCAGAATGTGAGAGAATGAATTCCTATTGTATTCAGCCACCTTTGTGGTAATTTGTGACAGCAGCTCTAGGAAATGAATAGACCTTCTCACTTGGCATTCAGGTTCAAGGCTGGGTATGGTGGCTCATGCCTGTAATCCTAACCCTTTGGGAGGCCAAGGCAGGAAGATCACTGGAGCCCAGGAGTTCAAGACCAGTCTGGGCAACATGGTGAGATTCCATCTCTACAAAAAATTTAAAAATTAGCTAGTCATGGTGGTGCATGCCTGTAGTCCCAGCTGCTATGCAGGAGGCTGAAGCAAGAGGGTCCCTCGAGCCTGGGAGGTCAAGGCTATAGTGAGCCGTGATCGCACCACTGCACTCCAGCCTAGGTGACAGAGTAAGACCCTGTCCCAACAGAAAGAAAGAAATTTAGTTTTGGAAGATCCCACCTTTTTTTTTTTTTTTTTTTTGAGACCAAGTTTTGCTCTTGTTGCCCAGGCTGGAGTGTAGTGGCACGATCTCGGCTCACCGGAACCTCCGCCTCCCAGGTTCAAATGATTCTCCTGCCTCAGCCTCTTGAGTAGCTGGGATTACAGGTATGCGCCACCACGACTAGCTAATTTTGTATTTTTAGTAGAAAGGGGGTTTCTCTATGATGATAAGGCTGGTCTCGAACTCCTGACCGCAGGTGATCTGCCCGCCTTGGCCTCCCAAAGTGCTGAGTTTACAGGTGTGAGCCACTGTGCCTGGCCGACCTCACCCCTTTTACAGATAAGCAAACAGACACCCAGAGAAGTTGAGTGATTGTTAAGCTCTGCTGAGGCCGGGGGAGCTGCCCCACCTCATGGCTCTTGAAGCAAACGAGTGTCCCCATTGTACAACAAAAAGCAGTGCCCCAGCCCTGGAATGTCCCCTCTGAAACCTCACAAACCCCTCTTCTGTGCCCTGGAGCTTATCCCTAGCCCTTGTGTTTTCGTTTATTAATTGGTTCATGGTGCTAAGTGGACACTCAAATCGCTGTACAAACAGAAGTGTGAATTTTTAATCACCATCATTATGAGGCTCTCATTTAGCTCTGGCTGCAAATTTCCTGAATCGTCATCATCTAGCTCCTTCCCCTTTATTAATGTTCTGCTCTGAAAAGCGGGGGTGGAGGTGGGGGGAGCTTTGGAATTCTCTGGCTGCAGGGCCTGGCAAGGTCATTCATGCCCATGCCCCTGGCCTGGGATCAATGGCAGCCAGTGCTTTGCTGGGCAGATCGTGGCCATGTCCACCTTTCTTTTATCTGGAGTACCTGCCTTCCTCTCCACTGAGCGCCCTGCCTTTATGGCGACAGTGCAGACAGGGGTGTCAGGCAGGCCAGGGTTCAAATCCAGCCTTTGTCAGCTACCAGTCTATATCCTGGGTCAGGCATTTAATCGCCTCTCTGAACCCCAGATTCTTCATTAGTAAAATGGGACCAATGCACACTATGTCCCTGGAGGACTGAGGATCAGTGAAAGTACACGTGGGTGCCTGACACAGGGGTGGTTTTTGTTGTTGTTGTTTTATTTTTGAGACAGAGTCGTGCTCTGTCCCCCAGGCTGGAGTACAGTGGTGAAATCTCAGCTCACTGCAACCTCCACCTCCCAGGTTCAAGAGATTCTCCTGCTTCAGCCTCCCAAGTAGCTGGGATTACAGGTGCCTGCCACCATGCCTGGCTACTTTTTTTTTTTTTTAGTAGAGACAGGGTTTCACCATGTTGGCCAGGCTGGTCTCAAACTCCTGACCTCAAGTGATCCACCCACCTTGGCCTCCCAAAGTGCTGCGATTAAAGGCGTGAGCCACTGTGCTTGGACCTATCCCTTCTTAAAATTCATTATTCCTAAGGGCCCCTGGTAAAAGATGCCATGGGGTAAGGGGTCCCATGATGGTTCAAGTGCTGCTGGGGGCTACTGTAAGATCCGGCAGTGATGGCCTGGCAGCTGAATAGCCACGGGGTTGGGAGGGGCTGGAGGTCAGAAGGGGTGCCCCTCACCCGCTGCTGCTGCTGCTCAGTCCCAGGGACAATGAGCCAGTGTACCCTGCTCTCTCCACCGCCCGTGCCCCAAGAATGCCACTTGGAGGGGACAGCTGTTGGCTTCACAGTGGCCACTTGAAGTGCAGGGCAGGGAGGCCCTGCAGCCAGGATGGTCCTGCTCTGTCATCGTGCAGGAACTCGGTCTCTAGGAGTCTGTCAGTTCTAACACCTGCACCCAGGGAAAGGCATCTACTTCCCCTTGGGGCTTGGAAATAGCCGCAGGACTAATAAACCACCAACACTTCTCATTCAAGGCTCCTCCCATTCTCACAGCAAACTTCCGAGCTGCTCTACCCATTTTATAGGTAAGGAAATCAAGGCCCAGAAGTGAAACCACTGCCTAAGCTTATATAGCCAGTAGATGTGGGAATGGGGGCCTAGAATCCAACCTTTGCTACCAGTTACTAGGGCTTAATTAGTTTAGGTTCACTGTTTACATTGTATTCTCTCTAATTCCCACAAAACCTTGCAAAGAGAGCTATTATTATTTCTCTTCTACAACTGAAAAAAGCTGAGGCTAAAGGCTTAGATGGGCTTCCTAAAGACCACAAGCTCAGGTCTGCTTGGCCCCAAAGCCAGTTCCTTCCAGCCCACCAAGCTAAGCATGGGAGATGGCTCCACCTCCCCTGGGCTGGGAAGACCACCCAGACCCCTGAGGCCCAAGACAGCTACTGAGCCTTTGCTTGTCCCTGAGTAGGTAGGATGCAGATTCTACTTTTGGTCCAAATACCAAGAAAACAGGACATTTTGGGCTTAGGGAGTGAGCCCTGGTCAAAGGGGTGTGCGGATAGCATTCCCTGTCCACTGTTGCCACGATGTGTCTTCACTTGCTCTTCAGGTCATCCTCTGCCCTGCCTGGGGTTCTGTGCCCAGAGCCTCTCCAGGCTGAGCAGAGGCTGCCCAAAGCCTTCCCGGGCTCAGAGGGAAACTCCACAGGCTTCAGACCCTGTCCCCCATGCCCTGTGAGAAAGGAGCCTGTCACCCACAGCTGCAGGCCCAGCCTGTCGGCAAAGCCGAATTGGCAGAGGTGGCAGGTGGGGCAGCTTGAGTCACACTCTGGTCTCCTCCTCCTTAACCACAGTCCTCTGGCTTCCCACATCTGGCTCTTACCCTCCCTCCTCTGGGGAGCTATTCACTCACTCACTCACTCATTCACTTACTCATTCATCCACTCACTCATTCACCCACTTATTCACTCATTCACCCATTTATTCACTCACTTACTCGCCTATTCACTCACTTATTCAGTCACTCACTCACTCATTTAGTCACTCATTCACTCACTCATTCACCCATTTGCTCATTCACTCACTTGTTCACTCACTCATTCACTCACTCATTCACCCATTCACTCACTCATTCACTCACTCACTCATTCACTCACCCACTCACTCATTCACTCACTCACTCACTCACTCATTCACTCACCCACTCATTCACTCACCCACTCATTCACTCATTCATTCACTCACCCACTTACTCACTCACTCATTCACTCACTCATTCTCTCATTCACTCACTCATTCTCTCATTCACTCACTCATCCACTCACTCATTCATTCACTCACTCATTCACTCACTTATTCACCCATTCACCCACTCGTTCACCCATTCACCCACTCGTTCACCCATTCACCCACTCGTTCACTCATTCACCCACTCGTTCACTCATTCACCCACTCGTTCACTCAGTCACTCACTCATTCACTCACTCATTCACTCACTCACTCACTCACACATTCACTCACTCACTCACTCGCTCAAAAGTATTTTTTAACTGCTGCCGTCTCTGGAAGACACAGAACAAACAAGACACAGCCACTTGCATAGGAGATTGCACTCGGTAGAATAATGTGCTCCCATCCAAAGATGCCCACATCCTAATTTCCAGAAACTGTGGGTGTGTTACCTTACAAGGCAAAAGGGACCTTGCTGATGCAATGAAGTTAAGAATCTTGAGATGGGAAGATTATTCTGGATTATCTGAGTGGGCCCAATAGCACCACAAGGATCCTTATGAGAAGGAGGCAGGAGGGTCAGAGGAAGGGAGAGACACAGAGGAAGAGAGGAAAAAACAGAGAGAGATGCGAAGATGCTGTACTGCTGGCTTTGAAGCTGGAGGAAGGGGCCATGAGCCAAGGAATGTGGGTGGCCTCTAGAAGTGGAAAAGACAGATTCTCCCCTCAAACCTGCAGGAGGAACACAGACTTACCCACACCTTGATTTTAGCTCAGTGAAAGCCATCTGGGCCTTCTGACCTTTAAAAATGTGAGATATTACATTTGTGGGCCAGGCATGGTGGCTCATGCCTATAATCCTAGGACTTTGGGAGGCTGAGGAGGGTGGATTGCCTGAGCTCGGGAGTTTGAGACCAGGCTGGGCAACATAATGAGACCCTATCTCTACAAAAATTAGCTGGACGTGGTGGCCTGCACCTGTAGTCCCAACTACTCAAGAGGCTGAGGTGAGAGGTTGGCTTGGACCCAGGAGATGGAGGTCGCAGCGAGCTGAGATTGAACCACTGCACTCCAGCCTGGCGACAGAGCCAGACCCTGTCTCAAAAAAAAAAAAAAAAAAAAAATGCTGTTGGTTTTGTTTTGTTTAGTTTTTGAGATGGAGTCTTGCTCTGTCACCCAGGCTGGAGTGCAGTGGCGCGATCTCGGCTCACTGCAAGCTCTGCCTCCCGGGTTCATGCCATTCTCCTGCCTCAGCCTCCCGAGTAGCTGGAACTGCAGGTGCCCGCCACCGCGCCTGGCTAATTTTTTGTATTTTTTAGTAGAGACGGGGTTTCACCATGGTCTCGATCTCCTGAGCTCGTGATCCGCCCACCTCAGCCTCCCAAAGTGCTGGGATTACAGGCGTGAGCCACCGTGCCCGGCCAAAAAAGTGCTGTTTTAAGCTACCAGATTTGTGGCAATTTGTGTTTTCTATTTGTTTGTTCTGTTTTGTTCTGTTTTGAGACAGAGTTTCACTCTGTCGCCAGGGCCAGAGTGCAGTGGTGCCATCTCAGCTCACTGCAACCTCCACCTCCTGGGTTCAAGCGATTCTTGCGCCTCAGCCACCTGAGTAGCTGTGATGACAGGCATGCGCCACCACACCTGGCTAATTTTTGTATTGATTTTTAGTAGAGATGGGATCTTTCCATGTTGGACAGGCTGGTCTTGACTTCCTGATCTCAAGTGATCTGCCCACCTCAGCCTCCCAAAGTGCTGGGATTCCAGGCATGAGCCACTGTACCTGGCCAATTTGTGGTAATTTGTTACAGCAAGAATAAGGAAACTAGTATAGAGAGGAACGTAACCAAAAAGCAGTCAGTGACATCAGAAGGCACTGGGGGAGCTACTACAAGGCTGCTGAGCTCTCACTTAGGTGTTGCAGGAAGGCTTCTGGGAGGAAGTGAAACAAAGGCGTAGACATGTAGAGTCTTGCCAAGGCAGAAAGAGGACAATAGTTCCAGCTGCCGCCACGCATTTAGGAAATCACTTCTGGTTCTATAGGACCAGATCTGGCACACTGGCTGCTGGGGGAGGCTCGAGGGACTGGGAGGTCCAGGCTTGGGAAGGACCTCGAACCCGAGACCTTGTGGAGTCACTGAAGGAGGCCACTTTATGATGTTGGTGAAATGTGCATTTTTACTTTATTTTTTATTTTTGAGATGGAGTCTCACTCTGTCATCCAGGTTGGAGTGTGGTGGTGCAGTCTTGCTCACCACAACCTCCACCTCCTGGGTTCAAGCGATTCTCCTGCCTAGCCTCCTGAGTAGCTGGAATTACGGGTGTGCTCCACCACGCCCGGCTAATTTTTGTATTTGTAGCAGAGACGAGGTTTCACCATATTGGCCAGGCTGGTCTCAAATTCCTGACCTCAAGTGATCCTCTTGCCCGGGCCTGCCAAAGGGCTAGGATTATAAAGGTCTGGAATTACTCCAGCGCAGTTGCGCTGGTCGAGATTTGCATTTTAGAAAGAGCCCTCTGGCTGCAAAGTCCTGGGGCCACTCTCCGGAGAAGGCATGAAAGAAGGACATCTGGCAGCCAACTGCCAGAATCTAGAATTGGCTGAAAAGCAGCTCCAGGCCGGGCGCGGTGGCTCACACCTGTAATCCCAGCACTTTGGGAGGCTGAGGCTGGTGGATCACTTGAGGTCAGGAGTTTGTGACCAGCCTGGCCTACATAGTGAAACCCCATCTCTACTAAAAATACAAAAATTAGCCGGGTGTGGTAGTGGGCGCCTGTAATCCCAGCTATCTGGGAGGCTGAGGCAGGAGAATCACTTGAACCTGGGAGGTGGGGGTTGCAGTGAGCCAAGATCATGCCATTGTACTCTAGCCTGGGCCACAGAGGGAGACTCCCTCTCAAAAAAAAAAAGAAAGAAGTGGCCGGGCGCGGTGGCTCACGCCTGTAATCCCAGCACTTTGGGAGGCCAAGGCAAGTGGATCACCTGAGGTCAGGAGTTCGAGAACAGCCTGACCAACATGGTGAAACCCAGTCTCTACTAAAAATACAAAAATGAGCCAGGCATGGTGGCACATGCGTGTAATCCCAGCTACTTGGGAGGCTGAGGCAGGAGAATCAGTCGAACCCGGGAGGTGGAAGTTGCAGTGAGCTGAGATTGCGCCATTGTACTCCAGCCACAGCAACGAGAGCAAAACTTGATCCCTAAAAAAAAAAATAATAAGTAAAGCAGCTCCAAGAAAGGAGGTGTCTTTCCCCAGTCCTGCTTTATTCTGTACTTTCTAAAACAGGAAAAATGCAGAAGGTCAAGATAAACCACAATTATCAACAAAGTTTTAATATTTATTCCTATGCCCTAACAGATGGTCCTGTGTTCCCCTGGGGATGCATGACCCCCTACCCCCATGGGGAGGAGCGGGGAGGGAAGTTTCTGTAAAGCAGGGACCCGCCCGCTGACCCTGGACACTGTGTTGGATTAATTCTCCCAGCCGTGGCCCGGGGTGCTCAGTTTGATGGATGGTGCGTCCAAGGTCACAAGTTTGATCTGTCTTTGGGTCAATTGAGTCTGGAAGAAAAACTCTATTTTCATCACCACAGACTGCCCTCCGGTCTGTTATCTCTAAATAATTATTGGGTCATGAGGCGGACAGAGAGTACGATGGAAAAACCCTCCAGCCCCCGACTATTGACAAAGAGTCAATTGTACCCACTTTGTGTACAAAGCCCAGTGAGTGTGGGCAGGGGGAGCGGGAGGCAAAGCGCGGGCCCCACTCACTCCCCGCCTGGATAAACTGCCCTGACCCTGGAGGGGGTGCTGGAGGGAGACTCAGTAGAGCATGGCGGACCAAGGCCCCCCGACCACCAACATCCTGACCTTCGCTCCGGTCGGGGGCTCATCAGACTCGGCGCTGTCTTTTTTAAATTTATTTGTTTTTTTTATTGAGACGGAGTCTCTGTCTGTCACCCAGGCTGGAGTGCAGTGGCGCCATCTCAGCTCACTGCAAGCTCCGCCTCCCGGGTTCAAGCCATTCTCCTGCCTCAGCCTCCCGAGTAGCTGGGACTACAGGTGCCTGCCACCATGCCCGGCGAATTTTTTGTATTTTTAGCAGAGACAGGGTTTCACCGTGTTAGCCAGGATGGTCTCGATCTCCTGACCTCATGATCCGCCCGCCTCAGCCTCTCAAAGTGCTGGGATTACAGGCAGGAGCCACCGCGCCCCGCCACTGACTCGGCTCTGTCTTTGCTGTCTCCTCTTGGTGAGGATTTGAATTCCATGTTCTCACCTGACAGCTCCCACTCCTGGATGTGTGTTTTCTGCAGACAAGGAGACAGTTGCTACTTGTCTTAGTCAGCTTGGGCTGCTGTAACAAAATACTGTAGACAGTGATTTAAGCAACAGACATTTGGCTGGGCAAGGTGGCTCACGCCTGTAATCCCAGCACTTTGGGAGGCTGAGGCAGGTGGATCACCTGAGATCAGGAGTTCGAAACCAGCCTGGCCAACATGGCAAAACCTGCATCTCCACTAAAAATACAAAAATTAGCCGGGCATATTGTCACATGTCTGTAATCCCACCTACTTGGGAAGCTGAGGCAGGAGAATCACTCGAACCCAGGAGGTGGAGATTGCAGTGAGCTGAGATGGTGCCATTGCATTCCAGCCTGGGCAACCAGCGAAACTCCAAAAAAAAAAAAAAAAAAAAAAAAGCAACAGACCCTTATTTCTGTTAGTTCTAGGAAGTCCAAGATCAAGTTGCTGGCAGATTTTGTTCCCAGGGAGGGCTGTCTTACTGGCTGGCAGATGGCCGCCTTCTTGCTGTGTCCTTACGGGGCGAGGGAGAGAGAGACTGAATGCTGGCCTCATTCTCTTCTTACAAAGACACTGATTCCATCATGGGGTATCCACCCTCAGGATCTCACCTAAACCTAATCACTTCCCAAAGACCTCCAAGTCCTAATACCATCACATTGGGATTAAGGCTTCCATGTGTGAGTTTTGAGAGGACACAAACATTTGGTCCATAACACTCACTTCACAACAGCTTGCCATTTCCATTTGAATCGGCTTCCATGTATCTGAGATCAAACTTGAACTCCCCTGAATCCATTCTTCCCTCAGTCTTTCCTGCTCAGAAAAAGTGAAACTGCCCAGACACTCAGGCCAAAAGCTAGGTGAATCTTTGATTCTCTAAACATGCTTGTCCCCGCCATTCACCTCCCGGACTCCTCATCCTCTGAGTCTGATTTAAATGCCACTTCTTCAGGGAGCACCTATCCCCCATGACCTCTGAGACAGGGTCTCACTCTGTACCCCAGGCTGGAATACAATGGTACGATCATGGCTCACTGCAGCCTGGACTTCTGGGCTCAAGTGATCCTCTCACCTCAGCCTCCCAAGTAGCTGGGGCTACAGGAACGCACCACCACGCCCAGCTAGCTTATTTTTTGTAGAAATGGAGTCTCACTATGTTGCCCAAACTCCTGGGCTCAAGCGATTGTCCTACCTTGGCCTCCCAAGATGCTGGCATTACAGGCATGAGCCACCACACCCAGCCCCCAGTGACCTTATCCCAAGTGAGGCCCCGGGTTATTCTCCCTCTGAGCGTCACTCTCCCTCCCAGCATCTAGATGTGTGTTTCCTTCAAATCAGTACCATGTTTGCTGCTTTTACTTATCTTCTTGCTTGTTGAGTGTCTCTTTCCCAAGCCCTCCAACCCAAACCCTTAAGGCCAAGGCCCATCCGGGTGACTTCGGCAACAGTTCAGTAGACACAGTACCAGGGCCTCTGCCCTTTTAGGGGCCCACAAACGTGTTTTAATTTCTTTTAAAATCAGAAGAAAATAGCCGGGCGCGGTGGCTCACACCTGCAATCCCAGCACTCTGGGAGGCCAAGGCGGGCAGATGACGAGGTCAGGAGTTCGAGACCAGCCTGACCAACATGGTGAAACCCTGTCTCTACTAAAATACAAAAATTAGCCCTGCATGGTGGCGCACACCTGTAATCTCAGCTACTCGGGAGGCTGAGGCAGGAGAATTGCTTGAACCCAGGAGACAGAGGTTGCAGTGAGCCAAGATTGCACCACTGCGCTCCAGCCTGGGTGACAGAGCGAGACTCCCTCTAGAAAAAAAAAAAAAAATCAGAAGAAAATATGCAAACCTGTAGGTTTATAGCAACAGAGTCATAAATATAATTTTCACAATTTTTATGGAGGAAGGGGTCCACACAAGTTATAGTGCCACCCTGGGACTGTGTTGGCTTTGCCTGCTGTTATACCTCCCAACACGTCCCAGAGTACTTGGAGCATGGCAGGGGCTCAGTACATATCTGATGAATAAAGGAATCTGCACTATAGTTTTCTTTTTTTCAGAGAATACAACAGCAAATTCTCTGCAGTCAACTCAGATTTGGTGGAGGGTTAGGGAAGAACCACGGTTGTGAGAAATGATATTGATGCAAGATTGTCTTCAAGTCAGCCAGGAGATGACACTGTCCTCTCACTGCTCTAGATCTGCAAGGAGAAGCCCTCTGGCCCATGCCACCTTCTCAATACAATCCTCAATCTGACTTCAGGATGAAAAATTAGAAAGCTGCCTTGGTGCAGCCACTTCTCAAGTATACCCATATAGAAACATTTTACTGGCTAATAGGAAGTATCAATTTTCTCAATCAAGTAAGCAATTAAAAAATGTAAGTATATACATTTTTCCCCAAGGGACTGCATAAATCTTTTTTTTTTTTTGAATAAAAGAATGTGACTTAAAACTATTTCTTTTTTTTTTTTTTTTTTTTTTTTTGAGATAGAATCTCACTCTGCTGCCCAGGCTGGAGTGCAGTGGCGTGATCTCGGCTCACTGCAACGTCTGCCTCCCAGGTTCAAGCGATTCTCCTGCCTCAGCCTCATGAGTAGCTGGGGATTACAGGTGCACACCACCACTTCCGGTGAATTTTTGTATTTTTAGTAGAGATGGGGTTTCACCATGTTGGTCAGGCTGGTCTCAAACTCCTGACTTTGTGATCCGCCTGCCTCAGCCTCCCAAAGTGCTGGGATTACAAGCATGAGCCACCATGCCCGGCCCTGCAAACACTTTTATTTGTCTTAAATTGGTCTTTATATTTTGCCATTACTTTTAACGACAAAAAATGCAATTACATCTTTTTTTTCTTTTCTTTTTTTCTTTTTTTTGAGACAGAGCCTGGAGTGCAGTGGCATGATCTTGGCTCATTGCAACCTCCGCCTCCCGGGTTCAAGCAATTCTCCCGCGTCAGCCTCCCAAGTAGCTGTGGTTATAGGCTTGCACCACCATGCCCAGCTAATTTTTGTATTTTTAGTAGAGACAGGGTTTTGCCATGTTGGCCAGGCTGGTCTCGAACTCCTGACCTCAAGTGATCCGCCCTCTTTGGCCTCCCAAAGTGCTGGGATTACAGGCCTGAGCCACCGTGCCCGACCCTCAATTACTTTTGCACCAACCTTTTAAGAAAGTGGCTCACTCCTCCTTTAAGAGCAGTGGTTTTCAGCCCCTAATAGGGCATTTGGCAATGTCAGGGGACTTTTTTTTTTTGAGACAGGGTCTTACCCTGTTGCCCAGGCTGGAGTGCAGTGGTGTGATCACGGCTCACTGCAGCCTCAACCTCCTGGGCTCAAGCCATCCTCCCACCTCAGCCTCCCCAGTAGCTGGGAGCACTAGGTGGACATAACCACACCTAGCTAATTTTTTATATGTTTTGTAGAGACCTGGTTTCACCATGTTGGCCAGGTCTTGAACTCCTGGTCTTGAACTCCTGGGCTCAAGTGATCCAACTGCCTTGGCCTCCCAAAGTGCTGGGATTACAGGCATGAGCCACTGAGCCCGGTCTGAGGACATTTTTAACTGTCACAATTTGAGGGAGTGCTTGGCATCTACCAGGTAGAGGCCAGGTATGCTGCAAACACACTACAGTGCGCAGGTCAGCCCCCAATAACAATGAATGAGCCAGCCCCAAATATCAATAGTGTTGGGTTGAGAAACCCTTCTCTGGGAGAATCTAAACTGTGTCTCTTGGATCATGTGGGTCTGGCCCTCCATAGAGTGGGTTTTACTGATCTGTGCCTTGGCATCAAGCCCCCAGTTTATCCTGAGTAACTCTGTAGAAAGCAGCTGATAGAGTTTGTGTGACTGTATCTGTGTCTTGCTTAGTCCATTTGGCGTGCTATAAACAGTATACCACAATCTGGGTGGCTTATAAACAACAAAAATTTGCCAGGCATGGTGGCTCACACCTGTAATCCCAGCACTTTGGAAGGCTGAGGCAGGCAGATCACTTGAGGTCAGGAGTTTGAGACCAGCCCAGCCAACACAGTGAAACCCTGTCTCTACCAAAAAATACAAAACATAGCCAGGTGTGGTGGCGTGAGCCTGTAGTTCCAGCTACTCGCCAGGCTGAGGCAGGACAATCACTTGAATCCGGGAGGCGGAGGTTGCAGTGAGCCGACATCACGCCACTGCACTCCAGCCTGGGAGACGGAGCAAGACTGAGTGACCCTGTCTCTAAAACAAAAAAGGACTGTTGTTGACGGTGTTGCTTGGGACACTACCCCTCATCCCTTCAAAGGTCCCATGAGAATTCCTCTCAGACTTTAGTGTCAGAAATAGCTGCTCTGCTTCTAGGTTGAGTGTTTTGTTTTGTTTTTTAACTGAGTCAGAATCTTGCTCTGTTGCCCAGGCTGGAGTGCAGTGGCACAATCTCGGCTCACTGCAACCTCCACCTCCCAGGCTTAGGTGAGTCCCCTGCCTCAGTCTCCTTAGTAGCTGGGATTACAGGTGTCTGCCACCACGCCCAGCTAATTTTAAGCTGAGTTTCACCATGTTGACCAGGCTGGTCTCGAACTCCTGGCCTCATGTGATCAACCCACCTTGGTCTCCCAAAGTGCTAGGATTACAGGCATGAGCCACTGCACCTGGCCAGGGTTGGTTTTAATCTTACGGACTTTGTGAGTCTCAAAACCGGCAGATTTCCTTCTTTGTTTTGACTGATAGGAAGCTCAGAATCCTGTTTGCAGTCCAGCTTTGAGGATTGTGGAGGCCCAGCCAAAGAATATTTCTGTGTCCTACCCTCTTGGTTCATTGTACCATGTGTTCCAGTGTTGTTTTCTCTCTGATCTATTTTTATCCTATTGTATTTTATGAATTTTATTAAGCTGCCTCTAATCCTTTTTGGAAGAAAGCAGGGCAGAAAAAGAAAACAAGATTCATCAGAACCCTGTGGCCTTGAGAAGTATTTTTTAACATGCCAAGTGTCATTTAGGGTTGGATTCTGGCCAGGGAAGGCAGCTATCCTTGGCTCCTCCTATCTCTCCTGGGAGTCTCTGTGGAGAACAGCAGCTCAGTAGGTTAGAGCAACAGGTTTTAGAGGCAGAGCCAGCATCCATCTGCCTGCAAGCACCACTCCCTCCCACCAAAATATTCTTCCCAGTCTCCCATCTGTCTGTTGGCAGGAAGCCACGGGGCCTAGAGATCAGAAAGGGGAAGAATAAAGATAAGGTCTCCCATTTTCATTCCTAACTTTTATTTCTGGCATCTTAAATCAGGGCCCTAAGGGCTCAGGGAAAGATTGTGTATGTGTTAATAAGTGCTTCGGGTGAAGGGTGGCCAGGAAAGGCACCTGCCCAAGTGTGGAGGGAGTGGGGGCCTTGGGGAGTCTGTCATACGAGGGTCGAGGGGAGCCAGGCAGGGGTGGGGAGTGCCACACACACCTGGAAAGTCCTACCCCTCCATCTCGCCCTGTGTTCGGGATCTTCCAGCCACCCCTGCAGCTATACCACTCCCAGCTCTGCACGCAGTCTGCTGCTCATGCCATCCCTCAACCTGTCCCTCACCTCCCAGGCCACAGCACCCAGGCCAGCCCAGAGACTTCCACCTGCTCTGCTCTGCTCTACTCGCGGGACTTTGGCCAATCTCTTGTCCTCCCAGCCTCAGTCTTCCTATCTCTAAAATGAGCAGGGGCCAGGCACAATGGCTCATGCCTGTCATCTCAGCACTTTGGGAGGCCGAGGCGGGAGGATCATTTGAGGTCAGGAGTTCAAGACCAGCCTGGCTAACATGGTGAAACCCCATATCTACTAAAAATACAAAAATTAGCTGGGTGTGGTGGCAGGCACCTGTAGTCCCAGCTACTCAGGAGGCTGAGGCAGGAGAATCGCTTGAACCTGAAAAGGAGAGGTTGCAGTGAGCCGAGATTATGCCACTGCACTCCAGCCTGGGTGACAGAGCAAGACTCCGTCTAAATAAAATAAAGTAAATAAATAAAGTAAAATAAAATGAGCAGGGAGAGGAAACTAGATCCTAAACTTTGAGGATCCTGAGAATCCCTTGCTGCCTTCATGTGTCCTGACAGCCTCTGTCCCTTTGGTCTACTTTCTTCTGGGAATCTGCTGCCACCTTGGTGGAGAGAGGAGGAGTGGCTGGGCGTGTGTAACTCTGGGGTCAAAGGTGGACACCACGCAGGAGTAGCCTGGATGCCAGCAGGAGCACAGGCCTGAGGCTGCAGGCTTGAGAGGCAAGGAGTCCAACCCAGAGCCCTGGTCCTGTCCAGCAGAGCCAGGAGGCCAGGCAGAGCAACCCTGGGAAGGGCAGGGCCTTGGCTGCCTGGTGGGCGGGGGTGACCTATGGGAAGCAGCAGCTGCCGCTGAAGGGGGCTGGAGCAGCCAGTGCCTCCCCTGACACTTCCCCTGGGCACACAGCCCCGTGGGAGATGGGCATGCCCCACTCTGCGAGGCTGATAGCCCGGTCTCTGTGCTGCTTGGCCAAGCCAGGCCACTGGCCCCACCTTGTCATTTTGTGTCCAGCTCCTCTGTTTCCTAGACCTGTGGGGCGTGCCGGTTCTTTCACCTCTAGCTGCTTCCCCTGTAAAATGGGGGTGATATGAATGGCATGGACCTCACGGAATTGTTATGAGAGTGAACTGAGGCCAATGCAAAGAACAATGCCTAGTATATGGCGGTCATAGCTGCTAAAACATATGGCCCGTATCACAGCAGTGCAGAGCGGCATGTGCCCAGTAAACAGGCGCACAGCCCTATCCACATGGGGGACGTGGAGGGAGATGCTCTGGACCCGCTGGGGCAGGTGGCGGGGCTGGTGCCAGGACACCACCGGGCCAGAAGGCTTTGGGTCCCATCCCATTTTGGAAAATGGTGGCTGAGATCTGAATTTAAATGACCAAATTATTACCCAGAAGTAGTTCCTGGTTCCTTCTTTAGACAGAAAGGGCCCACAGAACATCTTTAAGGCAAGAAGTGCCCTGCGGGGCCCTAGGTTTCTCAGGTGAACCTCAGAGACCAACGGGGAAAGAGTAAGGACCCCCCAAATCCAACCCCACGCAGGGAAGCTCTGGCTCAGCCTCCACAGAGGTTCAAAGTATGACCTCATCTGAGGCCAGGTGTGGTGGCTTGCGTCTGTAATCCCAGGACCTTGGGAGGATGCCAAGGTGGGAGGATTGCTTGAAGCTAGGATTTTGAGACCAGCCTGGGCAACATAAGACCTCATCTCATAAATAAATATATAAATGAATAATCAATCGATTATAAAAGGCTGGGTGCAGTGGCTCGCACCTGTAATCCCAGCACTTTGGGAGGCCGAGGCGGGCTGATCACCTGGTCAGGAGTTTGAGATCAGCCTGGCCAACATGATGAAACCCTGTCTCTACTAAAAATACAAAAAAAAAAAAAAAATCAGCCAGGTGTGGTGGCGTGCACCTGTAATCCCAGCTACCCAGGAGGCTGAGGCAGGAGAATTGCTTGAACCCGGGAGGTGGAGGCTGCAGTGAGCCAAGATCGCACCACTGCACTCCAGCCTGGGCAACACAGCGAGACTCCGTTCTCGGGAAAAAAAAAAAAAAAAAAAAAAAAATCAATTAAAAAAAATAGCATGACCTCATTGCAAACAAAGCTTCTGGTAAAAAGTTGAAAACAACTGAGCTACTGCCTAATTTTAAAGATGGAGAAACTGAAGCCAATTGGAGCGAGAAAATAACTGGCCCAAGGCTACCCAGCAAATCTTTTTAAAAAAATTTATTTATTGGCTGGGCGCGGTAGCTCACGGCTGTAATCCCAGCCCTTTGGGAGGCCGAGGTGGGTGGATCATGAGGTCAGGCGTTCGAGACCAGCCTGGCCAAGATAGTGAAACCCTGTCTTACTAAAATTACAAAAAATTAGCTGGGCCTGGTGGTGGGCACCTATAATCCCAGCTACTCGGAAGGCTGAGGCAGGAGAATTGCTTGAACCTGGGAGGCGGAGGTTGCAGTGAGCTGAGACCGTGACACTGCACTCCAGCACAGGCGACAGTGCGAGACTCCATCTCAAAAAAAAAAGAAATATTATTTTTTGGTAGACATGTTGTCTCGCTGTTACGCAAGTTGATCTCAAACTCTTGGTCTCAAGGGATCCTCCTGCCTCAGCCTCCCAAAGTGCTGGGATTACAGGTGTGAGCCACCGCGCCTGGCTCCCAGCAAATATTAACTGGGCTCTGTGGCCTGGCTGGTTCTGCATGCTCATCTCATCCTTGTCTCCTGGGTCCACTGAACCCTCAGCCAGAAGGTATGTTCCTTAAAGCTGTGAATCAAGCCAAGTCCCTGGGTCTTCTTGAATGCTCAGAGCTTTTCCATCAATGGTGAAGAAACAGATTCTGGGGCTCGGGATGGCTGGTTTCTCTGGGCCCCTAGAGAGTCCCTGGTTAGTCAGTGTAGGTACAGTCATTTCTCTCTCTTGGGAGGTTGCACTGTGTCTGGGAGGCACAGCCGCTTCTCATCTGCCTGGTCCTCGCCTGAACAGTACCTTCCTCTTCCCAGTCATCCCTGAGCTAGACTGTAGCCCCTAGGGACCCGTCTCCCAATGGGCCCCAGCTCTCCTCCCTCTCTCTTCTTCCCTTGGGGCAGCCAGAAGTCCCCGCTCATAACTCCCACATGAATGAGCCTGTCTAGGGACAGAGGGAGGGACCTGAGTGACATTTTAATTATGCCTCTAATTGCTTCTCAGGGAGATGATGAGTGGGGAACTCACCTTCTCTGTGGGTGCTCAGGGGAGAGGGCAGGGTTTCCACCAGGAACTCAGCCACATTGAGATCTCCAAGATTTCCCCAGATTTCCTGAGAGCAAGCGGGGGCTTCAACAAGCAGTAAGCCAGCCCTACGCAGACCAGGGCTCCCTTCTGAAGCTGCCCAGAAAGAGGGGAACATGGTTCAAGGGAAGGAGGTGGTAGGGCAGGGGCGGGGCAGTGGGTTCAGGGGCCACTAGACCCTCACCCCCTGACTTCATATCCCGAGGTTTTGATGTGCCCAGGAGTGGTGGGGTGAGCAGCACAGGAGTTTTGAATGAATTCTGGGCATTAGAGAAGGTGGCCTCAAGGCTTATCTGATCACCTTTCTCCATCTGGAAAATGGGGATGTGGAGCTTCTATCTCCCTGAGAAGTGAGGTTGAACTGAGGACCTGCCACTTGTAAGCTGATTTTCTAGGCTTAACGGTAAAAGGGGAAAGAGGAGGTGGTAGCCCGGCTCCCAGCCTCATGCAGAACCTGCCTTCAGGGCCAGCCACTTTCTGGTGGTGACAGTTCCGTGCACCAGGACACCAGGGGGCTGGGGAGAACACAGTCGCTCTCATCCTAATCACAACTGTATAAAAAGCCCATGTCGACCGGCACGGTGGCTCATGCCTGTAATCCCAGCATTTTGGGAAGCCAAGATGGGCAGATCACTTGAGGTCAGGAGTTCGAGACCAACCTGGCCAACATGGAGAAACCCTGTCTCTACTAAAAATACAAAAATTAGCTGGGTGTAGTGGCGCACGCCTGTAATCCTAGCTAGTTGGGAGGCTGAGGCAGGAGAATCGCTTGCACCTAGGAGGCGGAGGTTGCAGTGAGCTGAGATCGCACCCCTGCACTCCAGCCTGGGCGACAGAGTGAGACTCCATCTCAAAAAACAAAAAAAAAACCAAAAAAACAAAAAACCAACCCCCTCCGCCACAAAAAGCCCATGTCACTGTTTCTGTGCCCCAACCCTTTAAGAGTGGCAGGATACCCATTTGACAGAGCAGGAGAGGGAGGCACAGAACAGCTAAGCGACCAAGTGCCAAGGGCCTCCAAGAGATGGCAGTTGGGGACACCTGAGTCCCCAGACTCTGAAGGGGCCTGCCCAGGCAGACAGCATCGCAGGAAGGGCAGTTCCTCACGGACAGAGAGACAGAAGCCACCTCAGGCCCCCTTGGACAGCTCTAGGACCCGGGTCCAGACCCCACCCCCATCCTGAAATAGCCCTCCCAAAAAGCAGAGACAGACACCAGGCGTGCTTTAGGGATTTTTTTTAATGTTTCCTCACTGTTTTGACAATATCATGAAAAAATTCAGTTTAGAATCTGGAACTGGCCTGGATGGGATTTGAGGGCAGCTGGCGGGGGCTGCACAGCCCCTGAGGTTCCTCCCCCACCATGGGACCTAATCTATTGGAAACAGGAGCACCAACAGGGCACCGAACCAGGAACTAAGTTAGTGTCTAGAATCAGGCAAGAGAGGAGAGTCAGGCAAGAGAGGAGAGGCAGGGCCAGAGTCGCCATGGGACGCCCCTGGCTGTGGTTGGTTCTGTGTCTCCCCCTCCCCCCACTGGCTACATGGAGACAGGGAGGTGGGTCAGGCTGTTCCCAGGACAGAAAAATAACTGGCAGTCAACCTCGGGGCTCATACCCGAGCTTCTGCTCAATCCCCTCGGGGAGAGTTACAGGACTCAGAGAGAAACGTGAATTTTAGAAAAACAAATCATTTTTCACATAAGTGTTCCAAATATTGCGTGGGGCATATTAATGCTAGAAAATTATCTTTTGTTTACCTGAAATTTGCATTTAACTCAGCACTCTGTTTTGGTTTTGCTAAATCTGGCCAACCCTGGCCTCCAAAGTCGGTGGGGGGAGGCCTGAGAAAGGAAGGGAAGTAGTCAGTACTGAGGGTATTGGGGGGAGGGAGGAAATAACTCAGCCAAAAAGAAAAAAAAAAAAGGCTTTCCCGCCATAGGAATGATATATTATTTAAAAAAAAAATCATTCTCCAAAAATGTTCTACACTGGCCTTCCTCAGTTGTTAATAGCTATGGGAGGTGGGTAGGGAAAACACACACACCAGACACCCACCCCATGTCATTCTAAATAAAGTTGGGAAGCACTAAAGTTGAGCTGGTGTCTTTGCCACGGATGTCCCCAGACTCCAGTCCGCTAATCGCCACTGTGAATTTCGAAGAGGAGGCTTAGTATAAAGGTTTTCTAAAAGGATTGATTCTCATTCTGAGGCAGACCTATTAACACCATCCTGATATTGCTCTATAAGGATTTAAACATAATAATAAAGAACAAACAAGCCCCTAGGGACTGAGCGAGTGCCCTAGCCTTGTTCCTAGTGTCATCCTGGAAGGGTCCCTTCTTGCAATTCACGAAGCCTGGGGGCTTTCCTTCCATTCTCCATCCTGCTCTCTTCCCCTGGAAAGGGCTG
Source organism: Pongo abelii (assembly GCF_028885655.2). Lineage (NCBI taxonomy): Eukaryota > Metazoa > Chordata > Mammalia > Primates > Hominidae > Pongo > Pongo abelii. The sequence goes on from NC_072004.2 coordinate 88,678,999, forward strand.
CGTTTAGTGCACATGCTCGCGGCTGGCCCCCCGTCCAGCTCAGCTCCAGGGGGCTCCAGATTTCCAGGGCAGGAGCTGGGGTGGGGCAGGGAGGGGCTGAGAGGCAAGACCATCTCCCTCCTGCTGCAGATGCTTCCCCAGCAGCCACTGCTGGGCACAGCAGAAACGCCAGCAGAGAAAAGGGGAGCCGAGAGTCCTTAGCCCTGGAGCTGAGGCTGCCTCTGGGCTGACCCGCTGGCTGCACGTGGCCGGAACTGGGGTTGGCATCTGGCATCCATTTGAGGCCAGGGTGGAGAAAACGGAGGCCAACAGAGGAAAACCGATTCCTGCTGCGACAACACAGCCCTTGTCCCACGCAGCCTAAGTGCAGGGAGCGTGATGAAGTCAGGCAGCCAGTCGGCACCCAGGCCAGCCCCCTACGTCCTCCGAAGGCCCGAGGGCCAGGCCAGTGTCCCTCATCTACAAGGTCCAGGGTCCATGGTCTGAAGCAAGGGTCCTGGCTGCCCCTGCGCCGTAGGGTCAAAGGTCATAGTGGGGTGGGGGCAGGAAGAAGATGCAGCCAAGAGCTCCCGGTGGCCACTCACTGTCCGCCTCACACACGGATTTCATCCTCCTCCTCCTCATCCATGAAGGAGAACTCCTTGTCCGGCTGTCTCGAGACAGCAGCCCGGGCCCTGTCTGGCCCCCGGAAGGCAGGGCTGCGCTCCTCCAGGACGCCCGAGGTGCAGCTGGAGAGGGAGCTGCTGTCCCGTGTGGTGTGGCTGCCCATGCTGCGGGCTGAGCCGGGGCTGGGGGCCGCTGCTGCCCACCCCTCGTCCTCCAGAGCATGGGAGGGGAGGGAGGGCAAATCTGGGCCGGCCTTGCCTTCCTGCCTTGCCAGGGGAGGGGCCGCCACGGTGTATGGGGGAGCCTGGGTGATGGTGCCAGTGGCGCCCTCATCGCCGTGGTAACCACCCTCCTCCTCCTCGGGGTCCCACTCCTCCTTGTCCATGATGCTGAGGACGTCACCCAGCATGGAGGGCCCCAGGTCGATGTGGAAGGACATGATGGACTCCGCATGCTTCAGCCCGTATGTGGCCTTGGGCACGACAGGCAGATCTGTCAGATCCCCAAAGGCCTGCTCATCGAGGAGGGGGTCAGGGGAATGGGGACCCGCGGCCCCATTCCGACGGGGCACTGCCTCCTCCACGCTCACCTCCTCGTCGCCACCCTCCCCGCCATTGGCCTTCTTCACGGGGCTGGATGACAGGCTCTTGGGCAGCTTACTGGTGCCCTTCTCCACGGCCTCCTTCTCATTGAGCTGGGGCAGGGACATGGCATTCTTGACAAAGAGGGCCGAGTCCCGCAGGGAGCCCAGCATGTCACGCTGCTCCCGCTCCCCCCTGGTCACCGACTGTGACCGCTTGCTGCCCCGGAACTTCCTGGACAGGAGACTGCGTTTGGAAGATGAAGAGGAGGCCTGTTCGTCCAAGGACTCGCCGTCGGGCTCGCCAGCCTTGCTATTGAGGAAGGAGGTGTCCCCAAAGGCGTCTCCGGCCCGGCCAACGTGCATGGTGTGGCGGAAGTCGCCCAGCGGGGCGCTGATCATCTCGGCCGTGAGGTCCGCTCGGGAACGGCGCTTGGAGTGCACGGAGCTGGACACCAGTTGCTTGAGGATCGGCATCTTGCTGGATGGGCGGGGAGGTGGGCCCTCCCGAGGTAGCCGGCAGGTGGGATCAGATCTGAAGTCCAAGTCCAGTGGGCAGAGGGGGACGCAATGAGGAGATCATAAGGCTGCAAGCACAGAACGAGAGGCAAAGGATTAACGCGGGCTGGCCACACGGCACAAAAGCCTATTTGCCAGGGGACTGTCATTTAAACCCCAGCGCTCCTACCAAAGTTAAATGCTGTGAAATAAGCCAGCAATCCCTGGTATAACCCTGCCTGTTTCTTCATCAGCAGGCATTCAGAGTAGAGGAGTGATTTTGCAAATCTGGTTAGAGTTCCAGTACCCTCAGACACACTTTCCCTGAAACTTGAGAGAGACAGAACCTTTCTTGTAAAAGACAATGCCTCCCCTGCCCCCGCAAGCCAGGATGCTGCCAGAGCAAACATGACCACATTTAAGGACGCGAAGGTAAATTCAGCAATTCCAGGCAGTAAGCCAGGGAAGAGACGGAGTCTATGAGTTGGCTTCTATGAACAGTCAGCCTGGAGATGTGCTGTAAGTTCTTCCTGCTGTCTAACCTTGACCCCTGTGGAGTTAGTGGACACCCGATCCTGAGTCCTGGTCCTCGGAGAGAGAAGGGAACGGACAGGACGGGCCCAGGGAGACAGAGGCTGACCAGTTCCTCCACCTGCGTGGGCGGCACAGTTCTCTTTCTGAATCAGAACTGGGGTGGGGCTGCTGGGACCCACAGAACGAGCTCCCCAGCCTTTCAGCCTTCGCTTGATATCCCATAAATGAGGATCCCGCCTGTGACATCTCCACTGTGGAGCCCCAGGCTCTTTGCTGAGGGGTCCACCTTCTGGTGTCTCGGAGAGATCAAGATTGGGGAACTTCCAGTTTCTTTCATCATTAGGGGAATGGGAGGCAGGGACTGGACCCTAAATGACTTGGTCCCCCCAGGATCTGCAGACTGATTCCTAGATGATTCACCAGAAATCCAAAAAACAGCAGAGGTAGAGCCCAGGAGCCTGGAGGCACCACTCTCACAGCTCCTGACAAGGGCCAAGTTGAAGTTCAGCGTTGGGGCCAAACCAGCCCCTCTCTCCCCTAGAGGGACTTGCCCCAAATACTAAGCCCAGCAGAGCTGGGCAGGGTGGGGAGAGATGGGTGCAGGGATATAACAAAGTATGGTGGGTGAGAGGTGGTGCTTGGACACCAGGTACCTGCCTCCCTCCCAATCCAGCCAGCAGCACAGTCCTGAGAGGCACCCCCAGTCCAGACCCACTCTTCCCACTGCAAAACTCAGATGCTGGGTGCTTCCTCCGCATGCCTGCCGCTGCGCCACACGAGCCCACCACACCCCACCTGGCCCCTAACATCAGCCTAACAGGTCTCCCTGTTTGTCTCTCTCCTGCGCATCCTTCACCTCTTGGCTAAAACAAAACCCATCCACATGACGCCCTACCCAGTGCAGACCCCTTGATCCAATGACTAGTCCCCACCTCGCTCCTCAGCGTCCCCTACTTTTGTACCCTGCTCTATCCCCTGAGCTGCAGTGGATACAAACTGAGCTGCAGTGGATACCCTGCTCTATCCCCTGAGCTGCAGTGGATACAAACAAACCCCTGCCACACCCAGCATCCTTCAGGGCTCAGCTGGGACACATCACTACTCCCAGGAAACCTTTAGCTACCACCTGCCCCCCACGGCACTTTGGGAGATGTCCCCTCTTCCAGCAGATACTGGCTACATTATTCTGTCCCTGCTGGCTGGACTCTCATCTTTCCACTGCAGTACAAGCTTCCAGGGTTTTGAGGCAGAGTCTCGCCCTGTCCCCCAGGCTGGAGTGTAATGGCGTGATCTCAGCTCACTGCAACTTCTGCCTCCCGGGTTCTAGTGATTCTCTTCCCTCAGTCTCCCCAGTAGCTGAGATTTACAGGTGCCCACCACCACATCCAGCTATTTTTTTTTTTGTAATTTTAGTAGAGATAGAGATGGAGTTTCACCATGTTGGTCAGGCTAGTCTTGAACTCCTGACCTCAGGTGATCCGCCCGCCTCGGCCTCCCAGTGCTGGGATCAGCACGTGGGATCAGCGTGAGCCACCGTGCCTGATCCATCCAGAGGGTTTTAACGGGTCTGTTTACCACCGAGTCTGGTCCAGCAGAGTGTGCCACACGGTCAGCCTCCAAGCACCCACTGGAAGTCCAGCACCTCCCTCCTCTCCTCCCCTTCTGCCCACAGCCTAGCTCCAGGGCTCCCAGCCTGACCTCTCTGCGTCCTCAGCCCCATCTGCTTCCCTGTTCTCTCAAGCCTCTGCTGTCCAGCCTCATGGCTTCCCCCACCAGCAATGTCCCCCCTCCCAGTGCCCAGGCCATACTGCTTATCATTCCAGCAAACACAAAGTTCTCTAGGGCAGGGAGGGGGAGCCAGGCACCTGGCAGACTTGCCACACAGTGACGTGGGTGAGGACATGAGGGATGCCTTGAAATGATGCTCTACTCTGGGTCATAGGTCAGCTCTCTCTCCTCCCCACCCTTAGGAAAGTGACCTTCCCCTAACTCTAGCCTGGATTATCTCTGGGTCCCACCCTCCTGCCCTACCTCAATCTCTAAACAATTAGACATTGAACTGCTAGACCAAGGGTCAGCAAACACTTTTTGCAAAGGACCAGAGAGTAAATATTCTCGGCCTTGTGGCTGATAGGGTTTTTGTCACAGCTACTCAAGTCTGTCTTCTTAGTATAAAAGTAGCCGTTGGCCAGCCACAGTGGGTCACAACTGTAATCCCAGCACTCTGGGAGGCTACGGCAGGAGGATCAGTTGAGCCCAGGAGTTCCAGACCAGCCTGGGCAACACAGTGAGACCCCATCTCTACACAAAATCAAAAAAAGAAAGAAAGGAGCCATAGCAACATGTAAACAAGTAGGCATGGCTATGTTCCAATAACATTTTATTTACAGACAACTTCTGGGTTGGTGAGCAGATCGAGGTGCCGGGAAGGTGGCACGTACCCTGCCCCCACCCCAACACCTGACCCCACGCATCCTCATGCAGCTCTTCCGTTTGGCTGTTCCTGAATTGTATCTTTTGTAATAAACCAGTCAAAGAAAAAAAAAAACACCAAAAAGCCACATCTTTATTTACAAAAGCAAATGCAGGCTGGGTTTGGCCCATGGACTGTAGTTTGCTGACTCCTGAATATCATATATGACCCTCTTGGCCAGCCACGGGCTCCTAGGCAAAACTCTGAAGAAAACAGGAAGGGAGGAAGGGAGGAAAGGATGAAGGGAGGGAGGGAGGAAGGAAGGGAGGGGAAAGGAAGGAAGGAATGGAAATAAGGAAAGAAAAAAAGAAGAGAGAGAGAAAGAAAAAGAAAGGAAAGAAGGAAAGGAAAGGAAGAGAAGAAAGGAAGAAGAAAGAAAGGAAGGAAAAGAAAGGAAAGAAAGAAAAGAAGAAACAGAAGAAAAGAAAAAGAAAAAGAGAAGGTAGAGCCTGCCTCAGTCACGTTGAGCATAGAAGGAAAAAAGGCCAGGCTTCAAACGAACTCTCATTCCTGGCAAATCCTTCAGGCTTCTACAGCCACCAGCACAGGCACCAGTCAGGAACGGAGAGGACCCCGTCTTCCACCTGCCTGCACCCCAACTCCTGGCTCTATGCACAGCATCCAGGAATCTCAAAGAACTGGAGGGGATATTCAGTGCAGCGCTTTCACTTTGTGGATGAGGAAACAGGTTTACTGAAGGAAAGTGATTTATCCAGGTTTTTAGCCCAAAGGAACAGAGCTGGGCTAGACACTGGGTCTTTGAGTCCAGAGCTCTCTCCACTCCACTCCAGGCCCTTCTCCAGCTCTGGCGGCAGCATTGCTGGTCAGTGACCACCGGCCACTGAGTGCTCCTCCCCACTGCTGGCCGGCAGGGTGCAGAGAAGGGGGTACCCAACTGCTGCTTCAAGAAGGTTCTTGTGTAATCCTAGAGCAGATTCCACACTGTTGATATTTGGGCCAGATAATTTCTCATCGGGAGGTGGGACTGCCCTGTGCACTGCAGGATATTTAGCAGCGTCCCTGGTCTCTACCCATTAGATGCCAGTAGCATCCATCCCCCAGTCACAACAAGCAAAACTGTCTCAAGATATTGCCCAATGTCCCCCGGGAGGCAAAACTGCCCCAGTTGAGAAACAGCAGCCTTGAGTGAGAACACACAGGTGAAGATAGAGCAGGTATGCTCACCAGGTAAACAACAAAGACAGAGAAGCAGGGAGGGGGGTGTGGATGATCAGAACCGGGTAAGAACATGGTGGCACGAGCCTCCAGAGCTGCGCTAAGGGTTTCAACGCCAAGGCAGGAATCCCCAGACCCTGTGAGTGATGTCAGGTCCTGTGGTTTCCAGATCTTATATGCTCATTAGAGAGGAAAGAAAGGGAAACCACAGACCCGGCTCCCCAGGACTCACCAGAGAAGCTGTAGGTCACTGTGGCTGCCCAAAGGGACCAAATATCCTGGCCATGATGGCTACAGGGGAGGGCAGCTCCCCGCATCCCATTAGCCACACCCCCCAGCACATCCTTGCGGGTAGAACTATAGAGTAGGTCAGAGGGGACAGCAGGGAAACTCAGCTGAAATCACGGCCATCCTGGGCTAGCCCTGGGGTCCCCAGGATCTTGTTCAACCCCACACCCCAGAAAGACAGGGACAGGTCTACCCGGTGCTGCCTGCTGCCATGGTCTCGCTTCCTGGGGGGCTGGGAACGAGACTTTGTGGCTTGTGGAAAGCCATCTTCAATACCCAGCAAGGAAGGGTCCTGAGAGAGTTGGGGCCTAGAGGGAGTCAAGCATCCATCCCACTGCCCCAGCGAGGAGGGGGCTGCGGTGCCTGGCAGTCCACACTGGGGATGAGGCCTGGGTGTCTGGAGCTCAGACTAGACAGGCCACCCAGCAGGATTGAGGGTCAGCAACAGCTTGGTTTCACCAGCCTTGAGTGATCTTGAGTCACTCTGAGCTTCTAATAGGGAACTATTTGGAGGTGAGGAGCTGGATGATGGAGTTTAAGAGAAAGTAGGTGGGAGTCCTGCCAGAGGCCTGGGCCGGTCCTGGGGGCAGCTATGGTTTGGGAGGCCACAGGGCATTGTGGCTTTGGGAGGGGTTTTCAGAAGCACCGTGACTCAGCTCTGGGGAAGTGGCTAAAATAGGCTGCCCAACGTAGGGCAGGCACTCCCCATAGCCTGCCTTGGGCGGGACACCCCCACCCCACCCCCAGAAACCACATCCCACTTTCTTGGCAGGGTGAGGGAAAATGGATCACAGCTCACAGCCCTCCCTAGCTCTCCTGAGCCTCCGGAGGAATAGATTCCTCTACCCTCAGCCCACTGACCACGGAACCTTCCTTTAAGGTGGGAACGAGGAGCCCTCCCCAGAAGGTCAGGCCCCTGCTTGGGTCACACCGACCACACCTTTAGTTCAGCCCTGTTCCTGAGACTACAGAAGACCACCCTTACCTGGACCCCTCGCCTATCCTCCCTGGCCCTCCCAGCTTGACCAGCCCAGCAGACCCAGGGCAGAAGGACAGACGGGACCAACACTTCTCACTCCAAGTGACCAGGCAGTGGCCTGTCCCTGGCAGCTTGGCTTGAGGCAGGCGCCAGACCTGAGCTCTCATGGGGCAGCTAGGCAGGCCTCGCTCTCTGAAGCTGCCCTGTGGTTCACCCCGGTATACAGGGTACACAACATGCCTCAACGCCCACTGCCACTGCCTCCGCCACTGCTGCTGGGCAGCATGCCCTCTGCAGGGCCTTCCCCTAGCTGTTCTAATCAACCACCCGATGCCAGGTCCAGGCAATGTGGCTGGATAGCAGAGGGCTTTTAGTGCATGATGACTTTAGTTGTGACCTGGATCGGCAACAAGAGGCTTTGTTCCATTACTCATCATCCATTCACTCACTCCATGACTTCTGCAGACCCACCGATATTCACAAACTCTTCCAGGCCCTGGACATAGGCAGTGAAAATAGCACGCTGTTCTCCCAGGGCACATGTGTAGTGTGAGTGTGGGGGCTGGGGGTGGGGAATGAAGGTGTAAACCTATAAATAAAACGGTATCTCGTATTTCTCAGTATAAGGAGGGAAAGGGGTGGTGTGAGTGGGTGTGGGAGTCAGAGGGTCTGGGGGAGGCCCCTCTTGAGGAAGGAGCATCATGAGTTGAGAACCAAATGATAAGAAGGAACCAGCCAGGTCAGAAGCGACCCAGGCAGAGGGAACAGCGCGTGCAAACGCCGGGGTGTAGGGACAGGCTTGCAGCATTTACGGAATAGAATAAAAATCCATGCAGCCAGGGCCCAGGTTACACAGAGCCCTCCCTACCAGGCCACATAAAGAGTTCTGTTTTGTTTTTAGTTTTTATTACAGGCACCTGCCATCATGCCCGGTTAATTTTTGAATTTTTTGGAGAGACCAGGTTTCACCATGTTGGCTAGGCTGGTCCTGAACTCCTGACTTCAGGTGATCTGCCCGCCTCGGCCTCCCAAAGTGCTGGGATTACAGGCGTGAGCCACTGCTCCTGGCCGATTTTTGTATGTTTTTAGAGACGGGGTTTCACCATGTCAGCCAGGCTGGTCTTGAACTCCTGGCCTCAAGCAATCCACCCACCTTGGCCTCCCAAAGTTCTGGCATTACAGGCATAAGCCACTGCACCCAGCCCAGGTAAGGAGTTTGGAGGTCATTATAGATGTACAAGGAAACCGGCGACTGTTTGTAAGCAGGTGAGTGATTCAATCTGTGTATTTGGAAGCTCCCGGAGGTCCTGGCATTGGAGGAATGAAGGAGGGGAGGTGGAATTCAGTCAGGAGGCTGTTGCAGAAATGCAGGTCAAAGATGATGGAGACCAGGATGTGGGTCTGGCGAAGGGGGACACAGTGGGAGACATTTAGGCCATGTTTTGGAGGTAGAGATACTCGGGATTGTAGAGGGCCCAGAGGAGGAGAGAAAAGACAGGATCAAATGGGACTCCAGGCCTTCCAGGGGCAGCCTCTGGTCCTGGCCATCCTTTCTCAGGTTTTGCCTGGCAGGCCATGGCCCCTTCTCACAGGAGGGGCTGACATCCTACCCCTAGGCGGAACTTCACTTTGCCAAAACACAGGAGGCATTCTGCTACACAAGGCTTGTCAGATGGAACAGCACGCTGGAGGGGGTTGTGCAAGAGGCTCACTGGGACATGGGCCACAACTCTAAGAGGTGAGGGACTCTGGCTTTAGTCATCAGAGAAAAATCCAGTACTTTCTGGAACACTCACCAGCCTTATCCTGCAAAGATAGGAAAGCACAGGGAAGGTGGAAGACTGTGTTTCATTCAAACTGTGGCAGGGCTGAGGGCAGTTAAGTGAATGGGCGAGAACAGTGACTGCTTAGATACACGTGGTTACATGTTCCAGGCAGGACTTCAATGCCGACTGTGTTGTGATTTTAGCTGACTTTAGTATTCTTGGGGATCTTTTAACTCCTTCATGTGCCCTGCTCAAAAGCCCTTACATCTGGAAGTGTGCTGCGTGCGCAAGGAGGTTAAGGCTCACTGCTGTAATATTCTGAGCCTGAGTAGCCACAATCAAAAACCAAACACAAGGCCGGGCGTGGTGGCTCACACCTATAATCCCAGCACTTTGGGAGGCTGAGGCGGGTGGATCACCTGAGGTCAGGAGTTCGAGATCAGCCTGGCCAACATGGTGAAACCCCATCTCCACTAAAAATACAAAAATTAGCTGGGCGTGGTGGTGTGCACCTGTAGTCCCAGCTATTCAGGAGGCTGAGGCAGGGAGAATCGCTTGAACCCGGGAGATGGAGGTTGCAGTGAGCTGAGATCATGCCACTGCACTCCAGCCGGGGTGACAGAGCAAGACTCTGTCTCAAAAAAACAAAGAAACAAAAAAACAAACCCAGGATGGGAACATGAAATGTCACCATCAGGACTCCTGTACCATTTATGTATCTGTGTCAAATATCTCCTTAAAATACCTGGGTGTGGTGGGATCATACTTTCAAGATGGAAAGACCAAATTAAGGGACTTGCCCATGTCTATTGTCATTCCATGCATTAATTAATAAATTTTAGTTTACACACACACACACACCCCACACACACGCATGTGCACAAGTTTTGGTGTGTTCTTTCTAAATCCCAGTGGATTTTCTTTTTCTTTCTTTTTTTTTGAGACAGTTTCGCTCTTGTTGCCCATGCTGGAATGCGATGGTACGTACAATCTCGGCTCACTGCACCTCCACCTCCCGGATTCAAGTAATTCTCCTGCCTCAGCCTCCTGAGTAGCTGGGATTACAGGCACCCGCTACCACACCCGGCTAATTTTTGTATTTTTTTAGTAGAGACGGGGTTCCACCATGTTGGTCAGGTTGGTCTCGAACTCCTGACCTCAGGTGATCCACCTGCCTCGGCCTCCCAAAGTGCTGGGATTACAGGCGTTGAGCCACTGCGCCTGGCCCCAGTGGATTTTCTTAGGTACTCCTGGGGGTGCTAAAATGCAGCACCCACTGTGTCACATGACTCCCACTGAGATTGAGAGATGGCAGACATCTGGGAGAGGATCCAACCCAGTGGTCCTGATTAGGCTGTTGGGGCCAGGAGAGGTGACTTGCCAAAGGCCACTGAACTCACAAGGGAGCCGGGCGGTGCTGGAGCCCAAGCCTCTTGACTCCCACCCCAAAGATCTTCCCCAGATAACACCTCGATGGGCTCACCGCCAGGCACTAGGACAACCTTTTGATGTTTGCTACCATCTTGCCCAAATTAAGAGCTGGGAAAGAGAAGAGGGAAGGACCTTCCTCCCACTGAGCAATTGGCACTAGGTGCCACCAGGCAGGGAGAACATTACAAAACTCTGACCCAAGAGCTGCTCAGAGTCAAAATGGTCCCAGGGTGGGGTGGTCTTGCGGTACCTGAAACTCTGGCAAAATTTTTTCAAATAATGGCTTTAAAATAAATGATGGTTTTGGCTGGGTGTGGTGGCTCACGCCTGTAATCCCAGCACTTTGGGAAGCCAAAGTAGGTGGATCACCTGAGGTCAGGAGTTTGAGACCAGCCTGGCCAACATGGTGAAACACCGTCTCAACTAATAATACAAAGAAATTAGCCAGGCATGGTGGCGGGTGCCTGTAATCCCAGCTACTAGGGAGGCTGAGGCAGGAGAACTGCTTGAACCTGGGAGGCAGAGGTTGCGGCACACCGAGATCATGCCGTTGCACTCTAGCCCAGGCAGCAAGAGTGAAACTCCATCTCCAAAAAAAAAAAAAGAATGATGGTTTTAAAATGAATGTGATTTAAATGAATATGATTTACCTCCTAGAACTTAACCCTGTGGAACTATTTCAAAGGAGAAAAAAGTCACGCACATATTTGTTGAAGCCTTATTCATAATAGCGAAAGACTGGAGACAGGCTAGGTGCAGTGGATCACGCCTTTAATCCCAGCACTTTGGGAGGCCGAGGCAGGTGGACCACGAGGTCAGGAGTTTGAAACCAGCCTGACCAACATGGTGAAACCCTGTCTCTACTAAAAATACAAAAAAAAAAAAAAATTAGCCGGGCATGGTGGTGTGTGCCTGTAAGCCCAGCTACTAAGGAGGCTGAGGCAGGAGAATGGCTTGAACCTGGGAGGCAGAGGTTGCAGTGTGCCGAGATCGCGCCATCGCCTTCCAGCCTGGGCAACAGAGGGAGACTCCATCTCAAAAAAAAAAAAAGAAAAAAAGAAAGAAAGACTGGAGACAGCCTAATGCCCAGCGATGGAGGAATGGCTAAGAAAGCTGGGAGCCCTTAACTCAGAGCACCATTCAGCAGTCATGGAAAGTGGGAACTATGAAGACCACAGACAACATGGACCAAATGTTTACCAAATGGCATTAAATGGAAGCGCAAACAAAAGGCAGAACAGAGGCCGAGGCAAAGGTCAGGAGTGCAGTACCAGCCTGGCCAACTTGTTGAAACCCCATCTCTACTATTAAAAAAATACACGGCCGGGCACGGTGGCTCATGCCTGTAATCCCAGCACTTTGGGAGGCCGAGGAGGGTGGATCGCAAGGTCAGGAAATCGAGACCATCCTGGCTAACACGGTGAAACCCCATCTCTACTAAAATACAAAAAATTAGCCGGGCGCGGTGGGGGGGTGCCTGTAGTCCCAGCTACTTGGGAGGCTGAGGCAGGAGAATGGCGTGAACCTGGGAGGCGGAGCTTGCAGTGAGCCGAGATAGCGCCACTGCAGTCCAGCCTGGGCGAAAGAGCAAGACTCCGTCTCAAAAAAAAAAAAAAAAAAAAAAAATACACAAGGCCGGGCACGGTGGCTCACACCTGTAATCCCAGCAATTTGGGAGGCCGAGACGGGCAGATCACTCGAGGTCAGGAGTTCAAGACCAGCCTGGCCAACATGGTGAAACCCCATCTCTACTAAAAATACAAAATTAGCCGTGTATGGTGGCAGGCGCCTGTAATCCCAGCTACTTGGGAGGCGGAGGCAGGAGAATCACTTGAACCCGGGAGGCGGAGGTTGCTGTGAACTGAGGTCGAGCCATTGCACTCCAGCCTGGGGGACAAGAGCAAGACTTCGTCTCCAAAAAAAAAAAAAACATACACACACACACAAATTAGCCGGGTGTTGTGGCGCGTGCCTGTAATCCCAGCTACACGGGAGGCTGAGGCTGGAGAATCTCTTGAACCCGAGAGGCAGAGGTTGCAGTGAGCTGAGATCACGCCATTGCATTCCAGCCTGGGCAACAGAGTGAGACTCTGTCTCAAAAAAAAATAAATGAAAATTTAAAATAAATAGAAAAAAAGGCAGAACATATACTTGTTTATGCATAGTGGTTACAACTCTACACAAATATGCATCTGCGAATAAAGACTAAAATGGCACACAGAGAAATTAAGAAGTTATGTTAGCCTTGAGAGGAAAACAGGCTCTTTTTCTTGTTGTTTATTTATTTATTTATTTATTTTTGAGACGGAGTTTTGCTCTATCGCCCAGGCTGGAGTGTAGTGGCGCCATCTCAGCTCACTGCAACCTCCAACTCCTAGGTTCAAGCGATTCTCCTGCCTCAGCCTCCCAAGTAACTGGGATTACAGGTGCACACCATGACAGCTGGTTAATTTTTATATTTTCAGTAAAGACGGGGTTTCCCCATGTTGACCAGGCTGGTCTTGAACTCCTGACCTCAAGCAATCCACCTGCCTCAGCCTCCCAAAGTGCTGGGATTACAGGTGTGAGCCACTGCACCTGGCCTTTTTCTTTTTAAAACAAACAAACAAACAAACAAACAACAACAAAAAAAAAACCCAAAGTATCAAAGGTTTAAAGAAAAGGCATTCATTTCAAAACCAGCTTAAGACTATCTAGTTCTTTGGGTTCGGCAGCCACATCCCAGCATAAGATGCCAACTGGGGACTGAGTGAGAACTGGTCTCCATCCATACTCTGCCTCTCTTGTGTGAAAATCTCCCACTGATGTCTGTTCTCTCTTTTCCTCCCTCAAAATCACCCCCAAGCCAGACATGTTTATTAGGTCCTTGTTTTATTCTAAGTTGCCTGGGAGGAGGAAGTGGGCAACCTTTAATAACCTGACTTCAGGGGGCACAGGGAGATTGGGACCCTCTCAAAAAACAGAACTCGCTCTCCAACAGCTGCTTCCTGATGCTTAAGCCTCTCCAGCTGAGCAGGAGATGAGTGATAAGGATCACTCCCACCCCACCGGAGATCGGCCTGTTTCCAGTGACACTGAAGCTCCAAGCTGGAGGCCAGCCTCCCACATAACAGTGGGCTCCTCTCAGAGATATCCTGTGCAGGTGAAGGTTTTACTTCTACAGCCCTAGCTTGGCTAGACTGTCACTGCAAGGCAGCAGAGAAAACAAGAAGGGGTCACACGAGGGCAACCAGCACCCAGGGGCTCCAGCCACCACTGACCGCCAAGCTGTGTGCAGAATTAGATCATCCCTGGGGGTAGATCTCTAATGGGGAAGGCACTAAAGTGAGTCTTAGCTCAAGAGTCAGAGAAACAGGCTCCCTAATCCCCTTCTACCCTGTCCTTCCAGTACACCTCCCTCACTCAGTTCTCATTCACTGGGGTCCGCTGCGTGCCAAGCACTGTACTGAGGACAACATACATTTATGCCCTTGAAACTCAAAGCAAACTTGCAAGGAGGCTGCCCTGATTGCCCCTATTTTAAAGAACGAGAAACGGAGACTCAGACAGAGTGAATTATTTTACTCACTCTTCACATTTCACAGCTTTTTTTTTTTTTTTTTTTGAGACACGGCATTGCTATCACCCAGGCTGGAGTGTAGTGGTGCTATCGTGGCTCACTGCAGCCTCAACTTCCCGGGCTCAAGTGATCCTCCCCGGCCTCAGTCTCCCAAGTAGCTGGGGCCACAGGTGGGCACCACCATGCCTGGTTTATTAAAAATAAATACATAGGCTGGGCGCGGTGGCTCACGCCTGTAATCCCAGCACTTTGGGAGGCCGAGGCGGGCAGATCACGAGGTCAGGAGATTGAGGCCATCCTGGCTAACAAGGTGAAACCCTGTCTCTACTAAAAATATTTTTTAAAAAATTAGCCGGGCGTGGTGGCGGGCGCCTGTAGTCCCAGCTACTCGGGAGGTTGAGGCAGGAGAATGGCGTGAACCCGGGAGGTGGAGCTTGCAGTGAGCCGAGATCACGCCACTGCACTCCAGCCTGGGGGACAGAGCGACACTCCATCTTAAAAAATGTACACACACACACATATATTTTTAGTAGAGATAGGGTCTCGCTTTGTTGCCCAGGCTGCTCTTGAACTCCTAGCTTCAAGCAATCTTCCTGCTTCAGCCTCCCAAAGTGTGGGGTTACAAGCACGAACTATTGCACCCCACACCCAACCTCTCACAACTTCTAAGTGGTGATTTGAGCCCATTTCTGGCAGACCTTGGAGCATGTGATTTTCTATATGAGGTGATGCTGCCTGACCTGTGCAGGTGTCTGCAGCTGAGGATGTACATGTGGAGCAGGGTGGGGTAGGAAGGAAGGGTCTGGGAGCCGGTTAATCTAAGACTCTTGGAGCTAAGACTCACATTACTGCCTCCCCCATTAAAGCTCTATCCCCAGGCATGGCTGCATTTGAAACCTCCTAAAAGGAGATTTCCCTTACCCAGGAGCCCATTCCCACTTCCTGCTCTCAGGAACCTCCCAATGTTCCGGTGTTCTGGGAGGTGAGGGGTGGGGAGGATCACCCTGAAGCACAAGCCAGGACTCTGCTGGCATAGTCAGGAGTAGATCAGCACAAGGCCTCGCTTCTAGTGTGTTCCTGTCTGCTCTGTCCAAACTCCATCTTGTGTTCCTTGGTTATTCCAGCTCCCAGGAAGAAAAACCAGAACCATGACCCAACACCACTTGCCCCACCCTCACTGCCTGCATGCCAATCCATGCCAGGCACATTGATGCAAAGGTGCCACTGCACAGCCACCCTGGGGCAGATCCCATTTCCTGGAGATGAACATCCCCTACTTTGATGGCCCCTTCCTGGAGAAAGGGGCAAGGTCCCAGATTTCTTTCTTTTTTTTTTTTTTTTTTTGAGACGGAGTCTCGCTCTCACCCAGTCTGGAGTGCAGTGGCGCGATCTCGGCTCACTGCAAGCTCTGCTTCCCGGGTTCACGCCATTCTCCTGCCTCAGCCTCCCGAGTAGCTGGGACTACAGGCGCCCGCCACCACGCCCGGCTAATTTTTTTTGTATTTTTAGTAGAGACGGGGTTTCACCATGTTAGCCAAGATGGTCTCGATCTCCTGACCTCGTGATCCACCCGCCTCAGCCTCCCAAAGTGCTGGGATTACAGGCGTGAGCCACCGCGCCCGGCTTCAAGGTCCCAGATTTCATGACATGTCTTCCCCCCACCACCCCCAGACTCCAAGCTACAAGACAGTGCCCATTCCCCAGGTATAACTACTGGGAAGGGGGGTGAATCAGGGAGAGCAGGGATCATAGAGTGACCTGAAGGAGGAAAGCAATAGTGCACACCAGAACCTCCCAGCTACTTCCACTTTCTGCCGTCTCTCTATGGGTTAATAATAGTTGACCCTCCACTGTCCACCAGCCACTTCTGGCTTCTGAGCACTTGAAGTGTGCTTCTGAGTACTTGACATGTGGCCGGTATGGAATAATAAACACTGGAGACTGGGAAGGTGGGAACACAGTGAGGGATGAGAAGTTACTTAATGGGTACAATGTACACGATTGGGTGATGGTTACACTACAAGCCCAGACTTCACACTACACAATATATCCATGTAACAAAACTATACTTGCATTCCTTATATTTATACACATAAAAATACATAAAAATAAAAAATAGGCAGGGCACGGCGGCTCACGCCTGTAATCCCAGCACTCTGGGAGGCTGAGTCAGGCAGATCACCTGAGGTCAGGAGTTCGAAACCAGACTGTCCAACATGGTGAAACCCCATCTCTATTACAATACAAAATTAGCCAGGCATGGTGGTGTGCAACTGTAATCCCAGCTACTTGGGAGGTTGAGGCAGGAAGTATTGCTTGAACCCGGGAGGCAGAGTTTGCTGTGAGCCGAGATCATGCCATTGCACTCCAGCCTGGGCAAAAAAGAGTGAAACTCTGTCTCAAAAAAAAAAAATCTGGCAAGTCCAAAAGTCCAAATGGTTATGTGCACAAGTGGAAAATACACACTGGACTTCTAAGATTTAGTATAAAAAAAGAGGATGTATAAAATATCTCATTAACATTTTTATACTGATGATGTGTTTAAATGATATTCTGAATATAGTGAGTCAAAATGTACCATCTATTTCCTCTTACTTGTTAAAATGTAACTATTAAAATATAAATTATGTATGGCATTTGCCTAAGACTTCTATTGGAGAGCAATAATTTAGACATTTTCCCCCTTATTACACAAGCAGCATGTTCCCTTGTAGATGGATAAATAAAGCCAACCATTGTTCACAGCTGGGTCAAAATATTTACGTTAACAATTTATGCTACATTGTTTTAAATTAAATCTTAATACCTAATTTTTACATCCAATCAGGCATTGAATGGCTAGGCTGTTTCCATTTTCAGTTGAAACTCTGTAAGGTCCTTTCAGGCAATTATGTGCATATCCTTAACTATTGCCAGATGATACATTCTTGTGAGTTTGTCCCCCAGGCTGGAGTGCAGTGGTGTATCTCAGCTCACTGCAACCTTCCACTCCTGGGTTCAAGCAATTCTTGTGCCTCAGCTCCCAAGTGGCAGGGGCTACAGGCACACGCCACCATGCCCAGCTTTTTTTTTTTTTGAGGCCGAGTCTGTATTGCTGAGTCTGGAGTGCAGTGGTATGATCTCAGCTCACTGCAACCTCTGCCTCCTGGGTTCAAGCGATTCTGGTGCCTCAGCGTCGAGGCATGTGCCACCATGCCCAGCTAATTTTTGTATTTTTAGTAGAGACAGGGTTTCACCTTGTTGGCCAGGCTGGTCTTGAACTCCTGACCTCAGGTGATCCACCAGCCTCGGCCTCCCAAAGTGCTAGGATTACAGGTGTGAGCTACTGCACCCGGCCGGGAAGCTACCTTTTTTTCCCCTAATATATTTAACGGCCACCCCACCGAGCTTATACTACCTTACAGGCTCTAATCAACTATATGATTGAATCTTTTGGGCTTTGGAAGTGGATAAGCTCATCATCTGCAACTAATAATAATTTTGCCTCCTCCATTCCTCATTATCTCGTTAGATTTGTTACACTGCCAATATAATGTTGAATAATACCACTGACATGAAACATCTCTCTTTCTGGCACTTACAGTGATATCCTAAACCTCCGGCATCTAATCCAGCAGCCACAAGCCACATAAGGCTACTGACTACTTAACACGTGGTTAGTGTGATTAAGGAGCTGAATTTTTAATTTATTTTTTTTTTGAGACAGGGTCTCACTCTGTTAACCAGGCTCAAGTACAGTGGCACAATCACAGCTCATTGCAGCCTCAACCTCCTAGGCTCAAGCAATCCTTCCATCTCAGTCCTGAGTAGCTGGGACTACAGGTGTGCACCACTATGTTGCCCAGCCAAGTCTTAAAATTCCTGGCCTCAAGTGTAATCTCAAAGTGCTGGGATTACAGATATGAGCCACCACACGTGGCCAGAATTTTAAATTTTAATTATTTTACATTTAAAAATTGATAATTGGCCGGGCACAGTGGCTGAAGCCTGTAATCCTAGCACTTTGGGAGGCCGAGGCGGGCGGATCACGAGGTCAGGAGTTCGAGACCATCCTGGCCAACATAGTGAAACTCCGTCTCTACTAAAAATACAAAAAAATTAGCCGGGCGTGGTGGCGGGCGCCTGTAGTCCCAGCTACTCAGGAGGCTGAGGAAGGAGAATGGCGTGAACCTGGGAGGTGGAGCTTGCAGTGAGCCGAGATGGCGCCACTGCACTCCAGTCTGGGGGACAGAGCCAGACTCCGTCTCAAAAAAAAAAAAAAAAAAAAAAATTGATAATTTGCCAGGCGCGGTGGCTCATGCCTGTAATCCCAGCACTTTGGGAGGCTGAGGCGGGCGGATCACCTGAGGTTGGGAGTTCGAGACCAGCCTGACCAACATGGAGAAACGCTGTCTCTACTAAAAATACAAAATTAGCTGGGCATGGTGGCGCGCATGCCTGTAATCCTAGCTACTCGGAAGGCTGAGGCAGGAGAATGGCTTGAACCCAGGAAGCAGAGGTTGCGGTGAGCCGAGATTGCACCATTGCACTCCAGCCTGGGCAACAAGAGTGAAACTCCATCTCAAAAACAAACAAACAAACAAACAAAAACTGATAATTGGCCGGGAACGGTGGCTCACACCTGTAATCCCAGCACTTTGGGAGGCCAAGGAGGATGGATCACTTGAGGTCAGAGGTTCGACCCCAGCCTGGCCAACATGGTGAGACCCTGTCTCTACTAAAAATACAAAAATTAGCCCAGCGTGGTGGTGGGCACCTGTAATCCCAGCTACTCGGGAGGCTGACACAGGAGAATCGCTTGAACCCAGGAGGCAGAGGTTGCAGTGAGACGAGATCATGCCACTGCACTCCAGCCTGGGCAACAGAGCAAGACTGTTGTCTCCAAAAAAAAAAAAAAAAATTAATTTCCCCTTTCTTTAGTTCTTAAAACATGGCTCCTAGAAAGCATAAAGTTCCATATGTGACTAGGGTCACATTCCTATTGACAGCACCGTCCTAGGGCTAGTCCCACTGATCATCCTGCTCACTGTGATTTAAATATCACACAAGTGTTTTCCACCACCTTAAGGAATTCACAATTCTTACAGTTTATGGGAAAATGATGCCAATAACTCACTCAGCCAGGCTGAGTTATGGGAAAACACACTACGGCTTAAAATAATTTACCCTTTAATTGCTGGAAGATATAGCATAAGGAGTCTAGTCTAGTTTAAACGGTGACTCATTATCAAGAACACTCCGGAATAACATCTCTCCATGTGGATCCCAACAGATAGCAAGACTGTGTGCTGAGGAACCCACTCTAAGGAAATACTATTCTAGACCCTACCTAACCTCAGGGGTAGACCCCTCCCCAGACTCTGCAGTAACTATTCCTGGGTCACATGTCATGGAGAAAATATAAGAAAGAACTAAGATTTGTTGAGCTTTTTACTCTGCACCAGGCATTGTGTTAGGTGATTTATTTTGATTAAACTGTCTCTTTTCTTCTTTTTTTATTTTTTCTGAGAGAGGGTCTTGCTTTGTCCCTCAGGCTGGAGTACACTGTAGCAGTGCAATCAAGGCTCACCGTAACCTCAAACTTCTGGGCTCAAGCCATCCTCCTACCTCTGCTTCCCAAAGTGCTGGGATGATAGGCGCGAGCCACTGTAGCCTGCCTTTCTTTAAACTTTGTAGTCATACATGGTCCCAAGCATTTGAAAAAGTTTATCTCATGTATTCTTCCCAACAATCCCACGGAGTTATCATTATCATCCCCAGCTCGCAGATAAGAGCACTGAGACTTAGAGGGGCACGTGCTTTACTCAAGTCACACACAGTTGGTTAGGAGAGGGAGACACAAGAATCCAGATGTGCTGGACTCTGGGTTTGTTCCACTCCACCATAAGGAACATCGGGGTGGCAGGGGGCAAGGGGGACAGTGGATCATAAGCGTCCCTGGGGCTCAGGCCTGGGAGGGCTGCTGAAGGCTCTGGATGCATGAGTACACATGGGATACGCAGTTTTGCACACAATTTCAGGTTAACATCTCCTGAGTCTGAGCACCTCATTCCCCACCACTCCAGGGAACGTATAGATTAATCCTGGAAAATACAGACTACAGCCCAGTGCCCCAGGTCCATCCAGGGGAGCCCCCTGCTCGTTGTGGGCTGGGAACCGGCTGCCCTGCTTGTCTCCTTCGTCTTCGTTCCTGCACACACCTCATCCTTATCCTCATCCTCATCCCAGAACCACAGCCTTCAGGCCAGGGGAGAAGCAGGTCAGTGGGAGGTGAAGGGGAAACCTTCCCTCACCTCCTGGGAATTAGAACAGCACAGAGAAGGGAAGAAAAAGGAGCCAAGACTAGGGAGTGACCGGAAGCAACAACGGAGGAGTCAAGACGAAGAGGAGCCAGTGACTCAAGGACATCCGGCAACTTCACTTGATTACAGGGCCCTTCCTGGAAACGTGTGCTTCCCAGAGCCACCACCCGACGCCAGCCACCAGCAGAGGGACCATCTGGGCGAGGCAGGATGGATGCCTGGTTGGGGGCCCCCATACAGGCTGGGCCCTCCTCCTCTGGGAGTGGTGCTACTACTGGGCAGCAGGGTGCCTCCCTCCTGCTCGGGAGGGATTGCAGAAGAAAGTGCCGCGCTTGAAATCAGATCTGCCAGGCCTTGTTTGGTTTCACTTTGCCTCTCCTAAGAGCCGGGTGCTCAGCTGAGAACTGGGAATTTCAAGGCCACCTGGGGGTCTCCAGAAGGAGACTGGCAGATCTAAACTCCCTCCAGAGCAGACAGGCAAATCTTGCATCTTGGCCCTGCTGGAAGTTGGGGACAAAGAGCCCCACACTCCCTAGGTCACAAGCTGCCCTGCCATGTGGGTCAAGTTATTTGTGCCTCAGTTTCCTCATTAGCTCTCAGAGCAATTGATAACATTACGTACCTCCCAAGTGCTGTGCTGGGGTGAGCACAATTCTATGTGTGCTATAAAGATGATGCTGTCACACCCAGTGACACTCCAGCCACTGTCACTTCCCAAACTTCATAGAGAACAGCCACCTGAGAGCACCTAATTCAAAAGTCTGTACGGTGAAACGTGGGCTGAGACAATGGGTTGACCCTTTTCAAAGTCCTGGGGGTTCCCAGGATTATATGATGCAGGGGGAAGGGTCCCCCAAGCTGCTGAAGCCCAGGTACAGATTCTGCCCTCCCTCTGTAGTCTCTGCCAGCAGTGGGGGCAGGAAACCCTCGGATCTGGTTTCTTTCCTGATCTGAGTTCCCTCATCCCGTCACCTTTTAACCTTTAATGATGCCAGAGGGAGGAGCCTGGCTTTTCTCAGACAAGATGGTGAGGTGGAGGTGGGAAAAGAGAAGCTCCTCCATTCCTTCCTAGGATAAGGGTAAAAGTAACTCAGGAATTTGCCAGACCCCGGGTGCTACTAGCAACAAATAATGCACAGGCCAGGCGCCGTGGCTCATGCCTGAAATCTCAGCACATTGGAAGGCAGAGGCAGAAGAGGGAGGATTGCTTGAGCCCAGGGGCTTGAGACCAGCCTGGGCAGCACAGTGAGACTCTGTCTCTAAAAAAAAAAAAAAAAAAAAAATTAAATTAGCCAGGCATGGTGGCACACATCTATAGTCTCAGCTACTCAAGGCTGAGGTGGGAGGATCTCTTGAGCCCAGGAGTTTGAGGCTGCAGTGAGCTGTGATTGCACCACTGTACTCCAGCCTGGCCAACAGAGCAAAAAGCCTGTCTCAAAACAAAAAAATAATGCACAAAACTTCAACATGATCAACCCCCAATAAAATATAATCTGATCTTCTGGACCTAACCAGATTCTCCTTAGAGGTAACCACAAATCGAACTGCGAGCCCCTAGGCTCTTTTTGGGCTCTCTACTCCTTGTACCACTCGACAAAGCCTTAAGCCCAATTCCAGGACTTGAGGGGAACAGGTCCCTTTCTGATGCTTCAGGGTTGGAGGCAACAGTGTAAGGAAAAAAGAAGGTTGCACTGAGTGAAGACCCGAGGTAGAGAGGAAGGACAGGCAGGGAAAAGAAGCTGGCACAGAGAACCTGGCTTCGTTGGCACACTTGGAGAGATTCAAAGCTGGGGTCTCCAGACCAAGTTCAGTGACTGCCAGAACTGCAGGTGCCCGGGCAAAAGGAGTACCCAGAGTCTCATCCTGGGAGGTGGAGGCTGCCCCAGACAACCGCTGCTACCGTGATGGCCAAGGCAGAAGATGGTGGCTGAAGCAGCTCTGGCTGAGCACAGACATCCAGGGATCCTTCTTGCCTGGCACTGTGGTTTTTCCAGATGCCTTCAGCTCCATCTTTGGGGTGACAGGGAAACACCAGGTGTGCAGAGCAGTTTCTTACAGGTGGGTTAAGAACTGTAAGCCTTCATTAATGACCACACCCTAAACTGTGCTCACCTGAATCCCAAAAGAGAGCCCCTTCCTCAGCTTGAGTGGAGACGGCCAGTTCCCCTGTTCCTGGCAAGGGAGGGCTTTGGATGCCAGCACTGCCATCCTGGCACAGAGCCCAGAGCTGCAAGCTGGTAGTGCCTGGGGGAGACTCCAATGTAAGTTAGTTGGAAGGAAGCCCAAGTCTCCTCAAGGAGGCGTATTTTAAGCTGGAGCTTTAGGGGCACGGTGAGCGGGAACGTGGAAAACTAATGTCTGAATTTTTCTTTCTTTTTTTTTTTCTTTTTAGACGGAGTCTCGCTCTGTCGCCCAGGCTAGAATGCAGTGGCGCGATCTCGGCTCACTGCAAGCTCCGCCTCCCGGGTTCACGCCATTCTCCTGCCTCAGCCTCCCAAGTAGCTGGGACTACAGGTGCCCACCACCAAGCCCAGCTAATTTTTTGTATTTTTTAGTAGAGACAGGGTTTCACTGTGTTAGCCAGGATGGTCTCGATCTCCTGACCTCCTGATCCACCCGCCTTGGCCTCCCAAAGTGCTGGGATTACAGGTGTGAACCACCGCGCCTGGCCCTGAATTTCTCTTTTTCTTTTTTTTTTTTTGAGATGGAGTCTCACTCTATCGCCCATGCTGGAGTGCAGTGACATGATCTCAGCTCACTGCAACCTCCACCTCTTGGGTTCAAGAGATTCTTGTGTCTCAGCTTCCCCAGTAGCTGGGATTATAGGTGCACGCCACCATGCCCGGCTAATTTTTGTATTTTTAGTAGAGACAGGGTTTCACCATATTGGCCAGGCTGATCTCGAACTCCTGACCTCAAGTGATCTGCCCGCCTTGGCCTCCCAAAGTGCTGAGATTACAGGCGTGAGCCACTGTGCCCGGCCCTAATGTCTGAATTTCCTTCCCAACGCACTCAAGCAAAAAGGGCTGTGTCCAGTGCCACATGTGGGCTCCTTCCAGCGCTACCATCCAGTTCCGTGCCGAGAGAGGGCAGGCATGGACTTGGCCTTCCTAGAGCGCCCCAGAAGCACTGGCTGGAGTTGGCCTTCAGGACACTCTGCCAGATGACCCCTCAAAGTGTCCCCAGCTCCAGAATTTGGTTCTTTTCCCCACGGTCGAGAAAAATCCTCCAGTACATAGGTCAGAAGAGCTACGCAGAGCTCAGGTCAGCTCTGTTTCCAGGGTGAGATTGCTCAACCCTTCTCCCTCCGCCCACAGGCCTTATCTCTGGCATCAACCCAGCCCCCATTCCTCCAAAGGATGGACTCCTCCCTCCCCCCACAGGGACAAACTCCTCTGAGTCTGCAGAACCAGAATGAGAACACAGAAGGCTGGACTTACTGCTAACCAAGCGCAACCCTGACCACTCTGGCTTCTGACTTCTTCACTTCGAACCCAATCCAAACGTGGGGGCGTGGGGTGGGGGAGAATGAAAGGGAGAGGCCAACATCAAACACCTTTCGGCTACACCTGTGCACAGACAGCCCTGGCCGCAGAAATCAATCAGTCACTCTAAAGGGGTGGAAGCCCTGGGCCACTGCCAACCCAAGGCCCTTCTGGAAAAGCTCTGGACTTGTAAAGAAGGGTTAGCCAGGGCTGGGTGCAGTGGTTTACACCTGTAATCCCAGCTCTTTGGGAGGCCGAGGTGGGTGGATTGCCTGAGCTCAGGAGTTCGCGACGAGCCTGGGCAACACAGTGAAACCCCGTTTCTACTAAAATACAAAAAAAATTAGCCAGGAGTGGCAGCATGCACCTATAGTCCCAGCTACTAAGGGAGGCTGACGCAGGAGAAGAATTGCTTGAACCCGGGAGGTGGAGGATGCAGTAAGCCAAGAGTGCACCACCGCACTCCAGCCTGGGCGACAGAGCAAGACTCTGTCTCAAAAAAAAAAAAAAAACAAAAAAAAAAGGGTTTGTCAGGTGCAGTGGCTCATATCTGTATGCCCAGCACTTTGAGAGGCTGAGGTGGGGGAAGATCCCTTGAGCTCAGGAGTTCAAGACCAGCCTGGGCAACATGGTGAAACCCCACCTGTACAAAAAATACAAAAAATAGCTGGGCGTGGTGGTGGGCGCCAGTTGTCCCAGCTACTTGGGAGGCTGAAGTGGGAGGATAGCTTGAGCCCAGGAGGTCCAGCCTGCAGTGAGCCTTGACTATGACGCTGCACCGCAGCCTGGGCGACAGACCAAGACCTGGTCTCAAAAAAATTAATACATAAAATAAAAATTATTTTTAAAATCAAAAGACTGGTGTAAGATTCCTCTCCCAGGTCAACACTCACTCCCCTGACCTTTATACATGAGACCTCCCCTTTGCTTCTGACTCTTGGTCTCTGGTCCTGTGAGGTGCTGTCGGGTTCCAGAGGCAGCAGCACAGTGGAGGCAGGGTGCAGAGGATGGGGACAAGCATGGTGGGTGGGCAAGGGTAAGGCAGAAACCAGGGGAAAAGAGAAGAGGAATCCAAAAATAGAGAGGCAGAAACCCCAGAAAATGGAGAATCGTTCACCGCACAGGCCTAGGCTGTACAGCACAGCAGGAGCAAGCTGCCCTCTGTGAGCAGGGACCCTAGGACTTCAGGGAGATTTCAGAGGGGAGGCGCTGAGACTCACCCCAGAACCACCGCCCATATGATCACAGGGCCCCCTCCTAGTCCCTTGCAGGGGTCCACCAGGATGCCTGGGAATCCACTTGGGATCTTCCCAAATTCACTGAACCCCCCCCTTGTGGGAAGGAGCAGCTGTCTTCAAGGAGTGGAGAGGCAAAGTCCAAGTTCAGAGGAGATAAACCACCCCACTAATCAGTCAGTCACATGCGCAGCTCACACAGGGCAGTTGATGAGAGCAGGAAAAGGTAGGACACCCCCGCATTCAGCAGGCACTGGCTTCCCAGCAGAGATAGAGCCTCAGAAGATCCTGGTGGATGCCCCGTTATTGCCCCAGGAGCCCCTGGGGCTGCCAGGGGCTCTCTCAGGGCCTGGCTCAGTCCCAGCCAACTCCCGATTTCTGGGAGAAATCTGCAGCTCAGCAATCCCTTCCTTTGTGGCCTGTTCTTTGTTCTCTTAAAATTCAGTCCATCCTGCTGGTGGTCCCTCCTCCACCCTAGCCTCAGAAGCGGGCGGGGGCTGAGGGAGTTATTGGAAACCCAGACTGCCAAAGAAGTCGCCTTGCAGGAGGCCCCTGTCACCGGCCCCTCATTATTTACACTCGCTGGATGGGACCTTTCTCTGGTACAGATGGCTGCTGGGGTTCGGACGAGAGAGAGATTTTCCCTCCAGCACCCTGGACCCTCAGGGGAGGGCAGGGGGCTTCGCAGCGACGGGGGCTCCCAAGGACTCCACCCGGATCCAGCTGCTCAGCTATCTGGGCAAACAGTGGGCACCGGGCACCCAGTAAGGAATGTGGGAGCTGGTCAGATTGCAAGGGGTGGGAGTCGTGGAAAGAGAGAAGTTCCAGAGGCAACAAGAAAAGAAAACGCATTGTATTTCCCCTCCATTCTCCCAGGGAGAAAAAGAAAACTTCCAAAGCCCAGGCCGCAGTCACTGGGAAAACACAGGGAACCTGGTTTGAGTTAGCAGAGAGCACCCCTCCCCCAGTCTCTCACACACACTCACACACACACACACACACATACACACACACATGCACTTCAGTCCTCTCCCAGGAAGCTGGCTCAGCCTCAGCCCCGGCTCCCGCCCTGCTCTCCAGTCCTCCCGGCCGGGGCACTCACCGGCTGACGGGATCCCCGCGGGCAGGACGGCTCCTGGGGAACGCGCCAGGGGCAGGGGGCAGTTTTGTAACCCCGGCTGGGGGCGCTCCGCGGAGGGGGCGGGGCCAGGGACGGCCGATCCGCGCGAACCCGCCCCAAGCGGGCGATTAAATCATTAACCGACCGCTCCCGCCTGCGATCCCGCTGAGTGCGCTGAGCTCGGGGCGCACCAGCCCCAGGAGCGGCCGTCTCCCCGGCTCCAAGGGGGCGGGTCGCTCGACTGCCCTCCTCCTGCACCCCGCCGGGAGGCGCCTCGGCCTCCCGGGCTTCCGAGGGAGCGGGCGGAGCGGGAGCCTGGCGGGGGAGGGAAGGGTTCGCGGGGCGGGAGTAGGGGAACGGAGGACCATTTGTTCCTTCGGCCATTCCCTTCCAGACAGCTCCTTCCCTCTGGCTCCCCGGCCGGGTGACATTGGGTGGCGTGTGCTGCACTGTGTGTACGAGAGCGAGATGTGTACACGCCTCTGCCCGTACAGGCGGAGAATTCGGTTCTTATTCATGGAGAACTCCGGGCGCACACACGCCCCCCTCGCGGAGATCGCGGGCCGCGCGCCGCCGATTGCTGCGCTCCTGCCCACACCGACACACACCCCATTCCTGGGAAGGGGGAGGCCCTTGAAAACGGCCCCCAACCCCCCCAGCGGCACTCTTGGCCAGGGCCGGGAGTTCCAGCGTGGAGAGAGGAAATCGAGTCCCGGCAACGCTGCGCCCGGCTCCCTGCCACCTCCTCCTCCGCACATCCCGCTCTGCCAGGACACTGGGTGCGCGGCTCAGGGTCCCAGACACCGCGGCGGGCGCGGTGAGAAGCGCGAGCGCCGAGAAGTGGGGGCTCTGCGCCCTTCTCCCCGCTCCGCGGCCTCGCATCCTCAGCTTCGATCCTCTCTGCCCCACAGGGGGACTCAAGACCCCCAAGCCCACCCAGGCCACCCAGCGCGAAGGCGGCTACCACAGCCAGAGGCGGTTGCCGGTCGCCTACCTCGGTCCCCGGAGACCCGAGCGCCGGGCCGGCTGCGCTGTCCCCTTCGTGGGCTCCGCGCGGCGGCGGGGCAGGCGGCCCCTGTCAGCGCCGGCGTTTGTTTCCCTCTGGCTCTCCGGCGTTCAGGGCTGGGAGCCACCAGGACACTCCCCTTCCAGGCTCCGCCCGCGCCCTCCCCGCGCACCCCTCCCCGCGCACCCCTCCGCGCTGATGTCACGGCGCCGCCGCAGCCAATGGCCGTCGGGAACCTCTGCCCGACTGCTCGGCCTCCTCGGTTCAAACTGAAAGCCTGAGACTTTCCCAACTCAGTATGGGGCAGCCTGGGCCCGCCCGGCTTCCGGGAGACACTCCCGCCCCAGCCTGCGCTCCCGCCGCGAACCCCTACTGGGGCCCCCAGGGCCAGGGGTGCGTCTCCCTCCGGGGGCCTGGCGCGGGGCTCCTTTAAGGCTCTTCCCCATTCGAGCCAGGGCAAGAAACCAAGAACTCCAGCCCAGGTGGCGTTCCTCGTTCCTGCTCCCTCCCGGACCTGCTAACCACCTGGCTGTAGTACTGTCGGGAGATGGGGGCAGGAGGGCTGGCGCCACCAGCTTCGTGGGTGCCATCCCAGACTCTCGCTGGAAACGAGGGAGCGGGGAGGAGCCGGCCAGCCCCGAGGCCAGGCTTGGACTGGGCGTCAGAAATGTTTCTACAGGGTGACAGCCCTTGAGCTCCCCGCATCCCCAAGTCTGTGCCTTTGCCTCCTAATTGTCAGCTGAGGCTAAATTTGCACCAGGTGAACGTCAAAGAGGATCAACTCCTGAGTCCCAGAGCCTGAATCCAAGTCCCAGGCCTTGGATTCCATTCTTTTTAGAGGAATAGTTTCACTTGAAATGATCATTATCAAGGTACAATGCCAGCTGCGAAGTAGTCAACTAAAGTAAAGTGGACAAGGCGTAAAGTGAAAAGTTCCCTTGCCTCTAGCTGAACCCCACCCTCGGTTTTTAAAGGAAGTGAGGGTGAAGGCCCCAGACTTTCCCCATGGCTGCGCGGTCCCTAAGCCCTCAGGAACATTCTGCTTTCTGGGGACAGCACGTTTCCGTTTCCCTCTGCAGTGCGACAGCAACCAGCTCTTGAGATCTGATGGTTTGGCCACTCCATCCCGCTGTGAAAATTAAGTTCTGGGCTGGGCGCAGTGGCTCATGCCTGTAATCCTAGCATTTTGGGAGGCCAAGGCCGCTGGGGGGTCACTTGAGGTCAGAAGTTTGAGACCAGCCTGGCCAACATGGCGAAACCCCATCTCTACTAAAAATACAAAAGTTAGTCGGGCATGGTGGTGGGCGCCTGTAATCCCAGCTACCCAGGAGGCTGAGGCAGGAGAATCGCTTGAACCCGGGAGGTGGAGGTTGCAGTGAGCCGAGATCGTGCTATTGCACTCTAGCCTGGGTGACAGAGGTAGACTCCATTTCAAAAAAAAAAAAAGGAAAATCAAATTCTGAACTGGACATCTGGAGGGAAAGGTAGGGTTTGGAGCCACTTGGGAGGCCGACACTATGTGGATTCGAACCCTGGTGGGGTTATCATGCGTATAAACCAAAAAGTGACTAAGGCAGGTCTCAATCAAATAGAAGTTTAGTTAGCCAAGGTTGAGGATCCACCGGGGAAAAATCACCTTTTTTCCAAAAATGTTTCAGGAACTTCCGTATTTAAAAGAGAAAAAGCAAGCAGGAAAGGAAAAGAAGAGGGAGGGAGGAAAGGCATTGAGGTTACAAGCGTGTGAGGCTCTGATTTAGTGTCTGTAAGTCTGCATTTTACATGTGAAAGGGAATAGAAGAAAAAGTCAATGATGCGTTGTCTCCTCTCAGTATGTCTAAGGGGAGCAAAGGAAATTAGGCTGACACAGGGTTGTGAAACTGCAGCTATCTGGGAACAAAAGGAAAGCAGCTTCTGTGGTTTCCAAGCTTAACTTCCCCCCCACCCCCGCCCCCTTTTTTTTTTTTTTTGAAGACAGAGTCTTGCTCTGTCACCCAGGCTGGAGTGCAGTGCTGCAATCATAGCTCACTATAGCCTTGACCTCCTGGGCTCAATCGATCCTCCCACCTCACCCTCCTGAGTAGCTGAGACTACAGGCGTGCGCCACCACGCCCAGCTACATATTTTGTACTTTTTCTTTTGTAGAGACAGGGTTTCGTCATGTTGCCCAGGCTGGTCTCAAGCTCCTAAGCTCAAGCAATCCACCCACCTCAACCTCCAGAAGTGCTGGGATTTCCGTTTGACATAGTGAATTTGGGGTCCCGAGATTCTATTCTCTTTTACATGGGGAAGTCGCTGATTCCCACCTCTGACCCTTAGCTAGCCTGGCTGTCCTTATGTGTCCAAAGAGCACAGGGCCCCTCTGCTAGCCTCGTCTGGAGGGTGTAAAGAGGAATGAGATATCAGGTGTGAAAGTGCTTTATGACTAGAAAGCAACCAGAATGGAGTTGATTGCTGTCATCATGACCTGGAGCCAAAGGTGTCCTCAAAAGAAGTAGGAGCTGCAACAGGACTGTGGGCAAGGCTCGCTGGATAGAGGTTTGGAGACACCTCTGGCTTGGAATTCTAGCTCTGCCATTTATGAGCTGACAAGTTATCCACCAGCTTCCACATCTGTAAAGTGAGAACAGCAATCTCTACCTTCCCCTATTGGGGTGAATATTAAAAGAGATCACTTAGGCTGGGCGCGGTGGCTCATGCCTGTAATCCCACTGCTTTGGGAGGCTGAAGCCAGTGGATCGCTTGAGCCCAGGAGTTCAAGAGTAACCTGGGCAACATGGTGAAACCCCATCTCTACAAAAATATACAAAAATCAGCCAGGTGTGGTGGTGCATGCCTGTAGTCCCAGCTATTCAGGAGGCTGAGATGGGAGAATCCATTTGAGCCTGGAAGTTGAGGCTGCAGTAAGCCAAGATCATGCCACTACACTCTAACCTGGGCGACAGAGGGAGACCCTGTCTCAAAAAACAAACAAACAAACAAAGGCACCTGGCCATTTGCTGGGCATATGCAGGCCCTCAGTGGGTCCCCTTCTACCACATTGCTTCCAGGTGGAAGTCCTCCCTGGTTCCTGGTGTTCCAGGACCTCTTTCTCCTGAAATCACAGCTTAAGTTAAAAACAAAAACAAAAAACGTTTCTTATTTTGTCTGAGACATCTCCCTCTCCCCATCTCTTTTCTTCCATTTTAAATAAAGTATTTTGGTTTTCTTAGGGCTAGCTGTTAGTAATCTGTTTTCCTTTTCGCAAGCGTTTAGCTTTGGCTTTCCCAATTATCGTCCATATCAATTAAGCACACTTCCAGGACAAAGTCTTTAGGTCCCTTTGTAATTCTGCTCCTTACCCAAATTCAGGCTCCTTCCACAAACATTTAACAACAGTGAGGCTTGCCTATGGGGACAAAGACAATGAAGCCCAGTCCCTGCCCTCAGGACGCCTAGAGTAGAAACAAGCTGCTTCAGGAAGGGACTCAGTAGATGCTTCTAGACCGCATCCTAGCCCTCTGGGGGAAGACGTGATTAGAAGAAAGTGCTCATTTTCTTTGATGGTGGGAATCCCAGACCTGTGGATTTCTCTCCGAAGGATCCACTGAAGCTAAGTTTTGCTCCAACCCTTTAGGCTAGAGCTGTCTATGAGTAACCAGAGGAAATTAACAAAATAAAAAATTTAAGGCTTGAATACATACCTACTTGAAATATCTGGCAAGCTCTAAGCCCCTGACTTTGGAGACGGATTTGAGGTCTTAACTGCACCCTTGGTGTAACTTGACCTGTAAGCCTTTAGGCCTAGGCGTGTGTCTCTGCCTGTCTGGGGCCGCTGGGGCCTGCCTCTGGGACTTGGGCGTGCATGATCCTTGCAGCTTCATGGACCTGCCCCTCCCTAATATCCACCCCCACCCCCCAACATATATTAGGTAGATGCAAAAGTTATTGCGGTTTTTGCCATTACTTTCAATGGCAAAAACTGCAATTACTTTTTTGCACCAACATACTACATCCCAGTGTTTGTTAACATTGAGTTCTGGGCATTTTAGTTCACATTATTTTGTCCCAGCTCTACGAGGTTAATTAGTCCTATTTCCTTTTTTTTTTTTTCTTTGAGACGGAGTCTCCCTCTGTCACCCAGGCTGGAGTGCAGTGGCTTGATCTCAGCTCACTGCAAGCTCTGCCTCCCAGGTTCACACCATTCTCCTGCCTCAGCCTCCCTAGTAGCTGGGACTACAGGTGTCCGCCACCACGCCCGGTTACTTCTTTGTATTTTTAGTAGAGACGGGGTTTCACCATGTTAGCCAGGATGGTCTCGATCTCCTGACCTCGTGATCTGCCCGCCTCGGCCTCCCAAAGTGCAAGATCACAGGCGTGAGCCACTGTGCCCGGCCAATTTGTCCTGTTTCCTTGGAGGGGCTAGAAGTTCCACTCATTCCAGTCTGGTGTTTGTCCTAAAGTATGACTCTGGGCAGGTCATTTCTCTTCGTGAAATAAGCTATCTCCCCAAGCAAGAATACTATAACTTTCTATGTCTATTCCTTTTTTTTTTTTTTTTTTTTTTTTTAGGATTCTTGCTCTGACGCCCAGGCTGCAGTGCAGTCCACAATCTCAGTTCACTGCAGCCTCCGCCTCCCGCGTTCAAGCGATTCTCCTGACTCAGCCACCTGAGTAGCTGGGATTATAGGTGCCCACTACCAATTAGCCAATTCCTGGCTAATTTTTTTTTTTTTTCAGTAGAGACAGGTTTTACCATGTTGGCCAGGCTGATCTCGAACTCTTGACTTCAAGTGATCTTCCCTCCTCGGCCTCCCAAAGGACTGGGATTATAGGTGTGAGCCACTGTGCCCGGCTTTCATGTCTATTTTGAGCCCCCCTTCCCCTACTGAGGTGAGACAAGATGGTCCTGGACTGAATCTCAAGGTGCCACCAGGGCTCGATGTCAGCACAGTTTGGGTAGAGCCTTGGTGATCCAGGTCAGGAGCCCATCAGCTGGGGTGGCCTGGTGCTGGGCTGTTCACTCCTATGCCTGCTAGAGAGAGGCTCTTTCATGCCTTGCTTCCCCGTTCTTGGGAACCACCTGGAGCCCTTTCACGGGCTGGGGCAACCTGCTGAGCAGCTGGGAAAATCCTGAAGATACCAAACTACTGGCAGAGTGCCTGGGGCTCCAGAGAAGACTCCCCCACCATGATGGGGAAAAGTACCTGCATCTGGGAGCTCTTTCTGACCCAGGTTTCAGGGGCATAACCCTGATTTTCTGGGGGAGTTCACACACATCAGGGGGCTGAGGCAGCCAGTGCCTGCCTAGAGAGTAAAGCAATACGATTTTCCCTTGTCCTCCTTGGGGACAGGGTGGTGTTGAGTTCATGTTTGAACCTCCAGCGTGGGTTGGCACACAGTACATTTGCTAGACGAATGAGCAGTGTTCACAGCCCACATCCCTCCCTTCTTCCATTTGCAACCCCAGCCTTGACTAAGCTCTGTATGGTCACTTTTTCCCTGAAATGAGCTGTACTGGCCCACAGGGTCACACATCCTCCCAGAACGGCAGCTCCCGAGGGTTCACAGCACAAATGGGCTCAGGGGGTGAGGGAGGCCGCTGTGTCTCAGAGGTCCCCTGGCCCAGAGAGACGCCGTTCACAAGGCTGGGGGTTCTCTGGAGGCAGGAGGTGAAAATAGGATTGAACTAGGCTCAAAGACGGGATGAGGTGTGTGAAGGAGCAGTAGCAGAGCAGAGACGTCATGAAATTTACAGGAAATGCGTCCAGACGTGGGGCTTAGAACACCTGGGTTGTACTTATTGTGTGACCTTGGAGGAGTCGTCTTATCACTTTGAGTCATACCTGTAAGGGGCGCATGGTAATAATTCAAGCCATAGGAAGCTATCAGAAGAATGGAAGGAGATAAGGCGTGTGATCTTGCTTCCTGAAAAGTCTAAAGGAAGGCCCTAGCTACTATGAGGTTGTTACTAAGTTGAGCTTTAGGGTTCTGGGTACTGTGGCTCCCTCCTTCCCTCTGCAAGGAAAAGACAGACAGACAGGCCTCCGACACCCCACTCAGGAATCTGTCACTGTGCATTGTCAGGTTATTAACAGGCCACTCCTGACCACTCAGCTGGGACATTTCCAAGAAAGCAGGAGATGATATTAAATTTCTTGTTCATCCAGCAGGGAGAAAAGAGTGGGCAAGAAAGATACAGCAAAAGCTCCTGGCTGCTGAGAAAATTAGCAGAGAAGTCAACTAAAGGCAGTAAAACTTGCAAGCAGGGGCCCTGGAAGGAATGTTTCCTGTGACCCCCGGATTTCTGAAGCCCAGAGCTTCACCCACTGTGACCCGTGGCAAAAATGGCGGAGCCCAGCCACGCCTCTGAGCAGAGGATTCCACCTGGTGCTCCAAAGGCCTGAGAGTCCTGGTTAGAAACACGGGCCCTAGGGCCAGATGATAGTGGCTTTGAATCTAAATTGTCACTGTGATCTGAGAAGTCCCTTGAGCTCCCCCAGGGCTTGGTCTCATTTGCACAATGAAGACTACATGAGATCCCACTCATGCTGATGGCGTGGGGTTGGTGGCTAACGCAGGTCAGAACTCATCCCCAAGCTAGGACCACACCAAGTTGTCACTACTTGGATGCTGGCTGTTCTCACAGTTAAAAGGACCTAAGTTTGGGAGGCCAAGGCACGTGGATCACTTGAGGTCAGGAGTTGGCGGGTGCCTGTAATCTCAGGTACTAGGGAGGCTGAGGCAGGAGAATCGCTTGAACCTGGGAGGCAGAAGTTGCAGTGAGACAAGATCACACCACTGCACTCCAGCCTGGATGACAGAGCGAGACCCTATCTCTGAAAATAAATAAATAAATAAATAAATAAATAGGACCGAAGTTAGACTTTCTGGAGCAAGCTTCGTTCTGACATTCATCCTTGCCACAGAATGGGGCAATCCCTGTTAATGTTTCCGAGAACTGAGCTAACAGGAAAAAAAATTAACAGCATTATATGCAAGAAGCAGTCCTGGGCTTCTGATAAAGGACTCAGACTCTGGTGGGCTCACCCAGAGGGGCCCCCCTTATGTCATTGTCTCTGGGGAAGGGTGGGTGGGGACCCAGCTCTGCTGGAGAACAGCCGGTGATAGCCAGAAGCCCTCAGGGTGTCTAGAGGGATGGAAAGAAAAGATAATAGGTGAAGCAAAGCACTTCTGTTTGTATCCAGAAAAGGCCTCTCCCCTGAGAGCCCAGCTCAGTGGCAAATGGGACTTAAATAAGGATCACTTAGAAAAGGCAGGGCCACTTCTAGAGCACTTTACTTATCGAGTACTTTACTGTATGTAAAGATTTCTGCATCTCAAATATACAGAGTGGTTGCCATTATGATTCCCATTGCAGATAAAAAAGAGAAAAGGCCAGATGCAGCGGCTCACACCTGTAATCCCAGCACTTTGGGAGGCCGAGGCAGGCAGATCACCTGAGGTCAGGAGTTCGAGATCAGCCTGGCCAACATAGTGAACCCCTGTCTCTACTAAAAATACAAAAATTAGCCGGGTGTGGTGGCCCATGCCTATAATCCCAGGTACTTGGGAGGTTGAGACAGGAGAATCACTTGAACCCAGGAGGGTGGAGGTTGAAGTGAGCCAAGATCACACCACTGCACTCCAGCCTGGGCGACAGAGCGAGACTCTATCTCAAAAACAAACAAACAAACAGAAAAGACTGAGTAATTTGCCTAGGATTATGCAGCTAGTGAGGCCAGATCTTGGGTTGGAAACAGGTTGATGGTCAGGCTCCAGCCATAGAACCATGAGACGGTAGGGAAGGAAGTTTCCAGCTGAAACAGAAATGATCCCGTTACTATACTGAGCCACGGTGGGCAAGAGGAGGTTGCTAGGGGAGACTGGCATGATCTTCACCAAGCAGACAGGCTTCTATGTGCCCAGGAGGAGTTTACATTGCTTCAAAGAGAACGGACTCACCCTGCCTGAAGGCACCTCTTAGCAAGCTATAGTAGTGTCTCAAATCGCCACCTGCCCCCCTCACCCTTTGCTCCCTGCTCAAGACCACATCTAAACCAAAGGCCCCGATTAAATCGCTTCCTAGAGCTCAGCACATGGCCCAGGGGTGAGGATTACTAGAGCTGATGGCATCACTAAGCATTCTCTTCGTCCCAATGTGATGTGACACCTCTGCCCAGATGTTCCCAGTGCTTAAAGGAGCAGCCCTCTCAAATCAGTAGGTTCTGGTATCTGTACCTTTTGTTGGGGGCACTCCCACCTCCTTCCTTCTCTTTTTACTGAGCTCCCAAAATCCCAGACCCTTGGGTAAACTTCTGATGCTTCTATACTTCTATTTGACCCTAGGGTCTCCCTGCATTTTCCCAGCCATCCTGGGCACAGAAAGGGAGACTCTTCTGGAAGAAAATGGGCTTTAAGATACATGTGAGATAGGGCCAGCTCTACTATAATTCACAAAAATCATAATTAAATTTTTTTACTATAATTAAAAAAACCAAAAACTAGCCAGGCATGGTGGCACGCACCTATAGTCCCAGTTGCTGGAGAGACTGAGGCAGGAGAATCGCTTGAACCTGGGAGGCGGAGGTTCCAGTGAGCCAAGATGGTGCCACTGTACTCCAGCCTGGGCAACAGAGCAAGACTCTGTCTCAAAAAAAAAAAAAAGAAGTGAGAAGGGAGAAGGGCCTGGCATCTCTGTGTCCCTTCTTGTGGGGAGAGTGAGGAAAAGCTATGTATGAACTGGATGGAACTGTCAAAGCTGGTCTTTGTGGCTGTGGAGTTTGTTTTCTCTTCTCCAGCTTTCAGTTTCCTGAGTGTTGGCATGTGTGCGTGTGTGTGTGTCCTTTGGTCCTGGGAAGCCTTTGAGTCATAACAATAACTCATCCTAGTCTGATGTCAAGGCTAATCTATACTTCCCAGCTTGATGGCTTGAATGCTGCAGGGCATGAGTTTTCTCCACTCTCCAACCCCTCTGTTACCTCTACAAGCCTTTTGCTCTCCAGAAAGCAGTTGCATTTGAAGGCAAAAGACATGTTAGTTCAGCTAGGAATGAGGAGTCAGGGAGCGCATCGCCCTGGGCCCGGACCCCAGCCCCTGACTGGCAGTGTTTTTGAGTAGCCAGTGAAATCCCGGCTGAGTTGTGGCCTGGGAGTCCTCCAGCAAAGCAAAACTTGGCTCATCCAAGGTCACCAAGAGGCAACAAGGACAGAGAGATAGGGTGAGGAGGCTCAGGAGCCTCGTAATTGAATCTATAATAAACTAATTACATGCATGAAAATGTGCGGATGAGAATGTTTCTCTCTTTTGTATGAGCAAACAATTTGGCCAATTTAAGGAGAATGATTTAGTGTTAGGGATCGCCTAAGCCACTCTGTTTTCAGAACAGAAAATAAAATCCAAAGGTGTCAAGTGAAGGCCGGCGCAGTGGCTCACGCCTGTAATTCCAGCACTTTGGGAGGCCAAGGCAGGAGGATCGCTTGAGCCCAGGAGTTTGAGACCAGCCTGAGCAACACAGTAAGACCTCATCTCTACAAACAATAATAATAATAAGTATTAGCCAAGCGTGGTGGCGCATGTCTGTGGTCCCATCTACTGAAGAGGCTGAGATGAGGCGTGAGATGCATGAACCCAGGCAGCCGAGGCTGCTATGAGCCATGATTGTGCCAGTGCACTCCAGCCTGGGCAACAGAGCAAGACTCTGTCTCAAAAAAAGAGACGAGTCAAGTGACTTGTTCAAGGGCACACAGCCAGCTACTAGCAGAATCTGGGATAAGAGACATGAACTCCCCTAACCCAGGGCCAGTGCTTCTGCTACATGAGTGGTTTTCAAACATTTATTTTTGTAAGCAGGGGGTTCCTTCCCTCTCCTTCCCCTGCCACCTTACAAGTGAAACATACATGATATCAAACAGATCAAGGTAGTCCCGCTATGTGGTGAAGTGGGGTGAGGGTTCCAGAACCCCATCTGCTTTGCCTTTTTCGATGCAGTTCTTGGGGTACCTCTGGGAGGTCTTAAGCCTTCAGGAAACTGAAAACTACAGCACTAAACCTAACAATAATAAGCCCTCAATACAGTTTCCATAAGACCTAGGTATTATTCTGAATTTTATATGTAGTAGCTCCTTCAATTTCCAGAAACTCCGTGAGACCCCCACACCAGTGGGGCTGCAGGAGTTGTAAGCTTTGCAGAGGTCCCTCCTCCACATGCATGTCCTGACAAACACCATCTCTTGGAGGCCAAGCACAGTGGCTCACACCTGTAATCCCAGCACTTTGGGAGGCCAAGGTGGGCAGATCACTTAAGGTCAGGAGTTCAAGACCAGCCTGGCCAACATGATGAAACCCCATCTCTACTAAAAATACAAAACTTAGCTGGGCCTGATGCCATGTGCCTGTAGGCCGAGGTGGGAGAGTCACTTGAACCTGGTGGCAGAAATTGCAGTGAGCTGAGATCGCGCCACTGCACTCCAGCCTGGGTGACAGAGTGAGACTCTTTCTTAAAAAAACAAACAAACAAAAAACAACAAAAAATCTTTTGACATCTGGGCTCCTGAAATGGAATCTTTGCTAGCAGAGGGTGACTTTTTGTTCAGATATCCTGTCGCATAATCCTGCCCTTGAACCTTACCTCATCTCCCCATTCCTTCCCTGTTTTTTAATTCACCACCACCCCTGATGTGGCTATGGGTTGGGAAGCTTTTAGCCTCGAAGAACCCATAGGCAGACTTGCTTGGGTTCTCCAAAGGCAAACCACTTGCCTCCTCTTAACTTGATCAGAGGCAGCCTAAAGCTATATTCTGTCTGGCATCCACAATTACTGCCAAATAAACTCTTCCCCAAGCAACCACTTTATTATGCCTCTGGAGTCTATGAATCTCAGGAATTTGGAAGGCACACAGAATGGCTTGTTTCTGCTCCTGATGCAAGGGGTCTCAGCTAGGCAGACTCAAAGATGAGAGGGGACTCAGTGGTTAGGGGCTGGAACCTTCTGAGTCATCTTCACTCACATGTCTGGTGGTTGGTGCCAGCTGTGCTGTCAGCCAGAACACGTGCCTAGTTTCTCCACATGGGGTAGTTTAGGCTTCCTCACAAGATGGCAGCCAAGTGTCAAGCTCCAGAGTCCCAAGAGAACCAGGAAACTATCACTTTTTTTTTTTTTTTGAGATGGAGTTTTGCTCTTGTTGCCCAGGCTAGAGTGCAATGGCTCGATCTTGGCTCACTGCAACCTCTGCCTCCTGGGTTCGAGCGATTGTTCTGCCTCAGCCTCCTGAGTAGCTGGGATTACAGGCGCCCACCACCACGCCCGGCTAATTTTTTTTTTGTTTTTTTTTGCATTTTTGGTAGAGAAGAGGTTTCACCGTCTTAGCCAGGCTGGTCTGGTACTCCTGACCTCAAGTGATCCACCCGCTTGGGCCTCCCAAAATGCTGGGATTACAGGCCTGAGCCACCATGCCCGCCCAGGACTTCCACATCTTTTGAGGGGGACACTATTCAACCCATAACCATGACCTAGCCTTGAAAGTCACATGGCATCACCTCTGCTGTGTCACCAGCCCCTCCCCCCAGGAACAAGGGGAGGGAGTGTGGACTCCCTCTTGATGGGAAGTGTGTCTGGGGCATATAAGGTGGGAGATACTGTTGCAGTCATTTTTAGAAGATGCAATCTGCCAAGAAAGTGTTTCAAAAACATTTATTTTTAGTTGCTAGTATTTAAGCATAAGGGGAATTTACATAAAACTTGATTTCTGGTACTTAAAAAAATCAGAAGAACCCGACAGCATTGGGCTCTGATTTCCCCATGGCAGCAGCCAGTGAGAGCTGCCCCCTTTAGGAGGCAGGGCGCTCCAGCTGACCCATTTCCTGGGTACCCACTTCTGAGGCCCCACCATGTCAGTTGCCATTACTCACCATGCGGAGCTGTGACTTCCCTTGCACGTAGCCTGCTTCTCTCGGGTCAGTACTTGCTGCCTGCTCTCTGGGCAACTGAGGGGGTCCCCTTTTCCCCCACCCCAGGCTGTGCAGAGTAAGATCCCTGGGCAACTGAGGGTGCTCCCCGTTCCCCCCACCCTCTGTCCCTCTGCCCCAGGTTGTGCAGAGGGAGGTCCTTGGGGTGGAACCCCAGGAACTTCCCCCAGGGTGAAATCCCAGTGTCATGATCTTAACAACTCACCCTGCTACCCTGAGAACCAACAGAAGGCAACAGACGTGAGCCTGGCCCCTGATTCACAGCCCCAGTGTCTGCGGGACTGGTCTGGGCAGGAGGACGAGGCTGGACAAGCATAGGCAGCTAGCTGATTGCAGGGCGAAGGACAGGGTGGGGGTGGGGAGGCTGCCTGGAAAACTGCAAACAGATGTGGTCATCACAGCCACCCTCCCAGGGCCCACCAGCGCCGCCTCCTTCTGCCCCTCCCCCACAGGCCTCCTTCCAATAAATGACGTTGAGGCTACTTCTGAGGTAGCTTCCCTGACCTCCTGCCCTTCCCATCCACATGTATCTTCTAGAACCTTCCCAGATCTTCCCTGTGACTGGCCAAATCCCTTTACCGCAAATGCTATGGAAGTAAACAACACCAAATTTGCCAACGCTGTTTCTATCTCGTCTTAGGAGCCTCCAACTGGAGCAATAATTTTCTCCGTGGAAGAGTCTGTGGAACAGAAGCAGCCCAGGTCTTGGGTCAGAGAATGGTCCTTGCTGTGCCGGGTCTTGTGTAGGAGTGTGGGCCGGTCCCATCACCCAAAAAGCAGAGCCCTTTTCAAGCCTGGATTGGGAGAGTCCCCAGGCAATAGGGATGTCCCTGGAGACCCTAGCTCTGTTACCTCCCATAGTTACTTAGCATCTCTGTATCTCCTGCTCCTGCCTTTGTAAGGTTAAGTGATTTAACTTATGCAAAGTGCTGTGCAAAGCGTTTAACACTTGCATGCATCTTTGATGAAGTTCCCTTTCCTTCATCTAGCCACATACTGTTGGGTTCTAGTAGAGTTTGGCCAATGTAGAAAGACTCGCCTTGCCCTTTGCACTCCCAGAGTAGCGCGAGGGTGAAGTGAGCCCAGGTACCAGGATAGAAGCCTGCCCTGCTTCCCCACGTACCAGGTAATGTGCCAGGCCAAGAAAGCAGCATGTCCTTCCTTCTCCCTTTGCGCCCCACCTCCAATGCACCAGTGCTCCCCAGAGCCCCCCAGAGCCCCCACCTGTACCCAGAGCCAGACACAGATGACAGGGGAGAGGCCCTGGAGTTCCAGTCCCGGCATCTGTGATTAATATTTTGCAGGTTGATGGCAGGTGAGCATTTTTCCTGATCCAGGGGAATGACTTGTTTGGCTCTTAGTGAGGGGTGGAAACAATTTTAAAAGTCGGGGGAGGGGGAGGTTGGGAAGAAACAGGAAAACAAGTATCCCATAGTTGCCAATTGAACCCAGGGCTGGCTGATGCTTTTCTACAGAAATCTAAGACGGCTG
Source organism: Pongo abelii (assembly GCF_028885655.2). NCBI lineage: Eukaryota > Metazoa > Chordata > Mammalia > Primates > Hominidae > Pongo > Pongo abelii. Next base: position 88,719,471 of record NC_072004.2, read on the forward strand.
GGGGAGGGAGCAGGGAGGAAGAGGAGGGGAGTGGAGGGGAGGCCCAAGGTCCCAGAGGGGCCGTCCTGGGGTCCCGCTGGAGTCTGGGAGTTTACTGAACCTAAACTCCCAAAGAGAAAAGATGCACATTGGAGATCCCAGGAGAGCTGCTCATTCATTCTCTAGGGCTGCTGTAATCAATGACCACAAACTGGGCGCCTTAAGCCAACAGAAATATCCTCTCTCACAGTTATGAGGCTAGAAGTCCAAAATCAAGTTATCAGTAGGGCTGTGCTCCCTCTGAAGGCTTAGGGGAGAATTCTTGCTTGGCTCTTCCCATTTCTGAGGGTTCCAGGCAGTCCCTGGCATTTCTTAGCTTGTTGCTTCATCACTCCAAGCGCTGCCTGTGTCCTCACATGGCTTTCTACTCTGTGTGTGTGTCTGTGTCGTCTCTCTCTCTCTTTTCTTCAACTTGGATTTTGCATTCATGGGGTACATGTGCAGGTTTGTTGCCTGGGTATACTGCGTGATGCTGAGGTTTGGGGTGTGACTGATCTCGTCACCCAGGTAGTGGACATAGTACCCAATAGGGAGTTTTTCAGCCCATGTCCTCTCCCTCTCCTTCTTCTTTTTTTTTTTTTTTTTTGGTGTGTTTTGTGTGCTTTATTTTTTATTTTTATTTATTTATTTATTTTTTGAGACAGAGTCTCGCTCTGTCACCCAGGCTGGAGTGCAGTGGTGCAATCTTGGCTCACTGCAAGCTCCGCCTTGCAGGTTCACGCCATTCTCCTGCCTCAGCCTCCTGAGTAGCTGGGACTACAGGCGCACACCACCACACCCGGCTAATTTTTTTGTATATTTAGTAGAGACGGGGTTTCACTGTGTTAGCCAGGATGGTCTCGATCTCCTGACCTCGTGATCTGCCCGCCTTGGCCTCCCAAAGTGCTGGGATTACAGGTGTGAGCCACAGCGCCTGGCCATGTGTGCTTTATTTTTTGTGGTGGAGTCTCGCTCTGTCGCCCAGGCTGGAGTGCAGTGGCACGATCTTGGCTCATTGCAACCCCCACCTCCCAGGTTCAAGTGATTCTCCTGCCTCAGGCTTCCGAGTAGCTGGGATTACAGGCGCCCACCACCACAGCTGGTTAACTTTTGTATTTTTTAGTAGAGACGGGGTTTCATCATGTTGGCCAGGCTGGTCTTGAACTCCTGACCTGAAGCGATCTGCCTGCCTCAACCTCCCAAAATGCTGGGATTACAGGCGTGAGCCACTGTGCCTCGCTTTTTATTTTTTATTTTTATTTTTTTTTGAGATAGGGTCTCTGTCACCCAAACTGGAGTGCAGCGATATAATTTTGGCTCACTGCAACCTCTGCCTCCCAGGTTCAAGCGATCCTCTTGCCTCAGCCTCCCAAGTAGCTGGGACTACAGGCACGTGCCACCATGCCTGGCTAATTTTTGTATATTTGGTAGAGATGGGGTTTTGCCATGTTGGCCAGGCTGGTCTCAAACTCCTGGGCTCAGGTGATCCACCCGCCTCAGCCTCCTGATGTGCTGGGATTACAGCTGTGGGCCACCGTGCCTGGCTTTCTTCTTTTTTTTTTTTGTTTTTGTTTTTTTGTAGTGATAAAGTCTCACTATGTTGCCCAGGCTTGTCTGGAACTCATGGGCTCAAGCAATCCTCCCGCTTCGGCCTCCCAAATTACAAGGGTGAGTCACCACGCCCGGCTATCCTCTCTTCTTTTTCTTTCTTTCTTTTTTTTTTTTTTTTTTTGAGACGGAGTCTCTCTCTGTCGCCCAGGCTGGAGTGCAGTGGCGCAATCTCGTCTCACTGCGAGCTCTGCCTCCCAGGTTCATGCCATTCTCCTGCCTCAGCCTCCTGAGTAGCTGGGACTACAGGCGCCCGCCACCACGCCCGGCTAATTTTGTTTTTGTATTTTTACTAGAGATGGGGTTTCACCGTCTTAGCCAGGATGGTCTCGATCTCCTGACCTCGTGATTTGCCTGCCTTGGCCTCCCCAAGTGCTGGGATTACAGGCGTGAACCACCGCACCCAGCCTCTCTCTTCTTTCTCATAAGGACACAAATCATTGGATTTAGGGCCAGTCTAATCCAATATGATCTCATCTTAACTAATTACATCTGCAGAGAACCTGCTTCCAAATAAGGTCACATTCTGAGGTTCCTGGTGGATGTGATTTTTGGGGGGACCACATTTAGCCTACTGCACTGCCCTTGACAATCTTATCTGGGAGTCACACCAGAACCCCGCAGAGGTTCTAGCAAGTGTGGACTTGACACAAACTATTTTAGACCAGGGTTCTGCAAACTTCTGACCCCATCTGTTTCTGTATGGCCCATGAGCTAAGAATGATTGTTACATGTTTAAATGATTCAGAAAAAAATAAAAGCCAGAATGATATTTCGTTACATGTGAAAATTATATGCAATTCAAATTTCAGAGTCTTTAAATAAAATTGGATTGGAACACAGCCATGCACATATGTTTATGTATTCTCTGTGGTTGCTTCTGCACTACGACAGAGACTCTGTGGCCCACAGAGCCCCTTAGGGAAAATGTTTGCTGAGGCCGGGCACAGTGGCTCACCTCTGTAATCCCAGCACTTTGGGAGGCTGAGGCAGGCAGATCATCTGAGGTCAGGAGTCAGAGACCAGCCTGGCCAACATGGTGAAACCCTGCCTCTACTAAAAGTACGAAAATTAGCCGGGTGTGGTGGTGCGTGCCTATAATTCCAACTACTCAGGAGGCTGAGGCAGGAGAATCACTTTAACCCACGAGGCAGAAACTGCAGTGAGCCGAGATCATGCCACTGCACTCCAGCCTGGGCGACAGAGTGAGACTGTGTCTCAAAACAAAAAAAAGTTTGTTGACCCCAGGAACATTTTTTCTTTTTTTTTTCTTCTTTTTTTTTTTTTGAGACGGAGTCTCACTCTGTCGCCCAGGCTGGAGTGCAGTGGCGCGATCTCGGCTCACTGCAAGCTCCGCCTCCTGGGTTCATGCCATTCTCCTGCCTCAGCCTTCCGAGTAGCTGGGACTACAGGCGCCTGCTACCACGCCCGGCTAATTTTTTGTATTTTTAGGAGAGACGGGGTTTCACCATGTTAGCCAGGATGGTCTCGATCTCCTGACCTCGTGATCTGCCCGCCTTGGCTTCCCAAAGTGCTGGGATTACAGTCGTGAGCCACCGCGCCCGGCCGGAACATTTTTTCTTTAAGAGACAAGATCTTGCTCTGTTGCCCCGGCTGCAGTGTAGTGATGCAACCATAGCCCATTGCAGCCTCGACCTCCTGGACTCAAGTGACCCTCTTGCCTCAGCCTCCCGAGTAGCTGGGACTATAGGTGCATGCCACCACGCCCAGCTAAAGGACAATGTTGTTTGGAAGTAATGTTTCCTGCCTCATCTGTGGCCCGCCCAGAGTTTGGAGGTCTCCCCTAGATTTCTCCTCTAGGTCAAGCAGTGTCTTAACCCTGGGTGAAAGCTGCTTCATGGTTAAAAGAGGGGGCACAACGAAGCCAGGCAGCCAGAGTTCAAATTCTGGTTCTGGCACTTCCATGGCAGGTCCCTTCACCTCTCCACTCACGGCATCTTTTTTTTTGTTTGTTTTTGAGACAGAGTCTCACTTTGCCACCCAGGCTGGAGTGCAATGGCTCGATCTCGGCTCACTGCAACCTCTGCTTCCCAGGTTCAAGTGATTCTCCTGCCTCAGCCTCCCGAGTAGCTGGGAGTATAGGCGCACACCACCATGCCCGGCTAATTTTGTATTTTTAGTAGAGACGAGGTTTCTCCATGTTGGTCAGGCTGGTCTTGAACTCCCGACCTCAGGTGATCTGCCTTCCTCTGCCCCACAAAGTGCTAGGATTATAGGCGTGAGCCGCTGTGCCCAGCCCCCCGTCAAAGACTTCTTACCTTCTACAACACACTAGAAAATCCCACCCTTTGTGGTAGAAGCGCTCAGCAAACCTCTTTGGATCCAATTTCACTCACTCTTAATGGGTGTTGAGAAAAGAGTGTATGAGACGTGCATATGATGGGCCCTGGGTATAAGAGGGGAAGGGGTCATGGGGACAGCAGCACCAGAAGGCACAGGGAAGCAGCGCCATGGGCCTGCTGGTCCCGTTGGCCCCCACCTTGCTGTGCGCCCCACTGGGAGGCTACCCCATATGGATGGCATCTCAGTGTCTTCCAAATTCTCATTTGGTTTGGACCATAAGAAGACCAGGCAGTTGGGAGGCTGAGGTGGGAGGATTGCTTGAGCCCAGGACCAGCGTGGGCAACATGGTGAGTTCTCATATCTACCAAAAAAAAAAAAAAAAAAAGGAAGAAATTGGCTGGGTATGGTGGTGCATGCTTATAGTCCTAGCTATTTGGGAGGCTGAGGCAGGAGGATGGCTTGAGCTCAGGAGTTCAAGGCTGCAGTGAGCCATGATCATGCCACTGCACTGCAGCCTGGGTGATAGAGCAAGACCCTGTCTCAGGAAAAGAAAAAAAAAAAAAAAAAAGCCAGACACGGTGGCAGCACAGTGGCTCACACTTTGGGAGGCTGAGGCAGGAAGATACCTTGAGCCCAGGAGTTCGAGACCACCCTGGGCAACATAGCAAGAACTTCTCTCTATTTTAAAAGAAAGTAAAAAAAAAAAATTATTAAAATAATAATAAAGAAAGAAAGAAAAAGCCCAGGAGAATGGAAGATGGGAGGAGAGCAAGGTTGGGAGCTATGGATCCCCTAGCACCCTCCCTGCCTCTGTTGGGCATCTCTGTCTCTTACCAGCCATCTCTGTCTGCAGGTTCCAGTGACTTCTCCCTGCGTTTGCCAGCCAGGCCTGGGGTGGTGACGACCCCAGCTCTCACTACCCCTGGGTCCTTACCCACTATCTGGTGAATGGTCTCTTCCTGAAACTCCTGAAATGGGCCTGCGTTGAGTGTGCCATTGCTTTCCAGCTTGACTGCTAGACTCCGAAAGGTCGGTTCAGCTCTCCCTCCCAAAGTGCTGGGATTACAGGAGTGAGCCACCGCACCTAGCCAACTTTTTTTGTATTTTTAGTAGAGACAGGTTTTCACCATGTTGGCCAGGCTGATCTCAAACTCCTGACCTCGGGTGATCCACTCACCTCAGCCTCCCAGAGTGCTGAGATTACAGGCATAAGCCACCGTGCCCAGCCTCTCCTTGGTTTTCAAAAGTGCCATTTCACCACCCATCTTCTTAGCAGATTTTCCTTACTCTGTGTGTGTGTGTTTGTGTGTGCGTAGTCATTGTTTCTTCCCCACTACTGTATTTGACCAGTTACAGAGCTGTAGATGGCCAAAGTTCACTGGCCACAATTAGGGAGGGGCCAGTCTAGGATTCAAAATCAATGAGGAGGAAGATCGGAATTAAGGAACCGAACGCTGGCCAGGTGTGGTGGCTCATGCCTGTAATCCTAGCACTTTGGGAGGCCAAGGTGGGTGGATCCCTTGAGCCCAGCAGTTCAAGACCAGTCTGGGCAACATGGTGAAAGCTCATCTCTACTAAAAATACACACACACACACACAAACTAGCTGGGTGTGGTGGCGTGTGCCTGTGGTCCCAGCTACTCAGGAGGCTGAGGTGGGAGGATCACTTGAGCCCAGGATGTTGAGGCTGAAGTGAGCTGAGATTGTACCACTGCCTTCCAGCCTGGGCAAGAGAGAGACCCTTGTCTAAAAAAAAAAGGAAAAGAAAAGAAAAAAGGAATTAAGGGACACTGTGAGCCTTCTGGCAGGTCTAGAAGAGAAATGCCTTCTGTGCCGGCCACATTTTGGTGTTCAAAGCATTTTCCTCCAAGTCCCATTATTTTATTTGATCTTTATAATAACCTGATTGGTGGTAGATCAGGGGTCACTCACTTCCCCTGAGAAAAGATGCTTTAAGTCTCTCCATTTGCAAGGGACCATTCTAGAATCAGAACCCACTCTTCTGACTCCAGGTCCAGAATGTCTTCCATGTTATTTTCTTTCCTTCTCTTCCTTTCCCACCTCCCCCATCCCCTCCCCTCCCCTCCCCTCCCCTCCCCTCCCCTCCCCTCCCCTCCCCTCCCCTCCCCTCCCCTCTCCTCTGCTCCTCCCATTCTTTTCTTCTTTTCTTTCTTGGAGTTTCCCTCTTGTTGCCCAGGCTGGACTGCAATGGCGCGATCTCGGCTCACTGCAACCTCCACCTCCTGGGTTCAAGCAATTCTTGAGCCTCAGCCTCCTCAGTAACTGGGATTAACAGGTGCCCACAACCACGCCCAGCTAATTTTTTGTATTTTAGTAGAGACGAAGTTTCACCATGTTGCCCGGGTCTCAAACTCCTGGCCTCAGGCAATCCGCCTGCCTCAGCCTCCCAAAGTACTAGGATTACAAGCGTGAGCCCCTGCACCCGGCTATGTTATCTTTTAACCAAACATCCTCAGAGCAGCAGGCATGGGGTTATGTGTAATGTGGGATTCCAAATGATGTATAAGATCAAAATTATCTGTAGTCAAAATTACCCTTGAAAATCTCTTCATCAACTTGAAAATTGGTCATAAAGTACAGTATACACGGTTTGTGCGTGATATGTCCAGAAGCAGTCTTATCTGACCCCCGTTTAGTGAACTAGCCATACTGATGGATACCCTATATTCCTTTTGCAAAACAAAGAGATGTACACAGTAGCCTGAATGCTGAAGGTAGCAGGCTGCTTTCTATCAGGCCAGCATACGTCTGCTCCTGCTGAAATTGAGTTGTATGTTTACAAGGAGTCAATTATCATTGTTTCTGAACTTGTTTATGCCAGTTGTACTTTTTATAGTAATTGCATAATTTAATTAAATATGATGTAAGTAGATAAAATATGAGTAGAAAAGGAGAATAACTATTTTTCTGAAAATTATATTCAATGTTTTGGAAACAGAAAGTTGCAATAAATAAATAAATAAATAAATAAATAAAAGAGTGGGTTAGAGGCCGGGCACAATGGTGCATGCCTGTAATCCTAGCACTTTGGGAGGCTGAAGTGGATGGACGGCTTGAGGTCAGGAGTTTGAGACCAGCCTGGCCAACATGGTGAAACCCAATCTCTACTAAAAATATAAAAATTAACCAGGTGTGGTGGTGGGCTCCTGTAATCCCAGCTCTTGGGAGGCCAAGGCAGGAGAATCACTTGAACCAGGGAGGCGGAAGGTTGTAGAGAGCAGAGATTGTACCACTGTAGTCCAGCATGGGCCACAGGCCAAGATTCCATCTCAAGAAAAAAAACAAACAACAACAAAAACAACAAAATATATATATATGAAAAAAATATATATATGAAATTCCCTGCTTTAGTTGTGTTTGGTTAGTTGAGCAGCCTCCGTATGAATGTCTGATGTGCATGATGCAATAATGTACACTGTGCAAAATAAGTGTACTCATTGAGTGGCATTACATGCCCTATTAAAATGATTTCCTTACCAGGTACGGTGGCTCATGCCTGTAATCCCAGCATTTTGGAAGGCTGAGGTGGGAGGATTGCTTGGTCCCAGGCATTTGAGACCAGCCCGGGCAACAGGATGAGACCTCACCTCTACAAAAAATAAATAATTAGCTGGGTGTGGTGGCATGAACCTGTGGTCTCAGCTACTTGGGAGGCTGAGGTGGGAGGATCACTTGAGCCCAGGAGGTTGAGGCTGCAGTGATCTGTGTTCATGCCTCATGCCACTACTCCAGCCTGAGTGACAGCGCAAGACTCTGTCTCAAAAAAAAAAAAAAAAAAAGACCGGATGCGGTGGCTCATGCCTGTAATCCCAACACTTCGGGAGGCCGAGGCGGGTGGATCACCTGAGGTTGGGAGTTCGAGATCAGCCTGACCAACATGGAGAAACCCCGTCTCTACTAAAAATACAAAATTAGCCGGGCGTGGTGGCACATGCCTGTAAATCCCAGCTACTCAGGAAGGTTGAGGCAGGAGAATCGCTTAAACCCTGGAGGCAGAGGTTGCGGTTAGCCGAGATTGCGCCATTGCACTCCAGCCTGGGCAACAAGAGCGAAACTCCGTTTCAAAAAAAAAAAAAAAAAGAGAGAGCGAGCGAGAGAGAGATTTTCCCTCTGTTTCTCTTGAGTCTATTAAGTCCACATGACTTAAGTAATGTGAGATAAATGTGGTATAATGCAACACCACTGTACTCATAAATACGGCAATCTAAGCCCTAACTCTAACCCTGGGTAGATTAACTGGGTTAGATCCACCAAACAACATAGCGTTTCTCATGGCATTAAGAACACTGGGAAGTAGGGTGCTAGCTCCGTAGAAATTAAAATAAAAATGGACAAGGAGCTTGCCTTAAAATATCAGAGAGGCGGCATTATGTCTTGAGAGCCAGAAGGCTTTAGTACAAATCCTGGCTCCACCACTCCCCGAGGGCAAGCCACTTAAAGTGCCATTTCACCACCCATCTTCTTAGCAGATTTACCTTACTCTGTGTGTGTGTGTTTGTGTGTGCGTAGTCATTGTTTCTTCCCCACTACTGTATTTGACCGGTTAAATGTCCCAGGTTTCCTCCTTGGGACTGTCACAAGGATTCCATGACTTAATAAAGTGATTAGAACTGTGCCTGGCACAGAGTCAATGCCATAGACATGTTAGCTATTGCTATTATTAGTATTATTATTATTCACTATAATTTGCACATTACATCAAGTAGGTTCTTATTCTAAAAGTTTAAAATAAATAAAATAGTGCATTTCACTGGAAGGCACTCACTTATGCATTAAGAGAGCAGATGAGTCAGATCCTTGACTCTTCTCTGCAAAAGCACAGCATGGCTAAAAATGAACTGCTTGGGTATGATACTGGGACAGGTGACCCCGTTCACGTAACAGGAAGGAAAAGAATGTTGCTTCAAAACTCCAAAAAAAAAAAGTTTATTTATAAAATACTGACAGTTTGACAGGACATGGGACTTCTCATGGTATATATTTCAAATCAATTTCTTTCTTACCTTTCATTTAAAAAATAAACCTGCTAACACGCTATATGACATAGAGATATATTTTTTTTTCTTACAGACAGACACCTGCCATAATGAATACTCTCCTCATAATTTTTTGTTATATCTTTTAAATCAAAAAATAAAGATTTGTGTTGATTTTTGTTTCTGGAGTCTAGATGGATGGAGAAAGGTAACACGTTTAAATGCTTTTGGTTATTCTGATGGAAACAAAGAGAAGGGGGGTGGTCCCAAGGGGGCACCTGTGCTCAGGTGGTCAGGATTGCCATGTGCGCATGCCCGTGGGTATCCCTGGATAGGGCCATACAGAGGCACTGGGGAGCAGGTGGCGGCTGCTCAGATGGTCTCCCCTTTAGCTTCCTGCCCACCAGCCCCTCACCCAGGGTAGGCACCTTCAGATGTGCACTCTGGGAAGCTGAGGGAAGCCCCTGCCCAGCCAGAGTGGCACTGTGGTGAGGCTCTGGCACCTTTAGAAGCACTGCCCAGGGAGGTGTGGGCAGCAACAGAAGGCCTCGAGGCAGCGTGCACCAGGTGGGGTAGCCCCCGCTGTGTCCTTGTTTCCTCTAAATCACGGCAGTGTCAGGTTTGGGGGTAGGAGTTTCGGGGGCCAGGGGGCGAGGGGTGGACAGAAGGGGAGGCAGCCTGGGTTTGCAAACTCTCTGGAGCCCTAGGAGAATGGTGGTTCTGGAGCCCAGAGCATCTTTTTGGTATGTCTTGGCAGTGTGGGTGTGGAGCTGACGTCAACTCTGGAGGCTCAGCCAGGAAGGGGAAAGCCCTGGTGTGCCCAGCATGGGCTCCTGGGTGCAACACTGGGAGATTGCTTAGGGCACAGGGAGGCAATGCCAATGGTGCCAGGTGTGTCCTGGTGTGAACCTGCTTTGGGTGGAGTCCCACAGGCAGGGGCCCTGGCATCACTGGCACAGAAAATCACAGGCCAGAAAGGGTCCCCATTACCCACGGGCAGGGCCCACCACCCCTTTCTAATGTGGCCAGGTGTCTGGGAGGACGGTTGGGAGCCTCGGCTGTGCCAGTAGATATGTAAACAAGGGCAAAGAGATGTGTCCTTAAAAAATCTAGAGTTCCACAGCTGCAGGCCTGGGCTTCCAGCTGTGGCTGGGGCTGTGGAGACAATATTCCAGATGAGTGAGTATTGACTAAGTGTGGGACTTTCACCACGGGCCCAGCCTGATCTCATGGGCTTGTCTAAATTTGCATGGTGTCCTCACCCTCTCAGACAATAGATCCCAGCCACGCCCCAAGTGCAAGCAACCCAGGCCACCTGTACCTCACAGGGGAGAGATGGCTTGAGCCATCAGAGGGAGTTCAGGAGTCTCTTTGCTAACACACATACTGATGTGTGTTCTGTGCATATTTGTGTGTGCATGTGCGTAAGAACAGGCGTGCATGGGCACCATCCTGCGTGTACACATAGGTGTCAGCATGGGTGCGAATGAGCGTGTGGGGAGTGAGGGGGTGGAATATCTTAGTGCACCAGGTGATTCATTAAAGGCAAAGGAAAATTGGCCTCATGGGCAATATATACACAGACACAATGTTTTTACTCACCCCTGCTTCCTCCCAAATAATCCCTCACTGGGCTGGGCTTAAATAATTCCCTAATGCAAACTGGGAACTTCCTTAAATGGTTAAATGCTCAGCAGAGAGGGAAAAGGATGAAGTTATTTAAAAAAAAAAAAAAAAAAAAAAAAGATGAGAGGAAAGAAAAGAAAGCTGTGCAGCACGATCACAGGCCAGCAGCTGCAGATGTGCTGCCATGGAGACGCCAGATGCTGCAGAGGGTGGGGGCGGAGGAGGCAGGAGTGGGGCAGGGTGTCCAGTTGACTCCACTGCAGCCCCCAGACAAGTCCAAGGAGGCCCCGAGAGCACCTTACTTCCTGGAGGGGCAAAACCTCAGCCCTTGGCTCTCCTTTGGGGAAGATTGTGCTTCCCTTCCCAGGCCTCCTCATTGGAGAAACAGCTGTTTGGACACTGGAGCTGGGCTGGCCTGTCTGCTGAGCCATCTTCCAGCATCTCCCCGTTCACATTTCCCAGGGGTCAAGTGCTTGAGGAAAAACTCATGGCTGGGCGTGCCCGTTCTTTGGGTCCCAGACCCTGACTTTCCTTCGCGGTCACCACTAGCATAGTGACTGACTTGGGGCTGTTGGGGAGGGGTCCAGGCTCTCTCTTACCTTGGCTTGTTTCCCAAATCTCCTACTCGGGCTTTCTCGAACTCTGCTCACCCACCCCAACAGAGCATCATCTCTTGGGCAGGGCCAGCAGCGCCTGTAAACAGTGCACACACGGAGCCCTGCTCTACGATGGGGCTCACGCTGAATCAGACAGGCCCCTGTGGGCCATCTGCCACCCATCTCAGCGGTGGGGCAGGTGTTGGGCTGACCTTACAGGGCTGGCTGAGGGCACAGAGGGCCTTGGACAACCTATGGAGTTAGATAGGCCTCTCCCTAAACCCTGGCATCCGTAAGTACCAAGTGGACGGGAAGATCCTGGCCACTAGATGTGGCTTTTTGCAGAACACTCCTTGGAGCAGATTGTGTGTGTGTGTGTGTGTGTGTGTGTGTGTGTGTAAAATCTTTCCCTCCCATCAGCTATTCTTGTCACTTGGTCCCATCTGACCTGCCCCTGCTGGGCGTGCAATTCGAATGCTGGGTCCACTTTGGACTGAGCTTCCTGACCTGCCCCTTCCCCTCCCCGCCCTGGCCAGGTGGAGCCCAGCCTGGAAGCTGTTACTGGGGGTTAGGGTGTCTTTGCCTCTTTGCCTGTAAACTGGGTGCTAGGCAGACTGAGCAAACTCTGGGTGTTCCAGGCTCTGGACCAGGGACTTGGGCCACCCTTCTGGGCTCCTGTGCCTCTGTGCTTAGGAGGCTGCTGGGTGACAGAGAGAGGGACACAGATCTGAAAGTGAGTGTGCTGTCTGGCTAGGAAGGCCCAGATGAGTTTGTTCTGGAGAGGATCCCTAGACCCTGTTCCTTGCAAGTGCATGGGAGATGTGTGTGTGTGTGTGTGTGTGTGTGTGTGTGTGTGTGTGCTGAGGATCTATCCAGTGGAGAGTGACGTGTCTGCCCAGAGGGAGATCCCTCAGCTGTGCCTCACTCCCCAGCCTTGGGAAGCTAACTACCCCTTTAAAGAGAGGATGGATGGAACCTGGATTGGAAGAAAGAGAACAGTCAAAGCGTCATTCTTATCTTGCCCACAATGCATTAAACCTAATCATCCCACAGTGCCCAGGCCAGTCGCCTTATTTACACCTCTGCTCCCCAGACTTCACCTTTCTTTGTCCGTGCTCAGGAAAGTCAATTCTAGCACAGGGAGGCAGGGGTCAGTTGTGGGGGGCTTCTCCCCTACCCTTGGGCTCTCTTCCTTGGATTCAAAATTTTAAAAAATATGCAGGAACAAGGAAGGCGCTAAGCAAATTCTCACCCTTTAGGTTTTTTTTTTTTTTTTTCCTTCCTTTTTCTAAATAAACCAAATGCTTGGTGGAGAAGTTGAGCAGGGAAGATGGGCAGTACAGGTTGCCAGGACACGGCAGGGGGTCTGGACAAGGCTGTCCGATGCCTGCCAGCCACGGTGATGGTGCATGGAGGGAAGGAGGAGCAGGGAGAGAAGGCAGGCGTGGCCTCCGGGATGCCCATCCTTTTTGCAGAGAGCAGCGGCAGTGGGTCCACTGGTCGTGGAGGGGCTGGAAGGGGGCAGCTGGGTGGACATCCAGAAGCTTTTTCTTCCCTCAGCCACGCCTGCCTGGTGGCCTCCAGTCCTTAGCCTTCGCTCCCCCTCTCTCTCCAGATGCCCACCCCACTCCGTGTCCACAGCGGTGACACAGCCACTTCCCCAGCTCCATGTAATTCCCAAGGGAGCAGTGAACTCCACCATCTCCAAGCCGAAGAGCTGCTGGCCACACACATCCTCTCATGTTTTCTCCCTCCTTCTGAACGCCGGCTTTGCTGGCCCTGGAATCTCTGGAAAAATAAACTCAGGAGGTGAAAAGTTGACTTGGTTTCTTGGTGTTTTTGTTTTCTGGCAGGCGGTGAGAGGAGGGGTGAAGGAGGAGTTTGGTGCCATTTCTCTTTCTTGCTTTTTCCTCTTCTGATGTCAAACAAATGATGAAAATCCTGCTATGGGAGCCCGGGAGCCTGGGGCCAGGCTGCTGGGGGGACGGTAGAGGGTGCTCTGCTGACTTGCGGGGTTAGGGGGGTTCTGGGGCGTTGGAGTCCGACTGGCCTTGGGCCGAAAGAGGCTGCCCTGCTGGGTGCTGGTGCTGTTGGTGACGGCGGCGTGGTCTGGCTCACCGGAGTCGCTCTCCGTGTAGCTGTAGGCCTGTGCCCTCGAGATGCCCTTCTGCTGTCGCCGCCACGAGTTGTAGTATGTGGGGTCACTGATGTAGTGGTTGACAAAGGAGTGGGCCTTCTGGTGGTTTGAGTCGACCTCGTACTCGCTGTCACTTCCCTGGGAGGACAGAGAATCAGGGTGTGTCAGTGGCCCCGTAGGAACAGGCCATTGTGGTTGGGGCCGGAAGGCACAGGGCATTCTGGTTCAAAACTCTGCCCTGCCTCTTTCAAGACTTGGACTGTGGGCCTCCCAGCCCCCTCACTGCCAAGGGGGTCTGGTGCCTGTTTGTGCCCGCCTGCTGCTTCCTTCAATGGAGATCCCGAACTGGAAGGATCTACTATGGGGTTGGCCCAGAACTGAGAGATACCTGATAGAATCAGAAGACCTGAGTTTTTTTTTTTTCTTTTCTTTCTTTCTTTTTTTTTTTTTTTTGAGACAGAATCTCGCTGTTGCCCAGGCTGGAGTGCATTGGCCTGATCTTGGCTCACTCCAACCTCCGACTCCCAGGTTCAAGCAATTCTCCTGCCTCAGTCTCCTGAGTAGCTGGGATGACAGACATGTGCCACCATGCCTGGCTAATTTTTTTGGTATATTTAGGGGTTTCACCATGTTGGCGAACTCCTGACCTCAAGTGATCCACCCGTCTCACCCTCCCAAAGTATTGGGATTACAGGCGTCAGCCACTACGCCTGGCAAATTTTATTTTCTTTCTTTTTTATTCTTTTTTTTTTTTTTTTTTTTTTTTTTGGGACAGGGAATCACTCTGTTGCCCAGGCTGGAGCACACTGGTGTGATCCTAACTCACTGTAGCCTCAACCTCCTGAGCTAAGCTATCCTCCCATGTCAGCCTTCTGAGTAGCCAGGACTATGGGTGCATGCCACCACGCCCCACTAACTTAAAAACATTTTTCTCTTGTGATGAGATCTCCTTATGTTGCCCAGGCTGGTCTAGAACTCCTGGGCTTAAGTGATCCTTCTGCCTTGGTCTCCCAAAGTGCTGGGATTACAGGCATGAGCTACTCTACTTTACCTTTGTTTTCTTTTCTTTTTTCTTTTTTTTTTTTTTTGATATGCAGTTTCACTCTGGATGCAATGGTGCAATCTGGGCTCACTGCAACCTCCACCTCCCGGGTTCAAGTGATTCTCCTGCCTCAGCTTCTGGGGTAGTTGAAATTACAGGCACCTGCCACCATGCCTGGCTAATTTTTTGTATTTTTAGTAGAGATGGGGTTTCACCATGTTGGCCAGGTTGGTCTTGAACTCCTGACCTCAAGTGATCCACCTGCCTTGGCCTCTCAAAGTGCTGGGATTACAGGCGTGAGCCACCGTGCCCAGCCTACCTTTGTTTTCAATTGAAGTGAGGTTCACATAACCGAAAGTGAACCATTCTAAAGTCTATGACTCAGTGCATTAGGACCTTCGCAGTGTTGTGCAACCACCACTTCTATCCAGCCCTGAATCATTTCCATCACCCCAAAGTAAAACCTTGTACCCAGGAAGCAGTCACTCCCCATCTCTGCCCCCACCCGGCACTCCCTATATCCATGCCCCTGGCAACCACTAATCTGTTTTCTGTCTCCAGGGGTTAACTTATTTGGGACTTTCATATAAATGGGATCATATAATATGTGGTCTTTTGTGTCTGGCTTCTCTGACACAGTGTCATGTTTTTGAGGTTCAACCACAACCTACTAAGTTATCATCTTGGTCCAGCTTCTGCTTTACTTTGTGACTGGAGACAAAGCCAGAGCCAAATTAAGACCTTTAGAGGCTCTGGACAGTGAAAAATGCCTGTGCCTGTCCACGTGTGATCCAACTTAAAAGCAGTACTTGGTTACAAACTAAGCATGAGAAAAATCTAAACCAAAGTTCAGAATTTTCATGTAATGAAAACCTTAAAGTTTTTTTTTTTTTTTTTGAGATGGAGTTTTGCTCTTGTCGTCCAGGCTTGAGTGCAGTGGCACGATCTTGGCTCACCTCAACCTCTGCCTCCCGGGTTCAAGCGATTCTCCTCTCTCAGCCTCCTGAGTAGCTGGGATTACAGGCATGTGCCACCACACCTGGCTAATTTTTGTATTTTTAGTAGAGATGGGGTTTCGCCATGTTGGTCAAGCTGGCCTCGAACTCCCAACCTCAGGTGATCTGCCCACCTCGGCGTCCCAAAGTGCTGGGATTACAGGTGTGAGCCACCGCGGCCGGCCTGTTTTTTTTTTTTTTTTTTTTTTAAAGAGACAGGGGTCTCTCTTTGTTGCCTAGGCTGGTCTCAAACTCCTGGGCCCAAGCTATGCTCCTGCCTCGGCCTCCCAAAGTGTTGGAATTACAGGCATAATTGCACCACACCCAGCCTGAAGTTCTTTTTTTCTTTTAAAGATAAAAATATTAAATTATTCCTGACATTTTTTTTTTTGACACTTTGATGGCCTGGGTAGGCACAGGCTTCATATATCTATTGGGGACATCAGCCCCAAACAAGAATCAATCTCGGTTGGAAAGTGAAATCTGAATTGTGGAGCTAAAAACATCGTGCACCGCTTCCCCTACCCTAAGCTCCCAGCAATGTTTTGAGAGCTAATAACACAACAGATGGGCCCACCCTCAGAACTCTCTGGAAGAGAAGTGCTCTGATTTCAGTGCACAGCACACGTTCAGTGCACTGCAGCTCAGAGGACCCTACCCAGGCCTCCTCAGTCCTGCCCAGCTAATGCCCCTGCCTGGGGGCAGTTAGTGAATCACAGTAATCCAAGTAGAACATAAAAGCCAGTTAGCCCAATCCAGACAAGTTTGGGATGGGGAGCTGTGTCCTGCTTTACAGGTAAAGAAAATGGAGTGGGGACCTTTGTCCAGAGGGTCTGGGCTTTGGGAAATGAGATGCACGGCTTGTTCTCAGGAACTCGGAGTCCTTCATAACATGGGGATACATCTCGAGGGATGTAGCTACAATGAATAGAACTATAATGATCCCCGCTAATGGAGCAGGCCCTCTTCCAGACAGTCTGAAACGCTGACATGCACAACTGTATTTAGTTTTCACACCTCTGTGCTGTAGCTCCTATTGCTACCTGAGCACCGACGCTGCTTGGGTACTGACGGGCACATAAAGTACAGAAAGGGTGAGGGTTTTGCTGGGGAAGTGACCCGGCCAGGCTTGAACTCCAATCTGCCTGATTTTCTAAAGCCCACACACCTCTTAACTCCTACACTCCTGCCTGGAGACCACAGGATGGGAACGAGAGCTCCCCCCAAACCCCCCACCCCGACTCCCAGCAGGAATTAAATACTCCCTAGTCCATCTGCTAATTTGTGTTCTCTCGCCCCTCCCCTCCCTCTCCTCACCCCTCTACAACCCCAGCCACTCTCCTTACCACCCCCACAGCAGACACTCCCCCGCCAGGACCTCAATCCTCTTGGCAGGCACAGCCGGCTGCCCAAGACAATGGAAAGTCCCTGGGCTCGGTCTGCCCCATGACGCAATGCAGCACAATACAAGCCCCTTTCTGTGCCTACTGCCCAGCTGCCGGCCCAGGAAAACAAAGAGGAGGCACAGGCATGCCTGGGAGACTCCATATGCCGAGCAGGGGCACCTGAAGCTGGGCCGAGCGAGGCTGGCCTGGAGCAGCGGGGATCTGTGAGGCAGGAGGCTGGGGGTCCATCCCGCCCAGGAGCAGTGAGGGTCTGTGAGTGCGGGGGACCAGACAGGGATGTCCCCCAGTTTTCTCTACAGGTTCGGTCTCTCCACCCACTAACTGACTTGAACAGTTGTTAGCATCAGCTCCAGGGGTTCTAGGATTTTGGCTAGCTCCAGGCCCCAGCCTTGCAGAGGAAGGAACCCCAGGATGACTGTGGGACCCTCCCACAGTGAAACGAGTCTCTGCGGGGAGGAGCTTGTGTCATGGGGGAAGTTCTGGCTCTTAGCAGCAGAGGAAGTGTGGAGCCATCACTCAGGCTCTCTCAGCCTCAGTGTCCTTGTCTGTAAAACGGGTAGAGTCCCATAGTTCACAGGGTGAAATGAGCTAACCCGGGAGAGAATGCTGTAAAAGGTATTATCAATGGGGACAGTGAGGGTGGGCCTGGCTGGGAAAGGGAAGAGATGGAGTGAGAAGCCTCAAAGCTCCCCTGGGAGGGATTAGAAGGGGCCAGGAAGCCGGGGAGGCTGACTAAGTGCTCAGGCAGCTGGAATGGGAGAAGAAGGTTAGCTGCTACCCCACCCCCTAACCCCCGACTCCAAGAGAGGGGCATGTCCGGACTGGAAGCAAGGTGGGGACTGGGATTCTCTAGCCCTCCTAGGGGCCCAGATCCCAAAGCCCACTCATCTAGACCATCCTCGTCCTACCAGCTACTATCTGCCAAATGCCTACTGATCCCAGGCACTCTATGGGCAGCATCTCGGGGATGGAAGGCACCAGAAGGAAGAGCAGGGAGCCAAACAGAGCCCACGCTGCGGGAGGGGCCAGGCAGGCGAGTGTCTGGTCGGCCTCTTCCCCCGCTCCGCCTTCCAAAGCCCAAGCAGGAGGGCTTTGCATCAGCGACTGCTGCTCCCGCCTCCATCTCCCTGAACATCTGTTTCTTTTCGGAGTGGGGGTAGGGCGAGAAGAGAAGAAAGCGAGGGGGAAACCAGGGGCTCCTATTGCAGCTTTCAATTCTCACGGGCCTCGGTAATTGAATGCAGCTTCCCAGGGACTGGCCCAGCACAAAGGGGGCCTTTCAGGGGCTGTCCTGCCAGGCCGCCAGGCAATCAAGTGACTGCTTCGTCTCCCTGGTCTCTTAACAGCTCCTCAAAGCCACTCAATCAGCAATTACTGGGGTCTGCGGAGGGGGAGCACAGACTCCAGGCCTGGTGATGGGAGTGGGGAGGGAGGGCCAGAAGGGAGGCAGGACCCCTGGAGAAAAGAGGAAGCAAAGCAAAGCCCTTTTGCTGTTTTGTTCATCTCCAGCCCAAAGGATCTGGCACCAGACTCAGCCTTGGGGACGGTGTTGAGATCTTGGGGTCAGGCAGGGGACCCTTATCTTGTTGAATCTCATGAAGTCTGGGAGGAATGTGTTGCCCAAGATGACAGAGAAGTCACCCTGTGAAACTCCGTGGGAGACTGGAAGCAGGAGCTCCTCCCTCATCCACGGTCCCAGGGGCTCTGCACTGATTCTAGCCTGAAGCCGGCAGCATCGCATCTGTGCAGGGTGTTCCACCTGTCCCCTGGATGCCTCTACCCGGGGGGCCAGCCAGGGTCTCTCTGCAGGGGCTGCAGCCTCTGGATTAAAGGTGGGGTAGGGGTGATGTGTCTCCCGTATGTCTCTGAAGAATCTCAGAATTGTGCCCCTGGAGGCACAATTTTGTCGAGGCTCTGGGCTCCCTGTGCTAAGATAGCTGGAAATCTCCCAAGAATGTCCTTTGAAAAATGTCAGCTCAGAAGCAGTGTCATATGTGCCACCTGTGCCCTTATAGGTAAAGTGACAGCCAACGTGTACCCCTCCCCCCCACCCACAACCGGCTGTCAGAGATGCCTGTGGTCAGGAGGCTCAAGGGAGGTCACTTGGGGTGGGGTTGGAGGCAGTGAAGGCCTCTTTCCTTCAATCTCCTCTCCGTGCTGGGCAGCTGCACGAGGCCAGGCTGCAGTAGGCATGACCCTCCAAGCAAGCTGGCTCTAGATTTGAATCCCAGTTGCTTGTACTTCCGAGCTCTGTGACGAAGGGCATACTGCTTGACTTCTCTGAACCTCAGTTTCCCCAGCTGTTAAATGGGGATAGTTTCACTTGCATGGCAGGACAGCTAGATGTTAAATGAGAGTATACAAAGCACAGGGCTTGGCACACAGCAGGTGCCCAGTATGTAGCTTTGACTCTCCCCCGCCTGTCTCTGCCCTGCAGCATGTTTCTTGTTTGGCACAAGCTTGGGCTGCCAGGATCTGGGGGACGGTCAGGCTAAGGAGAGGCTGGCAACGAGGTCTCAGCTGAGCCTGTTGGCCTCATGGCCCAATCTGATGGAAAAGAGGCAAACACAGGTAAAAGGTCAGAGCGATTCAGTAGAAGGGTGACAGCAGAACATAAGCCCGCCCCAGCCAGCTGCAAACCTGCACGCTTCCCCTCTAGGCATGACCCAGTCCTGTTCACACTTTGAGGCCGAGCTCAAATACATGCCACCTCCTTCAGGCAGCCCTCTCTGAGCCTCCAGGGGAAGTGGTCTCCTTATGGTGCTTTATCTGCCTCTGCACCGCAGGAAAGAAACAGAAAGACTTGGCCGGGTGCAGTGGCTCATGCCTGTAATCCCAGCACTTTGGGAGGCCGAGGTGGGCGGATCACCTGAGGTCAGGAGTTTGAGACCAACCTGGCCAACATGGTGAAACCCTGTCTTTACTAAAAATACAAAAATTAGCTGGGTGTGGTGGTAGGTGCCTGTAATCCCAGCTATTCGGGAGGCTGAGGCAGGAGAATTGCTTGAACCTGGGAGGCAGAGGTTGCAGTGAGCTGAGATCGCGCCATTGCACTCCAGCCTGTGGGACAAGAGCGAGACTTCGTCTCAGAAAAAAAAAAAAAGAGAAAGGCTTTTGTTCACCACTTTCTTCCTCAAGTTGCTGTGGTTCCATAATATTTGAATGAGAAATGAAAACGTGGTTATTTATACACGTATGGTCTTCCCTAATAAATCATAACATATTATAACACAACATTCATTAGAGTCTGTCTTGCCCACTACTGTAGCCATCATTCCTATATAGCATCTGATTCCATTTTGTGGGTACAGAACAAATAGCTGTTGAGTAAATCCATCAAGGAATGAATGAATGAGCTTCATAGAGAGCAAACCCATCACTTACTCCTCCCGGGTACCACACAGAGTCTCACCTGTGCCGGTATGCAGGGCAGATGTCATAGGGAGAATGGGGGCGGGATGCATTTTGGGCTCGTTGTCAGGGGGTGAGGGCCTTCCCAACTCTCTTTTTCATCATCTTTACTTGAAAATGGCCTTAATGCCACCAGTGCTTCGTAGAGGACTCTGAAGCTTAGGTGGCGTCATTCACGAACAATCCTTAGAATCCTTCCTGGCTTCTACTAAACACTTCATAAATGTTTGCTATTATAAATCGGTGCATAATAAATAGTACAGAAAATATGATTCACGGGTGGGTGCTATGGCTCACACCTGTGATCCCAGCATTTTGTGAGGCCGAGGTGGGTGGGTCACTTGAGGTCAGGAGTTCTAGACCAGCCTGACCAACATGGTGAAACCCCATCTCTACTAAAAATACAAAATTAGCTGGGCATGGTGGCACACACGTGTAATCCCAGCCACTTGGGAGGCTGAGGCAGGAGAATTGTTTGAACCCGGGAGGCGGAGGTTGCAGTGAGCCAAGATCGCGTCATCATACTCCAGCCTAGGCAACAAGGGTGAAACTCCGTCTCAAGAAAAAAAAAAAAGAAAAAGAAAAAGAAAACATGATTTGCTCTGTGTATCTTCTTTCTAAAGTGTGCTTAATTTGATTTCAATGCACTTGAAGAGGCTGTCCATGATACTGCAAGAACTGAAGATCAACATTAGATGGTATGTGCCATTGGCTCGGAATTTCTTTTCCATTGAGATTTACTTGTGTGCTAAGTATATACATTTTTTTTGGTACAAAACTTGGGCTCTTCTTTTGAAAATGAAGTTGCCGTCCAGCCAGGCTGCAGTGTTAAAGTTCCATCAAACAGGCCTTTAAATCTCCAGTCTTTGTGTGCATCCTGCCCTCTGCCTGATGCCCCCTTCTCCTGCACCCTGGGCCCTCTACGGGAGAGCCAGCCCCTCTCTCCTCTAGCCCATCACGCCCAGCTGAATTATAGCCTTGCTCACATCACATCATATGTGTTTGTTTATAAGTCAAACTGACACTTTGTTTATTGCCATATCACAGGAAAACGACTGGGCAGATTTCCACCAATTTTGGAGAGTGAGTTTTGGGTGGTCTGACTCAGAATATAAACCAGGTGGCATATGCAAAACCCACTCTCCAAAGACCTGGGGGAAGGGGTGTCCTTGAAAAGAGAGGCAGTCATTTTTCCTGGCAGCTGAAACCGAGGGGCCCTGGCCTGTGCAGCTGCTGATCCTCAGGGACGTACCCTTGTACAAACTGTCACAGGCAGGAGAACTACCAGTGGCATCCCCATCAGCCCCCACTTGAAGGTCGCAATGGTGGGGGCTCCGCATTGCAGATGCTGATTGGTAGCCGAGCTGCTTCTCACATGGCTGAGTGGCAGCAGCACTGACTTATTTAGGAGCCTCATAAGGACCACAGTGGGGCCAGGCGCAGTGGTTCACACCTGTAATCCCAGCACTTTGGGAGGCCGAGGCGGGGGAACACTTGAGGTCAGGCATTTGAGACCAGCCTGGCGAACATAGTGAAACCCCATCTCTACTAAAATACAAAAATTAGTGAGGGGTGGTGGCGCATGCCTGTAATCCCAGCTACTTGGGAGGCTGAGGCACGAGAATCCCTTGAACTCAGGAGGCAGAGGTCTCAGTAAGCGGAGATTGCGCCACTGCACTCCAGACCAAGACCCTGTCTTAACAACAAAAAAACTCATAACTTGGATCACGTGGGTTTTGTCCCCCACAACAAGCTCCTGGGTAAGCCATGCTAAGTTGGGGGTCTCTGTCCCTGCCAACTTTGAGCTAGGGAGTTAGGTCCAGCCTTCTTGGCTCTGCCAAGGCCATCAGTAACCCTGGAGTTGAACAAAACAGCAGCGAGTGGGAGGCCCTCAGCCCACGGGGCCCACAACGTGATCCCAGGCTTCCTGGCACCTCCTGCACAGCCAGCAGCCCAGCTCCCTGCTGGCACCTCTTCCTTCACTTCCTCTCCCAGGCCTGGGCAGAAAGGTCCAGGGCGTGGGACGCAGTGGCCTTTTGTGGCCTTTCGTGGCCCTTTCCTCAATAACCACTGGGCTTGGCTGAGGCAGAGAGGGCGAGGGTGGGAAGCTGTAAGGCTGCATGGTTGGAATACACACAGCCCCTCCCCCCACAGCCTGGGACACAGCGTCCCTGCGTGACCCACCTAATGGCCGCTCTCTGAAGCTCTGTGTCTTCCAGAGGCACCGACCCCCTCTTCATATAAAAGCTGACATGTACGGAATGGTTGCTGTGTGCCTGGCTCTACACTGAGTTCGTCTGTGTCTAATCTCAGCAGATCCTCCCCATAGCCTCAGGACAGAGCCTATTATCACCCCTGCCTGTTCCATAGATGGGGAAACTGAGGCTTGGAAAGGTTACTTGGCACACCCAGGACATCCCAGGTCACGGGCAGGAAAGCCAGGATTCACACTCAGGTCCAAAGCTCCAAAGCTTAACGTCCCCCTGGTCTACACTGCTTCTCATCCTCGGGGCTCCAGGACATCCAGCCCTTTGTTTCTGAAGCTGTTTTGATCCGTGAGTAGTGAAGTTGAGCATTTTTCCAGGCCTTTGGCCTGGAATGCAGGGCTGTGTGTCAACCTTCTCCCCAGAGTCTCCCTCTCCGCACCTTCAGCGTGCTCCCTTGCAGGCCAGCCCTAATGAGTAACTGAGCCTGTGGGGTGACCCCTGAAAGTAGAGAGGGCCATGCTCTTCGGGGGACCCCCTATGATCAAGGTTCCCGGGACCCCATTAGCACTGGCTGCAAACTTCGAGCAGAACTTGGGAGGAGGCAAATGGCCCACATATGACTTCAGGGTGGTTTCTTGGGCACCTTAATATTTGCTGCCCCTTGAAGGAAAGAAAGCAAGCCCATCTACGTTCACTGCCCCACTCTGGGAGGCGCTGCTCCCTGCCCCCTGCAGGACACCTGGCCCTCCTGCCCTCACCTGAGAGTCGGAGATTTCTGAGGGCTTCTCGGTCAGGCTGCTGCTCTCTGCAGGGATGAGGTCGTTGTACTTGGTGACATCCTCATCTGAGTAGTGCAGGCTGCCCGGGCTGGGCCTGGGGGGAGACCTGGAGAGAGTGGGGGAGTGGGGCTGAGAGGTGCACTCACTCAGAGCAGCCTCCCCTGGCCTAGGGAGACCACAGTGGGGTCCTGGGGAACAGGGATCCCCGTCACCCTATGCTGCTCCTCCTTCCTGGGTCTGCCTTCCAGGGTCCTGGGCCTGGGAGGTAGGAATATGGAGGAGGACAAAGAGGGAAAAATGGGGTGCCCGGCTAACGCTGTCATGGCAACATGCAGGGTGAATGTAGGGGGGGATGTCACCGTGGCTGGGTTCAGGACCCCACAGCCTGGGGCTGCTTTGGTGCAAACGGGATTTTTGTGTACACACATGGCTTTGGGGGCACACAGGGGCCTGGATGTGTGTGCACTGTGGGTAGGAGAGGCTGGGAAGGGAAGGGGAAGGTGAGGCCATGTGTGAAATGCCCCCTTGTTACATGTGGCAGGGCCCCGGAGCCAGCCTGGCGGGGCTGCTATGGCCATGCTGGGCCTGGCTGGGCCTGCTGTGGGGGCCTCAAACAGCTCTTTCTTTGGAAGGCTGGATTTGGCAGAGGATAAGAGCTCGGCTTTGGGAGCCCCTCCCTCCATCCTCTAGATGAACACACACATAGCTTCATCCCTCTAAGACAGACAGAGGGAAGCTTTGTGAGCTCCTGAGAGAGGCTGGACTCCTCCTGACTGCCGACTCCAATGAGCTGGGAATGCCAATAGGGCTGAGGCCGGAGACAGGAGCCCTCTGGCCCAGTCTTTCTTGAGCTCGGGGAACAGAAAACCGCCACACAACAGGGGAGGGTCAGGTGGGCCCCAGCAGCTGCTCCTGCCCTTGGAAATAGGCAGCCCGGTGGCCACAGGGAGTAGGGCCTAGGAGGGGGCTGGGGTTAGAAAGAAGTCAGAAGAAAATAGGAGCTGTGCTTGCGCCACGAGCCTTGTCCTGTCCTCATGGGCTGCTTTCAGATGCTGCCCTTTGAGGCTGATGGGGATAGGAGGTTGTCCTTTAATAGGTATAAATAAGGACCTGGGGGAGAGGGTTTCCCAAATGGGGAAGAAGACAGGAGGGCATAGCGATAATGCTGGTGCTCAGGCGTCCTTCGCTAAGGTGTTTTTGCTCGGTCTGCGTTGGCTGGGCCTGTCTTGCCTTTGGGGCAAGTGACGATCTGCAGGGCTGTTTCCCTGGCAGTTGGCTCTGAACAGCAGTAGGTTGGTTTGCAAAATTTTGCCAGTTATTTGCATTCCACTGTCACTGTCAGGAACTCTTAGTAGCTACCTCCTTGTAAATTTCTCCCCAGTACGCCCTCACCCCCAGGCTGTGACTGGGCATGGTGGGGACTGGGACCCTAGTTGTCCTGCTTGGGCCCCACCGTGTCTTTCTGCTGATCATTCCCAGCCCTGGGGCTTGAATGGTGTTTCCCAGGACAAGGTATGGCCAGGTGGGCACTCCCTGCTCTATGGCCTTCCCCAGCATTCTCCCCACCTGGGCACTGCTGGGCCTGGCCCCCAACCCACGCAGAGGGCCCAGTACCTGGTGTACAGGCCGTTCTTTCGGCAGAAAGAGTTCTTGACGGAGAGCCGCCTGTTGTTGAGTTCCAGGGCAGGGAAGCTGCTTTCATCCAAGCTCATCATCTCGCTGTGGCCTAGGGCTCCAGACTTGGCACTGTTCCCTGAAGTCGGGGGGAGACTGACACCCTTTAGACTGTGTGGCCTCCCCTCTCCCATACCACTCCCCACCTGGCTGGGTTATCCCCTCTTTCTCTCAGTAGAGTTGAGACCAAAATAAGAGATTGAGATCGTGTGTAGAAACCCTAGGCTGCCCCACCCACCAGAGCAGGTGCGCTGCCAGGAGCCAGGAGAGGGGCCTGATCACCCCTGTTCTGGCCAAAAAGGAGATACGTAAAAGTCAAGTCCAGCCAGCATGGCTGGTGCCAGCTCACTCACCCGAGTCTGTCTTCTTGGCGTACTTCTTGCTCTGGCCCCGGATGATGAGCACGAAGACCAGAAGCAGGATGAAGATGAGGCCGACCAGGGCAATGACCACCAAGAACCACCACTCCTCATAGAAGGGGTTGGCTTTCTGGGCTGGAGCACGGGTGGGGTCAGGTATATAGGGTGCTCAGCCCCCTCCTCCTTCCAAATCTTCTGCTCCAGTTGGGACCCTAGTAACTGCTCACAATCTATGGGAAGGCAGGGTCTGTGCCCTCCAAATGAGGCAGAACCTCTGTAAGGATAGTTTCACCTCAAGTATCCGCTCTGATCAGTCAGTAAAGGGCTGCCTGGAGGGCTGATGTCAGATGAGTTCTGAGATGGCTACCTAGCTCAACAGGAAAGAGTGCTAAGATTGATTAGTGATGTCTGCCAGGGACATAGGAGGGGAGAGTGGCAGTGTGTTAGCTACTTTTTCCCTTTTTTTTTTTTTTTGAGACGGAGTTTCACTCGTTTCCCAGGCTGGAGTGCAGTGGCATGATCTTGGCTCACTGCAACCTCCACCTCCCGGGTTCAAGCAATTCTCCTGCCTCAGCCTCCCAAGTAACTGGGATTACAGGCGCCTGCCACCACACCTGGCTAATCTTTGTATTTTTAGTAGACACGGGGTTTCACCATGTTGGCCAGGCTGGTCTCTAACTCCTGACCTCAGGTGATCCACCTGCCTTGGCCTCCCAAAGTGTTGGGATTACAGACGTGAGCCACCATTCCCGGCCCCTTTTCTTTTTTTCTTTTGTACTTGTCTAGGAGCTATCTTGATAAGCATACCTAAATCTGTGTGGGGAAAGGTGCTTCTCTGGCCTGCAGGAGGCTGAGAGAGCTTTTCCTGAGGTTTAGTTTGGAGTGAAATTTTTCCTGGTAGCAGAAGGCAGGGGGATTTGGGAGGATGGACACAGGGGTTCTTTAGTAAAAGGTGAAAGATTTACACGATCTGAAGAAAAACCAGAGTGTGGTGAGAGGGTCTTTAGGATGTCTCTTCCAGGTAGAGCTCCCTTTTTTCAAAACCCCTACACTGTGCTTTCTGCACCCAGCCAGGACTACCCATGCTCTGTGGACAAGGGATGGGCTCTCTGTTTCAGCCTTGAAGCACTTCTGTCCTAGCATTTAGTTTTATCAATGTGGGGAAAGGAGAAGATTTGGTTCTTCAATGTGGGCAATGTGTGGCAGGGGGAGGAGGCTGGGTTCCTTTGAGCTGTGCTTCTGCTTGGGGGAAGGGGCCTTTGTATTCAGCGTGGTTAGTGATAACATTTTGGGTCACGGGTTTAGATAGCAGAGCCCTTTGTGCACTTAAGACATGCCAGATTGGAAGAATGAGGGGAGGAAAACGGGAGGGGTGGTGACCCTGCTGCACTCGGGCACTGCCCAGTCAGGCCTAAGGCCCACCTGTGTCTCTGCTGCTCTGCAGGCTGCTGACCCTGCCATGTTGGGGCTGGAGGTTTCCATGGAAAGACAGTTTATGGCCTGGTGCC
The DNA here is from genome assembly GCF_028885655.2 of Pongo abelii. Taxonomy (NCBI): domain Eukaryota; kingdom Metazoa; phylum Chordata; class Mammalia; order Primates; family Hominidae; genus Pongo; species Pongo abelii. Next base: position 88,746,138 of record NC_072004.2, read on the forward strand.
CATGAACGTCCTGGGTGATGAGTGCATGGAAGTTTGCATCTTGGGCCCTCTGCTCTGCCCCTACCCAGGGCTTCTGGAGTTCCTTGAAAGGGAGCCCCAGAGATGAAGATCCCTAGTTTCCTCTGGTCTTGAGGGCTGACCCAGGCCTGGGCACCAGCACTTGCGTCTTCACAGCCCCCAGGGGACAATGCGTTTTGGTTCCTGCCCCATGCTCCTGGTGCCCTGGTGCCTCTCATCCGTCCCCCCTGCCCAGTATCAGCCTCCAGGCTCTGCTGTGGGGCTCCCCCACTCCCTCAGCCCCCAGGCCGGTACCTGGCACAGACTGGGAGGGGCTGCTGGGGGTGCCGAAGCCGTAGTCGTTGACCGCGATGACCCGGAAGTCATAGCTCACGCCCGGCTTCAGGATGTCCATGCTGAACGTGTAGGAGCTCACCTCCTTGGGGATGTCTTTGATGAGGATGTCCCATAGTCCCTCGTCTGCAGAAGCACAGAGATGGAGGCCCTGGGAGGTGAGGGGGAGCCCCAGATCCCGCTCCCAGCCCTGTTCTGACTGTGCTCCCTGAGGGCTGGGTCTGTTGGATCCTCCCTGCTCCACACTGAATCGCAGGCCTTGGTCCTCCCTTGAAGTTTCTTAAAATGACAGCTTTTGGGCCAAGCACGGTGGCTCATGCCTGTAATTCCAGCACTTTGAGAGGCTGAGGCGGGTGGATCACCTGAGGTTAGGAGTTCGAGACCAGCCTAGCCAACATGGCGAAACCCTGTCTCTACTAAAAATACAAAAATTAGCCCGGTGTGGTGGCACATGCCTGTAATTCCAGCTACTGGGGAAGCTGAGGCAGGGAATTGCTTGAAGCTGGGAAATGGAGGTTGCAGTGAGCTGAGATCACGCCACTGCATTCCGGCCTGGGCAGCAGAGCAAGACTCAGTCTCAAAAAAAAAAAAAGACACCTTTTGGAGCATCTCTTTTATTCTTTTTATTAAAATATCTGTACTACATTAAAAAATACGTACTGTGCAGAAAGTACTGTCACAACCAATGACAGAACCACCGTCCAGAGAAACAGGCTCAAGGAATTAGCACTTGTGCAGGCAGAACACTATGGATTCTGTCTTCCACTTCATTAAAAATGGTTGGAAACATGATTTTAAGTGACTGCCTAAGACATTATCATATGGGAATACCCTTCTTTACTTAACTAACCCCCTTTCCTAATTCAAAACATACACAATGGTGGCAGGAGACAAAAATAAGAGCGCTGTTTTTCTTTTTTCTTTGTTCTGAGACAGAGTTTCACTCTTGTTGCCCAGGCTGGAGTGCAATGGCATGATCTCGGCTCACAGCAACCTCTGCCTCCCGAGTTCAAGCAATTCTCCTGCCTCGGCCTTCCGAGTCCACCATGCCCGACTAATTTTGTATTTTTAGTAGAGAAGGGGTTTCTCCATGTTGGTCAGGCTGGTCTCGAACTCCTGACCTCAGGTGATCTGCCTGCCTCGGCCTCCCAAAGTGCTGGGATTACAGGTGTGAGCCACTGTGCCTGGCCTTTTTTTTTGAGATGGAGTCTCACTCTGTCATCCAGGCTGGAGTGCAGTGGTGCCATCTCAGCTCACCACAATCTCTGCCTCCCGGGTTCAAGCTATTTTCCTTCCTCAGCCTCCTGGGTAGCTGGGATTACAGGCTTACTCCACCACGCCCAGCTAAATTTTGTATTTTTTAGTAGAGACGGGGGTTTCATCATGTTGGCCAGGCTGGTCTTGAACTCCTGACCTCAGGTGATCCGCCTGCCTCGGCCTCCCAAAGTGTTAGGATTACACGTGTGCGCCACCACACCCGGTCTTTTTCTTTTCTTTTTAGTAACAGCTGCAGGAAAGATTTGGTTTTAAAAAAATTGTTTTGAGATAGGGTCTCGCTCTGTTGCCGAGGCTAGAGTGCAGTGGTGGGCTCTTGGCTCACTGCAGCCTCAACCTCCTGGGCTCAAGCGATCCTCACACCTGAGCCTCTCAAAGTGCTGGGATTACAGGTGTGGGCCACCACGCTCAGCCAACAGGAAAAATGTGGGTTTCCTGAGTGGGCTTAATCAAGTTGCCTGGATCTGGCGAGCTCCTCTTCAGTCACCTTCTGTCTTAGGAGCAGAGCAGAGAAGAGAAAGAGGGGCCGCGGGGGCTCCAGGGGTCCCCTGTCTGTTCTCCACCCTGTGCTGGCCTCAGCCACCTCTGTCCTTTGCACCTGAGCTTCCCTCAGATCCCCTTCCCCTCTTTATCCGTGGCTCTCTGGGCCTTGCCCTCGTGGGACATAATTCACCTTCACGCTGTTCAGTCGGAGCAGTGCGGGTGCTGCCCGGGTCAGGGAAGAGGCAAGCCCCTGCCATAGCCCTGGGGCATCCCTCATGTTGGTAGGGAGGCCAGGAGGGGCCCTGGCTGCATGCTCTGGGTGGGGCCGATGGGGTCAGCCTGGCCCTGAGAGAGGGTGCGTCTTCCTGCTGGTGGCAGTGCGGGGCTGATTTGGAAACTGAAGTATCCCAGCCACCCTGGGCCTAGTCAGACCCCTCTTCACGGTAGAAGGACGTCAGTGAGGCCCGCTCGCAGGTCCTCTCTGTCTGGCCTGCTCCAGGGAAGTCACCCCGTGGCCAACAGTGGGTCTTCCAGGCTGCTGCCACCAGGGACTAAAAGACCCTAACTCCCCCTAGCCTGCCCCAACCAAGCACCTCCAGCCTCTCTCTCATGCAGGGCCCGTTCTTCTCGCCGTTCTGCTTCTGCACCCTCTGGTTGAAGCTGCTCTCCTGCCAGAGGTGTGCCCAGTTCGAGGCTGCCCTTCCCTAGGGCTGATGGTTTTGTTTTCCTCACCATACTTTCTCATAGACTCAGTCGTGTAAGTCGAGCACTGCAGCAGAGGCGTCTCGATGCCCTGGTGTCCTGTCTGAATTTTGGACCCAGTGGTGGGACCTGCTGAGGGGGTTGTCTCCCCACTTTCAGTGTGGATCCTTCCAATTTGGGGAAGGCCATGGGGACCCAGTCTACATCAGAGCTGTCCTTGCAGAAGGCTCCAGGGTCCCGAACCTTGGCCTCATTGTTGGTCTTACTTGTTTTTGAGCTTCTGCGTCCTACACCTCCATATATATATATATATATATATAATATATTTTTAGACGGAGTCTCACTCTGTCGCCCAGGCTGGAGTGTGATGGCACGATCTCAGCTCACTGCAACCTCCGCCTCCCATTCAAGAGATCCTCCTACCTCAGCCTCTTGAGTAGGCTGGGATTATAGGCACCTGTCACCATGCCTGGCTAACTTATTTATTTATTTATTTATTTATTTAGAGACAGAGTCTCACTCTGTCACCCAGGCTGGAGTGCCGTGACATGATCTTGGCTCACTGCAACCTCTGACTTTGGGGTTCAAGCGATTCTCCTGCCTCAGCCTCCCGAGTAGCTGAGATTACAGGCAGGTGCCACCACGCCTAGCTATTTTTTTTTTTTTTTTTAATTTTTAGTAGAGATGAAGTTTCACCATATTGGCGAGGATGCTCTCGATCTCCTGACCTCGTGATCTGCCTGCCTTGGCCTCCCAAAGTGCTGGGATTACAGGCATGAGCCACCGTGCCTGACCCATCTTTTTGTTTAATATCTCTGTTTCTCTCTTTCCCCTTTGCTGGCTGTGAAATCCCTCAAGGGCAAGGATCATGACGAATTAATCTTAAGTCTTCCTTAGCCCAGCACCCAACACAGGCACCTTCTCAGCATTTGTTGAATAAATAAATGGAACCTTTCCTCCCTGGCCTTTTCACAGCATTAGGTGCCCAGTTTCGGAACTTCATGCCTTGAAATTTTAGTACTGGGGTGCAAATCCATTTTCCTCACATGCCTCTGAATTCTCTCACTCATCTTCGAATGATGTCATAATAATGATGATGATGATGATGACAACAGCTGGCACTTACGCCTCTGTCAAGCATCCTGGGTCTATGTGCTTTCCTTTTCAAATCCACAGCAATGGTGAGAGGGAGGAACTACTGTCCCCATTTTCCAGATGAGGACACCAAGGCCTGGAGGAAGCTTCACTCATCTTCCCAAGGTCCCACGCTGTCAGCAGCAGAGCTGGTGTTACTGCCTGGGGCCACCTCATTTCTGGCACTGAACTTCCCTGCCCGACGCAGTCAGGAGTTGGACCTGTGTTTGCTGGATGGGCTGGGATTGTTGAGGCCCCTGCTGCTGCCTTCCAGAAGCTGGGATCTCCTGCCTGCTGTTTAACCCCCCTTGTTCCACCCCACACAGGGACAAAGGGTGGGGCTGGGGCAACTGGGCCAGGCCAGAAGCTGCTGGAATGTCACGCTGGGGCTCTAGCCGCCAGCCCCGGGAGTTGGCTGATGTGCAGGACGGGCTCCTGGGGCTGTAAATCCCTGAGCGAACCCCTCCCTGGGTCTGCAGCGCCTGGCAGCTCCTGGCTTGTAGAAAGGGGGTGTATTTAGTTTATCCTGCCTAGCACGAAGCGCAAGCAATTTAGGGGCAAATGTAGGACAAGGGCTATGCCATCCTGAAGATGAGAAGGGGAGCACAGAAGAAGGGACAGGGGACATGGAGGGGAGAGATGTTCACCCCGTAACAGCAGCCTGCTCTCAAACAGCTTTAGGGACAGGCCACCATGCCCCTTGCCGCCTCTCCTCCTTCCTCCCTGTGCCTGGTTACTGATCCTGTCCTCTGCTCTCTGGCCCTGGCCCTGCTCCGAGTCCTGGTTTCTCACAGGGCCCTGGCTTGGTCCTTCCTTTTATGCTCGGGCCTTGATTCCACCAGTGTGGACCAAGTCACAGCCCACAAACTTGGAACACCAGAGTCCCACGCTGGGCCTCCCAGGAAACACCGGAGAATCAACAGGGCCAGAGTCAGGGGCCAACATTCCACAGCCTGGCACCCCAGCTGGCCAACTTGGGTGGAATAAACAGGTGCAGGCCCTGGTTGGGAGAAGCACGTAGTGGTCTCCTGGCCAACTCAGCAGCCGGCACCAGAGGGTCAGGGAGGGACCATCTGGAGTGGGGAGAGAGCCAGCCCCGCGTGCATCCTCTGGCCACGCAGCAGATCTGAGAAGCTAGATGTATTCGCTATATGCAACTGCGATTATTAGCATGTGATTAAGGCAGGAGCAGTGGTAATGTCTTCCAGGAGCTACTAGAATTATTAACTCTTTGCTATTGGGATGATTAGTGCCCAGCTACCTTGAAGTATTAACAATTCATCACTGGGATGTTTCCATATTCCCCATTAGAAGTATTAGCTACCGAGATGCCTGGTGGCGTCCCATTATGATTGTTATTTGCTATTTGGGATACAGCAACAAAGTCTTGTTTTCCTTCTCAATTTTAATCACCTAACCGCGGATCCATGGGATACAGAGAACAGGCCTCCTGCTCTTGCTGACTCTGGCACCTCTGATTAACTTGGAAACCTAGCAACGCAGGGAGCTGGCAGCGGCTGCAAGCTCCTGAGAGTAAGCAGAGCCCAGCAAGCGGGTGTCAGGATGGGTGAAACCGGAGCAGTGGGGAGCAGCCCCCCGAGTGACTTATCTGTCACTCATCTCTTGATGACTTTGGAAGTTCTTGTGATTCAATTTCAGGCTTGACAGGAGAGGCTGGTACGATTACAGCAGCCACTGAGACAGCCATGATGGCAGAGACAGGGCTTCGAGAGGCAGCCAGGGTCTTCTTAGTTATGGGGCACCCATCAGTGGGGTCGTGTGGAGGATTCGGTGTGTGACCCACGTGAGCCACGTGCTCGGGCTTCTGGCTTTCTGAGCAACCCTCAACCCAAGCTGGTCCTCAGCTAGCACTAACAGCCGTTCTCTGGGGGGCCTCCTGGGGGTTACTTAGCCAGGAATCCAGCTCTAGGAGCCCCCCAACCCGGTTTCCCACTCCTCAACAGGGCCAGGTGACTTCACCTGTAGTAGCACAAGTGCCTTCTCAGGCGGAGGACAGAGGCAAGTGCCCCAAGTGGAGGGACCCAGGAAGGAGGGAGACAATGAGCTGTGGGGTCTCAGCCTAGCAGGGCGGGGCGCACCTGAAGGCCTGGCCTCGATGACGTAGCGGGTGATGGGCCCTTTGCCCGGGTCTCCGCTGGACCAGTGGATGGCGATGGCAGAGCTGTACCGCACGATGATGGGCACGCCAGGCGGTCCTGGGGCACCTGCAGACAGCACACAGAGGCGAGGGATGTATGGAACCCAGAACAGCCACCCAGCCCGTCACTCTGGGCTCGAGGAGGAACACTGGGTGACAAAACCAACCCTGGACAGAGAGCCGCCAGGAAGCCCTGCAAATGTTGCGGCCTGAGAGTGCATCTCAGGCTGGGCCTGCCAGGATGGACTATTGTCCCCCCGGGCTACCCCTACGCTGCATATTCCAAATCCCAGGGCAGAAGACAAATGGAATGGTCCAGAAAGGTCCCTGGAGTAGAGTCAGGAGACCTGGGTTCCAGCCCAGAACGTGTTAGATGGGTGATTTTGATCAATTCACATAGCCTTCCAGTGGCTCAGTTTCCCCCTCTATAAGGGCCTTTTGGAAGGTAAGGCTTGAAGGCTGTGTCCTGCATGGCGGGGAATAGAGGTGGGTGCGATGATGGCAGAGTGGGCCCATGAGAGGAGGGGGTTGGTCGGAGCGGGGCTGAAGAGTCCACAGTTTCTCCCTCCTGGTAGGTGATATGATGTCAGCCCTCCCTCCTTCCTGCCTGAAATCCCCCAACCGTAAGTCCATTTGCTATTAGGTTAGACAAGGGGAGAGGGGGTTCACACCCCAGGAGGCCTTGGGGCCTCTGCTGCTAGGAGGAGGGAGGAAGGACTGGGCCCCTTGCCGCTCTCCTGGCATGAAGGTATGTCAGGAGCAGCCTGGGATGTGGGCCATTGAGGGAGCCGGCCCTAGGAGCTGGAGCAGATGAGAGGAGGTGACTCCAGCAGTGAGAGGAGTGAGCCAGGTATCTGTCTACAAGGGGCTCTGAGCCCCTTCTCTTGGGGGATGCCCGTCCAGAATCCCGACCCCACATGCTGTCACCTCCAATCCTGTTCCCCACCAAAGGCGGGGCTCTGTACCCCCAGAGCTGGGCACACAGTAGGTGCTTCCTCTGTGCTTAGGTGATGAGAGAGGGAACCAGTGCATGAGTGGGTGGCCACCTGGTTTGTTGGTGGGGGGGTCTCTGTGGAGCAGAGTCTAGCCTCACACTGATGCTCCCCCAGGGCCCTGGAGAGCCAGCAGGCCAGACAGGAGGCCAGGGACCCACTTACACAGCCTGGCAACCCCACCCGGCCCCTATGCCCACCCCATTGCTCACACAGCCTGGCAGCCCCGCCCGACCCCTATGCCCACCCCACGGCCTTGGAGGGCACCATTTCCTTCCTTCCCTAAGGAGCAGCCTGTCTGCAGCACAAGGGCAGAGTAGCTGAGGGGTCAGGTGGGGTGGACACGCCTGAGTGAGTGTGGTAGGGCAGGGAGCCCTCAGGACCCTGTACTCATCCTGCACAGGACAGTACTCAGGGCTGAGGACATAGCCCGCACCTTCTCCAGGGCCAGGAGCTTCTAGCGAGTCCAGCCACTGCCTGGCTGCATGTTCCCCCCCTGCAGAACTCCCCCCGGCACCCACACCATGTGGGAGGATGGCTTCTTTATTTCTTTTTTTGAGACACGTTCTCACTCTGTTGCCCAGGCTGGAGTGCAGGGGCACGATCACAGCTCACTGCAGCCTCCACCTCCTGGGCTCAAACGATCCTCCCACCACAGCCTCCTGAGTAGCTGGGACTTCAGGTATTCACCAGTATGCCTGGATAATTTTATTTTTGTAGAGATAGGGTTTTGCTGTGTTGCCCAGGCTAGTCTTGAACTCCTGGGCTCAGGCAATCCACCTGCCTCCACCTCCCAAAATGCTGGGATTACAGGCGTGAACCCCCGCACCCGGCCGGTTCTTTCTTTCTCAGAGTGCCCTCCATTACCTTCTCTGTACCCTCTGCCCTTTATCTCCTCCCACCTCCCCATCTCCCAGCTTGGGACACTTCAAGCCTCAGGATAGAACAGCCCGTCCTCCGCACAGCCCTCTCCTGTCCCCAGGCCACTGCCAACGCTTGGTCCTCAGTTGCCTGCCAGCTCTCTCTCCTACTTTTGTTTCCCAGGAAGCTGGCTCAGGTGAGAGGCAGCACGGGGTGGGGCTGGAGGCAGATGAAAGGACAGCGGCTGGGTGGCTCCTGGGCTGCCTCCTGCAGGCTTTGTCCTGAGTTTGCCCTAGAGCCACAGGGCTTCTTTGCAAAACCAGACCGTGGGGAATAGAAAGTGACTGGCCAGAAAGAAAAAGTGAAGCGCAGCCAGCCTGAGCCATTAGGGGAAGGCTCCCTTCCTGAATCAGGCTGATCAGGACTGCTGGGGAGGGGAGGCCTGCACCACTCCTGGCTGAAAGGGGTGGGCAGAGGACGAGATGGGATTTTAGGGGAAGTCCAGGATGGGCTGTACCTCTTCTTAGGGAGGGAGGCAGCAAAGTGGTCTGGGAGGGGACTTTTGTGTTCAGGACAAGACATTCTACACTGACCGGTAACAGGGATTTTGGGGGGCTAAACCTTGACCACGGCAAATGCCTGGGGGGATGAGGGGTGGGAGGGGAAGGGAGGTGAAGAGGACATTTAAAGGAGGTGATTGGGCGCGGTGGCTCATGCCTGTAATCCCAGCACTTTGGGAGACTGCAGCAGGTGGATCACTTGAGGTCAGGAGTTGGAGACCAGCCTGGCCAAACCCTGTCTCTACTAAAAATACAAAAATTAGCTGGTCATGGTGGAAATCACCTGTAATCCCAGCTACTCGGGAGGCTGAAGCTTGAGAATTGCTTGAACCCGGGAGGTGGAGGTTGCAGTGAACCGAGATTGCACCACTGCACTCCAGCCTGGATGACAGAGTGAGACTCTGTCTCAAAAAAAAAAAAAAAAAAAGGAAAAAAAAAGCACCAAACAACAACAGAAACAATACAAGAGATTAAGGAAGACTTCCTGGGGTGGGTGGGGTGGGTGGGGTGGGGGATGGGGGGGCAGTTACACGAAAAGGGCATTCTGCGGAGGGGGTGGGTGGTGAGGTGGGGGAGGCAGGGCCCTGGCTGTGAATAGGTGACCTGCTCCATCAGGTGTTTCTCAAGGTGCCACTTTGTCACGGCCTCCAGGGGCTTTTGTGTAAGTACAGATTGCCAGGTCCCACCTCAGCCCCAGGAAATCAACCCCTCTGAGCATCCACCCTGGGAATGTGCATTTTAGTGTGCCCTGCTCTGAGAAGTGCTGCCTGGAGGGTAGGGGTGGTTCAGGGGCGTGGGAAGATGGCTCTGGCTGGGCGAAAGGCAGGGGCACCTACCAGGCTGCATCCTTTCAGGACGGAAGTGAACGAGGCCGCACAATTAGCGGGGAGAGAAAGAACGAAGCAGGCGCAGTGGCCAGGCCAGGCCTGGCCTGGCCTGTGGGCTGGGCCTAAGTGGGAGAGGAGGGGACGCTGCTCCAGGGTTTGTGGCTTGAGGAACCTGAGGACACTGATGCCATTAATCAAAGCGTGGAACCTGGGAGGAGGGAGTGGGGGGAGGGGTCACCGGGCACCAGTGGAAAGAGTGAGCTCTGTCCTCCACTCTGTTTCCAGGGTCCAGCACAGCTCTTGACACCGGGGGTCCCTTCTGACTGGGGGCGCTGAACTGTCGTGTGGAGGACATGCCTGGTCCGTTGCTCTCCTACCTTCTCCGGGGCCCGTGGTGACGTTGGCTTCGATCTCCGGCCCGTAGGTGAAGGTCTTGGCTCTGATGCGGAACCTGTAGGTCACCCCCTCCGCCAGGTCCTTCACCTTCAGCCACAGAGGGCTGTTCCCCTTCACGTCCACTGTCACGATCTTGCTGACTCCTGGGGGAGGCACAGCAAGTGGGGACTGCAGGGGCCACGAGGCGCAGGGCCCACTGAGGGCACTGGAGGCCACGGGGAAGGGGAAGCAGCCGTGGCCTGGGCCCCGGGACCCTGGGCAGGGGCCTCACTCCTTGAGGTCAGGCTGAAATGCACCCCCAGCCCACACAGCCACATTGCCCATGCTGTGTTTCTCAGAGCACGGTCCTGCCTGCTGTTCTCAGGGAGAACGGCTCCATGGTTCAGTACGTTTGGGAAAAGCTACTACTGTCTGTGTCTACTGAGTAGCTACAGGGTCCACCAGCATCTAAAGAAAAGAGAACACTCACCATCCTGTTTAATGTAACCTCTGCACCCCAAATATGTTTCAGCTCCATTTTTATTCCCTTATGCAGCATCCCATGGGACTAGAATTATATCCTTTTTCAGGAAGTGCTTCCATAAAAATACCAAAAGCCCAGAGTTGGGGGGACACACTTTTGACCAGGTCCTCTACCTGAGCCTCGCTCTAGCTCCACCTCTGGGGTTCAGCCAGGAGCTCACATGGCCCTCCACCACCTATATCTGCCATGATTTTTTTTTTTTTTTTTAAAGACAACGTCTTGCTCTGTTGCTCAGGCACAATCATGGCTCACTGTAGCCTCAACCTCCTGGGTTCAAGCCATCCTCCCACTTTCAGCCTTCCAAGTAGCTGAGACTACAGGTGTGTACCATCATGCCCGGCTAATTTTTAAATTTTTGTAGAGACAGGGTCTCATTACGTTGCCCAGGCTGGTCGCGAACTTCTGGCCTCAACTGATCCTCCCATCTTGGCCTCTCAAAGTGCTGGGATTATAGGCGTGAACCACTGTGCCCAGTCCACCAAGCTTTTTAGGGCAAAAGTGAGGATGCCTCAGCACCCCAAATCACAGCAACTAGAGGGGAGGCTTGAGCCAGCTTTCAGGAGGTGGGGGTTTGCACTCTGTGCTTCATGAATCCAAACACTCCTGACTGCCCGCCTCCCTGGGAGCCGGGGTTAGTGTCATTTCCCATGTTCATCGAGCATGCCAGTCACCAGTGAGAGGCAGGCCTTGCAACCAGGAGGCTGGGCTTAGACCCAGTGATGGCGTTGGCCCCGGCATGTCCCTTAACCTGGCTTCAGTTTGTTCTGCTGAGTGAGGGTGTCCACAGCATCTTAGGCAGGGATGTTATGAGCTTTAAGTAAAATAACAGAGCACGTAGGTGCCTGACCTATTTATTGACTAAGTGGATTACTAATATTATTGTTTTGAGGTGGATTTTCACTCTTGTTGCTCAGGCTGGAGTGCAATGGCACAATCTCAGCTCACTGAAACCTCCGCCTCCTGGGTTCAAGCGATTCTCCTGCCTCAGCTTCCCGAGTAGGCGTCCACCACCATGCCCAGCTCATTTTGTATTTTTAGTAGAGACAGGATTTTGCCATGTTGGTCAGGCTGGTCTCGAACTCCTGAACTCAGGTGATCCACCGCCTAGACCTCCTGAAGTGCTGGGATTACAGGTGTGAGCCACCGCACCCAGCTGCTAAGTGGATTATTGAATGATGGAACAATGTAGGCTCAAAGGGGCTTCCTGAAAGAATGAAATGACCCCGGGACCAGGAACAGGGACTCTGGCTACCTGCTTCTTGACAATTCTGAACAAAGCCCTCATCTGCCAGGACCTTGGTTTTCCCTACAGGACAGTGGGGGCTGCTGGGCTCTTGTGAGGCTGGTTTGCTGTTGACCTGAACCCAGGATGAACTGGGGTGTGGACACTGGGCTGGCCAGGCAGGGCCTCGTCTTGCTGCACTTATTAACTGAACTATTATGGGAAGATGGGAACGTGTAGGGGTGTGGAGTTGAGCCACACAGTCCAGATCCCACCAGACTGTGGACCTGGATGGCAAAGAGCTCACATCCACAAGTTGAGAGGGTCCTGGACAGGTCGGGTTGAGGCCCCTGTGAAGAGGGCTTGTGCTGACCCCCTGTGCCTTGTCTCAGGGACTGCTGTCCTCTGCCCCACTCCAGCCCTGCACCTGACTGGATCTCCTGCTGGGGCCTGGCTCCCCTCTGGTGTTCTAACACACAGCTCCCCTTTGCGGAACGAGCTGCTGGCACCCAGGTGGTGGCAGGGAAGACTGAGGGCCATTGTTCCCTCGGCTCACCCAGAACTGCTGGTCACAGCGATGTTCCCAGGGCTCTGCCCCTTATTCTTGCCAGGCTCCGTGATTGGAGGGGTGAGAGTGAGAGGGGTAGCTCCAGAGGTCAGCCACACCCCCAGCACCTGGCTGGGACTAGTCCCAGGCAGTGAAGAGTGCAGTTTCCTTCCTGCCTAAATCCTGTCCTCATAGAATGGTTGCTGGTAACAAAATGGCAGGGATTTCTCGGCATGTTACCAGGGGTAGAAAGCTGGCAGGTGCCAGATGCCCACTGTCAGGGGCTGTGCAGCCCAGCCTAGGAGCCCAGAAATGGGCAGGTTCCCAGCTGGGGCCCAGAGGAAGGGGTCGGAAGACCACTCAGATGAACAGTGTTAAGGACAAGAGCGAGGTCATTTGCAGAGCAGGGCTCTTGATCTGGGGTCCACAGATGGCAGTGGGGGGTGCAGGGACCTCCTTGGTCTTGTGCATCTTCCTGGGGAGAGAGGCTCTGAAGCTTTGGTCAGATTCTCATCAGATTCTCCAAGGGGTTCCTGACTCCCACAAAAGCTAAAGAAGGACTAACCCACAGTAAAGCTGAGAACCCTAAGATTTGGGAAAGGGCAAAGTAGGACCCTCAGGGGCTCCCCTCTTTTCTTTTTTTTGAGATGGAATCTAGCTCTGTCGCCCAGGCTGGAGTGCAGTGGTGTGATCTCGGCTCACTGCAACCTCTGCCTCCCGGGTTCAAGCGATTCTCCTGCCTCAGCTTCCTGAGTAGCTGAGACTATAGGCACCCACCACCACACCTGGCTAATTTTTGTATTTTCAGTAGAGACGGGGTTTCACCATGTTGGCCAGGCTGGTCTTGGAACTCCTGACCTCAGGTGATCCACCCGCCTCGGCCTCCCAAAGTGCTGTCATTATAGGCGTGAGCCACCGCCCCTGGCTGCCCCCCTTCTTTATGGTCTCAACAGAGCCCTGTCCACTCAGGTTTCCCTTCCTTTCCTCTCTGTTTCCGTCGACCAAAGGGGGAAGAATATATTTAACGATTCTCTGCCTGGAAGTTAGGAGACCTGGATCTCTCTTCCAACTCTGCCCTCAACTTGCTGTTGTTTTACCTTGGAAATGTCCTTTCCCTTGTCTGGGACTCAGTTTCTGTGTTTATAAGATGGGGAGACTCTCACTGAATCTCACTCATCTCATGTGTAGTGGCTGTGATGGGCGCTGAGATGAGAGCGAGCTTTTGCAAAGTGAGGGGCTGGGGAGCTGTGCTGGGGGGTCCACTCACCATCCACGGGGCTGCAGGGCTCGTACACCAGCCTGTAGCCCTCCAGGATGCCGTTGGGGAACTGCGGGGCTTCCCAGGACACGTTCACTGAGGTTGTGGTCAGCTCACTGAACTTGACCGAGCTGGGAGCGCTGGGGGCTGTGGGAGACAGCAAAGGGTTTTTGTTTCCTTCTTCTGTGGAAGTTCAAAGCCTCGGGTTCAGCTCCAAGGAGCTAGTGGGAGTGTTGGGTCTGAGCCTGGGAGGAACAAGAGTGCGGGGCTCGGCAGAAAGGGTGAGCAGGAGGGGTCACTGGAGGTCATCAGGCCCTTCCTTTCCTCTCTCAACTTTCCAGTATCACAGTCCTAAGAACTGGGAAGAAAGAGAACTCGATTTTTCCCTCAAGTTGCAGAATTCAGGCTTCTCCCTGCTAAGTGGCTCTGAGCCCGGGCTATGAGTGTGGGACAAGCTGTCACACCCCCAGGGTCATCGTGGGGCAAGGCCATTTCCTGGCTTTGTGGGGTTCGTCTTTTGGCTTCCGTGGAGGAGAAGGAAGGGGGTGTCTGGGCCTCAGAACATTCGGTGGGTGCTAAACAAAGAAGAAGCCAGAACCACAGCAGACGGAGATGGCCTTCCTTTCCTCCCGGGGCTCCAGGGCTTGTCACAGAGGCCCCACGCAGTCAGGGGGAGCCACGCCAAGGACAGTCAGACCCTCTGGGAGAAATGTTTTCTTGGACTGAGAACCCTGTGGCAACCCCAAAAACATGGGGGCGGGGGCTCCCCTGAGGGGGAGGACAGAGGAAGGGCAGGAAGCGTCCCAATCTGTGGCATCCCCAGCTGGCCCAGGGAGGGTGACGAGGCTATTATTGTCCGGCACTGCCTCCCCACCAAGCCGGAGCTAATCCGGACCCGCTTCCGGCTCCAGCCCCGGGAGGCAGAGTCAGCGAGTGTCTTTGAAGGAGGGAGGTGAGCTCAGGGGGCCCTTCCTGCCTCCCCTGTGCTACAGGGACGTGGGACAGAACATGTTGTCCTGCTGCCGCAGTGACGGAAGCCTCGGGTTCCCTGGGGTTCGCATCCGGCAGATGACACTGACAAGAGAGTGGCTGGGACAGGAGGCGGACGGACAGACTCGTATATTCAGCAGCTCACACTCATTCTGGCCACAGTCAGACCCTGAGGGCAGTGGAGGGAAAGGGTTCCCTGGAGCCAGGGCTTGTCCCCAGAGAGGGTCATAATGAGGAACTGATGCCACAGGTGTGCCCTCTGCAGCTCTTTAAAAGCCATATATCACTGACAGCATAGGAAGCTGCAGGTTGAACAAGATGCTCAAGGGAAGCTGGGGCAAAAGGCCAGTATTCCAGTCCATGAGGACAGAGCACTTGGTTCTCTCAGAAATCCTGCCTTCCAGCCTCTGCTCCCCCAGTGGCCAGCTGGGCAACCCTGGACAAGCAGTATAACTTCCCAGGTGACCCTGGCTCATCATGAAATGAGGGTGCCGCCTGCCCTGCCTGTCCGCGGGGCTTTTGGGAGGGTTAAGTGTGACAGTGCCTGACTACCTGGCTCGCTCTGCACACAGGCAGCAGGATTCTCACCAGCGCCCTCTCCTCTGCACCTGCCACCCTTCAGCCTCCTGATTTCCCCTCCCTGCCTCTACTCTCTCCCCTCCGCCAGGCCATCTTCTGCACAGCAGCTGGAGCACTTTTCTCTAAATGTAAACGAGACCCTGTTGCTCAACTGCTCAAGCCCTCCCATGGCTTCCTGGCGTACTTTTTAAATTTTTTATTTTTTAAGACAGATTATTGCTCTGTCACCCAGGCTGGAGTGCAGTGGTGCAATCTCAGCTCACTGCAACCTCCACCTCCCAGGTTCAAGCGATTCTCCTGCCTCAGCCTCCTGAGTAGCTGGGATTGGAGAGGGGTGCACCACCACGTCCAGCTAATTTTTTTTTTTTTTTTTTTTTTTTTTTTAGTAGAGATAGGGTTTCGTCATGTTGGCCAGGCTGGTCTCGAACTCCTGACCTCAAATGATCCACCCACCTCAGCCTCCCAAAGTGCTGGGATTACAGGTGTGAGACACCATGTGTGGTCCATTGTATTTATAATTAATCCCAATCCCAATCCCCCAGCCCGAGTTCTCGCCCCATTTTCCTGCAAGCCACCTGGCTTTCTCTATGTGCCCTGGTTCCTCTCCAGCCTCCAGGCCTTAGCACCTGCTGTTCCCTCTGCCTGGAACCCCCAACACCCTCTGCCACCTCCTGAGCATCCCATGGCTGGCCTCCTTTTTTTTTTTTTTTTTTTTTGGGACAGAGTCTCGCTCTGTCACCCAGGCTAGAGTGCAGCAGTGGCACGATCTCAGCTCACTGCAACCTCCGCCTCCCGGGTTCAAGCGATTCTCCTGCCTCAGCCTCCTGAATAGCTGGGATTACAGGCATGTACCACCATGCCTGGATAATTTTTTTGTATTTTTAGTAGAGATGGGGTGTCACCATGTTGGCCAGGCTGGTCTCGAACTCCTGACCTCAGGTGATCCACCCGCCTTGGCCTCCCAAAGTGCTGGGATTACAGGCGTGAGCCACCATGCCCGGCCCCTGCTGGCCTCTTCTCATTCAAATCTCACCTTCTCAGGGAGGCCTTTGTGGGTGAGCCTATCCAGAGCCATCCACCCACTCCTGCCTCACTCTTAAGTCACCTGTGCTGACCCCTGTCTGCATTTACTTCATCAACTTGCTTATGATCTGTCCCCCGCACTAGGGCAGGGACCTTGTTGGTCTCACCATTGTGTCCCTAGCATCTAGCATGGCACCGGCTCATAAGACACTCAGTATTTGTGGAATGAACAAAGCCAGAGATACAGAGGGAAGGCAGGTGGGAAGAAGGCAGGGAGCAGAAGTAGGCTGGCTGGGAGGGTCTGGGGGTGCTGACTGTCCATCTGCAAGGCGGGGCAAAGGGTGGGGAGGACAGGGATGAGATGTGGGGGTTTCTCAAGGCTTTATGGAGACAGCTTCTCTTTTCTGAGCATGGCCTTTCCCACTCGGGAGGGCGTCTCTGGGGACCTGGGTACCACGACCAGATCCTCAGGGGGATAAGGCAGCTGCCTCCATGCCTGCCAAGAGCCCAGATGCCGAGTGGGTTCTCTTGCAACCCCCTGTGGCCGGCCTACCCCTCCTCAGGGCCCCGTCTCCCACCTGCTTGCTGGGTCTGGCCTTGGGTGGGGGTGCTCCGAGGCCCATCCCCAGCGGCGTTGAAGGCGGCCACGCTGACCATGTAGGCCGTGTAGCCAGTCAAGTTCTTGAGCTTCACGCTGTTCTCAGCCAGGAAAAGCGTCTTCACTCGCTCTGTGAGGTTCCCCCGCTGGGCTTCCCAGAAATAAATCTGTGGGAACAGAAGGATGTGGGAGTGAGGGGGACAGGGGCAACCAGCGTCCCTCCTGTCCCTGCTGACCTGTAGTCTAAGAGACACCTTCATTGCTGTGAGTCACCTAGGAAACAGCAGAGAAGTCTTTAAGAGGCCGGGCGTGGTGGCTCACACCTGTAATCCCAGCACTTTGGGAGGCAGAGGTGGGTGGATCACTTGAGGCCAGGAGTTCAAGACCAGCCTGGCCAACATGGTGAATCCCCGTTTCTACTAAAAATACAAAAAAATGAGCCGGGCGTGGTGGCAAATGCCTGTAGTCCCAGCTACTCTGGAGGCTGAGGCAGGAAAATCACTTGAACCTGGGAGGTGGAGGTTGCAGTGAGCTGAGATCACGCCACTGCACTCCAGCCTGGGCAACAGAGCAAGACTCCATCTCAAAAAAAAAAAAAAAAGGAAAGTCTTTAAGAACTGTTTTAGAAACCTTTCTGGAACCTTCCTTTTCACAGCCAAGACCCTGGTCTCTGCCAGACAGTAAACTTCAGGGCATGGCCCCCAGGTGTCTGGGTTTCCTGCCATGCCTGGAGGATTTAGCATAGCACTGGCACATCAGCACTCAGTACAGTTCCTGGAGGAATAAAGCAAATCCGTCCTACGGGAGACTGAGCTGGGGAAATAAGGCAATGTGGAGTCTATCTGGACAGAGCGTGGTGCAAGTGCTGGTAGCCTCATGTCACCTGGTAGCTGGTGAGGGATGCAGAGTCTCAGGGCCACCCTGGGCCCGATGCATCAGCAGCTGCTGGTTAACAGGAACAAGGCCCGCTGCAGAGGAAGGCCTCGGCCAAGACGGCGGGCAGCGGGAGGCTGAATGCCAGCTGCACCGTTTACAGCAGCGGGACCTGGCCAGGTGACTTCCCGGAGCTGCAGTTTTGTTGTACATTCAGTGAGGTTAAGGACACGTACTTCCTGGGGTCCATGTGAGGAGTGCAGGTTCTGAGGGTTTCACCCAGGTACTTGGCCAGTTTCCTAAGGAACCCCGTGGCCGCAGAAGGTTTTAGGCCAGGAACACAACAGATGCTCCATGGTGTTTTCTCTTCCTTTTTTTTGAGACAGAGTCTCGTAGTGTCACCCAGGCTGGAGTGCAGTGGTGCGATCTCGCTCCACCTCCTGGGTTCATGACATTCTCCTGCCTCAGCCTCTGCTGGGACACAGGCGCCCGCCACCACGCCCGGCTAATTTTTTGTATTTTTAGTAGAGACGGGATTTCACTGTGTTAGCCAGGATGGTCTTGATCTCCTGACCTCGTGATCCGCCCGCCTCGGCCTCCCAAAGTGCCGGGATTACAGGCGTGAGCCACCGCGCCCAGCCATTGTTTTCAATCACTTCCTCCGTAGCATGGTTAACACTTCTGCTAGTTCCAGGACTGAGGCCATCCAGAGAGCGGCCAGCCGGGCCCAGCCCATGTGCAAAATTGGAGGTCATTTGGCGCTCCCTGCTGGCCAATGAGGTTTCTGCATGTCACCGGCTTTTCAATTTCTCGTTTCTCTGGAGGAAGCCCATAAAGTGAGAAAGAGCTAATAAAAGTGTCCCCACTGGCATGTATGGGTGGCAGTTAGGACATCTTGTTACCATGAAATCCTTGCTTTTCTCCAATATCTCTCCCCCTTTATTATTTATTTATTTATTTGAGACAGGCCTCACTCTGTTGCCCAGGCTGGAGTGCAGTGGCACGATCACAGCTCACTGCAGCCTCAACCTCCTGGGCTCAAGCCATCCTCCCACCTCAGCCTCCTGAGTAGCCAGGACTACAGGGTGCACCACCACACCCAGATAAGTTTTTAATTTTTTGTAGAGACGGGGTCTTGCCATGTTTCCCAGGCTGGTCTTGAACTCCTGGGCTCAAGCGATCCAATCACCTTGGCTTCCCAAAGTGCTGAGATTACAGGTGTGAGCCACTGTGCTCGGCCCTCTCTCCCATGTTATTTTATTTTATTTCAAGACAGGGTCTCACTTTGTCACCCAGACTGGGATGCAGTGGCATGATCTTGGCTTACTGTAACCTTGACCTCCAGGTTCAAGCAATCCTCCCGCCTCAGCCCCCCGGGTAGCTCTGACTACGTATGAGTGCTACCACACCTGGCTATTTCTTTTGTAGAGATGGGGATTTCTTTTGTAGAGATTTATTTTTTAGAAAGGGGGAGAGGGCTGTGCGCAGTGGCTCACACCTGTAATCCTAGCACTTGGGAAGCTGAGGCCGGGGAATCGCCTGTGCCCATGAGTTCAAGACCAGCCTGGGCAACACAGCAAGACCCCTGTCTCTACTAAAAATACAAAAATTAGCCAGAAGTGGTGGCGTGCACCTGCAGTCCCAGCTACTTGGGAGGCTGAGGCAGGAGGATGCCTTGAACCTGGGAGGTGAAGGTTGCAGTGAGCTGAGATCACACCAATGCACTCCAGTCTGGGCAACAGAGCAAGACTCTATCTCTAAAATAAAATAAAAATAACGAAAAGCAGATTCTTCTTATATGGGTAGATGAATGAAAGCGGAGGCAGTCATTTATGAAATCATTCACTCATGCATTCATACTAATGGGGGTACAACAGTTAACAAAGTTCCTGTTGGATTTGGAAAGGTCATGGCTGATGCTAAAAGTCTGCTATTATCAGCACACAGGTGGTCTTCCGTGAATGCACACTAGGAGAATGAATGGATTCTCTTAGGTAGAGAAGAGGGTTGTGGATTGATTCCCGGGGGCCTCCAGCATTGAGTGGTTGGTGGGGAGGAAGCTAGTGACGGAAGCTGAGGAAAGCAAGCATTTTGAGAGGAAGGAGAGATCCATGTGTCAAACACAGCTGCTGAGTCAGGCAGGATAAGCCTGTGGTTTGACTTGATATGAGCAACACGGGAATTATTAACAACTTTGGCAGGAAGAGCTTTGGTGGGGTGGCAGGGATGAGAACCTATTAGGGAGAAATAGAGCAGAGGAATCGGAGGGGTGAGTACAGAAGATTCTTTTGAGGAATTCTGCTGTAAAGGGGCCAAAGAAATGGGTAACAACTGGAAGAAAATGTGAGGTCTGGCCAGGCGCTTTGGCTCACACCTGTAATCCCAGCACTTTGGAAGGCTGAGGCAGGTGGATTACCTGAGGTCAGGAGTTTGAGACCAGCCTGGCCAATATGGTGAAACTCTATCTCTACTAAAAATACAAAAATTAGCTGGGCATGGTGGCGGGTGCCTGTAATCCCAGCTACTCAGGAGGCTGAGGCAGGAGAATTGCTTGAACCCAGGAGGTGGAGGCTGCAGTGAGCTGAGATAGCACCACTGCACTCCAGCCTGGGCAATAGAGCGAGACTCCATTAAAAAAAAAAAAAAAGTGAAGTCAGGAAAAGGCATAAAAAGAGGAAACATATCTCAGAATGCTTTTCTGCCCTGCCCGTGGGAGCTATCCACTGGGGAGGTGGAGGAGAGGAAGGGCCAATGGCTGCAGTCATGCTCTTGGGTGAGGAGTGGGTTGGGGCCTAGAACCCAGGGACAGCTGTCTTCACAAACCAGGCACTCCGGCAGGTGCATCTTGTTTGTGAGTGCTGCATTCTGCGGACCTTTGTTAGCTGATGATTCACAGTGAGAGGGACTGACACTTGTGCAAAGGACATAAAGGGACTGAGCCCAGATCCTGGTTCCCATGGGGCACACTGATGGGTAACCAGGAGTCTGCCAGAATGCAGGCTCCAGAAGGCAGGCATCTCGGTCCCTGTGGCTCCCTTGGGACCCAAACACCTAGAATCATGGCTGGCACATCCACGGTGCTCAATCAATATCTGCTAGATGAATAAATGCCTTATGTGGACAGGGGCGGGCATGGGAGTGCACCATTACAATCACAAACCTGCCATTTACTATGCCCAATTCCCTGCCCTTTCTTTTCTTTTTTCAGCTTTATTGAGGTATAATTGACAAACAAAATCTATATATAGCTGGGCGTGGTGGCGGGTGCCTGTAATCCCAGCTACTCAGGAGGCTGAGGCAGGAGAATCCCTTGAACCTAGGAGGCAGAGGTTGCAGTGAGTGGAGATTGCACCACTGCACTCCAGCCTGGGTGACAGAGTGAGACTCCGTCTCAAAAAAAGCCAAAAAAAAAGAAAAAAACCACCAAAAAACAAAAAACAAAACCCCCCCCAAAAACTGTATGTATTTAATAAGGTATACAACATGGTGTTCTGATATACACATGCGTTATGAAATGATTACCACAATCAAGCTAATTAACATGTTCATCTTTTTGTGGTAAGAACCTTCTGAGCAAATTTCAAGTGTACAATATGGTATCATTAACTATCATCACCATGTTGTACATTAGATCTAGATCGTATTCATCCTGCCTCACTGAAACGCTGTGTCCTGTGACCTTCTCCCTATTTCCCTCACTCCCTCAGCCCCTGGCAACCACCATTCTACTCTCTGTTTCTACGAGTTTGATTATTTTAGATTCCACATATACGCGAGGTCATGCAGTATTTGTCTTTCTGTGCTTGGTTCATTTCATTTGGCATAATATCCTGCAGGTTCATCCATGTTGTTGCAAACAGCAGGATTTCCTTCAAGGCTGGATGGTATTCCACTGTGTATAAACCACATTTTCTTCATTCATTCATCCATTTGCAGACACTTAAGACTATTTCCACATCTTGGCTACTGTGAATGGTGCTGAAATTAACATGGGCCTGCAGATAGCTCTTCAAGAGCCTCATTTCAATTCCTTTGGATAAATACCCAGTAGTGGGATTGCTGGATCATTGGAGTTCTATTTTTAATTTTCTGCAGAACCTCCATACCGTTATCCATAATGGCTGTACTGATTTACATTCCCACCAACAGTGTGCAAAGGTTCCCTTTTCCCCATACGCTCACCACCACTTATCTCTAGACTTTTTCATAACAGTCATCCTTGCAGGTGTGATGGGATATCTCACTGTGGTTTTGATTTGCATTTCCCTGATGCTGAGCGATGTTGAACACCTTCTCAGATACCTGTTGACCATTTATATATCTTCTTTTTTCTTTTTTTTGAGTTGGAGTCTTGCTCTGTCACCCAGGCTAGAGTGCAGTGGTATGATATTGGCTCACTGCAACCTCCACCTCCTGGGTTCAAGCGATTCTCCTGCCTCAGCCAGGTGCCTGCCGCCATGGCCAGCTAATTTTTGTATTTTTAGTAGAGATGGGATTTCACCATGTTGGCCAGGCTGGTCTCGAACTACTGACCTCGGGTGATCTGCCCACCTTGGCCTCCCAAAGTGCTGGGATTACAGGCGTGAGCCACCGCGCCCAGCCTATGTATCTTCTTTTGAGAAATGTCCATTTGGGTCTTTTGCCCCATTTTCTTTCACTTTTGTTGTATGAGTTCCTTACATATTTTGGCTATTAACCCCTGGTCATATGTATGGTTTGCAAATATTTTCTCCCATTCCAGATGTTCTCCCTCCTTTTGGAAGCATGTTCTTCCCATGAGCTCTGAGACATCACTCAGTTTTGGGTTTCAGGGCTCAATTTGTAGACTTCTTTTGTTCTTTATCTTTCCTTGTCTAATCTCTAGCTTTCAGTACCATCTACATGCTGAAGACTCTATAATTCACATCTCTGGTTTGATCCTTCTCTCTTGAACTCCAGACATGCATCTCCGACTCTGTTCTGTCTCCCCTCAAATGTCCAACAGACGTCTCGAATCAAGCACATCTGGAACCAGACTCCAGATCTCCCCAGCCTCCTTCTTCACCAGCTTTGTCTTTTCCTGCTCCATCATCCTACGGACCCTGGGGCTGTCCTTGTTGCCTCCCTTTTCTCCCACTCCATGTTCAATTTGTCAGTAATTTTTTTTTTTGAGACGGAGTCTTGCTCTGTTGCCCAGGCTAGAGTACAATGGCGTGATCTTGGTGCACTGCAACCTCCGCCTCCTGGGTTCAATTGATTCTCTTGCCTCAGCCTCCCCAGTAGCTGGAATTACAAGCACGCGCTACCATACCCAGCTAATTTTTGTATTTTTAGTAGAGATAGGGTTTCATCATGTTGGCCAGGCTGGTCTTGAACTCCTGACCTCAAGTGATCTGCACACTTTGGGCTCCCAAAGTGCTGGGATTACAGGTGTGAGCCACTGTGCCCAGCCTGATTTGTTAGCAAATTCTACCAGCTCTGCCGTTAGGAATAACCAAGTGTGGCCACTTCTCACCTTGCTCTCGCCTGATCTGAGCCCCCTTCGTGGCCCACCAGGATAGTTCAGATGCCTCCCCATGGCTTCTGGGCTTTCCCCATTTCAGACTCTGCTCAGCACAGCAGCCAGCGGGACCCTCTAAAGGTCCCAGTCCTCCACTCAGAGGACTTCACTCAGAGTGACAGCCAAAGCCCCGAAGGGCCCCAGGTGCTCCAGCCCCGGCTTTCCCACCTCCTGTCACGCTCCCTGGAACTCACTCTAGGGACGCACAAGGCTCTCTGTACACTCCAAGTACCAATCTACCCTGAAACCTTTGCTCTTCTTTCCTCTCTTTCTAGATCCATGTGATTTGCGCCGTTCTCCTTCAGGTTTTTGCTCAAATATCACCTTCTCATTAAGTCCTTTCCTAACAACCTTTTTTTTTTTTTGAGACAGAGTTTCGATCTGTTGTCCAGGCTGGAATGCAGTGGTACAATGACAGCTCACTGCAACCTCACTCTGCTGGGTTCAGGCACTCCTCCCACCTCCCTCTCCGTTGGCTGGGACTACAGGCATGTGCCACCACACCCGGCTAATTTTGTTGTTGTTTTCTTTTTGTAGAGACAGGCTTTTACCATGTTGCCCAGGCTGGTCTTGGACTCCTGGAGTCAAGCAATCTACCCACCTCGGCCTTCCAAAGCGCCAGGATTACAGTTGTGAGCCACTGAGCCCAGCCCTTAACAACCCATTTAAAATTTCAAACCCTGGCTGGGCACAGTGGCTCACGCCTGTAATCCCAGCAATTTGGGAGGCTGAGGGCGGATCACCTGGGGTCAGAAGTTCGAGACAAGCTTGGCCAACATGGTGAAACCCTGTCTCTACTAAAAATACAAAAATTAGCTGGGCATGGTGGCAGGTGCCTGTAATCCCAGCTACTCGGGAGGCTGAGGTGGGAGAATTGCTTGAACCTGGGAGATAGAGGTTGCAGTGAGCCAAGATCGCACCACTGCACTTTAGCCTGGGCGACAGAGCAAGACTCCATCTCAGGAAAAAAAGAAATAAAAATAAAATAAAATAAAATTTCAGGCTGGGTGCGGTGGCTCACTCCTGTAATCCCAGCACTTTGGGAGGCCGAGGTGGGTGGATCACGAAGTCAAGAGATGGAGACCATCTCTTGGCCAACATGGTGAAACCCCGTCTCTACTAAAAATACAAAAATTAACTGGGCATGGTGGCAGGCGCCTGTAATCCCAGCTACTCGGGAGGCCGAAGAAGGATAATCGCTTGAACCTGGGAGGTGGGGGTTGCAGTGGGCTGAGATTGCACCACTGCACTTCAGCCTGGCGACAGAGCAAGACTCCGTGTCAAAAAAAAAAAAAAATAATAATAATAATAATTCAAACCTCCTCATGGATCTGGCTCTCCCCTAACCTGCTTCATTTACCACTACCTGGCGGTATTATTTATTTTGTCCATTGTTGGTCTTCTCTCCCTAACATCTAAGCTCACATTGTCCCTGTTCACTGAGTTATTCTCAGCTCTGAGAACAATGCTGGGCACACAATAACTGCTCAATAAACACGTGTCATTGACCAACTGAAAGACTGGAGCTCTCAGAATGTGCATGAATGTGCCTGCCACGCACCAGTTGCGTGCAGTCTGACTGGAATGCAGTATCAGCTTCTCTGGGCTCATGGGTTGATGAAGTTAATGCGTCACTGATGTTCGTGAATGTTGATGTCAGTACATTGGTTATCACAGGTCCAGGAGGCAGCACTTTCTCCATTCACATCCACAGTTGCCGCTCAGGTACGGGTCATGTTTTCTGGAGCGTGTAGACCTCTGCTGTATTCTGTATGGTGTTACGCACCTACACATTTTCCTGGGTCTGTCTATTAACTCACCACTTCCAAGCCTCGACAGTCTGGTGGCTGCCACACTGCTGCTGGCACCACCCTGGCCCCTTTCTTTTCCCATGGGAGGCATATGCTAGGGGGGCAATATTTAGTTTTCCCAGCTGATGCTCCTGGGCAATGCCTTGAGTGGTGTCATCTGTCTTTAGGGCTTCTTTGGCAAAATGCCTTTCCTCCTTCCTTCCTCCTCCTTCACCCCAGATGGAATGAGACTCCTATGCTGGATTCCATCCTAAATCGGGGCTACCTGTATTAATGAGCTGTGTGACCTGGGTAAGCTCTTCCCCTTTGCTGACACTCCTCCCACCTGTGGGATGAGGTGCCTTACGTCTCTCCTACTCCCCACTTAGGCCCTGGCGCTGGGGCTCTTCTCTGGAGTAACAACCAGCCGCCAAGAATGAGAGTCAACTGGACACTGGTGCAGGAGGCAGACACAGCTAAGGGTTATGTGTTCCAGCTCTTCCAACCAGGCAGACACATGCCTTTTTTTTTTCTTTTTTTTTGGAGACGGAGTCTTGCTCTGTTGTCCAGGCTGGAGTGCAGAGGCACGGTCTTGGCTCACTGCAACCTCTGCCTCCTGGGTTCAAGCAATTCTCCTGCCTCAGCCTCCCAAACAGCTGGGATTACAGGCACCCGCCACCACGCCTGGCTAATTTTTGTATTTTTAGTAGAGACGGGGTTTCACCAAGTTGGTCAGGCTGGTCTCGAACTCCTGACCTCAGGTGATCCATCTGCCTCTGCCTCCCAAAGTGCTGGGATTACATGTGTAGGCCACCACACCTGGCCCACGTTCCTTTTTAAATCTACTTCCCCTAGTGCTCATGTGGCTAGTGCTTCCTTTTCACCCCTCGGGGTGGGGGTGAGAGCTGCCAGACTTGCAATCTGACTCTGCTGCCTGCCGTTTTTTTTTATTTTGAGACCTCTTGGCTGGAGTACGATGGTGCAATCTTGGCTCACCGCAACCTCCCTCTCCCAGGTTCAAGCAATTCTCCTGCCTCAGCCTCCCAAGTAGCTGGGATTACATGCATGTGCCACCACACCCGGCTAATTTTGTATTTTTAGTAGAGATGGGGTTTCTCCATGTTGGTCAGGCTGGTCTCAGACTCCCGACCTCAGGTGATCCGCCCGCCTTGGCCTCCCAAAGTGTTGGGATTACAGGTGTGAGCCACCGCGCCCGACCTGCCTGCTGTTTTTGTGATCTCACCAGGTCAACTAAATTGGAACTCAGTTTCCTCATTTGGGCATAAAAACCCATATCCTCCCAGCTTCATGGGCCGTTCATGAAGATTCAAGAGTTCCGAAGGGCTTTGTGAATATTAGGGAGAAATTGAATTCCCTTATAGCACAGGACATCATCCTAAATCTAGAAATGATTTTTTTCTTTTTTGAGACAGTGTCTCGCTCTGTTACCTGGCTGGAGTGCAATGGCTCCATCATGGCCTACTGCAAACTCTGCCCCACTGGCTCAAGCAATCCTCCCACCTCAGCCTCCCAAGTGGCTGGGACTATAGGTGCATGCCACCACACCTGGCTAACTTCTGTATTTTTTTTGTACAGTCAGGGTCTCACTATGTCGCCCAGGCTGTTCTCCAACTCCTGAGCTCAAGTGACCCGCCCACCTCAGCCTCCCAAAGTGCTGGGATTACACACGTGAGCCACCACAGCCCTAGAAATGATTTTTAATTTTAATTTTATTTTTTTTGAGACAGAGTCTCGCTCTGTTGCTCAGGCTGAAGTGCAGTGGTACAATCTCAGCTCACTGCAACCTCTGCCTCCTGGGTTCAAGCGATTCTCCTGCCTCAGCCTCTCGAATAGCTGGGATTACAGGTGCCTGCCACCACGCCCGGCTAATTTTTGTATTTTTAGTAGAGACGGGGTTTCACCATGTTGGCCAGGCTGGTCTCGAACTCCTGACCTCAGGTGATCTGCCCACCTCGGCCTCCCAAAGCGCTGGGATTAAAGGTGTGAGCCACTGCGCCCAGCCTAGAAATGATTTTTAAACAGAGATTTCCTAATACTAGGCAGTGATGCTTTGCTAATTGGCTATCTGATTAATATCAATATTGTAATTATGGGGCCAAAAGCCCCTTGGAGGGGTTTTAAGTTATGTATGGGGCTGGGGGTTGGTGGGGAGGGATGTGTGTGCTGCCCAGAGATGGTACGAGCCTAGAGATGGCTAGAGTTTCTTGCACCTAAGCTCAGCCTGCTCTCAGGATGCTGGAGGGGATGGATGTGGTTCAGCTTCAGCTGTACAATATTTCTGTGAACTGGGTCCGAACAGCCAAGGTGGCAGGTGTACGGCAGAGCCTGAAGGGCCGAGGAGCTGGCTGGATGAATGGAGGGCCTGGGGACCTGCCTGCCTCCCACATATGACTCACTCCTCAGACCCCGACCTGGCTCCTCGTCCATGCACCCCTTTGCTCTGCCCCAGGGCACCCTACCTTGTACCCCTGGATGTCTCCATTCTGGCTGTCCAGCGGAGGTGGCTCCCAAGTCACGTCCAGCTGTGTGGCCGTGGCGCCGTGGACGACCACGTTACGAGGTGCTGCTGTGGGCACTGGAGGGTGTGCAGGGTAGGCAGTGAGCATGCGAGTAAACCTGGGAGGGGAGGTGGGCTGGGCGGGATGGGGAGCCCAGATCCTGTCTCTTCCAGCTGAACTGGGTGGGGCTGGGAAAGGCATGCTGGGGCCAGACAGGGCGGGCACTGCTCACCTGCCTCCCCGACAAAGACCTCCTGCGGTGGGCTGGAGGGCCCCTCGCCCACAGCGTTGTAGACGCTCATCCGTATCTCGTACCGCCTGTGCTTGTTCAGGTCTGTGGGGGAGAGTGGGGGAGGGGAAGCACACTGAGGTCACCGTCCCTGCTGGGAAGGTGCCGCCCAGGGAGGGTGGAGTCTGCAGGGGGAGGAATGAGGCACCCCCTCCATTCTAGTCCCCTCTGTGAAGGTGCAGGAAGAAGGAGATGAGAGGCGGGGCCCCCAGGGGATGCTCTGTGCCAATCTGGACGTAGGGTGATGCTGGTTGGCCTCTTGGCCTAGGGTGGCCATACATTTTATTGTTCAACTGGACACTTTTGAGACTGAAAACCACTATGAATATTTACACCGGGACAACCAGTGTAAACCAAAGCTGTCCTGGGCATGCCTGACTATAGGGTCACCCCCTACCCCCAGCCTGTCGTCTTTCCCCACCATGACAGATGCCCAGAGTCCCCATCCACCAACTCTTTACACAGCGGGACTCAGCTCCAGCGGGGAGGGGCGCATTGGATGTGAATTCTGGACTAAGAAACCTGATGTTTCTGCCAAGTTTGAGGTGCTTGGCTGAGAATGCCTGGCAGAACTTGGGAATGGGACGCAGCTGCAAGAAACGGGCGCAGTCACTGTCCCCTGTGGCTGAAAGTTTCTCCCACCCTCTCCACTCTTCTCTCTGGGTTCCCCACCCCTGCTCCCTTCCCCTGGGTGGAGTCTACCCTTCAACAGGGTTGTGAGAGGGGTGTCACCCTTGCCTAGCTGTCTATGCAGCCTGGGTTGGTCATTGGTTGACCGAGGAAGGAGGAAGAGAATTTAGCTTTAAACCAGTGCTATTTTCTCCTGAGCATGAAACCCTCTTGCCAAAGGCCCTGGGTCTCAGGAAGAACCACAGCTGGGGCTTTAGAGAAAGATCAAGGGCTGGGGCGTGCAAGCAGCAGGAACATGCCTGGTGCACGGGAGGACGACGGACGCAGGTGACTAAAACTGCTGTCACCTCCCTCCAGGTGTGGGGCCAGACTGTAAGACCCAGCTGGGCCGAGAAGTGCCTTCGATGGGGACTAGATAGGGCAGCAGCCATGTGGACACCTGCCCACCTACCCAGCAGCATCCAACAGCTCCTGCTGTGGCCCCGCTGTCACTGTCCCCCGACCCAGCGGAGCACAGGGTTACAGACTTCCCTTTTCCAGCCCACACCCGACAGAGGGCAGGCTTGAAGGAGACTTTCCCTGTCATCGGCCTACTTTTCCGTGTGTTTAAGGTTATCACTTGTGTTCAGGGTAGTCCCGTTCCTTAAGCCCCCTGGGGTGGGCACACCCCCTCAGCCTGTGATCAGGTCTCTCGAGGAGGCCCCACTCCCAATTCCCTGCGAGGCCTGGGCCCGTGATGCAGCCACCGTGCAAGGAGACTTACTGTCCAGCTCGTACTGCGTGAGGCTGGGCCGGCTCAGGTTCCGCATGGAGTACATGGCTATGGGGTGGGGGTGCCGGGGTGGGGGCGCAGAGGGAGACAGCAGACAGAGGAGGTTAGTGCTCACACATCCCCACCCCACAAAGAAACCCCGACCAGGCGGGGCTGACGGCGTGAACAGACAGGAAGAGTGTTTCCAAATTTCCAACGCTGAGTTACGGGCCAGGATAACAGTGCGACGGGGGAAGGGGAAGGTGGAGGCTCCCTGGACAGTCTGCCCCCACCCTGGTGTGCGCTGGTCCAAGGTTACGTGAGCTCTTTGTAGCCCAGCATCTCTAGGGACATCTCTGGGGGACCCTCTCACCCCAATTCTCTTCCTTGTTTCAGGGCAGAGCTCCTGGAAACCAGCACGAAACACTGGAGTTGTTAATTTCCTCATATGAACCAGAAACAATTTTACTACTAGGAAATATGACTGTATTATACACAGGCAATATAAAATCACAACCACAAGCGCATATGGGCAAAAAAAAAAAAAAAAAAAGAAAAAAAAAGTCCACCAAAAACGCAAGCTGTTGGATCAGCTACTTCAGAGTTTTTCTATTAATATTCCTTTGCTACATGCTCATCATTTTGTTGTCTGCTAACTCACTAGAAGACAAGGCACAAAAGGCTTGAGAGAACTAAGGGAGGAAACGTGAAAATGAAGAGGCTGGGCCGGGCGCAGTGGCTCATGCCTGTAATCTCAGCACTTTGGGAAGCCAAGGTGGGTGGATCACCTGAGGTCAGGAGTTCGAGACCAGCCTGGCCAACACAGTGAAACCCAGTCTTTACTAAAAACACAAAAATTAGCCGGGCGTAGTGGTGTATGTCTGTAGTTCCAGCTACTTGGGAGGCTGGGGCAGGAGAATCGCTTGAACCTGGGAGGCAGAGCCGAGATCATGCCACTGTACTCTAGCCTGGGTGACGGAGCAAGACTCTGCCTCAAAAAAAAAAAAAAAAAAAAAAGCCGGGTGCAGTGACTCATGCCTGTAATCCCAGTACTTCGGAAGGCCGAGGCAGGTGGATCACCTGAGGTCAGGAGTTTGAGACCAGCCTGGCTAACATGGTGAAACCCCGTTTCTACTAAAAATACAAAAAATTAGCTGGGCGTGGTAGTGTGCGCCTTTAATCCCAGCTACTCAGGAGGCCTCAGGCAGGAGAATCGCTTGAACCTGGGAGGCGGAGGTTGCAGTGAGCTGAGATGGTGCCATTGCACTCCAGCTTAGGCAACAAGAGTGAAACTCCATCTCAAAAAAAAAGAAAAAAAAAGAAGAGGCTCTTAAACTGACCCCTCTCCTGCTGGTCTGTTTGGGTGAGTGTCCCACACCCACCTGAGTACCCAGTCCTCTGGGGTACCCCTGCCTGCTGCTGTCTTCTGCTACGAATCAGTCATGGAGTCCCAGGTGGGTGGATAGAGGATATTTAGGGAAGGAGGCTCTTTATAAAAATCTCTAGTGGTCTGAGTCCAAATCTTAGGTGAACGCAAGCATTTCAGATCCAAACAAGCCAAAGGTGTAGATGAACATCAGCTTTGAGCCACTGGGAAAACCTCAGTTTTTTCTTTCATTATGTACCAAGGTGTTCTAATTATTGTTGCTATCTGCTGTGCTGTAAAATATTTTATCAGTTGCACCACTTTGCAGCATTTTGTCTAAAGCTCTTAACTGTCACAAATGCACCTAACTGTCCGCCAATGTGGAATACTAAATAATTATTATGTGAGTGACTGATTTATTTTGAAAAATCAAAAACAGACCAGGTACAGTGGCTCGTGCCTGTAATCTCAGCACTTTCGGAGGCCAAAGCGGGCAGGTCACTTAAAGTCAGGAGTTCAAGAGCAGCCTGGCCAACACGGTGAAACCCCGTCTCTGCTAAAAATAACAACAACAACAACAAAAAAATTAGCAGCGTGATGGCACATGCCTGTAGTCCCAGCTACTTGGGAGGTTGAGGCACAAGAATCACTTGAACCCAGAAAGTGGAGGTTGCAGTGAGCTGAGATGGCACCGCTACACTCCAGCCTGGGCAACAGAGCGAGACTCTGTCTAAAAACAAACAAACAAACAACAAACAAAAAAAAACAAACCTTGAGTCCTGGAGCATCTGCGCCCATCATGTATCATCTCCCATACTGGCCTCGGTCCACCCCGAGCCTGTGCCTCGGTTCCAACCTCGTGCTCTCTTGCCACGTGACTGCAACAGCCTCTAGCTGGGCGCCTGCCTCTGGCTCCCCGTCCTCCCACCCATGGTGAAGCCATCATCCTCATGCCACCAAAGTGGCTCCTAACACAAAAGTCCAAACACGTCTTTCCCTTGCTGTGATTTCCTGGGCATCGGCTCTCCCTGACATTTCCCCCTGGGCTCCCCGCTTTCCTTCTTTCGCTCCAAGGGGCAGGCTGGATCCCCGGGACAGGCAGGGCAGTGGCTTCCCCCAGGAAGAGGGGGCCAGGACTACTGCTCTTGTGGTGTGACCAGGTGAGGCTTCTGGTCCCTCAAGGGCAGGGTGCTCCTTCTCATGCACTGGGCTGTCCCCGTCCCTTCGTCCTGGTTAACTTGGCATCATCCTTCCGTGTTAGCACCAGTGCTGGTGCCGGGGAAGCCTCGCCTGTCCCTGGCTTTAGGTCCTCCTAG
This sequence comes from Pongo abelii, assembly GCF_028885655.2. Taxonomy (NCBI): domain Eukaryota; kingdom Metazoa; phylum Chordata; class Mammalia; order Primates; family Hominidae; genus Pongo; species Pongo abelii. The sequence continues at coordinate 88,777,690 of NC_072004.2, forward strand.
AATGTTTCCTTCTCGGCTGGCCTGGCTCCTCCTCCAGCCTGCAACTCCAAGAGGGCAGCGACCCTGTCTGTCTTGATCATCGGTGTGCCCCACAGTGTCTCGGGGCCCATAGAAGGTGCTCAGTAAATATTCAGTAAATGAATGAATGGGATGGGAGGAGGGAGAGGCACACACCGGGGGGAGGGAGGCAGGGTTTCAGGTTAGAGTGGTTCCAGGAAGCTGAGAGCTCCAGAGAGGGAAGGTGAGGGTGACTGCCCCCGTCCCACCCATTCCCCTGGCTCCCAAGTGTCACTTACAGGTAAGCTCAGCCCATGTGGCTCCTGGATTGTTGATGCCTCGAAGCGTGAAGCCCCTCAGTCCTTCATAGAGCAGCTCCCGGTATCGGATCCGGAAGCCCAGGAGGATGCCATTGATCTTGTCCTCTGCTGGCGGCTGCAGGGAAGGGAGTAGGGCATGGGGAGGGGACCTGGACCACTACCCACCCCGCCTCACACTCTCTCATCTGGCTCCTGCAGCCACAGAGCAGAGACTGTGTTTCAACCAGGAAAAGAAATAAAGATAATATTGGGTAATATTGGGCATTTTAAATTTACAAAGCACTTCTGATGAGGCCATTTCATCCCTGCAGCATTCCCTAGAAGGAGGGAAGGGCAGGAATCAGTAATCGCCTTTTACCCAAGCAGGAAACTGAGGCTCAGAGATGTTAAGGAACTTGCCCAAGATCACACAGCATCACTAGGGCCTGGAGCACACAGCTGTTTTCCTAGAGCCGCTCCTTGTTCACCTCCTTTGTCTTCAAGGGCTGCCCTCACCTGATCACCAGCCTCCCCAGGCCTGCTGGTCCCTGCCTTAGCACCTGGATAACACTTCCTGGTGTTTCCTGCAAGCTGGGCCCTCTCCTACTCTTAGTACATGCAAGGGTGAGTGCGCCCCTCACCCCTTCATCAAGTTCTCCTTTGCTTCCTCTCCCGTCTACAGCTTAGCTGGAGAACAGGCTTTGGGAGAAGGTGGAAACTACTTCTTAATGATACTGCTTATAAAGAATGGTCTGACCAGCCTGGCCAATATGGCAAAACCCCGCCTCTACTAAAAATATAAAAATTAGCTGGGTATGGTGGCATGTGCCTGTAGTCCTGCTTGGAAGGCTGAGGAAAGAGAATCGCGCGAAGCTGGGAGGCGGAGGTTGCAGTGAGCCGAGATCGAGCCACTGTACTCCAGCCTGGGCGACAGAGCAAGACTCTGTCTGAAAACAAAACAAAACAAAAACCCCCAAAAACCAAAAACCTGCTGAAATAGCTCAGGCTTTATTAGCTCCTTAATGGCTTCCCCGGCTGCCGCTGGCACCTCCCTGCCCCCTCCGCCATGTTGCTCCAGCCTCGTCCCGGTCACAGGTGCACTAAGTCATGTCCATCTATGGGAGCGTCCTCTCCTTGAGGCTGTGTGTCTCAGGCTGGGGGGACTCTCCTGGCTTTGTCTTCAAGGGCTTTCCCTTTGTGGGGTGGCAGATGGCTGAAGGGGAGTGCCTGCCCCTTTGATCTGGAGAAGTGGTGACGGGAGTTCAGTGCTTTTAACTTTTAGTAGAGATGGGGTTTGCCAGGGGTCCCTCTCGTGTGGGTGACCTGCTGAGCCAAGGCTGAACTTCAGAGGGCACAGGAGGGCCCCGCATGGCAGGACCCACGAGCAGCCTGGTTGCTAAGGTTTGCCCATGGTCTTCCCCAGGCCATGGCAGAGCAGGCAGTGCCCACCGAAGAGTGGGCATCTGGAAGGGGTATGGATGAAGAGGGGCATTCCTCTCTACTTGCACAGTGATGGTGACGGGCATAGGTCTCTATAAGGAATCGCTTCACCAACCAGTGGGGCTTCATGGAGACTCTGGCGGCCCTGAGAGCCACAAGCACTTTTCGGCCCAAGGACTCAGCAGGCCTGAGGCTAATACACCTGGCCCTGCCACTCACTGGCTATGTGACCTGGGGCCATTCGGGCCCCTCCCTGAGTCTCAGTGGTTGTCTGCAGAAGGGGATGACAGCACCTGCCTGATGTGACTATCTAGAGAGTGTAATGAGGTGTGTTTATGGGAGTGTGTATGTGTGGGCACGCGGTGTATAGAATGTTCTGTGACATGCACATGCCTGGATTCCTCATGGCTTCCCAGGCGCTCTGGGGGCAGAGAACCTGGGGGCTCCACGCAGCCCTGGTGGGGACTGCTGGCTTTCCAGTCCCAGAGCAGAGCTCGTCTGGGTCTTCACGGAGCTTTCGTGCCTGCTGGGCCATACCTGCCATCGGATTAGCACGGAGGTGGTGGTGTGGGGCGTCACGGAGAGGATGGTGGGTGCTTCGTCGGGGGCTGTGGAGAGAAGCAGACAGGTGGGTTCTGGGGGCTGCAGCTTCAAGTCCCCCAGGAGCCCACTGGGACCAGATTCTGCTAATATTGGACCGCGGGGCAGGTTCAGCTTGCATCGCTCTCCATGCCTGCTGGCCCGACTTCCGCAGAACAAAGGGCTGGTGTAAAGCGGAGGGAGGGAGGGAGGGACTGTGAGCTGACCCAGCCCAAACCCAAGTGTCCCAGAGCCCCCTCCACTCTGCTCCTCAGAGCCATAGACCACTTCTGCTGCTGCTGAGAACTCCCGTCCCGCTCACTGGCAGCTTGTGGGACACAAGGAAGGAATGCGCCACAGGCCAGGCTGGGCCTGGGACCTTGAGCCCTTGGCAAAGGTGTCTCTGGCCCAAACCTCCCTGAGACCCTACCCCGGGAGCTGAAAGGCCCAGTGGGTCCCATGCCCCTCTCATCTTTGGAGGCCCCTCCCCCCAGAAGAAAATGCCCCGTGCCCAGGAAGCAGCCAGTGGGCCGAGAGGGACTGCTGGGGAAGGGGTACTGACCGGCCTGCAGGGTGGTCAGTGACTCCGACTCCTCGCTGAACTCGCTGTCGCCAATGTCATTGGTCGCCTTCACTCGGAACTTGTAGGACGTGAAGGGCTTCAGCCTGTGGGGGGAAATCAGGGCCAATGAGCCAAGGTGCTCCTTAAAGGCCTCGCCCCCACCAAGGAGTCTCCCTGATCTGCCCCTGCTCGGGAAAGGGGGTGGGGTGTCAGCCCACTACACAGAAGGGCACACTGAGGCTCAGAAAGGAGCTTTGCTACAAAGAGGACAAACTGGGACCTGGCCCCAGGGGTCCAAAGCACCTAGACCAGGTCCTCCAGACCATGCCAGCTTGGGGTGCCTTTAGCCCCAGTTGTAAGCCATAGCTTCCCAAGAAGGAAATGTCTATAGCTTCCCCACTTCGCAGAACCATGCAGTCACAAAAGCACCAATACCTCCACTCCGAACAAACTCCTCCCCTGCCCCCAACAAACTGCCATCTCTTTCTTTTTGTTTTTGTTTGAGATGGAGTCTTTTTTTGTTGTTGTTGAGACAGAGTGTCACTCTGTCGCCCAGGCTGGAGTGCAGTGGTGCAATCTTGGCTCACTGCAACCTCCGCCTCCCGCGTTCAAGTGATTCTCGTGCCTCAGCCTCCTAAGTAGCTGGGATTACAGGCATGTGCCACCACACTTGGCTAATTTTTGTATTTTAGTAGAGACAGGGTTTCACCGTGTTGGCCAGACTGGTTTCAAACTCCTGACCTCAAGTGATTCTCCCGCCTCGGCCTCCCAAAGTGCTGGGATTCCAGGCATGAGCCACTGCTCCTGGCCTCTCTTTTTTAAATGTAGTAAATTAGGGAAGAGCTGAGGTTCTCAAGAGTTAAGCCGTATTTCATCTCTATAAGCCTTATTTCCTCTCGGAGTAAATGTCTCTCTTTTAGATTTATAGGGGGTGGGAGAGGTGGGGAAGAAAGTATTGCTCAAAACTCTCGGTCACATCAACCGGAATATAAAAAATACAACCCACTCGGAATTAAATTGAAGCTAGAATTTCGGAGTGACGCTCCACTCCCCTATTAAAGCTGGAGAGGAAGATGCCGCCCGGCTGGAAGAATCACTAATGAAGGATGACAGACACTTCACTAAAGGGGGACTTCTAGGCTCCAGAAATAGATAATTAAGAGGCAACCTAACAGGGTTCCAGAGGGAACAGAGCGAGGGAGAGCAGGATAGAGCTAATTCGGGAGGGTGAGGGTGGACGCGGAGGCCGCCTGGGTGGTGCATGCTAGGAGAGAGCTGGGGGCAGGCTGGAGGTGTTTTCAGAAGGCCCCCTACCCAGTGGAGGAGCACCGCTGGTCCCAGCGGGGAGAGGGGTGGTGGGGATGCTGGCGTGGACCTGAGCCTTACCTGTCCACAATGAAGCTGGAAGTGTTGTGGCTCACGGAGGCCGAGTGCAGTGCCCACCTGCCGCTGGGCAGCTCGCGGGTCTGGATGGTGTAGTAGCGCACAGGGGAGAGCCCGTCGCTCCCCGGCTCCCAGGACAGCAGCACGCTGCGCGCTCTCACATCCTCCTGCTGCACCATCGGCCTGCTGGGGGGCTGCGGGCGGTCTGGGAGGTGGCAGAGGGGGAGGAGCAGGTGAGTGGGCCAGGCCGTGGTGGAGGGGGCTGGACTTTCTCGAGGGAGGAAAGGAGGTGATCTGGGCTCAGGCCTGGCATCCCCTTCCCATCCCAATTCCATGCACGCAGGATCCTTGCAGGTTCTCATACCTGGGTACAGCCAGCACCCCTCTCCTGGTTAGAGGCCCACCCTCAGGCTCCTAGAGCCCCAGGGCCTGGGAACTTACAGCTCCTCAGGGCAGCCCTAAGCAAGGATTGACGGTGAGGAAGGACAAACACCCACCCAGCTCCTTTGCTCCTGCCTGAAACGAGGCCGAGCCGGGCCCTGCGCTGTCCCCGATTGAGCGGGATGAGGCTCTTTCCCTACGAGAAGCGTTGCTTCATTCCAGGCCCTAGCTTGGCTTCCTTCTCTCCCCAGCCTCACTGCCCTGCCCCTCCCGCAGGGCTTCTCAAACCTCAGCAGTACTGGAATTCGGAACAGATGACTCTGTGGCAGGGGCATCCTGTGCAATGCAGGATGCTCAGCAGTGTCCCTGGCCTCCACCCACTTGATGCCAGTAGCACCCCCACACTGTGACAACCAGAATGTCTCCAGACATGTCCAGTGTCCCCTGGGGCCAAAGAAGTCCCCAGTTCAGAAGCACTGTACTAATGGTTTTTCCTGAGTACATTGTCTTCTTTCTTCCCTCCCTCCTTCCTTCTTTCCCTCCCTCTCCTTCCTTCCTTCCTCCCTCCCTCCCTTTCCTCCTTTCCTTTCCTTTTCTTTCTCCCTCTCTCTTTTCTCCCTCCCTCTCTTCCTTCTCCTCCCTCCCTCCTTTCTTTCTCCCTCCCTCCCTTCCTTCTTTCTCCCTCCCTTCCTTCTTTCCCCCTCCCCTTCCCTCCCCTTCCCTTCCCTTCTCCTCTCCTCCCCTCCCCTCTCCTCCGTTCTCCTTCCCCTTCTCCTTCCCCTCCCCTTCTCCTCCCCCTCCCCTTCTCCTCCCCTCCCCTCCCCTCTCCTCCGTTCTCCTTCCCCTTCTCCTCCCCCTCCCCTTCTCCTCCCCCTCCCCTTCTCCTCCCCTCCCCCTCCCCCTCCCCTCCCCTCCCCTCCCCTTCCCCCTACCCCTCCCCCTCCCCCTTCCCCTCCCCCTCCCCCTTCCCCTTCCCCTTCCCCTTCTTCCTTTCTTTCTTTATTTAAAACACAGACAGGGTCTGTATCTGTTGCCCAGGCTGGAGTGCAGTGGCACGATCATAGCTCACTGCAGCCTCAAACTCCTTGATTCAAGCAATCCTTCTACCTCGGCCTCTTGAATGGCTGGGACTACAGATGTACACCACCACACCTGGCTAATATTTCTTTCTTTTTTTTTTTTTTGAGATGGTCTTGCTCTGTAGCCCAGGCTGGAGTGCAGTGGTGTGATCTCGGCTCACTGTGACCTCTGTCTCCCAGGTTCAAGCGATTCTCTTGCCTCAGCCTCCCAAGTAGCTGGGGTTACTGACGTGTGCCACCATGCCCAGCTAATTTTTGTATTTTTAGTAGGGACGAGGTTTCACCACGTTGGCCAGGATGGTCTTGAACTCCCGACCTCAGGTGATCCACCTGCCTCGGCCTCCCAAAGTGCTAGGATTACAGGCGTGAGCCACCATGCCTGGCCTATGGCTAATATTTCTATGTTCTGTAGAGATGGGGTCTCACTATGTGGCCCAGGTTGAGAGTATTTTCTAATATATCCCTATCAGGCCAGTCGGGGTCCCAGGTTTGCTTTTGGGGAGCCCAAGGTCAGGCAAGGTGCCAGCTCAGGGCAGCAGTGCAGTGGCAGCCGGAGGTCCAGGCTGCAGCCCTGATCCTGCGCCCATCTGTGTTGACAAGGCCAGGGCTGTGAGTGGGGAGGGGAGAGGGAAGATGGTCACTAACCCTCCCTTAATTAATTAATTAATTTAGACAGAGTCTTGTTCTGTCACCCAGGCTGGAGTGCAGTGGTGCAATCTTGGCTCACTGCAACCTCCGTCTCCCGGGTTCAAGTGATTCTTGTGTCTCAGCTTCCTGAGTAGCTGGGGTTACAGGTGTGCACCACCACACCTGGCTAATTTTTGTATTTTTAGTAGAGATGGGGTTTTGCCATGTCAGCCAGGCTGGTCTCAAACTCCTGACCTCAAGTGATCCACCCACCTCGGCCTCCCAAAGTGCTGGGATTACAGGCGTGAGCCACTAAGCCTGGCCACAAACTTTCCCTTTAGAAGACCAGACCAGAGTAGGGTCCTTGGGCGTGAACTTGCAGCTCATCTCTGGGAGCCTATTAGACTCCTCGCTGACTTTGACTTCAGAGATTAGAGCCCACCTTCCATTCTCACCCAGGGCACTGCGGCTTATACCAGCCATTCACTAGGAGCAGCTCAGAGCACTGGCTGGCCCCCCCTCAGCTGCCCCCAGGCCTTCCCTGGCCCCCGTGGGCAGTCACCTCTTTTCTCGGTGGTCACCACCAAGGCCTCGGCAGCCTCTCCCCAGCCCTTGCGGGTCTGGGCCGTGATGCGGAACAGGTAGACAGACTCTGGCTTGAGGCCCGTGGCTGTGTACTGCCGGGCGCTGGGTGCCAGCACCTCCACAGTGGCGGTGTTGGCCGTGGTGGTGTTGAGCCGGTGTGTGATCTGGTAAGCTGTGGGAAGGAAGCACATGGCTATTATGGCAAGCAAGGCAAGCTGCCCCTAGTGCCCCGGGAAGGGTTGTTCCATCCAAAGCCACAGCTCTGTCTGCACGTGGCCACCTTGCCGTGGTCACTTTGGCTGTGGTCTGTCTGCCTGAGGTCTCTGGGTCACTCTCCAGTCTTCAGCTGCCACCTGGGGAGGGTGGACTGTGGGTGGCATGGAGGGGCACTCTATGCATAGTGCCTGTGACCACCGTAACAGCCCCAAGCGAAGAAACTGAGGCCCGGAGAGGCCAGACCACCTGCTGGTAAGTGACAGAGCTGGAATCCCAGCCCAGGTCTTTCTGGGCTAATGCACTTGCCGTTCCTGCCCCCATTCTGTCTTGGGGATGTGGCATTGCTCTAGGGAAGGTGGTGCGTGAGGTCAGGACTGAGATCCCTGGGACAGGTACAGGTAGTCCAAGCCCCCATTTTAAAGGTGAGGGCACTGAGGCCACAGAGGGGAGTAGACTTGCTCAAGTTCAAGCAGCTGCTGACCGGAACCCGGGGTGTGTGTGTTGGGGGAACCCTGAATGTGAGATGAAGCTTCCCATCTGTAGCCTCCCTCCTGTGTGCCTTGAGACTCTTTTCCAGCTGTGCTGAGCCTGCCAGCGTGCCCTCCCTTGGTCACGCTAAGGAACAGCCTCCAAGGTTTACCAGATGGCCGGCAGGCTGGGGGCCTGGGGACATTTGGGGACGCAAAGCCAACCCATGACTCTTAAGGGACTTGAACTCTGATCTTGCCCTCTGGAAGATAATCTTACACACTGGAACTTCTAGCAGGAGGACTAACACCCAGATCCCATTCTAGAGGGGATGTGGAGGCTCCCTGGACCCACTCTCCCTCTAGCCAGTAACGAAGTGGCCTCCTTTACAGCTCATGCCTCCTCCTTCTTCCTGCAGCCGGGGCACGGGAAGGGCAAAGGCTTACCAAGAATGATGCCATTGGGGGCAGCAGGGGGCTGCCAGATCAGCCGCACAGACGTGGTCCGCACCTCTGGGAACAGGATGCCCATGGGTGGTCCTGGGACTGGAGGGGGCAAAGGAGAGGAGGCCGACCCATGAGGCTGCCGCTCAGCTGGGGATGAGCCCAGTTCGGGCAGAGCAGCCTGGCAGGGTGGAGGGGGAAGGGGCCGCCCAGCTCAGTGAATTTCTGTTGAGTGCTGCCCTGTGCCTGACACTGTGTTAGGAGCCAGGGGCAAGAACATGGAACCAAGGGGGCTTTCTGCCCTCAAAATAGGCATCATTTGGCAGGGACCTGAGGCTCCAGCTTCCTCTGCTCATTGTCTGTATACATGGCCCAGAACCGGGCTGCCCTCAGAGCTGGGCGTGTGGGCCCTGGATGGATGTGTCTGTGCTTCAGAAGGTCCTGTTCTGACTTCCTTCCACCCATGGGGTGAAGTGGCCGTGGGGTAATGGGAAATGCCCCCGCCAGCCTGCACCACTCCTCTCTCTAGACCTTGCTCTGGAATCCTGGGACCCTGGAATTCCCTGCCCAGAGAGGCCTAAGCATGCTTCCAGACGCTGCATGGGCCTGGTCCCCACATCCATCCTCCTGAGGGTAGGCTATGCACCCCTGGCTCCAGGGAAGGCCAAGGGGTAGCTATATTGCAGATGTGGAGATGAAGATTGAATGGAGTGCTTCAAAGGACAGGGTGAGAAGAGAATGGGGCAGGGGGTGGGGGAGGGTAGCTGGGGAAGGGCACTCTTCCTGTGCTGCCGCATTCTAGCACAGAATGACAAGATGTCTATTTCCAAACTTTTTTTTTTTTTTTTTTTAATACCGAGTCTCGCTCTGTTGCCCAGGCTGGAGTGCAGTGGCGTGATCTCGGCTCACTGCAAGCTCTGCCTCCTGGGTTCAAGCAATTCTCCTGCCTCAGCCTCCCAGTAGCTGAGACTACAGGCGTGTGCCACCACACCCGGCTAATTTTTATATTTTTGTCAGAGACAGGGTTTTATCATGTTGGCCAGGCTGGTCTCGAACTCCTGACCTCAAGTGGTCTGTCTGCCTTGGCTGCCTAAAGTGCCAGGATTACGGGCGTAAGCCACCACGCCCAGCCTGAGATTTCTAAACTTGAACCTGGCCTTCCAGATCATTGTAAGGGTGTATCTGTCAAGGCAGGAGGATAGAACATATTTAATTTAACAGTTCATTAGCTTGATGAATAATATTAGCATATGCAAACATATGGTATTTGGGCTTCCTTCTGCACTCTGGTCCAGCTCCTGCAAATGTCTGTGGTGGGCAGTAGGTGGGGGCGTGTGCGGGGAGATAGGAGGGGGCAAGGGATGCATTGGTCAGCTTCTGATGGGGAGTTTTGCTACAGGGATGAATGCCTGCAGCCCACTGGTGACATTCTTTTGCAAACAGGACCAGGAAGTTCGTGTGTCCAGGAAACATACTTTCACTTTCACAGACCTTTACTCAAAGTGAACTTGCTCCAGTTGAAAAATAAAGTAAAACTGGCCGGGTGCAGTGGCTCACATCTGTAATTCCAGCATGTTGGGAGGCTGAGGTGGGTGGATTGCCTGAGGTCAGGAGTTCGAGACCAGCCTGGCCAACATGGTGAAACCCCAGCTCTACTAAAAATACAACAATTAGCTGGGTGTGGTGGCCAGCACCTGTAATCGCAGCTGCTCAGGAGGCTGAGGCAAGAGAATGGTTTGAACCTGGGAGGCGGAGGTTGTAGTGGGCCAAGATCATACCACTGCACTCCAGCCTAGGTGACAGAGTGATACTCTATCAAAAAAAATTAAGAAAAGTAAATTAAAACTGGTGCAAGTCCCTATTCCGTACACTTGTTTTGCAGAGAGACCAAGAGACTGAATCAGATGTCAAACTGCCTCCGCATTGTCCTCAGGGATAGACAGGCTGTAATTAGCATCCCCTGCAGTGGGGCTGGTAGCTCTGGATGACCCATCCCTACAGGAGACATCTGAGGCCATGGCTTCCCATGGGGCAGCGCCTGACCCCAGAAGGGCAAGGCCAGATGGGCAGGAGGAAGGGCGGCTCCTCCTAGCCTTCCCCAAGCTTGCTGGGATATGGACTCACCATCATCCAGCGTCCGCTCCAGGATGGGAGGGTGGCTGGGGCTGCCGTCCCCGATGCGTGTGAAGGCCAGCACCTGGACCTCATAGAGCACGTATTTGCCCAAGCCGGTGAGCTGGGCACTGCGAGACGAGTTGCCTTCCACCAGCCAGAATCGGGGCTGGGTGTCCAAGTCCTTCTCCTTATATATCACCTGGCAGGGCCCAGCACAGGGTGAGGGCCTCAGGGCTGCGTCTCACCCGTCTACACTTTTCCCCGAGTCTCATCCCCAGGAAGGGGGTAGGTAGACTTGGGCTCCTTGGAGTGACTTGGCCCCAAAGGTTGGGGGTAATTGCAAAGCTAGTGTACCCGGAAGGCTGGGGACACAAAGATGGACTCAGTCATAGAGTAAGAAGGCTCCATGAGAGGGCATGCAGGTGGGAAGACAGCCCTAGACAGGGGGTGTGACTTATGCAAGGTCACAGAGCTAGCAGCTGTGTGTCACACATCTCCCAACTTCCAGACCAGGGCTGGACCATGTGGCTGGGAACAGCTTTAAAAGGGATTCTAAAAGATAATGAAAAGCAAAACTGGGTCCAACAGAGCTGAGTGAGGCTGGCGGCATCCAGCGTGGCCTCCCCGGGAAAGATGGAGCAGCCCTAGGCCCTGGGTCCTCTCTGGGTGCTTCCCCACCCACAAGGGATGACTTGTGGTTGCCATGGTGACCATTGGCTAGGACGCCAGGCAGATCCCCTGTATCCACTCTAGGAGGCAGAGACCTAGAGGGTGATAAGGACAAGGCCCCTTGGATGGAGAGGCTGGAGGGGCCAGCGTAGGGACCCCACCTCCTGGGATCCTGGGACTCACCTTATAGCCCAGCACGAGCCCGTTGCGATCGGCCTCGGGGACCTCGCTCCAGCGCACCAGCATGCTGCTGGAGGTGGTTGCCAGTGCAGACACATTGGCGGGGCCGGAAGAGGGGACTGTGGGGGAAAGGGAGTGGAGAGAAGGCATTCAGGACCCAACGTTGACTGTGCAAGGGACATGGACCAGGACAGGGGGCCGGGGGAGGGGCCAGCTCGATGTTGCGTCTCTATGGAAGAAACGTGGCACACATGGTCCCCAAACTGCAAACGATCCCACCAAGATGGCCTTTGGTTTTGGAATGCTGCAGACACTGTTTCCGGTTTCAGATGAGCCTCCTCACAGGATTCTCTGCTCAGGTTAGGATTAGATGAGCTTGCATTTCCTGCTAGCACAGCAGAGAGGGCTGGCAGAGGGACCAGGGTGGCCCAGGAGAGCTGTCTGTCATTTAAAGGGTGCCAGGAAAAAGCCACAGAGCAGTGAACCACGTGTGGATGGATGAGAGTTGCCTGAATGCTGGGCTCACATTCTGTGGGTCACCCCTGGGCAGGCCCCCAGGAGCTTCCGGTAGTGATTCTGGAATGTTCTGAGAGCTAACCCTTTCCTCGACCCCTCCGCTGTGGTCTTTCAGGCACCACTGGGTTTTGGGGTTAAAGCTGAGGGCAGGGGAGTGGGCAGTATGAATGGTGGAGCCTACCTAGCTGTCCTCCAGAGGCAGGGACACCCCCGCCCCCCTTGGGAATATGGGAATAGCAGGCACAGTTGCAGAGAAGTGGCAGGTGCTGGGAAATGTGGCAACATCATTGTGACACTGAGCATAAGCAGAGGAAATGAGCTCAGGCTGTTTTTGAACAACACCTTCAACCTGGCATGCCCTTGGATGGCCCTGAGGGCATAGAGACCAAGGAGGGGACAGGCAGCAGGGTGGCTGGGTGTGAGGGGTCGGTACCTGACTCCCGGGTCCTGCCCACCACCGTCTGGCTCCAGGGCCCGCTCCCGATGGCGTTGAAGGCCTGGACCTGGACGCGGTACTCTGTCCACTCCTCCAGGTCCTCGATGGTGTACTCCCGCTCCACACGGTCCTGTACCACGTGGCTCAGCGTCTTGCCGTGCCCGTCCGACCGGCTGTACTTGATCTTATAGCCCACGGACTCAGGGTTCCCATTGTATTCCATCTCCGGGAGAGGCTGCAGCGGGGCAGGGGTGGCAAAGCTGCTATGAGCCAGGCCCCCCACTGTGCAGGGACGAACTGCCCTGCTACCCTCTCCTCCAGGGAGCCTTCAGGGCTATCCATCCCACTGTCACCCGGTCAGTGTCCACATGAGGCTCTCTCACTCGAGTGTGGCTTAGGTTGTGTGACTGTGTTTCTGATGGGCTCTTATCTTCCTGCAGGGAGGACAGAGAAGTGGCATCCTTTCTTTACTGTCCATGTGACAAATCTATTACCCTACCAAGGGAGTCAGGAGCCACAAAGGCTGTGTGTCTGACACACTGACAGCACCGCCACCTTTGGCTCTGCTGTCTCTGCTGCTTACCTCTGTCACTCAGGCTGCCAGCACACACTTAATTGCCTCCCACACCTGGTCTCAGCTCATGCCTGCCTTTGGAGGAGTGAGCATGGTAAGAGAGCAGGATGAGTGGGGCACCTGCCAGTCAGGAAGTCCTTCTGTCCAGCAAACCTCAGCCTCTCCTGCTGCATTTTCAGACTCCTTTTTCTTTTCTTTTTTTTTTTTTAAGACAGGGTCTGGCTCTGTCTCTCAGACTGGAGTCCCATGGTGCCAATCTCAGCTCACTGTAACCTCTACCTCCTGGGCTCAAGCGATCTCTTGCTGGGACTGTAGGCGTGTGCCACTGTGCCTGCTAAGTTTTGTAGAGACGAGGTTTCGCCATGTTGCTTAGGTTGGTCTCAAACTCCTCAGCTCAAGCCATCTGCTCGCCTCGGCCTCCCAAAGTGCTGGGATTACAAGCCACCACGCCCAACCAGCCTCCTCCTTCTTGTTTGAGTCTCACAGAAAAGAAGAGTCAGATTTCTTCGCTGGGCCTTAGGACTAGGCTGATGGGGCTGTGGTCACCAGCTTAAGGTTGTGTGGATGACCATGGGCAGTGCTGGTGAGAGTGGAGGTGTGCACACAGGGAGGGGATCCCAGGGCCCAGCCTCCACTACTCCGAAGGGCACAGAGCTGGGGTGGGGGCATCTCCAGCCCTCACCTCCCCCAGTTCTGCTTCCCCAGGGGCTCTGGAGGGCCCTTGGTCCACAGGCTCACCCCAGGCTGACCCACTTTACCCCACTCCTCACCTTCGGCCCCAACCTCCCCTGCTCACTACACGCTTCCTCCCTCCTGCAGACACTTAGTGAAGCCGACCAAAGACCATTAAGATAGCAATCGATGGTCTTGAGAGCCGGAGATGGGGCTTAAGCGCAAGTTCCCTTACCTGCTGAGGAAAGGTAATGGACCACACACCATTAAGCGTGGGCCTAAGAGGGGTCTAGGGCCCTGTGCCACATGACCCTTTCTATTCCCCTATGCAGTCCCTGCCCTCAGCATCGGGCTGTAACCTTTTAGTAGCTGCAAATCTTAAAGTGAGATTCAGGAAGGAAGCAGGGAGCCAGCCTGGGGTGGGGATGCCTGGGAGCAAAGGGGCAGGAGGTAGGTATGGTCACACTGTGCCCGGGGCACTGAGCTGGGCCGAGACAGCTCTGCAGCTCTGCTCAGGTGCCAGCCGCTCTGGGAAGGGAACTGCAATTAATAACTAATATTTATCGAGGACTGACGGTGCCAAGTGCTTTCACGGCCGTTAGCATCAAGCTATCCGCACACGGGAACGGCAATAACGACTTCACAGTGTGGTGTGTTTGCAAGTTGTGTTTTGCACAATGAGTGAGATCTTACATGGAAACAAAGGGTTTGTGTGATCAGATGGGCATGGGGAAGCAGGCTCAAGAGGGCTCCTGTTCTGCTAGTGTTCCTGGATTCTCTATGGAGCTGTGGTATGCGGTGCTGTTCCCACATTTATTTGTCTAAGAATTCTTGTTTGCTCCAAACGTCTCCTGGGATTGCTGCTCTGTGGGACACGTGCTGGGAAACGATGTTCCAGAGGGCCTGGTGGGGAGAAATGGCCTGTTCTCCAGAGGGTGAGACGGCAGTGTGCACAATGGTTAGGGCTGTGGACTTGCGGGTAAAGATTCCCTGGGTCGGGACCTCAGCCCCGCTGTTCATGAGAGCGTGTGGGAGGATACGGGAGGCCTTGGGCAAGTTATCTGACCTCTCTTCTGCCTCAGTTTCCTCATCTGCAAAATGGGGACCGGGATCACTCTGCTGTCACAGGCTCGTTGTCAGAACAGCGCCTGGTAGGAGAGGAAGCCTCGGCATGTTACTATCACTACCTCGTGCAGGATGGCCCAGGGTCATGACCCTCAACACACAGCCCGGATCTGGGGAATACTCTGAATGCCACAGTGGCACTTGAATCCCAGACCCGCCGCTTGGGAGCTGTGTGGCTGTGGGCAAGTTCTCAACCTCTCTGAGCCTCAGTTTTCTTAGCTGTGAATTGGGATGATCATGTATCCTTTGTAAGATTATTGGGAGAATCCAATGGGATGAAAAATTTAAAATGCTTGCCACTTGGTGATGCTCAGTAAATAGTATTTTTGAGCTCCTTCCTCTCATCGGCAGGCGGGGGGGGGCATTTGTTCATTTGGCTGAGATGTTGATTATCAGGCATCTCATCAGAAAAGAGAAAGAGAGGAGAAAGGAGCTGTAGGAATTCCGATGTGCACCTTCTAGGAGGCAATGACCAAGAAGCTCATGGAGAGGTCCCACCCCTGCCCTCAAGGGAGCCTTACCATCCAGCGCAGCCACAGGCTGGTCTCACTAGCCGTGCGCAGAGACACATTGGCTGGGGCCATGTCAGGGGGCGCCTGCAGGGTCTGGATCTTTCTAGAAGGCTGACTGGGGGGGCTGGTGCCCACGATGTTCACCTGGCGCATGCGGAAGCTGGGGTTGGGGAGAGATGAGCAAGACAGTAAGGGCAGCTCACCCAGCTCTCAACCCTGTCCTGGTCTGGTCCATGACCCCCACCCACCCCTAGCCCTGAGGCTGCTGCCTTCTCCCCAGGCCAGTCTCATTACCTGTAGTAGGTGAAGGGGTTGAGGTCAGGCACCTCCATGGAGCGGGCATCAGGCTCGTTGGAGAGCTGGTGGATCAGCAACCACTCCTCTCCCTCCCCAACAACGCCTACCTGGAAAAGGGCAGGACCTTAGGCCTGTCCAGCCTACAGGGCCCACACGGGGTGCTCTGAGCCCCAGTACAAGCCCTCCCATGGAAGAACTTGGTTCAGATCCCAGGGCTTATCTGGAGGGCACCATATGGGGCTACTATCTTTCCAGGCCCCTAAACGTGACTGTAAGTGTGACTCAACCCTCCTGCCTTAGAATCTCTTAGGATGCTTGTGATCAATATATTCCTGGATTCTGGAGTTAGAATGAGTTTAAATCTAACTCCACTACTTACAGAATCCCTCGAGTGCCGCCCGGGAATCTGTGCTTTTAACAAGCAGCCCAGGTGATTCTCCTAAACACCCCGGGGTACTTCCAGAAACCCAGGCTGCCCCTCAAACCAGCTAAATCAGTATCAGAGTTTTTGTGGGTGGGGCACAGGTGTTGGCACTTCTGAACGCTCCCCTGATGATTCCAGGGTACAGCCAAGGCGGATATTTTTATATTCCAGCAACTGGGTATTTTTCTAGGCACCCCCCGACCTAGAGGGGACTGTAGTGTGTGTGTTTTTCCATGTACACGGGTGAGAGGCGGGGGAGTTGGAGACAACATTGGCAAGTGTGAGCATTTGAAGTATAATGGGCCATTGAGAGTTGCACATGAAAATTCACACAGGCTGAAATACACATAAGATTTTGCACTCAAGAGCACGGGGTGCCCTGGCGGGGGCTGCTGCCCAGGCCCCAGGCCTGCCCTACCTGGGCTTCCACCAGCCAGCGGGAGATGGAGGTTTTCCCATCGTAGCCTGGCCGGAACTGCAAGGTCACGGAGCGGGGGCCGATGTTGGAAATGCCCAGGTTGGTGGGGGGCCCTGGGAGTTCTGGAAAAGGAGAACAGGGTGGGGAAGGAGATCTGGCAAGAATGGCCCCCCATGTTGAACGGGACTCTTGGGCATGGAGGGGGCTGTATGTCACGCTTTTCCTGGAAATGTCTGAGGAGAAGCACAGCCACGGCTCCAATGCACCCACAGTCTTTGTTCCTGTGTCTTACGGAGAACCATGTTCATGCCCGGAGGCTGAGACAGATTTGGGGGTCAAAAGGGATCTCCTAGGGTTGAGAGGAGGCTCTCAGGGCCAGGAAACAGGGGCCGGGATGCCTTCTTCTTCCTGACAGTTCTGGATGTGAGTGAGGTGCTCATAAGGAAGCTGAAAGCTGCATTAAAACCAAGCTGTGCTGAGAAAGAAACCAAACGGGACCAATCCTCCCTTCCATCCGCACAGACCCCTGCACACCTCCTACACCTAATTACAGCTCAGGAAGGTGAGAGGATGGGTTGGAGACAGGGGGAAGCTTATTTTCTGGCCAGCAATCCTGGGGCTCTTGGAGCTCAGGAAGAACAGAAAGAGCACAGATTCTGGAGTCAGAATGAGTTTAAATCTAACTCCACTACTTATAGGCTGTGTGTCTTTGCACAAGTTACCCACCTCTCTGTGCCTCCATGTCCTCCTTGGTAATGAAGATGATAATAACAACACCTCCCTCAGGGTTGTTGTGAGGATTAAATGAGTCGATGTGTGCAAAGCTCCTAGCACCATGCCCTGTGAACACTACATACGTATTTGCCAGCATGGCTGAAATTATCACTGGGGGTTGGCTGAGGCTCAGGCAGCCCAGCCATCTATACGCAGCAGGTGGAGGGATGCTGGCAGGTCAAACAAGCACTGCCTGACTGATCTGGATGGGACCACATGGTTATCTGGTCCAACTTCCCATATATACAGATGGGGAAACTGAGGCACAGAGGGGACATGGAACTTGCTCAAGGTTGTAGGGCTTGGCAGAAGCAGAGCTGAGAGTAGACCTCGGCTTGCTCTCTGCGCTGGGCCTAGGAGTAGCCCCACCATGCTCTGCCACCTCCCAACCAACCCTTCCACACGCCAGAATCCAAGGCGGACCCTCTGGGTGACAGTGGGAAATTTTCCCCTGAATCACAGATACCATTGCCTGGTGTGGAATCTGGTGAGAAATGGGTGAAGGGAGGGACTGGTGGGGAAATGAGACAAGGCAGGGGGCCTCTGCTTTTCTGAGAGCTGTGGGAGGACGCAGCAGGGGGCCAGGGGAGCCCCTGTCCAGAGACCTGGGATCCCAGGGATTCCGCCTGCTCTGAGAGGACCCAGACCCACACAGCATAAGGGAAGGGGAGAGCCTGTGGGAAGAACGCTGGTATTCCTGAAAGACGAGGGGCCTCTTTTTATTTTTATTTTTGAGACGCGATCTGGCCCTGTCACCCAGACTGGAGTGCAGTGGTGTGATCTCGGCTCACTGCAACCTCTACCTCCTGGGTTCAAGCGATCTTCCATCCTCAGCCTCCCAACTAACTGGGATCACAAGCATGCACCACCACACCTGGCTAATTTTTGTATTTTTAGTAGGGTTTCACCATGTTGGCCAGGCTGGTCTCAAACTCCTGACCTCAAGTGATACGCCTGCCTCAGCCTCCCAAGGTGCTGGGACTACAGGCATGAGCCACCACGCCCGGCCGACAAGGGGCCTCTTGAATGGGATGCTGCTCAGGAGAACTCAAAGAGTCCTGCCTTGAGAGTGGGCACTTACCTGGCGGCACCCCAGAGGAGATGGTGGAGGCGGACACTTGGCCCTGGCCCTTCGAGGTCATGGCGGCCACCTCGATGGTGTAGGTGGTGAGCGCGGTGAGGCCCGTGACACGGTACTCTAGGGTCACGTTGGGCAGGTAGTGGGTCACACGGGTGTTGGTTCGATTGTACTCCTCCCAGGAGATCCGGTAACCTGGGGAGAGCCGCCATGTTGCCATGAGCTTGGCTGTGATCACAAGTTGGCCTGACCCACTACTCCACCTCTCACTTCTCCACTAGGCTGGCAATTAGATCCACATTGGGAGCAATGGGGCCAAGGGAGGTGGGAGCTGTTGGCATCATGCCCTGGGTCTCAGGTGTCACCTCAGTGGGATGCCAGCACTTCAGGGAATTGCAGGGGACATAGTGACTCATCATGGCAGCCATTGAGATCTGTGGCAGAAGGTGTGGGGCTGCAGACTCTGGGATGTGTTATGAAGTGGAGGTGCCAAGAGCCTCCTGTGAGTGGTTTCTAAGAAAGCATGGGTTGGCTTCAAGAGTTTGGGCGAAAAGTAGCTCAAAGGCAGGGGATGGACCAGCTCTGACCTTTCCCAGCCCTGTCCTGCCCTCTCCCAGCCCTGTCCTGCCCTCTCCCAGCCCTGTCCTGCCCTCTCCCAGCCCTGTCCTGCCCTCTGGTTCAGAAACACTGCAGTACCTACCTGTGAGGATGCCATTTTTCTCTCCCGGCTCTTGCCAGCTGACCTTCAGCGATGTGTCCAGGATCTCACTGAAGCTCAGGTGTCCCACGGGCCCAGGCACTGCACCCCAAAAGGAACCCCCACCCCCCAAGGCCAGTTAGAGCCAGAGAGAGACCACCATCTGTGAGACAGCCTGTGGTAATCTGGGGGTACCTCAGCCTGGGAGACAAGCCCGGGCCACCCTTCTGCCTGGGGTGCCCAGCCTGGCCTTGGGTGGGGCAGAAAGAGCAGGGCTGGGGGGTGCCTACCATCCTCATGGGTGCGCACCAGCTGCGGGGTGCTGCGTGGCCCATCCCCGGGGGTGGTGAAACACAGCACTGAGGTGAAGTACTCGGTGAACTTCTTCAGGCCAGACACGAAGCCCACGTGGATGCTGTCTTGAAAGTTAGGCCGGGCGGTCACCATGGTAACCTCCTCTTCCTGCTCCGGCTCCCAGGCGATCAGCTGCGGAGAGGCGAGCAAGTCACACAGGGCAGCAGGAAGTTTCCAGAGGAGGCCAAGCCCTCTCCCACAGGCTGGGCCAATCAACAGATGGTGTCCCGGGACCGGAGTCCCTGCGGTGCCTCCTCCGAGGCAAGGAACAGGCAGTGCAGGGAACCTGCAGGGTACTGGGGTTCACTTTGGGGCGCTTCTCCACTTCTTGAGCCACTGACTTTATGCAAAGCACCGTGCTGGGTGCTTCCCAGGAGTCGCCTCTCACTCAATTCTCACAGAGACCCAGGAGGGAGGCATTTCACCAGGAACAGCTGCATAATTTGCAGGCTCAGTGCAAAATGAAAAATTTGCCCCTTGTTCAAAAACGACTAAGAATTTTAAGATGATAGCAGCAGAGCATTTAACTAAGTGTGAGGTCTTTCCAAACATGGGGCCCTGGACGACTACACAGGTGGCACACCCATGAAGCCGGCCCTGTATTCCTTTTTTGAGATGGGGTCTCACTACGCTGTGCAGGCTGGAGTACAGTGGCATGATCACAGCTCAATGCAGCCTCAACCTCCTGGGCTAAAGCAGTCCTCCCACCTCAGCCTCCTAAAGTGCTGGGATTATAGGCGTGAGCCACTATGCTCGGCCCAGCCCTGTATTTTATTTTATTATTTATTTATTTATTTATTTGAGACAGAGTCTTACTTTGTTGCCCAGGCTGGAGTACAGTGGCAAGATCTAGGCTCACTGCAACCTCTGCCTCCCGGGTTCAAGTGATTCTCCTGTCTTAGCCTCACGAGTAGATGGGATTACAGACATGCACCACGATGCCCGGCTAATTTTTGTATTTTTAGTAGAGATGGGGTTTCACCATGTTGGCCAGGCTGGTCTCGAACTCCTGACCTCAAGTGATCCTCCCGCCTCGGCCTCCCAAAGTGCTGGGATTATGGGCGTGAGCCACTGTGCCCAGCCCAACCCTGTATTTTACAGATAAGGAAACTGAGGCTCAAAGAGGCTCACACAGGTAGGGGGAAGCTGGTTCTGGGATTCTAAGCCTGAGCTCCTACCTCTTGCCTCATGTGAACTGGGGCAGCTTCGTCTTTGGAATTCTCCAAGGGTTACTTCCTACAGAGCTGGGAACTTCAGTTTGTGGGTAACTATTATCCTCTTACACTCCTTCTAAGTTGGGATTTCCATCTTAAATATCAAGTAGAGGTGGGGCATCGGCAAGAAAGTCCCATCTGGAAATCCCTCAAGTTCTCGCTGATCTCCCCTCTGCAGATCGCACCTGGCCCCCGCCCCCTCCCGCCTGTCTCGCCTCCTGCTCTCACCTCACGCTCCTGCTTCTGGGCCCTTCATCTGTCTCCAATAATGACAGCTGGTTTCAGAGATTTCCTCATTTATTTGAAGTTGATTAAATAGCAATTAATGGTGAAAAGCAACACTTGATGAGTTTTAATAAGCACGGGTATTTATAGATATAAAACAATACCACGCCAATGTCTCCCGGTTAACTCATGCCTATAACAATGCTTAATCGTCTCCTTTTCATGGCTGTGTATTTATAAAGGATGTTTTGAAATTTAATTGGTATTGTGAAAAGATAGCCTATAGCAAGTTAATTAGACACTAATTAGACCCTCAAAATACTAAACAGAAATACTAAGTGGCATTTAATAAGTATGTTAAATATCCTCCGTATTTCGATTATCTTGTTTCATAGCAATTATGTTGCCGAACTTCTTTGGAGTAGATTAAGAAACAAGTTTAATGTTTTAATTTAATTTAATTAATGTAAATTCAAATTAATTATGCTGTTAGAATTAATTGTGTGGTGTGTTCCCCAGCAAGTATAAAATCTGGGTAAATATTATTTTATTGGGCTTAGGCCAATTATAAGTTCTACCATTTTTTTTTTAAATAAAGGAAAAAGGGTATCTTTACAGGTGCCTTAAAACAATATCACTGGGCCTTACCCACAAAAATGACCCAGAGGAAGTGCACAGGGTAATGGCAGTGTGGTTTGTGGAGTCACGCTGTTGACTTCATTATCCTACAGCTTGACGCCTGGATCCAAGATGGCAGCAGAGACATGGGTTCCTATGGCTGTTTCAAAATATTTACTCTGGGATGTGAGCCGCTTGTCCTTCTCCAGCTGCACGTGAAGAGGAGGAGGCTTGGGGATACGAGGCCTCCTTGCCTCAGGTCCAGGGAGAGAGACAGTAAAATTGCCTTTTGTGTCCTTCATTGCCCTAAAGGGGTTGGGCTCTGGGCAGCCGTGGGATGGAACTTTAGTGCTCGGCTGAACACACAACAGGGCTTCCACCTGTTGAACTCTTACTATGTGCCTGGCCTTATTTAATCATCACAATGAGGAGCAGATGGAAATCATTGTCCTATGCTGTTACAGAAAAGGAAACTGAGGTTCAGGAAGGTTAAGGAGCTTGCACATGGACCTACTAAGAGCTGGCTCAATTTGTGGACCCTGAGACCTTTCACGATGACCTCTGTCTCTCAGAGGTACACAGAGCTGCTGAGATGAGTGTTCTTTAGGATGTCTCTGTGCCTTCTCCTTGTTAGTCAGTTTCAGTGTTGATTTACGATACTAGGTCCTTAGTCTCAGGTTCTAAGTAGACGGGGCTCCCCTGAGAAGGCTTGGGTGTGTTCTGGGGAACGAGCATTAGACCTGGGTTCCTGGGATATGAAATTCCCCCTTAGACAGCAGAGGCCCAGGGAGGCAAGCCTTGTAACTGAGCAGCGGTGCTGCTGATGGAGGGTGTTGGGGGAGGGCAGCCTTGCAGCTGGCACTCTTGAACCTGAACCCAGCTCTGTCACTTACTGTGGGACTCACGGAAAGTCACTTGACCACTCTGAGCCTCAGGCTATTCTAGGGGACAGAAACAGCTGCCTTGCTGGGTTTCAGGGAGGAGCAGGTGAAATGTCTCCTGTCCCTGGTGGAGGCAGTACTCTACAGGGTTGAGGGTGTAGGATGGTGTATATGGCATCTAGTTACTAAAGTTAGAAAATAAAAGTTAGGCTGGGCGTGGTGGCTCACGCCTGTAATCCCAGCACTTGGGGAGGCCGAGGCGGTTGGATTACCTGAGGTCAGGAGTTTGAGACCAGCCTGGCCAACATGGTGAAACCCTGTCTCTACTAATAATACAAAAATTAGCTGGGGGTGGTGGCGCATGCCTGTAATCCCAGCTACTTGGGAGGCTGAAGCAGGAGAATTGCTTGAACCTGGGAGGTGGATGTTGCAGTAAGCCGAGATGGCGCCACTGCACTCCAGCCTGGGCAACAGAGCGAGACTCTGCCTCAAAAAAAAAAAAAAAAAAAAAAAGAAAGAAAGCAGGAGAAATCCTCTCTCTCTCTGTCTCTCTCCCTCTATCTCTTTGCACATGCACAGACTCCCAGAAAACAACTTGGAAGGAGATGTAAGAAACCAACAACAGTGGCCACCTGGAGTGAGGAGAGTTTTGGAGTTGGGCACAGGACAACCAGGCAGTTGGGAGACTGGGGTGGGATGGAGGCCTTCCACTATATGTTTACTATTTTTTACTTTTTTTGGTTTTTTGAATCACATATTTTAGGTTTAAAAATTAGAAGATCAAAAAATAAATTGAATGAGGGGTATTTGACAATCGTAGCAAAATTATTTACACATTTTCCCTTTGACTCAACAATCTCATTTCTAGGAATCTAGTCCAAAGTTATACTGTGAAAACAAAGAGGTCGAGTGCAGTGGCTCATGCCTATAATCCCAGCACTTTGGGAGCCCGAGGTGGGTGGTCACCTGAGGTCAGGAGTTTGAGGCCAGCCTGGCCAACATGGTGAAACCCTGTCTCTACTAAAAATACAAAAAATTAGCCAGGCGTGGTGGCGGGTGCCTATAATCCTAGCTACTTGGGAGGCTGAGGCAGGAGAATTGCTTGAACCTGGAGGTGGAGGTTGCAGTGAGCCGAGATCACGCTACTGTACTCCAGCCTGGGCAACGAGAGCGAAACTCCATCTCAGAAAAAAAAAAAAAAAGATATATGCACAAAACCATTCACCACAGAAAGGGCAGTTATAGTAAGACTAGAAACAACCAAAATGTCATCACCTGGGGGCTGCTTGATTAAACTATGGGAGATCCATATGATAGCAGAGGATACAGGTATCAAAAGGAACAAGGGATGTCTCTCTATGCTTTTATGGAGTGACCTCCAAAATATATTCTAAATAATGATAATAATATAGGGACTGGGCACAGTGGCTCACGCCTGTAATCCTAGCACTTTGGGAGGCCAACGTGGGCGAATCACGAGGTCAGGAGTTCGAGACCAGCCTGGCTAACATGTGAAACCCCGTCTCTACTAAAAATACAAAAATTAAACGCGCGTGGTGGCGGGCGCCTGTAATCCCAGCTACTCTGGAGGCCGAGGCAGAAGAATTGCTCGAAACTGGAAGTCAGAGGTTGCAGCTAGCCAAGATTGTGACATTGCACTCCAGCCTGGGCAAAAGAACAAAACTCCGTCTCAAAAAAAAAAAAAAAAATATATATATATATATATATATATATATATATATATATATAAAGATCGAGAATGTGGAAAGTACATTGTCACTTATCTGAGAAGGAGAGGATACACATTTATGTATGCATGTACAGCAAATCCTTGGTATGCAGGTGGCATTAGTTCCAGGACCCCCCGCAGATACCAAAACCCACAGCTGCTCAAGTCCCTGATATAAAAAGGTATAGTATTTGCATGTAACCTACATACCTCCTCTTATATACCTTAAATCACCTTTAGATTATTGTAATACCTAACACAATATAAATGCTATGTAATAGTTGTTATACTGTATTGTTTGGGGGAATAATGACAAAAAAGTCTGTACATGTTTAGTATAGATGCAATTTTTTCTGAATATTTTCAGAACCATATGAGATTGGCTGAATCCACAGATGTGGAATCCATGGCTAAGAAGGGCCTACTATACTCTTGTTTGGTTTTTTTTTTGAGATGGAGTCTCGTTCTGTTGCCCAGGCTAGGGTGCAGTGGTGAGATCTCAGCTCACTGCAATCTCTGCCTCCCCAGTTCAAACGATTCTCCTGCCTCAGCCTCCTGAATAGCTGGGATTGCAGGTACCTGCCATCACGCCCAGCTAATTTTTTTTTTTGTATTTTCAATGGAGATGGGATTTCACTATGTTGAACATTTCACTATGTTGGGCATGGTGGTCTGGAACTCCTGATCTCAAATGATCTGCTCACCTCGGCTTCCCAAAGTGCTGGAATTACAGGCGTGAGCCACCGCGCCTGGCCTGTACTTGTTTATATTAAAAAAAGGAAGAAAAAACCAAACCAAGAAAACAGAAAGCAATCAGACCTATAGGGGAGTGAGAGGATAAGGATTGCAGCTGATTTTCTCTGAATTTGCTTTGTAGATTTGACTTTATTATGTAAATATTCAACGTAATTATAGAACAAAATTAAATTAAAAAATCAATCCCTAAAAATCAAAACCACAATGAAGCAAATGAACTAATAGAGTATTGAGCTGTGGCAAAATTACAGAGAGAAATGACTTCAAAAGACTTAGCAGTGCAGTGCGAAGTCCATCCCTAGAGGGATATACCTCAGGAACAAGAAGAACGGCAATAATCGGAAACTACGTTCAGTAATCATAGTGTGGATATGACTATTCTGAAACTGTTGTGTGTGTTTGTGGGGGATAACGTGGGTGGGTAAAATGCTGGTGTTGTAGGAACTGGATTTTCAGTACGGACAAAAGACCAATGAGATTATTAAAGTCTGTAATCATGAAATGGAATTGAAAGTGTGAGTATCTATAGTATCTCAAAAAATAAAGTGTTGTTTAGCTAGCCATTAACAGGGCCTGGAAACAACAACCATTTCTGGAATAAATGCAATGCAAGTGCTGAAACTGTGGTATCTAACTATCATTTCTCACTGAAAGCAACAACAGCCCCTTAACGAAATGGCCGATGCCTGGCACAGTGAGGGGAATGTATATATAATAGTCTGGAACATCTTGTCATACCAAATCGCAAGGAAGCTATCAGAGACTACTGGGGCCATGTCAAGAAGGCTCACCATCAAGTCAAAGAGGCCAATGATGGGTCCATTTGTACCACTGAATTGGCAGCGCCCAGTACCATTCAAGAAGCATAATAATGGTAATGGATTGAAACATGTCAGATTTGTAAAAGAAAAAAAATCCTTAGTTATCTAATAATACTACCAAACCCAAAACAAAACAGAAAGATGTCCCCCTCCAACCCAAGCTCATCTGTTACCTGATAAGACAATAAGGAATCAATTTGTTCTTTATTTTTTCTGTTTTTTAGAAATAGAGAAGGCGGGGGGGAGTCTCACTATATTGCCTAGGCTGGTCTTGAACTCCTGGCCTCAAGCAAGCCTCTGCCTCAGCCTCCTAAAGTGTTGGGATTACAGGTGTGATACACCATGCCCGGCCAGAACCAATTCATTATACGAAAAATTGGTAAGTAAGGGAAAAGAATTGAACGCTTACCCTGCTTTTCCTAGATAAACTGAAACTTCAGGTAACCAAAAAGTCAATAAAGGGAAAATTCTTGTTTTTGAAAGCATTTCAGCTACTAAGAAGAAATGGTAATATTTGCCTATCCCCATATTATAACCCTTATTGAAATGATTGCTCATAGATGACTGTCAGTGGCTGACTTCACGGTAAGAGAGATAGCTGGACTTTGTGCCTTCTGATCGAAATACATAACACCGTCTACGAAGTAAAACATTTCTTTTCTTTTCTTTTTTTTTGAGACAGAGTCTCGCTCTGTCGCCCAGGCTGGAGTACAATGGTGTGATCTCTGCTCACTGCAACCCCTGCCTCCCAGGTTCAAGCAATTCTTCTGCCTCAGCCTCCCGAGTAGCTGAGATTACAGGCATGTACCACTACACCTGGCTAATTTTTTTTTTTTTTTTTTTGAGATGGAGTCTCGTTCTGTCACCCAGGCTGGAGTGCAGTGGTGCGATCTCAGCTCACTGCAACCTCTGCCTCCTGGGTTCACGCCATTCTCCTGCCTCAGCCTCCCGAGTACCTGGGACTACAGGTGCCCGCCACTGCGCCTGGCTAATTTTTTAAATATTTTTAGTAGAGACGGGGTTTCACCGTGTTAGCCAGGATGGTCTCGATTTCCTGACCTCGTGATCCACCTGCCTTGGCCTCCCAAAGTGTTGGGATTACAGGCGTGAGCCACCGCGCCCAGAAGTAAAATATTTCGAATAACAAAAAATCAAACCTGAATCAGATCAGCCTCTAGCTTTAAGTTCCAATTCACTGTAGTGTTTGAAGGAATGCACTGAATGACCCCACAGGGATGCAATCAGCGAAATCCAGACTGTGGAAAATTCTGTTGGACAAATGACTAAGTTTCTTCCCAAATAAATTACAAGAAAGAGAAAGGGAGAGAGAAAGAGAGAGAGAGAAAGAATCTATAGATCAACTGAGACCTAAAAAAAACCCCTCAACTGACGGCAATTGTGTGAACTTCATTTAGATCCTGAAGCAAATAAAACCACAAGTAACAAATTATGCAGCAATCAAGAGAATTTGAAGGCTGACTGGATATCTGATGATATTACAGGGCCTGCTGATATTTTTAGCCATCATAATGATAATGCGGTTACTGTGGTTTTATTTTAAATAGAGATCTCATCTATACTATTTCTTTCCAGAAACATTCATGGATGAACTGATACAATGCCTGGGATTTGCTTCAAAATGTTCCAGGGGAGAGGCAGAGGGTTGGGGCAGAGATGGAACATACCTGGCTGGGAGTTGGGCATTGTTAAAGCTGGGAATGGAGATACAGGTGTTCACTGCAGTCTTTCCTCTACTTGGGTGGATGTTCGAAAATTTTCACAATTAAAAGGGGGCGGCCGGGTGCGGTGGCTCACGCCTATAATGCCAGCACTTTGGGAGGCCAAGGCGGGTGGATCATTTGAGGTCAGGAGTTTGAGACCAGCCTGGTCAACGTGGTGAAACCCCATGTCTACTAAAAATACAAAAATTAGCCGGGCATGGTGGCATATGCCTGTAGTTCCAGCTACTCGGGAGGCTGAGGTAGGAGAATCACTTGAGCCCAGGAGGCAGAGGTTGCAGTGAGCCGAGATCCAACCTGGGTAACAGAGCAAGACTCTGTCTTAAAAAAAAAAAAATTAGCTGAGCATGGTGGCACATGCCCCTGTAATTCCAGCTACTTGGGAGGCTGAGGCACAAGAATCGCTTGAACCAGAGAGGCAGAGGTTGCGGTGAGCTGAGATTGCGCCATTGCATTCCAGCCTGGGCAATAAGAGCGAAACTCCATCTCAGAAAAAAGGAAGAAAGAAAAAAAAAAAACACAAAAGGGGAAAAATGCTCATTCTCATTGGAGGTATACAAGGGACAAACACTGCTTTTTTCTCCTTGTGATATGCTGAAGGCTAAAGAAGCAGAGGAAAAAAATCTCTGCTTTTATTCATTGGTATTGAAAATGTTATCTACAATTAAAAATAATACATTCTCTCCCTCTGTGTCTGTCTGTCTCTGTCTCTCTCTCTCTTTCTTTTTTTGAGACAGGGTCTCGCTCTGTCACTTGGGCTGGAGTGCAGTGACGTGATTTCAGCTCACTGCAGCCTTGAATCCTGGTCGCAAACAGTCCTCCCGTCTTAGCGTCCTGAGTAGCTGTGACCAAAGGCACTCAACACCACACCTGACTAACTTTTTTTTGTGTGTAAAGATGGGATCTTGCAATACTGCCTGGGCTGGTCTCAAACTCCTGGGCTCAAGGGATCCCCCTGCCTTGGCCTCCCAAAGTGTTGGGATTACAGGCGTGAGCCACGGTGCCCAGCCCGACATTTTCTTTTTAATGTAAGGAAAAGTGAAGGCTCTGGTTTGAATCTGAGCTTTGCATTGATCTTGTCACTGTGTTTGACCTTGAACAAGTAACTTCCCTCTGGTGCCTCAGTTTCTTTCTCTGTAAAATGGTGTGATGATAATATTCCTTTTTTGTTTGTTTGTTTTTTGTTTGTTTGTTTGTTTGTTTTGAGACAGAGGCTAGCTCTGTCTCCCAGGCTGGAGCGCAGTGGCATGATCTCAGCTCACTGCAACCTCTGCCTCCTGGGTTCAAGCGATTCTCCTGCTTCGGCCTCCTATGTCTGTAGCTGGGATTAGAGACATGTGCCACCACGCCTGGCTAATTTTTGTATTTTCAGTAGAGACGAGGTTTCACCATATTGGCAAGGCTGTTTTCAAACTCCTGACCTCAAGTGATCTGCCTGCCTCCGCCTCCCAAAGTGCTAGGATTCCAGGCATGAGCCACCACGCCTGACCCATAATGCTGCTTCTTAGAGTCCCTGTGCTGCTTGCATGAAAGATAAATGTGAGCGAAGCATTTAGCGTACTGCCTGGCCCAGAGAAAGTGCCCTGTAAGTGTGAGCTCTCCTTACTCCGCCACCAATTCCTGCGCTCAAAACATCTGGGCAATTCACTCCTGCTGACCTTTATCAAGTAGCTACTGGGGGCTGGGCACTGACTGGACCTGGGAATTCAGTGGCCTCTGCCACCTCCTCTTGCTCTGGGTCACCATGGGCCACTGCCCTAATTGTCCTGGCCACGGGCTGGCCTTCCTGCCCCTTGGGGGAGCTGTTTGCCTTAGAAGTTTGTGGCTCAGCCCTCCCATATGTAGAATAAAACTTGAGCTTAGAACTGGTAGCAAGAAGCTAATTGTTCCCAGTTCAGCTCCCTCTTCAGCAATGCTGGCCTCCCCTTCCTTCCCCCGCCTCCCCCCAGGGTCCCAATTAGGAGAGTTTTCCGGCAGCGAGTGCTCCAAGCATTCAGCTGCTGCTCCCTGCCCTGCAAAGCTCTGCTCGACCTTGGGTTCACTGCCTTCCTGGGATTGAGAGGGCCAAGGCCGGAGTGAAGCTGGGTCAGTTCCAGTTCCTTTGTCTGCTTGCAACATTAGCAGAAACTCCTCTTCATTATTTCATCCCAGTCAGTCCCTTCTTGTCCAGCCTCCCCCGCTTTGGAGGAAGAACCGCTAAGGCAGCGAGTCCTAGAATTAATCTTAGTTGTGGCAAGCACAGTGCAGAGGGGTGCAGGAACTTTCGGGATGTGTCAGTGGTCAGCTCGAGGTCACGCGTTCCCTGGGCTGAAGCTCAGGGCCTGCAGCGCTCTCCGCTTCGAAGCTGGCCTCCCCTCAAATGCTCTGCCTCCCCTCCCACATCTGGAGGGAGTGGACGGCATCCTTCCATCTGTCCCACGTTGCTGGGGGCAGGTCCTACCCCTTTAAAACATAGTGTGGATCCCCCATGCTGTGCTCTGTCTTCAGTCCTCCGTGGGGAGGACAGGCACGGGGCCCACACGGAATGACATGAGAGAACCGGGCCTGGGCTCTGAGGTCTGTGTTCCAGGATGGGATGACTGAGAAGTCCTGACTTTTAGCACAGTTGGAAGGAGAGCAAATGTACTACTACTACTATTATTACTGCTATTTTTTTTTTTTGGTCAGAGTCCGCTGGAGTGTAGTGGCAGAATCTCAGCTCACTGCAACCTCCGCCTCCCAGGTTCAAGCAATTCCCCTGCCTCAGTCTCCCGAGTAGCTGGGACTACAGGCATGCGCCACCATGCCCAGTTATATATATATATACACACACACACACACACACGTATATATACATACGTATATATATTTATATACACACGTATATATGTACATACACACGTATATACGTATATACACGTATACATATATACACATATACATATATACGTATATACACGTATACACATATATAGTATATACATGTATATACTATATATGTATATACACATATATACACATATATACGTATATCATATATACACATATACATATATACACACATATATACATATATACATATACGTATATGTGTATATGTATACGCATATACACATACACACATACGTACATGTATATATGTATATACAAACATATACACACATACGTACATGTATATATGTATATACAAACATATACACACATACGTACATGTATATATGTATATACAAACATATACACACATACGTACATGTATATATGTATATACAAACATATACACACATACGTACATGTATATATGTATATACAAACATATACACACATACGTACATGTATATATGTATATACAAACATATACACACATACGTACATGTATATATGTATATACAAACATATACACACATACGTACATGTATATATGTATATACAAACATATACACACATACGTACATGTATATATGTATATACAAACATATACACACATACGTACATGTATATATGTATATACAAACATATACACACATACGTACATGTATATATGTATATACAAACATATACACACATACGTACATGTATATATGTATATACAAACATATACACACATACGTACATGTATATATGTATATACAAACATATACACACATACGTACATGTATATATGTATATACAAACATATACACACATACGTACATGTATATATATACAAACATATACACACACGTATATGTATATATGTATATACAAACATATATACACACATATGTATATGTATATACATATACACACGTATGTGTATATGTATATATACATATACACACGTATGTGCACACACGTATGTGTGTATATGTATATACATATATACACACATGTACGTGTATATATATACATATATACACACACGTATATGTATATGTATATGTATATACATATATATGTGTATGTGTAGTATATATATATTTTTTAGTAGAGATGGGATTTCACCATGTTGGCCAAGCTGGTCTTGAACTCCCAACCTCAGGTAATCCACCTGCCTCAGACTCCCAAAGTGCTAGGATTACAGGCGTTAGCCACCATGCCTGGTCTACTGCTATTATTACTATTATTATTTGTTATGGGCTGAGTTGTGTCTGCAAAATCTGTATGTTTAAATTCTAACCCCCAGCACCCCAGAATGTGACTGTATTTGGAGACAGAATTGTTAATGAGGTAGTTAAATGAGGTCATTAGTGTGGGCCCTAATCCAATGTGACTGGGGTCCCTATAAGAAGAGGACATTTAGGCCAGGTGCAGTGGCTCATGCCTGTAATCCCAGCAGTCTGGGAGGCCGAGGCAGGTGGATTACTTGAGGTTGGGAGTCTGAGACCAGCCTGGCCAACATGGTGAAACCCCATCTCTATTGAAAATACAAAAAAATTAGCCAGACATGGTGGCACATGCCTATAGTCCCAGCTACTCGGGAGGCTGAGGCAAGAGAATTGCTTGAACCTGGGAGGTGGAGGTTGCAGTGAGCCAAGATCTCTTTGGACACAGACACAGAGTGAAGACAGACACCTAGAAGTCAAGGAGAGAGGCCTCAGAGGAAACCAACCCTGCCCACACCGTAATCTCATACTTCTACCCCCCAGAACTGTGCAAAAATAAATTTCTGTTGTTTAAGCCAGGGTTCCCCAATCCCCCACTGACCACCAGGTACCAGTCTGTGGTCTGTTAGGAATCAGGCTGCACAGCAGGAGGTGAGCGGCAGGCAAGAAAGTGAAGCCTCATCTGTACTTACAGCTGCTCCCCAGTGCTCATATTACCACCTAAACTCCACCTCCCATCAGTGGCAGCATTTGATTCTCACAGGAGTGTGAACCCTGCTGTGAACTGCGGATGTGAGGGATCTAGGTTGCGTACTCCTTATGAGAATCTAATGCCTGATGATCTGTCACTGTCTCCCATCACCCCCAGATTGGACGGTCTAGTTGCAGGAAAACAAGCTCAGGGCTCCCATGGATTCTACATTGTGGTGAGTTGTATAGTTATTTCATTATATATTACAATGTGATAGTAACAGAAATAAAGTGTACAATAATGTCATGTGCTTGAATCATCCTGAAACCATCCCTCCTCCCACCCCAATCCATGGAAAAATTGTCTTCCATGAAACTGGTCCCTGGTGCCAAAAAGGTTGGGGACTGTTGCTTTAAGCAATCCAGTCTGTGGTACTTGGTTATAGCAGCCCAAATGCATTTCTACGACTACTAAAATCACTTTCTGAGTGCTTATCATGTGTTTGTCATTGTGCTGAACAAATTAGAAATATTATCTCACTTAATCCTCACACAACTCCAAGAAGCAGGTATTATTAACATCTTCATTTGCAAATGAGAAAACTGAGTTTATTTTAGTTATTCAGCGGTGCAAGCAGTGCATAGAGTAGCTGCTCAATAAATATTGATTGAAGGACAGAAGCTGAGACATGTTAAAGAACATGCGCAGGTTGCCAGCAAGAGGCAAAGCTGGGACTTTAACCACCAAGTCTGTCTGAGTCCTAATCCTGTGCCCTTAACCACATACTATGTGGAGTCGAGTACAGCCTGGGGATACGTTCGAGCGTGAAGCCCACAAAAGTCATGGTAAGAAGTGAATCGGGGATTTTTCTCATGGGGCCATGGCTATACCAGGTGTTTCTTTTTCTTTTTTTTGTCTCTCTCTTTTTTTTTTGAGGCAGAGTTTCATTCTGTTGCCCAGGGTGTAGTGCAATGGCCGCAATCTCAGCTCACTGCAACCTCCGCCTCCCGGGTTCAAGTGATTCTCCTGCCTCAGCCTCCCGAGTAGCTGGGATTACAGGCACCCCTGCCACCACGCCCAGCTAATTTTTGTATTTTTAGTAGAGATGGAGTTTCACCATGTTGGCCAGGCTGGTCTTGAACTTCTGACCTCAGTTGAGCTGCCCGCCTCAGCCTCCCAAAGTGGGGATTACAGACATGAGCCACTGTGCCCAGCCCCTACACCAGGTGTTTCTGAGCCTGAAATAACTGGGGTTTTGTGTATAACCCAGTCTCGCTGGGAAGGACCGTGGCACTGAGTGTCAGTCAGGGCAGTGTCTCCACTTCCTGTGGCCCGCATGTAGCCTTGGGGAAGGCCTGGAGCTCTTTTCCTCTAATGTGTGTCCCTAGCTTGACTCGAGCCAATGACTTCAGAAACAGAGCGGGGATTTCCTCCCACCCCCTCTGTCCCCTCTCCCCACCTCCCGCAAAAGATCTTAGGGCCTCCTCTTGGGTGAGGAGATGCCTCATGTACCTTGTAGCCCTGGTTGATGCCATTGATGAACTGGGGGCTGGGGGCGTTCCAGGTGAAACGGATGGTTGTGGAATTGGTGGCTTCCGCGTGCACATTGCCCGGAGGGACCGTGGGAACTAGAGGAGATGAGAGAACGGGGTGGGGTGGAGGAGACCCAGTCAGTCTCTCTTGCCCAGTTCAGTAGAGAAAACGCAGGGGTGGGGGCCATAGCCTCTGCCTTGTACCCTCTTACCCCACCCCAACTCCTCCCTTGCTGTGTAGACTTAAGAGGCCTTCATATTCTCTCTGGATTAGTTTGCGTTTAATAAAACTTGCCTGACTCACCTGACAGGGTACTGGTAAATAAAAGGGGTGCGGATGAAAAATGTTCTGGCGTGGTTTTCAGGTGGAATGCTAAAAGTAAGCCGTTTCATGGTCTACTTAACATGAAATTCACAGAAGGTCCCTGTATGCCTGGAGCCTCTGCCCTTCACCATGTCCAAGCCAGCCTCCTCTTCCTCTTCCCCTCAGTCCTCCCACCCTGTGGGGTAGCTTGGCCTGGGGTGGTGATTCCAGCCCCAGAGTGCAACAGGGAGGGCCTGGTGAGAACAGGCCACACAGCCAAGGCTCTCGGGCTTGGAGAGGCACAGAACCCAACAGGCATGGGACTGGGAGAAAAGGAAGCACCTGCTCCTCTGAGGCCATAGTCTATTTTCATTTCATTTCACTTTTTTTGTTTTTTTTTTGAGACAGAGTCTCACTTTGTCACCTAGGCTGAAGTGCAGTGGCACGATCTCAGCTCATTGCAGCCTTAACTTCCCCAGGCTCCAGCCTCGAGGACCTCCCGAGTAGCTGGGACCACAGGCATGTACCACCACACCGAGCTAGTTCTGTTCATTTTTTGCAGAGACAGGGTCTCACTATGTTGCCTAGGTTAGCCTCAAACTCCTGGGCCCCAGCGATCCTGGGCACAGCCTCCTGAGTAGCTGTGCCACTGTAGCATGTAGCATGCCACCACGTCCAGCTAATTTTTTTCACTTTTTGTAGAGATGGAGTCTCCCTATCTTGCCCAGGCTGGCTCAAAACTCTGGGCTTGAGCAATCCTCCCGTCTTGGCCTCCCAAAGTGCTAAGATTACACACATGGGCCACCGTGCCTGGTCTGAGGCCACAGTCTCTACCTACCTCCCTGCAGCGTCCACTCGGTGACTTTACTGCTGTAGACCCCCAGCCCAGCGCTGTTGTAAGCAGCCACCTCGATCTCGTAGTTGGTCCAAATGATGAGATCCTCCAGCAGCAGGTTGTTCACATCAGCATCCGTGATGTTCTTAAACTGGTACCCCACGGGCAGCCCGGCCAGGCAGTACCTGAGGGGAAGAGGCGAGGCACAGTGGAGTCAGAGTCAGCTTGCTTGGCCTCGTGCCCAGGAAATTGTCCAGAGCAGCACTGTCCAATAGGACTTTTGGTGGTGGCGGAAGTGCTCTGCATCTGTGCTGTCCGACAGGGTGCCTGCCAGCACATGCAGCTGCTGAGCACTTGAAATGTGGTTAGTGCAACTGAGGAAATAAATTCAATTTTTTTTTTTTTTGAGATGGAATCTTGCTCTGTCACCCAGGCTGGAGTGCAGTGGCGCTATCTCAGCTCACTGCAACCTCTGCCTCCCAGATTCAAGCAATTCTCCTGCCTCAGCCTCCCTGAGTAGCTGGGATTACAGGCATGCGCCACCACACAGGCTAATTTTTGTATTTTTAGTAGAGACAGGGTTTCACCATGTTGGCCAGGATGGTCTCGAACTCCTGACCTCAGGTGATCTGCCTACCTCACCTCAGCTTCCCAAAGTGCTGGGATTATAGGCATGAGCCACTATACCCGGCCTGAATTAGAATTTGATTTAGTTTTGCTTATGGTTGACCCTTGAACAACACAGGTTGGAACTGTACAGGTTCATGTATACACAGAGCTTTTTTTTTTTTTTAATTTTTTTTTTTAGATGGAGTCTCGCGCTTTCACCCAGGCTGGAGTGCTATGGCATGATCTTGGGTCACTGCAACCTCCACCTGCAGGGTTCAAGCAATTCTCCTGCCTCAGCCTCCCGAGTAGCTGGGATTACAGGCACATGCTCCCATGCCTGGCTTATTTTTTGTATTTTTAGTACAGATGGGGTTTCACCATGCTGGCCAGGCTGGTCTCGAACCCCTGACCTCGTGATCCACCTGCCTCAGCCTCCCAAAGTGCTGGGATTACAGGCGTGAGCCACCAGGCCCAGCTACACAGAGTTTTAAAAATAAACATATCAGAAAAAGTTTTAGAGATTTGTGACAATTTGAAAAAACTCGCAGATGAACCACATAGCCTAGAAATATTGAAAAAATTAAGAAAAAGTTATATCATAAATGCATAAAAATATGTGTTAATTGACTGTTTTTTAATAGGTGTGGCTTCTGGCCAGCAGTAGGCTATTAGTATTTACTTTTTTGGGGAGTCAAAAATTACACGAATTATATGTGGATTGGGCCAGGAATGGTGGCTCGTGCCTATAATCCCAGCACTTTGGGAGGCCCAGGCGGGTGGGTCACTCGAGGTCAGGAGTTTGAGACCAGCCTGGCCAAAAAGGTGAAATCCTGTCTTTACCAAAAATAAAAAAAAATTAGCCGGATGTGGTGGCACATGCCTGTAGTCCCAGCTACTTGGGAGGCTGAGGCAGGAGGATCACTTGAGCCTAGGAGGTGGAGGTTGCAGTGAGCTGAGATTACACCACTGCACTCCAGCCTGGGTGATAGTGAGAATCCATCTCAAAAAAAAAAAAAAAAAAAAGAAGAAAAAATTAGCCAGGCGTGGTAGTGAGTGCCTCTAATCCCAGCTACTCAGGAGGCTGAGGCAGAAGAATTGCTTGAACCTGGGAGGCAGAGGTTGCATGCAGTGAGCTGAGATTAAGGTATTGCACTCCAGCCTGGGCAATGGAGTGAGACCCTGTCTCAAAAAAAAAAAAAAAAAAAAAAAAAAAGAAATTATACATGGATTATCAACCGTGTGGGGGTCAGCACCCCTAGCCCCCACATTGTTCAAAGGTCAACTGTAGTTTAAGTAGCCAGAGATGACTAATGGTTACCTTCCTGGGTAGCAGAGGTCTAGGGGATGTGTCTGGACTATTCCTTTTGAGGGGGGAGGATTGCTAACCAGGGGCACTGAGAGGTCTCAGGGCAGGTCTCGCAGGTCTCAGCCTTTGAGGGGTCATGGACAGGAGAGCTGTCCCTGAAGCCTGGGCTCATTTTCTTTCCTCCTCTAGGATACAGGCTCCCTCTTCTGACAATTACTTGCCCAGGTGGAATGAAACACCTGGGCTACCTACTCGACCCATTTCTACCTCCACTGGCAAAAAGAACTCACAGCACTAAAGAAGTAAGTGTGTACAAGCAAATTTTGGGGGCCAGACACAAATGATGGGTCACTCATTTGAGAAACACAATGCATATATAATTCAGCATCTAATTATTGGAAAATTAAGGACCTCAAAGTATTCCGATGCATTACAGTGCCCTAAAACACTGCTTCTCTAAACCTGAAGATGCATCAAAGTCTCCTAGATGACTTTTTTTTTTTTTTTTTTTTTTTTTTTTAGATGGAGTCTCACCCAGGCTGGAGTGCAGTGGTGTGATCTCGGCTCACTGCAACCTCCGCCTCCTGGGTTCAAGTGATTCTCCTGCCTCAGCCTCCTGAGTAGCTGGGACTACGGGTGTGTGCCACCATGCCCAGCTAATTTTTGTATTTCTAGTAGAGATGGGGTTTCAGCATGTTGGCCAGGATGGTCTCAGTCTCCTGACCTGGTGATCCACCCACCTTGGCCTCCCAAAGTGCTGGGATTACAGGCGTGAACCCCCGTGCCCGGCCTGAAAGACTTTTTTAAAAGCAAAGGTTTCTAAGCCCATCCTTAAAGTTTCTGGTGTGGTAGGTCTTGGAGAGACTTGATAATTTGCATTTCCGACCAGTTCTCAGGTTAGGCTGATGCTATGGGTGCTGGGACCACACTTTGAGAACCACCGCCCTTCAGGATTAGTGAAAAACCCACAACAAAATTAACCAATAGTGGAGCAGTTAAACCCCTGGGAAGGTGTGTACATGCAGGAATGAGACACACGAAGTTGCGTAGCATTTTGTAGCTAGAATCTAGACTATCAATGAGAGTTCTCAGTAACCTCAAAAAACTTATGAATTTGAACTTATGAATACCACATTTTAGTGACCCTTAATGACTCCCATTTAGGTTACTAGAAGAGTAGTCCCTCAGTCAAATGCAAAGATAAGGGTCTGTATAACTGGGCTTCATTTCTAGTAATAACCAAAGAAAGAACTTTCACTTTTCCATCAGTTCTTCGGCCAGCTGGTTTCTCCATTCACGGGTCAAGAGAATTCTGGCCTGTGATGGAATGATGGAATATTTGCAGCTTCCCAGAGGGTTGCCCCTCGGATAGTTCTTTCTTTCTTTTTTTTTTTTTTTTTGAGATGGAGTCTCGCTCTGTAGCCTGGGCTGGAGTGCAGTGGCGCGATCTCTGCTCACTGCAAGCTCCACCTCCCAGGTTCACGCCATTCTCCTGCCTCAGCCTCCCGAGTAGCTGGGACTACAGGTGCCTGCCACCGCACCCGGCTAATTTTTTTTTTTTTGTATTTTTAGTAGAGATGGGGTTTCACCGTGGTCTTGATCTCCTGACCTCATGATCCGCCCGTCTTGGCCTCCCAAAGTGCTGGGATTACAGGCATGAGCCACCGCGCCCGGCCAATAGTTACTTCTTTCTTCTCCTGTCTCCTATAGGCCTGTTCCTACGTCAGCCCATATAGCCTCCCCTCTCAAGCATTCCTCGCTGGTGTCCAGGGGTCTTGCCGCTGGAAGTTCTGCTAGGTGTCCAACCTAAATCCTTCCTACCACTGAGTAGGCATTTCTTGTTACCTGGTCCTTCCTAGATGGCGAAGGGCCTGCCATGAATTTGCACTGTTTTCCAGTCCACTCCCGATCTTCCCCCATGCCTTTCCCCTTGGGACTGGGCTCCTGTCCCCAGGGTGGACACCCACCTGATGATGTAGCCCTTGAGAATTCCATTCTGGTGGCTCTCAGGAGGTGGCTGCCACTGGATCATGATGGACTGGTTGGTTCGACCGCTGGCAATGACGTTCTGTGGAGGGGCCGTGGGGGGCTCCTCGGGGAGGGAGACCCTGGATCACAAAACACCAATGCTCTTAGTCTTGGGGTCAAACACAGGAGTTGAATGAGATATGAGGAGGCTGAACCCTGGCCTGCTCTGACCCTGGATAATTCTGTACAACTGCTGTGTGCATTTGGGCAAGTCACCTAACCTCTCTGAGCTTGTTCTATAAAAGAATTATAACAAAGCTCTACTTGCCTGCCTTATGAGACTAGTTGAGGCTCAAATGATACTACATATATAGTCTGTGTGTATATGTGGAGATATATATGTCTTTTAAAAACTATAAGGCCAGATGCTGTGGCTCATGCCTGTAATCCCAGCACTTTGGGAGGCTGAGGCAAGAGGATTGCTTGAGGGCCAGAGTTCAAAACCAGCCTAGGCAACATGGCAAGACCCTGTCTCTACCAAAAAAAAAAAAAAAAAAAAAAAAAAAAATCCCGCTTGGTGACTTGCATCTGTATCCCAAATACTTGGGAGGCTGAGGTGGGAGGATGGCTTGAACCCAGGAGGTTGAGGCTGCAGTGAGCTGTGTTTGCATCACAGAACTACAGCCTGGGAAACAGAGACCCTGTCTCAAAAAAAAAAAAAAAAATAATGTACATGTTTTTGGTGCCGTTGAGGGATGTAAGTTTCAGTTTCCTATTTGTCAAGGAAGCTGCTGTTGGGGCTGATGAGGTCATGAGTATCCAAGTATTCTATAAGCAGAAGTGTTGGTCACATCCCAGTGGTCAGCTGCTGGTGTACCTTAACTAGGCCTCCTTTGCTGGCCAGCTGAGCCCCAGGCGGGAGCAGGGCGGGCATGGCGTGTGGGGGAGAGAGCCAAGGACACCCACCCTGGCTCCGGGAGCCAAGCGCGACAGCATGTCTTCCTCTGGCATTGCTGGGGGATGCTGTGTTCTGCCTAAGTGTACTTTTCACATCACGGACATGCGTCCATTCCAAACAAAAGTTAATTATTTTTGATGGATGTCTTTCCCTTTTTGTTTATGTTTTTGCTTTTTGATAGATAGCTTTCCTAAGCGTGCTGCTCGCTCCCGTGTTTTATTTGAGAGAGTTTTGCTCTTTCGCCCAGGCTGGAATGCAGTGGCATGATCTCACCTCACTGCAACCTCTGCCTCCCGGGTTCAAGCGATTCTCCTGCCTCAGCCTTAAGAGTAGCTGGGATTATAGGTGCCTGCCACCAGGCCTGGCTAATTTTTATATTTTTAGTAGAGACGGGGTTTCGTCATGTTGGCCAGGCTGGTTTCGAACTCCTGACCTTAGGTGATCCACCTGCCTCTGCCTCCCAAAGTGCTGGGATTACAGGCATGAGCCACTGTACCTGGCCTGCTCCTGTGTTTTTGTAGAGGCTGGGGTAAGGGTGATTTGGCCTTTTTCTTTTTTGTTTTTGAGACAAGGTTTCACTCTTGTCCCCCAGGCTGGAGTGCGGTGGCATGATTTCGCCTCACTGCAACCCTCCGTCTCCCGGGTTCAAGCAATTCTCCTGCCTCAGCCTCCTGAGTAGCTGGGATTACAGGCACCTGCCACCATGCCCCGCTAATTTTTGTATTTTTAGTAGAGATGGGGTTTCACCATGTTGGCCAGGCTGGTCTCAAACTCCTGACCTCAAGTGATCCACGCCCCCCTCAGCCTCCCAAAGTGCTGGGATTACAAGTGTGAGGATTTGGCCTTTTTCTTGGTGACTCAGGGCAGTTAGCATGAAGGCACATTAGGAAGGTGAGTCAGTGTCATGTGGTGCAGCCGCAGGGCAGGAGAAGTTGCAGGGTAGCTTCCCCTACACTTTCAGCCTCTCTGTTGTTGGGATTGTGTATCTCCAGATGCGCTGGGGCTGGGTCTGCTCATTCCCTGTCCCTACTCCAGTGGTCCAAACGTGGCATGGCACACGGTAGCTGCTCAGTAAACAGTGAGTATGTAAATCCTCCTGTAACTGCTCTCCACACCGGCTGCCACCTGCCACTGCTCCCTCCCGTGAGACTATTTGACCCCAGTGGTGCTACCTTAGTACAAGCCAGAGAGACCCAAGCTCATTGCAACTGTGGCAAAACCACCATGATTGATTTAAGCCCCAGGCGTCTTTTAAAGAGCCAAGTGCACAGCTTTGTGCACGTGATTTGTATCACGGTTGTTCTGACCTCTCCCATGACATCTTTCTTGCTAGAGGTGGCTGCTTGTTCTACGGAGCTGGAGAGGATGAATTCTCCTTCTACATAGATGGGTATCACTGTGTGATGTTTTTATATGAAGTACCTGCAGTTTTTATTCAATTTCCATCTTTTTTTTTTTTTTTTTGAGACAGTCTTGCTCTGTCATCCAGGCTGGATCTCGGCTCACTGCAACCTCCGCCTCCCTGGTTCAAGCGATTCTTGTGCCTCAGCCTCCCAAGTAGCTGGGATTACAGGCGACCACCACCATGCCCAGCTAATTTTCATATTTTAGTAGAGACTGGGTTTTGCTATGTTGGCCAGGCTGGTTTCGAACTCCTGACCTCAGGTGATCCGCCTGCCTCAGCCTCCTGACGTGCTGGGATTACAGGCGTGAGCCACTGCGCCCAACAATTTCCATCATTTTATAAAAGATTTGTGGGAACCCTAGCAGGGCCTGGCATCGTGCAAGACATGGATATGGAGATCTGTGTAGATCCCGTATCTCTCTGGAATTTTGCATCCATTTAACAACGACAGCAGCCCATGCCGATGTGGCGTGGAAGGAGGTGAGCCTTTGAGTTTGCACAGCTCCCGGTAACTGGGATGACTACATTTGGTTGGTGCTCACCGCGTTCCCCAGTGTCCTACTCACAGCACCCCACTTAACCTTTGCAACATCCTGGCAAGGCGCTCACGAGGATTGCTCTCCCCTTCTACAGAGGCGGAAGCCTGGAGGGGGCCAGGAGGAGCTGAGCCAGAATCTGCCACATCGGTTTCAGCTGCAGCCCCTCCCTGTTGGAGTCCTGGCGACGCCCCTGTAGAGTGCCACTGCCCTCACCTCTCAGTGTCTTTGCTGAACTGTCCTTTCCCCACGTCGTTGACGGCACAAAGACGGAACTGGTAGGAGCGTGCAGGAACCAGGCCCTTGACTGTCACTGAGGTAGCTTTGGGGTCCACACTGGCCAGGAGTACAGTCCAGGGGGCATCTGCAGGGACAGTGAGTGGGGCAGAAGTGGGCATCTTGGGTGGGATGAAGCATGCTTCTTACTCCCCACTCCCAGCAGGGTCCAGCCTCATTGGGGCTGGCAAGAGACAGCCTCCCCAGCTTGGTGCAGGAGTGGCCCACCATGCCACTTTTCTAGGTCCCATTAGCTCACACGACCCTGGGGAGGAGAGGGTGGAGGGTGCCGGAGCAAAGTAAGGGCTCATGGGAACTGAGATGCATTCGTCTCCCCCACTACCCCCCACAATTGATGAGCTCTAGGCAAGCAGTGTTTAAAATGCCATTCAGGCTGGGTGTGGTGGCTCATGTCTGTAATCCCAGCACTTTGGGAGGCTGAGGTGGGCAGATCACCTGAGGTCAGGAGTTTGAGACCAGCCTGACCAATATGGTGAAACTCCATCTCTACTAAAAAGACAAAATTAGCTGGGCATGGTGACGTATGCCTGTAATCCCAAATACTCGGGAGGCTGAGACAGGAGAATCACCTGAACCCAGGAGGCAGAGGTTGCAGTGAGCTGAGATGACACCATTGCACTCCAGCCTGGGGTGACAGGTGTGAAACTCCGTCTCAAAAATAAATAAATAAATAAATAAATAAATAAAAATAAATAAATAAAATGCAATGCAAATGACGCCTGCTAATTTGACTTGGGGAATACATAAATAAGTAAATAATAAATAAATAGCGGCCATTTTCTTTGCAGCTTCTGCTGTGCCAGGCTCTGAGTTAAGCACCTCTTGTGCGTCATCTCTTTCAACTCTAACAGCACCTGACAGGCAGATGTCTGTTTTTCCTTCAGAGATGGGAAAGCTGAGGCTGCCAGAGGGAAGGATCTGCTCAAAGGCCCAGAACTAGGAAACAGGAGAGCTGGGAACCCAGCCCAGAGCTGGGACCCCAGCCCAGAGCTGACTCCTAAGTCCACGCTCGGGTGGGAGGTGTTGGAGGTGGCCACGGGAACCTTACTGTTCTCCGACATCTCCAGGACGTAGCGGATCAGGGGGCTGTTGCCATCAAAGGGCTTGGTCCACGTCAGGTTGATGGCTCGCCTTTCCACGGTGCTGAGAGTGGCCACTGGGTGCTCGGGCGCGTGGGGCAGTTGCCTGGAGGAAAGAGACACGTGGTCAGGCATCCCTATGCGGTCTGCAGGCAGGTGACGGGGGCACTGTGGACACAGGTTGTGTAGGCCTTGCGCTTCCATGATACCTCATGCTCAGACGTAAAATGTGGCCTTCGGGCCATCTGCTTGGAGATTTTTCTCTCTGGAATCAGAGCCCTCCTGCTAAAGCCATCCTTACACCCCCCTGCTCTTGACGGGGGGCCTAACTGAGCTGAGAGAAAGGCCTGGAAGGATGCTAGGGGTATGTCCTGAGCAAAGCTGAAAAGTTCAGGTCACACGTGGCCTGGGGATCTGACAAAAGGGACTCAGCTGGCCCTGAGCCTGCCAGTTGCTATTGCCTGGACCTCCTCTGCTGGGGCCTAGGAGGGCTGCCCTTACCTGACTCGCAGGTGGGCACTGCGAGAGTCGTTGCCTCCTGCTGAGATCACCCGGCAGGTGTACGTGCCGATGTCTCCCGACCACGTCTGTGAGATGTGCAGGGAGCCGTTTCTGTCCAGGCGGATACGAGGATGGCTCTCCGTGCCCAGGGTGGCCCCGTCCTTCTCCCAGATGTACCTAAAAGTAAGAAGAACCCGTAAGTACAGAGGGAGAGGAAGGTGCCTCGGGAGTGGGCCTAGCCTGAAGCTTGTCCCGAGAAAATAGCTCCAAAGCTGGGCAGAGGACCATTGCAGGCAACAGCCAGGCAGGACACTGGGATCGGGGAGCAGGACTGTTGAAGGCCAAGCAGTCTGGAAGCCCATCATTCCTGCGGGGAGGGTGCAGAAGAGCGGGAGAGCGAATGCATTCAGTCATTATTGGTCGTTACATCTTCAGTTCAGGGTGGGTCAAAGCGTTGTTGCTTCTGGCCAGATGCGATTGCAAAACAGCCAGTGAAAGGTATTCTTCTGAAGAGGTTAAAAGATTACAGTTGGAAAAAGGAATTCAAGTTTCCTCATAGTCTACATTTCTGAATTAGTTTTATGAGGGGAATCATTATATCAATGCATCAGTGTGACAAATTGACTTTAGTGTCCAAAAAATCACTTTAGCTTCGATCAGTCAATACAAATGGGGCTTGAGAAATTACACACGCATCAGTGCTTGACAATAAAAAATATCTTCTCTGAATTTGTTTTTGAGGAAATAGAACCATTATCATTGTCATCAACATACAGGGAGTGCCAGCCGTGGGGGGCAGGATGCCACACAATGACCCCAGGCAAGGTTGGCCTTGGTTCTCAGTACAAGTGTGAGGAACCCAGTGGTGGCTGAGATGCTTTGCAAATAGCCCCGTTCAACTGGGGTACAGAGTGGGGGCCTGAGCTGCTGGCTCCCAGGACTATCTGGGTTTGCAGAATGTCAGATAACTAGAGAGAGTGAATCTGTAA
Source organism: Pongo abelii (assembly GCF_028885655.2). Taxonomy (NCBI): domain Eukaryota; kingdom Metazoa; phylum Chordata; class Mammalia; order Primates; family Hominidae; genus Pongo; species Pongo abelii. Next base: position 88,821,644 of record NC_072004.2, read on the forward strand.
TATTTTTAACCTAAGTTTCAAAAGCAGAACCAGGCTGGGCGCGTGGCTCACACAGGTAATCCCAGCACTTTGGGAGGCCGAGGTGGGTGGATCACCTGAGGTCGGGAGTTCGAGACCAGTCTGGCCAACATGGCAAAACCCTGTCTCTACTAAAAATACAGAGATTTGCCGGGTGTGGTGGCCAGTGCCTGTAATCCCAGCTACTCTTGAGGCTGAGGCAGGAGAATCACTTGAACCTGGGAAGTGGAGGTTGCAGGGAGCCGAGATGGTGCCACTGCACTCCAGCCTGGGCGACACAGCAAAACTCCGTCTCAAAAACACACAAAAAGCCCCCACAAAAAACAGAAGCAGAACCAACAGAAAAGTAAAAAGTACAGGTAAGAAAAAAAAAAAAAAAGAAAGGAAAAGAAAAAGAAAACTCAAAAGTTTTCTGATAATAGGGAACCATGATTAACATTTGAATGTGTGCATATCTACCAGACCCTTCTTCCCTGCCCAGACAGGCAGTGCACTGCAGCACTGCTACATTCAGAAGTCAGACTCTCAGGCCAAATGCTGGCTTTGCTACTCTCCAGCTTTGTCATCTTGGGTGAGCTAATTTATTAATGAATTTATTTATTTTAGAAGAGTCTGGCTCTGTTGCCCAGGCTGGAGTGCTGTGGTGCAGTCTTGACTCACTGCAACCTCCACCTCCCAGGTTCAAGTGATTTTCGTGCCTCAGCCTCCCGAGTTGCTAGGACTACAGGCGAGCACCACCACGCCCGACTAATTTTGTATTTTTAGTAGAGATGGGTTTTCACCATGCTGGCCAGGCTGGTCTCTAACTCCTGACCTCAAGTGATCCACCCGCCTCAGCCTCCCAAAGTGCTGGGATTACAGGTGTGAGCCACCGCGCCTGGCCTTAGGTGAGTTTATTTAACCTTGCTGGGCCTCAGTTGCCTCACCTGTAATATGAGGAAACTAACACCACCCACCTCATAGCACTGCTGTGACGATTGTGCGAGCTGATATAAAATAGAGTAGTGCCTGAACCACGGCAAGTGGTCAGTAAAAGTTAGCCATTGTTATATATTTTAAATGATACAGTATATTTACATGAATGGTATACAGCAATCTATTCAGCCATCCTGTTTTTATATTTTATTTTATTTTATTTTGAGACAGAATCTCACTCTCTCACCCAGGCTGGAGTGCAGTGGTGCGATCTTGGCTCACTGCAACCTCCACCTCCCGGGCTCAAGCGATTCTCCTGCCTCAGCCTCCCTGGTAGCTGGGATTACAGGCCTACACTACCACGCTGGGCTATTTTTCTTTCTTTCTTTTTTTTTTTTTTTTTTGTATTTTTCGTAGAGACGGGGCTTTGCCATGTTGGCCAGGCTGGTCTCGAACTCCTGACCTCAGGTGATCCGCCTGTCTCTGCCTCCCGAAGTGCTGGGATTACAGGCTTGAGCCACCACGCCTGACCAGTCATCCTGTTTTTAAAGCTGCTTTTTGACTCAATAAAAATATCATAAACTCTTTTTGATGTGACATTTCCACACCATGATTTTTTACTGGATGCACAATGTTTCAGTATAGCTGTTTTGTAATTTAACCGATCCCATAATGTTGGACATCCAGTTTAGCTCTTTGTTTTCTAATATTATAGTTAAAGCTGTGGTCCTTATGGCAAAATGTTTACAACCACTCCAAATCACTTCCTCAAGGACAAATTCTCAGCAGTGAAATTGTTGAGTTAATTTTTAAGTCTTTTAATACCTATTTACAAATCAACAACAGTAATCACCTTCAATTCATCCCTTTATTTAGAAAGGACTTGCCAGCACGCACAGGATAGGCAGAATTTTACTTAAAAGCAAATTTAGTTGCAGAGAGTAATTCCCATGTAAGAAATAGCCTATGGGGGCCGGGCTCAGTGGCTCATGCCTGTAATCCCAGCACTTCGGGAGGCTGAGGCTGGCGGATCACGAGGTCAGGAGATTGAGACCATTCTGCTAACACGGTGAAACCCCGTCTCTACTAAAAATACAAAAAATTAGCCGGGCGTGGTGGTGGGAGCCTGTAGTCCCAGCTACTCGGGAGGCTGAGGCAGGAGAATGGTGTGAACCTGGGAGGCAGAGCTTGCAGTGAGCCGAGATCACGCCACTGCACTCCAGCCTGGGCGACAGAGTGAGACTCCGTCTCATAAAAAAAAAAAAAAAGAAAAAAAAGAAATAGGCTATGGCAAGCAGACATTCTTTGCTTCAGAATGTGGTGCTTTACAAAGCAGAGATCACTGCCCGTGAAGTATTTGTGCCAAAACAATTGAACATGAATCTAATTAGCAGTTACTGAAATTGAATTATAAATGCAGAGGATAGAAGAACAGGTTAACAACACTGTGAGAAAGCAGCCAGGCCAATCCAGAATGTTGAATATTCCATATCAGGATCAACAAACTATGGCCTGCCGCCTGTCTGTGTAAATAAAGTTTTATTAGAACACAGACATGCCCATCTGTTTACGTAGTGCCTGTTTACATATGGCTGCTTTAGCACTATAAACAGAGTTGAGTAGTCATGACAAGACCATATGGCTCTCTTAAAGCCTAAAATGTTTACTTTTTGGTCGTTTACAGCAAAAGATTGCTGACCTCTGTCTTCTAGAACCTGGTTTCTCCAATAAATCAATTACAAAACAAAAACAAAGATACAAATAAAAAAGAAGTCTTTTCAACAAACAGTGCTGGAAAACCTTGACATCCACATGCAAAAAAAAAAAAAAAAAAAAAGGTCTAGACACAGATCTTACACCCTTCACAAAAATTAACTCAAATTGGATCCCAGAGCTAAATGTAAAATGCAAAGCTGTAAAACTCCTAGAAGATAATACAGGAGAACATCTAGATGACCTTGGGTTTGGCAATGACTTTTTAAATACGACATCCAAGGCACAATCTATGAAAGAAAGAACAGATAAGCTGGATTTCATTAAATTAAACATTGCTGCTCTTCGATAGACACTTTCAAGAGAATAAAAAGAGAAGCCACACACTAGAAGAAAATATTTGTAAACGATACCTCTGATAAAGCACTGCTATCCAAAATCTACAAAGAACTCTTAAAACTCAGCAATAAGAAAACAATCTGATTAAAAAATAGTCATTGACAGATGCCTCACCAAAGAAGGTACACAGAAGACCAATAGGCAAATGAAAAGGTGCTGTACATCATAGGTCATTAGGGAAATGCAAATTAAAACAACAATGAGTTATCACAGCACAGCTATTAGAATGGCCAAAATCCAGCTGGGCGCGGTGGCTCACGCCTGTAATCCTAGCACTTTGGGAGGCTGAGCTAATTTTTTTTGTATTTTTAGTAGAGACGGGGTTTCACCATGTTGGCCAGGATGGTCTCCATCTCCTGACTTCATGATCCACCTGCCTTGGCCTCTCAAAGTGCCGGGATTACAGGAGTGAGGCATGGCGCCTGGCCAGAAGTGTTTTTTTCTAGAACTATTTTGGAGATTTTCATGCTGGAAACCTGCACCTGCCCAGGCCCTCACCACTGTACCTGCTCAGACCCTCACCCCCGCACCTGGCTCTGCTCTGAGGACAAGTTACTCATGGTTCAGCGGCACCACTTTAGTCTGATTTGGTTGTTGAGATCCTTTCTACTAGGTTGGTGCAAAAGTAATTGCAGTTTTGACATTCCTTTTGGAGGCAAAAACCGCAGTTACGTTTGCACCCACCTAATAGCCTGCTTAGGGAACCCTGCTGTGTTTTGCAGATAGAACAGGGTTTTCAATCCTGGTGACACATTAGAATCACCTGGGGAGCTTTTTAAAATTGCTGAGGTCTGGGTCCCACCCCATCCCCAAGATCTACCTCAAGACGGAGGGTAGAAGGGATGCCCCCATCCCCCCAGTCCAAGGAAGACAGACTGGGGTGGGTGCTGCTGGGGTGGCCTTGGGCATAGACTTTGCCAATTTTGGGGGGGATAAAGGGATGATTCTGCTCCTCACCCCCCATCTTGAAAAGATGGCCCTAGATGGTTAATTCCGTTTAAGGCGAGGACCCCCCTTCAGTAACCTGGTACAGGGATTTCTGACGTGTAGGTCACTGGAAGAGCCTACAGAGTGGGTCTGCAGGTTACTTTGCAAGAGACCCCCGAATCCCATTATGCATCAGTAATTGTCTAGAGAATGAATACAATGTATGTCTTTCTTAAATAAGTTGATACTTTTATAAGTAAGTCATCTTTATAAAGATGACATTTTTATAAATAAAATCTGATTTAAAGTATACTGAATTTCAGAGTTTCCCTATTAATGAATGCTAAAAGTATAGCTACTACACAATGAATGGGCCCGAGATACACAGCAGTATTCTATATGGGTTATCTCCCAGGACCTTTTTTATAGTTGGTATGTTAATTTTTTAAGAAAAATCTATTAAACCCAGAAATAAGCATATTCTGGAATCTCAGTCAACAATCTTCTAACTATTAATACATCTACGTACATTTTTGCATTTGTGCTAGCGTCACTTGATGACTGCCTTAAGTGGTCAACACTTAATGAGGTGTTTCTCAAACTGTTCTCTGAGAATCAGTGTTGGCCAAAAGCCCGGAGCCCCTTGTACCAACCTGGGCTCCCAGAGTCTCATTTGGTGTGGCCGTACAGACTGTCATAGGCCCAGTGGCCACCAGATGGCGCCCCAAGACGCAGCTGCGTCCGGCATGAAGAGGAGGCCATTTCTCCCAGTGCAGGAGCGCCGGCCCCTTCCAGCCTCGATGCCAGTTGCTTTGACAGTGATATTGCTCATAAAATAGAGAAGCAACACGCAGGGAATATTTATTTCTAAGGAAGCAGTTGCATTTCCCTCAGCATTCTGGAGCTCAAGGAAGAGAAGGCAGGGACGATCTCCTCCTGGTTTTAGCTTCCAAAGCCTTGGGGGTGAGGGTAGGGTTTGGTTCAGGTGCTTGGGAGGGGTCATGGCTTTTATACCTTTCTTGGCTGCTTCCTCCCAGCCCTTTTAGTGGCTTCCACAGCGGGACTGAGTTACCTGGAAGCCAAGTCCCTTGCCAAGGTCCTGGCTTGGCCATGGAAGATGGTGGGGTGACCTCGATTTGGAGGTTCAGTTTCCCACATGTGCTTCTCTTGCAGAGTCCCCCCAGGGGTCATCTCCTGCCCCACCCCTATAGCTGATCCCATATTCGCCTGCCCAGACCCCTCTGCTGCCCATTCAGAGGCCAGAGGGCCCAAGATTTGGGGTGGGCTGGGGGACACTAGCAGTGGCGTCCAGGGCCAGAGAGAGCAGCTCCCTGCTGTCCATGCTCACCAACCCACAAGCCTCTTCCTTTCCCCTCCCTCACCCCCTCCTCCATTCCTCTTACTTCATCTTTCTGCACCCCTTCCTCTTTTCCTCCCGCCTTGGAAACTGGCTTAACTCAATTCAGGGTAGCTCAGTTCCTGGGTGTTTATTTCATACCCCCCACCTCTCAGCCCTGCACTCAGCTCTGGAAATGCCACCGCCCAGGAGAAGGCGTGGCTCTGCAGCTGTTACCTCCCTGGTGTGGACACTCGCCCAGCTACAAGCTATTGCCAGAGGCTCCCCCTCCCCTCTTGCCTGGAGTCAACAGCAGAGCCAGTACCTGATGGTCACTCGGGGGTCATGGGTCACTCCACACACCATGGAGGCCTGGGTGCCCTTGATGACACTCTGATCCTGGGGGGGCTTGGTGATACGGGTCCGAGCTGAAAGATACAGCGGAGACAGCATGGTGAGAAGGGGTGTGGGGACCGTGTGGCTGGACTCTGGGTGGATGAAGGCAGACTAGGTACCATATGAAAGTCCCCAGATGGTTAAAAAGAACAATGAGCTCCCTGGTACTTTAATTCTCGGATGCCACATCATAGTGGGGGCTCATTAAATTTTGCTCTCACAAACCATGTATGGGATGGAGAGACCAAACTCTAAGGATGATCAGGACCATATTTTCAGCATATCAGTGGTCCAGCCAGGGTAAAAATAGGGTTTTCTGATTTCCAGTCTAGTGTTTCATGCACCAGGGCCCACGGGCTCAGCCCAGACAAGTGGCCCACAGGTATGCTGGGTGTGGATTCAAAGTTGGAAGTGGCTTGAGAAGCTGTCTTACAGCAGGGGTCGGCTAACTACAGGCTGGGGGCCAAATCTGGCAGGTGGCCTTTTTGGCTAAATAAACCCTTACTGGAACACAGCCACGCCCATTGGATGGCATACCGTCTGTGGCTGCTTTCTAGATAAAATGGAAGCTAGTTGAGTCGTTGTGACAGAGACCGTCTGGCCCACACAGCTTAAAATATTTATGATCTGGCCCTTTCTTGAAAATATTTGCCAATTTCTGCCCTAAAATGTATGAAGGCAACTCTCCTATAACCTCAGTGTTCTCTCAAGTCGGCCAAGCATAGCATCACTGGCAGAATCTTCCTAGTCCCTGGCCTCTGAACCACTTTGTCACTGTCCCTCTGATGAGAAGGGCCTTGACTGGGACAGACACTGGGGGTGGAGACACTGGTGGTGTGAGCCTGTGCCCCATAGCTGTCCTGAGTCCTCAGCACCTGCAGGGATGTACACACACACGCACACACACAAATATATAAAGCCCTGTGGCTCTGCACACTCACCCCAAACGACTAGGTCTGCTGAGGCCTCGTCGACCCCCCGAGAGTTGGTGGCCAGGCAGGTGTAGGTCCCTGCGTCGGAGATGTGTGTGGGGCTGATTAGGAGGCTGCCCGACTCCAGGGGCGTGAAGCGAGGCAGCTGCACGGAGCCACTGGCCAAGATGCGCTCCCCTGAGGGCAAAACAGGGTGGGGGTCAGCCTGTAGCCCCCAAGGGCACACCCTGCCCTTCCCTGGCCGCTCCAGGGCAGTGTGGTCCCCCCGCAGGCCCCTGGCTCTGGAAATGCTGGAAGGAATGAGGACAGATGGTGGTGGGGCTGGGGTGGGGGCTGAGAGACCCGGAGAGCTTTCTGGCTTAGGGACAGACACGAGGACACAGGGTCTCAGAGTGGGCAGCCTAGAGCCCAGGTCCCCTGATGCTCCTGTGCCCGCCACACCACGTGCCCTTCAACAGAGAAGGGGGCGCAGTTTCCTGATGACGGTGAGCAGCAGCCCGGCACAGCCCTCAGAGGCAGCTGGCACCTGGGTGGGGGGGCTGGGGGGGGACAGCTCTGACAAGGTGACAATGGGCATCCGGCGGCAGGATGCTTCTGGAGAGTCACCTTCAAGGGAGTGAAGGGAAGTGACAGGAGCTGCCTGGAGTGGGGGTGGGGTAGAGAGGGACACGGTGTCCCCCAGCAGCAGCCCTGGTCAGGACAGACCTCCTTCTGCAGGGGGACCCAGGGAGCCTGGGGCCGAGCCTGGGAGGGTCCTGGCCAGAGAAAGAGGGGGAGAAAGAGAGAGTGCAAGTGCACCTGCAGGAGTGAGCCTGGAATGCAGGTCTTTGTGACTATGTCTATTTTAAAGAACCCCCCACCCCCGTAAGGAAGGGAATCTCCATGTGTCCATCTGGGGGTCGCATGTCCGTTTGTACATGCGTGCAGGCACAGTGAACTGAGTGTGCTGGGTGGGTGTATTTATTTCCATGTGTAAGCACGTGCCTAGGTGTGCCCCTATTATCCCCACAAATGTTTACTGAGTGCCTACCGTGTGCCAGACTCTGTTCTAGGTCCTGGGAGACGGCAGTGGACAAAACCGACGCCCCTGACTTTGTGGGGAGACAGACCATGAGCTAGGTGAATAAGCCGATGACCAAGTGCATGAGAAGGTAGGGGGTGAAGGAGGTAGGGCTGGAGGGGAGGGCTGGGGGCTGGGGTAGGGTGAGTCCTTGGAGGAGGCACCTCTGAGCTGGGGCTTGCCGGTGTGAAGGAGCAACTGTGTTTGTACATGTGTGTGTGCACATGTGTATGTACATGTGTGTGCACATGTGTATGTACATGCGTGTGCATATGTGTGCACATGTGTATGTACATCTGTGTGCATGTATGTGTGTGCATGTGTGTGTGCACATGTGTATGTATGTGTGTGTGCATGTGTGTGTGTGTGCATGGGGAGAGTTGTGAAGGTGAGTGTGCACACACAGAGGCGAAGAGGAAGTACACAGGGCAGATGGACTTAGGGAGGTGACTTGGGCTTTGCTGGCTCCGCCATCTGGAGATCTCTGAGCTGCCCGGGGTAAGAGACTGGCAGCAGCCACCACCAGAATAATATTCATCATCAAGCACCTATTGTTTCCTGGGCTTCCGGCCTCCCAGGCACAATGCAGGACCCTCACATGCATGCTATAGTCTAGTCTTCACATCACCCCGGGGTATATATATTATTGTCACCAGTTTACAGATGGGGAACCTGAGGCTCAGAGTGAGTTAGTAACTCACCAAGGTGGCAGGTCTTGGAAGATGAAGAGCTGGACCTTGAGCCTGGCAAGGCTGGGATGTGAGGGATGCTCTTTTTTTTTTTTTTTTTGAGACGGAGTCTCGCACTGTCTCCCAGGCTGGAGTGCAGTGTCATGATCTTGGCTCACTGCAAGCTCCACCTCCCAGGTTCAAGCGATTCTCCTATCTCAGCCTCTTCCCCGAGTAGCTGGGATTACAGGCACCTGCCACCATGCCCGGCTAATTTTGGTATTTTTAGTAGAGACTGGGTTTCACCACTTTGGGCCAGGCTGGTCTTGAATTCCTGACCTCAGGGTGATCTGCCCGCCTCGGCCTCCCAAGATGCTGGGATTACAGGCATGAGCCACTGCGCCCGGCCGAGAGATGCTCTCTTGGGTTGTACAGTGTATGACCTTCACAAGTGTACGTGGGGAACCCAACCTGGCTGGCTCCAGAGCCTAGTTCTGAAGACTCTCCTAGGTTATGACACAGCCACATTCTCTGAAGGTCTGTCCCATCTACCTTTCTGCCAAGTGATAGCTGGTCGGGGCGCCCCCGAGGTCTCACATGCTAGCACCACTGACATGCCGTCGATCACCGTACTGTCCAGGGGGCCTCTGGTGATGTTAGGGGCGATGCCTGCAAACAGAGAAGTGGGGCCTTTTAGCCACACCCTGGGAGAGGTCTCCCAAGCCAGAGGGCCAGGGGCCTCCAAGCCCACCGAGGTCCAGGCCCTCATCCTCCCCCTGCCATGGTGAGGGGCCCTCCACTAGGAAGGATGTAGGCATCTTGATGGGGCCCCAGTGTTGGGAAGAAGCCCGGAGGGGCCATGAGGACTCCCCTATGCCACCGGCCCTGTGGAAGGACTCAGGTGACACCAGTCCCCACCCTGCTTGGATTCTCAGGCCTGTATTTGGGGGCAACTGAAGACCCCAGAAGGCAGCTCACATCCTCCCTGACAAGGTTATTGGGGTTCACAAGCCAAAAGTGAAAGGAAGGCTCTGGCTTCTTAAAAGAAAAACAGCCACAGCCAAGAGGGGGACTTCTGCCACTTTCTAAGTGGCCCTGCCCCAGGAGCTCCATTCGGCCACGGCCACCATTTAGGGTTGGGGCAGCCTCCTGGCTCTGCGCCCTCCTTGCCTCATCCCAGCCCCCAAGGAAGGAGCTTGCCAGATGGGCGTGGGAACAGAGCTAAGTTCACCTGCACTTGGAAGCCAGAAGCAAGACAGCAGCCCCTTGGTAGCCACCTTTGGGGCATACCCAAAAGCTCTCTGCCCCACAGCTGCCCTATCTGCGGCCTCTGTGGGTCTGGGTGATGAACACCATGGAGCTCAAGGAGGCCCCTGAACATCCCCATGCTTCCTGAGGAGCCCACCAGTGCTTTGCATTTACACAGACCTTTGAGCTTATGGGCCACTCACAGTATCATCTTTTTTTCTTTTGTTTTTTTGAGACAGGGTCTCACTCTGTCACCCAGGCTGGAGTGCAGTGGCACCATCTTGGCTCGCTGCAACCTCTGCCTCCTGGGCCTGAGTGGTCCTCTCACTTCAGCATCCCTAGTAGCTGGGAGTACAGGAGTGTGCCACCATGCCCGGCTAATTTTTTGTATTTTTGGTAGACGAGATTTTGCCATGTTGCTCAGGCTGGTCTCAAACTCCTGGGCTCAAGTGATCCACCCCCCTCGATCTCCCAAAGTGCTGCGATTACAGGTGTGAGCCACTGCGCCTGGCCCACAGTATCACCTTTGATTGCTAAAACAGCTCCGGGAAGCGGCCAGGGCAACTATGACAACCCCTGACAGAGACTCCAAGGGCAGAAAGGGATTTGCGAGCAGGAGAACTAAGAGAAAAACACCAGTTCTCTTCTTTGGAAACATGAGCAGGTCCTCTGGAATGGGGTCACTTCAGCCCTGCCTGGGAACCCAGGGACAGTTGAAATGCCAGAGCTGGTACCCGTGGTTGGTTTCATAGCTCCTTTTCTCAAAAAGCCGTGAACCCAACCTGGGCCCCAGGACATTGGAGAGAACTTCTAGGGACCGGAGATTTCCTCCAGGGCTCTGGACTCAGGGCTGCAGAGGCAGCAACGGTAACTGGCTGTGCCCCCAGGCTGCCGGGCAGCAGGAGGCCTTTGGGGATCCTGTCTGCATAATGGAGCGTGCTGCGCACAAGAGGCCCCTCGGAAGACCTTGGAAGAAAGCTGCCTCCTGGGAAGAGGGGCTCACGGGCAGCACAAGGGAGGGCCCAACTTACTGGTGACAGCCAGGTAGGTGGAAGTTTGCACCTCGCCGGCTGCATTGCGGGCGAAGCACTGGAACATGCCGGTATCGTCGGGCAGCAGGCCGCTGATCTGCAGGCCCCCGTCGCTGCGCTGCCGGAAGCGGGCCAGCTTCTCCACCTCCACCACGGCTGCGTCCTTGTACCAGGTGATGGAGGGCGGCGGCACACCTGTGGGCAAGACGTGGGCCCACTGTCAACCTGCCTCCTGCCTCCTCTCCACCTAGGAGGGGTGCTTCGGTGGAGGCTGGGCCTGGAAATCTGCGGGGGGTCCCTGGTGAATCTTGGTGTCTAGAACCTTCTCAGAGGTGCCACTTTGGGTCTAGGGAGAGGAGGAAGATGCTCTTTGAGTGGCAATTCTCAAAGTCTTTGGGATAGAGTAAAGATCCTGGAATCAGTTTAGCATGGAAATGCTGGATTGGACAAACTAATTTATTTATTTTATTTTTTATTTCTATTTGTGTAGAGATGGGGTCTTGCCAGGTTGCCCAGGTTGGTCTAGAACTCTTGGTTTCAAGCGTTCCTCCCACCTCAGCCTCCCAAAGTGCTGGGATGACAGGTGTGAGCCACTGCACCTGGCCTAATTTCTTATTTTTTATTGCAGTACTTAGCAGACACGTATGTGTGCTCTGGGAACCTCCAAGTGGGGGATGCTTTCCCAAATGCATGGCGCCCTGTGTCGAAGAGCACGTAGAGGGTCCAGTGTTCCCTGGGGGGCACTTGGAAGCCCCCCATACCGGCTTTGCACATGGAAGTGAAAGGAGGAGGCTCCTCTCCCCACTCTCAGCCTGGCACGTTGTTTTCATAAGTTCCCCCAGCCGGGCTGGGCACGGTGGCTCACGCCTGTAATCCCAGCACTTTGGGAGGCTGAGGCGGGTGGATCACCTGAGCTCAGGAGTTTGAGACCAACCTGACCAACATGGTGAAACCCTGTCTCTACTAAAAATACAAAAATTATCCTGGTGTGCTGGTGCATGCCTGTAATCCCAGCTACTTGGGAGGCTGAGGCAGGAGAATCACTTGTACCCGGGAGGCAGAGGTTGCAGTGAGCCAAGATCGTGCCACTGCACTCCAGCCTGGGTGACAGAGTGAGACTCTGTCTCAAAAAAAAAAAAAAAAAAAAAGACTTTCCCAGAAGAGTTGGCCACACCCTATCCCAAGGAGCACCCCATGGCCCTGTCCCCACTAAGCCTGCTTGCCTTCCCTTCCCGGCACCCTCTGATCCTGACAGCCTGTGATGCCGCATTTCATCCAATCCACCATGCGCTCTCTTTCCCATGGTCACGTCTCCGAGATCAGGATGCATCTTATAATCGACAGCATGTCATAATTTAATTGGCTGCCTTTTTTCTTTCTTAGTGGTCCATAAAATAATGGGGCATCTTACAACCCATGGCATTTTAGATGAGATGAAATAAGGTCTCTTTATTTGTTTATCGGCTTGCCCATCTCCCTCCCGAGAATGTTACGTTCTACACGAGCAGGGATCTGGCTGTTTGGTTTATTCTGTATCTCCCCACTCCTGAGGACACTATCGGCACATGGTAAGCCCTCAAAAAATATTTGCCGCCTGAATGGATGGATCTTTGCCTTCCCCTTGTGGAGTCTCAGAAGGGAAGTCATTACTCATCCCCTCCAGAACAATCCTCACTCCTGCAGAGACACATTTTGCCCCTTTGCTCAGCGTGTCCCACTGTGCACGCTCTTCTCTCTTTATCATCCCGGATTTCACCCTGGCTGCGGGCTGTCTTTTGGCGGAACTGAATCAGAAGGAAGGACGGTGGGGAAGGGGAAAGTAGAAATTCTCCAGGAACTCTTTCAAGGGGGGTTAAGTAGGAATAGCGGAGGGAGCTGGCAGAGGAGATGGAGCAAAATGGCCCAGGAAACAGGCCGAGCTTCTAAGACACATCTCAGGTGAGATGCGCCCGGGGGCTGCTGGTTCTGGCATTATGGTAATTTGTCATTGTCTACAGCTCTCAAATTTGAGGCAATTTGGGTCTGTCACCTGTCCTGAAATTACTGTAAGTTGGGTTCATTTGTAACCCTCAACTTATGGTACCGTAAAGGTTGATTTCCAGCCTGAGATTATGGTAATTTGGCCTGTTTGTTTCCTGGGGTGCCTGCTCAGACAGCCAGACAGGCTCTCTGCCTAGTGACATGGTCTCGAGAAGAAGCTGGAATTTAGAAATGTCCATGACAAGGATGAGAGAGGCTGAAGATCTGGGGTCTTTGTCCCCCTCCATCGGTGCCACCTCATTACCTTTGGCCCGACAGGGGATGTCCACCACTTTCTCCATCTCTGCAGTGATGTGTCTTTCTGGCTCCTTGACAAACTGAGGCGGTTCTGTAGGAGGAAGGACCAGGGGAGGGGATCAGAGCCATGCTCACTTTGATCCAGCCACTGCGGGGGGTCACCCTTAAGGAGGACCCTCGCCGTGCTGCCCCTACCCCTCAGGGGAGCCCTAGCAGCCCCGCCCTGTCTCACCCAGCACCGAGAGGTAGGCGCCCCGGACCACAGAGGGGACGCTGCTGCTGCGCAGGACAGCCTCACACTCGTAGTAGCCGGCGTCGCTGCTGGTGGGGTTGGGGATGGTGAGCCGGCGGTTGTGGTCACTGATGCCGCCTGACAGCAACACCCCGTCCTTCTTCCAAATGATATGTAGCTTGATCAGGGGCCTGCAGAAGGCAAGGGAAGGCCAGTGTTCAGCCATGAGGACTCCCGGAGGCCCGAGAGGCAGGGCAGGGGGTGATAAGAAGTGTGGGCTTGGGAGCCGGGCTGCCTGGGTTTGCCACCTTCCTGCCACTTTGTAGATGCAAGATCTTGGGCAAGTTCCCACAGGGCTCTGGGTCTCAGTTTCCTCTTCTGTAAAGTGGACACATCTGTGCCTGCCCAGGGGGTTGTAGCCAAAATGAATGCATTAGTGCCAGTGAAGTGCTTGGAACAGGGCCTGCTGATGGACTTGGAACTCAGGGCTTGGCAGCTCAGGCAAAGCAGGAAAGCAGCCCGGCTTGCAGTTCTTTTCTCTGGTCTTCCCTGTGTGCTGTGCCCCATCTGACTACAAATCAGTGACATGGAGGAGATGAGGGTGAGGGCAAGTGACAGACAGAAACATGAAATACCCAGCGTTTGAAAAGGGGAGATAAGGGCAGACAAGACAGACAGACAGACAGACAGACAGAAAAACCCACCCCCCAACTGCAAGAGAAGAGCAAGGGTGTGAGTCTGGCCTGGCTTTCCACCATCACCAACCCCTGCACCCCCAAGCCCCCGAGACTTGGGTCTGTCTAGGCACTCCTGTTAAGCACCTGGTGGGTCCCTGAGGACGGATCTTCCAAAGTGGGCCCCTGCTAGTGTCATGGGGTATTCAGAAGGGCCCCATGGAAAAGGAGTTCTGTGGCCGCATACGTCTGGGAAACAGTGGCTTGAGTGACAGTAGCTTGAGTGATGCTGGGCAGGTTCTTCATTGAGGGGCTTCTCAGGGCTTTCACTGCGCAGTTGCACCCTGGTGGCCTTGCCCTTGTGCTGGGGTTTGGATGTGTGTCCCCTCCAAGTCTCATGTGGAAATGTGATCCACAATGCTTGGTGTTACCCGCTTGGTGATGGAGTGAGCTCTTACTCTGTTAGTTCATGTGAGAGCTAGTGGTTTAAAGGAGTCTAGCTCATCTCCCCTCTCTTGTTCCCTCTCTTGCCATAAGACACGCTGGCTCCCCTTTCTCCTTCTGCCATGATTGGAAGCTTCCTGAGGCCTCCCCAGAAGCAGATGCTGGTGCCATGTTTCTTGTACAGCCTGCAGAGCTGTGAGCCAAATAAACCTCTTTTCTTTGTAAATTACTGTGTCTCAGGTATTCCTTTATAGCAATGCAAACAGGCTAATATGCTATGCCTGTGAGAAACTTGGGATTGGAGGAGCATACTTTTAGAAATGCTGCCAAAAATAATAACAGGAACAAAAAAAGCTGGACACGGTGGTTCACATCTGTAATCCCAGCACTTTGGGAGGCTGAGGCAGGAGGATCACTTGAGCCCAGGAGTTTGAGACTGGCCTAGGCAACATAGTGAGACCCTGTCTTAAAAAAAAATGCTGCTACAGGACACATTCTCCCTCTCCAGGAAGGTTCAGGTCAAGGGGACCTCGGGGGGATCATCAGTCTAACCCCCTGCCCATCCCATTGGTTTAACTTCATAGTGCACTTAGGAAGGGTCAGGTCAGGCTGGGTCAGTGCGCTGCCTATGCACCTTCCACTGGGGTTGGTGCTCAGATCATTCCCATTTTACAGATGCAGAGACTGAGGCCCAGAGGGCGGCAGTGAGTACAGACCTGGGGGAGAGGGGGCAGTGCATTTCAACTCAGCTATCATGAGCTGGGTGACGTTGGGCAGGCCACTTGCCCTCTCTGGGCTCTGAAGTGGTGACACCTATGCCATAGAGTTGTTTTGGGAGAAAGGAGGTCTTGTGGGAAGGCGCTTAGCATGGCGCAGAGCATGGAAGGCACTTAGCCACACATAATGAGGCTCAGGGGTTTCATAATTGTTTCCTGTGTGGGAGAGGTGGGGGCCGCACATGGCTGGGAAGGGCCCTGGTGGCTCCTGACCCCTGATCTGCCCTCCTACAAAGCCCGTACTCTTTTTTTTTTTTTTTTTTGAGATGGAGTTTCACTCTTGTTGACCAGTCTGGAGTGCAATGGTGCAATCTCTGCTCACTGCAACCTCCGCCTCCTGGGTTCAAACGATTCTCCTGTCTCAGCCTCCAGAGTAGCTGGGATTACAGGCATGTGCCACTACGCCTGGCTAATTTTTGTATTTTCAGTAGAGATGGGGTTTCTCCGTGTTCGTCAGGCTGGTCTTGAACTCCCGACCTCAGGTGATCCACCCACCTCAGCCTCCCAAAGTGCTGGGATTACAGGTATGAGCCATCGCGCCCAAAGCCGTACTCTTAACCACCATGTGAATCGTTTCCCACGCACATTTCCCTCCTGCACACCCCTGCGTGCAAGAGGGCTCGCTTTGAGAGGCCACCTGCTCCCTCTGGGCTCCTCCAAGGGTTAGAAGTGAGTCCACCCTCCCTCCAGTCCTGTACGTCCCAGGCTGACGTCCCCTTCCCTGTAACTTCCATCCAGGGCCTGGTTTTCTCTTCTTGGGCTACAGAGAACAAGCCAGCCCTGGTTGCACACAGCAACCCTCTGACAACAGCCAGTGAGTCTCCCTGCATCCCTCCTCCTCCGTCCTGGATCCTCAGGTGATGCGGCTTCTGGCTGCTCTCCGTGGAGCCAGCAGTTTGGGAGCAGCAGCTGGAGTTAGGGGTGCAGGAGTGAGGGAAGAGGCACTACCTACCTGGCATTGGCCACACACTCCAAGGTAACCTCTGAGGTCCCGGCCACCACGCTGGTGTTTTTAGGTGGGATGATGATGGTGGGTGCGATGGGGTCTGCAGGCCCCCCTACATCTGGGGAGAGATCAGATGTTAGCTGGGGGCAGAGGTTGGAAATCCTATTCCTGCCCAGCCTCATTAGAAGCTGATGCCCTGGGAGGCTTTTGTCCTCACCAAGTGGAGCAGGTGGCCATGCGGGCAGCCCCAGAGCAGACCTCCAGCCAGTGACCCCAGGGACTACCTGATTCCTCCACTTCCTCTGTTGATGGGTCACCACACCAGGGTCCAAGGAGAGACATCGCTGACCTTGACGGCCTTCCCCACCCCTCATGTAAAGTAGCCACACCCTCCTCTCCCCACCATCACCCCATCCTGTTCCATTCCCTTCAAATCCTTCCCTCTGCCTGGGTTGACCTTGTTGGTTTAGTTCTGCATTGTCCACATCCTCCACCAGAATGCAAAGTCTCTGTACTAGGTCAGAGTCACCAGCCCCCTCCCCCAACACACCTCCCGCCAATTCATGCCCATCCGGCACCTGTAAATGTGACCTTATTTGCATATAGGATCATTACAGGTGTAATTAGTTAAGGTGAGGTCATACTGGATCAGAGTGGGCTTAAGATCCAATACGACTGGCGTCCTTGTAAGAAGAGGGAAATTGAGACACAGATGCACAGGCTGGAAGTCTCTGTGAAGACAGAGGCAGAGTGAAGGGATGTGGCCACAAGCCAAGGAATGCCAAGCATTGCTGGCCACCACCGGAAGCCAGGAAGGGGCAAGAAATGGGACTCCCCTGGAATCTTCAGAGAAGTATAGCCCTGCTGACACTTTGATTTTCAGACTTCTGGCCTCCAGAACTGTGAGAGGCTCAATTTCTGTTGTGAGCCGCTCAGCTGGGAGTACTTTGTTGCGCAGGCCATAAGAGACTAAAATTCTCCCTGACAAGGAACCTCATGGGTCTTTGCTGTGGACTGAGCTGTGTCCCCCACCCATTCATATGTTGAGCCTTAACCCCCAATGTGATGGCATTTGGAGGGGTCCTTTGGGAGGTGATTAGGATTAGATGAGGCCACGAGGGCCGGGCCTCATGAGGGCCAATGAGGGTCCCAAGGAAAAAGAAAAATGTTCTCTTAACATATTGTCAACTTTTGCTTAGGAAAGCATCTAATACTTTAATTATCTCATTGAATGAAATGAAAGAGTTAAGGATGAAACTCTCAGAAAGCAGGTTTCCAGGTACTTGTTAGGTGTGAATATTTCCATATTTCAGATTCATGTCCTTATACAAAGAGGAAGAGGCCAGAGCTGGCTCTCTCTCCACCATGTGAGGACACGGCTGGAAGGCAGACATCTGCAAGCTGAGAAGAGAAGCTGACCATGCTGGCTTCCCAATCTGGGACTTCCAGCCTCCAGGATGGTGGGAGCCGGAATGTCTGCTTCGTAAGCCCCCAGCTGCGGTGCTTTGTTATGGCACCAAGAGCTGACTCATGCAGTCTTTTTTTTGAGACGGAGTCTGGCTCTGTTGCCCAGGCTGGGGTGCAGTGGCACAATCTCGGCTCACCACAACCTCTGCCTCCCAGGTTCAAGTGATTCTCCTGCCTCAGCCTCCCAAGTAGCTGGGACTACAGGTGCCACCACCACGCCCGGCTAATTTTTGTATTTTTATTAAAGACCGGGTTTCACTATGTTGGCCAGGGTGGTCTCGAACTCCTGACCTCAGGTGATCCACCCACCTCGGCCTCCCAAAGTGCTGGGATTACGGGTGTGAGCCACCACCCCTGGCCAACTCATGCAGTCTTGACGACCACCACTCCTCCATCACGAAGAAGGATGCCTGGCACACAGTAAGTGCTCAAATACGTGTGTTAAGTGAACAAATGAATGGATCTAGAGTTACCATCGTCCAACTCCCAGGGTCGATGATTGAAATGAACAAGAACTTCCTGTAAGTGGGTTTTATTGGAAAAAAAAAAAAAAAAGAGAAACACTCCAAACTCTTCTGATAGAGGTGGTAGCATTTCCTTTTTTTTTATATTTTGAGTTTTTTTTTTTTAAAGTAGAGGCCAGATTTTCATCTTGGTGGGTCAGTGTAGGCCCGATATTGGCAGAAACTCCAATATTCTGTGTATGCCTGATCCTTGGCTCCTGAAAATACAACCTCTGAGGACTTTTTCTCCACAACAAATCTATCCAGTTGGCCCCTTTCCAGAAGGTTCTGGAGGTAGTAGCCACGATGACATGCTGGGCCCTGCGGTGACAGTGACAGGCTGTTCTTTATGGGGTTAGGAAGAGGGTGCACAGTGGCCCCACTGCCCCTCTGGCCCACCTTGTCAGCCCTGGGCAGGTCTTCCTTCCTTGACTCCAGGCCTTCATAGAAAAGGCCCAGGAAGAATGCAAATAAAATGTAAAAAATAAAGTAAAATGAAGGGGGAAAGAAAGGAAGCATATAAAGCAAAATAATTGCAACAATATAAAAGCCTCATGTAGGTGCCATAAAGAGCGATCGGATTGAAAGCTGCTGATATAGCTGAATCCATAAAAGTGTGCTCTAAGTTGTTTATTACATACGGGGGCACGCAGGTACCACGGCTCAGATTAATGGGGCACAAGTAGGAGACAGACAGTTAGAGCCCAAGCCAGAGCACGGCATGGCACAGCCAGGTAAACAGGGAGCCCTCAAGGAAGGCGAGTTCTGAGTTTAAAAATACGAGGGCTGCCCCAGGCCTCAGGGCTGGCTTGTTGGCTCTGGAAGGAATGGAGGAGAGATGGCCATGTGCTCAGGCCCAGGTGGCAGCCTGCAGGGCTCGATGGGGGCTGAGGTGGCCAGGGATGCTGGCACAGTGAGAAAGGGTCCCAGGGGTGAGGAAGGCCTGGGCTCAAAGCCTAGCTCTGCCCCCAGGTATCCTGGTGACTTCATCCTACTGAGTTTCAGTCTTCTCAGGGAGGAAATGGGGATGAAAGTCACTACCTCTCAGGGTTGTGTGAATTCAGGCCCCAGCTCAATAAATCTTTCCTAGGTGAATGCTTGACACGTGCCAGGCTGTGTTCCAGGCACCGGAGATTCCCCACCAAGCGAGATGGCCAGGGTCTGTCTTCATGGAGGGTGAGGTCCCAGAGGAAGTCGAATCAATGCTCGTGGGGTTAATGAATGAAAGAGCATGTGATGGTTGCCGGGAAGGGGGCGGCTAAGCTGGTCTGGGGTGACTGCAGAGTGCCTGGTACACAGTAGGTGCTCAATAAATGACAGCCTCCCCTCCTGGAGATTTGCCTGCCTGTGCAGGGAAGAGCTCTCCCTGCCAGCCCTAGTCCAAGTGACAGACTCAGAGTCTATGGAGAGGTGGGAGTCGCAGGCTCGGGGACGTACGTTAAGCCTTGCAGGGTACTGGGCAAGGCCTCAGGCATTTCATGGGATGGCTCCCTGGGAGATAGCGGGAGTTGAGTGGGTCTCAGAGAAGTGAGTCCTGGAGCAGATTTACTGTTAATGAAGGTCATCCCAGCACAAGTGGGTTATTGGGGTAAATGGGGCTCCAAAGGTCAAACCATGAAAATCACAGGTGAGCCCGAGCAAAGAGGAGGGGTGTCTTCCCGGTGAGCTCCTGCCATAGGGTGGGCCCTGGGGTGGCAGGAAGTGTAGGGGGCTCCCCACACGGGGCGCCACACTGGATCTCACTGCCCCAGACGCTTTGCATAACAGCCACGACAAGGGACATCTAACGTGATCCATTCTCCCTGAATCACCTCCCTGAATCCTCCCATTTTTGCCATAGGCACCAATTTACAGATGGGGAAACTGAGGCTCAGAGACCATGTGACCCACCTGGGCCACCTTATTTAGTCCTCCCAACTTTGCCATAGGCACCAGTTTACAGATGGGGAAACTGAGGCTCAGGGACCATGGGACTCGCCTGGGCCACAGGTCGATGAGCGGTGGGGCAGGGGTGTGAGCTGCTCCCCTCTCTTGGGCAGGCTTCTGGGATGCCTGTTCTCCAGCTGCCCAGGAGCCAGGGTATCCAGGCCCTGTGACCTGAACCACCCAATGCGGGGGCCACGAGCCACACGTGCCTGTGAGCTCCTGCAATGTGGCTGGTGTCCCTTTGATTTAATGTGATTTAATTTTAACTAATTTACATTTAATTAAGAACGGATCCCCAATTCAGTTATTAGAACACTTTTAAGCATGTGTGGAACAACTTATGCATACGACTCTACTTTTCAGCTATAAATTTTGTGAAATCTAAATACAGATCACGTATTTCAGATGAAAATTTCACATCCAGATTGAGATGTGATATAAGCGTAAAATACACAAAGATTTCAAAGACTTATGCAAAAAACCAATGGAAGATATCCCATTAATATTCTTTACATTGATTGTATGTTAAAAAGATAACTTCTTGTTATGTTGGGTTAAATAAAATAGAGTAATAAAATGAATGTCAACATTTCTTTTTACTTGGTAAAAAATGGGGCTACTGGAAAATTTAAAATTTTGCATGTGGTTCACATTCTATTTCCTTTCGACAGTGTAGCACTGATCCCCGGGTATCCACCCAAGCATGGGGTTTTCAGGAGCTGTGACAGTCCGAAAGAGGTCACCAGAGTTATCCTGAGCAGGGGGCAACTTCTGGGGTCACCAGACTTGCTCTTTCCTTCTCTGGTTCTGAAGAGCATAGGGTCCCCATAAAGAGGTGCAGAAAGCTGGACTTCCTGGAGTCCGGGAGGGATGGAGGAAGCGGTGCGGAGGGGAGAGCAGAGGGAGGGCTGAGGCCGGGAGAGGAATGAGGGGAGCTGGTGCTGGTGGTGGGCGAAGCGGCAATTGCTCCTCACAAATTGGTTGGCAGGCAGGCGGGCAGGCAGGCTGGGGATTTGTGTCACGGAGAGGAAGAGGGTTTTCAAGTGCAGTCACTTGTGGGAAGAGAAATTAGCTAAAAATCAGCTGATTCTGCTCTGAATTCAGGATAAATCAGCACGTGATGGCAGGAGGCCAAGAGGCAGTGGGGTGGGAGAAGCAGGCAACTAGGCAGGGCTTGGGTGGGGGCGGGGTCAGGAGGGGGTCAGAGGGGACCTGCCCACCTCCCTGGGGCCCCCTGGAGGGTTGGGTGGTTTGGGATGGAGCAGAGAGCGAAAGACTCCCAAAGTCAGCCAGGAAGAGTAGCCTAGTTTAACGCCTGTGAGGAGGAGCTGGGTGCCGGAGGAGGGGAACAGAGAGGAAGGCCCCGACTCTGTCTCAGGGTAAACTGAGTCACCCAGGAGGATGCCTGGCTTTGACTTGGACCATGAACCACTCCTGTGTCTTTGACATTGCCTCTTATCAAATGATGGGATTCCATGAGACTCCAGGGAATCTGATCACTAGAAAATATATGGGGAGAAGCATCTCTCTTTGATGACTAAATTCCCTTCTCCTATAGAAACAGCAGCCCCAGGGTATGGGCTGGGGCCCAGGCTGCTGGGACTTGACTGGGACCCTGACTCGATGATAGAGGTTACACCCTCAACCCTGATGGTCAGTCTCCAGATATATTTGCGATGGGTCACTCTCCAGAATGAAACTCTCCTCCCCGCATTCAGATTTCCTTCTAGGCAGACTGGATGCTGAGTAGGGGAAGGAGATCCCTGGGATAATGGGAAGCGGTTCCTGCTGAAGTGTGAAGAGCCCTGGAATGGGGATGGCAAGGCCTGGGAATGTCCTGGGCCCTCTGGGCACGGACAGCAGAGGCTAGGATCAGAATAAGAGCACAGAAAGGCCCCAGGCTGGTCCACACCCTCATCTTGCCGCTGGTGGGCAAGTACCATCGTGACCAAGGATGATAAATGAGGCTTGCTTTGAGAGCAGGAGTTGTACAGATGTGGAGGGAGGTGAACATCTGCCTCCCCCAGCTTGTGTGACGGCTCAGCTGCTGCTGCTGCAGGAAGCTCTGGCCTTGCCCCACATACTCTGGGATTTGGGCCTAGGCTGCTCCTGGGCTGTCCACCCCTCCTTCTCTGTCTTGGGAATGGAGTATGGAGGGAGGGGCTAGTCCAGTAGGGAGAACCAGGCCAGAAAGAACATCCCAGCATCTCCTCCCTCCAAAGAAAACTGGCTTCAGTCTTGGCTGGACAAGCGTCTCTTTGCCAAAGCACGCCAAGGAAGTCACGCTTTTGGGTGTGTCTCACTGTGTGGTGAGTTCTAAGGAGGGCTTTGCCCCTTTCGCCCAGGGAGCTGGAGGTGTCTGAGGATGGAGGTGTTTTAGGTGGGTGCCTGGGCAGAGGGCCTGTGTTCCCATCAGCAGGGACCACCTGGCTCCCAATATAGACAGCACTTTTTATGTGACAGCTGAGTAGAGACGGTTAGTATATTTCTGTAAAAACAAGCTTCAACTCTGCAATCACCCACATACCCTCCTGGTCACCATCTGAGCCCTGATAGTGGCTGCAACTCACACACGGACACACTCTTCCTCTGCCCCACCCCCCCCTGGGTCCCTGGTAGCCCTGCTAACAGTCGTGCTAAGCATCCTCTCTACCGATGCAGGATCTCAGGCGTGTCATGGGAACGGGCTCCAGCATTCAGCTTCTCCCTTTCTGCCCAGGCACCCCTGGCTCTGCTGTGTCTCGTCCTCCTTGGGAAGGCTCCCCTCCGCCGGCCATCCCCTAGCTTCCCTGCCCCCCTCCTCTGCCACTCCATCTTCCCAATGATCCCCTGGAGCACCATTGCCAAGATTTAATGACCCGCTCCGCGATCGGTCCTGGCCCTGCGCGTACTTACTCTCCACGGCGAGCGTGATGGGCTGGCTGGTCTTGTTATCACCGTTCTTGTCGTTAACAGCCTGCACATAGTAGCGACCTGCGTCAGGGGCCACCGTTGACAGGATGACAAGGGTGTTCTCCAGCGTGATGGCTCTGGGAAGAGGAAAAGGATTCCTCTGACAGGGGCCTGAGGGGCTCTGAACCTCCAGGGAGTGGAAGTGGAAACCCTAAGGGGGCAGCCTGACCATTACCTCCCAGTCCCCAGCCTGCCAGGGCCCCTCCTGCCACCCCCTCCCCAACCTCTTACTGCCTACATCCTGCCACGTTGAGTTTGCAGAGAATGCTAAACACGGTGCTGATGCTGTCAACCAGACCCAGAGACAGCACGTTCATGCCCAGACGCCGGGACCACCCAAAGGAAGCTTCCCTGGCCCCTACCCCAAGACTGGGCGAGGGGCTTCCAGGTATCCCCTTGGAATTCTGCCCTTTCCCAGGTCACAGCCTCCATGGCTGTGTGTGGTTATTTCTGCATGATGAGCGTCCAGACACTGAAGAAATGTTCTCAGCATGGATTAGTGAATGTCGGTGAATGAATAAGTAAATGACAAATGAATGCTAATGAATTTAGAAATGAATTTAGAAATGCAGGGCCATTCCAGAATCCATGCCTTAACCCTAATCCTAAATCTGTTCAGGATTGATGGACTCAAAGGCCACAGGTCACCTGGTGACATCAACTTTTGGAAGTCCTGTCTCCCTCCAGTCCCCTTTCTGGGTATCAGTTTCTACCTCTTTTTTTTTTTTTTTTTTTTTTGAGACAGTCTCGATCTGTTGCCCAGGCTGGAGTACAGTGGCATGATCTTGGCTCACTGCAGCCTCTGCCTCCCGGGTTCAAGCGATTCCCCTGCGTCAGCCTCCCGAGTAGCTAGGACTACAGGTGCGTGCCACTACCCCTGGCTAATCTTTTGTATTTTTAGTAGAGACAGGGTTTCACCTTGTTAGCAGGATGGTCTTGATCTCCTGACCTCGTGATCTGCCCGCCTTGGCCTCCCAAAGTGTTGAGATTACAGGCGTGAGCCACTGTGCCGAGTCTTTTTTTTTTTTTCTGAGACAGTTTTGCTCTTGTTACCCAGGCTGGAGTGCAATGGTATGATATCGGCTCACTACAACCTCCGCCTCCCCAGTTCAAGTGATTCTCCTGCCTCAGCCTCCTGAGTAGCTGGGATTACAGGTGCATGCCACCACACCTGGCTAATTCTTGTATTTTTAGTAGAGACAGGGTTTTGCCATGTTGCCCAGGCTGGTCTCGAACTCCTGACCTCAAGTGATCTGCCTGCCTTGGCCTCTCAAAGTACTGGGATTACAGGTGTGAGCCACCATACCCAGCTGGAGTTTCTACCTCTTTGAAGCTCATAACCAAGAGTGGGACTAGGTGGGCTGGTTAGGAGGGAAAAAGAGGCTGGTGTGCTTTGGGGTGTGGTGACGGGCTGTTTGCCTCAGCCGGTTTCCTTTGCTGGGATCCCATCATGCAGCCCCTTCTCAGGCCAGGTCTTCTGGCAGGGAAAAGGGGCTTGTCCGAGCAGGAAGCTGGAGGCTCCATGGAATGTGGGTGCAATGGAGCCAGGAGCACCACCCACACCGGCTCTGCCTCCCTCCTCCCATATTCTCCCAGTGACAAAGCCATTAGTTTGTCAAGTATATCTCTGGATTTTAATGTGATGGGCCTGAGACAGCTGTTAAACATCCTTAATGTTAGTTTAACAAGGACAAATCCAGTTGAATTCTTTTCAAATTTTCCCATTAGGTGAATGTTACAGAGTTTTAAACAGGCTCTCAAATAATCATCCCCACTAATGCTTCTCCAGCCCAGCTCTCTCCCAGCCCGGCTGTGCTGGTTTTCGCCCCACTTTCTCCTGGTTTTTGTGCTTCACATGCTGAGAATCACACCCTTGGCACAGCTCTGGGAAGCAGGATGCCAAGCCCTCCTGCCTCCAATTCCTGGGTACCCTAATGATGCCCCTCCACCTCTTTTTTTTTTTTTTTTTTTTTTTTTCTGGAGAGCTCTTGGCTGGGCGCAGTGGCTCACGCCTGTAATCCCAGCATTTTGGGAGGCTGAAGTAGGTGGATCACCTGAGGTTGGGGGTTCGAGACCATACTGACCAACATGGAGAAACCCCGTCTCTACTAAAAATGCAAAATTAGCCGGGTGTGGTGGTGGTGCATGCCTGTAATCCCAGCTGCTCGGGAGGCTGAGGCAGGAAAATAGCTTGAACCTGAGAGGCAGAGGTTGCGGCCAGCCGAGGTCGCACCATTGCACTCCAGCCTGAGCAACAAGAGCGAAACTCCATCTCAAAAAAACAAAAACAAAAACAAAACAAACAAACAAACAAAACAAGAAACAAAAAACAGAAGAGTTCTTTTAGCCTTCAGCTAATGAGGCAATAGGAGGTGGGGCCAGAGCCAGGCAAAAATATTTCAAAAGGTTAAAATAAGACAGGGATAGTAGTCATTTTCCCACCTGGGAGTCTCCTGCACGGACTTGTCCTTAGGTGTAGCGTGTGAGGGTGGCTGAGAGTTGCAGGAAGGGTCTTCCCTGTGCAGGGCTCTGGCTGGGGCAGGGGGTGAGCTCTGGAATGGAGCTCTGGCCCTAGCCTCTAAAGGGCATGCAGCTTCCTCCTTGCTGGGCCTCAGTTTCCTCCTCTGTGCAAGGGTGGAAGCAGGTATTCTATAGGATTTCTTCCAGCCCAGAGGTTGAGGGATTCTGATTCCTGTTGCTGCCTCTGTTGTTTCCTCATTAGGCCCAAGATAGCCCTGCAGCCCACCACCTGTCTCTTCCCATCCCACAGACTGGGACACAGCCAGCTTCAGGGCTGAGAGGATTTTCATGAGCACCATGTGCCGGGACCATGCAGGCCCAGCTCCCCCAGCCACGCCACATCCATGACCACCATAGAAGCAGCTCCTAGGAAGCCTCTAGTGGGCACACTGGGCACAGCTTGGCCCACGTTCCAGTTCACCCACCTGTCTTAGGACCCTTTTGGTCTCCAAGAAGGCTCCCACCTCCAATTTCATCTCTTTCTTGAACAGGAAGGCTCCTTTTGCTGTATTTTGTCTATATCATGATCAGGCTTTCTGGGTCAGTGGTTCTTAACCAGGGTTGACTTTGCCCTCCAGGGATGACAATGTCTGGACAACTTTTGGTTGCCAGCTCTGGAAGTGCCACTAACAATAGGGGTCAAGGCCGGGGGTGTTGTTAAGCACGCGTCCCGTGGTGCACAGGAAGGCCCTCACAGGGAAGAGTGATCAGGCCCCAGATGTCAAGAGCGCCATGCCTGACATGGTCTGTCCTAGGTAGAGTGTATATTAAGATGGCAGAGATGGCCGCTGCCCACCTCAGTCTCAGGCTTCCCTTGTGTCATGGACTGCAGTGGCTGGGAAGCCAGAGACAGGCTTTGCATCTCTGCTTGCATCCAGGTGGGGCAGTGAGGCTGAACTAGTGGGATATGGAGGAAGGGATGTGCACCGTTGCTAAGCTTGGACCGTGAGCGCCTCCTGCGCGATCCTCATGTCCGCCCCCTTCCTCTCTGGCAGAGCAGGACAACTTGGAAGGTTGTGTGCTGATGATGGCAAAACTCCTGCCTCTCATCATGGTAGGACTTTAAATGGGGCTGGGCACAGTGGCTCATGCCTGTAATCCCAGCACTTTGGGAGGCTGAGGCAGGTGGAACGCCTGAGGTCAAGAGTTCAAGACCAACCTGATCAACATGGTAAAACCCTGTATCTACTAAAAATACAAAATTAGCCAGGTGTGGTGGTGCATGCCTGTAATCCCAGCTACTGGAGGCTGAGGCAGGAGAATTGCTTGAACCCGGGAGGCAGAGGTTGCAGTGAGCTGAGCTCGTGCCATTGCACTCCAGCCTGGGCATCAAGAGCGAAACTCCATCTCCAAACAAAAACATAATCAAAAACAACAACAATAAATGGGCAAGAACTCAACTTCTATGGTGTGAAGTCACTGAGATTTTGGGCTCTGCTTTAACTAGTGCCCGGAGGGAAGCACCCTGGACTGGGACCCCCAGGGCCTGAGTTCAAGTCTTAAATACAGAGTGGAACAGGAGGCAGAGATACCTTTTGACTTGCCCTCTCTGAGACCCCCACAGGCAGTGAAGGAAGGTCCCTGGGCTTGTGGCTCTCTCCAGAATGTCCGTCTCGTTGATAGACATTCCTGGGATGATGCTGTACTGTACTGTACTGTACTGTACTGGGTGTTCTTCCTGGCACCCAGGAGGGCTTCCAACCTGCGGCACTGCACCCCAGAGGCAACCCAGATGGAAAGAAGCTGGAGGAAGAATTCTTGGGGGACACGGACAGCAGAATTCAACTCTTGGGCAGGGGCTGGATTCTACTTTTCAGCCACACCCCCTGGTTTCAATGTACTAGGCTTTTGCTATGGCTCTGATTGGCCCAGCCCTGCTCTCCCTTCCCCCTACTGCTCCTATTAATCCAGGCCCTTTTTCTCAGCTCCCTGCAGCCCCCATTGATAATTTAATTATGAATGAAATAAATTATCCTAGAATGTGTACCAAGCCCCTAGAATGTGTCCAAAGCCCCCAGCATGCATCTTTATGAGGAATCTTGTCTCCTTTGCAACAATGAGCACCGGGGCATGGGTGAGGTGATGCTAATCTCTGCTCCTGCCCCACCAGTGAGAGCAGCTCTCTGTTGATAGCAGTGCCTTCTGTACCCTGCACACCTCTCTGGCGTAGCACTCATCAGATATGTATCTCTGACACACAGACACCGGGGAATTTGCTGCCAGGGACCCTTTCTGCTCACTTATGAATATTAATTTGCTGTAATTGCCAGGATAAAACCACCAGAGTGTTCTATCCTGTAGGTGGTAGGAACACTGCAGTGGTGTGCAGGGGCTGGGGGTGTGTGTGACCAGGGAGGTATGCATCTGTGTGCAGGCCAGGGTGTTCTGTCCTGGCGCCACAGGGTTGTGGGAATTAAAAGAGGATGAGGACAGAGGCTGGGAATGAGAAAAGGAGGTGAAGAGGTGTTAGGAAAGGGATGATGGGAGTAGGTTGTAGAAAGGGTTTCATCCACCACAACAAATGTAGTAGGAAAATGCCAGCACACCCCTCACACAGCCATGGCAGACATTGCTAATCAATCATGATATTCATTCTAATGAGTCTAGATGGGACCTCAGAATCCTTCTCAACACAGTGTTCCAGGCAGCCACTACCAATTGATTGGCTTGCAATAGGCCATGGGAAATAACCTCAGAAAGGGAGCTGGGATGGGGCTGGGACTCGTCTACTTGTCCCAAAACCTGTGTGGAGAGCATTCCCCTTCCACAGCAAAATCTCAGCATCCATGCTAAGAAACATCCATGCTAAGAACCATTCTCTGCTGGTTTTATTGAACATAAGTTAGGCCTAAGAGGGCACATTCTGACTCACACAGCCTGAATCCCCTGTTAACCTGGGGTGCCACTCCAATTCTTCACCCTGCTCTGTATCCACACTCTTTGTCCCGTGACTTTGCAGGTCCTGCTGCTCAAGGAACAAAGTCTATTTTCCTACATCTTGATTCTGAGTTCTGCCATGTTCTTGCTTTGGCACATGGGATGTTAGCAGAAGCTGGAAAAGTGTATGTTCCTGTGCAGCACAGCCAAGTCACCCCAGTTACCCAGACAAGTCAGCCAGTCCCAGACAAGTGAGAGAGCCCAGCCAAGACCAGAAGAACCACCCAGCCAAGCCCAGCCTAAATCACCAGCCTGCAGACTCACAAGAAATGTGTATCGTGTATTGCTCTAAGCCACTGAGCTGTTTTTTTTTTTTTTTTTTTTTTTTTTTTTGAGATGGAGTCTCACTCCTGTCACCCAGGCTGGAGTGCAGTGGCACAATCCTGGCTCACTGCAGCCTCTGCCTCCTGGGTTCAAGCAATTCTCCTCTCTCAGCCTCCTGAGCAGCTGGGACTACAGGCATGTGCCACCATGCCTGGCTAATTTTGTATTTTTAGTAGACATGGGATTTTGATAGGTTGGCCAGGCTGGTCTTGAACTCCTGACCTCATGTCATCTGCCCGGCTTGGCCTCTCAAAGTGCTGAGATTACAGGCATGAGCCACTGCACCTGACCCACTGAGCTGTTTTGTTACGCAGCATATTTGTGGCTGTGGGTAGCTGATACATACTAGCATGGTGGTTCTTAACCCTGGCTTCACATTAGAACCACCTGGGGAGCTTTTAAAAATTCTGATGCTCAAATTCCATCCCATTTCAATTAAGTCAGAGAGTCTTAGGATAGAGCCCAAGGATCAGTACACGGTCATGCACTGCATAACGTTTTAGTCGAAAACAGACCACATATATGATGCTGGTTCTATAAGATTATAATGAAACTACCTTATACAGGTGTGCCATTAAAAAAATCTTTTATACCATATTTTTGTGGTACCTTTCCTATATTTAGATATGTTTATTTATACAAATACTTACCATTGTGTTACAATTGCCTACAGTACAGTAACATGCTGTACAGGTTTATAGGCTAGGAGCAATGGACTACACCATACATCCTGAGTGTGTAGTAGGCTGCACCATCTAGGTGTGTGTTCACACAACAATGAAACTGCCAAATGACACATTTCTCAGAATTTATCTCTGCCATTAAGCAACACATGACTGTATCCCCAAACTCCCAAATGATTTCAACAGGTAGCTAGGTTGAGATACTCCACAGGGCTTGTTCCCCACAAACACAATCTTTTCTTCGAGTCTGTGAACCTGTTTTCAGGCACTTTTCACATAATACAAGAATTAAAGAACCTGACTCTGGAGTTGGCAGGGCTGGATGCAGCTCCACCGCTGACCAGCTGTGTGAGATTTGGCAAAGTAGTTAAACTTTTGGGAACTTCACTTGATTGCCTGTAAAATGGGGAGAAACCCAGCATCTCACCGGGTTGTTGTGAGGGTCATTCATTCAACAACGCCTCCTTTCCGCAGGTGCTTTGGGAACTGGAAGGAGAACAAGATTGAGAGCATCTTCTTCACAGAGTGTGGCTGTCTGGGAGGAGAGGGGATGTGTGTGGTGTGCTTAGCTCAGTCCCCAGGACATAGCAGCCATTCAGTAAGTGGCAGCTGCTATTATGATGATGGTGATATTATCACTATTTGAGATGGAGTCTGGTTCTGTCTGGAGGCTGGAGGCTGGAGTGCAGCGGCCTGATCTTGGCTCACTGCAACTTCTGACTCCCAGGTTCAAGCGATTCTCCTGTCTCAGCCTCCCGAGAAGCTGGGATTACAGGCATCTGCCAGAATGACCAGATAATTTTTGTATTTTTAGTAGAGACAGGGTTTTGCCATGTTGCTCAGTCTGGTCTCAACTCCTGACCTCAAGTGATCAGTCCACCTCAGTCTCCCAAAGTGCTGGGACCACAGGCGTGAGCCACCGCGCTCGGCCTATGATGGTGATATTATTATTATTGTTATTGTTACTATGCTTCCTTCCCCGAACTAGACTTAATGCTCCCCAAAGGCAGGAACCATCCATCTATGCCTCCACTCTCTACAGAGACCAGGACAGGCTCAGTCCTGCGTACGTGCAGCCTGAGTAGATCAGAAGGTGGTCTTCTGGAAGTAGGGGAGAGCTGGAGTTGGAAACAGGAGAGCCCCAGCTGGCTCCAGATGCCAGGGTGACTCAGGAGGGCGGGGAGACGGGTGTATCTCGGGAGGAAATGCTTTGTTGCTCGCCTTCTGTGGAGGTGTGCGGTGTTGGCTCCATGGCTCCTGCCCACAGGCTGAGCTGCCCCAGCCAATCCCAGGGGCACACAGAGACGGCCTTGTGAACACTGAGAGGCCTGTGTGTTTCTCTCCCCGGGGCTTCCCTGGCCACACGTCCGCCGCGCAGCCAAGACACACACAGCCCTCACACACCAGTAAACGCCCTGCCAACGGACGCGCCCAGGGTCACCAGGCTGCCCAGGAGACGCCAGCCTCTCCAAGGTCCCCTGGCGCCACTGGCCTGAGTCCTGGGCCTGTAACCACAGTGACAGCGCCTTCGTATGTGCCTGTTTGGGTTTTTTAAGTGCTCTGAAAAGCATATTTATTCTCCAGCTGACAGTGGAGGCAACGCCCTGGGATTCCCCAGGAAGGGGACCGAGCATGCGTTTCATGGTCCCAAGTCCTTGCATATGCATCTTAAGAAAGCCCCTGGGAGGTCCTCTACCTGGTTGTGTCCCACAGGAGCTGAAAGGAGCTTCTGCACAAAGGCCCTCCTCCACACTCAAGGGAGACTTTATCTGGCCCCAAACCTCCTCCCCCAGGCTCCCCTCCCCTCCCCGTCCCCTCAGAGCGATGCACTCACATGCGGCTGCTGGGCGGGATCTTGCGGCCGTCCCGGAACCAGGTCACCTGTGGCTGGGGGAAGCTGGCGATGCGCGGGGCACGGATGACAGCTGCTTCTCCGTGGGAGACACTCTGGTGCTTCTCACCCTCCTCAAAGCTCCCCATGTCTGCAGCCAGGACAACGGCAGTAGGATCAGGGGCGGGAGGTCAGCCTCAGGGACTGCCCAGCTCCCAGGTTGGGAGTGGTGGCTATGGACGGAAAATTCGGGGCAGACAGGATGACCACAGGGAAGGAGGACACCTTGCTTGGGCCACCCCATTCTCTGCCTCACCACTAGCACCCTGCCCTAAGCTACTGTCTCCATTCATATCCCTATATCCTTCAATCGGCCAATTCGTTCAACCACCCTGAGAGGTTGGTCATCATTTCACACATTTCACAGTGGAAAAAACTGCTCAAATGGGCTCAGAGAGGTTAGTTAACTTGTCTAAGTTCACCTAACTAGGAAGAGACAGAGTCAGAATTTGAACTCAGATCTCAAACCCTGGAGTCAGGCTATGTAGCTCCGCCTCCCCTGCCCTACAGTGTACCCTTCAGCATGGCAGGGGTTCCTGTATGAGGTGAAGGGCAGGTTTCCGTGCCCTTTCAGGGAGAGAAGGGTGGGCATGCTGAGAGAATGGGGTCTTAGATGCTTGCAAATGGGTGCAGACAGCGTTTCTTTCCTGCGCCTTGGGTGTGTAGTGTGTAGTGTGTGAGTTTGTGTGTATGTGTGAACATAAACACCATATTGCTCTTTTAAAACATGCCACCGCCTTGGCAGATAAGGAGGGGAACATTTATCCTGGCTCTGCCTGCCAGGAGGTAAGCAGAGAGCAGAGGAGACGCGGGTAGGAAACTCTTCAGCCTGCCTGCCTGCTGGGGCGGGACAAGGGGGTAGGGAGACTGACTAATTCCAACACAGAGGCTTGGAGATAGGGTTTGGGAAGGGGTATTTGTGTCTCTACCACACCCTTGAAAATTAATGGACATCCTTGTTACTTTGATTGTGGCCCGTGGGCAGGTGCCTAGGCACCACACCTGGGCACCTGTCAGAAATGCAGAGTCTCAGGCCCCCCAAGACCTGCTGGATCAGAAGCAGCATTTTAGTAAGACGCTTGGCAAGTGTGTCCATGTTCAACTGTGAGGAGCATATTATTTGTCCCAAACTTGACTGTGTGTCGGAACCACCTGTAGAATTAAAAAATGCTGATGGGAGCCTCACCCCCAAAGCTTCTGATTTCACTGGTGTGGAGTGTGGGGATGGGAGACATCCCACATCATTCCATTTTCTTTTCTCTTCCTTCCTTCCTTCCTCCCTCCCTCCTCCCTCCCCCCTCCCCCCTCCCTTCCCTCTCCTCTCCTCTCCTCTCTCTCTCCTTCCTGCTTTTCTTTTCTCTCTTCTCTTCTCTCCTCTTTCCTTTCCTTTCCTTTCGTCTCACTCTGTAACCCAGGCTTCAATCAGCCAAGTGCAGTGGTACGATCTTGGCTCACTGCAACCTCCGCTTCCCAAGTTCAAGTGATTCTCCTGCCTCAGCCTCCTGAGTAGCTGGGATTACAGGAACCTGCCACCATGCCCAGCTAATTTTTGTATTTTTAGTAGAGACGGGGTTTCACCATGTTGGCCAGGCCGGTCTTGAACTTCTGACCTAAAGTGATCCCCCCGCCTCGGCCTCCCAAAGTGTTAGGATTACAGGTGTGAGCCACCGTGCCCAGCCTACATCACCCCAAGCCATCACTAGGATGTGCCTCGACCTGCGCACAGAATTCCTACGTGCAGAAAGATTTCACACTGCTGACTTATAGGCCTTTGTTTCTCCATTGCCCAGCGGACCCCTCCCTAACCAAGGGGGCCGCATCCTACGCCGCCCGGTCCCCTCCTACTGCGTTGGGTGTTATTTCTCAACTCCTCTAAGACCACTGACTCTTCTTCCTCTCCTTCTACCAGGAGTTCTCCAACCTGGCCGCACCTTAGAATCCTTGAGGAGCCTTTAATATTCCCAGAGGTGAGAATCTTTTGGGGTGTGTGGGCTGACCTCAGTATTTGTTTATTATTACTATTTTAGAGACAGGGTCTTGCTCTATCGTTCAGGCTGGGGTACAGTGGAGTGATCATGGCTCACTGCAGCTTCAACCTCTCAGGCTCAAGCAATCCTTCCACCTCAGCCTCCTGAGTAGCTGGGACTACAGGTGTGTACCACCATGCCTGGATAATTTTATTTTTAATAGAAACGAGGTCTTGCTATGTTGCCTAGGCTGGTCTGGAGCTCCCAAAGTGTTGGGATTACAGGCGTGAGCCACTGTGCCCAGACCAAACCTGAGTATTTCTAAAGCTGCTCAGGTAGTTCCAACACAAGCTAAGGCTGAGTTGGGTGGGTCTCAGAATCTCCTGAGACTTGGCAAACTCACAAAGGTGCTCACCACTCTCCTTCCCTCCCAGGCATCCCCCAGGGCACAGAAAGGCCCTGCTTCAACCCATCTGGCTCTCTGAGTACCTGATTCATTCTCTTGGTTTGCAGATTCTGCTGCACAGTCGTTTGAGAATGTGGGCCTACAAGTTCATTTTCCGAAGCCCTAGTCTTGATTCTCTTTCCAGCCACGCTGGCCCCTTGGCGGCTTCACTTAGCCTAATGGTTTGACCACAATCTCCCTGCAAATGACACTTGTGCCTTCTGCTCTGGCTCTGCCCTGAGCTCTGAGATCCAATTTCCAACAGTCTGTTGGGCATTTCTCCAAGAAGGGCCCTCCGTCACCTCCTTGCCAAGCTCTCCTTGCATCCTAAATTCTGTTAAAATCTCCCCTTGGCCGGGCGCGGTGGCTCACGCCTGTAATCCCAGCACTTTGGGAGGCTGAGGCAGGTGGATCACGAGGTCAGGAGTTCGAGACAACCCTGGCCAACATGGTGAAACCCCATCTACACTAACAGTACAAAAATTAGCCAAGCATGGTGGCACTCGCCTGTAATCCCAGCTATTCGGGAGGCTGAGGTAGGAGAATCGCTTGAACCTGGAAGGCGGAGGTTGCGGTGAGCCGAGATGGCGCCATTGCACTCCAGCCTGGGCCAACAAGAGGGAAACTCCATCTCAAAGAAAACAAAAACTAGAACAAACAAACAAAAAAAAAACTCCCCTCATGACCCGCAAACCCAATTACCTAAGCTCAAACCCCTGGAGCCTTTGGTGGAGCTTCCCTTCCCTGTCCCCACCAAGCCTTTCAACTCCTCTGGGACATTACTGTCATTTACTAAGGTCCCTCTGGTTCCTCCCGCCTTGCCAACGGGCTGGCCCCTTACTCCAGCTGCACAGACCCTGGGCATGCCTCCGAACTCCAGATCCCCTTCTGTCCATCTTACACACTGTTCTTGATTAGTTTTTCTGACCTTCTCGGAGCCCTTGGAAACTCCTCACTGCCCTGGGAAAGTCTAAATTCCCTGGCCTGGACTCAAGGTTCTTCCCTAATCTGAAACTAGACAACCTTTCTTGCCTTAATGCCCACACCATGTCCTGCCATCTCTCACCCCACGGCCTATATGTTGGCTGGGCCACTGCCTGGAATGCCGCCAGAGGAAGCCAAGAGTCACCAAGGCACCATGATTCTACAGCATCCTGGAAGGATGTAGTCAATTAAGTGTTTCAAAAGATCAAATCTGCTGCTGGCATCCTTGTTCTACACTTGGTAGGCAGTGTGTGCAATGGTAATGGTTTTGGAGTTTTTTAGACCTGACTTCAAATCCTAGTTCTGTTGTTCTGTTACTCATTAGCCATGATGCTGGGTAGATTTCTTTCTTTCTTTTCTTTTTTTTTTTTTTTTTTGTAGAGACACAATCTCATTATGTTGCCCAGGCTGGTCATGAACTCCTGGCTTAAAGCTCTCACCTCGGTCTCCCAAAGCGTTGGGATTACAGGCATAAGCCACCATGCCCAGCCAAGGCAAAACTTTTGACTTTGTCAAGCCTTAATTTCCTCTTCTATAAAATGGAGTTAAGAAGGGCTCCTTCCTCATAGGTTGTACTGAGTATTTCATGAGATGATATGCGTATGTCAGGCTGTGTCTCTCCAAGGATGGCTGCATCAATATTTTACTACTATTCACATACTCTTTTTACAGTGTGATGGACATTCCTCTCACTGACAGATAGGGCGTAGGTCCCTTCCCCTTGAATCTAGGGAGCTTGTGACTATTTGACCAGCACGTGCAGGAAGTGATGCCATGTGACTTTTGAGACTAGGTCATTGAAAGGATGCAGCTGCCACCTGGCTGTCACTCTCTATACTCGCCCTTGGAATCCAGCCACCATATTGTGAGGAAGCTCAATCTAGCTGAAGCAGATGTGGAAGCAGCCCACAGGGAGAGGAACTGAGGTCCCCAGATGACAGCCAGCATCAACACCAGACATGTGAACAAACATGTGCGCCCTGAGAGGACTTCAGCCCCAGCCTTCAGTCCCAGACTGAGCCTCAGCTGAGGCCTCAGTCATCCCAGAATAGAGTCAAGCTGCCCTTGCTATTCTCTGTCCAGATTCTAGAGCCACAGATCTGTGAACATGATAAATGATTGCAGTATACCATTATGTTTTGGGGTAATTTGTTACATAACCATAGAAACAAGAAGAGTATATAAAAGTGTTAAAAAATTGTATCTAATATTTGTAGTGTTAAAATATTGGAAGCCTACATATTTTTCACAGTTTAGTTTAAACATCACCTCCTCAATGAAGTTTACCCAAAACCATTCAAATAGAATTCAAAAACAGAGCGGTTGAGCACTTACCCTACCAAGAACTTCTTTCTAGGTAGATTTCCCATGCATTATCTAATTTAATCCTTACAATAACATGACAAGCTCAATTTAAATAAATATACGTTTTTAGTTGTTTATTAATTTCCATTACTTGGCTCAGTCTATAAAAAAATTACATCAATGAATCACATTGATTTCAGTTCTTAAAATAATTTTATCTACTTAAAAAACTTTTCACAGAACTCAGAAGATATATTTGAACAATATAAAGCAATTTTATGGTAATAGTGTTCTTTCTCCTCTCTACTTTTATTAGCTCCATTTTGCCAGTGAGGAAATGAAGGCTCATGGAGATCGAGTGGCTTATGTAGCTGTGAGCACTGAGGGCCAGGTCCAGTCCATGTTGACCCTGGCCCTCCCCATACCATCCCTCCCTGTCTCCTTCCTGAGTCGCATCCTGCATTGCAATCCTGCATACACATTCTTTATCTCTTTCTATAGATGCTAAGCCTCGAGAGGCAGTCACATTCAGAAGCAAATCCTGACAAGACATCTGGGCCTGTGCCCTGCACACAGTACTTTCTAAGTTCACTCAATGCCAGCATTCACCACTTCCCTATGGAGCCCCTACTGTGGGCCAGGTAGGCTCTGGGGTAGGCACTGAAGGAAGACCTAATGCCTGCCCTCTTGGAGCTTCCAGTCTGGTCAGGGAGACAGGAATAAGTAAATCAACCCACAAGCAAACGTTTGGTGACGTCTATGACAACTGTCGAAAAGGAGGGAATGAGGTTCTTCAGGAGAGAAATAGCAGGAGGACCTACTTCAGACTGGGAGATAGGTGAGGCTTTTGTTAAGCTGAGTAGGTATTCCCTAGGGGTGTATATGGGAATGGGAGGGGAAGTATGTGAAGGCTCGGAGGTAGGAGAGAAGGGGTTCACAGAGGAAATAAAAGAAGGTCAGTGGGGCAGTGCCATGGATTTGTTCAGTGGATGGATGGATGTTTGGATGGATGGGGGGATGGAAGGTTGTATGGGTGAATAGGTGGATGGAGGAAAGAATGGAAGAATAGACAGAGGGATGGGTGGATGAATGGAGGAAGGGCAGAGGAATGGATGGTTGTATGTATGTACATTTGTATAGTGGTATGGCTGTTGTATGTATATATGCTTACATGTATGTATGTTTGGATGGTGGGATGGATGGTTGTGTTTGCATGTATGCCTGTACGTTTATATGGTGGGATGGATGGTTGTATGTAGCTATGTTTGTATGCATGTACACGTTTGTATGGTGGGATGGATGGTTGTGTGTATGTATGTTTACATGTATGCATGTATTATTGGTGGGATGGTTACACATACACGTATGTCTACATGCATGCATGCATATGTCATGGGATAATGGTTGCATGTATGTATGCATGTATGTTTGTATGATGTGATAGATGGTTGCTTATGTGTATATTTACATGCACGTGTGCATGTATGGTGGGATGGATGGTTGTTTATACACGTTTGCATGTGTGCATGTTGGGTGGGATGTATAGTTGTATGTATGTTTACATATATGTGTACATGTATAGTGGGATGGTTGTATGTATGTACAAGTGTCTATGGTGGGACAGATGGTTGTATGTATGTACATTTACATGTATGTATGTATGGTGGGATGCATGGTTGTATGTTTATGTGCATGTGTGCATATGTGGTGGAATGGTTGTATGTATGCATGTACGTGTTTCATGGTGGAATAGATGGTTGTATGCATGTATGTTTACATGTATGAATATATTTATGGTGGATGTCCATATATGGGTGCATTTGGTGGGATGGTTTATATATATACATGTTTACATGTATGGGTGCATGTGTGGTGGGATGAATGGTTGTATATGTTTGTATGCATGCATGTTTGTATGGTGAGATGGGTGGTTGTGTGTATGCATGTTTACATATATGTGCCTGTATGGTGGGACAAATGTATCTACATGTTTGCATGCATGCATGTATGTATATGTGGTGGAAGGATGGTGGTATGTATGCATATACATAAGTTTATATGGTGAGGTGGATGGAAGCAGGTAGGGCACAGCTGGCCTTGGTCCAGGTTCTGCAGTTGACCCTTTCCTCCACTTCTCCGCTCCAAGATCTTCCCAACTCAGTGTGGCTCCCAGGCCCCCAGGCCCTCACAGGCTCTCCATTGCACTTTGTCAAATGTGCTTCTTGGATCTGCCCAGGGAGTTCCTTGTTGAGCAGGCCATGGGTGAATGTATTTATACATACATATGTGTGTTTATATGCCCCACCCTCACAGCCATGTATGCACTGAACCACAGCAGCAAGAGGCTGCTAAGAGGGGGTCTGTTCAGCCAGACAGTGCAGGAGTGCAGGCTAGAGGCAAGAAGGGAGGGCGGAGACAATGACAGTGACAACGGAGGCTGAGGCCACAGGATCCGCTGGGAAAACTCATTCACACTAAGGCAAAAACAGTTAAGGCCTTGCCACACTGACTCCCCAAGGTACCTGCTTGCTAATATGCCGTGTTATGCCCTGCAGGGCTGATCCAACATTCCCAAGAAATTCCCCCAAGAGCAAAGAAGTGCAGGCCTGGGGCACAGTCGAAGGTGCTAAAAATTATTCCTGATGTCTTTGTCATATCTTAAAAGGCCTTGTAAAGTGTGCATTCCACTTCAGAATATATTTCTTGCTTTTATGTGTTTATTTTAAAAACATTTTAAAATCATGAAATATGTCATGCATACAAAAGAGCAAATATAATTATATGTATAGTTTAAAGAAGAATAAAATAAACACTCCTGCACCTACCTCCCAGCTGAAGGCCTAGAACACTAACAATACCTTTCCCCTACCCCGGATCTCCCCCTCTCCCCCGCACCAGGTGATTTCTCTCCTGAATATTGAGGCCATGTGCCCAAACTTTCCTTTCACGTTTCCTTACCTAGAGATGCAACCTTACACAATTTGTGGTCAATGTATTCTGTTTTTAGACACTTTACACCTGGGATTATCCTGTATATAGTCTTCTGTGACTTGCATTTTTGTGGAACATTTTTTTGGGGGGCTCCATGCTGGTCCTTGCCCTTCATTGAGTCGTTTTCGCGGCTGGATGGAATTCCGTGGATCACGCTTCATTTGTTTTTGGTGCTTTGCTGTCCTGCCAAGAGCAGCCTCACACATGGCTAAGAGAATCTCTAAGGTATGTGCCTAGAAAAGGAATTGTGGGTTGCGGGGTTATACACACATTCATTTTACTAATAATGTTTGCATAAACCCCAGTTGGTATCAATTTACCAACTTAACACCAGCAGCCATGTGAGTTTCCACCAACACTTGGTGTTGTTAGACTGTGGTCTCTGCCAACCTGGTGGGCACGGAATGGTACTTTGTTGTGGTTTTATGTGTTGTTTATCATGGAAACAAAGCTGCTCACTTCAGATCACTTCATGCTTCTGCCCTCGACCACCCATGACTTCTCTCTCATTCCGAGTAGCATCCTGATATGGTTTGGATTTGTGTCCCCACCGAAATCTCACTTTGAGTTGTAATAATCCCCATGTGTCAAGGGCAGGACCAGGTGGAGATAATTGAATCATGGGGGTGGTTCCCCCATACCGTTCTCGTGATAGTGAGTGAGTTCTCATGAGATCTGATGATTTTATGAGTGGAAATTCCCCTGCACAAGCCCTCTTGCCTGCCACCATGTAAGATGTGGCTTTGCTCCTCATTCACCATGATGGGGAGGCCTCTCTAGCCATGTGGAACTGTGAGTCAATTAAACCTCTTTCCTTATAAATTACCTAGTCTGGGGTATGTCTTTATTAGCAGCTTGAGAACAGGCTAATACACAGCCAAAGCACTGACCACAGCTTAGAATGCTGGGATCTGTCCCCACGTTCTCTCCTTCCAGCCTCACCATCTTCCACTTTCTGCTTCCCCACTCCACTTCAGCTACCTGGCCTCAGACACCCACATCCGCCTCAGGGCCTTTGCACCTGCTGTCTGACCTGGAATGATCTCCTCTGTCTACATGGTTTACCCCCCGCAACCTTCCTTTGAGACTCGACTCCATGTCACCCCCTCCCAATGGCCACCCTCCACCATCATATCAAATAAGACCCCTGCCCCATCCTCCAAACCTCTTGCCCAGCTTCATCTCTCCTTAGAACACTTTAGTTTTTGTCTTGGGCCTTATCTGTAACCTATATATTATATATTCACCTTTTAACTTTTGTTTCTCTTGCTACTTTCTTCGAGGGCAGAGACGTGTGTCTTGGTTTTGTCTCTCGTTGTGTCCCCACTGCCTGGAACAGTGCTTGGCATATGGGGGTGTGTAGCAATCATTGTTTCCTGAGTGATGTGAATACTCAGGTAATATGAGTGCTCCAGAAAGACAAAGTGATGTTATTAGGAACTGTTACCTGGCCCCTAAGCATCCTGCATTTAATACCCACACCTCAGATTGAAAATGAAGAGAAACAGGCCTATGGGTGGCATTTTAGGATTACTCCTAACCCACGTGACAGCGGGCTTGTTGCCCTCCAATTGTCTTTTGCAGGAGTGGCTGCCAAGCTGCCTGGTAGGAAGGAAGCTGGCCAGCCTCCCAGGATGGGGTAGGCGCTCTGCCCTGCTATGGGTGGGTGGGTGCATGGGTTTGGTGCTGGAGTGGATGGTTTCAAGTCTGAGTCCCACAGATGAGGGCTGGGGGAAGGGGTCAGGAGGTCTCGCTCAGGTGAGGAGAACACAGAGGTGCCCTCAGGACCTGGATGTGGTGAAACGCTGGCTTGAGGTCCTCTGCCACCTCCGGAAGGCTCTCTGAACCCTCTCAGCCATTCATCCCACATGCTGAATGCTGGAAATTTATGGTGACTTAAAAAACACAAAGAAGAGACTCCGAGTGGGGACATGAAGGGGCTGCGGAGGGGGGAAGATGTTTTATTGACTTCCCCTTAATTGCTGTAATTAAAAACATGTAAAGAATCCTTTTTTAACGACTTTGCCATTATCATTAGTTGTTAGCACAGCTGCCTTATTAATTTCTCATTAGAACCCAATTCACAGTTCTCTTTGGGAAGGGGGCTGGGTGCCAGGGGTTGGCCAGCCTGGCTCCATGATTGGAGAACTGGCTGCTTAGGGCCCCAGGACAAGCCCTTCTCACCTCAGGAGGCAGGAACAGCCAAGGAGGGGAGGGGCATTTGGGAAAAGTGACCATACCCCACCCCCTTTCAGAACTGTGTGCCATCTGCACGTGTGTGTGTAAGGAGGCAGACGGATTGGCAGACAGGCAGCTGCAGCAGGCCTGAAGCGCAGAATCCTGGGAGGGCCCCAGACCGGGATAGGGAGAGGGGACTGAAGTGCTGAGGGTGAAAGATTTAAGGAGGCACCCACTCTTGGGGTCATGCAAGTATGGGGTGAGCACTTGAGAATGAGCACCTCCTTATATTGGGCACCCTCACTGCCTGGTTTGCCTCAGCCTAGTCCAGCCCTGGAGAGCAGGAGTAGAGAGGGTGGCTAGGCATGTACCTACTTGGGTAGACAGATTCAAGAAGGTTGTTTCTTCCAGGACACCTTTCCTGGCTGACCTAAAGTCTGTTTCTCCCTGAGTGCCGCCCAGTCTGGGAACCCACTGCAATGGTCTGTGTGCGTTGATTTATTAATCCTTTCGACCACTCAGGTAAGTCCGTACTTATGGTAGCATCCTTTTTTACACAATGAAAACCAAAGTTACAGAGAAGTAACTTGCCTAAGGTCACTTGTGGGAGGTGAGTCGGGATTTAAACCCAGGGCTCACAGCTGGGGCCACGGCTACACCCTGCCAGGAGGAAGAAGGTAGATGGTGGAACTGCCAGCTGTGGAAGTGGAACTGAGGGTTATTCTGCAACCTCTCTGAGCCCCAGTTTGCCCCTCTTATGTTCCTCAAACGATTTGCCTTCTAACCTCTTAGACCTGTCCTGGGAGCCCACAGAAGAAAGACATTTACACAATGGCACAGCAGGATGGATCGTTCTGGAGGCTCTGGGGAAACCCCCTTAGGCTCTGCATCTTTGGGGGGCTCTGGGCTTCTTTGGGGGACAGTTCTTTCCAGGCTGGGCCCCATGGGTCATGACTCTGAAGGTCACTTTAACCTTATTAATGTCAGAACTGAAATGGATCTCATTTTACAGATGGGAAAACTGAGGCCCAGAGAGGGGAAGGGAGGTGCTCAAAGTCCCAAGCTAGTCAGTGCCTCGGTTGGGGCTAGAATCCACGCTTTCGGACCTCCATCCCCAAAACATGCCATTATTTCAGGCACAAGGGCCATGCCTGGCACACAGAAGAACCCTGGAGCTCTGTGTAGGTACTTTTCATCTACTCACACTGCTAAGAGCAAGGAAAACGATGTGATTGGTAGGGTCTACCCCACCCCACCCACTGGCGCTAGACATTGACCCTAGGTGGGAGACCCCGTGCATTTGCAGAGCTGTTTGGACATGGATTATTACAGCCCAGGGCTGTCCCTGATTCTGTCTGAATCCTGACACCAGCAGCTCACCCTCACCTTCCTCCCACACACTCAATTTTGATTTTTCTCTTCTTATCCTCAAGCAGCAGAGTGGGGCTGTTTTGGAATCAGGCAGTCATGGGTTCAAATCCCAGTTTTTCCTAACTGTGTGACTTAGACAAGGTGTGTCACCCGGCCGAGCCTCGGTTTCCTCATCTGTAACATGGAGATGGGGACTTGTACTCTGCAGGCTGGGATGAGAACCACCGTGCCCTTCCCAGCACACTGACCCTCAGGACGAGCACTGTTATGAGTGAGAATGATTTTGCCGAGTGCTGTGTTTCCCTAGGCCCAGAATCCCAGGGAAGTGGGGCTGGGACAGAGCATTCTTCCTCAGCTTCTACAGCTAGAGAGGGAGGCCCCCTGGGATGAGGCCAGTGTGTCCGGCAAGGGCATGAATGGGGGAGGTATGCTTCTCCCTTTCCCATCCTGGCTGGGTGAAACCTTCCTTAGCTTGTCAGGAACTGTGTCCTTCTCAAGGGTTGGAAGGACTTCCTAGGGCTTTTCTAACTGCCTGGCTTTAGGGCCCAAAGGGATGTGGACTGTGGTTCCCACTTCACGACATTATGGAGGAAACAGCTTCACACCTGAAAAGCCGTGCACAGTAGCAGATGCAGCTCTTTCCAGCGCTGGTTTCAGGGAGCTGCAGCTGGTGGACAGGGGGAGGTTAACCTGGATCTTTCTCTCTGCTCCCCCTTCAGCCACTCCAAGGTGTCCTATTCCTTTGCCAGGGGCCTTACCCATATGTGCACAGCTTGGCAGCACAGCGTGGTCCTGGTGGAACGCAGTGACATCCATGGTCTTAACCATGTCTGGGGGCACCTGGAGCTCTGGGGCTTTGAGGGGGCTGCTGGAACAGGGCAGGAATCCCACTGCGAGAGGTAGTGGAGGGGCAGGGCCGGGCTGGCAGGATGGCACCGGGGAAGGTGCCAGCCTGCTGCATTTTGCTGGGACAGCATTTACTGAAGGCTATTCTGCTCTGTGGCCTGCTTCTCTACTTCCTTAAAGTGATAATATAGAATATTAATTGCAGCAGTCACTCCCACTGATGCAGGGTGTACTGTGTGGGAGCTGGCTAGGCGCTTTGGCACATATGAGCTCAAGAAATCCTTCCAATGAGCCTAGGAGGTCGATATTATTAATACATTTTATGGATGAAGAACCTGAGCTGGGGTGAGGCTCAGAGAGGTCCAGTCACTTCCCTGGGGTCACACAGCAATCCAGGACAGAGCAAGGATGTGAATGTGGTCTGTCTGAC
Source organism: Pongo abelii (assembly GCF_028885655.2). Lineage (NCBI taxonomy): Eukaryota > Metazoa > Chordata > Mammalia > Primates > Hominidae > Pongo > Pongo abelii. The sequence goes on from NC_072004.2 coordinate 88,865,356, forward strand.
TCCAAAGTCCACTCTTTTTATTTTATTTCATTTTATTTTATTTATTTATTTTTGAGATGGAGTCTTGCTCTGTCACCCAGGCTGGAGTGCAGTGGTGTGATCTCACCTCACTGCAACCTCCGCCTCCCAGGTTCAAGCAATTCTCATGCCTCAGCCTCCCAAGTAGCTGGGACTACAGGCATGTGCCACCACGCCTGGCTAATTTTTTTTTTTTAATTTTTTAAATTTTTAGTAGAGATGGGGTTTCACCGTGTTAGCCAGGATGGTTTCAATCTCCTGACCTTGTGATCCACCCGCCTTGGCTTCTCAAAGTGCTGGGATTACAGGCATGAGCCACCGCGCCCAGCCTTATTATTTTTTTTGAGATGGAGTCTCACTCTTTTGCCCAGGCTGGAGTGCAGTGACATGATCTTGTCTCACTGCAACCTCTGCCTTCTGGGTTCATGCGATTCTCCCACTTCAGCCTCCTAAGTAGCTGGGATTAAAGGTGCACGCCACCATGCCCGGCTAATTTTTGTATTCTTAGTAGAGATGGGGTTTCACCATGTTGGCCAGGCTGGTCTCGAACTCCTGACCTTGTGATCTGCCCACCTCGGCCTCCCAAAGTGCCAGGATTACAGGCATGAGCCACCGCACCTGGCCAGTCCACTCTTTTTATTAAGCCACACTGTTTGTCATGGTGATGAGCCCCCAGCCTGCCAACACTGTAAGGTACTACCCACAAAGCCCTTTCACTGTCACCCTGGAGCTCAGCAACTCCCTGGATCTCAGAAGCTCCCTCTTGAGCCAGGCCCCCATATGTCACTGCCACTGAGGGTCATCACTGCCAGCATCACCCAGGGTGGTCCAGGGCCCTTGGAACCCGCAGTGTGGGGAAGGGGAAGCTCAGGGTACCCCCATCCCCAGGGTCTGTGCCTGGGCATAAGTGTCAGGCAGGTGTCAGGGTGTCAGGCAGCACAAGTCCCCTTCCATCTGCTTCTCATGGCCTGGAAGTACCCAGAGGGCAGGGCCCAGGACTGTCTGAGCCCTTCTCTGCAGCACCCAAGAAATGCCAGGACCTTTGCCCATGATCAGTGCACCTTGCTTGCTCGCCCTGCAGATGGGCCTGGTCACACCCCTCCCCCGGTGTGAAGGCAGAAGGACCTGTGGGTCCAGGGGAAGGGACCACACACGTGTCTGGCCTGGTGTGGAGGGAGTTCCCCCCACCCTGGGTTTGTGTGTATGTGGGAAGGAGTTTGCCTAAGGAGGAGGGTCAAGGAGCTGAGTCTGGGCTCAGGGATTCCTATCACAGCCATGAAGAGAAGCATTTCAGCCACAGAAACACTGACCTCCCTTCCTTTCTCTTTTTGATTGGCAGAGCCAACCCCAGGGAGGCTGTGTCATTTCACCTCGGGGGCTCTCAACTCCAGAAAGTGTCCACTGTCTCCAATGAGCCAAGGGCTTGGAACTTACCACCTACCCCCACACCACAGCCTGGACTAAATGGCATCCTGGATGGCATTTGCGACTGTGTGTGCACGCACACACACACACACACACACACACACACAGGTAAACAAAGAGGCAGATTACTCCAGACATGCACATCTGAACACATAACCAATACATGTATGTGCACACACTTGCACATACTCGAATGCACAGACATGAATACATGCAATGCAAGGGCACACATTTGCACTCACTCACACTCATGCTTACAACACACTATCTCTCAAATACACAGGTGAGAGGCAGACTGGCAACAGAAACATATACCCAAGCACACATGCATGCATGCATGCAAACACACACACACACAAATATCCTTGTACACACACCCGCACATATACACACTCATTCTTTCCCAGACACGTGAACAATAAAGCCAACCAACCTGGACACAGACATTTGCACACACCCATGCACACACATTGACACACACTCGTGCACACACACATATGCAGTCTCTCTAGAGGCCCAGCCACAGCTTCCCCCTGCCCCCTGGACTCTCAGCACTGACTAAGCGAAACTCCCAGGGAGCCCTCCAGCCGCTGACAGCTGCCTGAGATCCATCACTTTAATTCAGGGATTTTTCTGCTCCTTGGAGTAAGTTGAGTTGCCATTAGTGCTGATTTATGGGGACAATCCATCCTCCACTTTTGATTATGGTTGTTTTCCGTAATTATCATAAACACTCTTTGCCTCACTTGAGATTTTCTTTTAGATTTCTCTCCTGCACTTCTCCTTAAGTAGCAAGCTCTCTCTTGTGCTAATTTAGAAGCATGCCCCCATGTGCTCCAGATGAGAGGGTGCCTTAAAAAAAATTCCGGCCTCTCTAAGGATTGCCACCCTGTTATGTCCCACAGTACAACGTGGGACTTCTAAGAAAACCCAGAATGCAACAGCCCATAATAAGCCTCATTTCTAGAAGACAGCAGATATTTGAGGAAGCGGGGACAGGGCTGGGAAGGCGACATTGGGTCTTGGGGGAAGAGTGTCGGTTGGTGCTCTAGGACCCTGGCCCCTGAGATGCCCTGGGGTTCTTCTGAAGCTGTCTTCCCTTCCTCTTTGGAGGGAGATCCTCTGGAATTGGCGGCACGGGGGAGAAGGCCGTTACCCACAAAGGCTTGTTGAGGGCCTCCCACTTCACTCTCTGCCCCCCAGCCTTTCTGGGAACCCTGATTTATTCCTCATTCTCCCCTTCCCCTTGGAGTTTCAGCACTCACCATGAGGCACCTCCCAGCACCCCCGGAAGATCACGGAGACCTCCAGGCTGTTATTGCTCCAGGGTTGAGCGAGTTGGAGGACGGAAAATGAAAGTCATATTGGGCGCGGTGGCTCACACCTGTAATCCCAGCACTTTGGGAGGCTGAGGTGGGCAGTTCACTTGAGGTCAGGAGTTGGAGACCAGCCTGGCCAACATGGTGAAACCCTATCTCTACTAAAAATACAAAAAATTAGCTGGGTATGGTGGCACATGCCTGTAATCCCAGCTACTTAGGAGGCTGAAGCAGGAGAATCACTTGAACCCGGAAGTGGAGGTTGCAGTGAGCCAAGATTGCACCACTGCACTCCAGCCTGGATGACAGAGTGAGACTCCAACTCAAAACAAAAACAAAAACAAAAACAAAATAAAAGTCATGGAGGCCTGGGGAAGTCTGCTGAGAAGAGGGCTGTAGCTGGAGAGACTCAGAGTGGCCATTCTGAAGATGCCCCTTCCCAGATGTGAGGGGGACTACAGAGGCGGCACTGGAAGCAGGTGCAAGGCCCTTTTTTGAAACACAAATCAGCTGGTTCCATTTGAAGGACACAGACGAGGCCACCCTTGTCTAAAATGAATGAAAAGCACCAGGATGCTCTTGGCTCTTGGGACATGTCATGGGGTCACAGGGTCAGCAGATGTGCATGAGACTTACAGCTGCATGACCTTGAAGAGGGCCTGCTACCTCTCTGGGCCTTAGTTCTACCAACTGTAAAATGAGGTCACTGGCTGGAAGGGGCACCATGGGCACTCAGTGGGTGTTAATGGCCATGACAGGATCTGGCTCTGCCCAGGACGTGACTGGTGGGTGCCACCCCAGCACCACAGTTGCCCCCCTGCTGCTGGGTCCCCATTGTACTCACAGGCCACCTGGACCTCGGTTTGCCGCTGCAGCAGGGCCCCCATTCGGTTCCGCACGATGCAACGGTAGAAGCCAGCGTGGGTGCGGTCCAGGCTGGTGATCATGTATCTACGGGACAGACGAGACAGCCAGTGAGCAAGTCAGGCAGCTGCAGGGGTACAGAGGTCAGACTGGGCTCAGAGGTGAGAGGTCGCCAGGTCACCCTCTTTTGGAATAAGAGTACCAGGGAACTCTTGACTCTCTGGCCATGTCATAGGATCACACAAAAGTCTTTATCAATAAATAGGAGGGTTCCTCCCAAAGCCAATGAGGCCTTTGCTCAGCTGCCTGGGAATTAGCCTGCCCTTCTCCAAGCAGGGAAGGTGCTGCGCCCGAATCCTTGACCCTGACCCTAAGGCTGTGTCAGCTCTGTTGGAAGCAGCTATTCTCCCTGACCTGGGACTCACATGACTGAGAAAGGTGGGGGCATTTTTTTTTTGTCTTTGCAGAGGACTGTGCTATAAATATTAGCTGAAATGGATGGAGGTGACAGAGACAGGGAAATTTACATGTTTTCCCAAATGCTCAGTATCATTCCTTTCTTAAAATTACAGACAACCCCTGATGCCCACCCAAATCTCATCCTGTAGCTCGCATAATTCCAAGTGTTGTGGGAGGAACCAGGTGGGAGATAATTGAATCATGGGAGTGGGTCTTTCCATGATGTTCTCATGATAGTGAGTAAGTCTCACGTGATCTGAAGGTTTTATAATGGGGAGTTTCCCTGCACAAGTCCTCTCTCTTTGCTTTCTGCCATCCATGTAAGATGTGATTTGCTCCTCCTTGCCTTCTGCTATGATTGTGAGGGCTCCCCAGCCACATGGAACGGTGAGTCCATTAAAACTCTTTCTTTCATAAATTGCCCAGTCTCAGGTATGTCTTTATTAGCAGCATGAAAACGGACTAATAATACAGCTGCACTGCAGCTTTTGGGCTGGCGGGGTTAGGCAGAGCCTTCTGAACAAGACAGGCTAGTGTTCCGTGGGCTCTGGGGACAGGATGTGGGATTCCAGGCTGGCCCCTTGAAAGCCCACTCCAGAAACACTTGTAACCAGCAGAGCAGCAGACTCTGGCACTGGGGGGCAGGAGGCTGGGAACAGGTGTATGTACATTCACCTGGCTGAGAGGCAAGGAGGAGGCAGGTCAGTGAGAGGAGCTTCTGACAGTGAGACAGGAGTGGATGGAGGGGACTGGGGACCAGGGGCTAGTTCTCCTGGTTCACCCTTGGTGGCCACCTTTCCCATCCCTAGGCAATGGTCCCACAGGACCCTCAGAGGAAGAAGGGATGTCCTAGGACACCTCTCCCCAATTCGTGGGTATCCTAGGGTTTGCCCAGCTGACCTGGTGGACAAGTTCCTTGACGCCTGCCTCTAGGGTATCTCTAGGTGTGCCAACCCTGGGATGCAGCAGCCTTATTCCCGGGAGATGCCAGTTTTGTTTTATTAATACATAAGATCTGGCTAGGGCCTGCCATCATCATCATCATCTTCCCAAGAATGAAACAACAACCACCCCTTCTGGAGCACCATCTCTGCATCAGACACCGTATTAAGTACTTTTCATACGTTTCTTCATTTCACACAGCAGTTCCCAGCCTATTGAATATCATGAACCAGTAACACTTAAAAAAGTGGGACCAATATGAGACTGTGAACTTCTTCCTTTGCCAAGATTATTAAAACCAACCAACCAGAAAGCAAACAGACAAATAATCAGGCAACAACAACAAAAACACTTAAAAAGGGATAATATTAAAAAGTGTCAGGGAGAGAAAAATAAATAGAAATGGTCAGCATTTAATTTAAAAAGGACATTTCTGAGATGACAAAAAACTCCTAATCTCAGCATAAAGGCATTTTTAAAACTTTTTCTGCTTCTTTATATTTAAAAAAAAAGTTTTTGAAAAAAGAGAAGGGGCTCTTTCTATGTTTCTCAGGCTGGTCTTGAATTCCTGGGCTCAAGCGATCCTCCCACCTCTGCCTCCCAAACGGCTAGGATTACAGGCGTAAGCCACAGCACCCAGCCAATATTTAACAAATTTTTAAACTTGTATTTTACACAAAGCCCACTACCCTAGCCTGACTTTTATGAGGACAGTTGCAAACTGTCATCGGTCAGCATTTGAGAGCCTGTGATTTAATCTCCACACTAACCCTACTAGCACCTTCCTTCTAGAGGTGGAGAAGTTGAGGCTCAGAAATATCTTGTCAGTAACCTGTAAGTTTCACACATTGTAAGAGGCCAAGTCCCACAGAGCCTTTCAGACTCCAAGCCTGGCTGTGAAGCTGAGGGCACATCCCAAGGGCCCCACCCTCCATCCTGGGTCCATGCAGGCCTGACTCACAACCGGCCACGTGCCAAGTTCGCTCTGGCTCTGCAGCATTTTCCAGAACCTTCTGGCTGCCCAAGCCCCTTATCTCTGTCACCGGCTGCAGCTCTTATCTGTCTCTTGCTACTGTGCGCAGCGTGGTGGCGGGGAGAGAGCAGTGCCCAAGCTCAGGCAAATCTCTCTTCCTCCTTTCACCTAATCTTCAAATCCACCCTCAGCCCTCTCTGCTTGCTTGCCCTCTCTCCTGAGGCAAGGGGAGGCCACTGTGGGGGAACTGTCTGGCTCTCTAAAGTGATAGGGTGACCCTAGAGGGGAGATGGAAGAAGAGATGGGCTGGAAAAGCTCTCTGCCTTTGGAAATGGAATCAGATATTATTAAAAAGCACCAGAGAGAGGAAAAGAAATAGAAATGGCTGATAAACTCATGAAAATATGCTCAACTTCCGTCATAGTGAAAGAAATTCAAATCAAGACGACAAGACCATGTTTGCCTAGCAGATCGTCAAAGATTTTCAGGTGTGGTCAAACCCAGTGTTGGCAGGAGTGGGGGGGAGGGGAAGGTATACCCGCAGGACCGTTAGTGGTACTGGAAATTGGTCCAGCCTTTGGGAAAAAGTCTATGAAAATTCGAATATGCCAGCTCTTTGACTCAGAGGTTGTGCTCCTGGGAGCTGGCCTTTTATTTATTTATTTTTATTTTTTTGAGATGGAGTCTCACTCTTTTGCCCAGGCTGAAGTGCAGTGGCGTGATCTTGGCTCACTGCAACCTCCACCCGCCAGGTTCAAGCAATTCTCCTGCCTCAGCCTCCCAAGCAGCTGGGATTATAGGCTCCTGCCACCATGCCCGGCTAATTTTTGTATTTTTAGTAGAGATGGGGTTTCACCATGTTGGCCAGGCTGGTCTCGAACTCCTGACCTCAGGTGATCCACCCACCTCGGCCTCCCAAAGTGTTGGGATTACAGGCGTGAGCCATTGCTCCCAGCGAGCTGGTCTTTTAGATACACTAGCAACTATGTGACAAAAAAATATGTGCAAGGATGTTCACTGTAGCATTTGCTTGCCATTGCAGAGACACACAAACAAAAGCTGGAAGCAAACTAAATGTCCATCAAAATGGAATTGGATCAATAAATGATGCAGCAACCATAGAATGAACACATGTTATGAGAGGAGGTGGGAAGGTGGCCAAGACACACAGAGCATGGAGGGAAAGTAAGAGCTGGGGAGGAAGGGAAGGTTTGCGAATAAAAGCACGCGATAGCAAGATGCTAAACAATCTCATAGTTGACTGTTAGGGACAAGACTGATAATATATTCTTATCGGTTGCTGTTCATTGTTACAGGCTACCAAACCCTTAATGTTTTACATCGTACAAACTGGTCCAATAAAAATCCCTGCACTTCGGGAGGCTGAGGTGGGCAGATCACTTGAGGTCAGGAGTTCGAGACCAGCATGGCCAGCATGGCGAAACCCCGTTTCTACTAAAAACACAAAAATTAGCCAGGAGTGGTGGCGCACGCCTGTAGTCCCAGCTATTCGGGAGGCTGAGGCAGGAGAATCGCTTGAACCCAGGAGGTGGAGGTTGCAGTGAGCTGAGATTGCACCACTGTACTCCAGCCTGGGCAACAAAGACTCTGTCTCAAAAAAACCAATAATAATTTAAGTTTGTTGCAAAAATGCAAACAAACAAAAAAAAGTAAAGAATAGTGTGATGACATGATAGTATTTGCTGTGATGCCATTTGGGTAAATTGAAATAGTATATATATATTTCTGTGTATTGTGTGTATACAAATACACAAGCACAAACACACACACTTATAACCACACAAACACAATTGGGATAGGCATAAAATTTTTAAAGATGGATACTCCAGAATGTGTTATCTCCCTTTTGGGAGAGATACCTGGGATGGGGAGGGAAGAAACTTCTATTTTTTGATTTTATGTCTTTCTATGCCATCAGAATTTTCTTTATCGTACGCATATATTGCTTTTATTTTAAAAATAAAATAAAAAGATGCACATTGTGCACATAATTTAAGCATACATTATAAAAAAGGCATCAGGGGCTCATTGGATCTGGATTTGTTTGCTGATGTCAGTGAAGCATGGTAAAATTTAAACTTTAATAAAAGCCCGTTTATTTTTTATTTTTTTTATTTTTTAGAGACAGGTTCTCATTTTGTCACCCAGGCTGGAGGGCAATGGTGAGATCCTAGCTCGCTGTAACTTCAAACTCCTGGGCTTAAGTGATCCTCCTGCCTCAACCTTCCAAGTAGCGAGGACTATGTCTATTTGCTTCAGCCATGAACCCCCAGGTCCCAGTTAGGGCCTAATTAGGGCCATGAGGAAGGCCCATGGGCTGCTGGCTCCCTCCCCTCCCCCAGGCCGCCATCTGTCCCCCTCTGTGGTCGAGGGCAGGTACTCCCTGCCCCAGCAGTGCGGGTACAACTTCTCTCCCGCTCCTCCGCCTCCGTCTCTTTGGGCTGTCTCTTTGGTGCTCCCTGCCTGGGAGACCTATTTCTGGCTTGTAGGCAACATTATTTAAAGTAACAGTTCCGCCCACTGCCTTTCCTACCAGGGAAACCCACTTCACTCCACCCAAATTGCAGTTCTCGTCTCCCTGCCTCTCAGGCGGGTGGAAGAGGCATTTGGCCAGCTTCTCGGTTTGCGAGTCCAGCGCACTGTAAGCATCTCTGATAATGACAGTAACAGCACTCATTATCCCCAACGCGCTCCCTCCTGGGCCACCAAGACACACTCAGCCCCCAGCTCTGCCTGCCTCACTCACCCGTAGCTGCCAGCCCAGCAGGAAACTGGCTGAGTCCAGCCCCATCCAGGTCACCCCGGGGGTCAGGGGTGGATTAAATGGCTCCCGGATGAGCAGCAGGGCAGGAGCTGAAGGGTCCCCACCCGATCCACTCAAGAAGAAGTTTGGCGTTGGAGAAGCCACCAGGACTTCCACCTCAGGGGGACTTACACTTGACTTTCACTTCTGTTCTTTCTTAGATGTGTGGCCCAGGCAAGTTATGGGACCTTGCAAGCCTCAGTTTCCCTGGCTGTAAAATGGGAATAATGATGGCCATCTTTGATGTGAGCACCCAGAGAGGCCGTGGATACAAATGCCTCTACAAATGCCTGCCAAGTGAAGGGGCAAATGTTAAGAGTCATTGGCGGGGAGGCTCAGAGAGGAGGACTAAGAGGGTGAGGCAGAGGCCCTCCCCCTAGAATGGGAATCCTCTAGGGGCTTCAGCCAAGCACTAGGGGAGCACGGAGTCCCCTGCCTGGCACATTCCTTGGCTTCTGACCCCCCAACCTCCCAATCACCTCCATGTGCCTCCTCGAGGTGGAAGAGCAGGAACCTGGCTCCTCCAGGGAAGAGGAACAGTGACGGTGGCTGGGTGACCTGCAACCTCACTCTCTATTCAACGAGGAAGAACTGCTGGGTTGTGGCCTCTGGGAGCCAGCACACACCTGGATTCACCCCCCCAGGTCCTCTCAAAGGACCTCTCTCTATTTATTTATTATAGGAAATATATTCACAATTCAAAATTCAAAGAAAAGAAAAAGTACACAGCAAAACATCTCTCCCACCCTTGTCCCCCAGCTGCCCTGTCATCCTGATCGCCAGCACACACAGGGAGGAAAAGACTGTCATTAGTTTCCTGAGTGTCTTTTCAGAACTTCTTTATGCAAATGCAAGCAAATACACATTTAGAATCCCTCCCCATTATAAACAGGAGACATGGCCTCCTGTATGCACTGTTCTGCTCCTTGCTTTGTGCAAGTGACAATGTATCTCAAAAATCTTTCCATAGCTGTACATGGAGCTTCCTCGGGCTTTTTGACAGCTGCAGAGTATTGAGGAATCTTCTGGGTGGAGGAAGATTTGCTTTCTCCCAGTTCAATGGTCAAAAGCAGCAGGCGATGGAGAGAGCACCTCAGGGGCTGGGCTTGGGGCTCGGGGCAGAAAGAGGGCAGTGAAGGAAGATACGCCAAGAATCCACACCCGTTCTCGTCATCCCCATCACAGATTGTCCTGATTTTAATCCGGTAGGACCCTGCGGCTCAGTCCACTCTTCGAAGATGAAGAGATGAGCTCAGGGTGGAGGGTGTAAGACAACAGTGAGAGAAAGAGCCAGGACAGATAATTGGATTTTTAGCAACAAGAGAGGAGCAGGGGGGAAAATAACTGCCTAACAAATGTGGCATCTTCTCCAGCATACATGGAAACACACAATGCCCTTTTTGGTTCGAGTCCTTCAGTGTCACAGTTGATATTTAAAATGATTCTTACTCGCATTAAATAAGATATTTCAATTCCACAAAGCTGTCAGGAGCTGATGCGGACACCAGAAATAATAGGCACACTCTCCTTGTATTGTCCTCGTTAATAAATCAGACGCCTGGAGATGCACGCGGTGATGCTCCCATGGAGGAAGGGGGTGTGTGTGAGTGTACATGTGCACACTTGTGCACATACATGGAGCACACTCATGCATACCCACCCACGGTACAACGCACATTCATGCATGCCGTGCTGTGCACACAGATGCAAACTCATGCAATCCACCTCCCTGCAAACTCATACATGACTGTGCACATACATTTGTGCACACACATGTTTGGATGAGGCCTCCTCTCCTCAAGTGAACTGTGCTCGGGTAGAGAAGGCAGGTGGGTCATCATGTCCACTGCGGGGGTCAGGGGACCCTGTGTGCCTGCTGCCTGCAGTGTCACTCCAGATGTCTGAGGCCAACATAGGTTCCAGGGATAGCAGTGGGCCACTGAGCTCGGGAACCCAGATTTCCTTCCCTCTCCCCACAGACTTTTGGGCAGCAGGCAGGAGAGGCAGCAAGTGCTGAGCATGTGCATGTCTGTGTGTGTGTGTGTGTGTGTGTGTGTCCTCAGACACCTGTGAGCACACACTGGGCCTGTTCCTGCAGCAGGAAGACTTAGGTGGTGCTCGAGGACCTGGCCACTGGACTGGTGGCCTGCTAGAAAAAGACTGACTATATTTGTGGGTTTTCTTTTGCAAAGATTCTTCAAGAAATCAGGCAAAACTCTGTCCAGGGCGATCAAAAGGGAAAAGAACATGTACCAGGTAATAAATAACGACAATATACCATTATGCAATTAACATAATAACTATTATTATTATAATAAATGTCACTGTTCTAAGGACTTTATATTTTTTAATCACATTGCTGTAATTTTATTTTACTTTTTAAGTTTTATTTTTATTTATTTATTTTTGAGACAGAGTCTTGCTCTGTCGCCCAGCCTGGAGTGCAATGGCGCAATCTTGGCTCACTGCAACCTCCGTCTCCTGGGTTCAAGCAATTCTCCTGCCTCAGCCTCCCAAGTAGCTGGGATTACTGGCACCTGCCACCATGCCCGGCTAATTTTTAGTATTTTTTAGTAGAGACGGGGTTTCGCCATGTTGGCCAGGCTGATCTTGAACTCCTGACCTCAGGTGATCCACCTCCCTTGGCCTCCCAAAGTGCTGGGATTACAGGCGTGAGCCACCGTACCTGACTTAAGTTTTATTTTCTTTATCATCACCCAGGTATTAAGCCTAGTACCCAATAGTTATTTTTTTCTGCTCCTCTCCCTCTAGGACTTTAACGTATCCACTCATCTGATCCTCACAGTACTGCAGAGGCAGTGCTAACATAAACCTCGGTTCACAGATGAGAAAAACGGGGCCCAGAGAGAGAAAGTAACTTACCCCAGGCTACACAGCTAAGTACCTAGAATGCTGGGACAGTTTGGCACATTGACAACATGAATCTCAACAGGGTATGTATCCGATGGCTTGGGGTCTCTCATTCCTGGGGTAAGAAGAGGACAGTTTGGCTGTCTACCTCCTCCTGCTTCAGATAGACAGAGGCAGAGTGTTTCTGGGCAGGGCCTAAATTTTGATCTGGGCCATGTTAATGAAAATTGTTGCTAAGTGCTGGCCAATCTAGTACACTGGAGGCCCAGAAAGAAGGAGCTGGATGGCTTGGGCAGCCCCTTTAGTGGATCTTTTGATTGCGGAAGGAGAGGCTCAGGCATGGAAAGGGTTGAGGCAAACAGAGCTCAACTGTTCGGTATGATCAAGTGGCTGTAATGTTGAATTTCCCTTCTGGTAGCAGCCCTAAGGATCTGCTGGGGGTGAGTGGGGGTGAAAATGAGAGACAGAGACAGAGAGAGAGAGAGTCAGAGAGACAGAGAGATCTAGGGAGAAAGAGAGAGACAGGGAGGCTGAGATAGAGAGAGACACACACAGAGAAACAGAGTCAGAGAAAGAGACAAAGAGAGACAGGGGACAGAGACAGAGAGGTAAAGCCCTCTCCCCATGTAAGACACAGCCAAAGGCCACGTAGTGGCAGCAGGCTGGCCAGGGAGGGTGATGTCAGCTGCACCCCGTGGTGAGGACTGGCAGGGCACCTCAGGAACAGCAATGTCTGTTTTTCTATTTTAAGCAGTTTCCGTCCTGTGCTGTAATTCCCCTCCCACATCTTTGGTGAGAGCTGGTGACAGGCACAGCCTGTTCTGTGGATGGTGCTTGGGGAAGGATGCTGTGCTCCTGGCTGGGGGGCTACGGGGCTGCCATTTGAAGGGGAGGCAGCAGCCTCAGGAGGGGAAGGGTTAGGGGAAGATCCAGAATTGGTTCTGGAGCAGGCACTGGGGAGGGGACAGGCAAGCCCAGGCAAGCTGAGCATGGGGTTCCAGAATCCTTGGAAGGTGGGGGAGGGCCCTGGACTTGTCCCCTCCCAGAGGACAGACACTGGGATAGGGAAGGATTCTGTGTCCCTCGGAGGAGGGGGGGACTTGGGCACAGTGTGTTCCCCCCGCCTTCTAGGGAACCACAGGGTGGAGGGGGGCTACCCGCAGTGGACAAAACAGGGAGGAACCCCTGACTCTGACGTGATGGTTAATTTTAGGTGTCAACTTGACTGGGATGAAGGATGCCTGCCCAGACAGCTGGTAAAGGATGGCCTGGGTGTGTCTGTGAGGGTATTTCTAGAAGAGATCAGTATTTGGATCAGCAGACGGAGTAAAGAAGAGAGAGACAGGGAGACAGAGACAGAGAAAGAGAGAGACAAAAAGACAGCGGACAGAGACAGAGCGGTGAAAGCCCTCTCCCCTCGCAGGACGTAGCCGGAGCCCTCGCCAGTGTGAGAGGGAACCATCCAATCCACTGAGGGCTCGGATGGCACAAAAAGGCGGAGGAAGGAGGAACGTGCTGTCTTGGGAGGAGATGCCCGTTTTCTCCTGGCCTTGGATGCTGGGGCTCCTGGTTCCCGGCCTGCAGACTCTAGGACTTACACCCATGGGCTCTCGGTTTCCAGGCCTTTGGGCCCAGACTGAATTACAGCACTGGCTTTCTTGGGTCTCCAGCTTGCAAGTGGCAGTTTGTGTTCTTGGCTGGCCTCCATAACCACATGGGCCAAGTCCCATAACGAACCTCATGCATCTGTCTCTCTCCCATTGGTTCTGCTTCTCTGCAGAACCCCGACTAATACACCGACTGTAGAATATGGGAGATAGGCTGGGTGTGGTGGCTCACGCCTGTAATCTCAGCACTTTGGGAGGCTGAGGCAGGAGGATCACCTGAGGTCAGGAGTTCGAGACCAGCCTGGCCAACATGGTGAAACCCCATCTCTACTACAAATACAAAAATCAGTGGTGCATGGTGGCGTGTGCCTGTAATCCTGGTGACTCAAGAGGCTGAGGCAGGAGAATCTCTTAAACCAGGGAGTTGGAGGTTGCAGTGAGCCAAGATCACGTCACTGTGCTCTGGCCTGCGTGACAAGACTCCATCTCAAAAAAAAAAAAAAAGAAGAAGAAGGTCTGTCTCCTATTGGTTCTGGTTCCTCCTAGGGCTGAGCAGGGCTGGATACAGATGTGCCTGAAAGCGGCTGCTCAGCTGAGGCACAACCTGGGGCTTGCACAAGCACCTGCTGCTGGGCGGTTTGCTTCATAAGGGGAGGAGATGTCTCAGGGCCTGCTGGCCACCACCGAGCCTCCCCTGCTTTGCCAGAAGAGCCTGTAAGGCTCTGATTGATCCCCCGGCCCTGCGGTCAATGAGAGGATGGCGGTGTTATCGAGCTGGGGGCTGCTATCACGGTGACAGCTCTGGCTTGCGACAGCTGGGGGAAAGCGTCTGTTGGCCCTGGGACCTTCTGGGCCAATTAAGTGCTCTCAATGAACAAGGATAAGGACTTCATTAAACTGTGATTCATCAGCCCAGTGGTCCCCACAGAGGTCTGGCTGGATGAGAAAGCAAAGGAGAGAGCTGAGGGAGCCAGCGAGGTGAGATGAGGGCAGGACAGGGCTGGGAGCCCAAGACGGCTACTCCTCCTGGGTGAGCGGGACTCCCACTGCTTGAGAAAATAAGCAGGGATCCCTCCCTAAATAACAACCACAGTAGCAGCATCGGCTTGTGAGCCAAACACTTGACACACGCTATCTGATTCATTCCCAGGTCAACAACAGGGGAAGGGACTCTTCTTCCCATTTTACAGCCAGGGGTCCTGGGCTCAGAGAGGTTGAGCATGTGGCCTGAAGTCACCCAGCTAGGAGGCAGCAAAGTGAGATTCCCTTTCAGGCCCATGTGACCCCATCCGTGTTCCTGCCCTATACCTGCCCGCCCTGACCTGTCCTGGGGCCCTCAGGACTGCTCTGCGGTAGGTCTTCTCTGCTTGTTTTTGCTTCACACTCCAGAAAGAAATTCCTCTGGGGAGCTGCCCAGACCTTGCCTTGATGCAGGAGCTGTGTCTGAGCCCAGCTGGGAGAGAGACACTACATAGATGGGAGGAGAGTAGGGCGACCCGAGGACAACTCTGCACCGACACAAGACAGAACTTTATTTTTATTTATTTTTTTTTGAGATGGAGTCTCATCCTGTTGCTCAGGCTAAAGTGCAGTGGAGCGATCTCGGCTCACTGCAGCCTTCCTGGTTCAAACAATTCTCCTGCCTCAGCCTCCCAAGTAGTTGGGACTACAGACACGTGCACCACCACACCTGGCTAATCTTTGTATATGTGTGTGTGTATATATATATATATATTTTTAGTAGAGTTGGGGTTTCACCATGTTGGCCAGGCTGGTCTCAAACTCCTGACCTCAAGTGATCCACCTGCCTCGGCCTCCCAAAGTGCTGGGATTACAGGCATGAGCCACCGCGCCCAGCCAGACAGAAGTTTTATTACTAGGAGCAGAAAGGAATGAAAAACCACAGAAGACAAGCCCTGTCCAAGGTATAAGGAGTTAAAACTCAGGTTTCAGTTTAAATGGCTGGGAAAAAAGAAATGCTGAGATTTGGAGGAGGCAGTGTGGTTATTTTATTTTATTTTTTAAAAAACAAGAAAACAGAAAAGCAAAATGAGAGGAGCATCTCCTCTCACCTCGATTACAATTGTGCTTTAGAATTTCCTCACTGCTCCCTGCTCCTCTGGCTCGGGGAGGAAAGCCTCGCCACCCAGCTCCCACTCCCAGGGTTGGGGAGGACTCCTTTGTCCCGGGCTCCTGGTACCCGGCTGAAATTCTTTATGATTCTTTTCATGCCAAGGTGGATCAGAAAGAAACCAAATTAAAACAAGCTGATAAAGAGGCTGCATGGAAACCAGGCTTCAGGAAACCAAGGGGCTGGGGCTCTGTGGCCTAATCATGGTGGGCAGCCAGAGCAGCCCCATGGATCCACTTCTCCAGGCTCACTCCAGCCTCCCAAGTGTGCAGGGGAGACTCAGTTGCTTCTCAAACTGGGAGAAGCGGCCTCCTAAGACCTGCTGAATGCACAGTGGTGCTGGCTGAGAAGTCTCTTCCCTCACAGTGAGTGGGTTCCCTGATGCAAGAGGCCCTACTTGTTTGAGGGAAGCAGGACACTGGGGCATCCAGGGGCGTATTTGTTTCTCAGCGCTGCTGTAACAAAGCACCATGGCCTGGGTGCCTTAAAACAACAGAAATTTTTTCTTCCACAGCCCTGGCTGCCAGGAGTCTGAGTCAAGCTCAGCAGCACCATGCCCTGCATGAAGGCTCCTAGGGAGAATCCTTCCTGCCTCCTTGAGCTCTGGGGGCCCCAGGTGTTCCTTGGCTTGCAGCCACATCACTCCAATCTCTGCCTCTGCCTTCACTTGGTGTTCTCTTCTCTGGGTTTCTCTCCTCCCCCACTTTTCTTTCTTAATCGAGATGGGATCTCACTATGTTGTCCAGGCTGGTCTTGAACTCCTGGGCTCAAATGATCCTCTGTGGCCTCCCAAAGTGCCAGGATTATAGCCATGAACCACTGTGCCTGGCCTCTCCTGTCTTCTTAAAAGGACCCCATAGTATTGGATTTAGGGACTACCTTAGTCTAGTGTGACCTCAGCTGAACCAATTACCTCTGCAATGACCTTATTTCCAAATAAGGTCACACTCTGAGGCACCAAGGGTTAGGACATCAACATATATTTTTAGAGGAGACACAATTCAACCCATAACAGCTGAGGCTTGAGCCGTGGGGTGACTTAGAGATGGGTGGGACTTGGGAGGGTGTGCATGTGTGGAGAGGTGGGGGCTGGGCCTCTCCACCTCCTTCCTGAGGGCAGGAAGGCTCAGGTAAGTGCAGGTACTGATGGAGGCTGAGGGAGCGAGGGAAGGAAAGGAAGAGGTGCTGTCCAGTGCAGATCCCGAGGGGAAGGCAAGGATGGTTGAAGAGTGCCAGGCATGATAAGTAGATGTCAGAGACAGAGATTCCTGAGACATTGACTGTGGTGCTGGCCAGAGAAAGAGCCTGGCTGGGATAACGGGGAGGCTGGACTTCATGGCTGGGCCAGTCCCCACCAGGCCTTGTGGGCTGGGCTGAAGAATTTGGGCCTTTTCCTGAGGATGGTAGAAATATGTTGAGGGTATTAACCAGGGCTATAAAACAGAGCTTAGCAAACTATAGTCACGGGTCAAATCTAGAGCCACAGCCTCTACAATAGGTGTACCAGGAAGAAAGAGTTCACACATTTTTAGCAAAATATAACAATATCAAGAGTAATGTTTCATGTCAGATGAAAATTATATGATATTCAAATTTCTGTATCCATAAATGGTTTTACTGGGACACAGCCATGTGCATTTGTGCACACAGCATCTGCAGCTGCTCTCCTGCTGCACAGGCAGAGTTGAAGGTTGCCATAAACTGTGTGGCCTGTGAACCCTCAAACATTCACTGTCTGTCCTGGACCAGAAAATGCTTGCCAACCCCTGGTGCAAAATAGGCAGGTTTACATGTGTAAAAGGTCACTCTGACTGCAGACTGGAGAGGGAACTGGGGTTGGTCAAGGCCAAAGGGTTAGAGGTCAATTTGGTCTTTGCCATAGACTGGAGAGAGGTGATGGGGCTGACTGTGTACAATGGTGCTGGGGGGCCAGGGTACAGTGGAAAGATGTCACTGGTGCTAGCATGAAGGGGCACCTGATGGTCTGGGGTGGGTGGCAGTTTCAGTGGGCACAGCTGGTGAGGAGAGGAGGGGTCTGGACAGGTGGAGAATGCAAAGTTGTGTGCTAAAAAGAGGAGAGTGGCTCCTGGCAAGAGAGGGAATGTGGGGCAGAGGGAGGTCTATAGGAGGGACTTTTGTTTTTAAAGATGTGAGACTTGAGCAGGTTTAAACATTGGTGGTGGGAGCAGTTAGGAGAAGTAGAGGCCGAGAGCAGTGACTCACATCTGTAATCCCATCACTTTGGGAAGCCAAGGCAGGGGGACGGCTTGAGGCCAGGAGTTTGAGACCAGCCTGGGCAACATAGCAAGAATCTATCTCTACCAAAAAATAAAACAATTAGCCAGGAGTGGTGGCATGTGCTTGTAGTTCCAGCTACTTGGGAGGCTGAGGAAGGAGGATTGCTTGAGACCAGGAGTTGGAGGCTGCAGTAAGCTATGATTGCACCACTACACTACAGCCTGAGTGACAGAGTGAGACTCTGCTTCTAAAAAAAAAAAAAAAAAAAAAGAGAGAGAGGCAGAAAGAGAGGACAAGTGATGGAGCCAGCAGCCAGTTCCTGAGGGTCTGGGGTCCTGTACCCAGTGGAGTGCAGTCCCTGGCAGAAAGAGAGGCCTGGTAGGGCAGAGTTAACTGAAGCAGGGTGACAGGAAGTGGGAGAAATGAATTCCTTACAATGCTCCTACTTCCCCGGGGAAGGGGGCAGGGAAGGGAGGGGCGGTGGGCTGGTGGTTCAAAACAGCATCTGTGGAGGATGAGTAAGCTGACTGGGAAATTGTGGGAAGGCACAGGTGAGGGCAGTAGCTTGACTTTGTTTTTTATTTGTTGCTTTTTTGAGATGGACTCTCACTCTGTCGCCCAGTCTGGAGTGCAATGGTGCAGTCTCGGCTCACTGCAACCTCTGCCTCCCAGATTTAAGTGATTCTCATGCCTCAGCCTCCCAAGTAGCTGGGACTACAGGCACGCACCACCACGCCCAGGTAATTTTTGTATTTTTAGTAGAGATGGGGTTTCACCATGTTGGCCAGGCTTGTCTTGAACTCCTGACCTCAGGTGATCCACCTGCCTCGGCCTCCCAAAGTACTGGGATTACAGGTGTGAGCCACCGTGCCTGGCCAGTACCTTGACTTTGTACAGGTGCTATCTACACAGGTGGCTGGCTTTCTTCAGCAGGGCTTAGTAGCCTTATGGAAGGAGCAAGGTGGGGGTGAAAGCTGGGCTGACCCAAGGCTGGGGTTCTTCCAGGAAGCTGTGACAGATGGACCCCAATGCCAGGGAGCTGAAGACACTGGCAAGAGGGAGGCTGAGAGGGTGATGACCAGGTCCAGTGGCTGGGGAAGCAGTTTCAGCCAGCAGGGAACTGACGGATGGGGCGGCAGGGCCAGGGCAAGAGGTGGAAGGCGTTCCACAGCCCTGCTGCTCACAGTGAGGTGTGGGGACTGGCCACAGGAGCATCGCCTGGGAGTGGGTCAGAAATGCAGAATCTTGGGCCCCACCCCAGACCTGCTGATCAGAATCTGCATGTATGGAGTTCCCAGGGTGAGTCCTTGCACACACAAAACTTTATGATGCTCTGTGATGAGATGGAGTCACATGTGTGACGGAGACAGGAGGTCAGAATGAAGGCTTCAATGGGAAACGGGTCTAGGTGATGACGAGGTCAGGGTGCTGCCTCATCGGTCCTCAGTTTCCCAGTCTGCGAGATGACTTTGATCATAGTTGATGAAAAGGCTGATCATAGCCCCAAAGAGTCACAGTCTTTAACAACCTCAGCTGTGGCTTCAGACAACCCTTTACTCTGGTTCCAGCTCTGTCATTCACTAAGCACGTGACCTCAGACAAGTGACAGAACCTCGTTATACCTCGGACACTCCATCTGTATAATGGGCAAAGTAAGGATGACTGTTTTTTTTTGTTTTTGTTTTTGTTTTTTTTGAGACAGAGCTTTGCTCTGTCGCCCAGGCTGGAGTGCAGTGGCGCGATCTCGGCTCACTGCAAGCTCCGCCTCCCGGGTTCACGCCATTCTCCTGCCTCAGCCTCCCAAGTAGCTGGGACTACAGGCGCCCGCCACCACGCCTGGCTAATTTTTTGTATTTTTTAGTAGAGACGGGGTTTCACCATGTTAGCCAGGATGGTCTTGATCTCGTGACCTTGTGATTCACCTGCCCCAACTTCCTAAAGTGCTGGGATTACAGGCATGAGCCACCGCGCCTGGCCAAGATGGCTGTCTTATAGAAAATACAAGTTCAGGCAGCTCGCTGTAAGGCTTGTTTCCAAACACACATTTGTTCCACTGCGATTGATATATTAGAGAACGATATGAGCATCTGTGGACTTTGCATTTGCTATGCACAGTTTTGTCTGCAAGAAGCAGGAGTCAATAGAGAAAATTGCACCCAGCTGAGGTGGGATGTACAGTTGTGCACAAAATGCACACGGCTCTGGGGTCCCCAGCTCACTGCAAATGTTACACACCCACACCTGCTGTTACAACTTTTTTTTTTTTTTTTCCAATTTCTGACAACCTTCCTTCTACCACTTAACAGTAACTTATAAGCTGCACCCCTTCTGACACCCACTTCCGCAAGCAAACTGGGAGCCTTTTCCAAGGCAAAGTGCCATAAGTATTATAGTAGTTATGCATTTCTTAACCATTTAATATGTGTAAAATTGTGCAATCATCTTCATTAAGTTCCTTTCTTTTTTAATGTGTTGCTAATGAAGTTGCATGTTGCTGCCCCCACTCCATTTCCCCCGTAAGCCCTTTGTTTTTTATCACATAGTTTGGCATAGCATGGTGATTTCTACAAACATATCCATCACACAGTAGCAGAACCGACTGCAAAGTGCTTAGCACAGCGCTTGACATTCGGTAAGCAGTCACGAAATGTGTCCTTATGTAGTTTCCCACTGTTATGAATCATTCAACCCATACAGGAGTACCTACAATGTGCCAGACACTGTGTTAGGCACTGGGAATTAGCAGTAATAATGACAACAACAAGAGTAATAGCAATACCCTTGTCTCCATGTACTGTGGTATTAGCAGCTGCTTGTGTTTAGATGAAAACGTTACTGCTGCGGCCACACTTTGCTTAGAAATGCACTGTTCCCCAGCTCTACTTCGAGTCCATTCATTTCCTGTTGCTACCCACCAAGACAATAGTGGTCACTTCCCTGGAGGCCAGAGGGAAGGAGTTAAACATCAGGCCTTTCAGCATCTCCAAATCCCAGGGACCTTAAGGGAATGAAGACTTGGTCATCTTTGGGGAGGAATAACTTTGTCAAGCTAATTCATACTAAGATTGGAGCGGGGTGGGGGGGTTAAGTGGACTGGAAGCATTAACTTGGAGGGGGGTACCAGGCAGGGATTGGTGAGTTGTGATGGCCAAGCACCACCCAGATGGCTGGAGCTTCCTGTCCCGCTGAGTCCTGCTCTCTGGGCTTCACCAGGCTCTGGGTTTCCTTAGACCAGATGTTCCGGGAGTACTGGATGTTGATAAGGCTGGAGGATGAGCCACAGTCTCCAGGTTGTTCCCTATAACGTGCTTGGTAGGTCAAGGGATGCTGGAAAGAGGCCGCCCTTGTGTGCCTGCTGTTGGCAGCCCTGCCTGAAGGCCAGCATTGACCCTCTATATCTGCTGCAAGGCTTCAGGTGTGGCTGAGGCTCTCTGCTCTGGGATCTATATCTATACTTATGCCCACCGCTATATCATCAATGTCTATTTCAACCTAGGTAGAGTAGCTAACTTTAATTTGGCCAACAAAAAAGTGAAACAACAAAAGCAAAAAAATCTGTCATGCAGATTTCATTTTCTTTGTTAAAAAGGCCATTTTTAACATCAAAAGAAGACAAAGGGCACAGAATTTTATGCAAAGAGTGGATTTAGCATCATGAGAACCTGCCACGTGGCCCTGGTTTTGACTAGTTCATAGCAGACTTCTTACAACGTCACCCCAGGCCTTCCTCTGCTACTGAGCACCAGAGCTTGAGACCTGTGTCCTTTCTCAGAGCCGCCCTGCTCTCTGGGGTTGCATTCTGACTCTTTTGGTGGCCTGTCTTGACTTCCCTAGCAAGGCTGCAAGCTCCACCTGTTCTTAGAGTGCCCCTGGTACCTGACACTTTGTCTAACACACAGTGAGTGATGAAGAAGCCGGGGCAGGCCCACTGCTTGCAGGGCTGGAGGGCACCCTGCTAAAAGCACAGCACAAAGGCGTCCCAAGTCAAACCACTCGGCTTTGCTCTGCCCAAGCAGCTCTGCTTTAAAGGATGGTAGACACAGGTGGAGAAGGAGGGTTTTTGATTGGGTATTTCACTTGCTGTGTGACCTTAGGCAAGCTGCCTAATCTCTCTGTGCCTCCATTTCCTTATCTATAAAATAGGGGTAGTAACAATAGGTACTAATATGGGCCAGGCAGTGTTTTTTTTTTTGTTTTGTTTTGTTTTGAGATAGGTTTTTTTTTTTTTTTTTTGTCACCCAGGCTGGAGTGCAGTGGGGTAATCTCAGCTCACTGCAGCCTCGACCTCCTGGGTTCAAGCGATCCCCCCCAAGTAGCTAGGACTACAGGCATGCACCACCACACTTGGCTAATTTTTGTATTATTATTATTATTTTTAAGAGAGAGGGTCTTGCCATGTTGCCCATGCTGGTCTCGAACCCCTGAGCTCAAGTGATCCACCCCCCTCTTGGCCTCCTAAAATGCTAGGATTACAGGCGTGAACCACCACACCTGGCCCCAGGCAGTGTTCTAAGCATTTCACATGTGATAATGCATTTACTCCTTATTAACCACCCTATGAGGTCAGAAATAATAATATCCAAATGTGGCAGATAAAAAAGATCAGGAAACCAAGGAACAAAGATGTTAAGGAACTTGCCCAAGTTTGCATGGCCAGTAGTAGGCAGAGCCCCAGTGGGCTTCTAGATTTTGTGCTCTTAACCACCCTACTATAGCCCCTACCTGAAGATCCAGTGTGAGGATTAAATGAGTTAATACATGTAGTGTGCTTAGGACATGGGCTGGTGTAAGGCATAGTCGGCAATCTTGAAGAGTTAGCTGTTGCCATTATTATTAATGTTATTACTACTCCTTTATCTGTCCTTGCTCTCAGCATCCTTTAACAGCACCCTGACACGGCTCAACATATCCTTATCTAGGACAAGCCCTGTCCCAGCAAAGCAGCCTGGGGAGCTTCAGTCCCAGGTGTCAAAAGCTGTGACCCTGGCTGCTGGGAGCCTTACGCCCCAGAGCCAGCTCCTCTCTATGCCTTTCTGTTTTTTGGGTTTTTTTTTTTTTTTTTTTTTTTGAGACAGGGTCTTGCTCTGTCACCCAGGCTGGAGTACAGTGGCACGATCACGGCTCACCGCAGCCTTGACCACCTGGGCTCAAGCAATCCTCCCACCTCAACCTCCCAAGGAACTAGGACTACAGGCGCGCACCACTATGCCCAGCTAACATTTTTATTTTTAGTAGAGACGAGGTCTCACTATGTTGCACAGGTCTCTGTGCTTGCAAGCGTGAGCCACTGTGCCTGGCCCCTCTCTCTACCTTCCTCAACATCTGCTCAGATCACAGGCAGCAGGTCCCAGACTCAATCCCACCAGCTCTGAGCTTTCTGCTCTTTGTCCTCCATGACTCAGTTCCAATCCTTGCCCATTCTCTCTGGGTTTTCCAAAGTCACCCTTGCGGGTGCCTTCAGAGATACCAAGTTGGAGAATTGGACCAGAACCATGCTAATGAAGCCCTGGAGACCCGCCTGCGAGCCGCCATCTGGAAAAGGTGGTCGGTGTGGGCTTTGGGGTAACGGCCAGATCTGAAAGGAGGCCAGGAGGGGACTGAGGAGCACGGCTCTGATATTTTACAGCGACCCCCATCAGGATGTGGAGCCCATTTCCCCACTCCTGAAATCTGGGTCGGCTTCGTGACTTGCTTTCATTGACAGAATGTGGTCCTTGTAGCTGCTACATTCACCCTCTAAGATCAGGGCCCCGACACCATGGTGGCCCACCATGCTACCAAGGAGGAGAAACCACGTGGAGAAAGAGATCCGGCACCCAGCTGTCCCCACCAAGCCCAACCCAAGCCCACTGCCAGATGCGCACAACTTCATGGCAAGCCCAGGAGAGACTAGGGGGAATAATAATCCCGGTTGTTTAAGCCACCTAGCGCTGAGTTGGTTTCCTAAGCAGCAGTAGGTAGCTGACCAGAGTAGCTATCTATGACCCGGCCGGCATGCTCCTGCAGGCAGGACCTCACTCTGCACTCCCGGGGCCCGTGGTGTTTGAGTGCCGCGGTGGCTGGAGCCTGTGGATGTGCTGTGGGTTGGCCTCCAGGGACTGTGCCCTATCTCCCCTGGGGAGACTCTCTCTCTTAGTCACTAGTCTTCATTCTGCAGAAAGAACGGCCTCTTCCTTCTCCAGCTGTCTGTGAGCCCACCAGTGCCTGGAACCCCCTACCTATGCTTTCTGTTTATCTTGAGCTGCAGAACACACCAGCATCTCTCAGCCCCCAGGGGCTGCCAGTTAGAGCCAAAACCCCTATTTTCAACCCCCTCCCAGGAGGAGTCTCTGCCATCCCAGGGGACTTGGGCGACCCTGGGAGAAGACTGCACTGGTGAGTCAGAAACCCCAGCTCCCCTGCCAAATGGCCCACTGCAGATATTCCTCTTCAGGGGGACAAAGACACAGGGGAGAGGTACCTGCACCCTCCCACACTGAGGAATCCTATGAATGGGCTGGGGGTGGGTGGGGGAGTCAGGCGCCACGGCAGCCCCCAGGAAGCAGGGGTCATTACCAACTCCCCAGGCGTCTGTCTAGACCATTTGCCCACCTGAGCGCATAACTGAGTCAAGATCTAATTAGTTTCTGTGTCCTGGCTGAGAGCCAAGGCCAGGCGCAGGAGGACCTGGGAGGGGGTGGAAAGCGGGAGATTCTCAGGGTAAGCGGGGTCTCCAGCCCAGCTGTGTGCCAAAAAAGAATGAACTCTCATTTCCATGCACTGAACCATCCCAGATAAAAAACATATGTGCCTCCGATGGAGCCCACCCTCCCCCCCCAAAGACTGTGGGCCAAACATGGCCTGTGCCCATGTCTGTGCACCCGTTAACCAGGGATTCAGGCCAAATTCAAATATGTCAATCTCAGGTGATGAATGATGAAACCCTTCCTAATTTGCATGTTAAATTTCCTTGTGGTGGAAATAAATAGCCTCAGTTCATCAGAGAAGAGCTTTCGTTGGGAGCCTTTCATTAAAGGCGGCCGCGAGCGCTTCATTTGCATGTTCTGTGCAGCACATTGGGGAGTCCGGGCGGATGTAGCCAGAGAGGCCCCAGGGCTGCCAGGATGGGCCATGGAAAATGCATCCGTTGCTGGGAAGTGGGAGGAGATGACAGGAAGAAGTGAGGGTGTGGCTGTGTGTGCGCACCTGTGCATTCCAGACTGTTCCGAGCAGAGGAGCTGGTGGCAGGTCCACATCCCTAGCTCCCCCCTAATTTGCAGTGTGACCCTGGACTTGTCACTTTACCTCTCTGGGCCTCAGTTTCTGTATCTATAAAATGGGAAGCATTAAGTGTTTTGTATTAAGTAAAAGCAAAGCAATAGGTGTTTTGGATTCTCACAGCCCTCCTTGTGAGAATTAAATGCATTAACACTAATGAAGGCATGTTGTGCACGGCTGTGTGTGGGGTCATGCTCTGTGGATCATGGATGGACGTCCAGAGCTGTGCATGGGCACACAGGGTGCCTTTGAGAGACAGCAGCACCTCCCTGCCTGCCCCAGCTTTAGAGAGCTCCACAGTTTCATGGAAATGTTCTCCCCGTCCCACCTACAACTCTCTGTGGGCTGTGACGCCCTTGTGTGATCCTGCAATCAAACAAGGACATCGAGGGAACTCTGCAAACATCCCATCAGAAGAGAGAGGTGAGGACAGAACCTGTGACCTGGGGGTGCCGGGCCTGGCAATGTTCCCATCCCTGACACGGCGAGTCCCTCGCCTGTTCCCAGGTGCCCTGCCTGACCAGGGAAATGACATTGAGTGAAATTGATGTTGGTGCCTTTGCCTCTGATCACGCCAGGATGCTGAGGAGCTGGGGAGCCCAGTGAGATCCAAGTAGCACTGCACGGAGACTCAGGGGGCCTGGGTCTGAATTTTAATTCTGATGTGAACTCATGCCGTGTCCCCAAAGGAGTCATTTCCACTCAGGGCCACCATGTCCCCCCTGTAAGACAGGGTTTGGCCTGGAGGCCAGCTGAGGTGTTCTTTGGCTGTGTGACTCTCTCATAGTTCCTAGTTTCCCCTGCCTGCCCACTGCACCGGTGTCCTCAGCCCAGATCCAGCGAAGCCACACCCATCATCCATCTCCAGCTTCCTCGGGAGTGGGGGACCCATTTTCTCCCCAAGCCAGGACCCGTTATGGAGAGTGTGAGCAAACAGGTTGCTATGGAAACCAAGCCAGCCACGGTTTGAGAGACTTTTGCATCTTTTTTCCGCCTTTCCCCTTACACTTTGAACTTATTAGTCTTAATAGACATAATTATTGCGAGGTTGTCAACCCGAGGCACGAGGAGCCAGCTGTGCCTCTCGCTGCCCAGCACCAGCCCTGACCCTCGGGGATGCTCCCTGCCGCCTCTCTCCCTTCCATCTGCCACCACCCTGGCTTTCCCTGCTACTGAGTAGCAAATCCTGAGGCCGCACTCGGGCCCCTCATGTCGGGAAGAACCTGTCCTAAAGCAGGAGGGGGCCTCCCAGGCCAGGGTGGGGGGATGGGCTGCGTGCAGGACTGCGTGCATCTGTGGGAAGCAGGTCATAAGGAGCACCACCCCGTGTCCTCTTGCACCAGTGGCCTCAACCTCTTGGCTAATGGTTTTAGCAGGACTGATCAGAGGAGGCGGGAGTGCATCATTCTCTCTGAGCCTCTGACTTCTCTGCGCAGTGGAGGTGTTATACCTGCCCTGGGCTGAGGATCCAAAAGAGCATCAAGGAAGGTGGCTCGTGCCCCAGGAAGTGCCTTCTACTTGAATTGTTATGAGAAAGGGGGTTGGAGGGACCCCCAAGAGGGAGCGAGGGGTGGCCAGCCAGCTCTTCACCGCTTCCTTCCATGCCAGGCCCCTGACCCCGTGTGCCAGGGCACCTACACACAGAAGGGCAGCTCAGCTCCAGCTGGGAGAGTCCGGGGGATGCCAGCACCTCACTGTAGGTCATGGTTCTCAATGGGGGTGCTGTTGCCCCAGGACACAGGTGGCAGCATCTGGAGACATTTTTGGTTGTCACATCCAGAAGGTGTCTATTGGGATCTAGGGGTTATAGGCCAGGGCTGCCTCTTAACACCTTACATCACACATGACAGACTCCCACCCTCCAACAAAGAAGTTTCCATCCTCCAATGTCAGCAGTGCAGAGGCTGAGAAGCCCTGCTCTAGCTGTTTCTAGCTGGTGTCTTCCTCCCAGGCAGCATAAGGCTGTGGCCTGAGGGTTCTCAAATAGTGATACCCCTGCCTCGCCCTCTGCCTCGCTGTTGGATATTGGAGGACTGCCCCGTGTGTGTGTGTGTGTGTGTGTGTGTGTGTGTGTGTGTGTGTGTGCTATGTATGCAGATGGGCTCCCTTCAGCCTCCCCACCTTCCCCGATCCTCAGGAGTGGGAGGAGCTGGCCTCAGGTTGGGAGAAGGACAGCCTGCTCCTCCTCCCAGCCCACCTCTCCCATTCCTCCCTGAGGATTTTGCCATTTCCAAACTCGTTAAGTTTTAATTACTACCTTCCCTCTGCCTGAGTACACTGGCTCCATGCCACGTACATCTCTATTAAAATTCAATTTATGCCCATCATAACTAATTCCTGTACTTCAGTTTTCTCACCATCAGCCTTCAATTTTCAGACAAGATGTCCAAGCTCATGGCCAAATTGGAGTAAATCTCCAAAGGGCTGGAACAGGCAGATAGGATCTAGCTTCATTGAGGAAAAGGAACCTGGACTTCCCG
Source organism: Pongo abelii (assembly GCF_028885655.2). NCBI lineage: Eukaryota > Metazoa > Chordata > Mammalia > Primates > Hominidae > Pongo > Pongo abelii. The sequence continues at coordinate 88,892,764 of NC_072004.2, forward strand.
GGAGGGTGGGAAGGAACCGTGGCCAGGAAGAATGAGGTGGGGGGAGCCTGCCCTGCTGGGTGGGAGTCAGCGTCATGCCCTTGGTGGCTCTCAGACCATCCTTTCCATTGATAGAGCCATCTGTGACCAGACACTCTTCTGCACGCTTCATCTTGCATGAATTTCCCAGCCACCCTGGGAGGTAGCTACTGGTCTTATTATTCCCATTTTCCAGACTAGGCAACCGAGGCAGGGATTAAGCAGTTTGCCCAAAGGCACACAGTGAGTCAGGGGCAGGACTGGACATCACAAGGTGGGATGGGGCTGGATCTGGGAAGATAAGCAAGGGTTTGCCAGGTAGCAGAGGTGTGCGAGGACGGTAGAGGTGGAGGACAGAGGTGGGTATGGGCACGACTGCATGAAAGAGCAGAGACCACGGGTGCACGGTGCGTTCTGCCCATTAGCGAAGGGAGTTAGTGAGAGAGGAGGCTGGAGAGGTGGACAGGACCCGGTGATACGGGGTCTTGTACTCCCTCGACCAAAATCCTTTCGAGACTGTCCACTGCCTGCTGGATGTATCCGAGAAGATTCTTCCTGGCATTCCAGGTCCTACCTCTGCCATTTTGGGTCAGCCGTGTCTCCCACTTCCTGGGGCAACCGGCTCAACCTGTCATGCCCCTTCTAGTCTCCAATTCTTGATTCCTACTTGCCTGTGAGGATTCCCCTCCACTCCCTGCCCCGACTTGCTCATCCCTCTCTCACTCCTCAACTTGCCCCATCCTCCCCCTCCTGAAGGTCACCAGACTTCTATGTCCCTAAATTGAGCTGATGATTTATTTATTTGTTTTTATTTATGTTTTGAGATGGGGTCTCGCTTTGTCACCTAGGTTGGAATGCAGTGGTGCGATCTTGGCTCACTGCAACCTCTGCCTCCCAGGTTCAAGTAATTCTCCTGCCTCAGCCTCCCAAGTAGCTGGCCTTACAGGCACGAGCCACCACATCTGGCTAACTTTTGTATTTTTAGAGACGGGGGTTTCACCATGTTGGCCAGGCTGGTCTCAAGCTCCTGACGTCAGGTGATCCACCCACCTTGGCCTCCCAAAGTGCTGGGATTATAGCTGTGAGCCACCGCGCCCAGCCTGAGCTCATGATTTTAGAATCCAGCAGCGGTTGGCACAGTTGGTCCTTCCTAAACCAAGAACACACCGTCTTCCCTCCCAAGACACCCTGATCTCCAGGCTTCCCCTCTCCCATCTAGCCTCTAGGTTTTGTTTTCTGCAGGGCTGGTTTCCAACTCCCTTATATATGGCCTGGTGGGACCACAGAGCCCTTTCCTCCGATGCTACGTTCATTCTGTCATCCTGCCATGTCAACACCAGTGAGTCCCAAATTAATATCTTCAGACTTTTCTTCTAGCTGCCTGTTGGACATCCCTATCCAGCATCCAAAACTGAGTACAGTGTCTTCCCAGAAAGCTCCTTCTCCGCCTGGGATTCCTTCATCAACCACCTCAACGCCCACCTTCCTCCCTCTCCCGCATGGCCAGCAGAGCCTCAAGTCCCACCAGTTATCCCTCCTCAATGCATCTCAGACCCATCTGCTCCCACCAAGATGGCCCAGCCGCCCCTCCCAGCAGAATGGACCCACACCTCCTCTCTGCTCTCTTCCACCCCCTTCTCACCCAGCTTCCTGAGCAAAGATTTGAAACATGAGCATCTGATCATGTCCTTTCCTTGGGAAAAACCATTCGAGGGCTCCACGTAGCTTTTGGCAGAAAATGCAAGTCCCTAAGAGAGCTAAAAGCCCCTATTTGATCTCACCCCAGTGTCCTCCTTGGCCATGTGGACCTTCTTTCAGCTCCTCCAGACACAAGGTCCTTGGATGGAGCTGCAGGGACCACTCCTTTGGCATCCCCCTGCTCTGGCTACCTCCACTCATTCTCTGGGTCCCAACTTCCCCAGTGGAATCTGTTTGACCTTACTTTCCCTTGAAAGAATGCATCAAAACTGGAATCCACCCACACTCGCACTATTATTTAGTTCTGCTTCTACACGTGGGGGCCAGGATCTTCCTGTCTTATTTAGGGCCACATCACCAGCACCCGGTATCTGGTCACAACCGGCACCCATTGTAGTAACCCAGGGATGCTGGCGTCTCCTGACAGGAGCACCTCCTTCTCTCACGGTTTGTCCACACTACTCAAGTTCTGTGTCTCCTAGGGGCTGCTCCAAACTCCTCCAGCTCCTGCTCGTCTCTTTCTGCCTCTTCCTGAAACTCCCACTCTCACTTGGACTCAGTCCCCTACTGTTGCTCCTCAGCCATGGTACTTAGAGTCCTGTGGGCACCTCTAGCTCCAGTGAGAACAAACATTTCCAAAGGTGGTGGGGCAGGCGGGGCTGGCACTGCCTTTCCGATTGTCCGCCTTGCCTAGCTCTGTGCCGGGCAGGCAGAAGGCCCCCAGTCCTTGCCTGATGAATGAACAAACGCTGGCATCTCCTGCCGTTTCTTCACCAGGCTTGGAAGCAGAAGGCCTGGCATTTGTCTTAACTTTATGATTTCAGATCTTGGACAAGAAATGAAACCTGAGCCTTTGTGTTCCTCATGTATCAAGATGCCTCCCCTTATAGGAGTTGCTGATGTTAAGGGATTCAGAAGAACCAAAGTAAAAGTTGCTGGTGTGGGGCCTGGCATGAGGTAGGTGATCATTTGGAGTGTTTGTTAATAAGAGTTAATGTACTATCTCTCCTTCTGCAGTGGCTTAGAAAGTGCCGCTGACCAGGGAAAGGACAAGCTCAGCCAGGCAGCACAGAGCAGGGGAGGGACATAGGCTTGGGGTCCTGAAGATCCTGGGTGAAACCTGACTCCGTGTACTGGCTGTGTGACCTTGGGTAGGTTGCTGAACCTCTCTGAGCTGTGAATTCTAGTTAGGAAGCAGAGATAATAATTGCACTAGTCTTCCAGAACTGCTGCCAGTAAGAGCTTGGCTCGGTTCCTGGCACTCACCCTATGCCATGCATGTGCTCCCGTGCCCTCTGGGAAGGCCCACTGGCCTCTGCCTCCCCGTCTCTGCCGCCTGCTCTCTCTTCTAAGGGAAGGCCAGAAAGAGGGCTAAAGAAGCCAGAGACAAAGCCGCTGGCCTGGGGAATTTCTCTTCATCTTCTTATCTGAGGAGTTTCAAAGACTGCCAGAGGCTCCGCGTGCGTCCCCTGCTTTTGTGTCCCTTGCTGGGGCCGTCACATGTGCAGGTCTTCTCTGCCTCAGATATACTTTCTTCTCCCAGCTGCCAAGCCCATACAGTTCACAGACACCACAGCTCTGCCACAAGGACCTCAGCATGGCATGGGGGCTGGGAACCCAGCCTGGGGCAGGCCAGACGCCCACCTGGCTCTCCTGGGCCTCCCCTGCACACATCTGCTCTTCTCCACATGGGCCAGGGATGGGACTCGGCCTCAGCTGGTCTCACACCCTCATGCTTGCGTCTCGGAAGGGGGTCCTGCTTTCGTGGCCCTTGGGGCAGAATAATGACACACAGTGATGTGGGGCAGGGACAGAAGGAGCCCAGTGGGAAACCATGTGTGCCTTTGCAGAGAAGGCAGCACACTCAGGTCCAACAGTGCTCCCGGATCTGCCACTCACTCTCTGGATAATCCCAGGCAAGTTTCTGACCCTCTCTGAACTTCAGGTTCTTCATTTGCAGAATGAGGGTAATGAGATTCACCTGTTGTGAGATGATGGCTGTAAAGGACTTGGCACCCGCGAGCCTCCATAAACATTAATGTGTGCGTGCCCAGTTATGCATGGGAATCTCTGTGTGTGTGTGTGTGTGTGTGTGTGTGTGTGTGTGTGTGTGAGTGATCTGCCTTGCTCATCGTTTCTTTTTTCTCCTATTCGATTTTAAGCGTGAGAATAATTATGCCAGAAGGTTTTACCAAGGTGGGACAAAATCATCTGGTTGATGACATTGCCAGGGCACAGACCCAAGGATGGGTGGCAGAGTCCATCCTTCGTCCATCCTCCCTCCATTCTCCTCCATCCTCCGTCCATCCTCCCTCTATTCTCCTCCATCCTCCATCCATCCTCCGTCTCCTCCATCCTCCATCCATCCTCCCTCCACTCTCCTCCATTCTCTGTCCATCCTCCCTCCATTCTCCTCTATCCTCCATCTATCCTCCCTCCATTCTCCTCCATCCTCCATCCATCCTCCCTCCGTCTCCTCCATCCTCCATCCATCCTCCCTCCATTCTCCTCCATTCTCTGTCCATCCTCCCTCCATTCTCCTCCATCCTCCATCCATCCTCCCTCCATCTCCTCCATCTTCCCTCCCTTCTCCACCATCCTCCTTCCATCCTCCTTCCATCTCCTCCATCCTTCTCCATCCTCCCTCCATCTCCTCCATCCTTCTCCATCCTCCCTCCATCTCCTCCATCCTTCTCCATCCTCCCTCCATTCTCCTCCATCCTTCTCCATCCTCCCTCCATTCTCTTCCATCCTTTGTCCATCCTCCCTCCATTCTCCATCATCCTCCATCCATCCTCCCTCTGTCTCCTCCATCCTCTGTCCATCCTCCCTCCATTATCCTCCATCCTGTCCATCTTCCTTCTGTTCTCCTTCATCCTTCTCCATCCTCCCTCTGTTCTCCTCCATCCTCTGTCCATCCTCCTTCTATCTCCTCCATCCTCTCTCCATCTTCTCTCCATTCTCCTCCATCCCTCCTCACTCCATCTCCTCCATCCTCCATCCATCCTCCCTCCATTCTCCATCCTCCTTCCGTCTCCTCCATCCTCTGTCCATCCTCCCTCCATTATCCTCCATCCTGTCCATCTTCCTTCTGTTCTCCTTCATCCTTCTCCATCCTCCCTCTGTTCTCCTCCATCCTCTGTCCATCCTCCTTCTATCTCCTCCATCCTCTCTCCATCTTCTCTCCATTCTCCTCCATCCCTCCTCACTCCATCTCCTCCATCCTCCATCCATCCTCCCTCCATTCTCCATCCTCCTTCCGTCTCCTCCATCCTCTGTCCATCCTCCCTCCATTATCCTCCATCCTCATTCATCCTCCCTCTAGCCTCTGTCCATCCTCCTTCCATTCTCCTTCATCCTTCTCCATCCTCCCTCTGTTCTCCTCCATCCTCTGTCCATCCTCCTTCTATCTCCTCCATCCTCTCTCCATCTTCTCTCCATTCTCCTCTATCCCTCCTCACTCCATCTCCTCCATCCTCCATCCATCCTCCCTCCATTCTCCTCCATCCTCCTTCCATCTCCTCCATCCTCTGTCCATCCTCCCTCCATTCTCCTCCACCCTCCATTCATCCTCCCTCTAGCCTCTGTCCATCCTCCCTCCGTTCTCCTCCATCCTCTCTCCATTCTCCTCCATCCTCTTTCCATCTTCCCTCAGTTCTCCATCCTCTGTCTATCCTCCCTCCATTCTCCTCCATCCTCCATCCAGCCTCCCTCCATCTCCTCCATCCTCCATCCATCCTCCCTCCATTCTCCTCCATCCTCCCTCTGTCCTCCTCCATCTCCATCCCCTGTCCTGTCATTTCTCCAGCCAGGGGGGTTGTCTTCAGCCATGCTGCCCTTGCTGATGAAATAGATGTAAACTTCAGATGAATGGATTCAACCTGGGAGATGGCTCCTGGAGAGGAGGGAGCTGAGACCGGTCAGATGAGAGAGGCTCCAGCACTAACACAAGAGGGCCTGACCTCTATGGCTTTTATGTGAGTTACACACACACCTTCCTGCTGTACTCAGACAGGCTCGTGACTAACTGTTAACCTGCGTACAAGGCTGTGTGGGGATCATACACACACAAACACATACATGCATGTGCATGCACACACACACACACACACACACATATTTTAGCAGACACATTAGACTCCATACATTAGACTCTATGTATCCAAATAAGTTTTGTGTTCTTCCTCCCCCCACCACCTGTCCCCAGCACATGCCCCAGGAATCACTTTGGGAAGCTGCGTGCCTGTTCCAGGGGAGAGGCAGGCCGTGGGGCCAGTGTCCACACCTTGAGGAGGGTCTCCCATGCAGTATCCTCCTGCTCACATGAGAGAAAGGATCTCATTTCTTTAAAGTCAGATTTTGCTTTGTTTCCTTGCTGTGCTCCCAGCTCTTACAGCCACCTCATTTCTCAAACTGGGAATTCAAGGCTGGTTTCGAAATGGATAAAGATTTGTCACCACAAAGGGTTCTCACAGCTCTTGCCTAAGAGGAGTTCTGCACAGGTGTACAGAGCCCCAGGTGGCCACTCAGAGGAGACAAGCTACTTACCATGTGATTTTCTGGGGGGTTTGTTATCAGATCTGTCCCATCATCTTGTCGAGACAGACACCTTGAATAATCCTAACAGGTACCATTCATGTCACATCTATTGCACCAGGGTGGGCTTGACCTATAGAATCCCAGGTATTCCTTACAATAATTCTCTGACGTAGGCATTACTGCACCTGATTCCAAGGAGAGAAAACAAATTCAGGGTGGCTAACCACTTCTGCCTAAGGTGACAGAGCTAGCAGGGACAGGGTCATATTCATGCAGGCCTGACTTCAACATCTATGTTCTTTTCACTCTGACCCCAATGATGGATGTGGGCCCACATATTTGTGCCACAGTCACACGTACTCAGAAGGTTGCACAGGCTTGCCTTCGTGTAGTGCATACACACACACACACACACACACACACACAGAGACACACCAGACCCGTTTGGCTACAGAACCCACCAAGAATAAAGACTCTCAGAGACTGGACATGAATGTAAACTTTCCTCCCTTTGGAAACATAAATTTATGGCAGCACTTCTAATCTTATTTTCTCTCAACTTGCTGAGTAAATTTAGCCATTTTCCTGCCTGAAAATTGGATATTATCATCTTACTCAGAGCCTGGGGTTTGTAAAAGACAGGGAGGTCCTCAGTATCCAGCAGTGGTTGGAGAGCCGTGGGCTATGAAGCTGGACAGGCTCCTATGGAATGCAGTTTTCAGTATGCATTTATATAAAAGGTGAACCTGGAACATTTTGTTGAGCCCAAAACAAGGAGATGTTCAGAATCTAATGGGGATATGTTCAAAGGACCCATGTTCCAGCTTGAAGGAGCTCCACTGGCCAAATTTAGGTTAAGATGAGTATGGAAATGAACAATGACATGGGTGGATTAAAGCACATTGAATAAAAAAACATAATGCATGAGTTTATACTGATGCTAAATTACTTTAAAAGGGGTCAGAAAGGAAAGTTGTTTACAAAAGAATGCCACCTAACATAAGTAAAAGGAATACAAGAAAATCTCCTTATCGCAACCACCATAGTAATAACTGATTCGGGTAAGACTCATCAATGGATACTAAACCACTGGGTGGGAGAGACCTGCGAAGGAGATTATTCACATAGTCCCAATTTATCACTCTATAGTCCACTCATCAATAACAAAAGGAAGAAGATACTTCAACCTTTTGACAATGGAGAAATCTGGTGGACATCACCTTGACCAGTTCACCAAACCTAACATCACCAATAATGGGGCAAATTGTCATCAGGCATCTTCTAGTGTGAAGCATCAAAGACACATACCTACAAATATGGTTCCCAAAAGGCTTAACATGAGTTTAATCATGAGGATATAACTGGAAAAACTCACACCAAGGGAAATTCTGCAAAGCCGGCTGGACTCTCAGAAGTGCCAAAGCCGTGAAAGGTAGGAAAGAAACAATAAGGAATAGTTCTAGATTTAAGGTGTATCAAGACTCATGGCAACTAAAGGTCACATGTGATCCCCGATTAGGTCCAGCGTTGAACAAGAACAACAACCATGGCCATGAAGGACACTGGGATAAAGGTACGTCCATCAGAACAAATGGAGAAACTCGAATATAGGCTGCGTTTTAGATAGCAGTATTGTATCAGTGTTAAATTTCCCAACTGTGAAAATTGTGTCATGCGTGGTTCTGCAGGCAAATGCCTTGCTCTTAGGAAATATTACTTATGAATGAAGTGACATGATGTCTACAGCAAATCCTTGAATAGTTCAGCAGAAAAGGTGCATGTATATACGTGTGTAGGGAGACAGTAACAGAGCACAAACGAGCAAAATGTTAGCAATTGTGATGGTACATGTATGCAGGTGTTTACAGTACTAACGATTTTACTAAGATTTGAAAAAAATCAAAATTAAAAGGGAGAAGAAAGAAGCACCTGCTATGAGCCAGGGACACAGGTGGCTTCTATCTATCTACCACTCTTTTCCCTTCTTATGTTAACAACTTTCACCCTTCTTCCCTACCATGTGGCTGTAGTGTGGGGGCTGCCAATCCTGGTGTCTCAAGCCCTGGAGTAGACACATGATGCAGGCCTGGCCAATCAGGGTGCTCCATGCTGTTGCCCACCACGACTGGTCAGGGATGGTCTGAGCTGGGCCAATCAGAATCCTTCCCTGGGACTTTCTAAGTGAAACTTCCAGAGAAGTTCTTTCTACTCAGAAATCAGGCAGCTATAGCTTGTGAGCCCTGAACTTCTCAGTGTCACTCATGACTCATGAAGTATGAACCCAGAGGTGGGCACAGCTGAGCGACTTGGAGGAAAGAGGGCCTGGCAATATCAAGCTCTTGGTTCTAAGTCCTGAGGTTCCAGGAACTGCCAAGGTTCTGGAAGCTCTGACTTCGGTTCTGTGGTGCACTTGTGGTCTGCTCTGTAAATAATGAGAAGGCAAAAAAGATGTCAGGGGATATGTAAGGCCATACTTTCTGGACAGTCACAAAGGACAGAGGAGATGGAGCAGTGTGTGTGTGTGTGTGTGTGTGTGTGTGTGTGTGTGTGTGTGAGAGAGAGACAGAGAGAGAGGGAGAGAGAGAGAGAAAGAGAGAGGGAAAGAAAGAGAGAGGGAAAGAGAGAGAGAGAGAAATTAAGAATACATGCATTATCGGCTGGGCGTGGTGGCTCATGCCTGTAATCCCAGCACTTTGGCAGGCCGAGATGGGCGGATCACGAGGTCAGCAGATCGAGACCATCCTGGCTATCATGGTGAAACCCCGTGTCTACTAAAAAAAATACAAAAACTCAGCCGGGCGTGGTGGCGGGCGCCTGTAGTCCCAGCTACTTGGGAGGCTAAGGCAGGAGAATGGCGTGAACCCGGGAGGCAGAGCTTGCAGTGAGCCGAGATTGGCCACTGCACTCCAGCCTGGGGGACAGAGCAAGACTCTGTCTAAAAAAAAAAAAAAAAAAAAAAAAAAAGAATACATGCATTATCAGGAAAGGTTTTCTAAAAGAGAAGGAATTTGAGCTGGGCCCTGCAGGAGAAAAAAGTTTCCAGAAGGGGAAATATTCCCGTGGAGGGGATAGGACAGTTTGGACAAAGTCCGAGAAGAGGGAATTTGCAGGGAACTGTCCTGAGACCCTTGATGGTCTGGTCTAGCGGGGGTGGCAGGAGGTGAGACTATGCCAGCAGGAGCAGATCAGGAAGAGTTATAAGGCCCTTCTAAGGAGTGCAGACCTTGACTTGGGGGCACTGCAAGTTTTTAATTGAAGGAAAATCCTGATTGGACCTGCATTCAGGCACAGCATTGCCCCCAGGCCACCAGATCCAACACTCTTGGGGGCGAGGAGGCAAAGGAATGAGTTTCCCAAGTGCACGCTGATCTATTTCCCCTGAATAACTTCCACCCAACATAGCTATAAAATGGAGTATCTGCATTCTCCCTATTGCTTTGTTTTCTAGAATTTGCAGAGCACGGTTAGCAGAAAGATTGCTTAGGATACACTTTAAGGAAGCAATTGCAGCAATCCTTCTTCAATGAGAGGCAGTGTGGCGGATGGTAAAAAATTTCCACTCTGCTGTCAGACAACTTATATTTGAAGCCCAACTCAACCATCTGACTTTAGGTGATGTCTTTAACTTCTCTGAGCTTCAGTGTGTTGATCTGTAAAATGGGGGAAATAACTGAAACTACTCATAGGATTGTGGGCAGGATTAAATGAGATAATCACAGAGGGACATCATAATGTCTGCCATATAATAAATTCTTTTTCATTGTCTATGATTGCTATCATCACTGTTATCGTCATCATCATCATCATCATCAATAGCTGGACCTCATCATCATCATCATCATCATCATCACCACCAATAGCTGGACCCCATCCACTCCCTGAATGCCTGCAGGGACAAGGGCTGACTGTTTTCAAAGGCAGCCCATTCCATCTGGTCCTTCCACAGAGCTGGAACCTGCTTCTGTGTACCACCCACCCTTGCATCCTAGCAGTGCCAGAACCCCAGAAGAGCAGCTTTGAACCAGATAAGGAACCAACTCTCCTCCTCCCCTCCTCCTGGATCCTGCCTCCGGCTCCCTGCCGGAAGAAGTCAGGGGCAGGCTAGGCCCGGCACCACTTGCATGTGTGGTATGCCACCCCATGCTCTTGGTCACCCACTTGAGTGTGTCCAAAGTCTAAGATGATGCAGGGGCTCTTCACAGAGACGGTCACAACTTCCTGGGGGTGCCAGGTGGTGGCCAGGAGAGGCTCTGGCCCCCAACTGAAAACCATAGCAGGGGCTGCTCAGGGAGAGCTTTCTGGTCTCCTTGTGGGCTTCCTGGAGAACCGGAGGCCCAGAGTGGCCTCTTGCTTGCTCATCCAGCTCTCCCTTCTGCAGGAGGGGAGGGGGTGCCCTGTCCTGGGCTTTCTTTTGCCAATGTGGCCACACTACACCAGCCCGTGCAGTCCAGGGTTAAGACAGAAAGACTGGGGTGGGGAGTCACCCCACAACTCTGGCCTCCACAGTCCCTAAAGGAAAGGATGGTTCTCCAGAAGGACAGATCAAGCAATTATACCCCCTCCTCTTATTTGCATGCCTGTCCCTGGCGGCAGATTTGTATCAACATCCCCAGGGCAAGACAATCTTGTTTCCCCAACAAAACCGATTATGCACCTCAGGCCCTGGGATTAATCACCAGCCACAGGGTTGCAGCCAATAAAACAGGCAGAGATGGGAGGATAAGAGCAGAAAGGAGGGAGTGCCTGCCCCAGTCTGTGACTGCGAGGACAGGCTGGAGGCCAGGGTGGTCTGGGTGAGGGGCTGCTTCCCTGCTGGCAGCAGATCCACCCTTGCTGAGACCCTGTTCTCTTTCCCTGCTCTTCTTTCTCTCCACCTGGCAATGTCCCAGCAGGGAAAGGCCAGTCAGGCCCAAGAGCTCCATTGCATGGGCACAGATAGGAAGTGAAGATAAGCTCAAGAGGCCCTGAGAGGACCATCTCTATGTCCCACCTGAATTGCCCACAGATAGAATATGTCCCCTCCTTCACTGATCCCGGGTTGCTGCAGACCCCACCCCTCCATTGGACCCAGGCCCCTCAACAAGAGTCCCCTGGAGATGGCAGGGTTCGAGAGAGTGAGCAGGGGGCCATAGTCACAGCCACAGCCACAGCCACAGCTGCTGTTAGTGAGTCCCTGTGCCCAACACCACCTCTGCTCCTATGCACTGTGGTACAGACCATCCTGTCCAGGCAGCGCCCCTGGTCCACAACCCAGCCATCCTCTGCAGGGATCAGTAGGGTGGAGCCATCTCACCTCCGGGCAGGGCTGCCTTTGCCACTCACTTCCAGAACTCCAGGCTCCCAGGAGCCCCGAGCCCCACACTGTCACACAAACCCCCTCCTCACCATGCCCTCTTCAAGGCAGGGCAGTGGTCCTGGCAGCCAGGAGGAAGGGCGGGGAGGCGCAGTTTACCTGTATTCCAGGGAGAACTTGGTCAGCTCCCTGTTGTTGTGGAGCCACTTGAACTCCAGCGGCCAGCTGCCCTCGGCCATGCATGTGAGCACCAGGCGGTTTCCTTCCAGGTGCACCTGTGTCCGCACAGGCTCCGTCTTGAAATACGGGGACACATCATCTGCAGAAACAGGGAGACAAAGCCACCAATGATTCACTAGCTCACCTAGGTGACCTGGTGCGTTTAGTATCCTAAGGCCCCTAGGCAGATGGAGCAGGTGCAGCCAGGTAATTTGCCCAAGGTCCTGTGGCTGGGAGGGACTTGAACCTGGGTCAGTCTGACTCCAAGGCTTGGTCTTCAGCGTGAGTCCCCGACATCTGCCAACCGGAGCCCTGCCTCCTTCCTCCCTAGACCACGCTGGGCTATTGCCCTGCTGCCAGCCCACACTCCAGCATCTTCTGTCACTTCCCTCTCAGCATACACATCCACTCCATCCGCTCTGCTTGTGTGTTCCCCCTCTAGGGCAGGATGCAAGAGGAGCACTTTCTGTGGCTCAGCCAAAGGGAATATCAGTGTCACAAGGAGAATAGGGAGGCGGGTTGACATAAACCGTAGAGGGTAGAGGGTCTTCTGAGTCCTGCTCCCCAAGGCTGGGGGAAGCCCTCAAAGTGTCAATCACAGAGTCCATCCAGCAGGGCCCTGTGACCACCGGCTGCCTGCTCCTTCCATCCTGGGTCCTGGGGCCAGCCTGCCTCTACCTCCCCATTCACTCTAGGCTGGCCGCCTGGTTGCCCAGGTGGTGGGTGAAGGGCAGAACAGCTGCTTCCCCGTCTCTGTAGTCACCCTCATCCTCTGAGCTGACTCAGCCTCACAGACCTCCTTGCCCCACCACGGTTCTCTCGACAGAGACAGTGAACTTCGCCCCAGACTTCACAAGACTGCTCAGCTGGCTGCTCCGGATGGAAATGGGGCCTCTGCCTTTCTGGCCAGTGGGGGAGAGGGTGGACGTGAGTGTACACAAGGGAACTGATGGAACAATGGGGGAGATGGAGGAAAGGGAAGGGGCTCTAATCCGTCAAGGAGATACCTGCCTTTTTGTGGATAGGGTGGGGCCGGGAGGCAGGAGCCAGCATCTGGTAACAATATCCATAAAGATGACAGCACCTGCTCTGTTCTGGGCCGTTCTAGGGGCTCTATCATACACTCGTCTAATCTTCACAGCAACCTCATGACTAGACAGGATTACAATCTACATTTTGGAGAGGGGACACCAAGGCCTTGAGGGGTTAGAAACTTGCCCAAGGTCACACAACTGGGCGAGAGGTGCTCAGCCCCACAGACAGCTTCAGAGCTGGAGCACTTGAGCCCACACCTCCCTCCATGAAGCCAAAACCGGGGCGGGAGGACAGATATGAGGGAAGAACCTGCAGATGCCCAGAGCTTGTGCCAATGAGCCTTGCATTTGACAGATTCGAAGGAGTGGGTTCTAGAAAGCACCACTCAACGGCTCACCTAGTGAGCACCTACTATGTGCCAAGGGCTTGAGGCAGCAGCTGGCGGGAGGGAGTCCAGGCTTGCCAGCCCAACTCCATGCACCTTCCAGTGACCACACTGTGCCCAGAGGGGTGGGACGTAATTAAAGCTGCACAGGCTGCTGTTGTCAGGGTAGGCCCTGGGCACCCCGACCTTCAGGCCAGTGGTGGGGGGTCTGTCATCTACAGACTTGTCTACGTTCACTCCACCACTTCCCAGAGGCGTGCGGTGCACAAGCGTTCCTTTATCTGAGTCTCTATTTCTCTGTCAGTGGACACAGGAAAAGAAATAGCTACCTTCACGTCTAAGGATGGAAGGAAATAGTGATGGTGAAAATGCTGGCTCCGTGCCCAGCCCAGAGTAGATGTTCTGCCAATGTTCATTTCCTTCCTGAACCCTAAAGTACGGTGTCCCCTCCAGGGAAGGGGCCCCACCACCCTCAGTGCTGGCTGATGCCGCAGGCCCATTTTGGTCAGACAGCTAACTTTCCCCTGTGAGCCTGGAGGGTGGAAAACACCAGACAGCCTTCTTTTGGCTCAAGAAATGGAACAAACCGGGCTGGCCATGGTGGCTCATGCCTGTAAGCCCAGTGCTTTGGGAGGCCGAGGTGGGAGGATCGCTTGAGGCCAGCAGTTCAATACCAGATTGGGTGACATGGTGAGACCCCCTCTTTACCAAAAAAAAAGAAAGAAAATTGGGAGGCTGAGGCAGGTGGATTGCCTGAGCTCAGGGGTAACACGGTGCCTGGGCAATATGGTGAAATCCCATCTCTACTAAAATACAAAAGAAATTAGCTGGGCATGGTGGCAGGCACCTGTTGTCCTAGCTATCTGGGAGGCTGAGGCAGGAGAATTGCTTAAACTCAGCAGGCGGAGGTTGCAGTGAGCCGAGATCGTGCCACTGCACTCCAGCCTGGGCAACAGAGCAAGACTCCATCTCTACAAAAAAAAAAAAAAAAAAAAATGAAGGAAAGAAAGAAAAAGAGAAATGGAACAAACCAACCAAAGAAGAGGAAGGGGCTAGGCAGGGGGCAGTTTGCAGCTGGAAGGGAGTGGACCCAGGTGGTAGCTGGCTGTGACTGGGTACAGCGGGCCTTCTCCTGCACCCCAGGCTGGAGCATAAGGAAGGCCTGGAGCCCGGGACCCGGGTCTATCCTCTCACCATCAGATCTGACCAGTACAGGACATCCTGGTCTTTGGTCAGGTTCAGCCCTTGTTTCCAGGCCTCACTGGGTTCAGGTAGAGATTCACAACTTAACAGAAGCCATCAGGTACACGTGGAGCCCAAGTCAGCTAGCCCTGCCGCACAGCACCCCCAAACCTTGCACCCCGCAGGCCTGAGGGCTCAATCTTATTAATATATAACCTGCAGCAGGTTGGGAGGCTTTTCCTTGAACTCTCACCCTGGCTGCTACTAACCCTCAGTGTGGGGACCACCAGAGGGACAAACCTGAGGGTGGCCTCAGGGTGGCTCAGAGGGCAGGTGCTGGCAGGAGGCTGCCTTCGACTGCTCCCTCTATGTCTGTCTGACTACTGATGTTTCATTTTTTTTTTTGGAGACAGGGTCTCGGTCTGTTGCCCAGACTGCAGTGCAGTGGCATGATCTTGGCTCACCGCAGCCTCGACCTCTGGGGCTCAGGTGATCCCTCCACCTCAGCCTGCCGAGTAACTGAGATCACAGGCGTGCACCACCAGCTAACTTTTGTACTCTTCGTAGAGTTGGGGTTTAGCCATGCTGGCCAGGGTGGTCTCGAACTCTTGACCTCAAATGATCCGCCTGCCTCAGCCTCCCAAACTGCTGGGATTACAGGCCTGAGCCACCGTGCCCAGCTTACTAATGTTTCAATCACGCATCTCTCGCTGCTCATTCATGCACATCTTTCCATTGCTCTTAACAAGCGTCAGGTGAATGCAGCGTCTAAAAAACAGTTGAGAAGATGCTTCTTTCTGAGTGTGGACTTGGAGGCGTGACTACCACTGCTGGTCCCTTCCAGGGGCGCTTGTGCCTCCAGGGTCTTAGGCCACCTCTGGCCAGGTGGTAGGGAAGGTGGAGAGGCTGATGGGCACCCATTTGCCAAGGAAAAGGACCCACTGCCCGCCGCCCGCCTGGCAGCAGCCAGCTCTGCTCTCAGCTTAACAAATGGGCACATTCTTACTTCAAAGGCGCATTCATATTCTCCAGCAGCTTTCAAGAGCCCTTTGAATCGCGCTTTTAAAAACCCTCTGTTCATTGCTGTCATCACTCGTTTGTTTTAAAACAATAACGATCCAGCCCCTGGGTGATTAAATCCCTTCCATGTGGGGCTGACTCACAGCCAGAACAGTCAGAGGGGCTGGGCAGCGTGTGTGTCTGCATGCACACATGTGCATATGTGTGAGCACACACACACGCACGAGCACACACACGCTCTGTGCCCAGACGCCCTCGCCTCTGTAAACCTGCTCACTGGGCAATTTCCTCCCAGGTCTGCATTTGCCAGTTCATTCTTCAAGCCCTCCTGGGGGTGCCAGCCTGCAGCAGAATGACTTTTGCTTGGATGGGTTGATTCCAGAGGCTGCTGGAGATAATGACTCTGGGGAGGAGGAGAGGGAAGGGGAGGCTTTTCCTAAGAGCCTGCTGGGTACTAGGCCCTGGGCTGGGGCCTCCACATTCCTCGCCTCCTGTTGTCCTCACAAGGTTCCTCTCCCCAGGCTCCTGCGGTGAAGTCACCCCCTCCCGAAAGTCAACCTGCCCTCTGGATACAGGGATCCTGGGAGGGACGCCCTACCTAGGACTCAGAGCAGTGACAGCTGATTTTCCTCCAGGACCTGCCTCGTCTGAAAGCAAGAGATGGCAGGGGGCTGGCAGGGTGTGTGCTGTAGGAAGAATGACAGACTGAGGGGAAGAAGATGCTGCTGGGATAACAGAACGTGTGGACATGTCTATGTGTGCATGTGTTTGTGTGTGCAGGTGTGTGTGTGTGCAGGTGTGTCTGCATGTATGTCCATGTGTGGACATTCACATATCTGTGAATGTCAGTGTGTATGTCAGTGCACATCTGTGTGCGCAAGCCTTTGTGTTCAAGTATGTGTGTCTGTGTGCACATATCTGTGTGTATGTGTGTGTATTTATGTGTAGGGACAGATTTCTGTGTTGTGAATGCTCAGGAGGGTAACACAAACCAGTGACCTTGAGAAAGTTACTTAACCTCTTTGTACCTCATTTTCCTTAGCTATAAATTGGAGATATGTTTGAAGATTAAATACATTAATAAATATATAGTGCTTAGAACAGAGCCTGGCATGTGCTAGGAGGGGTGACTATTAACACTATTGATCATATATAAAGATGGACAGATTAGCCCAGAGAGAAGAGCTTATATCCTGTTGGCAGCTGCCAGTGGCTCCCCTCAGCCTTAGTACTAGGATGGTGCAGTAAACAACCTGTGCAACTGTACACAACAGCCCTGTTAGCCACCCTCTCTGTGGAAAAGGAGATAATTGAAAAGGAAGGAGAATTGTGGATAGAAAGAATCAATGTTATAAAGATGTCATTCTCTTAAACTATTCTTCACCTCAAACACATACACATACACACACACACACACATACATATATGACGGAATTTTTTTAAGTAGACAAAGTGATTCTAAAGTTCACATACAAACAACAACCATGAAAGAATAGCCAGACAAATTCTGAAAAAGTATAGCAAACAGAGGAAACTAGCATAGACATTTAACTACATTACAAAGCTGCAATAATTAAAACAGTGCCTTCTTGTAAAATAGACTGATGAAGAAATAGTCCGGGAGTCTAGAAATAGACCCAAATACATATGAGGAAATTTAATGTATGATGAAAGTAGAATTTCAAATCAGTGGGTAATACACCAATTATTCAATAAATGGTTTTGAAACAGCTAGGGAACCATTTGGGGATGAAAAAATGAAGTTGAATCTCTTTCTGGCACTTTTACCTCAAAATAAATGCTAAATGGATCAATGTTTTAAACATGAAAAATGAAATTCTAAAAGACCTAGAAAAAAATCAGAGATTTAAAAATATACTGTCTTGGCAAAGCAATGTACTCGCCAAGTACTTTCTAAGTACTATGCAAGCTCCAAAAGGTCATAAAACAGATTGATACCTTCAACTACATAGAAATTCTGCCTGGAAAAAAAAAACCCCTCATAAACAAAAAGAAGTGACAAATGACAAACTGGGGAAAGATATTTGCAACTCTTATCACAGGCAAAGAGCTAATTTTCCTGATATAGAAATGTTCCCACAAATCAATAAGAAAAAGATTAACAAACCAATAGAAAAATGGGCAAAGGATATGAAGTTCGCAGAAGAGAATTACAAATGCCCCTGGAACTCACACAAAGATGCTCAGCCTCATGATAAGAGAAAGGAAAACTAAAATTCAATAAGATACCATTTTTTCCCCTATCATATTGGCCAAGATGTAAAAGTGTGATATTCTGGGCTGGTGAATTTGTAGAGCAACAGGCACCCTCGCAGACAGCTTTGCGGGACTGTAGCTTGGTACGCCCTCTACGAGAGCAATTTGGCAATGCTATCAAAGCTAAAAATGCACACATCCTCCAATTCACCAACTCTTCAAGGAATTCACCCTCCACAGACTCACTTGTACATGTGTGAAATGACAACACTTCAGAGCCGCTCAGCTTATAACAGCAAAAGCTTGGAAATGGCCTGAATGCCTATCAAGAGGGCACTGGTTAAAGAAACGATTGTCCCTCCAAACAACAGAATTCTGTGCAGCAGACGGCGCCTGAGCGATCTTTGAGAACTACTGGTAAGTGACAAAAACAAGAATAGGGTGGATAAGCTCAGGCATGGAATAGGGTGGATAATCTGCTACTGTTTATGTAGAAGCTTTTCTTCTTCAAGTATAAAAATCAATTTGCTTGTATTGGCACAGGCTTTTTCTAGTGGCTCCATGAAAAATGGATCCCAGTGACACTTGAGGGAGATCTGGATGCCCGGGGACTTGGGTTGGGGGACTAGCTTTTCACTCTATACCTTTGTGTAACATTGATATTGTGGACCACAGGTATGAATTACTTATCTATGATCAGATATATGTATACATGTGCATATGTGTATGTGAGTGTGCAGGGTAAGCCGTTCACGGGTGATCCCATTGATGACAGGGAAGAGGACAGACCCTCTGTGTGTCATTTAGGCATGTCACATGGCTCGGAGGTC
Organism: Pongo abelii; assembly: GCF_028885655.2. Lineage (NCBI taxonomy): Eukaryota > Metazoa > Chordata > Mammalia > Primates > Hominidae > Pongo > Pongo abelii. Next base: position 88,911,200 of record NC_072004.2, read on the forward strand.
CCAGACCACCAGAGCCTGAGCTGCTTAAATGAAGAGCGGCCTTCAGAGGCCAGTAAGAGGCCTCAGCCCGGGGCTTCCTTGTAATTTCCCATAACAGGTCAGGGGGTTGCTGACTGCCATCTTCCCTTGATATTCGCACTAAATACCCCCATTGTCCTCCCTAGGCTCCAGGCTAAATGGCCCCATACAGAAGCCAATCTCAACTTCAACTTTTCCCCTTCTCTGCAAAATAATGTCATCTTTCTCTGGAGTCCCCAGGCTGTATCCATCTCACTGTTCAGGGGATTTGACTTCCCAGCCAGCCCAGCCCTGGGAACCGCACCTCCCGTGGAGCCATTCTGCTGGGAATGGGTCGGTGGGTGGAGGAAGTGGGTGATGGCTTCTGCCAGCCACCTAATTGGCCAAATGATGTCCATCTGCCCTCCAGAACAAGCTGCAGGGAGTACCAAGCCTGGACAAACTCCCTTCCCAGCTCTGAAACATGCAGAAACCTCTCTCTTTTTGCAGCTTCTTCTCAGGCATGGAATAAGGGCTCAGTCATCACAAGCTTCCCTGGAATGCTTGGAAACAGGGTGAGAGCTGGGATTTCTAGACTCGCAAACTTTTCTCCCACCATCTCCTAGTCTTGGCCCCACCACTGTGTCCTGGATTGATTACCATGGCCTCTGAATGGGTGCCAGGGGTGGAAACCTGTGCTCCTTACCCCTGGCGGGCCACAGACCTGAGCAGGATGGACCCGGAGTCAGAGGGAGCAGGGGCTCAGGGTGGGCTGCTCTCACCAAACCTCCCTTCTCTCCAAACTTCTAATCTTGCTGCTGCCTTTATTCCATACTAACCATGGAACTTTTTATCCGTGAAGCACTTTACATCCATCATCTTAGTTAAGAGCCCTGAGTTCATCTTAAGGAAACCACTATCATTGTCCCCATTTTAATAGGAGAAAACCGACGCTCAGAAAGGTTCTGTAATTGGACTCTGCCATATAGACATAAACCAAGATCTGGCAGGTTCCAGAGCTCTGGATCTTTCTATTATTAGCATAAGACTTCCCAAAGCTGTCTCACCCTTCATACCCCAACCTATAGCACCAGGGGTGGTGAGAGGGATGGGGGACATTCAAGGAGGTTGGTGGCCTCTCTCAGGGAACTGGTTTCAACTCCACAAGCAGAGGTCATGCAGCATTCCTACTCCAGCCTGCGATGTCACGGCCTCAGAGCCAGATTCTGGGGTGAGGGCGAAACAGGCGGCCCAGCTGGGAATGAGTCCTGGGAATTAGGTAGAAGGATAAGGAGGCGGACTATCCCAGAAGAGACTGGTCCGCTCAGGGGGTGAAGATTTCAGCTGGATGAGCTAAGAAAGTGCAGGGAGAGAAGCCTGGAAATGGAGGTCAAATAGCACAGAAGATGAACACATGCAGGTGTGGGGGCCAAGTAAAATGAGGCAGAGGCCAGAGCCTTAGGGGCTTCTTGGGAAGAAGGGGCTAAGCTGGGGACCCCACCCCACAGCCCTGCTCCCGAGGAACCACCTTTTCAAGAATCTGGCTTGAAGACCCTGGTGGGAGAAGATAAATTGGGTTTACATCCCATTTCCATGCTAACTAGAGTTTGACCTCATGCAAATTCACCTCCTGGGCCTTACCTGTCTCATCAGTGAAACAGATGGAAACTCCTGCCCCAGAGGCTGCAGGAGGATCAAATGAGCTAATGTGTGTGAGGTTGGAGCCACGGTGCTTGAAGCCTCAGAGGTGCCCCTTTCTGCCACACAAACCAATGGGGGTGACCACATAGGAAGGAGATGGGGAAAGAGAGGCAGGGGCTGCTATGATCATTCCACCTGTTTCCCGCTTCTCAGAACCATTCCCCTAAGAAGCCTGCAGTCTCTAGAAGGTCTTACATCTGAGGCTTCCAAATTCAGCCCCCTCAAGGCCATTCCAAGCTGGCTCAAAAATTGGGTCTTGCCTGGGATGGCTCATAAGGTTTTGAGCAGGGTCAGGACTGGTAGACAGCTGGAGCCTGGGGAGGGGTGGCAAACACCTGCATAGATTAGTCCCACAACGTTGGTCAAACCCAGGTGGGAGATGGTACTGGATAGAGTGCTGAGGGCCCAGGAGAAGGCTGCTGTGGCCCTGTTCAGGCCCTGCCCTCCAGAAGAAACGTCTGCACGTCATACACTAGCTAGGCAGGGCAGGGACTCTCTAGCTGCCTGATAAAGGCTTCAGGGGTTCCTGGCGAGTCCCTTCCTTCTCCCAGCCCCATGCCTGGCAAGGCCTCTTGCTCCTGCCTCACCAGCCAGGGCCCCAGAGCACCCTAGCCCCCTCCCCTCGGATTCCCTCCTCCTCCCTTCTCCCACAAATGAGATGCTAATTTGTGCCCCTCCCTGTATCCTAGCAGATGCCTGGCCCAGCTCTGGCCCCAGTGCCACCTGCATGCCAAGTGCTTCATTAGCCGGGAAAGAAGACTCTCGCCCTCCTTCGTCTAATCCTCGCCAGTAACCTTCAGGAGCCAGGCACCTTCTGACGTTGGGGGCCTGGGACGGTGCAATCATCAATTACGCCATGGCCTCCGCAGCTGTTCCCGAATGGATTTCTTGCTCAGAGAAGCGTGTTTGAAAAGCATCTAATGGAACGGATCATCAATTTGTTTGAGTACACATCTAATCTGATTAGGGGGGCACTGGCCACCAGGGCAGCTAGTGCAACTGAGCCTTGACATGGCCCCAGGGAATTGTAAGTGGGGTGGCGGGGCCAGTCTGGGGAAGGAGGGTTGTGTGCCCTGGGCCTGCCACCGAGCCCTCCTTGAGCTCAGCCCATGGTACGTCCAGCCAAAAAAGTCACAGAGAAAAGCAGAACACCTCACACAGATGCCAGGAGAGCTGGGCCTATGCCTCCTGCTTTTCTATAGCCCTGGCACTGGGCACAGAGCCTGGGACAAAGAAGATGCTTGGGAAATATGTGGTGAATGAATGACAATAAGGCCCAACATGGAAGCCAAGGGATGTTAATAAAGTCATCTGCGGGACAAGACTAGGTGATGCCTGTATTGGGTTGAATATATCTCCCCCAAATTCATGTCCTTCCCAAAACCTCAGAATGTGACCTGATTTGGAAATCAAGTCTTTGGAGATGTAGTGTGTTAAGATGAGGTCACGCTGGAGTAGGATGGGCCTTCCGTGACTGGTGTCTTGGTAGGAGGAGAAGAAACACAGGGAAAGAGACACACAAGGAGAAGACAAGAGCCAAGTAAAGACAGAGGCAGGGACTGAAGCGATGCATCTACCAGCCAGGAAACGCCAAGGACTGCTGGGAGCCACCAGGCAGGCCTAGGACGGGGGCAGGACAGAGCCTCCTGTTGAGCCTGCAGAAAGAGCATGCCCCTGTCACCTTGATTTCAGACTTCTGCCCTCCAGAACCATGACAGAATAGATTTCTGTTGTTTAAAGCCACCCAGCTTATAGTACTTTGTCATGGCAGCCCAGGAAACTCATGCGATGCCTACAGGAAGCTTTGTCCGTCATTCCACAGAAGGCAGCATGGCAGAGAACCAGAAGGAAGTCCGAGCCCTGCCTCGCTGGACGTAGCTGGTCCTTCCCAGACACACCACGTGCGCCATGCCACTCTCTTCCCTGGGGAGCCCTTTCTTTCCTTCTTTACCAGGAAAACGTTGGTGTTCAATCCATGTTAATTCCTGTCCAGCACCCCTTCAAAGCTCAGATGCCACATCCTCTGTAACTCTTCTCCAGATGTCCTCCTCAGATTCCTGAGATCCCCTCCCTCCCAGCATGCTTGGTGATTCCCATGCTACGTCCCCCACTGCTGGGCACACTGGGGCTCCCTCATTTCCCTAGTGCCAGAGCCTGGCAACAGCCTGGCCTGCAGAAGAGCCCAGATCCATGAGAAAGTGGGCAAGCAAACTTGCTGTGGACCAGCGGGTCCCTCCCCTCTTGGGAGCGGACCAGACTGGAGGTCACAAAGTTCCCTACCAGCCCTGACATTATAAGAGCCTAGTAGCCCTCTGGGGGATGACCTTACTGGGCCCTGTAATAGGACCACCTGGGTTCAAACCCAGTGGACTCTGCCACTCACAAGCTGTGTGTCCCTGGGCATCACTCTGTAACTCTGCTGCACCTCTTCTGAAAAATAAGGATAGTAGTGCCTACCTCGTAGGCCTATGGAAAGGGGTAAGTGCTTTGACCAGTGCCTGGTACAGAGGAAGAGCCCTTGAAAAGGAGGCTGTTACTATTCCTCATCTTGGCTTGGTGTAGCCTCTGCAAGCCCATCTCATAGCTGGGGCCTCCTGTTTGAACCACACAGGTAAACAGGGCCAAAGCACCTCCAACCTTGCATGGAAAAAAGACAGTTCTCATTTCCAATAGGTTTATTTTGCAATTAACAGAGGGGAAGGGAGCTCTTTCTTACATTTCCCTTGGAGGATTCAGAGATTAAACTTATACCATTGATTAGAATGTTTTGGCCTAACAGTGCTGGTATCATTTTAGTGTATTCAGATTCATTTGAGCTATAAAAGTGGCGTAATAAAATGTTCACTAACTCCTGGAATTCCTCCCAAGAAGCCCGATGGTGTTACGTGGACCACAGCCCTCATCCCCTCAGTGACCCCAAGGCAGGACAGCGTGCTTGGAGCAATTCTGCAGTTTTACAGCTGAGACTTGAGACCTCCTAGAAATTGATCAATGGCCTGGCCGGCCTGGGTGGCTTCATGAGACTTGGCTCTGCCTCACCTCTGTCACTCTTCTCACAGGTGACTTTCTCCACCATGCAGGTACCACTCTTCTGCCCATCCCCTAAGCCTGGGGACTCTGGTGACAAAGAGACACTGGCTTTCCACAGGTCTGTAGGAGCCCAGAGCAAGGACTCATAGGACCAGGGATGCTTCCAAGAACCCACAGCCTGGGGGTCTCTGATGTCTACCTCCTTGGTCAACGACGGTGCCACCAGATGCAGGGCACAGAAAGCTGTGCCATGAGAAAGGGACCAGCACCCCAGAGCTCTGGCTGGCATGCTTCCCAGGGGCAGCCCCTGTTCCTCCTCTTGCCCACCCTTGGAGAAGGGCTATCACCTAAGAGGAGGGAGAGATGGAAGTCGGGGGAAGATGGGAGCTAGGGGCGGTGGCTCTGACTTAACACCAGCATTGGTTTCCCAATATTGAATAAAGAGGGCTGAGCTGGACAGCAGGTGTCCTTAGGGGCTTGACCTCACCACCCCCAGACAGGGCCTGTCTGCCCAATTTCAGGGGCTTCTCCTCAATTTCCTGGCTTCAGGGTGAGGCTGCTCAGCCCAGGGACAAGAAAGAAAGGTGGGTATTTGTTAAAGGCCTACTCCACACTGAGCAACTCATGTTTACCCATTTAATCCTCCCAGCCTCCTTAGGGGAGTGCTATGAGGACTTCCCTTTTATTTCTCTCATCTGAAGCTCAGACGAGAGAGATACCCAGTCACATGTGTGTCCGTGGCAGAGCCGGGTTTCGAACCCATAGCCGCCTGCCTCCACGCAAGGCCTCTGACCTCCCCTCCGTCCAGGCTGTGTTTGGAGCCCAGGAACGGATTCCGAGGCTGGGCCCCGCAGGGAGGAAAAAACAAAGCACTAGTCGCTCTCCGCACGGAGGCTGAGAGATGGAACCACCGCTGAAGAAGCACACACATTCATCAGGCTGGTGACCCGGGTGTACCAGCGCTTTGTGGCGTGTAACAAAGACTGCCGAGCAGAAAATTGGAGTTCAATTTGCCGTCCATCCTGCACGCAGTGCTCAGCCCATTCTAGTCCCTGGCAGGCACCTCTGTGCTTTATCATAAATAATAACACCACGCGGCTCTATGGCCCTTTCCGCAGTTACAGTCCCCGAGCAATTTACAAGCCAGATTATACACAGAAGCCTGCACATGCCTGCCGGCCAGCACACACCACACACACGCAGCCTCCTCCCCAGTCACTCCTGGGACCCACGGCCACGCTGGTGTCACCCATCTGGGGCTGCACCCAATCTGGAGGGAAGCAGGCCCTTGTGCACCCCTGGATGCTGGGCTCTGCTCCTGCCCCGGTCACCTTCTTTATCCCTTTTACTGGCTCTCGTGGTTGGCAGAGAACCCACGAGGTCTGGTGGCCCACTGCCCCTTGCTGGACCAAGGTCAAGGCCACTTCCCCTCTCTTTCTTTCTGTTTTAGAAGGAGCTTCTGGACCTCCTCCCCTCCGATCAGCAGTGGCCCTTTGTCTCTACCACAGGGAGCCCCGTCTCTCCTCCGAACTTATTGTGAGTAGTGGGGGGTGCAAAAGCAGCAACAGGGACCCACAAGTTCAACTGCTCACTTCACAGACGAGACCCCTGGGGCCCAGAGAGGTGCAGCAGCTTCCCTGGGGACTCTGCATCAGCTGCTGAGCTGAGACCAAAGTCCAGGACCACCGGCGCCCAGTCCACTACACAGCGGAGCCCCATGGAGGGAGGTAAACAAAGGTCTAGGGCAGACTGGGCTGCTCCCTCTGAGCATCTAGAAACTTCCCCAGAAGGAGAAGCTTCAGGCAGGGCCTGGAGGGGCTCCAGCCGCAGCTCCTTCCCCCTCTTGCCATCAAACTAAGTAAGAGGTCAACTATTGTATGATGCCATTTATATGAGATATCCAGAGTAGGTAGATCCATAGAGACAGGGCTCAGATTGGTGATTGGCAGGTGGTTGGGAGAAAGGGGAATGGGGAGTGACTGTTAGTGGGTACAGGCTTCCTTCTGGGGTGATGAAAGTATTCTGGAACTCAGTGGTGGTTGTACATCATTGTGAATGTACTAAGTGCCACTGAATTGCTCACTTGAAAATGATGGTTTTTGTTTGTGAGACAGGGTCTTGCTCTGCTGCCCAGGCTGGAGTGTGGTGGTGCAATCATAGCTCACTGTAGCCTTGAACTCCCAGGCTCAAGTGATCCTCCCACTTTAGCCTCTCGAGTAGCTGGGACCACAGGCGCGTGCCACCATGCTTGGCTAATGTTTCGTATTTTTAGTAGAGATGAGGTTTTGACATATTGCCCAGGCTGATCTCGAACTCTTGGACTCAAGCAATGTACCCACCTCGGCCTCCCAAAGTGCTAGGATTAAAGGCATGAGTCAGTCTTAAAATGGCTAATTTTATGTCATGCAAATCTTACCCCCATCAAAAAAATAAAAAAAAAATAAAAAACACACAATGGGTGCCAGGTGTCATTTGGCCTCCTACTTCCCCTCCTCTCCCTGCCAGTCCCATGCAGTCCTTGGGAAGAAGACTAAAAAGCAACTCCAGGTGCTGTGCTCCTTCCTGTGCTAAGCCATCATCTGGCTCCTGCCTTCCTGCCTCTCACCCTTGCCCTGCCTGTACTCAGGAGCTTCTCCCAGGTGTGGGCTCAGGCGCTGGGTCTCCTCTGGGTTCTGGAGGGTGGGGATGCGTTTCCAATCACTCTCAAGTTTGCAGGCCATTTGCAATGACAGAAGGCCTTGGCTTTGCTAGTGGATGGGAGTCAGGGGGCGGGGGTGAGCCCTAACTCCACATTTACAGACTGCTCGAGACAGAGTCAACACCTGTTTTCTGAGCCACAGTCTCCTGGCATGCACCAGGGAGTCCTGTGACACCTCCCTTGCTGGGTTTTGTTAGGATTCAATGCCATAGAACTGGAGAAAAAACCCGGGGACACTATGCCTGGCTGAGGGCTTGGCATACAGAGATCATAGGAACCAGGCAGGTGCCAGGCCTCGTGCTGGTGCGTCAAGTGTATTTTCTTATTTGCACCACACAGCAATGCTGTGGAGTCGGAACTATTCACGGCCTCACTTTACAGAGGAGGGCACTGAGGCTTGCAGAGTTGAGTGACTCCCAAGGTTGTATAACGGAAGTGGCCTGGATGGTGTTGCAGGTCCACATTAAAGGTTTGTTTTCTTGCTCCTTCCACAAGCTCGGTGTCATCAAAGACCAACTCAGAGTGTGCAACTCTGAGCGCCCCGCAGAGAGAAGGCAGGGCTTTGCTCTGGCGGAGCTCCAGGGTGGGCGGATGGGCTGCCCCAAAGGCAGACAGGAGAGATGCTGCGCCGACCCCTGCCCCAGGCTGTAGCCACCTCTGCTGCCCACCTCATCCTGGCCTGGCTGCTCATGTGCCTGGTGGCAGGTGGCATTCCCAGACAACAGCCTGGCCCACCTGCTTGGGGAAGCAGAGGAGTCTGCTGAAGGGGGGCAGTTGGTGGTGGGGAGGGACAGGCGGCAAGCTCCCACATTCCAGGGGACTGTATTCATTATCCTTGCCTGGGAACCAGCTGGGGTTCTCTGCCGCCTCTGCTCTTCTGCTTTGAAAACACATAGCCCATCTGTGGTACAGGAAAGGTGGCTGAACCAACATCTGCAGGAGAAGGTGACGGTATGTGGACTCTGCTACCGCCTCCTGATGGTTATCCACCCAGGGAGGTCAGCAGCTCCCCTTGCTTCTTTCGCTCAATGTCACGTCCTCAGATCTAATCAGCACCACCCCACCCACCCCCGTTCCTCTCTGGAGGAACCTGGGGCCAGCAGCTGATACCAGGGAAGAGGAGAGAGATAGAAACACAAGGAAATTCATACTAATGAGAGAGCAGACTGGGCTCACCCTGAGCATCTCCATGGTGTCAAGGTTCACATTCAAATGGAGTTTGTGTCTCTGTCTCTGGTCCCCAGCTCCTCTTGCAGGTGGGATGAGGGAGGAAGAGGCAGCTGAGGCTGGACATCAGGGAAAGCCCTGGGCTGGAGGCCAGGCCCTGCCCTGGCTGTGGCTGCCACAGCTTCTTAGCTTCTCCAGTGGGAAGCATCTGTGGAACTCATCTAGCCCAACCTCTCTTGCTGGCAGATGGGAAAACCAACGCAGAAGAGACCAAGAGAGAACTGGAGCTAGATTTTCTGATACCAAGTCACTCTGTGTCACCTGATAGCTCTTGGCCTCATTTTTTCCATCTGTTAAAATGGGCATGAAGGTTTCACAGTCACCCGCTGTCCCCTTCCAAGTCTAGGCTCTGCAATTGGGCCTTTTTGAGGATGTCTGGTTATGCCAGGAGAGCCTCTTTTCCCCGTGAGAGACCAAGCTTCCCTTCTTGATGAGGGGAGGGCTGGTGCTGCTGAATGCTCTTCATGGATTTCTGCTATACCCCATATTAAGGGCTGAATTGCATTGAAGTCCTAACCCGGGATACCCGTGATTGTGATCTTATTTATTATAGAAGTGGTCTTTGCAGATGTAATCAAGTTAAGATGAGGTCGTGAGAGGGGACTCTAATCCCACATGACTGATGAAAAAGACACAAGGAGAAGACGGTCACGTGAAGACAGATGAAGATGGGAACAGTGTAGCTGCCAGCATGGGAATGCCAGAATCGCTAGCAGCCCCAGAAACCAGAAGAGGCAAGGACGGGACTTCCCTTACAGACTGCAGAGGGAGCGTGGCCTTGCTGGCATTTTGATTTCAGCCTACTGACCTCCAGAAATGCGTGACAAGAAATTTCTGTTGTTTGAAGCCACCCAGTTGCGGTACTTTCTTATAGCAGCAAATGGAACCACCCCCTCACCTGCACCCCCCAAATAACAGGCCAGCACTGCGCGGAGCCCCTTTCTCTATGCAGGTTTCCCAGATGCTGCCCCAGCAGAAGCGAGCCCCCTCTTGTATGCTCACATGTCCATCACGACAGCCCCAAACTTCTGAGAGCCTTACTGGACCTGGTACATCTTGGTCATTTCTGTACCTTCAGTCCTTAATCTGGTGTCTTCCACAGAATAGGAGCTCAGTGGACATTGAGCAAGGGAATGAATGAAAGGGATTTTCTCGTCTCCAGGCTCTGTGATCATCTACCTGCCCCTGCATCCCTCTGACCTATCGCTTCTCATTCCTACTGGCCACTTCTCCACACTTGGGCCTCCATTTGCCCTCCCTGGCCCCAGAATCACGTCATGACAGCCGCTCTGTAGTTGGGCCTGAGCTCAGCTAATGGTGACTGATGACATTCTGTGCAGCAGGGACCCTCGGGCAGCAGGAGTGACATGTTCGCAGGAGGCACAGTGTGACTGATAGCCTACGTGTTGATAAGTCCTTTCCAACCCCTTCCCCAGAGGCTGGAGCTTTCTGGGAAGGAGACCAACATGGCCCCTGCCCTCCTCCGGCCATTCAGCCTTCTTTTTCTGTTGCCTCCCCTCTTTCCCAGAACTAAAATTCCTGCTCTTCCCCTGGTGGGCTGGGGATGAAGGTGGGTGGGATGTTTAGTATTCTTGGGCTCAGGCAGAGAATGAGGGGCTCCTTGTATTCCCCTTTTTCCTGCCAGGACACCCGCATCCAGACAGAGTGATGTGAGAGTCACACACCTACTGTGCCCTCTTCCCTCTAGCAGCAGGGAGCCTCCTTCCCAGGACCCCTGTCTGCAGTCATGAGGGCCAGGCACCTCTGCGCTCTCTGTGTGTGATCCCTGAGCCCAGGTAGCACGACTGTCCCATTGCACAGATGAGAACACTGATGCTCAAAGACATGAAGCTTTGCCCAGGTTACACACATGGTCAGTGTAGACCCTGGGATTGGAATGCCAAGCTGTCTATCCCCAAAGCCCACGTTCCTTCCACCGCAATGTATGAAGCGGTTTGGAAAGGCAACAGAGCCATCGCTGGGTCTCCCTCCTCAATCATGCAGAGGTCTCAGGCAGGAGCAAGGGTTCCATCTCCCCTCTGAGCACATCATTCCCATGGACTTGGGCTGGCTGGGAAAGGCCAAACCATCACGTGCATCCATGGGTGAGGCCGTGGATGGCTGTCCAAGACCCACCTTCCTAGGCCTGTGTGGCCCTGGGCAGCCAGGCTACTTCTTTGGGCCTCATTCCCTTTAGGGCACGATGAGGCTCATCTCTGCCCACCCCTCCCCAGGGCACCAAGGAGTAAGCGAGAGCTGGCCTTTGAGGCAAGAAGCCCAGAGAACCATGGGTCTTGTCCCCAGCTGTGTGAGATCCAAGACAGGCTCTCCATGGGGAACTGACACAGGGAGAGGGAGGGCCCCAGAAGCAGCCCTCGAGGGGGCGAACGCCAGGAGGGTCCTAGGAGATCTTTGCTCACTCTAGCCAGGCCAGGGGCATAGCAGGCAGGAAGGCAGGCCAGGAGCTAGGGTTTGGCAATGGACAAAGCCAGCAAGGGAAAGGGAGAGTTTACAGGAAGGCACCAAGTTACCGGAAAGGACAATAAATTAATATAATAGGGCTGCTTGGCTGGTGACAGGGAATAAAACATGCGGTCCAAAAAAGCCCCGTGTGAGATTGTCAATAGGGTGAATGAGAAGGGAAGAGGGAAACGGGGGAAAGAATGGGAACTGGAGGCTCACTGAGCAGCCTGTGGGAGGCGACAAGGTGGCTGTCCTCACCGCACCATCACCTCCTCTGCCTCTTCTCAGATCAATGTTGGCATCCGAACCTTCTCTCCAAATGGCCCTGCAGGATCCCATCCCTATCCTAGAAGTAATTCCCTCCCTTTTGCACTGGCTCCCCCATCCCCACCTATCCAAGAAGGATCTTGCCCCCTAGATTTTGGTGCCCTTGACTCTCATCCCATGCAAATGCCCTCAGCTCTTAGCCATAATGCAGAATACGCATTTCAATCATTCATTCTTTCACTCAAAGGTCAATTCATTCATTCAGCAAATGCTTTTTGAGCACATACTATGTGCCATGAAATGTCAGAGTGAGCAAGAAGGAAATCTCTGCCTCAAGGAGCTCCCAGGCTCATAGGGGAGATGGATGAGCCACTTGGCAGTGGGACAAGTGCATGACAGTGTGAAGCCCTTGATATATCAGGCTGCTGCGGAGGCACAGCTTACAGGGCCGTAATGGCCCTGGGGAAGGTGTCTCCAATGAGCACCCTAAATGGCACGAGCCAGGCGGGGCAGTCGGGAACACTCACAGGCAGACGGTGTCATTTGTGAAAAGCCAGGATGCGTGCGAGGAGAGGTGGCTTCTGGGAACTTTAGCTATGTCAGCATGATGGGGCTGGAGGGTGCAGGGCTGGAGGGTGCGGGGCTGGAGGGTGCAGGGCTGGAGGGTGAAGGGCTGGGGGCTGCAAGGTGGGAGGAGATGTGGCCGGCCAGCACAGGGGCTGCAAGAGCAGGCCTGGGTGAGATGAACTCTGATTCAAGCCCTGGCTTTGCCAATTAGGACCTGCATGACCTTAGGCCAGTCAGGTAACTTCTTTGATCTGGTTCCTCTTTGAGGAGAAAGAAGGGGGTGGGAATAATATATTAACATCTGCTTCAGAGGAGAAAATGCAGATGTATCTCTCAGCTTGGCTTCTGGGTTTTGAATAAATCAATGAATGGATGAATGGTGACGATCAGAGTTCTAGGCTTATAAATTATGCCTAGGTGCTTGGATGTCATGTGTGGGTGGTGGCGAGGCACTGGAGATTTTGAGCGTGTGTGTGTGTACATAGGTGTGTGTGCATGTGTATGTGTGCATATGTGTGTGTTTGTGTGCATATGTGTGTATGTGTGTCCTGAGGGCTTGTTTGGGTGGCAGGATCAGCCCAAGGCCCCATAAACCCACTTATGTCTCCACCGCCAGCCTTTCTTAGAGGAGAGTCACATGCAGTGTGAGGAAAGATGAAATTGGTGAGGAAGATGGTCCTGAATGATCTTTGATGAGCATGCAATAAAGGACCCTCAATTCCTCAACACAGAGGATCTCAAAGTCATGACTTGTCTTGTTGACCTTTCCTGCTCAGTGAACACCAGTTATAGGCCAGGCCCTGGCAACACAAAGAGGTGTAGACATGGCCCTGACTGGAGGCCTTCACAAGCTGGCCTGAGAGATAGGATTCACACTGTGAGGGATGACTAATGGTGTGAGGCATCACCAGGCATGGGCTCACTGTGGATACAGGAGCCAGGTGGATGGGCACTTGGGGAAGAGTGAGGCCACTGAGGATTGGCGGGGCAGTCAGGGGAGCTCCAGGGAGGAAGGGGACGCTGTGACTCATTTGCTCACTGATCAATCCAATGGCATTGGACTATCACTCTGCACAGGGGGAGGGGAGCAGGATGATGCAGGCTTTGAGCTCATGGAGCTTAGCATCTACCAACAAATGCAACGTTAAGCAGGGACTGCAAGAGTGGGGGAAGGGGTGTGGACGGTGTGCAGGTGGTGGTGGGAATGCATAATGCAGAGGAGAAACCTCTCGAAAAGGTCACCCTTATGGCAGACAGAAGCCAGGCAGAGGGAACAGCAGGGTAGGGAGTTTGGAGGGAAAGACAGCCTGGCCCATTCACATCTGGCTCAGAACTGAAGGGGGGCTCTTGTGGTTGGAGTCCTAATGGCAAGAAGAGGAAAGGAAGAGGGAACAGGAGGAGAATGCACAGGGACTGCACTGGCCTCATTAGTGAGCCACATCCAGGCTCCAGGGCTCCATCCTAATGCCAATAAGAAGGCCCTGAAGTGACATTGCCAGCCTGGCAGTTTTCTGCTCCCCTCCTGGCAGTGCAGAGGAGCGTGGATGGCAGGAGGTAGGTGTGCCGGCTGAGAGTCTAGTTTGGAGGCTGCTGCTGTAAGACTCCAGGGCAGAGATGATCTCCCAGGGAGAAATACCTCCTTTGGTGGACTTCGTTTTCTTTTCCATCCTATGTGGAAACTGTTCGCTGTCCAGAAGAAAAATGATGCTGAGGGGAGAGGAGGTGGCTTTTTCGCTAGGATTCTGGTGCTGACGATGGGGGTGGTGAGAAGAATGGGGATTGTGGAGCAGTTTTGGAGGTGGAATCAACAAGATCTGTGTTAGATTGGAGGGTGGGGGTTGTCTGAGGGAGAGGGAAGCGTCAGCAGTGAGGGCAAGGTGACCGAGATGGAAACACTGCAGCTGGTTTGGGGAGAAGATGCCAGGTCCAGTTTCGAGCATGTTGTGGCCAGCTGGTTATCCAGGTGGAATGTTCAGGTGCTAGCCAGGCCTGGACCCCAGAGAAGGGGTGTGGAGCCATCAGTTAGCAAATATAGGGGAACTGGAGCTGCACACCTTTCAAAATTCCCAGAGAGAAAGGGGAAAGTGAAGAGGTAGGGAGCCCTGCAGTCTTTGCTGAGTACATCTCCAAAGTCTCCCTGGCTTCTTTTCCCATCCTGGGTTCCTCAGCCCAATTCCTAGTCTGTGCAGGTGCAGTGAAAGAAGCAACACATATGAAGAGCTTGCAATGTGCCAGCTTGTCCCAGGTGATGCACCAAATCCACATGACAATCCTTCAAGGTCACTACCACTTCTCTAACAGATGGGGAAGCAGAGACGCAGTGAGGCTGAGGATCTGCCCAAGGTCACCCGGGAGCAAGCAGTGGAGGGATTCACACTTGGGGCTGGTCAAGTCCTTGGTTCCAGCTCTCATCCCAAGGCAACCTACTGCCTCACTCAGCCCCAGGTGAACAGGGAGGGCTGCTTGCTCCCTGTTCTCCACTATGTTCCCCCAAGCCAGGGGCTGAGGCCTTCCACTCCTCCCTCTCTCTCCTGCTCTCTGTTGACTCTTTGACACTGCAGGGTCGCCATCCAGTACAGCAGATCAATCTCTCTATGGCTCATCTGCTCCCACTGCATTTATCCCCTGATGGTCGAAGCTTTTATTTCCGGGTGAGAGGAGCGTCCCCTGGCCATCTCCAGGCACAGATAACTTATGGACCAATCAATACACCCATTACCCTTTGGACCATGGCACCGACACAGCTGCAAGGAGCCAGGGGAGCAGGCCTCACCCCTGCACCTCTGCCATCCTTGAGGTCCCTGAGCTCTGCCCAGCTTCTGCAGCTCCTTCTGGCGGCTCTCACAGGGTCTTCTCATTGTTGCTCCCTCTTCTGTCTTTCTTGAGTCCTCTTATACCATTTTGGCTACCTGAGCCTTCTGTAAATACCTCCTTTAGGGGCTTAGGTTTCTTTTCTGTCATATGGGGAAATTATTTCCTTGTCCAGAAGAAAGATGATTCTGGGGACAGGGGAGGTGGTTTCGTCTGTAATGAGCGAAAAGCATGCATGAGTGGGAACCGGGGAGTCCTACAGTCAGGACCGAGGTTGGGGACGGCTGAGGGAGGACCAGGCTGGAAAACAGAGATTTCACTCAGGTCTGCCTCCACCACTGGGGGCTGGGAGACTTTGGAAAGGCCACCTTACCCCTCTGTGCCTCAATTTTCTCATCTGAAATGGAGGTAGCACCGTCAATATGAAGAGTGGAATGACTATTAAACAAGGCAGGCTAGGATTGTTAACAAGGCTGCCTTGTTAATAAACCAGAGCCAAATTAGGTCAGGGCACTGGGTGGAGTAGTGTTCCTCAAAATTCATTTCCACTTGGAACCTCAGAATGGGACCTTAATTTGGAAATAGAGACGTTGCAGGTGTAATTCTTCCTGTTAAGATGAGGCCATACTGGATCAGAATGAGCCTTAAATCCAACGACTAGTGCCCTTACAAGAAGACCAGGTGAAGTCACAGAGACACGCGGGGAAGATGACCACGGGAAGACAAAGGCAGAGATTGCAGTGATATATCCACAAGTCAAAGAGCACCAAGGGCTGCCGGCAAACACCAAAAGCTAGAGACAGGCATGGAACAGGTTCTACCTCAGCACCTCCAGAAGGAACCCGCTGGGCTGACACCTTTACTTTGGATTTCTGTGCCCCAAAACTCTGAGATGATATATTTTTGTTACTTGAGTCACCCAGTTTGTGGTATTTGTTATGGCAGCCACAGGAAACACATAGAGTTGTTAACACGGTGGTGGGAGAGATGTCCTTAATGCAGGACCCATTCCTGCCGCCCAGTGGGGTTGAGTGAAATTCTCTATGGACATGGGCAAGGTGGAAGGAAGGGGGCAAAACTACCCTTCCACATCTTGCATTCCAGTCGAACCCATACCTGAAGAACAGGACAGCTAGCTTCTTTATGCTTTGCTCTAGCTTCTTGTCTCCTCTCTGGCATCCGTTTATGATAGTCCCCTCCTGCATTAGTCCATTTTCACACTGCTATAAAGATACTGCCTGAGACTGGGTAATTTATAAAGTGAAGAGGTTTAATTGACTCACAGTTCTGCATGGCTGGGGAGGCCGTGGGAAACTTACAATCACGGCGGAAGGCGAAGGGGAAGCAAGGCATGTCTTACATGGTAGCAGGAGAGACAGAGAGCTCAGGGGAAACTACCAAACACTTATAAAATCATCCATCAGCTCTCATGAGAACTCACTCACTATCATGAGAACAGCATGGGGGAAACCGCCCCTATGATCCAATCACCTCCCACAAGGTCCCTCCCTCGACACCTGGGGATTACAATTTGAGATGAGATTTCAGTGGAGACACAGAGCCAAACCATATCACCTCCCTAGGATCCACAGAACACCCTATATACAAGGACCCTATATACAATGGTAAGGGCTGTAAGCCCCTGGCAGGGGTGTGGCTTGTACTGCTGGTTGGGTGGGAGCAATGATGTCCAAATGGCACTACCACATGCATCCCTTTCACCTGGTCTTACAGTCTCAATTCCCCCTGGCATTCTCCAACCTTCTCCCCATGATGGTCTTAACAAATGTCACGGCACCATGTCAATTTTCAGAAGGGAATCATTTTGAGCATCTATTAGTGAGAACAACCATGCCCCTCGTAGCCCCAGTAGAGCATCCAGCTACAAATCCGTAGGAAAAGGGGAACCTGTCTGTGTTCTCTGACAAGGGGCATAAGACTCTCCCTAATCACCAGCCTCAGGGAGGCTTGAGGGATCTCTCTGGGGTGTCTGACTATGCCAGTCACTCACTTCCTGACTCTGTAACCCTGGTTTCCACCACCTTCTCCTAGTCCTCCTCCTTTTCCCGCCTAGCCTTCCCTTCCTTCCTCCTGCGGTTCTGAAATGTTGATGTTTCCAGCTTTCTGCTCTGATCTTCCTCATTTCCACCCTCATCCCTTGGAAAGTACGGCTGCTTTTCTTTTCTGCTTTTAGCTATGGCCTGGATGTGAATGCCTCCCAGATCTTTAACCCTGATTTCTTGCCTGAATAAGTCAACTGTATTTTGATGACCTCCAACATGCTCAAAAGTTTAAAATATCCACAGCTGAGCTCTGGTCTCTGCAAGCTTGTAGAGGTCCCGTAATTTTCTAATATAGTTAGCGGTCTTGTTCGCACAGTCGTCCAATCCAGAAATAACGGTGCCATCCTTGGATTCTTCTCTGCCCTTCCCCCACCTCTGACCACCCACTCACTCCTAGGCCCTGTGAGCCCAGCTGCCTGTTCCAGCTCTGGTGCATAACATGGCATCTGGTTCACCGTTGGCATTCAACAAATATTTTCTGAACTAACAAATTAGTCCTGCTGGGTTTACCTGCTAAGTATTCCTTAAACTGGCAAGCCACCCCTGCCCCATCTCTGATCTAGATTCCATCTGCCAGGCCCTTACCGCCTCCCAGCTGCCAGTCATTAGCCCAATCTACTTAATTAAAGGTATTTCTAACCATGTGCTTCCTGTTCAAATTCCTTCAATGGCACTCCATTGCATACAGGATAAAATACTCCTCAATGGGGAACACATAGCTCTTTTTGTCACTGAACCAGAGACATGGTGGAAATTCTGGAAATACTGACTCCACGGAAGGGCTTAACAACTTGTGGTTTCCTCACAAACCACACACCCTTTCCCATAGGCCTTCACTCCTGTCAATCCACTGCCTGATACCTGTGGCCTGTGCCCACCCACCAGCTTCTCCTGGACACTGCCAGTCTAGCCCTAGAGTGGCTGAGGTGCCTGTACCTATCGGCGCCTTCTAATCTCCATCATGGTGCATTACAATGATCTCTATGCATTCGTCTCTCTCTAGAGACCAGATGTTCTCAAGGAGGGTCATTCTGTACTCCTGCCCCCAGCTCCCGGGGGACCCCTGGCGATGTCTGGAGATGTTTTTGGTTGTCACAACTGGAGGAAGGGGGATGTTATTAGTGTCTAGTGGGTAGAGGCCAGGCTAAATGTCCTACAATGGATAGGACAGCTCCCCCCACCATCAAGAACGATCCAGCACAGAATGTCAACCGTGCTGAGGCTGAGAAACCCTGGGCTAGACAGGAGCGAGGTCCATGTCTGTCCATTCCCACCTCCAGGGCCTTGCCTTGACCCTGCCACGCAGTAGGCCCGCATCGTGTGTCTGCTGAGTGAACATCCCCTCACTCCACCCCAGGCCTAGAGTGAAACTGGATCACTTCTTCTGCAAACAGGAGGCCTGGGCTGCGAAGAAAGGGTGCCGGCTGCCTCCCAGGCCCCAGAGTCAGGTGGCAGGGGAGGAGGCTAAGGAGAGTACTGTCCTTCAGAGAGAGCCACTTCCTCCAGGAGCCAGGGCGGATGCGACCAATTTAGCTAACAAGTTGCCAGGGCTGTGATGACGTTGCCAGACAATGAAATTGCCCTTCTTATCAACATGGACTGCCAGACTGATGAGACAAACAAGCCTGTTAATTAGGCCTGTAATGGCAGCCGCAAAGCGTACAGCATTTCCAAGGAAACAGGGGGCTGGAGGCTCTCTCTTGTCCCACCAGAGATGGGGCATGCAGCGGGGGGCTTAGTTGCATCCCAGACAGGAAGGAAGGCTCATCTCACCATAGCCATGGCCCCTCGAGGCCCGGGCCCGAGAGGGTGGTTAGTGTGTCTGTCTTCAGTCACAGGCTTCCCAGGGGCAGAGCACAGCGCAGTTAACTCTATTGTGGCCCTCGGCGCAGCGGTTTACCCAGACAGGCACTTAATAAAGGCATTTAATAAAGATGAGTATAAACATCAAAGGGCCCCTCTCCCCTTTCAGGTTCATCTTTCTCTCTCTTCCTCTCCAGCCGTTCCTCGGATGCCCATCTTGCTCTTGCCTTTCTCAGAGCCTCTCTGTCCAGCCCTCTGTGTACCCCTCATGCCCCTACAGGATGCAGACAGTGCAGCGCTCCATCAAGCAAGGCCCAGAGAGGTCCCCTCATCAGTATCCCCTTCGGCTGGTACGTGTTGGTGGCATGTGCCAGTCACTGCCTCCCGACCCCATTCCTCAGCATCCCTGGTCCTGCAGCCAAGGACACAGGTGGGCGTGCAGCCAGGCCACACTCGGGCCCCAGGGCCGACTGGCATGGTGGCTTGGCCTGGATTCAGAGGCAGGTTGCCGAGCCTGGAGGAATGACATCCCCAGAGCTGGCGGACCCATCCCCTGGCAGTCTGTCTGGTCATTGGGCAGTGGCCAGCCACACAGGTTTGTGTCCCAGCAAGAGTGCAAACAGTCTGGGACACCCCACGTCCCTGGACATAGGCCCTGAGGCCCTCTAGGGGCAACGCCTAGCTCCAGATCATCACTACTACCCACCATCATTTCCCTGGCACAGGGAGGTCCTCTCCACCTCCAAGACTCAGGTTCCAAAACGCTCTGTGCTGCCACTTGGACCACACCCAGCTACAGATGTGCCAGCAAGCCTCCCAGAAAGGGCCCTCCCCTACCCCCTCACCCCCCCAGACAAATTGGGGAACCCACTTGGGCATCACCAGCACCTTTCTTGCAGCTCTCTCTGTCTTCGCCAGGTTCCCTGTCGCCAGCAGGCCCCTTCAGCCTGCCCTCCAGCTCCTTCAAGGAAGTGCCTCTTTGAGACTCTGCCCCCAAAGAAGGGTCATTATTGCTAATGCCTTTTCTCCCCCATCTGTTGTGATTGTTTACACTCCACTTGCTAATTAGAGACTAATTAGCTGGTGCTGAAATTCATCACTTTCCAAACACAATGCGGCAGCAGGAAAAGCACAGTGATGCAGGCAACATCTGCATCTCCGCCTGCAGCCAAGACGCCATTCTGCTCCGCCTGCTCCCTGCTCCTCCTCCTCCTCCTTGCCCGCCTCCTCCCCTCCTCTTCGTCCTCTTCCTTCCCACTCTCCTTCCAATAAGCCCCTAGAAGGCCTGGGGATGTCTGCACTTTTATTCAGCAACCACAGGACAGTGCAGTGCAATGGCTGGTAGGAGAGACTCAGTCCATCCTCGCTGAAGGAATGAATGCATGTGTAATGAACGAATGAGGATCAAAAAGCAGATGCAAGAGCGGGTCTGCTGCTGGGGGAAGGGGAGTGGAATTAAATAGCTGGTGGGCAGCGAGACACAGCCATCCATGATTCTGAGGAAGGTGGCACTGGGCAAGGCAGGGACCAGGAAAAAAACATTCCTGGGACAGACAGGCAGCGCTAAAGAGATGATGCTAGCAAACGCCTGACCTCTGTGAGGCCTGGGGGCTATGGGGTGGAGGGTGCAGGGACAGCATGGGGGGTGGGAGAAAAGACAAGACAAGAAGGAGAAGGAAGGAGAAGTCAAGTCACAAAAAGAAGGGGCAGGAAGATGCACAAAGGCAGAGTGCGAGACCGGCAGGGCAGCAGGGAAGGCTGGTGGAGGGGAGGCAGAAGTCTTGGAGTCTTGGTGCTGGCTGGCTCTTGTGAGGAGGTGTGACTGCATCCCAGAGGTCTCTGCAGCCTGGGATTGAAACCATCCATTTGCATGACAGCCGAGAGTGGAGCAGGCCTAGGCCCTGACGTTTCTTCCTTTCATCTAAGGAAAAGCGGCTTCTATTACCTAAACTCCCCTTCTGCTCAGTAGGCTGGGGGCAGTGGGCCGGGCTCCCTGGACTCCTTTGCATCTTCTAGGCCTCCTTGTGGGGATACTCTGCGATCGGCCGATCAGCCTGCTGCTGGGTCTAAGGAACCCAGGAGGGGGGAGGCAGCCTGAAACTCCAAGGGGCAGGTGGGGTCTCTAGCCCAGGCCTTGGTGCACAGTTTGAGAAGGAGCCCCCAGAACATCCTGGAATCTGGAGGAGAAAGAGTGGAACCTCTTCCCTACCCATCTCATGGTGACATCCCAGAAGACACTGCCAATCCCCTATAGCCCTGACCAGGAAACCAAAGGTGGCCTCAACGCCAAGCCTCATCCATGTGTGAGGACAGCACAGGGCTGCCCTCTCTTGTGCATGGATTGCGTACATTTCCCATCCCACCTTCCTTGAGAGCAGGATTATGGGAGTCACAGCCACACAGGTTGCAATGCCCGCTCTGCCACTTTGTGCTGTGTGGCTTAGAAGGTGCTGCATAACTTCTCTGAGCTCATCTGTAAAATGGGGATCTCCACCCTCCCTCCTGGTGTTGCTGACAGGACAAATGACATGATGGCTTACATCTTAAGCATGGTGCCTGGTCCTGGTGTGCACTTCCTGGGTGAATGGTGGGATGGGGCATTCTGCAGTCTGGCTGCCTCCTGGGGAACATAGACTGTTTCCTTCTTCCCCTGTCTTGCTTCACATGCAACACATGTGTGCTCACATGTGTGCTGGTGAACACTTAACATCCTGTTCCCCAGGAAATATAAAAAAGCCCTGATTGCCCACCATTGCCAATTTCCCTGGTATAAATGCTCTAGCCGTGGCTGATTTGAAGCTATCAGTGGGACAACATGGGCCACGGATTTGGAAGAGAGGCACACACAGTGAGCACCGGCTCTGGCACACCATTGCCTTCCATCATCAAAGTAACGGTGTGGAGCAGAAATCTCTCTATCCATGGATGTGGCTGGCAGGGGGCTGATTAGGAACCTGGGTGAGGTCAATTGAGTTCCTGGCACACAAAGCTGCTTGGACCAGAGTGATCATTGTTCATGTGGGGAGAAGGCAGGGGGCGGCTGGGGGTGATGCATGCCCTCCATAAGGACCACGCCCACCCACCACGCACATCCTTTCTTCCTAATTCCTCCCTTTCCTCCACGCCCACTCCGACACTCTTCCTTTCCTGATTTCACACATCTTAGAAACGCTTACCCGGTTCCACGTGCTTTGCCTATGCTAGCAAGCAAATCGCAATTTCCCTGCCCTGCAGTTCATGGACCAGACCACACCTGGGCTATATCAGCATCGCCCGGAGGGCTTGTTAGACCACAGAGGTGCAGGGCCCCACCCACAGCCTCTAATATAGCAGGTCTGGGTGGGCCTGAGATTTGCATTTCTAGCAAGTTCTCAGGTGATGCTGCTGCCCTACAGGCCATCCTTTAAGAACCACTGGACCTGGGTCAGCAAAGCAGGTCACTGGGATCCAGACAGCTGCAGGCTGTGCTGTTGTGGAGGGTCTGGTGTTGGGAGTCAGAGGCTCTTTTCCAGCCCCAGAAAAGCCTATGACTTACTTCCTTGTTGGCATTCCACCCCAACCCCTCTCCAGCCTCCTTCCGAGGCTTCCGCTGACCCCTGCACCTCTCTGCCATCTACACCCTCCAAACCCCCTGGCTAGGCCACCTGGGCACCTCCCACCTCTCTTTGTACCAGGGCTAGGTGTGCCGAAGCCTTTTCGGGCAGGGGGAGAGCTGACCAGGGGGGCCACACAGAGACAGCTGGGGCTGCTGGTTATTGTCCTAGAGGCAGCAGAACATGCTGCCCCCACGCCAGTGCGGGGGTCGCAAAATCACTCGTTGCTTTCCTTCTCCAAGGTTCCATGTGCAAGCAATGCACAACTAGTTTCTGACTCACATCCCCTGGCCATGCTGGGGGCAGGTGACAAGGGTCCACTGGGGGGCCTCTCTTAAGTTGGGGGGCTATAAAAGTGGTTCCAGAGGGCGAAGGAGACTGTATCCCCACTTCTTTCCCTACTCCGCCTTCCTGCTGATATTCTAATCTCGGCCTCCTGAGTAACTAATCCCCCTAATGGGATCAGCGTCTCTGTCCCTGCACTTTATTTACATAATGGGTCAGGGAGGCCTTCCTCTAAACAGGTTGGAGGACGGCTGGGTGGAGGGGCAGGAGTGAGATCTGGGGTGCAGGAGCATTAGCTCACCCTGAGGCTTTGGGGACTGTGAGGATGGATCGTAGCATGGTGCTGGTTGGAGGTGGTGGCTCAGGATCATGACGTGTGTGCATGCATGTGCATGCGTGTGTGTGCACGCATCATGTGTGACTGGGCACTCAGTTAATACTCAGCCGCAGATATTAATCCCTTTTTATGCAAAGAGACGATGGATTGTGAGCCCTGAGAAATCAAAGTTGAAACTCAGCCAACCTCCTGCCCTGCTCCCCTTGCCCCTGCCAAATGGCCGCGTCTGTTAACGAGGGAGATAAACGGAGAGGCCATCAAAGCAGATTTCCAATCTGTCGATTTCGCTTTGGGGCCTTCAGAACTCGGTGGCTCACCTCCCCCTTCTGCCCCGACTCCAGCCTCCTCTGCCTTCGATTCCCACTTTGTTCCCCAGCCCCCATGCTTTTATCTCCCAAAGTTGGATCTATTGACCCAGCTCATAAGGGCTCCTTTCATCGGGCTCCAGATCTGCTAATGGAGAGGCAGGCAGAGGGCGGAAGGGATGGAGAAGTGGGTTCTGCAGCCTGGAGGGTGGGGGCTGGGGAGGGGGGAGGTTTGGGGGGATGAGGAGGTTGCCAAAGCAGACTGAAGCCTGTGTGGGTGGCGACGTGCCCAGCCTGGGATGCAGGAGGAGGCAGAAACCAACTCAGGG
Source organism: Pongo abelii (assembly GCF_028885655.2). Classification (NCBI taxonomy): domain Eukaryota; kingdom Metazoa; phylum Chordata; class Mammalia; order Primates; family Hominidae; genus Pongo; species Pongo abelii. The sequence continues at coordinate 88,934,676 of NC_072004.2, forward strand.
AGGGAGAATTGCCCCTAAGCAGGGGGAAGGAAGGCCCTTCTCAATGTGCCAATCCGATGGTGCATCTCCCTGCTGCATAGACTCAGTTTCCCCACTTCAAATTCACTTTGCTCATCTATTGTCTTGCGAGGAAGCAGCCTGAACCCATTCTTATGAGTGAAAATAAAAAATGACACCGGGGGAAAAATAACAAAAGTTTCTCCTTTCACAAACCCCCCAAAGGCTGAAAGAAAAGAGGATGAAGAGGGTGGAGGGGGTCACCTGTGCACTGACCTGACCTGGCACGCAGTACCCACTGATCCCTTCAAGGATGGGTGGTTTTATTTCCATTCTGCAGATGGTAGAGTGTGGATAGGTAACTTACAGCTGGTATCTGGGAGACAGACTTCTGACTCCCGGGAACAGCGGTTTTCACTGCACTTGGCCTAGCAGGAAAGGCTCAGTGAATATTTGTAGTAACAGCACAGACTCAGAAGCCAGATAGACTGATCTCCAGTAGGTGCCACGGTTGTGCTGATTTTATAGACAGGGAAACTGAGGCACAGATAGGTCAAGCAGCTTTCCAAAGCCACCCAGATAAAAATCAGCTGACCAGTCTGCTGGCTCCTGAGTCTGTACTCCAGCCACTCCACCAGGCCTCTGATTTCTTCTTTGATTTGGACTCCCCTTACCAGCTTCCCCTGGCCCCCACCCATCTCTCTGTCTCCTTTTAAATGGATCATTTAGGGTCTTCTGCCAGAAACTCACCACGTGATGCTGGGGCCTCGGAGCCCTAACCCAGGACTCCGGCTTTAAAATGTGCAAGGATAGCTCTTTCAATAAATACAAAAATAAGTAAAATAACTGTGCACAGGTGACATTTGAAAAGATGAATGGATGAGCAAACCACTTCCTGGCCTCCGAATGAACAGAATCAAACAAGTTCTCGCCCACGCCCAGCCCACACTGGGGATTCAGGGAGGGAAGCTCTGGAGAAACATCATGATTCCTCTGGAAGCACCCACCTCCACCACATCAGGGTAGAGGAGGAAGAGGGCACCCAGTGTATGCCACAGCCATTTCTTCTCAGCCTTAAGAGGCTAGGAGTCCCACCTTGGCCTCAGTGTCAGCTCTTTCTAGATGGGGCACCGACCAGTTAGGAGCAGAGTGGGCCTAGAAGCCAGGACTCTGGACTCCCTTGCCTTGGGCCCAGGAGGTCACCCCATTGCTGCTCTAACCTTCAGGGCACTTAGTTTCTGAACCACCAGTTGCCCTTCTGATCTCCTTTGTAGACCCTGGGAGCATTCTCTAGAACATAGTGAGCCTCCCTCTAAGAGGAAGGGGGCAGGTGACCTCAGGAGAAGGCTGGAGAAAGGACAGGTGGAGTGGCCTTATCATGCTGCCCTGCCTCAGTTCCTTAGAAGTCCCCATCCCCAAAGAGAAGAGGAAGCAGGCTATTTCCCACACCCCAAATCTCCCAAGGAACTAACGAGAAGCTTTGGGGATGTTTCCTTGTCGCTTGAAATATGTTTGGCCATCACTCACTGGACAGGCTGAGCAGGCCCCTTAAAGTGAAAAAAACAACCATTAATGGGGACAGCCAGAAATCATTCATCTGTCATCAAAGGGAAGTAAAGTCTGTGAGGGAGACAGCCTGGGAGCACCGGGGCAGGGTCAGCGGGAAGGGAGAGATTAAACACCCAGTCGTACATCAGCCCTGCTCGGCTCAGCACAGCAAGGAGTGGGCAGAGGCAAGCAGGAGAGGGAGGGCCAGATGGGGACGCTGATGGGGAGAGGAGAGAGGGAGCTGGGGGGTGGTGGGGGAGGTAAAAGCACGGCTAGGGTTCAGGTCCAAGGACCCTTTGGTGAAAGCAAGTGACACAGCACTGGAGTCACATATGAGCATTTTGCTTGGGGGGCAGCAAGAGACTTGTTATGAGTAGAATTGAGTCCCACCAGAAGATACAGTGAAGCCCTCAGTCCTGGGACCTGTGGATGTGACCTTCTTTGAAAATAGAGTCTTTGCAGAGGTAACCAAGTTAAGATGAGGTCACAAAGGTGGCCCCTAATACAATTTAACTGATGTCCTGAGAAGAAGAGAGAACGTGGGCAGAGACACACAGCGGGGAATGCCATGTGATGACAGAGGCGGAGATGGGGTCATGTGGCTGTGAGCTGGTGTACCCAGGATGGGTGGCCCCCACCAGAGTTGGGGTCATGCAGCTGTGAGCCACGGTACCCAGGATGAGCAGCCCCCACCAGAGATGGGGTCATGTGGCTGTGAACCATGGTCCCCAGGATGGGCGGTCCCCACCGGAAGCTGGAAGAGGTGGGGAACGATTCTGCTCAGAGCCTCCGAGGGAGGGGCCCTGCTGACACCCCGAGGTCACACATCCCATCCTCAGCATGGCAATAGAATCTATTTCGGTGGTTCTAAGCCACTCAGTATGTGACTTTGCTACTGCAAATCCCAGGAGTGAATGCCATCCCTCACTTCATTCTCCAATAACACTGGAACTTTACACACCCACACAGTCCCCAATATACTAAACATATTTCTTTGTGTCTAACGTCAATGCTTCTTGCTGTCGCAATGAGACTACTGTAGCTTCAGCAGGGTCTCTCATCACCCCTGTGATTTCCCTAACAGAATATGGGACTAGGTATGATATTTGCTATTAAACCCATAACATAATATATATAATATACCCATTTTATAACTGAGGATAATGTTTATTTATTTATTGCTCCCACTTAAGCAAAATGTTTCCTGCATGACCCTAGTGCTATGTCACTTGCTTTCACCAAAAGGTCCTTGGGCCTCTTCCCATTTGATAAATGAGGAAACTGAGGCTAGCTAGGAGGGGTAACTGGGAAGACATCCATCAATTGTTAGGAGAGTCTCACATTTGGGCACCCATGCCAGTGACCTGTCCTCTGCCTCTCCCCTCGTGGGCTGTGGTTAATCTACCCCTAAGTCAGGCCCTACCGGGAAGGCAGGTGAGCACTTGACAGGAGATAAGTGAGTGGTCCAGAGTCTTCCCTGGGGCAGGAGCTGGGGCCAAGCCTGCAGAACCTCTGCTCTAGGCAGAGATAGAGGTGCTGAGTGGTGGCTACACCGTACACCCCAGCCTCCCCTACAGCACTCACCTGGCAAGTGTGGTCTCGGCCATCAAGCTGCCAATGGGCAGCTGCTAGGCCCGCTGAGAGTAGGCGTCTGCCAGTGTCTGCCCAGCCCCCAACATGGGGCATCCCTCCCGCTACTCCTGGCCAAAGTGGTACGAGCACCCTCAGAGCAGCTGTGAGGACAGCTCTGGCTGGGGAGAGGCAGCTGGGCCCCAGGGGGCTGGGGCACCAGCGAAGGGAGGTGCCCTGGGGTCTGCAGGGGATGGGCTGCAGTGTGTGGAAAGAGCTGCCTGCCAGGAGCTCCCCACCCTTCTAAAAGGTGGACCAGGGCCAGAGTCAGGCTCTCCCTGCTGGTGGAGCAGATGTGGGGCATGGCTAATCCCCAAGCCGCAGATGACATCAGAAGGACCAAGGCCAGCTCGGGCAGCACACTTAGCACATGGGTGCCTCGCTGGGTGCTCCATCCCATCCCCTCTCGACATCCTCACCTCTATCTTAGCAGGGCAATACCGCACCACCCCCATTTCACAGACAAAGACCCTGAGGTAGGTAGAGGGGTGAGCGCCCATGGTCTACTTAACAGCGACTTCAAGGCCAGAGCTCAGCCCACCCTCCCTCCACCTCTCCCTGCTGGCTCTCCATTTCTCGTGGCGTGTTTACCTTCCTGATTTTGCCTGCTTTTGTTTGGTTTGATATGAAAATGAGTTTGCCCAGAATGCACAGCGGCAGAAGGAAGGGGGCACGGGGCGGAGTTGCGCTGAGTGACAGGAATGTGCAGACGTTGAATTAAAAGCAGCTTGGCACAAACAGAATCTGGCTACGGAAAATTCAAAATGTATTTAGAGCCCAGTGGAAGATCCTAGTCAATCGGGCTCGTGGTTTGGTGGAAACCACCTAGGCTGGGATGCAAGTCCAGGCCTGTTCTTGCCTGTGTGCCCTGAGGACAGCCCCAAACCTCTCTGAGCCTCAGCTTCTTCTGCTGATAAACAGTGACAATGGCATCTCTCTTACAGGAGTGTCGCGACAAGGATTAAATAAAGCAGCATCTGTGAAGTGCGTGTTGCCAACTGCTAAGTGTCATACAATGGTGAGGTTGTATTTTTGGATTATCTGCTTCCAGGGATGTCTAAAGTACCTGGAACTGGCCCATCCCATCACAGTGCAGGCAGTGCGCTGGCCCCAAGTCGCTCTCTGGGGGCTGTGCCTCTCTGTCTGACCCTCCACGCTTCCCATCCCTGGTGCCTTCTGAGGTGGGTTCCCAGGGACTGGCATGGCTGGGAGAACAAAGCTGAGGTTGTGACTTGCCTGACAGCAGCAGGGGCAGCTCCTGGTAGGGATGGCTGCTCCTGTGATGGAGGGGGTGCTACAAGAGAGGGCAGGGGTCCTCCCATCTGTACGTGCCTGGAGCAACCCTGGCTTGGCCTCCTGGGCGCCTGCTTGGTGGAGGGGGCTGGTGAAACAGCTCAGCAGGAATGAGGGAAACCTGCCACAAGCGAACTCCAGCCAGGGCCCGGTGGGCATCGTGAGGCCCTCAGTGAACAGCCAGGGCCTGATGAGCAGCACAGGGCTCTCAATGAGCAGCTGGGCCTGGTGGGCAGCACAGTGGCCCTCCGTGAGCAGTGCCCTGCTGGGCAGGCTGGGCCTCTGTCCCCTCAATGAGGAGGGGTGCAGGCAGGGCAGGATTATGAGGCAGCAAGGGGAGAGTGAGGCCCCAGGGGAAGGGCCAGCCACGGAGAGGCAGCAGTGGAGGGGTCTTGGGATTTGGGGCCTCTAGCAGGGCCAGGCTGGGACCCGAGGACACTTGGTCTCCCTCCCTGGGCCTGCAACAGGCCTGAAACTTGTGCCGTTTGGTGGCCCTCTTTAAGAACACAAAATGTCAAATATAAAATTAGGTGCCAAAGTCTGGAAAGGGCAGGAGATTCCCAGAAATGACTGCAGCCCCACAAGTACCCAGAAGTGAGGACATTCATAAGACACCCTCCCCTAGGCCCTGGAGAGCGAGACTCGGATCTGGGGATATTGGTGTGAGTCCTGGGATGGGGGCCACACAAGTTCTAGGCCACGCCCCCTCTGCAGCATACGCAGGTCCCCTCCAGGGCGCAGCTTCCTCATCTGCAAAAGAGGGGATGGGAGAGGGGAATCTGAAGGTCTTTCCCAGCTGTCATTTTTTCATTGCTTCTGGGATTTTATGAATAGGGATGAGTGACCGGCAGCCTTCCATTTACTGGGGACACTCAGCTCCCTGCCCTCTCATCCAGGATGTGAGGACTCCAGAAGGGCTGGCGACGGGAGGAGGAGGAGAGGCTGGAGTGGGATGGCCTGCCCTCCCTGGGGTTGAGGCAGTGATGGTGCCTGCACCCTCGCAGATGTGGTGTGTGGGGGGCTGTCCTTCTGATATCCTCAAAGAAGGCACACCAGGGCAGGTGCCATGCCACTCACATCCCCTGGGAAAGGATTCCCCACTCCGAGGGCAGGTGTGTGGCACAGCCCATCCTATTCCTCCATGTGCAGATGCAGAGTCTATGTAAGCGACAGCCCAATGATTGCTTCCTCCTCCCAGCAGACAGAGAACCACTCTTCAGAGGAAAATATCACCTTCCCCAGACTCTTCCGGCAATCGACACAGGAGTTATTAACACAAGGGATGTGGGCTGGGCAAGTGCACCTTGATGCAGATGTGGCCGTGAGTCTGAGCCCAAGAAGAGCCACTGGCCCAGGTTGGTGCATGGGCACTGCCCTTGGGGGACAGGGGCAGGCCAGCCTCCCACCCTCTTCCAGAGTCCAGCCTGACCAGCTTCCAACTAGGAGAGGCACAAGGGCCAGGCCTGCCCTCCAGGAATCCCAAGGTGCAGGGGGAGAGGCAGCTTCCGTCCCTGGGTGATGCCACTCTGGAAGTGTGAACTGAGCGCCTCCTGGGTGATGCCACCCATGGGTCCCAGACACTCATCACGGGGAAGAGGCAGACACTCAGAGAGAGATGCAAGTGCTCTGAAACTGCAGGCAGAGGGACATCTAGGGGACACCAGGAGAGCTCCACGGATGAAGTCACCCTTCAGCATGGTCTTGAAGATGAGTGGAAAGGAGGTAACGTGAGCACAGCGTGTTTGGGACACAGGAGATAGTTTCATGTGGCCAAAAGTCAGGGCACCTGGAGGCAAGGAGATGCTAAAGGCTTATCCCGTAATTACGGTCCCCTGTATGTACAAAGAGGCTTTCCACATCTTTTGCCTTCGATGGACCATTTAAACTCCCACAAGAAACTGTGAAGCTGGCCTGGCCCTGTCATCCTCAGGTTGCAGCTTCAGTGACTTCCTTCAGGAAACCTTCCTGGACTCCGCAGTGGATGGGCTGGGGTCTGCCATGTTGTTCTCATAGTTCCTCCTCTTCACAGCATCATCACTGCCATTCCCTTGCCTGCCTCCCCACCCTCACTGAGCTCCGTGAGGACAGAGACTTGCCTGACACATTGATCATTGTGTCACTGTCAAAGTCTGCAATGGGATCTGGCAGAAAGAAGGTACTCCACTTATTGGATGGATGAGTGGATGGATGGATGGAAAGAAGGAAAGACAGACAGACGGACGAACAGATGGATAAACGGATGGACGAATATGTGTATGTAAGCATGTGTGTATGGATGGACAGAATGGATACATGGACAGATGGATAACGGATGGATGGATGGATAGTGGATGGATGGTTGAGATACCTAGCAGTCCCAGATTCAAGTCGCATCATGTCAAGAATCACCTCGGAAAGCATCTAACTTAACCTCTTCATTTCACAGCCAGGAAACAGATCATGGAGGGGAAATGGCTTCCATGACACTTTTGAGGGGAACAGGGGAGCAGCAGGGGTCAGAGCTCGGGTGTGCAGCACCCATGCCAGGACCTGCTGTTCATCCAGGCTGCTGGGGCGGCAGGTCCTTCACCATCAGGAGTGAATTACAGATCCCAGGTCACTGGGACCTCATCCATTCCCTGGACCTGTCTTCTGCAGAGACAGGCCTCCCAAGCACACCCCCTTGTCAAGGCTCTTTCTTCCTTGGGCCCCCACTCCTTCCTTGGGCCCCCTCCTGTTGCATTTTAAAGATTTTCATAGTATGTGGTTTCGCCTAATAAAGCATTCTCATCGCGCGCGCACACACACACACACACACACACACACACACACACACACACACAAAGTGGAGGCTCAAGGAAGAAGGCTACCTTGGGGGCTGTGGCCTCTGTATCTTGTTGGGGTTCCCCTCCCCTGGAAATCCCTTCCTTTAGGGAGTGAACTGCAGGGAGCTTGCCCCTGCTGGACTCACTCAACCTTGCCCTGCTTCTTCTTCAGCTGCCCAGCCTGCTGCCCTGCTTCTGACCCACCCCTACTGTATGTGGTTCGGGTCCCATGGCAGGAGGGGGACCCTGTGGAGAGTGATTGTGTCGCCACCTCAGTGAGACTTTCCCCCTAAATAAATGAATGCACACACACACACGAGCTACTTGAGAGACACTGGTGGTAGGGGTTAGAGATGAGGGGGTTGAGGGGACAGGTGCAAGAACAAGGGAAGGGAGAGAAGGGGTGCGTTTGAGCTAAACATGCCCTGCTGCAGGCAGGCAAAGAGACCAGAAACAGAGGAGTCCCCACCCCCACCCACCGCTGCCTGGGGCCTCAGAAGGCGGATCACAAACATCACACTGGGAGGTTGGGGGACAGCACCACCATTTCCAGCTGCTCCTCCAACCAGATTAAGGCCAATTAATGGAAGACCCCACTGAGCTGGATGATACAACCATCAGCTACTCTCAGGAGGGTGTCCCAGCGCTGCAAGGCTGCCCTGGGATACCCAGCCTGTCTGTCCAGGACTGGTTCTGGTCTCAGTCTTCCACCAACCTCACAGTGTGCCTGGGGGCTGGGAGAGGGTCTCTCAGGCAGCTGAGGTCATTTCCTCCTCTGCCTCTCAGGACTGGGTTGGATCAGACAAGTTAGGAGGTGGCCAGGGTGTGGAACAGGTAGGCTGTAGAGCAAGGAGGCTTGTGCAACCCGGGACTCAGATGAGGCCAATCTCTACCTAGACTCAGACCCCAGGGCTCAAAAGATGGGACTGGGGAGGGGCTGGGGAAAAGACACCAGAAGGGCTTTTCAGGAAAGTGTTGGGAGAAGGAGTGCTGTCAAGGGCGGGGGGTGACGAGAGGCAGAGAGAGAGATGGGAAGCCTGGACCCACCCCAGCTGCCCCCTCCGCCTTTCTCCCATCCCTGAAGGTGCCAGGGCAGGCGGATGCAGAGTTCAGACCTGCCCTCTCTCGTGTGCAGGCGGTGCAGGCGGAGGAGGAAAGAATCAATTAGTTCATTAGCTGACACGTCTGTGAACATGGCTCCCGGGACTTGACGGGCCTGGCGGCCAGTGGTGGTTTAATAGGCACTTTTGCTCTGAAATGACACCTGGGCCAGCTGCTTCTGCCACAGCACGGGGCTCGCTTAAAGAGGAGGGAGCTGCAGGCAGGGCAGAGAAAGCAGGAGAATGTGGAACAGCCTTGGCCAGAGAAGAGAAGGGCCCCCACCCCCAGTCACTAGGCAGGCCACACCGCAGCCCAGTCACCGCACAGGCCACACTGCCTCCTCTCTGGCTGACCAGAGGGAGCAAGGTGTCTGGGCAAGGTCCCTCTCAGGCCTGCCTGGGGTCATGGCCTGGCCTGGCAGCAGGTGTGGCTCAGAGACCCCTGGCATGGTGGTGGGGATACCTCGCTTCCTGTCTCTGGGTCTTGGGGCCCTTCTGGGTCTATGGAGTGACCCATAAGTCCCTTTCAGTTCTGACATGGCAAGATCTATGATTTGGTGGGGAAGGTATATTTCAGAATAAGCGGACTGATTTTTCAAATGCCCAACCACTCGAGTTATCAGGGTCTTGAGAACGGGACAGCTCAGAGAAGTGCAGGGATGGTACAGACAGGTGCAGAGCTGGGATGCAAACTCAGATTCCCTGGAACCCCCAGTCTGCACTCTTAGCCACGTCCTTGTGCTGTCCTGCCGCGACACTGGGAAAGCCGGACTTGACTCTGGAGCCAGGCACTGATCCAGGTGCTTCCCTCCCTCCGCTGCATGCATCCCCCTGAGTCAGGCTGGTTGGTCCTAGCCTGCCCTGCCTAGGGCATCTGGTCTGGCTTTAGCCAAGTCTCTTTTGGACACAGCTGCAAGTGATACAGTCAGTGTCTCACAGAGTCCACGCCCTCCAGGCCTAGGCAGGCTGCAAGGTTCTAAGCCACGCCCCCTCTGCAGGGCAGGCAGGACTCTAGGGCTCAACTTCCTCATCTGCAAATCAGGGGATGGGAGAGGGGAGCCCAAAGGTCCTTCCATGCTGTTATTCGTTTATTGCTTCTGTGATTTTATGAATAGGGATGAGTGACCTGCAGCCTTTGATTTACTGAAGACACGGAGGCTTTGGGCTTAGATTGGGTAAAAGGCTCTGAAGCTAGACCAACCACTGTGCTCAGGGACAGGACGAACCTCTCTGTGCTGCATGTACGTTGCCAGCTCAACAGGGCCGGTCTGCAGCAAGGAAGCCACCGAAGGGTACAGATTGGGGGATGGGGACAGTGGAGGCTCAGCAAGTCCTGTGTCCCATTCCCCACCTCCCAGCAGGGCCTGTCTGTACCACCCCAGATAGGGTAGAGACACCATGAAGATGTTCAGAAGGTCCTCAATGGTCTCCTTCAAGCTCTTGGTCAGAAGGGAGGGAGGGCAAAGGAAAAAGTCTGTTTTGAGCAGTTCAGGGGGTCCAGGGCTGTGCTGGATGCTTTTTAGATTTTTGATCTCATTTGATCAGATCTGCTGAAGTGTTCTTAATGGCTGTGTTAGTCCATTCTCATAATGCTATAAAGAACTACCTGAGACTGGGCAATTTACAAAGAAAAGAGGTTTAATTCACTCACAGTTCCGCAGGCTTACTAGGAAGCATGGCTGGGAGGCCTCAGGAAACTTACAATCATGGCAGAAGGCAAAGGGGAAGAAGCAAGCACGTCTTACCATGGCGGAGCAGGAGAGAGAGAGATGGGGAAGTGCCACACACTTCTAAATCTTCATATCTGGTGAGAACTCACTATTACGAGAACGGCGTGATCCAATCACCTCCCACCAGGCCCCACACCTTTAACACGTGGGGATTACAATTCCACATGAGATTTAAGTGAGGACACAGAGCCAAACCCTATCAATGGCCCAATTTACAGATTGAGGAAACTGAGGTTGAGAGGTTAAGCCACACGCTAACATCACGGGGCTAGGAAGTGGCAGTGGTGGCATTCAATCTTGGGACACATGCCCTTTCTGCTGCCCTGCAGCTTGGAGAATTCTAGTGCTGCACCTGTTGGGACAGAGAGGATTCTGCCACCCGGCTGGTGGTGCGAACTGTGCCTCCAGAAACCCTCTGCCCCTAAGTGGGTCCTCCTGTCCACACAGCATCAAACCCTGCTTTCCTGCTGTTCTCTAAGCTCCCCCTGCAGCTTCCTGGGCACAGGATGATTATTCCTCCTGGGGTGGGGGACAGACAATCCTGATCCCATTTGTGGGGCAGAGAAACCAATGCCAAGGTCCAACTGGCACAGAAGCTGGGAGCACTGGGCTTCCTCTGCAGACCAAGCTTGCTGGGGTTCCCAGTGGCCTGGCTTTTGATGCCCAGAGGGCAGTGTGCCCTGCTCCCAGGAGGCCCTGGATAGCCTGTCTCCTCCCTGGGGAGGAAATGACCTTGGGTGCTGCCCAGTCCTTGCACACTGTCGGGGGAGTGGAGGGGGAGGAAATCAGGCTTCTCTCTCACCAACCAGGCTCTGCATGGTGGGGGGCCTTGGGCCTGTACACTTAAGCTTGCTGCTATCCCAAGGAGGGCAGCTGGAAGGTGGCTTCCCTGGGGCCCAGCCCAGCCTCCTCCTGGCCCCAGTTACTCTCTCAGACACCCCAAGATGTGTCATCCACACCAGCCGCTGAAGCTGTCAGCTCTCTCCTTCTCAGCACCACTCAGAGTCTCAATGACGACCCCGGCTGCCTCCTGAAGAGACACATCAAGGACTCCTGTCCAAATGACACCATCAGCCTTCGTGTTGTTGGCTGAGGTGCTGGGCACCAGCGGCCCCCACCCTGGCCCTGTTGCTGGCTGATAAAGGAACAATTTCCCTGCAGAAGGAAAAACCTAGCAAGCAGCAATTTTCATTTGTGAGAAAGCTCTTAGGCAGGCAGAGAAGCCGGAGTGAGGAGCAGGGATGAGTAGAAGGAGAGAGGAGTGGGAAGAGAGGAGGCAATTGCCTCCTCCTGGCAGCCCTCCTTGATTGTTGAGCAGCTGCCAGCCACCTGGGCTGCTCACTGTTGAAGAAAGCTGCACCACTTCCTCATGACTCAAAGCTCTGCGGGTACTCTTTGCCCTTTAGCTTGTACCTGATTAATTAATTTTCAGTTAAGTGATTTGATCCCTCATCCATTCACCCAAAAACCATTCCTGGAGCACCTGGCATGTGCTGGGAATTGCAAACAAAGATTCAGCCCTTGCCTTCAAGTTGCTCATAGACCAACTGAAGAGGAAGGCTTGGTAAGGTGTCATGCTATGGGGGGAAGTAGGTGGGGCTGGATGGGTCAGGGAAGGCTTCCTGGAAGAGGGAGTGTCTAAGTCAAGCCCTGAAGGATGGATGGGAGTCAGCCAAGCAGAGATGGGGGCAAGTTTTAGGGGAGGTGAACACACAAACAGCAACCCGGTCAGAGAGAATGCGGCAGGTCCCATCAGCCACAGTGTGTGGGAGAAGGGATGGTGGGCAGAGATGAGAGGGGTGAGAGGGGGGCTCAAGATGTGAGCGAGGTGCCATGATGAGAAGCACTGAAGGGTTTCAGCAGCAACAGATCAGATTTCTGTATCAGAAAGATCACTCTGGCTGCAACGTAGTGGGGAAGGCCAAGCAGGACCTGGTCATAACCAGGTGGAGGGGTGGTGGTGACCAGAATCTGGAATGAGACCGTGGGTGAGGTCCGCTGGGGGTGCACAGAGGCAGATGCATGCAAGACACTAGTGCACCCCTCCCGCTGCTCTGCACTGTGTCCCGGGGGCACTGAGCCCCGGGTTTCTCCCTCTGGCTGCACCAGCCAGGCCCCCTCCCTACCTGCCTCTTTCCTGTGTGGCAGGTCTAGTGTTCCTGACTGTTTCCAGGTCTTTCCTGGTCTAGTGCTCCTGACTGTTTCCAGGTCAGGTTGAGCTGGCCCGGCTTGGAAATATGCTTGATGGAGTTCTAAGCCTGCTGCAGCAGGGGGCCAGGGGTCAGGGAGGTGGCAGACTGCAGAGGTAGGAGCCGCTGGTTCTCCCCGGCCTCCTAGCGACTCTGCTCTAGGGTTAACGGCTCTGAAATATATGCTGCTTAATGCTACATCCCCAGGAAGGGACCCCTAACCTGCTAGCCTTTTGTCCCGCTGGGAAAATAGCTCAATTACTGCCAAAATGAGAAGCTGTCCTGGTGTGGATGAATTAGCACCAAAGGATAATTAGAATGGGCTGGATATGAGCAGCCACTTGTTTGGAAAGGTGGAGGGCCACGACAGAGACCCTGGGTGGTGGGGGAGTCAGGGTGGCGGTGGAAGGGCAGAAGGGATCCAAGGAAGCCACAGAGCTTTTGACCTTCTCCCATTCCCCTACCCCTACCCCGCAGCTTCCTGCCACACGTCTCTTCCTGGGATGTTAAGGAGGCTGGCGTGGAGTCAGAGTCCACTCAAGAAAGCAGAAACTACTGGCTATACTCGCACAGAAGGAATTTGCTACAGGGAACTGGTTGCAGGTGACAGTCAGCTGAGAAGCCCAGTGGGGGACAGTGAGGTAACCCAGAGATCGGTGACACAAGAGGCCTCTACCATCCCTAGGCTGGAGGAGTCCAGGGAGGAAGTGAGGTTGCTGGAGCTCAGGGCGAGTCATCCGTCCACAGGGAGCTGGAGTCATGAGCCAAACGCAGCTGCTCATGGAAGCCAGTGGAGGCAGGAGGGAAGGGAAAGACCCCAGCTTCTCTCTCTTTCCTACCTCCTGTCTCCTGTCAGTGCCTCCTACTGGCCAAGCCTAACCTGAAGCCGGCTGACCCGGGAGCCTGGGAAGCCAGGAGGACAGCCACCTGTGATACAGGACAGAGCAGAGGCAGGACAAGGAAAGGACCTGAGAGGTCACAGCCCAGGAAAGACACAGCGGGTCGAGGTGGTAGCCTGAAGCCACAAAGCACGCAAGCCGGGGACTCGAGGCGCACCCTGTCTTCCCTCCCACGCTGTTGGGTGATGGCTGCCGGCTCCCCACCAGCTTCTGGTGCCTTGGTGATAAATGCCCACACGCTCCCACCCCAGCCCGATTCATCAAGCTCCCCGTGGCACGTTGCATGGCCGGAGACCTTGCCCACCAGGAGCTTAATCTCCCAGACAAAGAACAGAAACGCAGCCTGGGCCAGAGACGTATAACATATTGCCGGGAGTCACTGATGGTCTAAGTGAGCCCAGGAGCCTCGCAGCTTCTGCCAGGAATGTGGAGGGAGTGGAGCGGCCCAGGCCTTCGGTTTTCTCCCTCCTTCCATCTCTGGTGTCAGGGCTGACTTGGAAAGGATACCCCAAGTTTCTCTAGGCCATTCTTCCACCTTTTTCTCAACCTAACCCCTCCTGGACCAAGCAGGCTCTAATACAGCTGTTCCTTTCTCCTTCCCTCCCCTCCTTCCTTACCCCATGGATTAAAAGCCTCCAACACACTGTTTGCTATGGAAGCTGTGGATGCCATAGCGAGCAAGACAGGCATGGTCCCTGCCCTCACGGTGCTTACACACGCAGAGCTTCTGCAACCTTCCCTAGTTGTCCCCCTAAGGGCAGGGGGACCTTCAGACCACCCCACCCCGCTGCTTTCCAAACTCAACTTCCAAGAGGAAGCTGAGACCCAGGCCCTCTGGAGACCCAACTCCAGGCTTCCCTTCAGTCTCCAACCCCTTTTGAGTAAAAAGAGGGTCAGAGAGGGGAGGGCACTAGATTCAGGGGGCTGTGATTGGCTGCCACCAGACTGATAGATGGGTGAAGAGACCAACCAAGACTGTGGGACAGCCAGGGTGGCAAGGCAACCCAGAGTCAGGCAGATGCTGCTGCAGTCCCCACCGCCTGCCCCCCACCCCTCGGCCAGCCTGTCCCCCCTGTCTGGGGCCCAGCTCTAAATCGCTTCGACATAAAATATTGTCGGAGAGCCGCAGCACAGAGAGATTAAAAAACAATAAAGAGAAAGCGAAACTCTCGTCTATAATTACCAGACTCTAGCCGGCAGCAGCAGAAACGCACTAAAATTTTAATAGGAACCACTGCATTTAATTTAACGACACATTTTTTCAATTACCAGAATAATTGTTTTATCCATAAAATGAGTTTCAATAAAGAGGGTAATTTTCCTTTGTTTTTATTATTCATTTGTGCAACATATTTGAGATAGAACTCCCTCATGTTAAGGCAGCTTGGCGAGGACGCATGACATCTGTGTCATGCGTTGAAACTGGAGTGGCGCAGGGGACCCTCCTGAGGAGGGGGTGGCCGTCCACATTGCCAGCTGATGGCCGAATGGTCAATGGTCGAGGCGCAGGTCTGAGTGTACTCGGCTGGAGCACAGAACCTCCGCCCCCCAGGGAGGCTTGCCAAGTGCCCCACAGTCCACTTCCCAGGCTCATCCAAGCTCTCTGGCTTGCATCCTCCACTGACACTTGCTGAGCTCCCCATGCCACAGGGGATTAGAAGTGCATCCTGTCTGCACTGATGGAGGGAACCAGGAGCTCAGCTCTTTCAAAAAAAAAAAAAAAAAAAAAAAAATCCTGCTAAACTCTAACACAAAGCCCGGGACGGCTTGGAGGAGTAAAGAAAAGCAGGCAGAGACAATATGCAAAGGAGACAGCCTGTTGCTAGAGAATTGGAAGCAGACTGTATTTAGGGATGCAGGGCTTTTCTCTCTGCCTTCCCAACATCGAATGAGATCATTATAATGACCAACATTTATCAGGTACCCATCATGAGCCACTTAGATTAGCTTCTCGGCACTCGAGAAGTACATACTAGCATCACACCCACTTGAGCTATGAGAAACTGAGGCATAAATGGTTAAGTAACTTGGCAGGACATGGGGGAACAGGATTTGAGCCCAGCCAGGCTGACTGCAGAGCTTGAGGATGGTGCTACTACGCTGCCAATGGACCCCGCTGTAGGCTGCTTCCCAGACGGAGTTCCCTTAGCGACTTCATCTTTGAATCAACTCATTTGCACTTCTCGCTCTGGCTTCGTTTACACTGCACTCTAAGCCCTCTCCTTGGCAAACTCTCAACTCGAGAGCCCTTGCCCTGAGCCTCTGGCTGGCACCCAGCGATGGATGGACTGTTTGGAGAGGAGCCGTAGAAAAGAGGCTCAGACCCGTTTGGGTTCTGGGTTCCTCGAGCATCCTAATCCCAACCCTTTGGGATTGGCTGCAGCTCCCAGGCAGGGCAGACGGCTGCAGCGTCATGCTGCTTCTCTGGATGGATGAATGCAAAGGCAGAGGCTTCCATGGGGGCTGGGAGGGAAGGCCCAGAGGGAGCTCTTGGCCCCAGTCTGGGCATGGAGGTGGCCTTGAGCATGGAAGCACCTTCTGGGGTGTGTGTTTGTTCTGAACACCATCAGAGGCAAGAGGCAGAGATGGGGCAGGACAGGCCACAGGGGGCCAGTGGTGGGAGCCCAAGGCTGCCTCCAGTAGGGAAATTGATACTGATAGACCATTCTCACTGTCAAGGGCTTTGAGCCAGTACTTATTGCCTATTTAATACCAGGGTCTCCATAGTGACCCTGGAAGGTGGATGTTATTATCCCCTTGGTAAAGATGAGGAAACTGAGGCCTCAAGAGATCAAACAAGTCCTGCCCAAAGTCACTGAGCCAGTGAGCAGCCCAGTGGCGAGTCACCCCCAAGCCCTGCCGGCTGCACCTATCCCTATGATGGCATTTCCTGCAGGGAGCTGCCTTCTCAGAAGCCAGGATAGCACAAGGAAGGGCAGGAGGGGACAGAGAGGTTTGAGGCCCAGGGTCACCCCGAGCCACTACCTGGCCACAGCCTCCATCCCACCTGCAACCTCCTTCCTTGGGCCTACATCTCCTGCAGGTGAACAGTGCCACCCCCAAACCCCCACCCTTGTTACAGCACAGCCTTCACCCAGGGATGCCAGTCACCCCCTTCCTGAGTAGGTGCTGGCAGAGGGGGCATGACCAGCTCCAGCCTGAGCCTCAGATTCCCCTCAGCCTTTCTGGGTGTTGCCAATGCTGCGAGGATAAGATTGGATGCAGGAGTGGTGGTTTCCCTCCTCCCTCCCTAGGTATAAATCTGGCCTGCAGAAGACCTCTTCAAGGGGAGATACCTGGCGGCCCCAACACATCCCCCTGAAGCCCTGGCTTCTTCCCATTGGGGAGAGGACAGGAGCATGGAGGGAGAGTTACTAGGGGAGCTGGGGCCCTGAGGCTCACAGGGAGAGGGGTTTTATGTCCTCCAGGTGGAGCTGGGACCACCTATTCCTAACCTTGGAGCAGACCCCTTGTCCATATCAACCCACGGTCTCTGCCCCCTTTCAGGTCTTCTACTTCTTCCAGGGGGCCCCCTGATGAGGACAGGGGGCAAGTCATCCTCCCCTTTGGAAGCCCAGTGCTTTGTGCAATGCCAGGCACACAGGAGTAGCTCATCAATCCATTATGTAAAGGCACCTAGATGAAGCAGAGCCACTTCCACGCTATTATGGGCCAAACTTCCTACCCCCAAAATTCATCTGTTGAAGTCCTAAGCCACGGTACCTCAGAATGCAACTAAATTTGGAGATAGGATCTTTACAGAGGTAACTAAGGTTAAATGAAGCCATTGGGTGGGCCCTAATCCCATGTGGCTGATGTCCTTAAAAGCAGAGGAGGTGAGAGCACAGGCTCACATGGAGGAAGAACATGTGAAGACACAGGGAGAAGATGGCCATCTACATGCCAAGGACAGAGCCTTCCCTCATGGTCCTCAGAAGAAAACAACCCCAATAACACCTTGGTCTTGGACTTCTGGTCTCTAGAATTGTGAGAAAATGAATTTCCATCATTTCAGCCAGCTAGTCTTGTATTTGTTACAACAACTGTAGGAAACTAATACACACTTCTGTGCAAATCTCTTTCCTTCCCTGGAATGCATCCTCCTCTATCTCTGCAAGTGTGAGCATACAGATGTCAAGTCCTGGCTCAAAGTCCACCTTCTCCAGGAAGCCAGCTGTGCTGTGGAGCTCTTGGTCATCCTGTTTGTAGAGTATTGATTTACACTTATTTATGGGTTGTTCTGTAAATGTTACAAACCCATATTTGGGTTTTATTACAGGATCAAAACTCTGTGAGTTTCCTCCTGCCAAGACCTGAGTCTCTTCCATCTTCAGGGGACCTCGAGGTGCTCTGAGCTCAGGCAGGGCTTTGGTGCCCAGACTGACTGGGGACCAGGCTGGGAGGAAGGAGGATGGGGAAGCTTTGTTCTGGGTTGGCCCTCTGACAGCGCCAATCCCCATCTCCAGCCCTGGTGAACTGTAGAGCTTGCATTGTCTAGCTGCATATGCAGCCCCAAGCTGGGCTATGGGCACTTGGTCTTGCCCTGGGAGGCTATGAATTGAGCAGAGGAGAGGGTGGTAACCAGAGAGAGCAGGAGTAACAGGAGCGCTGTCTATACAGATGAGCCAGCGAGGGCCTCATGGAGGGCTTGAGTCTGGAACTGGCCTTGAAGGCCGGCAGGACTTGGACTGGTTGAGGGCAGGGGGAGCTCATCTCCAGCGAGGAGAAGAGCTTATGCAAAGGTGTGGTGTGTGAACGGGAGTATTCCTGGCCTGGGGGAGGCGCCACTGGGAGTGGTGCACTGGACCTTGGACTCCACGCAGCTCATCCTCATCTCTATGTACTGAGGATGCTGAGGCCCAGGAGAGGAAGGGGCTGGCCCAAGGTTGCTCACTGTGGTCAGGCCTCTCTGCCCCTGGGCCTCAGAGGGGACTTGGAGGTCACTATTCCAGTCCCTGCCATCAGGCAAGAATGGTGGATTAGCCTGAATCCCCTATCATCTCCCTCTCTGCCTTAATGTCCCAGAGCTCAACTGGGAAGATGAGGAAGGGCCCAGGTAGGGGTAGAGGAGGTGAGGGGCTGCCAGGCGCCAAGATCACATAAGCAGCAGACGTCGGCGGATTAGCAGCTCCGCTTCCCAAAGCTGCCCGAGCCACTTAATATTCTGCAGAGGGGATCACTTCTCTTTCATAAAAAGCAAACATGGGACTGAAATGCTGCAGACTCCAAACACCTGGGGAGGTTGGAGTCTTGAAGCCTTGTACCTTGGAAAAGGGGTCCTGGGAAAGACACAGAGGGTCAGGAGGAACCAGGGAGTCAGCCCTCCTTGCTGGCCAGAAGCAGTGGATGGTCCCTGCAGGGAGAGAGGCGGTGGACGCACACAGGGGCTTGAGCTTCTGGGATTTCCAGGGAAAGGCAGGGGCTTTGGGAGACACGGGGGCACTGTCCATGGGGCTTGAGCTTGGGGTGGACAGTTGGCAAAGTGATGGCACTCAGTGGAAGTCACTGCCAGGAAACGACACATGCAGGGACAATTCCTCTCCCTCTTAATGACCCCAGACATCAGGAATGGAGGCACAGCCACTGAGGCGGATCACCAAGATGGGAAGCGGCAGGTTCTTTCCAAACAAACAGATCAACAGAGCAAAACAGCAAACAGCTTTAGTTAAACACAAATAATTCCAAGAAGCCAGCGGCAAGCTTTTACCTTTGGAGTTTGGGTTTTTTTTTATTATTGTTGTTTTTTAATAAAGGAAGATGACTTTCTTTGATTAGACAGAGCTCACTTTATCCAGATGGGAAAGAAATACAACGGCTCTCTCTTGGCTTCCTCTGAAGAGCCAGGTATGTCTGGGCAGCACATCCGGGCGATGCTCATTGGACATGAGGCTGTGTATGGTCAGATGTTTATGTACCGTGACTCATTTTTGGTAGAGGCATTCACGTTTGACTTACACATGATTCTTCTTTTAAGCACACATTTTAGGAAAAATATTTGCTGAATTCTTATGCAGCTGTTGCTATTGCTGTTATTGTATGGTTGTTACCATTTTTTCCCCTTTGGGAACCTGTTTCCGGTTTTGAAAGGACTTCAGTAGGGGTTAATAACTCAGCTTGCCTGGGTGGAACTCTAGCCTGGCAGCTGTCAGCAAAATTCTGGAGCCAGACCACCTGGGTTCACATCTGAGCTCTGCCCTCTATTGCTTTTGAGGGGATATTCTAAGCCTCAGTTTTCTCATCTGTAAAATGGGGGTGATGATGATCATAGAAACTCTCTCATAGGGGCTTTGTGAGGATTGTATGAGTTAAACACACAAGGAAATTAGCACCAGATTGACAGTATGGGGCTATGATTATTGAGATTGGAAACAAACCTTAGCAAATTTCATTCTTCTAAGCTAGGCAAAGGCCACGCAGCAGCTAGAAAGTGCAGACACTGGGGTTGGCCTGATGTGGGTTTGAATTCTCCAGAATATTCTTTCTGGCTGTATGAAACCGAGCAAATCAATTTCTCTGGGCTTTGGCCTCCTTTTCTATACAATGGGAATAATGAGAACTCATTCCTCATAAGAAGTAAGTTTCAACTGAAGCTCATGGAATGACACAGTTCATAGCGCACGCTCAACAAATGGTGGCTGGCCCCAGTGAACAAGCCCGACCTTGCCAAGGCTTAGCTCAAAGGCTTTGCAGGAGCTGCTGCACCTCGAGATTTTTTTTTTTTTTTTTAAGACAGGGTCTTGCTCTGTTGCCCAGGCTGGAGTGCAGTGGCACGATCTCGGCTCACTGCAAACTCCACCTCCTGGGTTCAAGCAATTCTCCTGCCTCAGCCTCCCAAGTAGGTGGGATTACAGGTGTGCACCACCACGTCTGGCTAAGTTTTGTATTTTTATTAGAGATGGAGTTTCACCACGTTGGCCAGGCTGGTCTTGAACATCTGCCCTCAAGTGGTCTGCCTACCTCAGCTTCCCAAAGTGCTGGGATTACAGGCATGAGCCACTGTGTCCAGCCAGATAAAATATTATAATGTTTCCTTTCTTCTTCCCATCCTCCTCCTCCTCTTCCTCCTTTCTCTCTTTCTCTTTCTCTCTCTCTCTTACTTTCTTTCCCTGCCTCCTAATCTCCCTCTTTTCTTTCCTTCCTTGTTTTTGGGTTGGAGGTCCTCTTTCAATAGAGGGTAGAGAGAGCCCAAAGTGTCAAAGCCCTGCCATTCTAATTTCCTTTCCCATTAACAGGAGTTCCTTGAACTCTGTGAGTCCAAATTTCCTGCCCTCAGTAAGGTCTACCTGCAGCCCCTACCAGGTAGTTATATGATGGGCACCTCTGGACTCAGTAGTAGAAATGGCAGCCAGTGGCACTGACCTGGATTCACTAATCTTTTCTCTCAGCCTCTCCCCAGGGGTCCCTGGACAACCAAGTCCAGCTCTCTTGTTCTAGGACCCTCCTCTCCCTGTTGCTCTATCCCCCTTTGTCCTGCCCCATCCCCAACACCATGGGCTGGGAGCCTTGGGGGCACTTAGCAGCCCAAGCTGCCACCTGGGAGTGAAGCGCCTTCTGCTGAGGCAGGAGGGCTGCAGGTCTGCTGTAAAGGGGCAGCCCCAAAGTTCTGCCAGTAGATTGATAGGGAGTAAAGACTCTGACCCCACAGCCTCACTGAGCACATGTCGGAGGAGCTGGTGAATCTGAAAAGATGTGGCTGTGACTAGCTCTGCCTAGGGTTCTGCCAGATTTCCTGCGGAACCTTCCAGAATTTCTGCATTAATGACAACGACCATGACCAGGTAGAGATGGGAAGAGACTCGGATGCCTTATTCTGAAATTAACTTCAGTTAGGAAGGAAGGGAAGGAGGGAGGGAGGGAGGGAGGGAGGGGAGAGGGAGGAAGAAAGGAAGGAAGGGAGGAAGGAAGGGAGGAAGGAAGGGAGGAAGGAAGGGAGAAAGGAAGGGAGGGAGGAACAGAATAACATTCAAGCACTTTTTCATGGCACTTTAAAATGTTCAAGCACTTTTGCATTGACTGTATCTCCTTTTATCATCCAGCCTGTGAAGTTCACAGCTCAGCATTATCAGGCAGTGGACTATGGAGGACCTACACACAGCCAGGTTCAAATCCAGCTTCATTAGACAGATGAAGAAACCAAGGCCCAATGAGATGGAGTGCCTTTCCCACCTCACATGGCAAGTCAGTGCCTAAGTTAACAGAACTTCGGGGCCCCCGCACCAAGCCATGTGTCTCTCCTACAAGATCCTCCAGGATGGGCTCTCAAATGGGGTCTCAACCCTCCCCCTAGATAGGAGCTCTTTGCCTGGCTTCTGGAATTGTGGGCCACCAGTCCTACAGAATGAGAGGTACTCTCACCCACTGCAGTAGCGGCCTGGAGAGAAAACGCCTGCCTCCCTGGGTCTGTCTGCAGCCTGGCTCCCAGGACGTGGCCTCATTTCAAAGACTAAAAAGTTAGCTGAGAAACAAACAAAAGTTAGCTGAGATGGGAAAACCACCCACGGGAAGGAAAGAATGCACCTTCTCCTCCCCTTTTCTCTCTTCTCTATGGGGAGAAAGAAAAACCTAAATGCTGATTTCAACTGGACTCTCCTGCCTGCACCGGGGCCCCGCAAGCAACGCCCAGATCCTGAAAGTGTTTGTTCCAGTCAATGGGGCAGAGTGACCCACGAAGGAGAGAGCGTGCCTGCCGAGTTCACACACTTCCTGCCTGCCTCTGGGAAAACTATTTAACCTGTCTGAGCCTTGGGTTTCCTCACTGGTAAAGTAGAGGTGATGGTGATACATGCGCCATGGAGTGGCAATGAGGATTCAATGCGATAATGTATGCAAGACAGTTGGCAAGAAGCAAGGAGTTGATAAATGGAATAGATGATATAATATAACAATTACATTGTAATGTGTATTATCATTCTTTTTGCGGGCTCTTGAGAATGAGAAATTTCTGCCAACGTGAAGAATGAGGGGGCAGATGGGAAGAACACTGAGATAAGAGCAGTAAGCCTTGAGGAGGATGGTGTGGGGGCAAGCTCTTTCCATTCGCCACTCCTCATTCCACTTCCTGCGCCCCGCCGCCACCCTCCCACCGACCATACCACACATGTCACCATACTGTGGCTGCTCTCCAGCCTCTGAAGGGCCTCCCCACAGCCAGGTCTGCAGCCTGAACAGGATGGGACAGGTAAGGTTGGCCCCTCCCCCTTTCTTTTCTTCCCTACCTCCCTGTCCTGCTAGAGACGAGTGCCCCTAATGCCTGTGCTCCAGAATCATAATGCCACAAAAACCTTGCTGAGATAGGATGAGAGAAAGAGAGGGTCTGAGACAACTCAAAACCTTTAGTCCCTGGCCTGATCCCCCGAGGGCTGGGCACCAGCTGGTTGTCTTGGCCTCACTAAGCATTTCCTCTGTATCTTTAGCTTGCTGGGCTCAGTGGCAGTCACCCCTGGGAGGGATGGCATGAAGGACTGGCGGTTCCTCTGGGCCATCACCCCACAGGAAGCGGCTCTATGCCCCAAGGGTCCTGCCTTGGCCCTACTGAGACCAGGCAGTGAACTATGGAGGACCCACACACAGAGCCAGGTTCAAATCCAGCTGAGGGCAAACTGCCTAAGCTCTTACAGCCTCAGTTTCCTCACTAAAAGGATGCAGTCACTCCTAGTGCCACCAGCAAAAAACACAATAAATGACAGACAAAGTGTTGTTAGAAAGACTGAATAACCAGAAATGTTCATGGAAATGACAGCTGGGCTGCAGGGCTGGAGCCGGGCTGGAGGCTGCTCTGCACCCGGCTGTGCCTCGCATTAACCCTTTATTGTTTTTGTTGGTTTGTTTTTGAGACGGTGCCTTGCTCTGTTGCCCAGGCTGGAGTGTAGTGGTGCATCTTGGCTTACTGCAACCTTCACTTCCCAGATTCAAGCAATTCTCCATCTCAGCCTTCTGAGTATCTGGGACTACAGGCGTGCGCCACCATGCGCGTCTAATTTTTGTATTTTTAGTAGAGACGGTGTTTCGCCATGTTGGCCAGGCTGGTCTTGAACTCCTGACCTCAAGTGATCTGCCTGCCTCGGCCTCCCAAAGTCCTGAGATTACAGGCGTGTGTCACCTCGCCTGGCCTCATTAACCCTTTAGGTGTGGAACATGGAACATTCCAGAGATGTCAGGACAGCAGCTGTTTACCAGCTGTGTAAATACAGAACTTCAAAATCCAAGCACCTGCATGTTGGTGGGGAGTCCTGGGGACCACACACCCTGCTTACAGGGCTACTGTGAGGGTTGGTCAAATCACGGAGCCACTGGCGCCCACCCCCTCCCGATCCTGATTGAGGAACACACAGGCTCCTTGACCAGTGGGTGGCGTCTGGGCCAGCAAGGACTTGTGGCAGGAGACAGGATCCTCTTTGAGGTCAGGAAGCGGGGCGTGTGGGGTGTGCCACTGGCCCAGGCATGTCCCTGCTCATCCCGCCCAGACCAGGCACAGCAAAATCAGGCCCCCTCCTCCCCCCACAACCCACAGGTACAGGAAAGACCAGAGACCCAGCCTCGCTCCTGGTCACTCTGTCCAAGCTTTTGGGGACCTGGCCAGTGCTCCACCCCAGACTCCACAACTTGGCATTTCTAAGCTGTGCCCGAGATGGGGCCAAGGGAGGGGCCAAGGGAGCTATTTTGGGTCTGGAAAGAGCTGTGGTGGGTGTGAAAGGGAGACAATTACGGGGTTGGTAGGGCCGAGTGCCTTCCACCCACACCACCCACCCCACCTGCGGTCAGCCATCAGCCTGGCCTCAGCACAGATGATGAGACCTAGGGGGAAGTGGGAGGTAGAGAGGAAAGTCTCCAAAAGGGGCTAGGGTAGGGAGAGAAGACGTCAGCACAGGGCCACCTGGGAGGACCCCAAATGGTGATGTGGCTGCAGAGTTGTGGCCAAGAAGCCATGGTTCTCTGGGCTGCCATGGAGAAGGAGCAGTCAGCCACCTTCTTCAGGCCATACTGTGTGGTTGTTGTCCTGGGCTCTAGGAGGCATGACACAGGGTCATTTTGGGGGTACTGGGGATCACTGTGTCATGGGCCATCTTCCTGTATGTGGCTGAGGTCTGGCATCCAGTGGCCTCCAATGGCTACAAGCCTAGACCAGGAACAAGTAGAGTGGCCTTAGAGTGGGGAGCACTGTGCAGACTCCTGTACTGGCCTCCCCTGAATTGAGTCTCTGCTCTCAAGGACTCTGTTCCAGGCCTGGATGAAGGGAGCCGAATGAGGGACTGTGTGCAACATTTAAAGGAGGGGCTATCAAAAATCCTAGTCATCAAGATAAATAACATTGTAGGCCAAGTGCAGTGGCTCACGCCTGTAATCCCAGCACTTTGGGGGGCTGAGGCGGGTGGATCACCTGAGGTCAGGAGTTCGAGACCAGCCTGATCAACATGGTGAAACTCAGAGCTCGAGACCAGCCTGATCAACATGGTGAAACTCTGTCTCTACTAAAAATACAAAAATTAGCTGGGCGTGGTGGTGGGTGCCTGTAATCCCAGCTGCTTAGGAGGCTAAGGCAGGAGAATTGCTTGAACCAGGGAGGCAGAGGTTGCAGTGAGCCGAGATCTTGCCACTGCACTCCAATCTGGGCGACAGAGTGAAACTCCATCTCAAAAAAAAGACAAATAACATCTTAATATAATATTTCAAAGGATCCAAATCAAAGCAAAAAATTTAATATGAACACCACCAAAATGTTACAGAAAGACACGCTCCAACGAGGCTGTGACAGCCTCCGAGGTACCAGGATGGTTCCCGTCTTTATCGGACGTTTTGATATTTTGTTCCTTGTGGAATTTTTGCATTAATTTGCATTTTAAAAATATTACATTCAAATATTATTTGTTTAATTACTGAATTTTGGGAGCACCCCCCTAAGATTTTGTGCTTGGTCTTGCATCTGTTCTCTTTTTAGATCCAATTAACTTGCCTGTTTCTCCCACCTCCCTCCAGAAGTTAGGCCAGGTGAAAACCTAAGAGAACAACAGCCACGTGGAATCTGGGGGAACATGAGGCCAGGCACTTCTCAAAGAAGAGAGAGAGACAGGAGAGGCGGGGAGAAGAAGGCAGGCGCGGGAGGGGGCTGGGAGGTGGTTCTGAGTGTCTGTCCAGGCTGCCGGACAAGGATGAGGACGGGGAGATGAGGATGAGACCTGGGGCTGGGACTGTCAGAAAGAGTGGGGAAAAGGGAGAGAGAAGCTGAGCATAGAAAAAGGAGTAAGAAAGAAAAATTTCCAGCAAGGCATTCTGTGTGGAAGGCGCCACGGGCTGCTGGAAGTGCCATGTCTGCGTTTTGTAAGCTTTACTAAGACGTGCTAACTCATTTCATCCTGGCAGTAGCCCCACGAGGCAGGTAAACCTCTTTCCCCATTTGATGATGGGTAAATTGAGGCACACAGAAGCACCAAGGCTGTAGGGCTGTGCTAAAGCTGGAATACCAGTCCAGGCAGTCTGACTCGGACCTGGGCACTTGAAGCCATTTCTGAAAGGGAGGAGGAAGGCAGGGGAGGGGAAGGACAGCTCCACTCTGATACCGCCCCACTGCTTGCCGCCCCACCCTGGCCCTCGGGCCATTGCTGGCAAGGAGGCTTGGACTCACGGCCTCTAGCAAGGCTGGGATAAGATGAAGTGAGTCACTGTCAACTTCTCTTCGAACCAGAAATATCCTCCCCCAGAAGTATCAGGCAAATCTAATTTTTATAAATCACATTATAGCTCAAATATCTTAGGGAATTCACAACTTACGAACATTTCTGGCTGGGTGCAGTGACTTACACCTGTCATCCCAACACTTTGGGAGGCGGGGGCAGGAGAATCACTTGAGGCCAAGAGTTCAAGGCCAGCCTGGGCAACACAGTGAGACCCCACCTCTACAAAAAATAAGATAAAAAATTACCTGGGTTTGGTGGCACACGGCTGAAGTCCCAGCTACTCAGAAGGCTGAATGTGGGAGGACTGCATGAGCCCAGGAGTTTGAGGCTGCAGTGAGCTATGATCGGGTCACTGCCCTCCAGTTTGGGAGACAGAATGAGACTCTGTCTCTTAAAAACATATCTTTGTGCCCTTTTGTAATCATTCTCTAATATGTCTATCTCTGAGTTTGATATTCCTTGAGCAACTTTGTAGTTCAAAAGGGCTCTGAAAGGGTCAATTTTAGGTATACATATTTTGGGGGCAGGGTTGAGATTAATGAAATCTCATTTCAAATGGCCTAGGTGAGTCTTCTTTTTTCTCCCACTGATTTTTTTTTTGAGACAGGGTCTCCCTCTGTCATCCAGGCTGGAGTGCAATGGCACCATCATGGCTTACCACAGCCTTAACATTCCCAGCTCAAGTCATCCTCCCTCCTTAGCCTCCCAAGTAGCATGTGCCGCCACACTCAGCTAATTTTTTATATTTTTTGTAGAGACAGGGCTTTGCCATGTTGCCCAGGCTGGCCTCAAACTCCTAGGCTCAAGCGATCCACCCACCTTGTTTCACTCATCCGGCCTCCCAAACTGCTGGAACTACAGGGGTGAGCCACTGTGCCCAGTCCCCAGTAAATCTTTTTGAAAACTTCTTTTGTATTCACCTTGCTTTATGTTCTTCTGTAAATTCACACTTCAATTTCTTGGATTTACTTAGAGCTGTTCAATACGTTAACCAAAAGCCACATGTAGCTATTTAAGTTAATTAAAATTAAATAAAATTAAAAATTCGGTTTCTCCGTGGCACTGACCACATATGGCTAGTGACTACCATGTTGGGCAGCACAGACAACAGAATGCTTCTATCACTACAGAAAGTTCTACTGGACACTACTGGCTTAGAGTATAAAGTCCACTTGAGTCCATTTCTGCTTAAAGTGAGGCAGGTCTGTGTTCTCTCCTGCATCTGAGCCCCTGGGCTGTGTCGCTATCTGAACAACTGATTTAACTAATTCCACGGGATGTATGTGTGACCCAGAGAGGTGCCTGGTGTCCTGCCCTGCTCCTTCCCCATGATATTAAAACGAAACAGCTGGGGCTGGGTGTGGTGGCTCATGCCTGTAATCCCAGCACTTTGGGAGGCCGAGACAGGTGGATCACTTGAGGCCAGGAGTTCGAGACCAGCCTGGCCAACAGGGTGAAACCCTGTCTCTACTAAAAATACAAAAATTAGCTGGGCATGGTGGCGTATACCTGCAGTCCCATCTACTCGGGAGGCTGAGGCAGGAGAATCGCTTGAACCCAGGAGGCAGAGGTTGCAGTGGGCCGAGATCACACCACTGCACTCCAACTTGGGGGACAGAGTGAGACTCTGTCTGAAAAAAAAAAAAAACAACCCAAAACAAAAGACTAAACAGCTGGGCTTTGGACATCTGGTCGGGGTGGAGTGGCTGCTGTTAGGTCAACCCTTTCCCCAGATAGCAATAAACAACTGCCTGAGGCATTGGAGAACAACCAAAAGCAGGCCAACACTAGAGGGAAGTCAATGCTTAGAAGATAGAAATGGCACTGGGTGAACTTCCCATATTTATGGGTATTTGTTTGAGGTCAGGCTCTAGCTCCTGCCAAGTGGGGTGGCTAAATCCAGATAGAAAATCCAGTCTTACTGGCTTAAACAACTAGAGGACAGAGTTTGGGGCAACTGCAGCAGTTGGAAATTGAGGGCAGGAATCCCAGAAGGAGGAGAGCCAGAGGGAGGAGACCTGAATTCTGTATATAAATTCTACCCAAACCTTAGGCTGATCTCTGAAATATGCACACATGGGGCCAATCCCAAGCAGCCCAGCAAAGGCTAGAGGGACTGAACAGAGATTTCTGCTACTGCCAACCACAGGGGACAGCAAGTTTGGAGTTTGAGTGCAGGGAAGTTACCTGTTTGCTAAAAAATATGTAATTCATGACATCTAGGATACACTCCAAAATTCCTAGGCACATGAAGAAACAGGAAAATGTGATCCCTACAGAATAGAAAAGGCAATCAATACAGATTGTTTTAAAACAGCTATTATAACTATCCTCAAGGACATAAAGAAAAATGTAATCATAATGAATGAACAAATAGAAAATCTTAGTAGGAAAATAAAAAGCATAAAAAAGAACCACATAAAAATTCTAGATCTCTAATATGGTTCAGGTATTTATCCCCTCCAAATCTCATGTGGAAATGCGATCACCAGTGTTAGAGGTGGAGTCTAGCGGGTGGTGTTTTGGTAAAGGGGTTCCCCCATGAATGGCTTGGTGCCCTTCCCATGGTAGTGAGCTCTCGTTCTGTTAGAGAGCTAGTTGTTTTTTTGTTTGTTTGTTTGTTTGTTTTGAGATGGAGTCTCACCCTGTCTCCAGGCTGGAGTGCAGTGGCGCAATCTCAGCTCACTGCAAGCTCCGCCTCCCAGGTTCAAGCGATTCCCCTGCCTCAGCCTCCTGAGTAGCTGGGACTACGGGCGCATGCCACCACACCCAGCTAATTTTTGTATTTTTAGTAGAGATGGGTTTCACCATGTTGGCCAGGATGTTCTCAATCTCCTGACCTCATGATCCACCCACCTTGGCCTCCCAAAGTGCTGGGATTACAGGCGTGAGGCACTGCCCCCAGCCAAGAGCTGGTTGTTTAAAAGAGCCTGGCCCCTCCTGCCTTCTAACTTGCTCCTTCTTTCTCCATCTGACACATCTGCTCTCCCCTTCACTTTCTGGCATGAGTGGAAGCTTCCTGAGGCCTCACCAGAAACAGGTGCCAACACTATGCTTCTTGTACAGCCTCCAGAACCATAAGCCAAATAAAATTCATATATATATATATATATATATATATATATATATATATATATATATGTTACCCAGTCTCAGGTATACCTCTACAGCAATGCAAACAGACCAGTACAGAAAACTGGTACTGAGAGTGGAGTGTTGCTATAAAGATACTTGAAAATGTTGAAACAGCTTTGAAATTAGGTAATGAACAAAGGTTGAAAGAGTTTGGTGGGTTCAAAAATAGACAAAAACATGACAAAAAGTTTAGAACTTCTTAGTGACTAGTTAAATGGTTGTAACTGAAATGCTGATAGAAATACAGATAGCAAAGGCCAGGCTGTTGAGGTTTCAGAGGAAAACAAAACATTTATTAAAAACTGGAGTGAAGGTCACCCTGGTTATGCCTTAATAAAAATCTGGGCTACACTGTGTCTATGGCTTAGGGCTTTATGAGAGACACCACTTACAAGTAATAACCCAAGATATCTGGCAAAAGAAATTTCTAAACAACAAAGCACTCAGAATGTGGCCTGGGTGCTTCTAACTTCCTACGACTAGACATGAGAACAAAAAAATGACTTACATTTAACCCTTATAATTAAAAAAAAAAAAAGCAGAGTGTAAAAACTTAGAAAATTTACAGCTTGGCCATGAGGTAGAGAACAAAAGTGCCTTTCCGGTGAGAAATCCAAGGCACTTGTAAAATAACCACCTGCTAGAGAAATTTACATGACTAAAAAGGAGTCAAGCACTAATAACAAAGACACTGGAAAAAAGACCTGGAAGACATTTGGGGAAAATTCCTTCCATGACAGGCCTAGAGGCCTAAAAAATGGTTTTAGGGGCCAGGCCTGGATCCCTGCTACCCTCTGCAGCCCTAGGAGACTGCTCCCTGAATCCCTGGATGCTTCAGCTCCAGCCAGGGCTCAAAGAACCCCAGGTACCATTCAGGGCTCCTCTTCAGAGGGCATAAGCCATAAGCCTTGGCAGCTTCCACATGGTGAAGCCTGCAGGCACATAGAATACAAAAGTGAAAGAGGCTTGGCAGCTTCCTCCTAGATTTCAGAAGATGTATGAAAAAACCTGGGTGCCCAGACAAGGCCTGCCACGGGGCAGAGCCCCCACAGAAGGCCTCTGCTAGGGCAGTGTCAAGCAAAAATGTGGGGTTGAAGCTCCCACAGGGTCCTCACTGGGACACTGCCTGATAGAGCTGTGGAAATGGGGCTACCAGCCTCCAGACCTCAGCACGGTACAGCCACCAACAGCTTACAACCTCAACATGAACAGGCACCAGACACCAACCGGTTAAAAACAGCCAGGGGGGCTGTGCCTTACAAAGCCAGAGGGGTGGAGCTGCCCAGGCCTTGGGAGCCCAACCCTCACACCAGTGTGCCCAGGATGTGGGACATGAAGTCAAGAGAGATTATTTTAGAGCTTTAAGGTTTAACATCTGCCCTGCTGGGTTTCGGACTTGGGTAGGGTCTGTCATTTCTTTCTTTTGGTTGATTTCTCCCTTTTGAAAGGAAAATGTTTACCTCATGCCCGTACCACCATTGTATCTTGAAAGTAAATCACTTGGTTTTGCTTTTACACATTCATAAATTTAAAACAACTTGCCTTGAGTCTCAAATGAGACTTTAAACTTTTTGAGTTGATACTCAAATGAGTTTAGACTTTCGAGGACTATTGGAAAAAAATGATTATATTTTACGATGTAAAAATGACATGAAATTTAGGGGGCCAGGGGTGGAATGATATGGTTTGGATGTGTGTCCCCTCCAAATCTCATGTGGAAACGGGATCCTCAATGTTAGAGGTGGGGCCTGGGGGAGGTGTTTGGGTTGGGAGGCAGATCCCTTGGTACCCTTCCGATGGTGTTGGGTGAATTCTCGCTCTGTTAGTTCACAAGAGAGCTGGTTGTTTAAAGGAGCCTAGCACCTTTTCCCTTCTCTCTTGCACCCTCTATCTCTCTTTTTCTCTATGTGACATACCTGCTCCCTCTTTTCTTTCTGCCAATGAGTGGAAGCTTCTTGAGCCCCTCGCTAGAAAGATGCTAGTGCCATGCTTCCTGTACAGCCTACAGAACCATGAGCCAAATACACCTCTCTTCTTTATACATTATCCAGCCTCAGGTATTCCTTTATAACAATGCAAAATGAATACAAGCTGAATACAAGATCTGAAATTAAAAATTTATTGGATAGATTTAACAGTAGCTTGAAGAGAACAGAAGAGTCAATGAATGTGAAGATAGATCAATAAAAAATACCCAATCTGAAGAACAGGCAGAAAAGAAGACTTTAAAAAAAGCTCAGAGCCTCAGACTGGAGATGAAGGTCTAACATATATTATACATGAAGTCTAGGAAGAGTAAAGAGTGAATAAAGGCATAAAAAGTAGTTGAGGGAATAAGGGCTGAAAATTCCCCAAATTTGGAGAAAGACAAATTGAAGATTCAAGAGGCTCAATGAACCCCAAGCAGGATAAATACAAGGAGAAAAGAGTCGTTAAACAGGCGACTGCAGAAGGAAGGAACATGCTTTATCTTCAAACTGCTGGACAGCAGGGCCCACCTCTCTGCAGGCTTCATGTACTTTTGTGATATATCACATGACAATATTGCCATCATCTCCCTAAAAAGTGCACACAGGGTGCAAAGGTTGAAAAAGCACCTATTATGTGCTAATGGCCTTTGTGTATGTTTTCTTAATTTACACTCACAGTAACCACAAGAACCAGGAACTCCTGTCTCCAAGTTGTTTTATTATTAATTTTTTAAAAACCAAAATCAGCACTAAGGCTCAGAGATGTTGAGTAACTCACCTAAAATCACACGGCTAGTAGTAAGAGATAGAGCTGGGGTTGAAAGCTTAGTTCCAAAGCCCGTGTTCTTTCTTTTCTTTTTCTTTTCTTTTTTTTTTTTGAGGTGGAGTCTCACTCTGTCGCCCAGGCTGGAGGGCAATGGCGTAATCTCAGCTCACTGCAACCTCCGCCTCCCAGGTTCAAGTGATTCTCCTGCCTCAGCCTCCTGAGTAGCTGGGATTACGGGTGCATGCCACCACACCCAGCTAATTTTTGTATTTTTAGTAGAGATGGGGTTTCACCATGTTGGCCGGGTTGGTCTCAAACTCCTGACCTTAGGTGATCTGCCCACCTGGGCCTCCCAAAGTGCTGGGATTACAGGCATGAGGCACCATGCTGGGCCCCATGTTATTTTGTATTCGTGCCTATTAACCCTTGCAGCACATTGGAATCACATGGTGAGGGATGGGGGTGGGGAGGGCTTTCAAAAGCAATCCCCACCCCCAACGATTTAAATCAGAATTAGGGCTGCATCCAGGCATTGGAATTGTTTTTCAGCCCCTCTGTGTGATTTTAAGGTCTGATGTGGATTGAAAGCCACTGTTGTATACTATGCTGCACTCTGGGAAAGATCAGACGAGAAAAGAAAACTGGGTCAATCCCACTCACATTGGTAGGTGGGCGGTGAGAACCTTCACAAAGGTCCTCAGGATGGAGCTCGGAGCCTTGATCTGTAAGCCTGTACCCTTCCTTCCTTGTCCTTTCCTGATCTCTAGGACCTACACGGCTGTCACCACTCTCAGCTCCAGAAGATATGGGGGTGATAAAAGCAGCCGAGGAGACTCTGCAGCAGGTCCTGAGTTACGGGAGGCTGCAGCCATGGACACGGGACACTTACTCTGGGTGAAGGATGAGGAGCAGGACCTTAGGGCTCTAACTCTTTCAGGCTTCGGCTAGGGAAGGAATACAGTCAGGCAGCCCCATGACTCTCCCCAGGGCCCCTCGGGATGGCCCTGTGGTCTTGGGGAGAGACTGGGACTGCTGAGCTTGGTGGACACAGGGCAACCACCCCAGGGGCCCAGCCTTGCTACCTCCCCTCCCTGTTTACACCCCTGCCTCCTAAGTGCAGCCCGGCCTCAACATGCATCTCCTACCACCCCATAGGCGTGGCAGACCCCATCTGCACCGGGTCCAGAAACCACACAACCCATAGGTTCTGTGAGTTCCTGGCTCTGTTTTCTCAAATCGCGGCACAGAGCATATGCTCAATAAAGAGCCTCCAGGTGCAGGTGAGGGTGGGTGAGGCGGCTCCCACTGCTGGCTGGGTGAGCAGCTGGTGCCGCTTTGCCATTTGCCACTAGATTAGCCCAAAAATCAAAAAGAGGGGGACCCACCCAGCACCCCTCTTGTGATGATGGCGGTGATGGTGATGGTGAGTCTGATGATGGTGATGTTGCTACCTTCCACTGAGCGCTGACTACCCGTGAGGCACTGAACACCACCATCAGCTCACCACCATCTCACAACCACCCACAAAGGGCACTGCTTTAGCTCTGTTTTACAGATGGGAAGGCTGAGGCTCAGAGAAGATCAAGTCCTTGACCATGGCAGAACTCATATCAAAGCCAGGTCAGTCTCTAACACCGGAGCCGTTTGGAGGGGCCCTCATCTACCCATTCCTGTATTCTTCCTTCCCCTCACTGGACTGAATTGAATTTAGCCCGAAATGCTCCTCCCAGGCCTGCAGGGACATGGCTGACCTCACATGCTCTGTGCCCCTTTAGGGTCTCTGCTCCCTTACTCTGCCTCAGCCCACAGCCTGGGGTCAAGGGTGACTATTGTGAGCCCTGGTCTGGTCCTGAGCGGTTGCTGGGACCTTCCCAATGCCTGGGTGAAACTCTCCAGAGAACGAACTCTGGGCCAGCAGGAGTTTGCTGGGAAGTGGCTGCAGGAGGTGGCTCGGGTCTTTTTTTTTTTTTGAGCTGGAGTCTTGATCTGTCACCGAGGCTGGAGTGCAGTGGTGCGATCTCGGCTCACTGTAATCTCCGCCTCCCAGGTTCAAGCGATTCTCCTGCCTCAGCCTCCCGAGTAGCTGGGATTACAGGCGTGAGCCACCATGCCCAGCTTGGGTCTCTTTCTGTCAAGGCAATGATGAGGCTAAGGAGGGTGACAGAGGAGCCCCTGAGCTCCAGGCATGGTGGGCTGTGGACCCAACCACCAACTTCCTGCCTCACTGATGCACCAGGGCGAAGACACTGATATCCAGTACGAGCAACCCCACAGCTAGTAGATAGTCAAGTTCCCTGCCCTTTCCAATGCCCACAGGCCACTCTGGGTCACTCAGGGAGCTCGGTGGCCCACCCAGGCCCAACCCTGAGCCCATCGATCTGGGTCCCAGGGGGAACATGTGGGAGTCCAGCCCGGTGGCCCCCCAGGCGCTCTGAGCAGCCTGTGCCTAATGACCACAGAAAGCCATTACAGCTCACTTAGCTGTAAACAGCTCTCCACAGCACTCATTAGGGCCGAGGAGCTCCGAGAGCTCTCCTCCTCGGGTGTGGGGCGTGTGCCCAGCAGGGGCTAAGCCTTCTTACTGGAAACACCATTTCCCACCCGGCCTGCCTTCCAGGAAAGGTGAGCCCGGCTGGGGCCCGGCCAGCACCCTGCCTTCCCCTGCCCTCTCTGACCAGGGTCTGACCCTCCACAGGAGCTCTCTCCTCCCTGGGCGTTTCCCAGCCTGCAAGGGCCCAGGGACAGGACAGGCAGAGCCCCAGCTGCCCCCTTGACAACATATGCCGGGCTTTCCATGGCCAACCTGATGGACCACGGGGAAGGAGGAGCGCCCGCGGGGCCAGCTCCCCTGGGTGGGCCAGCACCCTGGACATGCTGGGCCAGGCAGGTGCCCACAGAGACTCCCCTCCTCCCTATGGTGGGGATGTGCCTGGGAAAGATGGACAGTTCTGGGGCCTAAACTGTAGGTGGACAAGACCTTGGGCGTTCAGTGCAGGCACTGTCTTCTACCAAATCAGAGCTGTCCAAATGGTTTTAGATTTGGTCCCCACAAAATCCCGTTGAGGGTCCCAAGAGATAGAACAGAGGTAAGGGTGGTTGTCCTCATCTAAGTGGGGTTGAGGGTGGGGTCCACAGCCTATCTGTTTTGCTGTTTCCCTCCCTCCCCACTTTGTCCTATCCGCTACCTGCCGTGAGGGCTCAGTTATCCCTGTAGAATTCTGGGGTCTGCAGACACTGTTTAGTAACCACTGGCCTGCACCACGCACTGTTTTCTCTGCCTGGAGCGCTCCGACCCCTCTTCCTGGCCAGCTCCCATCCACCCCCACATCCTGCTGGCACCCTGTCCCCAGCCCCACCCTCCCTTCCTTTCATGCCAGCCTCCCTCTTATCACCCAGCTCTTTTCCTTCTTAGCATACCCTACATTTTCCAATGATATTTCTATTTGTGTAGTTATTTGCTTATTGCCTTCCCGACTATTCCCTGAGCTCTGTAGGGAGGAAGACCATGCCTGTTTTTGTCTCATCTCCAGCATGAGCCCAGGGCTAGGCACACAGCAGGCAGTCCATAAAGACTGAATGACTGACTGACTGAATGAATGAATGATCTAAGCATATGATGCTCAGCTTCCTGGAGAAGGGGCATCAACATCTTCCTATCATTGACCCCTTCTGTGTCCTCAGCCCTCATGACTGATGTGTCTTCCATCTACCCCTCCACCCCCATCTGGTCAGTATATGCTTGTCCTTTGTCTTTCATCTGAGATACTTCCCCCCCAGGGAGCCTCCCAGCACCATCAAACACCCAGCATGCTCACTTGTAATGGCACCTTGTTATCTCTTTCTCCCCGGACCAGGAGGCAGAGCACAGGTGTCTAGTGTCAACACATGCCAAGGTGTCCAGTGCAGGTGTGCCATGTGAATGAACGGGTGACTGCCCCATGGCCCTGCTACTATGGGGCAACACCACCTCCTTGGAGGCTGATGACCTGGTCGTATAGGATGGGGCCTCTCCATCCTCCAGTTCCTCACAATCTGCACCCCCAGACACCTTCCCAATGTCTGAGCAAAACTCTGTAGAGAACACACTCTGGGCCGGCAGGCGGTCGTTGGGCAATGGTAGTGGGTGCACGAGGTGGCTCAGGTCTCTCTTCGGGTTCAGACAATGATGAGTCTAAGGAGGGTGAGTGAGGAGCCTCAGAGCTCCAGACATGGTGGGCTGGGGACCCAACCATCAGCTTCTTGCCTCACTGCTGCACCAGGGTAAGGACACTGGTACCCAGCACTAGCAGGCCCACAGCCAGTAGATAGGTCACTCTGCACCCCCTTCCCAACCCAGTTCCCCAGAGGCTTCTCCATCTCAGGAATGGTCACCTCTACCCTTCACCCAGCTGCTAGGACCCCAAACCTTGGAGTAGTCATTCAGTCCATCAGCTCGGCACATCCTGCTGGCTCTACCCGCCAAACGCACCTTGAATCTAACTGCTGCTCACCACCCGTGTTGCCATCACCCTGGCCAGCACCACCACCAGCTCTGGCCTGGACCACAGCCTCCTGCCAGGCGTGCCTGCTCCTGTCCGGTCCCT
Organism: Pongo abelii; assembly: GCF_028885655.2. Lineage (NCBI taxonomy): Eukaryota > Metazoa > Chordata > Mammalia > Primates > Hominidae > Pongo > Pongo abelii. The sequence goes on from NC_072004.2 coordinate 88,970,990, forward strand.
GAGCCTTAGCCCCACATGGCAGCCAGAGGGATTGATTTAATGCATAAATTGGATCACGCCACTACCTGGCTCAAAGCCTCCAGTGACTGCCACTCACACCCAGTCAAATCCAGAGTCCAGACTGCAACCTGCAAAGGCCTGTGTGGATGGGCCCCTGGCTCTCCTGCGCTCCAGCCTCCTCTCCACACACGCCCAACCCTGCCCTTTATCCGGGCCTTGCTCTCAGGGGCCCTGGGCTCCGTCATCTCTGTCCCCTTCCAAATGTCACCTCCCCGACCATGAGGACCACTCCAGTGCCACTCCCCAGACCTGCTGGCTTCTTCCTGGCCTTCATGGGCCCTGTCCCTTCCTGACACTACCGCTCACATCTATGCGCTTCCTCACTGTCTGCCTGACCTCAGGAATGGAAGCTCTGCCCACATCTATGCACTTCCTCACTGTTTGCCCGACCCTCAGGAATGGAAGCTCCATGAAGGCAAGGACTTTTGTCTGTGTTGTTTGGCTCTTGTCCCTTCAGCCCCTAGAATATTGCCTAATACATCAATAAATATTTATCACATGAATATTTATGTAATATCTATTAATTTAGGGGTAGGTGTAACAAGTATTTGTTACATGAATGGATACTTTTAAATCCATTATTGATTAATTGATCAGTTCCCCTTGGTTAAATTTGTTTATAAAAGAACATCAGATCCAACCCTGATCACAGCTGACATCACATGCATGCACACTTACACAAGCACACATGCACACTTACACGCCTAGCTGATCAGCCTTATTAGTTTTTTCTCTCCCTTTTTCCCAGTAGCTGCAACTTCAGGAGACTACCTTGTGTGTGAGTGAAGGAGATGGGGGTGGATCTTTCCCTCAAGGCCAGCCCTCTCTACCAGGCTCAGCTATCAGCCAGGAGACAAGGTCCTCTGTGAGCACACCATCACCTCTACCTCCCCTTTGGAACCAAGGCAAGCTCTAAATGCCTTGCCCTTGCTTCCTTCCTAAACATTTAATGCCATACTGGCCTTCTCCACCTCTCTAGACACTTTCTACCACCCTAGCTTGTGCTAGAAGATCAGATGCTCATGGTAATAATGACCCAAGTACAACTTAACCAAGAGGGTGAGTCTTGAGTCTTGAGAAGTATGAGTCTCTGGTGGAAACCCAGTGGAACACCCTAGAGGGTGCTGGGTTTGGAGGCTATACCAACAGACCAAGAGTTCAAGTCTTGCACCTTAGTAGAGGCCAGCCCTAGGACTTGGGGAAGCCACCTGTCCTCTCTGCTCAAGGTTTCAGTGACTGGTTGGCTAAAGGACTGCTCGTATAGTCTCAGACAATTAACCTTCCTTGAGCCCCTATTAGTGGGAGGCTGGGCTCTGCCTGGGTTTGGGAATCTGGAAGATGGGCATCTTCCAGTCCTGGCTCTGCTGCTTCCCCTTGGGGCGATCCTGGGCAGGCTGCTGAAGCTCCCTGGGCTCCAGGCTCCTCAGTGGGGTGAATGACACCTTCATCGGGAAGATCAAAGCCACTGCTGAGTTCTAATTTGACCTGGGCCATCCTGTGACAACTCTTGTAATCAAAGAAACCCTGGGTTCTCCCTCATGGACTCCAAATCTGCCCCAATGACTCCAGGGCTCTCAGAAGAAGCCACTCTGAACCAGCACTTCATTCTTTCACTCGTTCATTCACCAGGTATTTCCAGAACGCTTGCCAGTTCCAGGCACCACGCGAGGTTGTGAAAAGTGGCGTAGCAATGCGGACGAGAGCTTGGATTCTGAGGTAGACTCATTTGGGGCTGAAGCACTATCTCTTGCTAGCCATGACCTGGGGGCAAAACACGTAATCTCTCCATGCCAGTCTGTACTGTATCTGCAGAATAGAGCAGTCATCACAGTTATCTCACCAGGTGGTGATCAGGATTAAACGAGTTAATATGTGTAAAGCATGTAGGATTGCGTCTGGCACTTGGCAAGTATGATATGATTGTTGTCTTTGTAATTATGGAATTAAAGTTGAATAGACAATCTTTGTGCTCAAGGAGCTCAGCCTAGTGTGGGAGACAGAGCATACACAGACAACGGCAACGCAGCAGTGCTACGGCTAGGAGAGGAAAACGAACAAAAGCTGGGGCTGTGGATTCTCACGAAGGGGCAGGGCCTCCTCTTGAGGGGCTCACAGTCTCAAGGCGGAGAGGAGGTATAAAAAGGGAGAGCAAAGACAACCAAAATTCCACACCGTCTGCAGCCTACCACATGCAGCACTGAACTGGGGGCCATGGGGGATGACTTCAGCAAAAGACACGCCTGTGGTGGGATGAGGAAGTTTGCACCAAGGACAGAGGCAGGGAAACTAGGTTCCTATTGAACAGGATCAAAAGGCAGCCAAATTCTTGAGGCAAAAGGGGCTGCTTGGGATGCCTGGGAGGAAAGTGAGTGTGGAAAAGTTAAGACGATGAAATCATGAGGATGGGTGTCCCAAGGAAAAGAGGGGAAAGGCAGTTCAAAGAAGGGGAGGGATGTCCTAAGGATGAGAAAGGCATCCCAAGGATGGGAAAGAGCACACCAAGGATGGGAAGGGTGTCCCCAAGGAAGGGAAAGGCGTCCCAAGAATCAGAAGGGGATCCCCCAAAATGGGAAGGACGTCCCAAGGATGAGAGGGGTGTCCCAAGGATGGGAAGGGCATCCCAAGGAAGGGAAGGGTGTCACAAGGATATGAAGGGCATGTCATTCCAAGCAGTAAAATGGCAGAAGCAAAGAAGCATGGATAGAGAGGAAAGGGCTTTGAGGGAGAGTGAGCCAGGCAGGCTTGCTGGACACAGGTGGAGTTCCATGAGAGAGGGTGAGACATCCAAGGGACAGCTGGCTAGAATAAATTCTCATCACTGTCCAACATCATGGCCTAAGAAAATGCAACTCAATGTACTGCAAATACAAAATTGGTGCATGTAAAAGGATCCTCATGATTACAGGTATAGTACACTCCCCCAGAGAGGCCAGGGGGTTGCCAGTACCTATAGGTCTTCCTCACCCGGTAGGACTTGGCCAAGCTATTGTTGACAGTGAATTTTTACAGCCACTGCTATAAAACCTTCAGCTTTAACTACCTTGCTCTGCTATGGCTGGCAACCCCAGGGTACCACTAATGCTATCCTATTAGCGTCCAAAGCATTCTGTGCAATTCTGAGAACAAGCCCTGATTACCGAGGCCCCAAGGATGCCATGGGAATTGCCAAGGATACACTGTGGCCTCTGAACAGCAGAGGCTTTGGAGCATGGAAGCGGCCCTGCTGCCATCTCCCAGGTCCCATGGCAGCCTCACCTGCAATCCCTTCCAGGAAGCATGTCCCCTATGGGAGGGTCCAGGCTACAGAAAGGACACGGACTGGATGTGGAAGTGTAGACCCCAAAGAGCCTTGGAATGACTGTCCTGGAAGCAGATCCTTGGACCTGAAATCTGGGTCCAGAGATGGACACAGAAGAGTGAAGGAATTTCATCCACAGGCACTGTTAGCCGAGGTTTAGGAACCCATAAAGAGACCGGTAAAGTCTTCTGTTGAGTTTATCCAAAAAAACTCTTAAGTGGAATCCATTGGCACCAAAGTTTCAGGACCAATCCCAGTTATTCATTTTCTTATTTACTCAACAAACATATACTAAGCACCCACCCCATCACAGGCACTGGGCTGGGTCCCAGAGATACACAGGCAGAAAGCTGACAGCCCCTGCACTCAAGAAGCCATAAGTTCAGTTGGGGAGAGAGGGTCCCCAGCTGGTGTGGAGAGTGGAGGGCAATGGTTCTACCCTTCAGGGCTGCGGGCATAGGACTGTTTATATCACAGGTCAGTTTCCTCCAAGAGATCAAGGTGTCCTTCATTTTTACCAGTGCTGGAGTCAGTTCTCCCTCAGAGAGGCAGGTGCTGTGGGGGAGGGAGGAGACCATCTCTACCTGGGCGTGAATCCCGCTCCTCCCTTTCGAGCTTGGTGACACTGGGTAAACCCTTGACTTTCTTATGCCCCAGTTTCCTCACATGTAAAATAGCAATGATGATTGTCTGTGGTCAGCAGAATGACACCTCCATAGAAGTCCGTGCCCTGATCCCTGGAACCTGTGAATACGTTCTGTTATGTGGCAAAGATGGAATTAAGGTTGCTAATCAGATGATTTAAGATAGGGAGACTATCCTGAATTCTAAGTGGGACCAGTGTAACATGAGGGTCCTGAAATGCAGAAGAGGAAGGCAGAAGGGGAGTGAGTGTCAGAGCGACGTGGCAGGAGTGCAGTGCAGGCAGCTTCTAAAAACTGCAAAAGGCAAGAAAATGGGTTCTCCTCCAGGGTCTTGAGCCCTATGGACATCTTTTTTTTTTTTTTTTTTTTTTTTGAGACGGAGTCTTGATCTGTCATCCAGGCTGGAGTGCAATGGTGTGATCTCGGCTCACTGCAACCTCCACCTCCTTGGTTCAAGCAATTCCCCTGCCTCAACCTCCCGAGTAGCTGGGATTACAGGCACACACCACCATGCCTGGCTAATTTTTTGTGTGTATTTTTAGTAGAGATGGGGTTTCACCATGTTGGGCAGACTGGTCTCGAACTCCTGACTTCAGGCAATCTGCCCACCTCGGCCTCCCAAAGTGCTGGACACTTTGGGAGTGAGCCACCACACCCAGCTTGGACATCTTGATTTTAGCCCAGTGAGGCTCATTTTGGACCTCTGACCTCCCAAACTGTAAGATAACAAATCTGTGTTGTTTTGAGCCACCACATTTGGGGTCATTTTGTTACAGCATCCCAGAAGCTCACACACCACAGTGGTCCCTACCTTGACACACAGCAAACAGAGGAGTGTGATTATTTGGGGAGCTGGGAGGACATGGTTCTGCAGACCAGGCCTGGGTTGGAGGCTCCTACTGGAGACAGCATGAAGGTCCCAGAGCCCTTGGCACAGGGGACACCCAGGTCAAAGGATCAGGGGCAGGGATTGGGGTTGGGCCAACAGTGTGAGAGGCTGAATTAGCTGGAGCACCTCAGGCAGGGAAGGTGGACTCAGCTTATCCACCCAGCCATTCACACCAGCCCAACCTGAGGCACAGTCTAGGCCGACCCCACTTCCCATTCGAAGCTTCGTCCCTGGGTTGTCACAGGCTGCCTGAGCTCGAGCCCTCACTTCTCTCTCTGCCCAGTGTCTCTAAGGCACCCCAAGGTCACTCTGTCCCAGACCAAGCTCCCCACCACATCACCATCTCAGGCTTCCTCTCCAGTGTGGTCTCCTTCTGGAAGGGGCACCCTCCCCGTCGGCCGGGTCAGGGACCCAGGAGCCATCCCCACCCCTCTCTTCCCCTCGGCATCCTCACTGGTTCCTCCTGGGCCCTGCCAGTTCTAGCTCTTTCCTCTGATGTTCTTCCACGTCTCTCCATCCCTATGGATGCACGTCTGGCCTGAGCTCCTGCCACCTCTGCCCGCCCCTTCAAGAGCCTCTCACTCGTCCTCCACAGCCTCCCCAGGCTCTTCTCACCACCACAGTCACAGATCCAAGTGATCATCTCAAGATTAAATTCCTACCAGGCTCTGGGAATAGAGACCATGTTTCTTATCAGGGCCTGAGGGGTCAGGCCTCTGCTGCCCTCTGCAACTTTATGGGGCACTGCTTTCCAGAATCTTCCTCATGCTCTTGCCTATCACACAGCCCTTTGGCAGCACCCTGCATCCTCTTACTCAGGCTTCTCGCACGGTGCTCCCCCTTCCTGAAGAGTCCCCCGACCCTCACTAACTGAGCTCACGTAACATTTCCTCAGGAAGCTATGATGCGCTGAATTGCCCTACTCATCCCAGAATTCAGATGCTGAAGTCCTAACCCCTGCACCTCAGCATGCAGCAGTGTTTGCAGATAGGGTCTTTGCAGAGGTCACTGAGGTAAAATGAGTCAGTACAATGGGCCCTAATCCAATATGACTGATGTCTTTATAAGAAGAGATTAGAGGCCGGACGCGGTGGCTCACGCCTGTAATCCCAGCACTTTGGGAGGCCAAGGCAGGTGGATCACCTGAGGTCGGGAGTTCAAGACCAGCCTGGCCAACATGGTGAAACCCCGTCTCTACTAAAAACACAAAAATTATCTGGGGGTTGGTGAAGGACACCTGTAATCCCAGCTACTAGGGAGGCTGAGGCACAAAAACTGCTTGGACCTGGGAGGTGGAGGTGGCAGTGAGCTGAGATCACACCACTGCATTCCAGCCTGGGGGACAAGAGTGAAACCCTGTCTCAAAAAAAAAAAAAAAAGAAAAAGAAAAAGAAAAAGAAAAAAGAAAACAAAAAAGAGAGAGATTAGGATGCAGACACACAGAAGGAAGATAATGTGAAGATGGCCATCTATGATCAAAGAGAGATGCCTCAGAAGAAAGCAACCTACAGATACCTTGGTCTTGGACTTCCAGTCTCCAGGACTGCAGAACAATACATTTCTGTTATGGCCATCCTAGCAAACGAAAACAGACGCCTTCCCTGCCCCTTCACCTGCAGTGGGTTCTCCTTTCTCTTAGACACTCCCGCCTGCCTCATTCCTCTCCCTCTTGGCACGTACCAATGTGTAATTACACAGCCTCTGCCAGGCTGCATAGCCCCCTCTTTTTCCGCAGATCCTCTGAGGACATGGTTTGCTTTCCAGGCCAAAATTTGTTATAAACACTCCCTGGTGTTAGCACCCCTCTTCTGTGGGGCCCCCAGCTCTGTACTGTACCCTGAGTAGGGCACTGTGGGCTATTGCCCCCTCACAGGGACAGCCTTCCTGACCAGCACTGGCTTCTCTGGAACACCAGGGCTCATGACGACCCAGGGCCAGCTTCATGGGCATGAGATCCATGTGGTCACACAGGGCCCCGAGCTCAGAGGGACCCGTGCTTGGTTTAATGTTTTGCTGTTGATGTCTTGAAATTCTTAATGCCTACATCTTTGAACTTGTGCTTTGTAAGTGAAGTGGAACAATGGCACATATGTGTGAGCAGAGGAGCTACACAAAGAAGGAAAAAGCTTGGTATTTTAGTACAGGCTGAGTATCCTGTATGTAAAAGGCTTGGGACCCAAAGTGTTTTGGATTTGGGATTTTTTTCAGATTTTGAAATATTTGTATTATATATTTACCACTGAACATCCCAAATAGGAAAATCCAAAATCTGAAAATTGTGAGCACTGACATGACATTCAAAGGAAATGCTCATTGGAGTATTTTGAATTTTTGAGTCAGGGTCTTTCTCTCTCATCCAGGCTGGAGTGCAGTGGTGTGAATACTGCTCACTGCAGCCTCGAACTCTTGGGCTCAAGTGTCTCAGCCTTCCAAGTCACTGGGACCACATGCCCAGCTTATTTTTGTATATATATATATTTTTTTTCAGAGATAGGGTCTCATCATGTTGCTCAGGTGGGTCTCCAACTCCTGAGCTCAAGTGATCCACCCACCAGCGTGAGCCACTGCGCTCGGCACTTTTTGAATTTTAGATTTTCAGATTTGGGGTGCTCAATTTGTACCTTTAACAGCACTTTTGCTGGCCTTTCAAACACAGACTCCCCACGTTCACTTTACACTGGGCCCTGCAAACTAGGTAGCCAGTCCCATGCCCAAAGTAGGAAATGCTTCAGGTCAGCTCCAGGCCCCAGGTCAGCTCCCCTTAAACTGGTCCTAAGGCTAGTCTCTTCCTCATTAGTTTCTTGGGCCTTCCACAGGGAACTCTGCACCCACTCTCACACATCATCTTTGTTCTGGCACACAGAGAATCTGGGTCTGGGGTCCACACGCCAGCCCCGCCTGCCCCAGCTGGGCTGTGATAAGCGCACCTTCAAGGCTTCGAGGCTTTTAGGCCCTGACAGCAGTGGGCGCTGAGCTGTGACCGCTCTCTGCAGGACTGACAGCCATTTATCAGTTGGTGCTCCCTGGACCAGCTGCCACCCACCCCTGCATCTTTGCGCATGGCAGGAGGCAACACTCTTGGAATGCCAGCCTTGCCTGGGGCTTTCCTCAAAGGACACCTCGAGGAGGCAGCCCCTCTTCTGCAGCCTGTCTGTACCTGATGCAGGGCCTCTCTCAGAGAGCCCAGGTCACCCCCAGGGCAATGAACCCCGAATGGGCCAGGAGTGGGCGATGGTGTTGTTTGGGGAAGGGGCAGACAGCCATTGGCAGAGCCACCTGAGGGTGGTGTGGCCTATTTAGGAGGGACTCACAGCCCATGCTATCCCTCAGGGGTCAGGACAGGAGCCCTTGTGAGAACTCTGTCTGGAGCCTGGGCTCTCTCCTGCGTCTTTCTGCCCCACCCAGGGCGAGACTTGGGACTGGGATGGGATAGGGTGTGGAGAGGCCCTCTCGTATCTTACTTGGTGTCCCACTTTGGGCTGAGCAGGGGACAGTGTCTGATCTATGGCAGGAAGAGAAGAGAAAAGGTAGGGAGTAGGGTACACACCGCACAGGCCCTAGCATTTGGGGGTACACACCACACAGGCATCAGCATTTGGGGGCACACACCATGCAGGCATCAGCATTTGGGGGCGCACACCACGCAGGCATCAGCATTTGGGGGTGCACACCACACAGGCATCAGCATTTGGGGGCGCACACTGTGCAGGCACGAGCATTTTGCCTTTTTTCATGCTGGCAACAGCTGGTGCTGAATCTCAGAGCCTGTGGCTGTGACAATTATCAAAATGTTTACTATGTGTCACTATTAATAATGCAGAAGCCCCGCTAGCCTCCCAGTCAGAAAGAGAGAGAGTGACAGCCGAGGGGCCAGGCTCCCGGAAGGCTCCTGCTCGCTGCCCGTTCACCCTTGATCCTGCCGGGCAGCCTGGATGTAGGGAGAGGCTGTGTCCTGAACTGTGCCTTCATCTGCTCTTCTTAGCCAGCACCCCCAGAAGGGAAGAGAACCCCTTCCCCTCCTGGGTACCCCCCTTCAGCCCTTCAGATATAGGGTCTAGATTTGTCCACCCAAGAAGTCTTCTGGAAGATTCCATGCTCCCCCACAGCATTGCACTCTCACTTCTGTGTGCAGAAGCGTGGTGGTCAGCACTCACGTCTCGTCAGCCTCCCTGCAACGCCCCTCTCTGTGAGCTCTTTGGGGCTGAGATGTTCTTCCCTGCTAGCTTCCTTTCCATCCCTCTAACATGGCAAGTGCCCTCCTGCCTGCCCCAGGGCCTTTACACAGCCTGCCTCCTCTCCCAGGACACTCACCCCTTGCCTCTTTGCATACTAACTCCTATACATCCTTTAGGGGTCAGTTGAAATGTCACCTCCTTTGGGAAGCCCTCCTGGACCGCTCAACTAGGTCACAGATCCCCTGTTCAATATTTTCACAGAATCCTTGCCTTATGGGACCAATCACTGTAGTAATGAAAGTTTTTCATCGAATGTCTGTCTCTCCCTGTAGTCTGCATGCTCCCTGACAGCAGACCGTGGTTTCTTGCCCACTGCTATCTTCTTAGCATACAGCAGTTAATAAATATCCATGGATGAAGGCGTGAATGCCAGGAACAAGCTCTGACTCCTGTAGACTCTAACCTCCCATTTTTTCCCCTACTCGGGTGAGCACTTTGGGCTGCTGGGGGTCTGCTACGAGGGTGGAATTCTCCCTTCTGGAACAGTCCCTGCATCTCGTGATACATCCCATCTCTATTCTAAAGCACATCCAGCTCCCCACAAAATAAAGAGGAAGGAGGGCTCTCAACAACCGCCTCTCACCCACCGAGCCACTGCCCCCAAACCTCAAGGACTAGGATGAAAAGTTAGAAGGGCCACCCTGTGCGGTGTGCCCTGGCTGTGATGACAGTCCCCGACCCTCATCCTGTTCATAAACCAGCAAACACTTGGGCTTGCATGGATACTGCCTGGAGGGAAGATGCAGGGCCAAGAGTGCTCACTCCCCATTTTGTCTGGGGTTCAGGCTCAGGGTGAGCACACGGGTGGTGGGCTGCGGGCAGGGAGAGTGCCAGGCTGCCTGCCCCCAGGATCAAAGGCCCTGAGCTCCAGATGAAGGGTCCAGGGGCTGAAACTGTATTCCTGGCTCTGCCACTGACTTACAGAGTGAGATTGGGCAGAGGGCGGTAGTGACTTCTGAGCCTCAGTTTCCTCAACTGTCAAATCCACCAGGGCTCAGTGTCCCATTGACATGCAGATTTTGACTTCCAATGATAGGAACTTGGCCACGGAGCCCACCTGGAATGGCTTCCTTAGCAGAGGAAACTTGGGGTTGTGGGATGTCAGCTCTTGGCAAGACATCACTCAAAGCTCACAAGGCCTTCTCTAGCAGTGCGGATGGAGAGGGGACAGCATGCCTCCAGCTCCCTGCCCAGTGGGCACACAGGCAGGCAAAACACCTCCCAGCTGTGTCCTGCACACTGGCCAACCGAGAGTGCTGGGCAGTTGGCCTGGCCGCCGGGACCCCGCCTGCTCTGCACACCTTCTCCCAGTGCCAGGACGGAGTGGCTGGCAGGCCCTAGCATGGGGCTGGGAGTGAGGGTCTCACAGGGCTGGCCGGTGCTACAGGGGTGGGAAGCTGCCTTGGTGGCCCCACCTAGCACCAGCTTTTCCAATGAGGTTGTTGTTCTTGGTAGAAAAGGGCTGGGTGAGGGTCACCCTCTCAGTGCTTTCCAGACCTGAGCGCCCTGATGCCCGGGTATAGGATGTCTCCCTTCTCCCTAAAGAGGGAAACAGTCAGCTCTGAGGGTGGGACTGTGCCACCTCCGCCTTGCCCTGCTCTCCGACTGTATGAGGCTTTGGAGAGAGTCAGCCCCTAGCACGTACCCAGGGAGCACCTTCTGTGACCGGTGCTGGATCAAAGGCCCTGAGCTCCAGATGAAGAGTCCAAGGGCTGAAATTGTATTCCTGGCTCCGCCACTGACTTACAGAGTGAACTTGGGCAGAGAGTGATAGTGACTTCTGAGCCTGAGTTTCCTCAACTGTCAAATGGGAGGGTCAGTCTCCGTATCTTAATGGGGTCTCCCAGCTCTGCTTCTCCCCCTTCTGCCTGTGTCCCTGCAGGGTTCCTCTGCCTCTCCTGCCACCACATCCCCGGCCCTCGAGTCTCTACAGAAGAGTGATTTAGAAGAGGAAGACTCTCAGGTCGAAGCCCGTTGATTTGTTACAGGTGATGGATGCTGATGGCCGTGCATCTGTGGTTGCTGCTGATTAGAAATCAGTCTCCAGTGGAAAATTAAAGGCTGTGGGCGGAGTAGGGTCCACACACTGCTCAGGGCTTGGTCCTGCTCTCTGCCATGGGGAAGTCAGGGAGCAGTGCCCAGCCTCACTGAGGCTGCTCAGACACCCAGCGGGGAAGGTGGCGCTGATCCTGTTGGGGATATGAGGAATTGAAGCTCAGAGAAGTTAAGTAACTTGCCCAGGGCCACACAGCTGGAGGCAGAGCCAGGATTTGAACCCAGAACTGTCTCAGAATGCACTCTTTCCCCTATGCCATGTGCTTCTTGTAGTGGGTGGCAGTCTAGGGCGATGGGAAGTCTGGAGCCTGTGCAAGGCCAGGCTTTCCTCTGCCATGGAGCGGTGTGCCACTGTATAACACAGGAGCTCTTTCTGGGCCTCAGTTTTACTCTCTCTTGTAAGCAGGAATCCCCCGGAGGGGGTGTTAAAACATAGACTCCTGAGCCTTCCCCAGATACTGTGTTCGAGTTGGTCCTGAGTAGGTGCTGCGGGTCTATGGACCACATTCTGAGTAGCACCTACTAACTAGCAAGTCTCTTGGGTTCCTTTTGGCAAAAATCCCCCATCTCCATGGCCAGGTGGGGAAATACTGGCTAAAACCCTGTGGTGTTCCTGTCCTCACCACCCACCACCCTCCCTCAGGCCTGACTACCCCCTACACTCAGAAGCCACACACCTTTGAGTCCAGGGGGAGCCCCCAACCCCACACTGTGAATGCAGCTCTCTGTGTGAGCCCACAGAGGGTGGTAGTGACCAGAAGGGACTTAGGAGCCAGCACTATGATTTGAAAATGAGCTTTTCCATTTCCTGTGTGACCCTGGGAAAGTAACTAGACCCCTCTGAGCTCCAATTTCCACGTCTCTAACATAAAGACTGGAAAGACATACAGAATTGAATGTCATTAAATGCACACACCAAGCGCATCCATACATATGTGTATCCTAGGAAATATATATATAGGATGTACTCGGAAAGGGACAAGAAATGGACAGTTGGAACTTCAGTGGGAAGTGAAGATACTTTGGGGATATATGCATTCTTACTGCATGCTTGTGTTATTCTCCCAAAAATGTTCTATCAGCCTCATGGGCTATTGTAGGGCTAATGGAGGTGATCCCTACAAAGGGTTGCGCATAAGACCTGGCATATAGCAAGCAACGGATAAGGTGTTAGCTCTCCTCTTCTTCCTCCTCCTCCCCACCATGCCTCTCCTGCTGGCTAGCTCTCCCTGCCCTCCTGCCATTCTCCTGGATGGCACTGCCTCCCTCCCTCCTGTTGCTCTTTATTTATTTATATTCTCTCCAAAAGGAAGGGGTGTGTGTGGCTGGATCAATTCATCCATGTCGCTCACTGGGCTCCACTTGCCTCCTCCTTCCGCCCCTCTCCCCCTTGCTGAGACCAAGAGCGTAAATTCCTTCTGGCTATTAATTAAAAGCAGCCTCTCCCTTCGCGCCAGTGTACTCGCCATAAATTAATAGCGGTCTTCTTAATCAAATCTTATCTCCTCCTCGAGCCATAAACATATGGAGCTCAAGTTGGTATCTCTGTGCACCCAGCCATGAAATTTAATTTCTGATGCTTCGGTGGATGGCAGGGGTTGGGTGGGTGGTCTTGTGTTGGGGGCCACCCAAATTTGAGTCCCAGAACCAGACCCCTGGTCGACCAGCTGGGTTGACTGAACCACCTCCCATGATGTCCACAGGCAAAGCATGTGTGACTCTTTAAACCTGAAGGTTCAGCAGTTTCGTTGCATGATTATAATCATTGGCATTCTAAAGGCTTTCGGAGATTTTATCTCATCCGATTCTCATGCAAGCTCTATGAGGAGGAATAGGTTGAGAGTATGAGCCCCACTTTACAGATGGAAAAACTAAGTCTAACATGTTCTTTAGAGTCAGATCTGAATGGAATTCCTCCTCTGCCACTTTCTAGCTGCCACTCTGACCCTCAGTTTCCTCATCTGTCCGAGGGGAAAGAGAACGCCTCTTGCGGCTTTGAAGTGTGAATGGGATTAACTGTCACATGTAAAAGGCTCAGTATGGTGCCTGGCCTGTGGCTGCCGCACAGGGTAGAGATATTCCACTAAGTGACCTGCCCAAGACTATCCACCCAGCTACAAATCGGCAGTCTGGGCCACAGGCTTCAACTCAAATTCCATGCCCTTGGAATTCCATCTCCAGGCTCTAGAGCCTGAGGTCCCCAGGCTAGGTCCCCTAGGCAAAATCAGCTCAGCCTGCCCCCTCCTTCTGGCCTGTCAAATGCCCACCCCAAGTACGTGTCCATAAGCCACTGGCCCGAGGTGGAGCCAGGAGACTGGACGGGCCAGGGCAGAGCCTGGACAGAGGACACAACTGCCAGCCTTGCTCCAGCTGCCAAGTAACTTTGAGCCAATACCAACTGGGGCGCCCTCTGGCACGCCTCTGTTCCTGGGTCACTCCAGCATCACCACCCTACTTAGCAGCTGAGAGTCTCCAGCAATTTCCCTTTGGCCGCAGGGTGCCTCGGGCCATCTCTGAACATTATCTGTGTTACTGGGGCGTGACTCACGTCATCCTGGTGCAGGCTCATTCATAAATGAGACGGGACTCTGAGGTCACTTCTGGAGCTGCTTTGCCCATTCAGAGCCAAGCTCCGCAGCCTCTCCTGACTCTTCCAGCCCCGGGGGACAATCACCTTCCTATCTGAGACCCAGCGCTCTGGCAAACAGCCCTCTTTGTGCCCATCAAACCTTCAGGCCTGCTTCTCTGGATCTGGCTCATTGCATTTCCCTGAACTGGCTTCTCCTTTCCTAACCACACAGGTGCTTTTAAAGTCTTCTCATTGCTTTCTGAGTCTGTTTTTGTTTTTCTGTAAAATCTTGAAGTCTGTTTATAATTCTTCACACCCTCAGGGAGGCATCTCTCTAAGAAACTCCCTGTCCTGTTATCTGCTCTTGGCATCCCATTAGCCACTCACTTCACCATCTCTAAAGCCCACCACATTCATAAGACTCTAGTCCAGTGGTTTTCAAAGCGAGGGGAGGAGGGAGTCCCAGGAACAGCTGAAACAGCAGCACCTGGAAGCTTGTAAGAAATGCAAATTCTGGCCTGGTGCAGTGGCTCATGCCTGTAATCCCAGCACTTTGGGAGGCCGAGCCTGGTGGATCACCTGGGGTCAGGAGTTCAAGACCAGCCTGACCAACATGGAGAAACCCCATCTCTACTAAAAATACAAACTTAGCTGGGCCTGGGGGTGCATGCCTGTAATCTCGGCTACTCGGGAGGCGGAGGCAGAAGAATCACTTGAACCCGGGAGGTGGAGGTTGCAGTGAGCCGAGATCACGATATTGCACACCAGCCTGGGCAACAAGGGTGAAACTCCATCTCAAAAAAAAAAAAAAAAAAAAAAAAAAAAGAAAGAAATGCAAATTCTGGGCCTTGTCTCAGGCCTGATGAATCAGAAATTCTGGGTGTGGAGCTCGGCAGTTTGTGATTGAGCAAGTATCCCAGGTGATTCTGATGCATGGTGAAGTTTGAGAACCAGTGCTCTAGGCTGCTGGTTCTCATCAGGGCCAACTCAACTTTGCCCCCCAGGGGACATATGGAAGCATTTTTGGTCGTCACAACTGGCATCTAGTGGGTAGAGGCCAGGGATGCTATGAAACACCCCGAAGTGTTCAGGACAGCCTCCCGCAGTGCTCAGGACAGCCTCCCGCAGTGCTTAGGACAGCCTCCCCTCTAAGAATGATCTGGCCCAAAGCGTCAGTAGTGCGGAGACTGGGAAGTCTCGCTGTGCCTAGGGCCGGGGCAGCACAGTTCCAGGGCCGATGCACAAGCACAGCAGCTCTGGGTGACAACAGGACAGGCGTGGGGCACACTCCTCTACGTGGCGCAGGTGCCATACGCACTTCATTCCTGATGGTTCACTTTACACAAGGCGCCAGATGCCTGAAGCACAGAGAAGCCACTTATCCGTGATCTCACAGCTGGTGAGCACCAGGGCAGGGTTAGGGCCCCAAAGCAACTGAAGCCAGAGCCAGGGTCCTCCCTGTGATGCCACGTACTTGACCTTGCATGGAGAGAGGCTTGGTTGTTACTGAATGATCTGTTCGAGCAAGAAAGACAAACTGCAGGCATCACAGTCCCTGACTCTCTCAGTCTAGTTAGTGCCTACTGTATGCTCCTCTCTAAGCCAATTATTCTACTGTGTGCTGGTGTAGTCCCAGGATGCAAGAAATTCATGCTCCAGCTCACAGTGATTAATGCATGTGAGTGCAGGCGCACACACAAACACAAAACCCTGAAGGGCAAGGAGATGTCTCTTCTGGTCCCTCCCAAGGTGCAGAGTTGTAGGTGCTCAAAGCATTTGGAGAAATAGAATGGGAATGAGGGTGACCCGTTGGGGAGCTGGGTGTTGAGGTGTGGGGCAGATTTGCAGAGCTGGGAAAAGAGGCCAGAAAACCATAGGCAAGGGACGTGGCCTTAGAGTTGGACAGATGTGGCTCTGAATTCTGCTCCACCACTTCCAGCAGCGTGAAGCTTGGCCAAGCTGCTTACTCCACAAGCCTCCATTTCCCAATCTGCAAAATGGGGACATTGCCACTGGCTCCACAGCCTTAGGCAGGATAAAAGGGGAAGCTCAGACAAGCACTCCGTGTCACTCTGTCCTATGTCAGCATCGGCTGGCCCTGAACCAAGGATAATGCTGGTCTGGTCACCGCAGGCTGGAACCCAAAGTGGGGTGTGAAATCGGACAAGGCAGGCAAAAGAGCAATAAGCCTCATCCCCAAGCAGCAGGAGGCAAGCCGCACATTTGGTTTTGAGCAGCCCCGCAGAGCCACTGTAGATTAGCAGGTGTTACAGAGGTGCTAAGTGCCATTAGCACCTAATTACGCCTTTGTCCTTGCTGTAATCAGGTGAACAGAGAAAGGACTGAAAAGGAGAGAGCCTTAAAGAGAAAGCAAGCAGCCATCAGGCAGGAATCTCTTCCAATGTGTCCACTCCTCTCTAGAATGTGGCCTCCTTCCCACGGCCAGAGGGCCTGGGGCCATCCAGGTGGCCAGAAAGGATACAGCCAGTTACAGACTCTTACATGCTGCCTCTTAAACTCACACGGAATCGAAGTCTGGGCTCAACAGGAAACAGGGAGCTGATGAGGGCCTTTGAGAAGGGGGAGGCAACTGATGAAAGAAGACATTTAGCAAGACGAGAATTGGACAGCTGTCTGCAGGATGGATGGAAAGGTACGGCTGGACCAGGGGGGTCAGTTCGGAATCTGTTACTGTAATCCAGGCGTGTGCTAATGCAGAGGAGTACCAGGAACACATGAGACTTGACAGGACCTGGCAACCAGCACCTCCTTCCCCGGCATTCGCTTCCCCTGTCGGAGATGATGCTGGAAAGCTCAAAGGTCCCACAAGAAGCACAGCAGCAACTTGAAGCTGGCTTTGCTCGTTGCCAAGACCCGCACCACCTGCTGTGCAGCACCATTGCTCTGCCCCTCTGACTCTGGGCTGCTCCTTCAGACCCTGGCCTAAGCAGTCTTCAACAGGGCACACCTGGGGAAAATACAGGTTAGTGACTCTAAGTCTTCAACACACCCTGAGAATGACCCTGGGTGGCAGACGCACCTGATTGTGTGTTCTGAGGTGGGGAATCTGGGCATGGCCAACCCGGAGATTCACTCCTTGTTTGAGAAACATCCGAGCCCCGGGCCCATCTGGAACATGGGCTGTGCATGGAATTGAGGCCCTGAGTTTTCGGTTAACTGAAGGTTGCCAGGTAGAGGTTGTTAAGTGTAGGGTGTTAAGTGGCCATGCTATGTAAACTGCTATGCCTTTTGCAAGTGGTTGCTGTTTTCCTGCCCAGCCTGCCACCACTGGACTGTAGGAAGGCGGACATCTTATCCAGCTAGCTGTCACTGAACTATTTATTTGTTTATGTTTATTTATTTATTTTTGGGACAGAGTTTTGCTCTTGTTGCCCAGGCTGGGGTGCAGTTGCATGATCTCGGCTCACTGCAACCTCCACCTCCCAGGTTCAAGTGATTCTCCTGCCTCAGCCTCCTGAGTAGCTGGGACTACAGGCGCCTGCCACTACACCTGGCTAATTTTTGTACTTTTAGTAGAGACGGGGTTTCACCATGTTGGCCAGGCTGGTCTCGAACTCCTGACCTCTGGTGATCCACCCGCCTTGGCCTCCCAAAGTTTGGATTACAGGTGTCAGCCATCGCACCCGGTCTGAACTGTTTCTATGTGTAAGGCATTTCTCCTGTCCAGACTGCTGCCACTGGACTCTCCCCTGGATGTAAGCCCCTAATAAAACCCTATGTCTCCTTTGCTGGCGCTGGGTCTCTTCTTCAGCTTCTCGAACCTGGTGCCTTCCCTATTGAGGTTAATAGGGGTTCAGCACAACACCTGCCCTGAGCTCTCTACTCCCCCGGCCACCAGCACAGTCTTCCAGGACGCCACAGTGGGGTTGCCAGATTTAGCAAAAACACAAACACAGGATGCTCGGTTACATTTGAACTTCCCTTTAGACCCAAGGCTGTTAGAGTTGGGGTTTACAACAGTGCAAACCTGTAGGACGTGTAGGATACTCTTGCAAATTGGGGGATGCTGGTGCTAAAAGATGAAGCAATGTTTATGTGAGATCCAAACTTACTTGGGTATCATGTCTCTTATCTGGCACCCTATCTACTTGGAGATGCAGGTTTCCAAGAACTAGGACATGGCATGGTGAAAGGTATGAGAGGACACAAGGAGACCTGGTCCCCATCCAGCGCCCCCTACTCATGCAGGCACATGACTGAGCTTTGCGGAGATGCTTATCTGTGGGGTGGGGCAATACCAGAGGGCAGCCATCACATGGCTGTCAGGAAGCCTCCTCATCTTCAAAGAGCATCAAGTGCTAAAAAGGTAAGAGTGGCCAGGTCTGGAGTGCAGCGGAGACTCGAGGAGAGATAAAAGGCTGCCAAGAGCACACCCAGCCTCTCTGGGGACATGGGGTACATGCTATGAATGCACCTAGCGGTTTCTCACCCACACGAGGGGGGAGTTGATCTCTGTGGTCCCCTTCAGCTTAAAAACCTTATGCTGATCCCAGGCTTCCGGACTTCATCTGTCAATAACGATGAATGAGGGGAACTGCAGCTTGTCTACCAGCAGCGCTTGCACCACAGAAAAAGGAAGGTAAATCCACAACTGGAAGAAAGCATCATGGGCTGCAGGCCACAGCCATGCCTCTGTGGGCCTGGCACCGCACTCTTCTTGGAAAGATCTAGGCCTCTCGGCCCCCATCATGCCGAAATTAGAGGCTGGCTCCATGTGGCTGCATTGCACCTGCCAGCAGGGTTACACCTGTATGATCAGAAATGTGTAAGAGCAGATTTTATTGGAATAATAAAAATTAAAATGATCAAAATGGAGTCGTAACCCAGCCAAAGAGGGAGTGTGGGAGGGAAAAAGTCTGCAGCTTTTTATTTTTTAAGCAGGCCAACCACATGGAGGTGGGGACAACCTCTTCCCCATGCCCCCGGCAGCGCCTCCAGCCATCTGTCCCCGCCACCTCCTGGCCTGGTTAGCTGGCTTCCAGAAATGTGATTGTCTGGAGTCTAACTGGGGCACACCAGGAGCTGTCACCCTGAGTCTAGCCAGGGGTAGGAAGACAGGAAGAGAGGGCTGGGGAAGCGTGAAGACAGGGACCTTGGCAGCTGGCTGAGGATGCTCAGATGACAGGGGAAGACAGAACAGTCAGGCACACCCTGGCGGCTCCCCATTTCTGGAATGAGGACAGGAACGGAGGTCCAGGGAGAGCCTATTGTAACCACCATGCACAACACCAAGAGCTTTGGGGAATCTACGGAATCAAAGAGTCATAGACACATAGCCTGGCCACATGCTTGTCTCCCAAGCATATTTCAGAGTTTACCCTCAGCTCACCCCGGTAATACTGTGTTTGCAGCACATGGGGGTGTCTGTAGCTCGCCGGTGTCACAGGATCACCCCAGAATGGTGTGGGACGTACACTTGGAGTTCAGCCGGTCCAGCCTGCTCATTCCCCACTCGAGGCCCAGGGAGGGTTGGGTGGGGGGGATGGTTCCTAAGCTTACAGCACAAATGCCGTCCCTCCTCCTCCTCCCCACCCCAGCTCCTGCTGCAGGTCTTCCCTCGACAGGCTGGGTACCCCACCCCACCCTCTGCCTACGTCTGTGCCACTGGGGGCTGTGTTCAGTGTGGATGTGGGGCTCTGTGGTCCTTCTGTCATCCCTGGATCCAGAGTTACTCCTGGGGGCCCAGACAACTCTGTAATTCAAGTTGCCAGGCGACTGTGAAGCCCAAAACGTTTGTGGAGAGCAGAGAATGAAGGAGCCTCAGCACCCACTCCCTATCCTGGCCACAAGAGCATCCTTCCTCCTCATTGTGCAGGAAACCCCCACCCAAAGGAACAGAGATGGGGTGTGGGGGGCTTCCCCCAGAGACCATGAGGCATGCGCTCTGGGCCCTGGGGTAACCTGGACAACATTTGCCTCTAAGGGACCAGGAGTGGCCCAGGGAAATAGACCCAGAGGCAGAACACCTAGCTTGGAAGGGCCAGAGCCCCCCAGGGAAGGAGCAGATGGCACCTCAAGCTGAACCCCTTCTCTGCAGTGCCCCCCCAAAGTGTGCCACTCACATGTTTACTGATCAGATTTGGGGTTTCTGACATGCAGTAATCGGATCATGGAAGGTGTTAACTGGATTAGGCAGAAGGCTTCCAGGAGACACCAGCTGAAAGTGGCTATTAAATAACCCAGGGGCCTGGGCGGCAGGGCTGAGGGGACCCTGCTTCCTCAGCCCTCTTCTTCTTTTGTCCCTGGCTCCTCACTTACACTCCCTGGCCATACCTCACTGTCCGTCCTTCTTTGAGCACTGGCCATGTGGCCAAGTCTGTGTTGGACAATTTGGTTGCATTATCTCCTTTAATCCCCACAGGGAATTTACAAGGTAGGTTTCAACATCCCCATGTAACAGAAGGGAAAACAGGCTTGGAGGTTAAGAAATGGCCCCACAACTCACAGCAATAAATATGTCTGGAATTCCAATCCAGCTTTATCTAATATTGTTTCCAACTCAAAAACTGTTTCCCCAAACCTGGTCATGTCAGGTCTCCCAACCTCTGGGAGCCAGCAGGTGGTCCACTCTGGCCAGCCTCTGAGGCTGAGTGTTGGACAGCGGGAAGGCGGCACTGATGGGGATTCGTGGGCTGTAGGGGAAGGTCAGCCACTGGACAGCTCCCTCGACCCTTGACCCCCTCAGGCTGGGGTGCTGGCCTTCCCCCGGGCAGCAGCTGAGGGCCTGAGTCTCATGTCCTCAGACTGCTCTAGATCAGATGGTCTCAAGCCCTTCTCCTGAGTATAAAGATGCCCTTCCCTCCCCCAGTGCTGCTCCCTAAGACCCTAGAGGCAAGAACTTGGCTGCTCCCCTGGAAAGTGGTAGTGGTGGGGATGAGGAGATGGGAAGAGAGGGAGGGGGAGAGAGAGAGAGAGAGAATATATTAGATATCACAGAAGCAAGCTGGAGTCCCAGCAATGTGCTTGCTCCTGCAAGACTCCCTGCCTACCTCATGATGGGACAATGAACACACACACGACACATACAAATACACACAGAACACATACAAATACACCCATAGCACACATACAAATACACCCATAGCACATATATGCACACATACAAGTACATACATAGCACACGTGCACACAAGTACATAGCACACATATGCACACAAATACATGCACAAATACAAATACATGCAGCACAGATGCACACAAATACACACTTAGCACATATGCACACACACAAATATACAGCACATATCCGCATACAAATACAGCACACAGGCACACATACAAATGCACACATAGCACACACATGCACACATGCAAATACACACAGCACATACATAGCATACACCTGCACATATACAAATACACACAGCACACACCTGCACACAGCACACGCACATACACACACACAACAGGCCTCACTACCTGCCTGCTTCACACCTCCAGCCTTTGTCACCCTCTGCTCTGTGGATCACCTCCTCAATCAGAACGCCATCACCACGAGAAAAGACTTCGGCCTGTTTCTGTTGTTTCTACCTCTGTACCCGCAGCTCCTAGCACGGTGCCTGAAATAAGTGGGCACTGGGTGGGCACTTGCTGAATAAGTGAAGCCATGAGCTATAGAAGGGATGTGAGTGGGAATTCGAGTGTGGGTGAAGGTGAGGAGGAGGAGGAGGAGGGAGGAAAGGGAGGTCTGAGGGATGGGGAGGGGCAGCCTGGGGGAGAGCGTGGCCCTGTGTCGGGGAGACGGAGAAATAGAGTCGGGGTGGCCACAGGTAATGAATGCCGTTTGCAGCGAGACTCTCTTGCCCTATGGCTCCAGATTGAGGGGGTGTCCCAAGGATGCCTGGGCACAATATTGGTGTGTGCCAGGGCCTGGGAAGGAGGCCCTTGTGCTTCCAAGAGATGCCACGCAGCACCGGCCTCCCACATAGCCATGAGTCTGGGCCCTGGAGGGGACCCAGCCTCGGGTCATCAGAGGAAACGCTGTCTCCTCCTCGCTTGGACTGGCCAGCGGCACAGGCTCCCTCCTAGGGAGGTATGGAGTCACCAGAAAGGCAGCCTGGGGCCCAGGCCAGGCCCAGATAGCCCCAGCTGTTCACCACAGCCCCAGGGCAGGCAGGAAGCTGGGGTGCGGGGAGTAGCTGCTGACCCACTGGGAAGCAGCATGCAGTTTGGAGGGGGGCCTGGTGGGGGCAGCGTCAGTTCAAGGCTGGCATCCACTCCCCACCGGCAGGCCCTGGCAAGGGCCTATCCTCCCCAGAAGGCTTGGAGGCAGCCAGGTGGGCTGAGAGGGGCCAGGGGAGCTGGGAGGACAGGCTCCATCCTGTGAGGCTCCCTGCTGCCTAGAAGCAGCCATCAAGCAGCCCGAGGGTGTGGCAGACATGGCTTAGGCGGCCTGATGGGGAAGCCCTTGACGCATAGGATTGCAGAAGTCAGAGGTCTCGGCCTTAGGGGGATACAATGAGGCCTCAGCACTCCCAGTCTTATGTCCCAAGCAGACGGCCCTCACCTACCCCCTGTGCCTGCCCCAACACGCTTGGACTGTCCTGGGCAGGGATGCACACACAGGGAGTCCCAGCTGCAGGTGATGGAAGCCTGCAGACCTGGGTCCTGGGTGGCTTTGGGACAGAGCCACTGGGCAATCCAGGGCGGCAGGGGTAGTGGAGAGGGACCCGCAGGATGAGTGTGGAGGCAGTGGCGACCTCTATGAGAGAAGGCAGCCGGGCATATGGGGCAGTGATCAGGGCAAGGTGTCAACACACCTGGGTCCCCACTCCAACTGGGGACCTGGAGGAAGCCTCCTCCCCTCCCTGGAGAGGGGCATGACATGGTATGAAAGTCGGCCAGAGCTCCAGTCAACCTCTGTGACCCTCAGTTTCCTCATCTGCACAATGGGTTTGTGAGAATGTACGAAAGCTCCTACCAGTGCATTTTACTTGTCAATATATTTCTGCATATGCATATTCATGCATTCTCTCCGGCCTCCCTGTCCCAGCGTCCCAGCCTCTGAAAGGGGGCGCTGGCTCATGATGTATCTGTTTCCTGCAGTGACATGTCCCAGGAACCCACGGCCAACCCCCTTCCCAGTGGTCTCTGATGTTCCCCCCACCCCCAGAAGGGAGATGAGGAGGGGCAGAAACAGGGGACACAGGACAGGGTGGCTGGTTCCAGCCTCCCCGACCCTCCCAGCTCCACTCTGATCTTGTGGCCTCTCGAGCTGTCATCCTCCCTCCATGGACTCCAGATGACAAGTCCCCGGCGACAGCTCCCTGCCATGGCTGGCGGCGTCTGAGCAAAAGAGGGAGATGAAGCTGGCTTGGAATGGGAGGTGCTAACCTTGTCTTCGGAGCTGCCTGCTTGCCTCCCTCCACCCCTAGCCCAGGATGCGCAGGCAGAACCCCAGCCATTTCCATGCTGGGGACTCTGGTCGGGAGTCCGGCGCCCTAGGAATCGTCTCCTCACTTCGGTCTGAACCTGCTCCATGCCCGGGGACCGGGCCAGTGCACCTGGACTCACCTCACCCGAATCATCCCTGTGCGCATGCCTGCCAAGAGCCAAGATGTTCCCAAGCTCATCTGTCTTTCTCTTGTCCTTTAACACGTAGTCTCCTGATGGGTTTTGGATATTTTCATTCTCCTTCACCTCACCGGGGCCTTGGAGGGTGGAGACTCTCCCTGGTGCTGGCTACCCAGCACCCCACTACTGACACAAGACGGGGAGCTGCCCCGGGTGGAAGATGAGAGGATGCAATCAGATTTCTGGAAGCTGGGCACAAGAGACCTGTGACCAAGTCTCAGCCCTGCCAGGTACGACCCTCTGACCACAGGCAAATTATTTAACTTCTGTGATCTCAGAAGTTTTATAAAGCAGGGGCCTCTCCTGTGATACTTTGCTTATAGAACTCTGTGATGATAGACGTATCTGTCTGGAATAGTTCCTGGGCTCGTGAGAGGCACACAATCAACAGGACTAGGGACATTACCAACCTGCCTCTCAGGGCTCGTGGAACGACAGCCTTCTGCTGATCCCGCCCCCAGCCTACCACTATCCTTATAGATATGTATTCATAGGAGTTTTCACTGTGTGCTTCTGGACTATTTTCTTCCTTTCTTTCTTTTTTTTTTTTTTTCGGAGACAGAGTCTTGCTCTGTCACCCAGGCTGAAGTGCAGTGGCGCGATCTCAGCTCACTGCAAGCTCCGCCTCCCGGGTTCACGCCATTCTCCAGCCTCAGCCTCCCGAGTAGCTGAGACTACAGGCACCCGCCACCACACCCGGGTAATTTTTTGTATTTTTAGTAGAGACGGGGTTTCACTGTGTTAGCCAGGATGGTTTCGATCTCCTGACCTCGTGACCCACCCGCCTCAGCTTCCCAAAGTGCTGGGATTACAGGCATGAGCCACCGTGCACAGCCTATTTCATTTTTATGATACCCCTGCAAGGTGAAATATTCCCTTTCTAGTTCTACAGATGGGAAGAATGAAGCTCAGAGGGTTTGGGTCACTATTCTGAGGTTACACAGCCAGTTGGTGTCCGAGTTGTTCTCAGGTGCCCCAAACCTAGAACTTTTCCATCCCATCTCCCCAGGGGGAGGGTGCTAGGATCCAGTGCCCCAACCCCAGTTAACACTCACCCTCCCACCATTCGCCACTGCCATGACTTTGGAGCCATCTAAGCATATACAGGTGACAGGAGTAGGCCGGACCCACAGGCAGTTTTCTGGGGTTGGGAGAGTCGGTGCGGGGCGTGAGTTCCTAGACCCTAACCCCCTGTCCTCCTGGCTCAGGTCGCTGGGTCATTGGCCGATGGCACCTGTGCGGGCCCGTGCAGGGCAGCTCAGATGGCACAGGCCTCCCTGACAGCCAGCTGGCCGAGGCAGCCCCATGCATCAGCCAGTTTTAATTGTTTATTCTCCAGCCTTGTTTATGACTCGATAAAATCCATAACACGGACAGTGCCTGTCTCCCCTGGCTTCCCCTCTGCCCGGCTCTCGTTCCCTGGGGATGCAGCTCTGCTCTTTATAGAAACCACTTGCTAAACTAGGCCCACTTGAAACCCATCACTGTCAGTGAATGACCCTCCAGGAGAGGAAGCTGCCCAGTAAGTGTGAGGCAGCAGGCATGACGTGATCGCTGGCCTTTTTCTTTACAGAGGTTAAAAATAGTCCCACCGGGAGCAGCCTATCCCCCTCCAGGGACCACCCGAAGCTGTATACCTATGTCCCCTCCAGCAGGGGAAGGTGGGAGGGGCACTGGACAGGTGGTGAAAAGACGTGGTCTGGCCAGGGCCTGGCACCTGTGAGCTCGAAGGCCTTGTATAAGTCACAGCACCTCTCCCGCCTTCCGTTTCCATTTACACAATAAAATGAATGGATCAGGCACCAAGCGCCAGCTTGCTTCGATTTTTCTTCGAGTAGTGGAACCCTTTCTTTAAGTAAAATTTTAGACAGATCCCCAATAGATGAGAGCGCGGAAGAAAATGGACTTTTCTGGGTAAGGAGCGAGTGGAAAATGTAGCATCCCCCTAGGAAGAGTTACCCCTTTTCTTATTTTTCCAACTGAAGTCTCTAAGCTTCCAGAAGGCTGAGGCTGGATATTTTTCATTGTTGTGTCCTGTGCAATGGGCCTGGCCCACTGATGTGTCTCTTGTAGTGCTTAGTACATTTGTACAGAAGGAGGAAGGTAGGTAGGTAGGAGGGAGGGACAAAAGAAAGGAGAGAGGGTGCTGGGCACGGTGGCTCACGCCTGTAATCCCAGCACTTTGGGAGGCCGAAGGGGGTGGATCACTTGAGGTCAGGAGTTCAAGACCAGCCTGGCCAACATGGCGAAACCCCGTCTCTACCAAAAATACAAAAATCAGCTGGGCGTGATGGTGGGCACCTGTAATCCCAGCTACTCAAGAGGCTGAGGCAGGAGAATCACTTGAACCAGGAGGCGGAGGCTGCAGTGAGCTGAGATAGTGGCACTGCACTCCAGCCTGGATGACAGTGAGGTTCCATCTCAAAAAAAAATTAAATTAAATTAAATAAATAAAAATAAAGGGGAGAGGGAAAAGAGGAGGAGAGAGGGAGCAAGGAAGGATGGAGGAAAGGGGGAGGAAGAAAGGATGAAGAAGGAGGGAGGGAGGGGAACACACATTAAGCCAGTTTCTTTTTTCTCTCACTTCAAGCATAGCTCAAAATCCATTCCACCACCCTAAGCCATTCCTCATCCTGAGACTCAGGCTAAAAGCAGAGGCTGTGCCACAGTCCTTGCCAGACCCAGCCTGTTCCCACTTGCAGGGAGCTCAGCCAGTGGTCTCCGACACAGGGGCCCAGGCTCCTGAGCTGTGATGGGGTGTCCTTCAGTGAAGGTAGGTGCCAAGCCCTGTCTGCCAACACAGTCACTATGTCTCACACACCTATGGTTATTTGTCAAAGTATGTGACTGCTGTTGTGATTAATATGCTAGACATCCATTTAAAAATGATACTGAACCCATAGCAGCCCCTCATCATTATGTTTTCTCAAACAGTGGTTGCTAAATAAACAATCACAAGCACATGGAGATCCCTGAGTTTCCTGGGGAAAGGGGTCCTTGTGCTGGACAGGAGGGGACCTGGTCCCAGGTGGCCTGAGCCCGGGGCAGACCCTCACCCTTCCCTGGCCATTGCAGCTCCCGCCACTTCCTCGGTCCCATCCAGCAGCACTGGGTTTCCCTCCAGGAGCCCATGGATGGCAGCCGTGTGCTGGGCCAGAGGCCACATCTGGAATTCATTCTCTTCATTAAATTGGTGGCTGTTTCCCAAGCTCTGGCTCCCTTGATCCTCCCAAAGCCCTGTTTGTGCTGCTAACAAGGACAGTAATTTGTTCATTAAAAATGGGATGCCTTCCCAACAGGCCTCCCTGGCTTCTGCCTCCCCTGGGGGAGGCGGGGTGGGGAGAGGGCGACAGCAGTCCTTGGTCCCGGGATCAGAGCTGTCCCACCTGGGGGGACACCCAGGGCCTCTCTGGGGCAGAGCCTCACCTGCTCTGGTCACTCAGTGCCTAGCTCCCCAAGTGACTCCGATGGTGCCAGCAGACAGTGTGGGGAGAGGCCGACAGAAGCCCCTGCCAGCTCCTCTCCTGCTCTGCGACAGGGCGTTGTGGCCATCCAATCGATGTGGACAACTTGATCTGGCATCAAGTCCCTGTGCAAACCACAGCCCATCAAGAGGCATTTATTGTTGTGAAAACAAACAGTCCCCTCCCCAGTGCCTGGTCCATCCTATTTCCACTCCCCACCGGATACCCTTTCCCTGTCCTTGGAGCAGCTCAGACAGACTAATCCAGAGCTGCTCACTCCTCTGCATTCCAATCTCTGCTCCGGCTGGTCTGGGTCCACCAGGGAACAGGAGGCAGGATGCCAGAGTCTGGGGGGCAGGACTCTGTGCACAGGAACCCACCCAAGAGAGGCCTCAGGGCCTTTGGTGCCTTTATGAATGATCTTTTCATTTTATTATTTAAAAAAAAAATTTTTTTTTTGAGATGGCATCTCACTCTGTTGCCCAGGCTGGAGTGCAGTGGCACGATCTCAGCTCACTGCAAACTCCGCCTCCCAGGTTCAAACAATTATCCTGTCTCAGCCTCCTGAGTAGCTGGGAATACAGGTGTGCACCACCACGCCCAGCTAATTTTTGTATTTTTAGTAGAGATGGGGTTTCACCATGTTGGCCAGGCTGGTCTCGAACTCCTGACCTCAGGTGATCCACCCGCCTCGCCCTCCCAAAGTGCTGGGATTACAGGTGTGAGCCACCGTGCCCGGCCTTATGAATGATCTAAGTTTAAGCACATGGACCCTTTGAGGTGGCACGCTTGGTGGAATAGTGTCCTCCCAAATTCATGTCCACCCAGAACCTCACGATGTGGCCTAATTTGGAAATAAGGTTGTTGCATATGTTCTGAATTACGGTGAACTCTAGTGCAATATGCTGTCCTGTGAAGAGGGAAATTTAGACACAGGCACATGCACAGAGAGAAGATGGGATGAAACACAGAGACACAGGGATAGGGCCGAGGGACAACGGAGGCAGAGACTGGAGTGAGGCATCTCTCGGCTAAGGCATGTGGAGAATCACCGGTAGCACCCGGAGCTAGGAGACGGTCCCGGGACAAGCTCTCCCTGGAGCCTCCAGAAGGAACCAACCCTGCTGACACCTTGATTTTGGACATCCAGACTCCAGAACTGTATTTTCTTTTTCTTTTCTGAGACAGAGTCCTGCTTTTTTCGCCCAGGCTGGAGTGCAGTGGCGCCATTTTGGCTCGCTGCAGCCTCCGCCTCCTGGGTTCAAGTGATCCTTCTGCCTCAGGCTCCCAAGTAACTGGGATTACAGGCACCTACCGCCACGCCCAGCTATTTTTGTATTTTTAGTAGAGATGGGATTTTGCCATGTTGGCCAGGCTGGTCTTGAACTCCTAACCTCAGGTGATCCGCCTGCCTTGGCCTCCCAAAGTGCTGGGATTACAGGTGTGAGCCACCGCGCCCAGCCCAGAACTGTGTTTTAAGCGACCCAGTTTGTAGTGCTTTGTTGCGGCAGCCACAGGAAACCAATACGGGTGGGTAGGTGAGTTGGGCACGTTTGGGAAACTGAGGCCCAGAAGTTGGAGTGCTTCACTCCAAGGTCACAAAAACAAGGCAGTGACACAACTGAGGCTAGAGTTGAGATCCCCACTCCCACTCCACGAATCCTCTGTGAGGCCCAGAGACTGAGAAGGAGCCCAGGCCTGCACGCCGCAGCTACTTTGTTAGGAAGAAAGCGAGGGTTAAAAAAAAAAAAAAAAAAAGAAAGCGAGGGTTGCGAGGCCTGGGCAGAGCAAGGACGAGAAGCCTCTTCCTCCACGGCATCCTCAGCTGCACGCACAGACCTGTAGCAGGGCCTTGGCAACAGTGCACCATCTCTGACTCAGTATCGAGGATTCTCTCATTCTTAGCAGAGTGCTGGCTGCCTGGCAGACACTAATAAATGAATACATGGATGGAAGGAAAAAAAAGTCTAAGTTCTTTTTTTTTTTTTTTTTTTTTAACGAAGTTCCTTTGCAGAATCCTCCTTTTTTGATGCCAGATAGAAATAAAGTTGGATGACATTTTTCGCATTCTCAGTCTCTTAAATCCCAAGAAACCCACACAAGGAATTCTATGTTCGGGTCTGGGCACTGTCCTTAAGGAAGGATGTTGACTTAAAGCAGGGTTTCTCAACCCTGGCACTATTTTTTTTTTTTTTGAGATGGAGTCTCACTGTGTCACCCAGGCTGGAGTGCAGTGGCGTGATCTCAGCTCACTGCAAGCTCCGCCTCCCAGGTCCAAGTGATTCTTGTGCCTCAGCTTCCCAAGTAGCTGAAATTACAGGCGCCTGCCACCACACCTGGCTAATTTTTGTATTTTAGTAAAGACAGGGTTTCACCATATTGATCAGGCTGGCCTCAAACTCCTGACCTCAAGTGATCCACCCACCTCGGCCTCCCAAAATGTTGGGATTACAGGCGTGAGCCACTGCGCCCAGCCAACCTTGACACTATTGACAGTTTGGGTGGGATCATTCTTTGGTGGAGGATGACCTGAGACATTCACCACCCTCCCAGGTTGGGACAACCAAAAGTGTCTGCAGACAGTGTCACATGTCCCCTGGAGGGCAATGTCATTCCCTGCTGAGACCACCTTGTGCTGGCCATAGGGGTGCAAAGGTGAAGAGTCCCCAGGCCCCGGCCTCAGAGACCTCCCTACTTGGTGGAGAGTGACGGGTTAGCGGAACAGTGTATCTCTCCTGGATGTGACCATTGCTGCTTGGCCATGAGGGCAGAGGCTGGCCCCCTGAGCTAGAGAGAGACTTCTGGGCCAGATTGAGAGGATTCATACTGACCGCCAATGTCCCTTCCCCTAGAAGATTCGAAAATGCTCCGGGCACTTATCACACTGATAAGTTGGAGAGATGACTCTTTACTCCTCTGAAATGCAGCTAGCCTGGGTCCCAAGGTGATGCACACCCAGGGGAGCCTAGGATGCTACACCAGGCAGGACGGGCTTCCCAGTGTGCAGGGAGCTTGGGTCCCTGTAGCTCCCACTCTCAACTCAGAATCTATAAACATGGCAGCAGCCACTTACACTTCCTAGTTCTGTGCCAGGAACTTTTCAGTGATCCAGTTATAGCTTCTCCTTAAAGCTACGCTACTAGAGAAGACGTATTAGCCTCGCTTTAAAGACGAAACCAAGGCTTAGAGAGGTTAAGGAAGTTGCCAGGGGTCACACAGCTTGTGGGTGGCAAAGCTGGGCCTCCAACCTAGGCCTGTCTGGCTCCTTCTACAACACAGATCCTGGCACACCTGGAACCCTCTAAGGATGTCCCCAACCTGGGACACTTCCTGGGAACAGAGGTCAGCTGCCACAATGAGTGTCCTCTTAGCAGAGCCCTGGAGAAGAGGTGTCGTAAAGAGGAGGATGGGGAGACAGGGGGAAACGCAGAACCCACCAACGTCAGCTGGCAGGAGGACAATGCCTGTCTCAGAACCCAGGGCCAAATGGGCAACAGATCCCCTGGAGATTGCCATGCGAAGGGAACGCCCGCGCCGGGCAGCGCCAGCGTCAGCCTCCCTGGCCAGGAGAGTGTTTATTTCCAGGGCGAGGCTGGGAGTGGTTTCCAGGTGGGGGTCCGTGGAAATAACGTACTCACACACACTCTCTTGAGCGAACAGAGCCCCATTCAGCCTGTCCAGTGGAGCGGACCCGCAAAGCTAACGGCCTGCATTCCGGGCAGGGTGGAAAAGGCGATTCAGAGAGGAACGCCCAGTCAGAGCCAGCTCCTCCACCACCCCCTTGTCCTTTGCATCATCTCCCAGGAGGACAAAACAAACTCGGGGCACGGGGAAAGGACCTGGCACTTGGGATACCCCCGGTTTGCCAGGGAAGTCACCAGCCCACAAAACACGGCGTTGCAACCACACATGACACTTTACATCCCCAAAGGCCGGTGGGCAGCTGGCTTAAAGGAACAAACAGTTGCTCTGGGATCTCCACTGCCACCTCCTGTTCCTTGCCCTGCTGAGCCCTGGGACTGGAGGCAGGGTGACAGCCAGGAGGCTGCTGCAACAGTCCAGGAGACCTTGGTGATTCAGCATGAGGGGTGCGGGGCTGAGGGGTGTGGAGAGAGAAAGGATAGCATTAAGGTTTCAGGCCTAAGCTACTGTGCCAAGTGGGCCTCACAACAGGAATGTGGGTATAGAAATGAGGAGGCTCAGCTTGGGCGGTGGGGCTAAGGGAAGGACTGGAAGACCACGCCGAGGTCCAGGAGATCTGGAGCTCATCACAGCCACTGCAGCAGGCGTGGTGGGCGAGGATGCCATCAGCACAATGATGGCAACTAAAGCCACGTTGGGGGGGGGTTGGGGAACACTGGCACATATGCACATTTAGTGGACCACTGCTGGAGAGGAAGCCCCCAGTGGTCCTGGAAGGAGAGTTAGAGAGGCAACCCCAGAAGGCTGCAGTGTTCCTGAAAGCTGAGAAGAAAGGAGAGGCCACCACTGGGCAAGGCCAACTATGGGCAAGGGGGCAAGGCCATAAGAGGGTCCCTCTGGTTTACCAACATGCAGATCACAGGCAACTTTGACCTTGAAGCTTCAAAAGAGGGATGAGGCCTGGGGTGATGTGGGCAGGCAATGAGGTGGGGGAAAGAGTGACGGCCCCTTCAAGAGGCTGAGTGAAGGAAAGATGCAGGGAAGAGGCCAGAGCAGTCAACAGAAATTGCTAAGGTTCGAGGGATGTAGCAGGTCAGGCTGAGGGGAAAGACTTGGCAGACAGAGAGGATGAAGGTCCAGGTGAGGGGGCGGGATCCAGGCTCAGGTGGAGGTCCGGCCTTGACCACAGGAAATGGGTGTGGAGAAGAAAGCACCGGGGGTGGAAGAAGGCTTGCTAGAAGGAAGGCTGGAATCCCGGAGGTTCTCACTTGAGGGGTTCTTCACGTCTTGGAGAAGGCAGTTGGGGCCTTCAGCTAAGGAGAGGAGGGAGTGGAGAGGATGGGAAAGATGGGAAATAATGACCCATAACTCCTGTGTCAGATTTTCCTGCTCTCCTTTCCTGAGTCAGCCCAGCATCACCTCCTCCAGGAAGGCCTCCTTGTTACCTAATCCTGGAAGAGTTCCCTGTCACTCCTCCAAATTCGGGCAATACCCTGGCATGCCTCCATGCACTGACCTTGGCACTGGGATGACCTGTCTGGGTTCCTCACTAACTCCGAGCATGTGCCAAGAGATCGGATGCACGTGTACAACACCAGCCCTTCATGGCACGCTCAGCACGTAATAGGTGCTCAAAATGCTTGCTGAGTGACTGGCAGATCGGTAGTCCCTTCTCTGGACTCAGCCTCCTGCTCTTCACCAAGCCCGGGAAAGCTGACACCCCATTTCCCTGACTTCCCAGCAAGACCACAGAAAACTGTGGAGTTTGGTTTTTTCCTTCCTGTGTTTTAAGGAAAATAAGAAAAAAAAAAAACCCACTCATACCAAAGAAACAAAATGAGATGGCCTTGTTGACGTGCTGATGGGATCTCACTAGCAGAGATGGGGCTGTGTTGGTTTTCTTTTGCAAAGATCCTGTTTATTTTGTAGGGTGCTTGGAGGGGCACGCCATGCTTGTTGCTTATTATTACTTTTTGCTTCACATCTTGACTAGCACAATGGACTCATGATGAAAAGAGGCTGACATTCTCAGGGGCAGCAGCAGGAGCCCAGAAGCTGGTGAGAGGCAGCTCCCTAGGGAAGCTGGGCTGGGCAGGAGCTCCCTAGGAAAGCTGGGCAGGCAGGGCCCCCCTCCCGGAAAGACGGATGGGGCAGGGGCTCTGGATGGTCTGCTGAGCCCCTCTTCTGAGGCGGGGCAGGGCAGGTGCTTATGGGTGCTGGGGCTGGTGAGTAAATGCTGGAAGGGGCTTTTAGGGGGTAAGAAAACAACATCAGCTGCCACCTCCTCAGAGCCTGGTATGGGCCGGGTCCTCTGCTATTTTACCCGCACCATCTGTAACCCTTACGACAGCCACGAAGGCGGGTTTCACTGTTTCTACTCCGCAGATGAGGCTCAATAACTTGTCATAAATCGACAAACGTGCTGTGGCTGGTGAATGGTGAAATTAGGTTCAAACCCAGGTTTGGTTCCCTGCAGAGCCTGTTTTCTTTTGGAAAGTCATGGTCCACTCTTCCATGGAGAAAAAGCCACTATCCACCCCATCCATGCAGAATCCAGATTTTCAGTTCCGAGAATGGAGAGGGGAAGGGAACAGGTTCTATTAGTCACGGAAACATATTCTCCATTCTGGGAGTGGTGACACAGTGGGTGAGAAGAGGTGCAGATCAGGAAAGGTTCCCATGGCATGATGAGTGGAGCAGCTCAGTCAATGACTGAACAGAAGGGCAGTTTCGCAGGCTTCCAAGATGGAAAAGCACTGGAATGGCCCAAGAGCCAATGCTTCTTGAGGATCTCCAATATTCAAGCTAGACCATGAGGCTGGACAGGCAAGGGAGACAGTCCCTTCCTCCCTCATTCATTCCTACCCCTTTCATGAGTGACCTCTTTGTCCCATGCTCCCTGGAAGAAATGTGTCCTCAAGAAGAGGCAACTACTGATTCAAGTGCCACATAAGTGGTGTGGACAACAAGTGGTCAAGAGGACTTCACAGGATCCTCCAGATCTCTAAAGAGGAAGAGAAGAGTTGTCCTCACCACCACAGCCTTGCTGAGAAGAGACCCTAGCAGGCAGCTGTAGAAAAGCACAGCTGAGACGTCCACTCTGATCAGCCAGTGCAATTGGTACATATCTTAACTAGGACCTGGCCTGAGAGCAGGGAGAGGCCCACATCCACTCATTTCTTCTTTCAACTGTGTGTGTGTTCAGCGCCTATCATGTACCAGGCCCTCATCTGGGCATTTGGGATCCACCGGGGGACCCTTAAGACAAAGATTGCTGCCCCTGGGGAACTCACGAAAAAAAGCAAAACGCTGAGCCAGGGAAGGGGTCTCGGGTGGGAGAGCAGGTGTCGGGAGTAGGCTACAGTGTTCAGTATGGGAGGTGGGCCAGACCCCACTGAGGAGGTGACACTGAGCCAAGGAGTCACCTGGGGCACAGCATTGAGGGCAGCCAGATCTGCGCACCCCAAGGTTTTCCAGGAGGGGTTGCAAGGCAGGCTTGGGAGACAGAACAGAGGCCACACGGCTGGAAAGCAACAGAGAGTTGGATCTCAGGGACCTCCTAAGCTTCCGTAGGAAAGGCTTTTACTCTGAGGGTTTTACGGGGCAGGCTTTTGAGTGGAGGACACATGCTCTGACTTCTGTGTGCTTTTTTTTTTTTGGTTGTTGTTAATATTTTATTTTAGAACAGCTTCAGATGACAGTCCAGTTATAAAGATAGAACAAAGATAGAACACACCCCATCACCCAGTTGCTCTTTTTGTTAACATCTTGCACACGACAGTACATTTGTCACAACCAAGGAAAGAATGTGGGTCCATGACCACCAAGTACACCCCACAGTACACTTGGACTTCCCTCCGTCTTTCCCTAATGTCCCTTTCTGTTCCCAGATCCCATCCAGAATCCCACATTATGTGTCATCGTCACATCTCCTTAGGCCCCTTGGGACTGTGACAGTTTCTCAGATGTGGCTGGTGTTGGACAACCTCAACAGTTTTGAGGGGTGCTGGTTGGGTCCTTTGTAGACTGTCCCTCCTTTTGTTTTTCTCTGATGTGTTTCTCATGGTTAGACTGAGCTTGTGGGTTTTGGGGAGGACGATCATGGAGGTAAAGAGCCCTTCTCATCCTATCACGTCAGGGTGCCTGCTGGCAACATGCCCCATCGCTGACTATGTTAACCTTGATCACCTGGGGAGACAGGGTTTGCTGCCAGCTTCCTCCACTGCAAAGTTACTTTTAAAATTTCCCTTTATTTTGAGAGGGAGTTTTGCCCTTGTCACCCAGGCTGGAGTGCAATGGTGCAATCTCGGCTCACTGCAACCTCCACCTCCTGAGTTCAAGCGATTCTCTTGCCTCAGCCTCCTGAGTAGCTGGGATTACAGGCACCCACCACCACGCCCAGATAATTTTTGTATTTTTAGTAGAGACGGGGTTTTACCATGTTGGCCAGGTTGGTCTTGAACTCCTGACCTCAGGTGATCCACCTGCCTTGGCCTCCCAAAGTGCTGGGATTATAGGTGTGAGCCACTGTGCCAGGCCTAAAATTTCCCTTTTTGTATTGTACTCTCAGGAAGCAGCTGCACTAACAGCAGCCCACACTCAAGGGAAGGGAGATCATGTCTATTTTTAAAGGATCACGGTGGCTACTGTCTATTGTGAGGAGGTGACTGTAGTGGTTCAGGACAAAGATGATGGTGGCTGGCACTATGTCACAGCAGAGAAGGATGATGAGAAGCAACTGAACTCTACATATACGAATCAAATATCTTCCGTTAATCAGATTCTTCTATTGGCTTAGATGTGGGGTACAAGAGAAAGAGTCAAGGGTTAGCCTTGAGGTTTGGGCTGCAGATCACTGCATCTTGGCATCGACCTCAGTAAAGCCTGGGAAGGCTGCTGGAGGAAAGCCTTTTTGGGGAAGATCAGGAGTTTGCAAGACCTTGCGTGTGTTCAGTTGGGATGACTTGGTCATCAAAGTGAATGCAGTGTTGGAGAGATAAGCCTGGAGTGTGAGAGATGGGTCTGGGCTGGAGGGAATACACATGGGTATCGCAGGCAGAGGTTGGATGAGATCACCAAGGGGTGGGTACTCACGGGAAGGAGGAGAGAGCCCAGAACCTAGTCCAGAACACCCTGACATCAGAGGCTGGACCAGGAGGAGGAGCCAGCGAGAAAGGCACCAAACTGAGAGCCAGCCAAGAGAAGACCACGATGGACCTGGTCCCAAGGCTGAGAACCAGCCCCAGCAGAGCAGCTTCAGTGGAAGCCCAACCGGGTTTAAGACAGAAAGGGAAGACAGGAATTAGAGACAGGGGTATTAGCAACTTTTTCATGACATTTTGCTGCAAAGGGAGCAAAGACATGCAGTGGAAGCTGACAGGGAAAATGGCTCAAGAGAAGGTTTGTTTTTCAAGATGGGAGAAATCACAAAGCATTTCTCTGCTAATGGGAATGACTTTCAAGGGAGGTAACGGGTGCCCTCTCACCTACGTGTAGTTTACAACAGTTCCTCAGGGTGTCTCCAAATCCCAAAGGGGACAAAGCACATGGGGGACGGAGGGAACTGCTGGGGCCAAAGTGGGAAGAAGTTGCATGAGAACCTCCAGGAAACCTCGAGAGCCCCCAGGGCCCAAGGAGACAGAGTGCCTGCTGGCCATGTCCCTCCCATTCCAGCAATCAACAGGCAGCTGTCAGGAGACAAAAATAGCTCACTGGAGCAAGGGCTGGGACTGGTGGTAGGTGCAGAGCTCAGCCAGGCAGCTGCACGGGAAACAGGTGTCCCACTGAACAAGATGGAAGCAGGGTCCCCCACAAATGCTTGTGCAGCCCATCAGCCCCACGGAGACATGGGGAAGACACCCCCGTCTTTCTCCTCCACGTCCCTGGGGAGATGACAGTGGTTTCGGGGAGGCACTAAAAGCCTAGGATGCTTTGGACTCATTGCTCTCCAGGGATCCCCAGTCAGAGGGGCTGAAGCTCCCTGAAAGTATACCCTAAAAGTTGTGTGCCCATGCACAGGCATGTGACTGGTGAGGAAACCCGTACGTTTCATCAGCTCTTCGAAGGGGTCTAGATCCTCAGGAGAGACGCGGAGGCCCAGCCAGTCACTTAGTGCACCCCGAAATGTACCTTTTCCCTTGCTCCAAGCTCAAAAGCTGCTTGCCCCATCCCAGACACTGCAGAAAGGGGGAAAAAACCAATCAACTGGCCATTTTGTTCTTAACCTGAATTTTGGCCCAGCACGCATTCCAAGTGGCTGCAAATCCCAGGGACAGCATGCATGACGCTTGGTATCTGGGTCACTCACTGGGGATCTGACTCACAGGACTGCTTCACTGCAGCCACAAGACGGCCAGGAGAGCCCATGGCATTGCTAATTTCCCCCACAGCAGCCACAAGGGAGACGGGGAGTGTATATGTGTGCATGTTTATGTGTGCAACTGGTGTTCCTGTGTGTGCATGTGTTTTCTGTGTGTAAGGCATGTGTGTAATGTGTGTCTGTGTGTGTTAGGCGTGCCCAGGAAGGATGGAAAGGGTGTGTGAGCATATGTATCTACATACGTGTGTTCATGTATATATCTATGCATTTGGTATGTGTACAAGTGGAGGAGTGTATGTGTGGTGTGCGCGTGTGTGTGTATGTGTATGAGAGACAGAGAGAGAGATGGAGGGTCAGGCAGGAGTATGGAGACCAACAGAACATGGGGGCATGTGTCCCCCACCTCCCAATTCTCAGAATGAACACGAGGATTTGTCAGAAATGTTATAGAACGTTCTGAAGGATGTGAAGTCAGCGACAGGTCTCAATACTGCATTCTCTGCACAGTCTGAAATTGCATTTTGCTAGAAATCCAAGTAATTGTGCCCTAGGTCGTGCTGCGATTTTGCAAGAGACCAGGGGCTCCGAGGGGTTGTGGTGCTGCGCAGGCTCACACAGCTCTGAGGGTCAAAGACTTCTGGTTCTCTCCCAGGAAGGGGATTTAGAATCTCATTTTCTCTCCTTTTATCTCACTCTCCCTCTCTCTCTCTGTCCCCACTGCTGATGGACAAAGACCCCTCACCCAAATTCAGCCTCTGGCTCTGTCCTCTCCTTTCCTGGCACTTTCCACAGAGAACCATGATGAAGCCAGCATCCTCTCTCTGGCAGGGTCAGGGACTGCTCTGACCAGCGTGGAGCACGCCCCAGGGCCACTCAGAGGCCTCCAGGAGGCCAGGCTATGGCATAGCAAGGCTGGGGCCCGCCTCTGTGGCCCCTCCTTGCTGGACGCCCAAGTCCCCCTGGGAGAGGTGCCCTGGGGGGACCCCAACACCTTGGCTGGGTATGTCCTTCCCTAGTCCCCCGTGGCCTCTGCTCACATGGTAAGTGGAATGAGCACAGCCTCATGGAGGCCTGAGTTTGAGCCTGTGACCTGCAGAGGCTTTCCCAGCCTCAGTTTCCCCACCTTCCCTCATGGCCAGTCATGCTGCTTCCCAGGAAGTTAGGGTGCAGTGAGAGGGTCCCTTGCCCCCACCCCAGCTCTGTAAGGCCCACCCACTCCATGCCTCTCCTGTTGGACACTCCACACCCCTCCTGTTGGGACCCACGTCCTTGCCAGCTTTGGAGTGGGCAGTCCAGCCCAGCTTCTGCCCAGCCTCTGTCCCTGCAGCCAACCTGGAGGGAGTCGCCACCAGAGCCCAGCGTCAGATGAAAGTATCTCCCGGCTCTGGGCTTGGACAGAAACTGATGCCCAACTCTGCGTGGGGAAGGGGAGAAGCAGGACCCCAACACGTGCTGCTGGTCACGGAGACTGTAAGTACCACAGACACTTTCCCCGTCTCAGGAGGGAGCCCACATTACCCATCAGCCGCCAGGGAAGTCTCCCCACAGTACAGTTGTGAATTAAACATGTGGCCTAATGAGTTGATTTTATTAGTTTGCAAACGCATTGAGAACTCGTTATCAAAATAAACAGCAATTCCTTTCACCCCCGCTGCAGCCTCTTCAAGCGAGGAAAAGATAAACACAAGTACACCACAGTGGTGGCACAGCTGCACCCGGGCTGCAGGCCGGCCCCCCACGGTCCCCCAACCTCACCGGGTCCCTGTGGCCCAGCTGCACCTGGGCTGCAGGCCGGCCCCCCACGGTCCCCCAACCTCACCGGGTCCCTGTGGCCCAGCTGCACCTGGGCTGCAGGCCGGCCCTGCACGGTCCCCACCCTCACCGGGTCCCTGTGGCCCAGCTGCACCTGGGCTGCAGGCCGGCCCTGCACGGTCCCCACCCTCACCGGGTCCCTGTGGCCCAGCTGTACCTGGGCTGCAGGCCGGCCCTGCACGGTCCCCTCCCCTCACCGGGTCCCTGTGGCCCAGCTGCACCTGGGCTGCAGGCCGGCCCCGCACGGTCCCCAAGCTCACCAGGTCCCTGTGGCCCAGCTGCACCTGGGCTGCAGGCCGGCCCCGCACGGTCCCCACGCTCACCGGGTCCCTGTGGCCCAGCTGCACCTGGGCTGCAGGCCGGCCCCGCACGGTCCCCCAACCTCACCGGGTCCCTGTGGCCCAGCTGCACCTGGGCTGCAGGCCGGCCCCGCACGGTCCCCCAACCTCACCGGGTCCCTGTGGCCCAGCTGCACCTGGGCTGCAGGCCGGCCCCGCACGGTCCCCCAACCTCACCGGGTCCCTGTGGCCCAGCTGCACCTGGGCTGCAGGCCGGCCCCCCACGGTCCCCCAACCTCACCGGGTCCCTGTGGCCCAGCTGCACCTGGGCTGCAGGCCGGCCCCCCATGGTCCCCTCCCCTCACCGGGTCCCTGTGGCCCAGCTGTACCTGGGCTGCAGGCCGGCCCTGCACGGTCCCCAAACTCACCGGGTCCCTGTGGCCCAGCTGCACCTGGGCTGCAGGCCGGCCCTGCACGGTCCCCATGCTCACCGGGTCCCTGTGGCCCAGCTGCACCTGGGCTGCAGGCCGGCCCTGCACGGTCCCCCAACCTCACCGGGTCCTTGTGGCCCAGCTGCACCTGGGCTGCAGGCCG
The DNA here is from genome assembly GCF_028885655.2 of Pongo abelii. Classification (NCBI taxonomy): domain Eukaryota; kingdom Metazoa; phylum Chordata; class Mammalia; order Primates; family Hominidae; genus Pongo; species Pongo abelii. The sequence goes on from NC_072004.2 coordinate 89,010,443, forward strand.
GCCCCCCATGGTCCCCTCCCCTCACCGGGTCCCTGTGGCCCTGCCGGGGTGAGGGTGGAAGGGGGGCCAAGGGAAGGGAGTTCTGCAGCCAACAAGGCCAGGGTGGCAGCCTGAGGGTCCCGGCTTCCCCATTCTGACCCCTTCAGAACTTGGGGGCGTTGGCAAAATGAGAAGCCCAGAGAGCCAAATAATAATAATAATACAAATAGTAGGCCAGGCGAGGTGGCTCACACCTGTAATCCCAGCATTTTGGGAAGCCGAGGCGGGCAGATCACAAGGTCAAGAGTTTGAGACGAGCCTGACCAACATGGTGAAACCCCGTCTCTACTAAAAATACAAAAATTAGCTGTAAGTGGTGGCGCACACCTGTAGTCCCAGCTACTCAAGAGGCTGAGGCAGAAGAATCGCTTGAACCCAGGAGGCAGAGGTTGCAGTGAGCCAAGATCGCGCCATTGCATTCCAGCCTGGGTGACAGAGCGAGACTCCGTCTCAAAAAATAATAATAATCATAGTAATGGTAATAATAGCAGCCTACCAGATGTTTAGTATACACCAGGCTCTGTGCGACATGCTGTCTGATCTGCCACCAACCCTGTGGGGTGGGAAACACGGTCCCATTTCATAGATGAACACACCAAGGCCTGCTCAAGTTGATGCTGGAGGAATGAGGAGCACAAAGTGGCATGAGAGATTTTCATTTCAGGAGACTTTCTCCTGCAGCGCTAAGTGAGGCCTGGGTTACAGACAGCAAGACTAGTTTTCCCTGAAAAAGATCTCCATAATCCTGTGGCTGGGCAGGGGGCAGGAAGATGGACAAGCTGACCTTTGGAGGAGCTGAGGGGCCCTCCACGACTCCAAGCCCCGTCTCCCTGGAGACGCCAATGAGCAGCCGGCTCACCTCGCTCCCTCCCCCTCTGCTCTCCCCACCCCCGCCCTCCAGGTCCCCCTGGCCCCAGGCCCCTGGAGAGAGATGGTTCCAGGCTGGCGGAATTAGCCGCGAAGCCAGCAGGACAGGCACCGTATTGTCACGCTCTGCCATCCGTGCTCTCTTTGGAAAGGATGTTCTAATCCCATTTCATCCGCTTTCCATGGCTGTCAGCTGTTTGCAGGCATTTGGGAGGCAGGTTTCTGAAATCGGAGCCACTGTGCGGCCCCACCCCCACCCCCAGCTCCCTCCCCCTACATATGTTCATCCATCAGTCTTGCTGGCCGGACCCCTTTGTTGGCCGGTCCACCCCCATCCAGTGGCACGTAGGGCCTCACGCCCCTCCCAGCTGCCCCACCTTGCCTTCTATTTTGGGTCCACAGCAGGACAGGCCTGGGATGCCTCAGCCAAGCCCCCTGCGATGAGGAGGGGGACAGGGAAGGGGGGGCCGTGGAGAGGGGCCTCTCAGATTCCACAGGGAAGGAATTAGCCAAGTGTCAGCTACTTTCTGCAAATGAGGGGAGAGAGAAGGAGGACCTTTGACCAGTCAAAGGACCAGTGCTCCTTAATTGAATTTATCTTCCACAGTGCAGCCAGAGAGATCTAGCTATTAAAACAAAAACAAAAGAAAACACCACTGCTCCTCACCCCTTTGGAGCACGAGACTGGACAACAGAGTCCAGTTTTCCCAGACTGGCCCACTGGGCCTCCCTGCCGGCCCTTGCCCTTCCCCAGCCCTCGCTCCCTCTCCCTCCCCTCCCACTGCTGTACTTCATACTCAGCTGCTTTTCATTTCCCAAGCATGCCAGGGCCCTTGCAGCCTCTAGGACTTTGCTCTGAATGCTCACTCACTTAGCCTGGAAAGTACCCCCCACCTTCTGTGGCAGGCCTGGTTCTTGCCTGGCTTTATAGTTAAGCGCAGGAAGGGGTCTCGCTCTTCCAGAAAGCTTCTCGAACTGGAGGATGGACCATGTTTCCTGCCCTGCCTCAGTTTCCTAAAGGACTTGATGACACCTCTTTCTTAGCCCTTGATTTAAACATCATATTGGATTTACCTGCTTATACTCTTGTTTCCCCCTAGATGACTGTGAGTCAGGCTAGACTGGAGGTCGGGGAAACATGTCCTGGGCATGTTTGAAAGACACTTTGTATGTTGGGTACACAGCGACACAAAGATGGGAACAAAAGACACTGGGGGACAAGGATTGAAAAGGGGGACAAGGATTGAAAAGGGGGAGGGAGGGAGGGGGACAAAGATTGAAAAGGGGGAGGGAGGGAGGGGGACAAGGGTTGAAAAGGGGGAGGGAGGGAGGGGGACAAGGATTGAAAAGGGGGAGGGAGGGAGGGGGACAAGGATTGAAAAGGGGGAGGGAGGGAGGGGGACAAGGATTGAAAAGGGGGAGGGGGGGAGGCGGACAAGGATTGAAAAGGGGGAGGGAGGGGGGACAAGGATTGAAAAGGGGGAGGGAGGCGGGGACAAGGATTGAAAAGGGGGAGGGAGGGGGGACAAGGATTGAAAAGGGGGATGGGGGGACAAGGATTGAAAAGGGGGAGGGAGGGGGGGACAAGGATTGAAAAGGGGGAGGGAGGGGGGGACAAGGATTGAAAAACTACCTATCAGGTACTATGCTCCCTTTTTGGGTGACGGCATGGTTAGAAGCCCAAACCTCAGCATCACACAATATATCCAGGTAACAAACCTGCATGTGTGTCCCCTGAATTGAAGATAAAAGAAAAAAAAAAGAAAGATAGTTTGTAAAGGCTGGTCCTAAACTGATGTTTGAATCGTGCCTGACACAGAAGAAAGTGCTCAGTAAGTATCAGCCACCTCTAGGTTATTATTTTTCTTGTTGTCCTTGTTTTTATTTTTCAACTCTTTGAACCATGCCTGACACACAATGAGTACATACTTGATGTTACAACTGTTGACTCAAGAGTGTGAGATTGTATTTCAGAGTCTTAGATAGATCCAGCAAGAAGATAACCTCAAACATCATTGACTTTAACGTTCTGCTGTCATTGATGATGCATTCGAGGCCCCAGAAGTAAAGTAACTTGTCAGAGGCCCCTGAATTGCTCACTAGCAGAGCTGAGTCTAGAACCAGGCCCCCTGATGTCCCAAAAAAGTATGAGTCTCTGCCCGGATGCCCTCCTCACCATAAGCCCTAGTCCCAGTGGAGCTATATGCTCCTGAGCTGCAAAGCAAGTCTCTTTATAGGTTTCTCTGCAGAATCCAGGTCTTTGCATAACACTTAGAGAACATCAGGGATAAGACAGGTCCAGTGTGTCTGTTCAGCTCACCAAAAAGAAGGGAGACACAGACCTTCTCCCCAAGCCCCGTCCCTCCCTCCATCCCCAGTCCTGTTCCTGTCCACCACACGTGACCCCAGGGTCTGATGGTGGTTGCGGTGGAAGTTGTTCTGGAATAAAACTCTCAGCTAGGTGATGCCCAGGGTGAGGATGTGGGAAGACAGAGTGGTGCACAAGCTGGTCCGACAGCCCACTGGAGGCCACGTTTTTAAACCACAGTCATGTGAAATAAGCAACACACACACACACAAATATACATGCGCACAAATATATACACACATACATAAACATACACACAAATACACATACACACGTGCACACAATAACATACAACACATACATACAACCACATGTGCATTCACACATACATATATGTACACAGTCACATACATATATACACAAATATGCATATGACACACATACCTACACATGCACATCAACACACAACACAAATACACGTACACATGCATGCATGTAGACACATGCATATACACACGAACACACATACACACACATACACACACATACATACTTCTTCCCTCTGCATCTGAGCTTGACAGTGTGCATGAAGTAGACACATGATCCAGTTTGTGGAATAGGTACCTCCTCTTCCCCAGAACATCAGGAAGCGACCAGAAAGGCAAGCCACTTGGATGCTACCTTGCAAACTGACCTCAGGGCACTGTGAACCTTGTGCTCTGCAGCCCCAGGCATCCCAGTGCTGCTTGCCTTCCCCACCCTCTCCCCGCCTGTCCTGAGCTAGACAAACTTCCACCCCCTGCTCCCCACCTCAACCGTCTCCCCAGCCCCAGCTCAGTATCTCACACACACATGCAGGCTCAGGTAGGAGAAAAAAACAAGAGAGAAAGAGGCAAGCAACAGTGATTTCCTTTCACTCGGGCAGACTGACCGTGGCCTCAAGGACCACTGTGGCAATGCTTAGGCCTGAGCACGCATTTGTCTTTGCTTGGTTTGCTTTGGTTTGTTTCGTTCTCCTGGCTGAATTACCACATGGCAGCAGATCCTTTTTCTGGAGTAATGGAATCTTAGTCCTGGGTGTTTGGGGCTGAGAAAATGAACGTTCCATGATGCTATAAACGAAGGGAGATAAGAAACTAACTAGTCCAGCTAGTTTTTGCAGAATGCTGTGAGAGTTACAGGATAGGAAGCCACTTTCCTCCTGAGCTCAGCCCTTAGAGAGGTACCTGAGAGGTGGGGGAGGTGCTCTCAGAGCTGCAGGCACTGCACTGTGCCCATTCCCACCATGGGATGCTTGGGGAAGGGGTCAGATTCCAGGGCTCAGGGACACAGAAGCCCCTTCTGAAGTGGGGATAGCTGAGAATGCAGAGAGGAGACAAAGCGGGCGGAAAGACAGCTCTCCTAGGGAGAGCGGAGGTCTAGAAAAGGTGCTGGGATGAGAGGGCGGGTTTTCACAGGCCCACGCATGGCACGTGGGAGGCCTGCGACACATGTTTATTGAATGAATGAAGGAAGGAATGAAAGGCCATAGCTGCGAGCACGCTTGTGGGCAGGGGTGGGTGAGAGAGCTGGCCTCGCACTGAGCAAAGAAGGTGAAGGGCTGTAGAGGGGAGGGGAGAGGGCTCCGGGGAGGGGAGAGGCTTCCCGCAGAGGGGAGGGGAGAGGGCTCCAGGGGAGGGGAGAGGCCTCCTGCAGAGGGGAGGGGAGAGGGCTTCATGGGGTTCTTAGGAGGCAAAGAGTCAATGCTTCTTTTTCTAGGATGGTTTGAATGCAGTTTTGCTCTGAGGCAAGGAAATGAACCCAGAGACCCCCAGGAGCCCTTCTGGCTCCTGGCTCTGATTTTTAACTCCAGCCAAGGTGGGGAGGAGGCTCACAGGCAACAAGGCCCTTAGAGCTCATCCTCTGGCTGCAGAGATCTCTCCCTGTCCAGCATACCTAGTCGACAGGTTCCAGGGAAGCTTACGAAGGGGATGTCCCAGCTATTTGCGTTCTCCTGAGTGATTTACCAGCCCCCTGCTAATACGACTCCATCTCCTGGAGAATTAACTGGCTCTCCTGAACTCATAAATAATTAGTGAGTCTGTCCCTGATGCCACTTAACAATTTGTGTTTTCAGAGTACTTTATGCCCATTAACTAAAGAATTCCCAATTCACCTCCAGAAAAACAGGACATCATAAGAGGGAGCATGAAAAGGCCTCTGGAAGTCATCTCATCCATCCCCCAGCCTCTGGGATATGGTAAAACTAAAACAAAACAAAATACCCAACAACCCTGTTTTGAGAACACATCAAGATCTAAACGCCTTAAAACAAAACAGAACAAAGAAAAACAAGATGTCATGAGGGCAAGCTGCTGTCTGACGAGTTAACCACTAGACCGAACCCACCAGGCCAAGGAGCCAGGGAGGTCCCATGGAGTGTGATGGGCCAGGGAGGGAAGCCTGTTAAAGGGGAGAGAGGTGGTTAATTTAATCCCAGGCAAATGCAAGAGACCTTGAACCAATAAATAGGTTTCCTTACCTGCAGGTAGGGAAATGGTAATTTGCTAACCAAAACCCATTCATTAGCCTGTAAATGACACAGCTCTTATACCTAGGAGTGTCCCTCTTAATTAGACCCCATACCTTTGCCCAGCCACATTTTAAGTTTTGCTTCTGGCTTGGGGCAGAAATGGCCGTTCATGCCAACTGGCCTCTCCCCATGAAGAGGGAGAGCTCACTGTGTCTGTGGATTCATTTATAGTTGTCAAAACAAGATTCTCCAGGGAGGCAGTGGTCCGCCAAGCCCAAGGGCTATGGGGCCAGAAGGATTCAAGGAAGCATCACTCCTTTGCCCTTTTAGAATCATGACCTCTTAATTAATCAGCGAGGAACTATAAAAAACCTACTGTATGCCCAGGACAGTGTGAGAAATGAGAGAGGAAAAAGGAGTCTCCATTTCTGCCCCATGAACAGGAAGGGTGTTTCCCTTTGGAATCTAGAGTCCACGTGGTGCCCAAGAATGGCATGGGGGAGTCAGGGAATCAGAGGCCAAGCAAGACTCTTCTACAGGGAAGGTACTTAGACAGGCAACTTCCTATTCCCCCATCACCCCTGCCATCCTCACGGCCAAGGAAAGCAATGCCAGGAATAAAGGGGATGGACAGGTGGAGGGTCTGTGTCTGGCACAGCAGAGCAAATGCCTACCAGAGCACAAAACCCACAGCTAACAACTATCAACCCTGGACAGAACACCAAAAAAGCAACTATTAGGGCTGGGTGTGGTGGCTCATGCCTGTAATCCCAGCACTTTGGGAGGCCAAGGTGGGTGGATCACTTGAGGTCAGGAGTTTGAGACTAGCCTGGACGACACGGCAAAACCTCGCCTCTACTAAAAATACAAAGATTAGCTGGGCATGGTGGTGCGTGCCTGTAATTCCAGCTACCCAGGAGGCTGAGACATGAGAATTGCTTGAACCCGGGAAGTGGAGGTTGCAATGAGCCGAGATTGTGCCACTGTACTCCAGCCTGGGCAACAGAGCGAGACCCTGTCTCAAAAAAAAAAAAAAAAAAAAGCAAATCCTAGGACGCCCTGGGGAGTGAACCAAAGTGGGCAGACACCGGAGAGAACTGGCTGCTTGGAAGAATGGATGGCACAACGTGAGTTTCCTGTTTTTTATAGCAAAACTTGAGGGCAGGCTGAAGTCAGCACAGCACAGACAGCTAAACCTCCAGCAGAAATCAAAACAGCAGCAGAAATCAAAACAATGTGGTACTACCATAAGGACAGACATAGAGACCGGTGGAACAGAACAGAGAGTCTATATGCATCTATGGCCAACTGATTTTTGACAAAGTTGTTAGGAAACTCAATGGGGAAAAAAATAGGTCTCTTCAACAAATGGAGCTTGGATAACTGGATAACCACATGCAAAAGAATGAACTTGAACTCCTACCTCATATCATATACAAAAAGGAACTCAAAATGGATCAACAACCAAAATAGAAGAGCTGAACCATAAAACTCTTAGAAGAAAACATGGGGTTAAATCTTAAAATCCTTGGATTTTGCAATGGATTCTTAGATATGATGACAAAAGAAAAAAATGTAAGGTGGACTTCATCAAAATTAAAATCTTTTGTGTATCAAAGGGCATGATCAGGAAAGTAAAAGGCAATCTATAGAATGAAAGAAAATATTTGCAAATCATACATCTGACAAGGGTCTAGTATCCAGAATACATAATGAAACCTTAACAACTGAACAACAACAACAACAAAACATAATTAAAAATTAGACAGGCTGGATGTGGTGGCTGGCTCATGCCAGTAATCTCAGCACTTTGGGACACTGAGGCAGGCAGTTTGCTTGAGCCCAGGAGTTCAAGGCCAGCCTGGGCAACATGGTGAAACCCTGTCTCTACAAAATGTACAAAAATTAGCTGGGTGTGGTGGCATGTGCCCATAGTCCCAGCTACGTGGGGGGCTGAGGTAGGAGGATTGCTTAAGCCCAGGGGGTTGAGACTGCAATGAACTGTGTCTGTACCTCTGCTCTCCATCCTAGGCAACAAAGTGAGATCCTGTCTCAAAAAAAAAAAAAAAAGACAATGGACTTGAACAGAAATTTCTCCAGATATACAAACGGCCAACAAGTACATGAAAGATGGCCAGTACCATTAGTCATCAGGGAAATACAAATCAAAACCCCCATAAGGTAACACTTCACACCCACCAGGTGAGCTATAATTAAACAAATGAAAAATAACAAGTATTGATGTGAAGAAATCGAAACCTTTGTACATTGCTGGTGAGATTGTAAAATGGTTCAGTAACTGTGGAAAACAGTTTGTTGGTTCCTCAAAAAGTTAAACATAGAATTACCACATGATTCAATAGTTCCACTCCTAGGTATAGACCCAAAAGAAGTGAGAACAAGGTCTCAAACAAACACATGTACACACCTATTCATGCAGTGTGAACAATAGCCAAAAGGTGGAAACAGCACAAAAGTCCATTAACAAGTGAATGTGGCATATACATGCAATGGAATAGTAATAAGCAATGAAAAAGGAATGAAGTACTGCTACAAGCTTCAACACAGATGGACCTTGAAAACATTATGCTCAGTGAAAGAAGCCAGATACAAAAGGTCACATATTGTATGACTCCATTTATGTGAAACATCCAGAATAGGTAAATCCATAGATACAGATTGTGGATGAGTTGTTGCCAGGGGCTGGAAAGGAGTGAGGAGCAACTGTTTAATGGGTAAGTGGTTTCATTTTGGGGTGATAAAATGTCTTGAAACTAGATAGAGGTGGTGGTTGCACAATATTGTGAATGTACTCAACGTTACTGAATTATTTATTTTATAATGGTTAATTTTATGTCATGTGAATTTCACCTCAATTACAACATAAGAAAAACCTCCAAGAGGAAACTCACAGTCTAGAATTCAGGGCAACCACAGGCACCAGAAAGTCAGGATGAATCCTGGAAAGTGGAGAGCCAGTGAGGGGAACATCAAATTCTTTGTATAGATGATGCCTAAATCTCTGGCTGACCCCTGAACTGTGTGTACTAAGGGCAGACTGCAAGTAACCCAGCTGAGGATAAACGTACTGAACTGAGATTTGAGCTACTGCCCCAAGGGAGAGTTTGCAGTTTGAATCAATTAAGTTAGTTCCCCCTAAAACAAAAAGTAAAATTAATACTTGTTGAAGAAATGTAATAGAATCTAGAGTCTCTCTGACTTATTGCAATGCCCAAGATATATTCAAAATTACTCTACATACAAAGAACATGCAGCCCATTCTCAAGATAAAAGATAATCAAGACTGACCCTGAAATGACGAGATGTTGAAATTAGCAGACATGAATTTTAAAGCTGCTAATATATTTCATGCAATAAATGACAATGTACTCACTTAGTAAATGATAGTAAATCTTTAGAAAACTAGAAGTTATATATAAATTTAACTTTTTTCATACATTATATATATACATATATATAATGTATGAAAATTTTAGAACTGAAAAATAAAATATATCAGATTTAAAAATTCACTGGATGGGCTTAACCAAAACATGGAGACAATAAAGGAAATAATGAACTTAAATATATATCTATAGAAATTACTCAATCTGAAGAACGGAGAGTAAGAAGATTGAAAAAAGTGAACAGGGACAATATAAAAACATCTAACATAAGTGTTAGTGAAGCTCAAGAAGGAAAGAAAAAATGGGGCTAAAAGTTTGAAGAAATAATGGCTCCCAAATTTGGTGAAAGACATGTATTTACAAATTCAAGATGGTCAGTGAACTCTAAGCAGGATAATCAACGACTCATCATAGTCAAACTTCTGAAAACCTAAGATAAAGAAAGTGGGGACAGAGGATATTGCATCCAATTCTCAGCTACCCGTCCTCTGCGTTTCAACAATGAGACAATTGGTACAGACCCGGACACCAATCCATGTGTTCACTAGAGTCAGCTTCCTACTATAGTGTATGGGGAATGCTGAGCTCCAATTGCCCAAACTTAGAAGGCTTTGCCCAGGCTCATTCCTGCCCAGCCGTGGGCTGTAAGTCCTTTTCTCTATGTTGAACAGACAGGTCAGCCAAAGGGAGAAAATAACCTTTTATCTCTGGGTTGCCCGAAAGTCAGCAGCACGTTGGAAAGGGGACCCAGGGCCCTCCCTCATGCCGCCATTATCTGCATGTGCAGATTTCAGCTGATTCCCCAAGCCCGATGCAGAGGTCTCTCCTCCCTCTGTGAGTCCCTCCTGAACTACAATATGATGCTTCTGGATTCCAGAAATTAGGGCTGTTTTCATAGCTGGAACAAGTTTTCTTGGCTCAGGGAGGAAAGTAATAGTTCCCAGTCTTTTTCCTCCTCTTCCCCACAATTCAGTGTTTGAGGAGGGAGGGAGGCAGAGAGTGCTGTGGCTGGTGAAGAGGTGGAAATCCACCCACTGCCTCACTTGGAGTGATTTGCAAAGGGTACATAGAGACACTTAGGGAAAGTAAGGAGAGGTGCTTCTTTCTTCCCGTGCCTCACCCCCTCCTCCCATGGGCCTCAGAAGGACCACAGGGGAAGCAGCTTCTTCAGTGGATTTCCTAGATCTATCGTGGCCCAAGAGCAATGCTCAGATGCCCAATGCCTGCATGGGCATGATTGGGGCTGGTTCTGGTTTTCATCTTTTGGGGCCCTGAACTCCAAGGTCTTCATCTTGGAATTCAAGGGCCTTGACCATCTGGTCCTTTGCTTGTCATTCCTTGGAGAGGTAGCAGGGGCCCAACCCTCCCCTTTACCCATCCTGCACTTGGCTAATGCTCCCATCTGTAGGCCTTGGCCAGCCCTTGCAGTGCCCTCTGCCTGGAATCCTCCTCCTGAGCCTGCATCCCTACATTCCAGTGACTAAGCATCTTTATGTCCCCAGTTCAAATGTCCCATCTTCCTTAAAGTCCTTTCTGATGCCCCCATGAGGAAGGTATTTCTTCCCCATTGAGTCATTGCTTTCTATTTCATTTCGATTTATTCAATATTTTTGTAATGCTATAGACAACTGTCAGAAGCTCTTCTAAGAGCATTTACAAATAATTGGGTAATCCTCACAACAACCTCATGAAGTTAGGACTATCATCCTCCATTTACAGATAGGGAAACTGATGCTTGGAGAGGCTGAGTCACTTGTCTAGGGTCATCATAGAGCCAGTCTGGCTCCGGGGTTCCCCCTCTCTGTTCTCTGTTGCTCTATAAACTGCTTGAGGCCTCATCAATTGGTTAAGTAGAGGAATAGAAAAGCCTGGCACTCTGCCAAGAGCCCTGGGGGGAAGGAAGGAGTGAGGGGGAGGAGGCCTTCCCCCCGAAGGCCCCCAGAGCTTGAGTAGGACAAGCCCAGTTGGACAAGACTGAGGAAATAAGATGGTACCCTAACCAAGTTCAGTGCCTCTCTGTTCTGCAAAAGCAGGGATAGGGTGGGGAGAGCTCAGATTGGCTTCTCTCTGGTTGCCTAGCTGCCCCCTGATCTCACCTGACACTGGGACTCTGACCCCCTTTCGGTCAGCTCCACTGCACCCCACCCTGCCCCAGATCCCGACTCTCTCTGCTTCTTCATGCCTGTGGGCCCAGGCTGGACTGCTGTGCACCTTTCCCGGATGTGAAACAGATCTGTACTGCAGAGGGAATTGCCCTTCAATAAGTGATGAGTTCCCTCAAGAGCTCTCCTGTGCTTTCCCCCTCCAGAGAATTTTCTGTTTTGTTTACTTAAGGGGGTGATTCCTTTTCATGTTCTCCTTCCTGTATCAAAGACAGCACGGCAGACAGACCATTAACAAAGCAGGGCCTCCGGGTTGTTTTTCCAGGAGGAGGACTGGGCAGGGCCGCTCAGCCTGCTGGGCCTCCTCAACCTCCAGGCTCCCTCCCAGGTCCCCCTCACTGCTGGCTGGAGCAGGAGCAGGGAGGAGGACTTCCCTCTGAGAGCAGAAAATTGGGATTCAAAATATACCAGTGTTAGGAAGCCAATAGCTTCTCCATACATGCTCCAGGCAAGCTGATAGAACTGACAGTTCATATTTTTGGGCCGGGCGTGGTAGCTCACGCCTATAACCCTAGAACTTTGGGAGGCCAAGGCAGGCAGATTGCCTGAACTCAGGAGTTCGAGACCCGCCTGGGAAACATGGCAAAACCCTGTCTCTACTAAAAATACAAAACAATTAGCTGGTGTGGTAGTGCGCCTATAGTCCCAGCTACTTGGAAGGCTGAGGCATGAAAATCTCTTGAACCCAGGAGTGGCAGATGGCAGAGGTTGCAGTGAGCCGAGATTGTGCCATTGCACTCTAGCGAGACTGTGTCTCCAAAGAGAATAGAACTGATCACTCCTATTTTTTTAGAAGAGTAGAGACCCTCTTAAAATCAATCTTAAAATAGCAACAGCAGCAAATGAACTCTAGTGCTTCCCAGAATTTAATGTGCGTGCCGCACCTGGGGAATCTTAAAATGCAGATTCTGATTCATCAGGTCTGCGGTGAGGTCTGAGTTTCTGCATGTTTAGCAACCACTGAGTGGTGCTGAGGCTGCCGGCATAAGCACCGCTCTCAGCCACTCAAGGAACTGGTGCATCCAAAAGCCCTGAACTAACCCGGCTTCACGAGGGGAAGATGCAACTATAATAAGGGTGGCCGTGGTGATGTTGTTACTAGGAGGAGTGGTTATTGAGCAGTTACTCTGCACCAGATGCTCCATGCCACTGTGGTACAACAGAAGGAAAATCTATCCAGCCTTGCAGGATTTTCCTAATCTCTCTCCAAGAGTCAACAGAGAAGGAAGAAACTGAATATAAGAGGATTAACATTTTCTTTGCAATATGTCTCACTGCCCCATTTGATAGACGAAGTAACTGAGGCTGGAAGAGCTTTGGTAGCTTGCCAAGGTCCCATAACTCACAAGCAGCAGGGCCAGGATTCCTGCCGAGGTGTGCTCTGGCTTTCAAGACCATGGTAATTTGAACACAGCCTCTCATGAGACAGGGAGACAGAGGCAGAGAGAGCAGCGCATACCAGGCAGGACCAGACAAGCAGGCACCAGGGCGCGAGGCGGAATTCCACATCCTGCCTGTGACGCCCAAGACAATCTCCTAGGCAAAACTGGGGAACTTCATGGAGAAGTTTCTAGGCCTGCTCACCATTCTTCTACCTCACCCTTGTCGTATTCCTGGAGTCTGAGAGAAGAGGGTCCCCTGGCCTTGTCAGCCCCATGAGAGGGGGCAGCAGGAGAACAGGGTCCTGGGTGGTGGCCTCTCTGATTTACAGAGCAGGAAAATGAGGCCTGGAGAGGGGAGGGGAACACCTGAAGGTCTCACCAGTGGGCAGGGCAGGGTTCTCGGGCTTGCGACCTGGGCAGTCACCCTGGGCCCCACGCCTAGAAGGGCACCACCCTTGGTGTAATACTTCTCTGCCACCATCTTGAAATTCTGATTAATTTTTAACACCACATTTTCTTTTCTTTTTCGTTTTCGTTTTTCTTTTTCTTTTTTTTTTTTTTGAGAGAGAGTCTCACTCTGTCGTCTAGGCTGGAGTGCAGTGGTGCAATCTTGGCTCACTGTAACATCTGCCTCCCCGGCTCAAGCGATTCCCTTGCTTCAGCCTCCCGAGTAGCTGGGATTACAGGTGCCCACCACCACACCCAGCTAATTTTTGTATTTTTAGTAGAGACAGGATTTTGTCATATTGGCCAGGCTGGTCTTGAACTCTTGACCTCAGGTGATCCGCCCACCTCAGCCTCCTAAAGTGCTGGGATTATAGGCGTGAATCACCGAGTCCTACAGCATTTTCATTTTGCACCAGACCCTGCAAAAGATGCCGTCGGTCCTGCCAGTGGGTTAGAGAACATGTCAGGGCTGTACCCCCTTTCAGAGCTGTTCCTGGAGGCCAGGACCTGAGCACTGAGTGAGACAGAGCCGTCTCCGGGCAGGCTGCTGCAAGCCCACACCTCCAGGCAGCGGGAGCCCGGCGGACTGGAAAACAAAAGAAAACTCCAGGAGAGGCCAGGAGTGAAGAAGGACCTTCTGAGGGGGCAAGAGATGTGCCAGAATTGTGCCTGGGCGAGCTGGGGAACAGATCCCAAGTCCTCCTCTCCTGTCTGTAGTGACAGATGAATGAGTTGGCCGGGGCTCGGGAGGGGGAGGACAGGGGCCAGCTGTCTTCAGGGCCCTGGCCTCTCCGAGGAAACCTCCACCCCCACCATACCCAAACCCCGAGGGCTGGGCAGATGCACGGCGCCCAGCTGTGCCAGCCTGTCCCAGGGGCTCTGGGGAATTTAAGCCAAGTCCTTCACTTTGATTTTGGGTTGGCCAAAGGAGAAGGAAAAGGCCAAGTGGATTGGATTCAGAAGCTCCAGCCTGGCCTGCAAGTTCCAGCTCAGACAAGAGGCCTCCCTCTAGCTCCCCAACCCCCACCACTGGTTCCTCAGGCCTGGTGGAGACCAAAGCCAGCCAGACATGCATTCCTCTGGGCCACTGTCCTGTGCCCAGAAGACAGGTGCTGGCATCAGAGAGGGCTGAGGAAGGAATGCTGGGATGGAGGCAGGACAGAAGAGACACTTCATCAGCCCAGCACATTCTAGGAAGACAGCGATGGAATGGGAGGCTTCTCTGGAGACCCGGGGACAGGCCTGAGGTTGTCTGAGCCCCAGGGGCTGGTCTTCGATGTGGACCCCAGAGGGTTTCCTGATTTATCCATAAGCTTGGACCTGCTGTACTGAGGACAGAGGGGCAGTATTCAGTCTCCTTGGGTGGCCTCTTCACCCTGCGGCCCTTTCTCCAGCTTGGCCTGCACAGGGGGCCCAATCAACAGAACCCAACAATAGCCGGGGGGTGTAAAATCCAGAAAGAACCTTTGCAGTATCGGACAACTGGTGAACATTGCCAGGATGAGCATCTTGTATATTTTGAACCAACTCTACCAGCCCATTTTCTAGTTGCTAGGATGGTCACATCCAAACTCATGGGGGTTGTTGAGAGGATTCAATGTGTTAATACATGTGAGGCGCTTAGAACACAGACTGGCAAGGGGATAGGCTTTATATAAATGGTAGTTATTACCATATTTCCTCTAAATGCACATTGTTTTCATTTTCACATCTCTGGAGTCAGAATGTATTTTGTGGATTAAATGGCAGCATTTTTTTTTCCTTCTTAGAGGCACATAAAATAACATGTCTTATAATTGATGTGTCTTAGGTTCAGTCAAATATGGGATGAAAAGGAACACTGTATTCTTAAGACTGCATCTTTCAGTGACGCCTCCTTCCATGTGAGTTGAGTCCTGGGGTGCTCCTCAGCTCCCCCACCCATGTGGAAACAGGCACAGAGACCCCAGGGAGCTGGGGAAGGGCATGAGGGATAAGCACAAAGTCCTGGGCCAAGGCTGTCCAGGTTGGCTGAGCCCTAGGCAGACAGATCAGGAACACTGTGGGCAGTGGGTGGGACAGGCCCCTAACAGAGCCCCTCGGGCTCACATAGTAATTCCAGTGCTGGGTCAGCCACGTTCCCAAATCGTACATCAGACAATCTTCCCACCAACCCTCGAGTGTGAGGATGTTTTGTTTGTTTAAAACCCACATTTGGCCGGGCATAGTGGCTCACACCTGTAATCCCAGCACTTTGGGAGGCCGAGATGGGCGGATCACGAGATCAGGAGTTCGAGACCATCCTGGCTAACACGGTGAAACCCCGTCTCTGCTAAAAATACAAAAAAAAAAAATTAGCCAGGCGTGGTGGTGGGCGCCTGTAGTCCCAGCTACTAGGAGGCTGAGGCGGGAGAATGGCATGAACCCGGGAGGCGGAGCTTGCAGTGAACCGAGATCGAGCCATTGCACTCCAGCCTGGGCAACAGAGCGAGACTGTCTCAAAAACAAAACAAAACAAAACAAAACAAAACAAAACAAAACAAACACCACGTTTAACAGATGAGGAAACTGAGGCTGGGGAAAGGCTAAGTCATCTGGCCAAGGTCATTTAGCCAAGCACAGGCAGAACCAGGCCAAGTTACAGGCCAGCCTGAGAATGTGGCCTCCTCAGGAGCACAGAGAGGAGGCAGGGGGGCCAGGATGCCGCCCGGCACACACCGTGGCTGAGAACACAGGCTCTGCGCCCAGTGCTTGAGTCCGTTTCTGAATCCAGCACTCATAAGCCATGCTACTCTGGGCAAGCTGCTGGGCTCTCTGTGCCGGTTTCCTGGTCCATATAATGGGAAAATATGCTTCCTCCTAGAGGCCTGAGAGGGTTAGAGGGGCAGATCCACAGACAGCATCTAGAATGACATCGCACCTGCAAAAGCTCAGTCACTGTGAGCTCTTATGATGCCCTGAGTTCTGGGGAACTCCAAAAGCTCCTGATCCGGGAGCTGACCTGCAGGTTCCCCTAACCCCACTCATGGGCCTTGAGTGTCTGGGGCTGGTGTGGCATAGGAGAGCTAAACTGACCACCTGGGAGGGGCCCAGAGAGCCACACCCCTAAACCAGCAGCCAGTTCTGGGGTCAGGAGAGCCAGGGAAGTGGCTGTCTGTGCTGCTCATGGGGCAGCCCAAGGCTGGTCACTCTTCCTCCCTGATTCCCAGCCCTGCAGAGGATATTCAAACCCACCACACTTCAGAGAGGTGCTGGGGCACATGAGAGGAAGTGTGGCCCCCTTCCAAAGCCACGCCCCAGAGACTGGCTCTTCAGCCGCCCCCTCCCACCCCTGGCAAAGGCTGGTGGCTACCCAGATGTGGATCTGGGGTGTCCGTGCCCAGACCCCCCTGGACGTGAGCTGGAGAAGCCAGGTCATGGGCCCAGCTGTTCTGCAGCTCTCCCACCTCCCAATTCCGCTGATTCCTACGTGGGGGATGGTGCCAAGGAGGGTCCAGAAAACTCAGTCCTGCCAGACACTGGCCAACAGCTGCAGTGGGTGGAGCCTGCAGAGGGGGCAGGAAAGCCAGGCTCCTGAGCTCGCACCTCACTTGCCTTTCTTGGCTGCACATCCTCCTCTATAAAGTGAGGTAGCCCTTTGTAATCTGACCTTAGTAATTCTCCTTGTTCCCTACCATTTTAGCTCAGATACTGGCCCTTAGGGAGGCTCCAGGATCTGGAGCCAAAGGAGGGTGCTGGGAAGAAAGACCACAAGCCCCAGACGCATCTGCCCATCCCACGTGTGCTTAGATGATTCACCATGGTTTAAGCTGCTGTTTCCCTCCTGACACTTGCATAGCTTCTATGAGATGGTTACTGCCCAGGAATGCAAGTGACCCTGAATGTAGGCACCTGAGGGCAGAAGCCACTCGGGGTGTGGCCAGGTAGAATTTGGCCTTAGTGATTAGATAAGACCAAGGTGCGTATTTGCTGCCTATAATTGCTGCTTGGTAGCAGTAAGGATGAAAAAGAAGACCCCAGCATTTCCTAGGGAAGACGGGGGCCCCTCCCATCCTAAAAGACTCAGCTTGTATGTCACCTCCTCCTCTGGGGCAGCATCTCAGGTCATCCCTCTGGACTCCCATATCACCTGTCCTATAGGACCAACCACAGGCTTGCTGCCTTCACTTGACCATGAGCAATTTGAGGGCAGGGACCTGCCTTAGACTGGGCTGGATCCTGGGCACCTCACTTAGTATACAGGTGGTGCTTAGTAAGTGCATGAGAAGCAAAAGAGGTTCATGGTTTTGGTTATCCATTGGCTCATGGGGGTTACTTTGGAGCTTTTAGCAAAAGCTCCTTCTCCCAGGAAGGAGGGCTCTGGGCTGGATTTTCTTTTCTTTTCTTTTCTTTTAAGTCAGGACAAGGAGGGGCAAGAGCCTCCTGAAGGAAGAAGTGAAGAATGAGTGCTGGTCAATACCAACCCCCAACCAGGTGCAAGGCCATCACCACATTCAAGTTCATGTGTTAACTGAGCTTTGCTGTAGCCCTCTGCAGCTGCAGCAGCTGACTCGGAGTCCATGGGCAGAAGTAGCTCGGCTCAGCCACCACCATGACACCTTGACTCGGGCCCTAGAAGAAGCACCTTCTCTTCAAACCTTTACGCCAGGCCTTCTCAAAGTGGGCTCCCCGGACCAGCAGCAGTGGCAGCGACACCTGGGAACTGTCAGAAATGCAGATTCCCAGGCCCCTCTCCCAGACCCACTGCTTCAGAAGTTCTGGGAATAGGGCCCAGGAATATGCATTCTAACAGGTCCCCAAATGGTGCTCAAGTATGAGATCCACTGCTCTAGGCCACCCCCTCACCTCCATCAAGAGGCAGGTGACACCTGGGCTCCCAGAATGTGACTCCTGATGCCCCAGATGGAAGGGCACCCCCTCATCCCTCCCATCTCGCCCTCCTCCCTCCTCAACCCCCAGGTTCCCTCAGGGTCTGGCACTATGAGGGGCCTAAGTGTCCTCCCTCTCTCTGCCAGAATCTAGGAGGCATGGCTGTGCCTCAGCTTGGACTCAGTCTGGGCTCTAAGGACCCAGGGCCCCTCAAGCTCTTTCTCAGCGGAGGGAGGCCTAATCCCTAAACCCTGGGGCCGGACATTCCAAGTTCCTGGAGACACAATAAGTCCTAACATTCCAAGGGAGGTGGCAGGGCTGGGGGCACAGACAATGGGCCTTGTGTTCCTCCCCACGCCTTCCTTTCAAACCAGGGCTCCACAAGGGAGGCTGAGCTGTCAAAAGCACCACTGTCCACCCCACTGGTCCTGCTTGCCTTTGCCCAAGGCCCAGGCTAAGGCTGGCAGCCCCTTAGCATACCGCCCCCTCCCTGAAGCAGAACGGTGTTCCTTCTTCTTGGTGGTTTCCAGCACTTTCTAGATTCTTCATCCACCAGGGCCTAAGGAGGAAGGGGTTAAATGCCAATACTTCCCTTCTCTGTCTTCAGGGGGCTCTGGGACAGAGGAGCACGGGCAGTGGACAGAGCTCTCCAGCCACCTGAAGCCACAGCCAGAAGCGCCTCCTCTCTGGGGCTGATTTCTCTTCATTAGTGCAATCACATCAACACTGACAGCCGCATATTTATTACTGTCCCGACGACTACCATTTTTCACCCAGTGATGCGCAGGCGGATAATGAGCTTGGAGCCGAGCTAATGAGGAACTCCCCTCGGCCCTCCTTGGCAGCCCAGGCCCCGCGACAGTCTGCCGGCCAACCCTCTCTCTGCCTGTAGACACTACACCCGGGCACAGAAAGGGACTCCAAATGGGGAAGTCAAGGGTCACCAGGCTGAGCCAGCCAGAGCCGTCCAAAGCCAACACGCACACTGCCCGTGGGGAAGAGACTTCGGGGTTGACTGAGCAATTGGGTCTGAGCACTGGGCACCGTCTCAGGGCAGAGCCCCTCTTCCATTCTGGGTTCTGAGTCCTCAAGCCAGGGCAGCCAGAGACAAACATCAGGGATGGGCAGGTGGGCTGCCGGCCAGGAACCCCGGGGGAATGGGTGAGCAGGCGGGCTGCTGGCCAGAAACCCTGGTGGGGGGCTGGGTGGATGTTTTGGGAGGAGGTGCTTGAACCTAATCAAGAACATTTCCTTAGTGATGCATGGGGAGGGCAAGGTGCTTGCAGCTGTATGGGGCACCAGCTACACACAGTAAGGACCTACTTTGCAAGGGGCTGGTCTTCTGAGAGCCTCAGCTCTTCTGGAAGGTACCCACACATCTAAATGAAAAAGGCCCCCGGGCGGTGGACATAGTGATCCCAGAGCCCAAACCTCTGACTAAGAGAGTCTTCAGGCCCTCAACTAGTCTCCAAATAAGACCCCACTGCTGGTGTTGATTGGCTTGCCTGGTCCAAATAAAGAGGGGGAGGTGGGAAGGTCCAGGGAGAAGACAGGAGACAGGTCCTCTAATGGTTTGGAGCAGTTTGGGTGAAGCTGAAGAAGAACCCAGACTACCACCCAATCATCCAAGCAGCAGGGTCCCCTTAGGAGGGGCAACAGCCGTATCCTCACTCCCACCACCCTTGAAGGCATGGCCATAGGCCAGCCATAGCAGATAGGCAGTGTGATGGTTAATATTCAGTGTCAACTTGATTGGATTGAAGGATGCAAAGTATGGTTCCTGGGTGTGTCTACGAGGGTGTCGCCAAAGGAGAGTAACATTCATGTCAGTGGATTGGCAGAGGCGGACCCACCCTCAGTCTGGGTGGGCACCATCTAATCAGCTGCCAGCATGGCTAGATTAAAGCAGGCAGAGGAACGTGGAAGGACTTGACTTGCTGAGTCTTCCGGCCTCCATCTTTCTTCCCGTGCTAGAGGTTTCCTGCCCTTGAACATCGGACTCCAAGTTCTTCAGCTTTCGAACTCTCAGACTTACACCAGTGATTTTCCAGGGGCTCTCAGACCTTTGGCCACAGACTGAGGGCTGCACTGTTGGCCTCCCTACTTTTGAGATTTTGGGACTTGGACTGACCTCCTTGCTCCTCAGCTTGCAGATGGCTTGTTGTGGGACTTCACTTTCTGACCGTGTGATCCAATACTCTTAATAAACTCCCCTTCATATACACATCTGTCCTGTTAGTTTTGTCCCTCTAGAGAACCCTGACTAACACAGGTAGAGTGACTCAACTATGTTTGAGGTCCAACTGCTTTAGAAAACAGCACAGAAAATTTTAAACACAAACAGCTTAAATATATACATGTAAAGCATCTTAGAATCTTACAGATGCTGTGACTCATTCAAGTCTTTCGAGACCAGATTTTGACGTATGTTCTAGGGGGTCCAGGAAGCCATGGGGACGACAAGCCACGTCTTCCAGCAGCATCGACTGGCTTTAACATATCCTTTGTGTGTTGGGATAGAATTTAGATAGCCCATGGAGTAGAATGCACATATTCACACATTTTAAAACTAAAATAGGCTGGGTGTGGTGGCTCACACCTGAAACCACAGCACTTTGGGAGGCAGTGGCAGGGGCATCACATGAGGTCAGGAATTCGAGATCAGACTAGGCAACAGAGCGAGACCCTGTATCTACAAAAAATAAAATGATTAGCTGGGTATGGTAGTGCACACCTGTGGTCCCAGCTACTTAGGAGGCTGATGTGGGAGGATCACTTGAACCTAGGAGGTTGAGGCTGCAGTCAGCTCTTATTATGCCACCGCCCTCCAGCCTGGGTGACAGAGACCGACATCTCAAAAAATATAAAATTAAATATAAAATAAAATGTAGAAATATATAAAGAAAAGGTCATGGGATAGTAGGTGGTTTCAGGCTGCATGGCCGGATACATTAGGGCACGTGTCCACCCTCCTTACCATGAGTGGAACATCATGGAAGAGTTTGGAAAAGCTGCATTTACCTTCCCACTTTTTTCCCAATGAGGACACTTCTGGCCACACAGGCTAAAAGGTCTGGCCCAAAAGGACCCAATGAGACTCTTCCATTGTGGCCTCTGAGGCCCATGCAGAGTCATGAACTTGTTATCTTCTTTCTCTGACTTCACTGTTACCTCCCTAGCACCCTTAAAGGAGTTAAGTGTGTTAATTCAAGAAATAATTTACGTCTAGTACCTCAGTCCTTGTGGATGAAGGGTTATTATCTAAACTCAAGGAGTTCACAATTAAAGAAATCAGTTACACACAGATATTAAAAGATAATTCAGAATCAACAAGGCCAAAGTGCCCAGCGAGACATCTAGACTGGAACAACTGGGAGGAGGAGTCCCAGCCAGAAGTCAGGGACGGCTTCACACTAGACTTTTTGGGGTCAGTGGAGAGGAGAACAGGGGTTCAAAAGGGGAGAAAGGAGGTGCCATTGGGCTGGCAGGGTGGGGAGGGCAGTGTGAGCTTGGTGGAAGGCTGGCGTGGGGACAGGTGGAGGCGAGATTGCAGTGGCACGTAGGGCCAGATTGTGGAGAGTTTGCCATTGAGGCCACAGCTGTGGGGAAGCTACCAGAGTTCTGAGAGCAAGGGTGTGATATGACAGGTCTCAGCATCCAGACCCCATCACTAAGACCCTACGGACATCAAGAGGGGGCTCCAAGTGTCCTTACAGAGAGGAGAGGCCATCCCAGGGTGCCCCCTCTGTCCTCCTCCTGTGCCCTACCCAAGCTAAGGAGAAGCCTGTGGTCAAATGAGGCTACCCTGGGTCCACTAGCCCAAAGCAGCATGGCAAACAGTTCCTGAATGTGGGTATCTTGGCCAGATCTAAGGCAATGGCCTGGGAGGCAGCTGACCTGCATTCATCATCTCTTTCTTACGAGTCAAGCGACCTTGGCAAGTTACTTAATATTTCTGAACTTCCATGCTAACAATGTTAATAACATTAATACTTTCTGGCCAACCTCCTTCATAGACTGGGGTGAAGAGCAAATGCGATGTCTATGAAAGCTACCCACATACATTTGAGATTTTATGGGAGGATCCAATAAATACATTCACCTTAAGGCTGAACAGCTGATAATAGCTTAATAAGTGGGTTCTCTGTGCCGTATTTGCATTTTAAGCTGGAGACAGAGAATGTCTTAACCAAATCAATAGATCCCCAACAGCAGAAGTTTAGATGCCACTGGCAGGTCTGTGAAAGACAAAAGGAACAAAAGCTATCAGGGCAGGGGAACCTGTCAAACTGCAGGCCCCAAACGGACCTTGCTTCCAAAATAAAGATACTAAGGACAATGACATGACAAACACTTATTCAGTGTTTATGATACACAGAGCACTGTGTCCTAAGAGCTTAGCACAGCTCGTTAAACCCTGTCACAACCCAACTGTTATCCCCACTTTACAGATGAAGAAACTGAGGCACAGACAGGGTGTGTAACTCATCCAAGGTCACCCAGGCAGTAAATGACAGGTAGGATTTGAACCCAGGGAGTCACCCGCATTCCAGGTTTCTATTTTTTTTTGAGACAGAGTCTCACTCTGTACCCCAGACTGGAGTGCAGCGGCACCATCTCAGATCACAGCAACCTTCGCCTCCCAGGTTCAAGCAATTCTCCTGCCTCAGCCTCTCGAGTAGCTGGGATTACAGGCACGTGCTACCATGCCCAGCTCATTTTTGTATTTTGTATTTTTAGATGGGCTTTCACCATGTTGGCCAGGCTGGTCTCGAACTCCTGTCCTCAAGTGATCCACCTGCCTCTGCCTCCCAAAGTGCTGGGATTACAGGCGTGAACCACTGCGCCCGGCCCATTTCAGGTTTCTTGGTGCTCTATGCTGTCCTGCCTGGGCCCCTGCTGCCACCTTCTGCACTGGCTCTCACAGCTCGAAGCAGCAAATGAAGCATCGGCTCCAGATTCATAATTAACTCACATTATGTGGTGACAGCCCAATTGTTCAGGTACCCAGTGATATTTTTGACCTTTACTCAGATTCTGGGCCTCCCAGATCTGTACTCCAGGGAGGTGCCTGGGGAAGGGGGAAATTTCCAGAGCCCTGGCTTTACGAGGCCCTTGAGAGTCACTGGTGTCCGCCCCAGATGCCGAATTCCCTGAATGAGCCTCGTTATGGCAAATAATATTTCCTTCCGTTAGGACTGTCACATCATCGAAATTTCATCACCCCTCTGGGTCACTAATAGCTTCCTACATGGCATCAAACTTTAATTGCCTTTCTTCCCCTCATCCTCCCCACCCTCACACCTCGTTCAATTTAGAAGGCACTTGTGTGGCTCAGTTACTGGCAAGCCAGTTCTGAATGCCCCAAGTGACCTTAAGGGAACTCCTCAAATAGCTTTGGGGCATCCCAACCCCAGAGAGAGATGGAGACAAGGAGAAGAGTAGAAGACCTTCAATATTCTGCCAAGTTAAGGCCTAGTGAGGACACAGCCAGGGTGGAGGCAAGAGCCAGGAGGATCAGGAGGAGGAGGAGGAAAAGGAAGAGGAGGAGGAGGAGTTCCAAGGCCTCTTTCCAAACTCTACCACCCTCCCTGGACCAGCCCGTCTTCAAACAGCACAATTGTCTGGGCATCTCCCTGGAGAATAGCTGTCTGTCCTTGGGAAGACAGTGAT
Organism: Pongo abelii; assembly: GCF_028885655.2. NCBI lineage: Eukaryota > Metazoa > Chordata > Mammalia > Primates > Hominidae > Pongo > Pongo abelii. The sequence goes on from NC_072004.2 coordinate 89,034,088, forward strand.
GTATGCTGTGGAAGCCAAAGGCAGCCTGGAGCAGTGGAAAGAGGACAGATGTTGGGACCAGAGAGGCCTGGGTTCAAATCCTGACTCCTCAACTTCCCCGCTAGAAGGCCTTGGGTGGTTAATCTCTCAGCCTCACTTTATCCACATGTCAGAGTGAAAGGGAGGACTGAGGCAGATGATGGTTGTAATGCACCTTGCCATGTCTGACAAGCAGAACTGTGCACCAAACATGAGCTCAGGATGGAAGGGAAGACAAAAAGATTCTAAACTGGGGAAGAAGTAAAAGAAAATGGGGTGAGCCAAGTGCGGTGGCTCATGCCTGCAATCCCAGCACTTTGGGAGACCGAGGTGGGCGAGTTACTTGAGGTCAAGAGCTTGAGACCAGCCTGGCCAACGTGGTGAAACCCCATGCCTACTAAAAATGCAAAAATTAGTCAGGCGTGGTGGTACGTGCCTGTAATCCTAGCTACTCGGGAGGCTGAGGCAGGAGAATCACTTGAACCTGGGAGGTGGAAGTTGCAGTGAGCTGAGATCGTGCCACTGCACTCCAGCCTGGGTGAAAAAGCAAGACTCTGTCTCAAAAAAAAAAAAAAAAGAAAGAAAAAAAAGAAAAAGGTGAGAAGATGTGGAAGATATGGGTGAAATATACAGCAAAGATACCAGAGAAGACAAGCTGTCTTAATGCAGTCTGAGATCCTATCTTAAGGCCATTTGGAGGGGCAAGCACAGAAGTACAAATATAGTTAAAGTCATTTATTAAACAAGTGCTTATGATATGTCAGGCTCCATTCTCAGTGCTCTATGTGTATTATCTCATTTAAGCCTTGAAAGGTTTTTCTCCTTGTTTTACAGACAAAGAAACAGAGGTTGAGAATGTTAAGTGACTTAACCCAGAGTGTCACAGATAGCCGATGGCAGAGCTTGAACCCAGGTCAGCCCAATTCTGAGGCACTGATCCTATACATACCACTTCTTAACAGCTTAATGGGGAATAAAATAAGCCTCCGAACAAGGAAGTAATAGCACAGACTGGGGTTCTGCTTTAGGAATGTGCAAGGTAAAAATGTCTTCTGTAAAGTCACCCTCTGTATGAAATGCAGAGACCACAATGTCTTCTCTGTGGTTATGAAGGAACACTAGGCATTGCCAGTGCATGAGATCCGGTTGTCTTTTTCCAGCACATGAAAGCCTGCACTTCCTAGCTCCCTTGCCATTAGGTGGGACCATGTGATCCATTCTAACGAATGGGCTACGATCAGAAGAAACACAGGCTAAATAATTATTATTATTGTTTTGAGACGGAGTTTTGCTCTATCACCCAGGCTGGAGTGCAGTAGTATGTTCTCGGCTCACTGCAGCTTTTGCCTCCCAGGTTCAAGCAATTCTCCTGCCTCAGCCTCCTAAGTAGCTGGGATTACAGGCATGCGCCACCACACCTGGTTAATTTTTGTATTTTTAGTAGAGACAGGGTTTTGCCATGTTGGCCAAGCTGGTCTCAAACTCCTGACCTCAGGTGATCCACCTGCCTCAGCCTCCCAAAGTGCTGGGATTACAGGCATGAGCCACCGCACCTGGCTGGGAATGTAAGTGTTGATGCAAGATCTTCCTCTCCCTTTTCCTCTGGAGCATTAATCAAAGACCTTGTGTATTTCAAATGGTGCATCTATGTATGGATGGCATTACCTCCTAAACCTTCTACCTCTCCTCTCAATTTCCTTCACATCATCAAGTTGGAGTTCAGCTGATGGGGCTTCAGCAGAGACCCAGGGGCTGCCCAACTCAGAGGCCAGGCCTGCTAAGAGGCAGATTCATCTGTCAGGCCAGAGTCAGGAAGAGCTGGGAAAATGGCCAGAAAATCTGAGCAGGGACTCCTGTCTCAATGGCAACACTACCCCATTCCATGGATGCATCCGTGGGAGCTGCTGGAGGGCGGGACCCCCACTCTTGAGGTACCTGGCTGCTCAGTGCGCTGAGGGCTACATGGCATGGGGTGTGCTGGATGTACAGAGACCAGAGGCATTTCACAAGTCAATCAGCTCTGGAGATGGGGCGAGAGGCCTGGGAGGAAGCTGGAGGAGCTGGCAGGGGCCAGATGACCGCGGGCTGTATGCCTCCAGTAAGCATTCATTAATTCATTAATTCATTAATTCATTCATTCTTCATATTATGCTGACTCCTCCTATGTGCCAGGCACTGCCCTAGTGGCTAGAAATATACCAGTGAATGAAGCAAAGCCCCTGCCCTCCAGAGACACCAATAATAAACAAACAAGTCAATATATGTCAGCTGGAGCTGAGTGCAATGGAGAAAATGATGCAGAGCGAGAGCGTGGGTGCTGGGAGATGTCACGTTATAGGGTGCTCCGAGATGGATAAGAGACATTAGGAGGAAGTCCTGGAGGAAACAAGGATGAACTTTGTAGACATCTGGGTGGTGTGGGCACCACTGATGGAAAGGCAGGAACTTCAAGTGCCAGGTTAGAGGCCTGGTAAGTTCCAGGAACAATAGGCAGTCAGTGTGGGGACAGCAGTGAATGCAGGGGGAGTGAGGAGATGAGGTGGGAGGGGAGGTTCATGTCTGGGGAGCAGAGGGGCAGTGACCAGGACATCCTCCTGGCCTGTGATGGACGCATTATAAGAACTTAACATTTACAGAGGGGATTTTCAAAGTGATCTGGACAATCTCATTTGATTATCCAAGACAACTCTATAAGGTAGATAACAATCTTTTTTTTTTTTTTTTTTTTTTTAATGAGACAGGGTCTCGCTCTGTTGTGTAGGCTGGAGTACCGTGGCGCGATCTCAGCTCACTGCAACCTCCGCCTCCCAGGTTCAAGAGATTCTCCTGCCTCAGTCTCCCAAGTAGTTTGGACTATAGGCTCCCACTACCATGCCTGGCTAATTTTTTTTATTTTTAATAGAGATGGGGTTTCCCCATGTTGGCCAGGCTGGTCTTGAACTCCTGACCTCAAGTGATCTGCCGGCCTCGGCCTCCCAAAGTGCTGGGATTACAGGCGTGAGCCACTGTGCCCGGCCGGTAGATCCACCTTTTTTTACTTTACTCATTTTACAGATGAGAAAACTGGCTTAGCTCAGCATCGCCTAGTGATGGGGGCAGAAGCCACGCTGGGAGCCATTCACCACGTCTGCAGGAGAAGGGCCTCCCCAGGGCTCCCTGGGCTCAGCAAGAGGCTTTTGGTCCAGACACCGGGCCCAGGGAGTCTGAGGGGACAAGCCCTGCAGTCCCCTCTCTCCCTTCCCCCGGGGATGCTGAGCATCCCTGCTCAACGCTGCTCACTGGCTCTGCCTCCTGCCCAGCACATGGACAGCAGGGGTGGGACACCTAGGGGAGGGGGCACCCGGGGTGTCTCAGCAACCAGCTTGTTTTCCTTTCCATTACAGGCAGTGGGCCGCAGCCGCCAGTTGCTGCTGGCCCATTTGTTGCTATTGGCATCCCAAGGCCCCAAATTATGATGACTAATTCCCACCGCTTTAGGCAGCTCCAGGGCTGTCTGCGGCAACATGCTCCAGGGGGAGCGGGGTAGAAATCCCGCAGGGAGCACACTAACACCCGACATCAATTCCAACTCAGCTTCCTGCCTCCCAGAGGGGCTGGGAGTCCGTAGGGACAGGGAGAGGGCTCCAGCCAATCAGAGGACCCCTTCAACCACAGCCAGATCCTAGGAAAATCAGCTGTAAGAGGACAATTTGTTCATCAGCATAAAACATAGCTAACAACCAGCTGGTGTTGAGCAGTAGTGAGTCCTCCATCATCAAGGGTATGCAAGCAGAGACCAGATGGCCTTGTGGGCAGAGGATGGTCCTAGATGACTTTTCATGTGTCTTTCAAGTCAAATGCAATGATACCCATTAGTCCTTAGGACAGAAGATAAACCCATTCTCCCCTCCTTGTTAGCTTACAGCCCTACTGCGTCCTGTGGTAAAAAGTCAAATGCGGACCAATATGCAGGTTAACACTTCATTTTAAAGTCAGCCATTCAGGCGCTGTTTAAACAGAGGATCGCTGTAAAGAACTTGGCCTCTTTCCCAGCCTCCTTTCCCTTGTAGAACAAGGTTCCTGGCCCCTATGCCGGCCTTCCAGTAGAGGACACGAGGGAGAGGCAGTCGATAAATATTTGCTGAAAAATGCATGAAGAGGGGGTGGGGTGTGTGTGTGTCTGGGGTCGGGGGTGGGATTTCCGAGGCAGGTGTCAGGATGCCGGTGGGATGTAGCCTCTGGGTGGGGGTCCTGACTCTGTTCCTCCCAGGCAGGGGCCATTTTCTGCAGCCAGTGGAAGCACCAAGCTGTAGCCCTCATCTAACCACTGCCAGAATGTTCCGGACTCCCCCGCTGAAGCCAAGGGGTGCAAAGGGTGAGGGAAAGAGGGGCACGGGAGAGCAGGGACACCCCCATTCCTCTCTCGAGTGGGGCTTTTGACAGCTGAGCCCCAGGCAAGCATGACACCTGGCCTCCTGGTAATTAGCAAAAGGCCCTGATCAATAAGTTATTTTTTGCTGTCAGTAATTAATAATTACAGCTTAGCCACACCATGTAATTAAACTTTCATTCCGCTCCCTCGTGTACTGTTGGCTTTTATTGTGATTAGCTCCCAGCACTAAACTTTCTCCCTTTGGAGCCTTTCAGGAGCCTCTAGAGCTGGGGGTTACAGTCCTCTTTCTGTAAAGGCAGGTTGTCCCCACTGCCTTGTTTGCTCGGCTCAGATTCCCTTCCTTCTGTTCTCCCCCCAGGCATGATTCTCTTGAAAGAAACTTCTGGACCAGCTGGCTGGGCTGCTCCTGCCCTCCTCCCAACCTCTCAGGCTGGCCAGGATGACCTCCAGCAGTAATCAAGCTTCCAAGCACATGGGAAATCTCTCGAGGCTCTAGTTAAAAGACTTCCAGGCTCACCCAGACCTTTCCAATCAGTGTCTGGGAGCAGAGCCCAAGAATCTGCCTTGCTACAACTCCCTGGGAGCTAAGTGCTTGAGGGCCACTCTGAGACACAGTGATGTGGCTGTGGAAGGAATTTAAAGAAACCTTCTGGGTAAGGAAAAAGAATTCAAGGTCTTATTGGTGGGTGGCAGGGTACCATTCTTCATGGACTTCTAGCTTAGTGTTAAAACCATCATAACAACAACAATAATTGCTACGTATTAAGTACCTTCTATGTGCCAGGCACTGGCTGGGGCCCTGTCCCTGGAATACCTTGAATTCTCCTAGCAATTCTACAAGGCAAGAGCTATTATTGCCAGTGTACAGACGAGGAAACTGAGGCTCTCAGTGGCTAAGAGCCTTGCAGAAGGCCTGTCTGCAGCGAAGCAGCAAAGCCAGATCATGAGAGCCCATTCTTTCTGCTGCCAAAGTCAATGCTCTTTCTACAACCTCACTGCACTTTGCTTGGGAAATGAGTTTGCATCATGTGACCCATCGGGCATAGGGACAATGGTCCAATGTTAGCTTTCAGTATACCCAGGTGATGTCGCTCAGGTCCAGCACCTAAAAGAAAACAACCAGGCTAGGCTCAGATAAAATCTGGTGACAGTGGTCGATGTGAAGTTTGTCTCAAGGGAGGAACCAATTGTTTCATCCCTCGTTCTGTGCCATGCCTGGAGAATCAGGCTTGTGGGCTCAGAAATGACAGTGCTAGTGGCTTCAGCTACCCCCGAAGGATTAATGTCATGGCCCGAGACTGGAAGAAACTCACTCTCTAACCCCAAAGCAGATAAGAAAGGACCTCATGCCCTAATCCCACCCCCTCCAACACTCAAACACAGCACTGCCAAGCCTAGGACCGCGTTCCCACAATCCTCTGCAAGGCTTGCCGCCAGGGACACACATGGCAGGAGAGGGCTTGATGCTGGAAAACACTCTCGGAGCCAGAGAACACGAGCAGAGCAGCAGGGGACCTGGGCAGCCTGACACACAAAAAGCCAGCAAACAAGAAAGGCAGAGAGGAAGTGAATCAATCACAGAGACTTTCTCTGCTTCTGACAGGGGAGCCCCTCCCGCAGGAGGCGCAGGGACAGGGGACCACCTGGCCTTAACTTCAGCAGGAGGGGTGGGATCTTGGCCTCAAGTGGATGGCACAGGTGTGGAGGTGGGACAGGAAGGGACACATGAAGATCCCAAAGCAAGGGCCATCAGGTGCCCTGGGGACTCTATAAGGGCCTGGTCCTAGATGAGACAAGAATTGGTGAGCCATCTGCCCAGGGAAATCATACCATTGTTGAAAAGTCTGTAGAGCAATGAAGTTAGAAGGGTCCAGACAGATGCTGGCATCCCGTCCCTCCACGCCGTCCAGGCTTTTGGCTAGTAACACTGGTTATCCCAGAGCACAACTGTGAGGCTGCTCCAGGATGGACAACCCATTCCTATTCTGCCAGCATCAGGGTCCTCCTGGGACCCCTCAAAGAGGGGGCCCAGACAAGGAGAGCCCATGCAGCCGGTCCTGGTTTGAAGGAGAGGGGCTCAGAACTCACCTGGTTCCAGACCTGCCTCTGCCCGCAGATCACAGAGTGGCCTTGGGCAGGTCACTTAATGCCATTTGGCCTCAGTTTCCCTATCTGTTAAATGGCTACTAGAATAAGATGACCTCTGAGGTCCTCGCTTGTTCAAAGATTTTATGATGATCATAAAAATAATAACTTTTATTACCCTACATTTATAGGGCTCGTTACAAAATTTCTAAGTGCTTTTACGTAAATTACCTCGTAAAATCCTCCCCTCAGCCCTGTGAGTGAGAGCTGATTATTTTCATCTCTTTGATCTTGGCTCTCTGGATTGCCTGACGCTGGGCGCACGGGGTCCCTTCTTCCCAGAAGGTTTGGAGATCCAAGAGGCGGCGTGGGGAGTGGGTTGCAGCCCCCACAGTCCGGCCCCCTAGGGTGGGTCTGGCCCCCTCCTGAGCCTGCGAGAGTGAAGGCCTAGCCCTGCGAGTCCTGGAGCTCAGTCCAGGCTTCGTCTCCCTCCGCCCCCAGCAGGCGCCGCTCGGACACCGCTGACACCACTGTCTGGATCGGCGAACCCCAAAGGCGAGGAACCGCTGGTGCAGCCGCCCTTCACCGCGGGGACCTGCCCGAGGACCAGGGGGACGTCTGGGCATCCACCCTCAGGAAGCAGGCAGCGCAGATCACACCTCGGATCCTTCGTAGCACTCCCAAACCCAAAGCCACCAGCCCTTCTCCACCGCGAGGCTGCTCCCGGCAGCCACAGGTCACAGCAGCGAGCGGCTGCAAAGACTATCGAGCGAACAGCGGAGGCTGGAGGCAGGGGCGGGGATGCTGGGTGTGGGTGGATGGGTAGGAGGGGAGGCCTCAGACCCTCCCTGTGCACCACCCCCCGGTGGGTCCGCGGCTGTACCCGCGACCTCGGCTCCAGGCCCGCGCAGCGAAGCACCCCCAGCCCCAGTGGCTGGCCGGGCAGCCAGGGGCGGGCTCCCGTACGTGGCCAAGCCGGGCAATTGCTCTCCCGGGGCGAGCAACCCGGCACCCAGCGCCCGATCGCACTCCTTCCCAGCGCTCGCCCACCCCACTCCCTCGCCCCGGGGAGGCCATCGCCTGCCCGGCAGGGGCCCTGTCCTTCCCCGCAGAGAACCAGGAGCTCGGTCTGGGAAGCTCAGCGTAGCCGAGCGTGGAGCCAGGCACGGAATGTCGCTCCCCTCCCAAGCCGGCGCAGGGCAGCCACAGCAGACCGGGGGAGGGGAGCGCCCCTCCCACTTCACCTTGGGCTCTTCTCTGCCTCTCCAGGTCGTCCCCACCTTCCCCCATTCGGAAACCACAAGTCTCGGAGAGACTACCTCACCCCCAAAACTTGGGAGATGGGGTGTCTTGAAACTCCCTGGAGAGGGCTCTGCCACGGCTAAGCCGGGTGTCCAGGAGGCCACCGTGAGGCCGGCGAGCTCCCACCGCCCCTCCCCCGCCCACTCTCCCAGCCCCCTCCCTGTCCCCACGTGGGGGTCCCACCTTACCTTGGGCTCCGGCCGCGCGGATCTGATGCAGAGCTAGCAGCGTCCAGATCAAAAGCCCCCACATGGTGACCAGCCTGGAGAGGGGTCCTAGGGGTCTCCCTTCCCTCCGCCCTGTTTTATAATCCTGGTGGGGTCCGATACCCCGTGGCTTCGTCCCAGGAAACAGTCAGTCTACGCGGCTCCGTGCCCCGGGGCGTAATATGCCCGGGAGGGGCAGCGCTTGGCCACCCCAGCCCTTCCTCCTCTTCTGTACTAGTCCAAGCCCGGCAGCGCGCCCGGAAGGCTAGGGGCGAGCAGGGAGAAAGAGGCCAGGCCGCCCTCTCGGACTAGGGCGCCTCTCTCCCTTAGCACCCCAACTCCGACTTCTCCTAAACAGGGCGGCCTCTGCGATCCGGCCGGGTCGCCGGCCGAGCTCCGGAATAAATGGACAACTTCAGGAAACTTCCTCCCGTGGCCACGTTGCCCGCCCCCTCCCCGCCCCCTGGTTGGGTTCTCCCGGCCGACGCAGTCACCGCCGTTCCAGGCGCCGCGCCCCCGGGACCCGGCCAGAGCCGAGCGCAGCGGTAGACGCGGGTGCGGGGGATCTTTTAGGGGCGCCGGTTTCGGGGGGCGCGGTGAGCATAGCGGTCCGAATCTCCCTGAAGCTGAAGTTTTCTTCTCTCTAACTTTGCAGGCAGCATCTGGCGGGGCCGAACCACCCCCTCTGGGCTCCACCGCCCTCGCGCCGAATCCAGAGACGCCGGGTCTCCTCCGGGGGCACTGGGGCCGGGCGCGCCCTCGGCTCCGCGCCCAGCCGGCTAGCAAACTTTGCGGGTCCAGGAGCGGGGCGCGCAGCCCTGAGCGCCCATGTCCGCGCCAGCCGCGGGGCGGCGGGGGAGGGTGCTGGGCTTCGCGACGCGGGCTGTCGTCGGCGCCCGGGCGCAGAGCCTCCTGCCGGCACGAGGATGGAGACCGGCGGCTCTGCCCTCCGCCGCGCCCCGGCCGGAGATCTCGGGAAGACGCACGGAGAGCCCAGCGGGCAGCCCCGGCTCCGGGGACGCGGCGCCCCCTCGGACGCCCGGCGATCGCCGACCTCCCGGGCCGGAGGAGCAACGGCCGCCCCAGCGCCTCGGCCGCCGCCGCCGCTCGCCGAGCCCGCCGCCCTCCGCTTCCCGGGCTCGGCGTCCAGAGAGCCGCTCCTGCCTGCGCCGAGCCGGAGCTGCGGGGGCAGCGTGAGCCGGGGACGAGCGCGGCGGAGGCGGAGACGCGGAGAGGGGGGCCGAGCGCTACCCCGTGGCCGCGACTGGAGAGCAGCCTGCGCGCCGGGAGGGGCGGCGGCGGCGGCGGCAGCGGCCCCGAGCCAGGCCCGGGAGCGAGCCCCGCAGAAATACAATCCGACTGCGCGGTCGCGGGCGCCCAGCGGCTCTGGGACCCGCCGGGGGGCAGCAGTGCCAACCTCCTGCCGCGCCGGGAGAGATGCGCGCGAGCCCCTCCGCTCTCTGCCCAGCCTTTCCTTCCAGCCTCGCTCGCACCCCTCTCTCAAAGGCCTCATAGGACTCCCAGAGTCTCCTATAGTCGGGAGCCCCCAGCCCCCTTCCGGACATGGAGTGATTGGTGGGGAGGCGGCGGTTGGGAAAAGGGGGTCGGTCAACCGATTGATTCCAGTTTCTGCTTCCCAAGTCAGGCTCTCCAAGGTCTGGAAATGCTCAGGGCGGAGGGGGAGACATCGGGAGGCCTGGGACCTGCAGAAGCCTGAGAAAGTGAAGTTGGTGCCAAGGAGCGTGCGTTCTTTGTTTCTTCTTTTTTCCTTCGGAGCCCGGCTTGTAAAGAGTAGAAGAACGGGACATTGGTGGAGGAATTCAAACAAGAGAGCCCGGAGGCGTCCTCTGCTGTGGCCCAGAGCTAGCGCCTACTCCAAGAAGCTCAGCTGGGGTTCACAGGCTTCAGTTAAAATTTCCTGGGCACTAGGAAAATTTAAGGTGCCTTCGCCTCGGTGGACTCCTTTCCCTGCTAACAAAATTATTAAAAATAATATTTTGCAACTGCGTTGGCATAAGGAAAAGTATATTAATATTGCATATTAAAACATGTTCTTCAGCCTAAAGCTTTACTTATTTTTTTCTGATTTTAAAAGAAATCAAAACATTTTCATGGGCCCCCAAAAGACTATGATCCCTGGCACTGGGCCTGCGGTGCTTAATGCAGAAGTCGACCCTGCGTGTCTGATATTTCTTCTGGAAAATAAAGAGCTAGTGAGACCCTCCAGCTTTTGCCACAGTGCTTCTCTGTACTCTCTCTCTCGTGGTCCTGCTTAGTCTGGTCTCCCACGGCTGCCTAGTCTTTCTGGTCCTTGAAGTCTAGGACTGTCACTCACTGATTGCCAACTCTTTCCTCGGTGCACTCCCACCCCAAGGACACCCCTTGTGATTGCTGTGGAATAGGCATAGCCACCACAAATATATTGTTACTTATATATTCTCCTTTCACCTGCTTCGGAAGAAGAACCGTAAGCATTTATTAAAAATGTCTGAGAAGCTGGCCTGCCTTCCCTAAAGCCTTTCAATCACCTAATTCAAACATTTCCCCCTGGCAACCTGCTCCGTCCCCAGCTGAAGCCCCTCTGGCTGGCTGATTTGTAAATGGGAGGGCTTTGGGGGCAGGCAGCCTAGATGTGACCAACTCTCCTTCTCCTAGGTGGCCATGCCACTCCCACCTGCTTAATGATGCCCAGATGTGACAGTGCACACCCCCTACATACTCTGAATGTCCCCAGCTGCGAGCTCAGGCCCTTCCCAGACTGTCAGGAAGAGCTCTGGTCTTTAGGGTGCTGTTACTCTGTTCGCTCACAGAGGGGGCCTGAGAGCCGTATTTGCGGGGAACGTCTCCTTCTGTCTCTTAGGCCAGATAGCAGAAAGGGCTGCATCTCTGTTTACATCACAGAGGTAGGAGTTCGCATGGACATAAAAGTCTGAAACGTGGGTGGATTCCACCCTGATCGTGCCCAATTCCCAGAAGTCCAGCAGCCAGGAATGTGAGCTCCACGTGCCTAGGGCCTCGAATAGCATTGTTCCCTTATTAAGAGGAGGCCTCTTGCACAACCATTTGGAGCCCTACAAACCTTCTTCTGGGAGTTTAATCCCTAACACATGAGACGGGGACCCACCAGGGACTGGTGTGAGGAAGGAGGTTTCCTTTTCTTTGTTGGAAGTCTCCAGGCATGCCTGCAAGTTAGAGAGGAAAGGACACCACTCCACCTGCAGCTCCTACAGCAAATTTCTGTCTCCATCTATCTAGGATGAAGAAGAAGATTTGAGCTCTTTTTGGCCTCAACCCATACACATACACACACAGGAAGGAACTCTCTTGATTTTGCTTCTTGCCAGAGTTTTGCTGGCCCAGGAGAAGGCTCAGCTGGGAGTCTGCCACTTTGAGAGGGGCTCGTTACTGGGAAAGTCACTTGCAGACACCATGAGCTCATTCTTGCCACCAGCGGTATAATTAGAGGTTGCATCGGTGCAGTTACAGTGGGCGCCACGTCAGGAGGGCTGCAAGGATTTCCCAGGCTCACTCTGTTTCCTTGTTGCAAGCCTGCCCCTTCCTGTTGGAGCCCACACAGACAGCTCTCCCGGAACACTCGGGACGGAACCTGGGTCTTCCTCGTCTATATCCCATTTCCCTCATCCCCAGGGTCCGCACCTTGTTGAAGACCCTCCTCTCCATACCTTTGGCTCTGTAAGTTCGAGGTGGTGGTGGGGGGAGGCCAGAAGCAGAGAGCATCACAACACATTTCCAAAGAGAAGGAAAAGCCCGGATCATTCTGCTCTGTCTCCTTCTCCCTTCCAAGTGGATGTGATTTTCAAATGTTACCCTTCTAGGAAAATGCTCACTGAACCCCAAATAGGGCCCTTTTCCTAGCCTTCCATCCTACACATAGTCAACGAAAGGGCAGCCCTGCAGAATCTTGTGAGGGAGGCTTCTGAGTGGGAGGAGCATCATCCCATGCCCCAGCCAAGGAGCACGAAGGCGAAACCCAGGATAGTCAGATGAGCTGCTCAGCCACAGAAGGCCCAGATCCTCCTTAGCCCGCCGTCCCTCCACATCACACTCCATTTCCCACACAGAACCCAAAGGCTGGGCAGGGACAGAGTCAGCTTTTCAAATCACCGTCCCTCCACATCACACTCCATTTCCCACACAGAACCCAAAGGCTGGGCAGGGACAGAGTCAGCTGTTCAATATGGTTATTGTATCTTTTTTTTTTCTATTTTCAATCTCAAATGTAACAGCAGCTAGAACAGCATGTGCAATTGCAGAGTAAGACTGTATCCTCTGGCAGCCCCAGATCTGTGTCAGGGACTGGCAGGGACCAGCCAGGAGGCAGTGACAGTGATACCAGGGAGGCAGCGGCACGTGCTTTTGCTCCCTCCCCACACCTTGTACCCACTCCCTGTACCCACTCCCTCATCCCAAGTTCTCTGCTTCCCAAGTTGCTGGGGGGCTGCCTTTAGCCAAGAAATGCACTCTGGTGGCGATTTTGCCTGGGAAAAGAAGGTGGAAGGAGTGAGCGCAAGGGTTGGACACAACTTAGTTTAGAGGAAAAATGAATGAGGCCAGAAGAGGAGGCAGAGCGGAGGTGGCCTTTAAACTATGGGTCTGCAGAACAAAATCACTCATTCATGCTTACCAACTACGCCGTTCCCAGCATCTCATTCCTTAGGGTGAGGCTGTTCTCAGGGTTGCTGTAGGTGGGGCTGGGCCAGGGCCCCCCAGAGTAGAGACTTTCAGCAAAGCCATCTATACTGCTTGCAGGGAACTGAGATACCTCACTGCCTTGAAACAAGGGCTTCCAGTAAATACCTCATGGCATTCATTTTTCATTTTTGTTCTGTGCTGAAGATGGAGAAAGGGAAGTAGTGGAAGACGTAGAAGTGGTTTATTAATCTCAGTCGGAGAGAGAGAAGCCCTGAGTCCCTGTCTCAGCTCCAGCTGACATAACAAAATACCATAGACTGGGCAGTGTAAGCAACATGCATTTCGGTTTGTTTGTCAACTTTTTGTTTTTATTCTGGAAAACATTTTCAGCATGCATACTAGTAGAGGGTCTAGCATAGAATTCTGCTGTTCAGTATGATAACCACCAGCCATGTGTGAGACAGAGCACTTCAGACTGGGCTACTGACACACGTTGAAATGATTATAGTTTGGAGCTATTGAGTTAAATAAAGATAATTTTAAAAATGGATTAGCCTATTTCTTTTTACCTTGTAAAATATGACTACTGGGAAATTTGAAATGACATATATGGTTTGCATGACGTATTTTGGACAGTGTTGGCATAGACCCCCCTACTTATCTATGCCCACTCCAATAGTCATCAGCTTGCGGCTCTTCTTGTTTCATTTACACCCTATGCACTTAATTTTTTTTTCTGCTTTGATGCCATCTTTATCGATGTACAGAGCTAAATTTTGTTGACAACAGGCATTTATTTCTCACAGTTCTGGAGATTGGGAAGACCAAGATCAAGGTGCTGGCTGATTCTGTTCTTGGTGAGAGCTCCTCTCTTCCTGGTTTGTAGACAGCCACCTTCTTGCTGTGTGCTGTGTCTGCACAAGGCAGAAGGAGAGAGAGAGAGAGGAAGAGAGAGGGAGAATCAGGGTAGAGAATGAGAGAGAGAAGGAGAGAGAGTGTGTCTCTCTCTTCTTATAAGGACTCTAATCTCATCATGCAGCCCCATCCTTAAGGCCTCATCTAAACCTAATCACTTCCCAAAGGCCCCACCCCTAATACTATCACATTGAGGGTTAGGGTTTCAACATTTGAATTTGGGATTAGACACAATCCTAATCCAGGCTCCGTCCCCACCCTAATTACCCATTAAAATTTGCTTTCATTCCCTTATGAGAATGGGCCTAAGTGCTCAATGCATGTCCATGGCTGGGTTGGGCTAGGGAAAGCCTGTATCTTCAGCTTCTCTGTGCCAAGGTCAAAACCACTGTGGGGTCTACTCCTGGCTTTCAAGCCCCGGGATTTGACTGGCTGGGCATAGACCTAAACAGATTGAGGTTCCAACTTCTATGCTCTTCCCTGCTTGTGCCCACCAGTTCTTCAGGAAAAGAGGAAAAGAGACATGGAGAAATGGAAGAGAATATCCCCAAACAACCAATACTGGTGCAGAAATGCTTACTAGCTTGCTGATTGGGAGCCAGATGCAAGCCGGAGAGAAAAGACGTTAAGAGACCACAGGAGACATTATTTTTAAACAATAAAACTGCTAAATGTAGGCTAGGCTGGAGAAGGACATGAGTGCATGAGAAATGGGGATCTTCTCTCTCTGGGCCAGTTTAGCTATTCTGAGCCACGGGCAGAGCATGGGGAGGTGAGGGTGTGCCCAGCCAAGTCTGGTGGAAGCCCAGTGCAATTGCCAGACAGGAGAGGGTGCTATAAACATGCTGCTGGAAGACTCAGGAAGCAGGAGGTTGGTGGGGTCAGAATGTGTACTTTGTGGTAGTTTCAGAAACAAAAATAGCACCCATTTTACTCATGAATGTCTTTAATGTGTCTACTACAAGATATGTAAACACCAGGGAGAAGTAGGCCTCTGGGTGGCTGGGACATTGATCTTTGAATTGGACAAAGAATTAGAATCATTTAAGGCCATTCAAAATCACAGAGTGATGAACTCTAACTTGAACAATGTTTATTTAATCTGCTTAGTACAAGAGCAAGCTAGTGGATTTGCCTCTCAGAGTCTACACAGCCAAGTATCACAACTTAGAGGGTAAGTGCCTTTGATTGGGCATGTTCCTGGCCAGCCTCCTGGACCTCCTTGCCCGTTTATAGCCACACCTGCCTCTGGGCTTTGCTCTTGGAGATCCCTGTGCCTGAAATGCCCTCCCTCCAAATGTCCCCACCTTCGCTGCATCCATGTTTAGAAGGTAGCCGGCCAGTGAGACCTCCCTGTCAATTGCTTTGAAAGGGCCATCCCACTCTTGCGTGATGTTCAAAATAGTCAACAATGGAAAAGCAGAGGTACTGACCAATCACAGAAGCTGCTGCCTGATCCCCTCCACCAGCATGCCCTGCTGTGTGTCAGCCCTGCCAACTCACCAACACACACATGCACTCACTGCAGTGCACACATACAGACATTCTCCCTACTCCCCCTTTCTTACTTTTTCCCCTTTAGCACTCTTACCACCATCTGATAGACCATAGATTTTACTTGTTTATTTATTGCCTACCTTCCCCTGCTAGAATACAAGCAGCTTGAAGGCAAGAACTTTTGCTTATTTGTCTCTGTATATTTAATCAAAATCAGACCAAGAGATGATATTTGTTCAATGTAATCAAAACAATGAGAGAAAGTATCCATGAAGTGTGAACAGCCTTTCAATTTCATTACTGTGTCTTTACTTCAGTTGACCTTGCAAATTAAGCTATTTACACCTCAAATGTGTGTTTTCTGATATTTGGATTTACAGCAAACACTCACTAATCCCTAAAAATTAACCCAGCGTTTGACAAATATCTGCAACATATACAATCACATATGTTAAATTAATTTCTAAGAAGTAAGGCTCTGCAGAGCCAAATAAGTTGAAAGGCAGTGTGAGTTTTAGGCCTGAGGCCACTTCTCATCAGCTATGCACAATATACACATTCTAAGTTAGGCTATGAATGAGTTAGGGCTGCTTACTTGGTTTCTGAAAACGATACTTCTTTTTATAAAAGTTTACACTACAGATCCTTCAAAGCCAATGCATATAAAATAAGATTCCATTTACATTTTAGGATCAAAGCCTACCCATGTTAGGATAAGATGGAAGCATTTTTTTTTTTTTTGGAGACAGAGTCTCGCTCTGTCGCCCAGGCTGGAGTGCAGTGGCACGATCTTGGCTCACTGCAAGCTCCACCTCCCGGGTTCACATCATTCTCCTGCCTCAGCCTCCTGAGCAGCTGGGACCACAGGCGCCCGCCACCACGCCCGGCTAATTTTTTGTATTTTTAGTAGAGATGGGGTTTCACCGTGTTAGCTAGGATGATGGAAGCATTTTTTAGGAGGCAAAATGCAAGATTGAATGAGTGCCAGAACATAGCCTCAGAGAGATCTGTGTTCAAATTCCTGCCTCACAGGTACTAGCAGAAGATACTGCCTTACACGCCTGTAATCCCAGCACTTCGGGAGGCTGAGGCAGGTGGATCACCTGAGGTCAGGAGTTCAAGACCAGCCTGGCCAACATGGTGAAACCCCGTCTCTACTAAAAATACAAAAATTAGCTGGGTGTGCTGGCATGTGCCTGTAATTCCAGCTACTCAGGAGGCTGAGGCAAGAGAATCGCTTGAACCTGGGAGGCCGAAGTTGCAGGGAGCCGACATTGTGCCACTGCACTCTAGCCTGGGCAACAGATCAAGACTCCATCTCAAAAAACAAAAACAAAAAAACCCTCTTCATTTCTGAGGAGATGGATACAAGTACCTGCCTTATAATGCTGTGAAGATTAAGTAGAATAACACAGAGGGTCTGGCAACTAATAAGGACTCAATGATATTAGCTATTAAGATTAAAAAATCATTCCTCAATGGTTGATTAGATTTATGGAACAATTCTGCTTACTGTACTTCTAGAGATAATAGAACAATATTTCTAGAGACAATGGCAGTAGAATTTACTCTAGAGCAGGAGTTGATAGATATCATATATGGGTCAAATCTGGCCCACCAGCTGTTTTTGTAAATAAAGTTTTATTGGAACACACCTATGTCCATTCATTTGCATATTGCCTGTGATTATTCTTGCAGTTACTTGTGCTCTATGACAGCAGAGTTGAGTAGTTGTGACAGAGACTTTATGGCCTGCAAATTTTAAATATTAACTATATAGCCCTTTAGAGAAAAAGTTTGTTGACTCTTGCTCTAGAAGCAAATGAATGCAAGTCATTCCACACGTTTTTTAGATCTGGATTCTAGATTATACTCCTGCCTAGGTCTGCTCTCACCATTTGTCTTGTAGGTAAAAGTATCTGTCAGTCCTTCCACACTTACCTGAAGCCATCTAGGGCAGCAGCTCAGTGATGTGAGGTTATCTTAGTTTCCCTGCACCTGCTATCTGGCTAAAAATCCTACCTAGCAAGGATCTATACAATGTAAAGAAGTGGGGCAGAGAACAAACATCCTCTGCCTTGGGTGCAGAAACATTACCCTGGCTTGCTGGTATCACTTTCTTAGCCTGAGGGCCCTGTAGCCTGCAGGTACCCTCTGTCTGCTTTTGCAGACTTCTCTGGATGTTGTCCTTCCTGCTTTGCTACACTCCACCTCCCCCTCTTCCCCTGTCTTTGCTGTTTTGGGCTCATGGCCTCTTCAAGTTTCTCACCCCTTTATGTATAAGCTCCTGGCTTAGATCTGCCTGGACTGGGTCTGCCCATAGCCAGTCAAGCACTGCCAGCCAATGCTCACATAAACACAATGAGGACATTTAGTTGAGAACACTGAGGTTGGGGTACTTTCCTTTCCATTTACTCCTCTTAAAACCCTAAATGGGACTAAATCTCCATAAATCCTATGAACTCGAAGAGTTGAAAGGCTCCCTGGAAACCCTGGTTTCCCTCCCCTTGATTGTGCTGAAGCATTTTATCTAAGGCTGTTCTCTCCTTGCTATCCTAGTCCAAGTCCTTATAGCCACCCACCTCACCCTCATGCCAATCAATCTCCCTAAACCTATTTTTTACTGCCTCCTTTGAAGCCCATTCCATCACGGGCATGCATTTCCTTACACTAAAATACTTTCCTTGCCTCTTGCTTTCACCTCCCCATCTTAAAGGTGAAATGGCATGACCTACTCCCCCATTCCTAAATGACTGTACCTCCTTTTACCTCTATATTATTCAACTGTTGACTTCTAGATAAAGTCAGAAAATTAGACCTGTATACCTAGACTACGTCACTTTTACTGCCTAGCTGTTCCTGAATTTCAGATTGCCATTATGCCAGTCGATTCATTGCAAGATGATGTGAGAGACAGCCCCAAGAAGCAGAAGCCATAAGATTCTTGTTCAATAAGTTGTGCTTTACACCGTATCCTTCCACTGGAGTGACAGTTTGGCTGGGTATATAAAATCCTAGGTTCAAAATAATCTTCTCTCAGGACACTGTAGATATTTGAGGCCCCTGCATTTCCAATGAAACCTAAGATGTCAGTTTTATGCTTATAGCTTTGCAGACAACCTGTTTGTTTTCTCTAGAGAGAACTCATGCTTCTGATTCTGAAATTTCACCAGGTTGTATTTCTGTGTTGGCCTTTTTTCATTCATCCTGCTTAGTGGGCCCTTTCACTCTAGGTTGGGACATGGGCTTTCGTTCTCCTCAAAGAAACTTCCTTGTGTTGAGTTTTTGGTCATTTCCCACCTCCATATTCTCTGTTTCCACTCTCTAGGACTCTCAGCAGCTGTATATTGTCCATGCAGACCAACAGCATCGGGCATCGCCTGGGAATGTGTTGTAGATGCACTCTCAGGCTTCACTCCAGACCTGCTGATTCAGGATTTGTTTTCTAAGAAGATCCCTAGATGATGTGCGTGCACATGACATTTTAAGAAGTGCTGCTTTAATTCACTGTCACCTTAGATTTGGTTGAATATGAGGGCGACATGTTAGAAGAGCCCTCACTTCTTACCACGACTGTCCCTGGACTCATCCTCTCACATCTTCCCAGGATTAGAAATCAGGGATGAGAAACCCTGTAACTCCCAAGGGATCCTTCTCCTTTCTGTACCAGGTCCCCCCTGACATGTTCAGTCTTTTTCTTTCTACAGCTCTTTTCATACCATCTCTAAATAGAAACAGGTATTTCCCAACCTGAAAAAGCTTCACTTGACCCGTTTGCCTCTTCCAGTTCCCATCCAATTTCTCAATTGGCTTTTCCTGCCAAATTTCTTGAATTCATGCAAAACAGGCTCTACTTCCGTTTCTTTGCACAGCCGCTTCCTTAACTGCTGGAAACCTGGCTTTTGACTCCCTGCTCTAAAAAAACTTTTTCAAAAGGCCTTAACTCAGCCTTTATTCTCAGGTCCTCTTGGCAGGATTGGCTATGGCTGGCCACTGTGACCTTCTGAAACGTGCTCTGCCTATGACTTTCATGACACCTTGGTGTTGCCTTATCCCACTGAAGAAAGCGTGAGAATGCCCTCCTCTGGGACGACCTCCCTCTCCTGCCCTTCCCTAAGTGCTCAGCCCAATCTGGCCACTTCAGAGAGACTTTTCCTAATGGTTGCATTCCACATTGATCTATGGACTCCATTCAATCTTCTCCTTTTGGCACACACACACAAAGACCAGACAAGGTATATAATAATGTAATTATTGGCTGGACACAGTGGCTCACTCCTGTAATCCCAGAACTTTGGGAGGCTAAGGTTGGGCGGATCACCTGAGGTCAGGAGTTTGAGACCAGCCTGGCCAACCTGGTGAAACCTTGTCTCTACTAAAAATACAAAAATTAGCTGGGCGTGGTAATGCATGCCTGTAGTCCCTGCTACTTGGGAGGCTAAGGCAGGAGAATCGCTTGAACCCAGAAGGCAGAGGTTGCAGTGAGCCGAGATCATGCCACTATACTCCATCCCGGGCAACAGAGCGAGAATCTGTTTAAAATAATAATAATAATAATAATAACAATAATAATAATAATGTAATTATTGCAATGCCCTTTCCATCTCACCAACCAAACTAAAGCTACCAGGGACAAGGACACAGTCTGTGCTATTGTGAATGATTGTCTTGCCTGTTCCCACGGCCCAAGGACAGCTAGACAAGGGGCTGAACTATCATGAAAAGGAATATTGTTTCTTCATCTTCACAGAGATACTGGCAACCCTCAAAGCCATGTGCCTGGGGGCTACATCTTCCCCAAGGGGGTGTTTTCTTCGAATTCAACCAAAGGTTCTCTGTGGGCTTGCCATGCCCCTGGAACAGTCTCGTACCTCTTCTATGCCCTTTCGGGTATTTGTCCCAGCTTGGGGGCATCTTGTCAGTGCAATTGCCTCAGTGTCTGGAAAAGTCACTCTTCTCCTTTCATACTCATGATGTGAGAACATTTCAGAGGTGACTGCTCGGGGCTAGGGTGTAGAAGCATCTTGTGGCTATGTAGAAGGCAAAACTCTCTCAAACCAGATTGAAGCCCCTGACTGCCCACAGACAGTTTGTGGCCCTTTCGGAAAACCGAGTGGCTGCTTTGCGTCCCCGCCTACAGCCTGGGCCTCCTTGTCTAGGGCATAGAAGGAGGAGAGGCAGAGGAGCTTGGGGGAGGTCAGGTACCTCTTCCATCACTCCTCTGAGCAAGCTCATAGAATCAAAGAGAGATCCTTAAAGCTGAGCGCTCCCTCTGCCTTTCTTCCACCCATCCCCATCACTGCTTGCCCAGGGGTCTCCAGCTCAGTAACAGCAGTTCCACTGTTCCTGATGCTCCAGCCAGGCCCTACGGGCCCTCCCTTGCATCCCCCTATCTCGTCCATCCATCACCTAGTCTATGCTTCTACCTCTGAAATAGACCCAACGTTCATATTTCCCTCTGTGTATTTTGCTACTGTCCTGGTCCAGCCTCACCAAGCCCTGCCTGGGCCTCTACCTTGGCCTCCTAGCTCTCTGCTTCCATTTCTCCAGCCCTCAAGTCCATTCTAGGCCGGGCAGCACGATGGTCTTTTTTATTTAGACAGAGTCTCGCTCTGTTACGCAGGCTGGAGTGCAGTGGTTTGATCTCGGCTCACTGCAACCTCTACCTCCCTGGTTCAAGAGATTCTCTTGCTTCAGCCTCCCGAGTAGCTGGGATTACAGGTGCATGTCACTACACCCAGCTAATTTTTGTAATTTTAGTAGAGACGGGGTTTCGCCATGTTGGCCAGGCTGGTCTCGAATTCCTGACCTCAAGTGATCTGCCTGCCTCGGCCTCCCAAAGTGCTGGGATTACAGGTGTGAGCCACTGCACCCAGCCTACAATAGTCTTTTAAAAGTTAATCACATAATGGGATTCCCCTGCTTAAAACTCTTTAATATTTGATGTTATTATGAAATTATTATTCTTTAAGGTGTGATCTTGTATTCTGGTTATTCCCCCTGCCCCCGAAAGAGAGTCCTTCTCATTTAGAGGTACATATCATAATATTCATATAAGAAATGATGTGGACCGGGCAAGGTGGCTCATGCCTGTAATCCCAGCACTTTTGGGAGGCCAAGGTGGGCAGATTACCTGAGGTCAGGAGTTCGAGACCAGCCTGGCCAACATGGCAAAACCCCGTCTCTACTAAAAAATACAAAAATTAGCCGGGCACGGTGGCACATGCCTGTAATCCCAGCTACTCAGGAGGCTGAGGCAGGGAGAATTGCTTGAATCCTGGAGGCAGAGGTTGCAGTGAGCCGAGATCGCACCACTGCACTCCAGCCTGGGCAACAGAATGAGACTCCGTCTCAAAAAAAAAAAAAAAAAGGATGTATTGGATTTTGTTCAAAATAACACCAGGTGGGTTGGGGAGGTAAGAAATTGGTCATGTTGAAACGAGTACACAGGGCTTCACTGGACTACTCTACTTTTGCATGTGTCTGAAAAATTTCATAACGAAAAAGTTTAAAAAACGGCAAAGATTCTGCATTTCTCATATGACTAAGGCGAACAAACATCCTTACCGTGGCCTGCTAGTTCCTGCCGGAGGCTGCCCTGCCGTCACCTCTGGCCTTATCTCTTGCTATTCCCACCTAGCTTCCGAGTCTCCACCATGCAGCCGTCCATGCGGGCTCCTTTCCATTCCCACCGACGCCAGGGGGCGTCTCCTCTATCATCCCCAAGGTATGGGGTGAAGCCTCCTTTCTCCAATCTGGCTCCTTCCTGCTAACCTCAGGTCTCAACTTAAAATGCCCTTTCCAATGCCCTGATTTAAATTTAACTAAAGTTTACTTTCTCACTGCACCCTTTAATTTTTCATTTTTGTGCTTACCGCAGTTTTGGTCTGTTTTCCCCGTGAGGGAAGTTCCATGAGGGCAAAGTTCACAGCTATTTTGTTCAGTGGTGCATACGTCAAGCCCAGCACAGTGTTGCCAAATGAAGTGAGATGGCAGCCACACCCTCGGTCCCCCTCTGAAGAAACTGCCCTAGGCAGTTAAAATAATAATTAAAATGAAAAAAAAAAAAAAAAAAAAAAAAGGACAACGAATGCAAGAAGCCATAGGTCCGCTCTGCCAGATCAACAAATGTTAAGCATCTTTTCTACCTTTCCTTTTCTTTTCTTTTCTTTTTTTTTTTTTTTTTTTTTTGAGGTGGAGTCTTGCTCTGTTGCCGGGCTGGAGTGCAATGGCATGATCTCAGCTTACTGCAACCTCTGCTTCTGGGGTTCAAGCAATTCTCCTGCCTCAGCCTCCTGAGTAGCTGAGATTACAGGCATGTGTCACCATGCCCGGCTAATTTTTGTATTTTTAGTATAGACGGGGTTTCGCCATGTTGGTCTGGCAGGTCTTGAACTCCTGACCTCAGGTGATCCACCCGCCTTGGCCTCCCAAAGTGCTGGGATTACAGGCGTGAGCCACCATGCCCGGCCCCTTTTCATATTTTTTTTGATGATCATTCTCTCTTTGATTAAGGAATATAAATTTAGAGGAAACATTATAGTCTTCAGTGCTTCTTTCCCCAGACCTACCCCTAGTCCCCCTAAGTAACTACTGTCTGAGTTTGGTGCGTATTCAGTTCATATTTTTAGTATTTTTATGGCAAACGTGCGTATCCATAAACAGTATATGGTATGGTTTTACGTGCTTTTAAAAAATATGTAAATGGCATTCTGTGCTACATAATGTTGTACAACTAATGTTTTCCACTCAGTGTTGTCATATATATGTGTGGATGCATATATATCATAAATTAGTTCATCCATTGTAACTGTTACATGGCAATCCACTGTAGGAATACATCGCAATTGATTTATTCATCCCTTTAATGAGGTACATCTGG
Source organism: Pongo abelii (assembly GCF_028885655.2). Taxonomy (NCBI): domain Eukaryota; kingdom Metazoa; phylum Chordata; class Mammalia; order Primates; family Hominidae; genus Pongo; species Pongo abelii. Next base: position 89,057,018 of record NC_072004.2, read on the forward strand.
CTTATCTCCAGTTTTATCTTTGACAAAAAGGCTGGAAAGAATGTACTTGAATGTGCGTCCCCTCTGTCCACGGCTCTCTAACCCATTAGACTGGCCAAAGCAAATGAGAGAGAACCGGCCAGGTGGCGAGGCAATGGGACCTTTCATATGCTGCTGATGGTGGGAGTGACAATTGACATAATCGTTTTAGAGAGCAATTTGGCAATATCTAGTTAAGGTGAAAATGCTCAACCCTGTGATCCAGCAGTTCTACCTCTGTCATAAGTCCTTATCACCAAAGGTAAATTACGTATTTATTTTCTGCTCAACGGAAAGCATAAAATATATAATATTCTTTTATGATTTCAAGTTTATAATGCAGTTTTACATTTATTACCTAATTTGACATTCACGAGCATAGTAGTAGTGTCAGCCCCTTGTTATAAACATGGGAACTGAGGCCAAAGATAAGGCCACAGAACTGTAGTTTGGTGCTGGGCTCAAATCCCAGTCATTTGACTTTTTGTCCAGGGCATTTTCCATTACCGCAGGCTGCCTTGCTGTGTTTTCATGCTGCAAAGAACATCAACAAGCTCTGGGCACTTTGGCGTAGATGCTGCTAGGACCTCAACCAGATACATGGGCCTTTGCGGGAGCTTGTGCCCATCCCCCCGGGGCTGTAAGTGTTGGTGGCTGACAGGTCACAGCTGCCCTTCCTCAGAGAATTGCCCTTGGCCACTAGAGTGGCCTCAGCTGGAGATGCCTGGAAACTTCCCTCAGCCCTGCATGGCAGGGGGTGCCTTAGCCAATGGCTGACTGATGCAGGTGTACAAGGTTGGCCTTATTGTCTCAAGAGGGGATGGCTTTATGGTACCATTCATGCTCCAGAGCTCACTGTGGGCTGCGGCAGGACATCAGCAGAGCCCGCGTCTTTGCCTCGCTGCTTCTCCTGCCTCATTCTGTGTTCCTCACGTCCTCCCATCTTCCTCCTGGGAGGATTCCTTTAAGAACTGTCCTGCACCAGAATTCTCATCTCAGGCTCCGCTTTGAGGGTGATGGTTCTTTATCTTTCTCATGTATAAGAATCACCGTCCAGGTGTGGTGGCTCACACCTGTAATCCCAGCACTTTGGGAGGCTGAGGTGGGACAATTGCTTGAGCCCGGGAGTTTGAGACAAGCCTGAGCAACATAGGGAGACCTTGTTTCTACAAAAAATAAAACAAAGAAATTTTCCAGGCATGGTGGCATGTGTCTGTAGTCCCCGCTACTTGGGGGGTTAAGGCGGGAGGATCACTTGAGACTGGGATGTCAAGGCTGCAGCGACCCACACTTGGGCAACTGCACTCCAGTCTGGACAACAGAGCAAGACCCTGTCTCAAAAAAGAAAGAAAAGAAACACCAATAAGGTTTGTTAAAGCACACATCGCTGGGCTTCCCCTCCACTGCCTGTTTCAGTGGGTCTAGGAAAGGGCCCATAATTTGCATTTCTAGCAAGTTGATGCTGATGATGCTGGTCCAGGGACCACACTTTGAGAACCACTGTTCTAAGGACCCTGACATAAGACAGTTGGTGCCAGGAGAAGCAAATGCTAAGAACAGGAGTCTGCAGTTGGATAACCTGCTGGCAATGAAAAACTCAACATTGGTGATAGAAGGAGAAATGATAGTTCCTGGCATGTGGTAGGAATACAATTTCTGTGACAGCTTACAGTTGGAAGGGGATGTACTGGCTTTTGCAATATTTCTGGCATTGCAGCATTATAGCAGAGACAGTGATTATAAGGATTATGGAATTGAGAGCCTGTTTCTGAGAGACACTGGTGCAGCAAAGAAAGAAATGGCGGGCCCAAGTTTATTAATCACCAATTCAGAGCAAAGTGTGAAAGTCAGAGGATCTCTTTGGCAGTGAGGTCCTTATCTCCTGGAGCTGCATGATGGTGCCAAAGTGATACTCATTCAGTAGAAGCCATGCTTTCAGTGCCCATGCAACCATTCTGTTTTTCATGTTCAGTGCAGTGTTCAATACATTACATGAGATATTACATACTTTGTTATAAAATAGGCTTTGTGTTAGATGATTTTGTCTAACTGTAGGCTAATGTCAGTGTTCTGAGCACATTTGAGGTAGGCTAGGGGTGTTTGGTAGATTAGGTGCAATAAATGCATTTCCTACTTATGATATTTTCAACCTAAGATTGAAGCTTACCTAAGATTTATCAAGATGTAGCCCCATCATAAGGTGAGGAGCATCTGTACACTTAAAAGTAATTTGGGCCGGGCACAGTGGCTCACGCCTGTAATCCCAGCACTTTGGAAGGCCGAGGCGGGCAGATCATGACGTCAGGAGATCGAGACTATTCTGGCTAACATGGTGAAACCCCATTTCTACTAAAAATACAAAAAATTAGCCAGGTGTGGTGGCACACGCCTGTAGTTGCAGCTACTCAGGAGGCTGAGGCGGGAGAATCGCTTGAACCCAGGAGGCAGAGGTTGCGCCCAGTCTCCTGCTTCAGCACGTGGAAGTCTCATACCCTCCTCGCCAGGGCAGACTATAAGCCAGGCACAGAAAGACAAGCACTGTATGATTTCATGGGTATGTGGGATCTAAAAAAATTGATCTCATACTAACAGAGAGTAGACAGGTGGTTACTGCGGACTGGGGCTGGGGTTGGGTAGGAAAGAATGCAGAGAAGGGAGATGTTGATCAAAGGGTACAATGTTTCATTTATACTAGAGACATAAGTTTTAGTGATCAATTCCACTGCATGGAAACCACAGTTAATTATAATGTATCTGTTTTTGTTCTTTATTCTGGTTATTTGATCTGATTGTCTATTTCTGCATCATAGCTATGTTATCTTAACAAATATCTGTATAGTATGTTCTGCTGCCTATAGGGCAAGACCTTATTCATTGTACTTCTTTTTCAAAAATTTGTCAGCCATTTTTGGGCATTGCTTTTTTCCATATGGATTTTAGAATCAGCTCATCAAGTTAAAAATCTCTTGTCTGAGTTTTAATTGTGGCCATATTACATTTATATATCAATATAAAGAGAATTAATGTACTTTCAAACTTGAGCCTTCCCCAATGGAATATTATCATCTAAGTTATTTTTTTGGCGCTCTTCTGTGAAGTTTTATACATTTTTTCATATATATTTTATTAGGTTTGTCTGAGTATTTTATAGTTTCTGTTGCAATTGTGAATAGCAACTATTTTTCTATTAGATTTTCTAATTGGTTATTGCTGGTGAATAGAAAAGCTATTGGATTTTGTATGGTGACTTTAAATGTAACTTAACTTGATTTGTTCTAATAGCTTTGTGGTTAATTCTCCTGTATTGTCTAGGCTGATAATCATATTGTGTGCAAGTAGCAACAGTTTGGTCTCCCCTTTACCAATATTTGACCTTGTTTTGTTTCATTTCTTTAGTGCATTGGCCTATGCCTCCACTCCAATGTTAAATGGTAGAGGTGATAGTGTTTAAACTTTTATTGAAACTGCTTTTAGTGGGAATGATTTTAATATGTGACTATTAAGAATGATATTTGTGATTACCTTGCTATAGTATGAGGGAAGGTTCACCAGGTTGAAAAATTTTTCTTCTATCTTGTCAATCTTTTATTTTTGAGATGGTTCAATATCAGTAAGCAACTCAATGAAAATAGGAGAGGTTTGCCTAAGGGACCAGCTGATAAGCTCAAACCTCTGTCTTAGTCTTTTTGTGCTGCTATAACAAAATATCTGAGACTGGATAATTTATAAGGAACATGCATTTATTTCTTATAGTTCTGGAGGTTGGGAAGTCCAAGACCAAGCTGCTGGCATTGGCATCTGCTTGTTGCTGTGTCCTTACTAGTGGTGGAAGTCAGAAGACCAAGAAAATGTTCTCCTCACCCTCGAGCCATTTTCTAATAGGCTAATCCCATTCATGAAAATGGAGCCCTTATGACTCAATTGCCTCCCAAAAGCCACAGCTTTTTATTATACTGTGGCATTGGGGATTCAGTTTCAATATGAATGTTGCAGGGGACACCATCATTCAAATCACAGCACCTTCCCTTCCAGTGGCCATCTGAGCCATCAGATGAGGCTGGTTACAAAGCTGATTCATTCTTCCTCCTGAGAACAGGGGGAAAAATTACTCTCCACCACAGCCTTATCTTCTGCAAAAGGAAACCTCTTCATAACTGCCAAGGTTTTGTGTTTTTAGTGAGAAAATGTGTTGTATTTTATCAAATTTCTCTTCAATACCCATTGAAATGACCAGAATGCTTATTCCCTTAATTTGTTAATGTAAAAAATTACATTAATACATTTCCCAATGTCAAACCAACCTTTAATTCCTAAAACAAATTAAACTTGAGTATAATGCATTATTCTTTTAATACACTAAAGAATTTGATGTATATATACATTTAGAGACAGTATCTTGCTCTGTCACCCAGGCTGGAGTGGAGTGGCATAATCATAGTTCACTGCAGCCTCGCACTCCTGGGTCCAAGTGATCCTCCTGCTTTGGCCTCCCAAAGTGCAGAGATTATAGGTGTGAGCCACCATGCCTGGCCTTTCACCTCTCATTTTTATTAATGAGGTTGGCTTTTAGGTGTTTGCTTGCTTTTTTATGCCATTCTGGGTTTGGTACCAGGTCATGGTATTTCATAGAATTAATGTGAAACATGTTCATTTCCTATGCTCCTGAATAATTTCTATATCATGGGAAAAAACTTTTCCTTGAAGGTTTAGTAGAACTTGTTCATGAACTCCCTACAATCATGACCTTGAGCCATAGTCCTGTTTGCCATCAGCTTCATTCCCTCCCTTTGCCCTGCTTTGCTCTGTATCTCAGAGAACTGCATTTTCAGGCTTGTTTACCCTCAGGCTTCCAGGTGGGTTGGCCAATGGGAGGCACTGGCTCAAAAATGGAGGAAAGAAAGTGGGGAGAAGCAAAGACATTCCCTTCCTGTCCTCCAGCCCCCACTTTAGAGAACTTGCATCACTTCTGTGGCTCCAGTCACTGTTCTCAGCCCCTGCCCCAATGGGCCCAGTTCCCCTGAACTGGCCTCTGATATAAGTGCCTCCTCCCTTTGTTCTTACAGCTTTCTACTGTTGCTAAGCAACCCTAATGGGTTTCTCAGCTCTATGATCACCTATGTAACCAATTCCTGTATTAAACTCGCCTGGTTTGAAATACCTAGCATGATTTCTACGTTCTGACTGGTTCTTGATTCATTAAGACCTTGATTTGATGCCTCTCCTTTAATCAATTTTGATCATTTACTTTTTCTTAAGGAGTCATCTATTTCTTGCTGAATTTAAAATTTGTTAGAATAAAGTTGTATATATTATCTTACAATTTTAAAATTTTAAGAATCATCTTTACTTTAGTATTTATGTTCCCATTTCTGTTTCTTAAGTTGCTTATTTTTATGTGAATGTGTGTTTCATGATCAAAATTGTCAAACATTTGTTTACTCTATTAGTATTTTGCTAGGGACTTTACATAAATCCTTTTCTAAGCTTTACATCAACTTCACAAAGAAGGTTTATATTATCAGAAAAGGGCAGCAGAAAATTACTCCTTTACTTGCCTGAGACCATATGCCTATTAAATTGCAAAACTGGAACTAGAACTCAGATCTGTCTGAATTCAAAACTCATACTCTCCTCACTTCTTCAGACAGCATGAACACTCTGGGTGAGATTAAAAGGATCATCATAAATAGGCTTGAGATTTTCTACAAAGAACATGAATTTCTTTTGTAATTGGAAAAAAAGTAATTAAGCTTAAACAAATAATTATAAAAAAAATAGCCTTGAAAGGAGAGGATATGTCACATCACGGCAACTTAGCCCTTTGAAATCTTTGTGAAAGGCAGGCATATGTCACTAGGTAACCAGCTGTATCAGTGAATCCTGCTCGACCCTGGGTTTAGTAGTTGGTTGAGCCCTGGGTCTCCCCTTCCTCACCAGGTTACATCCTCTTTGGAAGCAGAAGTTTCCCTAAAAGGTGAAGGTCATGTTAATTACCCCAAAGGTGCTTCTCCTGGCACTGTTCACTAAAGTATACTTTGAAGAAATGGCCACCTTGCCTCACCCATCATGGCGCATATGGTTTGGAAATTCACTCTGCTCTTTCTCCAGGTTGGAAGAGTGACTGGAGGTGCTGAGGTTCTCTGTGGAGACCAGGCTGATCCCTACCGGCAGTGTAGGTTGCTCATTCTCCTTGAGTGAGGCAACCAGAGAAGGATCATTTTCTATTCCTACTTCCTCTCCAGTCCTGAGCTCAGCTTCTGATGGCAGAAAAGCCCTGAAACCTCCTAAAATAGCCTCCTGCTGGAGAGAGGTAATGCAATGCACACCACAGTATGCATATTGATTTCTATTTTTGGTTCTTATCAAGATTTATTTTTCATCCCTTCAGGTAATAGTGACCTTGGACTCACTGCCTTCCATATTTGCAGCCTGGGTCAATGAATCTTGGTATTGACCTCAGGGGCCATCAATAGCTGCTTATTGTTGAGATATTTCAATGTCAATAAGTGGCCCCATGGAAGTGGGAGGGGGGCTGCCCAGCAAACCCAGCAGCTAAAAAACCAATCCCTTTTCTCCCAGTTGTCATCTTGGCACAGAAGGGGCTGGTTCTAAAATTGATTAACTTTCCTGCAGGGAGCGGGAAAACAAACTCCCAAACATAGCCTGAATCCTGCAAAGGGAACTTTCTCAGAATTACTATCCATTACTATGAAAGGAGAGAAATACCGATGTGTGTTCTGTCTCCGTCTTCCTTCCCTCTCTCTCCCTCCCGCGTCTCCCTTCTCCCTGCCTTTCCTCCCCTCCATGTCCATTCAATCCTATAGGAACATCCACAAGACTTTGGAAAGAGATACGTGGTTACTGGAACAGCTGTTAACCCACCCAAGCTTACCTGATTGAAGATCAGGCAGATAGATCTAGTAAAAAGAGCTTGCGTTGTGGCATCAGACATTCCTAGGAGCAAATCCTGGAGTGCTATGACTAACATGTGTTTTCATCTGTACTGTGGGCATGCTACCTACCTTGATGTGAAGATTGGAGATGCTGTCTGTATGTGACCAGCACCTAGTAGGTGTTTCATAAATCCAAGTTCAGGCTTTATTATTATGATACTTGCCAAGTTGAGAGGTCAGGACTCTCCACTTGTAGTTTCTGCTCTCACTCCCTCACATTCTCTGCCATATTCATTTATTCCTGCTTCCCCACTGATAAAAAGATGAAAAAAATGGACATGTGGCTGCGGTGAAATCCTCTTGTTATGGTTTGCATGTGTGTCCCCACCCAAATCTCATGAGAAATTGTAATCCCCAGTGTTGGAGGAGAAGCCTGGTGGGAAGTGAGTGGATCCTGGGGACAGGTTTTCTTCTTGCCTTTCTCATGATAGTGAGTGATCTGGTTGTTTAAAAGTGTGTAGCACCCTCTCCTTCGCTCTATTCCTCCTGTTCTGGCCATGGAAGATGTGCCAGCTTCCACTTTGCCTTCTGCTGTGATTGTAAGTCTCCTGAGGTCTCCCAAGCCATGCCTCCTGTGCAGCCTGCAGAAATGTGAGTCAATTAAACCCCTTTTCTTTAAAAATTACCCAGTTTCAGGTAGTTCTTTGGAGCAACGTGAGAACAGACTAATATCTCTGTCTTACGATCAAACTGTGTTTATCTGTCTTTACTGGCCATGCTTTCAGCAATTGGCCCACTTATTCATCCACCTTGGTATGCCTCGCCTGGCTGCATGAAGGCACAGCTGATCTTGGGCACAGTTCTCCAGGCCCAGGGCAGGGGCAGGGGCAGGGGCAGGGGCTGTCTGTGGCCTCTGCTGGGCAGCATTGTTTCAACTTCCTTCTGTGTGAGTATTGTGGCTCCCTATTCCCATCTGCTTTCTCTCTCTTCCTTTCTTTCTCCCTGGTCACTTCTAAGCTCCCAGCAGCCCTGGTGATGAATCTCTCCCACCTCTTCTTTCCCTAGGCCCTGCCCTGCTGAGTGCTACTTTGGAGATGATGGAGAAGGAGAAGGAGAAGGCGAACACCCTACTGTGCTTTGACTCTGCCTTTTGGCCAGAGTGGTGACTTTTCCCAGTGATAATGGAGAGATGCTCACACAGAGGTGGGTAGAAGATGCCAGGAAAGAGAAGAAACCTGGTGCTTACATGTTGCAAACAGGATTTCACTGAGTGCTCAACATAATCCTGAGTGGTAGGCATTAGTATACTCATTTAACAGATAGGAAAACAGAGGCTCAGAGAGTTTAAGAGATGAGATTGGAACTCAGTCTGTCTGACTCCAGTCTCATGCATAATTGAACATTTGTGTTGGAAAGAAGGATTCTGGGGACGGAGGAGAGATATGAAGACTTTCAAGCATCTGATTTGGTTAAAGAGTTGTAATAGATGCCCTTGATGCCCTTATCCTGCCCTGGATCTGAAATTCTAAGAATAGAAACAGAGAGCACCAAACTTGCTCAAGACCATTTCCTGGCACAGCAGCTCAGTCCTCAAAACCCTGTTTCCTGTCAGGGGTAGATTTAACAAACTGTGGGCCAACTTTGGGCAGATTTCCAAATCCTCTGCCTAGTGCCACCTCTGGACGCTGGCTCTTGGTGCCAAAAATGTAACTTCAAAGCAAACACCCCAAACTTAGAATAATCAGGCTGAATTATACATTTGCATATGCAAATAAACACTTGTCCACACACTCACTCCCCTCCCAACGAAGTAGAAAGTAAAAGATCATGTAAGCAGGCAGTAACTATGTCTAATGGTGATGAAGCTTCAGGACAGAGGCAGGAGTTTGCTCTTCTATTTATTTATTCATGAACGCCACAAACAGGTATTGCACACTTACCATGTGTCAGACAGGGCATGAGGACCTGAGCACAAAAGATGGAAATGCATGTGTTAATTGTTGAGTAAGCACATTTTGGTTTAGTGATTAGTGTATTCTGTGGATAAAGTATGTATATGTTTATAGTACATATGTGCATGTGTGTGTGTGCATTCAGGTGCATGTGTATATGTGTACATAATTTATTAACTACAGGGTTTTTGCTGTCAAGGAACTCAAAGTTCAACAGAGAAGACAGACATGAAAACAATTATGATATTTTGAGAAAAATAGCTTTAATGTAGGCAGGATCAAAGCAAAGAGGAGACTAGTATAAGAAGTGCCCAAGGCTATGGGGAAATTGGGAAAGACTTCAAGGAGGAAGATGTGGAGGCTGAGTGAGCATCTTCCAGATAGACAAGAGGCGCAGGAGCTGCCTGGGCAGAAGGAACATACATTCACTTAATCATTGCTTATTAGAACATCTGCTTCTGGTTAGAATGGATTTTTGCTATCAATTAGGATGCAGAAAATTACAAGAGACCATCACTTTGATTTTCTTTCCCCCAAACAAAAACAAGCTACGTAAGTTACAAAATCACATCTTTTAAAATCCATCAGAGAGCTGAGGACATAAATTTGCAAGTCCTTCCTAGGACAGAAGAGACTCATGACTGGAGGATGGTGAGAGGAGAGGTAAACCCAGCATGGATAGGGGTACAAAGAAACAAGCCAAACTATAATCAACTTTTTTATTTTTTATTTTTCTTGAGATGGAGTCTCACTCTGTCACTCAGGCTGGAGTGCAGTGGCATGATCTCAGCTCACTGCAACCTCTGCCTCCAGGGTTTAAGCAATTCTCCTGCCTCAACCTCCCGAGTAGCTGGGACCACAGGTGTGTGCCACCACATCTGGCTAACTTTTTGTATATTTTGGTAGAGATGGGGTTTCACCGTGTTAGCCAGGATGGTCTCGATCTCCTGACCTCGTGATCTGCCCGCCTCAGCCTGCCAAAGTGTAATCAACTTTTAATAGTCGTGTAGAGGCCAACATGACAGATTTGCAGCCCGTGGAGCCCAGTCACAATTCCCACCTTTTCCTCCAAATGTACGGCTGTGGTGGAGGCAAATCAGGAGAGCTGAGATATGTCCTTGGTGTGTTCCAGGATGTCACCAAGGGCAAGGCAGCTGCCAGCGAGAGGACATGGCCAGAGAAGTAGAATGAAGAGACATTACCCCAGAGGGAAAGCCAGGGGTGAACCTAGAGAGCAGAAGAACTCAGTGGATCCAAAAGCCAAAGCAGAGAGTGATCAGCTGTGGTTCAGAAGACTTGCTGGAATTCAGATCCCAAATCCTGCTGCAGGGATCCAACCCTCAAAACATTTGAAGTCCATAGTGAACTGGCTGTCGCTAGAGCTGAGACTCAACTCAATTCAACCACAGAATAAGTTGACTCAGCCTCTCACTTCAGTGAGTAATTATACTTTAGACTATATTACTATATATGTATTATATATAATTATAATTATATAATATATGATATATAATATATAATATACTATATATGATAATATATGATATATAGATTGTTAAGTAGTGTATGTATACTATATGCATATTATATAGTGTATATATAGTATATATACGTATATACTATATAGTAGAAATTATATAGTATTTATTTATATTATATAGTATATATATTTCTTACTTCCTACTTTCTGCTTCCTTCTGTGTGAGTATGGTGGCTTTCTATTATATTATATCATATTATATTATATTATTTATATTATATTCTATAATAAATAATATTATATAGTGTGTGGTATACTATATATAATATAGACTCTATTATTAATACTTTAGACTATCCTGTTCATCTATACACAATGTCTGAAATATAATTACAAATTACAAAGCACTTGTTGAAGCAAGAAATGTGACGTATAATCAAAAGGGAAAAAAGTCATTAAAGCAGATCCATGGATATTCCAGAGGTTGCGATGAGCCAACAAAGATATTAAAGTCACAATTTTAGATATTTTAATGGATTCAGTTTGAGAAGTGAACAACATACGTGAACAGATGGGGAATCTCAGCATCAAACTACTGAAAAACTCAAATGGTTATTCTAAAACAGAAAACTACTGTATCATAAATAAAGAATTCACTGAATGGGCTTAATAGCAGACTGGACACCATAGCAGAAAAGATTGGTGAACTTTAAGTTGGGCCAGAAGAAACCACCTGACTAAGAACATGACAACAAACTAACAGATCATCTGGGCCCTGGGAAAAATATCAATATGACCTAATATACATGTCATTGGAGCCCCGGAAGAAGAGGAGAGAAAATGAAGTGAAGAAATATTTGAGCAGATAATAGTCAAGAGTATTCGAGGGCCGGGCGTGGTGGCTTATGCCTGTATTCCCAGCACTTTGGGAGGCCAAGGTAGGTGGATCATTTGAGGCCAGGAGTTTGAGATCAGCCTGGCCAACATGGCAAAACCCTGTCTCTTCCAAAAAATACAAAAAATTAACCAGGTACAGTGGTGCACACCTGTAGTCCCAGCTACTTGGGAGGCTGAGGTGGTAGAATCACTTGACTCTTGTAGGTGGAGGTTGCAGTGAGCCAAGATTGTACTACTGTTCTCCAGCCTGGGTGACAGAGAGATACTTTGTCTCAAAAAAAAAAAAAAAATTTTAAAATTGGTTAAGGACATTTACCTATAGATCCAAGAGGTTTAGTAATCTCTAATCAGTGTAAACATGTACAAAACCGCACCCACTCATATTGTAATCAAACTGTTGAAAATCTAAAGAGAAATGAAAACTTTAAAGCCACCAACTAAAATTATATTTTAAGGGGAATAAGAATGAGAATGACGAGTGACTCCTCACACACAAAAAAATTAGAGGCCAGAAGACAATGAATGACATCTTTAAAGTGTGAAAAATAAAAACTGAATTATCAAAAACTGAATTTTCAAGCTAGAATTTGATGCCCAGTGAAAATATTCTTCAAAAACAGAGGTGAAATAGAAATGTATTCAGATGACAAAACCTGAGAGAATTTTCTCCTCCTGCAGATTTGGATTACAAAAAATGACAAAAAATGCTAAAAGAAGTTTTTCAGGGTAGAAGGGAAATAATACCAGATGGGAAGAAATGAAGAATAATACCTGTGGGAAGAAATGAAGAGTATCAAAAAGTGTAAGCCTGAGGATATTAAAAATTATATTTATGTGTTATGTAAATATATTTCTAAACTTCTGTAGAAGACTATTGTCAAAAGTACAAATTATAACAATGTATTGTGGGGTTTTACCTAACGTAGAAGTAAAATATATAGCAGTGAGGGCACATTATGCAGCGGTAAGAGTTTTACGTTGTTTGTAAAATAGTGCAACATTATTTAAAGACAAACTGTGTTAAGTTGAAGATGCATATTGTACCCTAGAGTAACCATGAAATATTAACACAAAGGTATTACTGAAAAAAATCAATGGAAGAGATAAAATAGAATACTGAAAAATAATTAATCCAAAAAGATGACAGGGAGTGGAGAAGAGGGGAACAAAAAAGAGGACAATGAGAAAGAAAATATTGAAGGTAGACTTAAATTTAACAATATCAGTAATTTTTAAAACTATAAATGGACCTAATTCTCAAATTAAAAGACAGAAATTATCAGAATGGATAAAAGCAAGGTCTGACTATATGCTGTTTCTAAGAAGCATGGTTTATTATTATTTTTTATTTCAATAGCTTTTGGGGTACAAGTGGTTTTTTTGTTACATAGATAAATTATAGAGGCCAGGCGCAGTGGCTCACACCTGTAATCCCAGCACTTTGGAAGGCTGAGGTGGGCGGATCATGAGGTCAGGGGTTCGAGACCAGCCTGGCCAACATGGTGAAACCCCGTCTCTACTAAAAATACAAAAATTAGCTGGGCATGGTGGCAGGTAGCTGTAATCCCACTTGCTCGGGAGGCTGAGGCAGGAAAATGGTGTGAACCCGGGAGGCGGAGCTTGCAGTGAGCCGAGATCATGCCACTGCACTCCAGCCTGGGTGACAGAGCGAGACTCCGTCTCAAAAAAAAAAAAAAAAAGAAATAATGTATTTTGCAGCAACTCGGATGGAGCTGGAGGCCATTATTCTAAGTGAAGTAACACAGGAGCAGAAAATCAAAAACTGTATGTTCTCACTTATAAGTGGGAGCTAAGCTATGAGTACGTGAAGGCATACGAGTTGTATGTAGGCTTTATAAAGAGACTCAGAGGGGGAACAGTGGAAGGGGGATCAGGGATTGGAAAAAACTATGCATTATGTACAATGTATACCGCTTGGGTGACGAGTGCACTAAAATCTCAAAATTTACCACTATATAATTTTTAGTTATATAAAATATACTACAGGCGCACACCACCACACCTGGCTAATTTTTTGTATTTTTAGTAGAGACGGGGTTTCACCGTGTTAGCCAGGATGGTCTCCATCTCCTGACCTTGTGATCCACCCACCTCGGCCTCCCAAAGTGCTGGGATTACAGGCATGAGCCACCGCGCCCAGCCAAATACATTATTTCCATCCATTTAATGGCTGAGTAGTAGTCCATGGTGTATATATACCGTTATTTCCATCCATTTAATGGCTGAGTAGTAGTCCATGGTGTATATATACCATACTTTCTTTATTCACTCATTAGTTGATGGGCACTTAGATTGGTTCCACATCTTTGCAATCGCAAATTGTGCTGCTATAAACATACATGTGCAAGTGTCTTTTTTATACAATGACTTCATTTCCTTTGGGTAGATACCCGGTAGTGGGATTGTTGGATCCAATGATAGATCTATTTTTAGCTCTTTAAGGAACCTCCACACTGTTTTCTATAGAGGTTGTACTGATTTACATTCCCAGCAGCAGTGTATATAAGCGTTCCCTTTTCCCCATAGCCATGCCAACATCCATTGTTTTTTTACTTTTTAATAATGGCCATTCTTGCAGGAGTCAAGTGGTATCTCCTTGTGGTTTTAGTTTGTATTTCCCTGATGATTAGTGATGCTGAGCATTTTTCCATATGTTTGTTGGCCATTTGTATATCTTAAGAAACATACTTTAATATAAAATCATGAACAAGTTGAAAATAGTAAGAGATATCCCAATGCAAACACCAAGTATCAGAAAGCTGTTGTGCCTAGAGATTATCAAAGAAGGCCAGGTGTGGTGACTCACTCCTGTAATCCCAGCACTTTGGGAGGCTGAGGCAGGCGGATCACTGGAGGTCAGGAGTTCGAGACCAGCCTGGCCAACATGGAGAAACCCCATCTCTACTAAAAATACAAAAATTAGTCAGGTGTGGTGGCACACACCTGTAATCCCAGCTACTCGGGAGGCCATGGCAAGAGAATCGCTTGAACCCTGGAGAAGGTTGCAATGAGCCGAGATCATGCCACTGCACTCCACCTTGGGAGACTCCATCTCAAAAAAAAAAAAAAAAAAAAAAAAGATTGTCAAAGTAGGCTTCCAAATGAGAAGTAGTAGCAGGATTTCATAACCTTACATTTCATATTAATAGGGGGTGACTTTGTCAAAACAATCTAAGAGCCTTAAACCTGTGTGTACCTAATTACAGAACTTAAAAATATATGCAGCAGAAATTGACAGAAATAAAGAGAGAAATAGACAAATACACAATCATAGTTGAAGATTTTAGTGCCCCTTAATCATTCATTGCCATGACAAATAGGCAGAACATCAATAAAGGACACATAAGGCTTAAACGATGTCATTAAACAACTTGATATAGTTGATGTTTATAGAACACAGCTACACTCAACAATTACAGAATGCACATGCTTTTCAAATGTATGTGTACATTCACCAAGACTGACCATGTGCTGGATCAAGTAAAAAAATCTCAAAGGTTAAAAAAAGAAATATCACAAATTATGTTCACTAAGTATTATATAATTAAATCATAAATCCATAACAAATTTCTAGAAAAATGTGCAAATACTTGGAAATTAAGCAATATGTTTTCAAATAAACCACTGGTCAGAGAAAAAAAAAGTAATTAGAACATGTTTTATTTATTTATTTTTCTTTTCTTAATTTACTTTTTTGTTTATACATAATAGATCTACACATTTTCAGGATACATGTGATAATTTAATAGATTCATATATCTATCTCATAAACATCAAATCAGTGTTATTGGGGTATCTGTCACCTTAAATATTTGTCTTTTATGCTGGAAACATTTGAATTATTCTCTTTTAGCTATTTTGAAATATGTAATTGACTATTGTAAACTATATTTACCCTGTTGATCTAACAAACATTAGATCTTACTTCTTTTATCAAACTATGTATTTGTACCCATGAATCAACCTCTCTTCATACCCCATCCTTTCCTTCCCAACCTCTGGGATATCTGAAGAATCATATCAATTATAGAAATTGATTAGATTCAATCTACTCTCTATCTTCATGAGATCTAATTTTTAGCTCCCACATATGAGTGAGAATGTGCAATATTTGTCTTTCTGTGTTTTGCTCATTTCACTTAATCTAATGATCTGCATTTCCATCCATGTTGCTGCAAATGATGAGGATTCATTCTTTTTAATGGCTGAATAATATTCCACTGTGTATATATACATTAAAAAAATCCATTCATCCATTGATAGGCACTTAGGTTGATTCCAAATTTTGACTATTGTGAACAGTACAGCAAAAACATGGGAGTGCAGAATCTCCTTGATATATTGATTTTCTTTCTTTTGAATTCCAGTAGCGAATTACTAGATGATATGGTATTTCTATTTTTTGTTTTTTTGTAGCACCTCCATACAATTTTCCATTGTTATGATAATTTATGTTCTCACCAACAGTGTATGAGCATTCCCCTTTCTCCTCATCATTACCAGCATTGGTTACTCCCCATATTTTATATAAAAGCCATTTTAAATGAGATTAGAATATATCTGGTGGTAGTTTTGATTTGCATTTCTCTGATGATTAGTAATGTTGAGCATTTTTTCATATACCTGTTGGCCATTTGTATGTCTTTTTTTGAGAAATATCAGATTTTTTGCCCATTTTTAAATCAAATTCTTTGGTGTTTTTATCTTTTCTTTCCTTTTCACTATTGAGTTATCTGAACTCCTTACATGTTATGGTTATTAATCTCTTGTCAGATGGATAGTTTGAAAATTTTTTCTACTCTGTGTGTTGTCTCTTCACTTTGTTGATTGTTTCTTTTGCTGTGCAGAAGCTTTTTAGCTTGATGTAATCCCTAGAAAATATTTTAAATGGAATGTAAATGCACACACAATATATCAAATGTTGTGAAATGAAGCTATTTGAGGGTTCTAAGGGAAATTTACAGCTTTAAATGCTCATAATAGAAAGGAAGAACAGTTTAAAATCTACCTTAGGAAGATAGGAAAAAATGCAAATCAAACCCAAACTACAATGATGGAAATAATAAAAACGAAAGCAGAAATCCACGAAACAGACAATGGAAAAGTGATAGATAAAATCAATAAGGATGACCAAGAAGCAAAATGTTTGTTCTTTAAAAAGGCTAATAAAATTGATGAAGCCCAGAAAGACTGATTAAAAAAAGAAAGAAAAAACAAATTGTAAATATCAGGCACTAAAGAGACATCATCACTACAGATCCCATGGACATTAAAGGGATGATAAGGTAATATTATGAAAATTGTATGCCAATACATTTGACAACTTAGGTGAAATGGATGAATACCTTGAAAACCACAATTTGTCACAATAAAACAGAAAACCCGGAGTCTTATATCAATTATAGAAATTGAATTTAAAAATAGACCCTTCCCCCACATAAAGAATAAGAGTTTCAGGTAGTTTTACTAGAAAATTCTCTCAAACTTTTAGGGAAGAAAAAAATACCCATCTTACAAGGATGGATCATGAAGGAATTCTCCCCAACTCAGTTCATGAGGTCAGCATATCTCTGATACCAAAACCTGCAAAGCAATTTCAAATGAGGAGAAAATTATAAACCAACCTCCTTCATGAACGCAGACACAAGAACTCCCTTTAAAAAGCCCAGCAAATTTAATTCAGCAATATTTTATGTATGTATGTATGTGTGTATGTATGTATGTATGTATGTATGTATGTATGTATGTATTTATTTATTTACTTATTTATTTATTTTTGAGATGGAGTCTCACTCGGTTGCCCAGGCTGGAATGCAGTGGCACCATCTTGGCTCACTACCACCTCTGCCTCCCGGGTTCAAGTGATTCTCCCACCTCAGCCTCCTGAGTAGCTGGAATTACAGGTGACTGCCACTATACCTGGCTGATTTTTGCATTTTTAGTAGAGGTAGGGTTTCACCATGTTGCCCAGGCTGGTCTTGAACTCCTAGCCTCAGGTGATCTGCCCGCCTCAGCCTCCCAAAGTGCTGGGATTACAGATGTGAGCCACAATGGCCAGCCAAATTCAACAGTATTTTTAAAAGATAATATTTTAATACCAATTGGGTTTACTCCATGAATGCAAGGTTGATTTAGCATTTAATAATCAACTAATATAATTGATCACATAACAGAATGATGAAGGAAAAAACACTTGGTCATCTTAATAGATGCAGGAAAAGCATTTGACAAAACACAACCTCCATTCTCGATTTAAAAAAAAATGCAGCATTTTAAAGATCAAAACAACAAACTTTTTCAATTTAATAAAAGGCATCTATGAAAAACCTGAAGGTAAATCATACTTAATGGTGACATATTATTATGCTTTTATTATGATATTGGAAAGAAGGTAAGAATTCTGGCTGGACGCGGTGGCTCACGCCTGTAATCCCAACACTTTGGGAGGCCAAGGCGGGTAGGTCTTGAGGTCAAGAGATTGAGACCATTCCGGCTAACATGGTGAAACCCCATGTCAACGAAAAATACAAAAATTAGCTGGGCGTGGTGGCAGGTGCTTGTAATCTTAGCTACTTGGGAGGCTGAGGCAGGAGAATAGCTTGAACCCGGGAGGTGGAGGTTGCAATGAGCTGAGATGACGCCACTGCACTGCAGCCTGGTGACAGAGCGAGACTTAGTCTCAATAAATAAATAAATAAATAAATAAATAAATAAAGCCGAATTCCTACTCTTACCCCTGTATTCAGCTTTGCACTCGAAGCCTGGCCAGTGCAACAAGGCAAGAAAAAGAAATGAATACTATAAAAATTAGAAAGAAAGAATAAAGCTGTTTTTATTCACAGATAACGTGATTGTAAATGTAGAAATTCTAATAAGTTTATATAATAATTCCTATGATTAATATGTAAATTTAGCAAGATTTTAGGTTACAAGGTCAAATATACAAAATTCAATTGTATTTCTATATATTAACATGAGCAATTGGAGAATAAAATCGACAAGCAATACCATTTAAAATAGCATAGAAAAAATGAAATACCTAGGAATAAGTTTTTCTGAAGACATATAAGACTTCTATACTGAAAACTCAAACCACTGCTGAGAGAAATTAAGGAAGACATAATTAAATGGAGAGAGAATGCCCCGCTTACAGATTAGAAGAGTCAACATTTTTAAGATGGTCATTCTCCCCAAATCAATCTATACATTCAATACAATTCCAATCAAAATCACAACAGAATTCTTAATAGAATTTGGCAAGCTGTTTCTAAGATTTATATGAAAACAGTAAGGGCCCAGAAGAGCCAAACAGTCTTGAAAAAACAACAACAAAGTTTAACCCAAGAAACATGAAAACATAAACCCTCAAAAGACTGGTACAAGAATGTTCAAAGCAGCCTCATTCTTAGTAGCCTCAAACTGAAAACGACGCAGATGTCCATCAACAGGAGAGTGGTCGATCAAATTGCAGTACATTCATACAATGAAATACAACTCAGTGATTTAAAAAATGAATTACGGATGCACGACAATGGTGAAGAATCTCACAGACATTATTTGAACAAATGAGTCCAGACATAAAACACTGTATGATTCTATTTTTACCACCTTCAAGAACAGGCAAAGCAAATGTATGGTAATAGAAGCGAAGAAAACAGTTGCCTTTGGGTGAGAGTGGTATGGATTGATTGGCAAGAGGCAATCAATAAGTGTTCTGTATGTTGATTTGGGTGGTTGTTGCATGGGGTGTATCAATTGCCAATATCCATCAATTTTTTTTTCCTTTTCTAGACAGAGTCTGACTGTTTCCCAGGCTGGAGTGCCGTGGCACGCTCATAGCTCTGCAACCTTGAAGTCCTGGGCTCAAGCGATCCTCCCACCTCAGCCTCCTGAGTAGCTGGGGCTACTTTTAAATTCTTTGTAGAGAAGAGGTCTCACTATATTGCCCAGGCTGGTCTCAAACTCACAGGCTCAAGGGATCCTCTAGCCTCAGGTTCCCAAAGTGCTGGGATTACAGGCGTGAGCCACTGAGCCCTGCTCAAATTGTTCATTTTAATTTTACGTAGCTTAAACTTCAGTATCAGAGGAAGAAGGGAGGAAGAAGAGAGAAGGAAGCGAGGCCAGGGAGGAAAGAAACGTAAGAGAAATCCCAACCAAAAGCAATATATGAACCTTGTTTATCACCTGATTTAAAGCAACCAACTGTAAAAACACATTTTGAGCCAATCAAGAAAAATTGATCATCAACTGGGTGATAGAAGGTATTAAACAATTGCTGTTATTTTTAGTGGGTATGAAAAGGGTATTACTGTCATTTGTTGGAAATACATATGGAGGTATATGAGGGCAAAATAATACGATGTCTGAGATTTGTTTTAAAATGCTTCAGCCAAAAAAGTGGACAGGAATAGTGAAGCAAGTTGGCAAAATGTTGATAATTGTTGAAGCTGAATGAAGGGGATATATTACTGCATTATCTCTGTTGTGTCCGTTTACAATTTTCCCCTATAAAGTTTAAAAAATAAAATTTAAGTTAAAAATTAATCATTGATTAGGTCATGTCACTCCTCTGTTCAAAATCCTCCAGCACGTCTCATCTCAGAGTAAAACCCAAAATCTTTGCGATGTACACAGAAATCTGTCAGTGGGTGGTGAAATCAATCTAGTGCATCATGATTAGCATTTTCATTATATGAAATGGAACAGAAGAGTGAGAAAGATACTAGAGAATATGGCATGTATAGTAAAGATAGGAATTTCTATAGGAAACGATTTGAGTGCGTGTTTGTGTATGTGCACGTGGGTGTTTCTTTCAGTGAATTGTGGTGAAAAGGTTTGGGAAACCGCTCTACTTTGTCTGCCCCCTGGCCCCTGCCCCTCCTATCTCTCTGCTTTACTCCCCACCCTCTCTTCCCTCCTGCCCTGTAAACCCCCTTGCCATGCATCCATCGTGCCTGTTCCTGCGCGGGCATCCACATGGCTCCCTTCCTCATCTTCAAATACCTGCTCACTTGTTGCCTTACCAAGGAGGCTTCCCCAGTCATGGCGTTCAGCACCACTCTCTAGCCTCCTTCATCAGTTTGATTATTCAACTCCATGCACCTACTACACTTGGGTTTACTTGTTCATTGACTCTCCCTACCCCATTCCCATTCCTATCCCAGAATAGCAGCCTCATGAGAGCAAGGGGTTCACTTGTCTTCTTCACTGTGGTACCTCCAACACCAAGAATATTGTTTGGTGCATTCTAGGCATTCAATAAATATTTGTTGAGTGAAAAAAATAATTGAGGCCTTCTTTGTGCCCAGGACTGTGCTCAGAGCTGGAGAATGAGTAGTGAACAGGGCAGATGTGGTTCAAACCTTTGGGGAGCAGAGTTTGCAGGAGCAGCAATGTTAGCTGTGGGCCAACATGTTTCAGCTGTGTGAGGCAAGACCGTGGGCCAATGTGTTTCAGCTGTGCGAGGCAAGACTGTGGAACAATGTGCTTCAACTGTGCAAGGGAAGGCCATGGGATGACTGACGTGTTTCAACTGTACAAGGCACGGTTGTGTGATGTGTTTCAACTGTGCAAGGCACAGCTGGGAGAAGCACAAGGCTCTGTGAGAGCCTACAACAGAGGGACTTAACTGTGTGCATGTGTGTTGTGTCTGTTCTGATGTGTGTGTGTGGTGTATGTGTGTGTATTTGGTATGTGTATATATGTGTTATGTGTATATATGTGGTATATGTTTATGTGGTATGTGTCTGTGTGGCATGTGTGTATATGGGGTATGTGCATAAGTGGTGTGTGTCTGTGATGTGTGTATGTGAGATGTGTGTGTTGTATGTCGATGTTGCATGTGTGTCTTGTGTGTGGTGTGTGTATGTGTCTGTGTTTATGGCAGGTGGGAGGAAAGATGCCTTCAGGGAGAACTTTCCTGAAAGAGAACTACAGATCAATAAAAAGACAAGCAATACAATTAAAAATGAGCGAAAGATCCAAACCAATACTTCACACAAGGACATATTTGAATGGCCATGAGCAGATGAAAAAGTGTTCGATATCATTAGTCAGTAGTGAAATTAAAATTGAAAGCACAAGGCAATACCACTGCATGCTCATCAGAACGGATAGATTAAAAAGACCAACAATATCAAGTGTTAGCAACAATTTGGGAGGAACAGGAACTCACACACTGCCTGTAGAATGTAAAACAATACAACCACTTTGGGAAACTGTTGGTTTCTAATAGAGTTGGGTGTATACCTGCTCTTTGACTTATCAATTTCTAGGTATTTACACAAAATAGATGAAAATATATGTCCACATAAAAGCTTTGTATGCAAATGTTCATAGCAATTGGATTATCAACTTCCAAAAACTGGAAACAACTTCAAATGTCTATCAACAGGAGAATGAATGAACAAATTAAGTCTTGTACATTAATGTAATGAAATACTAGCTGGGTGCGGTGGCTCATGCCTGTAATCCTAGCAATTTGCGAGGCCGAGGCAAGTGGATCACCTGAAGTGAGGAGTTCAAGACCAGCCTGGTCAACATGGCAAAACCCTGTCTTTACTAAAAATACAAATAATAATAATGATAATAATAATAATTAACTGGGCGTGGTGGCATGTGCCCGCAATCCCAGCTACCCGAGAGGCTGAGGCAGGAGCATCACTTGAACCCAGGAGGCAGAGGTTGCAGTGAGCCCAGACTGTGCCATTGCACTCCAGCCTGGGCAACAAGAGTGAAACTCCATCTCAAAACAAAACAAAACAAAACAAAACAAAAAAAGAAATACTACTCAGCAACAAAAAGAAACAAATTGCAGATACACACCACAACATGAATTAATCTCAAAAGCACTATGTGGAGTGAAAGAAGCTGCCAGTCACAAAAGAGCAAATACGAATTGATTCCACTTATATGAAGTTCAAGAACAGGCAGCACTAATCTCATAGTGGTAGATAAACAGAGCAGTGATTGCCTGGTGGTAGGACATTGATGGGAAAGGAACACAAGGGAACTTTCTGCTGTGGTAGAAATATTCTGCATATGTTGATTTGGGTGAAGGTTGATGAAAGCATTCTATATTTCTTCATTTGGGGGATGGTAATGTGGGTATAAATATTTGTCGAAATTCACCAAATGATACACTTAAGATCTATGCATTTTATTGTATGTAAAATATACCTCACCTCTCTCATGGGAAAGAAACCTAAGGTACTGAAGGCTGAGTAGAAATTAGCCTTGGGTGAAGGGGAGAAGAGCATTCTAGGCAGAGAGAACCATGTTTGGGATGCTCATGAGGTGGGTAAGTTCTTAGTGTACTCCAAGAACAGAGAGGAACCAGATGCGTTTAGAGAATGAGGAGAAAGGAGGGCAGTAAATGGGCTAGTGTGTAGGATGGGTGGGACTTGGTCTTGCTAAACCTTATGGGCCAGGTAAGAAAAAGAAAACATGATCAGATGCAAGGAAGAAGGGATGGGAGGGAGCAAGAGGTGAGAAGGGTGAGACCTGTTAGGAAGTTACTACACTCATCCAGGCAAGACCTGGTTGGGGATTGGGCTAGGCAGGGGCGGGTGGAAATGGACAGAGTATCTTATTCTTATTCACTTTTAGCAGTACAGTCACATTTTGGTGAAATGTGTTTTGCAACCAGGTAGAGAAACGAGAGCACCTTTGTAAGCTGGGGATCCTTACTCACTGTTGTGAGAAGAAGAAGGGATGTAGCTGGTGGTGAGGCTGGGCAGAAGGGCAGGCCAATCCTGCCAGTCACTCAATGGAACCTTTTTGTGTTAATTACCTCCTGCTCCAAAACAAACTACCCCAAAATCGAGTGACTTAAAAGAACAAACACTTTAGTAGCTCATGATTTTGTCATCTGGATTGGGCTCAGCTGGGTGATTATTCTGCTGATCTTGCTGGTCTGGTGGTCTTCAGTGTACTGGGCTCAGCTGGGACTGTGGCTTGGCTGGGCCTTTCTCGCTTTCCATGTTCTCCATGTTCTTTTCTATGTGGTCTCTTTAGCAGGATAGCTAGATCTTTTACATGGCGACTCAGGGCTCCCAAGAGCACAAAGCAGAAGCTGTAGGCTTTCTTAAGGCTTAGGGGGGCGCTGCCACATTGTATTGGTACTGTGTTTATTGTATTGTATTGTATTGTATTGTATTGTATTGTATTGTACTAGTTAAAGCACATCACAAGGCTAGTTTAGATCCAAGGGGAGGGGGCCAGACCAAGGTCATTAATGTACAGACTATTACAGCCACTTAAGGAGCCATGTGACCTTCGAGAAGTTATTCAACCTCTCCAAGCCTCAATTTTCTTATCTTGGAAATGGGAATAATCCTAGCACTTACTTCATAGTGTCCTTGTTCAGATTAGATAAAGTAACACATGCAAAGAGTGTGGTAGAGTGCCTGGCCTGGAGTAATGATGGTCATCATCAGTGCATTGCTGCTGCTGCTGCCACTGCAGAAATGTGTGTTTATGGAGCCCCTACACTGTGCAGGTCCTGCCCTGGCCTTACTCTTCTGAAGGAAAGTCTACCCCCACTTAGTGCTGGGAGCAGGCGACTGCCTGAGAAGAACTCTTACGTGTCTGGTGTCTCTTGCTGTCTGCCAGCATCCACTGCCCAGTGAGAAAGGCCCATTAGTCCCTGCAATGCCAGGCAAGGAGCCAGCCAGGCTCTGCCCTCCTCCTTTCCCTCCCATCCTCTTGTTTTCTTTTTGTTAATTAAATATGGGTCAGCTATTTACATGAATGTTGACTGTTGCCATGCCAACCCAGAGAGCATCCTGGAGGGACAGTGGCCTTTGCCCTGCTTCCAGCCTCCACCTCAGGTCTCTGTCCCCTGTGCCTGTACCTCTCTGTCTCTCTTTCTCTGTCCATCCATCTCTGTGTCTCTCTGTCTGTCTTTTTCATCAGTCTCCACAGGGTGCTCTTCTATGTTTCCTGCCAATTGGCCCCTGAAAAGAGAAGGACACAAGGCCACCTCATCTTCCAGGCAGGTCTTAAAGTCCTATCGCCTCCCAACATTTTCCTAATGTTAAAAGGTCCCTTAGATTTCCTATCCACCATCCCCATATGTTTAGTACCTATCAGTCAGTTGATAAAATGCATAACAATGGAAAGTTACTATGAATTCACTAATGCTTTTAAATGAGAGCATTTTTTTCATCCTAGCCAGAATAAGGGATACTGCGGCATATATCTGATAGACATATCATTGATTCTGATTTCAGGCACTATTTGGCAGCCTTTGTGGATTCTGAGCCTCCTGCCCTGCCCCCTACTCTTTGCTGTAATTCTGGGATGCCCAAGATGCTCTGTTTACAGATCAGCACCTTGTATTAACCCCTGCTGCTTAAAGCGGGGTCCACAGACCCCATTGTCAGCATCTCCTGGGAGCTTGTTAGAAATGCAGAATCTTGGGACCCACTTCAGACCTACTGATCAGAATCTATAGTTTAACAAGTTCTCCAGGTGATTCTTGTGCACATTAAAATTTCAGAAGGCTGCCTTAGTAGAGACGGCTGGGGTCACCTACTGTCAGTCAATCAACTAGTAGTTGCTGAGTGCAGAGGCTTTGGAACCGGCAACCTGGGTATGAATCCCAGCTCTTCCGTGTGGCACATATGGGGGAGATTCCTCCATGCGTTGGGCCCTGGGGTGGGTGCCAGAAATATGATACAGGGAAAACCAGGCATGGATCCTGTTCTCTGGGCATCTACCGCCTAGTGGGGGAGACATGTGCTAATGAATGTGAAACTGTAAGGCTCTGAAAGAAGTAAACACAGATCCGTTCATTCACTCCATTCATTTAACAGGTGTTCATTGAGTACCTACTCCATGCTGGATACTGCTGGGCATAGGAGATATGAGAGCATATACAATAGAACTTGACCTACCCTGGGAAGTCAGGGAGGCCTTCCCTGAGGAAGTGACACTTGAGCAGAGAGTGAAGGATGCACTGGAGTTCACTGAGAGAGGATGGAGTGGGGGTTGCACAAGGTTTTATCACTGAAAGTGTCAAATTGTTGAAAAGACTAGTGTTTTGAACCTGAGAAATCCCCATGGGATACAGCACCAAGAGGTCACTGTTGACGTCTGTAGGAGCTTTTTCTTGGGAGTGATTGGACTGAAGCCAGGTTGGATGGTGGGAGGCATGTGAGTGGGAGGTGAGGAAAAAGAAAGGGTAGGCAAAGTCGTCCCTTTGAAGCAGTTTGCCTGGGAGGGAGGCGGGGAGAAGGCAGATAGCTGGTATGGGTACAGGGGTGGGTTTTCTTTGATTTATTCTTTGTAGCTAGGGAAGCTGCTTTTGATGAGCTATGTAACCTTGTGTTTTGCTTATCATCTCTGAGGCCAGTTTCTTCTGTCTCTGTATAATGCAAATAATAGACACAAAATAAAAACCAAACCCACTATAAACTAATGATGTTGGAATTCCTCTTAGAAAGTGAAGAGCTCCTGTTTGGAGGAATGCCCTGATTAGAACTGCTTGAGGGTTAAACAGGAGGCCTCAGAGGCTCTGGGTGTGGGCAGAGCTGACTTGCTGAGCCCCAGGAAGGAAAGTGGCAGCAGCTGGAAAGAGAAGGAAGGAGAGAGGGGTGGGCAGTGGCAAATCATCAGGAGACCAAAACCTCTGGGACTGATGAGGAAGGCGGCCACCCCCAGCCTTCCCCCAATATTCCAGCAACCTTCTCTGCTCACAAACTCCTTGGTGCAAGTGGATATTTTTTGTGGAGGCCCTTGAGAACCTGCAGATTTCCCTGTCTGATCTGATGAGAATCAATCAGACTGAGGCAGCCCAAGAGGGGCAGGACCCAGACAGAGGGAGAGGTGTGCAGAAGGAAGCCCCAGGAGTTCTCAGCACTCACAGATAGGGCTCTTTGAATGACAGGGATAGAGAAACCAAGGGTCTGGTTTATCTAGTTCTTCAAGGGGCATGGAGACCACTGCTAACATTGGATTAGATCCTATGCAGAGGCACTGCACTGCAAAGCTGTTTTATGGGAAATGACATAAAACAACTTTGTTACCTTCATTCATGTCACCAGATTAACAATCACATATTAGGCACCTGTTAGGTGACTTATGCACTGTTGTGGGCATCAGAGTTGCAACATTGAATGAAATAGACTTGAATCCTTGCCCTCCTGGAGCTTACATTGTAGAAGAGGGAGTCATACAATAAGCAAATGAAAATAGTATATTACATGATGATAGGAGCTAGGGAGAAAAATAGAAAAGATTTGTTTATAGTTTCATAAAGGAAGAGGGACACAGAGTGCCAGAGCTGGATGTATATGTTGGGGAGAGGGAGGTTCATTTAAATAGTGTGGTCAGGGAAGGCCTCAGTGTAGGGTGACCTTTGATCAACTCTGAAGAAGGTGAGACGTGAGCCCTGGGGACATTTGAAGGACATTGAAGACCATTTCAGATAGATGAAATTTAGCAAAGGGGTTTCCATCAAGCTGGGAAGATGAGACTTACTCAAGCATCACCAACCTGGTCTTCACTATCCATATTTCTATCACAGTTATCATAGAAATATGGACAGTGAAGGCCAGGCTGATGAATGACAGGCTCATTTCAGATGGAAATGAGGGATTCATTGGGAACTGGAGCAAAGGTCCTGCATGTTACACCTTAGTGAAAAACATAGCTGTATTGTGTCCATGCCCCAGACATCTGTGGAAGTTTGAACTTGAGAGTGATGGCCTAGGGTATCTGATAGAAGAAATGTCTAAGCAGCAAAGTGTTCAAGAAGTGGTTTGGCTGCTTCTAACAACCTATGCTCAGATGCAGGAGCAAAGAAATGACTTAAAGTTGTATTTTATATTTAAAAGGGAAGCAGAGCATAAAAGTTTGGAAAATTTACTGCCTAGTCATATGGCAAAGAAAGAAAAAGTTTTTTTGGGAGAGGAATTCAAGAAGGCTGTGGAGCAACTACCTGCTAGAGATATTTTCATAACTAAAAGGGAGCCAAGTGCTAATATCCAAGACAATGGGGAAAAGGCCTTGAAGGCATTTCAGAGACCTTTGGGGTAGCCTCACCCATCACAGGCCCAGAACCTTAGGAGGAAAGAGTGGTTTTGTGAGTCAGGGCTAGGGCCCCACTGCCCTACAGGCCCCCAGGATACTGCTCCCTGCATCCTGGCTGCTCTGGCACCAGCTGTGGCTCTAAAGGGCCCAGATACAGCTCAAGTCACTGCTCTGGAGAATGAAAACCATAAGCCTTGGCAGTTTCCATGTGGTGTTAAGCCTGCAGGCTCACAGAGTAAAAGAGTTGAGGCTTGGCAGCCTCTGCTTAGATTTCAGAGGATGTATGGAAAAACCTAGGTGTCTAGGCAGAAGCCTGCTATAGGGGCGGAGCTCTCACAGAAAACTTCTACCAGGGCAGTGCCAAGGGGAAATGTGAGGTTGAAGCCCCCACACAGAGTCTCCAATGGGGCACTGCCTAGTGAAACTGTGAGAAGTGGTCCACATCCTCCAGACCTGAGAATAGTAGATCCACCAGCAGCTTATACCCTGTGCCTGGAAAAGCCACAGGCACTCAACCCCAGCCCATGAGACCAGCCAGGGGTGGCTGTACCTTGAAAAGCCACAGGGGTGGAGCTGCTCAAGGCCTTAAGAGCCCATCCCTTGCACCAGTGTGCCTTGGATGTGAGACATGGAGTCAAAGAAGATTATTTTGGAGCTTTAAGATTTAATGACTGCTCTGCTGAGTTTTGAACTTGCATAGGGCCTGTAGCCCCTTTCTTTTGGCCAATTTCTCACTTTTGGAATGGGAATATTTACCCAATGACTATATCCCCATTGTATCTTGGAAGTAAAGAACTTGCCTTTGATTTTAGAGGCTCACAGGTGGAAGGGACTTTCTTCATCTCAGATGAAACTTTGGACTTAAACATGAGATTTGGGAGGGGCCAGGGGCAGAATGATATAGTTTGGATCTGTGGACCCTCTTACCAAATCTCACGTTGAATTGCAATTCCCAATGTGGGAGGTGGAGCCTGATGGGAGGTGTTTGGATCATAGGGGTGGATCCCTCATGGTTTGGTGCTGTCTTCATGATTATGAGTTGTCGTGAGATCTGGTCATTTAAGTGTGTGGCATCTCCCTCTTAATTATCTCTCCCTTGCTCCCCCTTTGCCTTCCACCATGAGTGTAAGCTTCCTTAGCCCTCCCTAGAAGCCAGGCAAATGCCAGCACCATGTTTCCTATAAAGCCCGCAGAACTGTAAGCCTATTATACCTTTCTTCCTTATAAATTGCCCATTCTCAGGTATTTCTTTATAGCAACATGAGAATGGCCTAATACATGACTTGAATGACAGCTCATCCTCTTGACAGCACAAACAGCCCCCCCTCTGAGAAGCCTTCCCTGACTTCCCTCTCTCCACCAAGACCTGCGGGCCCCTTCCTCCGGGCACCTCTATACCTTGTATCCACCACTATCAGCGCTTGTCTTGCTGTGCTCTATTCTTTATTTTTACATGTGTCCACTCCAGGAGGCTGTGTGCTTGGGGCTTGGCTAGTCCATATATTTGTTATTCCAGTACCCAGCACAGGGCTGACACCTAGAAGGAGAGCATGGCTAGAGGTGGGCAGGGAGTGGAAGGCAGGTTGAAGAGAGGATTTGAGGCCTGATTGGAGGAGTTAAGGAAAGTAAATCTGGATGTGCTAGATAAGATGGTTTTCAGAAGGAGAACTGGGCAGGAAATCAACTAGCAATGATGCTAACAGACACAGCAATGGGGATGGTGGGAGGAGGTTTGCCCTAATCATGAGAAGGGAGAATGAGGAAGAAAGGAGAGGCAGGAGAGACTTCAAGGAGAACTTGCTCCTTAACCACAGAGTGTGGAGGAGAGGGTATCATTGATGATGACCCAAGCTTGGTTGCTTGGAGAAAAGAGAACGAGGATTGCACCACGTTACATGCACTACATGGTTTATCTCACTAATCCCCTCTACATAAGATTGTTTTCATTTTACTCCCTGGAGAGTGACTCTCAAACAATGTTCCTGACGTTGGAATTTGAATAATAACATTAATAAAACAGGGCAGTCCAATGGCTATTAATTCACATTAGTCTCAATTCTGGGTGCCTTTAGTGGAATCTAGAAATTTGTATACAAACAGTCAGTGATGATAAGACACCTGCTGAACAGACATCTAAGGCTGGATTCATAGGAGCTATGAAAAATAATAATGATAATGATGAGCCTACATTGCCAGAGTACATTAAAATCAGAGTAATTAGTTAATTTGAAATAACAATAATCATTAAGATCATTAAGAACACCTTAACTCGATTTAGTATCCCAGCTGTAAGCTTCTCAAAGGTTTTCTCAGGAATCATCTAATTCAGATTCGGAATAAGATGAAGCTCCCTATTCCTTTCCTTCATTTGATGAGCATTTATTGAGCACCTACTAGATGCCACACTCTCAGCTGGGACTGGGATATGAACAGGACAGGGCCCTGTCCTTGGGGAGCTTGTTCTTTAGGGAAACAGATGGCCCTGGGAATGGTCAGTGATCACTCAGTGTGGCTGGGGAATCCCGAGGACCACAGAGGAGGGGAGGTCAGTGTGTCCTAGGGCGAGGGAGCCTGCAGCCCAGAGAGGCTGAACAAAAGCATAGCTAACATTCATCGGTGCTGCCTGGAATGTTGACTGTGAAGATGTGCTAAAATGACCCTGAAAACCAAGCTTGTCAACCTGTGTTTGCCACGAAGCAGGAAATTCAGAGGTATATTTGCTGGTGGGAAGGATGGAGCCACAGTTCTGGACCCTTCTCTCTCATTACACTCGTCAAAAGCTCCAGAAGTTGGGTTCAGAGTCTGGACCTCCCTCTTTGTGAATAAAAAGACAAAAAGACCTCTGAGGAGACCCCATTCTCTAGGGGGCCTACTGAGGAGTGCTGGATTGACATGTGAGACCCCTCCCTGCTGGGGTCTGGTTAACCAATTTGCTCCTGGGTCTGTTTTTCAGATGTGCAGCCACCTCCTGCTAGCAGGCTTGAGAAGTGAGGGTAGCAGGTTTTAGGTTCAGGGAAGAGCCAGTGCAAAAACCCTGGGGTTTCCATGTTCCAAAGCTGTTGGAGATCAGTGCTGCTGAACTCTGACAAGGTAGAGACTGGTCCAAGAGGGGCCTGTGGGAAGAGTCTGGACCCCATTCTAAGGGCAATGGGAAGGCACTGAAGGATTTCCAGGGGGGTGATGACATGACAACATTTACATTTTTATAAATAATCCCTCTCATCCCTGAGTGGAGGCTGGATTGGAGGTCAGTCTCCAGACCCCTGCTTTCCAGTAAGACTTTCTGAGATGATGGAAGTGTTTACATCTGCAGTGTCCAATGTGGCGGCCCCTGTAGGGTATATGAACCTAAGAGCAATAACTTAAGCATTTTCTTAGAATGACACTGTGTGGAAGCACATCTAAATGGGTGTCCCGAGCTAGGGTATCTGGCGTGGCCAACTCAAAGATTCGTTCTTTATCTGTGAGGAACATCTGAGCCCCCAGTTTGTCCTGTGGAACATGGGCTGTACAGGAGATTGAGGACCTGAGTTTTGGGATAAATGAAGGTGCCAGGTGGAGGTCATTTAGGGGAGGGTGTTAGGTGAAATGCTATAGAGACTGTATGCTCTTTGCAGGCAGTTGGAGTTTTCCTGGCCAGCCCGCCGCCACTCTACTGTAGGGAAGGTGGATGTGTTGTCAGCCTTTGCTACTGGACTCTCTCTCCTGTATGTAAGCCTCTAATAATACTCCATGTCTTGTTTGCTGGCTCTGGGTCTCCTGTTTGGCCTCTTGAACCTGGTGCCTTCCCTACGGAGGTTAACAGGGGTTCGGCACAACAGCCCCTCATTCCCAGTGGCTGTGGAACAGCTGAAATGGGGCTCGTGTGACTGGGGCTGAGTTCAGCTAGCTGATTTAAATGTAAATACCCCCATATGGCTAGCGGCCGTCCTGTTGGACCCAACTCCAGACCTTCCTCTAGGAGTGGGGAGGACTGGAGGGTTCCCCCAAATCCTGGTTGCCACGCCCACCCTTGTCCTCATCTCTAGCATTATGATGCATTCTGAGAAGCGGGATGGCTGGGTCAAAGGCGAGGAACGCTTTTAGGATTTCTGTGTTCCTATTTTCAAAGTACTCTCCGGAAAAGCTCCACGCAGGTACTCGGTCACTGTGGCGACTGTGAGGGAGAGCCACTGCCGGTATCCTCGACTCGGGAATGACCTTTTCTTCTCTTGCCTTCTCCAGCTTGACGGGCGGGGGTGGCTGATCAAGGAGCTGACTTCAAACTAGTCTTGGTGGCTCCTTCTGACCTCCCCACCGATGGCCCTCCCTGGGGTGTCCATTGCAGCCCCTAAGTACTCCCAAACCCATTTTCCAGAATTAAAAAAACAAAACAATCCATGACTCTCTATCGGATTCCCAGGACACAGATCAGCGCTTCCTCTGGGCAGGAGGGGCGTGGGCTCACCCCAGGCGACGTGGGAGGGGCGAGCTTGCAGTTCCTCCTCCTTTCTCGGCTCCACCCACATGATGGGTGGAGCTCCTCAGCATGATTTCTCAATTAACAACCCCAATCCTCTGGATTACTGTTTCTCATTTGCGGGGATTATTAGCAGTGAAAATATAAACAATCATGATAAATATTGGCTGCAGCCATCCACTCTGCCCCGAGCCCCTGCTCTCTCACTCCGTGTAATTAAAAAGCGAGCCAACTGGGCAAATAAAAAGCCCAGATGGCCCCTCCGGCCTCAGAGAGGACACGGGAGGATCATGGACCCCAAATAGGCCATTAATGCCATTCCAGAGCCACCAGCAAATATGGAGCAAAATAAATGAAGCTCAACTGCAAAGGGAGAAGCCTAATAAATTTTGCCCAAAGTGGCTTTCAGTTGGGGCCTGAGGCTGTAATTGGAGGGGTGATGGCGGGAGCAGCTCCCTCTCTGCCTTTGCTCTGACCAATGGGTCCTGAGTTCCCTCCATGCAGGCAGACACCACAGACACCTCTCATTTCCCATTTGTGACCCAACCCTGAACTGTCTTTGGGGCTCTCGGGACAGCCTGGCCCTTTCTTCCTTCCGAGCCCCTGGCTGCATGCTTTTCGTTCCATCTTCAGAACTTCCTCCACTGTCAGCCTCATCTGCCCCTCGTCTTGCACCCGGTCTGTTCATGGCTATGGCACCCCCAGCTTCCCCCTTTTCCTACAGTCTTCCCTGTCTCCCCTCTCCTATGCCCCTTCCTTTCTGCAAAGCTGGTCTCCAAAGTCACTGCCTCTCAGCAGCTTTTCCTCATACGGCCCACCTTTTACAGACGATTTATTCACATGGGGCCTCTCTGGGGTCTTGGAGGAGCTCCACCCTTGAACGACTCATGTGACTCTGGGCAAGTCAAGGCCTCTCTCTGGTCCTCAGTGACCCCAGCGGCAGAAGGGTGGCTTTCTCAGAAGAGTGTTTTGAGGATTAAACAAGATACTCCAAACAAAGGGGCCTACACAGAGGTGGCACTAAAGTTAATTGAATGGCTCTCTTACCCCACACCTGTTCACACTTAGGGGCCCAGTTTGCACGGAACATCTAGTTCATATTGCAGTGGGTATATTCTTTGTTCTTTAACTGTATCTTCCCATTAGACTGAGGTGATCACTCCTTCTATTTGTGCTTCCTTACAATAGCTGAAACATGGGTCCATGGGCTGGGGCTGCCAACTTCGTGATGCAAAGAGATGAGATGGTGAATTATTGGGATGCATCTTCTTTCTCTTTCTTCCTGGGAAGCTGTTGAGCCACACTCACAGCTGGCTGGGACTCCTGGAGAGTTATTTCCAAGGGTGGCTACGAGGGCTCTATGTCACTTGCTTCTGGTCTTCAGACCTGATATTTGGGCAGCAATTTTTTCCCCCAGCTCTGGAGACAATAAAATTAATTTGGCTTCCAAAGCCCTATGGTCTGAGCTGCTTCTACCCACCCCCATCCCCACCACACACACACTTCCCTGGAGGGCAGGGTTCCCTTACATCTTGTTCTACTCCATCTGCCTCTTGCAGTTGAGTTTGGGGTCTTCTAACCTTGCCTAAGAATGGGAATACGATCTAGATTTCCAACAATGGGGAGTTTGTTAAATAAATTACGGTGCCATATGCACATTCATGATATATTTTCAATGCAAAAAAAGCAGGTTGCAAAACAGTATGTGAAGTAAGAACCTATTTTGGTTAGAAAAAAATTTCCCAACTATAGATGTATGGGCCAAAAATTGTCTGGAAGAATGACTGTACACCAAAATGTTAGCAATAGTTTTTCTGCTTTTTTAAAAAATTTGTTTCCTGAGTAGTGGGCTAATAAAGGATTTTGACTTCTTTGTGCATATCTGCAATTTTCCAATTTGTTTACAATGAACATGCATCTCTCCTGTCTCAACTAAATAAACAAATAAAAGCACCACCAGGTTCTCCCGGGCCTTGTTTGCATACATTTGCATGCTGTCCGATCAAATGCCATCCATCAAAGCTCTATTTCATCAGCCTTCAAGAACTGCGGAGGCTGGGCTTGCCTTCATTGTTCCTGGTTATGAGGCCATGACGGGCAGTCACCCAGCCCTCCTTAGGAGGACCCTGGCACACCCCTGTCTGAGAGCTGAGCCCAGCCTACCTACCACGCCCCCCCCCAACAAGTCTCTATCTAGCATCCCAGTCTCCTGTGAGACTACAATGGTGACACCAGCCCAGAGGCAACAACAGCTCGGTTGTCACATTTCCAACCTCGAAGGCGTCTTGATTCCACTCGGTTGGCAGCATTTTCATGTTATTCTCAGTGCTTTGACCTTAAGTGGCTGCTTTTCCTCTCTTTCTCTTTTCCTTGTATTTCGCCTCCCCTCCTCCTTTCCTCTCTCCTGACTGCGATTGTCTGAGCCAGGCATCTGAGCTGTCTCGAGCTTGCCTCCTATTTTTGTACTTTGTGAAACCGGGGGATACAAAGGGCTGTGAGTACCGCACAGCTCTCAGTCCTTCGACGAGGCGTCTGTCTCCTTGCTTTGGCTGGGGCCGGATCGCATCTTGAAAACAGCAGCAAACATAAGCCAGGGGAAGATCATGCTTGCTAATTGGTGCAAGTTTTGTCTGACTCTTCATCGACGGAAATACAATAGATCCAGGAGCACACACACACACACGCCCCTCCCAAAAGGACCGAAATTCTGCTCAGATGATCCTGTCAGAATCACGTGCCCTTAGACCAAATGAACAAGGTATATCTCTTGTAGCTGATGACATTTGGTGGGATGAAAACCTCTACTTCCAGGATGTCCCTTGATCATGTAATCTTTAACTCATCTGTTCTAGTGTTCCATGACAACCACCATCACCAAGTTACAATTTGTGGAATATTGGTTTTGTGCCTGATGGATATGGTCACATTCAATCCCAACACTTATTAGTTGAATAACTAACTTATATTGTGTGCATAAAGCACTCAGAACAGTGTCTGACACTTGGGGAGCATGCAATAAAAGTTCATTATTTAATCTTCCTGACAAGCCTGGAAGGTGTGTACTATGGGGTGGCCATGGTGTTTGGAACAGAGATGATGATCTTACCAACCATTGCAATATCAATAATCTCTTTATTGGATGTTTACCTCCGCTTCCAGGCCTAGTGATCACTCTGCATTTTACCCCCATCCCACTATGGAGGATACCAAGATTTAGACACAGTCATTGCTTGCATTAGGCAGCTGGTGAGGGGTGGGAGGTAAAATTCGCAGTCTTCCCTGTTTGATTCCACAGCCCATTGGAAGTTCTCCTCCTGCATGTCTTCCTCTTGCGGTTTAATTCTCTTATTATGTCCTTGGTGGAGGATCATCTACAAGATCGTCCTTCATGAGTGACATACACTGAATGTGTGTCCTCCCAAAATTCCTATGTCGAAACCTAATCCCTGGTGTGACCGTATTTGAAGGCAGTGCCTTTGGGAAGTGGTTAGGTCATGAGGGTGGAGCCTCATGAATGAGATGACTGTCTTTATAAAAGAGACCCCAAAGACAGACCTCCCTCATCCCTTTTACTATGTGATGACACAGCAAGAAGGCATCATCTATGAACTAGGAAGTGGTCCTCACCAGACACCAACTCTGCCAGTGCCTTGACATTGGACTTACCAGCCTCCAGAATTGAGAGCAACATATTTCTGCTGTTTATAAGCCACCCAGTTTATGGCATTTTGTTACAGCAGCTTGAATGGACTAAGATGGTGAGTTTGTGGCTGGTTATCCTTTCGTCTTGGGGGCCCTGCTTCCCGCCTGTCCTGGGGAGGGAGTGGGTATAACGCTTGCCTCCTTTCTAGTGCTCAGGGTTCCAGGGACGTCCATGAGGTGGTGGGAAGAGGGAGCTGTGGTGTCTGGGGGAGGAAAGCTAAGGACAAAGGTGAGGGGTGGGGTTTCTAAGCTCCAAGCTGCCAGCTCCATCGATGGCCTGCCTACCTTGGCCCAGGGGCTGGAGCAGTGGGCCCAGCTGCCCTCTCTCTCCACATGGAGTTTGTGGAAAGAAGAACACTACAGGGCCCACCTGGCAGAGATTTCACCTGCATCTCAGTGAGTGTTTGATGCCAGAGCTGCTTGCTGGGCTTGACGGGAGCCCCGAGGGGCAGGACTTTGTCTTCTTTATGTCTCGTTCAGCATCTGCTGTGCTGTCAGACCTGGCTCCAGATGCATGAGGCCAGCTGGCCTCCAATGGTGTCTCCTGCCTCTAATCACACACCAGCCATGCACATCCAACCATACATACACCCATGCATACACAACCACACATACAGGCATGTATATAGAACCAGATGTACATACAACAAAACATGCATGCACACACAACTGCATGCATGTGTGTACATATAACACATGCACACACAACTCTGACACATGAATGTACACACAACCACACATGCACATGGAGGTGGAGGGTCAGGAGGACTCTGTTACCCCAGCGCTGGACTTACAGGCCCCACTCTGCCCAGACATGCCCAGTCCCTGGTGCCAGCTGAGGGGAGGGCCCTGAGGGTAAGAGAGGCTGGCAGACATGAAGTCCTCACATCCTACAGCTGCTCTGCCTTGTGCAAGAGTCCACAGCCCAGCCCACACCTTTCCTTCCTGGTTTCTGTCCATCTATGAGACCTGCTATCCAGAGCCTGGAGGGTTGGTCTGCATGGGGTGAAGGAGATGTGTTGGCTAAGTTTTGATGACACATGGGGCAGATAATATCTGTGGTGCAATGCACATCCTAGAGCTCCCCATGGGGCCAGGCTGAGGCTACACTTCCCTCAAACCATCTTTGCCTAACTTCCCTCCTGCCCTAGCCCACTTCCCTCTTTCCCTTACACATTTCTCCTGATGTCATTCCCTTCATAAACCATGTGCCCAGGAATCCCTCTGTCAGACTCTGCTTCCAGGAAACCTGTCCTGGGATGGTGTCCCATAGGCCCTGGAGCTCACGCCATAGGGCCACCAGTGGTTAGAGTACAACTAGGTCTCTAAGACCTGCTTTCAACTCTCTGGGGGAGCTTCAAGTCTTGGGGTTCTCTAGCATGACCCTTATTCCCACCCCCACAATTACATGCATGCATACCCACACCCATGATACACTCATGCATACACAACCACACATGTGCACACACACAACCACATGCATACATGCACACACAACCGTATATCATTTATGCACATATAACTACACATACACCCATGCATACACTACTGCACATACATGCATGTCTATAGAACCAGACATGCATGAATGTACACACAACCAAGAACATGCATACACACACAACCACACACACATGCACACACACACCTATCATACACTCATGCATATGCAACCACACATGTGTGCACACACAAGCAATGCATACATGTAAACACAACTATACATATGTGCATTCACACACAATCACACACCAGCCACGCACGTCCAACCACACATACACCCATGCATACACAACCACACATACATGCATGTATATAGAACCAGATGTACGTACAACAAAACATGTATGCAAACACAACCATACGCATGTGTGTACATATAACACATGCACACACACCTCCAACACATGAATGTACACACAACCACACGTGCATACATATACAAACACATGTATGCACACACAACCACACACATGCATGCACACACACCCATGATACACTCATGCATATGCTACCACACACGTGCACACACAACCACATGCATACATATAAACACAACCATAGACATGTGCATGCACACACAACCACACAGCCATGCACATACAACCACACCTACAACCATGCATACACAACCACACATACGTGCATGTATATAGAACCAGATGTACGTATAACCAAACACATACATGCACACACCACACACATGTGTACATAAAATAACACATATGCACACACCTCCAACACATGCATGTACACACAACCACACACACATGCATATGCAATCAAACACATGCATGTACACACAACCACACACATGCACACACAACCACACACATGCATGCACACACACCACATGTATACACAACCACACATTTGTGCATGCACACACCACACACTGGGCTTGGGGGGGTCTTTGGCATGACATCTCCCCTCCCTGAGGCTCCTGTGGCTCTCTGGAATTTGAGAGGTGAGAGGAGTTGATTACCAACCGCTGGCCTTCCCTCAAGGCCAAGGTCATGCTGAAGGCTGAGCATTTCCACTCTCCCCTTCATTTTTCCTTT
Organism: Pongo abelii; assembly: GCF_028885655.2. Lineage (NCBI taxonomy): Eukaryota > Metazoa > Chordata > Mammalia > Primates > Hominidae > Pongo > Pongo abelii. Next base: position 89,095,036 of record NC_072004.2, read on the forward strand.
CCAGGGAGAAGGATGGTCTCCCAGGAAGTCTCTAAGCTTGGAAATTGATTTCTTGATTTCCACATGCAGTTTGCTTCCAATTCAGGGCATAGAAAAATGCAATCCTTCTTTCACTGATCCTCGTTAAACAGTGCGGTGGCTGGAATCAAAGGGGCAGGGGTCGCAGGGGATTCCCCAGCGTCCTCCTGTGCCCAGAGAGAAACCCGGCTTCAGAGGAGCCCATCTCCTTGTTAGTTTTAAAGATGTATAACCTGTTTTGTTTCTTGGTTAGTTTTTCCTCCTTTTGCGGCAAGCAGTACAGACACAGGAGGGCTTAAAACTGCTGTCTTTGTGTGGAAATTCCCCTTGCTGAAAGTGTCTAGGTCCGCTTTTTGTGAATAACTCATTGACTAAACATTATGCTCCTGCCTGGAACCTGAGAGATAGACCCCACTAAACAGCCTCAGTTCCCCTACTTACCAGCATCACCCAAGTGATGAGAAGTTGTCTTCACCCCACACTGCATCTGCAGATTGCCTGTAGAGATCTAAACCCCAGACCCTGTTTACCATGAACAGGATAGCAGGAGTAAGTTGTGCTCCTTCATTGGCATGGGTTGGGTGGCCTCTTACTGGCATGGGGAACTGGGGAGTGATGGGGTAAGGACAGCCAGTAGGAGACTCACATCTTTGGCTCACGAGGCCCCTAGCGGTGTCCTTGGCCACGGTCACTCTCCCAAGTGTGCCTCAGTGCCCGCCTGGCTCTTTCCTCGTGAACCTTGTCCCTGTTTGTCCCAGCAGGTGCTCTGAGCCTTGTTGTCGCAGCCAGCTTGTCCTTGGCATCACTCCAATCTTGCCATGCTCCCTTTGCATAACCACCATTGTTCCTACCCTCCTCTTTTTTAGGGAAAAGAAAAGCTACTCCAGCTTCTGGAAAGAAGAGACACAACCCCACACATTTTAATTTTTTTTTCTCTCCTTTCATTTCTGTCCCCAGTCGTGGGTGCTCTCCAGTTCTCAGGTGTTACGTGATGAATTATGTCCTCTCAAAATTCATATCGAATAGGGGTTGAAGTCCTCACCCCCAAAGATCTGAGAATGTGATTCTATTTGAGGGATAAGGTCTTTAAAGGAGTGATTAGGTTAAAATGAGGGTATTGGGGGGCCCTAATTGAATCTGACTTGTATCCTTATAAGAAAAGGACATTTGGACACATGATGAGACACTAGGGACCTGCGTGCACAGATGAAAGATCGTGTGGGAAGGCAGCTACTTGCAAGCCAACAAGAGAGGCCGCCGAAGAAACTGACCCTATTGACATCCCCATCTTGGACGTCCAGGCTCTAGAATGATGGAAAATTAACTGTCTGTTGTTTTAGCCCCCCAGGCTGTGATCTTTTGTTATGGCAGCCCTGGAAACTGGGTGAAAAAGCCATTTTTGCCAAACCACATGTTAGCCAGTAGGGATGAGTGGATGGTAGGGCACTGGTTGGGACAGTGTCAGATCCCAGCTGTACTGCTCATCACCGTGTGGCCTTGGGCAAGTTCCTCACCCTCTCCGTGCCTCAGTTTACTCATCTCTAAAATATAACGATGACAATACTTACCTCACAGGGTGCTTATGAGGATGCAGGTTCTCAGAAAGTATCTAGAACAATCCCCAGCACCAAGGCAGCTCCCTCCCCCAAGTATGAGCTGATACTAGTGGATTCTGAAAGCTCAAGCTAGAAGGCTGTGCAGGCATGCGCTGCCCCCCCGGACCACTCTCCTCTCAGGCTGAGCCTCTGTGAAGGTCAATGACTACCTCCTCTCACATCTGAGAAACAGAGAATTGAGAGCCTCCCAGTGCTGGTGGAATCTGGGCTGGGTTTGCACATGGACCCCTGCACCTGGTCCACGCATGCCAGGGAAGCCCTCGGCAGACCTCTGTGCTGCAAGATGGGCACACTGTCTGTCTCCCACTTTGAACAGTGAGCCTTGCTGTCCCCAAGAGGAAGGGCAAATGCACTTGGCAGGGACCTCCACGTACAGAAGGAAGAGATCCAGCTTTGGAATCACAGACCTGGCCTTCAGTCTCCTTCCATCATTTACCAATCATGGTACCTTCACCTTGTCATTCAATCTCTCCAAACTGCAGTATCTTCATCTATAAGTGAACAATGATACTGTGTACCTCATAACATTATAGTAAGGATGTAATAATATTTTAAGTACCTAATAATAGTAAATGTTATAAGAGCTACTTATTAAATGCTATTTATTAAAGAAGGTAAGATGTATACCAGAAAGGACAGTGTGTTATTTAGAGATACAGCATCTCTTGAAGGTGTTGCAGGTTTGGTTCCAGATCACTGCAATAAGGCAAATATTACAATAAAAAAGTCACACAAATATAGTGGTTTCCCAGTGCATATATTATAAAAGTTACATTTACACTATAATGCAGTCTATTAAAGTGTGCAATAACATTATGTCTCAAAAATGTACATATCTTAATTTAAAAATATGTGATTTATAAAAAATGCTAATGACCATTTGAACCTCAGCAAATAATCGTTTTGCTGGTGGAGGGTCTTGCTTTAATGTTAATGGTGGCTGACTGATCAGAGTGGTGGTTGTTGAAAGTTGCTGAATGGCTGTGGCAATTTCTTTCTTTTTTTTTTTTTGAGATGGAGTTTTGCTTTTGTTGCCCAGGCTGGAGTGCAATGGTGCGATCTCGGCTCACCGCAACCTCCGCCTCCCAGGTTCAAGCGATTCTACTGCCTCAGCCTCCCTAGTAGCTGGGATTACAGGCATGTGCCACCATGCCCGGCTAATTTTGTATTTTTAGTAGAGAGTTCGAGACCAGGTTGGTCAGGCTGGTCTCGAACTCCCAACCTCAGGTGATCCACCCGCCTCGGCCTCCCAAAGTGCTGGGATTACAGGCATGAGCCACCGCGCCCGGCCGGCAATTTCTTAAAATAAGACAGCAATGAAGTTTGCTGGACTTTTCCTTTCATGAAAGATTTCTCTGCAGTATGTGATACCGTTTGATGGCATTTTACCCATAGTAGAAATTTTTTTCAAAGTTGGAGTCTAATTCCAAATCGTCTCAAATTCTGCTGCTGCTTTATCAACTAAGTGTATGTAATACTGTAAATTCTTTGTTGTCATTTCATCAATGCTTGCAGCATCTTCACCAGGTGTAGATTCCACATCAAGAAGCCACTTTCTTTCCTCATCCATAAGAAGCAGCTCCTCATCTGTTTGAATCTGACCATGAGACTGTAGCAATTCAGTCACATCTTCAGGCTCCACTTCTAATCCTAGTTCTCTTACTATTTCCACCCATCTGTAGTGACTTCATTCACCGAAGTCTTGACCTCCTCAAAGTTATCCACGAGGGTTGGAATCAACTTCTTCCAAATTCCTGTTAAGGTTGATAGTCTTACTTCCTCCCAGAAATCATGAATGTTCTTAATGGCATCTATTAATAGAATGATAAAAAAATCCTTTCCAGAAGGTTTTCAATGAACTCTGTCCATATCCATCAGATCTACCATGATCGATGGCACCTACAGCCTTACAAAATATATTTCTTCAATAATAAGACTTAAACATCAAAACTACTCCTTGGTCCATGGGCTGTAGAATGGATGTTGTGTTAGCAATCATGAAACAACATGAATCTCCTTGTACATCTCCATCAGCACTCTTGGGTAACCAGGTGCGTTACCAATGAGCACTACTATTTTGAAAAGAATATTTTTTTCTGAGCAATAGGTCTCAACAGTGGGTTTAAAATATTCAGTAATCTATACTATAAACAGATGTGCTGTCATCTAAGTTTTCTTGTTTTATTTATGAAACACAGGAAGAGTGGATTTAGCATAATTCTTAGAGACCCTAGAATTTTCAGAATGACACAGAGCGTTGGTTTCAACTTAAAGTCACCAGCTGCATTTGCCTCTAACAAGAGAGTCAGCCATCCTTTGATGCTTTGAAGCCAGGCACTGACTTCTCCTCTCTAGCTATGAAAGGCCTAGATGGTGTCTTCTTCCAATAGAAGGCTGTTTTGTCTACCTTGAAAGTCTGTTGTTTAGAGCAGCCACCTTCATCAATTGTGCAGCTAGATCTTCCAGATAATTTGCTGCCGCTTCTCCATCAGCACTTGCTGCTTCACCTTGCACTTTTAGGTTATGGAGATGGCTTTTTTTTGTTTGTTTTTGATGGAGTCTCGCTCTGTCACCCATGCTGGAGTGCAGTGGTGTGATCTTGGCTCACTGCGACCTCCGCCTCCTGAGTTCAAGCGATTCTCCTGCCTCAGCCTCCTGAGTAAGCTGGGATTACAAGTGTGCACACTATGCCTGGCTACTTTATTTTTATTTTTATATTTTTAGTGGAGACTGGTTTTCGCCATGTTGGTCAGGCTGGTCTTGAACTCCTGACCTCGTGATCCGCCCGCCTCGTCCTCTCAAAGTGCTGTGATTACAGGCGTGAGCCACTGTGCTCAGCTGGCTTTTTTTCTTCCTTAAACCTCATGAACCAACCTCTGCTAGCTTCCAACTTTTCTTCTACTGCTTTCTTGCCTCTCTCAGCCTCCATAAAATTGAGGAGAGTCAAGGTCTTGCTCTGGATTAGGCTTTGGCTTAAGGGAATATTGTGGCTGGTTTGATCTTCCATCCAGACCATGAAAAGTTTCTTCATATCAGCAATAAGGCTGCTTCGCTTTCTTATCATTCTTGTGTTCACTGGAGTAGCACTTTCAATTTTCTTCAAGAAATTTTCCTTTGCATTTGCAGGTTGGCTAACTATTTGCAAAAGAGGCCTAGCTTTTGGCTGATCTCAGCTTTCCACCTGCCTTTCTCACTAAGCTTAATCATTTCTAGCTGTTGATTTAAAGGGGGGGAAGTACGACTTTTCCTTTCACTCGAACACTTGGAGGCCATTGTAGGGTTATTAATTGGTCTCATTTCAATATTGCTGTGTCTCAGAAAATAGGGAGGCCCAAGGGCAGAGAGAGAGAGAGAGAGAGATAGAGACAGAGGAAGGGCAGGTCGGTGGAGCAGTCAGAATGCACGCAGCATTTATAGATTAAGTTCTTTGTCTTATCTTGGTGACAACACATCTGTTTGTGATGTCCCAAAACAATTACAATAGTAACATCGAAGATCACTGATCACAGATCTCCATAGCTGATATAATAATAATCATCTCTCTTTTTTTTTTGAGACAGAGTTTCACTCTGTCACCCAGGCTGGAGTGCAGTGGCGCGATCTCGGCTCATTGCAACATCTGCCTCCCAGGTTCGAGCAATTATCTTGCCTCAGCCTACCAAGTAGCTGGGATAACGGGCATGTGACACCATGCTTGGCTAATTTTTGTATTTTTAGTAGACATGGGGTTTCACTATGTTGGCCAGGCTGGTCTTGAACTCCTGACTTCAAGTGATCCATCTGCCCACCTCAGCCTCCCAAAGTGCTGGGATTATAGGTGTGAGTCACTGCACCTGGCCTGATATGATAATAATGAAAAAGCTTGAAACATTGTTAGAACTACCAAAATGTGACAAGAGACACAAAGTGAGCACATGCTGTTGAAAAGTGGTGCCGAGAGACGTGCCTGACGCAGAGTTGCCACAAACCTTCTATTTGTAAAAAACGCAGTTATCTGCAAAGCTCTATCAAGCAAAGAATAATGAAATGAGGTACCTGTATCCGCTTCTCCAGACTGGAGACCTTTTTAAAGAATAACTCTCAGCTATTGATAGTCCTGGATATTCCTGCCTGTTGGGAGTCCCAAGGAATCACAGCTGAGTTCCATTCTGGTTAATGGCCTCAGGGTGGTTTTCTGTAAATGATCATTTGGTATAGTGCCAGGGCTGATGGACTCAGGTGCTGGTGGGGGTCGCTAACAGTTAGGGGCACAGAGGCACGTGGGTACTTCCAGTGCAGGCCTGTAGTGTTCCCAACCCATCTGACCAGCAGGCTCTGTGGGCTCACTGTGCCTTGTACTCCTGGTCAACCGAGTACTGTTCCTGCCGGAGGCCTGGCCAGGGGAGGGACTGTGCCAGCCGGGCTGAGCAGTGAGGCCGGCTGGACCTATCCCTGCTGGCCACACCATGGCTAATGGTGTCACGGCCTCTGGAAGCACTGGGGATGATGATGCAGGCCTGGGAGAGGCAGATCTCTCTCTCTCCAGGTGAGGTGCTGCCTGGACTGGACTGCAATTTGAGATTCCTGCGTGTGCTCTACCCTGTCATGAGAACCAGGAAGGGCAATTACCAAGTTGACTGAAGTTTTATTAACCTGCCACCCACCAAGGGGAGTAAATCAAAGAAGTCCACATTATTGAATCATCAGCTTTAGGAACATAGACGTCGTCTCTGCCCCGAGTGCCCCTGGCTGCATGGCACAGCATGAAACACGGCACCTCTCTCCTGTGACGGGCACAAAATCAGGATGCTTAAATAATTCAAGTCTAGCTCTTTTGGACTTTCAAAGGTGCTGTGTGCCCAACTGCCTTGTTGTTGTAGTTTCTTTTAACAGCACATTTGTTTTCCTCTTTTTTTTTTTCTATGACTGATATTAAGTGAGGTTCTCTTTCTGAGTTCACACCTACAAACGGACAAGGAATTGTACCAGAATGTGTTGGGTAGGGAAGGCAGAAGAGCCTCCTCTTTTCTTCCTTCTCTCTTTCTTCCTTCCTTTCTCCCTCCCTTCCCCATTCCCTCTCTCCTTTCCCTCCTTCCTCTTCCCTTCTTCCTTCCTTCCTTGCTCTCTCATTTTCTTTCTTCCCTCCTCTCTTCTTTCTCTCTCCCTCCTTCCCTTCTTCCTTCCTTCCATCCTTCCTCTCTCTCCCTTCCTTCCTCTCTCTCTCCCTTCCTTCCTCTCTCTCTCCCTTCCTTCCTCTTTCTCCCTTCTTTCCTCCCTTTTTTCCTTCCTTCCTTCTTCCTTCCTTCCTCTCTCTCTCCCTTCCTTCCTCTTTCTCCCTTCTTTCCTCCCTTTTTTCCTTCCTTCCTTCTTCCTTCCTTCCTTCCCTCCTTCCTACTTTTTCCTCCTGATTCTATATACCTATGTATATTTATTCATCTATCCATCTACCTACTTATTTATCCAATCGTTACTGAATTTTTGTACTGGGTACTAGGGATTCAATGCAAGAAGGAAGGATGGCATTCTTCCTGCTGTGTAGCAGATTGCATTTACCAAAGATGACTGCAAAAATATTTCCCATCCCACATACGCTTTGCAATGTGGTCTTGCCACTCTCGCATCAAGGGAGGTGTCTGTGGTCTTCTCTTGGAAACTGAGCCTGCCTTAGTGACTCGTTTATGACTAGTAGAAGGCAGCTGAAGTCATATGATGCTGTGTGACTTCCACAGTCAGATTAGAAGAAGCCGTGAAGCTCACTTTGGGGGCTGTAAGAAGTTTGAGTACTTGAGACTGCCAGGCTGGGGAGGTCACATGTACATGCTCTGGTCACCTGGGCTCCTGGCTGACAGCAATGACTTCCAGGCCAGTAAGTGTGCCATCTTGGAAGTCGTGCCTTCAGATGACCACGGCCTGGCTGACATCTGACTGCAACTGTGTAGGAGATCCAAGTGCCCAGCTGAGCCTTTTGCAACTCCCTGCCCCACAAAATCATGAGCAAAATACAATAGTTGTTTTAAACCATTGAGCGTGGGGGTCATTTGCTACATAGCAATAGGTGACTGGACCATGCTCTCAAAGAACATATGGTCCAGGTGGGAAGATAGATATTAAACTCTCCCACATAAAATTGTACTCGAAGTCATAGCAACATTGAGGAGCTCTGTAGAACTAGGAGAGTGCATTGGTCCAGAGAGGTTGGGGAGGGTGCCCTGAGGAGGGGTGATGATTGAGATCTGAAGGAAAAACAGGAATTTCACAGGAGGCGAGAGGAAGAGTATTCTGGCACGAGCAAAGGTCCTGGGGCAGGAAGGCGATGCTGAAAGAAGGCCAGCGAAGTTGCAGAGTGGGGAACAAGGAGAGGCCAGAGAGGGACACGGGGCCCAGACCCTGCAGGGCCGCCCTTGCGTGCCATGCTGAGGATCTGGGCATTCATAAGAAGAGCAATGGAAGCAGTAGTTGTGGGTGTCAGGGGCTCAGGTTAATGAGCCTGGGAGCACTCGCCTGGAAATGGCACTTGAAGGGGAAACGGTGTAGGTGAAAACCAATACTCAATAGGATCAAGGTTCTGGCAGGGGCTGCTTTCCTGCTGAGGGTCCCAGCGCCTCTCTTTCCTAGGAAAGGCCACAACTTCAAATTGAATTGCACGACCTTGGGTGGGTCATTTCACCTCTCTGGGAACTGGACTTGTATGGATGATTTATAGATCCTTTCAAATCCCATGAATCAAAGAATCAATCCTCAGTGACTTTCCCATCATGAACAAAGCACTCGCCAAAACTTACATAAATAGATTAAATGGGCCAATGACATGAGATTAGATCTAATATGAATCGTTATCATAATGTGCTGTCTACAGAGCTATGTCTTTTCCCCTAACGCCAGCCTTATTTTAATGGCAACACAGGGTTAGGAAAGGCAGCCACTGAGCAAACGTCCCCTGGCTCCCTGGGGAAAGTCTGCCTGTGTCAAACTGCAGTGGAGAAATAAATGTTACACATGTGACCATGGCCTGGATGTGGAGCTAAGTCCCTGCCTGGCACGCACTCATCCTCAGATGCAGACAGTGCCTGGTCAGCAAAGCTGACTCACCAGGAAAGGGGATGCACTCCAGACACCAGTCTCCAGCATTCCCTTAAGACATGAACTCCACATGATTGAAAATGCAGAAACCAATGATGCTCACAGGATTGGGGTCATTTACTCTCCCTGGGACCTTGGACCAGTTATTTTACCTCTCCAAGCAGAACTTGCCTTTAAACTGAAGATTAAAATAGCCACTTACTTACCTTCAAGGTGTGATGCAGAGATGAAACGAGGTAATTCCTGTAAGTTGGGCATATCCTATTCACCTGGCACCTAGTATGTGCTGAATAAATGTTGACTATTATTATTCCAGTCAGTTCTTCAGTGCTGTTCTTGAATAATTGCAACTACACACAGTTAAGATGACAAATGTCAAACCCAGAAATACGAAGGGCCTGCTGTATGAATTTATGCTCAAATTGACTGTTTAGAAAACAGAGAGTAGGTTCGGCTCGTCTCGGTAATCCCTTTTGCTGTTTGTATACGTTCCCTAGTTAAAAATAAAAACCAAAACAAAATCGTAAGTGACGTGAAGGAGGGTTGCTCCAGCCCAGTGGGTCCAAATGGTATTTGAAGTCACTCGGAATAACCGGCAGAGCCCCGTTCCTGTTCTGCGATGCATGCTTTGGGCTTGCTATCAAGTGGGCACACAGGCGTGCACACACACACACACTCATTGCTGAAAGTGTGCCCAGAAAATTAATTCTCGTTTCCTTGATACAGTCCTGTTCTGCTTTCCAAGACGAAAAACACATCACCTCCCACAGCAGCCGCCTCGCTCCCATCTGATGAGGGCAAGAGGCAAGGCACGGAGGAAGCACAAAGGAGGGACGGAGATGGCAAGGAGTTCCGAGTTCTCAGTTCTCCACCCACACTCCCGAGCCCCTCTCTGGCCAGGGCTGGGGACTGTGTGCCTTCAACGCAGGCAAAATAAAATGGTTGCACTTGGATCCATCTAGACAGTAAATTCTTTGAGTCCCTATAAGCTAAAATCAATATTGGCACAACTGTGTGTCATTAAAAACTAAATGAACATGACAAAGCCCAACTGCTGCCTATTAAACAAATGAGTTTTCTCTCCGCACAGGCACAGCGGGTTATTAAATTCTTTATTACAGGAACATCACCATTTGAAGGGGGTAAAAATACGTCTTTATGAGTCATCTGTATGTGTGTAGCAGCATGGCCTTCCTGTGCTCGTCCTCGAAGGCGCTCAGGAGCCCCCGACCTTCTCCTCCCACAGGAAGATGAGGTTTCTCCGAGCTCTCTATCAGCAGAGGTGGAGAGAAAGGGTTCCATGACACCTGGTGTTCACTCGAATGTTACAGATCCATCCAATCATTACTTTATTAATTCATCAATAAATATTTATTGAACGTCTACTATGAGTCAGGCATTCTGCTGGGTCCTGGGATCATCCATTTAAGCCAGGATACTTGGAACTGCATTTCAGAAGAGCCAGCTGCCAGTAGCCTAAATGACAAGGATATTTATTTTCTCCCCTAACAAGCCTGGAGTCAAGGTGGTTCCAGAGCTGATGTAATGATCCAGTGATTTTATCATAGACTCAGATTCTTTCATCTTTATAAAGCTCTGCCATTCTCAGTGTGACACTGGTTTCCTCATGGTTGCAAAAGGGTTGCCATTGCTCCAAACATCTTGACTGCACACAGCCATATTCAATGGCCATTCTGTCCCCACATTTCAACATATCTGGTAGTAAAATCTATTACAGAAGTTCCGAAAAGTTTCTCCTCACACGCTAGTGGTCCAAGGTGGTGCATATGCGCTGTGTCTCCCTCGTCGTAAGGGAGGCTGGAAATGCGTTGTTCATAGGCTCCTTCTACCTCTCGACAAAGCTTTCTTTTTCTATTTTCTGGGCATTTGTGATTCTCTTGGATCCTCACCTCCAGCACCCCCAAACCTGCTTGTTGTCTCTTGGCATTCCCCCAGTTCCTGGCAGTACTGGTGTTCTGGCTACTTCCCCAGATCTCCTTTCACCCTCCTCCACCTCTCTCTGTGCTCCAAGGGGCTTTCTTTTTTCTTTCTTTCTTCCTTTCTTTCTTTCTTTCTCTCTCTTTCTTTTTCTTTCTTTCTTTCTTTCTTTCTTTCTTCCTTCCTTCCTTCCTTCCTTCCTTCCTTCCTTCCTTCCTTCCTTCCTTCCTTCCTTCCTTCCTTTCTTCCTTCCTTCCTTCCTTCCTTTCTTTCTTTTTGGAAATGGAGTCTCGCTCTGTCACCCAGGATGGAGTGGTGCCATCTCAGCTCACCACAACCTCCACCTCCCAGGTTCAAACGATTCTCCTGCCTCAGCCTCCTGAGTAGCTGGGGTTATAGGTGCCTGCCACCACGCTGGCTAATTTTTTTTGTATTTTTAGTATAGATGGGGTTTCATCATGTTGGTCAGCTGGTCTCGAACTCCTGACCTCAGGTAATCCACCCGCCTTGGCCTCCCAAAGTGCTGGAATTACAGGCGTGAGCCACCATGCCTGGCCGGCTGACTTTCATAGAGATGTTCAAGGGGCTGCTTTGCCTTCTGGCTTCAGTTGGGGTAGACCAGTGGAAGGCATGACTGGAGATCAGAAAGCAAGAGGAGAGGGAACTGGGGTTGTGGTTTCCCTAGGTCCCTCCTTGCAGGTACTGGGGTTGTCCACACCTTTCTGCCTAAGCTGTCCTCTTCTGCATCTGCTCTTGCCGAGATTCTGGTACTTGCTCCCATCCATTGCTGTTCATACCTGGAACCCTAGGTTGCTACACCATCCCTGGAGGGCTCCCCCTGCATTCAGCTCTCCCCACCTACCTATCTGAGCCTGCCCTCTGCTTCTCACCAGCACTGGCTGCTAGCCCAGCCCATGCCTTTCACCAGGTTCTCTGCCTGTCCCCTCAGACTGAAACATCATCTGACTTGCTATTTCATTCTCAACTCTAGCTTTGCTCCTGGAAAAGTGTCCTTTTGGTCCCCATCAGTTCTGTGCTGTGTAGCCATGGGCAAACACTTTCCCTCTGCTGTGCACGCCACCATTATTCCAGATCCCAGCCCAGGTACATGTCCTGGCTCCCACTTGCCCAGATGAGCATATACTGACCTGATACCAACTGGAGACTCTTCTGTCTTTAGAGGATGGAGGAGGGAACCGAAAGAGTGGAGGAAGAAGAACAAAGAAGTGCAAAGATGGGAGATGGATGGGACTCTCTCTGAATAGCCCCAACTTCCCTCTGGAGAAAATGGACAGTACCAGTGTCCCGGTCAGCCTTGGTGCCCACTGGGTTTTCTCATTTGCAGTGGGAGATGACACATCTTCTCTGCTTCAGCTCAGGGTTATTACTTCCCAATCTCAGCCAGGTCCAAGAAGCAGGGATTCAGGACTTAGCACATTTGCTTCTGTTGTTGCTCTTAATTTTCACAGTAGCCAAGCAGAGTAGACATTATGATCCCTGTTTTACAGTTGAGAAAACTGAGGCTCAGACATTAAGCATCTTGTCCAAGATCATGTGTTATTCCTATCAGGGCTTGGACCAGAATCCTATCTCCTGACTTCAAATTCCAGGCTCTTTCCCCGATGCTGTAGTTCCTAGTTTCTGCTCTGAACCGACTTGGGTTCTATACGCTGAACCGAGGAGTCTGTTCTACAGGTTAATGGGATAATGACTGTCTTTCCTCAACTTGCAGATAGAATACATTAGTACATATAATTTCTTTGATTATTCTGTTGTTTTCCAAATTTTTGTAGAGTCTTTTGGCACTTATCATCCTATCATCAATACCTGAATCTCATATAAAATGAGATGTGATTTAGCACGGCATTACACAGTTAACTCCAATACCTCAATAGCTCTCAGTGTGTTCTGCACAGATTAGGATGTACTTGCCCCATGCTTTAGCCCCAGATTCATGATTTGAGAACCACTTTTCCATGATTTTTTCAGTCCAGAAAGGCTAATCTAGACATTTTAAATTCTAGCATGACTAAACAGCAATGACTCTAGAAGTTCTGTGTTCATGCAGACTCCAGATGTGGGTCTGCCCCTGGCCTCCCGGGGGAGACAACTGGGCTCCATGAGTTATGCCTTCAACAGGCACAGGAGTGGGGACTGTTGACTGCTTGCCGGTACTTTACACACCCTGACCCAGACCTGTCCCTCCAGCAGAAGAAAAGAAGCTGATTCCAACCTGTCTTGGTTTTGGCTCTCCTTAGAATGTCAAAGGTGTATGAAAGAGGCTGAGCTTGCCTCATCTCCCCCGCCTGTGTTAAGTGGTGATCACGATGGCATTAGAGATGATCACATCATATTATTTAAACATGATTTTAAATAGCCGTAACAATGGCCAAGCTCCATCTGCAGACCTTGACCGCTGCCCAGCAAAGGGCAGTTGGTTGGCTTACACGATGAGACCATTGCTGGCATGCAGCCTTGTCCGTCATCCTCGCTTGCTGGAACTCAGCAGCGAGTCTCTCTGAAGGTGACACAGGCTTTGGTGGGAGGGGTGTGGAGCACGGCCGGCTGCACCGCTGGAAGTGGGGCGGAGAGGAGCCTGTTACCAGGGAAGTTTAGGGGCATATGGAAGCAGTGACCCCTTCTGGCCAACAGAGGAATGACATAAATTTGCTAGCAAGGAAAGACAGGCGGAGAGGGGAACAGCCAGGGAAGCCATGGGGGGAAGAATGGACTAATGAGAATATCTATTATGACTCGTCTCTTCAGTTATTCCCTAAGTGGCTGTGTCATCCTATGCCAGCCATCAGAGGAAGGCAGAATAAAAGTGTGTGTTCAGGGAGGATGTGAGCATGACAATGAACCCTGGCTACTCTCATCTGGAAAGGGCTAGAAGGGAATGGAGTAGTGAGGACCAGCTGTGGAAGCCTCAGGGACAATGGGACATGCATCTGAGAATCTTGGGAGTAGCCAATGCTCCTCGTACTGGGAGGCTTGGGGTGCCGGAGGTCAGCAGCCACCCCTCCTCGAGCTCTGTCAGCCAGAGATTCCTGGAGACAGTTTCCACTGCCTTTGGAGAGGTGGGCCATCCTGGAGACTGGTGTGAAACAGAGTCCTCTCCCTGTTCTGTCCTAGAGTGGGACAGAACAGACTCAGGCCCAGCTCTTCTCAGCTGCTGACCTGCTCTGTGGTCAAAGACGGTAGCCCCTCCCAGCTTGAATGTGCTCCCCTGCAAAGCAAAGCAAAGCAAAGCAAAGCAAACAAAGCATGTAGCCCCTCCCAGCTTAGATGTGCTCCCCTGCAAAGTGGGCAGGGTATAGGCTTTATGGAGAAGACCCGTTGATATCATGGTTTCCAAAGCGCCTAACGGTAGGTGCTCATTACGACTCCCTTGCTAGCCCTGTAGGCCGGTCATTTCAGACTGCTCCACAAGCCCCCCATGCCTCCCCGCCTTTGCACACACCATTCCTTCTTCTTGGACAACCTCTCCTTTCCCGGCCCATCTGGTCTACCTGGTCTACTTGGGCACATTCAACTTGTTCTTCAGGGCTTGGTTCAAGGCCTTCCTGGACTGCTGCCCTGATCTCCATGCAAAGTTAACCACTTCCTCGTCTATGCTCCTCTAACACTGTAGCTATACCAAGCACACTGTGGTACTTACTTATTTGCATAATAACATCATTACATTCTAAAAATGACAGCAGCTATGAATTGTTGGGCACTTTCTGTCTGCCAGGCACTGAATGGTGAGCGTGCTGTGGATGATCTCATTTCAGCCTCACAGTAGTCAGTGAAGGAGGTGCAATTATTATCCTGTTTAAGGATATATTAAAAGGAGGTCTTGGAGAGGATAGGTCACTCACCCAGCCTCACACAGCTGCAGTGGTCCTGCACAAAAGGGCTTGATTTGGGGCATTTGCCAATTTCCATGGTGTAAATATTCCAAGGGTGATAATTTTAAACTATTGATGCTTTGATGATGGGCTTATAATATTCCTGAAAATTTAGCCATAGGCTCCCATGAGCTGGTACAAACTGGCATGAACTGGCTGCAATGTGTCACTGCGACAGCTCTCTGTATCTCAGGAGCAGGGACTAGGTTTTAATAACTCATGACCCCCAGTGCCCTGCACAGTGACTGGAGCTTGGTAGCTGCTAAATTAATGTTGGTGACATGAGATGGATTTCAGAGCATAGAGGGCAGGGGCAGAGGCTGCCTGGATAGAGCACCCCAACAGGACACTGCCTTTCTCCTCCTCCGAGTGGATGTTGTCTGACAGACTCACATTTCAAACTGAGCGCAGGTGCAGTGGGCTGTCAAAGGTAGCAGAGGCCTCTGGGCTGGGAACAGATGTCGCCTCTGGGCTGGGAACAGATGTCACATCTGGGCATCTGACAGGTGAAGCCTGTGGAGAGTGGGAAACCAGGAGAGGTTCAGCCTCCAGCCTCAGGTCCTGGCTCCCACCATCCTTCCAGGGCCCAATTCTCCTGGGACAAGTAGAGGGGCTGCTGCATGCCAGGCTGTCATCCTGGTCAGGCCAGGTCAAAACTGAGGCAGGGTCCTCTTTCAATGTATGTGTTTGTGTGTGTGTGCACATGTGGGGGCTGGAGGAGCTGAGGAGCACATGGGAAAACCATGTGTGTGTGTGTGAGAGTGTGTGTGTGTGTGCGCGAGTGTGTGTGAGTGTATGTGCGAGTGTGTGTGTGTAAATGAGAAACTTTTATCCCCACAATAATAAGGATGTGAGATTTTATTTTATCTGGCTGAGGCCAGAACAAGGCACTCATAGTTAGCCACAGAGGTGCTAACTAGAGTGTTAATGCATGCCTGAACAGGGCCAGAACCAGGAAGGGAGTGCCAGGAGAAGAGACTTCCAGAGATCACTCAGGTCCCCATTCATCTTCTTCTCACTAGAAGATGAACCTGCCAAGGCCCAGAACCATTCCTGGAGCCAGGTGAGAAATGCCTGGGTCAGTTAGTGTCAGCGTTGGCTGCAACAGCGATTCTGAAACTTGAATGCTCATCAGTCTCAGCAAGGGCAACCTGCACAGTCTCACAGGTCCCACCCAAACGCAGAAAGACCCGCACTCAGAAAGACCCCCACACTCAGAAAGACCCTCACAGTCAGAAAGACCCTCACACTCAGAAAGATCCTCACACTCAGAAAGACCCCCACATTCAGAGAGAACCTCACACTCAGAAAGACCCTCACACTCAGAAAGATCCTCACACTCAGAAAGACCCCCACATTCAGAGAGAACCTCACACTCAGAAAGACCCTCACACTCAGAAAGACTCTCTTACTCAGAAAGACCCCCACACTCAGATCCCACACTCAGAAAGACCCCCAAACTCAGAAAGATCCCCACACTCAGAAAGACCCCCGCACTCAGAAATACCCTGCACTCAGAGAGACCCCCACTCTCAGAAAGAACCCCACACTCAGATCCCTCACTCAGAAAGACCCCCGCACTCAGAAACACCCTGCACTCAAAAGGGTTTAGTAGTCTGCTGTTGCCATCCTGAGATTCTTAATATTTTTTGAATAAGGGGCTCCACATTTTCATTTTGCCCTGGTCCCCACAAAGGACATAGCTGGCCCTCCCTGAGGTACTTGTAAAAACCCACGTTGCTGGGTACCTGCCAAGAATTTCTGACTCAGAAGTTCCCAGGTAAGAATTTTGAGAATTCTCGGAGCCAGAGGAATGTGGTAGCGCTGGGGGATCCCAGCAGAGGGAAGGCTCATCCAGACGAGCTCTGTGGCCGGGACAGAGCTGCTGCTGCTTCCGAGTCAAAAGTCAAGAGGGTGCAAGGGGGCCAGCTCAGCTCAAACCTTTATTTCTCAAAGGACCAGAAAGCCCAAAGGCCAGCGCTGGCTTTCAATGCATGGGAAGGAATTGAGGGTGAAGGTGTGAGAATGGACATACACAACCCAAAAGATCAGATCTCAGGAGGAGTAGGCAAATCTGGGGTGGAAAACAGAGTCTGAAATTGGCTGCTGGGTGGGCATGGTGGCTCATTACTGTAATCCCAGTGCTTTGGGAAGTGGAGGAGGGAGGATTGCTTGAGTCTAGGAGTTCGAGGCTGCAGTGAACTATGATGGCATCACTGCCCTCCAGCCTGGGGACAGAGCAAGACCCTGACTCAAGAAAAAAATTAGGGGTGCAAATCAAGGGAAACTGAGTCACATGAAGCAATGTGCCTGTACCTGCCCCATTCGTTTAGGAGCAAGTTGTTCAATGAGGGCTACTTGCACTCTAGAGAAAGGTTAATGTGCTGTCTGTTGGATGCACTGGGCCAGCAGAATGGTGAATGGAAGGTTTCAAGCTCCCAGGACATAAGATGGTGGAAGTCTGGGGTAACCCACAGCCCTAATGGTAGGCTGGAGATTTCTGCCTTGAGGAGGTTGTGGGACTATTTTTAGCACGTTTTCCACTACAAAATGAGTTCTCACTGATCTGTATTGGAGGCTGAATCCCACTATTTAAGAACTGTTTCTTCCATATAAAGGAGAGGGTTCTTAACTGGAGATTACAGACCTCTTGGGAGTCAACGGATGTGCTCCGGAAGGTCCACGTGCCATGCTGTAATTGTTTGTGAAATTTAGTGTGTGTTATAGACACATATTTTTTCCTGGGGAGAGGATCTGTAGCTTTCATCAGATTCTCAAAGGGTTGTGTGCCCCCCTCACGAAAGGATTTATTGAAATGGTTTGTCTGAAAGAGGGATTATTCAGTAAATAGTGTCAGAATTACTGGCCAACCCTTCGAAAAAAAATAATAAAGCAGTATCCTCACCTAACTCCTTATACCCAAATATATCCCTGATGGGTAAAATATTAACATATTAAAGAAAAAAATGAAGCAATAAAAGTTACGGAAGACATTTGGGTAAATATATTTACAATGTTGGAGCTGGAAACCAGTTTGCAAAGTGGGAAATGAAAACCAGGAGCCACACAGGAAAAGACTGATCAATCTAGTTCAGAAAAATGAAAGCATCAGTGTGGGTAAAATCAAGACAAAAGACTATTGAGGTCGAAAGACAAGGGGTAAATGGGAAGTCATATTTGTAGCACCAATCACAGACAAGAAGCCAATTTATTAACTTACGATGCATTTAGATAACGCATAAGAAAAAAATTAAAATAACTAAATATAAAGATATACCTACAATGTTGGTAGGCAGTGAACACTGAAAGAAAGAGAGCCAACAAAAAGATTAAACAAATGCAAATGGATACCAAAAATTGGATTATCATTTTTTTAACCTCACAGATTGACCATAATTTATATTGACAGTGTTTTATCATATGGATGTTTTATATTTTATTTAGTCTTGTGTTTGCTATTTGGATTGCATCTGGTTCTCAGGTATTAGAAACAACGTTGTCAAGAACAATTTTGTAGTTAAATCCATCATTATTTACTTAAATGCCTGAAGGATCACCAACATTTAGCATCACGTAGCTGATCTTGTCCCTTCCAAAGGAATCAGAGCATACAGGCTGGAGCCAGGGTCATAGCACAGAGTTGTAGCCCTCCTGGGCATGGTAGCCCTGGATGTCGAGATGGAAAATGTGGTAAATTATATTCAATGAGTGTCCATTATGTGCAAATTGTGTGCTGGGTACTTTTGAACAATTTTATTTTATTTAAGACAGAGTCTCGCTTTGTCACCCAGGGTGGAGTGCAGTGGCATGATCTCAGCTCACTGCAACCTCCGCCTCCCAGGTTCAAGCGATTCTCATGCCTCAGCCTCCCGAGTAGCTGGAATTACAGGCACACGCCACCACGCCCGGCTAATTTTTTTTGTATTTTTAGTAGAGACACGGTTTCACCATGTTGGCCAAACTGATCTCGAACTCCTGACCTCAAGTGATCTGACTGCCTCTGCCTCCCAGAGTGCTGGGATTACAGGAGTGAGCCACTGCGCCTGGCCCGGTACTTTTGAATATATTAGCCATCTCACTTCACAACAAGAAGAAATCAAGCCAGCATGTCCCCCCATTGTACAGATGCAAAAACAAGATCAGAAAGGTTTAGTAATTTCCCCAGATTGCACAGTGAGGTAAGATGCAGACCACTCTGGCCGAAAGCCCATGTTCTTCTTGCCTCGCCAGCTGTCTGTTGAGAGCAGCAGCAGGTAATTGGTATTGTACTTCTGGAGGGTGAGGAGACCAGGAGGGAAGAAAGTCACTGCCAGGGAGGCGGAAAGACCCCCAAAGACAATTTTGTCTCTATTTACAATTTTCCCAAAGGTTGACCCTGCCCCCGGGTGCCCTGATGTGTTTTCTTCAAGGGAACATTCTGCGTGGGAGGCTCAGAGGTTGTCTCTGTGAGTTCGTACAAGGAATGGATGATAAATAGCAATGGGCCTTGCTCTGCCTCCCTGCACCTCGTGACTTTTTAGGTGCATTTAAATGGTCCACCCGGGTTGACTCTGAGCTTTCATTGCCTACGTGTGCATGCAAGCTTTCACAGAGCTCAGCAATGGAAAAGACATTTCTCCATTCCCTCTGGTCCCAGGCAATTCAAAACCTTTCTCATCTAATTGCTCTTCTTAACCCCTCTAATTGCCATTACATTGCCGTTCTTCCCCCGGTAAGCCATCTGACTCATCTTCCCTACCTTCATACTCCATCAGACCATCTCCACACCAGGTCACCCAATTAAGTAACCGTGTTCAGGTGAAAGTCTTCACAAACCAAGAGCAGGTACCGTGTTACCTTTTAAATAAATTCTAAAGACCCAACACTGTCAGAAGGAGTTTGGGGGCTCAGAGTTGGTTTTCTAAGAGGAACCTCTACTCTAAACCATACCATGTCTCCAGAGCTGTAGCCAGAGGAGATGAACTTGTGACTCTGGGGAAGCGGAACTATGAACCAGTGTAAGCAGAGAGAGGAACCGTCTGGCCCTGTTAGTGGCAGATACAAAGTTTCCTTACTCTGCCATTACTCAAAGGTGGTTACCAGTTAAAATTATCCCCCCCAATAGTTGGCTATTTCTTTTCTTTTCTTTTTTGAGACAGAGTTTCACTATGTTGGCCAGGCTGGTCTCGAACTCCTGGCTTCAAGTGATCCGCCCACCTCAGCTTCCCAAAGTGCTGGGATTACAGGCATGAGCCACTGCGCTCGGCCCTATTTTTTTTGTACTTTTAGTAGAGATGGGGCTTCACCATGTTGTCCAGGCTGGTCTCAAACTCCTGACCTCAAGTGATCTGACCACCTTGGCCTCCCAAAGTGCTAGGATTACAGGCGTGAGCCACCACGCCTGGCTCATAGTTGGCTATTTCTAAAGACATGAAAACACAGTGAGAGACAGTGTAGAAAGTATCAAATGACTTTTTAAAACGTACAGATTCTTTGACCCCCTGCACAATTTTACTCCTACGAATTTATCTTAAGACTCCGATTTGTACAAAGATCTATGTACAATATGTTCTTCTCAGAATCTTCTATGCTATTGGAGAAACGGAAACCAACCAATTGTTCAATAAAAGGGACTGACCAAGAAAATGAATGTGGCTATTAAAAACCATGCTGTAAGAAAGATAGTGACGTGGCAGAATCGTCGTAATGGACTAGTATCGGGGGAAGGGGGCATGAATGATAGGGAAAGCAGGCTAGAAACTAGTATGTACAATGGTACATGTGTTTATAAAGAAAAAGGGCTGGGAGGAGAGAGAAAGAAGGCTAGAAATCTCTGCAGCAAAAATGTTAAAGAGGTTTCCTCCAGGATAGAGAATTACCTTTCTTTTCTTGTGCTTTTTGGTTTTCCACTTTTACTACATTGAGCTCCTTTGTAATTAGGAAAACCATGTTTTTAAAAGAGGTGGTTCTGTTACAGGTCCTTTGGCCCAGCGTTGTGTAGTTGCCACGGGCTGTGGCGGGAGCCTGGAGGTGTCTGCTCAGGGAAGGGCAGCTGCCAGGTGGGGTCCAGGATGCAGGTGGCTGTGCAAGCAGCTCAGCTTGTAGGAGAGGTGAGCTTGGCTCATGGATTCTCCTCCCGTGATCACTTTTCCCACCTCCCGCCTCCCCCCACCGATCCCACAGGGGACAATCAGTATCCCAGATACCCAGCCTGTTAGACATAGTGTTTGATCGAAGATCGAGTTCCTTGGATTAAGGCTGGGTTGAAAAATGACCCATGAGTCCCTAGAGACGGAGCAGAACTGGAGCGGAGCTTAGAATTTATAACCCAGCCTCCCAGCACTGGGCCTGGACACCACACAACTTTGACAGATGATTCTCATGAGAAACTTTCAGTTTCCATTTGATTATGGGCCCATAAACACAGATTGCAATTGAGCAGAGTTAGGGCTCTGCCTGGATTGGACCTGCCAGGGCTCAGGGAGCCTTACTGGATGGCTCTGGCCTGCCTGTCACCTGCTGGTTCTGAGCTGCTGCCTACAGCTATGCATGTGTTGTGATGTGGCTGTTGGACGTATCCACATGCATCTCTTATGTGGGCATCTGCCTCTCCCATTAGCCTGAGCAGGGATTGTCTTTCCAATAGATCATCTAATCCTACCATCTTTGGGTGGTAGTTGTGCCTGCTGGTTATAGGAGGTTTTAGCTAACTTTGGTTTAGGGTTCACCATCTTGCTTTTACTTTTTCACTCACTCACTCACTCATTCATTCATTCACCATTTGACATTATTGAGCAGCTGTCATGTGTCAGAATACGGACTTAGTAATACCAGGCAGACTCAGGGATACCAAGAATAAAGTCTCACTGCTAGCATCAGAGGAGTCATACTTAAGACAGTGTCACATGCATTAATTTAGAAAAACGTTCAGGGAGCTAAGAGAACACAGAGGATGAACCCCTAGGCAGGAGGGAGAAGCCAGCCTGGGCTACCATGAAGGGAGGCTGTTCACTCAATTCATCTCAACAAGTGTCTGGAGTAGCTGCACTAGGCTAGACCCCCAGAGGATTAGATAGAGATAGTGCAGTGGCATAAGCTAGACCATCTGAGGATTAGACAGAGATAGTGCAATGGCATAGGCTAGACCACTTGAGGATTAGACAGAGAGAGTGCAGTGGCATAGGCTAGACCCCCAGAGGATTAGACAGAGAGAGTGCAGTGGCATAGGCTAGACCCCCAGAGGATTAGACAGAGATAGTGCAGTGGCATAGGCTAGACCCCCTGAGGATTAGACAGAGATGGTGCAGTGCCAGTGTTCCTACCCCCACATTGCTTATCATTGTCAAGTATTTCTTCCAGCATTCTAGGATAAGACTGCTTCTTTCTCACTCCCCCTGTCGAGAAAATATTAGGAGTTGCTTCAGGACCATTGAGCAAGGGGACAAGACAAACCTATAGCAGAGTGACACCTGTGGGGTCTGGAGTCTTCAGCTGGAGTGAATTCAACAAGTACTTACTCACCTTGTGCCAGGCACTGTTCAAAGCACTGGGCAAGAGGAAGAGCCAAAGAGGCAAAGTCCATATTCCACTTGGGAGAAAGAGAAAGAGACCATCGTCGAAGGCGCACGTGCATAGGTCAAGCGCATATGGTCTTGTGCAGAGGAGTGCAAGGAAGAGACTTCAGTCAGAGAACAGCTGAGAGAGGACGGAGGGCAAGTCTATGTTTATACACAGGCAGAGAGGACGGCAGCTTGGACTGTGGTGGCAACAGAGGAAGTGGCTGGAGGTGACCGGACTGTAGATGCATTTTGAAAGTAGAGTTTTTAGAGCGAGGGGTGTGGGAGACAGAGAGGAGTGGAGGATGATTCCAGGGTTTTCAGCTTGAGAACTGGGGAGCGAGTTGCAGTTTACTGAGGCAGAGAAACCTGGGAGAGAAACAGGTTTGGGGGAAGCCACTTCTATCCCATAACTGTGGCACTTGACGGTTGTCCCAGGGGACTCTCACATGCCCCCCCGCCTCCCCCACCTCCCCCACCTCACAGTTCCTGACCAGTGCTGTGATGTGCCCTTTCTTTTTGTGACCCCTGCGTCGGCCTTTCTTCCTCCGCTGATGCACCATTTGCACTGACCTCTGTGCTGCAAATGCAGCAGCCAGGCTTTTTGCACCAGCCTTTTTGCTCAGGCCCAGTTGCTGCTGGGAGAAAATGCCTGTTCATGCAGGGTTCCCCGCCTAGCACAAGTCACAGCACACTGCCGCTCAGAGCCCAAGGTGACCTTCCCGTCCTGGGCACAGGAGTCAGGCAATTCAGCACCAGCCCTGGGCCCCAAGGCCCGTGGATGCTGCTGCCTCTTTGCCGTGCTGTGCGCGGTGCCGGCTCCTTGTCCATAGAAACATCCCAGCCCACTCAGTGGCTTGCGAGGCCTCCTGCCCTGGGTCTGGTTTGCACCAGCCTCTTTTGTGTACCAGCTGCTCCGGCCGCCGCTCTTTCATCGCTGCTCCTGGGAGGGCCTGGCTCCGCACCCTGCACAAACACATCTGGACTTCTTCAGACCACATGACAGGAACAGCTGCTGCCAGAAAGAAAAAGACACAGTGGCCCTTTTGTAATCACGCTTGATTGTCTCCAGCCGTAGGGCACTTGTGTTTTGGTCATGGATTTAAGGACTTCCAAGATGTTTCTAAGAGCATATTATTGCCCCAGGCCTGGCCATGCCTTCTGTGGTCCAGGTGGCAGCAGGAAAGGGTAGAGGCATTGGGACCGAGCAAAGAGGCTCCTGTAAGTGTGTCCTGAGGCTTCCACCTTCTACGATAGGACAGGGCACACAAGGAGGAAGAAGGCAGCGATGTGGCTGTCAACCGCCGTAGCCACCTGCTGGTATGGCTGACACCAGCCCTGGGCCCCGAGACAACAGCCACTGCAGGCCTTGAGGCCCAGGGCTGGTGCTGAATCTCCTGTCTCCTGTGCACAGGACAGGAAGGTCACCTTGGGCTCTGAGCTAGAGTGTGCTGTGGCTTGCGCTAGATGGGGCCTGCTGGCTTCCATGGTCTCCTGTTGACTCCACCTGCCAGTGTCTACATCTCTTTGCCTGAGGGTTTTTTCTAAAGCTGTAAAAGTTTGCTTTGTCAGAAGAGGGGAAATGAATACCCTCCCCTAGAGCAGCCCACTCAGCTGGTGGCTGAAGGGATTGGGTGTATAAATACCCCAGCTACCTTGCCCTCAGCAGAGAGGACTTGGAGGCATCTGTTCTACAGGTCACCAGAGGACCCTGGAGGACTAAGCTCCAGCTGCCAGCATGGGTGCTGGCTTGATCCCCTGCTCCTCCTCCTCCTCCCCTGCTGCCTGTCCTCCCTGTGTCCCCTCCCGCCTCCCTGACTGTGGTCTTGTATCTCCTAAAGATGCACTGGATCCTCCTCCCAGGACCTGCTTTTGGGTGAACCTGAACTAAGACCAGTGACAGCAAAGGTCTGTGGGTTTAGGGATTGTTTTTAGGGCAGTTCAAACAGGTACCAAGAACTTGTGGGACAAACACATTAAAAATGGAACTGCTCAATAGTTTTATTTGGAATCGGCTTTGAACGTACCTCAAATTCAGAAAAAGTGCACAAAATTGGCCGTTTATAAGAAGCAACCCCACAGTCGCTGAAGGGAGGGGTTCCTCTGTCTCTTTCATCTGCCTCCATACAGGAACATTTTAAGCCATTTAAACCTCCATATTCCCGAGTCAGAGATTTGGGCTGAACCTAGGTAGCTATTTTGACATCATATAGGACTACACTGAGACAAAGTATAAGGGAAAAGTGGAGCAGCCGGTCCGGAGGCTTAGCCTCAGTGTGGTTTGTGGACATGGTTCATTCATTGGCTGCTGTCACTGGTGAAGTGGAACTTCTGGGGTTCGGAATTCTTTAGCTTCATAATTCAGCCAGTGGGATTGTTTTCTGGGTAATCATGACATCAGCCACGGTTCAGTCATAGAATCAGGAAGGTCAATTTTTTTTTTTTTTTTTTTGAGACAGAGTCTTGCTCTGTTGCCCAGGCTGGAGTGCAATGGCATGATCTTGGCTCACTGCAATCTTCACCTCCTGGGTTCAAGTGATTCTCCTGCCTCAGCCTCCTGAGTAGATGGGATTACAGGCATGCACCACCACACCTGGCTAATTTTTGTATTTTTAGTAGAGATGGGGTTTCACCATGTTGGTCAGGCTGGTCTCAAACCCCTGACCTCGTGATCTGCCCACCTCAGCCTCCCATAGTGCTAGGATTACAGGCATGAGTCACAGCGCCTGGCCTTTTTTATTTTTTTTAAATTATTTTTATTATTATTTTTTTGAGACAGTCTCACTCTGTTGCCCAGGCTGGAGTGCAGTGACGTGATTCCAGCTCACTGCAACCTCTGCTTCTCAGGTTCAAGCGATTCTCCTGCCTTAGCCTCCCGAGTAGCTGGGAATACAGGCGCCTGCCACCCCGCCTGGCTAATTTTTTTGTATTTCTAGTAGAGACGGAGTTTCACCATGTTGGCCAGGCTGGTCTTGATCTCCTGACCTCGTGATCCACTCCCCTTGGCCTCCCAAAGTGCTGGGATTACAGGCGTGAACCACTGTGCCCAGCCAGGAAGGTCAATCTTTTCACTGACAACATGGGAGTCACACCACAGTGACTTAATTGCCACCTGTACCTCACCCACTCCCCCAAAACTCACCCTGTACTCATGTTCCTGGACGAACTAGCTTTGCAAATATCAGCTGTGTGTTTCCATCATGAAAACTCATCCTCTGCATCCTTTATGGAGCTGACATGAAGTGGCCAACATGGAGGACTTGCCCCTTCTGGATCACATGATTTGAAAGAGCTGAGAGTCAATACACACACGATCTCTCATCAGCCGCTGGCTGGAAAGACACATGATACAGGATTCGGCAGAGCTTCTGACACTGCAGGCTTTGCGACCTTGTGAGGCTTGGGAGACAAGCCTGGTTCTCATTTGAACAGATGGGCCTGTTTGCAAATACTTCTCTGATACCCTAGAACACACAACATCCTGTCTGAGGTGGGTGGTTGTGACTGAAGAGACCAAACAGACCTCAAAGAAACACCTGCCACAGAAGTGGCAGCTCTGACTGTGGAGCCAAGAAAGCTTCTGCATTGCTGCCTCTCTGTCTAAGGGTGGAATTCTTTTTATTATTATTATTATACTTTAAGTTCTAGGGTACATGTGCACAACGTGCAGGTTTGTTGCATAGGTATACGTGTGCCATGTTGGTTTGCTGCACCCATTCACTCATCCTTTACATTAGGCATTCTGTAAGGGTGGAATTCTTTTAATAAGCAGGCCACAGTAAGGTTCTGAGAGTAAAAGGGAGAGCCAGCCTCCCTGCTGTCCTGCCTGAGAAGCTGGAGGCTGAGGTCTGATGGAAGAAGACAGGACAGAGAGCGGCAGGATGTCCAAGTATCTTTCTGGATGTATCACAGCTGTGGCTGGTACTGGGCAGGGGCAGACCAGTTCTCCAAGGGCTGATGCTATTTTGAGAAGGTATCTTGCCCACCCAAGCTATCTCTTGGTCCCAGACTTGTCCAATTTTCTTCCCAATGACAGGCAGCCAACACTGTGCCCTCTTTGCAGTGAGACTGTACTGCAGTTGGAGAGAGAGCCCTGTAGGCAATGCAGAGTGTTCCCAGGGTCATTCCCAAACGTTCATTCAAGCATGACACTAGGCCAAGGCTCTGCAGCGAGAGACACCCTGAGACTTCTAATACCCTCTGGGACAAGACTGACAGATACCAGTCAAGGATTTCACCAATTCATCTCCCGTGGCCCAAGCAGATGTAATTCATGATATTCCTATGTTCAACTGGGACACAGCCTCAGAATCCTTCTTCATACTCCAATCCAGCAGGCAGCCACGAATGCCGAGATCCAGAGCTGACACCCAAGATGCAACATGGTTTCCACATCTTCCCTGGGGACTTACAGTTTAAAACTGATTCCCTGACACCAATAACCATGCAGCAGATATGCAGATACCTCGATAAGAAAGGTCTTTGTGATTTATAACAGCAGATATAATCATTCACCCTGCCTAAAAGCTAAGGGTTTTTGCCATGCTGTGAGGTTTTGAAACAGAGTATCATGTGATTCCTGTTCCTGAATTTGACATGGGGAATCCTCATCTGAGTTGAGGAGGATATAGCAATCTTCAGTAGCCACTCCCAGGGGGCCTCTGTCCAGGATACAGGATCTGGACAGAGAACAAAGCAAATAGGACTGATGTCTCCATCCTCAGTAGCATCTCTCCAATCTGCTCCTACCCCTCTCACTCTCCTAAGCTCCCCTCAGGTAGGTGATCAGGTAAATTATCCTCTAAACTAGGAAAGATACTATTAATGATTACATTACAATAACAGGTAAAATGGGAGGTGTCCCAGGCAAACAGGAATATAGGATCCCCATGCCCACAGGCCCTCTAGTTTTGTATGGGAAGGTGCATCTGTGTGTGCCGGATGTGTGTGTAGGGGTGGGTGTGATTTGGTGGGTGTGCTGTGGGGCGCTGAGCAAAAGCAGATCCTTCTCCTGCCTAGGGTTCAGTCCCTTCCTCAGCCCTGTGTCCCCTCTGGCTTCACCTGCCAAGGCTCTATCAGGTGTGAGAGTACGGATCGATGGAGCTCCTGGCTGAGCTGATGAGGCTACCAGGGACTAGAGCAATTAATTAAGCCTCTTCCCAGCTCTCAGCACAAGCCCCGTGCCGCTGCCAGAGCCTTTTAATTGCCACTGGAATGGGTAGCTCTTAAAATCAATGTCCTTCTCTCAAAATCAACGTCCTGCTCAGCAGTGCTAGGAGAGGGAGTCTGGAGAGGGCGTGGAGCTGGCCTGTCCAGCAGTCCCCACCTCCCATCTGGGGCAGGTCCCAGGAAATGCTTCCTTCCAATAGCTTCTTCCCTGCTGTGCCCACTTGGGGATTTTTTGCAGCTATGAGGGTGTTGACAAAATTCAGATAGTCACACATGGGAGAGACTTCTGAGATCTTAGAGCCCAGCTGAAGATCCCTGAGGGAAAGGGGCTTTCTGGACACTCAGGCTTGCTGGGAGGGGAAGGATGTTCCAGCTCTGGTCTTGGCCGATGTCAACATGGATGGACGAGACCCGGATCTAGCTGTTGCAGGCGCTGTGGGGCATGGGACGGAGG
Organism: Pongo abelii; assembly: GCF_028885655.2. Classification (NCBI taxonomy): domain Eukaryota; kingdom Metazoa; phylum Chordata; class Mammalia; order Primates; family Hominidae; genus Pongo; species Pongo abelii. The sequence goes on from NC_072004.2 coordinate 89,122,715, forward strand.
GCACACCCAGCACTGGCTGTGGAGTCCTGTTGGGAGCATCCCTGTTGAAAGAACTAGGCAGGAGACTCTCAGGACCAAACAGATACAGTCCAAGGAACCTGGAAAATTGCATGAAGAGCCCTGGGCCAGGCCCTCAGGAGCCGGGGCTCAGGGGAATCAGGCTGACTGGAGCAGCCTCTGTGAGAGCTGCTAGGGATGCAATGACCTTAAAGCTGCCTCTCAACTCTGAGATTCTGGACTGTGATTCTGCAATGGACTCAAACCCGGCAACCAACGCGGAACAATAGCTTTACTCTTGCCCTTCCCGACCCCATGGAGGGAGGCGGTGGCACAGTTCTATCTACACAGCCGATAACGTGAAAATCACCTCTATTTGGAATGCATTAGGATTCCGATTTACAACAAATTTCCTTTCCTAAACTAGCTTGGCTTTGCAGACATGTGTCTCTGACAGCAGAACGAGGGCAGGGTCCCTGCATGCCAGGTCAGAAAGGGGGACCTGGCAAGGAATCCTGAATTTTCAGGTGAAAAATCTGCTTTAGGCAAACTGGGAATGAATGCTGATGTAACCTGGCGTGTATGTGTGTGCGTGTGCATGTGCACGTCTGTGATGAAGGGTCTGTGCATATTGCGGGAGGCAGAGACCCTGGAGGCCCTGCCCAGTGACAGCAATTGCAGATGATGATGTCTGATAATCATATAATCATATTGATAACAACCATCATCTCCCTCACCTTTGTGGCGGCTCAATAATTTCACCTATCACTTTGGTTTGTCTTGTGCTTGGGCAGGTGCACTAGGGCCCTGTCTTACAGAAGAGGATGCTGATGACCAGGGAAGCCCACTAATAAGGTCCCACTGCTGGTAAGTGACAAACTAGGCTGCTGTCTCTTTTGAGGCCCTATGCTGGACTGTCCCTGAATCTGACACACTTGGGCAGAGTTGGGCTAAGCTAGGCCAGCTCCCAGAAAAAGTGGGTTTTAGCCCTGATGAGGCTAAGGAAGCTGCTGTGAGGGTGGTGTCCCATGCACCCTTCACCATCCAGGGCTGTGAATCATCGTCCAGGTCTTGGGGATGCAGGATGGATGTTGGAACATATGACAGCTTTGCACATTTATTTGTGCTCCTGACAACATGAGCAGAGAAAGCTGCAGGCTATTCGCTTGTAGTCTGAGGGTCTGGAGTAGATGTCCCAGTACCGCATCAGTATGGCAGCTCTGTCTTCATTAAGGTCCTGGACAGGGGCAAGACCCAGCCTGCTAAGTGCATTGTGCTCTGGGGTCATGGCTCTCTGCCAGGGTACCCCAGGCCAAGGCAAGGCATATGGAGGGTAGACTGGGCGGTGAGAAGCCATGCCAGGGGCACCGTCCTTGCTCTCTCTTTGAGAACCACAGAATTAGCTCCTGGTGGTGGGTGGCCGAGCCCGGCTGCTGCCAGATGGCAGCAGAAGGGCAGCGGGCAGCTCCCTGGGCACCCCCTTCTTGGTGCCCGCTGAACTGTGACAAACCCGGGCCTCTCAGGCTGGAGCAGAGCCGGCCTGCCTCCCTGTAAGAGTCCAGCTGTGGGACAGGGTGGTGTGTGGGGTTGGGAGGGGAGCTCATAGAGGGTCAAGGAGGCAAAGGGCTGTGTCAGATCTACTGGCCAGAAGTGACAGAAGATGTACCTCAAAATGGCTTCATGAAGACAAAAAGGGCGGGCATGCCTCTCATTGGTTCCCTTTACTGAAGTACCCATGTCGGCGGGCATGCCTCTCATTGGTTCCCTTTACTGAAATACCCATGTCGGCAGGCATGTCTCTCATTGGTTCCCTTTACTGAAGTACCCATGTCAGCAGGCACGTCTCTCATTGGTTCCCTTTACTGAAATACCCATGTCGGCAGGCATGTCTCTCATTGGTTCCCTTTACTGAAGTACCCATGTCTGGCTGAACCCGGGGCGTAATGGTGCGATGGAGATTTGGTCTCTGGATTTCTCAGCTCTGCTTCTTTCTGCATTGGTCTCTGCTCAGGCAATTGGGGCAAGATGGTGGCCCACAGCTCCAGCCCTGGGAGAAAGAGTGAGCTTCTCTTCCTCAACCAATAAAAGCCAAGTTTGTGCTTGACTGAGTCACCTGGGCATCCATGAACCATTCCTGTGCTCTGGGAGTCAGGAGTGGGATCAGGTTCACATGGGACGTGGGGAGGATAATGTGTCCTAAAGCTCAAGAACAGGAATGAAGGCTGGGTGGCCCAAGGAACCGTCACTGCCCATTAACAGGAACAGTATCAACCTGTATCGGCCCAAAAGTTCTTGGATGGAGGCGTGTCCAGGAGAAGAGACGGAGGGAGGGAGGAAGGAAGCTATGTGTATGTGGATCAGTGAGTACTGCAGGCTCCCTTCAGAGATAGGGAGAACTTAGCACCAAGCACCAGGGAGCAGCCATAATGAGCCTGACAGGCCCTGTTCCCAGGAGGGCATCAGGTGTGCGTCATGGAGGTGTGTGCACACCTGGGTGTGTGTGGAGGAGAAAGGGCGCACTTGCTCCCTGGAAACATCACCCACAGACCTTCCCGAACCCCATCCACAGTAGCCAATATTTCTCTAGTGCAGTGGACACAAGGCTTTCCACATCTCAGTTTCCCTGGGCAGCAAGTGAGGCTGACACCATTGGGATCTCCGTTTTAACAGGTGAGGCAGCACCGGTCAGCACTCGCAGCAGGTAAGTGGGCTGCATTGGCTGCCTGGGTTGGATTCTGGGCTCTGCCATTTACAAGCTGTGTGACCTTCAGATCACTTGCTCAACCACCTCGTGCCTCAGTTTTCCCATTTGTAAGAGGAGCTGATAGAAGCACTTTTCACACCATGTGGCGAGGGTGAGATAAGTTGGTGTGTACAACCTGCTGAGAAGGCTGCTTTATGTACTGCAGGAAAAGAGATCTGGGACTCGTATCTCAGCCTTTTGGGCTCACTCTCATGGCTGAACCAGTGCTTTCCAGAGCCTACAGCCAGCTGCTGTGCAGCTCTGAATAGACCTTTCCAGTGGAAGGCTCTAGAGCTCTCCTGTGGAGGTTCCTTCCTGCAGCCTGGAGTGCAAGCAAGTCAGAGGGTCCTCTGGGGCCAGTGGGCTGGTGCTGAGCAGGTGAGGCTGCTCTAATGGTTATTAAATGTCCCAGCTGGTGCTGTGCATCTGTGGCTGAGGGTGGGACCCGCAAGGCCCTTCTCCCATGATTTCAGCCTGGTCTAAGGGCTCCAGGGGAGTGGGAGCTGAGGGTTCAGGCATCTCTTCCTTCAAAGGGATATATGGAATAATGCGGAAGATGGTGGCGTGAGCCAATGGCATGAAGGAGCCGGATGGAAGGAAGTTGGACTGTTTGCCTGCTGGGGAAAGGAAGGGACACGGCAGCGCCCTGCTGCTGAAAGTGGGGTCCACGGGCCAGCAGCACTGTCACCACCTGGGAACCCTGTAGGAAATGCAGAACCTCAGACCGACCCCAGATTTAGGGTATCAGAACCTGCTTTTTCAAAAAATTATTGAGACAGGGTCTGGCTCTGTCGCCCAGGCTGGAGTGCAGCAGCATGATCTCGGCTCACTGCAATGTCCACGTCCTGGGCTCAAGCGATTCTCCTGCCTCAGCCTCCTGAGTAGCTGAGACTACAGGTGCATGCCACCATGCCCAGCTAATTTTTTGGATTTTTAGTAGAGACAGGGTCTCACCATGTTGCCCAGGCTGATATCAAACTCCAGGCCTCAAGTGATCCTCCATCCTCAACCTCCCAAAGTTCTGGGATTACAGGCGTAAGCCATCGGGCCTGGCCAGAGTCTGCTTTTTTTTTTTTTTTTAAATGTAATGTAATGTAATTTTTTTTTTTTTTTGAGATGTATCACTCTGTCACCCAGGCTGGAGTACAGTGGCGCAACCTCAGCTCACTGCAACCTCCACTTCCTGGGTTCAAGGGATTCTCCCGCCTCAGCATCCTGAGTAGCTGGGATTACAGGTGTGCACCATGACATCTGGCTAATTCTTTTTGTATTTTTTAATAAGATGACTTATATGCACTGAAATGCTTGAGAAGCACAGTGTTAGTTATCAACCCCAGGGAAGATTTCATTTCCCTCCATCATACTGAGCTTCTATTGGAATTCCAACAACTAAGAGAAAGAGCCTCTGACACAAGTCAGCAGGTGAAGTTCTGGACTTCATTTCTAGCACTGTGCTGCCCAATATGGCAGCCATGGGCCACGCGTGGCTATTAAGGTTAAATGTACAGTAATGGAGATGAAGTACAGTGAAACATTTCAGTGCTTCGGTCACACAAGTTGCATTTCAAGTGCTCGTAGTCACACATGGTTTTTGGCTGGTATATTGGGCAGCACCAATTACTGAACAATTCCCATATCACAGAAAATTCTATTGAGCAGGGTTGGTTTAGTGTCTGACAGTGTAGTCATGTGCAAAGAATGATCCAACCCCAGCTTTCCCTGAATGGCGTCTTCCCTCTTTGGTGGCAGGGGCATGGGGGTGTAGGTGGTGGATGGGCAAGTGACAGATGTGTGGAAACTCAGAAGTGTGCGATTTGGGTGGGGAAGGTCACTGCAGCTCCAGGAAACAGCTGCATGAGAACATCTGGTGAAAATCAAGGCTTCAGTTAGTTCATGTGAGACTCATTAGAAGGATGTTAGAGATCATTTAGCTCAAATCTCCCCTTTCCCTTCCTATCACCCATTTAATAAACCAAGACCTAGAAGTCTAAAGAAAAGTGCAGTGGCTAGACTTGAAGTTAGGTTTTGCACTTCAAGACCAGTGTATGATGTACTCTGTTTGTGGGACAGTGGGAGGAACTCTGTGCCTGCAAAGAAGGTTTCAATGAGGCAAGTGTGAGGTGCTGGAAAAGACATCATGTGAGAGAGGGTCATTCTACAACCCAAGAACTTGCCTATAGCCTTGGGGGGAGGTGGCCAGAGAAATCTGGGGGAGGCGCTGGGAAAGAACATTTCATGGTGGGGGCAGAAGGGGTGGGCAGCCGGGGGAAGAAGGACCTAGGCTAGGAAGGGCCCAGCTCCATCCCTGACCATTCGTCTATTAGATGACACCTGCATGGGGTAGAGGCTGGGGAATGGTTCACCAATAAGCCTGGTCTCTTCCTCCTTGGTCTGCATTTCTGTGCCTCCCTACCCTCCCCCAGTTAGGTGAGTCAGGGAGACTGAACTCTGACCCATGGAATCTGGGCAGAAGGGGTGCTGCCATTTCCAGGGCTGGGCCCTAAAAGGCTCTCTCTGCCTTCTCTGGTAGCCCACCCAGATGCAGTTGATGCAGTGGAGGACTCTCCAGCCCTAGAAGACTACTGAGACATTGGAAAGCAGGTACCTTGTCCCCAAAAGACTGGGAGGAGTGAAACATCCCAGCTAGCTCACTTTAGGCTATTACTGCAAGAAATTAAACCTGTATAGTGTTAAACCACAGAAAATTTGGGGGATGTTTGTTATAGCAGCTGGTCTACCCTGGCTAACACACTGCATGTGGGGTGTGCTCTAAAATTTCCATCTCTTCACCATACCCCACAGCCTTTGCAAGATGTTTGTAGGTCACTGAAGAGGCCATTCTTTTCCCTTCCCTCGCTCTGTTTCTCTGTTCTCACTTCTTCCTGTTTAGGCGTTCTGTAGTCATCTCTAATTGGCCCTTCAGGTTCCCCAATCCAGAAGCAGTTCCTATGAAGGCAGCCCCAGGTTATTGCCATATTCATGGAGTTATCAGGGTTATGGCAGGTCCTAGGACAGAGGAAGTCCCTGCCCATCATTTCCTCCAGGAAGCCTTCCCTGCATGTTTGTGTTAGGAACCATCCTGTGCATTCCCATAGAATATAGTCAATGATGCCCACATTCTTTGTGGCCTGCTGTATCGTAACATATACACTCAGTACACAATTGTGGTTTACTTGTCTCTCTTGTCACTCTACTGTGGGATCCTAGAGAACTCCATCCCTTCTACTGTGAAGCAGCAAGAGCTAGACATGCAGATACCCACTGTGGGAGGCAGCTTCTGATATGGCCTCCAAAGAAGCACCCTCCTGAGATTCATGCCCTTATGTCATCCTCTCTCCTCCAGTGTGAGCCAGACCCACTGAGTTGCTTCTAATGAACTGAAAACAGCAACAGTGCTAGAAGATTAGGCTTTAAAAGACTGGGTTGTATTCTCTCTTTCAGGTACTGTCTCTCATTCTCCCTCTTGCCTGATTGAGATACGCTCTTTGATGAAGTAAGTTGCCATGTTGGAGAGGCCCATGTGGCAAGGAACTGAGGGTGGCTTCTGACCACCAGCCAGTGAGGAAATAAAAGTCCTGAGTCCAACAACCCATAAGGAATGGAATCCAGCCAACAACCACAGAATGAGGTTGGAAGTGGATTGGCTCCAGTTGAGCCTTCAGATGAGACTTCAGCCTCAGTTCACACCTTGATTCCAGCCTTGTGAGAAACCCTGGCCAGAGGACCCAGTTAAGCCATGTCTGGGTTACTGACCCCAAAAAACTGTGAGATAATAACTGTGGGTTGTTATAAGCTAATACGTTATGGGGTAATTTTTTATGCAGCAATAGAAAACTAATAAACCAATGACAAATATTTTAATGAAGGAAGGAAAATTGGTCGTCATTCAAGCAGTAGGGTTATTGGGGTTGGGTTGGTGGCAATGCAGGACAGGGAAGAGAATAATGACATGAAGGTGAAACTTGGGTGGGGACAGGGAGTGACCAGGGCCCTCTCAGGTGGGGTTGCCCAGTGATGGCCCTGGGGGCAGCTCCTGAAGATCTCTGGGGCCTCAGATGGGTGACAGCTCTCCTAAGTCTCTGCTTCTGAGGCTGACAAGCCCTCACACTCCACATTCTGTCCACGCAGCTATAAATATTAAAACGTGCCAGAGGAGAGATTGCAAAATAGGACTGTGGGCAAGATACAGCTCTGAATTGGGGAGAGGAAACGAGAATGAATTTCTCTCTTCCAGTTCCTGCTTTGGTCTGTTTATTGCAGAAGGCGCTGTGGGAGATAAGGAGCAGACAGCTCGTGCCCTGCAGGCTGTGCAGGAGGCAATTCCATTGAGGGTTGCATGGAGGGGCAGAGTTGGGTGTCACCTAGTTCATGAGGCCGCCTGAGGAGTCAGAGCTCCCCACACCATCCCAGATGCTGCTACTGAGTAGAGCTCTGGGGTTCAAGCCCTGCTGGTCCCACACCAGAGCAAAAACAAAATATAAAGTAAAACAAAATGAAGTAAAATAAAAGCAAACAGAGAAAGTACTCCTGTGTGGGTAGGTGTGGGGTGATTTTGGGGCTCCCCAGCCCAGAGTCTGAGCACTACAGCTGGCAGGCAAAGTCCCCCTGGTCCCTCTCTGCTCCTCTGTCTCATACCTCGAGTCTTCCTATCCATCCATTCTTCTCCAGAAACTTCTTTCCCATCTGCTGGCTTCTTTTCCATTCCTGCCACCAGTACTCTCATCTGCTCACTGTTCGTGACCTCCCCAACCAATGACTTTTCTTCTTTCCCTCTACACCTCTTTAATTCATCCTACCAGCAGATTCACTTTAGTATACTGCTTTGGATATATCACTTCCCTGTTTAAAATCTTCTTTGTCCCAAACCAGGGAAGGACCTATCTGGAACTGGAACTGTTGGTCTCACCTGCAAATCCTCAGGTAACCCTTCTTTTTTTTTTTTTTTTGAGACAGAGTCTCGTTCTGTCGCCCAGGCTGGAGTGCAGTGGTGCAATCTTGGCTCACTGCAAGCTCCGCCTCCCGGGTTCACGCCATTCTCCTTCCTCAGCCTCCCCAGTAGCTGGGACTACCGGCACCTGCCACCACGCCTGGCTAATTTTTTGTATTTTTAGTAGAGACTGGGTTTCACCATGTTAGTCAGGATGGTCTCGATCTCCCGACCTCATGATCCGCCCACCTCGGCCCCCCAAAGTGCTGGGATTACAGGCGTTAGCCACTGCACCCAGCCTCAACTTTCCAGTTGAGGTAGAAAGGCCCCTTTTCTACCACGACCTCCAAGCCTCACCCCTGAGCACCCACTCCTTGCACCAGTTTCCCTGTCTCCCCTCTGCCCAAACGCACCCTGAGTTATTGTCTTTTTTTTTTTTCTCCTCTCCCAGCCTGGCAGTTCCCAACCAGCTCTTACTCACATGTCTTCCTTCTTCTTCACATATCCTCCTTCTTCAAAACTCAGGTCCAATCTTACCTCTCAGCAAATCCATCCCCGACAATTGAAGCCCTAAGCGCTGTCTTTGTCCTCTGAACTCATACAATTTTAGCCTGTGCAATTCATTTGTTAATTAATCATCCACTGTGCTGCCTTGAGACATCATTTTTTTTTCTCCTGTAGCCTTGTGCTGATAGTTAACTCTTTGAGGGTGATTTAAAATTTGCTTGTTTATGTATTGGCTTCATGCCCCCTTGTGACATCCTTGGGCATGGATGCCACAGCTTTATACTCCTTGCAGCAACTTCCCAATGATCCCAGCACTGAGTGAGGCCGGTTCTGGGACTGCAGAGTGTTTTTGCTGGTTTTCATTCTCTCCTTCCATGGGTCCTGGGACACTATTCTCTCTGTTTCCCCATTTATTCATTCATTGATGTCCCCTTTTAAGGGGGCATCTTTCATGCTTGTCCTTGAATGGTATTTCCTTGGGGTTGGTCCTGATCCCCCTTTCTCACACTCCAGTCTCACCCTGAATCATCTCAGCCAAGTTCCTTCTTCCCACTGCTGCTTGCACGCTGGTGGCAATCAGTGTCTCCACCCATCACTGCTTCCCTAAACTGCAGGTCTCTATTGGATCTGTCAAGCTGCACATTCCACAGGAACCTCCAAACCAAGGGACCCAAACAGAACCTGCTGTTTGCAGTTGCCATTGCAAAGTACCACAAACTGGGAGACTTAAAACAAGGGATTTATTCTTTCATAGTTCTAGAGGCTGGAAATCCAAAATCGAGATGTTGCAGGGCAGTGCTCCCTCTGAAGGCTCCGCAGGAAGATCCCTCCTTGCTCCTGGGGCTCCAGGCAATCCTTGGCGTTCCTCGGCTTGTGGCTGCATCGTCTCCGCCTCTGCCTCCATCTTCACAAGGACTTCTTCCCTGTGTGTCATTCTATGTTTTCACATGGCCTTTTAAGGAGATCAGCCTTTGAGACACTAGATTTGGGGTCCACCATAATCCAATGGTGGACCCCAAAACCTCATCTTAATTAATTAGATAAACCCATAAACCCATAAACCTCATCTTAATTAATTAGAGCTGGAAGACCTATTTCCAAATAAAGAGGTTCCAGGTAGACCTGCATTTTAGAGGGTCGCCACTCATCCTGGTACACACTTAGTTCACTCCCTAACAAGCTTTCTTTTGGTAAATTGCATCCCCCCTCCTTCCCCCAGCCCAGTCACCCAGACCCAAGAAGCGTGGGGCTTATGCAGATTCTTTCTCCATTTCTCATCCTCTACTCCAGTCATTCTTGACACCCCTTGGCCACACCCTCCTATCCCTCCTTTCCCGTCTGACTTGCGATGGTGGCCCCGACCTGCACAGCATAGGTCAGTGTTGGCCAATCTTCTTTTCATTATTCCCCGTCAAGAAGTCTTTTCCTAATTGCCTTCCCCTGTGAAATTGCAATGCCACAGATAGACTGTGTGTCTGTTTCTATGCTGTGTGTATTTTTATGCCTTTAAACATAAAGGGTAAGATTTCTGGCATGCCCCAAGAACCAATTTTGCCACTTTGGGGGTGATGTCACCCCCTTATGGAATGCATGGTCTGTGACAACAGCCTCCAGGTGATCTCCCTCCCTCCCTCTGCTCTGTTCCCACCTCTCCCCTCACCCATGCATCTTTCCTACTTTTATAAAACACAAAAAGGAGCTTGCTCCACCTGAAAAGCGTTGCCCCTGAGAGAATGTCCAGACCTCTTGGGACAGCATCCTTCTGCATCCAGTACAGCCCATGACCCTTCCACCTGCTGCTCCAGCCACACAGGAAGCAGCTGCATTCAGGCCTCTGTGCCTGGTCTTGGGACACCATCTGCCTGCACGCCCCCCACCTCTTGCTTGCATATTCAGTTTGAATTACATTTCGAGATGCAGGTTTAGGGTCACTATGAGGAGAAAGTGCTCTATTACCACCCCCAGGAGACTGGATGCCCATCCATCCCCACTCGCCACACACTCAAAGGTTAAGGGGAACTTCTTCAAAACCATGTCTCCTCAGGTAGAGCAGTTGCCTGGAGGGGGGACGTGCAACAGGCAGAGGAAGGAGAAGACAGAGTTATTCACCTGGAGTTGGTACCCACTAAACCTGGCCAGCCTCCCACAGCAGAACTGGTAGCACTGCCATCTCTCTGCCTGGCTCAAATGTCTGGAAATCATGGACTGTTTCTCACCCATCTCTGTATCTCCAGAGCCTAGCCCAATGCATTCAGAGCCCAGTGAGTGTTTTGCTGGATGAATGAATGAATGAATGATTAATGGGCTTCTCTGGACTGTGTTTCAGCTGCCCAGTCACCTTGCATGAACTCCACTGTTGCTCCCTGTTGCCAGGCACCTCTAAAGGCTGCCTGGTTTCTACCTGCTCATCTCCTCTGCAGACCACCTTTTCCTCCTTTGGGAGGGGTCACTACACAGGCACCTGATCCAGGAGGCTGGCTTCTCTCTATGTTGAACTCTGCTCCTGTGGCCCTGGCCCTCCTTCTCTTCCTATTTCCTCACGCTTCACTTTCAAGCTGAGTCCCATGATGCCCTCCTGCCCCGCTCACCCTTACTCACCACTTTTACCCCTGGGCCATGTGTGTGCCATCTTCAGGTGAACAGCTCTGCCCACCACCTCCTCTCCCTGTAGCATCCCCCCTCCAGGCACCCTCTCCACCTGTAAGGATGTGGTCTTTAACAAGTTCCTCTTGGCCGGGCACAGTGGCTCATGCCTATAATCCCAGCACTTTGGGAGGCTGAGGCGGGTGGATCACCTGAGGTCAGGAGTTCGAGACCAGCCTGGCCAATATAGTGAAACCCTATCTCTACTAAGAACACAAAAATTAGCCGGCTGTGGTGGAGCTGACCTGTAATCCCAGCTACTCAGGAGGCTGAGACAGGATAATCACTTGAACCCAGGAGGCAGAGTTTGCAGTGAGCCGAGATCAGCCTGCCGCTGAGATCTCTTTTGAGACAGAGCAATACTCCATCTCAAAAAAAAAAAGAAAAAGAAAAAGAAAGAAAGAAAGAAAGAAGTGCCTCTTAACCTTTGACTGTATGTGTGTGTGTGTGTGTGTATGTGTGTGTGTGTGTGTGTATGTGTGTGTGTGTATGTGTGTGTGTATATGTGTGTGTGTGTGTATGTGTGTGTATGTGTGTATGTGTGTATGTGTGTGTGTGTGCATGTGTGCATGTGTGTGTGTGTGTGTGTGTGGCAGGTGGGGACAGGCAGGAAAGAAGGGAGAGTTCACAAGACCCTGGGGCTGGTCCTGGGTCTCAGTGGGGCCTTGAGGAAGAAGAAGGTGAGCTGGCTCCACTCACCTCCCATGCAGGGAGGTGGCAGGGAGTGAGGCGGACACTCACCACCCATGTCAGACTTCACAATGTACAGTCAGGCCCCCTGCTTCAGGCTTGGGTTCCTGGACAGACCATAGACTTAGCCTATATTGACACCCTGGGGAGAGGGCAGAAGCCCTGAGACCTATGGGTAAATATCGGGTGATGTGGTTTGAATTGGTGTCCCCACCCAAATCTCAGGTTGAAATGTAATCCCCAGTGCTGGAGGTGGGGCCTGGTGGGAGGTGATTGAATGATGGGGGTGGATTCTCATGAATGGATTAACACCATCCCCCTGGGTGCTGTTCTTGAGACAGTGAGTGAGTTCTAGTGAGATCTGGTTGTTTAAAAGTGTGTGGCACTTCCCTCTTCTCTCTTTGGGTCCTGCACCTGCCATGTAAGACACCTGCTCCCACTTTGCCTTCCACCACGAATAAAAGCTCCCTCAGGCCTCCCCAGAAGCAGATGCCACCATGCTTCCTGTACAGCCTGCAGGACCATGAGCCAATTCAACCTCTTGTCTTTATAAATTACCCAGGCTCAGGTATTCATTTATAGCAGTGCAAAAACAAATACATCAGAGCAGTGGCAAGGTGAAGGCAAGTGCCCTTTTGGGAGGCAGATGGGGTTGGTGGGGAGGAGGCTGGATGAGGGTGAATAGGAGAGAAGGGACCGCCATGTTCAGTTGGGACAGGAATGGAAGAACTGTTCATTACCTAATCACCACCTCCCTTCCAGGTGTGCAGCCCTGTCCTCTGCATGAGGGCCTCACTTGTGGAACCAGGGCCTGGTCCGCTTGGACAGATCTGCCAGCACCAGCAGTCACCATCAGTGCTGCTCTCGTCCCTGGTGTGAGTTTCGTGCAACTGCGGTAACACAGTCTTACACACAAAGTGTGTAAAAAACAGAAGTGTATTCTGTCACAGTTCTAGAGGCCAAAAGTCCAAAATAAGTTTCAATGGGCCCAAATCAAGGTGTCAGCAGGGCTGTGCTCCCCTGGAGGCTCCAGGGAAGCGTCTATGCCTCACGTACCCTGGCTTCTGGTGGTGGCCAGCGTGCTTTGGCTTGGGGCTACTCCATTCCAGCCTCTGCCTCTGTGGGCCCTGCTGCATTCTCCTCCCCTGTCTGGGGTCAGATCTGCCTCTGCCTCCGTCTCATGATTGCGGATGGGACCCACTCAGATAATCCTGGATAACCTCTCCATTTTTAGAACTTAAACTTAATCACATCTATAAAATCTTTTTCTTGCCATATAAGGTTAACATTCACACGTTCTAGGGATTAGAACATGGGTATCTTTAGGGGGCTGTTATTCTGCCTACCTCATCCCCTTTGGCCTCTATGAATTATATGAGCACCTGTCAATCACAGATCCAGGGATGGAGGTGGAGATGTGTCTGGCACCCCTTCTCTCCTGCACCTGTGCTCACTGACAATGGGTGCAGCTTAGCTCCTCCTTCCCCTCCTCTCTTCTCCCTCATTTTGGGATCCAGAGGACTGTTTCGGTTTGGAAATGGTGCTCTGCATCACTGGAGGAAGCAAGTGTGAAACCTCAGTCCACCCCGTCACTCGATCAGAAGAATTCCCATTGGACAGCTGGCTTGCATGTGGGTGAGTTGTAGTTTGCTAACATGTTGAGTCTCTGATCCCTGTCTCTCGGTTGGGGATGATGGGTGCATCATGTTAGGCAGCAGGATGTGGGAAATCAGGACCCAGGCCTATTGTCACATTCACAAGGGAGAGAACTGTGCTGGCCTCAGCTGGCTCCTGGATCTATCAGATCAAAGAGAAGAACTAGATCACTCTAAGCAACCCCCTCATAGCTCCAGCTTCGCTGATCCTGGTTGGTTATGATTCAGAGGAGGGGAAGGCAGACTCACAGATGATCAGTGCCTCTCTGGAGACAATCAAGGGCAGCTACAGAGATGGCCAGTCCCTCAATCCATGCAGCCACTGAGATGGCCAGACCCCGACTCCATGCAGCTACAGAGATGGCCAGCCCCTCACTCCATGCAGCTTCTGAGATGGCCAGCCCCTCCCTCCATGCAGCTTCTGAGATGGCCAGCCCTTCCCCCCATGCAGCTTCTGAGATGGCCAGCCCCTCTCTCCATGCAGCCAGTGACATGGCCAGCCCCTCTCTCCATGGTACTTCTGAGATGGCCAGCCCCTCCCTCCATGCAGCCACTGAGATGGCCAGACCTTCACTGCATGCTCGGGTCTAGGTATGGAAAGACAGACAGCAACAGAGAGACATAGTTTGAGGAGAGGAGTGTGGGGAAGAAAGAATAGCTGCAACATAAAGAGTACCAGGAGTGCATGATTTAGAGTCAAAAGAACTGGGTGCAGACCCCAACTTCCCCTGACTCTATGTGACCTTGGAGAACTCTCTTAACTTCTCTGAGTCTCATTCAGCTCAACCGGCAACTGGGGAATACAATCCTTGCCTTATAGGGTGGTCGTAAAGATCAACGGGATAAAGTACGTGGATGAATTTTATAAATGCTCTCTACTTGCAAAGAATTTTTGCTATTCCAATCTCCATGTCCTACCTGCCAAGGGTTGCATAAACTTACTGTGACATTTAGAGCCTTCTCGAACTGGATGAGGGTTGGTGACTTTTGCTGCTCCAGACCCTGAGGAAATGGAGGAAGACTAACTGGACAACATGGGGAAACCCGAAATTCATTCATCTGTAATGAAGGGATGTGGGGGGAAGCAGAGGCTCCTAACCTGACTTAGCTGCTGTTTGTTATTCTTGGGAGGAAAATCCCCAACCTGGTTCTGCTTGAAGCCGGGCTGTCTGGAGTGATGTCTTGACAGGATGATGGATGGTGGCCAGGCACAGTTTGTGACACCGAAGCACATACTCTGCATTCTTTATCTGGAGCTGCCGCCGGCGGAAGGCTGCAAATAAGCAATCCAGTTACAGGAATCCCTGATAAAATTCCATTATGGGCCCCAGAGACAATCACGCTGGATTCAATAGCGGGGAGGCTGGGAGGCGAGGCGCATGTTGGGAGCAAAGCGCTGCCACTGGGGAAATTTTCCCTGAGCCCGCAGGCTCTCGCACTGGGAATTCCATAAAAGTCGGAGACTCAAACCATCTCTGACATCCAACTGTCTTTGCTGTTTGAAATGCGACAAAACTTACATGGGGTGGTAGCTGAGGGCTGTGTTGCAGCCAGTGCAACCTCGGGTTGGAGCTGACTTGGTTTTGTTGAGATGCTGGTTTCCCCCTCGGAAGTGTCCATGGGAAGCCGGCTCTGTTGCGTGGCTCACTTTTTTGGCCTCTAGCTTATCCAGCTGAAGCCCAGTGGTGAATATAGAATCCCTCACCCCTTGGAGATTTAGGAAAGCTTGCTTCAAACCTCAGTGTCATGCCTGAGGCCACTGGGGACCTTACGTGGGCAGACACAGATACAAGACACAGCCTTTCACCCTTTCCCCAGAACCATCCACTGGCCTGGAGAATTTTGTGAGTTTAGTGAGACTTGAGAGGTGCAGGGTGGGGGCAACCTCCCAGCCTTCTGCAATCTGGGCAACCTCCCAGCCTTCCGCAATCCCTGGGCAACCTCCCAGCCTTCTGCAATCCCTGGGCAACCTCCCAGCCTTCTGCAATCCCTGGGCAACCTCCCAGCCTTCCGCAATCACTGGGCAACCTCCCAGCCTTCTGCAATCCCTGGCTTCCCCATCCTCCTGATCCTGGCTCTGTCCTTCCTCCCCTTCCAGTGCAACCAATGCACTCCTCCCTTGTCTTTTACGGAGCAGTTCATCCCTCATCGGGTTCTGAAGTCCTAGCTTTTTTCACCAGGGGCCTTACCATATCAAGGAGTTTTCAAAAGCAAGGCAGTTCTCTCTCTCTAAGAGGAACCTTCTACCAGCTGCTGGGAGGGTGGGACAACATCTGTCCGCTGCACGCACTGACAACTAACGCTCAGAGGTGCTCACTGTGGGCCAGGCAGGCTGGGAGATGTTTGCCTGGGTTGGCTCATCAGTGAGGTGGGTGCTGTGTTTATCACGTTTTACAGATGAGAAAACTAAGCCATAGGTAAGTTAAGTCCCTTGGCCAAGGTCATACAGTAAACCCAGGAAGCCCGGCACTGGTCTTATTGTCATCACCATTATCCTGGACATAGATGGGCTAGAGAGAGAGAGCTCACTCGTTGACTTCGCATCCCCACCCGGTTATTAGTGCTGAAAAGCCGTTCCTGAGGAGACGTGTGACCCCCTCCTACTACAGCTCCACCCCAGCTCTTGTTAAGAACTTCCTTCCTGGTTACCCAACAGTGTGTTGCTCCCAAGAGCAATGGCTGGGCCAGGTCAGTGCTGGGTGACCTGAGTTTGCATCTTCAACTGCTTCTTGCTCTCTGCTGTGACCTGGCTGATCCCCCAAGGAGAGTGTCTTCCTTAATAGAGGGAACTTGAGACATTAAGGACTCACTTCTGTGTCCCCCTCGTTTTGACTCAGATCATGTTGCAAGCACAGTTTTGACCTTCACTTCCTGGCCCAGGGAACCTGCAACTGCGTGGGGTTAGGGCAAGACCTACGCAGATGCATTTCGAGAGCACACCTCAGGGCTCCCATGATCGGGGCTTTGACCAAATTAGCCTTTCCTCTTAGATTTGGGAGACCACCTGTTCTTCCCAGCATTCAGTCATCCCGGGTTTCCTGACTTTGGGCTCACTTCTGACTTCTGGTTTGTGCCATCCTCTAAACCTTCCCTGAGGTCCTGGATTGCCGATCTGCCTGATATTGACATCTGGTAACCTCGGGGGCTCACCCTCCAGCTTGGGGACCTAACACACAGACACAGCCTGGCAGTGCAGGGCAGGAAACACAGCAGAAAGGGAGCTGGCCAGTCGGACAAACCTAGGTTCAAACTCCATGTCCTCCACCTGCCGGTCATGGTGTTAGAAAGTCACCAGACCCCTCTGGGCCTCTGTTTGCTCTTCTGAAAATGGAGCCACTGATGATGCCGTCCTCAATCATGGTGGTGATGAGGGTTTGAAACACCGAAAGGCATGTGTAGTGCTCCACAGCCGGGATGTGGCAGAGATGGACTCAGTTTCCCTTCTTCTGAGCTTTACCAAGTATCCCTGGCCTTTTCTCCCTTCCTCTTCCCTTCACCTTCAGTGGCTTGGCCTCAAGTCTCCCCAACAATCATTGTCACTTAAGCTGATGAAGGTCTTGCCCTCTCTCTGCTCCCCACCGAGCCCTGAGGACAGGAGAAAGTGGAAGGGGGTTGTTGACGACAACAGCCGGGTCTCCTCCTTCTCAGACCTCTGTCCCACTTGCTGCCTGAGACTTAGGGTGGCAGAACACAGCAGGCCGTGCCCAAGTGGGAGGATGAGAAACAGAAGCCACATGAGTTGTAAACTGAGGTCTGCCTGAATGAGGGGCTGCCCACTTTCTGCCCTGGTGACAGTTAGCACCGTCACTTGGGGGTTTTAAAAAAGGGTCTGTTTGTGCAGTTGGCCCCTGCCTCGTTTTTCTTTTTCTCTTCTTTTCTTTCTTTCCTTTTTTTTTTTAGATGAAGTAACTGGGATTATAGGTGCCCGCCACCCTGCCTGGATAATTTTTTTTCTTTTTTTTTTTTTTTTTTTTTTGCATTTTTAGTAGAAACAGGTTTTCACCATGTTGGACAGGCTGGTCTCGATCTCCTGACCTCAAGTGATCCTCCCACCTCAGCCTTCCAAACCCATGCCTCTTACTTTCCCCGCCCTGCCCTTGTTATGCATCTCCTCTGCTGGGTGTTGCCATGGGCTGCACTGCAACCCCCTCAAATCCAGATGTGGACACCCAACCCCAGCACCTCAGAATGTGACTGCATTTGGAGATGGGGGGGGTCTTCAAAGAAGCGATCAAGGCAGGGTGCAGTGGCTCATGCCTGTAATCCCAGCACTTTGGGAGGCTGAGGTGGGCAGATCACAAGGTCAAGAGATCAAGACCATCTTGGCTAACACAGTGAAACCCCGTCTCTACTAAAAATACAAAAATTAGCTGGGCGTGGTGGTGCATGCCTGTAATCCCAGCTACTTGGGAGGCTGAGGCAGGAGAATCGCTTGAACCCGGGAGGCAGAGGTTGCAGTGAGCCGAGATCGTGCTACCACACTCCAGCCTGGTGACAGAGCAAGATTCCGTCTCAAAAAAAAAAAAAAAAAGGCGATCAAGCTAAAATGATGGTGGATCCTCATCTAGTATGACTGCTATCCTTCTAAGAAGGGGAGATTTGGACACAGACAAACACAAAGGGAAGACCATGTGAAGACACACAGGGAAGACAGCCACCTCCAAGCCAAGGAGAAGAGAGGCTCAGAAGAAACCAACCCTGCTGACAGACACCTTGATCTCGGACTTCCAGCCTCCAAAACTGCGAGAGAACAAATTTCTGTTGTTTAAGCCTCCCAGCCTGCGGCACTTTGTCATGACGGCCCTAGCAAACGGATTCATGCGCTAAGCCGCATATCCCACTGAGGTGACCAGGCAGGCTTCTGAAGCTTGGGCGGAAGCGCAAGGAACACGGGAGGAAGAGCAAGGAACACGGGAGAAAGCAGAGAGGGGCCCCCAGGCAGAGCCAGAGGCCTGTTTCCACGGAGCAGGACCCCAGTCTGGCGCCTCCTTTGTTAGAATGAAAACCCGAAAGAGGGTTACTGAGGAATTTGGAATGTTATGGGATGTACTTGGGTTGTGGCAGCAGAGCCCAGACCTGGCCCAGGCGGGGTCTGCTCTGCCATCCACAGGCACCCCTCCTCCTCTCTCTTAGACACTCTGGAACGAAAAGGAAGAAAGAGCCCCTCACTCATGTTTCCCGCTGTGCCCACCTGCAGGTGAGCGGCCCTCCCTGCTGGTCTTTTCCCATATCCCAGCCCCCTCCGGTTAGAGCCTCCACGCTCCTGCTCCTGCTCCTGCTCCGCGCCCCCACCTCCGCCTCCTCCCGCCCTTGGCTGCCCCTCCCAGGCTCGGCCTCCCCGTGCCGGTTCACGCTCACATTGGGGCTCCCCGGCTTGCTGCTGGTGCTGTTTCATTTCCCATCTGCTCACCTCCGGCTCATGAGTAATGAGAGTTTACAAGTTGAGTTTCCATATGTGGAGCATTTATATGTTCTTCTTCAACAAGGAGGGGCGAGTTCCTCCGGCTTCATGGTCTCTGGGACCCAGAGGCTTCCTAGCCGGTTGTCAAAGGTGCCCCCTTCCCCACCTCCTCCCTCACACAGCCCTGTCCCTTCGGATCGGCAGACCCAGTTGTGAGCATTAGATATTGCTTGTTGGGAGGCCTGGATACGATTTTACATTCTCTGTTTTTCATTTTTAAAAAACACATGTTCAGCAACATTCACACTGTTTTGTTCTCAGATGGACTAGGAAAAAATCAAATGCTTCCTTGCGTTCTCTCTCAAATTTAAAATTTAGCGTAAATTGTTTCTGCTTCCTCTCCCTTCTCCCACGCTCTCCTTCCTCCTCCTCCTCTTCTTTCTCTTCCTCTTTCCTTCTTTCCCTCCTCCCCTTCCTCCCACTCCTCTTCCTCCTCCTTCTCCTCTTCTTTGCTTTCTCCTTCCCCTCCCCCTCTTCCTTCCCTCCCCCTTTCTCTCTTCTTCCTCTTCCTCCTCTCGCACTCCTTGATTCAAATATTTTTCTGAAGGTCAAAGGCCCCATATGAAAAAAGACTCCCTGGCTCAGCAGGACACACATGATACATTTCCACTGGGGAAGGCCTTGCCCCTCCCACTGCAGCAACAGCTGTCGCTCTGACCTTTCATACCTTGGAACAGATGGGGCACAGGGAGCAGGTGTCTGGGGGCCAGTGGAGACTGAGGCTGACAGTCACCCACCTGTGGCTCCTGGGGTGCTCTCACCTGCCCCCCAGCCCCCTGTGGAAGGCAGTGTCTCTGGGAGTTGGAACCTCTTCTTCTCTGCATTTCTCATGGCACCTGCTCAAGTTCTATCCTCTGGGGCCCACAGTCCTCAAGGGCCCTTGTCTAATGCTTTGGCCATCGTTCCCTCTTCCTGCCTTTCACTCTGAGACAGGCCTCACTGCCTGGTGCTCCCCTCCACCTGGGTTTGGTTCCGATTGCTCTCCACTGAGGCAAAACCACCTCCTTCCCCCAAATTATCCCCCGAGGACAAGCAAATCAGCTGTCCTTCTGGTTCTCCATGGCCTCATTCAGCCTCTCCATTTTCTCTTGATGGAAAGTGGAGAGGAGTCAGCCAAGGAGGAGAGCAGAGTATGGCCAGCTCTGCTCCGGGCCCAGCCAGTGCTGGGGGATGGTGGCCTAGGCTTCGGACATGGCTCAGTAAGGACAGATGGGGCACTGCAGCAGGATTAGCCCAGATCTGCCCAGACGACCTGCATGCTCCCCTATCCCAGGGAAGGAAAGTGCACACCATCTCATTCTCCTCGTTCTCACCTGTCCTGCTGTCACCAGCTCTGCACAGCACAGGCGCTTGAGCAGGGGATTTAATCAGCCTCTTGGCTATTAATCCCCAAGTAGTAATTGAAGTGGGTTGATTGGACCTATCTATTAGGCCCAGGGAGCTGTGGGGAGATGGCTTTTGGAGCGTTTCCTCCGCCTGCTAATCTATCTGTCTGGCATTTTATCTGGAGCCCAGAGCTCATGCTTGAGCACTGAGGCATTTTACAGTATTATTATTACTTAGCACTTATAACATACTTCATCAATGAGAAGGTCGGCGGCTGCGCCGTCACTCTAAAGCACGGCGCTCCAGATAGAGAGATACAGATCTCAACTCCGGGTGTGTAATATTTGATGTCTGTGTCTTTGGGTTGCTTGTGATCTTGTTATTAGTTATGTCTCCTCGAGGAGAAAACCTGCCTTCCTTTTCCTGATGCATGGGGGTCAGGTGGACAGGAGGCACAGGGATGGGTGCAGGAAGGATGCACAGGGGAGGGCTTAGCTTGGGTTCCCCCAGAAGCAGACCCAAGACAAGGGGTTGCATGCATTTATTTCTTTGGGAGGTGATCTTGGGAAGTACTAGTAGGGGAGTGGGGAAGGAGACAGGGACAGGAAGAAGTGAATACAGGATGCTGTGCTATTGAGCAGGTTACCGCCATGGGCAGTGGGGCCCAGTTCCACTGGGGAACTTAGGCAGCTGGAGGTTTCATCCTCTGAGTCCATCTGACATTGGCCGAGGCTGCTTCCAGGGACATTCACTCCCCAGCCCCTTGAGCTCAGCCCCTACCTGGGTTGAGAGAAGCCCTCAGGTGAGTCCCAGATGCCTGTGCCATGTGCTGACTGCTGGGTGCCTGGGAGGTGTGGGCGGGGCCCTGGCAGTGACGCCCATGGCTTTGAAGCCGGACACAGGTGTTTTGATAAGGGAACGAGCCCAGGAGAACAGTCCTTCTCCCTCATCTCAAACCCTGCCTGCTCTGTGTGTTCCCTGCATCTCAGGGCCCAAGGCTGTGCCACAAAGTCCAGGACAGTTTGCAAAGGTCTGGGGACTGTCTCCAGCTGCTCCACCTTCCCTAACTGAAGTGGAATGTTCAAAGAGAGGCACAGTGTGTGGCTTGGGTTCAAATGCCGCCTCTGGCCTCTTCTGGCTTTGTGACCTTGGGCAAGTGACTTCCTCTCTCTGGCCCTTAGTTTTCTCATCTGTGAAATGGGAGTAGCAATGATACCTAGCAGGAAGGTCTTCGAAGGTTAAATGAGAGAGTGTCTATAAAGTGCCTGGTCCTGTGTCCAGCCATAGAACAGGAGTCCAGGACACATTCCTTCCTCTTCCCTTTCATCCAGGGCTCCGACCCCCACCCAGGACCCTGACCAGAACACCTGAGTCCAGTTTCCAAGTCTTTTTTTTTTTTGAGATGGAGTCTCGCTCTGTCACCCAGGCTGGAGTGCAGTGGCACAATTTCAACTCACTGCAACCTCCACCTCCCAGGTTCAAGTGATTCTTCCACCTCAGCCTCCTGAGTAGCTGAGATTACAGGCGCATGCCACCATGCCCGGCTAATTTGTGTATTTTTAGTAGAGATGGGGTTTCACCATATTGGCCAGGCTGGTCTCGAGCTCCTGACCTCGTGATCTGCCCACCTCGGTCTCACGCCTGTTGAGATTACAGGCGTGAGCCACCGCGCCCAGCCCTCCAAGTCTTTGAGTTACAGAGATTTCCTCAGAGGCTCACATTCCAAGGGAGTGGGACTCCTGTTTCCAGGACACTGCATCTTTCCCATGCCCAGGGCAGGGGGCACCCTGCTGACCACTCCAGCAGCCCTGCCTGGTGCCTGGGCTTGCAGATATCCCCATGCTCATCAGGCCAAGGCAGATCTCATGGCATCCCCTGAGGGGCCAATTTATACAGCAGCTTAAGTATCTTTTAAAACTCCTTCCCCTCCCCGGAGATGGGGGAGGCGGCTGCTGCTGCTGCTCGGGCCGCAGGCTCTTCTTCAAAGGGTCTCCCCGTAGGCAGATGGAAAACTTGCTAGGAAAAGCTTTTCCTTTTTTTTCATATATATTTTTTCTTGGTTGCAATTCTTGTTCCTGCCTGATTCTCTACCTTCCACAGAGCCAGCAGGTAACTGATGGGGATCAGAGCTCTCAAGGCCCCTGGGGGCACCTCCTGCAGGAAGACTTCCCCAATTATCCCACAAGCAATGCTTGTTTCTGCTCCCCCTGGTTTTCTGGCTTCCATGTGGCCATGTGCTTCATGTGTGGAGCTCCTCTTTGTGGACTGATGAGTGTGTGTGTAGTGGGAACTTGGTGTCTGTCTATCTAGGGGGATGACAGTGTCTTGAAGGATAGGACTTGGGTCTCATCCTTTCTCTGAGCTGGGGGAGCTGCTGCCGACTGGCTGGGTGTGAGACAGTCTCTGAGCCCACCCGAGGGCACCTGCCTGCCCAGGTAGGCTCTGGTAAGAGCCAGTGACTCTGCTACATAGGGGATCCGTCAGAGCTGAAAGGTCTAGAAGCCCTACATCATATTAAAGACCAATTCTGTGTGCAGATTAAGAGGACACAGCATCTGTTCTCTCGGGCTTCGGGAAGCCATCCATCCTCCTGGAGCAGCTCTGGGCAGGCGGAGGAGGTCTGGGCAGGAAAGGGAAAAACTCAGGTGGCGAGATGGTGAAGAGCAGCCTTCTCCCGTGCTCCTGAAGAGAGGCCCCGGGTGCCCCGAGTGTCCAGGCTCTCATGTGGCTCTGGTTCCCCCCAAGGTGCCAAGCACTCTGCCTCCTGCATGGGGTCATGCTTTCAGCCAGAGCCCCCAAAATGCTCAGGGGCCCTTGCTCTTTCTTAAGATCAACTCATCTGACTGCTTCCGAGGCTGAGAGCTCAGCTCTGTTGGGGCATTGCCTGCCGTCCTGCCTTCCTCCTTTTTCTACCTGGCTGCATGGCAGTCCAGGACTATCTGGGGATCGGCTGCATGGTAGGAAAGGGCCACTTCTTCCTGGTAGGGCTGGCCAGGAACAAAGGCAAGGGGACTGGGGAGGGGACCGGGCTCTGCTCTATTTATACTGTATCTTGGGGTAGGGCACATTGGCAGCCCAGAGCTCTGGATCCCTCCCAGAAGCCTGAGTGGCGGTGGCGGGGGCATCTGTTCACTGAAGGAAGGGCAGAGAGAAAAGAATGGGCACTTATTGATTTTCTTCGATATGCCAGGCACGAGGCCAGGCCCCTTTGATGCATGATCTCATCATGTAAATATAGGATGGTGGTCAGGAGATCGGCTTCCAAAATTGACAGAACTGGGTTAGAATTCCAGCTCCCCCAGTTTCTGGCTGGGTAGCACCGGGTAAGTGGGTTCACCTGCCTAAGCCTGACTTTGTTCCTCTGTAAAGTGTTTATAATCAAAGCGCCTTCCTCCAAGAGGTCCTTTCTCTAAAGCACACAGCAGCATGCTGACCCAACAGGACGTACCCCGTGAACATTAACGCCTTCTGTTATGAATGACCACGTGATGCAGAAAAAATCATGCCCTGATTTTTGGTAGACGCAGCAGCCAAAGCCTAAGATGTGAAGAAACTCACCTGAGGCCACTAAATTGGAAAGTGGCTGCGCGGAGATCCAGGCGAGGCCCATGCCTTCCAGGTCCAAAGCCCAGGCTCTTCTCAGACGTCCTCCAGCCTCCACAGGGAAAAAGATAAATGATCCCAGGGCTAGCGAGGGGCCCGGCTGCTCAGCCACAGTGGAAGGGCAGGGAGACCCGTCTGCCAAGCTCCCGGCAGTTGCATAGCTGGGCAGGGACTTTTCCTTCGAGCTGGAGGAGAAGCTGCTCCAAGGTGGGCCCCGGACGTGGAAGGTGGCTCTGCCGGGACAGCTGTAAACTCTTTAACCTTGTGTGGGGCTTCGTCCTTCAGCAGCCCGGTGAGGGATCAGCGGCAGGAATGATGGCGGGGGAGGTGGAGGTGGCAGCGGAGGCGGCCCCGCACTCACTCACTCAAGGCAGAACGGACTCTGGATAAACAATTATAGTCTATTTACCTCAGACCATATGGTGTTGGGGAACAGGTGTGCGGGTAATGAAGAGCCCAGCTCCAATTAAGCGTCTGGGAACCCGGCCGGATTCCCGCTGAATCTTGAGTTTGGGTTGAGGCCCGCTTACAAATGAGAGCTAAAAGGACTGAGACTCGGGGAGGCAGGAGCGGGAGCCTGAGGGGTGCGTGGCAGGGCCAGCCAGCGGCTCCCACCCGCTGCTCTGTACCTGCTGGCAAGCCGGTGCAGCCCAGGGACCTCATCTGGGCCTTCTCCATGGCAACCTTGGTGCATCTGGGAGTTATGAAGGGGAATGGTTCATGGCCATGCACCTCTTGGTGAGGCCATCCTGGGACCTGTCAGGGTGGGAAGTCAGGGGGTGATTCCTGTTAAGATCGGGGGGATGGGGCAGGCACCTGTCACCCACTGTCAGGGTCCTTCCCACCCTGACTCCCCCTTGGCCTTCATTCCCAACGATTCAACACGTAGTTTTGAGTACTTATGGTGTACTGAGCTAGGCACTGGGGATATGCTGATTAAAAAGAAGTAGACAAAGGCCTTGCTTTCATTGAGTTTATGTTTTAGGGGGATGGGAAGACAATGAGTCCCATTCATAGATAAAGTCGACACATGCATGAAGAAGGTGAGTCACATACATGGATAAGGTCATCACATGCATGAAGAAAGTGAATCACATACATGGATAAGGTTGTCACATGCATGAAGAAGGTGAGTCACATACATGAATAAGGTTGTCACATGCATGAAGAAGGTGAATCACATACATGAATAAGGTTGTCACATGCATGAAGAAGGTGAGTCACATACATGGATAAGGTCATCACATGCATGAAAGTGAGTCACATACAATAAGATCATCACATGCATGAAGAAGGTGAATCACATACATGGATAAGGTTGTCACATGCATGAAGAAGGTGAGTCACATACATGGATAAGGTTGTCACATGCATGAAGAAGGTGAATCACATACATGGATAAGGTCATCACATGCATGAAGAAGGTGAGTCACATACATGAATAAAGTCATTCACATGCATGAAGGAGGTCATTTCTAAGCTTGGTAAGTGTGAGGAAAGCAAATCATTTCATCTGCCTGATGGACTCTTAGCCATCTCTGCAGGCCCCGTTCAAGGGGCCCCCTCTTCTGACACCTCACGAATGCCTGGCGGGGTGGGTCACCAGCTGCCCCGGGCTCCTGGTCACTCTCCTGCACACCCCATTGCCCCATTGTAGCCCTCGGAGGTTCTGTAAACAGCTGCTTCTGTGCCCTCTCCTTCCAGGGCACTGCCCTTGTCCAAGTCAGGGAGGGCGTCTGGCTCGAGTGCTATTTCCAGCATAGCACAGGGTCAGGCCAGCAGATGAGAGGATTTGGTGAGTGATACAGCAGCTTCAGCCTCCTGGGAGACTGGTCTGGCCTGCTGGGAAGACATTGTCCACTCTGGCCTGGCCTGGCCTGAGCAGGTAGGTGAGCGACAACTGCGGAGAATGCCAGCCTCTGGAGGAGCCCCAGGGGCCTCATCCGACCACGGCGCCCACAAGGTGCCCCTCATAAGTGTTCTGGAGGCTGCGAGCAGAGCCAAAAAGATGAACAGCTCCTGTCCCCGCGGTGGGCTGATGAGAGTGGAACAAGGGCACGTGTTCCAATGAATCTCTCGTGTCAGTTTTCACTGCAGCACAAACAGAGGGAGGTGGGGAGTGCATCGTTTCTTCTAGGAAGCCCCGGTTTCCGTCGCTGATGAGGAGAGAGAGACAGAAATGGGGATTTTTCACACTCCTTTGCCTGGTGAATATTTTTGTTTTCGTTTAATTTTGGATTAGTGCATTGCTTTAGGCCTTGACAGATGAAATCAGCATCTTCCCAAACTTCTCTGCTGGAAGACTGTCTGGAATGTCTCCCCTTGGCCCTCTGGGGGATGCTGCCCACTCCACAGGGCTCCCTGCAGCTCTGTCTGATTATAAAGGGAATACCTTCCAACAGAAATACACAGCTGGGTTATGGGAAATGGATAACAGATGATTCCTAGGAAAATCAAGGTTTCAGATGAAAAACCTGCACAATTTCTGGGGGTGCAAGGTTTCCAGGGCCAGGATTCTGGAAGGCTCCAGCCTCCAGCCCTCCCTCCCTAACCCGGAGGGCAAGAAGCAAACTAAATGGGTTCCGAAGTGGGAAACAAATTGGATTTTTAAAAAATGCTCTGGTTCTAATGATCGAAGGGGTTATTCATAATCCTGGAGTAGAAAGCGTATCTTGAAATCTATGTTTTGTGTTGACAGCTTCTCCCTAATGGGCAAGATCTCACACATGATAGAGCCATAAAACGTGGCACTCCTGGCTGGCCCTGCTGCTTGTCTGATAAGGGAGATGAAGGGACTCGCCAGCACAGGCAGAGGGCCCTGGGTCTTACCCCGCCCCCGTGCCTCCTCCCCACCCCAGCTGGTCTCGGCTTCCAGCATGTTGGAAGGCCTGTTCTACAGAACACAAAGCCCATGTTTTGCAATGATGAGGATTCCATGTTCAAGAACGGTTGGGAAATCTCTCCCCTCCTAGGGATTCAAAACACCCATGAGCACAGTCATGGCTGTGAGGAGGCTTCCAGTAAAGAAAACCTGGTGAGCTATGCTCGACCCAGTGGTTCTCAGACTCGTTTGACTGCAGAACCCTGTTTTTACACAAGCCCTATTGACGTACTACAGAACAAATGCTTTCCAGAACCTATGATGGGTCATATAACAGTATCCTTTTCCTAGGGCTACTCTATCAAAACACCACAGACTGGGGGGCTTAAATAACAGAAATTCCTTCTCTCACAGTTTTGGAGGTTGGGAGTCTGAGATCAAGGTGCAGGCAGGGTTGGTGACTTGGCTGTCTTCTCCCAGTGTCCTCCCGTGGTCCTCCCTCTGCACATGTCTCTGTCCACATATCCTCTTCTTATAAGGACATCAGTCAGGCTGGATTAGGGCCCACCTCAGTGGCCTCGATTTACCTTGATTATCTTTTTAAAGACCCTATCGCCAAAAATGGTAACATTTGGAGGTGCTGGGAGTTAGTATGTCAACATATGAATTTGGAGGGGACCCATTTCCGCTCATAACAGTAGCAGTGGGCCTTGGCATTATGAAACTTGGTATTGGGGGGACCATGAGGAGAGCAAAAAGGTAGGTAAGTGGGCAGGGCATGGCTGCTGCCTGACCCTCAGCATGCTTCCCCTCACAACAGTAATGACATTAACACTAACTGCATTTTCACACCTGTAATCCCAGCACTTTGGGAGGCTGAGGCAGGTGGATCACTTGAAGCCAGGAGTTGGAGACCAGCCTGACCAATATGGTGAAACCCCGTCTCTACTAAAAATATAAAAATTAGCTGGGCATGGTGGTGGGCACCTGTAATCCCAGCTACTTGGGAGGCTGAGGCAGGAGAATCACTTGAACCCAGGAGGCAGAGGTTGCAGTGAGCTGAGATCACATCACTGCACTCTAGCCTGGGCAACAGAGCGAGACTCTGTCTCAAAAGAAAAAAAAATATATAAAACCAGGAAGTGCATTTGCCAGATATTTACGCATTACAAGTACTTTTCCATCCATCAATTAATGTGATCCTTTTAACAACCTGTAAGGTTGGAGGTTCTATGGTTATTTCCACTTAACAGAGAAGGATGCCCGTACTCAGAGAGGTTGAGTCACTGGTTTGAGGTCAACCAGTAAATAGTGAAGTCAAGGACTAAACCCAGGTGGGCTTAAAGAACCAGTCCTGAGGATTAATGAGATGGAACCCACCGTTGCTGGCAGCAGAAACAAAGAGTCATCTCAGAATGGCTCTGAGGGCTCCTGCCAGGCAAAGCCTGAGTTCCCACAGGTGGCATTTACCCTGATGAATCTGGGCCCAGGTTGAGGCCCACCTCACTTCTCACCAGCTTGGATGGAGAGCTGTTTCCTGGAGCTTCCCAAGTGTTTTCAGATGAGCAGGCTGCTCTAGGCACCTGCCCATTTGTGCTGAAAGCCAACCAGCTGTGAAAGGTTGCAGATTTCTCAGCTGTCCCAGGGTTCGGGTGTGGTGGAACGGGGACACAGAGTGAGACCACCCTAGCTTTCCTGGCCTCATCTTAGAAACAGAGGCGGGCCCAGCAGTGAGCATTCTTCAAGAATGAGCAACCCAGGTACAAGCTGACTGAGAGCGGGACCAGAGAATTTGCTACTTGGAAGGCAGGAGAGGGTGGTGGCTGGGTTAGCAGCTCCAGGAAACCAGCTGACTCATTTTGACCATGTCCATCCTGGCCAGGCCACCTGCTATTTGCTTCCTTGGTGCCTCTTGAAAAAGTTTGATGACCAGGTAAAACCCTTGCCTGTCAGGCCCGGAGGCTGGCTCTTCATGAATTCTTCCTCTTGGTCGGAAGAGGCAACTCTCTGGGTGACCAGGCCTGTGCCCGTGGGCCTGGTGCCTCCCCTGGACTCACTGGGCACTCCTGCACATCTAGTCCAAGATGCTTGGCAAAGGAAGAGCAGATCACTGGGAGGGATGGACCCAGAGACCAGTCTTGATCCCAGATTCTGAGCTGTGGAGCCCGGGGCAGCGGATTTGTTGCCTTCACCTCAGGTTCATCTTGGTACAATGGGGCTCATGAAGAAATGTCAAGGTCATTGTGAAGGTCCCATTAAAGGAGAGGTAAAAAGTTCTTTGCAAAACTTCAAAACAGCTATGCAAATGAGGGTTGTTAAAAGAGCCCAGGAGGCAGAGGGGGAGGAAGGCTGGGGGACCAGCCATAAGCTCCTAACTGGTGCAGTGCCAGTGGCTACCTGGATGAGGCTGGGTGGGCACCGCACCAGGCAGGACTCATCCTCAGCCTCCAGAGGGGCTTAGAAGAGGAGGTCCATGAAAGAATCTGAGTCTCTGGTGGTTGTCTGCCCAGAAATGCCTGGAACCACCGCATAACCTGTACACTAGCCAACCTCAGGGGGCACTATCCCTGGATACTCCCATGCGTGGTAAGTAAGGTGCAGTGGCTGAGACCCTCAGGGAAAGGAACCCTCTAACATGTGCCATTTCCTCTTCCCAGGACTCTCCCTGACTCTGCCCCAGGCGGGGATGGGACTGACCCCTGGGAACCTGGTGTGGCAGCGGTGGGGAGCACCCAGCAGAGGTTCAGGGAGTCTCCCCTCACTCTCGCAGGAAGCTCACTTGTGTCAGTGGGTGGCTCAGTTCTGGAACGTTTCTCCAGAGAGGGGGGGCCTGGAAGTCCCCCAGCTGGCTTCTTTAGGGCAGGCCAGGGCTAGGGAGAGGAGAGCGAGGCCCAGGGTGTGGATGTAAGCAGACACGCTCATGGGCCTGTCTGCATGAGACTGACTGACAGCGGTGCCTTAGATTCCAGGCACTTCTCTTGCCTCACCCACATCCCAGCCCTGCTTTTGGGAACCTCCTTTTTCAAGTTCTCTACTAAATGACACCACCCACTGCCCATCATAACTTATCCTATCCTACCAGGTTAAAATCGTTCAAGTACTTGGCTGGGCACGGTGGCTCACGCCTGTAATCCCAGCACTTTGGGAGGCTGAGGCGGGCAGATCACGAGGTCAGGAGATTGAAACCATCCTGGCTAACATGGTGAAACCCCGTCTCTACTAAAAATACAAAAAATCAGCTAGGCGTGGTGGTGGGTGCCTGTAGTCCCAGCTACTTGGGAGGCTGAAGCAGGAGAATCACTTGAACCCGGGAGGCAGAGGTTGCAGTGAGTCAAGATTGCGCCACTGCACTCCAGCCTGGGCAACAGAGCAAGGCTCTGTCTCAAAAAAAAAAAAAAAAAAAAAATCGTTCAAGTCCTTTGTCTAAGAGGAGACAGACATTCTGCCCAGGGCCAGGGGTGTCAGTCAGACTGACGGTAGATCACACAGAAGATCTAATGAAAGATTCTGGGATTTGTCTTTGCATGGAGAAGAGGCGATGGGTTGAGAGCATGCCTTTAAATATTTGAATGGACCTCCTATGGGTCGATTAGTGGTCCCCAAAAGATTTGTCCACGTCCTGCTTGCCAGAGCTTGTGAACGTGATCTTATTTGGAAAAGGAATCTTAGCAGATGTAACTAAGTTAAAGATTTCAAAATGAGATTCTGGATTGAGGGAGGACCCCAAATCCAGCGGCAGGTGTCATGACAGAGAGAGGCAGAGGGAGATTTGGGAGGGAGGAGGAGAAAACCATAGATGAGAGAGGCAGTGATTAGAGCTTGGCAGCCCCAAACCAAGGGACGCCTGGGAATAGGCAAGGCAGGATCCTCCCCGGGAGGCTTCGGAGACAGCGCGTCCCGCCGACACTTTGCTGTCGGACGTCCGGCCTCCACAACTGTGACAGAATCAGTTTCTGTTGTCGAAAGCCCCTCAGTTTGTAACAATTAGTTACTTGGCAGCAACGGGAAGGAACAGCTGTGTCCTATGAAAGAGGAGGAGGGCTAGTTCCATCTGCAGGCAGAGACTTAGCAAGGAAGGGTGAGAGTTCCAGGGGAGCATCTTGCAGATCAATGTAAGGAAGAATTTCCGAGAATGAGACCTGCCCAGCATCGATGTGGCTGCCTTGGGCCATTCTGCCTCCTACACCATCTGACTGACCACCTCTTGGGAACATAGCAGGTAGGACTGCTGTTCAGGAGGAAGGGTGGGTTAGGTCCTCCCTCCTTAGTGGAGACCTGCTGACAGGGTCCCCTGTGCGTGTGCATCATGACAGTAATTCCCCTTCAAGAAAGCATGTTGGAATGCACATATAAGGGTGATGTCTTGATAGGAATAGCTTTGAGTCAGCTCTAATTTCCTTTTTCAAAAATGATATTATTTGCAAATGTTGGTACTGTAACTATTAATAATAATTTACTTGCAGGTAGCTCGCATTTCCCCGGGACACATTGCTGAAGCTTGTCACGGTGGTGAGAGAGACCGGTGGTCTCTTAGGAGGCATGGAGCAGCCTTCCCACACTCTCTGCACGTACACATCCTCGGGGGAACTGGTCCAGGGGCAGATTCTAACACCCCAGGCCTCGGCTGAGGCTCAACACTGTGTCTCTCACAAGTCCCCGGGGGACAGTGATGTCGCAGGTTCACAGGCCACAGGGATCCAGAGTGGCTGCTGGTGAGTTTCCAGAAGACCCGGAACTACTATTTAGAGGTGGCAGGGGAAGGCATTTGACCTCGCTACAACTTAGGCTGGGCCAGAGGAGAACACAGCTTTCCTTTCTGGGAATGCTGTTGAACAATGAAGTGGGACCTGGGGTGGCCGAGATGGGAGTCCTGGAGAAGTGTGGGCTGGGAGACCTAGAAGTCACCTTTTGATAGAATAATCTAGGATCTCAAAACTTCCTGGACCCATGTCCTGTTTGGGGTTAAAGGACTTGATGAGACGATGCTGAAGGAACCCTACAGCTGACATTGTGGAGCTTGTCTCCCGTGCCAAGCTCTTGCCTTATCTATCCGCTTTAGTGCTCACAGCAATTCTATGATTCAAGAATTCCTTTACTACCCCATTTTGCAGATGAGAAGACAGAGCACAAAAAGGTTAAACCATGCCTATGGTCACCCCTATCTGGTGAAGCTGAGATTTGAAGTGGCGTTTCGACCCTAGAGCTGAGCTGATTATCACCATGACATTCAACCTTCCAGAGTCCTGCAGACCCTCAATAGGGTGCCCTGCCCTCCTGTCCACGCCTCACACCTGGGCCTCTCAGGCCTAGCAGAGTGGTGTAGGACATTCATGGATGGGCCAGGGCATCCCTGTATGTGGCCCTTCCCTAGGTCACCCCCTCTCCCTGCTCTGGTTGGCTCCACACTTTTACATGAAGCCCCGCTGCTCCCAGCTGGGGGATTATTAGACCAGGGGCTCCTGTTCAGCTTTCCATGCAGGAAGACTGCTGAGCAGGCGCTGGCTGTGGAAGAGGTGAAAGTTGCCACCCTCACCTAAAATTGCCGCTGCGGGATGGAGGAGAAGATTCCTGCACACCCAAGGAGAGGTTGAGGCTCCAGGGAGAAGGAGGGAGCAGCGCTGCCTGAACACATGCCCCCAGCATGTGGGCTGCTGGGCAGACGCCAGCGTCCCCATCATTTAGGACCTGAATAAACAGCCCTGTTTTACTCTGCTCTTTGCTGAGCAAAACAGGGCTCCAAACCCCTCCTGGCCATCCTCAAATCTCTTCCATTTTCCAAATCCTCAAACCCTTGAGGCTGTATCTCTTTGGCCTGTCCACCATAGAAAACAAGAGGCTAGTCCCTTCCCAGGCAAGGAGAGCCTCCCTCCCGGTGCTCCTGCAGTCGCCACACATGTCTCCATGGCTGACTTTTTATAGCAAGGTGCAGAGACCTGGGATGGGGGTTCAGATGTGTGCACAGCAGGGTCTTTGGGGTCAGGGAGCTCTTTGGAGCAGGCAGGGCACATTCTCAGGCCATTAGCTGGTTGGGCCAGAGTTCACCTGCCACCCTGCCCCCAAACCAGCATCACGGCAGGGTCCCTGGTCCCTCAGAGACCCCTTGAGAGAGCAATCCCCACCACGGTCCAGGAGGTAGCTGCATCCCTGGAAAAACAGGACAGATCCAAGAGAAGCACATAAGCCAATTAAGAGTCCAGCCCAGCCCGGCGGCTCCAGTAGCACCTGCTCTCATCTTGTGAGGTGCATGCAGCTTGGGCTGCTGGGAAGGTACAGTGCGGCCTAATTACACACTCCTCCGTGACAGGCGGTGTCAAAAGATTAAAGGAATCAAACCAAGTGGCTCTCCAGTGGCCCCTCCCCCAGGAACCAGAGCTGCTGCGTGAAGGTGATTATGGTACCAACGTAGTGGTTAGAAAGATAATTTTCTCTGGGCCCTGTGCCTGCCGCCTCCTCCACTGAGCTGCGCTTCGGCACTGCGACTCGGCCACCTTGTCTGAGCTTCACAGATTCATTTTCTTTTTTGTTGGCACAGCTGAGCAGAAGGAAACAAACTAAGTAGCTCTCCCTCCACCAGCCTCCCACCCCACCACCCACGGGCCTCTCCTCCCCCCTCCCCTCCCCTTCCCTCTCCTCCTCTTCCCTCTCCTCCCCTCTCTTCCTCTTCCCTCTCCTCCCCTTCCCTCTCCTCCCCTTCCCCTCCCTTCCCCTCCCCTCCCCTTCCCTCTCTTCCTCTTCCCTCTCCTCCTGTTCCCCTACCCTCCCTTCCCTTCCCCTCCCCTTCTCTTCCTCTTCCCTCTCCTCCTCTTCCCCTCCCCTCCCCTTCCTTCTCTTCCTCTTCCCTCTCCTCCTCTTCCCCTCCCCTCCCCTCCCTTCCCCTCCCCTCCCTTCCCTTTCCCTTCCCTCCCTTCCCCTCCCTTCCCTCCCTTCCCCTCCCTTCCCTTTCCCTCCTCTCCCCTTCTGTCCCCTCCCCTCCCTTCCCCTTCTCTCCCCTCCCCTTCCGTCCCCTCCCCTCCCTTCCCCTTCTCTCCCCTCCCCTTCCATCCCCTCCCCTCCCTTCCCCTCCCCTCCCTTCCCCTTCTCTCCCCTCCCCTTCCATCCCCTCCCCTCCCTTCCCCTTCCCTCCCTTCCCCTTCTCTCCCCTCCCCTCCACTTCCCTCCCTTCCCCTTCTCTCCCCTCCCCTCCCCTCCCTTCCCCTCCTCTTCTTTCTTTCTTCTCCTCTCTCTTTCTTCCCTCTCTCCTCTCTCTCTCCTCTCTCTCTCCTGTCTCTTCTCTCTCTCTCCTGTCTCTCCTCTCCTCTCTCTCCTTTCTCTCTCTCTTCTCTGTCTCTTCTCTCTCTCTTCTTTCTCTCTCTCTTCTCTGTCTCTTCTCTCTCTCTTCTTTCTCTCTCTCCTCTCTTTCTCTCCTCTCTCTCTCTGTCTGTTTGCTTCCCATTCTGTTTTTGTTCCTAGTCATCTCCATTCTGTTCTGCCCCTTTCACCTCCTGTTTGGTCTCTGCATCTCTTTTCCTTCCCCTCCTTAAGGACCTATCAGAGTTCAAGGATAAGGAAGCCACTGTGGGCTGCTTCTTGTTTTGTTTTGTTTTCTTTTTCTTTTCTTTTTTCCCCTCTGATGGTCTTTAAAATAATAACGGCAATAATCATGACCAATAACAGTCGTCGCCTCTTGCCAGCCCATGTAGATGGTTTCTGTTGCATCACTTATGACATGTTATCAGATAAGGAAAGGGAGGATCAGGGGCTCTGCACTTGCCTCAGAGTGTGTAGCTGGTGAAGGCTGGAACCAAGGCTGTGAGCTCTGCCTGTTGACTGCAGAGAAGCTGCCGACCTACTCAGGCCTGGGGAAGGAGGAGGGAGGGATGGTGGGAAAGGAATATTTGAAAGCAAGATGGGGGCCAGGCATGATGGCTCATTCCTATAATCCCAGCACTAAGGGAGGCTGAGACAGGAGGATTGCCTGAGGCCAGGAGTTCAAGACCAGCCTGGCCAACATAGGAGACCCCGTCTCTACCAGAAAAAAAAAAAAAAAGAGAAGAAAAAAATTAGCCAGGTGTGGTGGCACATACCTGTAGTCTCAGCTACTTGGGAGGCTGAGGTGGGAGGATTAGTTGAGCCCAGGAGTTTGAGACCAGCCCGAGCAACATAGTGAGACCCCATCTCTACAAAAAATAAAACAAAACAGGAAGACCACCTGAGCCCAGGAGGTTGAGAAGGCAGTGAGCTGTGAGCTGTGCCACTGCACTCCAGCCTGGGTGACAGAGCAAGACCCTGCCTAAAAAAAAAAAAAAAAAAAAAAGGCAAGATAAGAAGGCACCTCTGCAAGTATCTCCTCCAGGCAGAGAGGACTGAGTATCAGTGTGGGAGGGAAGCAGGGTACCAGGACCCCCAACTCCAGACTCTGCCATGCCTCTGCCCAACTTTGCTGCAGTGACTTTGGGCAAGCATCCCTGATTTACCCGGCTGTGGGCCATCACCCCTGAGGAGGGAATGCCATGTCCTTCAGGTGAGCAGAGGAAGGGTTGAGAGCTGGTCCGAACCTTCAGTACGCAAGGAGGGGCTGGAGCTCCCGGAAGACATGTGACTTGCCTAAGGTCATTGGCAGGATGGGCCCAGAGCTCCACTCTCCTGCCCTTCAGCCTGAGAGTCCTCATTCACTTCTCTGCACCTTCAGTATATGCAGGGTCTTTGCCAAAACCCAAACCTCCACAGGGGTCCTCTCACATCCTTTCCGTGATGACACGGTGACCATCTGTGAGTGGGAGGAAAGACCCCCGGAGGGGTTGGTGGAAGTGGGCGCTGGCCTTGATAATAACTTCTTCTGCTTCTGAGGGTGTGAAGACACAGCTTGGGATTTCAGGCGGAGGGTTTGCTAATGTCACTACAGCACACACCTGCTGGGAATGGTATCTTGGTGGGGGAAGGGGCACGGAGCGGAAGAGGGGGATGCAAAACCCACCTCTTTCTGGTCTCTTCCCTCCCATTTCCATCCTACTGCACTTGCAAACAGAGCATCAGGGAGGGATTAGGGATTTAAAAAGTGGCCATTAGAGGAAGGCAAGAGTGGCCCGCACCAGCTACTGTGGAGTGTCTCCATTACCATAATAACTAACCACTTAATAACTGGCTTCCCCACTAATTCTAATTGAAACCCGTAATGATATTTCCGGGCCGAGAGTGGCAAGCTCAAGTCTCGGCAGACATCTCCAGGTGCACCCCCCCAGCTTCACATGGCGAAAACTGTGGGCTCTCCTTGGGTATTCTGTTGGAATAGATTTGGGCAGCCAACACCAACTCTTGTACGGCTGCCAGGAACCACAGCTGATGATAAAAGCCATTAAAGGTCAGCTGGGAATAGAAAACTATTTGTGTTAAATGTCACAGATTAAGCCGCAGAGTGGGCCTGGGGCGGGGAGCAAAGGGTGAGGTGCGAAATGCTGGTCACTGTACTGCCTCTGTAGGGTCTGGGGAAGTGGGGGGGATTGAAGGGTGGAGGTGAAGCCAGGGGCAGGGGAGCACTTGAGTTCCTGCTCCCTCCAGCCCGGGGAGGCAGGTGGATGCTGGCAGCCACAGGTGATTAGGTGATTGGCCAGGCTGGCTGCCCTGAGGTTGCTAGGCGACCTGAGGGCAAGG
This sequence comes from Pongo abelii, assembly GCF_028885655.2. NCBI lineage: Eukaryota > Metazoa > Chordata > Mammalia > Primates > Hominidae > Pongo > Pongo abelii. Next base: position 89,158,715 of record NC_072004.2, read on the forward strand.
TGAGGGGAGATGATGGAGTGGGTCTGTGTGGCATCATCGCAGAAGGGGACCCGGGCGGTCTCCAGGAGGGCCAATGAGATGGAGGCTGCTTCCACTTACAGAGGGACCCTTGCAGGCTCTTTTTCTGGAGTGTGGTCGGGGGGATGGTGTGGGTGTGCCTAATCATGACTGGGGATGAGTGTGACACAAGTCAACTGCTTGCTGCAGCCAGAGCCAGGAAGTCACAGAGAAACAAACACCACGCCCCTTTCACTATCTTCCAATGGCCTCGGAAGCTGGAGTTTGAAGGACACAGGGCGGGGCTTGAGTGGGAGGGGTTTCAGGGCTCAGAGGAGCCTGGGCCAGGCCCTAAAGGGTGGCTCCAGGAGAACTGGGGACTCTGGTTCTATCCCCACCTCAAAAGTGCCTGTGCTCCTTAAACCTGAACCTGGGTATCCGGCGAGACCCCCTCTGTGCATCTCTGCTCCGTCCTTTGGCAAAACTCACCTGAGAAGCCGGTTTGTTGACAGGTCTGAGAAATCCCCTGGAAGTTAATTAGATCACTCAGATCCCATTGACACAATGAGTACCATCCTTGGTGACCTACCTGGGGAGTGGTTCACTTTGCTGGTTGAGGCAGAGAGACTTCGTTTCCATGCTTCTCCACTTCTCACCTTGCCTCCAGATTGCTGAGCTGTTGCTGTGTGCACAGGGAATGCAGGCTCATTTTAATACTGGTGCAAGCAGACATCATTGGGAAGGTAAACTTAGTGGGAGAGGGGAGCAGGCAAAATGAATATCACTCCAAGCCCTGTCCTGCAGCCTTAAATCCAGTCACAGGAGGGTAGTTTGAAGCCGGGGCATCTTTCCTCTGGGAATTGGGAATCATTCGTAGCATTGGATGGGGCCTGAAGGAGATACTTAGGTTGTCTGCCCCGACACCCCTGGGATGGAGAACAGATCTCCACCAGCACAAGGGGGCCCTGGAAGGCCCTCACCTTCACTCTTCCTATGAGCTGTTTGGCTGCAGAATGACTGGGCTGGAAGTGACCTGGCCTAGAAGCACTCACAGGAATACGATGGGATGGAGAGAGATCCCAGGAGGCCCTGAGGGTCCAGCCAGTGGGTGCTGTGTCAACATGGTAGGATAAGTGGGCTTGGTAGGATGGCTGGGGGTGAGGGTGGGATGTTAATAGACACTAGGAAGATTTATATTGATTTCTGCCATCAATAGATTCGTACTGGCAACTACTATGCACCGGCCCAGTGGCTGGCACTGGAAATATAACGCTAAGTAAGAACATTATCCTTTCTTCTAGAACCTCACTGAGAATAGGGAAGATCAATATGTTCCCGAGTAATTATAGTACATTAAAACTATCTCTAGGAGAGAGGCGGTGCAAGGGACTCAGAGCACCTAGAAGAGCAACCAGGAAGATGGGGAAGGCTTCAGAAAGGCAACACTGGAACCACCGGGCCTTCGATAGTCGAAAGGAGAGGGCTAGAGAGGAAAGCGTGGGCAAGGTGGTAAAGAGCCTTGGATACTGTTCTTAAGAAGAGAGTTGAAAGTTAATTCTGAAGGCAAGAGAGAGCTATGTGCTGTTTTGGGGCAGGAGAATGAGAGGGCTTGTCCTGGATTTTAGAAAGAATACTCTGGATGCTGCAGGGAGGATGTGCAAGACACAGAGGTTCTCAACCTTGACTGCCTCAAAATCATCTGGAGGGCTGGTGAAAACATGCGTCTCTGGTCCCTGCCCCAAGAGTTTTTAATTCAGCAAGGCTGGGCTGCGGCCAGAGAATTTGTATTCCTAACAAGCTCCCACGTGCTGCTGCTTTGGGTCCCGACACCACAGTTTGAGAACCACTGTGTTGGAGAGAGGATCTGTGGAGGAGCTGGAAGCAAGGAGAGCAGGTAGAAAGAAATGGGAATAGAATGAGAGATGATGAGGAGACTGGCTTGAGAGACCACTGAGGTCTCGGGGCAGGCAGATGGCGTGGTGCGGATGAGGAGAGGCAGGGCTCAGATGCAGGGAGCGGGTAGCAGAATCATGATATGGCCTTGGAGGGGCTGAAGCAGCAGAAGATGGTCAGGACAAGGAAGTGCAAAGCCAGGAAACGGGAACAGGATCCCAGGCAGGGCTGAGGTCCCAAGGGAGCAAGGACAGAGCCAGAGACTGGGGCTGGGGTCAGAGTTCCAACTCATTTGGCTGAGGAGGTGAGCAGTGGGCCAAGACTCCTACACTCTGCTTTTAGGCAATTAGGCCTCATGTCTGGGAGAACAATGCAGCTACAAACGGGCCTGGTTTTGCAGGTCAGGAGCACACAGGGGCGTGAATCCCACAGAGCAGCCCCAGAAATAGTGCGGGAGAGACTCTGATTCACTGTGTGCAGTGAGGTGCCAGCCTAGTTAAAGCACCCTGTCGGCCAGGCGCGGTGACTCACGCCTGTAATCCCAGCACTTGGGGAGGCCGAGGCGGGCGGATCACCTGAGGTCAGGAGTTCGAGACCAGCCTGGCCAACATGGTGAAACCCCGTCTCTACTAAAAATACAAAAATTAGCTGGGCATGGTGGTGGGTGCCTGTAATCAGGAGGCTGAGGCAGGAGAATTGCTTGAACCAGGAAGTTGGAGGTTGCAGTGATCTGAGATCACGCCACTGCACTCCAGCCTGGGCAACAGAGCAAGACTCTGTCTCAAAAAAAAAAAAAAAAAAAAAAGGCACCCTGTTGCTGGCCCCTAAGTAGCAGCCCAGCCTGGGAGAACCCAGTCAGACAGCCTTTGTTCAAGACTTAAGCCCCAGTGACACAGGCGCTGCTCGGACCTCTCTTTTAGTCCCAAGGCCTGGCCGCTGGTCCAATTGCCTGTGGGAGGGAGACATCTCCCGGGAAGAGTGAAGAATCCAGCCCACAAGCAGAGCAGCTGGAAGTTGATTCCATTTCTTCTCAGCAGCCTAGGAGCAGGCAAGGGGGCTGGAAGGGGAGTGAGTGAGCAGACAGACCCCAGGAAGGGGTGCTCCTGAGGTCATCAGCTAACAGAGCCCAAATGGACATCTCCACCAACTTCCTGGTTCTGGGACAACCTTCAGCTCTGCCTCTGTCCCCAAGGCTGTGTCCCTGTGTCTTAGCCCTGAAGTCTCTTCTCCCGTGGCGGTCTTGCCAGTCTTATCCACTCAGCAGTTTATTTAAAGTACACAAAATATCAGACCATGATTTAAACGAAGCTGGTATCTAGACTTTACACCACTTAGTTATGTTTTAAGCAGGAGGCCCTGAGGGTCCAGCCAGCGGGTGCTGTGTCAACATGGTAGGGTGAGTGGGCTTGGTAGGATGGCTGGGGGTGAGGGTGGGATGTTGCTAGACACCAGGAAGAGTTATATTGATTTCTGCCATCAATAGATACGTATTGGCAACTACTCTGCACCGGCCCAGTGGTTGGCACTGGAAATATAATGCTAAATAAGACTATTATCTTTGCTTCTAGAACCTCACTGCGAATAAGGAAGATCAATATGTTCCCGAGTAATTATAATACGTTAAAACTATCTCTAGGAGAGAGGCAGTGCAAGGGACTCAGAGCACCTAGAAGGGAAACCAGGAGGATGGGGAAGGCTTCAATGGGATCTGAGTCATCTAATTAACTTCCAGGGGATTTTTCAGACCTGTCAACAAACTGGCTTCTCAGGCTAGATGTGGCCCTGACTCCAGGGCCACATATAAAGTTTTATTACCCACTTCATAGAGGAATAAGTTCGCTGCTGGGCCTGATGTCTGTCTGTCCATCTGCCAGTCAAGAATACGTGCAGGCCCTGCTCTGCTGGATCTCCTGCCTATCTCCATCCCAGAGTTCTCACCCAAGCACGGTTATTCCTGGTTAACCTTCCTGAGCATCTGGCTCCCCTAGGATCCACATCTTGAATTGTTCCTGCTTCCAGACTCTCTGAACCCGTGGCCCCAAGCTCCCTTGCACCTGTTCTGCTCCACTTTCCTGCTCATGGCCACTACCGGGGTTTCTATCCCCTCCCTGCCCCCGGGTTGCCACCTCTGCCCCACCTTTGGCAGCTGGCCTGATGGGTACCTGCACCATCTCTCCTGATACCAATATCAGCATGGGCATCTTGTCTCCAATGCCTGATCACAGTTTATGGACCACTCCTTCTAGACTGAGGTTTCTCTCCGGCCCATGGTGACGTTACAGGAGGCTGTTTGGGCTCCCAGGGGAAAAGGGAGCATCTCTGGATGGGTGGCCTTGTTTAGAGGAGAGCTGGCAAGCAGGAGGCAGCCTGGAAGGAGGAGAGGGAAGATGCTGGATGACAGGGATGCTGGGGAGGGGGGATCTCCAGCACCCACTGTGGGTAGCCTGGAGGATGGTCGGTCCCCTCCAGGATAATGTTCATTGCAGGCCAGGGCTGCCAGGATAGCCAGGCAGGACAAAGGGTTGCCATGGGTGGGCGGGGGTGGGCAGTGTGGGGTCGGCTTACCCTGGCCAGCATCTGCCTCTGTCGGGACAGCAGGGAAGCCAGGAACCCTGTGGCTTTCCACTGTCTTCTCTTTGACTCTTCAGAAGAGGCACAATCCCAAGGGAAGATAGGATTGTAGCAAGTTTGGAGGGGAAGAGGGAAGAGAAACCCTAAAACCTTCCTACCAGGACTCTCCTCTGAGATCCAAAACACACTCCCAGAAGCTGACACCCATAAGCACTGACTATAGACCAGACTCAGCTTCACCCCACGATCCCTGGGCCCTGCCACCATGACCCTGAGAGGAAGGAACCATTATGATGATCAATTTGGAAATGAGAGAATGGAAACTCAGACAGTTGAATACCTGGTCTAAGATCATATAGCAAGAATTTGGGCCAGAACTGCCTGCCCCCACGGCCCATATTTGCAACTGTGACAGCCTCACAGCTAAGCGCAATCATTTCTTGGAGCTCCCCGGGCCTTGGTGGAGCTGGGCTGCTCACAGAGATCGTCCTCCAAGGTGGTGAGAACCACCTAAGCCCAATCATTCCAGCTGCATCCCAACAGTTAGCCTTTGACGGGGTCAGCAAACTCTGGCTCCAGGGCCACATATAAAGTGTTACTGGAATGCAGCTTTGCTTGTGCATTTCAGTATCGTCTGTGACTGCTCGTGCTACAATGGCCTCATTCAGTAGCTGAAACAAATGCCTAGCATTTTTGCTCTCAGGCTCTTTCCAGAAAGTGTGTTATCGTAGCTCAGGCTGCTATAACAAAATATCATGACTGGGGGCCTTAATAGACGCTTTTTCCTCACAGTTTGGAGGCCGTAAGTCCGAGCTCAGGGTGGCAGCATGGTTGGGTTCTGGTAAGGGATCTTTTCCTGGCGTGCGGGCTGCCGACTTTTTACTGTATCCTCATGTGGCAGAAAGAAGCAGCCTTGTTCTCTTCCTCTTCTCCAAAAAACACAAATCCCATCTTGGGGGTCCACCTTCATGACCTAATCTAAGCCTAATCTACTTCCAAAGTCCCCACCTCCAAATACCCCAGATACCATTGCATTCGAGGGTAGGGCTTTAACATATGACTTTTGGGGTGGCACAAATATTCAGTCCATAACATATGTCTGCCTCTGGACTTTGATAAAATCACAAGCTCCCCAATGTCTAGCAGAGCCCAGCTGAGATGGTGGGGGCCTGTGTGTGTGCATATGCATGGATGTAGGTGTGTGTGCGCATGCATGGATGTAGGTGTGTGCGTGTGCATGGATGTAGGTGTGTGTGTGTGCAAGTGTGTGTGCGAGAGGCCCCTGACATCCCGCTCAGGTTCTCTCCTGCCTTCTCCCTGGAGAAGGAGGAGTAGGTGTTGAGTGGGCAGTGATCTCCTTTCTAAGGGAACTGGGTTTTAGAGGATTTTATAGTCAGAACAGCACAGTGGCTGCTGCTGCTACTGCTGCTGCTGCTGAAATTTAAGTAATTTTCCCCTAATTAAGCAATTATCTCAGAGATAGCTGTTCCCATCCCCGGAAACTTTTTTATGGAGGGCAGGGAGCGGTGAGATGGGGGTGTAGAGCTTGGGAAGGCCCCAGATATAGAAACACTCTAGCTGTGAGATTCCTGCTGAGCCAAGGGCAGCAGCAGTGGAGGAGCACGTGGACTCCAAAGGTGTACTTGAACATGACTCAACTGGTCCCAAGAGCCACTGTTGCTGGAGCCAAACACACCCATGGCAACAGACTCATTACAGGAGATTGGGGCCCACAGGGGACCCTGAGGTCCATTACAGGGACTTAGGTGGGGAAAGAGAGCGAGCAAAGGCTGGGGCATTTTCAAGGCCAGAAAGAGAGGCAGGCTTCATTCTTCCATGGCAAAGGGAAAGCCAGACCACCCTAAACAGCTCATCCCGGAGCACAAAACTTACCCCACCTTACTGTAAACACTTTGTACAGTCACCAGTGGGACTAGTTATAGACATAATCCTTCTCTGTAGGCTGACAACGCACAGACCCCCACAATCACTTCTGGGAGCCTGAGGCTGCAGCCCAGGGCTAGGATACCCAGCTAAAGTGGAACTTCAGAGAAACAAAGGGGAAAATTCTAGTATATCTCAAATATTGCATGGGACATACTTATGCAAAAACCCTACCCACTGTTTAGTTAGGCATTCTGTGGTTTGACTTGCTAAATCTGGCGGTTCTACCTAGAGCCTAAATACCTTCTTCTCACAATTCCTAAGCTGAGAAATGATCGTTTGTCCCCAAGCAATCGCTGGATCCAGTAGAGGCAGCATGAGGACTGTAGGCTGGAGGTGAAGGATTCCCAGCTCTGAGGATTGGTACAAAAATCCAAAGGGTTTCTTGTAGAGCCAGGTCGAGGTGGGTACAGGGACCAGGCAACCTATCAAGGTGGTTTTGCCCTGGGATTCAGACATAGGAAAACTAGAAGGGGAAGGGAAAGAGGCCCTTATTTTTTGGTGTTAATCATCATTTACTACATGGAGACTTTTTTTTAAAAAGACTAGGATGTTTCTTGGTTAAATGGTGAAAGGGAAATGAAATTGACAGGGCCCTTTGCTGGCTTGTCCCTGCAGAGATTGGAGCTTCTCTCTTGCAACAGAGTATTGACTCAACCCACACATAGATCTTTCTGTGGGAACTAGGAGAACAGAGATGTCCCCCTGCCTTCCTGATGAGAAACATCGTCAGAGTTACCGGCCTTTGATCCCAGACTAGCAAGCATAGCATCGAGTCCAGGTCCCACTGGGATATGAGCAAGGTGGAGATTGTTCAGCCCTGATATAAATTGGGGAGGGGAGCTTCACAGCTCCAGGGTGGTCGTAGACCCCACCACCTACATGAGGGACCCCCTGGAATCACAGGGCATGGTCTAGAAGCCAGACAAAGATCTTCTCTGATGCCTTTCCCTGGGATGGGAGGGGGTTTCAGCAGCTGGAGTCCCCAAACACTGTGTCCCTCGGCCCAGCCTCTATCAGCACTGGGGTTGACCCACTACTGAAATTCAGTGGGCATTCCTTCTGCTGCTGCTAGTTGCACCACTGTCAAGTGTGGTTACAGGTGCAAGGAGGGGGTGCAGTAGGGGGCAACAACTCCTCAAGGGAGCTTTGGCAGGAGGGGTGCAGCCATGGACCACGATGGGGATTGTGCCTGGCTGGTGAAGACCCAGGGAGTCCCCAGAACAGAGAGCTCTAGGGTGAGACACACAGAATCCTTCCAATGCCCCACCTCCCAACCCCCAGATGCAGCTGGGGTTCTAGGTGGCTCCAGGCCCCACAGAGCCCTGAGGGCTACAGTGGATAAAGGCTGCTACAAGTTACACTGTGTTTATTTATTCCCTAGAAGTACAGAGAGACCTGCATAAGAGGAAAGGGCAAGGCATATAGAGACCATAAAAAGAGTTGAGTTTTTATGCAGTGGTAATCTGGGGAATTAATTTCCGGCAAACAGAGGTCGCATGACAATAACTGAGTTTTGAACAAGCACAGTTCAAAACTCCCTGGGGAGGTACGGAGAGGCCGCTGGGCCTTGAAGGCAGGATGGAGGTGGGTGGAGTGAGGGGTGGGAGATGGCCACCCCAGGGCTGGCCTTGGGGACATGGGTACTAGGACCCAATTTTAAAGCAAAGTAGGGCTAATAACTAAATGCTGGTCTCATTCAGTCCACATTTATTGGGCACCTACTGTGTGCCTAAACCTGAGTGAATAACATGGGGATTACAGTGATGGATAAACTGGGGCCCCACTCTCAATACTGTCATTGTCTTTTGGGGGGTACCAGGAATGATGCTACCTGTGACTGGGCCATCAGGCATGACAGATAGAGCATGACCTGGGAATCAGACCCCATGGGCAGGAATTCTGCTTCTTTACTATAAACTCTGCCATGTTGGCAAGATGCCCACTCCCTCAGTTTCCTCATATAGAAAATAGGAATCATCCTACTTTCTGCCTCCTGAGACTGTTATGAAGAGAAATGGCCTGGCATGTAACACCTTCTATCAGGACACACACTCTGAGAAACAGCTTCACTGAGTTTGAGGCAAAGTATTATGATGGTCCAGAGTGATTCATCCAGTGGAGGGGTCCGAGAAGGCTTCATGGAGGAGGTGACTTATGATCTAGGTTTTAAAGCATGAATAAGATCTACATGAATGGAGAAGAGAGGCACAACTTCTAGGCAGGGGCTCCAAGGTGTGGCGGGAAGAATAGGAGGGGCCACGTGGCATTGAGCGCTTGATGTCCTGGGGGTGTTCTGGCCAAATTTAGGGAGCCCCCCACTTAAATATATAAGGCTGAGCTCAGGGTGCTGGATGGTGTGCAGGTGGTAACCACACATGGGGAGGAAACCAGAGCACCTGGTACACTGCCCGGTCCCAGTCTTCTCCAGATACTGATGAGGGGGTGCGGGGATATTTTGGCTGAAGGCAGCAGCCCTAAGCTCCGGAAAACACCACATTCACCAAGTCAGAACCCTCGGGATGGGAGCCAAAGAATGTTTTCTAGTACTCAGCGAGAGAACAGGCCCGAGCTACCTGATTGAAAGATACCACAACCCACACGTGTAGCCTTACATTTTCCAGCAGCCACATTAAAAAAAAAGTGAAAAGAAACAGGTGAGATTGCTCACAATAGCCTATGTCATTTAACCCAATATATGAAAAATGCCATGATTTCCATGCGTAATAAATATAAAAGAATTATTTATAAGATATCTTGCCATCTCTTTTTCATACTGGGTCCTAAAAGTCCTGTGTGTATCCCACCCTTCTGTCACCTCGCTAGCCCAGTGTCCAGTGATCAATAACCACATGTGGCTCAGGGCTGCCATATCCAACAGCACAGTGATGAAATCCCAGTGAAACTTCTCCACTCTCCAGTCCAGAGACGGCCATCTCCCCATGGCCTCCACAGGGCATTCTCCAAACCCACACATCTGGAGCCAGTGCCCATGGGCTCCTGGCTGGTCATTCCGTGTTGTCTGATACTGTTCATGTTGGTGACTGTAGTGCTGACCAGGGAGGGAGGGAGTCTGGCTCTCTTCTACTAGAGGTAATTGTGGAGTGGGATGGCTGTGGGGCCTCAGAACACCTTGGAGCTCTCAAACACCCTCTCACATCTTGGCCATTCCCACTTCCAGGACCAAAGCAATGATTCTGGGAATCAGCTGGGGCCACCACTGGAATAGGATGAGGTGATGGGGAGAGCCCAAGTTGGGAAAATGGCAACTTTGGTGACTGTGGGGGATGTGAGAGCCACAGAGAGGAGACCACTGGTGCCTCTGCCTGCCACATATTTGAAAATGCACAAAGCGAGAGCCTCACCTCTCCCCAGCACATGCAGGTACAGGGAAGTGTGATCATAGAATCAATTTATTTGTCTACTAATGCGCCAGGCGCTGTGTTTTATAGGTATGAGCCCATGTCAGCCTCATGACAACCCTTGAGATAGGTCCTATCAGTGCCTCCATTTTAAAGATGAGAAAACAGAGGCACAGAGAGGTGAAGCATCTTGTTCGGAGTCACACAGCTAGTGGGTGGGGTAGCCAGGATTCAGACCCAGGGGGAGCTCCATCCGGGCACCAAGTCCACTGTCCCCTGGAAATCACATCATGATGAGGGAAGAAGGCAGTGGGGAGATGGAAAAGTTGGGAGGCTGTTCAGGAACTGGTGACAAGGAGGGGGAAGGCTGCCATCTGGCACCACCATGCAGGCAGTCCCAGATGGTGGAGAACCCACATCAACTGCCTGGCCGGGCTGGAACAGGATGGGGCGCAGACAGGCAGGTTCTCGGCAGACAGGCTCTGTGAAGAAGGTCTCATGCTTCCCCCATCCCACCGCAAGGGAGTGGCGAGGGAAGGGAAGCCTGTGACCTCATCATCTGGGCCAAGGCCAATGACATCACCAGGAGGGCAAGGAGCCAGGCCCAGCAAGTTATTTATGGAAATGGCTGGCGGCCAGGCACAGCTCCTGAGCTGTTTCAGATGTGGCTGGGATAAAGCCTCCAGCTGGCCCACTGGGGCTGCTGGGGCCAGGCAGGCGGGTGAGGATGAAGGAGGGCTGGAGGAGGGCTGGCGGAGTCAGCCCGCTGATGAGGCAGGGCTTCTCGAAGGTTCACTGGGGTCCCCGGCGGGGATCACTGGGGCACCATGCTTCTCCTTCTTGGCATCTGCCCATCCATGTCCTCCCTTGCTCAGGGTGGACCTGTGGTCTCTGCGGCCCACCGTCAGGGTCTGAGTCTGGATGAGCTCAGAAAGAGCAGCATGGAGATTTCAATCACAAGCCACAGCTCGTGTGTGCATCTATATTCGTGTGCATGAGGGGATGTACTGTGTGCATGGCTGTTGTATGTGCGTCCCTGTCAATGGATAGATCTACTCTCTGGTCCTTTGTATATTGCTCCCCTGAGTGGTCATAGGGGCAGTTGAGTTTGTGAGTTCATGGATATGGGCATCTCTGCATGGGTGTGTGTGTGTGTGTGTGTGTGTGTGTGTGTATGTGTTTGTAGGAGATGGGGAGAAGAGAGAGACAGAGTGCACAAGACCTAGCAAATAGGAAGAGAGGAGTCATCAGGGGAGATAAATTACTGTAGGAAGTTGGGAAATATAATTTCAGTGGAAGATACAGGGGCACTTATGGAAGCTTCAGCAAAAGTAGACAAACCTTTCAATCCATTTATCAAAAATGCCTGCAGCTCTGCCGCCTGAGCAGGTGCAACAAGAATAAAATATTGAGCAGAATCAGTGATTGTGGGACTGGAGGAGGCCAATAAATAAGAAGTTACTGAGATGCTCACCCTGAGTCCAATGGGTTTGCTCTGGCACTCCCTCTACTCATCATGTCCTGTGGTCTTTTGGGTGCTGGCTGGAGCAAGCTAGCAGGAACCCAAGTGGCCAGATCTCTGGCATTTTGACTTTAGGACTTCTGGAAGGATGCCTGGGAGAATCAGGGTGAACAGAGCTGCCAAGCCCCACTCAGGTAAGCTTTGGTGTGGTGGTAAACACAGGGGCCCTGCTTCTCATGCCTCTTGGCCTTGCTAGCTACCCTCCTTCCCTTTAAAATCCTCTATGAGGGAACGAAATCTACAAGACCCTGAATGGAGCTTTGGTGGTTGATCTATGGGCTCTCAATGGAGCAACAGGGGTATGGGAATGGGAGCCAGGTCATGACCAAGGGGCTCCCAAACCTAGACCCCAGCCTGTGCTATCTACGAAGACCTCATCTTGCCTCCCAGATCTTAGGCCTTTTGAGTGATGGGTGGAGGGATGACACCATGAAACCTCCCACTGAATGGGAACCCCATCCTTTGGTACATCCTCTTTCATGTCATGACCACCCAACCCAGAAAAGAAAATGAGCACTTTTTCAAATGCCCTTAAACTTGAACTCAGGATGAGTTGAAACAGGATGTCTCATTGATTTTTTTTTCACCTCCAAGTCCACAAAAGAGTAATGGGCACAGCCTTCTCCCTCCTCTCCCACACCCTGGCAACTGCCCCTCAACCCCCTGCCCGATCACCTGCTTCCCTCACACCCACACAGCACCCCCTCAATAACAGAACTAAAATCATTGCATCTTAATGCCAAGAACCACAATGGCAGGATAAAATTCCTGGGAGACCCCATCCAGGGCCATGGCTGCGGGAGTCACATTCTCTAACCTTCTCCCAGCTGTGATCAGCAGAATGGGAGAGGTCCAGCTGAGTGGCTCTCTGGGTTGCCAAGCTAAACACCCAGAAGGCAGGAAATAGGATTAACTCTCAGCAGGAAATGGAGGGATAAAGGTTGACTGGGGCAGTGGAGGCGCCAACTGGCTGTTCCAAGGGACAAACAGGAGGACCCTGGCTCTGTGGGAGCAGCCTGAGCTCACAGAATCCACCCCCTCTGCTTTCAGAAATGCAGCAGATGGGAACTCCACTTTTTTAGAGTGTTCTGGGGAGGCAAATCCCCTATCTACAGGTTGCTCCTGGTTCCCCTGCCTCATTGCAGAAGGCCTATCTTAGGACCCAAGCAAGATGCAATGTTGTTAGGCTCTTGGACCTGGAAAAGGTCCTGAGCTCTCCACTGCCCCACTGCCTCCACTGCACTCTCTAGGTATTTGTAACCGAGTATGATTGCATGTATATGGGTCTGCCCAAGCATGGGCACCTGTCCCTTCCAAAGACACCCTCCTCCTTGGGAGGGATGGAGGTGGAACAGCAGGACAAACTTCCCAGCAGTCAATCAATCTAGAATTCTGAAGACAATTTCACCCCCAGATGGCAACAGAATGAGCAGGATCAGGGAGCAGAGCTCTTGTTTGCAGGGCTGGTACTCTCTATCACATTTCTAGAGCCTGTGAAATGCCATTCCAGGCTGCTGGTCCAGGACCGTTCTCCTCTCCTTGTTTCTCTAGCCCTGCTTCCATGCTGGACAGGCCTAAGTGTGTGGGGGGTGGTGGTTGAGGAAAGTTGCCAGGGCAACCATCCCAGCTTGCTCTTTCCTCTGCCTTTGTAAAATCTATAAGAAGAGGAAGCAGTCGTTTTCCTGGGGCGCTGGGGTATAGCCCCATAGGATTGAAACTATGCGAGGCACAGCACCAAGCAGAAAGACCTGGTTTCCATCCCATCATCTGCGTCCCAGCTGCTCTCATTACTGGCTCCTTTAAAGACTGACATCTGGGCTTTGGCCAGTGCTCAGATTGCAAGAATAAGGAGCTATATCTCTAGTGAGATGGTCGGGGGGATGTCATTGCACCAGCTTTCAAAGGGCTTTTCACCATTGTCATACTTTTCTTTTTCAGTCTTACTTAAGGAGATGTGTTCAAACAATGATGATGATGATATTGCCGTGTGCTTACTCTATGCTAGATGCTTCACTTTTGTTGTCTATTTAATTAGCACAATGATCCAATTAAGTAGGTATTATTATCTCCACTTTTCATATGAGGAAACTGAGGCCGAGAAAGGCTATGTGACTTTCCAGTCACCCAGGGTTGGATGACTACCAAGCCCATGCTATTACTCAGGCACTTTTCTGCTTCTGCAAGGGAAGTGGTTTCAGGCAGAGAAAGCTAAAAGCTGACCTGAGTGATTAGCTCTTCTCAGGGTGCAGAAGGACCAGAACTTCAGGCAGAGGATGCACAGCCAGTGAGTGACTCATCTCGGTTTGCTTGGGACTTTTTAGCACTGAAAGTCTTGCCTTCTGGGAACCCCATCAGTCTCGGGCACACTGAGATGGTTGGTACCCTAGATGGAGTGCACACCAAGGACAGTGTGGACCAGGTGCAGTGGATGGACCCTGGAGAACCACCTGCTTTGGGTGGTTGAAGGTAGTGGGCTCAAGTCAGTGGGCAGAATGAGATCTGCTGGCAAAGGCTCTTCTTTTTTTTTTTGAGATGGAGTCTCGCTCTGTCACCCAGGCTGGAGTGCAGTGGCATGATCTCAGCTCACTGTAAGCTCTGCCTCCCAGGTTCACGCCATTCTCCTGCCTCAGCCTCCCAAGTAGCTGGGACTACAGGCACCTGCCACCATGCCCGGCTAATTTTTTGTATTTTTTTTTTTTAGTAGAGATGGGGTTTCACCGTGTTAGCCAGGATGGTCTCAATCTCCTGACCTCGTGATCTGCCCGCCTCAGCTTCCCAAAGTGCTGGGATTACAGGCGTGAGCCACTGCTCCCAACCAAGGCAAAGGCTCTTCTGAGCAGCTAGTCTGTGGGTCTGAAGGTCACCAGCTTGATCTACTCCTGTCTCCACTGGAAACAATGTACAAATCCTTCACCACGTTCATACTTGGCTACAAGCATGCCCTGTGCCCCTGACATTGCTACGCCTGGCCCTGGGGCCCTGGCCCCATCTGAATCTCATTTCCCCTTAGATGGTAATAAAGAGAATGATGGTTTTCTCAGCCTCTGGTACCACCAACAATCTCCACCCTCTGTCAGTCAAGTCATAGAAGGGTCATGGAAGGGCTGAACATACCAGGAATGTTGCCAGTGCTAGGGGCCCACATTGTCAGATGCAGGGTTCCGGGTCACTGGGGACCTAGCGAGATGGGACAAGGTGAGAATAAGAGGAAAAGGAGAGAGGCAAAATTCCCAGCCAAAAAAAAAAAAAAAAGTTCAATCAGATTTGTAAAGGGCACAATTTACAAATCCGTCACATATTTTACTAGGCTAGGATTTACGGATTAGCCTGTAATACTTATGCGGCTTTTTGTAATAAAACCCTGAGCCCAGGCAGCCTTGGGGAAGTGAGGAGGAGGAAGGAGCCTTCTCTCTCTATCTTGCTTTCATTTTCCCGCATTTTTTGATCTAGGCAGTCCCATTAATCTGTGCTTTATCTGCCTATGGAGAAGGATTGAGCTCTTTATTGGATTTTTGTCAAGAATAAATGATTTAGTTTGGGATATTGTGGAAACGATTTTTGTGGTATTACACCATCTAATAAATGAAACAGCAGGGATCAATTCCTTTCTTGCAATGTGTTCAACAGGCAGGGTGAAATATGCCCCACAATTATTTGGTATTGCACTCTATAGATATTTATAACCGAGTATGACTGCATGTATATGGGTCTGCCCAGGCATGGGCACCTGTCCCAGACGATGTGATCCATTAGCCCCAGAGCATGAGACTAGAGATCCAAGTGACAGGTCGGTCAGAAATGCTGACCAGGTTCACTCAAACAGTCAAGGCTGAGGGCTGGAGAGAAGGAATCAGGTTTGAAGGTGAGGGCTGCAGTTGGGAGATTGTATTTACCAAGGCTTGAGTGCTTTTCCTGGAGCTTTGGAAGTGAGAGAAACTAACAGGGTGGGACGTCATTGCCACAGCAGATCTGGCAAATGCCTGGTGCATGGGGACTCTATGCAGAGAACTGAGGTCCCATCCCCCACCCGTCCTGGGTACCCCCGTCCATGTCCCACTGGCCTCTCTCCCTGGACATTGCTTCGAGGGAAAATGTCTGGAAGTTCTTGGAGAAGGGACCTGGCTTTCTGCCCAGGTAGGCTCATAAGGTTTATATCCCTGAAGCCTCACAAATATTTATTGAGAGCGTATTACATGACAGCGCTTAGCACAGGCCTGGCCTGAAGTAAACTGGATATAGATATTTGTTCACAGATTGACAAACAGAAAGCCTTACAAGATGCCCTTCCCTGGCGCAAACCCACATGGCCCTCACAAGCAGAAACAGGGAACAGTAAGGGTGAGGGACAGATGATCACTAGGAAACTGCAGCCTTCTTCCGACCCCTAAATCCAGGGGTAAAAACAGAATGATCGTGAAGGCAGGGAGCGGGGACAGGTGGTCCTGGGCAGCATGGCTCATGCCCCGCCCATAGAGATGCCTGTGTTGGAGATGATTGCTTACCCAGGTTTCACATGCTGGACATCAGCACCTTGGCTCAAATTGTCGAAAACAGTCCCTTCAGTCTATCAGCGCCAACAGAGACATGTCTGACATGACACCATTGTGAGCTTTGTACACCCCAATATTCATCAAATGATGGCCCGAAGAAATGGATGTCAGTATTAGCAAGATTTTTTCACCCAGAGCTTCCTGGCGTTGGTATCTCCTTGGCTGGTCTTGCCTCCCAGCTGCATGCTCTGTAAATGTTTGTAGTGAGCGTGAGACACTACAGCTCTCTGTCTCTCAGCCTTAAGCCCACTCTATTTTTATACTATTTGGTATTATCTTTGCTGGCTGTTTTTTCTCTGCCACAATCAGAATTCTTGGGGCTTGGTGCCGATGGGAGAGGTTTTAAGTGTCTTTGGCAGGAAGAATTTCTTCTGTCTGTAGTTCAATCTGAAGTTCATTCACATGCTCCTTGCAAAGAATGGCGGATGCTGTGAGAGTTCCTGTACAAGCGATGAAAAAGTCATTGGCAATCCTTACCACATCCCTACATCGGCAGCTCGCAGGCTTGACTCCTGGAGCCAGATGTGGCCCAAGACGCCCCGGTAGAGGCTAGGGTCCTCATGGTGCCATTTGCCCCAACTCCCAGGAGGGGGCAGTTAGGAGACGGTTTCCTCCCAACTTCCCAGGCGGCTTTAGGATGTCAACTTGGGTCTTGGCCTGGAGCCCTTTGGATTCTTTTATGTTTCTCTTGACTTGCTAAGTGTGCTTTCCATCAGTTGGATATGGAATGCATCAAAACAATCATTATTATTTCAACCACAGCCTCCTCTGAAAGCACTTTTTCTTGGATATAACACCTCTGTCTCAAGACAGTTATTGCCATTCCAATGTGTTATGCTGCGATTTCATCCTCAGAGGGAGTTGCTACACTCGGAAAGCAAACAGACTCTTCCCACATCTCGGCATAGAGCAACCCTGTCCTTCCAGTTTGTTCTTCGGGCCACACATATATGAGCCAGGACAGATGCATCTCTTTCTCCCACACTCCACGTTCCATCCATTGGGAAACGCTGCCGGCTCTGCTTCAAACTGTCCAGAATCCCACATCATTCTTCTCCATTTCAACTGCTTTTCCCTGGCTCCAGCTGAGACTCCTGCCCCATCCTGACCCTGGCAGCCCACGCTCAGCACGGCAGCCAGGGTGAGCCACTCATGGCTCAAACCCTTCAGACCTCCTCCTTTTCCCAGAACAAGAATTGAGTCTTCGCCATGGCCTCAGGGCCGCTCGCAATGTGGCCTGAGTGACCGCTCTGACCATCCCTGCTCGGCTGCCCACCCTGCCCACCCCAGAGCAGCCCCACTGGCTGCCTTGCCCTATGATCAAATAACCCAGGCACTCCCCTGCCTCAGGACCTTTGCACTGGCTGTTCCTTCTGCCTGGAAGGCTTGGCCCACAGAGACCTGCATGGCTGATTCCGTTACTGCCTTGAGATTCTTATTTCAAGGCATAAGGCAGCATTGTGCAGAGGATAAGAGCACAGACTGGAGCCCCAGTGCCTAGCCTCAAGGGCCTTTGCTGACACTTACTGACCACCTGACACTGTAAATGGTATTTCACCTCTCCCTGCCTGAGTTTTCTCTGTAAAATGGGGAAATAATCACATTAATTTGTACTGTTATAATGAGGATTCAATGATTTAAAATTTGTAAAGGACTTATAGCCAGAATGGATGTGAAATAAGCGACTACCAAAGGAATAAATCAAATGAGCCGACATCAGGCACCCTATTTAAACATGCTGGCCAGGACCAGGCGCGGTGGCTCATGCCTATAATCCCAGCACTTTGGGAGGCCAAGGTGGGTGGATCACTCGAGGTCAGGAGTTCAAGACCAGCCTGGCCAACATGGTGAAACCTCGTCTCTACTAAAAATACAAAAATTAGCTGGGCTTGGTGGCACATGCCTGTAGTCCCAGCTACTTGGGAGGCTGAGGCAGGAGAATCGCTTGGGCCCGGGAGGCAGAGGTTGCAGTAAGCTGGGATGGCACCACTGCACTCCAGCCTGGGTGATAGAGCGAGACTCTGTCTCAAAAAGAAAAGAAAAGAAAGACAAACATGCCACTGGCTTCTCACCTCCATCCTACACTCCCAATCTTTCTCCTCTCCTGTGCTTTTGCTTGTATTCCATTGTATGTATCCCCTCTTACTACATAATTTACTTATTTCTTTTGTTTGCTATTTACTATCTCCCCCAACCAGAATTGCTAGAATACAAGCTCTATGAGAGCAGAAATCTGTGTTTTGCTCACTACGGTACCCACATGCTTACACAGTGCTTGGCCTGTAAGAGTCGTTTAGCAAGTTTATACCTCCTCACCTCCACATTAGAACTTTTTGGTTAAAAAGTATGTGTTTTTTATTATATAAGGAAAATATGTAGAAAAGTTCCCATTATAGAAGCCAGGCATGGTGGAGGCACCATACTGAACACAAGAGAATTAAGTGAAATTCTGGGTCTTGGGGTAGATTCTTCCAGAAGGTAACCTGAGATACGGTGTATTTTTTTTTCTTTTATTAATTTACTAAAAACTATATGAAAAAGAATGAGATGGGCTCTTGCTATTTTGCCCAGGCTGATCTTGAATTCCTGAGCTCAAATGATCCTCCCACCTCAGCCTCCCAAAGTGCTGGGATTACAGGAGTGAGCCACTGCACCCGGCCAGATAAAATGTCTTACTTTTCTATTGCCACTGCAACACAGTATGACTTAGTGGCTTAAAACATCACAAATGTATTGTCTTACAGTTCTGGAGGTCAGAAGTCTAAAGTGGGTGTCTAAGGGGGCTGAGCCCCATCAGATGTCAGCAGAACTTTTTGTCTTTCTGGAGGCCTCCAGGAAGAAGCCGCTCCTTGCCTTTTCGAGCTTCCACTGGCTGCCTGCATTCCTTGGCTTATGGCCCCTTCCACCAGCAACCGCCTCACTCAGGCCTCTGCTTCCTTCATTGAGTCTCCTCTCTGATTCTGACCCTCCTGCCTTCCTCTTGTAAAAATCTTTGTGATTATATTAGACCCACCTGTATAATGATAGGATACTGTCTCTGGGTAATACAGGATACTCTCCCTGTTTTAAAGTCACATCTGCAAACCAAAAATTGTGTATTTGGAAAAAAAGTTAGGCCAGGCACGGTGGCTCATGCCTATACTCCCAGGACTTTGGGAGGCCAAAACAGGTGGATCACCTGAGGTCAAGAGTTTTAGACCGGCTTGGACAACATGGCAAAACCCTGTCTCTACTAAAAATACAAAAATTAGCCTGGCATGGTGGTGGGCACCTGTAATCCCAGCTACTTGGGAGGCTGAGGCAGAAGAATCGATTGAACCCGGGAGGTGGAGGTTGCAGTGAGCCGAGATTGCACCACTGCACTCCAGCCTGGGGAACAGAGTGAGACTCCATCTCAAAAAAAGAAAAAAAAAGGAAAAAAGCTAAACAATTTTTAATATAAAAAGTAGCCTGATATCCCCAACATAAAAAATATGAATAACATGTATCTAGATAAATTGATCTCGTTTATGTTAAAATTCATATACATATACATATACACATACACATACATGTGTACATTTGTGTACAAAATGCATATACATTATACATAAATCTCTGGAGGCTATACACCAAATGATTAATAGGAGTTAATGGCGGGGTACAGTTTTCATGTCTACATAATTTGAATTTATTTTTCAGTATAATTAGCATTTATTTCTACATGGGGAATGTCTTATTTTTGTACTTCAAAAAGGTTTTAAAATGAAAAATTTAAACTAGACAGGGGCTGGGCATGGTGGCTCATGCCTGTAATCCCGGCACTTTGGGAGTCTGAGGCAGGCGGATCACTTGAGCTCAGGAGCTCAAGGCCAGCCTGGGCAACATGGCAAGACACTGTCTCTACAAAAAATGCAAAAATTAGCTAGGTGTAGTGGCATGCACCTGTAGTCCCAGCTACTTGGGAGGCTGAGGTGGGAGGATTGCTTGAGCCTGGGAGGTCAAGGCTGCAGTGAGCTGAGATCATGCCACAGCACACCAGCCTGGGGGACAGAGTCTTGCTGACTTTGTTTCAAAAATAAAATAAAAATAAACAGACAGGATAAAGGCACATCATGGGAAACAGGGATAATACAGACATGTATAAAGAAGGCAATCTTTGGTATATTTCTTTCCAGTCTTCCTTCAACGTATGACATGGGCTTGTGCTCAATATTGTAATTTTAAACCTTAACTTTTTTTACTTAATTTTATATCACGAGCATTGTCCATGTCATTAAAGATTCTTTGCACATATGTTGTTAATGGCTGTATAATATTCCTTCACAGATATGTCATTATTTATTTATCCATCCATTCCATCCACCATCAACTTTCCTCCCACCCTCCTCATTTCCCATTAATACCCTAACTACTTAGATAAGAACTGGTGGCTCTCACAGTCCCTGGTGAATGAATGTATATCTGGAGCATTCTGGAGAATATCAGTCAGTTCATTCATTCATATAAATAGGGCACAGACCAAAGCAAATCAATATCTCCATGACGCATTTTCCTTCAAGGCACAGAAGCCCTTAGCATTGTATTTCAGGGAGTAAGGTGACCTGCCCTGAGCTCTCTGCATCATCTCACTTGGGTCTTCATGTCCCCTGGCTATTTCCTGGCAGGTGCCCTGAACAAAACTACCTAAACTATAAGCTCATGAATAAATAAGTTTGGGATAAAAATAAGGTTGGGATACAAGCCTAGTAATCTTCCAAAAATAGACTAAAAAATAGTCCTTTGTTTTTATTTTTTTATTTTTTATTTTTTGTTTTTGAGACAGCCTTGCTCTGTTCCCCAGGCTGGAGTACAGTGGCACAATCTCAGCTCACTGCAACCTCCACCTCCCAGGTTCAAGCAATTCTCCTGTCTCAGCCACCATGCCTGGCTAATTTTTGTATTTTTGTATTTTTTTTTTTTAAGCAGAGATGGGGTTTCACCATGTTGGCCAGGCTGGTCTTGAACTTCTGACCTCAGGTGATCCTCCCACCTCAGCCTCCCAGAGTGCTGGGATTACAGGTGTGAGCCACCGTGCCTGGCTGCTGCCTGTCCTTTTGTATGAAAAGGCACTATTTTGGCTATCAAAGATGGTTTGTGGGTTGGACCAGAAATGTAGGGGAGTCAATGGATGGGAAGCGAAAGTGGGAGCCTCATCATTTTAACGAGATGTCTAACTAAAAAAATAACACCTCTCTGCAGCTGCCCTTGTGGACAAGGGAGGGAGGGGTCAGGAGGCTGAGTAGGAACAGCCAGGACAGCCTCTCCTGCTGCATGGAATCTTCCATCCACTTGGTGACTGCGACTATGTATTTCTGGTTGCACAGGAAGCACACTGACCTATTCTGGTTTGGTATCAACACAATAACAGAGGTAACCTTAAAATAGTTTTTCTGCCTTTGGAATAAAACCTTTTGCATTGAACAGAATCTAGGAGAAGAGGTTAATTGAGAGTTGACTCACAATCTTAGATTTGCAGAAAAGAGGGTCAGGTGGAGCCCTTTTGCAGGAGTTATTTACCTCAAAGCTTCAACCTCTCTACCCTGTGGATTAAGCTGCTCACGGCTGAGCCCTGCCCTGGCTCAGTCCTGGTACCCAGGAAATGCGACCCTTGGTCCTACCCACACAGAGAGTTATAATCTATGAGTATATCATGAAAAAGGAATTCAGTCCAATATTTTGGAGACTCCTACTTTGATATCCCCTCCTTCCCTGGGCAGGGAAGATGATCTTTTCAGCAATGGGATCCGCTGGAGTTTTAGAATTTGATTGGGTTCAACTAAAACAAAACAAATAATGCCAGTCATTGTTCTGGGAACTATGTACACAAAGATAAATAAGACTCTGTGTGGTCATAGGGGTCTCAGTCTAGAAGGAAAACATGTGAAAATAATCACAGGGAGGGTGTGAGCATTGGTGAAAGAACACCAATGTTCTTACTTTGCTCATTCATTCGTTTGGCAAATGTTAATTGTCTACTGTGTGCCAGGCACCTTGCTAGTGTCGGGGGGATGCCATGTCCCATGACAGATAGAGCCCTTACCATCATGAAGCTTGTAGTGAGCAAGATAGACATTGAGCAAATAACATAATACATCTTTGATTTGCATTTGTGACAGAGGTGTTGAAAGAAGTACAGGAAGCTATGAGAGTTTCATATCAGAGAACGTGTGAGCTTAGATAATTCCGCAAAGTCGGCTTCCCCACAACCTCCTGTCTGTCCTCCCCTCAGCCTGATGTGTGCAACAGCCTCCTCCTCCACCACATTCTGACCTTGGACCTCGCTGATTCCCCAGGTCCAGGCTCTCTGCCTCTGGAGTGCAGCTTGCTACACCTGCAAAGCAAGCCCAGGGCACCTCTGCCTGATGCGTGGCTGAAACATCTGGGCTTGGCAGGATAGGAAGACACAGGGAACAGGGCTCCAGACTGAAAACCGGTCCTCCATCCAGCTCTGTCACAAAGTAGCCATGTGATCTGGATTCCCCCACACACATCCTGTTCCCTTCAGTCCCCAGGCTCTCCCTACCCACCTCTGCTTGCCCCCACATCCTCTGCATACTATGAGGAAGCACCACCCATAGCCTCTGGAACCAGGATGCTTGGCTTCAGATCCTACCAACTTGGGCACATCACTTTACCTCTGTGTGCCTCAGTTCCCTCCTCTATAAAATGGGCACAATACCAGCACCTAGCACTCAGGGTGGTTGTGACGATTAAGTGTGTTAATGCAAGAGCACCTCACACATGGGCCCATGGTACATGCCATGTAAGTGCCAGCTGCTCTTCTCATTACATGTATCATTTTCCCACCAAATCGATGTGACTTCAAAGGAAGGACACAGAGACTCATGCCATATTACCTGTAACATTTAGCATCCACACCCTTGGTTCTCAAACTTGAGCATGCAACAGCGTTACCTGGAGGGCTTGCTGGAGCACAGCCTGCTGGGCCCCTTCCAGAGCTTCTGATGTGCAGGTCTGGGGCAGGGCCTGAGAATGCACATTTTTAACAAGTTCCCAGATGCTGCTGCTGGTCCAGGCACTTTGAGAACCACTGGACTAATTTACTACTCGGATTTTATTGGCATCCATCTAGAAATGAACACATATTTGAGCACCTACAATGTGCCCACCACTGTATTAGGAGCGTTCGCATATTTCATTTTATTTTCACCAGAAAGCAGCAAAATGGGCCTCCTTCTGCCCATTTTCCACCGAAGTTACCAATGCTCAGAGAAGCTACATGACTCTCCTGAAGTCCTGCGACTTGAGCTCTGACCTCGGGGTGTCAGTTTCAGTTGTCTACTTTTCCATTGCTTTTTGAACCCAGTTTTGGGATAGAAACAGTACCGGGGGAACCTGCAGAGGAGGAAGGAGCCCTTGGGAAAAGGTGTCTCCTAGGTGATCAGAGGTCTGCACGTGTCTGATGTTTATTGCAGAGATGCCAGAAATCCACTGAATTAGGAGACCCAGAGGGGCTGCACCTTCAGCCACAGCTCCTGCCCAGTACGTGGCTCTCTAGGGCCACAAAGAGGACACCCAGAGCTCAGTCTAGGCAGCTGCCTGCGGCTCGTGAGTGGCACCCCCATGGTTTGAGACCCTCACCTCAGTGGAATGAGCTGGGCTCTCTCTCCACCTCTCCTCCATTCCCCACGCTTTCTCGCACAGCCTGGAAAACAGGTGCTGCCCATTAACAGTGGAACAGCGCCAATCAGGAGGAAATACTCCGCATTAAGCCCTTGACACAGGCTACAATTTTGACAAATAAGACACAAAGCAGGAGGTGCCAGGAGCCCCAGAGTTCAGGCTTAGCTGCTGGCATGAATGAAGGAGGGCAGGAGTGGAGGCTTTGGCTGAGAGGAGCTGGGCACAGGGAAGGGGAGCTGGGAGGGGGCCCACCAGGTGCCACTCCTCACAGCTTTTCATCTGCCTGGGAGCCCGGAGTCAGACGCTGCATGAGCCAGGCCTGAGCCAGCAGAACTGTTGGCCTGGAGAGAGGATGCAGAGCACTGGTGAACCCCAACCTTACTGCCACTTCTTAACCTCACTGCAGGGTTCCGAGACTCTCCCCAGCCCAAATGCGAAGAGCCTCCAGGATGCTGATTTGCATGTGATTTGCATGCTGGGTCTGAGGTCCCTGCCTCTCTTCCCTTCCCCTTTGTCTCCAGTTCCTTTCTCTGCAGGGTTGAGCTCCAGCAGGTTGACAACTAACCTGGGAGAAAGGGGTGGCTTCCTTTCCTATGCTGGGGACTTGTGACCCCCCATGTACAATGCAGCGAGGCTGAGGGAGCAGAGGGAAGAGGTGACAAGACCACAACTCTACAGGGTGGTTCCTTCAGGGGATTTCAATGCCTATGAGGAAGGATACTCAGCTGTCCCCTGGGGATCTGGTTGAAATGCAGATTCCAACTCCTCAGGTCTGGAGTGAGACCCAGATCCAGCATTTCTAACAAGATCCCAAATGATGCTGCCTCCCAGCTACACTTGAGTAGCAAGGGTGTAGGGCCGTGGGCATGTGGGAATCCCCTGGGGGGCTTCCACACCGACACTGGGTTCCACCCCAGAGATTCCAATATAATGGTCCAGGCTTGGGCACCAGGAGATTCTAACATGTGGCTTGAGCTCCACTGTGGGACACCTGTATCCGTGTGTAGAACAAAGTGATTGTAGTGACGCTGACCTCCTGTGAGGAGAAGAAGAGATGGAAAACTCATTAGAGGATAAACACCAGCCATTCATTCAGCCATTAGAGAACTAGACCACCAAAGGAGATGCCGCTCGCTCCTCGCACTCCACACACGCTCCAGGTCATTTACCAGACAGCAGGAAGAGGCCACTGGACTGTCAGTTCCAGGAGGAAGGGTCAACGATGGCTGTGTTCATGGATACACCTAGTGCCCAGCATCTGCAACATGGTAGGGGTGAGACGGGCAGATGATGGACAAGGGGGACCTCAGGAATGGAGGTTGGCCAGTGACGGGGAGAGCACCACATCCTCATCTCCAGCCTGCCATATTTCCCATCAGGAGGGGATCTTTTCTGTGACGCCAGAAGGGATTTGGGAGGACTTTTTCCTTGTGAAAAACATTGTCACACCCTTGTTAATCAAGCTTTCTTCCTTGGCAGAGAGGATGGAGAGGAAGAGGAAACTTTCATTCCACAGAAGGGCATCTGCCAATTTCCCACTTGGGGACGAGATTGAAATAGCTTTTTCAGATCCTCCAGTTAAGCTGACACATGTGGACCCTTCAATCCTCCACTGGGTTCCCTCCCAGGAGCAGTTATCTTGGCTCCAGCAGAACGGCTCTATCTCACCTCAGTCTGCCAGCTGTCTTGCTTCACAATAGAGAGAGGCTGGGGCCCCAAAGACCGTTCTGGTGCAAATTGCATCGGAGAAGCAGACGCTGGAGCACTGGGGAGGGGAGGGAAGGGGAGGGAAGGGCGGCCAGGTCAGCCAGTGCCTAGGAGCTGTGAGGTCTTGGGGGGCCACGTGGAGCTGCAGCCGGATAACAGGGCCAGGGCTGAGAGTGATCTGAAGATGACAGAGCTAAAAAAGCATCACTTTAAGGTGAGGAAGGTAAATGCCACTTCTGGGCCGGCACCGTTCCCCAGGCTGGGAATAAGATAATGAATTATTACCCAAGGAAATGAAACCGCTAATAAATTCAAAAGCAAAGCTAGGGGAGGTTAAACTCCATTTTTAAAAAAGAGCTGGTGATTTATAGAGTGCCCTCTCTCCTTGCCTCCTAGGGCACCAGCAGCTCCCCCTGTCCCTCCCCCTCTTCCCCACCTGCTGGCCCCTGACCCTCTGGACATACAGATCCTTGCCTCCCCGGCAGCTCTCCCCCAGCCTCTAGCTGTTCTTTTTTCTCCATCCCCCTTGTGAGCCACTCCCACCCTCAATGGGAATTTAAAGGCTTGATTTGTGCTGAAATTTGGGCCAATTGATTTCAGAAGCTCAGTCCCCAAGGAATGGCTACGAGGAAATCCGTTTTCCTTAGGAGTCCATTTCAACCTTTGAGCCAACAAATTACAAGTAGAGCCAGCCCCGAATGGCAATCAGGTTTTGTGTCACTGGGCAGGTGTGGCTCATGCAGTGAGTGACTAATTGATGGGGCCTTCGAGCGGGAACCTGGCCCTCTCCCGATTTAGGGAAGCTCACTGGCTACAACATTTTCCTTCTCGCTGTGTCTGCTCTAATCCCTAGCAAGCTCCATTCCTGAAACCCTGGCCGCCTCGGTCTTGGCTCCCCTCCTTCCCTGCCTGAAGCCATCAAGCCCCTGCTGTCTGACCTCATTGCCCGTTTCCGTGGTGACAGCCCTGTGATGTCACTGGTGGCGGCCTGTGGGCCTTCAGGTAGGTAGGATGACAGCAGCAGGTGCCCAGGAGGAGGGGAGGAACAAAGATCTTGTTTTTGTGCCATCATCCCTGATACACAATGAAACCCCGGGGTGGGGGTGGGGTGGGAATGGAGTGGGGAGATCTGACTCTGCAGCCATCCGTCACCCACGCCTGCTTGGACATCGCCAGGCTCAGCTAGAGAAGGCAGAAAAAGTTCCTCCAACTCCTTCCCCAGGCACCTATGCAGGCTCCACACTCCTGCCTGAACAGCTATGATTTTAAAAGCCATCGAGTCACGAAGAAAAGTGTGCCAGTGTGTGCCGTATTCAGTTTCCCCCATGCACCGTTTTCCCCAGTCAGCCCTGCACCTTCCAAGAGGTATGACCCGAAGGCACACCCCAGTCAGCTCGGGCCCCACATTCCTGCAAAAATCAGGCTCCAGGGCTCCCTCATCGCAGCATGGGTTCTGCAGGAAGCCCCAGTGCCAAGTGGCTTTCAGAACTGCCTCAGCTAGCAAAGTGGTGGCTATTTCAGTGACCGACAAAAGCAGCTCCCCCAGCCTCCCTTGGTGTTTGTGGTCCCTTTTGTTCCAGCCAGGCACCAAGAGGAAAATGCAGCATCCGTTTGGAAACAAAGGCTCAGGCAGGCTCTCTCCAGTCTGAAAAGCCCACTTTCACTTGAGTTTCAGGTAATTTGCTGTGCAGCCTGAATTCGTTAGACGAATTAGACTCACTTGGACTTCAGGTGTCTCAATTACCTGGGTGATTTGCATGTTTAAGAGTGAAGGGGACTGCACAGTAGCAGAAAGCAAATTTGAAATCCTGACTTTGGGGGCCCTGGAGCCCCTCCACTGCACGTTTACTTTCCCTACCAGAAAGGAGGAAGGACAGAGTAGCCCCCCAGCAAGCAGATCAGCGGATGTCACATAACCACAGGGCAGTCATCAGGGAGCAAGACCCCTCCCTAGGGCCATGCAGGCCTTAGTTTCTCCTTCTGGATCTGCCAGCAAAACAAAGGTAACTGCCTAAGAACAGCTTCCAAAGGTGGAAGAAGAAAGTGAGAAAATCTATATTATTGATCGTTCATACCTAAGGAAAAGAGGAAAGAGGATTCCCATAGCCCAGCTGGGAGGTGAAGAGTTAATCCTACAATCTAGTCTGCCAGGGAGCAAGGCAAGGACTGGAGCTATTTTCAACCCAAAGTGTGCATGCAGAATGCTTGATGCTTGCGGGGAGGAGCTGGAAAGCCTGAGACCATTTGAAAGCATTAATTGAGTGCCCAGGGTATATAGAGCCTATTCTCAGGCCATGCTGGAATTCCAAAGGACAAGGGGGCTGTCTCCTGTCTTCTATTAGAGCATGGACCACCTTCCCCCACTTTCAATTTCTTCTCTGTGCCCACTCCCCCTCCCCAGGCCACAGCTCCTTCCTGGGCTCCGTGAAGTACCTACAGATGCCTGATGACCTTTTTAGAGTTGGCCCAATTACTCAACTGAAACAGCTTAAGCATTGCAAATTCACACACGCAGACTCTGCTAGTTGTCTGAGTAAGAGCTAGAGCGCTGGTCCCTGGCTGTATATTGGACTCACCTGGAGAATGTTTTAAATGATTGGAACCTGAGTCCCACCCCCAGAGAGTATGATTTAATTGGTATTGGATGCAATGGCATTTTTTAAAAGCTCCTCTGGTGATTTAAACATGCCACAAAGCCTGAGAGCCCCTGAGCTGGAGGATTTGGGATTTTTGAATTGTTTAATGATGAGTCGTTGGGCTGAAATTGATCAAGTTTGATGGGATCAAGACAGGCTTAGATTCTATGTGCCAGGTGGGCTGCTGTCTTGAAACAAAACAGTGATGTAAGGTTTATCATATGAGTGTGATTGTAATGGATCTACATGAGAGTTGGTACGAGTATAGATTTGCCTAGAGTAAAGTCTTCACTAAACTGGCATTAGTTGAGGGAAGAGGTGGCAGGAAGAAGTAATTGGTATTTCTTGAGTATCTGTTGCGTGTCAGGAACTGTACTTGGAAGACTATACTGATATTTCATTTATTCTTTCCAACCACATGGCAAATGAGCGTTACTCCTATTTTACAGACGAGGAAACTGAGACTCAGAAAGGATAAGTGTAATTTTGCCTGAGATTATACAGCTATTGAGTTTTGGGAGACAATTTTCTGAGGGCCCCTCACATTTCTGTGTGTCTTGCAAACAGAGACACTGATTGCCTTTGTCTGAACTATCCTTATAAGGATGCTTGCCTGGTGAACAGCTTTGGAAAATACAGTATCTTCCTCTGGAGCAAAGGGTAGGCATGCTTACTGTCCATTATAAAAGATTCCGATTCCTTAAGCTCAGGATTCCTCTTTTGGAACGCAGTCCGCTGTGTGAGCAGGTATCGCCTAGGGCCCTCTCTGTGCTGCCTTATGGAAACCATGGCTTGGAGAATTGGCACAAAATGCTAATACTCTGGCTGCTACTATTGTGTAATAAACTGTCCTTTGTCTCTGATCCATGAATCTCATGTCTTCCACCAGCATCCATGAAACTGTAGCAGGCCAGGCTAACTTGTTAACTTGCAAATGGGGCAAGGTTTCAGACCCCACACAGTTCTTGACAATGTGATCTAAATCTGTTTTCCTCTAAAACCCATGCATTTAAGAGACGGGTAAGCAAGAGGAGATGTTAAAACAAAACAAAACACTCTCCATCAATGACCACTTTCCCTCTAGATATAAAATAATATAAATTAGTTCGCTTTCTCCTTTCTATGAGATAAACAGATTCATTCTGTATCAAGAGTTAAAAGAAGTACAATACTTGGGCTCCATGAGGTGCCCTCTGGGTTCCAGGTTCCATGTGATTTTCAGTTCTGAGCTAGTTCCTGTTTTCCCTCAAGGATGTTTCACTGGATCCCACCAAC
Organism: Pongo abelii; assembly: GCF_028885655.2. Classification (NCBI taxonomy): domain Eukaryota; kingdom Metazoa; phylum Chordata; class Mammalia; order Primates; family Hominidae; genus Pongo; species Pongo abelii. Next base: position 89,187,837 of record NC_072004.2, read on the forward strand.
TGGCTCTCGGCCTTGATAAGCAAATCTGGGTCTAGCCTTGCCTCAACACCCATACCCCACTCACTCTGTGGCTGTTAGAAGCCTATTACCCACTTTACCTACTTATCTTTCAAATAGAAGAGAAATGACCTTTCTTCAGGTGCTAATGCTACCGGCCTGTGTGACCCTTCATTTGTGACCATTCCTCTTTGAGATCAGAATTTTCAAAAGACTGATTATAATCACAGTCTCATTCTCAATATTTGCAAAAGGCCTTTCCTAACACAATTCTTTAAAACCAACTAAGTTACTAGGTAAGTCAATTTCGAAAGGATGTCTTCGTTTCAGTGCTAATTAGCTTCTCTTCTGATGGATGAGAAGTTTACATGCAACGATTTCTAGTAGCAGGTTCGTATAATTTTTGACTGTTAATTATTAAAAACTATTAAACATAATGACTCTTTATGTGCCAGGAACTTTTAAGGGTGCTTTATAAAGTATCCTAAATCTACTCAAAAACCCTAAAAGTGAAATATTTTCACTCAAAGAAGCTGAGATTTCAAGGTTAGATATCTTGTATGCACAGCTAGTAAGTGGCAGAGCTGGAACCCAAGGTCATATCTGTCCAGCCCCAAAGCCAGACCTTTCTAATAACCAACTGCCCCCTTTTCAAAACAGCTTTATTGAGATATAATACACATATTCTACAATTCACCCATTTAAAACATACGATTCAATGGGTTTAGTAAGTCCTCAGATATGTGCAACCATCGCCACAGTCAATTTTAGAACATTTTCCTCACGCTCAAAAGAAACCCTGTAGACTTTAGTTATCACCCTCCATCACTCCTCCTCCCCAGCCCCAACCAACTGCCTTTTATAAAGTCTCCTTCTAAAAAAGCCAACGCTTTTTCTTCTCTCTGTATTAAATATTGCAGTATATTCGTATTCATTCATTAATGGGTTGCCTTTCCAGGTTACTGAGAGGTTAAGAATTGCCAAAAAAGACCTGTACCTTCCCTCTGATATTCCCTGGGGTTAGTTCTTCTCTCCTCCTTCTGCCAAGAAACCACTGAGAAGTGTCTCAGAAGAGCTAAGGGCTGCCCCAGGTGGTTTTGTGGGAGGTGAGTTTGGGTGTGAGTTGATGATGAAAGGGTTGGGGATCCCAGAAAACTTCTTCCAGCCTGGACTCAAGCCTTGTATCTCATGAACAGAGAAGAGACCATCTCCTTTCAGACACAGCTAATCCTCCCAGAGAAGCCCCTCATTCTTCCTTCTACAGAGGCAACTTGGGGAAAGTTGACTTTGCCCGAGGAAGGCTTTACCAGAGTGGCCTTGGGGTCAGTCAGACTTGGCAAAGAGTTTGGTGTGCAGATGTTTTCACTTGATTTCCCCCAGAAGCTGACCCTGAAGGACACGAGTGCTTAGAGTTTGGGTTGGGAGGTGTAGGGATCACTGGTGGGGTGGGGTGGGGAGGGCACTGGGAAGGGACACAAGAAGGGGAAAGTGGCCACTGAAGGGCAGGCTCCTGAGCTCACTGCCCCAGCAGGAAATCAGCTCTTACTCTCCAAGTCAACTCTAGGAAACTCTGTAAAACACCCAGCTCAGTTACCCCTCCCCCTGTCCAGGGATACAGACGCTGGGTGTGGAAAACACCAACTCCCAGCAGGCTCTGGTAGAGGCTCCTCCAAGGGGTGCAAATTCCTTAGCTGTCCTGGCAAGCTACGCACATGTGGGCAGAGCAGCCTCTGCAGTTTTGGATAAAGTTCTCAGGCAGAGAAATAGACACTGGTAGTGGGAGGTTGGCTGAGAGCACAAAATGGTCAGGCCTGGGGGATATGGCGGGGGGAATTACCAGAGCATCTGCGACAACCTGGCCCCCATCTGAACCCCTGCATGTGCAGGTGCACCCACACCCCCTACACACACACACGCACACACTCACACATGCACGCACACACAGTGGGATAGGAATATGGCTGCAGTACAGCACCTTCCTCCACCCCTGGGCTCCCGTCTTGCTCTCTCCATGGTCAGGGTGCTCCTTTGCATGGTAATGAAGTTCATTAAATGAAGTTTATTAGGAACCAGCTAGTAAAGGTCTATGTCTTTTCCGCCGAAGCTGGAGAATTTCCCAAAAAGCTTCGTGAAGAGTTTGAAACCCCAGAAGAGATCCTTTGGGGATGGGTGTTGCTCCAGGACAGAAGCAGCAGTAAGCTCCACCCACCTGTCTGGGGACACACAGGAGGCCTTGGATGCACAAAGCTTGTTAGAGAGCTGGCTTTCTTTTGAGCTGCAGCCTGACCAGCCTCCCCTGCACAGGCCCGAGAGGCTCAGCGGCTGGAGGGCAGCCTGGAAGTGCTGTCCATGCCCAAGGGTCTGAGCTGGGAAGGCCGATCACCTTCCTTGGTTCAACCTCTGAAAGCTGAGAGCACCTGGGGCTCCTCTCTTTCAGGAATGGAATGGAACTCTGGAGTTTTGGGCAGCCCAAGGCCATGTCTGCTTCATTGCTAGTTGGCAGAATATCCATTCATTCATTTCTTCACTCATTCATTCATCTATTATTCACTAACTTATTCATTTATTCATGATCTATGAATCAGGGATTACAGCAGTCATGAGACACAATAACTGGAATATGTAAACCCTTCACCTTGCTTCAGAGGCTTAAGAGCACACATGAGTCTAAGGTAGTCTAGAATCCCTGGCGCACCTCCTCAGCAGCCCCAGCCCCTGGCTCCAGCTCTGTGCACCTGTAGGATCATGTCTTGGCTATGCCAGTGGGCTGTAAACACCATTAAGAGAGGACACAGGTCCTGTTCACCACCACATCCTCATAACCTAGCATTGTCTTTGGCATACAGGAGGTAATAAATACCTGTGAATGAATGGATGGATATGTGCCTTTGAGTAAAAGGCTGATTCTTGTACATATTTTTAATGCATTCCTATATGTGTTCGGGTATCAGTACACATGTTTATGTATATGTCATAGGTTTTGTATGGTTATATAAGTGTGTGCATCTGTGTGTCGTGTATGTATGTGAGAGAGAGTTCTTAATAGACATGGGCTTTCTTTCACAATATTTCAAGAGAATGAACATTTTTGCTTCCTGGTATCTGACTTTGTAAGTCCAATCTGCATTTTCCACACATGTACAGCTCTCCAGACTTTCAAATATTTATACTCCTATATTTAAAATCTGTGAAATGTCTCTCTCTCACCCCTTACGTGCTTGTACGCTCTCTCCTCTCTCTTCTCTTCTCTTCTCTGTCTGCCCTCAGCCCTCCCCTCCACCTCATTTCCTCTTTGTCCCCAGATATAGACATACATATGGGTGAATACTCCCAGACTGAGCCACACTTTTCACTTCCGAGTTGGAGATATGGAGGAATACGCAGGAGCCATCAACCCGGCCTATGACAAATCCCTAATGATAAGCCCAGCCAAAGAGGGGAGCAGCAGCTTTAGGGCCTGTTCCCCAAACCTCTGTGCCCCTTGAAGAGAGGACCTGCCCGGGGAGAAGTTTCCTTGGGCTGCAGCAGTGCTTGGAAGGTGGAGGAACTAATTGATGTTTACCCAGGGCTTCAGAGAGACGCACTGAGTAAACATCAGCATCGCCTTGGTTTAGGCGGCTTAGGGTCTTATCTCTGGGAGGTTATAATGTCTTATGATGCTGACCAAGAGGAGAGGAATCCCCCCAGGATTTTTCGACCTGAGATAGTCTGTGGAACTTCTCTGTCCCATACCCTATGGCCAAGCCACCCACCTCTCAGTGACCAGTTAAAAAAGACCTCATGCCCCTCCGTGCTTTTTTTTTCTTTAGAGACAGGGTCTTGCTCTGTCACCCAGGCTGGAGTACAATGGTGCCATCATAGCTCACTGCAGCCTCTAGCTCCTGGGCTCAAGCAATCCTTCCACCCCAGCCTCCCAAGTAGCCGGGACTACAGGTGCACACCACCATGCCCAGCTATTTTTTTGTATTTTTTATGGAGATGGGGTTTTGCCGTGTTGCCCAGGCTGGTCTTGAACTCCTGAGCTCATGTGATCCACCCACCTCAGCCTCCTAAAATCTTGGGATTACAGGCGTTAGCCACCATGCCTGGCCTCCCTCTGTGCTTCTGCGATTCCCTATACCCCAAACGCTTCCACTCTGCGTGTCTACCTGCTCATCTTTCATGATTCTGCTTAAACATCTTTTCCTTTGAGCTCCCAGACTGAGACAGAGTCCCAAATTCTAAGCTCTGAGAGAAGCCTGCACCAACTTCTATGGCTATGGAAGAAGTTTCTCTGTGGATGACCTATCTAGGTGTTGGGCTGTCCTGCTGAGTGTATAGAAAGTGCAAACTGCTGTATTGATCTTTGTAACAAGAGCCCTTGCACATAGTTGGGCTGAAATGAACTTAGGGACCAAAAAGGGTGGGCCAAGGGTATAGCTGATGATGGTGAGAAGATAGGCAATGTGTTGATAAGGCACACTGACAAGTGAGTTACAATATTCTCATGTTTCTCATAACATCTGCGAAGATGGGATTATCCCCATTGTACACATGGCAAAACTGAGGCTCAGAGAGCCCTGCAATGCATGACAGAGCTGAGAGTCAACCCAAGTGTGTCCAATTCCAAAGCCAGGGCTCTTGGTCACAGTGCTGTATGTGTGAAACCATAGCATATGCATGTATTATTAATAAAAGAACAAGCAAGTTAGAAAACAAATTTTCCATCCATTAGCTGAGTCAAGGCTTGAGGATTTGGAGACTAAGCAGCTCTCAAAAGTTCTGCTGGGACCCCTCCCTTGGTCTTCCCTTTCTGCCCCCTCTGATGTTCACTTCGTCCATCCCTGCCTGCCTTCTGGTCTGTCCCTGCAGCGTGAGTGCCAGACAGGGCCTGTTCTGGTGTCCTGACACGCTACAATTGTGCGGATTTACACAGCAAGCATAAGGCCTTCTCCGCATGTATGGCTTCCCTGTTCCCAACCAGACCATGAACTTCCTAAGGAAAGTGACCAAATTCCCTGCTTCTCAACTCTTACGGTGGGGCAGGGAGATGGTAAGTGACTTTGGTTGGGCGCTACCACCTGTCAGGCCCAATGGGGGGGTCCTTCCATGAGTTAAGAATTTGGGCTCTTTGAGGTGTGTTATCCCCATTTTACACAGGAGAGCTGCCTGAGGCTCACAGAAATTAGTTTGCTTGTCCAAGATCACCCAATTTGTACGATTAACCTTAGAAAAGCTTTCTGCCTTTCTTGGGATGAATATTTTGAGCTAGGAAAGAAGTAACCACTTCCTGTCTTTGTAATCAGAGGGACTAATTGGTGTTTTCCCATTTAGAAAGAGGCACAGGTGGATTTCTGGAGGCTGGGGGTCTTATTTCTGAAAAGTTATAATGTCTTTACATGCAAACCAGGAGGCAGAGGCATCTCTCACTGAGGTTTTTCCTGGCTGAGACACAAAAACCTGTGGACCTCTGTATCCTGACCCTGTATCTGAGCCATGACTCACTGGCCAGGGAAGATCTACTGAGACCAGTACCAGTATTGGAGCCCAATTGATTAGAACCTTGAGAAGTCCTAAATGGAGTGAGAAACGTTTGACTTCCAATGGGAAATCCAGATGCTTAGGGCATCATTCAAAGTACCATGGTGGGCTCCTCAAGGGTATGACCTCAGCTCTTGTTTCCTGTCAGGGGATCAGTGATTGAGCAAGGCCAATATTGTCAGTTCCACATTTGGGCTCTTATGAAGCTGGCCATTCCAGAGTCAGGTATAGCAAAACAAAACCACATCGCCTAAAATGCAGCATTCTGAAGAATGGGAAATGGAAGGGGCAGTGAGGAGGAAGCCACCAGGACACCCGCAGCTCTGGGTTCAAGCTCCACCTTGCTCTCTGCCCTTCTCTACCCCGCATGGAGCCCTGGGGGTTGACCTGAATGGACCACAGCCCTGGGCTCCCAAGCTCTGTGGCTTCCAGCTGTGTTTGGCCAATGAAAGCCCTGGCCAGAGGTCAGGGGAAGGGAGGAGATGAGGCCAGAAAGGCATTCCTCTGGCCACCACCTGGCAGGGTTGCCTCAGGGTGGCTGGGTCCCACTACCCATGGCTGCTGCTTCTTTCGTGACAATCTCTTGCATGCGACTTCCCCTCCCCACCCTGGGTTGGTTTTACTGTTCCCTTTTCTTTTCCTCTCAGGCTTTGGGTGGTAACAGCTCAGCTGCTGCTAGCCTGAGTGACTGGCTTCCATTTGGCCCTCCCCTTTGGAATCTGTCCCTTTGTAAATCCCCCCCAAATTATCTAATTTAAATGTGTTTCCAACTTGGACCATGACTCATAAATACCACGGTAGATCAGAGGACATTGTCACCCTGAATTCCTAGGAGACTTTGCGCCAACCTGTGGACCCCTCACTGTTGCTGGTGAGTGAGTGGATGTAGGAGTTTTGTCTCTACTGTATTCAAAAGTGTCTACTGAGCACTCTCTCTGAAATTATGAGTCTAATAGATTGCTGGACACACTATCTGGTTTCTCAAACCAGTAATTGTCCCTGAGGGGCAGGAGGGGTCTTGACAGGGGTCTTATCGGACCCTTCACCACTTGGACTTCTTTTTTGTCTTCGGGAGAAATCTGCTGAGAAGAGCCTCCGATCATCTGCAGCTTTTATTGACCTACGGTGACTTCTGACTTCGTGGAAGGAGTTGGTTATTGGCCAAGAGTTACGAGCTTAACATGGGCCACTTGCTGACCTTCTGGATGTCAGATGTGACGCGATTAGTCACCCTGCAAATCTGGTGGTAATTCTGAGTTATGGGAAACGAGACTGTTCTGGCCTCTTTCTTCTCAATGCACAGCTTAATGACATGAAATTCCTCTTGGATTATCCAGAGAGCCTTCTTTTTATAGAAAACAGAAAAAACAGCAGTAGCTTCTCCTTTGTTATGTTGTCACTTTATTGTCACAGAGCAGCAGTGGACTCACCAGATTGCAGCCCCTGTCCCTTAACATCTATGAGAGTGACTGGCTTCAGCATAACTGCTCTAAGGCTGGGCATGGTGGCTCACGCCTGTAATCCCAGCACTTTGAGAGGCCAAGGTGGGTGGATTGCTTGAGTCCCGGAGTTCAAGACCAGTCTGAGCAATGTGGTGAAACCCTGTCTCTACAAAAAAATATAAAAATTAGCCAAGCGTGGTGGTAGGTGCCCATAATCCCAGCTACTCGGGATGCTGAGGCAGGAGAATGGCTTGAACCCAGGAGGTGGAGGTTACAGTGATCCAAGATCGCACCCTGCATTCCAGCCTGGGTGACAGGAATAAAACCCATCTTGGAAAAAAGAAAAAAAAGAAAGAGTAACTACTCTGAAACAAAGCGACTTGTTTTGGGTGGAAGTACCTAACACACACCCAACATAATGGGCTTCTATTCCAGCAGTTCTAGATCACTAGTTAATGTCTTTTGTGACATGAGGATGAATGTCACAGCTGCCCTGTAGGATTAGCAGCTTCATCCCTTAAAGTCAGATGCACTGTGGTCCTCACTGGAGATTTCTCTCTGATCACAGTGAACCCCTGGTAACTAACTCCTGCTTTCACAAATAGCCATGCCCAAATCATCGTGTAAAACCCTGGGACTGAGCATTTACCTGCTAGGGTAGAGCTGATTGTTTAATCAGATTGGGGTAGGTTTTGCTGCAGTAACAAAAAATCATTAAAAGTCAGTCACCCATGTGACCAAATAGACTCAGTACCCACCCCCAGACCCATCACCACCCCAACTCCAGAAGCTGTGCCACTGGAGCCCCTGTGGTGTAGATGGGACACAATCCTGCAGCAGAGGGAAAAAAGATCATGACATGGCACATGCCAGCTCTTATTAAAGCCTCTACCCCAAAATAACATGCCTCACTTCTCTTCATGTTTCATCGGCCAAAGCAAGTCATGGGACAGGCTAATGGGGGGGGGGTGGGGGGACATGGGGTCCTACCGAGAGCCTAGACATTTGTAACTGGCTCCATTGACCACAGCACTGATCATTTCTGAGGAAAAGTTCTGGCCCTGCTTCTGTAGAGAGGCAGAGTACTGTCTATTCATGTGGCAGTTTTGATTGAGATCCTTACTTTTTGCAAAAGGACACTACGTAGTTTGCGCTGCTGAAACAAGTTACCACAAAGAAGGTGACTTCACAGAAATTTATTCTTTCACCGCCCTGTAGTCCAGAAGTTCGAAATCAGGGTGTCAGCAGGGCCGCACTCCCTCCAAAGCCTCTAGAGAAATGTCCTTCCTTGCCTCTTCCAGCTTCTGGTGGCCCTGGGTGATCCTTGCCTTGTGGGACCTTGCTCCAGTCTCTGCCTCCATCTTCACGTGACCTTTCTTTCTCTGTGTTCATCTAAGGACACTGACCACTGCATTAGGGCCGCCCGACTCCAGTATGCCCTGATTTTCACTTGATCACATTTGCAAAGACTCTGTTTCCCACCCAATAAGGTCACATTCACCGGTGCCAGGGGCAAGGACTTCAACATATCTTTTTGGGGACCCTTCATCCCATAAGAGGTACTTAACATCTACTCAATTGGTTTTCTCTAAACACAATTATATGGTTTGCTTTTGCTTTGCTTTGTTTCTGGTGGGCTAATTCAAAGCATCTGAAAGGCCCTTAGCAACACAAGACATACACATTGCAGTCCCCTGACCCCTCAGCAAACAGACCCGTGAGCTTCTACTGCTTGAGTCATATCAAGAGCTGGGCTGGGAAACACCACAGCCCCGGAGGCTCATTGGAAGGATGCAGTGCACTGCTGTCTTATATTGGATTAAGCATTCTGAGGCTTTGGTTTTTGCTTCATTTTTAGCTGTTGTTGTTGGAGCTGAGAAAACCCTTTTTCAAATGAGGTCTTAAGGATTCCCTAGCAGCCCCAGTATATAAGCCCAGTAAAAGCCGAGCTTCCCTGTTTGATGTGGGTGTTGTCCCCTGTGGGAGGAAATTCAAAGTGCCTTCTGGTTTCTTGGTCTTCCACTCCGTGGGCAGAGTTGCAGTGTTTGTAAGTGTGGCTCACTGGCCATTTCTCCGTTTCCTGTGGCCAGGACTAGGAAGGCCAGAGCCTGCCCTCGGCTCCTCCTCTCTGTCAGTGCCCGGCTATGGATGTGGGAGCTCCTGTTCTCTAGCCTGCTGCCTCCTCTCTGGTTGCCGATGCTCCTGAGTGTGTGGGGACCTGACCTCTCCTCCCAGCTCAGAGCGCAGATCTGAGACTCTAGCCTTGGAGAAAGAAGAAAGAGTGAGTTAGTTCAATAAAACTGTGGCTTAATTTACTTTTGAAAAAGAGAGACTTGGCCTGGCCCAGCCAATCCTCTGCACTAGGATTGGTGCAAACTTCATTGCTTGGCTTCCTCCTGCCCAGCCATGGTCTTCTTTGTGCATCTCCTCCCTTGGGGGCGTCCTGGACGGGGCAATAGAGGACCCAGGCATTTGTGCTTTGTCCTGGCCCCAAATACCATCTGGTCATACCCACGGCATCCCCAAGTCTTCTCATGGCCCAGATAGAGAGCCCAGAGGCCACTCAGTAGCCCCCTTTTCCCTGGAGCAGCTCCCAGGATGGCTGGCAGGTTCCTGGAGGCTTTGTGGAACAATGTAAGAATCCCTGGTAGAGATCAATGTTTCTCAGCATTAGCTGTGGATCAGAAATGGCTGCGGAGCTTTGGAAATATACAGAGGCTGAAATCTCACCTGTATCCTGCGGCACAACCCACGAGGGAAAGCCCCAGTGTCTGGATTCCAGGTGACCCTGATGTCAGGCAGGGTTGAGAAACACTGACCCAAACATTCTGGGCTTTATCTCTGGGTTATATCAGATCATTTCCAGGCCTTGCAACACCTGCTTACTGTGTTTACTCTAGAAATGATGGAGTTGGTGGTGTCTCCCACTATTTTAGTCTGTGTTCACCACACAGCTTTATTTTCTTAGACAATGAGAATTTTTGTAAATGATCATTTTTTTTTTTTTCTGTATTGACTGCTTGGACCCACAGGCTTAAATGTGCAGTTTAATTTTAGCAATGACACAGGTCCTGTGGCTCCAACAGCTGCAGATAGCCTTTGCCTCTGATCTTAGTTTCCTCTATTTTCCTTGGTCTCAATTTTTTATTATACTTCACTGCTTCATGGAATTACATATCAGTACCAGGAATAATTTAGGGAATAAGTGGCATTTAAATTTATAAAGAACAGGCCAGGCATGGTGGCTCACACCTGTAATCCCAGTGCTTTGGGAGGCAGAGCCTGGCAGATCACTTGAAGTCAGAACTTCGAGACCAGCCTGGCCAACATGTGTAAAACCCTGTCTCTACTAAAAATACAAAAATTAGTTAGACGTTGTGGTGGGTGCCTGTAATATTAATCCCAGCTACTCGGGAGGCGGAGGCAGGAGAATTGCTTGAACCTGGGAGGCAGAGGTCACAGTGAGCCAAGATGGAGCCACTGCACTCCAGCCTGGGTGACAGAGTGAGACTCCATCTCAAAAAAAAAAAAAAATTATGAAGAACAAAACGAAAGTGGTGTATGATGATGATGAAGCTTGTGTCTGCAGCCACAGGACACCAAGTGCAGGTTAAAAAGAGCTCCTCTAGCTTTAGATTTCCTCATATGTGCCACCTCCTCCAGGAAGCCTTTCCTGATCATCTGAACCAGATGAATCACCTCATGATAAATGATCCTAACTCTTGTTCTCCATTAAAATGACTCGTTCAGCCCCAGTCTTCCTCACCAGACTATAATTTTTGACATGAGCAAAAAGCATGTCTTTCTTTCTCCTGGGTGTAACCCCATTGCCCAGCACACGGCCAGCTGCAGCATAATCATCTGATAAATATTTATTGGACGAGCAAATGGAAATGCTGCAAAACTCAACTGCTGGGTGAAATATACAAGAAATAAATATAAAGGCTGTGTGATAAGAAGGTGACTCACAGAGTGAGGAGAGAGAAGGAAAAAGAAAGGCAGGTGGGAGGGAAGAAAGGAGCAGCTGGTTGAAAAGAAGACAGAACGGGAGCTGGCAGCATCTGAGCAGCTATTTACCCAGATCCCAGTGGAAGTCTCTACAGACTGTGTCCCATTTTATCTTCATAACACTCTTGGAAGACGAGCCGGCTACTCCCACTTTGCAGATGAGGAGACTGAAGCTTGAGGCGTCTAAGCTGCCTGAAATTTATAAAGCCCAGGAGTAACTGAGTCAGATCTGACTCTGAGGGTCTGTGGCTTCAAAGCTGGGAGGCTGTATCCTGCAGCACAGGGACAAATATCAGAATCCCAAAGTGGCTACACCTACTACTCATCCCACGAGGGTCCCTTCCACCTGCCCCATGAACAGGGTTCTCTTCGCAGAGGGTCTGTTTCTGTGGCTGGCTGGGCGAGCAGGGATCAGCAGAAAAGGAGGTGACAAGGCTCCAACTTTGGCACCCCTATTCAGTGAGAAGAATGGAGCACCCAGATTATAACAGGGCCAACTGGGGGACTGAGTAAGGAGGAAACACCTCCCATTTCACCTTGCCTGTGAGCTGAGGAGGTGGTAGGGGTTGGGCAGCTGCTGCTCCCATCCCTACCCTCCCAGCCTCCATCCACACCTCCTCCCAGAATTGCCTGCAGAGGGGCCAGCCAGGCTGGGCTTGAGGATGTCAGGCCAGGAATGGCCAGGGGCCCAGAGAGGTGGGCACCAGCTGGGGCCTTGCTTTAGCAACGCAGCCAGAGCTGTGTATACCAGGGCCAGCAGTGGCCCTTTTTCCAAGCTGCGGTGGCTGCTGGGCCAGAGGCTGTCCCTGTGGATTCTTGCCGCCTGCAATTCCCAGTCTTCATGGGTGGGAAGAAGACTCATCTAGACACCCCAACCCGAGGAGAAGGGTAGTGCCAATGCGTGCCCCTGGGACAAGAGGACTTTATTTGCCCTCACCTGTGTCCTTTGATTTGGGGACTCTGGGGACTCTGGCCAAGATACATGTGCTCCAAAGCCTTAGCTTCCACTCCAGTCATCGGTCGTCCAGAGCTTAATTCCATATGTGAAAACAAAAATGCTAGCAAGAGAATAGAAGCCTTGGGGAAGTTGCCCAGAATAGAAAGGCTTTAAACCCCCAGAAAGCACTGAGCATTTCAAATCACTATCCTGAGTCAATTGGTGCAGAATCCTCTTTCAAGCTTTGAATCAACACTGTCCAGCTAGCACTGTTGACTCAGGAAGGTCCAAGGGTTGACCAGGGAAGAGATAGCTGTGTGTGGCCTGGGATCAGAGCTCTCCAACCCTACTTTCTGGAGCTCTTCCAACCTGGACTTCTGACTCAGGCTCTGCAGCAAATATTCTTGTTTTCACTGATTTCTCTACATATGAAGAATCTGAGTGGTTTGGATCCCAACCATTTAGATGGATGACTGGACTTACAGCCCTCCTGGACCCTTGCCAACTATGATTCAGCCATTCTTCCTACCCCAAAGGGAGCAGAGCAACGAATGATATACTGCAGTTTTTGCCTGATAGATGCAATTTACACATCAGCAAAAGTTTCCCAACAGGAAGGTCTGACATGGAAGATGGTGAACAGCATTCCCTGGGCCTGGCATAGTGGCTCACGCCTGTAATCTCAGTGCTTTGGGTGTGGGGAGGGGGTGCGGGCGGAGGCAGGTGGATCACTTGAGCCTAGGAGTTCTGGAACAGCCTGAGCAACATAGCAAGACCCTACCTCTATTAAAAAAAAAAAAAAAAAGAAAAGAAAAGGAAAAAAAAAAGGACAGCATTCCACTTATTCTCAAGAGGTGTTTAAATTCTGAAGAATGTATCATCACCTTGCACAAAGAATGGAACCAGGGGTATCCATGTTTCTTCTGTGCCCTTGGATTCTCCAATGACTTCATCTTTAGCTAAAATCTCAGCAAAATGTGGAGGAATGGCTACTCCTGAGCAGTTTTCTCTTGGCTCCCTGGGATCATGGAGCAGAGGTCTGGCTTGGTCAGAAATATTGTCCTTTCCAGAGATATGGTCAATAGGCAATAGCAAGGGGGAGGGAGACAGAGAGGATAGGGCTGAAGAGGGTTATTACTATAGAGCCAGAGAGTCACATGTCCCTATTCAATTCCACACAAGAAGGCTCAGCTATAATCACCAACCCACTTGCTTCCCTACAAGGTAACCATGTCACAACCAGTTCCTCCCAGAGGATTCAACATCACTGCTCATCTCCTCAGACCAATCAAGAGGACTGGTCATAGGGAAGACATCCTGAGCTGTGACCACTCTCTGGAACCCAGAACTTCCTGCTTCACATGGACTGGATGAATGTCTAGGGGCACAGCTGTTTCCAGACACCTGGTTTGTCTTCAGAATCTCAAATCTTAAAGGCCTTCTGGTCCAACCATCCAATGCATGGTGAGGCCCCTGCTGGATTGCCCCTGCCTGCAGTGTCCTGGTGTGTGCCTACATATTTCCAGGGAGAGCCAGGAAGATTCCATGCAATTATGTGGTCCCTGTTCCAGGGGAGCCCACAGCTTGATCAGGGCACAGACTCTATCTTCCATCAACTCAAGAACTAATACTCAAATAAAAAAAATGCAAGGTTGGGGGCCAGGTGCGGTGGCTCATGCCTATAATCCCAGCACTTTGGGAGGCTGAAGTAGGCAGATCACCTGGGCTCAGGAGTTCAAGACCAGCCTGGGCAATATGGTGAAACCCTATCTCTACCAAAAATACAAAAAATTAGCCAGGCGTGGTGGCATGCACCTGTGGTCCCAGCTACTTGGGAGGCTGAGATGGGAGGATCACTTGAACCTGGGAGGCGGATGTTGCAGTGAGCTGAGATTGTGCCACTGCACTCCAACCTGGATGACAAACTGAGACCCTGTCTCAAAAAAAAAAAAAAATCAATAAATAAAGGGATCTGAAAAGGCTCTGTACTGTATGCGTCCTACTATCTGACATTCCGGACAAGGCAAAACTACGAAGACAGTGGAAAGAAAAAGATCAGTGGTTTCAGAGGTGGGGAGGAGGGATGGATAGGTGGAGCATTGAGGATTTTTAGGGCAGTGAAGATTTTCCAGATGGTAATGTCATGTGGATACATGCCACACCTTTGTCCTGAACAACAGAATGTACAAAACCAAGAGTGAACCCTAAATGTAAACTATGAACTTTATTTAATAATAATGCATCAACATTGGCTCATCGCTTGTAACCAACGTACCACACGAATGCACGATGCTAATAACAGGGGATGCTGGAGTGGGAGTAAGAGGGTATACAGGAACTCTGTGTACCTTCCATTCAATTTTTCTGTAAACCTAAGACTGCTTAAATAGTAAAGTCTATTAATTTTTTCTAAATTGCAGGATGAAGAAATAAAGAGAGGGTGAAATCATTCTGGGAAGTTTCCTTGAAAGGGGTGAGTCATAAAGAGGGGGTGGGTGCAGGTGAGGAGGAGGAAGATTACAGACTGCAGGGATGAGCAAATACCATTTCCCAGGATTTCCTGAAGTTTTTCTCCCCTCCCGAAGCCCAAATCTGCCTCCTTTTGGGGCCCAGCGAGGACCCTGGAAGACAGAGATCCTAGAAAAAGCAGAGGGAAAAGAAGAGGAAGAGAACATGCAGAAACCGCCAGGGAACAGAACTCTTGGTCCAGGAGGCGCAAACCACAAGTGCAATTAGTCAAAAAAGAACCTGAAATTAAAAAATGATTCCAAGCTGAGGAGGGGAGTACATAAGTTACTGCAGCCCCAAGACATTTATGAATAATACAAATACCGTGAGGTGCTGAGCCTGAACACAGTTAATTAATATGTACAGGAGCAGAGATGCACTTGAAAAACAATAGTGCTGTTTCCCCCTTGCCAGAAGTAAAAATATTTCCAGAAAGACTGACACGTTTATTATTTTCTAACATAATTACCTTATTGTGGAGCATTTGTAATGGAACACATTAGAGACGCTAAGCACCTGCCTGGCTTCCCTTAATGCAGTTTAGTTCAGTGGTGCTGGGCACTGGAGGTGGGAGGAGACTGGCAGGGTGGCAGCGGTGGGGGCGTCTCGGGAGATCTGTGCACACACACATACTTGATGCCCTTTCTCTCTCCTTCCCCTACCCGCTTTCCTTAAACCAAGCCAACGTCCTCTCCCTTCCTCCTTCCATTCCCTCCCCTGCCTGCCTTACTGCCACCCACTTCTAGGGACCTCCGTGAGCTGGTGACAGCCTGAGGGGCAAAGCTGAGAGATTCAGGGTTCTCCGATGACTGGCTGAGAGAAAACGTCTGCAGAAGGAGGAGAAGCAGAAGCCACCCTCTGCCGGAGGAGGGAGAAGAGATGAGAGGGGACAGGCCTAGGGCTTAAATGTTCGCCCCAAGACCCAGAACAGCCTAGCACTTCAGCCTTTCTGCTATCCTTGTTTTGCAAGGACGCAGAATGAGAATATTGATCTGGGAGGCTGGGACCCTAGGTTCTAGTCCTCACTCTTCTAGCCCAAAGACCAAAAGTCACTTTGTCTCTGAATCTCCATGTCGTCACCTGTAGAAGGGCACCAGTGGAGGACAGCTGGCCTGGCTGGCCTCCAACGTCCCTGCTGCCCAATGTTCTGAGCACATCAGCCACTCAGCCAAGAGGCGAGCGTTGTCATCCTATCCAGCCTTTTTCCTCCACAGTTAAGAATGCCTCGCCCAACAGATAGATGCCCAATTTACTCTCTTCCAGGAGAGAAATGCCTGTCTTCTCCCTTCCACTCCCATTGGCTCCCTGCTGTGCCCAGCCTCCCTGCTCCTCCCATTGCCACACACATAATGGAATCCAGAAGGCGGGCGCCCATGCTGCCTTGTGCATAGTGTGCCATCCCTGGCCACGCCCACCTGGCCAGGCTCCATCCTTGGCACCCGCCGCTCCTCATCTTTTCCTCTTGCTCCTCTCCCTCTTGCCACTCTTAAACACTGGCCCCCTCCAGCATTTTGCCCTTGGCCCTCCTCTCTTCCCATTTTCTCGCCCTCCTATGGTTTGATTGCACAGATAAATTTTATATCTGTCTTTAAAGCCCAGCCCTTGCTTCTGAGCTCCAGAATCTGTAAATACAGCTGGCAGTGGGACATCTTTATCTACTTAAGAATCACTGCGCCCAAATGGAGCCCTTTATCTTCCCCACTAAACCTGCTTCTCCTCCTATTTTCTATTTCAGGGACTGGCATTCCCCTACTCTCATAATTCAGAAATCCAAGAGGCTTTCCAGAATCCCCTTTCTCTTTATATCTCATACTCATCTGGCCACAAAACTGATCTTATGCCCAAAATAGCCCAGGACTCTCTGTCTTCACTGACACTGTCTTCCTTTCTTGAGCAGATTCATGGGGTAGTCTTTCATCTGTACATCCTCCCTACTGAGCTTGCCCAGAGGCTGGCACTTGGGTAAATGGCAGCAAATATTTACTGAATGAATAAGCCCCATCTCAGGCTGTTCCAGTGTCCACATTGCTAGTAGTCCTCCTCCTAAAATCCAGAGATAATTACGTCTTTGTCTTGCTTGAAAACCTCCATAACATGCCGTGACTTCCAGGATAGTTTCACCCCATGCTGCCTAATGTTACATGGCTTGTACACCCTCCAACACCATCTCCAGCAGGCACCCATGGCAATACCAGCTCCTGTGTCTCTAATCAAAGGCCCCATCTCATGCTTTTGTGCCTTGCGTGTGTTGTCCCTGTTGCCTGGAGCATCATTCATCCACCATCTGGTCAACCTCTATTGTACTCTAAGAATCACTATTCTGGTGATCTATCACTATGTAATGAATAACCCCAAACTTAGTGGCTTAAAACAACAATCATTTTATTACCGTATCTTATAGTTCTGGGCTTGACTGGGTTCAGAACTGGGCTCAGTTCTTGTTCATGGTCTCTCATATGGTTGCAGTCAGACAGTGGCTGGGCTGGAGTCATCTTGAGGACTTTCTCACTCACATGTCTGACTGGGTCAGTGGGTACCACCTACACATAGGCTCTTCATGTGGCTTGGGCTTCCTTCCAACATGGTGGCCATGTTGTTAGAGCAAGCATACTGAGAGAAAGATCAGCAGAAGCTTCTTGACCTTTCCTAACCTAACCTTGGAAGTCCTGCAGCATCACTGCTGCTACAGTCTACTCATCAAGGTTGTCACAAGGGCCTGCCCAGGTTCAAAGGAAGGGGATACTTCACTTCTTGATGAGGGAATGGCAAGGTTCTGAAGAGAGCATGTGGGATGGAAATATTGTTGCAGCCACTGAGGGAAAATACAATCTGCCACATATGACAGCCCCTCCTCCAAGAAGTCCTTGGATGTCCCTTTCCCTCCTCCAGGCTACTCCTGTGCCTCTTGCTAGTATTCCCCACCATATGTGCTGTCATTATTTATTTTTTAGTTTAGTCCATTGAGGGCATAGGCTATCTTTTACCTAACTTTGTGCTTGGCACATAGTTAGTTCTTATTAATTGCTTGCAAATTACTCACTGAGGAAGTGAGAGACTGAGTATGACCTGCTAACCCATAGCAAGGAATGTTCTTTCCAGAGCAGGCAGTGACTTCCCAGGATGGCCACCACTCAGGCAATTGTGGGCAGAAGCCCTGGCTGAAGCTACTCCTCAACCAAAACATACCTGGCCCTCACTGCTGCCATTCAGGACACTTCTCCCATGTAAGATCTGTTACCTTGGCAGGTGTGCACAGGTGAAGCCCTTTGATTCTCCCCAATACCACCTCTACCTTCTTGCTCCTGTTTTAAAATTTCCAGCAGTGGAATGAAAGGTGGCTCCATGAAAGAGGGAAGAGTGTGGGAAAGTTTGGAGGGTTGGTGGGAGGCAAAGGGAGAGGAAGCCCCCTCCTTTCTCCCTTCCATCCGCCATTGGCCCTCTGGAGCCATGGAGTGCAGAAATATCCCTTCTCATTTCCCGGCACCATTCCCCAGCTGCCTGGCCCGGATTGCTGGGCCTTTGGAGCAATTGTTTGCTGAGCCATTCAGCGGGCAGCTCCCTCATGGGCACATAGCCCCTCTGCCTGACAGGCTGTGTGCAAGGGGACAGGCCTGAATGACTGTAATATGAACCATGAAAGTGGATATTAAAGGCTTTATTACAGGGTGAGGACTGCTAATTGCAACGTTCCTTTCAGGAAGCTGGAGCTGATGAGTTTAAGCAGCGGCACCCAATTATTATAACTCTGTCAGCACAGAGCAGGGCAGAGGTGGGGGAGGGGAGGAGGCAGGCTGAAGGCACAATTACCTGAACTTTATCCAAGGCACACACCGCTGGCCTGGAATGTTAAAGGGAGATTGGTTTTGCTCTGAGCTTCCTCCCTGTCGCAGCTGTGTTGTTGTTGATTACTGATCCCCCAGCCCTTCTCTGCTGCCCTGCAGTCTCCTTGTGGAAGAGGTGGCACTTGTGTACATCAAATGACACCCAAGCCCTCCCTGGCCCCTGCTGGTGACACAGCCCCCATGCTGAGACCTAAGGCCTTCCACGGTACCTTGCAATCAAACTGCCCAGGCTTCCATTCTTTAGATGGGAAAGTAGACTCAGTGAAGACAGGAAGTTGCCCAGATTACCCAGCTCTTAAGCAGCAGAGCAGGAGGTAACCAGAGGTGCCTTAAAATTCAGCCCCAGGTATAGGTATTGCCCACCATGTACCCAGGCTGAGTATTCTGATGTGCTCCTGGAGGAAGAAAATGCAGCCCTTGCTAGGGAGATGACTTGTAAACAGCATCATCATTCAAACTCATCATTACCATGCTCTAAGTGTATTCAGTGCTTTACATTTCACAGAGTGCCTTCAGACATTAGTGTGTTTCAGTGTTGTTGAGCACCTACTGGGTGCCAGGTGCTGGAGACAGAGATGACAGATGATGCTTCTGTCTGCAAGGAGCTCACAGCTTAGTGGGAAGAAACACAAGCAGACCGACAATTATGATACCGAGTCGAAAGTGCTAGATAGAGGTGTCCTCACACACGTTACCTCCTTTAATTTAATCACATAAATTTAAGTGAGTGCACATAAAAAGCTAATACTACAAGGTGTGGTCTTCTCAGTGCCAGTTGAGCAGCACAGATAGCAAAAATAGAATTTTTCCCTGTTGGGAGAGCTCACCATTGCACAGGGTGGTCAATGGTGGGTTCACTAAAAAGGCAGCTCTGATGGATAGGTAAGAATTCAAAAGGCAGCGAAAAGGGATAGGAGTTGGGAGTGATGGGGAAGAGAGCAAAGTTTCTTTTTTGCATCCAACTAGAGGGTCTGTATCTGAAATATTGACCCCTCCTTATCTCCATCCAAGAGTATTAAGGTTGTCTTTGTCATGATGAAGTTAGAGCAGTGTAACGAACATGCAGGCCCCTATGCTGGGCATTCAAGATGCCCCAGAACAATGATGAGGGCTTAAGATCTAGGAGTCTTTTTCCTCATTGCACACAGGGCATCATCATAACAGATTGTGATGAATGTAGGGGAGTGGACAGAATCAGGTAGACCTCATTCCTTGGACTTGTGCGTGCTCAGAATTAACCTGCCTGACTCATGTTCTTCAGCCAAAGAGTCCTGATCAACCAGGAGATGTGTCCCATGTACTGAGATGTAGGACATGAAGGAGCCACAAATATGAGAAGGGTGGAATCAAGGGTTCTTCCTTACACATGTCAAGCTTGAGATGACTGCTAGATAACAACATGGAGCTGGATGGATTTTGACAACAGTTTTGGAGTTCAAGAACAATATAGGCTGGTGATGGGATAATTTGGGTGTCCTTGACATCTGGATGGGATAAAAGATCATAAGATAGGAGGAGAATACCTGGAGAGAGAGAAACAGAGAAAGAGATCAGGTGCACATAGGTTGCACTCTGGTGGGGGCAGATGCCAGCCAAAGAGAAGGAGGTGGGAGGAAAGACAAAGGAACATATTGCCCTGCAGGTGAAGAGAGAGATGGTCCAGGAGAGAGTGGTACATGAGGTAGAATTCTGCAGAAAAACCAAATAAAATGAGGATTGAAAAGTGGCTGCTCAATTTGTCAACATGGATGGCCCTGGCCTGGATGGCAAATTTAGAAACCCGTAGGAGTGGTTGGAAAGTGAAAGGCAACAGCCCTATTCAAATAAACTCTGACCCTTACCTCACACCACACACTGTGAAATTGGCACCAAGAAGATTGTATCTTGTAGTGTTAGCAATCACTTGCATTTATATGATTAAATTAAAGGAAGTGGTGCTTGTATGCACATCTCTATCTAGTGCTTTTCATACCATATTATAATTGTCAATCAGCTTGTGTATTTCCCACACTAAGTCATGAGCTCCTTGCAGAGAGAGTCAGAATCTGTCATCTTTTTATCTCCAGTATAACTTACAATGGATCGGAGACATAAAATCTAAAACTATAAAACTTCTGGAATAAAACATACAAAAACATTTTGTCAACTTAGGATAGGCAAAAATTTCTTAGGACACAAAAAACATGAAAAAAAATTGATAAGTTATACTTTACAGAAATGTAGAAATTCTGCTATTTGAAAACACGTTAATAAAATGAAAAGGCAAGCCACAAACTGTGAGCAAATATTTATAACATGCATATCTCACAAAAGAATTGTACCCAGACATATAAAGAATTCTTATAACTCAATAATATGACAAACAATTCAATGGGAAGAAAAAGGAAAATATTTAAACAAACACTTAACCAATAAAAAGAAACACATGACAAGATTCCCAACATTATTAGTCATTAGATGTCTTAGTTCATACGGGCTGCTATAAGAGAATTCCATAGACTGGATGGCTTGTAAAAAACAGAAATGTATTTCTCATTGTTCTAGAGGTTGTGAAGTCCAAGATCAAAGCACTGGCAGATTTCGTGTTTGTTGAGGGCTCACTTCCTGGTCCCTAGAGGGCCATCTTCTAGCTGTGTCTTCATATGGTGGTAGGAACAAGGGCACTAATCTTATTCACGGGCATTACCCACCCAAATCACCTCCCAAAGGCCCCACCTCCTAGTACCATCTTGGTGATTAGGTTTCGCCATATGAATTCACAAATATTCAGTCTATAGCATTAGGGGAAATGTAAATTAAAACCACAATGAGGTGCTACATTACATACTTATTAGGGTAAAATAAAAAATACTATCCATACCAAGAGTTCGTGAGAAGAAGGGGCAACTTGAACTCTCACGTATTGATGGTGGCAATGTAAAGTGGTCCAATCACTTTGGGAAACAATCTGGGAGTTTCTTATAAAGCTAAGTATATACTTCACATATGACCCAACAATTCTACTTCTACATATTTACCCAAGAGAAGTGAAAATGTGTGTTCAAGCACTTGTATGATAATGTTCATAGTGTACTGTATTCAGGAAACCCATCTCACGTGCAGAGACACACATAGACTCAAAATAAAGGGATGGAGGAAGATCTACCAAGCAAATGGAAAACAAAAAAAGGCAGGGGTTGCAATCCTAGTCTCTGATAAAACAGACTTTAAACCAACAAAGATCAAGAGAGACAAAGAAGGCCATTACATAATGGTAAAGGGATCAATTCAACAAGAAGAGCTAACTAGCCTAAATATATATTCACCCAATACAGGAGCACCCAGATTCATAAAGCAAGTCCTTAGTGAACTACAAAGAGACTTAGACTTCCATACAATAATAATGGGAGACTTTAACACCCCACTGTCAACATTAGACAGATCAACGAGACAGAAAGTTAACAAGGATACCTAGGAATTGAACTCAGCTCTGCACCAAGGGAATCTAATAGACATCTACAGAACTCTCCACCCCAAGTCAACAGAATATATATTCTTTTCAGCACCACACCACACCTACTCCAAAATTGACCACATAGTTGGAAGTAAAGCACTCCTCAGCAAATGTAAAAGAACAGAAATTATAACAAACTGTCTCTCAGACCATAGTGCAATCAAACTAGAACTCAGGATTAAGAAACTCACTCAAAACTGCTCAACTACATGGAAACTGAACAACCTGCTCCTGAATGACTACTGGGTAAATAATGAAATGAAGGCAGAAATAAAGATGTTCTTTGAAACCAACAAGACAAAGACACAACATACCAGAATCTCTGGGACACATTAAAAGCAGTGTGTAGAGGGAAATTTATAGCACTAAATGCCCACAAGAGAAAGCAGGAAAGATCTAAAATTGACACCCTAACATCACAATTAAAAGAACTAGAAAAGCAAGAGCAAACACATTCAAAAGCTAGCAGAAGGCAAGAAATAGCTAAGATCAGAGCAGAACTGAAGGAAATAGAGACACCAAAAACCCTTCAAAAAATTAATGAATCCAGGAGCTGGTTTTCTGAAAAGATCACGAAAATTGATAGACTGCTAGGCAAGACTAATAAAGAAGAAAAGAGAGAAGAATCAAATAGATGCAATAAAAAATGATAAAGGGGATATCACCACTGATCCCACAGAAATACAAACTACCATCAGAGAATACTATAAACACCTCTATGCAAATAAACTAGAAAATCTAGAAGAAATGGATAAATTCCTCGACACATACATCCTCCCAAGGCTAAACCAGGAAGAAGTTGAATCTCTGAATAGACCAATAACAGGCTCTGAAATTGAGGCAATAATCAATAGCTTACCAACTAAAAAATGTCCAGGACCAGATGGATTCACAGCCAAATTCTACCAGAGGTACAAAGAGGAGCTGGTACCATTCCTTCTGAAACTATTCCAATCAATAGAAAAAGAGGGAATCCTCCCTAACTCATTTTATGAGGCCAGCATCATCCTGATACCAAAGCCTGGCAGAGACACAACAAAAAAAGAGAATTTTAGACCAATATCCCTGATGAACATCGATGCAAAAATCCTCAATAAAATACTGGCAAACCGAATCCAGCAGCACGTCAAAAAGCTTGTCCACCATGATCAAGTGGGCTTCATCCCTGGGATGCAAGGCTGGTTCAACATATGCAAATCAATAAATGTAATCCAGCATATAAACAGAACCAAAGACAAAAACCACATGATTATCTCAATAGATGTAGAAGAGGCCTTTGACAAAATTCAACAACCCTTCATGCTAAAAACTCTCAATAAATTAGGTATTGATGGGACGTATCTCAAAATAATAAGAGCTATCTATGACAAACCCACAGCCAATATCATACTGAATGGGCAAAAACTGGAAGCATTCCCTTTGAAAACAGGCACAAGACAGGGATGCCCTCTCTCACCACTGCTATTCAACATAGTGTTGGAAGTTCTGGCCAGGGCAATCAGGCAGGAGAAGGAAATAAAGGGTATTCAATTAGGAAAAGAGGAAGTCAAATTGTCCCCATTTGCAGATGACATGATTGTATATCTAGAAAACCCCATCGTCTCAGCCCAAAATCTCCTCAAGCTGATAAGCAACTTCAGCAAAGTCTCAGGATACAAAATCAATGTACAAAAATCACAAGCATTCTTATACACCAATAACAGACAAATAGAGAGCCAAATCATGAGTGAACTCCCATTCACAATTGCTTCAAAGAGAATAAAATACCTAGGAATCCAACTTACAAGGGATGTGAAGGACCTCTTCAAGGAGAACTACAAACCACTGCTCAGTGAAATAAAAGAGGGTACAAACAAATGGAAGAACATTCCATGCTCATGGGTAGGAAGAATCAATATCGTGAAAATGGCCATACTGCCCAAGGTAATTTATAGATTCAATGCCATCTCCATCAAGCTACCAATGACTTTCTTCCCAGAATTGGAAAAAACTACTTTAAAGTTCATATGGAGCCAAAAAGGAGGCTGCATCGCCAAGTCAATCCTAAGCCAAAAGAACAAAGCTGGAGGCATCACGCTACCTGACTTCAAACTATACTACAAGGCTACAGTAACCAAAACAGCATGGTACTGGTACCAAAACAGAGATACAGACCAATGGAACAGAACAGAGCCCTCAGAAATAATGCCGCCTATCTACAACAATCTGATCTTTGACAAACCTGACAAAAACAAGCAATGGGGAAAGGATTCCCTATTTAATAAATGGTGCTGGGAAAACTGGCTAGCCATATGTAGAAAGCTGAAAACTGGATCCCTTCCTTACACCTTATACAAAGATTAATTCAAGATGGATTAAAGACTTACATGTTAGACCTAAAACCATAAAAACCCTAGAAGAAAACCTAGGCAATACCATTCAGGACATAGGCATGGGCAAGGACTTCATGTCTAAAACACCAAAAGCAATGGCAACAAAAGCCAAAATTGACAAATGGGATCTAATTAAACTCAAGAGCTTCTGCACAGCAAAAGAAACTACCATCAGAGTGAACAGGCAACCTACAGAATGGGAGAAAATTTTTGCAACCTACTCATCTGACAAAGAGCTAATATCCAGAATCTACAAAGAACTCAAACAAATTTACAAGAAAAAAACAAACAACCCCATCAAAAAGTGGGTGAAGGATATGAACAGACACTTCTCAAAAGAAGACATTTATGCAGCCAAAAAACACATGAAAAAATGCTCATCATCACTGGCCATCAGAGAAATGCAAATCAAAACCACAATGAGATACCATCTCACACCAGTTAGAATGGCAATCATTAAAAAGTCAGGAAACAACAGGTGCTGGAGAGGATGTGGAGAAATTGGAACACTTTTACACTGTTGGTGGGACAGTAAACTAGTTCAACCATTGTGGAAGTCAGTGTGGCGATTCCTCAGGGATCTGGAACTAGAAATACCATTTGACCCAGCCATCCCATTACTGGGTATATACCAAAAGGATTATAAATCAGGCTGCTATAAAGACACATGCACACGTATGTTTATTGCGGCACTATACACAATAGCAAAGACTTGGAACCAACCCAAAATGTCCAACAATGATAGACTGGATTGAGAAAATGTGGCACATATACACCATGGAATACTATGCAGCCATAAAAAAGGATGAGTTCATGTCGTTTGTAGGGACATGGATGAAACTGGAAACCATCATTCTCAGCAAACTATCGCAAGGACAAAAAACCAGACATCGCATGTTCTCACTCATAGGTGGGAATTGAACAATGAGAACACATGGACACAGGAAGGGGAACATCACACTCTGGGGACTGTTGTCGGGTGCGGGGAGCGGGGAGGGATAGCATTAGGAGATATACCCAGTTAATGGGTGCAGCACACCAACATGGCACATGTATACATACGTAACAAAACTGCATGTTGTGCACACGTACCCTAAAACTTAAAGTATAATAATAATAAAATTTAAAAAAAAATTTTATTTTTAAAAGCCTCAAACTAGGAACCCAGATGTCTACCAACAGGAGAATGCATAAACAAATTGTGGCATACTCATACAGTGGAACTCTACTCAGCAATAAAAGAGGATGAATTACTGATATGTGCAACAATGACATGAACCTCAAAAATATTATGCTGAGTGAAAGATACCAGACACCGAAGAGTACATACTGTATGATTCCATTTATATGAAATTCTAAAAAAGGCAAAACTATCTGTGCTGATGGACAGCAGATCAAAGGTTGCCAGGGCTGCTGCGGGGAGTGGGGATTGGCTATAAATAGCCATGAGGACAGACACTTTGTGTGGTTCTGCAGCTTTAGTGGCATTGGAGTTAGATGAATGTATATATTTGTCAAAATTGATCGAACTGAGTACATTTTGTTGTATGTAAATTGTATCTCAATAAGTTTAGTTTTTAAAAAAATGGGTCCACCCTATAGTACAATACCTTATGCTTTCCAAATGCATGAAAATATATGCACTCCCATATATATATGTGAGTGCATAGAAACATCCAGAAGGATAGAAACCAAAATGACTGTATTATTTGCCTCTGGATAGAGATGGGGAAGAGGACTCAGAGAAAGGTAAGGGGCCAATGGGCCTTTAGCTTTAATTATACTGCTTTAATTTTTCAAAAGGACAATGGTGTTCATGTATTGCCTTGCACGTAGATTTTTGAAACAAGTGCACAGCAGATGTAAACAGAGGCTATTCCACTGTGAAACCTCAATTGAAAGTCTTTTACCTGTTTGGACTAGCCATTTCGTTCAATTATTTATTGAGCATCTATGTTTCTAGCAACATACGAAGAGACAAGATTCTTCCTGTCTCTGCTGAGTCTTCCTTCAGCTCACTCTAAAGGATCCAAAGAACCCAAAGGTCAACACCCATCACTTACCAGCTGCAGGACCAATTTACTCAAATTCTTAAGCTTCACTTTTTCTGCTTCATAATAGCACCTGTCAAATAAGGGTTCTTGAGGGGTTCAATGAGTAAACAGAGGTAAAGAGTTTAGCATAGGGTTTAATAAGCAAGAGCTGAGATTCGTATTTTATTATTATTATTATTACTACCATATTTTATTGATTCTAAGAGAGTGTTTTCCTATTTTAGTATTCCAGACATTGGGCACATTTTACAATCAATGTTATAATTTATTTGGCAGGTTTTTTTCTTTCTTGGTGTATAAAATAGTGGTGCACCTTGCAGTTGGTGGTGTCTTAGATTCTATGAAATATGGTGATAGCATCTCTCTCTCTTAGCCTTCTTGTGAATTCTTGTCAGTATTTAACCAACATCAGAAACAGGGAAAAAGCTAATCCTCCTACCAGTCTAGGGAGAAAGAAAAAGCAGGAATGATGTAATGAAACCATCATTGTTGATAACCCAACAATAAAATGTTCCACCTGGCACAGCTGTCACTTTGGGGAAGGCCCAGCCACGAGTAGCTCTTTGGGTACCACCCTCTGCCCACTTGCTGCTGTGCTACCTCCTCCCTGCATGGCCAAGGGTGTTCCCCTGCTCTTTGGCCAGACTCTTCCGTCCACCTCTTGACTTCCCGCATCTGGCTTTCCTCTGCAACAATGGCAAGTATCCTTCGGTTTCTTCCTTACCCCTTGCCTCTGTTCCCTCATGCCATGGCCATCGGAAAGTTCCTGATGCGCATTCACCCATCAGGAACCTTTTTGGTGTGTCAATTCACGGTAAAGTATCAAGCCACAAAAGCCAACCTTGGCTAACTTGTGCAGAAAGAGATTGCTTCGGAAAGAAAGCAGGGGCACTCACAGAATGGACAGGTGGGGTGGTGAACCAGTCTGGGAAAATGAACGGGAACCAAAGGAAGTCAAGCAATGAAAACAAAGTGGCCAGGGTGCAACTGCTGGTGGCCCCCACTTCCATCCGAGCCCCAGGACTCTCAGCCATGCCACGGCAGCGACTCGCCCAGCGCACCCCATAACTCTGTATCACTCCCTCCATACAAGGCCAGCTCAGAGTGTTGAATTGATTGGCCCAGCTGTGTGTCCTCAACATATTTGTGGGGGCAGAATGGGAATGTTGGGCCCCTTTAAGCACCTTCCTTCTCCTGCCATCCACCAAGCATCACAATGGGAAAACCTGGCCACTTAGGAAGGGACTAGACGCTTGCTGGACAGATAAACAACAGCAAATATTCACTGACTGTGTTTTTATGAATGCTCATCTTTTCACTACTAGAGGTTAATTTAGAAGCCCAACACTCAGAAATGTTTTCTGTTTGAGCAAAATAATGTGTACACATGGATATACAGTGTGGAATAATAGACACTGGAAGCTCAGAGGGCAGGAGGGCGAAGGGGGTGAGGGATGAGAAATTATTTAATGGGTACGACGTATAGTATTCAGGATGATGGTTACACTAAAAGCACAGACTTTAACACTAAGCAATATATTCATGTAACAAGACTGCATTTGTACCCCCTACATTTACAAAGAAAGAAAAACAGGTTTTCTGTTTGGTATTTTGTCTGAAATTTGGGCAAGCAGAGACTTCCTTAGGCTCAGTGGGCTAAGGAGCCAAGTTAGCCCATGAGCAGGGCTAACGGAGAAATTAATCCTATGCGCCACCCCCTCACCCCCAGCAGCTATCCCTTCTTACAAAGTAGAAGCTGTAACATTTTATAACATTTTATTAAAGCAAAAAAGATTCTAGAATTATGAATTACTGTCACTAGGGGTAGTCAATTAAAGCAATATTTAAAGAAATAAAGATATCTGTGTACTTTTTAAACGAATGCTTGACTCATCAATCACAGTTAAAGCTAGTGGTTCTCAGAACAGCAGAGTCAACCCAGAACATGTCAGAAATGCAAATTCTCGGGCCCCTCCGGAAACCTGCTGCATCTTCAGACACTCTAGGGTGGAGCCCAGTAGCTGCTTTAACAAGCCCTCCAGGTGAATTTGATTCATGCTGAAGTCCAGAACTGCTGGTTTAATCTTAACCTTGGCTACACGTGAGAATCACCTGGAGAGCTTTTAAAATATTCAATGCTGAGGCCCCACCCTAAACCAATTACATCTGCCTGGTAAGGGAAGGGGCTTAATTAAAAAAAAGCTTCCTAGGTGGCTCGAATGTGCAGACAGGGTTAAGGGACTCAGATATAACCTGTGGTTATACAGAACATGTCTGTAACTCATGTGAACCTCTCACCACCCTTTGAGAGTAGGTTCTTGTCTCTACTACCTTGAGATTTTGGAAACTGTTACTTTCCTGCTAAACTATTCATCTCCCTAAACAAAAACTCACCCCTTCCTGGTAGTCTCCATCCAGGGACAACAGTGGCTATCATCAATAGCAGAGCCCTGGGGAACCTCCTTCCCAGTGCAGAATTCATCTTTTTGTTCTCTAAAGAAGGTTTTTCACGGCCCACCTTGCTAACATGCTCTCTCCACCACCCACCCAAATCGGTGGGCATCAGAAGACATCGGTGTTGCTTAGGTGAAAAGCAGCTGTTACTGTTTCAAACAAGATTTGGGAAGGGGAAGGAAGGGATAGAGAGCGATTTGACAAAGGATACAAAATTACAGGTAGATAGGAGGAGTAAGTTCTAGTGTTCTAGAGCAGTGGTCCCCAGCATTTTTGGCATCAGCGACGGGTTTCATGGAAGATAATTTTTCCACGGACTGGAGTGGGGATGGGGATGGTTTTGGGATGACCCAAGCGCATTACATTTACCATTAGATTCTTCTAAGGAGCGTGCAAACTGGATCCTTCATATGCGCAGTTCACAGTAGGGTTTGTGCTCGTATGAGAATCTAATACCACTGCTGATCTGACAGGAGGCAGAGTTCAGGCAGTAATGCTTGCTTGTCCACCACTCATCTCCTGTGGGTGGCCTGGTCCTAACAGGCCATGGACCACTGGGACCCCTGTTCTACAGCACCATAGGATGACTACAGTTAACAATAATATATAGTTTCAAATAGCTAGAAGGAGAATATTGAATGTTCCCAACACAAACATAATAAACGTTTGAGATGATGGATATGCTAATTACCCTGATCTGATCACCATACATTATATGTATCAAAACATCACTATGTACCCCATGAATATGTCCAATTACTTGTCAATTAAAAAGATAAAATAAATTGGCTTTTTAAAAAATAAATCAGGATTCTTCCCCATCTCTCAGTTCAGGTTTATGTTTGCCTCTCGGCTTCCTGTTCTTCTCTTGCAAATGAGCTCTTTTCACTTGTTGGGGAATATGGCCATGAGGATCACCTCACGTTCCAGAAGACCCAAAAGAAAAGAGGCTGTCTCACCCAAGCCTCAGTATGGAAAATCTCAGAAAAGGCTTCTGACAGCTTAGCTGGGCCTCTTGGATACCGAGCCAGGTCGAGGTCACTCAGATCCTAGAGCCAGGGAGTGAGGTCCATGACCAGCAGTGATCCAGTTTTCATATTTGGGTCAATACCTATGTTTTCTTTTCTTTTCCTTTTTTTTTTTGAGATGGAGTCTCACTCTGTCACCCAGGCTGGAGTGCAGTGGTGCCATCTCAGCTCACGGCAAGCTCCGCCTCCTGGGTTCACACCATTCTCCTGCCTCAGCCTCCCGAGTAGCTGGGACTACAGGCGCCCGCAACCACGCCTGGCTAATTTTTTGTATTTTTAGTAGAGATGGGGTTTCACCGTGTTAGCCAGGGTGGTCTCAGTCTCCTGACCTTGTGATCTGCCCGCCTCGGCCTCCCAAAGTGCTGGGATTACAGGCATGAGCCACTGTGCCCGGCCGCATTTTCTTTTCTTTTTTAGGGATGGGGTCTCACTATGTTGCCCAGGCTGAAGTGCAGTGGCTATTCACAAGAACAGCAATACATATGTTTTCTGATACAGGCTCCCCTCTTTATAAGGGTCGAATGAATCAGAGAATAGCTTTAATATCAACACATAAAAGTAACATTCAAGAAGTACATTTTAATAGGACAATGAATATTTTCATCAATCATTATAACACATTCAATCCAGAGAAGGCAACCAGAATGGAGAGGGGCTCAGTTTGGAGAATTGTTGGAAACCAGGGTGTTTACCCCAGAACAGAACAAAAGGCAGGGCCTAGTGGCTCTTGTTCCTGTGCAGAGAGTTACTGGGTTATCTCATTCCACATGGCTTCACAGGCAGAATTATTCCCTAACTGGCAAGAGGATAAAGTCCTAACTCCTTATCATGGAGTCCAAACTATATCTACTTTCCAGAGTCCTTTCTAACTCCATCTCTGCATTCTGAAGGATGCCAGCATCAATGAAAAACAGCATCAGGCCAGACACAGTGGCTCACGCCTGTAATCCCAAACCTTTGGGAAACTGTGGCAGGGACATCACTTGAGCCTAGGAGTTTAAGACCAGCCTGGGCAACACAAGGGCAACATAGAGACCCAGTCTCTACAAAAAAATTTTACAAATTAGCTGGGCATGGTGGCATAGCACCTGTGGTCCCAGCTACTCAGGAGGCCGAGGTGGGAGAATTACTTGAGCCTGGGAGGTTGAGGCAAGGATTGCACCATTGCATTCCGGCCTGGGTGACAGAGTGAGACCATGTCTCAAACAAACAAACAAAAAAAATTAAAAAAAAAAAGAGGAAAAAAAATACCGGATACTTTTTAAATGGCACTTGTTAAAAATCAGGGGCTGGGGTCACCTTTAAGAACATGGCCTAGTACAGATGGAAGCCAAGCTAAAGACAATCAAGTTTCTTAGCATAGTTTTGGCAAGGCCCTTGTGCCATGCAGGAGTTCATAGTTCCTTTTTTTTTTTTTTTTAAAGCAATTCTCCTGCCTCAGCCTCACGAGTAGCTGGGATTACAGGCATGCACCACCACACCTGGCTAATTTTTTATATTTTTGGTAGAGACAGGATTTCACCGTGTTGGCCAGGCTGGTCTCAAACTCCTGACCTCAAGTGATCTGCCCACCTCGGACTCCCAAAGTGCTGGAATTATAGGTGTGAGCCACTGTGCCCGGCCAGGAATTCATAGTTCAAACTAGGCACAACCAAAGAGGGGCACCAGGGGAGAGGAGGAGAGGGTCCAGGTTTGTCATCTTTCCTGAGATGCCCCCAATGTCTAACATTGTGCTTGGTATTCATATTTGTTGAGTGGGCAAATGAATGCATTCATGCATGCGAGAGACCACAGAACACTGTAGCCTCTCTCTGCCCTCGTGGGCCTTCCTGCCGGAGGCTAGATTTAAACAGTCTGGGCAAATGGGTCCAAGTGTTGACAGTGGGTCTATACAGTGGTTAAATGCAGCCAGAAGACATTGTGGCAAGAACATAAGTTAGAAGGTTTCAGTCCTTGCTGCGCCCTACATGTGTGACTGTGGACAAATTGATCAACCTCACTAAGCTCGTGTTTTTTCAGCTTGAAAGTGAGAATAATAATAATGTTTAGCGATTTGGGCTGAAGGAGGAATAAATGAGATTCCACATAAGAAAGATATCTGTCTTTCTTAATCTAAACACACGGGGCAGAGCTTTCTCCAAGAGAGACCCATGTGTCCCCTACATCAGGATCACCTGAATATCAGAACGAAGCTGCTTTGCTTGCCATTTAGATGGTCCTCAGACCCACCAAGTCAGAGTTCCTGGGGGTGGAGCCTGGAAATCTGAACTTGAACTAGCACCCTAAACTGATTCCTATGCACACTAAATTTGGGGTTGAAAAATGTTTTCAACTGGAGCAAGAGTGTGTTTCCTCACCACCAGCCTAAAAATCTACACAGACACCATAGCCATGCATCTCCCCTAAGGCCCCAGAATCAAAAGTCACCTATAATGCTCCATTTCTGAACAGTGGGAAGAATCAAATAAGAGGGCCCATCCTCCAAACACAGAACTACTGAAAGGCTGTTGTATCTTTTTGAGGCCACTCCTATCACATATCACCCCTCGATCTATCCTCTCCTCCCTTGGGCCTCCCTCCCCTTAACTTTGTAGCCTCCATTTCCCCACTTGCTAAAAGGTGATAAACACCAGGTTTTGATCTATGATTGACCTTCTTGTCCAAAGTCCTGAGCAAGCACATTCTGCATGGTTGTTGACCACCCCACTTGCCAGGTAACAGGTGCTCCTGAAAAGCTAGTCTCCTTCCCTCCTCATAATGTTGCAGTGAGGGTGGGATGGGGTGATGCTGGTAGATTCTTGCCATTCAATTATGACATTTGACTAAGGAGCCTGTTAAAAATGCAAAACCTGCTAGGTGCAGAGTCTCATGCCTGTAATCCTAGTATTATGGGATCTTTAGGGTATTGCTTTTCTGGCCAGAAACCTCTGTGGCCGGTGGTGCCTTTGCCTGAGTTCTTGTCCTGTGTCCAGGAAGAATGAGGTACACAGATGAGTGGAAGGTGAGCAAGATGAAGAGGAGATTTATTGCATATTACAACAGCTCAGAGGAGACCCGCGGTGGGTAGCTCCCCTCTGTTGGCAAGGTGTCCCATTGAGTGTTCAGCTCTCAGCAGAGAGGAAGCCCTGGAGAGGGTAGCTCCTCTCTGCAACTGGTTGTCCCTATGTCTACAGCTCTCAGTAGAGAGGGTAGCTCCTCTCTGCAGCTGGTCATCCCATTGTCTCTCTGTCCTCTGGCTGCTCTGGCTGAGCCCAGGGCTTGTATGGGCCTCAGAGGGGGGAAGTACGTGTGGATTGGTCCATGGGCAGCCAGGGGCAGGCCCAGGAAAAAGCACTATAATTCCCCTTCTGCTCTGCAGGACTGGCAGCCCGGCCCCCAGGCTTCAGGCCTGCTCTGTCCTGAAGGTAGGGCTTCACTGGGGACCCACACCTTTCCACCCAGAAGTCTGTCTGCCTCCCACGGCCATCCATGGTGCCCAGGCTATTGGCACCAAGGGGCACCTGCAGGCCAACACCCAGCCGCCTTCAGCCCCCCTTCAACTTCCCCCACCCCACGCTCCTCGGTGCCCAAAGTTTGGAGGGGGCCGACGCAGCAGGAGGCTGGCATGTCAGCACTACCCCAAGCCTGTGTATACCCGGCCAGGCTGTGACAACGCCCAGGCTTGGCCCCAAACCCTGCTCCAAGATCAGAGCAGGAGCCTGGAGTGGGGAGAGCTGGGCAGTGGGAGCAGGAACCTCCAAGCCTGCAAGGGTAAGGGGGGCCTTCCCAGGCTCCCCAAGAGTGCAGGGATGCCTGGGTCTGCAACCCTGGTTTGTATGACTGCAGCTGTGCTCAGGGGAATGGGGCTTCTGCCTGCTCCACGGAGTTCGAGGCCCAGATCCACAGCCATGACTTGGGCAGCTACAGCCCTGCCCAAGAAGGTAGGGCTCCTGCCTCCTCCAAGCTCCCAAGAGCACAGGCATACATCAGTTGCAGCTGTGGCTTGGGTGGCTGCAGTTTGCACCTTGGGAGCTCCTGCCCCACCAACTTGGAAGGGGCAGGGGTCCCACTTGTCCCCAGCTCCCACCAGCTCTATGGAGCATGGCACTGGGCTGTGACCCCTCGCAGCCTGGGCTGGGGGCTCCAGGTCCTCACTGGGTCTGGGTCATCATCTAAGCAGGAGCGACATTGCTGCGAATGCCCCCTGTGGCCCTGACACTCGGGGACAGCCTGGAGCTCTCCCTCCCCCAGCGCACAACCTGGCCTGGCTCCATTGCAGAGGTCCCAGTGTGGCGGGCTGCTGGGCAGGGCTCTTTGCCTCCTCTCTGTGTTCTCCCTGCAGCAGCATGTGTGATGGCAGCTAGCAGCTGTACCAGATGGCCTGCTGCTGCCATCACTAAGAATTTGGGAGGTCAAAGAGGGCAAATCACTTGAGCCCAGGAGTTCAAGACCAGCCTGGGCAACATGATGAAACCCCATCTCTACAAAAATATACAAAAAATTAGGTGGGCATGTTGGCACACACCTGTAGTCACAGCTACTTGGGAGCTCGCCTGAGCTTAGGAGGTTGAGGCTACGGTGAGCTGTGATTGCACCACTGCACTCCAGCCTGGGTGACAGAGCAAGGCTTTTGCTAAAAAATAAAAATAATAAAACAACAATTGCAAAACCCAGACTACCATAGATGTACTGATTCAGAATCTGCATCTAACAAGGTGCCCAGGTGACTTCTTAGTATGTGAGAGTCTGAGAAAGCGTGGCTTGCTGCTCAAATAATAGCTCTTTCTGCCTACTCCCTAGCTGACAGCTTGTAAAACAAGTGCTTTCTCAGGAAGGAATAACCTGCTTAGGTCTTTAGGGACTCTGGAAGGAGTTGTAGGGTGAGACTATAATCAAGGAAAGTTCTAAGAATTATGGGCTTCAACCACATAGAGACAGGTTTAACCTCGTCACGGTGGGTGCCTTGGACAGCCTTCCTCTGCTGTCTCTTAACACAGTTCATACTTTTGAAGACCCAGGGATGCTGGAGCTCACTCATTTTGATATTAGGGTTGTGGTGAGTCATCAAATCAGCCTGAACCAATTAAGACTGAACCGTTAAGATCCCTGCTGGCATCACCGCACATGGTCCTGGAAACAGAGGGACTGATCCAGTGAAACCCCACGTGGGGCAGCAGCCCATTGACGGGACACAGGATGTTTCCACAATGCTCCTTAAGTCAGCAGGGTACCCTCATTAACATATGGCCGCTTTCAATGCCCAGCCTGCAGGTGGCGGCCATTCTATTTCCATTTACACTGCGGCAGCGTCCTAACTGCTGCTTTGCTGAATTAGCCCTGCAGGGCTCAAAGGAAGCGCTTTGCAGAGCTCCCGTTCAGACTAACGTGTAAAATTTAATTACGGAGGCCTGGGCTATCGCAAGGTTTAAAGCCATTTACTAAGCCTGGGAGCTACAGAGTCCTCCCTGAGACTCCTGTGTCTAGGGAGGCCGGAGCAGCTTTGATCATTAAAGGCTGAGAATATCTCAGCTTGCATATTAAGGTCAGGAAATTATCTTTCCACTTTCCCTACTAAATGGACAAAGTATTCATCTTGGGGCGAAAGAGCAATTCTGAAACTCCAAGAGAAAGCAAGGACTTCCAGAAGCCATTGGTCCAGGTCCCCATCTCTAAGTGGCTTGATAGCTAAATCCAATAATCAGGTAAAAATCAAAGGTACAAGGGAGGCAAAGTTCCTGTCCCCTAGGAACTCAAAGATGAATAGAGCAATAGTCACAAGACGCACAGATAAGTAAATGCAGTACAGTGAGTGAGTCAATAGAAGGAGAAGAGTCACTCAGCCCTTGGGAATATTCCAGGAAGGCTTCCCAGAGGAGGTGGCTCATCCTCAGGGTTTTGAAGAATAAAAAGGAGTTATTTTTACAAATAAAGGAGTGAGTGGCTGTGGGGAAGGACATTTCAGGCAGAAGAGTTCTGCTAGCTCTAGAATTTATAGGAGTAAAGCTTCTTCAGTCCAGCGTACCTGTCTGGAAGATTCTCTGCTGCTCAGCTCTATATGGAATTGGACAACTGGTCGGCATCTGTTCCCTAAAAACTTTAGATTGTCACCTCCTCAAGGGCATAGCTATGCCTCTTGGATTCCCAGCAGTATCAGAAGGAGATGCTGAGCTCATAAGAGAACTTCAATGCAGTGCTGGAGCCCTTAACACCCAATTCCCAGGCCCCTGCCCTGCATGAACCAACTCTTGTCCAGGTTTCAAACTTGGACACGCAATTCCCTTAATGCACAATTCTCAGGCCCCTCCCCTGCATGAGCCAACCCTTGCCCGGGTTTCAAACTTCAATTCCTTTTACCTATAGCGAAGTAGGATTTTTTTCTCCATCACTTTAAACCAAATAGAATGAAGAGAGTGAGGCAGGATGAGTGGATTTACGGCCTCAAATGAATTTCAAGATGAATAAGAACAGTTGCAATTAAAATCAAATTTCTGAGAGAGGATTTGATCTCTTTCAAGGAGAGAGCGGGCCTGGCCTTGCCCACAGCCACAGATGCTCCTTAATGGGGATTGAGACGCTAGGATGTGGGACTCGGGAGGAAACACCTGGGGAACGCCGTACCTTTGAAGCTCATTTTGTCAAGGTTCTTTCACGGCGGTATCACCGGAGACCAAATACTATTTTTAATTACTCACGAAAGCATGAGATGGTTGCCTCTTCTCGGGCACACTCCTCGCTCTTCACTTCAATCTTTTTTTTTCTTTCTTTGAGACGGAGTCACTCTGTCGTCCAGGCTGGAGTGCAGTGGCGCCATCCCGGCTCACTGCAAACTCCGCCTCGCAGGTTCAAGTGATTCTCCTGCCTCAGCCTCCCAAGTAGCTGGGATTAAGGCATGCGCCACCACACCCTGCTAATTTTGTATTTTTAGTGGAGACAGGGTTTCACTATCTTAGCCAGGCTTGTCTCGAACTCCTGACCTCAGGTGATCTGCCTGCCTTGGCCTCCCAAAGTGCTGGGATTACAGGCATGAGCCACTGCTCCTGGCTCTTCACTTCAGTCCTATCTCCAGGCTGTCTCTGCCTCCTTGGCTGGGGGAAAGACACCAGTCAGCTATTTTTTTCTGTGGCCCAGGTGAGGATAAATGAGGGCTCCAGGGGGGTCAGGGATTTGTTCAGAGTTGGTTAGAAAAAAGCTTAATAGCTGCTGATACTGAGCACCTGCCAGGGGCTTTACACACTTTTTCTTTCATCTTGTGACTCCCGAGGTAGGTATGGTTAGCTTTATTTTGTGGATGAGAAAACAGGCTCAGAAAGGTTATGAAACTGGCTCAGGATCACATAGCGGGTGGTTGAAATTTAAATCTGGGTCTTCTGACCCCAAGCCTGGTGGTTTCCCATCTGCCCTCTTGATGCAGGAGTCCAAAGAGGAGGCCAGAGGGCATGCTCAGAAGCTACGAAGGGGAGCTAGACTTGCCTTCATCAAGGAGTCCAGGTGTCTGGGATCCACCTGTCCACCTCCCTCCCAACCTTATGGAATATTCCTCAGAGTCTCCCCCCACCCAAATTTGGTAGGGTTTCTCTTCGTGCAGAAGCTCTGGCCTTCTTCTTCAGCTATTTCCTTATTTTGGTGGTGTCTGAGTGAACCCAGGACAAGGCCTGCCAAGGAATTTTCTATGTCAGTCTGAAAGAAAAGCTCACCTCCTCCATCCCTTGCAGTGGGGATTCCAGCTGGAGTCTGCAAAGCCAGGGCGATTCTGCCTTCGCCATAAGGGACATCTGGATATGTCTGGACACATTTCTGATTGTCACATCTGGGAGGGTGGGTGCTAATGACGTCTAGTGGGTAGATGCCAGGAGTGGTGCTAAACATCCAGCAAGGCCCGGGACAGCCCCCGCCACAAAGAATAATCCAGCTCAAAGTGTCACCACTGCTGTGGTTGAGAAACCTGCTGTGAAAAATGCCGGGAGGGAGGAGAAAGGAGCCCCTTAATTTCAGTGCCTTACATCCATGGGACACTGACACCCCCAGGCAGAAGCAGCCACCTCACTTGGCAGGGCGGCACAAAATGGAAATGTTGCACTTCTTGTGAAAAATGATTTAAAATTTCAAGACAGCAACAGCAGACCATTAAACAAGGGCCTGTGGGACTGGCCAGGACACCCACCTAGGAAGCTGGAAAGAGCTCTCTGCTGGTCCCTGGGGTCCCCTGGGTGCCCTGTCCTCGGCTCTCATGCTTGCAGTTGCAAGTCTCCTCCAAAGAGTTCAGGCCAGAACACTGAGAGGGCAGTGCCTGCTGAGAAACTGAAGTGGCAGGCTCACCTTTCCTTTATGGAGGAAAAAACCTCACTTTTGAGTGTCAGGGAATGAAGGGACAGGGCTCAGTGGACTGTCTGGGAGGTTCCTGAGTCCTCCCCTGTCCTACTGCTTCTTGGGAGGGTCAATATGCCAGGAGGGTTTTCGAGCACACAGTAATTAAGAGGAGGAGCAGGAAGTTTCGAGTCCCCAAGCTGGTAGCCCCCAGAGCTGAATCTGTGGGTTTCTGTTTCCTGTGACACTTCATCTGCAGAGGGCCACTCTGGGAAAGAGCGGTGCATACTGGACTCCATCTGGGGAACAGATCCTGGAAATGACCTTCTCTCCTTCCAGCTCCAGTTCTCATCCTGTCTCTCCCACACCCCCTCAATAAGCAGCCTCCTGCCGTTTATTTCAATGATACTGCTTTTGTTTTGTTTCATTTTTCTTAAGCATTTTATTTTTATTTTTGACAGGGAGTCTTGCGCTGTCACCCAGGCTGGAGTGCAGTGGCACGATTCTGGCTCACTGCAACTCTGCCTCCCAGGTTCAAGCGATTCTCCTGCCTCAGCCTCTGGAGCAGCTGAGATTACAGGCACATGCCGCCACACCTGGATAATTTTTGTATTTTAGTAGAGACAGGGTTTTGTCATATTGGCCAGGCCGGTCTGGAACTCCTGGCTTTAAGTGATCTGCCTGCCTCGGCCTCCCAAAGTGCTGGGATTACAGGAGTGAGCCACCATGCCCAGCCTTGAGCATTTTACAGTTAGATTGTTCTTCAGGGTTGAGGGTGTTTTTGCAAACCATCTCACACGCCTTTGAGAAGATCGGGGGGGAGGGCTGCAGGGGTGTGAGTGGTAGCCCAGGTGGACAGGAGCAGCCACGAGGGGCCCACCGTGAATCAGATCATCTGTGGAACAGGAGAGAAAGGCCCTGTCACCTGCTCAGGCAGCCCCCACAGCAGATAGTTGTAGATTTCCAGAGCTTCAGCTTCCCTTTCAAGAGTGGAGGGGAAAAAAAGCAAGAGGAAGGCCCAGGGGTGGGGGCAACCCACCCACCAGACAATGATCACAGGCCAGCCACTATCAGCCACAACTTCTGCAGCTCAGGTCTAATAGTAATCACTGGTGCTGTAAACATTTAAGCACCTACTGCCTTCTGGTACGCATATGGGCATCAGCATGGTAAGTAGTGAAGAGCATGGATGGACCCTTGAACCAGACGCCAGCTCGAATTCCAACTCTGCCACTTACTGGCTATATAACCTTAATCTCTCTGTGACTTAGTTTCCTTGTGTATAAAATGTGGGACCTACCTCATCGGGGTCACTATCAATAGCTTAATTTTTATAAAGTGCTTAGGAAAGTATCTAACATGTGGTAAGCACTAATATAAAGAGGTGTAAAAAAA
Organism: Pongo abelii; assembly: GCF_028885655.2. NCBI lineage: Eukaryota > Metazoa > Chordata > Mammalia > Primates > Hominidae > Pongo > Pongo abelii. The sequence continues at coordinate 89,227,170 of NC_072004.2, forward strand.
AATCATGCCTGTAATCCTAGCACTTTGGAAGGCTGAGGTGGGTGGATCACTTGAGGTCAGGAGTTCAAAATCAGCCTGGCCAACATGGAGAAACCCTGTCTCTACTAAAAATAGAAAAAAATTAGCTGGGCGTGATGGTGTACACCTGTAATCCCTGCTACTCAGGAGGCTGAGGCAGGAGAATTGTTTAAACCTGGGAGGTGGAGGTTGCAGTGAGCTATCGCACCACTGCACTCCAGCCTGGGCAACAGAGCGAGACTCTGACTCAAAAGAAAGAAAAAAATTAAATTACCAGATTTAATCCCCATGGTAACCCTAAGAGGTAGGGACTATTATCATCCACGTTAATAGAGAGGACACTTGGAACACAGAGAGGTTGAGACCCAGGTCCAGAGTCACACAGCTGGTCTGAGGCAGAGCCTGGATTCAAATCCAAGCAGTCTGGCTTTCTCTAGGACTGTGTCCTCTCTCCGAGGGGAGGATGGAGCTTGAACACCTGTGTTCAGGTCCTGGCTTACCATCAATTAGCTTGGGCTCCAATATCCTCCTCTGAAGTCAAGGAGGTTCCCCAGATGTCATGGATAACTCCCACGAGTGGTTCTTAGAGGCCAGGAGGCCTGGGTGTCTAGTCAGTGTCCTGGCCCCAGTCCTGGCCTCCGGGACAAGGGAATTGTGGATAGGGGAGCAGCTGCCCCTGAGCAGGGTGGATGGATGTGGCAGTTTCCAGCTCAGCTCACTGCACCTGCTGTCAGCCGTTACTGAATCACATAGCCAGGGCTGGGTAACAAGACTGCCACAGAAATGATTTGAAGTGGATTTAATCATTGCCCTGGTCCCTGCCAACTCTTGTCCACTTACAGGTTTTGCCTGTCTCGCTCCGACTTGACAGTCTGGACACTCAAGGAGATGAGCTGCCCAGAGCACCCAAGACCCAGACTCCACCCAGGACTGTCCTCTCCTGGACCACCTGCCTCAAACTTCCATCCTGACCCTTCTCCACCTTCTCTATGGGACCTGGGGTGAGAGCCCAAGCTGGGAGCGCCGGCCTGGCATTGTGTAGTTTAGACAAGTCCTCAAAGCAGGGCAGTTGGGGGAATGGGGAGGAGTCGGGGGCTCAGGCCCCCATGTTCCTCCCCAGCACAGCCTCTTCTGCTCTTCCTCAGAGTGACTCAGGACAAAATCCCTGGGTGGTTCTGATGGTACTTGAAGTGACAGAGGGAAGGAGGAATCTGGAATGGAGACCCCAGCCCCATGCCCTTGAGCTCAACCCAGCACCAGCCCCCAGACCTGTTCACTCTTTGGCTTTCCAGGGCCAGCCCCAGGCTGGGCTGTCACTGATGTGGGTGAGCAGGAGTGGTCCCCATTCCTCACAGGGGCTTCTTTCTATGCACACCTCACATCACCCCCCGACCTCCAGGCATAAACCAGCCTTGCAGCCCTGACTCCAGACCTGTCCAGAGAAAGTGCCACCTGCCTGGGGAGCTGATGCAGATGAGAGGGAAGGAGAGAGAGAGAGAGAGTCCCCAGCACCATGCCCTGAATTTCCCAAGGGACCTGCATCAAGCTCCCCTGGGGGCTGTATTGTTAAAATGCACAGATTCTTGGACCTCCACTCGACTTCCAGAAGTGAAATCTCTGCAGGGGTGGGGGAATTGGGCACTGATTCTAATGAAGTCCCCAGGGCAATCTCACCTGCTTTAGAGCAGAGGTTGGTACCCTGGCTGCACATCAGAGTCTCATGGGAAATCTAAAGGCATCCGTTCCAGGGCCTCATCCCCAGACCAAGCAGACCAGTGTCAGGGCTGGGCATCAGGCATTCGTATTTTGTAAAAAATGATTAAAATGTGCACCCAGGGTTAAGAACTGCTTCAGAATTTGCGGACCCCCAGCTGGGTCTGACCCAGGAAAACAGGAAACAAGAGAGACGGTGTCAGCTGGGGCCCTTCACTGGTGGGGCCAGGTGGGTGGGGGGAACATCCCCACGATCCAGATGACCCCCACCGCCGGCCAGGCAACCCCATTGCTGAAGGCGAGGACGGACGCAGGCACGAGGGCCTTGGCATAAGGAAGCTGGCTCTGCAGTCAGGCCCTGCCCTGGGGGCTGTTCAGATGCCCAGGAGAGCAGGTTTATGCAAATGAAGCAATTACAGAACCATTTAAAAGAGTGAGGGAACTTGGTCCAGAAATGCCAGTGGAGCTTTCAAAAGGGGTGAGTGACCTCATCCAGCCAAGAAAGGGGCTGGGAGAGAAGCTGGAGGTCGAGGTCTTCAGTCTAGGCTAGAGTAGGGGAGAGAGAAATTTTAAGAGGGTGGCAGGCATTCCTGTCCCAAGTCACCAACTGGGAAGCGCTCTTGTTTGTCTTATTCAAGGGTGTTTAGATAAGAACAGGCTTGCGCATTTCAAAAAGGAGCCTGTTCTTCCTCGCCTTGCTTCTTCCTGTGCTGAGTAAACGGAAGGCACACCCTTGTTTCCCTCCCTATTCACAGCTCCTCTGTCCCCCACAAAGACAACCTCCTCCCCTTCTGCCCTCGTCTTCTGCCTGTGGACATTCAAGGGACCCTGCTCCTCCTTCATCCTTTCTCTCCTGCACGAATGAATCATTTCCAGTGAATCTGCTCTTTGAAAAACCCCTTCCTAACTTCCATCTCTCTTTCTCTGCTCTCTTTCATGGCATTGCTTCTTAAAAGGGTGGCCTAGACTCACCGCTGTCTCACTTTTGTACGTTTATTTTCATCATGGTAAAATATACATAGCATACTATTTACCATTTGAGCCCTTTTAAGGTGTACAGTTCAGTGGCATTTACATTCAATACATTGTGCAACCATCCTGATGATCTATTTCCAGAGCTTTTTTTTTTTTTTTTTTTTTTTTTTTAAATCATCCCAAACAAATTCTGGAACTGTGAGATAATCATGTCCCATTCTTTTCTCCTCCCAGTTCCTGGTAATCTCCATTCTTTCTGTCTCTATGAATTTGCCTATTGTAGAAACCTCGTGTAAGTGACATCATTCCATATGTGGCCTTTGTGTCTGGCTTATTTCACCTAACATCATGTTGCAGCAAGGTTCATTTATTTTTATGGCTGAATAATATTCCCTTGGACGGATGGACAGCAGGGGTTGACCTATTCATCGGTTGTCTATTCGGCCTCCACAATCCACTGTTTTCATCCCTTCTTGCTTTCTGTACTTCTATGACCCCCTAAGTCACCATTTTCTTCCACCGGAGTGCTCAGTGGCCTCCTCTGAGCCTTCACTCTTTTTTCTTTTAAACAGCGTTATTGAAATGTAATTCATATATTATGTAATTCTCCCGTTCAAAGTGTACAATTCAGGCTACTCTGCCTATGGAGTGGCCATGCTTTTGTTTCTTTACTTCTCTAATAAGCTTGCTTTCACTTAAAAAAAAAAAGCGTCCAATTCAATGGTTGCTAGTATATTCCATGTAGCTGCAATCATCACCGTGGTCCATTTTACGGCATTTGTATCACCTCAAAAAGAAGCTCTGACCCTTCAGCTATCTCCCCTCCCCAACCCTAACCCTTGCAGCTCTAAGCAACTAGTAATCTACTTTCTGTCTCTAGAGATTTGCCTCTTCTGGGCATTTTGTCTAAATGGAATCATACAATCTGTGGTCTTTTGTGAATGGCCTCCTTCACTTATCATGATGATTCCCGAGTTCATTCATGCTGTCCGATTGGCACTTCACTCCTTTATATGGCCAAATACTACCTCATTGTATGGATTCATTGGTGGACATTTATGTAGTTTCTATCTTTGGGCTATTACAAATAATGCTGCTTTAATCATTTTGTACAGGTTTCTGTATGAACATATGTTTTCGTTTCTTGTGGGTCTATACAGAGGAGTGGAACTGTGGGTCACGCGGTCACTCTGTGTAATTGTTTGAGGATCTGCCGGCCACAGTGGCTGTCCTGCCTCCTCTCTTGCCTCTTCCAAAACTCCTCTTCACAGAGCAGCTGATGCGATCTTTCAAAAATGAACTTCATGTTTAATCTTTCTTGTAAAATCCTTCAATGACTTCCCAACGTTCTTAGAATAAAATGAACATCATCACCATGGCCTAGAAGACCCTGTGGCTGGGCACCAACCCCTTCTGGGACCATCCCCGCCTGCCTGTGGGGCTCCCGCTCCTTTGGGCATCCCGGCCGCTGCTCCAGCAGGCCTAGGAACTTTCTCATGAAGGCATCTGCGCTGGCTCCTCCCTCTGCTGGAACACTCTTTGCTCTTGTATCAGCCTCCTGTGGATGCTGTAACCAATTGCCATCAACTGGGTGCCTTCAAACAACAGAAATGGCTTCTCTCATCATTGTGGAGGCCCAACTCTGAAGTCAAGGTCTTGCCAGGGGCCCGCTCCCTCTGAAGGCTGTGGGAGAGCATCCTCCTTGCCTCTTCCAGCTGCAGGTGGTTACCACCAATCCTCCGGGTTCCCTGGCTTGTAGCCGCATCGCTGCAGCCTCTGCCACTGTTGTCACATGGCCATCTCCCTCTGTGTGTCTGTGCTTTCACTGTCTTTCCTCTGTGCATGGCTGTGTCTCTTCTCCCTTCATATGAGGACACAAATTATATTGGGTTAAGGGCCCATCTTACTCTAGTATGACCTCACATTAACCACATCTGCAATGATCCTATTTGCACATAAGATCATATTCTGGCAGGGCATGGTGGCGCATGCCTGTAATCCTTGCATTTTGGGAGGTCAAGCTGGGAGGATTGCTTGAGGCCAGGATTCAAGACCAGCCTGGGCAACACATTAAGACTCTTATTCTTAAAAAAAAAAAAAAATTCATATTCTGAGGTTCCTGGAGAAAACATGAACGGTGGTAGGGGCGATGGTGGGGGGGCACTATTCAACCCAGTATAGCCCAGTTCCTCATGTCTCAGCTCAGATTTCAACTTCTTCTCACCCACTATCCCCACCCCAGCTCCCCTCTCTCAGGGCACCTTTCTGGTTTCTTTTTGGCACCTTCACAAGCTGTAAGTAGGTGGTGGTTTTGGTTATTCATCCATTTCCCCTACTGCGTGAAAGCTCCCTGAAGGCTGCTCCTTGTCTATCAAGCTCATCACTCTGCCACTGTGATCCACTGCAATCCACTGTCTGATGCAGGGTGACTCTTCAAGAACGTGGAAGGAGACACGGAAGATCCTGGTCCTGCAAGAGGAAGCCTGGGCACAAGGTGTGCAGGGGCCCCGAGCAGTCCATCAACACACACTGTGGCATGTATCAGCACTTCCTTCCTTTACATGGACAAATGCGATTCCATCATATGGACACACACACTCCGTTTATCCATTCACCAGTTGATGGACATTGGCATCGTTTCCATCTTTTAAAATGAACATATAGTTGTACATATTTATGGGGTATAGTGTGATGTGTCCACATATGTATAGCTTGCATAAGGATCAAATCAGGGTAATTAGCAAATTCATCACCTCCAATATTTGTCATGTCTTTGTGGTGAGCACATTCGAAGTCCTCTCTTCTAGCTATTTTGAAATATGCCATACATTAGCATTAACAATAGCCACCCTTCTGTGCCAGAGAAGAACAGAATGTTTTCCTCCCATCTAACTGTACGTTGTTTTCATCATGGTGTCCACCATGAGGCGTTGGCCTTTGGCGTACCAGTCACTGAGTGCTCCGTGGGTGACTCCAGCCCATCTCAACAACGTTGGTGACAGTGTCAGCTCTCAAGGGCAGGATTCAGTCGTCCAACCCACTTTGCACCTCCAAGCATTGATGCCAGGTGGGTATTCAGAAAATGTGCTGAAAACTTCATGGAAGCTACAGCCCGACTCCCAAGAGAGAAGCCTGTCTTTGAGGTGCCTGTGGAATGAGAATGACCTTCCTCTGTCAAACTTCCTTTCCAGTATGATGTTTTAGTCAACCCAAAGATGTATTCCTTCCTGTGCATTGGGGATGGACTTGCATCTGGGGAGGGTGTCTGGGGTCAGATCATCCCAGGCCACTAGGACCTGAGGTGTTGAAAATCCCGGAGGATCACTGCTGTACCCAGTGCATTGACGGCCCCAGTCTCCTGGCCATCTGCCTTCTACAGCCTCTGCTGAGATGAAGGCAATTTGGCTGGATGTGGAGAGGAATCTGTACAGGGGAGAGGCTGTTGCAGAGGAGGCAGCTGTAGGAGCGTCAGCACCCAGGAACGCACTCTCTGGAGCCTGGTGCAGAAATAGCACCCACTGCGTGTGGTGAGTGTCTGGTGTCTGGCATTCTGTGATGCTCTTCGGTTTTAAGACACCTGCCAGGAACAAAGTGAGGACTGGTAAACCAAGGTGCAAGATTGCAAAAGAGGCTCTACTTCCCCCTGCCTTCCTGTATTCTCATCCTTTGCAATGTGACTTTGCATCTTCCCCCATCAAGAGCTGGAGTCTATTTCCCTCCCATATTAGCTTCTTAGGGCTGCTGTAGCAAATTGCCATAAAGCAGATGGCTGAAACAACAGAATAAGTCCAAAGTCAAGTTGTTGGAAGGGCCATGCTCTCTCTGAAGGCTCTAGGGGAGAATCCACTCCAGATCTCTCTCCTGGTGTCAATCTTTGTCCTTCCTTGGCTTGTAGCTCCATCACTCCAATCTCTGCCTCTGACTCTGTGTGTCTTTCTCACTGTGTCTCTCTGTCTCTGTGTCTTCCTCTCTTCTTACAAGGATGCCAGTCATTGGATTTGGGGCCCACTCTAAATCTAGGATGTTTGCACCTGGAAATCCCTAATTTAATTACATCTGCAAAGACCCTATTTCCAAGGAAAGGCACATTCTGAGGTTCCAGATGGACATGCATTTTTTGGGGACACTATTCAAACTACTACACCATCCCTTGAATCTGAACTGGCCATTTGTCTTGCTTTGGCCAACAGAAGCTGGTAGAAGTGACAATGTGTCCACTCTAAGGCCATGAAGCCTCCACTCTTGATCGTGGAACCCTGGGACCACCTGTGAACAAGCCTGAACTAGCCCATGGCCCAGCTAGGCCAGCCAGCCTCCAGCCTACCCAGCAGTTGTGCAGATGAATGCAGCTGAGCTCAGTGAAGCTCAGTAGAACATCTCAGACCAGCTGAGTCCACTATAAATTGGCAAACCACAGAATTGAGACTGAGTATATGGTTGTTGTTTGAGGCCACACCAAGTTTGGGGTTATTTGTTACAAAGTAGTCAATGACTGATTCACAAGGTGTTATTGGTTTAGGGCAAATGGGAGAAGATGAGTGCCGTTTCTGGGTGCTGCTCACGTATAACAAAAACCAAAGTCTTGGCCGGGCGCAGTGGCTCACACCTGTAATCCCAGCACTTTGGGAGTCCAAGGTGGGAGGATCACGAGGTCAGGAATTCGAGACCAGCCTGGCCAAGACGGTGAAACACTGTCTCTACTAAAAATACAAAAATTAGCTGGGCATGGTGGCACACACCTATAGTCCCAGCTACTCGGGAGGCTGAGGCAGAAGAAGTTTGAACCTGGGAAGTGAAGGTTGCAGTGAGCCGAGATAGTGCAACTGCACTCCAGCCTGGGTGACAGGGTGAGACTCCATCTCAAAAAAAAAATAAATAAATAAATAAATAAAATAAAAAACTAAAGGCTTGGATCTAAACCATCTACTAGTGGCAGGAAGTCTAGGCATCTTCTGAGCCACCCTCAGGATCAAATAAAGCTACTGGCCGGGCGCAGTGGTTCACGTCTGTAATCCCAGCACTTTGCGAGGCCGAGGCAGGTGGATCGTGAGGTCAGGAGTTCAAGATCAGCCTGGCCAAGATGGTGAAACCCCGTCTCTACTAAAAATACAAGAAATTAGCTGGGCACGGTGGCAGGCGCCTGTAATCCTAGCTACTTGGGAGGCTGAGAGAGGAGAATCACTTGAACCCAGGGGGCGGAGGTTGCAGTGAGCCAAGATGGTGCCACTGCACTCAAGCCTGGGCGACAGAGTGAGACTCTCTCTAAAAATAATGATGATAATAACAATAATAATAATAATAAAGTTACTGAATCCCTTCACCAATGGAAGCACGCTCATATACCTCTTGGCATCTCTCTACAGTCCCCTTAATGTGCAGCCATGCTCACAGTGGTGCCTAATAAAGGCATGGAGGTGGTGGGGGAGAACATGACAGAAGCTAGGTTCATAGCCCATTAGATTCATGAAAAAAAATGAGTAATTTCCAGCTTCTTCCACTCACTGCCTCTCCATCTTCTGGAGCATGACAAGAGGCATATTCCTCCTGTGCCTGGCAGTCACGTGGAAGCAGAGAAGCTGCCAGTTTGAAATCCCAGAGATGGGACCCCCCACCTGGCCAGGGCCACCGATTAAGAGCCCGAGAGCCAGCCATCAGCAGGAGCCTCAAAAATGCTGGCTGAAATTAATCACTTGCCTTGCAAGGGTATTTATTTTCTCCTTTATACCTGGAGAGAAATGGGCCGTGAACTGGAAATTTGCAGAGCAGTAGGCTGAACTTTTTGTGTGAATGGCAACAACTTTCTTTTAAAGTGCAACTATTTGCTCAGTTCAATTTCACCATTAAAGGACAATGGCCAATTTTCTGTGGACCTGGGATGTGGGTTTTGTCTAAAGCGTGAGCGTGTGGGGAATTTACTAACCTGGCTGTGATTGCCCATGAAAACAGGTTATTTAACAGGATTTAAATACTGTGCTCCGAAGCTCAACAGCAGCGAGGAGGCAGCTGGAGAATTGGAGTGGCGCATTTCCCTTCCAGCGCTAATGAGAGAAGGCAGGAAAAGCGAGCGTGATAGATAAGAGGCGGGCAGAGAGAGACAAGACAGAACCAGGGCCAAAGAGATGGGTGAGGGACTCCAATCAAGAGACAACGTCTGCTTTTAAAAAGGCGACGTTAAAATTCAGCCACTTTTTCACAGGTTTTATTCAACAAGTGTTTGTTAAAGGGTCTGCTAGGCTCAAGGTTCTCAGGTGTCGTGAAAACCAAGCCCGATACCAATTTTTGTAGGATTCTCGGAGGAGGCGTTTTGGAGCCGATTTTTAACTTAATTTTTTGATGCTTCCGCCAGTCCTTCCCTGCCAACCTTCTAAACTCTCCCTGCCTTGCTGGCTTGCTAAGTGAAGTCCTGAACAGAATGTGGGGATGAGTGTCGGGAGGTTGGTCCTTCCATAAACTGACTCGAATCTTAGATTGCGCTGTGGCCTCAGTTTTCTCATGTCAAATGGGAGTCATATCTCACTCACGTCTTCAGGCTTAAACAAGAGTGTAGGTAAAGATTCTGACACAATACCAGCTGCTTGTGAGATGGACACAGCCTCTGTTTCCTTTTTCTTCCCTCTTAACCTTTGCCAGGCTAGAATACATCCTTTCTAAAATTCTGCCTAGGGGTGTGTCTCTTCCGGAAAGTCTTCCCTCTACCTAGGTGCTACTGAACTTTGGCGTGGCCCTGCCCTTGGCAGCACAGAGCGGTGTCTAAGAGTGAGGGCTGGGGACCGGCTTTGAGATTCACATCTTGGCTCCTTGGCTCACCTGCAGTGTGATAGTGAATGAGATGTTTATCTCTTTGAATTCTCAGTTTCTCATTAGAAACTGTACGTGCTTTGTAGGGCTCTTAGGGTTAAATGAGGCAGCCCATATAAAATGCTTTCCTGGGGCCTGGCACGTAGTACGTGTTCAATAAATGACAGCTGTTACGCATCATCCTCATGAACCATGACCCTGATCACCGGTGGTTTCCTAGAGGACTGCAAGTCTATTCTACAACTGCCATTAATAAAGAAATCTTTCTTCTTATTTGAAAAACAAAAGCAAAACACTCCCGCCCAAACCCACCTCAGTGAGATGCTGCCTGCCTCCTCCGCAGAGTCCTGCTCCTTCCAAGTAGAAAGAATTTTACCTCCAGGCTTAATTCGCCCAATTACTCCATCCCTTACAACTTACTCCTCTCCTCTAGTGTACCCAGAGTCTTTGAAGACAGACTGTACTGGGTGAGGAAACAGAAAATGCTCAATTATCTATACAAACGGCAGGAAAGAAATACTTTTTTTCCACTGGGCTCGAGAATGAATTATGTGACCTCTCTACACCGCAACCTGTCTCGCTTATTGTTTTGCTTACTCTAATTTCCAAACGGCTTTTCATTTCCTGCGTAAGCACTGTCTGAGATAGACAGTGGGGGACTGGACAGAGAAGGGGTGGGAGTTAGGGGAGGAGGAAGCAGTAGTGGCTGAGCAGTATAATTCCCCCACAACACATTTTCCAAACCTCAAATCAGGACCCGGAGCCCTGGAAGGTTTGTGTGCAAGTGGATCTGAGAGAAGGCAATCTAGGAGACATTGTTTGGTTGCTGAAAATATTGACATTTCTATGGTTTATGAGAACAAAGGAATAGAATTCCTGAAATCAGAGCTGTTCTGAAAAGTCCAGGGAGTGTGGTGACCGTGGTGGGTCCAGGGAATCTCATCTTGAATTTTAAGTTTGCTACAAAATGAAAGATCAGAAGAGAATGACACGTCACAGTGGCAGTCTAGGGGCACCTGTAAGAGCTGAGCTTATTGTATATTAGGTTTTCTGTTATAGTCTCTCACTGCCCCAAACATCAACTATTTGTCATTATTTATCGATTAACGGTCATTAATTATTGGCATGCTATTTTCCTAATGGTGCTCCCCCTGCCTCCCCATCGCTCTATCCTGAGCTCCTGAGAGTGGGGTTGTGCCTGACTACTGTGTTCAATGTCATGCCATTAGGAGATGCTCAGTATACTTGTTGAATAAAATGGACACAAGTGTACTCCTGAAACATGCTCTTTACCTTGGTAGGAAGTGGCCAGAAGAGTTAGCACCAAGAAATCTTGCGGTCCACTTGGGCTCACCAGCGGCTCTCCCTGCATACCTAGCCACCAGACTGGAGGAAACCAGCAGTAGTTGTGGATTGGACCCCACAGTCAGCCCCACTCAGGACTCCAGAAAATGTTTTGTCTGTTTCCTGTTTCTGGTGTGTGGACACTGGTTTAGTGTTCTGGCCAGCCACTGCCCCACCCAGACTTTAGGCACCTGTGTGGCCATTGCCTGGGCCACACGGGAGCCGGTGGGGGCAGAGCCCTCAGTGTCTGTCTTCCTCATGTCTTTTCCTTCCCTGTCTGATACGGTTTGGCTGTGTCCCCACCCAAATCTCATCTTGAACTGTAGCTCCCATAATTTCCATGTGCTGTGAGAGGAACCCAGTGGGAGATCATTGAATCATGAGAGCAGTTTCCCTCATACTGTTCTCGTGGTAGTGAATAAGTCTCAAGAGATCTGATGGTTTTATAAGGGGAAACCCCTTTGACTTGGCTCTCTCATCCGCTCTTGTCTGCCGCCATGTAGGATGTGCCTTTCACTTTCTGCCATGATTGTGAGGCCTCCCCAGCCACATGGAACTTTAAGTCCATTAAACCTCTTTTTCTTTATAAATTTTTCTTTATAAACCCTGTCCCAGGTATGTCTTTATCAGCAGCGTGAAAATGGACTAATACACTCTCCCTGGATCACATTAACACCTTCTCCCCCTGGGGTTCTGGCCTCCTCTGGGTCGTGTCCAACATGATCTGTCAGTCTCAGTCAACAGTGATTTTCCAACCTGCCCCGTGTTGGGAAAAGATAAGGGGAGGAAAGTGTGGATCTTAAATATGGAGTGGGAAGAGGGAGGAGGGAGAACAAAATACATAGAGTTACAAAGGAGAGAAATTATATTATGACATGGCTATCAAACTATTCAAAAAAGCAAATCTGTAGTAATTTGTGTGTGGTTTTTGTTTTTTGTTTTTTTAGACAGGGTCTTGCTCCAGGCTAGAGTGCAGTGGTATGATCTTGACTCACTGCAGCCTCCACCTCCTGGGTTCAAGTGATCCTCCCACCTTAGTCTCTCAAGTAGCTGGGACTACAGGCACACGCCACCATGCCTGGCTAATTTTTGTATTTGTTTATGTGTGTGTAGAGACAAGATTGTGCCATGTTGCTCGGGCTGGTCTTGAATTCCTGGGCTCAAGTAATCCTCCCGCCTCAGCATCCCAAAGTGCTGGGATTACAGGGGTGAGGCACCAAACTTGGCCAATTTGTATTTTAAAAACTGAATATCTGTTCATTTGTGTGCTCCTTTATTAACATGTTAAATAACAAGATTTAGCAGCAGGCCTAACACGTCTAATGGCTACCATAATTTCAAAGTAGTGATGAGCATAAACAATATTTTGAGATATCTACGACAACTAAAATGTAATATGAAAATATTTGTGTTTTCCATTGGTGTGAAAGTCTCGGTTGTTGCTAGTATTTGTGTGGTTTGTTGTCTATATTCATAACAGAAGTAAATGATAACTTTTATTTGAGGTCAATGAAAATAAGGATGTATTTTTCTCCACCCAAGTTTGCAGACCCCCTTGAATTCTGTCATGGACTCTAGGTTAGAGCTCACGTTAGGTTGGTGTATCTTTTGTGTTTTGTTCACAGAGGTGTCTGCTTTCTTACTAAAATAATTCCCAAGTCACAGAGAACTTCCTTAGCCTCAAGAGGCTGTAGGAAGTATGTATGGTTGGAGTGAGGGAATCACCATTTTCACCAGGGAAAAATGAATAGTTAACCTGTTTGGTTCAAAACAGATACCAATTACTTGAGGCTAAAGTCACAGGCTGCTGGAGAGCTGGTCTACTCCCAAACAGTATAAATATTTAAGTCCAGAGCCACAAGCGAACAGTGACAGAGGACCTGTCTGTCTCTGTGTCTGTCTCCATCAGCTCCCTCACTGGCTCCCCTGGGACCCTTCCCTCCTGTGAGCCCCCATGTCCCAATGGGTGCTAGAGGCTTCAGCACTGCTGGAAGGGTATAAATTTGTGTTCTCTTGTATTCTTCTTAAAGCCATGCCCATGTCAAAGCAACCTCTAGAGGCTCAGTGACCAGGAAGACTTTATTCTTAGTCCAGCTTTGTCACCTTATACCCAGGTGAATCTGGGTCCTGGAACATCAAGAGGCTTGCCCAGGTCACACAGCCAGATAATGGTGGGCATGACTCTAAACCATGTCACAGCATGCCCTCTAGAGCTCTTTCCAATCCACCTTCGAGAAACTGGGAAGACCCCTGAAGGTCATGGGGGGTGGGCAGCCTGTCCCCTGGGCTGGCTGTCTCTCCTGGCCCCCTGATCTCCATCACCAGGGTGGTTCAATTCATGGCCTTTTGAGGCCCCCGTTCTGTCTGCTGGGGAACAGCACTACTGCCAGCCTCCCCCGGGCTGTAGGCCACCATGGAGGATAGCAGGAGTCTCCACCCTCCCTCCAAGGTGACAGCTGGAAGCAGCAGCCCACAGACAAGAGTCTGCTCAATCCCAGCCCTCTTCACTTGGCTGCCAGCCCAGCTTGGCTCTGCATCCCCTGGGAGCCAGCCCTCCAGCCCCCCCTGACACCGAGAAAGGGTAGATGGACTCAGGTCACAGGACATCAGAGGAGGCAGGCAGTGGACAACAGCTGCCCGGGAGGAGGCACTGGGCACTCAGGGTCCCGAGGCTGGGGTAGGGGTGGAGGTGTGGGTGGGGACAGTGCCAGGGAAGTTTGTCACTACAGTGGAGCAAAAGAACGGAAGGGGAAGAGGAGTTCCATGCAGTTGGGCATGTCACATAATTACAGCAGAAAAATCAGGCCAGAGCCTGGCTCTCTCTACCTCTGTCTGGGTGATCATCACCCTTATTATAAAGCAACTAATTATTAGTCTGGCTCATTAGCAATTATAAATATCTAACTCCAGAACATCATTTAAAAAATGAAAAGTTAGCACTTAATGATTTTCCCAACTGCTTAGATCATGCGCAGAGCTTACACGTGTAGCTCCTGTGGTTCTTGGGAGCAGGGCTGGCCTTCAGGTACTGGGGAGGGGCCCCTGGTTTCCCATCCGGAAACCTGGATGTCCCCCCAGTGGCCTGAAATCAAGCACCCTGAGATGTGAGAAGTGGAGAAAGAGTGGTGAACTTCCTTCTCCTTCTGTTTTCCAGTAAAAATAGAAACATTGTGCTTATTGAGCCTTTCTGTGTGCCAGGTGCTTGGTGTTATCATGCCTTATTGCATTTAAATCTCCCCATAAGCTGATATTGTTCATCTCCATTCTACTGACGTAGAACTTGAGGTCATGGCACCTGCCATAGGATCATGAGCTGGATGATACCCAGGTTGCCCTGACTTAACCACTATCCTTAACTAAGCCCCTACCTTTAACCACTACCCCATGCTCAACCACAGCTCTCCATGGCTCTAATGAGGGAAGAGCCTTGGGCAGATTGATGGTTGTAGCCTTTGCAAATGCTCCCTAAGATTTGACTGCTAAGGGAAAGGTGGCTTGTTAGATCCTGGTGTGTCTTATGGGTCCATGGTGTGTGGGTAGGTAAGTGGATGGAGGGAAGATTCCTTCCCAGTTACTAGGACGGACAGTTTCCATTATCCTGTGGCTCTTTAAGGCTTTTATAGCCTCCTTATCCTTCCCCAAACTCTTCCAATTCTTTGCTACTTCTTCCTCTTCTTGAGCACGCACTGAAGGTTGGAACAAAGCTGAAGAGGTTGCATGAGGAGGGCCCTGTTCCCTCAGGCAGCCCTTCCCTCTTCTCTTTCTCTCTTCCAGGTGGAGGGGAATGGCTGGAGCCAGGAAGAGCTGCCTGAGAGCCACAGGCAAAGGTAGGAGGCAAAAGGAAGACAGAGCATGGATGCTCAGGCCCAGAAGTTGGAGGAAACACCCACCTGGGCACGTGAGACCCCCCATCAAAGCAGCACAGCAAGACAAGATGATCCCAGAACAAGGGAGGCCCTTGGGTTCACCCTAACTGTGTGCATTTGACAGTGGCAGTGTCTTACCACCTGTGAAAGTAAGGGGTAGGGGTTAGACAGTTCTTCCAGCTCCAGTATTGGTTTCTGTAAAGAACCTTCTGGTCCTGAGCCTGGGGTGGGGGTGGAGGTGTGGGTGTGGGGACAGCAATTCAAACAGACAGTCCCCATCCCTACAATCTGAGATTCACAACCTTAGTTGGAAGCTGTAACTATAAAATACCCAAATCATAAAACTTAAAGAAATGAATGATTTATATGACTTTGTGTATTTCTACAGAGGGAAAGGAAGATAGCCATTAGATAGAAGAATGGATGTTAGTGACTCATACATTTTGTCATGGGTTCAAATCCCAGGTATCTAAGTGACAAGGTCTCAAAAATCTCAGAGTGGAATAGATTGGAGTACATATCATCAGAATGTCTAGAAGATGTGCCATGGATAGAGCCTGTTCCTCTCATCCTACAAACCCAGGAAGGCTTCCTGGAGGAAGTGACCTCCACATCAGAGCCAGGTCAGCAGGCAGGGCAGCTAGGTAGGGCAGGTGCCCAAATGCCAGCTCACACAGCTCAGTAGAAATCACTGGAATACTGCTAGAGATCCCAGTGAGGGTGAAAGGAATCTTCTGATGAGCAGCTTGGGGGATGCAAAAGTCCTGCAAGTAACTGCACCATCCTCCTTGCTCTCCAAGGAGAGCAAGAATCTGAGCATCTCAGAGCAGACCAGGCCCTTCCAGCCCAGTGTGGGGTAGAGAGCCCAGCCCCCTTGCTCTCCAAGGAGGATGGTACAGTTACTTGCGGGACTTTTGTATCCCCAAGGGGCAGAAAGTCTGGGGTCAAGGACAAATTACCAAAAGCTTAGGGCTGACACACATGGGGCACTTCTTAAATGCTCCACTTGCATTCAAGTCACTTAACTCAAATATTATCCTTATTGAACAGATGCAGAAACGGAGGCATGGAGCAATGATTACATAGCCTGGGAACGGAGGAGGCAGGATTTAAACTAGATGGTTTGGCTGCAGGGCTGCCTGACCTTCACCCGTACACATACTGTCTGTGGATGAAGAAGCTGTGCCCAGCCTGGGGGAAGGGCAAAGGAGGGGGCTCTCCTGGCAGAATATTGGTTTCCTACTGTGCTCCATACTAACCTATAGCCCAGTGGCCACATTCCTCCCATGAGATGCTCCTGGGACAGCAAGAGGTCCCTGGAGGAGAAGTGAGCCCCTGGTGGGTCCTGACCATGTGGTACCCATCCCTGAATCCCCACCTCCCAACAGTGCCCAGCATGGCCTGGTGGCACTGATGCCATGGAGCACAGCATCCTCTACTGACCAGAAGGGGAACATGCCCCAGGGAGAAACCCAAACCAGAAGGAAGCCCAAGCTAATTAGGCCTCCAGAGTTGTATGATTTTAGAGAGAAGCTCCAAGGAATTTCTGGGGCCTTGAGAACAAGGAGGGAGCAGGAAAAGAGATAAAGACGAGATGACTCCACTGATCCTCAAAGACATATCCTAAGTTCAGGATAAACAGGCAGGGAGGGTATCCCAAGGTCAAGTCCCCCAGCTCAGGGGTGCCCGGACTGTCCTGTCTTTGTGGAGTAGAAACTTTGTATGTTTCAGAGCCCGAGGACTGCTGGAGTGGCTGATTGTGATGCTCCTGAGTGGCGGGCAGTGGGTAGCTGGTATTGATAGTTGAGCCCTAGAGCTTGGGGCACACGATTAAGGGTTGAGATGGGTTAACGTGGCACCGATGGGGGAACACTAAGAAGAAATTCTGACTCAGTCCGGGTCAGCCCCGTGGTCCAAAGCAAATGGACCGCCTCTCCACCTAGTGAGCTCCCTGTCTACTGAGATATTCAAGAGAGGCTGGGCGACCCCTGGCAGGAATCAAGCACTAGGTGGAGGTAGGGCTAAAACGTAATTACCATCAGCCTGATAAGGTGGGTCTCCTTCTTAACCCATTTTTTCCCTAAGAATCTACAGGCACAGAGAGGTTAAGAAACCACTTGAGATCACATAGGGCCAGGGCTCCCTTCAGGCTGCCCCCAACTTCAGAGCCCTTGTGTTTAGGGCCACCCTTTCTACGCCTCTGTATGGCAACCTCACACTGGGCTGGAAGGACCTGGTCTGCCCTGAGGTGCTCAGATTCTGTTAGAAGAGCCCCTCTGCCCGGGGACCCCAGACCCTTATTGGTCCCTGCACAACCCCCCAGGCCTTCACCCCAAGCCTCTGTCTGGATTGGCCTTGCCAGGATAAAGGCCTAGATGGCGTTCTCTGGCTGAGGGCTGGTCAGAGGCCAGCAGTGCTTTTTCCCCCTACCTTCCCTCTGGCTGCCCATGGTGTGGCCCTCACAGCCCTTGGTGCCCCTCCCAGCCAACTGGTTTTCTATGAAAGCTCTGGCAAGTGACGGCTTCTTGCCTGGGAACAGCACCTCTCAGCAAACTGACAGGTAATTGGCCCCTAAATCCCCCAGGAGACACGGGGAGGATGAGGAAAAATTACGGCTGTGGAACTGAGTCTTAAAAATTATATCACCTTTGCTGACAGCGTAATTACTCCTTTTTCTCAAGATTTAGTGCAGATCTCCAATCCTTAAACAGTTGAGGGATATTTTTAAGGGTTCCTCCTTTTCTATTCTTCTTTTCCCCTTGGCCTGCAGAGGCTAGATTCCTGGCATTGGCCGGTTTCCCTGCTTCTTCTAGGAAGAAAAATGTCCCTGGGCTGGCCATGCAGAGACCACGCAAGGTGGGAAGGGGAGATGGAGCATGAGAAAGGGAGCTTGACCCAGGAGTCACTGTGTTTGGGCCACCCAGGGCAGCCACACAGTCCTGTATGAACCCCTGGCCACCTGTTTGAACGTTAGGCAAGGTCCCTTGGCTTCCAGAAGCTCTCCCTAGCCAACGCAGTCAGTGCCCACCCATAGCCCCTTAGTCTACTGCAGAGGCCACCTGTAGGCGGGTCCCATCCTTGACCTGAAGGTGATCTTCGTCATGGACAGGCTGCCAACCCCTGTGGGTTAATCTTCATCCTCCAGGAGCAACCCCCAGCCAAATGGTAGAGTCTGTGGGAAGGACCCCAGTCCTGAGACATGTTCCCCACAGTCTCACAGAGGCTCCCCTGCGGGCCACGGGCCTCATCTCTTGCTGGATTCTGAGCTGGGACTCGTACTTGTACCCAAAGGGCCCTGAATCTCTCATTGAATCTCACTGGAGCTTCAGGAAGTTGAGGAGGTTGCCAGCCCCTCCTATCCTAGGTCTCTAATGCAGAGGGGCCCTCACCTTGTGGGGCAGGATGGACCAGGGGCCCACAGCAGTGACCCACTCTTTTACACACCCTCTACTGGCTTTCCTGCCTTCCCTACCTCAGTCTCCCCACTCCCTCTCATGCCCCCAAATAAGCTACCTGCACCCAAATCCTTGTCTCAGGATCTGCTTTTGGGGAAATCCAAACTTGAGGCCCCCTCCCCTGAAGCTTGGCCTGAGTGCTGTGTGGGCACCAACTTCTGGTTGGGAGCAGGTGTTTTCTGAAGGCAAAGGAATGGTTTGCATGGTCCAGGGGGTTCTTGTCCTATTGGCCGCAACATACTCTAGAGACAGTGCCCCTTCTCTCAAAATTGAGGAAAGGGGATTAGGAACCTGAACTCCAGAAGCCACAATGTCGTTCTCCCTAGGAGGCTGTCACCCTTTCTTCAGCCTCTGGGTCCACAGATGAAGGTCTTTCTGCATTAGATACCTAGGAGGGGAGGGACTGGTGGCCTCCTTAACTTTCTGAAGTTCTTCATCAGAGCTAATGTGGGATTCAGGGCGCTGTGGCTAGAAGCACCAGTCTTACTTCAGAATCCAGTGAGCTCAGGAATCAGAACTCTGGGATTTTGTCTTTGAATGACTGTCTGGATAGCATCCTAACAGGTGGAGGCAGAGGGTGGGTACAGAGAATCGCAGGCCTGTGCTGACAAGGAATCAGATTTCTGCTGCTGTCAAAAAGACTTTCTTAAAATGGTCACCAAGCCCACGGCCGAGGACCAGTTTAGGAGATGAGACAATGCGCTTGGGCCAAGGGACTCAAGCTAGCTCAAGATGGCACCTTTGGCCACTCTGAAATGCCAGGCTTTGCACTAGACTCATGCCAGACTCATGAACGTCTTTGTTCTTCACAGAGATGCCTCGGTCAGGGCAAAGGCAGGATCCGGGCAGGAATTTAAGTTTCCCAAAGGTAGCTGCCAGACAGAATCTGCCTGTTCTTGGATCTTCTCATCTTGGAATCTCCAACAAGACCCCCGTGAGACCTGGAGCTGGCAGCAGGGCTAGCGCCCTAGTCCCAGCTCTCCTGACAAGTCCACACCATCTCATGGCCACTTCATTCCCACCTAACCATGTACTTTCAACATTACGGTTGTAACCCAATCCTGCAGCATCCTATCTCCTGGAGGGGAATGAGGGTAACTCACACTTATTAAGTATCTACTGTTTGCCCAGCACCTAGTATTTTACATATATTAGCTCACTCAACCCTCAAAGCAATTCTATGAGGAGGGTGTTATTATTATCCCCGCTTTGAAAATGAGAAAATGGAGGCACAGACTGTTTCGCTGACTTGTCCAACATCACGCAGCTTCTCCATTGCAGAGGCAGGATTTGAACTCAGGGGGTCTGGATTCACAGTGGGCTCCTAACCACTATTATAAATGTCCTTGAAGTTGATAGAGAACAAAGCTCAGGAAGAGGATCTTGGAAAGGGGATCTCTCCCCACTTCTGCTTGGTTCTGTCTGCTTAGATCTTGGTGTTTTTGGCCAGGTGCGGTGGCTCACGCCTGTAATCCCAGCACTTTGGGAGGCCGAGGTGGGTGGATCACTTGAGGTCAGGAGTTCGAGACCAGCCTGGCCAACATGGTAAAATCCCATCTGTACTGAAAATACAAAAATTAGCGAGTGTGGTGGCAGGCACCTGTAATTCCAGCTGCTAGGGAGGCTGAGGCACAAGAATTGCTTGAACCCCGGAGGTAGAGGTTACAGTGAGCCAAGATCGTGCCACTGCACTCCAGCCTGGGTGATGGAGTGAGACTGCCTCAAAAACAAGCGAACAAAAAAGATCTTGGTGTTTTTCACTGGGTGGGTATGATGGTTAATTCTATGGTCAATTTGACTGCCCTACAAGGTGCCCAGACATTTGTCAAGCATTATTCTGGCTGCGTCTGTGAGGGTGTTTCTTGTTGAGATTCCCATTTGAATTTGTAGACAGAGTAAAGCTGATAGATGGACTCCCTGATGTGGGTGGGCCTCGTCCAATCAGTTAAAGGCCTGAATAGAACAAGAAGGCTGAGTAGAGTGAATTCCTCCTGCCTGACTTCTTGGGCTCAGAAATGGATCTGTTCCAGCCTAGACTCAGCCTAGGTCCTAAGCCGGCTGGCTTTCTGATTAGAACTTGCACCACTGGCTCTCCTGGCTCTCAGGCCTTTGGACTCAGACTGTCACTACGCTATTGGCTCTCCTGGGTCTCCAGTCTCTAGCTTGCTGACTCTAGATCTTGGGAATTCTCAGGCTCCATAACCATGAGAGCCAGCTCTTCATGATAAATCTATTTTTACACACACACACACACACACACATGCACACACGCATATAAAATTTTACATGATGTAAAAATCTCCTGTTGGTTCTGTTTCTCTGGAGAACCCTGATTCAGTGAGGTTGTGGACTTGCTTCATGGGCACCAAAGTTCTCCATTTCCTTGGGGGCACTGCTGTTGTTCCAGCCAATAGTGGGGATGCTGCTGGTAGAGACCCGCCTTGAAGAGATGTAGCAGGAAAGAGCAGTGGGAGGTCCACCAGGCGTCATTTAGCAATCGGCACAGGCATGAACCCATCGGAACTGGCTCTGGACATAAATGCCAGGTGAAAACTGCCTTGCGTGTGTCCCAACTCCAGTGACAACATTAGAGCACAAAGGAGACGGCTATTTTGGGCCATCCAGAATCCAACCCCCCTCTGTATGTTTGGAAAAAGTCCCCGATATAGAATCTAAGCATGCCAGTGACGCACTCTGCCAGCCTACATTGCTTGTGACCAGGCTTGACAACCGGATGTGCCCTTCCTGGACCTTTTCTCTGGAGCTGGCCACACAGATGCAGGATACACAGATGCAGGATACACAGATGCAGGACGAGTGGAGAACCTGTGGTCGTGGTTACTAACAGCCCCTATCCAGTTCCCAGGGGACAGTGGCCTCATAGTGGCTGCAGTGGCATCCTGTATCCAGGACCCACAAAGTGGGGCCCCTGGTGCTCCATGGAGGTGGTGGAGGGTCCTCACCAGACCATGCCTAGGCTGTGACTTTGGCTGTGGTCCTGTATACATTGTCACAAAGCTAAGCTGATATGGTTAGGCTTTGTGTCCTAACTCAAATCTCATCTTGAATTATAATTCCCATAATCCCCACATGTTAAGGGAGAGACCAGGTATAGGTGATTGGATCATGGGGCCGGTTTCCGCCATGCTGTTCTCGTGATAGTGAGTCCTCATGAGATGTGATGGTTTTACAAGTGTTTGGTAGTTCCTCCTGTGTTCATTTTCCTTCCTGCCGCCTTCTGAAAAGGGTGCCATGCTTCCCATTCAACTTCCGCCATGACTGTAAATTTTCTGAGTCTTTCCCAGCCATGCTGAACTGTGAGTCAATTAAATATTTTTCCTTTATAAATCTCAGGTAAGTCTTTTTTTTTTTTTTTTTTTTTTGAGACAGAGTCTCGCTCTGTTGCCCAGGCTGGCATGCAGTGGCATGATCTTGGCTCACTGCAACCTCCGCCTCCCAGGTTCAAACAATTCTCCTGCCTCAGCTTCCCGAGTAGCTGGGACTACAGGCACACACCACCGGGCCCGGCTAATTTTTGTATTTTTAGTAGAGATGGAGATTTCCCTATGTTGGCCAGGCTGGTCTCGAACTCCTGACCTCAAGTCATCCAGCCCACCTCAGCCTCCCAAAGTGCTGGGATTACAGGTGTGAGCCACCTCACCCAACCTCAGGTATGTCTTTATAGCAGTGTGAAAACAGACTAAGACACAAGCCCTCCCAGAAATTCTGCAACCTCCTGATAACCTTTCAGCAAATTTCTCTGCTGCTTCAATTAGCCAGAATCAGTTTCTGTTGCTTGGATCTAGAACCCTAATTGCGGCAGCCAACTCTGGGCTAGGAACTCCACAGTCTACTCACATCATCTCCTTTAGCCCCACCCAGGCCTTGAGGAAGGTGGCTTTATCTCAGCAAAACTGAGGCTCAGAGAGGTTGAGTAATTTTTCCCCAGATCACAGAGCTTTTGGTGGAGCTAGGATTCAAACCCAAGTCTTACTGACCTCAAAGACATGGAATCCTCAGCCACTATGATCCCCAACTCCTTTTCTGCCCCCACTGCTTTAATTATACCAATAAGCAAGGGAAAAGCAGAAACAAGCCCACCATGCAGGGACCAGCCTGGGAGCCAAATTGCTTCTGAGCTGAATATTTCTCTCCCAGTCTTCAATGAGGTGGCGGCAGCTCTTTAACTCCAGCTGCGGCGAGAACACAGCGCTCATATATATTCACAAGCGGGAGGTGAAAAGCTGCACAATGCCCGGCCATTAATCCTAACTTGGGCCTTCCACGCGACGTGTGATGATCTGCCTGAAGCAGCGCCACATTTGTGCTCGGGAGCTGGGCATGCACCCCAAATCCACCGCCAGGGGCACACAGTCCAGGCTCCCCCACCACACTTTACCGTCCACCCTCATGCCCTAATGGCTTCATCAATGTTTCGTGGCTGCCTCAGTGCTTCTGACAGATAAATTAATGAGTTGGCCCTGAGCTATAGGAAGCACACCCCAAGAGAAGATAGAACTTAAGGAATTTAAGCCCCACTGCGCCTCTTGTGCCCAAGGTGGGAGAGTTGAAAGCTGGTTTCCTGACGAGGGTGAGTGGAGATGGTCATTTTTCTAGCATTGATTCGTGGGTTTTCATTTCCCAGGAGCAGCCTGGAGCAAAGGAGAACGTGCAAGATGAATCTGGAAGGTCTCCCCCAACACGGCATGAAGAGGACCCGAGCCAGCCAGTCTGTGGATGGGCAGGAGACACAGGGAGCCCTGCTCAAGAGCCTGTGCGAGCACAGAAGGGGCAGCCAGGCTCCAGGTTTGTTAGGTTTCCAGACACCTGGAGCCTCTGGGAGGCACAGGAGCTGGGAAACTGGAGGTCCGTGTCTGGCTACACATGGCTGGGACTAAAGGATTGAGGTTAGTGCTTCCAAACGCACTTGGTGTTCTAGGCATGGGCTTCCAGACCTGGACCTGGCTCCCTGGCAAGGCCTCCCCTCTGTCCTTCTCCTCTCCACCCACCTCTGTCCCCTCCCTGCTCAGTGCTCGACACCCACCACCATGTCACCCAGCCCCTTACTTACTTCTGACCTCTGACCATCCTCACTGCCATTGACTGCAGCTCATTATTGTCCTTCTATCAGGTGCCTCCTCTCTGGACATGGGAGGCCACCCAGGTCTGCTCTCAGGACTCAGCTGCCACCCAGCACCCGCTGAGCACGTCCTGCAGCCTGGCCTCCTTCCCTGCTTCCTGGCAGCCAAGCAATGCAGAGCGAGCTTTGGAACCTGGCCTGAGCATGCATTTGATCTCAACTACCTTGCAGTGGTGAGCCCTGGGCAGGTCATTTAAACTCTGAGCCTCTGCTTCGTGTGCAGTGTAGTGCAGTGGGTGGGACCCACCTTGCAGAGCTGTGATGAGGTTGAATGAAGCTGCATTCAATGGAGAGATATTTCCCTCCCCACCGCATGTATAACTACAACTGTTTCCTAAAGAGTGGACTCACTCCCTGGAGGCCTCTGTTTTCTGACTACTTTGATGAGTCTGGAGACACAGAAATGTGCCTGGGGTTAGTGTGAGTGCCTGGGAACGCTGAATGAACTTCTTTGCACAATAGAAGGAAAATGAACAACAGAGGAAAATTCACAGCTCTGAGGTCAGAGAGGGGAAAGGAAACATGAAGAGATGGGAGGATGACTAAGAAAAGAGGGCCGGGCGTGGTGGCTCATGCCTGTAATCCCAGCACTTTGGGAGGCTGAGGTGAGTGGATCATGAAGTCAGGAGATCAAGACCATCCTGGCTAACACGGTGAAACCTGGTCTCTACTAAAAATACAAAAAGTTAGCCGAGCGTGGTGGCGGGCACCTGTAGTCCCAGCTACTTGGGAGGTTGAGGCAGGAGAATGGTGTGACCCGGGAGGCGGAGCTTGCCGTGAGCTGAGATCACGCCACTGCACTCCAGCCTGGGCAACAAAGTGAGATTCCATCTCAAAAAAAAAAAAAAAAAAAAAAAAAAAAAAAAAAGGTGGGGGGGCCAGCAAGATGAGGAAGATGGTGGAGACCATCCTGGGAACAAGTGACCAGTGGAAGTTGACACTGTTGTGCCGCCAAAGAACTTGATATCTAGGAAGTTCACAGGGCTGTGTGCAGTTTCTCCATCTCTCTCCAAACCCCCAAGCTGGAAGAGTAGCAGGAGGGAGTCTTCCCTTTTTTTTGTTGAAAACCAAGAAAGGACTTGCTTGTCTCAAGGCCCAAGACAGAGACAGCCTGCATGGGATAGGGGGTGGATATTCAGTCCAGAAATGAAATCAAATCCACAGAAGCAGGGTTCTGGAGCTGGAGGGGGGCACGAGGACATGGCTCTGACCTCCCTGGGGTATGAAAGGGGCATAGGTCCCTTTCTCTAGATTTCAAGGGACAGGGAGGCTCCAACTGACATCTGGTTATGTCTAATCCACCTGGCCTCTGGTGGGCTGCCAGATGTGGATTCATTCCACTTCCATCCTGAAAGTCAGTGCAAAGGTCACAGACACAGGCTGGAATGCCCTTCTAGAGAGATCCACTCTACCCTTGAAGCAGGCCAGGAAGGCAAAGGGTGGAGGACTGACCCTCAAGGCCACATCCTCAGAGGACCAGCTGCCTGGGGTTCATGACTCCTCAGTCCCCTTCCATCCCCCCAGGCCAGAGCCACATGCGAGCAGGCAGCACAGGACTCAGAGGAAAACCTGTTACCGCTCCCACTAACAGGGGATGACAATGCCAACCGCACAGCCACTTCCAAAATAGGAACTGATAAATCATTAAACTTGTCGGATTACTCAAGGAAGGCTGGGCTCTTGTCAGCAGGGAGGCAGGCTGCCCTGGGCACCTGGTTTAACCTCTCCAGTCAGAGGAGGACCAGTGGAAAGGCCGCAGAGACCCCCACCCCACTCCACCCTCTCCAGGACCTGTGTGCCATGTGGCTCATGAGGCTGCCTCCTCCCTTTCTTTCCTCTGAGGCTTTTCTGCAAACTCGTGGATTCTGGAGCCAGATGCTCAGATCCAAATCCCGCTGTATACTCTCTGGGTTACCTTGAGCAGGTTGTTTAACCTCTTTATGCCTCAGTTTTCTCAACGGTAAAATGGGAATAAAAACACCATGGACTGCAAAGTGTCTGGAATAATGCCCAGTCGCAGACAGCCCTGAAAGCATTAGGGGTCATGATTCATCCCTACCGACCCCTTGAGGCTGCCCCTGCCACAAACAAGGCCAGGCTGCTGCTCTCAGGATTGGGAGATAATATTTCATTAATCTTTGTGCCACCTCTGACTTGCTGACATGGGCAGGGATGTCAGCTTCCTCTTCCTATATCTTAGCAACATCATGACCACAGGGAGGAGGTGGACATAAAGAGCTTCCAGTTCTTTAGGGGAAAAAAAAGGAGAATCGGTCAGCTTTCTGTGATACACCTCCAGAAAGGAGTCATTGCAGTGGGAAATTCAGGAGGAAGAGGGAGGGGAACCCAGTGTCTCATCCCAGCCTCTGAGCAGGCCAAGGACACTTCATTCCACCCTGCACATGAGTGTATTTTTGTCTGCCTTTCACAGTCTTTGAGGAACTTCCTCCTGAATCTATCAGTGTTCTGGTTGCAAGCAATGGAAACTGATGCTGAAGGAATGTTTTAGAAGGATATGGGGGCACACATTGTTGATGGGAGGAAACAAAGAAGGCTTGGAAAGTAGGGAGCAAGAGGGTTCTGGAAGCTGGGCAGTAGAATCTGTCTGACACTTCTGCCTCCCTGGTCTCCACACATAGCCACTACCTCAAGAGGCTACTACAAGCAAATTCTAACTGTTCCTATGTCTTTTCACTACTCAGCCAAAGTCAAAGCCAGAATGTATGATTGGCTAAGCTTGCTCACCTGACTGGAGTCTGGCTGTCAGGATTGGCTACAATGGGTCACCTGACTGGGTATTGGCTGTTGGGATTGGCCAAACCAGTCACCTGACTGGACTCTACCTGTCAGGATTGACCATAATGGGTCACTTGACTGGGTATTGGTTGTTGGCATTGGCCAAACTGGACTGTCAGGACTGGCCCACAATGGGTCACCTGACATTATTGGCTGTTGGGATTAGCCAAACCGGTTACCTGACTGGACTCTGTCAGGATTGGCCACAACAGGTCACCTGACATTATTGGTTGTTGGGATTGGCCAAACCAGTTACCTGACTGGACTCTAGCTGTCAGGAT
The DNA here is from genome assembly GCF_028885655.2 of Pongo abelii. NCBI lineage: Eukaryota > Metazoa > Chordata > Mammalia > Primates > Hominidae > Pongo > Pongo abelii. The sequence goes on from NC_072004.2 coordinate 89,253,556, forward strand.
TGACCATAATGGGTCACCTGACTGGACCCTGGCTGTTGGGATTGGCCAATCCTGTCACCTCACTCAACTGTGGCTGTCAGGATTGGTCACATTGGTCACATTGGTCACCTGACTGGGTCCTGGCTGTTGGGATTGGTCAAGACAGGTCACCTGACGGATCCAGGCTAGCAGAGTAAGGAGAAGAAGGTCTCTCCCTTGGGCTGAGCAACAGGTCCTGGGGAACTGTGCCTTGCCACACTGCCTACAATGGGGGCAACCCCAGATGTACAAGTCTGCTGCTGTCCTTGAAGTTTTTTCCCTTGCCTCCTCCCTAATTTGCCTGTTGGTCCCACCAGGGCACTGCCATATTGGCAACTTCCCATGTCCTCAACTTACAGCAGACAAGTTGGAAACCTCCTTTGTGGGAGGAAGGATGGGAGGATGGGCTCCATTACAAAGCAATATTCTGAAGGAGAAGAGAGCCATTTGGACGGGAAGATGGAGCTGGTAAATTTGGCTTGTCTCGCTGCATCGGGGGCAAGATGGATTTTATTCATAAATATTCTCAGTGATCTTGAGCTTCAAGCAGGCTGCAAATAGCTTCTAATGAGTCCCCTTGACCTTCCCTCTACCCGCCACCACCATTGCCCTGCCCAGACCTTGCCCCTTTCTTCTCTCCTCCATCACTTCATTTATTAACTGATGAAGAGCAAAGCCCAAAGTCCCTGAACTTGGTGGGGACCTTGGCATCCCTAGACCTCAACCAACCCTTTTACCCAAGTCTCTTATCTTTCTACCTCTCATTCAAAGTCACACTGGGGGCCCTTTCCCTGCAGCCTGGATGACATCCATGTGTCCTCAGCATCACACCTTCCTGGCCCAGCCTTGGGCCCCTAACTTGTTTCCCACAACCTAAAGCTGAGTCTCCCCACTGCCACCCAGACCTATCACAGTCTTTCTGTCCTCATTGACTGATGAGAATAATTGGTACCCATCCTCCAAGGACCCTCTCTGTGTGGATCTGTAGATGATGGATTTCAAATTGATTTAAAGCCTGTGTCATGCTGGCTTAAAGAAAAATCCCTACAGAAATTAGCCAGCTTAACATTTGGGAGATGCTTAGCAAAACCTGCACTGGGTAATTACAAAGGAGGCGCCATTTCCCCTCAAGGATAGAGGGAACGCAGAGGAGGGTAGAGTAGTGTCCCTACTCTAAATTGCCCAAGGACGCCAGGGCATCACTGCCACTGCTCTCTGAGTCCATCTCTTCTGAGACGGGATGAAACTGGCTTAACTGATGATTTGCTCATTTGTTCGCTCACGCCTTCATCCATCAAGCCAGATGAGTGCCAAGTGTGCATTTCAGTCTAGCCCCTCATCAACTGTTGCCTGAATCACTTTACCAGTTGCCTAAATGATCTTCCTGTGTCCAGTCTCTTCCTCATCCAGCCTGCCCCCCGTGGGGCCACAAGGGCAATCTTCCCCCAACATGAAGCTAAACAAGTCACTCTCCTAAAGAAACCCTGTAATGTCCTTCCTATTACCTACAAGCTACAGGTCATCACTCTGAAGCAAGGCATGAAAAGCTGGTCTCTTCCTGGCTGCTGCTGAGGTCTCTGGCCTATCTCCTCAACTCCCCAGCACTTCAGTGCCATGACTTTGCCACACTGATGTTTCACAGGCCAGCACATGCTGTTCCCACTCCCTGGAACTGCTGGCAAGTTGACTTTCCTCCCAGCACCCTGCCAGGCATCCCCACTTCTACAGGGCCACCTTCAGGAGGGATCATCCCCATCTCCTGGGTATGATTTCTGTACCTTCCGATACCTTTGGTCCTCACATATGTGGTCACTGTTAACTTCCGTGGTGATATGGTTTGGCTGTGTCCCCACCCAAATCTCATCTTGAATTGTAACTCCCATAATTCCCATGTGTTATGGGAGGGACCCAGTGGAGATCACTGAATCATGGCGGCAGTTTCCCCTATACTGTTCTCATGGTAGTAAATAAGTCTCACAAGATCTGATTGTTTTATAAGGGTTTTCCCCTTTTGCTTGGCTCTCATTCTCTCTTGCCTGCCGCCATATAAGACATGCCTTTCACCTTCGGCCATGATTGTGAGGCCTCCCCAGCCACATGGATCTGTGAGTCCATTAAACCTCTCTTTCTTTATAAATGACCCAGTCTCAGGTATGTCTTTATCAACAGCATGAAAACTAACACATGGAAAACCCTTGACATATCTGAGGGCAAATAGAGGCAAGGCCCAGCCCCAGCGCAGTGCCTAGCTCAAGGCCAACAACCATGTTGAACCCCAAGCAGCACACTTGGGACTGAGAAGCTGAATAGATACAGTCCTGCCCTCAGGGGGCTCACCTTCTAATGGGACACTGGCCCTTTTGCTGTGTTGCCTTCCAATTAACCAAGTGGCCATGGTGAGTGACATTTTTGTCAGCTGTTGACCAACATTTATCTATTCAGTACTGGCCAAGTGCAGTGGCTCATGCCTGTGATCCCAACACTTTGAGAAGCCAAGACAGAAGGATCATTTGAGGCCAGGAGTTTGAGACCAACTTGGGCAACATAGTGAGACCCGGCATGGTGGTGCCTGCCTATAATCCTAGCTGCTTGGGAGGCTGAGACAGGAGGATCACTTGAGCCCAGGAATTTGATGCTGCAAGTGAGCTATGATTGCACCACTGCACTCCTGCCTGGGCGACAGAGCAAGACCCTGTCTCTAAAAACAAAATTAAATTAAATATTTATTTACTCAGTACTTATTTTGGGTGGCGACTTTGTTAGGCATTTTAGACCCATCACTTTATTTAATCTAGTGGTTCTCAGTGTCACCTGGGAAGTTGTTAGAAATGCACAGTTTTTGTTGTTATTGTTGTTGTTGTTGTTGTTGTTTTTGAGATGGAGTTTCGCTCTTGTTGCCCAGGCTGGAGTGCAGTGGCACAATCTTGGTTCACCGCAACCTTGCCTCCCGCATTCAAGCGATTCTCCTGCCTTAGCCTCCTGAGTAGCTGTGATTACAGGCATGCACCACCACGCCTGGCTAATTTTGTATTTTTAGTAGAGACGGGGTTTCTCCATGTTGTTCAGGCTGGTCTCACCTCAGGTGATCCGCCCACCTTGGCCTCTCAAAGTGCTGAGATTACAGGTGTGAGTCACTGCACCTAGCCTAGAAATGCACAGTCTTAAGGTTCTCCCCAGAGCCACTAAATTAGGGACCAGGGGGCAGGCCCAGCCAGCTGCATTCAACAAGGTGATACTGATGCTCATTCAAGCATAAAACTACCCTAAGGGAATTGTCCCAATGTACAGGGGAAGACACTGAGTTTCAGCCAGGTTAAGTAACTCACCCAGGATCCCACAGTGAGGCCATGTCTTGGTCGAAGAGTGTGGTAGGCTAAAAAATAGCTCCCTCTGCAAAAGATAGCCACATCAAATCCCTGTGAAAAGTGACTTTGTTTGGAAAAAGGGTCTTTGTAGACATAATGAAGGATCTTGAGATGGGATTATCCTGGATTATCTGAGCGGACCCTGAATGCCAGCACGAGTGTCTTTATAAGAAGGCAGAGGGCATTCAACACCCAGAGAAAAGAAGGAGGCACTGTGACTGCAGGGGCAGACATGGCAGTGGTGCTGCCACAAGCCAAGGGTTACTGGTAGGCCCCAGAAGCTGGAAAGGGCAGAGGAGGATTCTTCCCTAGAGCCTCTGGAGGGCACGTGATCCTGCCAACACTTGGATTTCAGACTTGTGGCACCCAGAACCACGAGAGAATGAATTTCTGTGGTTTGGAGCCTCCCAGTTTCTGGTAATTTGTTACAGCAGCCCCCGGAAACTAATATAGAGAGTCACAAAAGGCTGGTGCCACTCTTGGAAATGTGATCAGATTCCCATGCCAAGAGGACAAGATGCTTGGCGATAGTCCCGTGGGACCAGCCTTTCTCTCTGGCATCTTTTCAGCCTCGTGGGAGAGAGTCTTCCTGTTTCTGTGAGAGAGGCAGTCCCCTGAGGACAGGGAGTGGGTCCTGCTTGTCACTTTATCCCCAGGCTTGTTAAGTAGTTCATCGCATGAAGATTTTCATCGCGAGGTTCAAACCGCAAGAGGTGGCTGGGATATCGGAGCTGGCTCCTTCGCAGAGCTAAGGTTCTCAGGCAGGAAGTTAATCTCCGTAGAAGTTTTCCAAGGCCAGAGAAGATGGTGAGTCATTCCCTTTGAGAGATTTCTTATACATGTTCATCTCTGAAGTAGCCAAATGAACAGAAGCATAGACGCGCTTCTTACACTGTAATGTGCGTATGAAGCACCAGGGGATCTTGTTAAAAGGCAGATTCTGACTCTTCTGATTCAGCGGAACTGGGCAGGGCCTGAGAGCCTGCATTTCTAACAGGTCCCCCCCACCGGGCATGACCAGGCTGCTGGCCCATGGCCCATCCTTGGACTCACAAGGGCACTGACTCTGGAGACAATTCTAAGATCACCTGCCGCAACAACCTCATGCTAAAGAGAAGGAAACTGAGGCCAAGAGGAGGAGGTGTCTCCCCCAAGGTCACAGAGCTAGAAATCAATATTTGATGCTAATCTAAGTGGCTGCCCCAGCTTGCGGAGGCCAGAAGGAGAATGGAGGATGTTCCCTTTGGGGCATGAGGTTCCCCTGAAGACCCTACCTCTGACAACCCAACCCTGGCCGGCTCTGTTGCTCACCCTCCTCTAAATTTTAAAACAAACGTCAGCTGCCAGGCTGATCGATAAGCCTGCTCATCTGTGAGGCTTGAGGCTCTCTCCACAGATGTAATCAGGGCTCCGGAGACGTCCTGGCAGCGGGCATGTGGGGAGGGAGAGCAGCGATACATTTAATCAAGGAACAGATGGGGAGCTGATAGAGTGTGTAGAAAAATCAGGTTTCTGTGATAACATTCTCTTCCCCCACTCAGCCTCCGCATCCCTTGACTTCTCCAACAAGAACTCCTGGCGCCAACTCCAGCCCTGCCCTTTCCAAAGATGTTTTTCCCAGGAACCCCCGGGCCCCTGAAGATGCAGGGGTGGGAGTGGGGTAGGGGCTGCTGCCTGCGGAGCCCTCCTCCCACCAAAGCTTCCTCCATTTGCTCCTTTCACCGACCAAAGCAGGAGGAGGCCAGGAAGCCGGGGAGCTGATGGCCGAGCACTAAATAATCCACCCAGAAGGCTTCCGAGATGCTGGCAGATGCAGACTCCTGGAAGCTTGCAGGGAGGAAATGGAGATCATCTGCCTCTTGAGCCCCTTGCCCACTGCCAAGTTCACAGGTCTTCAGCCCTCATCGCCTCCACAGGTGTCTGAGTCCAAGGAGTGGAAGTATCGGGATTCCATAGCAGTGGTTCTCCCTGGGGGCGACTTGACGCCTAGGGGACATTTGGCAATATCTGGAGATCTTTCTTGATGGTCACAACTGGGGTTGGGAGATGCTGCTGGTATTTAGTGAGCAGAGCCTGGGATGTTGCTAAACAACCTATAGTGCATGGGACAGCCCCACAACATGATTTATCCCTCCCCAAATGTCAGCAGAGCCCAGCTTGAGAAACCCCGCTCTATGGAAAGAAAGCCAGATAGTGGCAGGGGCTTTACTGAGACCAGGCTGACCTGCCTCTGGGTGGAGTCACCTGGCTTTTTCCCCATCTATATTCGATCCTCAGACTAGCACATTCACGACCTACCCAGGTCCTCCATAAACACACCCCCCAAATGATGTGGCCTCAGAGGGGTCCTGATAGAGTTGAGGGTTGGCTGGGGCAGGAGATTTCCTCTGGGGGTCTCGCATGCTCACAGCAATAGTGCCGTTCACCTTTCAGGTTCCTGTGAAGACAGGCTACACCGGGTGTGGAATTTAGTGGGTAGGTAGTAAACAAACAAATGCATGAAGTACTCCTCCCCTCCCACCGTTGCAGACCCCAACTCTTATTTAATCCTAGGAAATTCACTGTATAAGCAGGGGTGTGGGGAGGGTGGCTGGGGAGTCCCAGGCACCTGGCCTAGCCCTCCGTCCTCCCTCAGGGCCCCCTCGCTGCGCACTGGCTTCATTCTGGACCAGGCTTCTTTAGGTGACAGGTCTGAGAGGTGTGAGGCTGTGTTTGTGTCATCTCCTGCCCTGATGCCAGGCTCTGTCCCTCCTGGGCACAGCTGCAGGAGGCCTCATAGTGGAGCTACCCTGAGAGCAGTCTCCCTGCCTTTGGAGTCACCACTCAGAGCTTGGGGTGACCTGTGGAGGCAGCAGCCTGGAAAACATGTGTTTCCCCTCTTGCCCTGATCTCCCAAGTTAAGCTTTGGCCTGGATGTGATGTATTATTAGTGATAATGCAAGCCCTCCTATTTATTACCATTTAGCAGAGCCCAGAGCTCAATGTATTGAACTCACATCACCAAATTTTCTCGGCCATCGCATGACGATGTTTTATTCCCATTTGACTAATGGAGAAACCGAGTTTTAGAGAGGTTAAGTAACTTCCACAAGGTCACAGAGCTGGTAAATAAGCAGGACACCCAGGATTCCAACCCTCGACTGACTCCAAAGGCCATCCTTTTAGTAGCAGGGGCCCCACTATCCCCCTGGTCGCCCCCCTGAACGGTCCACACACCCCAGCATCAGCATTACCTGGAAGCTTGTTAGAGTCACAGAATCCCAGCTCCACCCTGGAATATGAAATTGGCATCTGTACTTTCATATAAAGACCCTGGGGACTCAGGGTGCATTAAAGTGACAATTCTCCAGGAGGAGTGCTACATTCCTAGAGGGTGGGGGGTGTTGGGGTGAATGGAGGGGGATGAGCATGTAGAGGCTCTAAGGAACCCAGGGCACTGGGGGCAGGTGCAGAGTTTGCCTGGGCCAGTTTGGTCCAGCTTACCAGATGTTTCACTTGCTGACCTCCAGGGCCGGATGACACCTGTGTCTACCTACCCACATCTCTGGATATTCGAGAATGTTGACTCCCCACTTGAGAAGTTCCCCTGCTTCCAAATCCCTGGACCCCCTCCCCTCCTGCTCATGGAGGCAGCTGGCTGGGTCTGATCTCTAGGCATTTGTGTTAGCCACATTGCCAGAAGGGGCCCTGATCCAGACCTCCAAGAGGGGGTTCTTGGATCCTGCACAAGAAAATAATTTGGGGCAAGTCCATAAAGTGAAAGCAAGTTGATTCAGAAAGTAAAGGAATAAAGAATGCCCTCACCCAAATGCTGCCAGCAAGGGGACGCCCTCTCTGGCTGCAGCCCCTCTGAATGGCTCATGTCATTGAGCCTTACTTTCTCATTACAAGTCCCACTGGCAGCATGAATGGGGGGACTAGAGTCCCCTCTATGTGGCTGTCAGAGGTGTTTGAACGAGAGCAACTCCATCTTGAATGGGGGCTGGGTAAACTGAGGCTGAGACCTACTGGGCTGCATTCCCCAGTCATGGTTAAGGCGTTCTAAGTCACAGGATGAGACAGGAGGTCAGCACAAGATACAGGTTATAAAGACCTTGCTGATAAAACAGGTTGCAGTAAAGAAGCCGGCTAGAACCCACCAAAACCAAGATGGCAATGAGAGTGACCTCTGGTCGTCCTCATTGCTCATTATATGCTAATTATAAGGCATTAGCATGCTAAAAGACACTCCCACCAGCACCATGACAGTTTACAGATGCCATGGCAATATCAGGAAGTTACCCTATATGGTCTAGAAAGGGGAGGAACCCTCAGGTCAGGGGATTGCCCACCCCTTTTCCCAAAAACTGATGAATAATCCACTCCTTATTTAGCATATAATCAAGAAATAACCGTAAAAATGGGCAACCAGCGGCCCTCAGGACTGCTCTGCCTATGGAGTAGCCATTCTGATCTCTAGGCCCAGACAAGCCCACTCTCCCCTCTGCGAGAACAAACTTCCCCTGGTCCCCACTTCCTGAGCATTTTCCCAACTGCCTCCTGCATTTTTCTTCTGCATCAGTCTCTCTCATTGGAAACACTTTCATCTCCCCTTTGAGCTGGATTTGGGGCTTCCCCTGAGCCTCTGAGGTATTGTCTCTGTCACCAATTAGAATATAAAAGCTCAGCCATTTATCAAAGATACCCAGAAAGCAGTACCTGGACTGAAATGCAGACAGGCATGTGTCTGCAAACCCAGATGCAGCCTCGCCCGGCGTGCACCGTTTCCACCCCGCGCGGTCAGGAGGCTGGGAATGCATTTACAGACGGTCCCTGTAATCCCACAGGTGGGTGAGGGGATTTCCATTTTACATCTGAGACTCGGGGAGGCAAGGGACTCCCTTAAGTCCTATGAGTGTGTGTATAAGTACAGCCAAAAAAACGGGCCGGGCGCGGTGGCTCACGCCTGTAATCCCAGCACTTTGGGAGGCCAAGGTGGGCGGATCATGAGGTCAGGAGATCGAGACCATCCTGGCTAACATGGTGAAACCCCATCTCTACTAAAAAATAGAACAAAAATTAGCCGGGCGTGGTGGTGGGTGCCTGTAGTCCCAGCTACTCAGGAGGCTGAGGCGGAGGTTGCAGTGAGCTGAGATCACGCCACTGCACTCCAGCCTGGGAGGCAGAGTGAGACTCCATCTCAAAAAAAAAAAAAAAAAAAAAAGAGGCAACGACTCAATTAAACAAGTTACTCTCTTTTGCCAATTCTGATCTGCTTCCTCCTTCACCCCACACCACACCCGATGTGCCCAAGACCAGCTGAGAACTCAAACATTCCTCTGGGTGTGTCAGGATCAATGAACACAGAAAGTCCAGGAACACATTCTAATGAAACACCGTGGCTCCCAGCGTTCCTACGTAAGCTTTAGGCGTATTTGCACATTTTTAGACAGTAAATAGGCTCAACTCTGAGACAATGAAATGCATCATTTGCCAGGAGGCGACTCCATGTGATGGAAACTGCTAGAACTTGGCTGGACCCGGTTGCCACTTTCCCCCTTGGTGACTCGAGGCTGGGATCTTCAAATATTTTTTAAAGTTGTCCTATTTAAAAAGGAATTGATTTATTCTGAATTGTTTGAAGGTTGTGTTAGGACCAGAAGGCAGAAGAACAGGGAGAAACTTGGCTTTCTAACCCTTACTAACAGTAATGGCACGCAATTACTGGCCTCAGAGAGCAATGTCTCAGACACACAGGGCCCTCTTCCTCCTACCCCTAAGATTCCACCTTGGTCTAAAGGTGAGAGACTTCCAGGACCTCCTGTGTGACCCAGAGTGTGTGGGGAGAGTCCTCACTCCCTCCTAAACGAGGAGAATCAGGGCCTAGTTGGGAGAGACCTGATCTCAACTGGGCCATGTCCCAGCCTGATAAACACATTCATGGCCGGGTTAGGCTAGCCTGGAAGCCACCACCCACCACTTTCTCCTGGTGCCAGCTCTCCGTTCCACACAGATGGGGCCTGCAAGGCAGGCAGTAACCCTTTGAGGAACCAATGGGTGAGGTAGTGAGTCCAGAGCCTGCCTAGCGGGCCCAGGTCTCCTCCAGGCAGACTCTAATGTCTGGGTTTGAGAGAGAAGTAGGTAGAAGACTCTGACTTTGGCCCTATGAGCATTTTCCACTCAAGCGTTTTCAGGAGACCCTGCGCAGTAAAGCAGGGGTCTGCAAATGTTTTCATAAAGGTCTAGATAGAAAATACTTTGGGCTTTTTGCCCCAAACAGTCTCTGTTGCAACCACTCGATGCCATTGTCATGCAAAAGCAGCCACAAAGAATATGCAAATGAATGAGAGTGGCTGTGTTCTAATAAAGCTTTATTTATAAAAACAGTCCACAGCAGGGCTGGATTTGACCTGTGGGCCAGAGTTTGCCAATCTGCTTGAGAGTTACTGGGCCTCCAAGGCTCTGACATGCATTTGGCTCCATGAGTTCAGAGGGCAAGGTGGGTGAAAGATCAATGCTCCCATTTGTCAATTGGAACCTTGAGGATCACCCATTAACCTGGTAGATCTTCCAAAACCACCGTGGGTTCCATGCTGTCATCATCCCCATTTTACAGACGATAAAGTGGAGACTGAGGCTCAGGACCTTGCCCTGGATTCATACTGGTGATGACATTTGTGTTAGCCACATTGCCAGAAGGGGCCCTGATCCAGACCCCCAAGAGGGGGTTCTTGGATCCTGCACAAGAAAATAATTTGGGGCGAGTCCATAAAGTGAAAGCAAGTTGATTCAGAAAGTAAAGGAATAAAGAATGGCTACTCCATAGGCAGAGCAGTCCTGAGGGCCGCTGGTTGCCCATTTTTACGGTTATTTCTTGATTATATGCTAAATAAGGAGTGGATTATTCATCAGTTTTCGGGGAAAGGGGTGGGCAATCCCCTGACCTGAGGATTCCTCCCCTTTCTAGATCATATAGGGTAACTTCCTGATGTTGCCATGGCATCTGTAAACTGTCATGGTGCTGGTGGGAGTGTCTTTTAGCATGCTAATGCGTTATAATTAGCATATAATGAGCAATGAGGACGACCAGAGGTCACTCTCATTGCCATCTTGGTTTTGGTGGGTTCTAGCCGGCTTCTTTACTGCAACCTGTTTTATCAGCAAGGTCTTTATAACCTGTATCTTGTGCTGACCTCCTGTCTCATCCTGTGACTTAGAACGCCTTAACCATGACTGGGGAATGCAGCCCAGTAGGTCTCAGCCTCAGTTTACCCAGCCCCCATTCAAGATGGAGTTGCTCTCGTTCAAACACCTCTGACAGCCACATAGAGGGGACTCTAGTCCTCCCATTCATGCTGCCAGTGGGATTTGTAATGAGAAAGTAAGGCTCAATGACATGAGCCATTCAGAGGGGCTGCAGCCAGAGAGGGCGTCCCCTTGCTGGCAGCATTTGGGTGAGGGCTGCCTGGCTGGGCGTGGGGGCCTGATTCCCTCCGAGGCTCCCTCCAGCTCTCTGCAGGTGATGCCAGGCTCTTTATAAATAGCAGGGCCTGCTTTCACCAGGACTTGCTGGTCTGCTGCTTTGTAAACAGGCTTTCTTCTATTTGTGCTCTCTTCTGAGCATCGTTCTATACTCCTTGAGGTTAGGGACACCTTGGTAGTGACCACACCCTGCCCCACATGGCCTGGACAGATCTCTGTCCATTGGGGGCCTGGCTGACCAGTGATGGAAGGTGAGTACGGGAGCGCCGTCACCCAGAGTTCACCAAACCGGGGGTGGACGACCCGAGAGCCTCAAGGTGGCCTTGGTCTCTGCCCATCATGCCTGATAGAGAGCACCTACCTCCGGGAATGGAAGCAGTGAGGGAGGCTTTGTTTTTCAAAATAATAAAGCGCAAATTGGTTGTCTGACTCCAATGCCAAACACCGTGCCCAGCAGGAGATCCCTGCGCAACCTACCAGCGCTGACAAGGAGGAAGCAGTAACAAATGCCATCTCCACGACAATCACGTCGCAGCGTTCGCAGGCAAGAGTGGGGGCCTGGGCCACACACTGGCTGCTGTGTTTCTCTGCAAGTTTCCAAGTCACTGACCACTAGGGATCCCTGCCCCTTTACAGATGTGGAAACTGACGCTCTATCGATGTCATCAGTGCAAGCACCTACCCAGCGCTTGGATCTCCTTAGCAGGATTGAAAAACCTAGAGTTAGTTCTAGAATCACTTGAGGGGCCGGGGTTCTGTTTTATTATATTTTATATTTTAATTTTTATAGACAAGGGGTCTCACCTTGTTTCCCAGGCTGGTATTGAACTCTGGGTCTCAAACAATCCTTCTACCTTAGCCTCTCAAAGTTCTGGGCTTACAGGTGTGAGCCAGGGTTCTGTCTGGCTTATTCACGGCTCTATCCAGAGGGTGTTGCCCAGCGCTGACACACAGTAGGTGCTCAAAAAACATGCATCTCAGGAATAGGTGGCAACTGGGGACTGAGAGGGGAGAGTTGGCTGAATCCCACAGCCCAGCACTCGGCCCCTCTTCCCTCCTGCACCCCCAGCCAGGTACAGAGTTACATCTGCTTGGCATCCAGACACCGGAGATGCTCTGGTGAGATGGACGCGTGCTTTGTGAGTTAGCAATCTGCCTCCTACAAGACAATAAAAAGGACTAATTAATTTAAAGCCAACATAAGGCAGCAGCGAGGTGAGCATTACTTGTGTACAAGCCTGTATGGGTCTAGCATTTTCCGACGAAAACAAGAGCCACTCAGTGGGAGCTTCTGCTGGGCCAGACCAACTCCAGGTAGCTCCCCGCTGGGCAGTGGCTGGTGCCAAAACAGGGCGCATGGCTGGAGCAGGTCTCCCTGTATGGGGTTATCTGCCAGAGTACAGAGCTGCAGAACAGGCCAGCAGCAGGCCAAGGCCTCGGTGACAAGCTGCCCCCAGCAGCTCCTGCCTCCAGCCTCTAGGCCCGGTGGAGTCAGCTGCCACACCTGGCACTTCATTTACAGATGGAAGCTGGCATCTCTCAGAGGTCTTCAGCCTCTGGAAACAGGCCCGGGGGACTGACCGACCCTCAGCATTTGATGTTGGCATCATCTTGGCTTCCACTAAAACCTGGAGTCTGCAGAGGGAAACGGACTTGCATGGGGCTGGGGTCAAGTCTTGACTTAGCCACACCTTCCCGGCTGCCTCTGGGCAAGTTATTCAGCCTCCAAGTCACAGTGTCCTCCTCTACAAAAGAGACAATGTATGTAAAGCTCTAAGAAAACTGCCAGGCCAATAACAATCAAGAAAGGAAGCTGGCCTGCTGATATTCTCAGGGATGAATTCTCCAGTCTCAGCACCATCGGCCAGGGAAGAGGGATGGCTATTATAAAGCAAGAAGAAACCCCAGTTTCTGTTCAGCCTGGCAGAGGGGCCAGGTCCTGTCTCCTTTCTTTGCACCTCTGACTCCACTGATCCCTCCAGCCTGGCACCAGCTAAAGGCTCAGGAGAAATATTCAATCTGCTCAGAGAAATTTCTGCACCATTACTTGCTTTTCTTTTCAAGGGCATTGTTCCAGAGTGGATTGGATCCAGGACATCTCCCCCTGCCTATGTAGAGAGTGGCCTGACCTGAGGTTACAGCCCTCCTGGGCAGCCCTGCATCTCATGACTGAGCCGGGTCATGGGGGGCTAAAGGCTTGGCTGTTTGGGCCCAACTTCTACATCTGTCTAATCCTGTATCCTCCCCCTTCCTATACAAGGTTGATCCCCCATAAATATCATGCACCTGCCCTCTGGGAGTTTCTTTCTTTTTTTGAAATGGAGTCTTGCTGTGTCACCCAGGCTGGAGTGCAGTGGCATTATCTCTGCTCACAGCAACCTCCGTCTCTCAGATTCAAGCAATTCTCCTGCCTCAGCCTCCCGGGTAGCTGGGATTACAGGTGCCCACCATCACACCCAGCTAATTTTTGTATTTTTAGTAGAGACAGGATTTCACCATGTTAGCTAGGCTGGTGTCGAACTCCTGACCTCAGGTGATCTGCCCACCTTGGCCTCCCAAAGTGCTGGGATTACAGGTATGAGCCACCGGGCCCGGCCTGCTTCTATCTGCAGAACCCAACCTAGGACAGCCACCTCCTCCCAGCACAGGCGCCCACTGCGCTGCCCTCCCAGCCCCACCCTCTGCAGGAACACCCCACGCAGGACCCCCTCATCTTCACTCTTTCTACCCCTGACACCCCTCAGCTCAGCTCTAATCTTACCTGAAGGCATCTCTCTCTTCTTCTCCCTTTCCCCTTCCAAACATCTTAATTTCCTGCTGCTGGCTGTATGAGGAATTGTTTACCACCATAAACCACAATACAATTCCATAAATACGTTATTTATCCCTCCTATTATTATTCCCCATTATTTATTTCTGAAACTCTATTATTAAATCTGTAAAGTGTTCGGTGATACACTGGCAATGAAAGACACTATATAAAGGCGAGTTTATTATTATTTTTACTCCGTGATTAAAACAAGGAAGAAAAATGAACCATATTAAATCAAACTGGATTTCCTTTTGCCCGCAGGGGCCCCTGCTTTGAGGTGAAGGATGGGCCCCCAGGGCCTGGGCTGGGTGAACGCTCTCTCCTCCACGCTGGCTGCTCTCCCAGCTTCTTTCTTGGCTGCTGTTGGTGACACTAGGGAGAACTGCAGATTTGAAGGAGGCTCCGTCGCCGGGCAGAGTTTGTTCTGGGCAAAGAGAAAACGACTCCGTTTGCAATCTTACTTTTTGCCATCAGTCACTGCCAGTGACATGAAGAGGTAATAGAAGTGCCCAGGAATCCTGCATTTTATTTCCACTCAGCAGCATTTCTCTTGCAGGGGAAACATAAATTCAGCCGATTTTTGTGCAGATTTTGCAAAATTAGTCTCTTTCCATCTAGCTCTGTGTGTATATATATATACACACTCCATGCAGGGGCGGAGGGGTGGTTCTGCCCTGTGATAAGAGAGAATCTCACATAGAAAAACTCATCCAGGGAGAGATGGAAGGAGGGAAGGAACAGGAGGCCCAGAGGAGAGACGCCTGGTCAGTGCACAGGTGGGAGGATTAGGGGCAAGGACGGGGAGGCTCTCTGCATCACCTGGCAAAGCCCCCGCCTTTAGTGCAATGGTTCCCTGGACCAGCAGCATCGGCGTCACCCGGGAAGCTGTTAGAAATGCAGATTCTGAGGCCCCGCTTCAGGCCTGCTGAATCAGAAATTCTAGAGGTACAACCCAGCAATCTGTGTTAACAAGCTCGAGAGGTGATTCTGATGTCAGAGTTGGAGAATTGCTGCTTAACTACTTTGCAACTCAAAGGGAGAGTAGGCAGCATCGCCTGGGAGCTTCTTAGAAGCTCAGAATCTTCAGCTTTCTCAAGATCTGCTGAATCCGAATCAGCATTTCCACAAGTGTCCCAGGTGCTTCCCTCACCCATTAACATTTAAGGAGCATGGCTTTGGTGTTTTGGCCGCTGGGTTCAGGCCTGGCAGGGCAGGGGTTAGGAAAGAGCTTTTGAGGGTGGGAGTTATGGACTGGAGCTCCGGGGTGATAGAGCAATGAGTGGGACATTTAGGGATAAAGGAGCTGGGGCCATTGGATCTGAGTACCCGGAGGCTGAGAAAGGCCCAAACAATCGAATCCAACTCCAACTTTTCGCATGTCAGAGTTAAAGGCAAAAATCATTTCAATGGGCTGAACCTGAGATGTCTGAGTCCTTAGGAGCCAAACTGACATCCTGTCATTGTTATCTTTATGACATGCTCACCAAGAGGAAGCACAGTTGAGCACGCAACGCAATGATCGTGTGACGGCCTTCAGATACTTTTATATACTGTGGGGTGTCACAAAACCAAGCGTACTCGCTGCCAAGTTGGGATTCGTTGCTATGGAAACCATAGGACTGAGCATGGAGAGACTGAAGTTTCGGACCTCAATCCTCTTGCTGACCCACCGTGTGGCTCGAGCCAAGTCACCCCACATTTCCATAGCTGGCTCCCACTTTCTAAATGTCTGTTCTGTCCCAGGCACAGTCATTTTTTTGTGGCAAGAATATTGAAGGTCTACTCTCTTAGCAATTTTCAACAACTTTCAAGTATGGCACACGCTATTACTAACTCTAGTCACCATGCTGCATGCTAGGTCCCCAGAACTCATTCATCCTAATGAAAATTTTGAACTCCCCCGGGCCCCGGCAACCACCATGCTACTCTCCACCTCTATGAGGAGGCCTGGGATGTTTTACAACTCACTGTTATCTCTGACAATGCATTTCATCGTCATTAACAATGCTTCACTTAATCATTACTCTATTCTGCCTCAGTTTGCCCAGAAAGAATAATGTCCCCCTTGGTTTTCCTTCCCATGTGATCCATAGTTTGTTTTTCATTTTTTTATTATTTCTTTTTTTATTTTTAGATGGAGTCTTGCTCTATCGCCCAGCCTGGAGAACAGTGGTATGATAGCTCACTGCAACCTCTGCCTCCCTGGTTTAAGAGATTCTCCTGCCTCAGTCTTCTGAGTAGTGGGGATTACAGATGCGCACCACCACACCCAGCTAATTTTTGTATTTTTAGTAGAGACGGGGTTTCACCACGTTGGCCAGGCTGGTCTCAAACTCTTGACCTCAGGTGATCCACCCGCCTCAGCCTCCCAAAGTGCTGGGATGACAGGCATGAGCCACTATGCCTGGCCTCATTTGTTTGTCTTAAAAGAAGAGCTGATCTTTGCACCTATACCCTTGCTCATAAACTCCAAACGTTTAGCAGTTCAGGCCAGCATGGATTCAGCGCCCTACAGATGTGATCTTTCGTCACTCAGAACAGCCCTCTACCTTCTGCCCGGCTCACTCCCCTCTGCTGGTGGCCACCCATGCGTGGCGTGTTCACCTGCCCCTTCCACAGAACCATGTCCACCTTGGAGTGTGGTCAGCCTGAAACCATGAGGGCCATGCTCAGGGGAGGTCACCACTGAGCAGTTCAGGGGAGGCTCTGGACTTTGGGACCCCTCGAGCAGCTTCCTAGGAGGAGGCTGGGTGGATCCTCATTCTCACTGTGAGCTGGAGTCGAAGGGGACCAGGAAAGAGTGGATATGAGCAAACCACCTCTAGGAGCCTGATCAGAGCACAGATGGACATTTCTTGGAAATACCCACAACTCCCCAGTGAGTGGCAGCCACTTCTGCACCCTCCACCCTGAGAAAGGAAAACGGCAGCTGCTGTTCCTGGGGACCAGCCTCGGGCCAGAACCTGCACAGTGCTTTAGAGGTGTCCCCCACCCCACTGAGTCCTGAGTGTACACCCCTCCCTGAAGCCTCTCCTTGCCTATCCTGATCTCTGCTGGAGTCACAGGATCTAATGGATGGAAAGCCTCTTACAGACCACATGGTCTCCTTTCACAAAGGAAAAGCGCGACTTGCTGGTGCTCAGAGCTGGCTCACACCACACCTGGGATTAAAACTCAGGCTGTGGGACTTGCTGTTGAGGAATTGTGTCCAAACCAACCACAGGCAGAGGAAAGAGTCAAATGCCCCCAGGGAGGCCCTGCTGAGGCACCAGCCACCTGGAGAACTAGCACTTGAAGGGGAGAGGTAAGCATGCCTTTGTGCACTCATTGATTTGTTTATTCGTCCACCTGTTTGCTCGCTTGTTCATTTATTCAACAGCTATTTGTGTCCTGCCACGTGCCAAACACCACTAGGTATGGGAGATATAGTTTGGACCCTAGAAGGGTTAACAGGTGAAATGGTCTGCCCTATGCTCAGCCTGATTGACTGCAAGCAAAGCCCGAGGAAGTCAGGATTGCCTGGGGAAAGACCTGATAGGCCCCCGAATGTTTGCTGAATGAATGCATGGCAAAAGAGAAGCCGCTGCAAGCATAGGGATCTGTAAATTCTGAGAGGGGGCTTGCTTGATGGGTAAATAGGTGCCCTGAGGTTTGTGCCCTAAATGACCAGCAGTGTGGTCGATCTCTTTAGAAGTCTACCCTTTTCAAAAAAGGACTTTAATTTCCAAACATTTGGGCCTCTTGACACCTGAGTCCCTTCCCATGAACTCATCCCCCTGGGGAGCCTGGCTGGATCTGTCACCCACCTCATGCTGCAACTCCCCTGCACAACTCTGGGTTCATGCCAGGGGTCATTTATTTCTTCCCTGGAAACATCTGTCATCAGCGTTAGTGGTGAGTTATGAGGCTGGAGAGCCCTCGGTTTCTCTCAGGACATATTTCAACCTGGACAGCTCCTGAACAGTTTTCCCTGCAGCTGCTATGGTATTTCTCAGCCCCAATTTGCCCTCTTGGCTCTGCCAGGAGGTACAGGGTGCTGGGAATGAAACCCTAGGAAAGAGAGTTCTTCTTTGAGTCCAGTCCAACGAGCCTGTCTTTGCACAGGCACCTGAGAAACAAAGTGGTCAGCCTTGTAATTAATGTTTCTGGCCTCTGACGAACCCTCTCCTCTTGGAACTGGGGCCTTGCTGGTAACCAGAGAGGTACTGGGCCTACCCTTCTCTGCTGCTCTGGGAGGGAACTGTCTCTCCCACCTGGGCCTCTTTGGGTAAGGAGCAAGGGAAAAGGCAAATCTCAACCCTGAAGACTTTATGGAGGAAGTTCCCTTTGCCGCTGAGTCTGCTGTCTTCCATCCACCTCTAAGCCATTGCTGTCTCCTTTGTCCCCATCTACTTCTTCTCCACCCTCTTCACACCCCGTCACTTATTAACTCCAACCTGCAAAAATAGCCAAATGATTTCCAAGCCCTGCAAGAGGCAGATAGATAATGACAGAGCGACTTGGTACGGCGGTAACAAATTGTCCATATTATAGCACTTTACATCTTGATATCCATTCTCCTCAACGGGCTTATCTGTAAACCGACTGAATTCACACTGGGATGCTAAGAAAATAGCTGTCATATAATAGATGGGGTCTCCCAGAAAATGAACATTTACAAATGGCTGTAGCATTTACTTAAAATGTCATGCCAATTGCTTGCTGTTGTCTTTATGCAATGAGATTGATTTTACCGCTCCTTGGAGTCCTCAGCCTTGATGGGTAGTTTTTAATGCAGCAGGGAGATGCTTTTGCATTTAATTTATAAATATAGCAGGCCAAGCCATGCGCTCTTTAAGGTGCAGCCTCGAGAACTGTCCAACCCTCTTTTGCTGGGATCCTCTTCTCTCCTCCTCTTCCTCCCTAGAGGATAAGTTGGACCTGGGCAGGGTCTGAGTTGATCCTATTCATGTATTCAAATATATGCAGATGTATGCATTTTGTTTAACAAGTTAATTCATTTGCCAGGCCAGGCAGTTGGGGGTTTTCATAGTGCAATACCCACACTCCATTCTCCCTTCCACACCCGATTATGCCCTGGAGTTTTACTTGCAGAGTTTCTGGAGTTGGAGCCTAATATGGGCTAGGGGGAGGGGCTGCTTGCCTCTTGGAGACAATGGCTGCAGGGTCTCCCCAGGATAAGATCAAAGGCTCTGCCCAGCCTCCCGGTTATTCTAGAAGCCCTGGGAAGTCCAGTGCACCTGGAGAAGTGTGCCTCCTTGAGACCACAAAACATGACCACTCATTTCTCCTTTATCTGCTGAAAAGCTACTTACAACTATTCTTTGACTGGCAGTCCTAGATGGGGAAACAGAACTCCCTGACACCCCCAGACCCCATGCCCTGTGTTCCCTGCGGCGTTTTGCATCCTCTTCCTTGAGGAGGTGAAAAGAAACAGTTGAGGGAGGAAGGGACGGATGAGCTGCCAAGGCTAGATGGAATGGCCCGTTGCTTCTCCCTCCTATCTGCCCGGAAGATTTCCCACAGCATCTAGGAGCCTCGATAGAGCCCCTTCCATCTCTAGAAGCCCGGCTGTCCCTGTGAGGGAATAGCATTTTCATCCAAGGCATTCTCGGTGTGCAGATCTGGATAGGAGCTGGATTTCCTTTGGATGCAGGTGTGTCCTTCAGCCGAGGAGCAGTGGCATCGGCTGCTTGTCATCATTATTGATACTAATAATGCCTCACCTGGGTCCCACTCTGCAGGATGGCTCACACATCCATCATGCCACCAGATCCTAGGAAGCAGAGGCATTGGCATTCTCTCTATCAATCATTTGTTCAGCAACTATTTATTGAGCACCTACTACAATCCTGAGGCTGTGTGAGGACCTGGGAACAGATCAGGGGGCACAACAGATTTGGTGGCTGCTCTTGAAAGCAGCTCTATTCTGGCAGGGAATGGAGACACATCCATCGGTGCAGCGTGCCTGCTGCACCTGAGCCTGCAGCAGCAAGGAAGGGTTGTGGGTGGGATTCCTGGAGGAAGTGCTATGGAAGCCAAGGGCTGAGGGATGCGTAGAAGCTGACAGGCTGGGATGAGGGAGGAGTGAGTACAAAGGCAGAGTGTTTTCGGGCAGAGGGGACAATATTTTCCAAGGAACTGAAGCTCAGAGAAGATGAAACATTCTAAGTCACTTGACTAGGAAATGAGTGGGAGACCTGTTTCTATGCCTTTGGAGTTCCCTGGTGGGAAACTTCACAGGTGAGGAAACTGAGGCAATGGTCAACCCAAGTCTCCTGACTTTGGGGATCACCCCTCCCCTTAGGAGGATAAACACCAATGAGCCAGCCCCTTTCACGGAAAATGATCACCTCTCAGATAGATTACAGACAGCTGTGATTATCAATGCTGGTCTAAAAAAGTGATTAGATAGAATCTAAATAATGATTTGGATTAATCATCTGCAAATGACCCTCTGTGGGGACAAGAAAATAATAAAGAAAGCCAGTGTGTTCAGAGTGTTATTAATTACTTACATCCAAGGCCTAGCACATTGTTAATGTTCAATAAATTGCTGAAGGAAGGAGAGACCCCCCACCAACTTCCCCCATGGAGTCTCAGGCCTCTCCCTCCTCTTTGCACCAGGTAGTGAAACCCCCAAGATCAGATGCAGAGCCCCTATGCAAAGCCAGGTCAAGATGTCAACTGATAGGGGCCAAGCTCAGTGGCTCACGTGTGTAATCCCAGGCTGAGGCGGATGGATCACTTGAGCCCAGAAGTTCAAAACCAACTAGGGCAACATAGTGAGATCTCATTTCTACAAAAAATATAAAAATTAGCCGGGTGTGGTGGTGCATGCCTGTAGTCCCAGCTACTTGGGAGGCTGAGAAGTGAGAGAATGGCTTGAGCCCAGGGGATTAAGGCATCAGTGAGCTGTGATCGCACCACTGCACTCCAGCCTAAGTGACAGAGTGAGGCCCTCTCTCAAAAAAAAAAAAAAAAAAAAAAGAAAAAAAAGAAAAAGAAATAAGAAAAGAAAAGAAACCACTGATAGAAGCCTGGAGTTGAGAGGGGCCTAATTTCACCTTGTCCAACCTGCTCCTTATGTAGAGGGGGGAAATTGAAAGCTGCAGACAGATGAGGCTGTGTCTAAAGTCCCGAGAGAATTGGTGTCAGAGTAAGAACTAGAAGGAAGAGCTTTAGATTCTTCTGCACTGGCCAGGTCTTGAAAATGCAAGTATTCTCTTCTAAGGAAAGCAGCCCCAGGCGCTTCCTTGAAAAGTCTGCTCCCACCTCTTGTGCCAGGGGACCTGGTTACCTTGGCAACCATGCTGGGCCGGGGAGACTGCACTCCAGCCAAAGGCAGTTATGGGTAAGCCAGACACAAGGGAGGCCAGCCAGGGTGTTCCATGTGGATACTGACTGTATCGGTTATCTATTACTGGGTAACAAGTCATCCCAAAACTTAACGGATTAAAACAATAATCACTTTATTATCTCTCATGATTTCTGTGGGTCAGGAATTTGAACAGGCTACAGTGGGAACTTATCTCTGTTCTCTGATGTCTGGGACCTTGGCTGGGAAGTCGAGAAGCTGAAAACAACTCAACAGTTTGAGGCTGAAATCATCTGGAGGCATCTTCACTCACAAGTCAGGTGGTTGATGCCTGTTACTGGGTGGGACCTCAGCTGGACTTCCAACCAGAACACCTCCATGGTATCTCTCTAAGTGGGCTAGTTTGGGCTTCCCACCGTCATGGGCGCTGGGTTCCAAGAATGAGAGTCTCCAGGAGAGCTAGGTGGGATTGCATGGCATTTTTATAAACTCGCCTTAGAAGTCACTTCATGTCGCTTCTATATATTCTATTGGTCAAGGCAATCATAGAGGTCCTTCCAGGACTGAGGGAGAATAATGTCAAGGTCAGATGGACATTGATATGGTTTGGCTGTGTCCCCACCCAAATCTCTTCTTGAATTGTAGCTCCCATAATCCCCACGTGTCATGAGAGGGACCCCACCACACATGGTCATTGAATCGTGGGGCGGGTTTTTCCTGTGCTATTCTTGTGATAGTGAATAAGTCTCACAGGAGCTGATGGTTTTATAAAGGGCAATTCCCCTGCACATGCTCTCGTCTGCCGCCATGTAAGACGTACCTTTGCTCCTCCTTCACCTTCTGCTGTGATTGTGAGGCCTCCCCAGCCATGTGGAACTGTAAGTCCATTAAACCTCTTTTTCCTTATAAATGACCCAGTCTCGTGTATGTTTTTATTAGCAGCGTGAGAATGGCCTAATACAGACCTGGAACAGGAGATATTACTGGGGCCATCTTTGCCCCAGTAATCTGCGCCTAAGCAGGGCCTCAGCAATCTACTCAAATTCAGTTATTTTAAGAAGTGTATTATTGAGTGCCTGTTATGTGCCAGACACTGCACTAGGGGATCTCCTATGTCTTGGGGAGTTTGAAGAAAAGTACACAGCAGCTGCTGAGTCACCCTAGGGAGAAGCAGAGAGAAACAAGTTGATGCGTGGCTGGGGAGTCCCTGCCTGCAGGACTTTTCCTCAGAAGCAGCCGCCTTTGTACAGACACAGGTGTCCATCTCTACCCTGGCCCCCAGCAAGGTCAGTGCGAGGGTCACATCAGTGTGGATGTGACAACCTAGGGTCTGGCTGACCCTGAGGTCTTGCTGTATCATGTGTGCAGCATCCCCTGCCCTTGAGTCCACAGGAGGGCAGGGGAGAAATTCTGTGTTTATAGCCTGCCATGGGGCAGAGTCATGGTTCCCCATTTGCCCCTCCTGCTGAGCATGACCCAAATCCTGCCATCATCTTCCCTTTCCACATCCCCACCTGGGCTCCTGCCTCCAAGGCACAGAAGCCTTCTCAAGGTCCTTTCTGGCCCCATCCTCCCCAGCCTCCTTTCAACCAACTGAAAGCAGCTGGGTTTGCTTTTCCCCTCTGTCCCAAATATTTTCAATCTACATTGCCATTTTTATTTTCAATGCACCCCCATTAACTCATAAGGGTTCTCAGAGGCCACCTGATTCTTGCATACACCCAGGCATGGGCAGCTCAATCCAACTCATGTCGTTTGCAGACAGCTGAACCCCCTTAGGAGGTTCTGCAATCTCATTCAAACAACACTAAACTCATCTCTAGATCCCACTGTGCCTCTCTCGCCCCACTGAAATAATTGTGGATTAAAGGAATCTCCCCAGGCAGGACTGGCATTTGTGTTTATATATAAATAGGGAACCTTCTGAAAAGTTAATTGTGGTGGTGGATTATGGTGGTGACTTCCCAGAGAGAGACAGGGATTGCTTTAATGAAATGAATGTGTGCAGTGCAAGGGTTGAGTCTAAGCTGAGGGGTTTGGCAAGGGGCAGGGAGGAAGGGTGGTCTGATCCAGGAGGAACTGTTTAGGAAATGATGATTTCAGAGAGGAAGGAGGTCAGCGGAAGCTGGATAATTTGTGGCAGAGCAGATCTGATGAGGAGAAAGGCCAGAAGGAAGGGCAAGAGAAAGTAAAGATGAAGCTGTTAGCATTCCTAGGGGCAGATGAAGGCCAGATGAAGCTGTTAGCATTCCTAGGGGCAGATGAAGGCCAGAGGGCTCCGGACGGTTAATGGGAAAGGTGGTTGCTGGGCAGCTGCTTCAGGCAGATGCCGAACCGGAGAGATCTGGGCTCAAAGCAGAAGAGGACCTGCTTCTCCAGCAGCCTTGGGGGCAAACAGGTACAACTCTGAGTTGGACTGGAGGGTAGGAAGTAAAGGTGGAGCAGCAACAAAAGCTGTAACATTCATTCATTCATTCATTTGTTTTTTCAACAATCACTTACTGGGTTTCTACTGTGTGCAAAGCACTGAATTGCGCAACTCCCTAGCAGAGGGAATCCCCAGGGTGAACTGAGGAAGTGACCTTGTGTGCAATCAAAGGTCATCCTCAGTAGAGTGAACTAAGGGGTCCAGGGAGGCCCCAAGAATGCCACAGAGGGAGGATCTCATTTTGAGGTGCTTGGGAGCCAAGGAGGACTGGTAGCTCTTATAGGGGGCAGGACCCTTTCTGTCTCACCTGCAGCTTAGAAAAGCTGCATCCCTGCTCCCCTCTCCTGTGGCTCCCCAGTGCCATCCGCATCCTGTGCCTCTCCTCACTCTGGGATTCCAAGTCCTCTGTGCACGCCTCCCTTCATCTGATGGTCATCTCATTGGTCTTCTGTCCCGTCTGTCATCGGAGCCTCTCTTGACCCACCCTCCTAAACCCCAAACCTCAGGCTAGACCTGCCTCTTTATCCATTCAAGGAAGTTACCCCAAGGACTTTCCAACCTGTGCCTCACCCACAAATGGTGGTGCAGGTTGGGAGTGACCATTCCCCTCCTCTTAGAACTCCATGACTCAGTGGCTGTCAATTGGGGCAATACTGCCCATCTATCGGACATTTGGAAATGGGGCAGGGGCAGTTGTCGCAATGGCCGGGGGGTGCTGCCGGCATTTGGAGTATGGACACAAAGCGTGACCAGCCCCGTGCAGTGCTCTGCACAGACCCGCATGGTGACCAGTCGCCACCCCCCAATCCCCAAGTGGCCCTGCTGAGAAATATGAAGTGGGGGCCCTCCCAGCCCCCCTCCTACCCCCACTCTCTCCAGGCTATCAAGGAGCATGACCTAATCACGCATGCCTGGCTCAGTCCCTCTGGCCTCTTGCACTCCCTCTGAGCTGTGGAAAGATTTCCATCCTTGTAGATATCTTGCCCTGCCAGGTGCTGGCTGCCATTCTGGGGATTATTTTCAATTTGGCAGGGAGGACACAGCAGCCCCCTGTGGCCCCATACCTGTGCCAATCCAGCTTTTATGGTAATAAGGCTGCAATCTTTGAACTTCTGGATCCAAAGGAGTTTGACACCTGAGTCTGTCTCTCATCTGGCTCCAAACTCAGGGAAAGGACCACCGTTGTGACTGATCACCAGTGCTCAAAGCCTAACAGACCCTGCTGGGGAGGTTAGGAAGGTCTGGGCCCGGAGCCTGCAAACCCAACCAGCAAAACCCATCCAGGGCATTTCCAGGAAATGGGCATTCCTGCCCCTGTCTCCAACATGAGCACTGGAAACGCTTTTGTGTATCTTCATTATAACCTTCTCTGCCCTGCTGCTTCCCTTGTGCATTGGAGGTCAGGTTTCTGTAGAGACCCAGGGCATCATGGGTGCAGCCGTGAAGCCCCAGCACCTGAACTGGAAAAAGATTCCTTTTCCTTTGGTCTAAGGACGATGGGGGAAGGGAGGGCTAAAAACAGGCCTTTGATACACCTGATCGATGTGAGAAAATTGTTCTTTCATTTTAAAATTGCTCTTGGCCATGAGGACATCTGCACCCCATGCACCTTTTACAGTTGTTCTATGTTTGGCTCCAAACCATTGGAAGACAGATTTGTTGGCAGTTCCCAGATGTCCAGGCCAGAACTGCCTCTTCTGACCTTGGTCAAGGTCAAGGGAAGAACTAGCCTGCCTTCCTCTCCCTTGCAGCTCTTTCTGCTTCTTCCTGGACAACAACAAGGGGCTGTCGTGTTTGGAAACTCACCTGAGAAGAGGTGACACTTGCCATGGAGCTGTTGGTGGAGAGGGAGGCCTCACTGCTCCATAGAGAGCGAGAAACCAGCCACATTCAACTGCTCGGCCCTGGTGAGCTTGCCTGAGATTGGAGTGAGACATCCCTGTCCCCTTCCGTGGCTGTTTGAAAGAGGGCCTCACTTCATAAAGAAGGCAAGCAACCCTTCCTTACCTCCCATTCACAGAGGAATCCTGGCTACAGCTGGAGCAAGGCTGGGTCAGCTTCCAGAGCCTCCAGCTCTGACTCCAGCTCTGGAAGCTGACCCAGCCTTGCACCAACTGTAGCTTCCAATACACGAGTGTCCACCATGCATCCCAAGCAGGATCTGTGCCATCTACTGGCCACCACACCCACGCTGACTCTCACTCTCCCTGTGTGCCTCACTCCAGCCCAGCCCATTGTCCCCGAGTGGATGCTATCCCCAGACAGGAAGGAAGCCCCTCAAGATGCCAGGTGAGTTCAGGTTCAGACCCCAGGCCGAGCTGCCCGGGTTATGTTGGGGAAAACCTTGGGGCACTGACCAGTTAACCCCCATAAGCCACTCCCAGGGCTCCAGGTGGAAGAACAGACTTATCTCCCTGGTTATCCTTTGTCTCCATGCTCCAAATGCCAGCAGCACCCCCTCTGCACTGCGACAACTTACCCCTGCCCCATTTCCAAATGCCTGGCACATGGGCAGCATTGCCCCAATTCCTCCCAATGCCTTGCTCTTGGTAGATCCCCTGCCCCTGTGCCCCAGGGGAGGAGAGGGATGGCCGGGGGTGAAGGGCAGAGGGAGACCGACCTCCAGAGCAACTCAAGTCCATAGGAACAATCCACCCATCTCGGGGGCTGGAGCCGCCCCCGTGCCCAGCAGGCCCTGTCCTGGCTCAGCACCACAGGGGGGCTGCTCCAGGAGCCTCTTCTCTCTCAGCCAGGGAGGCCCACAGCCTAGTGCCGCTTGGGTCTTCAGTGGGTATGTAGACACCAGACCACTCAGGCTAGCCTGGAGGTGTTCTGAACACCTGGGCCAGCCCTGGATTTTTCTTTCTTTCTTTTTTTTTTTTTTTTAACCACTGATGGCATCCTGTCCTCCCATAGCTCTGTGGAACAGGCAGGGCCAGTGTCACAATCCCATTTTGCAAATGGAAAAAACTGGAGGCAGCCCCTTTACAATTTCCCTTTATAAGGCCCACCAGAGCTAGCACAGATGTGAGCTCCTTTTCCACGTGGTCCCTCCCGAAGCTGTGTTCTTCTGCCTCTGGCTGCCTCCCCTCGCGGTTGTGTCTTGGGTTGGGAGGTGGTTGTGGTACTGGCGCTCCCAGAGGGCTCCGGGACTCTAGTCTCCTCATCTCTCTTTCCATCTGGCTCCAATCCCCAACATCTACTCCAGCACCAGAAAGGCCTGGACCAAAGGAGGTGGGTAAATACAAAGGAAGCAAAGCACAAAAGCCGCTGAGGTGTAAAAACCTTCAGGATCCTGATGATATTCAAACCCGGAAAGGTCTCCAAGGAGGAAATGCAAGCCGTATGCTCTCTGAACCATTCCCCATCTTTGCATGTGGCATTTGGCAAAAATCAGGTTGGACCGGACATCCCCGAGATAGAGAAAAAGAGGTGGAGGATTGGGTTCACTGGGTCTTTGGCAAAATCAGAGAGCCAGGATAGCCTGTCTCCAGGTCACAGAGAGGAGCCACCCAGGCCCCATGACAGAGGGTGGGAACTGAGGGTCACAGAACGACTTTTCCTGAAGAGTCGGCAGGGGCCTCGGGCCAGTCTTTGGGGGCTGCAAGACTCTGAGTCTCAAAGTACCCGGCGGAGCCCACCACACATGACCTGCACGAGGGACTCGGGAGTCCAGGCCATCCGCCAGGATCCCGGGTGCCCTGCGGTCTGTCCAGCCCCTGGTTGGAAGGAGAGACGACGTCACCTCGGGCATCAGGGAGGAGAATGATGCACGAGCCAGCACAATAAGTGGAGACAGATCTAGTTTGAGAGTCTCCGAAGATGATATTACTCAGCAGCCTCATGCTTTTCATCTGGAACTTATTGGAAAACCTCGCTAAGGGGATCAGCTGCCTCCCAGGCTCCGACTCCCAGCTCCCATCCAATTGGCATTAAGGCCCTTTAAAGTATTACTTCTCAACACCATGAGCATTGTATGTTCCTGACAGGATAAGCCTGCCACAAATTAATACCTGGGGCAGATCCTAAAACACAATTCTTCCCGGCTGCAATAATTTCAGCCAACCCCTCTATCTGCGCTGACAGATGCAGTAAATCTTTCATCGTTGCAATTCATACATTGTTTTTTTCCTCTGGTACCCGAAATAGCCAAGACAATAAACTTTACCTCCTTTTATGATTATCGATGTGCTTATAGGGCACCCATGCTGCCTGCACCAGCACCGACCCACCCGGGGTCCCATTGCGCCTGTAGGGAAGCGGCTCCCTTTATCCTGTAGGCTCACAAGCCCCATGTAGAGGCTGGAAGAGTTGGTGGGCTGGTGTCTGGGAGAGACAGAGGTGACAGGCTCCTGTCTCTGAGAAGCTGAGGGTGGTGGCCAAGGAGGAGGGAGGG
The DNA here is from genome assembly GCF_028885655.2 of Pongo abelii. Classification (NCBI taxonomy): domain Eukaryota; kingdom Metazoa; phylum Chordata; class Mammalia; order Primates; family Hominidae; genus Pongo; species Pongo abelii. The sequence continues at coordinate 89,281,354 of NC_072004.2, forward strand.
GGGCTCAGCCCTGAGGTTGCAGGGAGAGACCAGGGCCAGTGAGGACAGCGGGGAGAGCCTCAGGACACAGAGGTCCTCTGCCTGCCCTTGTGCCTGCCAAGGTGCATGTGTGACAAACTCTGCCAAGGTCCTCTGTGCAGGGGACTCTGAGAATTGCCATGCAACCTGCCTCATTCCACATTCTCCTTATTGGCAAGCACATCACAGAGAGCCAGATCTAGGTCCTAGCCCAACAGACCTTGATTTCTCCATCTGCAAAATGGGATTTGTGACACGAGCCCTGCCTGTTTCACAGAGCTGCGGGAGGACAGGATGCAGGCTGTACATGGTAAAAAGCCAAAACATGATGTCCAGGGCTGGGCCCAGGTGCCCAGAATGCCTCCAGGGTAGCCTGGACTAAGCAAGTCTGCATGTTGGCAGGTCAGCCCTGCAGGGCCTGGGGGTGTGGAGGCTGCCTCCAACTCCTAGGGCTGCCACAACAAATTCTCCCAAAGCAGGAGGCTGAAAGCAACAGAAATGTGTTTTCTCCCAGTTCAGGAGGCCAGAAGTCCGAAATCAAAGTGTCAGCAGGGTTGGTTCCCTCTGGAGGCTCCAAAGGAGAATCCGTTCCATGCCTTTCTCCTAGTGCCTCTCTCCTAACTTTTGGAGGTTGCCAGCAATCCTTGTTATTTCCTGGCTTGCAGATGCATCACTCCTATCTCTGCCTCCGTCATCGCATGACCTTCTCTCTGTGCGTGCCCTGTGTGTCTCTTTTTTCCTTTTCTGAGACAGGGTCTGGCTCTGTGGCCCAGGCTGGAGTGCAGTGGCATGATCATAGCTCACTGCAGCCTTCACCTCCTGGGCTGGAGTGATCCTCACACCTCAGCCTACTGAGTAGCTGGGACTACAGGTGTGCACCACTACGTCTGGCTAAATTTTAATTGTTTTGTAAAAACAGGGTCTTGATATGTTGCCCAGGCTGTTCTTAAACTCCTGGGCTCAAGTGATTCTCCTGCTTTGGCCTCCCAAAGTGCTGGGATTACACCTGTGAGCCACTGTGCCCGGCCTCTTCTCCTTGTCTTATAAGGACACTGGTCATTGGATTTAGGGCTCACTCTAACCTTGTTTGGCCTCATCCTAACTAATCATATCTGTGGAGCTCTTACTTCCAAACTAAGGTCATATTCTGAGGTTCTGGATGGTCATGAACTTTGGGGGACACCATTCAATCCGCTACAGGAGTTGGGGGTGGTGACTGCCTGAGGGGATCCTAACAGGGCCCACTCCCAGTCACCTTCAGGTCCCCTGCAGTCAGCACTCCCTCCAAGGACACTTCTCTCTCTGTCCCACCCCAAGAACTGCTTGCAGGCAAGGCCATCACCTCGCCCAACTACTCCCTGAAGACTTGGGTTTCCCTACAGAGTCCAAGGAAGCACAGCTTATCCCTGAAAACATGCCAGCTCCTCATTTGGCTGAGATGCAGCTGATCCCTATCCACACCTTGGTCACCTGTTCTTAACAAACTAGCACCTGCTACCTGTAATTCCAGCAATTTGGAGGCTGAGGTGGGCGGATCATTTGAGGTTAGGAGTTAGAGACCAGCCTAGCCAACATGGTGAAAAGCCATCTCTACTAAGAATACAAAAATTAGACGGGTGTAGCGGTGTGCGCCTGTAGTTGCAGCCACTCAGGAGGCTGAGGCACGAGATCGCTCGAACCCGGGGAGCAGATGTTGCAGTGAGCCGAGATCATGCCACTGCACTCCAGCCTGGGTGACAGAGCGAGACTGTCACAAAAACAAAAACAAAAACAAACTAGCACCTGCTTTAACTTTCCCCCCACAGCCCCCCACCCCCCCGACCCCCGCCATGTGGCTCATCCTCCCTAGTCAATTGTAGAAGGATGACCCCTCTCCAACAGTTCCTCCAGGGCCTTTTTCCCAAAGGTGGAGAGTCTTAGCTGTCACCCTATAGAAGCACATTCCCAAATTGCAGGTAAATTATACTTTCGCCTTTTAAGTAGCACTTTAAGCTGGCAGGGAGACAGATTTCTATCAGTGGTGAATGCCCACCTCGGGCTGCTAGATTTCACACAGGGTTTGTGTGATGGGTAATAACTCTCACCTCCCTCCCTTTACGAAGAGACATGGCTCTTGTCTTTCTGCACGGAGGGAACAATAACACACACATCTTGCCCCGAGGTCTCAGAGGCTGCGGACTCCTCACCTCCTGGGTCTGGAGCCCACCCACCAGTGCCTTTACTGCCATGGCAACTGCCTGTGGGGCCTGAAAAGATCCCATCATGACCCCTGTCCACGGTGCCCATGCCAAAGCAGCTGACACTGTTGTTGTGCCCGAGAACACGAGGATATTTGCTTTCCAATAACTGTCTTCCTGTTTAATCACTGGAGAGAGGTGCTTTTGTCACCTGCTCTATAAGTAAATGGTCTTGGCATTTTTGGCAACAGGCTCTTCTCAAAGGGGGAGATGCTTCCCCCTGGGCAGGGCTTCTGGAGAGAGGAGGCCAAGCTGTTTTGCAGAATTCTCCTGCGCATTTGTCCTTCCCGATCTCCTCCCACACTTCCTCAATGAGAGGTGTCTGCTTCCTAACCCCTTTCCAGATCTCTGAGCCTTGACTGTCCCGGATGACTTCCTTTCCCTCCCTAGCCAGGGCTGAACCCTCCTTCCATGCCATCTCCACTGTGCCTTCTCCTGGGACCCTGCTGAGGCTGCAGGCTCTGCCACCAGCCTGGGCGCTTGGGAGATAAAGTCTATGGTTCTGCTGTCAAAAGCATGAGCACCCCAGGCTGTCTACCGTGTGAAAAGACTTCCCAGAGACTTCTCTGTCCTAGATAAGTCGTGAAGAGCCGAGATCAATTTGCTTCTGAAAATTAGGTAGATCAATATGAATAGCACCATCTGCTGAGGAGCACGTGTGTCCATGAGCAGTGCATGTGTCCGTGTTCACATACCCTCGGGGGTGCCCACAGCCCCGCTCCCTTCCTCACTCTCCCGCCCCCACCCTCCCCATCTTATTTGTATCTGCTCACTATTTCCTGACTTAACCCTTTTTTTCCATTTCAGAAGCAACAAGACAGTAAACCTAAATCCCAGGGAAGTGGCTGTGTGTTCACTCTGGGTGCAGGGGACGTTGGGATGTGCAGTTTCTGGGAGGAGGGTCCCCTGCCTTGTGCACCCCCATCTCCAGCCCCACTCTTCTGCCTCCCAAGCCCCAGGCAAAATCATCAGCCTGTGACTAACTTTGGGGGACTAACATAGCAGCCACCAGGAGGCCAGAGGTCCCAAAGGCTGGGCAGGTGTCACTGAAGTCCCAATGCCTATCTTAAATCACATCTCTGCCCTCAAGAAGGTATGTGGTGTTGGATGTGGGTGATGAACCCTACCAAGCTTCAAGGTCTTCGTCTGTTCATCAGGGATGATGGGATCCTCCACGGGTTCCTGCTTGACACAGAGCAAGCACCCAACTAATAACAACAACAGCCGACGCATAGGCTGAGCATCCGTAATCCCCAAATCTGAACTCCAAAATGCTCCAAAATCCGAAATACTCCAAAATCCGAAACTTTTTGAGCACCAGCATGATGCTCGAAGGAAATGCTCATTGGAGCATTTCAGATTTGGGATTTTCAGATTAGGGATGCCGAACATAATCCAAATATTCCAAAAGCCAAAATGCAAAACAAATTCAAAATCCGAAACACTTCTGGTCCCCAGAATTTCGGATAATGGATACTCAACTGGTATTTGCTGGATGCTTGTCTAAGCACTTTATGCATGTTAACTCATTGATTCCCTGCAATGGTCCCATGATTACCTGTGATTTTTATCTCTCCCACTTTAGAAATGAGGAAAGAGAGGCTCAGAGAGGTCAATAACATACCTAACATTGCGGAGCTAGTAAGTGTGGTGTCAGGATTTGAACCCAGGCAGTCTGGGTCTTGCACCTACAGGCTTTGTCCTGCCATTGGTACTATTTTTTTGTGTGTGCTGGGTCAGGCTAGGAGCAGAGATGCAAGCCCAAAGCGCACTGGGTCAGCCCTTGTCCTCAAGAATCTTCCCCTTCCTCTAGGGCACCTCCAAGGTGAAGAGGGAAGACCCCGGACTCCCTAAGGCCTTGTGCAGACAGAAGCTCCAGCCACTGAGAATGATTTAACCACATCAAGCCTGTCTTTCCCGCTATGCTCAGCAGCTTTGCTTGGAAAATGATGATAGAGTAAGATTTAAAAGCCTGGAGAATGGACTATTATTCTTATCAGTGCTAATAAAGGTGAAAGCGTTTTATTTCCTGGTGTGAGTGTGGCTTAGACGACAGAATGCCTTGCTCCCTCCTCCCTATGAACTCCCGGCCTCCTTGCCTCTGGCATCTTCTGAGACCCCCCCAGAGCCTGTGCTCCTGACAGCCTCACCCCATCAGGAACCCCAGCTCTCTGCAGAAGAAGCTCCTAAAAGGCTAGTAGGGCAGGGTGACGGCAAATTGGGGTACATTGCTCCCCTTGGGGGTTCATTCAGCAAACATTCGTCACGTGCACATTTTGTCCTGGGCACCAAGGGTATTGCCAAGTGAGGCAATGCCTCACTCTGCCTTCATTTCAGTAGGGGAGACAGACTATAAAAATAAACCAGGAAATAGATAATACAATGTAAGGTAATGAGCCATGCTTCAAAGCAAAATAAAGCAGGGAAGGAGGGCTACAGACTAAGGGGAGGAGAGTATATTAGTTAGCAACCAGGTGGAAAGCAGACCCCTCCTCAACCTGTGTGATGGGGACAATTAATAAAGGGACAAAGAGGTAGACGGAGTCAGAGGACCCACTCAGGGATGGCCAGTCACCCTGGACCCAGCATCATGGGAAGCTGCCTGGTGCCACTTCCAGACCTAGGAGCACAGAAACAGAGCAGCTGCCAGAGCTGAGAGCAGGCTGTCGCTGTGAAAGTGACCCTGTGGCCCACTAATGAGAGAACTGAGAGGTCAGTACCCCAATCTGATTCTCCTCCCGCCTTCTGGTCTCCTGTGGGTGACTTCCATTGGCCAAACCCAACTGGAAGGCAGAGGGCAAGGGGGCTTGGTTGATGCAGCCCACTCAGTCAGCCTCCTGTGACACAGAGCAGGGTGGGAAGGACAGGGTGCTGGTCTAGATGGTCAGGCAGAGGCTGGACAGCTCCGGGCCACTGCTATTCCATATAGAACAGTCAGAGAAGACCCAGCAATGGGGGGGCCTTTGAGCAGAAGCCTGAGATCTCTGTTCCCCACCTCCACTGACACGCTCTAGACACCTTCCTCTGCTTTATTCTTCTCTCCCTTTGTGACCAACCACAGATCCATCCTTGCCCCTTCAAAGGAACTAGAATATCTTCCCCCAAGTCCAGCTACAGTGGGGACTGAACATAGCAGCCACCAGGAGTACAGAGGTCCCAATGGCTGGGCAGGTGGCACTGAAGTCCCACTGCCCATCTTAAATCATGTCTCTGCCCACAAGAGGGTATGTGGCCTTGGATGTGGGTGATTAACTCCCCCAAGCTTCAAGGTCTTTGCTTGAAGATGTGCGGGTCTGGCTTTTCAGGGCATCATGGTGGCAAGACGATGCCACGTCTTACAGTGGCAACTGCCAGTGGCCCAGTGTAGTATCTCTAGGCAAGTGGCAGTTTTTCTGAGGTGTGAGGGTCACCCTGGGCCAGTGGCAGTTTCTCTGGGTCAGTGGCAGTTTCTGTGAGGTGTGAGGGTCACCTCCACCCTCCCCCCCGACCCCACTGCCGCTATGCAGTCTGCACTAATTCCTGAGAGAGGAGGGGAAGCCACTGAGACAAGTGAACAAAGCTCAGGCCACTCTGGTCCCTTCCTCCTCTGGCACATTCATGGAGAATGACAGGTGCAGAGGCTCCCAAAGGAAGGCTCCTCCCTGCTCTTCTGTGTCCTGGAGAGGGCTCTCTGGCCACTCTGGGCCCTCTGTGTGCCTCTCAAGCACCCGCCTTCTCTTCTCTCCTGCATGGGAACATGAAGGCGTTCGCTTGCACACTCTACCGCATGAAGCCACACGGTCCTTACCCACTTGCAGCTTTTGCCATCACAGCTTCCATTTGTTTAAGACTTTTTAAGATTCAGCTTAAAAAGTTGAGTCAATGAGGCCACAAAATTAGACACATGCACACACACATAACACACACACACACACACACGCACATGCATGCTGATTTCCACTGCAGGCTTCCAATCTTATATGGAGCAAAGTCAGTGCTCTTGACATTCCTGAGGCTAAGGGAAGGCCCTGGGAGATTCACGCCCATTCTGCTCCTCCATGCTCCATCTCAAGCCACACAGCAGCTGCCAGCAGGTCCCCTTTAAGGCCTACATAACACCCAGAGTGTGCTCCAGGTCTGCAAAGAGAAGAGAGTCTTAGATTCTTTTTCTTGTCTTTGTGACAGTCTCTCTGTTCCTCAGCTATCCCTTTGACCCCAGAGTGCCTTCTGATGCCTTTTCTCTAAGAGGCCCTGTCCCCGGGGTGCACTGCTGCATGATAACTGGCTTTGTATAGGTTGGCTTTTAGATGCTCTGTGTGCTTCACACTCATCACCCTTTTCCGTAGAGTTAGAATCAAATGCAATCAGCTGGCTGGATTTCCATTGCTCTTGGAATAAATTTCAAATTCCCTACAGTGACCTACAAAGCTATGCATGATGTATCTGTCCAGCTCCATTGCATGACCCCTCCCTCTGGCTCACTATTTCCATTCATACCTGTTTCCTTTCTGCCCCTTGAACACACCAAGCCCCCTTCTCCTTTTTACTATGTACTTGCTATTCTATCTGCCTGGAATGATTTAACTCCAGCTCTTCTCATGCATGATGGTTCATTGTCATTCTTCAGGTCTTAACTCCAAAGTCCCCTCTTCAGAGACATCTTCCTTCCCTACCCTATTGATGAAGTTTCTCTCTGTGCTTCTAGGTCAGTGTCCTGCTATACCTCTGACTCTTTATTTCACAGCATTCATGACCATTTGTAGTTATATTGTTGGTAGAGTATTGGTGGCAGTAGTAATGGTGGTGGCAGTGGTGTGTGTTGGGGGAGGGAGGGGTGTGATCTGTCTTCCCCACTAGGAAGCATATTCTTTGAAGTCAGGAACCAAGTCTGTATTTGTGCAGTAAAGGATCAACTTTGCCCAAAGAAAGGTTTGTGTCTTTGGCCCTGGCTCCTGGAAGGGAACCTCTATGTCCTTGGAATGCCCTGTTTGATAAGAGCATCTTTGTTTACCTGGGGTCTTGGGCCACCCTAAATTGTCTATGCTAACAGTGTGATTTGTGGTAGGTTGGGGGGTGGTCTTGGACCACTTGGTATAAGCTTGACTTCTGGAGGGCCTAGAGACTAAGGTCAACCTGGCAGGCAGTCAATCGTGTCTATGTGACTGAGCCCCAATAGAATCTCTGGACACCAAGATTTGGGTGAGCATCTCTGGTTGGCCAGACTCTGTGTGTGTTATCACACATCATTGCTGGAAGAAACAGGTGCTGTCCACAGTTCCACTGGAAAAGGACAACAGAAGTTCATGCCTGGTCTCTCCTGGACCCTGCCCCATGGACCGCTTCCCTTGACTGATTTCCATCTGTATCCTTTCACCGTAATAAATCACAACCATGAGTACAATGACTTTGCTGAGTTCTGAGTCCTTCTAGTGAATTATTGAACCTGAGGTTGGTCTTGGATACCCCAAAAACTTTTCTGTTGGTGTCAGAGGGAAGTGGTCTTGGGAACCCCTGACCTTTTCAGTGTTATTTACCACTATCTTCTTAGTGCCTAGAACCACAAGTGGTATGCAGTAAGTGCTCATGAAGTATGTATTGATAATGAAGGTTCCTCTTGACACAAAGACCTTCCAAATGCAGCCAGTAGCGCTGGGACATGTTCTCAACCACCGGCAGCTTCCTCATCCCACCTCATTGAGTTTAGCCCCACCAGGTGTCTTCTAGTTCCCAGAAGGTGCTGAGCTCCCTCAAGCCTCTGGACTCTTCTAGAGGTTGTGTGTGTTGTCTGGGGATTCCTTCATCCACCACCTCCCTGATTCCTCAGTCCTTCCAGACCCAGCTAATCTTATCACCTCCTCTGGGGAAAATTCCATAGGCCCCGCATTTCCAAGCCTACCTGAGCTTACCCATGGCATCCTGTTATAACCTCTGCTGTAACACATGGCATCTGGGTTATAATGGAAAGGATTCTGAGCCTTCTCTTCCTAGAGCTATGTTGCATTTGCAAAGGATCTTCTGCTTAGATACCTCTTCTCTGTGGCAGGTGGACTCTAAGATGGTCTAAGCTGATCTCCGCCTCGTGGCACTCACATCGTTGTGTCATCTTCTCTCTTTGAATGTGGGCTAGACTGGCAACTTGTTCTAATCAAAGGAATATGGCTAAAATAATAAATGTCAGTTGAGCTCTTTTAAATCCAGGAACTGTGCATTTTATCTGTAGGTCTTTACTAGCAGGCACTGTGCCAATTGCATAGCAGCAAATATCTGCATTAACAAATGGATCAACCCCTCAACAAGGAGAGGTGGAAGGAAGGTTAGGAAGATGGTGGAAAATTGTTTTAAAATGATGGTTGTATAGCAGATCTTAGCATCATTTTCAGAAACAAGATTCTATCTACTCATTCTGATATCTACACAAAAGGATAGGAGATAAAACTATCAGAAGGTCATACTCTCAATAAGCTTCTTTGGAGTAGAAGTGAGCTGCTCTGCCCATAGGTAGGAAATCCATGCCTCTAAGCTTTGCAGAATGTTCATCCAATCTTAGACTTGGGTCATAGGCACTGGAGCTGTCTACCCTCTTCTTCTCTGTGGCAGGCTGACTCTAAGGTGGTCTAAGATGATCCTTACTTCCTGGTATACACATTCTTGTGTAATCTTCTCTCCTTGAACATGGTCTTGCCTGGTGACTTGTTCTAATCACAGGAATATGGCAAAAATAATGATTGTCACTTCTGAGATCAGTTTTAAAAGATTGTAACTTCTCTCTTCCTAGTGGACTTTCTCTCTTTCTGGCTTCTTTGGTGTGACAAGGAACTGAGAGAAGCCTCCAGCCTACAGCCAGCTGGGAACTAAAGCCCTGAGCCCAACAACTGTCAAGGAACTGAATTTTGCCAACAGCCACAAAAGTGAACTTGGAAGTGAAACCTTTTCCAGTCAAGCCTTCACAAATGGCACAGTGCCCGCTCTCCAGCCCCGGCTAACACCTCGATTGTAGCCTGAGAGACAGTCCAAAGCAGAGGGCCCAGCCAGGCCACACACAGAGGCCCCACCCACAAAGACTGAGATCACAAATGTGATCGCCTTAAGCTGTGAAGTTTTGGGGTGATTTGGGGTGATTTGTTAAACGCGGTAGATAACATGCTCTCCCAAGCGCTGATCAACACCAGACCATACCTGACTCTGCTGTTAGCAGCACAGTAAGATAGTCAAGCCATAGACGCCAGAGCCATATGGCCTGAATTCAAATCTCAGGGCCTCTACTTTGTGCCTGTGTTACCTTAGGCAAGTTACTCAGCATCAGCTCTCTCATCAAGGACATAGGAATATTACCTACCTCTTAGGACTGTCATGAGGATTAGATTAGATCCTACATGTACAATGCTTAGAGCAGTGATAACATTTATAACATTCATCCTGCCCATTATATCATATAAATGTTGATGGTATTTATTCTTCATGGCTGAGTTTCTTCATAGTAAGTTTCTACTTACATTAGCACATGCAATTGATGACACACCACCGATACAACCCAGCCCTACCACAAGCCAGTAGAAGGAAGGCCTTGAGGCAGAGAGCAGCCTTCTCTAACCACAGCCTGGAAGGTCAGGGCCTGGTCCCAGAACCTCGAAGCCCACCTCCTCCTCTCTGCTCAGCATCCTGATCACCCCCACTTTTCGCATACCAAGAAAGGAGTTGCACACACAGGTCTAGTCTAATCATTCCACTATTTGCAAACACATTTACAAACAGTCAGAATCCATTTCCCTTGAATGTTAAGGGGAATTCAATACCAAATCATTACAATTCAATCCCATTATGGACAGTCATAACCTAAAAGAGTTCTTGGCAAGAAAACACCAACATAGCACAAGCCACAGCTTCACTGCCCCCAGGGCTCACAGCTGAGTGGTGCCTCCAGCCTGGAGGACTCCAGACTTGAGCCCAGTAGCAGAGCCACCTGTATCCAGGAAGAGGGTCTGTTAGAGGTGTGGTGGTCTAGGGCAGGCTCAGTGCAAGAGTTTCCTCTGGAGTCAGAATGGTTCCTCCTGTAGCTCTCACCATAGAACCAGGCAAACTTTGACAAATCTCAAGGTGTGTGATTGCTACAGCACATAGGCCTCTGTGGGTGTGGTGATAAATTGTAGAGGGGAGGGAGCTGGGGAGGGAAACCAGAAAGATTTCCATCCCTCTTCTGCAAGGGTGTGAGCGCCTCTACCTGGGCTTCTGTACCTTGGAGATTTTCCCAGTTTGCACTGTGAAGCTTGCTCTAGCCTGCAGTCAAGCTACCTACAAAGTCAACACAACATGCAAGATTGTCTGCAGGCCAGCTGTTTGTATTAGAGAGAAGATGGAAATACTCTATGGCAGGATAAGAGGAGAAGCAGCATTCTAGAAGCGGCAGTCTGAGCACAATTTATGTCCTGGGCCACGGAGAGCCTGTCACTCGCTTCCCCTGATAGAGTTTGACCCCCATTTACTTTGTAAAATTGCTTATGGGCATGCAGACGCCTCTGAGGATTGGTATCGCCAGTGTTCCCGCCTAGGCCTCTCCTGGGATATGAAGCCTTGCATTTTTGTTCTCCCATTCCCTCAAGGTGATGGTACAGAGATGTTAGAAAATACATGAAGCTGCAAAGGCCTGTTGCCTGCATAAGATCTGGTGTGTGCATGAGTGCATATGAATGAATGTGCATGTTATAGCTAATGAGAATCCACAGAGATTCTCAGGAAGACAGGATCAAATAATTGCTGTCAGAGCTATGCTTCTGATTAGCTTTCTCTTCCAAAAGCTAATTGTCCAATTTCATAGGCATCTGCTATTTTTCACAAATGTATTTTAACTTCACAAGCCAAGTGATTTTTTAGCAGACAGTCAACAACTCAGAAAATAATACATCTTGTATCCTATCTTGTCCCTCTCAGCTAAACAATGAAGTTATAGAAAGAAAGCTGAACAGAGGTTTGATGCACAAACTTGCCAATTAGCCCTCTCACACCAGAGTCGGGGACTGTTTTTCACTCGATGAATGTGTTGAACCCAGTGGGGGCAAAGAACAGCAGGATGTGCGCAGGCACAGAATTTCTCTCCCTAACAGCCAGGGCATGCTCAAGGAGAGCCAGAGTGCAGCAGCTGAGACCTCACACCTGTGTGGGGCTCGAATCAGATCTGCAGTGTGCATGCCGTCTCCAGGCAGTCATGTTCTTTGAGGTGAGGATCTCGGTAGGTTTCATGCCATGTTCAGTGGGAAATGGGATTATACAGGTTTGCAGCTTGTTACCTCTGGCTTCCCACAGCCTTCATGCTGTGCATCTGTGTCAAGTAACTCTTGATGGATTCTGTAGCCTTGCAAGGCAACATCCAATTTCCCTAGAATTTACCTAACTTCCCCTTCCCTCAATGGCAGAGCTACTAAACTAAAGAGTGGGAATAGGCCCAAGCATGGTGGCTCACACCTGTAATCCCAACACTATGGGAGGCTGAGGCGAGTGGATTACCTGAGGTCAAGAGTTCGAGACCAGCTTGGCCAACATGGTGAAACCTGGTCTCTACTAAAAATACAAAAATTAGCCAAGTGTGGTGGTGGGTGGCTGTAATCCCAGCTACTCAGGGGGCTGAGGCAAGAGAATCGCTTGAACCTGGGAGGTGGAGTTTGGAGTGAGCCAAGATCACACCGCTGCACTCCACCTGAGCAATACAGCAAGATTCAGTCTCAAAAATAAAATAAAATAATTTTTAAAAAAGAGTGGGGATAAGGAGAGGAGTGTATCAGTCAGGATAGGAAGAGTTAGGCTCCAGTAGCAAACAACACCAAAGCCTCAGCTGCAGAAACGTGAAGAGTCCCTTTCTAATTCCCGCTATGTTTCCATGGGGCTCTTCCCCTGCATAGTCATCATCCTTGCTCTGGAATCTAAGCTGATGGAGCAGCCACCACCAGGAAATTGGCTGATCACCACATTGAGGGAAAAGACAGCCATAGTGGGTCTTACCATCAGCACTTAAATGCCCAGCCCAAAATGACACAATTCATTGGTCAGAAGTGGCCACATGATTTCATCCAACCACAGGGGGCCAGTTAGTGTAATTCTACCATATGCATGGAGCATGGAAGAGGCAGAATATTGGGCAAAAGATGGCACTTATGACCATCACAAAGGTAGTTAAAATGGTCCAGGGGCTCATTGGAGAAAGCAACAAGGAAGCAGATTTAATACCCTTAAGAGATAAACTTTCAAACTTCTAGAGACTTCTTTGAGTGAAATGAATTACCAGTGGAGGTGGCACAGACATTTGTAGAGGTGGTTCCTACAATCATTAGGGGTGAAATTAAATCTTTAAGATCCCTTCCAAATGAATGAAATTAGCCTCCACCACTCACCTGGTCTTAAATAATCCTTGTGCTATGCTTTGAATGTGTGTGTTCCCTCCAAAATTCATGTTAAAATGTAATCTCCATTGCAACAGTATTAAGAGGTGGGGCCTTTAGACCCTATGGGGGCATGCAGACACCTGCATGAATGGGATTAGTGACCTTCTAAAAGGGCTAGGGGGAAATAGCTGGGCCCTTTTTGCTCTTTTTCATCCCTTCTGCAAGGTGAGGCCACAGTGTTTGTCCTCTCAGGAGAATGCAGCAATAAGGCACCATCTTGGAGGCAGAGACCAAACCCCCACTAGACACTGAATCTGCTGGCACTTTGGTCTTGGACTTCCCATCCTCCAGAACTGTGAGAAACAAATTTCTGTTTTTTATAAATTACCTAGTCTCAGATATTTTGTTATAGTAGCACAAATGGGCTAAGACACCCTGTCACAAGGATTTGGTCATTCAGATTTGTGAAGGACTAGCAATCTGAAAGAAAAACTGAAATTGAGAGACAGGGTTGAGGTTGGAGATTCAGGTGAGGCAGGTGAATACACGAACTCCTGTTGTGGGCTTAGTTCTCCCTTTGTTAGCTCCATGTTTATATCATGGTGCTCCTGAGGCTAATTATGGTTTTAGTTCCCAATCTGAGGTCACGTGAGCTTAGATGTGGATCTTTCCCCATTGGAGCCATCAGATGAGACCCCAGCCCTGGGCAACATCTTGATTTTAGTTTGCAAGAGACTCTGAAACAAACGACCTAGGTAAGCCACACCTAGTTTCTTGACCCACAGATACTGTGAGATAATAAACATGTGTTGCTTTCAACTAATATGTTTCATGGCAATTTGTTATGCAGCAATGGGTAACTAATGCAAGGAGGTCAATCGGAGGGGAGGGTGGCACAGGCATTTGTGTTTGAGATTTGTGGCTGGATATAAGTCAGAGAGGAAAATCAGTAGGCTCTGACCCAAGAAGTTTAGATAGAGAGTGGCCAGTGGGGTCTCAGGCAAAAGGGTTGGCTAGAACATTTGCTGAGCCTGGCTGGGGACCCCTAATACCTGCCAAAGATGTCAGTAAAGTGGAGAGGTCTGGAGCCAGATGGAGAAGTAGCTTAACCTTCAAAAAGCCCAGGCCAGCTGAGAGCCTCACCCTGTCCTACTCATAGATGATCAGTTGAGTCATCCTGAAATATACATTCAGAACTGTATTAAAGGGGCCAATAATTGCTACCACTTATTATGCACCTGCTATAGCTCAGGCTCAGTTCTTTTGCCAACATGATCTCTGTTCTCATGACTCTGAGAACCAGGTGTCATTATTCCCATTTGAGGATTAGAAAGTGAAATTCAGGCAGACCAATAACTTGCTGAAGGTCTTTCAGCTTGTAAGTGGCAGTGCTGGGTTCAAACCCACATTGAGCCCCAAAGCCAGTCCTCTTTCTCTTAGAATTCATTCTCCCACCCACCCTCCAGGCAATCAGAGGGGCCCCAGGAAAACCTCACATCAAGCTGACTTTTTCCACCACCTTGTCACGACCCACTTGCATAATCTCTCAGCCATTATTATTCCTCTCATAAAACCTCATCCCTATTAAAACGTGTTTCCTCACCCATCAGCACCCTGATTGTAAAATATAACAAAAAAAACTGTCTTTTGCTTAATTTCAAGATATTTATATGACACTTTGAAATGTCAAACGTTTTCATTAAATCCTCTCACACTTGGGCTGACAAAGGGACACCGGGATCTTTGGGAGTCACTTTAATCTCAATCAATTAGGAATAAAGTAGTCCTAGCAGTGTGGTGATAAAAGAACACTTTAATTTTAGAGATAATTAAATATCAACAATTGGAATGCAGCAACAGACACTTAACCTGCAGTAACCCATTATTTATTAGGAATATAATGCATTGACTCTGGGTATGAAGTGAGTTGTAGTATTTTAATATCAGCTGTCACAGTCCAGTGGGTCCCTTTTGTTTCACTCCAGCACAGTCATTTCCCAGGCTCTGCTGGGATCACTCCAGCACCCTCACTCAACACAAGATTAATTAAGCTGGAGATGCACACACACACACATACACACACAACGGCCATGAGGGTGCCTTGCCCCAGGCAACACAACCCTGAGCTGGCAAGGGGGCAGCCTAGGCAAGTAACAGTTGATCCAGCATGTCACAAGCCTGAGTCTTGGAATGGACCAATTAGGATGCTTTTGGCTGCAAGTAACAGAAAGAAAAAGACCCTGCCTAAAAGAACATTAACAATAAGGGTTTATTATCTTACATAAAGAAAAGCTTGGGGACAGATAGGGTTGCAAAATTGGATAAATCTGAGGCTTGATGATATTGTCAGCTACTAGCAGCTCTCTTCTATACACTCTGCCATCCTTCACAGGTGAGTGATGTCACTTGGTGGCGGCTGCAGTTCTCTCCCACACTTGGGGTGGGGTCTTGCAAACAGGAGGGCACTTCTCTCTGTGCATCTTTTACCTCTCATTCCTTTTTGTTACACTTTTTAGTTTTTAATACATTTAGATGTAATTAAAAGCTGCAAAGATAGCACACAGAGTTCCTGTATACTCCCCATCTAGTTTCCCCTCTTATAAACTAAAAAGCAGGTTTTATTCGGATCTCACTAATTTTTCCACTTTCTTCCCTTTTTCTGATCCAGGGTCCCATCCAGGATATTGCATTGCATTTAGTGGTCCCGTGTCCTCAGTCTCCTCTGGTCTATGATAATTTATCAGTCTTTTCTCAGTTCTGACAATCTTGATGCTTTTGAGAAGTGCCAGTCAGGAATTTAGTAGAATATACTATCACGTGGCTTTGTCTGATGTTTTTCTCACAGTTAACTGAGGTTATGAGCTGTTGGGGAAGAGACCACATAGGGGAAGTGGTCCCTCCTCATCACACCCTACCAGGGGGTACATGATAGCACACGACATTTCTAATGATGTTGGCCTTGGCCAACTGATCAGGATAGAAACTGATTTCTCCACTGTAGAGTTGCACTCCTGTCCTCTCTCCCTGTACCTCTTTATTGGTGAAAAAAAAAAAAAAAAGACCCTTTCTCAAAAACCCACCTAGTTCTTGTCCCCTTGACCCCATGTCCACGCCTAACCAAACACCAGCAAACGGAATCAAACAGGTTTTAACCCACCATAACTCACACCCTGGGGCTGTGGGCAAATGGGTGGGGTCATCGTCACTGAACACACTTGCTCAAACAGAGCTCAGCTAAGTGAGAAGAGGGGTGGAGAGGGGAATCAAACAGCAGGCGGGCATCCCACAGGGCTGGCCCCTGAAAGTCATCTGCGTGAACATCACTACCTGTCCCAGCAGCTTGTCCTATGCAGTACAAAAACGAATGAAGGGCAGCTACACGCACCAACAGACATAAGCAAGTCACCAAGGAATAGCTCCAGGATAACACCACACCACATCACAGCGACAGTGCCGGCTCCGGAGCCAGACTGCTTGGCTGGTTCAAATCCTGCTTCTATCCCCTGCCAGTGGTGTGACCTTGAATGAGTTTGTTACGTTTCCCATACCTCAGTGTCTTCATCTTAAAAATGGGGATGATTATCATAAAGCACACATGAAGTTGAATAAACACATAGTAAGCCTGTGTAAGCGTTAGCTATGATTCTCTTTCTATCGAGCTCAATAATGTGCAAAACTAAACAACCTATTGTTAGGAACACAATCGTGCATGGTAAAACTGTATCGAGGAGTGAGAATGTTTTACCCCGAAGTCAGCACAGGGCTTCTCTCTCAGGGGAGAATTGAAAGGAAGACAGATACCAGGAGTCCTCCCAGCTCCTGTAATCATCTGTTTCATAAGTGGGACTCACGAGAACTCACTTTATTAATTTTTCTAACTTACATACACATGGCTCATTCTTTCTGTATGTGAGAATTATTTCATAATAAAAGTAACCTGTCAGGCTCCTCTGTTCCCTGTCTTCAGAGGTGAGGTGGAGCTCCCTGGAGCCAGAGCCAAGCTGGACTGCTGGTTGGTAGCTGCAGGATACAAACCTTCCACTGACAATCCACAGAGATAACCTGCCCTCTGGGTGCTAGAGTTGGAGTCAGGCCCACCTAGGTCCAACTCAGTCATTTTTCAGCAGTGGACCTTGATCCAGTTACTTCTCCTGGTGTCACTGTTTTTAGCAGTAAAATGGAAATACAGAGGTTTTAACCCTCCAACTAATCAGGGTTTGGAGGAGGATCTAGAAGCAAGGTCAATGAAGATGCCACCTCTTGAGTCATTGTGTTTAAAGCCTCAGGCAATAGGCTTGTGGGCTGGCTACTCCAGACCTCCTGATATCCCTATTTCACCATGCAAAGGTCTGGTTCCCTCCCCTCCCCTAACAGCCATAGGTCTGCCCTTGGATCTATGGCTCTGACATCTGGTCTCTGTCAGCATTTGCAGTTTCCACTTCTTGGTCTTTGCTCCTGGTGTCACTTCCCCTAACCTACTCTGATGGCTGGTCAGCGAGCTAGATGATCATTCATTTCTAGCATGGTCTGCTAGACTCTAGACCCCTGTTCATCTCTGGAAATGCTAAAGCACCCAAGGAGTAGAAAGAATTGAAACATATGGCTCACTTCTTACTAGATGTAAGATTTTGGACACGTCCCCATCTGTTCAACGAAGATGACAGTCACTATCTTGCGAGAATTTTTGTGAAGATTGCATGAAATAATGGATGTGGAGTATTTAAAGAACCTGGAGCAGCATGATACATTACATACCTGATGGTTATTAGGTGGGCAATAAACAGGAGTAATAATTACTACAATACCCAGCAAATATAGTTTACACTTAAAAAGAATTAGCTGCATTTTTCTTTCACTTTTTTCCATTGATTTTTACAAGTAAATATAATCAAGGTCGTTGGCTGATATCACAGTTTGCATCGCTAATTTGCTGGAAGCCTTCTGACCATGTACCTAGACCTTGATCTGTGATTTACTGCTGTAGAAATAGTAACAGAGAAAAAGAAAGAGGGAAGAGGTGACAATCTACTTTTAAAATTTCAGGATAAAGAAAATAGCTAGTCTGGCATCAAAATGAAGGTTGTCATGACGGCTGATTTGCACAGCAAAATGCGTGCCTTCTTAAGGGGAGAGAGAAACGTGTTTAACCCAATCCTGTTCTCTGCTCTCATCAAAGAGAACAGGGCACTGGCTCTGGAATGGATAGTATGAGCAAATGTGGATATATCGGGCACAAAATAAATGTTAGGATTGCACCTTTAGAGACTATGTACTCCATCTCCCTACTTAGAGGAAAAACTTTGCCTAAATAAAGTATGGCCACGAGGTTCCTTTTCAAGACCAGCCTTGACTTGGAGAGTAATTGACAGGAACACTGCATTAAGAAGGACTCTGCTGCACATTCCCGGCTAAGCTGGAAAGATGGCATGATGGGTGGTTATGTCTACTCTGAGTGCAGGAGGAGAGTCGTGGCTGCACTTATGGGTCTATGATCAGTTTTCCATGGACTTGAACCTTTCCTAGTTCTCTTAGTTAGAATTTGGCAACATGGTCAAGCCACATAGTCACCAGTCAGCTGGGTAAGATGTAACAGCTGCAGGCATCAGACAAGACAGGCTAACGTTGAAAATCAGGCAGCCCTGGAAGAGCTCCAAACCCACATTAACCTCTTTATACTTAAATTATTTGTCCTATGGCCCTTGCCGAAAAAAAGCAGAGGGGCCTCATGCCATGTGTGATTTTTATTTATTTATTTATTTATTTATTTATTTATTTATTTATTTATTTTATTTTGTTTTTTTTTTTTGAGACTGAATCTTGCTCTGTTGCCCAGGCTAGAGTGCAGTGGCGCCATCTTGGGTCACTGCAATCTCCGCCTCCCAGGTTCAAGTGATTCTCCTGCCTCAGCCTCCAGAGTAGCTGGGATTACAGGCATGTGCCACCACGCCTGGCTAATTTTTGTATTTTTAGTAGAGACACGGTTTCACCAAGTTGGTCAGGCTGGTCTCGAACTCCTGACCTCAGGTGGTCCACCTGCCTCGGCCTCCCAAAGTGCTGAATTACAGGCATGAGCCACCACACCCGGCCACCATGTGTGATTTTGAGGGGAGATTCTATTACCCCTACCCTATGCTCAGCTATTACCTAACCCTTTCATGTGCCTAGAGGGATTCATTTCTGCTTCTTGTGTCTGCTGTTGTGCTCAGAACCAAACTTCCACCCACGGGGGTTCAGGGTCAAGGACTTGGAGTTGCAGGCCTTGTTTTATTTACTAGCTCTCCAATTTTGGGCCTTTTACCTCTCTAAGCCTCAGTATTCTCATCTGTAAAATGGGGATAAAAATAGTACCTACAGGCCAGGCACGGTGGCTCACACCTGTAATCCCAGCACTTTGAGAGGCCGAGGCAGGTGGATTGCTTGAGCTCAGGAGTTCGAGACCAGCCTGGGCAACATGGTAAAATCCCGTCTCTATCAAAAATACAAAAAATTAGCCAGCTGTGGTGGTTCACACCTGTAGTCCTAGCTACTCAGGAGGCTGAGGCAGGAGGATCAAGTAAGGCTGGGAAGCAGATGTTGCAGTGAGCTGAGATTGCACCACTGCACTCCAGCCTGGACAACAGAGAGAGACTGTCTCAAAACAAAACAAAACAAAAAAAACTACCTACCTCATAGATAGAATGACCACTTAATTTATTGTCCAAACTGGGACACTTATAAAAATTCTTCACAATTACATCAGGAGAAAGGCATCATTGGGAATAATCCCACAAAAATCTCTGTGCGTGGTGTCACCCTCCAAATGGGGACGTTGTACAGATGCAAGCAGGAAACGTAGATATGTTCCTGGAACAGGCGGCAGGAGCATGTGGGCTGTTCCTGGCTCTTCTTGTCTACACAGAGCTTTCTACTATAATTGTCCCCCTCTCTTTGGCGTCATTGTTGTCTTCCTCTCTCCTGGGCCATTTCACCAACCCATAAACATGCAATAATAGCTCCCTCTTTTTTTTTTTTTTTTTTTTGAGATGGAGTCTTGCTCTGTCGCCCAGGCTGGAGTGTAGCGGTGTGATCCCCGCTCACTGCAACCTCCGCCTCCTGGGTTCAAGTGGTTCTCCTGCCTCAGTCTCCTGAGTAGCTGGGACTACATACAGTCCACCACCACACCCGGCTAATTTTTTGTATTTTTAGTAGAGACAGGGTTTCACCGTATTGGTTAGGTTGGTCTTGAACTCCTGACCTCGTAATCCGCCTGCCTCGGCCTCCCAAAGTGCTGGGATTACAGGCGTGAGCCACCGTGCCCGGCCCAGCTCCCTCTTTAAAAATAAGAAAAACAATCTCTTCCCAGTCCTCTCCCCTCTCTGGCCAGTACCCCATCTTTCTGCTCCTCTATAGAAATACTCCTCCAAAACTGCCTTTGTGCTCAAGCTCCATTTCCCTCCTTCAAGGGCTTCTTCTTGACTCAATGACAGCCGAAGACCCTCCATGGCCTCTACACTCTGTGTGACCTGTCCCCTGCTGATTTCTGTACCTCCTCTCCCACTGCCTCCAGATGACCCACTCTGTTCCCATGCTCCTCAGACACACCAAGCTCTTCCCAAACTCATGGCCTTCGCATTGACCGTTCCCTCTGCCTGGAACACTTTTCCTTATGTTTTCGCATGATCACTCCTTTGCTTTCCTCAAGTCTTGGCTCTAGCCCCTTCCCTGCCTGGTTCTTCCTAATACTTCTGCATGCTGAAATTAGATCATATGTTATTTGAATGCAGTGGGATGTTTTTTCTCCCTTTCTGGAAGGTAATTTTCAGAGTCAAGGACTTGTTTGCTCACGACTGTGTCCTCCAAGACCAGAACAGTGCCTGGCATGTGGTAGGTGCCCAGACAGCACTTCCTGAATGAATGAATGAAATGATACATAATTTTGTAGTTTACGATGATTCACAGTATACACTAACATCATTAGCAATAGCGTACGGAGTTAACTGGCCAGGATAGCCAAGCACATTGGAGGTTTTTTTTTGAGTTGACTCCTACTCCCCGCAACCTATCCCTTTTGCCAGACTGCATGTTTCGGGAGGGAAGTTGTTCCCCCACCTGGAAGGTGCTTCAGCCCACAGTTTTCCAGATGGGCTCATTGCATTTCTTGGGTTCCAAGCTCCTCAGATGTGATTACCACCAGCAGGAGCACCAACACAGCCTGCGAGCCCTGCCCGTCCATCAGGGATGGGAGGCAGGCAGTCCCTGTTGTCCTTACTCTCACCCTCTGCCCTCTCAGGCTTCCACTGAGCATTAATCACACAGCCAGAAGGAATGCCTGAAGCAAATTCCAGTTCAGAGGAGGCCCGCTGGCCTGAAAGAGGAATGGACGAGAATACAGGGAAACCTGCCAGCCTCCACCCACAGGCCTGGTCTGGCTGGCTCCAGGTTCATGGAGCCCCTCTCCAGCCTCCAGGAATGGGTGCTGCAAAAGCTGAGATCTTAGTCCGTCACTCTCCAGCCAAAAAAGGCTGAGTCCTGGCAGGTAAGGCTGCTGCTGATAACCATGCTTCCTGTACACCACCCCTCATGGCCTGGGTCCTCTGCAACTTCCCCTCTCACCATCCAGCATTGAGGTGTACCAGGCCAGCTGGTTGACCTCTTCTCTCCCCCTAGTACACTGTGCTCCTTGTCCTGACCCATTTGGGGCCTTTTAAGGCCCCCCAGTTGTTGCAGAACTTCAGGAATAAAGCTGGATTGGGCACCCGGTCTGTCTCTTTCTGGTTCTGTAATTGAACAGGCTGTTTAATCCAGGGATCGGCAAACATACTCTGCCAAGAGCTGGATAGTAAATATTTTAGGCTTTATGGACCACACTGTCTCAATCATAGCTACTCAACTCTGCCCTTGTAGCTCAAACACAGCCATGGACTATCTATAAAGGAGTGGGTGTTGCTGTATGCCAATAAAACTTTATTGACACGAACAGGAGGTGGGCCACATTTAGCCCATGGACCATAGGTTGCTGACCCTGATTTACCCATCTGACCCAGTATCCTCACCTGTAATATAGGGACAATAATGCCTTAACATGACCACTGAGAGTTGATACAAACAAAAGTACTTACAACTGCACAATCATGTTGGGTTTTTTTGTTTTACAGCAACCCCTCACCTTGCATCCTTGCCCAGAGGAGCGGGGCAGGCCCCAGCCATGCCTCGCTGGGTGCTGTGGCCAAGCACATCACTTTGACTTCGTGGCTGGGAGCCTGCGAACCTCGGACTGCCTGCGTTATGATTTATTTCAGCGTGACTATTATACATCTTGCTTCTGCAGCGAGTGGAGGGGATGAGGAGGGCCTTTCAAAGGAGGCAGGATTGCATTCGCTCCTGTTTAGGCGCCCGGACCCGCAGCCCTGCCTTCGCCCCCTTTGCTGGGCTGTTTGTGCTTCGTTTCCTTCTCGCGGCCCCTTGGCGCGCTTTCTCTTTTATTTCGCTGGTTCTCCCCACTCCTAACTCGCTTAACAACTTGCCTCGCTCCCCCGCGCCCCCCATCGCCACTGGTTCCTGAGCTTGTCTTCATGTCCCTAATAGCGTGGCTGCGCCAGCATTTAATAAAAGCTGCTGACCGGGAAATCCGAGCTAACTGAATTACTTCCTCATTAAAGAGGCGGGCAGATTCTTGGGCCCTGCGTGCAGCCGCCCTCGCTGCCTCCCTCCCCGCCCCGCCCCGCCCTGCTGGGCCCGCCCGCCGTCCGCAATTAGGCGGCAGATGCTTGCCGCCCGGTGGTGGCCTGGGTTCTGCAGGGACTGGGGAGGCTCGTCGGCTTCTTTCCAGGGTGGATCCCAGCTCTGCTTCCTTTCCTTCCTTCTCAGACCGTCAGTTTCTCAGCTAGGGAGCTCCAGGCCAGCTGGAGATCAGGAGAAGGGAGGTGGCCTGCTCAAGGTCACCCGAGCCTCCTCCTACCCGAGTTCCAACGGAGGCCGCTGGCTTTGGCCTGGGCAGGGGAGCTGGTGATTCCTAAGATCTTCCTTTGGCTTCAGAGAAGTTGTCTTCCTGGCAAGGCTTCCAGGAGATTCCCACAAGCCAACTGGAGTCCCCCGAGAAAAAGGAAAGAGGGGTTGGACTCCAAGGATCCATCGGGCGCCTCCTTTCCACCTCCCGGTTCTGTGTCTGTCACCGGACCAGGGCCTCTGATTCCCCGCGTCCCCCCACTGGGTCTTCCGGGGCTGTGCCAGCAGCCTCCTATCTGGCAAGTACCCCAGGGCGCCATCTCCCCAGGCCGGCCTGCCGGCATCTCCCCTCGGAGTTCCCACCTGCTTCTCTTAGCGAGAGCTTCCGGTGTCGAGGGCTGGCTCAGTACCAGGCAGCTGGTAAGTGCTTTACAGGTGTTGTTGCGGAGAAAACCAGAAACCGTTATTTTAAAAGCTGGCTATATTCTGAGCCTTTTACTCGCAGGCAATGGAAGATTTACTCGTTCTTTTGTTTAAGAAAACACCTTAATGGGCCTGTTGGCCTCTGGGTACAGTCTAGATGGGAGAAGATTGAGACAAAGAAACATTGGCCTGTTCTGCATCATAAAGTAAAGGGAAGTTTAGGTTCCCTAAGCTAGGGAGGAGTGGAAGGGGGCGGGGACTGGGAAAGGAACCTTGCCAGGCGGATAAAGAGGAAAGAAAACACGCTGGTTACAGCTTAGGAAGCCTGGATGCTGCGGACAAACACAGCCTGGAAGAAACACCTTAGACCCTGAAACTGCCACCACCCCTACAGAGTCAGGGGAAGCGCTGGCCAAAGCTGGATATCCTACATCATTGTAACCCAAGTTTCTTGTCTTGGAATAAAGTTCATGCAAGAAGAAGCCCCTTTCCGGGACTTGGAATCCTAAACCAGTGCCACTTGGTTAACTCCTCACTCTGTCTTTGTTCTCGAGACCTCCTGGTGAAGTGGTTCCGGCCTGTGGGCCTTGGAGTTCCTGCTGGTGCTGCTGTTTGATTATAATGAAGTAGTTTGAATTCATGGATGAATGCCCTCTGCATTGTCTCATGTGAAAGGTTTCTAGTAATCTTGTTTAGGAAGGACTGGTGGATGAATTTTTCTTGGAGGACCCCAGGCTTGGGATGTGGTAGGTACTGCTGCAGCCCCTGCTCTTCTGGCTACCCAGTTAAGGTTAGGCCTTCACAGGAGGAGGCTGTGTGTCTCTGGGACACCTGTTGACTTAAGTGCTGCCCTCCTATGGCTGGCTGAGAAAAGACCCAGCTTTCTGGGGGTCTCTCTGTCAGCAGAAGACCTGGCTCTTCATCCCTGCTGCCACACCCTCTTCCCTGGCGCTGAGACCTGTTGGGAGTTTGGGAAATTGTTGCCTTAGCTCTTTACCCGGGGACCTTCTCTCTTTCTCAGTGGGTTGCAGGAGAACAGAAAGGGAGGTCAAAGCGTGTTTGCTTGTGTCTGCAGGGGAAGACTCGTTCATCTAGAGGAGTAAAGCCTACCCCAGTGCCAACCCTGGGACTTGAGAAAAATCACCATTTTATCAGAGTTTATACCAAGGCACTATGAAATTCACAGATGGCTTTGCTCTCCTGTCTTAGTGTGGTTCTCTCCAAAGGAGACCCTGGGACAAGGACTTGGTTGCAGGTAGCTTATTTGGAGAGGGATACCAAGAAGCTGGGGACCCACTCAGGAATCATGGAGAACATGCTTTGAGATTGTCCCCCCTCCAAAGGATGGGGGAGCTAAAGCCTTTATCCTCAGACTTGCCCTGCCTTGGCGGAGGGTTATTAAATTCACGGTATTGAATTCCCAGCACTTTAGGGTGCTCAGTGCACAGGTTGCACAGGCTGTGCAAGCTCTTAAGGCACTGGGGAATGATCAGAAGCAAAACATCAGAGAACCCCAGGTGCTTGAGGTAGAAGGCTGCCAGCACAGACAGGTACAGGTGGGAAGATTGCTTGAACCCAGGAGGTTGAGGCTACAGGTACAGGTGGACAGAGAGGTTATGAAAAGTGTTTGCTATAACCCCCAACCTAAAAGCCCCAAAGCAAATTTCAGAAAGAAATTCA
This sequence comes from Pongo abelii, assembly GCF_028885655.2. Classification (NCBI taxonomy): domain Eukaryota; kingdom Metazoa; phylum Chordata; class Mammalia; order Primates; family Hominidae; genus Pongo; species Pongo abelii. Next base: position 89,305,985 of record NC_072004.2, read on the forward strand.
AGTCCTCTAGGGCTGCTGGTAGGGGTGCAAATGAGTTGGGAGAGTGAGTTCCTCATGCCTTCCTTATCCACACAGTTCCAAGGTTTCCATCGTCCAACTACAGTGTTTCAACAAAGAGACGTGCTGGGTGTGGTGGCTCACGCCTGCAATCCCAGCACTTTGGGAGGCTGAGGCGGGCAGATCACCTGAGGTCAGGAGTTCAAGACCAGCCTGGCCAACGTGGCATAACCCCATCCCTACTAAAAATACAAAAATTAGCCAGGCGTGGTGGTGGGCTCCTGTAATCCCAGTTACTCGGGAGGCTGGAGCAGGTGAATCACTGGAACCCAGGAGGTGGAGGTTGCAGTGAGCCAAGATCACAACATTGCGCTCCAGCCTGGGCAACATAGCGAGACTCCGTCTCAAAATAAATAAATAAATAGAAATAAAGTAAATAAACAAAGAGACAGTAAATGCCTGGAGAATTAATTAAGACCCACAGTTCTGGGTTTTTAATGGGATTGTTGAAGAGCTAGACCCATGATGAATTTAGGAAAATTTGGGATAGATATGACAAAGAGCTTATAGCCATAATATATAAAGCCCTGCCATATTCAATAAGAAAGCAATCACAAGCTGACAGAGAAAACAGTCAAATTATACCAACAGGCAGTTCACCAAAAAATACATGCATATTGCCAATAAATATCTAAAACTATTTCTATCTCATTTGTAATAAAACATAATTTCAGACAAGGTATTCTTCTTTCCCCATCAGATTGGCAAAAAGTTTACAAGATTGATACCAGCCAGGGTTGGTAAGGGCGTGGGGAGAGAGACATTCTCAGGCTGTCCACTCTTTTCGGAGAGGAGTTTGGCAATATGCATTAAACATGACGTGTGGGCATGAACCTTGACCAGTTCCACTGCTAGGCACGTACCCCACAGAAATATCAGTATCACCATATGTGCACAAAGATGTTATATACAAAGAAGTTCCTTTCAGTTATACTAACAAAATTCAAGCCAGTCTAAATGTCTATGAGGGATGTAGTTAAAGTACAGCACATCCAGGCCAGGCATGGTGTCTCACACCTGTAATCTCAGCACTTTGAGAAGCCAAGGCAAGAGGATCACTTTTAAGCCCAGGAGTTTGAGATCAGCCTGGACAATGTAGTGAGACCTTCTCTATCAAAAAAAAAAAAAAAAAAAAAAAATCAGCCAGGTGTGGTGGTGCACACTTGTAGGCTCAGCTACTTGGAAGGCTGAGGTGGGAGGATTGCTTGAACCCAGGAGGTTGAGGCTGCAGTGAACTGTAATCATGCTACTGCATACCAGCCTGGATGACAGAGTAAGAGCCTATCTCAAAAATAAATAAATCAATAAATAGCATGTACATACCTTGGAATACTATACACCTATTAAAAAGAATGAGATAGACTTGTCAGAGTTCCTTTAAGTAATACAGGAAGGTCTCCGAACAATATTTTATTATTCTATTTTTGTAAAATAAATAACTATATCTACAATTTGAATGTGTGTGCATTGAAAACGATCTGGCAGGTTCCACAGCAAATTGTTAATGATGGTGACCTCTAGGGAATGAAATCAGAGTGGGGACAAGCAGGGGAGGTGGTAGGAGGCAGTGGTGCGGTGAAGTGGAATGTTTTTCTATACTCTTACTTGGTTTGTTATCTTTATGATGAGCGATTTAATGAAAACCAATCAAATCTGAAACATGGGGAATAGGTAGAATTGAAAAGGATTTTAGCAACTCTGTTCTTGCTTTACTTTCCTGGGTCTTCATAGGACAACTCCAGGCTCATTTCATAAATGGAAAGTTGGGCATCAGAGACATAGTGTGAACCCCCGCCCCCCTCTAGTTACACAGATTCTAGGGCCCAGGCTGGCTGCTTTCAGGCTGATCTCTGGAATGGCTTTTAATGTATAAGTAAGGGAGATGTATCAGTTAGCTATTGCTGTATGCCAAACATCCCAAGTCTCAGTGGCTTAAAACAACAAGCATTTATTATTAATTATGTCTACAGGACAACTGGACTGGGTTCAACTGATCTCATCTGGAATTACTAAGGCATTTGTGATCAGCTAGTGAGTTGGCCCAGGACCTGGGCTTTGACACCTTGGCTCCCCTTCAGGTGCCTCTTGCATCTCTCTAGCAAGCTCACCTAGGCATGTTCTCATGGTAGGAGCATAGGTGTGTGGTGGAAATGCACAAGCACTTTTTCAAGTTCCGCTTGAGTCAAAGTTACGACCATGGACCAAAGCAACCTCTTGGGGAGTGTGGGAGGTCATGACTTAAGGGCCTGGATACAGGGAAGCCATTCGCAAGGCCGCTAACGCAGTCAGTCTCCTACAAAGACCAGCTCAGGACCTGCAGCAGTCAGAAGGGATTGGAGGTGTCCCCTCCCCAAAATCTTGGAAGCCTTGCTGCCAGAGTCCAAGTTCTGAGATGGCGCTGGTCACTGCAGCCTGGGGATAAAGAAGCCCAGTCTTTCCGCTGCAGGAATGGCTCCCACAGGAAGGCCAGCCATCTCCAGCTGTGATTAGTTGGAGATCAGCAGTATCCAGCCAGCCTCACAATCTCACCTGGGGTCCCGGTGAGGGGGGGCCTGAGGGTGAAAGGATGGTGGTTAGTGGGCAAGGGAGGAGGGAGGAGTTAAATAAGACAACAGAGCAAGCCCCAGAAGTGAGTGTGAATTTGCCCTTGGTGTTCATCTAACAGGGCTGTCTGCCTCCCCTCCTTTTGTCTCCCATGTCCCCCACCCACACCTGCCTCTGAGTGTGGTGAGCCAGGAACTGATTGAGCAGAAACTTCTTAGTTTTACCTCACATGGCTGCAAATCTCCTTCCTGCTCAGAGATGGGGACTGAGCCTGCCCCTTGGCATCCTGGTCCTGCTGCCCGCCCCGTCCCTGGCCCCAGCCTGGACCCCATGTTCCTCCTGTGCACTCTGTCACTGACAGCGCCTTCGCAGGCTACAGGGACTCTGGTGTGGAGTGATAGATTCTGCCTTTTCCTGCTTTCAGGAAATATTGCCATTCGCTTCGCATTTATCGTGCCCCTCATCACCACACAGAGGCCGAGGCTGAGGCGGGCTCATAGTCATCTATTATCTGCCTCTGTTGGAGGAGGAGGACAGGCTCGCACCGGGAGTGCCAGGAGGTGGGCTGGGGCTGGGGAGATGGAGCTCTCATTCAATAAGCCACAAATATTTACTGGGAGTCAGCTGTGCACATAGAAGTGCAGGTACTGAGAGAGAAAAACAGTGCCACAGGGCCAGGGGACACGCCCTCCTACCAGACTCACAATGGGGCAAGAGAGGTGGGACATTAGCTTTTAGAGGCTGAAACCTCAAATACCCCTGGTGGAAGTGACAGTCAGTACAAGAGTGCTAGAGGGTGATTTGAAATCAGGTATAAAAAGCTTTCCATATGCATACCCTTTGATCCAGCAGTTCCACATCTAGAAATTATTCTAAATGTGTACAGAGATGCGTGTACAAGGTTTATCAGAGCATTATCTATAGCAGAGAAAAGCAACTGGGAAACAAGTTCTGCAACTTATGGTACATCCATATAATGAAATGGCATGCCAACATTCAAATGCATGTGGTAGAAAAATATTTATCTTCAAGACAAGGTCTTGCTCTGTCACCAAGGTTGAAGTGCAGTGGCGTGATCATAGCTCACTGCAGCCTCAGCCTCCCTGGGCTCAGGTGATCCTCCCACTTAAGAAAAATAATTATTGGTATACAGAAAGAGCTTGTGAACCATCATCAAGAGATAACTTCTATAATATTGGTGTGTATAATTCTGGCCATTTTTATACATACACTTATTTATTCACAAATGAGATAGTAGTAACTATTCTATTGCCTTCATCATCCCCTCTTCCTAAAAGGTCTAGGGAAGTTTATTTAAAAACTAAATGGGATCATTGAGAATAGGATCATTGAGAGAGCTGTGAACCCTGCTGGTCCCAAGAGCATCCACGTTGTCACACAGACCTCCAACAAATGATGTTTATCACAAGCACCTTGGAGCTAAGCATCTCTTAGGAAGGCAGCCGAATGTGTGAGTAATTTAGAAAGATTTCCATTCAAAAGGACCCCACAAAAGTCATGACAGTAAGAGAATGGAGATAGGTGTTACTGAAACTTTAAATGGTTGGACAAACAAAGGCATCTCCTGATGTTCTGGATGAATATCTGTGCACCTGAGTATAATCAGCATCTCTCACCTTCCTATGAGAATCGATTTTGTTCACCCCTGTCCCTGGCTGCGGATACCAAAGGCAAAATCCCCAAATATTTTCTGCCTGCCAGGAATCTCAAACCCTTTGAAGGGAAAGCATGATGGTGTTAGGAACGTAGAGGTTTTCCAGAGAAGGGTCTGTTTTGGCAATGATGGGGTCAGTGCTAAACAGTGAGTCCAAGATGGCTGAATGAGAGCAGGTGTTCTGACTTCAGGTGTGGGCTGCAATGATGACTAAGGATTTTCTGGAAGATCCGTCTGGACCTTGAAGTTTGAGAGAGGTTTCAGCAGGCAGGTAGGGAAAGATCAGCAAGACAAGCAACTGAGGCTTAGAGAGGTGGCCTGACTTATGCCACACCACCCAGCTTAAGAGGGAGCCTTGAACTTGGGCGGTGCTCTGGCTTCTGCAGAGCCAGGTGTACCTCGGAAGGACTGAGCCTGAGGAGGGGAGGTGGGAGACAGCCTCTCAGCTCCTCTCTGATGAAATGTCTCTAACATAGTTAACCCATGCAGAGTGTAATGGAGGGAAGTCCTGCACTCCGTGCTGCTCATTTGCATGTGTAAATGCACGTGTATATATATTGCTTATTAGTGTCAGTGGAATTTGCATTTTAAGTGGATTGGCTTGTTGGGCATGTTCTTTAGAGCCCTGGACTTGAGCAGAATTTTCCAACTTGCAAGTTGCTGTTCCCTATGCAATAAGCAATTGGGCTCTTTCGCAGGGGCCGACAAAAGGGGGATAGATGGTTGTGGTGTAGAAGAAGGAAAGGGTCAGTGAATGGGGTGTCCAGACAACAGTGACCAGTGACTCTGGGCAGGCAGCAGCTTCTCTGTGCCCCAATCTCCTCATCTGCACTGTCTCCCCTGCTTACCTCACCGGGTTGACTTCGAATCCTGGGAAGATCATTGTCACAGTGGGTAGAAAAGTGGAAGACTCTACAGCTATAGGGGTGATTATCATTCCCACAGCCCAAATAGCAGCCATTGGTGCATTCTCTGCTGCCAGTGTTCATATGTGCTATCTGTCTCCGCACCTCCACCTGGACACAAAACCTGGCACATCTTCGAGTCTTTCCTGCTCCCCAGACAACTTTAATCATCAGCCTGGACTTCTCTGGAGAGGAGAGAATGGGGTTGTCTTGAAGACACAAGAACTAAAACATCCACACTGGACATTCTGTTCTCTAAATCCCATCTGTCAGGCCCCTTTCTCCACTCAGCAGCTGTCCCAGTGGTCTCTGCTCTGGATATGTCAATTGCCTCAACTCCTATGTGTTGAAAAATTCGACTACGCTCCAGCTTTTATGCCCACATTTGCAACCCATCAGGATGTTGGGCAAACAAAAGGGACTCCAGTTCATCAGACACCCCATCCAGGGAAGGGAGTTGGGACCACAGACCTCAACTTGCCCATTATTTCAACACCGTGGCACTTCACTTCAGCAGTGGAACGTTGCCTTGTTTCCCAACTCTTTAGCTCATCCCCTCGTTGTCCCCTGATTTGATGACAAGAATCTGGCTTCCTGAACATCTGAGGGCATGTCATGGCTGTCATCACAGAAGTGACAGTGACAATGGGCTTGAGTCAACCACGCTTGTCTGGGCCCAGCTGCAGCCCCAGAGAACAAGGAACACTGGTACTAAGGCTAACCAGGAGGTGGGAGAGGGCAGAGAGATGGGGGACAGTTAGCTTTGCTGCCGGTCTGTCTGAAGGGTGTAAATAAGTGGAGACAAGAGACAAGGGACAAGAGACAAATCTCGCATGCTGAAGAATTTCAAATCATTGACTTGGTTACTCCGCTCTTGTAGGGTAGAGAATAGCTCTCCACTCCTTAAGTGTGGGCTGTACATGGTGACCTTCTTTCGAGAGTATAGTATGGAAAGGCAGAAAGAAAAGAGAAGTTTTCCAGGGTAGAAACCCAGCATGACTACCTGTATGCATCCTTGATAGGATGTGATAAGAAGATTATGATCCTGTGATTAAATTGGGTGATATGTTTTGGAGGAGAAGATCACTTTACCTCTGTGGTCTTCCCCTCCAAAACATACCCAATCTGATTATAGGAAAAACATCAGACAAACCCCAACTGAGGAACGTTCTATAAAATAACTGATCAGCATGCCCCAAAACTGTCAAGGTCATCAAACCCCCTCAAAAAAGCCTGACGCATAGGCAGGAGGAGGCCAGGGAGACGTGACTACCAAGTGCAATGTGGTTTCCTGGATGGGATCCTGGAACAGAAAAAAAAAAAAAAAACTACAGAAATCAGAATAAAGTATAGACTTTGGTTAATAATAATGTATTAATATTGGTTCATTATTTGTGACAAATGTACCATACTGATTTAAGGTGTTAATAATAGGGAAATAATAGAGGAAGCAGAGTGAGGAAAAAGGAACTCTCTGTACGATCCTTGGGATAATTCTGTAAACCTAAAACTGTTCTAAAATGAAACATCTGTGAAAAAAAACTTGGCAAACAATCAGGATTTGTTACTATATTCAAACCTCTTCAACTAAACAAAGTGGCTGTTTTGTTTTAGGTTTTTTGCACTGTCGTTACTCACTGCTGTTGGCATCACCAGACTGTCAAAGGCTAAACAGCAACTTTAGGATGCCTGGCAGCAAGTCCATCCAGCCCAGGAGAAAATGGTCCAGGCCAGTGACATGCTATTTGTCAGAGAAAATTACTTGGATTGCTCCCCACTCCTCATCCCAGGGTATGCCCTACCTTCTGATACTGAAAAGACTCATCTGGGGTATCTGCACTCTGCAATTATTGTGTGGTCCGAGGTAGTGTGCTTATCTCCACCAGGATTCAATATCTCCAGCTATCAGACAAGCTTGGAAGGGCATAGTCCTCATAGGAGAGTGCAGCAAGCATTAAACACAGAATCAATCTTACTATATTCACAAAACGGATTGCCTAATTCAGGTGCCACAGACATGGAAGCTCCCATTAGCCCCAACTGTGGATCTTGTTTGTCTCAAAACCCCAGTATTTCCTCAGGAGCCAGAAGACTATCTGATGCATAGTAGATGCTCGATAAATCAATGGTTATTCCGTGCTGGGTCCTGTGCTTGTCATCATTCACTCTAGATGTCTTCAATAGCCCCTGACACATGCCACCTTCCTTCATGCCACATCAAAAGTCACATGTAATATGCAAACGTTAAATGTTGATGATTGAAACACCCTCATCCCATAAACAGTCCCGCCCCACCCCCCACCTCTTACATAACAGATGAGAGTGGACCCCTCCCATCAAGCTGCTCCTCTGCGACTATGCTCCTATGCTCAGGACTGGGATGAGGGAGATGAATAATGTGTGACATCAACACATCATGCCACACGCCGGGAAATACTAACACATAGGCTTCCATTCCAGCAGTATGGTGAGTTAGATACTTTGACATTCCTTTTGAAACAACTAAAATTATTGGGAGAAATTTTTTTAAATAACACTTCTGAAATGCCCATGTGGCACATGAGGAAAGGCTCCACAGAGCCCCCAAAGTGGAACAGAAAGTAGCAAACCCAACTTTTACCCTGAGAATTTCTACTGAAACTCGGAGAACTTGGCTTCAATTCCTCCCTCCCTCCTTCTCTCCCTTTCTTCCCCCCCTCCCTCTTTCCTTCCTCCCTTCCTCCCCTTTCCTTCCTCCCTTCCTTCCTCTCTCCTTCCTTCCTTTCTTTTCTTTCCTTTCTCTTTTTCTTTCTTTCCCTCCCTTCCCTCTTTCATTCCTTCCTTCTCTTTCTTTCTCTTTCTCTTCTCTTCTCCTTTCCTTCTTTCTTTCTTTTCCTTCCTCCCTCCCTTCCTTCTTCCCTTCCTCCTTTCCCCTTCCTTCCTTCCTTCCTTCCTATCTTCAGAGTCTCACTCTATTGCCCAGGCTGGAGTTCAGTGGTGTGATTTTGGCTCATTGCAACCTCCACCTCCCAGGCTCAAGTGATCCTCCCACCTCAGCCTCCTAAGTAGCTGGGACAGAAGCTGGCTGCATGCCACTATGCTCAGCTAATTTTTCTATTTTTTGTAGAGACAGGGTTTTGCTATGTAGAGATAGGGTTTTGCTTTGTAGAGATAGGGTTTTGTTATGCTGATCTTGAACTCCTGGGCTCAAGCAATCCACCCATCTTGGCCTCCCAAAGTGCTAGGATTACAGGTACACACTGCCATGCCTGGCTAATTTTGTATTTTTTTGTAGAGATGGGTTTCACTGTGTTGCCCAGGCTGGTCATGAACTCCTGGGCTCAAGCAATCCACCCTCCTCAGCCTCTCAAAGTGCTAGGATTACAGACATGGCCACTATGCCTGGCCTCAGACTTCTGTTTTGATGGTTGTCTAAAACAGGGCAACAAGAGAAATATCCTCAATCTAATAGAACCCCACATCAATCTGGGACCACAGAGAGTACTCATCAGGTAAGGATGAGCATGCAATACACCTGCCACATAGAAAAAGGTAAAGGGGAAACTTGCTTGACTTGTTCAACCTTGGCATTGGAGGGAGGGAGGAAAATAAACTTACTTGAGACTTTGTAATCATGAGCCAATCTTCACGAGGGTCTATGGTCATCATTTTAGCTGCCTGTAGTCCAAAAAACCTCAAGGGGGAAATTAAACAAGTTGTCCTAGTTCGGTAGACCATGGCAGAAACCAATGCAAATCCCCTCTGGGAAACTCTGCTTCCACATGCCTTACAGAATACTTACAAAATTCTAAGAAATATGGTGGCCCAAAGACAAAGGTCCCCAGAAATTATCGTGTTAGGACTCCAGGAAGACAGAATTTTTAAAAAAAGGAAAAAGAGAATGAGAAGGTCTAGCATATGTTTAATCAAAATTCCAGAAAGAGAGGATACAAGAAAATGAGAAAAATATAGTATTCAAAAAGATAATAGCTGAGAACTTTCAAAATATTTTTGTAAGACACACATTTTTTATCCAGGAAGCTCTGGTGGTATCTGATGCTATTCCTGGATGGGAGGATTGGTGCCTTGAAAAAATGTTTGGCACTTCTACTTCTACTTTCTACTTCTTCTTCTTAGTTGGTAGAAAGTTGCCAAAAAAAAAAAAAAAAGGTGCTCTCCTCCTAACAAGAAAAAGCTGGATAAATTACAGAATACCAACTCTTCCTGGACCCATCAGAGAGATGAGGTCACAAGGTAACTAAGTAGCCTGGAATCCACAAAGGAGCAAGGCCCTCCAAGGAGAGAAGAGATGCATGAATGACCTACCTCCCTTGTGGCAGAGCAAGGGAGGAGGAGGTTCTGCAGCCTAAGTGGCAAGGAGAGTCAGCTACAATTTTAAAGAACCACTGAAGGCCACGTGTGCACTAATGTATCAGTCTGAAATAGATGCAAACATCTGCTAAAACAGGAGTTCCTGTTAACTCACAGGATACTTCCCACGAGCCTCTGACGGGTGCTCTGAGAAAGATTTGGGCTGGCAGGACACCTGAGAGAGCCACCATTTGCAGCGCAGACCAGAAGAAGGTGATCAGCTGCCACTGTGAAGGAGACAGAAAACTCTGCCATTTCCCTAGATCTTCCTTTCATATGAAGCAAAAGCCTTAAACCACTAGAGGGGGAAGTGCAAACCCTTTTGCCCACTGGGCACAAAGTTAGTGATCAGTGGCTGTAGGGGTGGAGAGCAGGTGCAACACCCTGTCCAAACCCTTCTCTCCTACAAAGCAAAAGCCATAAATCACTTGAAGAGGGAGAGCAAAGCCTCTTGCACCCAGGCAAAGACACAATTAGGTTAATGAAAAGATGTAACAAAAACTCTCCAATGCTGGGTGATGAGCAGGTAACTGTCTTGGGCTCAAGGGGCCATGTTGATATCAAGTAGATGTCTCTTACCACTGGAGGAGGAGCAGGAAACACCTGTCTAAGACCCATCAAAGCAGTTTGACTACTGAAGGCAGAGACCAAATGGGGCAACAGTGCTGAAAAGGCTTTACCCCCAAAGCTCAGGTACACAGAGCCTCCCTAAGACTAAAGCTGGACAAGGCAACAGAGAACCTTCCTGCCCCCTCCACAAGCCTATCAGGGAGTACCAAGAAACAGCAGTCTACTGCTGGGGAAGGACAAAGCATGGAGAGAGATCTACTTGGTGACGCAGGCATTGAAAGACTGGGTGAGTTGAGGGTGGACCATTCACACTGTGAAAACCCTCCAGCACCCCAGCATTGACCCTAAATATAGGCAACAGCAGCACACTGATCAAAAACCTGGAAGCCTGCGGTCCAGTGATGGTAACCATAGCAACAGCAAAACCCAAATCCAGCTCAACCTGTAGCTAGCATGACTCACCCTTCCACCTAATGACCCAAAACAAGAAGCATGCCCACTTCCAGGCATGAATATGATCTATTTTTTGCTAACCAGTTTTAGTGTGACGCTTGACATTCAATCAAAAATTATGAGGCATACAAAAAAGGGCAAGAAAACACAAATTATTTAAAAGAGATAAGACAACCAAAAAAATAAGACTCAGATATGATCTACATGTTAGAACTATCAGACAGGTACTTTAAAATAATTATGATTAAAATGCTAAAGGAGCTAGTGAAAAGGCGGATGGCATGCATGAATGGATGTAGAATTTCAGCTAAGAGAAAGAAACTGTAAGAAGGAGTAAACTGGGAATGCAAGAAACAAGAAAAAAGACAAAATCAGAGATAAAAATTTCCTTTGATGGGCTCATTAGTACACCCAACACAGCAAAATATGTCAATAGAAATTATACAAACTGAAAAAGAAAAAGGAAAGGGGAGAGAACTGGATTAAAATATACATGAGCTAAAGACATATAAATGGCCTAATGTATATATAATTGGAGTCCCAGTGAAAACAATTTTCAAAAATCAAGAAAAACTAAAGACTTTTATAGACAAAGGCCAAAAGAATTTATTACTAACAGGTCTGTACTGTTAAAGGAAGTTCTTGAGGCCAAGAGAATATGATACCAGACAGAAACTATACAAAAAAAGAAACTTCAAAAATGGTAAAAATAAAGATAAATACAAAAATATTATTTTCTCATTTTTAGTTACTCTAAAAATAGTTGTCTTGTTAAGCAAAAAAAGTAATATTTTGGAGATATTTTGGGGTTTATAACATGGAAAATAAAATGTGTATCATTGATAGCACAAGCATAGGAGGAAGAAATTGAAAGTATAAAGTATAGTTCTTATACAATATAGTGACTTAGTATAAAATTATTTGAAGGTAGACTATGATATATTAAATATGCATGTTAAAAATTCTGGGACAACCACTGATAGTTCTATTTATTTTTATTTTTTGTAGATATGGGGTCTCACTATGTTGCATAGGCTGGTCTCTAAGCTCCTGGCTTTAAGTGATCCTCCTCCCTCAGTCTCCCAAAGCACTAGGATTACAGGCATGAGCCACCACACCTGGCTCAGACTTTTCTTAAAAAAGTAGAATAAGCCAATAATGGAGATAAAATTGAATCATAAAAATTAGTCACAAATCAGGCAGAAAAACAGAAAAAAAAAGAAGAGATGAGACTAAATAGAAAATATTTAGCAGTATAGGAAAATTAAATAAAACCATATCAGTTATAACACTAAATTTAAATAATTAAAATGCCCCAATTAAAAGGCAAAGATTGTCAGACTGCATAAAAAAGCAAGACTCAACTATGTGCTATATCCAAGAAACAGAATTTTAATATAAAGACATAACTGGTTAAAAGTAAAATGATGGAAAAGGATACACTCATGCAAACTATGCAAATATTAATTGAAATAACTAGAGTAGCTACATTAAAAGTAGTAAAGGTAGACTTCAGATCAGGAAATATGACCAAAGATACAGAGGGGCATTGCATAATGATTAAGAATCAATTCAGCAAGATGTAATAATCTTAAAGGTGTATGCACCTAACAGTGCTTCACAACACATAAAGCAATTACTGTCAGAGCTGAAAATAAGTAAATACATCCACGAATACAGTTAGAATGTCAACACTCCTCTCTTATTAATTGATTGGATTAGCAAACAGAAAATCAGTAAGGACATAGAAGACTTGAACGACATTATCAACCAATTTACTCTAACTGACATTTTATACAGCAACCCAATCCACAACAGCCCGTGACACATTCTTTTCAAGTGCATGTGGATCATTCCATAGAATAGACCATATTCTCGCCACAAAACACATTTTAAAAAACCGAAATTATACAAAGTATGTTTTCTAACCATAACTCAATTAGAAATCAGTAAGAGACAGATATCTGAACATTCAACAAATATTTGAAATGAAATAATACACTTCTAGTGAGTTGAAGAGGAAGACACAAGGGAAATTTTAAAATATTTTTGAACTGAGTAAAAATAAAAGCAATATATTAGAATTTGTGTGATGCAGCTAATAGAGTGTTTGGGGAAAATTTATAACATTATACACCTGTATTAGGAAAAAAAGTCTCTGATCAATTATCTAAGTTTTGACTTTAAAAACCTATAAAAGGAAGAGCAATTTACATCCAAAGAAAGCACAAGGAAAGAAATAATAAAGAGCAGAAACCAATAAAATTGAAAGAAAAAATAGATAAAAATTAATAAATGAAATACTGGCTCTCTGTAAAGGTCAATCAAATTGATAAACCTCTAGTCAGACTGATAAGAAATCAAAAGGGAAAGACAGAAATTACCAATGATGGGAAAAAAGAGGAGAGCTATCACTCCAGAGCCTACAAATACTGAACAGATATAAAGAAAATACTATAGACAACTATATGCCAATACATTTAGTGACTCAGATTAAATGGACACTTTTCCTCAAATATAGAAGCTATCAAAGCTTATTCAAAAAGCAATAGATAAGTTGAATAGTCCTACATATATTAAAGAGATTAAATTTATAGTTAAAAACTACATACTGTATGTAGTCAAAAACCTTCCCACAAAGAAAACTGTATGCCCAGATGGCTTCATGTGCTCCATGGCAAGTTTTTCCAGCATTTAATGAAGAAATAATGTAAACACTACATCAACACTTCCAGAAAACAGAAAGGAAGTGAACACCTCCTAACTTAAGATGAGACCAGTATCTACACTGACACTAAAACCAAACACATTACAAAAAAAATACACAGAAAACTATAAACACAGACCAATACCCTTAATGAAAAAAGGTCCAAAAAATCCTTAACAAAATATTTAAAAAATAAATTCAGCAGTATATGAAATGACAGTACGTCATGACCAGATTAGGAGTTTCTCTTGGGAATGCAAGGTTAGTACAGCCTGGGTGACTGCAGGTAACCCTGTCTCAAAAATAAAAATAAAAAAAGAGAAAAGAAAAAAATGAGATTTTGAAAGTTTTTTAAAGTACCACTTACAATAGTACCAAAACCAATAAAATACATGTATAAGATTTATATGCTGAAAACTACAAAGCACAGATAGGAGAATCAAAGATCTAAATAAATACATGATGATATATAGGATGTGTCAAGATGTAAATTTCCCCAAAATTCATCTATAAATTTGCTACAATCAAAACTCAGCAGACTTCTTTATAAAAATCAACAAGCTTATTTAAAAAATTCATTTAGAAAAGTAAAGGAACTAGAATTGCCAAAACAATTCTGAAAAAGAACAAATTTGGAGGCTTATATTATTTGATTTCAAAACATACTATACAGCTACATTAATAAAGACATTATGGTAATAATGAAAACATATCCAGAAACAGGGCCATAAAAATATGGTTAAGTGATTTTCAACAAAAGTGCCTAGGTAATTCAATGGAGTATGGATTATTTTTCACCAAATAGTACTAGAATAATTCGACATCTATGTGCAAAACAAAGTCTTTGACACATACCTCACACAATATACAAAAAATAATTTGAAATGGGTCATAGACAATGTAAGTTCTAAAACAATAAAATTCTAGAAGAACACATAGGAGAAAATCTTTGTAAACTTGTTTTTATTTTGGAAAGAAAACAAAAAGCACAAACCACAAAGAAAAAAATTAACAAATTAGATTTCATCAAAATCTCAAAATTCTGCCTTTTGGAAAGGCATGTTTAAAACATAAAAGGAACAAGCCATATAGGAAGAGAAAATATTTGAAAAATACATGTCTGATAAAAGACTGTAACCAGAATATATTTTGATCTCTCAGAACTCAATTATAAGAAAAGAACCTAATTTTAAAAATGTTTTAAACTTGTTAAAAGATTTGAACATATATTTCATGAAAAAAGATATACTGATATGGTTTGCCTATGTCCTCACCCAAATCTCATCTTGAATTCCCTCGTGTTGTGAGAGGGACCTGGTGAGTGGTAACTGAATCAAGGGGGCAGGTCTTGCTTGTGCTAGTGAATAAGTCTCATAAAATCTGATGGTTTTAAAAAGGGGAGTTTCCCTGAACAAGCTCTCTCTGCCTGCTGTCATCCATGTAAGATGTTACTTGCTCCTCCTTGCCTTCTGCCACAATTGTGAGGCTTCCCCAGCCATGTGGAACTATAAGTCCATTAAAACCTCTTTTCTTCCCAGGCTCAAGTATGTCTTTATCAGCAGCATGAAAATGGACTAATACTTATATATATATATGGCAAATAAGCACATAAAAATATGCTCAAAATCATTAATTACTAGAGAAATGCAACTTAAAAGCCAATTAGATATCCATGCATACCTATTAGAATGGCTAAAAAAAAAAAAAAAATTAAACTTTGACAATACCAAATGCTGGCGGGGATGTGGAGCCACTGGAATCCGTATACACTGCTAGTGGGAATGAAAAATGGTACAGCCACTTTGGAAAACAGTTTGGCATTTTCTTATAAAGTTAAACATATGCTGACTGTATGTAGTAGGCTGAAAAATGGTCCCCTAAAAGGATATGTCCACATGCTAATCCCCAGAACCTGTGAATATGACCTTATATGGCAAATGGGTGAATATGACCTTATATGGCAAGAGAGGTGATTAAGTTAAGGACCTTGAAAAGAGTTAATTCTGGATTATCCCAGTGGGCCCTAAGTGCAATCACATGTATCATCATAAGAGAGAGGTAAAGGGCCTGGGTGTGGTGGCTCGTGCCTGTAATCCCAGCACTTTGGGAGGACAAAGTGGGCTGATCACTTGAGCCCAGGAGTTTGAGACTAGCCTGGGCAACATGGTGGGACCCCATCTCTACAAAAAAATACAAAAATTAGCCTGGCGTGGTGACCATGCCTGTGGTCCCAGCTACTCAGGAGGCTAAGGCAGGAGGATCACTTAAGCCCAGGAGGTCAAGGCTGCAGTGAGCCATGATTGCACCACTACATTCGAGCCTCAGCAATAGAGTAAGACCCTGTCTCACCAGAAAAACAAAAACAAAAAAAAAGAGAGAGACACGCAGAGAGAGTTTGGGACAGATGCACAGGGAGAAGGCCATGTGGAGATGGAGGCAGAGATTGAAATTATGCAGCTGCAAGACAAGGAACATCAAAGTTTGACCACAGCCACCCACAGGTGGGAGAGAGTCATGGAACAGATTCTCCTCTTAGAGCCTCTGAGGTACTGCAGCCAAGCTGATGCCTTGATTTTGAACATCTGGCTTCCCAGAACTGTGAGAGAATACATTGCAGTCATTTGAAGCACCAAGTTTGTGGTCATTTGTTATGGCAGCTTTTGGGAACGAAAGCACGAGATAACCAGGAAATCTCCCTCATACATATTTACCCAAGAGAAATCAATTCATATATCCAAACAAAACCCTTACATGAATGTTTAGAATGACTTTATTCATAATTGTCCCCTACTGGAAACAACCAATATGCCCATCAACTGGTAAGTAAACAAATTATGATTCACCTATCCAAAGGAATACTACACATCGATTAAAGCAAAACAAAAAACAATGATATGTGCAGCAACATGGACTCTCAAAAGCACCACGTTAAGTAAAATAAGTCAGAATCAAAAAGCTCCATGCCACATGGTCTTATTTATGTGACATTATGGAAAAGGCAAAAATGTAGAAATAGGAGACAGATCAGTGGTCACCAGAAGCAAGGGATGTGGGGAAGGAACTGATTATTAAGGAGCATGAGGAAACTTTTTAGGGTGAGGCAATGATCTATGTTTTGATGGTGATGGTTAAATGACTGTCTGGGTTTATCAAAATTAATAGAACTGTATACCTACAAGGAATACATTTGACTATATATAAATTCTGCCTCAATTAGCTTGAAAAAAATGTATGAAATGCCAAACCAAAAGAAATTATCCTAAAAGCATCAAGAGTGAGAAGACAGAAAACTTACAAAGAAACAGTCATTAGGCTGGTGGCTCACTTTTCCACAGCAACACTGGAAGCCAGAAGACCATAGAGTAATTTAGCTTCAATATCCTGAAATAAAATTACTGCCAACCTACCATTCAATATTCCGTGTAATCAGTCAGAGTCTGTCAGCAAAACAAAAATAAGTCTAAATATTTTAAGCAAAAAAAAAAAAAAAAAAAGAAGAAGAAGAATTAACATAGGAAATTAGGTGCTTGCAAAATTGTTGGAAGCACTGGAGGAGGGAGACTCAGATGTTGCAGGTGATAAACTCAGAAATCAGAAGCAAGAAGCTGCAGGGGAGGCCCCAAAGCTGGAGGCAGAGTGGACCATGAAGTCTGTGCATGCTCTTGGAAACTGCCATCACTGCTGATGCGTCCACTGGCACTGCCAGAGGAAGGTTTACTGCCAACTCCTTCATGCCTTCCAAATCTCAAGCAACTAGAATGCTGATGGCAGGGAATTCTGAAATTAGGGGAGCGAAACTACAGCAGTAGTTAGAAAAGATTATAGCAAATAACTTTGGAGATGCAGTCAGAATAGCCTTATGTGATTCAAAAGAAATGGAAAGGTATTGGTTAACTTTAAGCCTTATTAAACTAAGTATGCATACAAAATAACTAAAATAACTCTGAAATTAGATAGGCATAGAGTACATAATCCCGAAACAGATGGGAAAAATGGAATCATAATTTAAAAAAAAGAAATTAAAAAGTCATTCTAAAAGAAAGAGAAATACAAAAATCCAGACGAAAAGCAT
Source organism: Pongo abelii (assembly GCF_028885655.2). Classification (NCBI taxonomy): domain Eukaryota; kingdom Metazoa; phylum Chordata; class Mammalia; order Primates; family Hominidae; genus Pongo; species Pongo abelii. Next base: position 89,323,318 of record NC_072004.2, read on the forward strand.
ATTAAGGGTGATAGAAATTAATCTAAATGCAGGTTGGGCATCTGTAATCTGAAAATTCAAAATCTGCGATGTTCCAAAATCCAAAACTTTTTGAACACTGATATGACGCCACAAACTCTACACCCAACCTCATGTAATGGGTCACAGTCAAAACTTTGGTTTCATGCACAAAATTATTTAAAATATTGTAAAAAAAATTACCTTCAGGCTATAGGTATAAGATGTACATAAAACAAATGAATTTCATGTTTGGAATTGGGTCCCATCCTCAATATATTTCATTATGTATATGCAAATATTCCAAAATCACTTCTGGTTTCAAGTATTTTGGGCAGGGGATATTTAACCTATATGCAGTATTCATAATAAATAAGAATGAATTCGATTTTTGAATTAAAAGCCCAAGATTATCAGACTATTTTCTTTAATCTAGCAAAATGTGGCTTAGACAACACAGAAAAAACATGAAGTTTGAAGGTCAAACATAAAAGTTAAGTTTAAAAAAGGAGGAAGATTTAACAAGAAAATACTGAACAAAAGAATTCTGATGAAGTTATATTGATATAAGATAAAACGGACTTTTAGACTAAAAGTATTACTAAAAACATTGGGACTGTCTACATAATGATAAAATGTATAATCAAAAAAATGTAATAATTCTAAACTTTCACGCACCAGAACCAAAATGCAAAATGTGTAAAGTAAAAATTGACAATACTACAAGAAGAAATAGAAAAACTCACAATCATAGTGAGAGATTTTTATTTATTTATTTATTTTTATTTTTTGTTTTTTTCAGACAGAGTCTCACTCTGTCACCCTGACTGGAGTGCAACGGCGTGATCTCAGCTCACTGCGACCTCCACCTCCCAGGCTCAAGCGATTCTTATGCCTCAGCCTCCTGAGTAGCTAGGATTACAGGCGTGCACCACCACACTCAGTTTTTTTTTTTTTTGTATTTTTAGTAGAGATATGGTTTCACCATGTTGGCCAGGCTGGTCTCGAACTCCCCACCTCAGGTGATCTGCCCACCTCGGCCTCCCAAAATGCAGGGAAAACAGGCATGAGCCACAGTGCCAAGCCAACATAGAGATTTTTAATTCATCCATCTCAGTGATTGATCAAGCAGACAAAAAAATTACTAAGAATGTTAAAAATGTGGACAGTACAAATGAGAAAGATCTTATGGTCATATATAGAATACTGTGCCCAACAATAGAAGAACATACATTTGTTTCAAAGCATATATGAAATAGTTACAAAAATTGACTATGTGCTTGACCACAGAGTTAGCCTCAACAAACAATTATATCATATTATCTAGCTCTAATGCACTCAAGTAAGAAATTTAATAATAAAAATACACACATTAAAAATCTGTATGTCTGGAAAGTTTACAATATCTAAGTACTGATGGCTTTAAAAAGGAGTTATAATGAAAATTTGAAAATAGAAATATGAATAACAGAATTATAAAATTATTTCATATAAAAATTTTGGGGGTGCAACTAAAGCAGTATTTAGAGGAAAATGTATAACTTTAGCTGCTTATATTAGAACTAAAGGCTCAAAATTAGTGACTTGAGCATTCCATTTAAAAAGTCAAAAGAATAGCAGAATAAACCCAATAAAAACAGAAAGAAGAAAATATTCAAGCTAAGAACAAAACTAAAGGCAAAAACAAAGTTCAATAAAAAGAAATGTCAAAACCAAAAATTGGTTCTTTGGGGGAAAAAAAAAAACAGCTTTTAAAATGACCATTCTCTAGCTAGCAAGATTACTCAAAAGAAAATAAACAGGATAGGGAGTGGAGAGAGAAAGAATGAAAAAATAAACAATATTAACAATTAAAAAGGGCTTATTACTGCAAAAGCTGCAATTATTAAACAGATGAGAAGAGGTTAAGAAAAACTTTATGATAAATTTTAAAACTTAGATAAAAGTGGATAAATTCTAGAAAAATACAATTTATCAAAGAAGCAGTAGAAAACCTGGAGAGTCTAATGACCTTTAAAGAAATTGAATTATTAGATAAAAATCTTCCAGGAAAAAAAAAAAACTAGGTCCAAATGATTTATCAGCAATTTCTAAAAAATGTTTTAGGAACTACTTTTCCAGATCGCAGAAAAAGAAGAAACCTGCCCCCATCATTTTAAAAGATTAGCAAAATCTTAATTCCAAAACTTGACAAGGATGATATGGGCAAGAAAAATCAGTCTAATCTCATGCAAAAACTGCTTAGTAAGGATAGAATTGATCATTTTGCAGTAATAAATTTCAAAATGTCGGTGGTCTTGCACTATGGAGGTCTGGTTGTCTTCCATGTCACAGCCTGTTGCAGGACAGGCAGCTCTGCCCCAGGCAGTAACACAGGAATCCAGGCTGCTTCTGTTTTATGGCTATACCACCTAGAACATGTGGCTTCCAAAGTTTCCACAAAAGGGGAAGTGCAGGCTGGAAAATCATGTGGGATGATTTTAAGGTCCATGCAGAGAAGTGACTACACCATTGTTGAGGACTGACTTGTGTCCTCCAAAATTCAATTATTGAAGTCCTAACCCCGGTACCTCAGAATGTGACTGAATTTCGGATAGGGTCTCACAGTGTTTTAAATTATTTAATTACCACTTTTAACAGGGTCTCACTATGTTTCCCAGACTGGTCTCAAACTACTGGGCTCAAGCAATCCTCCCACCTCAGCCTCCTGAAGTGCTGGGATTACAGGCATGAGCCACCCCATCCAGCCCATAAAATATTTTTAATTTATGACTTTTACATCTCTGTTCATGTGGCAGAAACTCCACAATGTGCTTAGCCCACCATTTCCTTTTCCTGGACATAAAGAAGTGGTAATTAAAGTAAGTTCGTAGGGGTGGGTGCTAATCCAATATGGTGGGTGTCCTTATAAGAAATTAGGACACAGCTGTTCATGCATAGAGGAAAGACCATATGAAGACACAGCAAGAGGACAGTCATCTGAGAGCCAAGGAGAAGAGTCTCAGAAGAAACCAAACCTGCTGACCCTGTGATTTTGGACTTCCAGCTTCCAGAACTGTGAGAAAATAAACTCCTATTGTTTAAGCTATTCTGTCTGTGGTACTTTGTAGGGAAGCCCTGGCAAACTAATCCAACTATCATTCCCTTAGTAGGAACTCAGTCACATGGTCCCAATCTAACTGCAAAGGAGGCTGGGAGATTTGCTCTTCTTTATGTCCAGGACAAGGAAATGGTGAGCTAAGCACATTGTGCAGTTTCTGCCACATGAACAAATATGTAAAAGTCATAAACAAAAAATCTTTTATGGGCTGGGCGGAGTGGCTCATACCTGTAATCCCAGCATTTCAGGAGGCTAAGGTGGGAGGATTGCTTGAGCCCAGTAGTTCAAGACCAGTCTGGGAAACATAGTGAGACCCTGTTTTACAAAAAATAAAAAAATTAGCTGGGCTTTGTGGCACATGCCTGTAGTCCCAGCTACTCAGGAGGCTGAGGAGGGAGGATTGCTTGGCCCCAGGATGTCAAGGCTGCAGTGAGCAGTGATCACATCACTGTACGGGTGACATAGTGAGACCCTGTCTCAAAAAAAAAAAAAATTTATGAACCCATTTGAAATAAACCCAATAGAAAAATGAGCAAAAACATAAATAGGCATTTGCTAGAAGAGAAAGCAAAATGGCCCTTCACCATATGAAAAGCTGTGGCTCCCAGCTGCTACTCCAAGCGTGGCCTGCTTAGACCACAGTGGAATCCTTTGGGACATGTTTGTAATAAGGAAAATGAAAAGGAAAATCCTACAGAGATACCATCTCATACTTACCAGGTTGGTAAAATGTAAAAGTTTGTCAATACCAAGAGATGATGAAATGTGAGCCAACAGAAACTCTCGTCCTTCACTGGGGTAGAGTGGGAATTGGCATAACCATTTTGGAAAACAGTTTGCCAGTTCATTGTAAGATTTAATACATGATTACCTTAGGATTCAACAATTCTACTTCTCAGTGTAAACCTAAGTACATAGAGCAGTGCTTATCAAACTCTAGCATGCATACAATTTTGCTAATATGCAAATTCTAATTCAGTAGATCTGGGATAGGACCCTGAAAATCTGCATTTGACTTCAAAGCCACTGTTCTGAGGGCTACACTTGGAGTAGAAAACCTCGAGTTTCATAAATCCATATTCACAGCAATATTCATAATAGCTCAAACCCCAAATTTCCACCAGCAGTAGGCTGGGCAAATAAATTGCAGCATATTCATACACTGGAGTATTATTTAGAAGTGAGAATGAATGAACCACAAACACTCACATTAAAAATAGATGAATCCAACAAATATATTCTTGAGCAAAAGAAGCAAGGCACAGAAGAAAATATACAGTATGACTCCATTATATAAAGTTCAAAACTCAGGCAGAGCTAAATAATACCCAGGCACACCTAATTTTAGTGTGCTTCACAAATATTGCATTTTTTAAAAACAAGTTAAAGGTTTCTGGCAACTCTGTGTCAAGCAAGTCTATCAGCATCATTTTTCCAACAGCATGTGCCCACTTTGTGTCTTGCTGCTATATTCAGATAATTTTCATAATATTTCAAACCTTTTCATCATTATATCTGTTATGGTGATCTGTGATCAATAATCTTCAAAGTCACCATTGTAATTGTTTTGTGGTGCCACAAACTGTGCCCATAAAAGATGGCAAACCTCATCAATAAATGTGTGTATTCTGCCTCCTCCACCAAGCAGCTGATCCCTCATCTCTCTCCTTCTCCTCGGGTTCCCTTATTCCCTGAGACACAAAAATATTGAAATTAGGTCAATTAGTAACCCTAGGTGTTAGGGCAATTAATAATCTAAGTGTTCAAGTGAAAGGAAGAGCTGTATATCTCCCATTTTAAGTCAAAAGCTAGAAATGATTAAGCTTAGTGAGGAAGGCATGTCAAAAGCTGAGATAGGTCAAAAGCCAGGCCTCTTGCATCAAACAGCCAAGTTGTGAATGCAAAGGGAAAATTCTGGAAGGAAATTAAAAGGGCTACTCCAGTGAACATACTAGTGATAAGAAAGTGAAATGCAGCACTATTCACAATAGCAAAGACATAGAATCAACCTAGGTGTCCATGAACAGTGGATTGGATAAAGAAAATGTGGTTCATATATTCCATGGAATACCACGTGGTCATAAAAAAAAGGAACAAAGTCATGTCCTTTGCAGCAACATGAATGTAGCTGGAGGCCATTATCCTAAGAGAACAGAAAGAGAAAATCAAATACTGCATGTTCTCACTTTTAAGTGGGGGCTGAACTTGCATATGTTCATAAAGATGGAAACAATGGACACTGGGGACTCCAAGAGGAAGGAGAGAGGGACAGGGGTAAAGGCTGAAAAACTCCCTCTCAAGTACTATGCTCACTAACTGAGTGGTGGGTTCAGTTGTACCCCAAACCTCAGCATCATGCAATATACCCTTGTAACAAAATCTGTACATTTAACCTCTGAGTCTAAAATAAAAGTTGAGAAAAAAAAAAAAAAGGAAAACAGACTTATTGCTGGTATGGAGAAAGTTTGAGTGGTCTGGATAGATGATCAAACCAGCCACAACATTCCCTTAAGCCAAAGCCTAATACAGAGCAAAGCCCTAGCCTTCTTCAATTCTATAATGGCTGAGGGAGGTCAGGAAGCTGCAGAAGAAAAGTCTGAAGCTAGCAGAGGTGGGTTCATGAGGTTTAAGGAAAGAAGCCATCTCCATAACCTAAAAGTGCAAGGTGAAGCAGCAAGTGCTGATGGAGAAGATGCAGCAAGTTACCCAAAAGATCTAGCTTCATAATTGACAAAGGTGGCTCCACTAAACAACAGATTTTCAATGTAGAGGAAACAGCCTTCTATTGGAAGAAGATGCCATCTAGGCTTTTCTTAGCTGGAGAAGAGAAGTCAATACCTGGCTTCAAAACATCAAAGGACAGGCTGCTCTCTTGTTAGAGGCTAAGTAGCTGGTGACTTTAAGTTGAAGCTAATGCTCATTGACCTTTCTAAAAGCCTATGGGTTCATAAGAATTATGCAGAATCTACTCTGCCTTTGCTCTGCAAGTGAAACCAGAAAGCCTTATGACAGCACCTCTGTTTACAGTTTAGTTTACTGAATATTTTAAGCATACTGTTGAGACCTACTGCTCAGGAAAAAAAGATTCTTTCAAAATATTACTGCTCATTGACAATGCACCTAGTCACCCAAGAGCTCTGATTAACATACACAAAATTAATGTTGTCTTCATGCCTGCTAACACAATATCCATTCTGCAGCCCACGGATCTAAAAGTAATTTTGATGTTCAAGTCCTACTATTTAAGAAATACATTTCATAAAGTTATAGCTGCCATAAGTAGTGATGAGCAAAGTGAATTGAAAACTTTCTGGAAAGGATTCACCATCTTTTCATCTAGAGACTGTCTTCTAGATGCCATTTGAACATTTGAGATTTATGGTAGGAGGTAAAAATATCAACACTAACAGGAGCTTGGAAGAAGTGGAGTCCAACCTGATGTTGAGGGGTCTAAGATCTCAGTAGAGAAAGTAACAGCAGATGCAGTAGAAATAGCAAGAGAGCTAGAATTAGAAGTAGAGCCTGAAGATGTGACTGAAATGCTGCAATTCATGATAAAACTTGAACAGATGAGGAGATGCTTCTTACTGATGAGCAAAGAAAATGGTTTCTTGAGATGGGATCTACTTCTGGTGAAGTTGCTGTGCACATTGTTGAATTAACAACAAAGGATTTAAAACATTACATAAACTTAATTAATAAAGCAGAGGCAGGGTTTGAGAGAACTGACTGCAGTTTTAAAAGAAGGTCTACTGTGGGTAAAAAGCTATCAAATAGCATCATATGCTGCAGGGAAATCTTTCATGAACGGAAGAGTGATTGGATGCAGTATACTTGATTGCTGTCATATTATAAGATATTGCTGCTGGGCGTGGTGGCTCGCACCTGTAATCCCAGTGCTTTGTGTGAACAACATGGGAGGAATGCTTGAGCCCAGGAGTTGAGACCAGCCTGGGAAACATAGCAAAGACCCCATCTGTACAAATTTTCTTTTTAAGTTAGATGAGCATGGTGGCATGTGCCTGTAGTCCCAGATACTCAGAGGCTCAGGTGGGAGAATCACTTGAGCCTCGGAGTTCAAGGCTGTAGTGAGCTATGATTGTGCCACTGCACTCCAGCCTGGGTGATACAGTGAGACTCTGTCTTCAAAAAAATAAAAAGGAAATTGCTACAGCCACCCCAACCCTTGGAAACCACCACCCTTGGATGATGATGTGCGCAGCCATCAGCATCAAAGCAAGACCCTCTGCCAGAAAAATGATTGACTTGCTAATAATTAGAGGATTGTTAGCATTTGTTAGCAAGAAAGTATTTTTAAATTAAGGTATGTACATTGTTTTTTAGATATAATGCTATTGCACATTCAATAGATTCCAATATCGTGTAAACATAACTTTTATATGCAATAGGAAACCAAAAATTTTGTGTGATTCACTTTAATGTGATATTCAGTTTATTGTGGTAGTCTGGAACAAAACCCACAATAGCTATGAGGTAGGCCTATATTGTTTAGGAATATTTATATACCTTGTAAAACTTCATGAAAAAAAGAAAGAGAGAGAAGGAAGAAAATGCTTAATATGAAGCTCAAGACAGAAGTTACCTCTGGTGGAGAGAAAGAGGAAGGTGATAGGGAATAAATACCTACGGGCCTTCCCAGGTGCTGGTAATGCTCTGTTTCTCAAGCTGAATGGTGAATACGTGGGTGTTTTATTATTACTCTTTAAGCAGTGTATATATACATTGCACTCTTTTGAATAAAAAAGTAACAGGAAGCCTTTTTGTATTTAAGTCCCCAGTGACTAGTAAAATAAATCTAGTGGGTTATGAAAAATCTAAATTTTGAGAATCAAGGAGTACTTGCACCTTCGAAATAAAGCATGCAGACATCTCAGTTTGCAAGTCATGCCATATTGGACACCCAGGAAATAAGATCCGGGACACGCATCCTCTTTCCATCTAAGACTCCCAGAGACAGACAAGGAGACGGGAGGGGGCAGGACTGCAGAGTAAGTACAGAAAGCTAACTGCCCCATACAGCAGCCCCATCCACGTGTTGACATGGGGCAGAGTGGGCCAGTGCAGAGGATGGGGGTGGGTAACTTCCTGGAACAGCAGGAGAGAAGAGAAAAGGAACAAGGGGAAGGGGCTGGAGACCCATCATCTCCCACGTCATCAGTTTGGGAAGCTCTCTGGAAAAGCCCACGTTTCCTTTCTGAAACCTCATCAAACCTTTCTTCTACTACCTTTAAAAGAATACCCCACCTACTGGCTGTGGGAGCCACAGCCAGGCAGCTTTAACTCTTGAGATACTCAAGATTCTGTGGTCTGGGGCACAGATCCCCTGATTCCAAAGCCTGTCCCTCCCAGACAGGTGTGGTACCTGGGCCAGACTTCTCCCACTTTCATGCTGGGAGCTCCTTTTTTGCAGCAGCTCTGCTTGCAACTTCCACCCCACGCAAGAGTGATGATGAGATTGGATTTTAACTGAGAGAGAAGCAAGTTATAAATACATCCTGGTATACTAGTAATGTCAATAATATTAGTACAATTATTTCCAGACTAGTCAGATTCAATAAAAGCAACAGTAAACAAGCCTAGGGCAGCCACCAGGTGAGCGCTGTGGGGGCCGCACAGCTGGCTGGCTGCTGAAGACAACGCTTTGCCTTCCTGGCTGTCTCTTGAGCAGGGAAAGCCGTGGTGTTTGGCTGCAGTTCTGCCAGCGCCTGCTCCCACACCCCCAGGTCCTGATGCCTTTAAGTAACTGAGCAAAGCAGCATCTCCATTCGTAGCAACAACTGTGCCGTATGTGAAAGAAGGAGAGAGCTTGAGCACTATATGCTACTCACAGGTGATACATCTGCAAACCCAGAGCCAAGACAGTAGAGTCCGGCTTTGCAGACTCGCCTTCCTGAAGTCCTTGGAATGCTGGCATTCCCTCTAGTACTTCTCCCTGCTTTGTAACTATCCATTTACATGTCTATCATCCCGCTAGATTCTGCATTCTCTAAGGACATGGACCGGGAATCCCTACTGCCCAGGACAGTGTGCAGTGCAGAGCAAGGCTCAGCAAATGTTGAGTTGTGAAATCTGGGAGGCTCTCTCCTGGCTGTTTGGGAAGTCAGGTACTTTAGAGGCTAAGAATATAGGCCTGGAGTCAGCTGGGCGTGGAATTAAAGGCCTTTTCTCCCACTTACTGGCTGTCCAACTTTGGGTAAGTTACTTCATATGGTTTGGCTGTGTGTCCACCCAAATCTCTTCTTGAATTGTAGTTCCCATAATCCCCACGTGTCATGGGAGGGATCCGGTGGAAAGTAATTGAATCATGGGGGCAGTTACCTCCATGCTGTTCTCGTGATGGTGAGTGAGTTCTCATGAGATCTTATTGTTTTATAAGAGCCTTTCCCCCTGCTTTGCTCTGCACTTCTCCTTGCTGCCATCATGTGAAGAAGGACGTGTTTGTTTCCCCTTCCACCATGATTGTAAGTTTCCTGAAGCCTCCCCAGCCATGCTGAACTGTGAGTCAATTAAACCTCTTTCCTTTATAAACTACCCAGTCTTGGGAATGCATTTATTAGCAGAGAGCAGACTAATACATTACTCAACCATTCTGTGTCTTGCTTTCCTCATCTGTAAGATGGAAATAATAATCATCTTTGCTTTATAGGGTTGTTGTGAGGATTACCAGAAGGGATAAATGTCAATGAAAGTAGCATGGTGCCAGGCACATATAGGTGCTTAATAAGCATATTGCTATCATTATTATTTTAATAAGCACATTATTATCTGTGATTATTAGAGAGGCAATATGGTAGAGTTTATAAGAGCCAGACTCCCTGGGTTAAATTCCTAGTTCAGCCCCTTTCCAGCTGTGTGGCCTAGGGTCACCTTGGATGACTGGGCTAGAATAGGGTGAGGCAAGTGAGGCACCTAGGATGTAAAATTTAAGGTGGCTCCTCACCTGCCGCCCTCTCATCCTGTCCCTATTGAATGAGCCCTTTGCGTCTCTATGCTACATCATAAGTGATAAATGAATGTTAGCTTCTTCTATGGATAAAATGAGTTTCCCTAGAACAACTGTCTATGTAGCAGTTTGTTCGGCTGTTGTATAAGAAGAATAAAGCTGAGCCCATGAGCAAACACAGTGGGAGTAAGCAGTTAAAGGCGTCCAGCGATGGAGAAACAGGGGTGACCCAAATGTCGTTCTCAGAGTGCCCTTGCCCATTTCCAATCAACTGCATTTTTCTAGAGTTTGTGTGAGTGGGTTTCTGTACCTTGCAAACTAAAACACTCTCTGACTAAGCCGCGATAGAAAGCACCAGAAAGCTGGGAATCACATCCAGGAGGACTTGCAGGCCATGCTAAGGATGTTTGGTCTTGGCTCTTGCTGGCTACTCCATTTCTGATGTGGTTCTTACTTGGGAAATCACGCGCACAACAACCCCCTTGAACACCCACTGCCCGGGCAACTTGCTCCCCCATCTGCTCACCCAGGTTCCTGTTTCCTTCTGGCTACAGAAGCAAATAAGAGAAGAGGGTCACCGAGGGTGCTCCTATGCAGAGAACATAAAACATTCGGCGCTGGCTTCTCTCCAATCAGAAAGAGATGGTGTCCACTTTATTCTTAAAAAGGATAAAGCGGTCTTCCCAGCAGCTACTGACCTGGGACTTTAAACACATTTGCATGGAACATTCCCTCTGGCACCGTCCTGGAGAATGTCTCTGGCTCTCCTGCTCTCTACAAAGGCCTGTATATCTTTTCCCTGGGACTTTCCAGCTGAATTTTAAAGAGGGTTTTAGAGAGCGTGTCATGACAAGGGTTCTTCAGAGTCTTCTAAATCATAACGCACAGAACCGTAAGAGGGCTATTTCTTTTCCTAAGAATGATTTGCCCACTCTGATTCAGTGATTCGCCCACCCCAGCCATAGGCTAAGAAACTTTGCAAAAAAAATGAGAAACTTCCCATCCTCAATTTTTCCTCCCCAAGAAATCCCTCTCAATCTCCTCTCTTTTGCTCTCCCCTCCCTCTTCCCTCTCCCCACCCTCTCCATCATAAAATAATAAAACGGACCCAAGTGCATGTAAATCCCTCGCAGTTGCTGGAGAGGGGGCCAGCCAGATGTATTTACTACTAAGTGGATGCAAATTCACTTACTGCTGATTTTCAAAGAAATGAGCCGCCCCTGCCACAATATTGCTTTTCTCATCACCAAATGGGGCCTTTGCTTTGTAATCTGGTGAAGCTGTCAAAACAATCAGATCTAGGAGGCGGGATGGTGTCTGCGTTTCGGCATCCCAAGAGATTGATCTCAGTGGTTGCTCCAGGCAGCTCCACTCAGAAATGTGCTCCGTGGGGGAGGCCATCAAGGGGGTGTCATGGAAAGAGATGGGTTAGCTGGGTGTGGAGCACAGGGCAGAGCCAAGGTCAGAATGGGCTAGACCTCCAGGTTCCTCGGCTGCAAAAGCAGCCCCAGGGAGATGTGTTTCTGGACCATCCAAGGGGCTGCAGAAAGAAGGGTATCGACACACATTCTTGTTCAAACCTGTACTCTTTTCTAGGACTTCACAGGTCCACTGGGCCATAGCAGCCAGTCCATGGACTCCAGATCTAGAACCCATGCTGGGTAGAAACCCCTTCAACTGCTCAGGCAAGTCATTGGATCTATCTGAGCCTGACTGGATTTTTCATTTGCAGGAGAAAGTTGACGAATCTGCCCCCATGTTCCTCTCAAGCCCTAGTTATAGGACTTCTGAGGTAAAGGACAAGTTGGGATAGTATCATAGTTGGGCTGTTCTGGAAAGGGATGCCAGTCCTCCTAGAGGTGGTTACTGGTGCAGGATTCTTGGGGTTACAAATGATAGAAAATCAAGTCTAACTCAAGATAATTTGCTTCAAGCCACCAGAAAGCTGAGAGTATTGGTTTTCTAATTGCTGTTGCAACAAATTACCGTAAAGTGAGTGAATTAAAACAACATAAATGTGTTATTTTACAGCTCTGGAGACCAGAAATCCAGAAATGGGTTTATGTGGCTAAAACCAAGATGGTGGCGAGGCTGCATTCCTTCTAGAAGATGTAGGAAAGAATGCATTCCTTGCCTTTTGGCTGAGAATGCCTGAAATTCCTTGACTCACGGCCCCCTTCCAGCAATGGCATAACTCTGACCTTTATTTCCATTGCCACGTCTCCCTCCCTGACTCTAACCATTCTGCTTCCCCTTGTGATAACACTGAGCCTACTCAGATAATCTGTGGTAATCTCCCCATCTCAAAATTCTTAATCATATATGCAATACCCCTTTTGTCATGTAAGGTAGCATATTCACAGATTCTAGAGGTGAGGATGTGGATGTCTTTGGCGGCCATTATTCTTTCTACCAACTTTGGGGAGCAGACTTCAGGTACTCCTGAAGATCCAGCACAAGGAAGAGGGTGCAAGTGGCTCAAACAGTATCATCAGGGTCTTTCTTTTATCTCTATCTCTGCAGTCTGCTTCCTTCATGTTAGTCATATTCTCAAGGCCATTTCAAATAGCCTTCCCCTTGCTAGCCAAGAAAAATGCTGCCTCTAGCCCTCAATTATGGCATTTCAGATTAGTAGATATTAATAGTTTGGGAAAAAATAATCTTTCCCCTTCTATCTTTCTCTCTGCCCTGGTCCAAATACCAGTCTCTATGTAGATCCCTTGAATTAACTAAGGGATGCTTGGGAAGAAGGGCACTGGGGAGATATACAAATCCTTGAGACAGCTAGGTTGGGGGTTCATCAACCTAATTTGTAGATTAATCAGCATGTACCCATTTAGTAATCCAAGCTGGTGATGCCAGACACATCAGCTACAAAGTGCTCTAGCAGCAAGCCTGGTCATTATTTAGTCTCTTATAGATCAGGCCAACCACACAGAGCATGTGCAGGAATCCCAGCCCTGCTCAGCCCAGAGCATTGACATTTGTGGTTAAGCAGGGCCCCATGGAAGCCACACATCCATCCCCCTTGGTTTCACCACGTGTCTCTGTAACTTTGAGGGAAAAGGCCCCTCCCTCCTGGGATGGGATGATAATTAAGAGTAATTTCAGCCCTGTTGGGCTCCGGTTACAACAATTACAGGGTTCTGGATCAATTAATACTCATATTTGCATGGAGAAGATGGTGAAATTTAGAATGTAGACCCCCCATTTAGGAGCTATAGCTAGGGTGACCCTACAGCCAGGTGTGCTAGGGACAGTCCTGGTTTGCACCTGGATTATTCATAGTTCTTCTCTTCACTCTCAAAGCGGTCCCTGTTTAAATGATCAGTGTTACGGTTACCCTAATGTTAGCAGAAGTAGAAAAGAGTTTATTTTCCCCTTCTACTGTTTCACTTACCCCTGAGCCAGGTGGGGGACTCTAAGGCAGCAGCTGGAGAAGACCCCCAAATCACACAGGTGCCCCTCTTCCTTGTGCCAGCTGTAAAGCCAAGAATAAACCAACCCTTCCCATTGCAGGGAGTTGGGGAGCCTGTGATGTGGCTTCCTAGTAGCTGTTCCCAGCCTCTAGACTGTACCGTCTGGATCTGCAGAGGCCTGTTCACTGTCATGCCGTCATGCAGATCTCTGGGGTAAGTGCTCTGTTGCTGCAGGAAAATAACTTACAACTTTTCTTTGAATGTATTTATATGAATGCCTATACCTTTATTTAAATGCATAAATGTTGTCATTACATGATTTATGTGTATGCATGTGTGTGTGTTTGTGTAGACTCTTAGTTTTTTTTCTTGTTAGTTTGACTTTCCTTGACACCTCTCCTCTGTCCTCCACCAATAACCACTAGAAATTCATGCTAAGAGCCTAGTAGGGATCCTTCCACATTTTTCTTCATGATCATATTATCCTGTATAAATATATACATACACACACTACATGTAGTAGACATGTATGTACATACATGTATGTAACTTTACACACACCCACATGCATTCACTTATACACATGCGTGCACTCATACATGTATAGCCAGCCTTTTGTCATTATTTGTTTTGCAGAATTATATGATATTCAGTTTCTTGCATCTTGTTTTCCTCACTCAACAATACCTTGGGGAACTCTCTCTATGTCCTCCAATATTGCTCTAATTGTTTTCAATAGGGCATAATATCGCATGGTATAAATGTACTATAATTTATGCACCCAGACCTCAAGAGTGACTACTCACTTTGTTTTCACGGGAGAAATTTCCCACATTCACCAAATATAAATGTGTTACACTTTTGCCCTAATGCTCCTGACTCACATCTGATTCAAAAATCTTTAAAAACACGTGTCGATTTGAAGAATATAATCAGCTGCTATTTTTTCCAAGATGTCACACTGACCCACCATCAAACTGTCGGCACAGCTTGGTACCCTTGTTCCCTACACAGAGTCACAATCAGCCTTTTGTATTCTCTGGTGTTTGTTGTCTGATTGCAATTCTGAATTGGCGTGACCATCAAAAACTGGGTGACTACAAAGGAGGCATCTCAATGTATTAGAAAGGGGCCAGTTTTTGGAACAGACAGACCTGGGTTCAAATTCTGATACCATCACTTATAAGTTGGGAGATTTGGATAAATACTCACCTTCCCCAGCCCCAGTTTTCTTTGCCTTTCAGATAGAAATCATGATACCAACCACATAGAGCATTAAATGAGATTATGGGTGCACAGGGCCTGGTCCCAGGGGGCCCACTGCCCAGGTGGCTTTTTCCAACCACAAATTATGAATCATGTTGGACTTGAAGGGGAAAAGTTCAAATTGATCAATAGCGATGTCAGGGGCAAACAGTCCGAGTCAGATAAGCAAACAGAAACAGGTTGTTTTTGGAATAATTGGATGCCCTGTCTTTGTTTGCAGAGCAGCGTGTGCACCACGGATGTTTAAGGAAGCTTATTGCCAGCAATGTCCAGATCACTGGTGAGCCACAGCAAGAGAGGGGCCTGGCTGCGGGAGGGATCCAGAAAGCAGGCAGCTGATGGAGGTTTAGGATTAGGACCTGAGGAAGGGATGCTAGGCCAAGGATGCAGGAGGTAGCAGTGGCCTGAACCCTCCTACACTCTGGCCACAGACTTGATGTGGCAGGAGTAGATGGGTGGGCATTTTTCCACCTGGCAGCAGAGGTCGCTTTCTGTCCTCTCCCCACACCATACATCACACTTTCCAACTCCACCATACTCACACCCCTAAGAAGAAGAAAGAGGAAATGAGCTCCACAACACAGGTCTGTTAGAGACTGAACATGTGTGTCCCCTCAAAATTCATATATTGAAGCCCTAACACTCCAGTGGGATGGTATTTAGATGTGGGGACTTTGGGAAGTGATTAGGGTTAGATGAGGTCACAGGGTAAGGCCCCTGTGATGGAACGAATGGCCTTACAAGAAGAGGAAGGAAAAGACTAGAGAGCACGCATGCGCTCTCAGTCTCTCTCCCTCCCTCCTTGCCACGGGAGAACACAGCAAGAAGGCGGCCATCTGCAAGCCAGGAAGAGAGGCCTCACCAGGACCCACATCAGCTGGCACCTTGATCTTGGACTTCCAGCTTCCAGAACTGTGAGAAATAAACGTCTATGGCATTCTGTTATGGAAGCCCAAGCTGACTGAGACTGCAGCCCTGCCTTTCCTTTTAGGGTACCCAAAATGGAGTCCTGTGGCCAACATAAGCCATGTGCGTCATCTCTTGCCACGTTCCGGTAGGGGGATATAACTGTGGCCAAGACAAGTGGGGAGGTATCTGGGGTGCTCACAGGCAGGGCCTGGAGAGGAGCCCTCTTGTGGGCAACTTACCCAGGACTCTGAGATACTCCTCAGCATCTCCCCTCCTTGGTGCTAGGCATGGTGTCTTGCACACAGTGGGAGCTTTATACGTGTTTGGTGAGACATTGATTAAAAATCATAGACGGTGAATACACACAGATGTGGAGAGAGACGGAACCAGCAGTTGCCAGATTGGAGGAAAGGGTGTATTCCCGCCTCAGCCCCGCCCTGTCCACAGCTATGAATTAATCTGTGGTGGGGAGCAGGATTCCTTCATTAAAATCTCCAAAAAGAGAGTCATATTAACAGCCAGGCACACCGTTCTTTTCCCTTAAGGTAAGAAGATTTATGGCTCAAACTTACATTTTATCGCGCACAACCGAATAAAAATGATCGATTTCCCTGCCCGCCTTACAGCATCCTTCCACGGTTATTAAAGTCTCTAAAAATGTTTTCTTTAAAAAAAAAAAAAAAAAGGTTAAAAGAAAGAGAGGTGGAGAGAGTGCAAACCAAGAAGAAGCTGGGAAATGCTGCCTAGCTGAGGGCTATCCATCTTGTCAGCTGCAGACCACATAACCTTGATGTCACTATATTTTCTGCTCGTATCCAAATTTACAATTTGCCAGCCAAGGGTATGGAAATGCCAAACCTCCCCCTTGGAGGTGGACGCTGGAAGGTTCTTAAACAGCCTGAGAGAGAGGAGCATCCTAGCTCTGAAAACTCCAAAAAGACACTGAGCCTGCTGCTGGACTCTTAGCAATTTTCCCTGAGTTGGGAAAAACCAGCCTCCAGGGTCAAGGAGATGGATTTCAACTCCAGGGCCACACACACATTCAGCAAGAGCCCCTTTGTTCACTGAAGAACAAGCAGGTTTCCACTTTGGAGGGCCAG
Organism: Pongo abelii; assembly: GCF_028885655.2. Lineage (NCBI taxonomy): Eukaryota > Metazoa > Chordata > Mammalia > Primates > Hominidae > Pongo > Pongo abelii. Next base: position 89,340,073 of record NC_072004.2, read on the forward strand.
AAATGTACCTGTGCATGTTAGGAAATGGGAGGGTTGGGCCATGCAACAAACAAGGTGCAAACCAGAGTGAAAGAGAAGTGTTTAACCTACAGGAAAGAGCAAACCGCATGCCAGCCCTGCAGAGCTCCGCCTTGCATGCAAACACACAAATGGGTAATTATACATCATTCATCTGTTCATTCTAGTGGGTCCCCAAGAACCTTTGGTTTGCCATTTTGGTAATTTAATTTTACTAAGTGCCAAGTAATACAATTGTATATCACCCCGTTTGTGAATTCCTTCAGGACAAGGATAAGATTCTCCTCTCTCTCTCCCCTACATACACACACACACAGACACACACACACAGGTAAGACTCTCTTCTCTCTGTCCCCTACACACACACACAGACACACACACACAGGTAAGACTCTCTTCTCTCTGTCCCCTACACACACACACAGACACACACACACAGATAAGACTGTCTTCTCTGTCCCCTACACACACACACACACACACACACACACACACACACACACACACAAGGTGCTTTCTATAGGGCTCTATTTAGGTCTATTTAGTTGAGAATGGTAAAACTATGCTTTAAAATTCCATAATTCGGCTGGGCACGGTGGCTCACGCGTGTAATCCCAGCACTTTGGGAGGCCGAGGCAGGTGGATCACCTGAGGTCTGGAGTTCGAGAATAGCCTGACCAACATGGTGAAACCCTGTCTGTACTAAAAATACAAAATTAGCCGGGCGTGGTGGCTCATGCCTGTAATCCCAGCTACTCGGGAGGCTGAGGCAGGAGAACTGCTTGAACCCAGGAGGCAGAGGTTGCAGTGAGCCGAGATCACGCCATTGCACTCCAGTCTGGGCAACAAGAGCAAAACTCCATCTCAAAAAAAAAAATCCATAATTCACAATTTGTTACCAGGTCAGTCTGGTCTCTTTCCAAATTAGTGCTCATTAGTTAGGTCTTCCTGGACTTGTTACTGAGTGAATCTGGACATCTGTCCTTTGCTCACACTTTGTTAATACTCAGCACTTCCATTCTGACTTCTGGAGGGTTCCCCACATTGTAGATAGGGCCCTGGGGCCCTGCAGCATAGTTGGAGGGTTGCAGCCTCCCAGGAAGGCCCCCTCCATCGCTCTAAGTTTCCTGAGCTTGTGAGAGCCTTGTATCCTTCTGGGAGTGTTTTCCTGGCGTGGCTGGAAGACAGCCATGAATCTGTCTCGGGCCATTTGACTCGGGCTCCCAATGCCAACCCTAACAGACACTTCCATCAGGCCTGACGCGTCAACGATCTATAAGCCATTAACCAGCGCTATCAGACCTCCCAGATTCAGCCTCCTCTGTGAGAACAAATACAGAGAAGGGGGAAGGAGGGAGGAGAGAAGAGGTACAGAGAGAGAGAATGCCAGGTCCTCCCTTTCCTATATGGATAAATGATTGATGATGATGATGATGATGATGATGATGATGATGATGATGAGAGCAGCTAACAATGACAAAGCTCACTGTGTTTCAAGTACCCTTCTAAACTCATCGTATGTGGTAGCTCATCTAATCCTCACAACAACCCAAAAAGATATGCTGTTATTAGACTCACTTTGCAGGTGGGGAAACTGAGGCAGGGAGCTCTTTAGAGACTTTGTGAGGTCCCAGCACTGGTGGGTGGCAGAGCTGGGGGTTTAGCCCAGTTGCTGGGCTCCAATATTTGTGCTCTCAGCCACTCTATGCATTGCCTCCCACAGGAGTCAGGAAGTCAAAGTCAAAAGAGATGGAGAGAGTTCAACTCAAAGCAGGCAAGAGTCCTAGTTCCCTGTGGGCGGTGGCTACACTGTGAGGACTGGCCCCCAGCTCACCAGGCAGAGGAGAGCAGCTTTCCCAGAGATACCCTGCTCAGGCCACAGAGATAAAAATCTTCTATTCCTTCTAGAAATAACAATGTCTAAGCTGCTTCCTCAGTCAGAGCCCCTCAGACCATTTGTCACTTCAGGTCCACAACCTCAGAGGTGGTTCTTAGCGGCCACAGCCTCAGCTGCTGCTCCCCTCACCCTGGCCAAATAAAGGGGACAGGTCTCCAAAGTCTCCTCATGTGCCAATATCCCCTTCTCACGCAGGAGAGATGGGATGGGAAGGGATGAAATGGAATGGGTCCTGGGGAAGAGATAGAAAGGAGGGGATAGAGCAACATGGAACAGGGTGGGATGAGAAGAAAGGGAAGGAAAGGCATGCAATGGAATGAGATAGGAGGGTACAATGGGAAGAGGTGGAAAGGGGCCGAAAAGGAATGATATGCGATGAGTTGAGAAGGGAAAGGGTGGACACTGTCTTTTTTTTTTTTTTTTTTTTTTTTTTTTTGAGACAGTGTTTCACTCTTGTTGCCCAGGCTGGAGTGCAATGGCATGATCTCTGCTCACTGCAACCTCCACCTCCCAGGTTCAAGCCATTCTCCTGCCTTGGCCTCCCGAGTAGCAGGGATTACAGGCACCCGCCACCACGCCCAGCTAATTTTTGTATTTTTAGTAGAGACGGGGTTTCATTATGTTGGCCAGGCTGGTCTCGAACTCCTGATCTCAGGCAATCCACCCGCCTCGGCCTCCCAAAGTGCTGGGATTACAGGTGTGAGCACCGACACTCTCTTTTTAAACTATCCATACACTCCCATCACCCCTTTTTCCTAGAAAATTACAGAGTCATTAAAACAGAAACATCTCTGCAGCCCCAACATTTCCTGTGTAGCACAATACATGGCAGCTGGTGACCCACTGCCATTGGCCAGGATTGAAAAGATTCCATGATAGGTGTAGGAGCTCCCACACCCTTGCAGGCTGGCTCCAGAGGCTTCTTCCCAAGCTCTACTCCCAAGCCTTGGGCCCCTTTAAGGCCAACTAAATCCTCACCTCTTCCAAGAAGACTTCTTCAACTACCTCCTTCCTTTCTCTCACTCCCAGCTCTGTTTAGCATTTGTCACCCAATTTAACACTTGCTTCTGTACAATGTTGTATTGATCTTTAATCTTGTAATCCAGATCTATAGCATATAGCTTGTGCTTCTGCCCGGTGGCAACTCTGAATGAATTTAATTCTTCCAGCATTTAAGAAGCAGAATCACAGAACTGTGGAGCATTAACCTGCATGTTACAAATGCAGAAACAGGCTCTGAGAAGTCAAGGGGCATACCTGGCATCTCATGGCTCGTGAGCCAGAGAGCTGGGGCACCCAGAGCTCAGCATCCTGGCTCCCTCCACTACAATGTGGGGAGCCTCCTGCCTTAGTTGGGGTTTTCCTAAAAACAGGCCCTCCAACAAGGATGGGAGTACTGGTGGTTTATCTGGGAGGTGGCTGCAGGAGGCACTGTGAGGGAGGGGAGAAGTAAGAAGAGGAAAGACGAAAGCTGATTAAAGAGGTACCAAGGAGCAGGTTTCCCTTGTGCATCCTGGGGGCCCAACCCCTCCAGGCCTCCAAGAGGCTGCAGAACTCACCAGGAAGCCAGGGCATTTCTCCAGGAGCCCTTGTCCCTCAGGGTTGAGAGCCCCACTTAGGGAGTTAACTCCCAGCACTTCTAGCCTGCCCTGCAGGGCTGAGCCCCCTTCCATGGCCAAAGAACCCCTACAAGCAAAGAGCAGTGGTTGTTGGGGGTACAGAGCCTTTGCGTGTGCACGAATTGTCTACCGCAGCTAGGGCGTCCTCTGGGTGGGTCAAGGAAGGAAGGGCAGGCCACCAACAGGGTATGCCATGTTTGGGAAACACTTGTCCATTCATGGGAGTAGACCTGGGTGCCCCAACTTTCTTTCACATCTGTGTCCGGTTCTCTTTTTGATAGGAACAAATCTCTGCTCCAAGGTGTCAGATGAAAGAATGGTGCTCCCCACCCTCTCCCCACCCCAGGGATATATATCGTCATGGGGACTTTGATGACGCATAAGGAAAAGTGCACTGTCTGATGACATGTGGCAGGTGACATTTGGGGGTGCCGCACATTCCAGCCATCCCTCCCACATGTGCAAGAAAAGGCTGCCTGACAGTAGCCTGGCTTCTCCTGTGGGCTTCTTCTTGCTGGGCACCTCCCGTTTGCAGAGCTCCTAGTGAGGGACCATGTCGGTGTCAGGACAGATAGGAGGATGAAGCAGACCCCTCCCAGCCCCCCATGCTCCTCATGGAGGGCAGATGGGGGCCTGGGAGCTGGCCAGCCCAGCAGGTATGATGGGTTTGTGCACGGGGATCTACTAGGGAGCCCAGGAGTCTCCAGTGCAGGTGGCCATAAAGAAGAAATATGAGCAGGAGTCATCACGTGTTTGACGCAATTCCTGACATGCTTTCCCCAGACAGGGCACGCCCTGAGTTTACAAGGCAAATGCACTTATCACTTCTGCCTCCTGTCCCAGGAGCCAAGCTCACCCCTCAGCCTGGAAATCTGGGCCTCCAGATTGGAGCTTGCTTCCCCAAAAGGTGCCCTGTGCCTAGCCCCTGCCCCTCTCTGCACATACATGCATGCATGTGCATGTACAAATGCATGTGTGCACAAACATACGCACATATGGAGGCACACATGGAAAGCACCTGAAAAAAAGACAGCCAGCCCAAATTCCAGCCACCCCTCTGCCTGTATGTAGCTCCGAGCCCTGGGATGCGTCATGTCCCTCACTGGGCCTTATTTTTCCCCTCTGTGTCGTGATGATTCTAAAGAACCCCCAGGGATGCTCAGCTCCCTGTCCAGAGAAGTTACAGTTCCATGGATGGACAGCAGAGGCATCTGTCGGCCCTCTCCTCCAAGGAGGCATAGTCCACCTTTGGACACCACCTGCCATGGTGATAGCCCAGGCCTGCCAGGAGAAAGAAGTAGGTGTATGGGTAGTTGGTGGCATCCTGCTTTGCCCTTTTTGCAGCAGAGATCAACACCTTGGATTAGGTTGATCTGGTCCAGCGTGGGAAGAACATCAAACACCCCCTCACTAAAGTGACACACCAGCCAGCAAGCCAGCCCTTTCTCCCACCTTCAACTCTGCTTGTATCAGCAGAGAGGGTCGTGTTAAAACTGGCTTCGGAATGGTGCCTGGGAAGCTGGGAGGGGCAGTTCCCCAGCTCCCCCTCTGCCTATGACACTGTGCGGAACAGTCTCAGGATCTGGGAGGCAAGTTCTTTGCAGAAGGGCTTTTTAGCAAGACCCTGTTCTCCACAGTCCCCAGATGGTAGGCCTAAACCAAAGGGTTTCTAGGAAACAGACCCTTATAGCTGGCCACTGGCCTATGAAGACAGAGCTCAGATGCCCAAGTAAGTGGAGGACTCTTCCAGGGAGAGAGCAGTGAACTGAGCCCCCAAGAGCCCACCAGCATGGACCAGGACAGCCCATTATGGGACACACCCTCCCACAAGGGGCCATTGCTTTGCATTTGCAGGATTTGATTTTTGTTTGCTGAGATTATGGAGCCTGCATATAGTTCCTGATTTTTGCAAAGCACATCTCAAACTTCTCACCTGTTAGCACTCCCCAGCATCATGGCTGAGTGGATGATTATCACCATACCCCGGGTGGGGAAACTGAGGCTTCAGGAGTAGGAGAGACTGAGTTAAGGGCATGCAGTGAGTCATCAGCTGCCCTTTGCTTCCCACATACATTCCTCACCAAGCTCTCTGAGGCCATACTGCTTCCTGGAGTCCTGGGGCATATCCATTGCTTTTGCCAAGGTGGGTTGTGGCAAGCAGGTCACTGGGAATAGGAAACAGGGGTTTTCAAAGAGTATATAAAGGAAAGAAAAGAATAAAGGGGTGGGAGGGGCACATGATCCAAAATCTCCTCTGCAGCAAGCTCTTGTAACTGCATGTCCAGCGACCCCCCACCCTTCCTTGCACCTTCCTTTTCTACATCAACATTCAATCATCTTTTCCCATTCACTTCATCTTTTCCATTTTTATCTTACGCTGCCCGTGAAAATTGGTGTGAAATAAAAAGGCAACTCTGCCTACAGATGTAATCAATTGATTTGGCAGGTAGCCCACAGACACCTAGGAAGAGGACAGCCAATTTTCAGCGGACATCCTCCCCCACTTCTTTTTCTTCCTCTACTTCCTCCCTTCCGGGCTCTCTGTCCCCCTCCTTTTATTTTTCTGTCTCCTTCCTTTTGGCCTTGCTTTGATCTTCTTGTTATTTTCTGCTTTGTATTTAATGGAATTAGACCAGCCTATGAATTTTCCCCCAATTCTTTCTTTCTTCTTATTTTATATAACAGACAGCAGAGGGGAAGGCGTCTGTCTTGCCCAGCTCTCTATCTCTGCACCGTGCTGCAACAGCTCAGTATTCCCAGGGGCCTTGTCAATCTTCCTGGGGAGGTGGGACCACGATTAACATCTTGAAGGATCCCAAACTCCTACCCCAGATAGGAGACGGGTCTATAAAACAAATCCTAGAGTGGAACAGCTCTCCATCATCCAGGAGAGGAGAAAATGTTCTATGCAGGAGAATTGTTTATTTTCATTCATTTCTTCATGTATTAAGCATCACTATCAGCCAGGCACTGGGGATATAGAAGCGAACAAAGCCATCATTGATCCTGCCCAAGTACATTGCCTGGTGCACAGTAGGTGCTCAATAAGTGGTGGCCACTCTTGGTTATCATTCTTGTGGAAGTATATATGATAGTGCAAGATATTTACTTATGTTCAATAAATGTTAGTTTCTTCTCTTCTAGAGACACTATCTCGGTATGATATCTGTTTATTGGTCTTTGTTATTGTTTTAATACAAAAAGAATAGGAGAGTGAAATTAAAATGTTCACTCTGGCCTAGTCTAGATTAGAAGATAGTCGTTAGATACAAATAAACGTGTAATTAAAAATTGTGATAACTGGGATAAAGAAAAAGCACAGGGTGATACCGGAGGATTTCATTTAGAAAGGGGTGGGGGAGGAATCTGGAGCCTGCATCTTACAGAAGCGTCACATAACCCATTGGCTCTCAAAGTGGGGTTCTCTCAGCCGCAGAAGCAGCAGCATCAGGAACTTACTAGAAATCTACATTTTCAGGCTGCCCCAGAACTACTGAATCAGAAACTTTGGGCACCAGCCTTTCCAGGTAACTCCAATATTCCCACAAGTGTGAGAACTGCTCATGTAAGCTGAGACTGGAAGGAGGACTTGGAGTTGGCCAAGTGGTGGGGAGAAAGAAGGCTTTCTAGGTGGAGAAGACAGCATGGACTGGGGCCCTGAGGCAGGAAAGACCACCAGGGCTAGGGTGTAGGCAGGGAGTGTGAGAATCAGACCTTTCAGTGCCTTAGAACAACTGGAAAGAGTGTGAATTTTCTAAGTCCACCAGGATCCCCTAAGGCAGGGGTCCCAGTCCGTGGCCTGTTAGGAACCGGGCCGTATAGCCGAGGTGAGTGGTGTGCGAGTGAGCTTTACTGCCTGAGCTCTGTCTCCTGTTAGCTCAGCAATGGCATTAGATTCTCATAAGAGGCTGGGTGTGGTGGCTCACACCTGTAATCCCAGCACTTTGGGAGGCCAAGGCAGGTGGAAGGTTAGGAGTTCGAGACCAGCCAGGCCAACATGGCAAAACCCTGTCTCTACTAAAAATACAAAAATTAGCCAGGTGTGGTGGCGGGTGCCTGTAATCCCAGTTACTTGGGAGGCTGAGGCACAAGAATTGCTTGAACCTGGGAGGTGGAGATTGCAGTAAGCCAAGATCGTACCACTGTGCTCCAGCCTGGGTGACAGAGTAAGACTATGTCTCAAAAAAAAAACCCAAAAACAACAACAATAACAAAAACATTCTCATAGGAGCACAAATCCTATTATGAACCGTGCATGCAAGGGATCTAGGTTGTGCACTCCTTGTAAGAATCTAATGCCTGATGATCTGAGATGGAACAGTTTCATCCTGAGACCATCCCCACCCCACCCCACCCAAGGAAAAATTGCCTTCCACGAAACCAGTCCCTGTTGCCAAAAAGGTTGGTGACCACTGCCCTAAGGGGTTCTAAGTAGAGAAATGAAGCCATAGGATGTCGGTGTCATAGAGTCCTATCACTACCCACAGCTGGCTCCCAGCTGCTCCTGGCCCTTCCCCGGCCTCACCTGCCCTGTTGGAGGGGCCCTTCTCAGCCCCCGAGAAAATGGCACTCTTGGGTGGTGCAGGAGGTCCTGGTAGAAGGCTCTTTCTTTTCATTCATGCCTTTGGATACATGATGGGATTTTCTGTCTTCATATTTTATTTCTACCTCTTTTCAAATATCAATAAGTGGCATCAAAACAGTGGGATTATCGGTTATTTTTGTTTCTTCTCCACAAGTTCTTGAATTTTATGAAATAAAAGCAAACAAAATTTTATAAAGCCAATATTTATCAAATATTATTATATGTCAGTTTTTTTTGAGACTTCCCTCTTTATTCATTCAACAAATATTTTTTGAGCACCTGCTGTGCCCTGGGCATTGTGCAGGCGTGGGGATAGAAACGGAGACCAACATTCTGCCTCGATGGAGCATCTGTGCTCATGGCGGGAGTCAGACCAGCAAAGTCCAAGAGCAAAATACATCTCAGAGTCTGCCTGGGAAGGGGAGTGAGCCATCCCAGGTGGGACTGGTCAGGGAAAGCCTGAGAAGGTGGTGGCTGGGAAGGCGAGTGAGGCATGCCAGGTGGGACTGGTCAGGGAGAGCCTGAGAAGGTGGTGGCTGGGCACAGACTTGGGGAGAGGAGGCGGTGGGGGTGGGGGGATGAACAGGTGGGTAGGGGTGGGAGGCTCATGAGAGCAGGAACCCCAAGCGCCGAGGTGCTAAGCAAGAGCAGGAACGGACGCAGGGCTCCTTCCTTAGTGGGAGGAGGAGGAGGAGGAGAGGACAGGGAGGAGTGAGGAGGAGCCTCGTGGGCTGCCAGGAGGATTTTGGCTTTTACACCGAGTGACACAGGAGCCCACGGGCAGGTCAATGGGAATTCTGACATTCTGAAAGGGCCACTGGGCTGCTTGCTGAGAACAGCTGGTGAGAGGGGCAGGGCAAGGAGAGAAGAGAGCTGGCAGGAGAACCTGCTACAAACCAGGTGGGAGCGGATGGGAGCCTGAGCTGGAGCAGCGAGGGTGGGATATGGTCAGATGCTGGATGGCCTCTGAACTGAGCGTCGGCGGGATCTGCTGCTGGGCCAGATAAGGGATGAGAGAGGAGGCTTGAGGATGACCTGAGTGATGAAAAGACAGCACTGCCACTTATGAGGCCAGGGAAGGCTAGGGGAGAAGCCAGCGTTTCTAGGGGAAGGAGTTGCTGGTTAATTCAGTGTTGGGCGTGTGAAATTTCAGATGCCATTGTGTCGCTTTGGATGTCCCAAGGAGCAGATGCCAAGAAGGATTGGACATGGGATAGGCTTACTGGGGGCAAAGTCCGTGAAGGACAAAGGGGAGGCAGCAGGCGCTGGCAGACTGCCATGCAGGCCTGGCACCCATGAAAGGAGTGGGGGATGGAAGGAGGCCTGGGAGGAAGAGTTTCCAACCACAGCACAGCTCCAAGAGTGTTCATTTAGACCGATGGGAGGTCCTCGAGCCAAAACCTCCCGTGGGGTATCCAACATCCCACATGTGCGGGCCTGCCCTGACACCGCCCCCTCTAACCCCATCCCACCTGCTCAGCTATTGCCTGGGAGAAGCCCACATCATGTGTGGCTTCAGCATGCCATAGGGGTGGGCCCACTGGGGCAGCAGTGGGGTGTCAGTCACCGTGGTCCCCTCAACAGAAGGTGTGAGTGGAGCAATTTTACAGCCGCCACAGGCTATTAGACACGTAAGGGGAGATATCTAGTAGGCAGTTTAGATATATGAGTCTAGAGTTCAATGCAAGGTTCAAGGAAGAGATAAAAATTTAAGTGTCTTCAGCTTATAAACGGTATTTAAAGGCATGAGAATGGATGAGCGCGTGCACAGCTGGCGGGGACAAACGCTCCGAGGACTGAGTCCTGAGGCACGTTTGCAACAGTCAGCAACAGTGGCCAGGGAGGTAGAACGGAAACCAGGAGTCTGTGAGGTCCTGGAAGTCAAGTCGAGAAAATGCTTCGTGGAGGAGGGAGCACTATCTTTCAGAAAACTGCCCATCACACTAGCAAGCATCCTTATAGGCCAGGCAATTTGCTGAAGACTCTGTGTGCATCACCACACTCCATGGGTCTTCTTCCCTGTTGTGGGTGATGTACTGTGCTTCCCGGATGCCCTGTCAGGGCCAACACAGCCACTCCCCAGTTGCTGGGAGTGTTGGCTGCTGATGCTGAAGGTCACACCCCCTCCCCAGGGACAGCCTGTACCCAGAGACGGTTGACACAGCCTCCCTGCCACATTTGCGACACCTCAAGTGGACCATCTGGCTTACAAGCTCCTAGTGGGACCAGCTGGAGCCTCTGTTGTAGCTACAGAGTCAGGTAGATTCCTCCATCAGAGTAAAGAACCACTGACTCCATGGGCTAGAGGGACAGGGTGCTACTTGCTACATCTTATCTTGAATCTTTTGGATGTTTCGGTGAGAAACAGGAAACTCGCAGACTCTCTAGCCAGTCCATTGTAAGTTGTGACCCACTTCACCCCGTCCTGACACTCCCACCTTTCCACCACTTTTCCTCTTTTCCGTAGCACTTACCACTTGCCAACCTGCGATTCAATTTCCTTATTTATTCATCTACTGTTTATTATCCATCTTCCTTCTTTCCTACAATGTCAGCTCTAGGAAGGCAGGGATATTCATCCGTTTTGTCCACTGATGTATCCCAAGTGCCTAGAACGGTGTCCACTGCATAGCAGGTGCCAGTATACATGCACAAAATGAATTCCTGGATGAGCTGACCTTCAAGAGTTCACAGCCCAACTCTCCCATTTTTGCCGAATCCCACCATCCCACGTGAACAGAATGAGCCAGACCTCCAAACCCACAGAGGCAGCGTGGGTTGCTGGGACTTACCACGGTTAGGAGGCAGTCTCCTCACCCGCAAGGTGGGATGCCAGGAATGGTTTGCTCACAACACGGTCACAGGGAGGCACCTCGAAGCCTTCCTGTAACGCTGATCAATGAGGCCGACCCTATGGATGGAACCCATAGTCCAAGCCGAGTCTGAGGGCTTGTTTCAGGAGCATCCACAGTACCTAAGGAGTGCTGGGAGCGGGGGTTCTTTGAGAACAGCACACACTGAACTCCTACAGGAGGAGAAGACAGACCCATTTTAGACTGACGGCTGCTCTGAAATGGGGGACTCAGTGTGAGATTCCCGTGCTAGAGAAAAGAGGCTCAGTTATTCCTTGTGGTAAGTGGGCATGGCTTTCGATGGGAAGTCCTGCCTTCGCTATTTCCCAGCCATGTGACCTTGGCCAAATCAAAAAAATATCCTGGAGCCTCCTTATCTGTGACAACCTGTCAAATGGGAAATGAGTGAGATTATGTACCTGAAAATGTTTTGTCAATTCCAGGGCGGTGGTTCCCAGACTTTGAGATTTCATAGACGAGGGAAGTTTCCAGTAATCTGGAACTTACATAAGGATTCTAGCGTTCTATTTTGCCACCTAAGGACACTGAAACACAAGCAAGCAATGAAGCGGTGGCTTGCCCGTTGTCACTATTCTGTCCTCAAAGGCGGAACACACTTTATGCTAAAAATGGAAGAAGGCCAAAAATCTGAACAAAAGAGAGTCTTTGCAGCTTGAAAAAAAAAAAAAGTGAACTTAAAGGAAAAACTCACTGACTTGTCCTTGATTTTCTCATGTTGCCAAAGACAAGGGAAGTTTCTCTCCGGGAACATTGTGAAATGATGAAATGAGAGGGCTGGGATGGCGCACCCAGGCAAACAAGAGAAGCTGCCCACCATGGAGGCGGGACCCAGAGCTTCAGGCTCTCAGGGCCTGAGGGGGGGTCAAAGTCTCCACCCACCTGACACCCATTTGAAGCATGCTGGTGCACAAAGTTACTGCAGGTGGGAAGCTTTCAGTAGGGTTCCCTGAGGAGGATGGAGTAAAGGGCTTCCCTTCACAGGAGGAGTGAGCTGGGAGTCAGGGCCTGGTTAGCAGGAACACAACATCCATGTGATCAATCCTGAGTGCTGAGCACTGTGCGAAGGGCTTCCTGAAGGTTATAGGAAGGAACTATTATCATTCGTTTTGCAGCTTGGGAAACTGAGGCACACAGATGTTTCCGTTGCTTCCCCAAATCTCACAGCCAGTCAGTGGCAGAGCCGGGGCCCTAATTCAGCCAGTCTGGTTGCAGAGGAAGTGTGTTTAACCACTCACCCCAAAGCATGATCTCCAGAGCAAGGAAAGGGCTGCTCTGCTGATGCAAAGAGGCAGATTTCTAGCAGAATCAGCCCTGATCCTGATGCTCACAGGCTGGAATGTTGGGTCCAAAGCAGCAAACCTACTTTTCTGTATGAGTTCCCCACTGTAAGGGGTTGAACAGTGACCTCCACAAAGGTGTGTCCAAGTCCCAAATCCCTGGAATCTGTAAAGGGAAACTTATTGACCTTATGTGGGGAAAGGGTTTTGCACAGGTAATTAAAGATCTTGAGATGAGGGACGGGCACGATGGCTCAGGCCTGTAATCCCAGCACTTTGGGAGGCCGAGGCAGGCAGATTACTTGAGTCGACGAGTTTGAGACCAGCCTGGGCAACATGGTGAAATCCCCCCCCCATCACTACAAAGAATACAATTAGCCATGGTGGTGTGTGCCTGTGGTCCCAGCTACTCGGGAGGCTGAGGGGGGAGGATCACTTGAACCAGGGAGGCAGAGGCTGCAGCGAGCCGAGATCGCACCACTGCACTCCAGCCTGGGTGACAGAGCGAGACCCTGTCTCCAAAAACAAACAAACAAAATCTTGAGATGAGATCATCTTTGACTTAGGGTAGGCCCTAAACCCACGGAAGGGTGTTTTTATACCAGACAGAAAAGGAACAGACACAGAGACACAGAAGAGAAAGCCACAAGAGGACAGAGGACTCTGTGCCTCAGTTTCCCAAGCTGCAAAACGAATGATAATAGTTCCTTCCTATAACCTTCAGGAAGCCCTTTGCACAGTGCTCAGCACTCAGGATTGATCACATGGATGTTGTGTTCCTGCTAACCAGGCCCTGACTCCCAGCCCACTCCTCCTGTGAAGAAAGCCACAAGAGGACAGAGGCAGGGACTGGAGGGATGCGAGTCTGGGAGCCACGCGACGCCAAGGACTGTGCAGCCCCCAAGCCGGGAGAGAGCCCTGGAAAGGATCCTCCCGCAGAGCCTCCCTTAGAAAGCAACTCTGCTGACAACTCGAATTTCGACTCTGGCCTCCCGAATTGTGGAGAAATACATTTCTGTTGTTTTAAGCCACCAGTTTGTGGTAGTTTTTAAAAGCAGTCCCAGGAAACTCACACATCCCCTTTCCTACTTCCTCCGCGCCAGCTTCCAAACCTCTCCCCCTTGAGAGGATCAGAGAATTCCTCCCAGCCCTCCAGCAGTGAGCGGCTCCCCCACTCCATTCATCTCCCCGTTCCTCGCATTCATCCCCCACCGAACCCACCGACAAAATGCTGAATCGGTGGGTGAGATCCCCATAGCAACGGCTCCGATGCCAGAACCCAGGATTACGACACCGGATCAGCCAGAGACTCGCTGGAGGGGCCCAAGAGGGGCTGCTGCGAAAACGCTCGGCAGAGGGGCTGCAGCGCGCGGCAAATCCCCCGGGGCTTGAGGGGGCCGCTCTTTAGGAGACAGCGCCGGACGAACCGGGCGGGGTGGGGGTGGATAATCTTCAGGCGCCAACGCAAAACGGCCGCAAGACATGGCCAGGCCGGGAGGCTCCTGCGTCCCGGGCCCGCGATGTGGCCCTTGCGCGGGGACAAAGACGAGGCCATCGCCCTCGCGTGTTCCCAAAGACGCCCAACCTCATCAGGAGGCCGCCCCCTCCGCCACCTGGGAGGGTCCCACACGCCCGGGCCCTTGAGGACGTCCCCTCGGCGATGTGCCTGACCGGGCGCTCCCCGCCCGCCAACCTCCAACCTCCACCCTCCTTGCCCTGCCCGCGTGGACGCAGCCCCCGGTTCAGACACTAGCGAGTGCGCGGGGCCGCCCAGGGCGGCGGGAGAGGACGGGGTCCTCCCTCCCCTCTGGTCCCCCAAAGCCCCCGGACGCCGCGGCCGCGCCCCCTGCCGGCTCCCTCCGGCTGGCTCCCGCGTCCCACCGGGGCTCCTCTCCTGCTGCGAACTCAGCGCTTCCCCGCCCCACGCCCTCCACAACTCCCCGCCGTTCCGTTCCTGCTGCCGCCGCCCTCTCCACCCAGGCTCCTGTCACCCACCACGGGCGTTCACACCCTCCAGTCCATCGGCCTCCCCCGGCCCGACCGCCCTGGCTCAGGCAAATCCCAGCCTGCACTTCCCGAAGGAAGTCCCCTCCACGCACACACCCTACACGCACGCACACATTTACACACACGCCCTCACACGCAAATGCAGACACCCCCACACTCATACGTACTCACACATTTACACATACACCCTCATTCACACACCCTCACGTTCATACACCCTCACACACATTCACACACACGCATACAGAAAAGCAGACCCCCCCACTCACACGTACTCACGCTCACAGTCACATACCCTCACACGCGCTCAGTCACACGTAGACACAGTCATATACACTCTCTTACACACATTCACACACCCCTCACACATCCTCACGTATTTACATACACCCTCACACACACATTCCCACATGTCCATGCCCACACACTCACATTCACACACCCTAACACACACACACAGACACACAATCACATATACACATACACACACACAGAATCACATAAACATACAGACACACACAGAATCACATAAACATACACAGACACGCACAGAATCACATATATACACACAATCACATATACACACGCAGACACAATCACATATACACATACACACACAGAATCACATAAACATACACAGACACACACAGAATCACATATACACACACAGACACACACACAGACACACAATCACATATACACATACACAGAATCACATACACACACACAATCACATATGCACACACAGACACACACAGAATCACAAACATACACACAATCACATATACACACACAGAATCACAAACATACACAGACACACAATCACATATACACACACAGACACAATCACATATACACATACACACACAGAGAATCACAAACATACAGACACACACAGAATCACATACACACACAATCACATATACACACAGACACACAATCACATATACACACACAGACACACACACAGTCACATATATACACACAGAGATACACAGAATCACATACACACACAGAGACACACATACAGAATCACATATACATGCACACAGAATCACATATACACAGAGACACAGACACAATCACATACACACACAGAATCGTGTACACACAGAGACACACAGAATCACATATACACATGCACACACACACAGAATCACATACACAGACACAGACACAGACAGAATCACATACACACACACAGAATCACATATACACACACAATCACATATATACACACAGAGATACACAGAATCACATACACACAGACACACATACAGAATCACATATACACACACACAGAATCACATATACACACAGAGACACAGACACAATCACATATACACACACACAGAGACACACAGAATCATATGTACACACACAGAGACACACAGAATCACATATACACATACACACAGAGACACACAGAATCACATGCACATACAGAGACACACAGAATCACATAAACACACGCAGACACACACAATCACCTATACACACAGAGACACACAGAATCACATATACATATACACACAGAGACGCACAGGCACACATTCATGCACACATTCACACAGACACACCCCCTCACACAGGATCACACCACACGCACACTCATTCACACACAAGACACCAATACACTCATTCAGAGACTCACAAAACTTACAGACACATATATGCACACACCACACACTCATGCAAGATACATACAAATACATAGACACACGCAGACACACATACACATACAGACCCCTCACAGATACACACACACCAATGCACACAGGTACACTCATTTGCACACCACACAGACCCACTTACACACCAATACACATACTGGCACACTCGTACACAGACCTATAAACACACAGACCCACCCCCACTCAGACATACTCATTTGCATACCCACTCAGCAACACACACAGACTCACATTCACATACATGACACAGACAAACTCACACAGGCACACTCACACTCATTCACACAGGCACATTCACACACACCCTATTATGCACATTCTCACAACAGACATGCTTACACACATTCACACACACAGGCGCACACACACACACATCTCTTACTGAAGCACAGGCAGTGTCTACCAGCTACACAGACATTGTGGACAGTGGAGTGGTGAGAGGTACAGGTGTGTTCAGGTCAGGCAGGTGGGATCTGACCAGAGGCATCATGAGCCCAAGGGCGCCTTGGTGGCAAGGACATCACCTACTGTTTCTCTGCACCTTCCCCCTCCCCACCCAAATCATGCAGCACAGTGCAGGGCACACAGGTTCGTCGTAAGTGTTTCTTCAATGAGTAGACAGGAGCTACCCAAGCTTCACTGTACCTAAGAATGCATAGTGGCCGCCATTTTACATGTTGAACTTGGAGCTTCAAAGCAGCCTTGGATGAAACCACTGGGCCATTCTCCAAAAAAGAGAATGGAGAATGTCAACGTCCTTAATTGTCTGCCTGTATCCCATGTACTTCCTGACTCAGAGCCTTGATTGACAAAATCCCCGTTCCAAGAAAATCTCCCTGCATCACCGCAGGCACTGTGTGTTTGGCAAGTAGACTTTCAACTTTGGGTTGTGGCTTGAATAAATAAATGACTAAATCAGCAAGCAGTTTTCCCTACACCTTGGCACAGGTCTGGGTACAATCAAAGCATCAGTCAAGATGGGAGGGTAGTGGGTGGGAGTGGCCTTTAAGAGATGGGAGTTCTGCCTCAGCTCATTGCTTGGCCCGGCACAGTGGCTCATGCCTGTAATCCGAGCACTTTGGGAGGTTGAGGTGGGAGGATAATTGAGCCCCTCGAGTCGAGGTTGCAGTGAGCCATGATATAACAAGATGTTGTCAAAAAAAGAAAAAGAAAGAAAGGAAGAAAAAGAAGAAAGGACAGAAAAGAAGGAAGGGATGGGAAGGGGAGGGGAGACCCGAAAAGCAAAAACTAAAAACCTCACTTCTAAGGCACTTTCTGGAATCGTTCCACTCCACTCTGATCTCCCTCTTTATTGGGCATCGTTTTGGTGAGTAATGAATCCAACCTGAGCCCCATTCCTGTGTGAGGTTAGCCATTTCACTTTCCTAGATGTGAGTATGTGTGAACCTATCGCCATCACCTCTTCTCCCATTAGTCTGTAATTCCCCCTGAGCAGATCGGGCTGTCTCAGATTTCTTTGGCATTGAGATTTCTTTGGCAATGATGACGCAACTCTGCCAGCAGCAAGTGTCCAGCCAGACACCTGGGTCATCCCCTAGTTGTACGGTGCTGGGGGAAGCTCTGGCGTGGGCAGCTCCACCTCGGATGCTTCCTGGAGTAGATGTTCTGCCTGGTGTCCATGGGGATGGAATGGGAGAGGAACTTCCTTAGCCACTGCCATGCATGTCTTCCCCTTTATGGGAAAGTGTCTGAGTGCTGGTCATTTTCAGACCCTAGGGAAGTATCTAATTGCCCTCCTGGAGAGCCCCCACTTATAGAGAAGATGGCAAGGCTGTCAGAGAATCCAATGCCACATTTCCCAAAAAAAGGAGGAAAGGCAGGCCCCGGGAGGGCCCTCAGCAGGTACAGAATTGGAACTGCCAGACAGACACACCTTTTCCCATGCTACAACCTTGGCTGCCATGCCCCTACTCCCCTTACTCCTGCTTCTAGAAGAAAAGGGAGGGAGAAAAATGCAGGAATTTTCCAGAAAGATCCAGAAACTCCCCCAAATTGCCAGAAGTCTTCAGGCTTGTACATTAATGTGGTGGTGCAGTGCAGTCATTTGCTCTACCTACCTGGGTGTGCCCTTGATTCTGGCTAGATTAGATTGAATCAACAAAGAAGCAGCACAGAGTCCTCCAGTGCTGGAGCTGAGAAACCCCAGAGAATGCAAGGAGCCTTCATTTCCTGATTTTCTCATCTGTACAATGGGGTGGTAATAGCACCCACATCATAGATTGCTGTGAGGACTCAGTGACTCAGACCATATAAAACGCCTGGCAGGGTACCTTCCACATAGCAAGTGCTGCATAAAGGCTGATGGTGATGAGGCCGATGATGAAGGCAAAGAAGAAACTACTCCTTGCCCAAGGTCATCTGGGCGACTTAGTGACAGAGCTGCAGTTAGAACAGGGGTCTCTCCAAGTTAGGCCACGCTGGATTGCCTTGCTGCCAGTTCCTGGTGCTTTTGTATCTTCACGCCTCCCCCCACAGGCCCAGCTGAGCACCATCAGGGCCTCAACAGAACCAACAGTGCCCCCTGCAGGCCTTGGCCTCCTGGGACTGTTCAATTCAGGGCTGAGGCCTCTGGGAGCAGTGGGAACGTTTGCCTACAAAACAGGTTCCGCGGAGTGCTGCTGGGACACTAGGGTTTTGCCTCCGAAGATGGCTTCCCCGGAGTCAACAGTTGCCTGTCTTCTTCCTGCCTCTCTCCTCCTCTTGCCAATCTTCTTAGCACCCAGGATTAAGCACAAACATGGGAGTAGGGGACACGAGATCCGGGTTCCAGGACAGTTCAGCCACTGGCTGGCTCTGTGGCTTCAGGCAATTCCCCTGACAGTCCTGGGTCTCTTTCCAACGTCCCAGACAGCTGCCAAGTCCAAGGATACCCTGAGCTCCCTCTAAGCTCTGGCCAGCAGGAGTTCAGGATGTATCTTGCTGTAGTGTGGGGTGATTTGGGTGCCCCAGCAGCTTATTCAGAGGGTCCAACATCAAGTTCATTTCCTCCTTCCTCGTTCCTGCCAGCCCAGCCCAGCCCAGCCCAGCCCAGCTCAGTGCTGGGCCCTCCACCTCTGCTTCCCCTCCACCACCTGTCTAGGGTGGTGTGGTCCAGGGTAGCCGCAGGCCCACATACCAGCACACACTGCCGCCTGCCTGGGCTTTCCTGTTGTGTGTGCTGCTTGGGGAGAAGTGGGATCCACCCATCCATTTTTATCCAGCACTTTGCAGGGTCACCTTATGTGTGGAGTATGTGATGAAGTCTTCCAATGATGCCTCCTGACAGAGCCAAATCTGACTTCCATAATGGCCTGAGAAAAGGTCGTAGCCTGGGACTCTGTATTACTCTGTCACAGAAATTAAAGGAGCAGTTTGCCACAATAAAGGACCGTCTGCTCGGTGGCCTGCTCGCCCTTGCCGGCTTCCTCCTGCTATCTTTTCTGATAATGTGGATAAGAATCCGCTTGCAATGACAGGCAGGATTAATTCACTCTCCAGCACTACAGAGAAGCCATTGAGTACAGCTGCCTCCGCCACCTCCCTGGGGACACACCTCAGGATGAAAATCACAGCTGGAGGTGCAGGGAGGGAGCCGTACTGAAGAGTTTATGTCGACCAACTTCTTTCCTAGGGTTTGTCTCTTTATTTGCCCCACTCTGATCCAAAAAGTACATAAGAAGGAAAAAACCCGGGTGCTAACAATATGCTAGTTTTTTTCAGTGGTTATTTGTGGGAAAGGGCATGGGAGAAGAGTCAAGTAGGGTTAGGGATGTGAATTTTCAATTATTAATTTGTACATATATTTTAAAGTTTTGAATAATTTTTAAAGCTTTTGTATTTTCCAAATGAACAAAACCAAGCACCTTCCCTGGGAGATGGTAAATGCATGTGTTGAAATGCCCGCATCACATCTTGATGCAAGCTCAGGTGAAGGTGGGTAAGCAAGGATGCCGCTGAGCCCCTGACAGGTGTAGGGTTTGGTGGGGGTAGGAGTGGGGTGTGGAGAGGAAGGACAAACCCCTGGAAGAGTGAGATGACCACTCGCAGCTCCCAGCATCACTTAAGACTTGATATTAGACAACTTGGTGGGATTAAATGGAAAACATTTCTCACCAGCATCCTAAATCTCTCTTAGTTTTGATGTTTACTTATGATGCTTGGTTTTTTGTTTGTTTTTTTGAAAGGGTTTACAGCCTCCACACACTCAGTCTCTGTGCATGGCTTTGAATTTTACAAATGGAGGCTGTAGCCTGGGGAAGGCAGTGCTGCTTCCATTGTGAGCTGCGCTGTGGCTGTCTCCTTCCCATCTGCAGGGATTGAGGAATTCCTAAGATGACTTGTTTGGGGGCTGCTTTGCTGCTGGGGGTAGGGAAAGCAAACTTCCTGACAGTGGCTCTTGAGTGAACCAAAATTGCCATGGATAACAAATGATGCAAGACTAGGTCCTGAGCAAGGAAAAGGCATAACCCCAGAATTGGAGAAAGCTGCTTCTAACATAACTGACTCCTCTAGGTTCTTGAGAGTAAGAACCACAGAGCAGAAAAAGTGCTGAGTGCCTCAGCTCTGCAGCCTGGTCCAGGCAACCAGTTCCCACCCCTGCTCCTGACAGAGTTGAGGAAGAAAAGATCCAGCTCTGCTGAAGATAGGTCACCTTGAGGAACAGTCAGTTCAAAACTTTGTCAGAAGCAGCCTGGAAAACTGTCAAAGAACCTCACATCCCTAACACCAGTGAATCTTGACTCCTCACATGACAGCAAAGCCCAGGAGGGAGGCATTTTCAGACAATTCTTGGCAAGATGCCTCCGGATATTATAGTCCTTGCACGTGTATACAAACAGCCAGGACGGTCAGAAGACACCAATGCCAGCAGCTTCAGGCTTCACTCGAAGGACATTTCTCTGATCATTTTCAACAAGGCCCTGAGCCAAAGTATACGAAATCTTCTGCATTTTTTTCTTTCACTTTTTTACTATAAGAAAGGACAAATATGTACAAATAAACAGAAGAGTGTGATGAATCCCCATGAACCCAGCACGAAGCTTCAACAATTATCAACATTGTTTTGTCATTCTGGTTTCATCTATTCCTCCTACTCGACACCTCTCCACTAGATTATTGGGTTTTATTTTGCATTTTTTAAAGATAAGATTTATATACATTGAAATGCACAAAAATCTTCCCTCTACAAGTTTGACAAATGGATACGGCCATGTAACCCAACCCCCCACTACAACATAGGACATTGATGGGGTTTGGGTGTTTGTCCCCTCCAAATCTCACGTTGAAATGTGATTTCCAATGTTGGAGGTGGGGCCTTGTGGTAGGTATTGCATCATAGGGTAGATCCCTCATGAATGGCTTAGCATCACTCCCTTGGTGATAAGTGAGCTTTTACTCTGAGTTCATAAGAGATCGGGTTGTTTAAAAGTGTGTGGCACCTCCCTCCATTGCTCTCTCTTGTTCCTGTTCTCACCATGTGGTACACTGGCTCTACCTTCACCTTCTACCATAATTGAAAACTTCCTGAAGTCTTTGCAAGAAGCAGATGCTGGTGCAGTGCTTTGTACGCAGCCTGCAGAACCATGAGCCAATGAAACTTCTTTCTTTATAAATTACTCAGCCTCAGATATTTCTTTATAGCAACGCAAAAACAGCCTAATACACAAAATTGGTGCCTAGGAGTGCAGTGTTGCTATACAGATATGTGAAAATGTGGACACAGCTTTGGAACTGGGTAACAGGCAAGGTTGGAAGAGTTTGGAGAGCCCAGAAGAAGACAGAAAGATGAGGGAAAGCTTTGAACTTCTTAGAGACTTAAGTGACTATGACCAAAATACTGAGGGAATATGGACGGTGAAGGCCAGGCTGACAAGGTCTCAGGTGGAAATGAGGAACATATTGGGAACTGGAGTGAGGGTCACCTGTATTAAACCCTAGCAAAGAGCTTGCTGCATGGTATCCAGGTCATAGGGATCTGTGAAAGTTTAACTTAAGAGTGATGATTTAGGGTATCTGGTGGAAGAAATTTCTAAGCAGCAAAGCATTCAAGAAGTGGTGTGGTTGCTTCTAACAACCTATTATCAGATTCAGGACAAAGGAATGACTTAAAGTTGGAACTTTAAGTTCCAACTTAAAAGGGAAGCAGAATGTAAAAGATTGGAAAATTTGTGGCCTGGCCATGTGATCAGGGGTGGGGGGAAAGCTTTTTCAGGAGATAAAACAAGCAGGCTGCAGAGCGACCGCTTGCCAGAGAGATTCTCATGAGTAAAAGGGAACCAAGTGCTAATATCCAAGACAACGAGGAAAAGGCCTTGAAGGCATTTCAGAGATCCTCTAGGCAGCCCCTGCCATCACAGGCCCAGAGGCCTAAGAGGAAAGAATGTTTGCAGGAGCAAGACCTGGGGCCCCATTGAGCTGCTCAGCCTCAGGACACTGCTCCCTGCATCACAGCTGCTCCAGCCTCAGCTCAAAGGGGCCCAGGTACAGCTCTGGCCACCACTCTAGAGGGTGCAAGCCATAAGCTTTGGTGAGTTCCACATGGTGTTGAACTTGCAGGTGCTCAGAATTCAAGCATAAAGAAGGCTTGGTGGCTTCTATTTAGATTTCAGAGCATGTATGGAAAAGCCTGGGTGCCTGGCAGAAGCCTGCCACAGGAGCAAAGCCCCCACAGCGAAACTCTACTAGGGAAATGCAAAGGGGAAATGTGGGGTTGGAACTCCCACACAGTTCACTGCCTAATGAAGCTGTGGGAAGGGGGCCACCACCCTCTAGATCCCAGAATGGTAGAGCCACTGGAAGCTTACATCCTCAGCTTGGAAAAGCCACAGGAGCTCAACTCCAACCCATGACAGCAGCCATGGGGACTGCACCCTGGAAAGCCCCAGGGGCAGAGATGCCCAAGGCCTTGGGAGCCCACCCTTTGCACCACTATGCCCTGAATGTGGAACATCAAGAATTATTTTAGAGCTTTAAGATTTAATGACTGCCCTGTTGGGTTTCAGACTTGTATGGGGCCTGTTGCCCCTTTCTCTTGGCAGATTTATCCCTTTTGGAATGGGAATGTATACCCAATGCCTGTACCACCATTGTTTCTTGGGAGTAAATAACTTGTTTTTGATCTCAGGTTTGTAGGTGGAAAGATGAGACTTTGGACTTTAGACTTTTGACTTGGGACTGTGGAGTTAATGCTGGAATGAGTTAAGATTTTGGAGGATTATTGCAAAGTCATGACTGTATTTTGAAACATGAGAAGAACATGAGATTTGGGGGATCAGAGGCAGAATGATATGGTTTGGGTGTTTGTCCTCTCCAAATTTCATGTTGAAACATGATTCCCAGTGTTGGAGATGGGGCCTATTGGGAGGTGATTGGATCATGGTGGTAGATCCCTCATGAATGGCTCAGCACCATCCCTTTGGTGATAAGTGAGTTCTCACTCTGAGTTTGCAAGAGATCTGGTTGTTTAAAAGCATATAGCACCTTTCCTCTTGCTGTCTCTTACTCTCTCTCACACCATATGATATGCCAGCTCCACCTTCACTTTCCACCTGATTGTAAACTTCCTGAAGCCCTCACCAGAAGCAGATGCTGGGGCCATGCTTCATGTACAGGTTGCAGAACTATGATCCAATTAAACCTCTTTTCTTTGTAAATTACCCAGCCTCAGGTATTTCTTTATGGCAATGCAAAAAAGGCCTAATATAGACATTTTCATCTTATTAGAATAATCTATAGTGTTTCTTCCCTGTCAATTACCCCCACCTTTGTCAGGCAACCACTACTCAAATTTTTTTTCACCATAGATTTGTTGTACTGGTTCTAAAAATGTATATAAATAAAACCATATGGTATATACAGTTTTATGTCTGGATTAATTCTATCTGCTTAACTACAGTAAGATTATTCCATGTTGTTGCATGCACCACTAGTTCCTTTTTTGTTGCTCAGCAGTTTTCCCTTGTAGGTTTATTCCATACTTGTGTATCTACTCTTCTGTTGAAGGACATTTGCACTTTTCCCAATTTGGGTTATTATTAATAGGATTGTAATGAATAATTATATATAGGACTTTTTGGACATATGTTTTCCTTGCTCTTGGATAAACACCTAGAAGTAGATTTACTGGGTCAAAAGATAGGTACATGATTAACTTTATGAGAAACTGCCAAAACTTGCTTGAAAGTGGCTATAAAATTTTGCACTCCCACAAACCACATAAGACTTCTAGTTGCTTCACATCCTTGTCAACATTTCTTGTTGAAAGTCTTTCCACTTTAGCTTCTCCAGTAGGTGTGGCTATGTAGTATATCTTTTTATGGCTTTAATTTGCATGTACTTGATAATGAATACAATGTTGAGCTCTTTTATATGTGCTTATTGTCCATTCATAAATCTTCTTTGGTAAGGTGTCTCTTAAAATCCTTTGACCATTTGCTAGTGAGTTGATTTTCTTTTCATTATTGACTTTTAGACGTTATGTATTCTAAATATAAATCCTTTATCAGATACATATTTTGTGAATGTTTTCTCCCAGTTTGTGGCTTGCTATTTTATTTTCTTAATTGTGTCTTTTGATGAGAAGTTTTTAAGAATTTATCCATTTTTTTCTCTTACAGTTATTATTTTCTGTGTCCTGTAAAACAACAACAACAACAGAAAAAAACTTTTCTTACCCTAGATTACAAAGATACTCTTTTTTTCCTAAAAGCTTTTAAATGTTAGCTTTAATGTTTGGGTCTATCATTCATCTTATATTAATTATTGAATATTGTGTGAGATAAAGGTTGAAATTCTCTTTTATTCTCCCATGTAGACACCAAGTTGTTCTAACAGTGCTTGTTAAAAATATTTTTCTTTACCCATGTAAATGTTTTAGTCCCACTGTCAAAAATCAATTGATCATGTAAATCTCTTTCTGGCCTCACTATTCTTTTTTATTGACCAGTTTGTCTACTATTATACTGTTTTAATTACTTTATAGTGAGTCTTAAGTTTAGAAAGTATAAGTTTTCTAGCGTTGACCTTCTTTTTCAAGACTGGTTGGTTATTCTAGGTCTTCTGTTTTTCCTTATGAATTTTAAAATCATATTATCAATTTCTATTTTATAAAAGTCTGGAGGAGTTTTGATTGGGATTGAATTGAAATATAATTAGGGGAGAATTTACATCTTAACAATATTAAGTCATCCAATTCTTGAACATGGTATGTCTCTCCATTTATTACAGAAATAATTATTATAGAAATACAAAAGTACATTATGGAAATTATTACAGAACCTGTCATTTCTCTCAATAGTATTTTGTAGTTTTATATATACAGACCTTGCAGATCTTTTGATAAATTTATCCCTGCTATGAGGCTAGGAGTAGTGGCTCATGCCTGTAATCCCAGCACTTTGGGAGGCTGAGGCAGGCAGATGAGCTGAGGTCAGGAGTTTGAGACCAGCCTGGCCAACATGATGAAACCCCGTCTCTACTAAAAATACAAAAGCTAGCCAGCCATGGTGATGCACACCTGTAGTCTCAGCTACTTGGGAGGCTGAGGTGGGAGGATAACTTGATCCTGGGAGGCAGAGTTTCTAGTGAGCTGAGATTATGCCGCTGCACTTCAGCCTGAGCAACAGAGTGAGACTCCAACTAAAAAAAAAAAATGTATTTCTGCTATGGACTGAATTGTGTTCCATAAAACTTTTCATGTTGAAACCTTAACTCTCAATGTGATTGTATTTTGAGATAGGGCTGAGATATAGGAAGTAATTAAGGTTAAATGAAGTCATAAGAATAGGGTCCTAATCTGATAGGATTGGTGGCTTAAAAGAAGAGGAAGAGAGTTCATTCTCTCTCTCCATGAGCACAAACCTAGACAAGGCCATGTGAGGACACAATGACAAGATGACCACCTGAAAGCCAGGAGGAGAGCCCTCACCAGAACCCCACCCTGGCACCCTGTTGGCACCTTGACCTCAGACTTCCACCCTCCAGAACTGTGAGAAAATAAATTTCTGTTGTTTAAGTTGCTCAGTCTGCAGTATTTTGTTATGGTAGCCTGAGCAGATTATTTTGTTTTTATTTTTTGAGAGATAATTTAGCTGGGTATAGAATTCTGGGTAGTAGGTTCTTTTCTTTTCCTTTCAGCACTTTAAAGTTATTGTTCCCCTATCTTCAACCTCCTTTGTCTCTGATGAGATGTCAGGCATCATTAGTATCTTGTAATCGAATGTGGTGGTGTTTTTCTCTATTTTCAAGAGTTGTTCCTTTGTCTTCGGATTTTAGCTATTTGATTATGAGGGGCCTAGGTGTGGTCCACTTTGTATTTATTCTACTTGGGATTCATTGAGCTTTTTGGATCTATAAACTCATCACTAGATTTTGGAGATTTTCAGTCATTATTTCTACAAATATTTTTCTACCTGATTTTCTGTCCCCTCTCCTTCTAGTACTCCAATTACACATATTTTAGCTTGATATTTTCCACATATTTACGAGGTTCTGTGCATTTCTATTACTTTCTTTCTCTGTATTGTTTCCACTGGATACTTTCTATTGACCTATCTTCAAGGTCACTGACTCTTTCTTCTTCCATTTCCAATCTACTACTGAATGATTCAAGGGATTCTTTTATTTCAGTTATATACATTTTAAGTGTAAAACTGTACTGCCCAATAATGTAATCACTGTGTGCCTTTTAAAATTCTAATTAATTTGTGGTTCATTCACAGCAGCTACATTTCAGGTGCTCAAGAGCCAAATGTGACTAGTGACTATTGTGTTAGACAGTGCTGATATATAACATTTTCATTGCTGCAAAAGTTCTTTGAACAGCATTACTCTGGAATTTCCATTTGGCTCTCTATAATAATTTCTATTTCTTTACTTGATTTCTCATTTTGTATGTATTTTCCATATGTATATATTTTAAGTCTTTGAGCATATTTATAATAGCTGTTTTAAATTCCTTATCTACTAATTGCAATATTTGGATCATCCTGGGGTTGATTTCTACTGATGGGATTTTTTTTCTTGCTAGAGGCAACATTCTCCTATCTATGTGTCTAGTGATTTCTGATTGGATACTAAACATTTTTTTAAAAAGACATTGTAAAGACTCTGAAGTGTTTTGTTTTTCTGTCAATTTATTCAGTCATGCAAGCCAATTGAGTATCTCAATCTCCAAAAATCATCTCCCCTTTGACCAGTAGCAACTAAAATCTCCACCAGTTTCTTCCACTTCCAGTTGCTTTTTTTTCCCTGATCCTTATTATTATTATTAGACCAATATCATTATCAAATCCACCCAAAAAATTGTAGAGTCTCTTCTCAATATACATATCTTAGATGTGCCAAGAATTTGGGTGAATCTCATATGTATTTTGGGTCTCTCCTCCTTTGAGGCACACTTCCTTCAAGTATTTCCTTCTTAACTTTTTTTTTTTTTTGACACAGAGTCTTGCTCTGTCACCCAGGCTGGAGTGCAGTGGCACGATCTCAGCTCACTGCAAACTTCTGCCTCCTGGGTTCAAGCGATTCTGTGCCTCAGCCTCCCAAGTAGCTGGGATCACAGGCGCCTGCCACCATGCCTGGCTAATTTTTGTATTTTTAGTAGAGATGGGGTTTCACCATGTTGGCCAGGCTGGTCTTGAACTCCTGACCTCAGGTGATCCACCCACCTTGGCTTCCTAAAGTTCTGGGATTACAGGCATAAGCTACTGCACCCAGCCAACTTTCTTTCTTCCTGCCCGGAATGCTGTCCTCTGATACCTCAGGCCAATACAGTTGTAGCTTTCTACCACCTCAATTTATGCACAGATTTGGGAGTTCCAGGCAAAATGCTTCCAACTCACAAATATCATTCATGCAGTCTCACAAGGGCAGACTCACCTCTGGTTTCTGCCTACTTTTGGGTATTCCTCTGTGCTCTTTTGTGTTTTGCTCAGAGTTTATAATTGTCATCTGTGGAAGACTTACTGTGACCAAATTACTACACTACTACCAGAAGCCAGTAGCTCCCACCTTGTGTTTTTGTTTTTTATAGTAAACTGAAATAGTCACTCAGTTTGTGTTGCTGAAGACTATTAACATTAAGGCATATGATCTGAGGAGGAGAAGCTTCTTGATTGCATAGAGGAAACACAAAGCCTGGCCTCATACCATTAGCCGTCAGAGTCCAAAGTCATCAGTACCTCTAGGTTACAGTTGTCAGTGATTACTAAGGAACACAGACTATGTAAGAGGAAAATACCACAGTCCTAACTTGACCTAACCTTTCCTTCAATTCTCTTCAATCCCTTGAAACAACTTTTGTTTTCTCCTCCAAGGAAAGAAATGTTAGAGCTTGAGCATCTAATCAGCATTGTCATCATACCCACCCCCATTGTTATACCCACCCCCAAAATTCTCCTTAAACAACCTGCTTAAATGCATAGATCATGCTCATACAGAAGCCTAACAGTTCAGTAGTAATCGGATGATAGATGTGCATGCGGGTGCTCAGAAGTCATATTGCATATGGCAGGGGGTAGGAAATCCAGTCTTGCCATTTTTCTAGCTGTGTGGTCTTGAGAATTTTTTTTAACCACTCTAAGCCACAGTTTTCTCATCTGTAAATTTGGGATAATAGTATCTATTTGTAGGGTTGTTAAGAAAGTTAAATTTTTAAAGTATAGAAAGTACCTATCATACTGTTGCTAACAGAAGACTCTCAAGAATTCTGTTTCCTGCCCTGCTTCCTTAAGATCTGTATACAATGCACTTGAGGTCTCTACCATTAATCACTTGAAATTCCAGTTGGAGGAAAAGTCTTACCAGCAACAAGAAATTCCCCAAATTTATCCACAGGAGTAACAGTTGTCTAGATACTTGTCACTCACCCAGAGTGACCCTGAACATGGCATCTTCAGTTCAGAATTTCTGAGCTTCAATTTCCTACAGTTTCATGGAAACTATACTTCATAGGATTCCTGGTGTAAGACCACTTTTCAATGCAGTCCTCCAATTTATAGGATCATCCAAGAAATAAGTCCCTTTAAATCATCTAGCATCCAGATGAGAAAGGAAACCTGTGATCTCATAACTTCCATTGTCACCTCCTTAGGCTAATGAATTAATGCTGTTTGCATTCACCTGTCCTAAGATGAAATTCATGCAAACCTGATTGCATTGCCCCCAAAACTGGACAAAAGCTTCCAGCCTGCCCAGGGCTTTTCATTCATTTTATCTTCCATAAAAGGCAACCATTGTTGAACCACTTTAGTGCCCACTGAGAAAAGACCTTCCAAGGTGTTGGATCTACCAGTGAACATCTGCTTCTCAGAATGTCAAGCAGTTATTGACTTTTCGGTTTGTGCCAGCACATTGCAATGTTCTGTTTCTTATCATGTGCACTTCACCTAAAGTGTTGGAGCCATGCTTATCCACAAAACGAGAGGTGGCCCTGAGGCTCTAATTACTTACCACTCAAGAACAATGTCATAGCAGGAGGAACAACCCACAAACTGTCTGCACAGGAGTCCAGCTGCTCCACAACTATCTGTGCAAGTCTGTCCCTACAAACTACCTGCACAAAGCTATGGGGGATTTATTTCTAATGATGAACCAGTCCCCGGTACCCATGAAGGAGACTTGCATTTAGTGCTTAGAACTAAAAATCAAATGTTTGCCAGTGAGTGTAGACAGGCAGTACTGAATCCTGCCCTGAAATGCCTCCTTGCTCATTGCAGATTAGGTTGAGCCACCCTCATATTAAGTTATCACTTGGATTCATTCACTCATTCAATGCTTATTGAGGGTCTACCTCTATGAAGACAGCAGTGAACAAAATAGCCACTGGCCCTGCCTGGAGTAGCTTATATTACAGTGCAGTGAGACAGATAATAAACAAATGGATAAATATAATGTCATGTAGTGATAAGTGCTGAGGAAGAAAATAACAGAGAAGCTGAAGACAGGTGCAGTGCCTCAGGCCTATAGTCCTAGCTGAGGCAGGAAGATCCCTTGAGCCCAAGAGCTCAAGGCTGCAGGTGAGCTAGGATTGCACCACCGCACTCCAGCCTGGGCAACAGAGTGAGACCCTGTCTCTAAAAATAAAGAGAGAAAGTAAAGAAAATAATAGAATAGGATCAGAGGCTAGAAAGTGAGGGAATCAAGGAGTTATTTATTGCAGAGTGCTTAAGAAACCCTTCCCAGTAAGATAGTAATTGAGCAGAGACCTGAAGGCCATGCACACACCTTAGAGAAGTGTGTCTGGTGGAGGCTGCAGTAAGGGAAAATGTCTGCAGCAGGAGCATCCTTATTGAATTTGAGGAATGACAAGGGGGAAAATGAGGCAGGAGCAGAGAGCAGGAGGCAGGGAGGCAGGAAGTGAGCCCAAGAAGTTGAATGAGGACAAATCCTGTAGGGCCCCTCCTTCAGCTGATGCCGAGGCAATAGCAGCAACTTCCTAACAGGCATCCTGGCTTCCAGTCTTGCTTGCCTCCAACCCATTTTCCACACAGGTACTGGAGTGAGCTCCCTGATGTAACTAGGTTGCCTTCCTATGTAACACCCTCAAATGCTTCCATTCCATTGAGTGCAGGATCAAGCTCAAGCTCCTTAAGGTGCACCACAAGGGCTTCCTTGAAACTGGAGCCCCCTCCAGCCTCCCTTCTTTGTAATTTATGCCCCAGCACAACCAAGCTGCTTGAACTTGCCCCACAGCATGGAGCTCCTTCCTCTCCCAGCCATCACTCAGGAGCCTCCTCTGTCTGGAAGGCACACACCAAATTGATTCAGCCAGTGACTCAAGAGTCAGGACCATAGTGGCCATTCAAGGTCAGTTACTGGGTGAACAAGGAGAAATCTATCCCAGGCTCTGATAATAGGCATAACCAAGAATCAGCTCTAAGGATGCTGTCAGGATCCAAAACCAAGGTAAGAAGAGGCAGATGCTCACACTGCAGGAACTGGTTAATTCCATCAGAGGACATTTCTTAGGACAGGAACAACAAATATTGACTGAGTGAAGGCTTCTCATAGAAGACCCACTACACATCACAAGACATACAAAACACTGTATGTATGTGTTTTCTCTAATCCTCACAACACAAATTATACAGATGAGATAAATGAGGTTGCCCAAATCCTAAGAAGCAGAGCTGGGATCCAAACCCCAGCAAATGCGATTCCACAGTCCATACCCTCATGCCTTCCAGAGCCAGGTAGGGAGGCAACTGCAGCATCAAAGACTGAAGGGTCCAGTTGCCGTTCCCTCCATGGAACCAGAGCCACCCACACACATGCATGCACTTGAAGAGGCGGCTACAGGGAAGGGACTGAAAACAAGCCTTAGTACCACCTGCCTGTGCTTAGTTCCTGGGTCTACATGGGTTAGCTTATGGCCTCTCTGTGCCTCAGTTGACTCACCTGTAAAAATGAGGCAATTATTACTGGCACATAGGATTAGAAGAGTTAATTCCTGTAGAGCACTTACACAATGTCTGGTGCATGTTAAGTGCTCAATTAATATTAGCTACACTAGCAAGACATGGCAAAGTCACACAAAAGTCCTCTTCTGGTCCACCCTGCTGGTCCGAGATCACTAGCACAGCGGTGGCGAGAAGTGGCCCGCATTTCAGAGAGCACAGGGTCAATATTTACCAGAATTTGCCTTTATTCTGCATTGGCCTGAAGAGGTGTTTTCTGGGGAGTCAGCCCACCACTTTGTGCAACCCTAGAGTGTGTCTTTGTGAAAAGGTTTCACCCTGTCCCACTCCTTTCCTGCTGCTCATTTTCATGTTCAGAGATGGCCACAGCAGTTACTGCTAGTTTAGTTCACTTCCTCTTCACTGCAAACTCCAAGTCCCAAACCTAAGAGCCCTCGCTCTCCCGAGCCGCTCGGCAGCCCAGCTGATTTCATCACAGCCATAACTCTCTTGAATAGCTGCTGTTACGCTACAGCTCCTAGCGCAAAACTGGTACGACTGTATCTACTGCAATGTATTCATCAATTTCCACAGGCATTTATTTAGTGCCTACTGTGTGTGTGTCATATAGATGCCTACTGAGCAGTCTCCCTCCACCACGCGCCCCCACCATCACTGCAGACATGCTTCATTGTCATCCCTGAGTGGGAGCCATCTCTTTAGAGAGGGTATGAGATGTTTTGCCCGAGTTTGAGATAGTCCTCTCATCCCACGTCACCTGCTTGGGCTCCTCTCTGGCTCCAGCTCCTGCAGGGTGTCTCTTTTGCCTGGATAGGAGACGTCCTCTCCCTCCTGATGCAGCCTCTGCTGTCTCTCCAGCAGTCTGCGCTCAGCCTGGAGATCATCCCCAAAGGGGTCTGCTCCCTCGTCTCATGCCTACTTTAGCTGATCTGCCTCCAGCCATCACCCTCTCGGGTCTTCATGTCCCTGATGCCCTGCAGCCACCATCAACATGTCCTGCTTCATAATCTCCTTTTGTTTTTTAAACATTTCCTGTCACCACTCCCATCCCTATCTGTTGGGTATTTCTGCATCTCTGAGTTTCCTTTTTTTTTTTTTTTTTGAGACGGTGTCTCACTCTGGTGCCCAGGCTGGAGTGCAGTGGCATGATCTTGGCTCACTGCAACCTCCACTTCCTGGGTTCCTGCCTCAGCCTACTGAGTAACTGCGACTACAGACATGCCACCAGTCCCAGCAATTTTTGTATTTTTAGTAGAGATGGGGTTTCACCATGTTGGCCAGGCTGGTCTCAAACTCCTGACCTCAAGTGATCTGCCCGCCTCGGCCTCCCAAAGTGCTGGGATTACAGGCATGAGCCACTGCACCCGGCTCTCCTTCTCTCTTGAACACTCAGTTCTCAGCCGTCTGTCCATTCATGAATCTTGCTACCCTCCTCGCCACTGCCCATCCAGAAGTCTACCAAACAATTCTAAGAACAAGTATTTTCACACCCAACTCCACATTTCCTTCCATGGCAGCTCCAGACTCTCAGACAGGTGGCCTTTGGACCCCAGATTCATGGGTATTTACAGACAGGTATCAACTCCACCATGAATCTAGGGTCTTGCAAATGAAAAAGAAAGTTCAAATTGTGCCTCTGCTTTCAATTAGTATCACATTTCCGCTTTGCAAGAAACAGCAAGTGCAGCATGGGTGACCAGATAGTGGCCTGTCATTCCCCACTCCTCCTGCAATGTCCATCAAGCTGGCTTCAAGTGAGTCTGCATATCATCTTTGCTACTGTGAAGACGCCACAGAGCTCTTGAGAGTACACAATAGGCATTCAGCCACACTCCTGCGCACATGGGTGCCTGCGACTTCCCCATCCTTGTCTCAGGCTTATTTTTCTGTGGTATTAAAGGATCACAAAGAATTTCTAAGTCGGTCGAGTTCTTTGTTGTTATCATTAGTTGTAGTACATGGAAGGGGTAAACAGTGCAGCTTGTTCTTTTGCCTCTCCAGTTCCAGAGATGTATTTACTAGAATTTTTTGTTTGTTTTGTTGTTTTTTTGGCCATTGAGTTGAAAGAAATCAAGAAAGACTAATTACTTTCTTTTTTAGCTGAGCCTAAAGCTGGATACAAGGATAAACCTGGGAGATTTATATCTGAGTGGCAGTTTTATGTCTCAGCTTGGAGTTGGTATTTGAACCCACTGCATCTTTGCATTTGTTTTTGGAAAACTGTGAGCATCACCCCCAGCATGGATGCCTGAGTGGCAACCAAGACCCTAATCTACAGCATGGGGTCCCCGTCTGGACAATGATGCACCAATGAGTGCCGAGTAGAAGTGGATCCTGTCCTCCTATGCTCCTCAGGATAGGCCACCCTGTGCTGTGAAAACAGACCACAAGAAACCCCAAAAGCTAAGTAAATGCCATGATGATCTTGCTCACGGATGCTCTGCTCATTGTAGTGACTTCAATGGCTACAAGAGACACTGTCTCAGCCAGGGTAAGGGGATGCAGTGACTCACATTGGCTCACAGAGTAGACACAGCTGTGCCTACTTCCAGGGCTGGGAAGTGTGTCCTGCCACATGCCCACAGTGGGGGCCACTGCGCTGATGATCACTGCATCTTGCACTCCTTTGAAGCTCTGGGGCTTCTCCTGCATCTGCAACAGTCAGCATAGCCCCTGACCACACCCTTTCTGCACTTTGGGTTCATGGGTTCATGGGTTCCATTTCATTCCCCAACAGCAGTTTGGAAAACTTCTCATATATTTCTCCAGGTCACACCAACACAGGGGTGAAAACGGAGTTTCATCAGTTGAGAAGGAAAGAGGAGGGGAAGGAAGGGCGGGACAGGGGAGGGGAGGAGAGGGGAGACCTCAAGATCATGCAGGTACAAGGAAGGTGTCCCCTGTACACTAGTCCCATATCACTCACCTGTGGCTCCTGCTCTGGCTGCAGCTGCTCTACCTTGCCATCCAGGTGCTCTGCCTGCTCTGGAACTTTATCCTGTGGTCCTCAGACACCAGCTGTACCCCATCACCCTTGCATTACATGCTGGTATGTGGGCCACAGCAATATGAGCTTCTGTATTTGTATCCTTGCCTGACAGAAGTTCCCAGAACAGCTGGTGTGTTCCTGTGTCTGTCATTACCTTCTCCACACCCCAGGACAGAGAGATGGCAACAATGTAAAAAACACTCCCCACCATACTAAGTGACCCCTCCCCTTGGGCCCTGCACCTGTGCCCAAGAACCAACTCTACACTCTGACTCCTTTTCTCAGGAAGGGTCGGTCTGTTTATTTTGCCCATGAGGCTCCTGCGTTCCTCCCGCAAGTCTCCTCCTGGCTGGACCTCTCCTGAATCCCAGGGCAGACAGAGGTTAGGGTCTTAAACAGCCCCCAGCATGCCCATAAGCAATGTCAGAGAAGCCACGAGGTGTCCCCTGCAATGACAAGGAAGACATTGTTCACTGCTTCAATCACTGGAGAAGACAAATTCCCCACACAGTAGAGCCTTACTGTGAACAGTGGGCTGAAACAGACACTTCTCCCCTCCAGGGTGCTGCAGAGGGGCCTCCTCCATTAGGAGAAAAGTTGGGCCAGGTGACCTCCTGGTCCTTCCAGCTCTGAGATTCAGCCATGTTCCTCCCAGCAGGGACTGATTGTACTTGCTTCCCCCTTGGGAGCCAGCAGGGTTTGGAGCACAGAGAGATGAGTGCATACACCCAGCGCCCTGGCTCCAATTGCCCCAGCTCTGTCCCCGACACAGCCTCCCCAGCTTTGGGGGAAGTCCTCAGGGGTGTGACAGGGCCCGGACTAGAGTGAAGCAAGTCAGGCACTCAGTCCAGGCAGAAAATTTAGGGGGACCCCAGAAACTGACTAAACAAGATAATATTTATTGCGGCATTCTTAGGAAACCAACATGAAATAAAAACTATCCACAATGAACAAAATATCCAAATGTGGAATAAAGACAGGCCTTGTCCC
Organism: Pongo abelii; assembly: GCF_028885655.2. NCBI lineage: Eukaryota > Metazoa > Chordata > Mammalia > Primates > Hominidae > Pongo > Pongo abelii. The sequence goes on from NC_072004.2 coordinate 89,375,438, forward strand.
TGTACTTGGACAACCCACACCCTAGTCCCAGCCCGGCCGATCCTGTCTTTATTTCACATGTGGACAGCTGACAGTTTGCTCATCACAGATTTTCTCTGCTTTGACTATGTGTGATGGTCTTGACTCCTGAGTATTTGGCTTCCTCTCTTAAACGTGGCTGCAGGCAAGTGCCTCGCTCTCCCCATCCTGGCCTGGGCCCCACCGCCCAGGCCTCTGGAGCTGCCCTGCGCTATTTGCTCTCCCTCTCCTCTTGGCTTGGGCCGCCTTCATCTCTCATGGAGTTCCGGGCAGGGGACCACCCCTGTAGTAGACACTGTCGGTGCCCCAGCTACTCAGCCTTGGCCTTGATGGTTCCAACGCCCGTGGCTTCTGACTGCAAACACCCACGACTCAGTCTGGGAGCTTTCACAGAAGCCAGGAGCATGTTCACAGCCCACATGCTGTGGACTGTGGAAGCCGGATCTGCCTGAGAATTAACCCCTATGGATGTTAAAACATCTCAGCTCCTCAACCCTCAAGAAGGACGATTTGGAATGATGTGGTGCACCTGGCCCTGAGGCCTGTGAAGGGATCCAGGCGTAGGATGTGGGCCTGGAACACGCCCAGAGCCAGCTGATCCCCTTCCAGGCTCATTTCCTAGTCCCTTATCAGTGCTTCCTGGGATCACCTCCCCAGACAACTGCTTCTGGGGCCACCTGGCTGAGACAAACCAGCTGCCACTGCCACCTTGGGCCACCCATGCCCCTGTCTACCGATGGCCCCCAGAGCCTCACAACGCCAGTGCCACCTGGCTGAAGCCCCTTTGCTAATGGGGTCAGGTGGGACAAGGGGACAATCCCCTCTCCCATCCATCCCATGTCCCTTTGGCCCACAGACGGTTCTGGTGAGTGCAGAAAGCACCCCATTGCATCCTCAGCACCAGGCAGGGGGTCTTGTATGACAAACACCCTTCCTTTCCACTCTAGTCCCTCTGTGGCAGGCAGGTCTCACAGATGCAGGCTTCCATAACAACTGTTTCAGTACTGACTGAGTGGCTAAGCTAAATATTAAAAGCCAGCACCCTTATACAAAGGCTGGAATGTAACAAAGGCCCACCAGGAGTTTTGCCTAGGCCTTTCCTGGGCCTTAAAGCATGACAACATAACAAAGGAATTCTTAACAGGACCCATTTAGGATTAAACAAGTTTTACTGGAGGTCTGAAGAAACTTGCCAAACTTTTGTGATTTAGCCCGAGACAAGGGTAATCACCCCAGCACCTGGACCCATTTAGATTAAGTAAATTTACTGAGGCTTCAGAGGAAGGTCTTCAGGACTCAGGCCTTAGTTATAGATTAAAGTAAGTTAATCGCTTATGTCTTTTCTTTTTTCTTTTTTCTTTTTTTTTCCTGAGATGAAGTTTCACTCTTGTCATCACCCAGGCTGGAGTGCAATGGTGTGATCTTGGCTCACTGCAACCTCTGCCTCCTGGGTTCAAGCAATTCTCCTGCCTCAGCCTCCTGAGCAGTAAGGATTACAGACACCCGCCACCATGTCCGGCTAATTTTTGTATTTTTAGTAGAGACAGGGGTTTTACCAGGTTGGCCAGGCTGGTCTCGAACTCCTGATCTCAGGTGATCTGCCTGCCTCGGCCTCCCAAAGTGCTGCATGCATGAACCACCGCACCCAGCCAACTTATGTCTTTTTTTTTTTTTTTTTTTTTTTTTGAGACAGAGTCTTGCTCTGTCACCCAGGCTGGAGTACAGTGGCACGATCTCGGCTCACTTCAACCTCCGCCTCCCAGGTTCACGCCATTCTCCTGCCTTAGCTTCCCAAGTAGCTGGAACTACAGGCACCCACCACCACGCCTGGCTAATTTTTTTTTTTTTTTTTTTTGGAGAGATGGGGGGTTTTCACCATGTTAGCCAGGATGGTCTCGATCTCCTGACCTCGTGATCCACCCGCCTCGGCCTCCCAAAGTGCTGGGATTACAGGCGTGAGCCACCGCACCCTGCTCAACTTATGTCTTTAGATGAATGTACACTTATACTTAGATATATAGCTTAGAAGTATGTAAGCTCTGGAAAACTTTGTAATTTTGAGTTGGTCTGGCAATATTTTCCAGGCCTTTTCCCTGTCACCAGTTGCAGAAATAATAACCCTTTTCCTCCCCAGTTCATCTGCATCTCATTATTGGGCCATGAGAAATAGCAGCCCAACCCTCAGTTTGGTCCAGGAACACCTCTGCCCCAGGACTGAGGTATGATACCAGCGGGCAGCAGCCTGGGAGAGCAACCTCCCAAAGCCCCCGCCAAGCTCTCCTCCGTCCCTGTCCTTCCCAAGAGGTCTTCTGTGAGCCCACCCAACAAAGTGATGGTTTCACTCCCACCCTGAGGTCAGCTGTCTCACAAAGCACAAGCATAGATCACCAGGCATTCACAGAAGCCCAGGCCCTTTGCTTGCACGTACCCAAGCCCCCCCAACAGGATCCCCATGGAAGAATTTCTTAGCGGGATGAATCCTTAAAGGTCAAGTCTGGAAAGGAAAATTCTTAGATGAAATCTCTGAGAATTCTTAGAGCCCCGACAGTACTAACAATTTCAAGAGAGTTGGTTTTATCAGAGGCCTAGAGCACGCAACAGGGAGGGAGGGTGCTGCCCACCCCTCCTGGTGCCTCCAGCCAGGCCTCAAGCTGCCTGGAGCTAATCAGGAGTCAAAGAGCGGTGGTGGCCTGGGAGTCAGGAGCCCTAGCCTCTGAGAAAACTGTGCAAATTTGGGTCTCTGACTCATCACCTCTCTGAGCCTCAGTTTTTTCATCTATAAAAGGAGGGGGTTACACCAGATAATCCCTAGGGGCTCTTCTAGCTGTATGATTTTATAAAGAAAAAAAAGTTCTTCTCTTTGAGGAGTCCTAAGACCTGACAAAAAAGCATTTCTAAGAAATACAGCGGAGTCTCCTCTAGGAACTTTTCAGGATTAGTGAAAGCATCAGTCAGTATCGAAAGGAGCCTACAGACAGTATGGGAGGGAGATGGGGCAGGGAAAACAGGACCTGGGGTTGGGGTGGAACTTGTGTCTCACTCAAATACTACCCACTGATTCTTTGAACTAAGATCAGTCATTTTCTACAAAACAGGCCCCTGGCCGGCATCCAGAACTCTGAGAACTTGGGTCAATGCTTTTACTAATGTCCCGTGATGCGGACGCCAGGACAGCTTCCCAGTGGATGCTTCACAGCCCTCGGAGTGGGAGGAGTCCCATCCACCCACCGCTGGAAGCTGAGATAACCACCGGCTGAAGGGAAGAGTTGGCAGAACAGGAGATGGAACACCCGGCTAATGTGAAAAGAATGAATAGATTAAAAACCGCAAGCTACTTCATCAGGGCCCACACGGCAAGTTAAGCCCACAAATATCGACGCTGAAATGTGTTGAGAAGTCTGTCCAGGAAGGCCAGGAAATCAGGACGCTTGCAAAGACCTGCTCGGAGCCACAGCCACGGCGGCCACCTCCACTAATGCGGCTTCTGCTAACGAATGCAGCCTTCAAATCTCTCTCTCCAGGGCCCTGGGAGGACTGTTAACACCATTTGCCAGCTAAAGAGCTCAGGAAGATCCTTAAGTTTTAAAAGCACCCCTTCCATGGCTTTCCTGCCCTGGAGGACCTGGGTAATGGGAGGTGAGGAGGAGAGCCAGCTGGCACACCCCCTTCTCCTCTCCACTTGAGCTCCCGTGAGAGGTGTCACCTGGCAGGGACCCAAGGAAGGCTTTAGAGTGGGGAAGAAATCCCCACCTGCCTGCCTCCTGCCAGCACTGATATGGGAGCCAGGAGGCAGCTTGGCAGGTCGGAGTCCTGGCTGGAGACTAGGTGCTGGTGACTTTCTGTCTGAGCTCATTCCACCTTGGCCATTTTGGGGATTAAAAGCTGGGAAAGGTCTTAGAGATCAATCCAACTCATTTATTTTATGGTAGGCAAAAAGCGAGGTCCAAAAATGCAAAGAGAGTTGCCCAAAGGTACACCATAGGGATGAGAACAGGAAGGAGAAGTGGAGATCTGGCGTAGGCTAAAACCCACACCAAGCTACATAGACTCAGCGGACCTCATGAGCGCCAAAGTGATGTGTATCAGACATGCCTATGTAAGACAGAAGACACAGTGCGGATTCTTGTACCCACCATCTGGGTATTTACCTGCTAAGGGAAGGGCACTAGCTGAAAAGCAGTGGGAGCAAATGGGGATCCCAGCCAAGAGGGAGAGGAGGGAGGAGCCTGAATGAGTGCGCATGGCCACAGAGAGAGCTGATTACAAAAGGGCAGTGGGCTTCATCTCTGTGGCGTTGCACATGCTGACATGAGGGTTCGGGTCCCTCAGTGCTTCCAGCTAAGTGGCCCCAGGAGAGTCTTTTATCTCCCTTTTCAGGAGTCCTCCTGTCAGAGGCGTTGGAACCAGAGCAACTCCATCTTGAATAGGAGCTGGGTAAAATGAGGCTGAGACCTACTGGGCTGCATTCCCAGGAGGTTAAGGCATTCTAAGTCACAGGATGAGATAGGAGGTCGGCACAAGATACAGGTCATAAAGACCTTGCTGATAAAACAGGTTGCAGTAAAGAAGCCCACAAAACCCACCAAAACCAGGATGGCGATGAGAGTGACTTCTGGTCATCCTCAGCGCTACACTCCCTCCAGCGCCGTGACACTTTACAAATGCCCTGACAACATCAGGAAGTTACCCTATATGGTCTAAAAAGGGGAGGTATAAATAATCCACTCCTTGTTCAGCATATTCTCAAGAAATAACCATAAAAATGGGCAACCAGCAGCCCTCGGGGCTGCTCTATGGAGCAGCCAATCTTTCATTCCTGTACTTTCTTAATAAACTTGCCTTTACTTTACTCTATGGGACTCGCCCTGAATTCTTTCTTGCATGAGATCAAGAACCCTCTCTTGGGGTCTGGCTCTGGACCCCATTCCTGTAACACCCCCTTGATGCTACCAGATCACTTACGTCCACAGGTCCACAGGAAAAGCTGGAGTAGAGGGTGAAAGACACTAGATTTGGGGAAAGTTATAACCGGGTTATAAACACAGACTGGGCAAACCAGCTCTGTCCCATCTGCCTCCAGGCTTTGGGCATGACGTAGTCTTGAAGATAAGAGTCAGGAAACTTAACTTATTAGCAACAATTAGGGTCAGCCACATGCAACACAAAATCCAAACCAACAGTGGCTTAACCAAGATGGCAACTTCTTTCTTCTGGTATATAGAACAAGTGCAGAGGTGAGTGGTCTCAGGCTAGTAAGGCAATTCTGGGGTTATCAGAACTCAGTATCCCTCTGTCTTTCTGCTTCTGCCATCCTAGGGCTGAGCTTCCATTTCCAAGGCCCTGACTTGGTCCAAAATGGCTGCAGGAGCTCCAGCCATCACCTTCCAGGCAGCAGGGAGGGAGGGAGTGGGAAGAGCATCTGAAGGCACTGCTCCCTCCTAGCTGAGCTGCCTGCCCCAAAGTCCCATGGAGCATGGCCTTTCTCATCCCAAGGCTGGAATTTATTCCCACAGCCATGCTTCATTGCTTAGAAAGCCAGAAAATATGGTCTTTTATAGCTGGTTCCATTACCTCCCCAAATATAACAAGGATTCTCTTACTAAGGAGGAAAAGGTTGACAGCTCTTGGGTGGAATGAGCATTTCTGCCCCTCCTTGGATCCTGTTTCTCTGTGCTTCTGGCTGTGCAACTGTAACCTCAGTTTTCTACATCTGTGAAATGAGGAAAATCAACCCAGTCTCCTCTCCTCCCTCAAAGAAAAGGCATCATAACAAAAAAGTTAATTAAAACAAAAAGACAATTCTTTAACTTACAGGAAGAAAAATAAGCTGGTGAGACCTGGCAAACGCAGCAGGTGCAACATGGCCTTGCTGTCCCCACGGACGTCCATACTCCAGGGAGTGGGCGATTACAGGCTCCCTGCCACGAAGCCCTTTGAAACGTAAGAATTCTTTTGAAATGACTGATTAACCCCCACCTGACTTTAAGACTAGATTTTTTTTAATGTATGAGGCTTTTTCAAAATGAACCTCACCTGTGCTGCTGCCTTTCCCAAGCAGGCTAATCATAGAGAACAGCTGGCAGGAAGCCGGGCGGGGACGGGGGACAATGGACAGATTAGAAACAGAAAATCCACCCACCTTGCCGTGCCCAGTAGGACCAGCCTCCTCTTCTCCAGATTTCTGGCCTGGATTTCTCCTAACGAGGACTCCAATGAATCCCATCCCTCTTCCTTCCCCATCCAGCTCTGGTGCAGGTACTAATGAGTGCTGGAGGGACCCAGGGCTGGGAGCAGCCACGCAGTACCGATGTGGACCGTGACGGCAGTTCTGTAGTTACTAGTTGATGCTCCCTCTCCCAGACACAAGAGCCTGCAGGCCATGGAGATGAGAAGGCAATGCCTCTGCCAGTGGGGAGAAGGAGGAAGAGGATGAGGTCAAGGAATACGAAGCATCAGAGGGGAAAGACCGTAGGAGGCTCTGGTTTAGAAAAGCAAATCCAGCCTCCAAGAGCAATGCCCTAGCGAGGGCTTCACTCTCCTCAAAGGAAAGTTGCAATAAACAGAATAGAAGACAGGTGGGAACCAGCCTGGCAAACATGGCAAAACCCCGTCTCTACTAAAAATACAAAAATTAGCCAGCTGTGGTGGCATGCACCTGTAATCCCAGCTTCCCAGGAGACTGAGGCGGGAGAATCACTGGAACCCGGGAAGCAGAGGCTGCAGTGAGCCAAGATCGCTCCACTGCACTCCAGCCCTGGGTGACAGAGCAAGACTCCATCTCAAAAAACAAACAAACAAAAAAAAAAAAAAAAAAAAGGAGGGAAGGACAATGAGGAGAAAGAAGGAGAATGAAGACACCGATCTGACTTTGGGCAGCTACAACTCTGGCTATGTCTGCAAAGCCTGGAAGGATGACGTACCCTTGTAACTGCACCTCACAATGCAAAAGAGCCAGGGAACATTTCTCCTGAGCTCACATTTCTATACAGCCTTAGTGTAGACACCTGTAAGATCTAGGGGACATGAGATGGTGACATGCAGGGATTCCATTAGGCATCATGGAGAACCTCTCAGCTGCAATAGCATCCCAGAGAGGGCTACATTTGAGGAAGTTTTGCAGGATGAATAGGAGTTCACTGAATGGACCAGGAGGAAAGAGCCTTCCAGTCAGAGGCAGCATTGCGTACAAAGCCCAAGAGTGTGAAATGTCAAGGGATGTGCAGCTGATTGGGTCTGGATGAATACAAATTTGTAGGGAGGGAGAGCAACTGGGGAGAAGGTAGGAGAAACCAGTGGGTCCCTCTCCTAGGGAATTTCCAAGTTGCCCACAGGGTGTGGGCTTTGGCCAAAGGTAACTGGGAGCCACTGAAAGATATTAGCAAGGGGGAAGCACATTTTAGAACAAGCACTCTACTGCAGAAAAAGGATTTTCAGCGGAAAGACGAATTGAGGAAGAGGTAGCAAGGTCTGGAGTTACTGCAGGAGTAGTGGGGACAGAGGACAACAGGGCCTGTCTGAGGGGTGTTGACATGACTTGGAAGCATGTGGAGGGACCTAGGATGACCCCCAGATTTGACTTGGAGACAGGGTCGAGGGTGACACTATGAGCTGGGTAAGAAACACAGAAGGAGGAAGGAGTCTGACAGGGAAGTGATGAGTTTGCTTTTTTTTTTTTCTTCTTTTTTTTGAGACAGAGTCTCACTCTGTCACCCAGGCTGGAGTGCAATGGTGCAGTCTTGGCTCACTGCAACCTCCACCTTTTGAGTTCAAGCGATTCTCCTGTCTCAGCCTCCCAAGTAGCTGAGACTACGGGCATGAACCACCACACCCTGCTAATTTTTTGTATTTTTAATAGAGACAGGTCTTTGCCATGTTGGCCGGGCTGGTCTTGAACTCCTAACCTCAGGTGATCTGCCTGTCTCAGCCTCCCAAAGTGCTGGGACTACAGGTGTGAGCCACTGAGCCCGACCTGAGTTTGCTTTTCGATATGTCGATTTTGGAGTGGCAGGGGCCTTCAGGTGGAGACAGGTAGGAGGCCATTGGATACATGGTGCAGGAGTGTAGGCCTATGTAGGTCATCCATGCATGCCTGGCTCTGGGATCTTCACTTTAGTCATTTAAATCGTGGGCCTGCTGTCTTTTCTTAGGCCTCCAGGAACCTGGTCACATCTAGAGCAGAGTAAGTGAGCCACTTGGGGAGGGCAGAGGCTGCTGGGATGGCAAGGGAGGTTGAGTGGGAATCCCTGGGGAGGAAACCTGCCTCCCCGCAGCCCCAGCTGTCCCACTTGTGAGATGGAGCTCTGGGACCAAGCAGCACACCCACGCACAGGACAAAAACTTCTTCATCAGAGCTGCTCACATAGGGAGCAAAATGCTGATGAGAAGCAAATTGTCTCCCTAGGAGGCCTCCAACTGAGAAGCCTAGAGCCCTCTTTGCTATAATTCTAGAATAGCACGGACCCACAAAAGAAGGGAGAGAAGGAGGAGACAAAGTAGGGATGATAGAGAGAGGCAAGCAATGGTGAGGACTCAAGGAGAAGAGGGAGCAAGGGGAGGGCAGAGAGGAGTCACCCTGGGGCCCAGAGATAGGCGAGACCAGTCAGCAAAGGATCAAAACTGTGACTTGAGTCCTTCGGAAGCAACCCTCCCATTTCCTCCAGTGACCTGGGGAACAGATGGTCTCAGCAGCTCACTTTGTCTGGGACAGGCACCCACTCCCAGCTACAATCTCCTCTGAGGGTCTGGTCTACTACTACCCCTCCAAAAAGCCCATCTTTGCTGTTCCTGAGACAAAGACACTGCTCACAGGTAATCCTGGCTGGACAGATCAAGCCTGCCTCTCCAGTGGGGAGTGGAAATTGGATTCACCTCGTCAGACTTGATACCTGGGACTGCTCGGAAATTGCAAGCCTTTTACTTCTCTCTCCAGCCTGAATCCTGGATGCAGAGAAATAAGCCCATTTTAAGGGACATCGCCAAAGTCAAGAGCCCTCCTCTGTGACCCTGGTCTCCTGGCTTCCAAGAGGGGAGGTGGCTGAGTGTCAGTCTGGAATCATCCACTCAGAACAAGTGATGCTTTCCAGAGAAGACCAGGCACCGAGCATTGGTCCCTTAGACTCTTCTGAAATGAGGGTGTGGAGGGGACGGGGAGGTAGAAACAAAAGATGTGTGAGATGAGAAGGGAAAGACCACTTCCCATGCATGGCAGCTTCCCTCTTACCACTGCAAAGATCATGAGCCAATTATCCCATCAAGTTAGATATTAGCGAATCCAACTTTATTAGAGCTTCAAGGCGTGTGAAACGTTAATCATGGAAACCCTGATATTCTGCAGGAGAGACTTACTCTGGGAAGAGAAAAAAACACTTTCATTTTCCTTTGAGGTTAATACAAGGCTAATTTGAAAGCACTCGGTTAATGAGAAAGCAAAAAATACTTTTAGCACGATCACATGCCTGAGTCCCAACCTCAGTGGCTCCAGCCTGTCTAGAACACGAAGCCAGCTTTGGGAGGGAGAAACAGCTCTGGACTCAGAGGACCAGCGCCTACGTCCCCAGCTGGTTACAGAGGTGCACCTGTCCTGAGGCTGCCAGATTGACAGAACAGGAGGCAGAGAAAGTGAGGTGACTCCACTGCTCTTTATGTCCCTCCATGGGGGGAACATAAAGATTTTACTTTGAGTAAAATCTCAAGTGCTACCAGGAGTGGGGATGGGTTTTCTCTGAGCCACACATGCTCCCTCGCCCAGCCCTGCCCACAAGGGCAGCCGTGGGACAGTCAGCGAGCAGGGTGCTCACTGTGGTGGAGGAGAGGGTTTTCCTCCAGGGGAAGCAAATTGGACAGTAACCAACACCCCCCGCAGGTGACTGCAGCAGCTCACCAAGTGACCAGAAGCCATCATAGCAAGAAAGGGATGAATTGGGCAAATTGAGAAGGCGCGGTCCACTTCAGCCTCGTGGGCTCCTGAGCACGCGCACGCACGTGTGTATTAAACCCAGAGAGGAATTTGATTTAACAGAAGAAAAGCCCTCAGGGCTGGCAGCTGTGGGAGCTATTAAGGAGGAAAGAGGAAGGTTCTATGTGTCTGAAAAAATGATCTGAGGAGGTCAGCGACAAAGCCATCGGGGGCTGTCTCCTCCAGGATCTCCAGTTGCCAGGAACCAGGCTGCTGGACACAGGTTTGAAGCTGCCACCGACAGGGCTCTCTCCAGGCTGTGGCCTCAGACCCTGGATGCCCAAATAAACCATGTATGGGCCTCTGGGCTTATGAGATGCAGAGATTCCCTTCTTTACAGTCCAGGCTTTGCAGGAAAATGAAGAAAGTAGAAGTGGGGGAAAGTGTCATGTGCTCTGTCCCCCACCCCAGAGACACATATGGTACATTCTATCCAGAGTTGACTCCTCGCAGGGCTCTGGATCTGCATGCAGCTGGGGCCAGCGCCCTTCCTCCAGTGTAGCCAGCGATCCCCCTCCATGCCCCCTGCAATGCAGCTCCCACTGGGCTGAAAGATAGAGGTGGCTCCATCTCTGTCTTGCCATTGTCAATGGCATGCTTATTTCAACTTTTGCTTTGAGTAAAATCTCAAGTTTAAAGAACACCAGGAGGCCAGGCATGGTGGCTCATGCCTTTAATCCCAGCACTTAGGGAGGCTGAGGCAGGTGGATCACTTGAGGTCAGGAGTTCAAGACCAGCCTGGCCAATATGGTGAAACCTTGCGTCTACTAAAAATACAAAAATTAGCCAGGCATAGTGGCGGTCACCTATAATCCTAGCTACTCAGAAGGCTGAGGCAGGAGAATTGCTTGAAGCCAGAAGGTGGAGGTTGCAGTCAGCTGAGATCGCACTACTGCACTCCAGCCTGGGCAACAGAGCAAAACCCTGTCTCAAAATAAATAAATAATAAAGAACACCAGGAGCAGATATCTGAGTGTTAGAAACACGCCAGGATTCTCTTCCACATCTCACCCTCCCCCACCTCTCACCCTCCTCAACCTGGAACCAGGAATGAAACACAGGGCCGGGTTTGGCCACGGGCAGTTGGGAGGCAGAGAGAACCGCTCTCAGGGTGACTGGCAATTGCAAAGAATTCCTCTTCCCTGGGCTCCACGGTGAGAAAAGCAAAGCCCACCCACTCCCTAATCCATCCACCTCACATTTATTAAAGGCCTACTATGTGCCCAATGGGATGCGAGCACCTCCACGAGGGAAGGCCCAGATCGACTCACATAGGAAGACAGATATTAGACAAATAAATCCATTGAATGCATGCACTGAGGAGTTCTGGCTTGTTAGAGCAAATAGGAAGTGGTTTTATGTGTCCCTGTAACTCCCCCCAACTACATTCCGTCAAACCTCCCCTGCCTGCTCTCTTAAAGACATCTGGTCCAATTATATACATTTCAGCTGTGCCCAGCTATTAGCGCCATCTCACCCCTGTATTTGGTCCGGTTTGTTTTAAAACTTCTGTCTTTGCAAAGTTCAAAGCTCCATTCCTCCCTTCCCATCACCAGCCTCAGCAGGCCAGGCCTGGCCATGGCTGTTGGGGGTTTTGGGGCGGGGTGGGGGTCCTGCTCTTTGTACTCTCCAGCCACTGCCTCCCTGCCTGTCTGGCTCCCCCAGCCATGAGGGGCTCGGGAGACCTCAGGAGGCTCTGGCTGGTGGCCTCTCTAAGTCTGAACATCCGTCCCTGGTCCCACTGTGAGGATGGGGGTCACATGGACCCTGCAGGGGCCCCCACAGCACCATTCCTTGATCTGGGAGGTCCAGCTCCTGCCAACTTCATCCCTGCCCCCACCGCTTCCAGCCCCTTGCCCCTCACCCAGCCAGGGACCTTCCTGGGTGGGGCACCTGCACAATGGCTGCATCTCAGCTCCCTCCCATGGGGTTCACTCCATGCAAGGCAGGGGCGCACAACTCTGCCCACCAGGTGGGAGAGCAGGCGACATCCCGGCCACCGTTCCCTGGACCCAGCTGCCCTAGTTATCCCCGTCCTCAGCCTGCATGGCTAGGCAGTCTGTTGGCTACGCTGCTGGCCTAGTGGGGAGCTGCCATGATGTGGGAGAGAAAGTCCCCCTTTCCTTCTTCCGTAGAAAGGGAGAGAACAGCCTTCCTTCAGAAACCACACTTCAGCAAGGCCAGCTTCCTCCAGCCTTTGGTTGACTTGGGGCAAGGGAGATAATAATAATAATAATAATAATAATAATATTAATAATGAGTTCCGTACCCATTTTCCAGGCTCGCTCACTGACTCATTTAATCCTCACCACAACCTATAATACCAGTACTATTGATATCTTCAATTTATTTTATTTTGAGACAGGGTCTCACTCTGTCACCCAGACTGGAGTGTAGTGGTGTGATCTCAGCTCATTGCAACCTCTGCCTCCCAGGTTCAAGCAATTCTCCTGCCTTAGCCTCCCAAATAGCTGGGACTACAGGTGCCTGCCTCCACGCCCAGCTAATTTTTTTTTTTTTTTAGATAGAGACAGGGTTTTACCATGTTGTCCAGGCTGGTCTCAAACTCCTGAGCTCAAGGTACAAAGAACAGGGCCCCCACCCCACCCCAAAACCCCAAACAGCCATGGCCACCTCTGCCCACCTAGATCTCCCAAAGTGCTGAGATTACAGATGTGAGCCACTATACCTGGCCCAATATCTTCATTTTAGAGATGAGTAAACTGAGGCAAAGGGAGGTGATGCAGCTTGCTCAAGATCACACAGGAAGTGCCAGGAGCTGGCTCTGCAGCTCACACCCTTGCCCGGCTCTGAAGCAGCTCCCTGAGCCCTGTGGGGTGGCAGTAGGAGGCAGTTCTCCAAATGTAAGATGGGTGCGCTGAGCCCTTTCCCTCTCCTTCTGGGACAGCTACCTGCAGCCTTACTGTCAGGGCCGGGATGCAGAGGGGGGCAGCAGGAGCGTGTGACAGGGACACTTACCTCTTCCAGAAATGGGGCTGATGGCACCTCATGGAAAAGACCAGGCAGGGCCTGTAGCAGGAGGCACTTGGGTTGCTGGAGGAAGGGAGGGAAGGGATGGAACCTGGAGTGGGAGGAGAGAGGGGCGGAGTCCTGGACAGGTGACAGCTCGTGCATAGCTTGGAGGCTGTGCTGAAGACGTGAGGTTTCTCCTAGGAGCAATGGAAAGCTGGAGAGATTTAAGCAGAGCTAGGTCAGATCCTAAAGACTGGACCCAAGGGGAAAAGTAGCACAGGGCCCTCAGCTGCTGGAAAGCAAACAGGGCATCTTTGAGCCCTGTCCTGGTTTGCCCTGGCCTGGTTTCCCGCACCCCATCCAACCAAATGGGGGGGGGGTCTTGAGGGAGGACTGAGGTGGGTGGGTCTTACCCAGTGCTTTAGGGACCCTCTTAAGGTGACTCAGAACATCTGTGCAGCAGCCTAAGGCCCAGCAAACGAAGGGACTGCTGAGGCTTTCCACCTTGCTCCTTCCCTCGGGGGCCTGCACGCAGCTCTCTGGAATCCCACCCATCTGGGGAATAAATCGAGCTATGGAACATAACCCTGTAATGTGCAACTAATGTTCTGTGGACAGTTACACAGTGGTGCCACCGCAGACTCAGCAACAGAGGATGGAAGGCCACCCCTCCCGCAGACGGGGCCTGCCCTGCCGCCCAGCTGCTCTATGTTGGGGCCTTCCAGGAAATGAGAAAGGAGCCCAGGCACCAGCCCTGCGGCATCCTGGAGGAGCCCGTCCTGGCCTGAACACAAGGACAGAGGCCAGAAAACCCTATGGCACTCAGATGGGGACACTCGGAGGCCACAAACCCAGCTAGATGGCTGTAGCAGCTGGTGCACCTGTGTTAAAACCTGACTCTGCCCGCGCTCCTAACAGCTTCCACTTGCCGAGGGCTTTGCCGACTTTGCCCAGTTAAACCTTTGGAACAGCCCCGTGGGGAAGGTGTTTTCCCCACTCTGTGATTGAGGAAACAGAGGCCCACCACGGTGGTCACACATCAGGACTGGGAATTCAAACTCTGCTCTGATTAATTCAAGGCTCTCAGCTCCTCGGCCAGGACAGAAGGTAAGCCACTCATGCTCTCTGAGCTCCCGTTACTCATTCGTAAAAGACCGACGACAGCTCCCACTTTCCAGAGCTTGCGAGGAGTCCGTGCTGGCAGAAGGCCTGGCACAGGGCTACAACGTGGCTGCATTTGTTTGGGGTTCTCCAGGGAAACAGAGCCAATGGGATGTGCATATCTATGTCTAGAGAGAGATTTAGTTCAAGGGATTGGCTCACTCGATTGATGAGAGTAGCAAGTCCAAAATCTGCAGGGTGGGCTGGCAGGATGGAAACGGGAGGAAGAGATGCAGTTGAGTCCGAAGGCCGTTGCTGGCAGAAATCCCTCTTTCTTGGGGGAGGTCAGGCTTTGTTCTGTGCAGATCTTCCACTGATTGGGCGAGGCCCACCACACCATAGAGGCCCATCTGCTTTACTCAGAGTCCATCACTGTCAACGTCATCTCATCCAAAAGACACCTGCACAGCAACATCCAGGGTAATGTTTGACCAACTACTTGGGCACTGTGGCCCAGCCGAGTTGACAGCAAATTAGCCATCACAACGGTGAACACACACCTGTGGCGGCCGTTCTGCGCAGAGATGCTGCCGCTGCCAACAGCACCCACAGCTGGTGTTTGTGTGTTCATGGTTCATCCCTGGGGACGTGGGAACTCATGAGTGAAAATGTGGCATGCACACAGCTCTAAAGGGGACCAATGGCACTGGATACCCCCAAGGGGTGAGCCAAGCTATGCCCAGATCCTGGGGCCACAAGGGCCACTTCACTGACCCAGTGTTGGGGGTGGGGACTGTAGAAGGAGGCAGCCAGAACTGGGTTTAAATCCTGGCTCTTGGCTATGACCGTGGAGAGAACAGGGAACCTCCCTGAGACTCAGTCCGGCCTCCATGAAATGAGTATAGTGACTGCAGCTGCACAGAGCCCCTGAAAGGAGGCAATATGTCAGCAGATGTAAAGCACCTAGGCTGGACCCAGCCCAGTGCACAGACGCCTTCCCTTCCCAATCTTACCGAAGAGAAGAGCATGTCCAAAGCAGAGGAGAAACTTCATTAGGATTGGAAAAATGTGAATTCCAAGGCTTATTAAATTCATGATATTTTTACTTACCATGTACCCAGAAATATATTTAGCAAAGCAATTTACACCATCACTGGCTGATGGATTGTGGTTTTCTAAGTTGGGTTTTAAGATGTAAATGGGCTCCAATCAGAGCACTGCTGGGAGGGAGAAAACCTTCCTCTCCACCGCCCTGGTCCTTGGGCTCCAGCCTCACCTGTGCAGCCTCCCAGGACGGACAGACGGCCCTGCGCTCCCACTCTCCACGGAGGCTCTGCTGGGGTGGGGCTGGGAGTACAGACAATAGAATATCAATGATAACGACCATTTATCCAGCACTCACTGTGTGCCAGATGCAGGAGCTTTACCTCTGCTACTCACTTGAGTCTCGCAGCACCCTTGTAAGATAAAGGGCCCTCGGGCACCTTACCAGCTGTGTGATCTTAGGCAAACCACTTAGCTCTCTGTGTCTCTCTGTGTCTCTGTTTGTGTGTGTGTGTCTGTCTGTCTCTTGCTCGCTCTCCCTACCTCAGTTTTCCTCATCTGCAAAGTGGAACTACTAATACCTTCTATTGGAGAAGCCCAGTGGCTGGAAGTTAGTAAACACTCAGAATTAGTAATGGGTGAAAAGGAAAATTTCCTGCCCAAGGTCAACCAGCTAGTAAGTAGTGGAGTCAGGATTTCAAAGCAGGTGTCAGCGCTAAAGCTCTTGACTGTGAGTGGGGATAGACAGGCACACAGACACGCAGACGGGGCCTCTCTCATGTCCACGTGTAAGCGTGGGAGGGGGTCAGTGAGGTGTGGCTAGACCTACCCCAGCAACCCACACACACTCCCAGGAAGCCCAGGCAGGGATCGTGCTTCTGGGACCCGCTGACACTTTCCAGATGAGGCAAGGTTTGCTCCACAAGGTCCCGGCTTCCCCAGGGCAGGCCAGCTACAAGAAGATGCCCAGCCTGGCGCCTTCCTTCTTGTCCGTCACTGTCCTCCCTCTGGCATGCCCTTGCCTGAATCAAGGGCTTGCTGGAGCAGGACAAGCAGCTGGCCTTGAAATTTTATTTACTGAAATAATTTGCTTATAAGCCAGAGTTTTAATGCAAAGCCAAACATCGTCCTCGCTCAGAATGAAATCATCACAATTTCCAAATTAATGGAGTTGACTGTACATGGAACACCTGACTGGGGAAGGCTGGTGAGCTCAGGGTCAGTAACCGTTTCCCAGGAGTGGAGCGAAATGGGAATGCTGCTGATAGGGCTGGGATATCTGGGTGGGAGGGACACTGGCTGTGGGGCCCCAAGCCTGCTGGGAGGAGTTGGGACCAGCCCTAGAGAATCCTCTGAGCGCTCCCCTTCCAGCGCCGCGAGTGAACAGGCTGAGCTTCCATGCTGCTGGGATTGTGCATGGAATGCAACCACCCCTCCCATTGCTTGCTTCCAGGACTATGGAAACCTTACTTGTGCTTTGAGATGACACTTCCATCAGGGAGCCCTCCCGGATTTTCCCAGTTGAATTGCTCCCTCTACATGTGGACACTTCTGTAGCTCCTTAAGCCTGAAAACTGGAAGCTCCTAGAGGCCAGAGACCTTTGTCTTCTGCTATCTCAGACCTTCCCCATATTCCCACCCAGTGCTCAGCATGTTTATAATATGTGGTGGCTTCTCCAGAAATGTTTGTTGATTTGGACTGAGACATATTCTGGATGGGTATTTTTTCAATTATTTTAAGAAAAAAATATATAAACGATCTAAATAGAATTAGAAAATACATGGGCAGCAAGAATGCTCGTTAGGGGGTATGGCATGGAGGGCACAGAGCCCCTGGCTGGGCCTCCTCCTGACCTCCCCACCTGCCCCCCCTGGGCACCTCCTATAGCCTGGTCACCACCACACGTTTCAGAATTAGCCACCGGCAGGATGGCAAGGCCCCAGGAACCATCCCTTGAGGGAGGTCAACCTGCTGCTCTGGAAGGTTCTCAGAGACCCCAGAAGAGGCTGCCCAAGGCCTGGGAAGGACCCCAAATTACACAGATCTAAAGTTAGTGGCCTAAGCAGGGTATGAAGATATGGACTGTATTCTGGCATCTCTTAATATTAATAGTTTCCAGCAGGGGCCCTGGGACCAAGGGGGATACAGGCGTGGGAGATGGGAGCCCACCCCACCCCACCCCACATCTGACTCATTGAGATGTTGCACAGTGGCCAAGGAACAACATTCTGACCTTATTCCCCCCACAGGTGGGCCCAGTGCCAACCACAAGGGACTTGGGTGGACAAGTGCCCAACTCTCTTCGCTAGCCCCTCCGAGACCACCTTCTTCCAACAGTACTGGCAGGAAGTAGGGGACTCACTTTAGAACCCGGAGGACTCAGAGGTGCCCTAGGAATTTCACTTGCAAATCAACTGTGGAGTGTTTACCAGGCCACGCCCTGCCGTCAGGACTGCATTCTCAACAGTGAAATTGGGCCATTACCCTCCCTTGATCTTGCGCTCTTTGTCTGTAATGGATGTGGGGCTCCTCCTCCCAGCAGCTGGGTCTCTCCCCTATACCTGGCCACAGGAGTGGCAGAGACCCTGGTGGAGTGACCGCAGCTTTGCAGGGGGCTAACTTTACTCCAGCCCCTGGGCACTGAGCTCTGGGCTTCCAGATGCCCCCAAAGATGAGCAGAGGCTATGGACACACATCAGACATCACCCAAGACATGCACCCTCTCATTTCTGGGGGGTCGCAGGAATAGGAACCCCAAACAATGTGACTTGCCTTTGCCTCACCCCATCCCAGGGTCAGCTGTCTTAGTGTCATTATTCCCTTCCAGAAAAGACATGAATATTCCTCTTAGCCTCCGTAGGCACTAAATAATAATAATAGTAAATAATAATAATAATAACAAAATAAAGAGCATTTAGGCTGGGCATGGTGGCTCATGCCTGTAATCCCAGCACTTTGGAAGGCTGAGGTGGGGGTACCGCTTGAGCCCAGGAGGTTAAGGCTGCAATGGGCGATGACTGAACCACTACACTCCAGCCTGGGCAGCAAAGCGAGACCGTCTCTCACACACACACACAAAGAACATTTAATATGGTTTTTATTTTCAAGCTATAAAGTTAATACATAGTGATTGTAGAATACCTGAAGCATGCGGAGTACTGTAAGGAACAATACTAAAATCAGCTTATCCACTGCTAGAGGTAAATACTGTTAACGTTTTGGTGTATCCTCCTTGAGACTTTTTGTGTGCGTGTGTGTGTGTTTGCACGCGCGTGAACATCTATGTGTCTGCATTATAAAGCACAGTTAGGATTATACTATATACACTTTTGAATCCTTCTCTTTTTAATTAACATGATATTATGAGCTTTTTCTCACCCAACAGAACAGCCTGTAAGGGCCCCCTTGCCTTTTCCACTTGTGTTTTAGCCCTTCAGAGGGCAAGGTTCCGGCTGTCCACACCCCTGGCCAGGAGACAGCCAACCCAGGAAGGAAAGAAAGACAACGGCATGCATTAACCCAGAGTCAACAATTTATAAAGTCAAACATTTAAAAGGCAAAGAGATTCACAGTTAATCAAATAGTCGATTTGTCAGAGGGTCGAAGAAGATAAAGCCGTGGTTTCAATTTTAAGTTCTAACAAGTGCAGCCATCTCCTGTGTCTTATTCAGTCATCCCACCTCTCTCAGAACTAGGACATCCTACAGTTTTGGCCGTCATGGACCCCCGCCAGCCTGCTCGCCCCTCCATGACAGGCCCCTTCACCCTTCACCCTGTCGATTCCTTCATCAGCATTCCCCACCGCACTTTCCGGAGCTTATGCCAAGAGAGCTTTCCTTTGGGAGTTTGGTGAAATGGGGACATGAAGCCTGCCTGGGGAGGGGTGTGTGCGTGTGTGTAGGATGTAGGTGGGCAGGGCTAAGAGACCGATGTAAAATGAACAGCCCAAGGTCGAGGGCTGGGGCCAGCAGGAAGCTTCCACGGCACAGTCATGAATTCTAAATAAATGAAGCCCTCTAAGCATTTTTGTTCTTCTTTTCATCAGTTCTCAACCAGGGGTGATATTGTCCCCCAGACGACATTTGGCAATGTCTGGAGACATTTTTGGTTGTCACAACTGGGGGGTGGAGGCGAGGGTTGCTTCCCTGGGATGCAGCATCCTACCGTTCACAGGTCGCCCCCCCGCCCCCACCACAGAGAACGGGTGGGCCCCAGGTGTCAGGAGTGCTGAGAATGAGGGACCCAGCATTCTTTTCTCTTCTTCGGTCTTTCTTGCCTGCTTGTAACATGCACTTAGACCCTTCCAGATCCACAGAGGCAGATTGTCATGAATCCCAAAGACTAGTGTGTGGTGACTCAGTCTACCCCAATGGGGTCAAGAAAAATAAGTGGATGGAACCCGGGAGGGATGAGAACACAGGGTGTGGGTGCAGCTGTGAAAATTTCGTGCTCATGATTTCACACACTCTCTTAATGTTCTTAAGAGCCTTTGGGGAGTAACCTTGGGACCCGCAAACACTTTGCCCCCTTCTCAGGTTCGGCAAGGCAGGGTCTGCCTGCAAAGTAGTAGGACAGTGTCTGGGGAGCAAGTTGCACTTTGACAATTGTGTGAGCTGAAAAGAGGAGACAGAGACATCCTGGGGACAGAGGTGGCAGGGTACCGTCTTTGAACATTAAGGAGATGTTTTCTCTTTGGGGCTCTGTCCACCACCCCAGACTCTTGAGACAAGTCATAGTTACAAAATGGCCACTTTGCATTTGTGGCCACCTCTTGGATGGATGTTGGGTTGACTTGAGGGTGTTCTGAGATGCTGTCCTGGTGGACCCACAGGTATGAAGCCCACCTCTCTGCATGGAGTACCATGGCCACCCATTGTCAGTTGTCTAAGGTGGCAGTGTGACCTCAGACTGGACGTTGGAATACGGAGATGAGCCTCTGGCCTTCACCTCTTGGACCTTCCCTGGTTTGGACTCCTGATGGCAGATGCCAAGGTGATGTCACTACCTGGATCATGCTGGGAGGAAGATGGAAGAGGGCCCAAGAGCTTCAGAAAGCAAACCGTCGCCTGCAAGCTGGGTCACCTGGCTCCGGCAGCCATTTTTCTTTCCTTTGGGTTCCCCTGACACTGAGTACTGTTTTGAAAAAATGTTCAGTGACCAAGTGTTCATGCATGACCTAGAGGGTTCAGGAGGGGCAGCCAGCCTGAAGACTTTAACAATAGACCCAGCATGAAAGGAGGCTCTCAGAGGCTGGAGGGGAAGGAAGCCTGACTTCTCTCTGGACACACCATGCCTCCTCTATTGCTAGAGCATGAAGGGAAATGGTGGATCCTCTCCTAGTAATACTTGAAGTCTTTGTTATTTGGGATCATTTGATTTTTGACTCATGGGCCAGGCGCGGTGGCTCACGCCTGTAATCCCAGCATTTTGGGAGGCCGAGGTGGATGTATCACAAGGTCAGGAGGTCGAGACCATCCTGGCTAACACGGTGAAACCCTGTCTCTACTAAAAATACAGCAAATTAGCTGGGCGTAGCAGCGGTCACCTGTACTCCCAGCTACTCGGGAGGTTGAGGCAGGAGAATGGCGTGACCCCAGCAGGCAGAGCTTGCAGTGAGCTGAGATCGTGCCACTGCACTCCAGCCTGGGCGACAGAGCGAGACTCCATCTAAAAAAAAATAATAATAATAAAAGTAAATATGAAAAAAATAAGAGTCCATGAGGACTGAAAATGGTAATGAGGTTACAGTGAAAGCGAGATTCCAGGGCAGGCTAAAAGATCAAGAGAAAGAGACTGGAGGAGAAACTTCACCTCCTTTGTGGCTTTTCAGAACTGGCCTTTGGAAGAAGCAGCAACTCTGAGAATGAACTTGCTGGCCCCACCCAGCGATGGAGAGAACATCCCTTTCAGAGCAGAGATGCAGGATGGAATAGGTGAAGAGAGAAATACAGATTCCCTGAATATCCGTGTCCTCCCTCTTTTTTCAAGGACTCCAGTATCTCCTGGAAGTGCCTAGAAAAAGTCTGGCATTCTTGTGAACTTAATCAGCAGAGACTCATTTACATAATAAGCATTCTGTGAACACTTACCATATACAAAGCACTGTGTCCCACAGCTAGCATAAGGCATGGCATACAGTAAGTATTTAATATTTGTTTAGGATTTTTTTTCTTTTTTTAGATGGAGTCTCGCTCTGTAGCCCAGACTGGAATACAGTGGCATGATCTCAGCTCACTGCAACCTCTGCCTCCTGGGTTCAAGTGATTCTCCTGCCTCAGCCTCCCTAGTAGCTGGGATTATAGGCATGCGCCACCACGCCTTGCTAATTTTTATATTTTTAGTAGAGACGGAGTTTCGTCATGTTGGCCAGGCTGGTCTCAAACTCCTGACCTCAGGTGATCTGCCCGCCTCAGCCTCCCAAAGTGCTGGGATGAGCCACCGCGCCTGGCGTGTTTGGGAGATCTAAGGGTGACTGAGAGACTATCCCTGCAGCCAAGGATTTTATAAGCCAGACGTGCCAGGGAGTAATTCAAGGTGGAATGAAATAAGTACATTTCCTGGTGTTTCTTTGGTCTCAGCCGCTCATCTGAAAGTGAAGCAGAGCTCCCTGGGGACCAGAGGGTATAGAAAATTTCTTTCTTGAGTGGACCCTAAGAATTAATGGGGATATTTCCCCAAAATAAACCAGCTCACCCTTCCTTTTTCCCTTCCGCGGAGCTGAGTCTAGGGAGCAACAGCAGCGCCATCTTTCTTTTACGGAGGCAGAAGCTGTGCACTCTATCAGCAGTGGGACAGACTTGGGCTTTGGACCCAACAGATCTGGAGACCACCCACTAGATAAGGGAAGCTTGGGTACTGAGCCTTGGTTACCTCTTCTGTAAAGGGAGCTAATTTTGTCTTCCTGCAGGGGGTGGATGTGAGAATCGTGAACGCAAAGTGGTGGGCACACTGCAATGGGTGTTCAGCCGTCTGAGTCTTCGTCCTGTGATGAGTGTGCACATAATAGCATCACGCGTGTTAAAGCTCTCTGAGCACAGGGCCCTTGTATCACTGATTTCCCCGCATCGCCTTAGTATACGGTGCAACATTCGCCCATGGTAGGTGCTAAATAAATGTTTTTGTTGTTGTTGTTGTTGTTGTTGTTTAGACGGAGTCTTGCTCTATTGCCCAGGCTGGAGTGTAGTGGCGCCATCTTGGCTCACTGCAACCTCCGCCTCTTGGGTTCAAGCAATTCTCCTGCCTCAGCCTCCCAAGCAGCTAGGACTACAGGCACCCACCATCATGCTCGGCTAATTTTTGGCAGTTTTAGTAGAGACGAAGTTTCACCATGTTGGCCAGGCTGGTTTTAAACCCCTGACCTCATGATCCACCCGCCTCAGCCTCCCAAGTAGCTGGGATTACAGGCACCCACTACCACACCCAGCTAATTTTTGTATTTTTAGGAGAGATGAGGTTTCAACATGTTGGCCAGGCTGGTCTTGAACTCCTGACCTCGTGATCCACCCACCTCGGCCTCCCAAAGTGCTGGGATTACAGGCATGAGCCATCACGCCTGGCCATAAATGTCTTTTAATGGGATATTTAAAAGCACATGCATGTTGTTATGATATATATCTTCAGAAACAAAAATCAGGACATGTCTGACTAGGACAAGGACACCCAAGGCAGGCACAGATGAAGCACTTTAAGTAAGGCCAGTCCTCAGAGGTCTGGCTCCAAGATGAATGCTGAAAGGCCTTGCGTCTGGCTCCCCCCTCACTCCCGGCAGCCCTATTTTTCAGGGGGAGAAGGATGAGGCCCAGAGAGAAATTAAGATGACTTGAGCCAGGTCACAAGAAATATGATATTCCAAGAATTACTAGTTCCCGGCTTCATCCTTCAATATCTCTCTTTCTCTTCATTTTGAAAAGCATAAGTTTAGGTAGGAGAAAATCTACCTAAGAGGCAAGAAAATTTCCCATGATGTTCAGCTTGTTCAGATGACACACCTGAGCAGGAGATGGGGTGAGGGCAGAGGGACGATTTTGTCTCCAAAGCAGGGGTCAGCAAATGTTTTCTGTAAAGGACCAGATGGTAAATTGTACAGGCTCTGCAGGCCCACCATCTTTGTCACAGCTTCTCAGCTGTGCTGTGGTAGTGCCAAAGCAGCCCTCAACAATATGTACATGAATGAGCGTGGCTGTGTTCCAATAAAACTTTATTTATGGACACTGAAATATGAATTTGATATCATTTTCGCATGTCATAGAATAATATTCTTTTGATGGCTTTTCAACCATTTGAAAAAGTAAAAAAAAAAAAAATTATTCTTATCACGCAGGCTATAAAGACAAGATGGCGGGCTGGCTTTGGCTGGTGGGCTGTGTTTGCTGACCCTGGCTCCAAGCACCTGTGAGATTGTCACCAGATGGCATGCATCCTCTTACTCCACATTCTCATCTTCCTCTTGGAAAAAGAAGCTTCTGGCCATGGGGAGATGCCTGTTCCCTCAGACAAAAGGCTTAGAGGTACAAACAAGGCACTGCTTTCTCTACGAGGCTTCTAGATCGGCTTGCCACCCGAGACTGTAAATACCAACGTTTTTAGCTTCTAATGGGGGTGGACAGCCAGAAATCAAACTAGAAATGTATGTTCTAAGCCATCTAACCCCCTAGATGCCAGCATTTGGCTCCTCCAGCTTGAGCTAAGAAGTTGCATGAAAGCAGCCAGGCATGGTGGCTCACGCCTGTAATCCCAGCACTTTGGGAGGCTGAGGCGGATGGATCACCTGAACTCAGGAGTTCGAGACCAGCCGGGTCAACATGGCAAAACCCCGCCTCTACTAAAAATACAAAAATTAGCCAGGTGTGGTGATGGTCACCTGTAATCCCAGCTACTCAGGAGACTGAGGCAGAGGAATCACTTGAACCTGGGAGGTGAAGTTTGCAGTGAGCTGAGATCATGCCACTGAACTCCAGCCTGGGTGATAGAGCAAGACTCTGTCTCAAAAAAAAAAAAAAAAAAAGAAGAAGAAGAGTGAAAACAAATAATCCATGCCTCGACTCTCTTTGCAGAGAGTCCAGGACACTGGATGTTGGAGGCCTCACTGCTAGACATAGTCACAAAGTGCCTGGTGCACTGCTTAGAATTTGCCCTTTGTAAATTTAACTCGGGGAAGCACAGAAAGTTTGCCCTTCATATTGTGGCATAAATAATTGAGGAGCAGGTACCCCAGGAATGAAGATAGAGGAAGTTCTCAGTCCATGGTGAAGTGCACAAGAATGATAAGGAAACCCAAGGTTTGTAAAAACCATACATATCTCAACGGTATGCAAGGGCAGCCTGGAGAGCATCATTATCTGCTCCCCTGACTGTTTTAATATGCTGGGTAGAGAAGCCTGAGAAATCACCGGAGGCTGCAGGGCTTGGAGAAGATTTGGCTGGAGCTAAAAGAAGGCAGCCCATGGGGAGGACAACTTTAGAATAACCTGAAAATATACACACACGTGCCTGCAGACAGACACTTTCATTCATTCATCCAATATTTATTTCCTGCTTATGTTGTTCCAAGCACTGGACTAGATGCAGAGAGAATCAAGTTGAAGAAGACTCAGCCCCTGCCCACACGGAGCCTGGGAGCAACGGAAGGCTGGAAGATACCAATTGGAAAGGTATCTCAGGAGCATGAATTATTGCCAGGGCAGGGGTGATCCAGGGGTGCACCCCACAGAGCACCTGCCCCCTTGTGGAAGCCCAGCTACCTGCAGCCTGAGCGCTGAGAACCTGACCAGCACCTGCAGAGACTGCGGAATGATCCTCAGTGGGTCCTCCTGAATCCTCCTACCTCCACCTCAAGACCCTAGCAGAGAGGATCCCGGCCAGCCCTGAGCCAGTACAATGAAGGAGACAGCTGAACTTAATCTACCGAGGCTGTACTCCTCTTCCTGCTTGGAAAATCTCCATCCAGCCTGCTCAGCAGAGGGAGCTGCCCCAGGAAGAGAAGAGCGGTGGGCCGGGTGGGGCTGGGTGGAGAGAGTACAGAGGGAGGAAGCCAAGTAAACACCCAGCCTCTGTGCTCCACCATGCTCCCTCCGCCTGGTCAGCACCCTGTCACTGGCATTGATGGTTTCATTTTTCTAGGGAGAAAAAGAACAAACGCGGAAGATAATTGTAGTGGAACGGCCGATAAGTAACGTTTGGTCTCCTTTTTACAACCATTCCCTAGGGCCATATTATGGTAATTTTTCTTCTATAACTGGCAAATTGTATAACGAGTCAGATGATAAACCAGCAAGCAAGGCAGAAATTTGCATTTTAATACAACTGCTGGTATCACTCCCCCCACCCCCCATCCCAGGGAGATCAGGGCCTCCCTGATCCTGGGTCACCTGGCACCCTGCCCTCCTGTTCCCTTCTCTAACTCTGAGTGGGTGAGTCTGGAGCACTCAATAAATGTAGTATTTTCAATGAAAGCATAATATCTGTTTTCTCCAGATATTACGTAGCATAGAGATTACGATTCAGGGCCCTGGAATCTGCCAGCTGAGCCCTATCCCAGCTCTGACACTGACTGAATGGCTATTCTTAGTCAGGATCCTGAACTATGCCTCAGTTTCCTTTTCTGCAAAACGCGGATCATTCTACTCTCTACACTATGGGTTTTTCTGTGGGTGCCTGGTGTGCAGCAAATGCTCAATAAATATTATTAGTAATCGTGTCATGATGGTCTGTGTGGAAAAAACTCAAGCTGCTTTTCCTCTCTCCTCCTATCACAATCAACACAGAAGATTTCTGTGCCAAGACATGTGGGTTTTTTCCCCACATGCCAAGCAAGTCATCAATTCTGCACGGAACATCAGCTAGGTATCCTCCCACCCCAATTCAATCCCAACACCATCTACCTGGAAATAGCATCAGATCAAAGGTTGGGGGCTCAGTCCCACAAGAGTGACCCCCACATTTCCAATGCCCATCACAAGCCCCAGTTTGTTTCACCTGGGCTTCTGACCTGCTGGCTGTAAACTTGGGTTCCCACAATCCTCTTCTAGGGTTCGATTAATCTGCTAGAGCAGCTCACAGAACTCAGGGAAACACTTACTACATTCACCGCTATATTCTAAAGGATAGATGAAGGATAGAGATGAAGAGATGCACAGGTCGAGGTATAGGGGAAGGAGCGTGGAGCTTCCAAACCCTCCTTGGGTAGACACCCTCCTGAAACCTCCACATGCTCAGCTATCCAGAAGATCCCCAAACTCTGTCCTCTTGGGCCCTCTATGGAGACTTCATTGGATAGGCATGATTGACAACCATATGTGACTAAACAAAAAGGGTTTGATCTCAATACCAACAGACAGGGGGAAAACCCAGCCAGGCCTGTCTGTTCAGATTCTTCTTGGCCTCTCTGTGCAGCCTTCCTTCCTCCAGGGTATAGGGCAGGACCTCTTCTGAAATGGGGGCCTCTAGTGACTTACAATCAGACAAGGAAGGTCAGAGAATTTCTTTATGGCCGGCTCCAAGACAGAAAGCTGGGGAAGACTGGAGTCCTGCCTTGGCCAGGTAAAAGGAGGGCAGGAGAAGTTCAGAGAGAGAGATTCTGTTTTTCAAGGCCTGCTTTTGAGGCCTAAAGCCCCCCAACAGTTTAATAAGGACTATGGGAGTCATGAGCCAGGAACCATGGACAAAAACCAACGTAGCACAGATGATATTCTAATATCACAGGTGGTGATGATGATGATGGGTCGAGGTCCATAGGGCAGTGGTCCCCAGTCAAGGCTGTATTATCAAGCCAGCCTCTGTCCCTCACCTGTGCTCTTGTACACACCCCCACCACCACCATCAGGGCCTTAGCACTGCCTTTATATTCAGAGCCTGGGAGTCCTGGAAAGTTCAGAGCACACAAGGTTAAGGGTACACAAAAAGCCAGGTCATGGGTTATGGAAGATCACACAGATGTGTACACATCACCACCAGCCTCCAGGAACCAGAACTGTTCTGGTCACCTCCTGGGCAAGTCCAGTTTTAGAAATTCTAGAATCTTCCAGCCAAATGACGTGGTACAGCACTGGCCTTGGAGTCACAGGCTTGACCTTGAAGCTCTGCACCATCACTTCTGTCTGCTCAGCTTTGGAAAAGTGAGTCCATTTCCCATCTATACAAGGAGTAACAACATCTATGCTTCTGAGGACTGAAAGGGTTAACAGAAGCCCACGCCTGGCACACAACACCAGTTAAATCCACCAATTAGCTGACTCGGAAAGAAAGGCACTAACAACCTTGGCCAACTTGTCGGTATGGTGGTTACATTTGGCAGGGACTGCCCATCCTTTCATGCCCAAGAGAAGCTAAGTGGTATCCAGAAAATCCTGCCAAAAACAAGAGATTATTATTTTAGCTCCAGGAGTGAAGCCTTTGGGGACTTGGCATGCCCTGTTGTTTGAATTTATAGACAGGGGCCCCTCCAGTCGCCAGCCAGAGGGAGGAAAAGGTTGCTATTACAGTGGATTTTTTGGAGAGTTGTTTTTAGAATTTCCTACAACCCCTTGAGACCATCAGAAGTTTCTGCAGTGTGATGAGGCTTCTGTCCACCTCACTAGGGTATAGGGGGTAGAAGCTGCTTTTTCTACACAAAATGAACCACAGACCATGAAGAGGACTTTGGTGGTGGTGCCACAACTAAGATCATTCATTCATTCAACAAATATGTACTGACTTCTGTTTATGTTCCAAGCCTGATCTAAGTGCTTAGGATACATAAGAAAACAAAATAGACAAGACTTCCCACCTTCATGGGGCTTACTATGTTCTAGTGTGGAGACACACACACACACACACACACACAAGCACAAGAAGTAGGTGAATTGTATGTTGGAAGGCAGAGTGCTAGGATAAAATAGAGCAGAATGAGGAAGCACACTGAATATTCTTTTTCTTTTTTTTTTGTTATTTTTAAGAAATGGAATATTTCTCTGTTGACCAGGCTGGAGTGCAGTGGCACGATCACAGCTCACTGCAGCTTTGTACTCCTAGGCTCAAGCAACCCTCCCACCTCAGCCTCCTGGGTAGCTGGGATCACAGGCACAGGAATGAGGAACCAAACCTGGCTTGAATTTTCAGGAGGGAGTGAGGGAGTGTGGATAGAGTAGATTGTTGTCCCCAGTTTTCCTCACCCTCCTGGTAACAGCATCTGATATCCTGGCTCTTGGTGGGTGACTTAGCAGTGCCCCTCCCACCCGGAGCAGGTGTAATACCTTTTCCACCCGACAATGCTGGGCTTTGCCGTGTGATTTGCTTGGGCCAATGGGATGTCAGCTGCTCTGATGCATCAGAGGCTTCACGTGTGCTTGTGAGCCTTGGTTTGCCCTCCTGTGCCTCTGTCATTGCTATGTGAAGAGCATGCCCAGGTGCATGAAGCCTGCAGTCAGCCTGGCTCAGCCCCACCCAGCCTGCTCAGCCCAATCGCAGCCAACCTGTCAAGCACTAACATGAAATAAAATATGACTTAAGACTTCTGTACTGGTTTTCTATTGATACCATAACAAATTACCACAAACCTAGCCACTTAAAACAACACAAATCTATGATCCCAACAGCTCTGTGAGTCAGAAGTCCAGTTTGGCTCCAGGCTTCAGAAGGACAAAATCAAGGTGTCTGCTGGTTGGGCTTTTATTAGGAGGCTGTGGGAAGAATTTTCTTCCAAGTTCATTCAGGTCATTGGCTAAATTCAGTTCTTTGTGGATGCAGAGCTAAGATTTCCATTTTTGTACTTGCTGATGTCAGGGAGCTGCTCTCAGCATCCAGAGGCCTCTCTCTCTGGTTCTGACATCTCAGAGGCAGCAATGGCACATTGAAACCTTCTCATATTTGGAATCTCTCCTTTCTTCTGCTTTTCCATCTGCTATCAAGGGCTTGTTTGATTACACAGGGTCCACCTAGATAGCCCAAGTGTATTAGTCCATTCTCACGCTGCTATAAGAACATACCTGAGACTGAGTAATTTATATGGGCTCACAGTTCCACATGGCTGGGGAGGCCTCACAATCATGGCAGATGGCAAAGGAGGAGCAAAGGTTTGTCTTACACGGTGGCAGGCAAAAGAGCATGTGCAGGGGAACTGTCCTTTATAAAACCATCAGATTTCATGAGACTTATTCACTATCACGAGAACAGCATGGGAAAAACCCATCCCCATGATTCAATTACCCACTACCAGGTCCCTCCCATGACATGTGGGGATTATGGAAGCTAAAATTAAAGATGAGATTTGGGTGGGGACACAGCCAAACCATATCATTCTGCCCCTGTCCCCTCCCAAATCTCATGTCCTTACATTTCAAAACCAATCATGCCTTCCCAACGGTCCCTCAAAGTCTTAACTAATTTCAGCATTAACTCAAAAGTCCACAGTCCAAAGTCTCATCTCAGACAAGGCAAGTCCCTTCTGCCTGTGAGCCTGTAAAATCAAAAGCAAGTTAGTTACTCCTTAGATACAATGGGAGTACAGGCATTGGGTAAATACACTCATTCCAAATGGGAGAAATCGGCCAAAACAAAGGGGTTAGAATAGAAGCCTGTTCGAAGTCCAAAATCCAATAGAGGAGTCATCAAACCTTAAAGTTCAAAAATGATCTCATTTGACTCCATGTCTCGCATCCAGATTACACTGATGCAAGAGGTAGGCTCCCATGGCCTTGGGCAGCTCTGTCCCTGTGACTTTGCAGCGTACAGACCCCTCCTGGCTGCTTTCACAGGCTGGCATTGAGTGTCTGTGGCTTTTCCAGGTGCACAATACAAGCTGTTAGTGGATCTACCATTCTGGGGTCTGAAGGATGGTGGCCCTCTTCTCACAGCTCCACTAGGCAGTACCCCAGTGGGGACTCTGTGTGGGGGCTCCAGCCCCACATTTCCCTTCCCCACTGTCCTAGCAGAGGTTCTCTATGAGGGCTCCATCCCTGGAGCACACCTCTGCCTCAACATCCAGGTGTTTCCATACATCCTCTGAAATCTAGGTGGAGATTCCTCAATTCTTTACTTCTGTGCACCTGCAGTACCAACACCATGTGGAAGCTGCCAAGGCTTGGGGCTTGCACCCTCTGAAGCAATGGCCTGAGTTGTACCTTGGCCCCTTTTAGTCATGGCTGGAGCTGAAGGCAGCTGGAATGCAGGGCACCATGACCCAAGGCTGCACAGAGCAGAGGTCCCTGGACCCAGCCCACAAAGCATTTTTCCCTCCTAGGCCCTCAGGCCTGTGATGGGAGGGGGCTGCCTCAAAGGTCTCTGACATGCCCTGGAGACATTTTCCCCATTGTCTTGTCAATTAATATTTGGCTCCTCATTATTTATGCAAATTTCTGCAGCTGGCTTGAATTTCTCCCTAGAAAATGGATATTTCTTTTCCACCATATTGTCAGGCTGCAACTTTTCCAAACTTTTATGCTGTGTCACTTCTCAAATGCTTTGCTGCTTAGAAATTTCTTCTACCAGATCCCCTAAATCATCTCTCTCAAGTTCAAAGTTCCACAGCAGGGGCAAAATGCTGCCAGTCTTTTTACTAAAGCATAACAAGAGTCACCTTTGCTCCAGTTCCCAATAAGCTCCTCATGTCCATCTGAGACCAACTCAGCCTGGACTTTACTGTCCATATCACTCTTAGCATTTTGGTAAAGCCATTCAATAAGTCTCTAGGAAGTTCTGAACTTCCCCACATCTTCCTGTCTTCTGAGTCTTCCAAGTCTCATTTTCCTATCTTCTCAGCCCTCCAAACTGTTCCAACTTCTGCCCATTACCCAGTTCTAAAGTCACTTCCACATTTTCAGGTATCTTTACAGCAGCACCCCACTCTACTGTGCCAATTTACTGTATAAGTCCATTCTTCTGCTGCTATAAGGACATACTCAAGACTGGGTAATTTATAAAGGAAAAAGGTTTAATGGACACACAGTCCCACATGGCTAGGGAGGTCTCATAATCATGGGAGAAGGTGAAGGAGGAGTAAAGGCATGTCTTACATGGCAGCAGGCAAGAGAGCATGTGTAGGGGAACTGCCCTTTATAAAACCATCATATCTCATGAGATTTATTCACTATCATGAGAACAGCATGTGAAAAACCCACCCCCAGGATTCAGTTACCTCCCACCAGGTCCCCCCCACAACATGTGGGAACTATGGGAGCTACAATTCAAGATGAGATTTGGGTGGGGACATAGCCAAACCATATCACCAAGATAATTTCTCTTAAGATCAGCTGATTAGTAACCTTAATTACATCTGCAAAGTCCCTTCACAGCAGGGACTTTAAGCAATTGTTTAAGCAATAACACAGTGGTTTAAATAACAAACTTTCTCTCTTACCCAATACTTGAGAGATGAGTGGTTTGGATTGGTGGGGCCTCTCTGCTCTTCTTGGTTATGGGAGAACAGCTTCCTCTGCTCTATTGCTCTGCCTTCCCCAGGCACTGTTGTCATAGACATGGCTCAAGTGGGGTTGAAGTAGCTTCAATCCAGGAAGAAGAAAAAGGAAGCTTGGAGAAGGCTCTTGCTCAGACATTAGTGTTTGACAAAAGGGATGGGAATCTTGGAAACATTTTTAGGATTCTGTCTACCACAACCTATAATGTAGGGTTCCTGGGACTGTTTGTTACACAGTGCTAGCACTACAGAAAACCTGGCTCTCACAATGTCCAAGATAGGTCTCACTGAGAAGTAACGCCTCAGCAAGAGCCTTCTCCAAGCTTTCTTTTTCATTCCTACTGGATTGAATCTACTTCAACCTAGCTTGAGCCATGTCTATGACAACAGTACCTAGGGGAAGGCAGAACAGAGCAGAGCAGACTGTTCTCCCATGTCCATGAAGAGCAGAGAGGCCCCAGCAATCCAAACCACTCACCCCTCAAGTATTGTGTAAGAGAGAAAGGCACTTTGTTATTTAAACCACTGCATTATTGCTTAAACAATTGTATTATAGCAGCTTAGTTTTTTTATCAATACTAATACAATATCTAATACAAGAACTATACTACAAGGCAAATAAACCAATGGACATGAGACACCTTGGGGGAAGCAGCAGCATGTTTTACCTACCAGGTAAATCTCAAAAGGTTGCTTGCTAGGGGTATATGGCCTTAACCTCTAAAGTTCACAAGTACAACAGACACTCGTATATGAAACAATGTGCAGAGGACGGACAAACTGAGTGACTAAGAGTGAAAATAAATGATTCTTATTAAGACATGCAAAACAAAGAAGAAGGGCAGGTCTAAGAGGGTCAAGAGGTAAGATTAGGGAGGTATCAGGAGAACAACCAAGAAGCCTTCACAGTAGGATCCCCATCACTGGCTGTGGCTGGACTAGATGGGGGATCAGCTTAGACTGAGGAGTTGTTAATCCATGAGGGAGAGTCTGGGAGGTAGAGTGACATCCAGCTGAGTCCTGTCCGTGCCTGTAGCCCCTCAGCACCTAACAACACCACACAGTAAGTGCCCAGGAAACAGCTGTAAATTGACAACTCAGAAGAATGAGTCTCTCTCCTCCACCTTCCCTAGACCAGGAGATGCCCCTGACTTCAATAGTAAAGCAGAGATGAACGATCTCACGATGACACACATACCAGAATGTCATGAGGTTGAGTTTCTGTTCATTCAATCAACATTTGCAGGGCTGGGTGCAGTGTGGCCATAAAGGCAGATGAGCTATGACTCCTGTCGTTAAGAAGCTTGCCAACTCGGAGATGATATAAGATATGCAGGTAGGAAACTAGGATAAAAAGGAGAAATTGATGTGCACCCTGACAAGGTGTAGAGAAAGCGTTCCGAGAATTCCAAGGAGAAGGAGTGCTTCCTGCTTTGGAGGGTGGGAGGGGCAGGAGAGGAGGCCGAAGGCATGAAGGCAACACCGAATGAAGGCTAAAGGCGTTTGAGCTGAACCTTGAAAGGGATCAAGGCTGGAGGCATCCTGGCGGCATGCCTGTGTGAGCAGGCTGGGGAGGAAGAGGGTGCTGGGTGCAGCTGAGATGAAGGCAGGTGTGGGGACTGAGTTAGGCTGGAACCTGATCCGGTTCCATAGGTTTACACCACCACTGCTGTTCCCTCATTCTGCACTGAAGGGAAAACAATAGATGTTTAAATGTACAAAGGTGAGGACTGGGAGGCCCTCTCCATTGTTCCTTATTCTGAGAGCCTTAGAAGCCCTAGCTTTTGTGGCTGGAAGGGATGTTCAAGACAGTTGCCTCCACCTGAGGCTGAAGCCCCTCCTGCTCCAGCACCTATGGTTTCCTCCCCTGCACCCCAGCAGCACAGTCCCACAGGGGCAGGTGGGGCATCCCTCCCACGGCCACAAACCCACCCACCCACCCTCTGAAGCCCAGCCCAAGGGATGACTTCCTGTTCACACACACACCTGCACACTCTCTGGGGACCAACTGGAGGGAGGGAGAAGATGCTGAACCCAAGCATCACCTTTTGCTGGGAGGGGAGCCCTCCCCACCCCCTTTCCTATCAGTGTATCCTCCAGTGTGCCCAGAACAGCCCCTTTCCTGTTTACCTCCCCTCCCACTCTGCCTCTCTAAGCAGGGAGAGAAGTGGCTGTGGGCTATAA
The DNA here is from genome assembly GCF_028885655.2 of Pongo abelii. NCBI lineage: Eukaryota > Metazoa > Chordata > Mammalia > Primates > Hominidae > Pongo > Pongo abelii. The sequence goes on from NC_072004.2 coordinate 89,409,101, forward strand.
AAATGCCCCCAAACCTTCCAGAACCAAACTTCTGGGGAACAGTGATTCCCATGGGAGGCCAGAGCTGGCAGCTCTGGAACTGGCAGCAGCGTTTAGGGAGCAGGATGGGGGGAAACACATTTCTAGAGAAATGGAAGGCTGGGGAGGAGAGGCCAAAGCTGCCCTGAGCCAGGTATATCCACGTCCACACACTTCTCTCAAACTCTCTCGTCAAAATGAGACAAACAATTCTTCCAGAAACCCAGCCCAGGAGATGTTCATAGCAGATCCTACTGAAAAGTGGGGATGGTAGGGGCAGACACTAAATAATTGAAATTCTGGAGAGCTGTGTGGAGAGGCACGAGATTCTTTGCTGAATGTAGAAAGGTTAATAAACACGGGTGACACAGGGCAGTGGCTGGGGACTTGCGGTGAGCAGAAACACTTACCAGAAGGAAGCTCATGCCTGGGTTTATGCCCAGGGCTGGTGCGTCTCGCAGGCCCAGCTCCTCCTACTCCTGCCTTTGGTCTGCTAGTCCCAGAAGACACCTCTGAGGCACCCGGGGTGGAGACGGACATGCAAGACTTTCTACATCAGAAGGCTGGGCAATGTCCCGCCCAAACCCCCTCACTGGGCCCACAGAAAGGATGGAATCCAGCCTCTCTTTATCTTTCCTTAAAATGAAGAGGCAGAAAGAGAAGAGTGTCATGTCCTGAGCCTCTGGGCCAGCTTCCAGGGGTCTGGTCCCATGCTGGAACCATTCGAGATGGACCCTCCGGGGCTGGCTGTCTTGCCCTGCATGGCCCTGCGTCCCCTCACAATGAAGGCTACTGAGTGGGGACACCTCCAAGCAGCCCTCAGCATCACAGCACCCTGGTCAGTGTCCCAGACAAGCTTGGATGTGGACAGGTGTGCCCCCACGTGCTTTCTGGTAGCTGGGAAAGCCAGCATGGAGGTGAAGGAGGCCCTGCAGGGAATGAAGATTGCCCCAGGCACACTGCTGTCCACCCGGAGTCCACATTCAAGCAGCAGTCCAGGCACAGGCCTCCTTCTGCCCTGAGCCTCAAGCTGCCAGCGCTTGGCAGCCAGAACCCAGGATGTCTCAGGATGCTGCCGGGTGCTCTGATCTCCCTAGCAAGTGCCTGGCGGCAGTGGTTCACTATCTAAACACCGCATCCGGAATCTGACAGGGAAACAAGCGCTTGGGTGACACCCAAATGCAGCATCAACACAGACATGCTGACATTTCCATCTGCCCCTCGGTCCCCAGAGTCCCTATGTGCAAGAGAAGCCACAGGCAAAAAAGCAGGTCACCCCATGCTGGGTGGAACAGGGCAGGTGCTTACCAGATGCTCAGCTAACTGCTTTTGGGGCAGGGGGCACCGTAAGGATGCAGAGAATAAAGGAGGGGGCAATCCTCTGCCCGATTCCCCAACTAACCGGCAGCTGGCACATGGCAGTATACTTGGGTCTAGGCCAGCGGTTCTCAGCCCTGATTTTGGAAGCAGTTTTATTTGAGAGAGAGAAAAAAAAAAAAACCTAAAACGCAAATGTCTGAGCCCCACCTAAAACCAGTTAATTCAAAATCTCTCAGAAGAAGCGACTGAAGCATCAACGATATTTAAAAGCTCTCCAGGGGTTAGGCGCGGTGGCTCACGCCTGTAATCCCAGCACTTTGGGAGGCCAAGGTGGGCGGATCACCTGAGGTCGGGAGTTCAAGACCAGCCTGACCAACATGGAGAAACCCCATCTTTACTAAGAATACAAAAATTAGCCAGGTGTGGTAGCGCATGCCTGTAATCCCAGCTACTCGGGAGGCTGAGGCAGGAGAATCGCTTAAACCTGGGAGGCAGAGGTTGCAGTGAGCTGAGATCGCGCCATTGCACTCCAGCCTGGAAAACAAGAGCAAAACTCTGTGTCAAAAAACAAACAAACAAACAAACAAAACTCTCCAGGTACTCTGAGGATGTGGGAATGTGTGGTCACAGTGGAGCTGCTCCTGGTCCCAGCAGAGGGAGGATGGTCCTTCCCCTCTGTGATCCTGAAGAGGAGAGAAGGGCTGGGAGGGAGAAGGTAGTTCAATGCTGAAAATTTCTGTATTTTTTTTTTATATTTCTGCAGCCTTACACAAAATGGTCCCCCATCTGGAATGCACCCTTCCTCTCCGCTTACCTGCATTTGACTGACTCTCCAAAGCCCGATTTCAGTTCGTCTTCCTCTGATCCCAGGACAGGGTGTGCCATGTTCATTGTCTCCTGTTTCCTGTCTCATTCCCCCGACAGACCCTACACTGCTAGAGACCAGCCATTCTCTACAATGTTAGAGAGACAAATTCTCAGTCTCTATCCGATACCTACTAAGTTAGAAACCCTGGGGGTGGGGCCCAGCCATCTGGGTCTTCACCAGCCCCCTAGGTGAGGCTGCTGAGAGTTCCCGTTCCAGAGTCACCGTGCTGGTCTCTAGACCCAGCTACTCAAAGAGTGGTCCCTGGACCAGTGGCCTCGGCCTCACCTGGGAACTGGTTAGATGTGCAGAATCTCACGTACCATCCCGGACATATCAAATCAGAATCTTTATTTATTCATTTATTTATTTTTTTGAGACGGAGTATTGCTCTGTCTCCTAGGTTGGAGTGCAGTGACACAATGTGGGCTTACTGCAACCCCCACCTCCCGGGTTCAAGAGATTCTCCTGCCTCAGCCTCCCGAATAGCTAGGACTATAGGTGCACACCACCACACCTGCTAATGTTTGTATTTTTAGTAGAAATAGGGTTTTGCCATGTTGGCCAGGCTGGTCTTGAACTCCTGGCCTCGAGTGATGTGCCCACCTTGGCCTCCCAAAGTGCTGGGATTACAGGTATGAGCCACCGCAACAGTCAGAATCTGCATTTTAACAGGATGTACGGGGGTGTGCATTCTGGGGAAAATGTGAGAAGTGCTGCCCTCTTCAGGAAATGCCTCGATGGACTCCGTGAAAAGGGAAGGGCTGGCAGGCATCATCACCCCCCATCACGAGGGCCATGTCCCCATCCCCCACTCGGTTTCAGGAGATCTCAGCCTTGATCACAAGCTGCAGGTGCTGGGAGCCTACAGAGAGATTCCAGAAAGGTCATCCAAGAAACAAATGGCATAGCCCCTTATCCCTGCATAAGATCAAGTTGAAGGTGTGTCTCTGAGGTGATTGCATCCCAGTTGACCACATTCTAGCACCATCCCTGAACATGGGCCAGTGCTGAACTGGACCCACTGCAACTGCCCAGGGAGCTTGGCTTGCTTTATAAGGGCCGCCCCTGAGGAGTGACAGTCTGAATTGCCCCAAGATTGTCATCTAAGCCAAGCCTCCTGCTCCCTCATCCTCTCTCCTGCAATCTTGTCCCTTTCAGCCTTCCCTAAGCACGCTCTCCTCAAATGCACCGAGAAGAGTGGCATCAGACCTCAATTCTGGGAGTGGGACTCAGGCCGGGCGACAGAGACAGAGAAGGGAGAGAAGAGGATATTGTGGGATTTCCCTGACTCCTTCCTCACGGGCTCCCTTCCGTTCACTTCAAGGAACACTTGAACGACTACTATGCACTCAGCACAGTGAGTCCCTTCTGTCCCTGCTGAACTCCCACATTAGAGGTTGTTAAAAAATGTATACAATGAGTTTGATATTCAAATACGAGCTTCTCCTGACAGGTTATAAATAGCTTCTTTGAGTCCAATTTGAGGTTTTGATTTTTTTTAAAATGTAAGCTATCAGCCATCCATCTGTGATTGAATCAGAGAGCCTCTTCTCCCTCCTCCCTGAAACCCATCGTCAAAGGCCATTACTACTTTCCCTACTCAGAGAATATTGTGTATGGAGCTTTAATGTCCCCTGGGGAAGAAACCATTACAGGAAAAAAAAAAAAAGACGTATTTCCATCTCTGTTCCAATACGCACAACCTAATTAAGATTTTATAAACACTCACCCAACAGGAAAACACACACGCACACACATTCACAGGCACCTAAATTAGCAAGGCAAATAGAGTCTAGATTAAGTGGTTTTCTTGCCTGTTTCCGTCCAGTTTTAATTAGGCGTCTGTCACGAGGAGGGCGTCACGCAGTGGAACTGTCTCATTTTGATTCTTTAGGCTTGGGATGTTGGGTTGCCAGATCCCCACACCTACACCTTTTTCCTGAGAATCACAGCTCTGTCTTCCCTGGGCCACTCTCCCCGCCACCCTCACCTCCTGCCTGCTGTTTGGGGCCCGGAGGAAGGAGGAGGGGCTTGTCCCCAAGCAATCCCATTTTGGTGGCCTCCCTACAGCACCAGCTCACCAGGGGACCTGACCCTGGCAGACCTCCACTATGGGACTGCCTGGTGGCAGTGGGGTCCTGCCCACACCCTCTAGATGCCAGGCTCTGGGAATAGAAAGCACAGGCTCCCTGTGACCCCCTCACCCCTCATTCCCGAGTGCCAGCAGTGCAGCCCCCCAGCCCTGGTGCCCAGGAGGCTGCCTTGGGGGCTGCTCTCAGCCCTGCCAATGTCTTCTCTCCCATCCCTACTGCTGTGCTCCCCCATAGAAGAAAATATGAAAGATGATTCGCTTTCTCCCTCTTTGCAGATCCCTGGGGCTGTTTGGAAAAGTACATTTTCTTCGCGTGTGTAGAAAATTAAATCTGTTGTGTTTTTGAGGAGCACGGGAGGGAGGAGTTGGGGGAAATGTCACTCACTGATTCGAGCAGACTAGGGGTCGAGGGTGGAGAGTAGGATGGTAGAAGCTCCAGTCTTCTGAATGCCTGGTTAGGGACAGGCTGGGAGGTGCTAACTGACCCAGGCTGCAGACTTGGCCTCTTGGTCCTGCATGGAAGCAGCCTCCTCCTTGGAGCAACTCTTTTTTTTTTTTTTTTTTTTTTACTTTAAGTCCTGGGATACGTGTGCTACAGTAACCAAAACAGCATGGTACTGGTACCAAAACAGATATATAGGCCAATGGAACAGAACAGAGACCTCAGAAATAATACCTCACATTTACAACCATGTGATCTTCGACAAACCTGAAAAAAACAAGCAATGGGGAAAGGATTCCCTATTTAATAAATGGTGCTGGGAAAACGGGCTAGCCATGTGCAGAAAGCTGAAACTGGACCCCTTCCTTACACCTTATAGAAAAATTAACTTAAGATGGATTAAAGACTTAAATGTAAAACCCAAAACCATAAAAACTCTGGAAGAAAACCTAGGCAATACCATTCAGGACATAGGCATGGGCAAAGACTTCATGACTAAAACAGCAAAAGCAATCGCAGCAAAAGCCAAAATTGACAAATGGGATCTAATTAAACTAAAGAGCTCTGCCCAGCAAAAGAAACTATCATCAGAGTGAACAGGCAACCTACAGACTGGGAGAAAATGTTTGCAATCTACCCATCAGACAAAGGTCTGATATCCAGAATCTACAAGGAACTTAAATTTACAAGAAAAAAAAACAAACAATCCCATCAAAAACTGGGCAAAGGATATGAAGAGACACTTCTCAAAAGAAGACATTTATGCAGCCAACAAACCTATGGAGCAACTCTTTGTTTCCTAGAACAAAGCAACAGCTACGCCTACCCGGTGACATCGTAACTTTCCAAGACAGGCTGCAGGGGGTGCAAGAAGAACGAGGCTGGGCTGCAGCGAATGAAAGGTGGTGACTTGTCACTGTGAAGTGGACCCAGACCCCTGCAGCACTTGTCCATCCGAGGTCACTCTGCAGCCTTCTTCTCCTCCCACAAGGACCAGGGTTGGGAGGCTTGTGAAGACGCATGTGAAGGTGTGGGGCCCGTGATCCCACTGGAAAGATGATAAAACCGAGGCCTAGGGAAGACTGTGAGAACTAAGAGCTCACTGCTTCCTGCTCAAGAGACAAAGAGAACTCATTAATTAATAGATCCCTCCACCCCGAGAAGGATGAGGGCTCCACTCCTCTCTCCGCCCAACAGAGGCAGACATAGAATAAATCAATGCAAAAGAAAACAGAGGCCGGGCACGGTGGCTCACACCTGTAATCTCAGCACTTTGGGAGGCCAAGGCAGGTGGATCACCTGAGGTCAGGAGTTTGAGACCAGCCTGACCAACATGGCAAAACCCTGTCTCTACTAAAAATACAAAGATTAGCTGGGCGTGGTGGCGCACAACTGTAGTCCCAGCTTCTGCTGAGGAGGCAGGAGAATCACTTGAACATGGGAGGCAGCAGTTGCAGTGAGCCGAGATTGCACCATTGCACTCCAGCCTGGGTGACAGAGCAAGACTCTGTCTCAAGAAAAAAAAATAAAACAAAAATAATAATAGAGAACAGAAAAGCTGTTAGGTCGACTTGAAGAAGTAGCTGCTAGCTCAATGATAACTTCTCAAGTGCAAGTCTCTGGATAAGGTGAAACAGGTGAGTAATACCACCTGCCTTTGAGATATTTACAGTCTAGAAGGAAAATTATTAACTCTCAAAGCGATGATGACCAGGCAGCTGGGTATGAGGCCGCCATCAGCTCTAAGGAAATGTGGACGTGCGATGCTCAGGCCAGCGGACCAAAGCTTTGCCACCTCCCTCTGCCGGTCACAGGCCCTTCTGGAAGACAGGCTGGCCACCTGTACCTGCTGTCTTCTGGGGCCACCGTTCTGCCCTCCACCCAGGGACAGCTGCAGCCACCACAAAAGCAGCCTGGCTCTGGTGAATTAGCTGAAGTGACATTCACTTTGTATACACATGTTTACAATCAGGGCCAGATGGTGAAGCATTGGATTCGTTTCAACACCACTCCAGCCTGCTCAGCTGAGCTGGGCTTTGCACGTGACACAAGAACCACAACACAGGGAAGGGGCAATCCCCTTCCTTAGACACCATCCCCGAATCCCAGGGGATATTTATTAGCCCTCACTTAAAAGTAGCCTCAGCTTACCAGCTGTCAGAACTTTTTTTTATCAAATCTCCTGAAATTCTACAGACAGAAGAAACATAACCTCCTCTGATATCTTCCAGTTTCTTTCCCTTTTTTAAAAAAAAACAAGTAAATAAATAGATAAAGCACACTTGATGGAAAGGAGCTTGCAAAGGATCACCGATGACAGTGTTTATGTCGCCAAATTACTCGTACTGGCAGCAAGAGAGGGCAGACTGAACATAGATCAAATGGAGTGATTATTTACCAACTAATGAGGACATCCTTAGGTGACATGACAGAGAAAAGGGGTGGGGGAGGATGTTGACAAAGTGCCAGAGACACAGTTGAGCAAGTCTGCGTGTTTCCATCTGCTTCCTCCCCAAAAGAAAGTGGCAAGGGGGCCCTTGAAGACAGCTGCACTGCAGAGCCAGAAGGATGGGACTGCCGGCCCCCAAGGAGCCCCAGGCCTGAGTGTCCAGCTGGCAGGCAAGGAAGAAAGAGGAGGAGGGGGCTAAAAGGTGGTGATGACAAGAGGAATGGCCAGTCCTTACCCACTTCAACTTCACCAAGAAAATGTGCCCTCCCAACCAAACCTATGATAACCAGATATAACACAAGAAAGAGAGATACAGAGAGAGAGGGAGACAGAGAGAGAGAGAGGAAGAAGAAGGAGGAGGAGGAGGAGAAAAAAGAAAAGAAAGAAAGAGAGAGAGAGAGAGAAAGAAAGAAAGAAAAAGAAAAAGAAAAAGAAAGAAAGAGAAAGAAAGAAAGAAAGAAAGAAAGAAAGAAAGAAAGAAAGAAAGAAAGAAAGAAAGAAAGAAAGAAAGAAAGAAAGAGAAAGAAAAGAAAGAAAAGAAAAGAAGATCAGAGACAGGCTCTTGTGATCTCCAATGGTGGAAATCATATGGTCTAAGTAGAAAGTAACAAACTTTTTGGAAAGAACATTTGAGAACTCCTCCATCAGAGGAAGAGTTCAAACCCAAATTGTCCCTCTGGGAGGCTGTAGCCTTATTCCTGGAAAGTAGCCATTACTCAAAACATCTTATTTTGAAATTTTCCTTTTGAAACTCCCTTTAGAGTGAGTTCATGAGAAATGTTTTATAACACAAAGCCGTAACCTTGGCTGTGTGTGCAGGGGGAGGGGCGAAGGCAAAGGTCGGGGTGAGGGTGGTTCTGGTGTTAGAACTCTGAAATTGTTTGGGCTGGAGCAGTTTCCAAATGGTGACTGACTGACCACCACCACCCCCAAAACAAATCTGACCCCAAAGAAACAGCTTTCTTACCTTAGAGAATGTTCAGAGGATCTGTCTGGGCTGTTTCTTCAAGGTAATTCCAAGAGGTTGCTGCAGAAATGATTTCAGCTACAGTAGGACATCTGAGCATGATAGTGGCATTACAGAGTGGTCACTACAAAAGAGGAAAGAGATTATACTCTCTTGAAAGAGCACACACACACATGTAAAGTTAGGGCACAGCTTCAGAGATTGGCCCCAGTCATCTGCCTCTATTAAACCAGTCATTTATTCAGCCTTGTAGATAAGCATGGGCTTATCTCCCCTGCAATAGGGGCTCAGGGAAGGGTGGGAGGCAGAAGGAAGAAATAGAATGACTCATTATTATCACTTGGCCTAATGAGCTGGGACTGAGAAGTTAAATGAGAGAACTATGGGATTGAAAGGTAGACTAGACAGTTTTCTGCCCACTATTATTTAGGAGACACGGCGGCAAGTTGAGAGTGAGCTGGTTTTCATTCCTGGCTAATGAACGCAAATGATCTAAGAAAGGGGTGACTGGCTGGAAAAAGGGGATGAGAGCCTTTTCCCATTCTCCTTTGTCAGGCAAGAGTCGAGGAAGTTAGGGGTGCACCTGGCTGGGAGGAGGAGAAGAATCCGAATGGGCATCTCTGTTTTATTCTGGAGAGAATGAAGACATCCTCACTCTAGGAACAAGGAAATCAACCTATGGGCAGAACCAGCTTCTGCCTCTGGTTGCAGCCATCATCTGGCCCCTGCAGATGACTTCCTGAAGTATCAGAATGCTTGCTGACCACAGAGAATGATACTTTCTGGAGCCTGCACCACGAGCATCTGGGTCTTGGGGACAGGCAAAGCCCCTACTGCCCATTGTGGAAACCAATGCAAAAGGAGAAGCCCTGTTTCCTCAGATGAAGGTTCCCTCAGTCCAAGGGGCATGGCTTGCCTGGGGAGGGAGGACCCAGGATTGATCCCATCACAACACCGTCCAGCCTGACCTGTAGTACTTCTTACTTGGTAGCTCAGGGCTACAAAGGTGAGTGTCCCAAGAGACCCAGGGAGACGTTGTCTGGCTTTGCTGACCTAGCCTCAGAAGCCCCATCTTGTTACTTCCACCATGATCTTTGGTAGGAGAAGCAGCCACAAGTCCACCAGATTGAAGCAGGAAGAACAGATGCATCTTATCTACAGAAAATATCTGTGCTCATCCTCACTGCAGGAGCACTGGCTGTGACCACTCAGAGACTGGATCTCAGAAGCAACATGACCTCCCTGGACATTAGGACATTGGGAAGAGTGTTCAGGACCTTAGGCCTCTACTTTTTAATGTTCCTGGATTTTGAAATAAAAATGAGGACACCCAGAAAATATTTGGATTTCACATAAATAGCAAATAGCTTATGTAATATAAATATATCCCAACCATCCTATGGGACACACTTATACTAAAAATGACTCATTGTTTATCTGAAATTTCAGTTTAACTTGGTGTCCTGCATTTTATCCGGCGATCCTCTGATGTTTTCCCTCCACAACACATCCTTTCTACCCTCTCCTGTTCCCTACAACTACAGGGGGTGGGGTGGGAAAGATAATTGTTCAAGATTCTGAAGTGCATTTCTGTGCCAGCCTTGGAGAGATATAAAGGATGATGTGGCCCCAGCAACTATTGCTGCATAACAAACTACCCTAAAACTTAGTGGCTTACATCAACCGTTTTATTATGCTCAGAGATGCTGCAGAAATTTAGACAGGGCACTGCAGGAATGACTTATCTCTGCTCCACAATGTCTGGAGCTTCAGCTGGGAAGACTCAATGGCTGGAGATAACTCCTGGAGGCTGGAATCACCTGGAGGCATGGTCATCACCTGTCTGGCAGTTGGTGCTGACTGTGGGCTGGGACCTCAGTTGGACTCTGCAGGAGCATGTGCATGTGGCCTCTTCATGTGACCTGAGCTTCCTTACATCACGGCAGCCTCTGCGTTGTTGAACTTCTTACTTGGTAGCTCAGGGCTGCAAAGGTGAGTGTCCCAACAGACCCAGGCAGATGTTATCTGGTTTTTCCGACCTAGCTTCGGAAGCCCCATCGTGTTGCTTCCACCATGATCTTTGGTAGGAGAAGCAGCCACAAGTCCACCAGATTGAAGGGGGGTGAACAGATGCACCTTCTCCACAACAAGAGTGCCAAAGAATCTGTGGGCTTGTTTTACAACCACTGGGTGGAGAAAGTGGAAGGAACTTGCGGTGAGGGAGGGGCTCACAGTGAAACTGTGGAGGTAGAAAATTTCTGATGACAACGAAGGAGCCCGGAGAGGTTGGCAGGAGTGGAGCTGAAGCTCAGAGAGGTTGGAAATCTGGGAATCATGAGCCCTGGGTGCAAGGAGGACCAGGAAGGGGCTAGTGCTGAAGTCACTGGAGATGGTAGTTTACAGAGGAAACCACTGTGGAAGAGGGAGGAGAGACAGCACTGAGGGTGTGGGAGCCAGCAGGAAACATCAGAAGCGCTCATGTGCCATGCACAGCTCACACTGCGCTTTATCAAAATCGGCGTCTGTCACCAAAATTGCGTTCGACTGACACCATCCGCATTGATCCTGCTCACAGTCCCCCAGGCTCCCTCTCCACTCCCACCCATCTGCACACACCGAGTCTCTGTCCCCCGTCTCCGTTGGAGAACAGAAACATCTGCCTGCAGCAAAGCTCCCTCTCCCACCTCTGCCCAAGATGAGTTTTGGCTGCCTGCACAGGGCCTGGGACTGTCTCTGCAAACCTCAGAACAGGCTCACTCTCAGGCTGAGAGAAACATGTGGTGACTTTTAGGGAGCAGAGAGTTTGGTCAAAACAGAGGGGCCGAGAAGTGGGGGCACTGGGCAGCAACAGGCAGCTGAGGGCCCACGTACTTCAATGCACTCCCCATCCTTTCCACCCCCACCCCTGCCTTGAAGGGGAGGGAGCAACCTTCACTTCTGCTGCTCTGTCTGGGGAATGGATGCTCACAGCAGCCCTGCTCCCTGGCACCGGCCTCTAGGAAGCCAGCAAGGCAGCTGTGCGAGACTGTTAAGGAGGTGGGAACTGGCACCACATGGAGATCGTGCCTTTTGAAGCCTGAGTTAATTGGATTTTACATCATCCTCTCTTGCCTTCCCCATCTTTATTAAATGACCAAGAGGAGAGGAGAGGAGCAGCTGATCACTGAGAAGGAAAAGGTTAGGACAATGGCCTCTTTGTGGAAAGTAATCAATGCTCAGCCTCTCCCACCACGCCTCCTGATGTTCAGGCTCAAACAGTGCCTAGAACTCAGGGAATGTGCAAAAAGATCAGTTGCCTTTATTACTATTCTTATCATTACCCGAAAGGTACAATCTCGCTCACATGTATACGTAATTATGTGTGCATGCACACACGTGTGTACACATGCATACATCCACATACATCCACACCTGGCTAACTAGTGACCTGGATAGACCAGTTACCTGCCCAAAGGACCAGGGCAGGGCCTCAGATCTGCTGTCTGTGGTCTTGTTTGGATGGAGAATTGCCTGCAGGGTCCAGAGCTCCAGCAGCTGAGCCATCTCAGGCCTTAGTGGCCCCTGTCTGTCCCGTCTTATACATATATGTCCTCTTTGTGTTATACGAGGGTTTGAGGATCCTTGGAGAGTTATTCCTTCCTCTCACTTTTCTAGGTCCATCATTTAAGGGAAAAGCGTGGCTTATTCAAGCGGATGCTGGTGAAATTGGCTAGTGTGGGAGACAGAATTTGGGTCTAGGTCCTTCACTCCCTGTGGCCCTTGGCCGGGCCTCCAAGGCGGGCAGAGAGAACCTCCCCACCCCTGACTTCAGGCTGCATACAATGCTTCTGCCAGTGGGATAGGAGCAGATGCTAAGGAAACAAAGGCTCAATGTGAGCTCACAGGACTGGCCTTGCCCCCTCAGATTTGAGCCACCCCCACAAAAAGAACATACTCTGGTAGCCTGCTGGTCCAAAGAAGATGAGAGACTCATGGAGCAGGATCTGATTCCAGCCCCAGCCTGGAGACAGGGTCAGCAGGGGTTGGGCTGGATGAGCTGAGCCCCAGCCGACCTGCCGAGAATAAATGAGCACCAGAACAGAGGCTCACTGGTGTGCGCCAGCGAGATTATACGGCTGTTCTACGGGACTCTACGTGGCCACGACTCACTGGCACAGTGCACCTCACCCTGGCATACAGAAATACATTCCAGATGCACTTAAAACTAAAGGAAAAAAAATCAAAGCATAAATAAGTTTTAAAAAGACTCTCAAAGCTAAAAAGCAATGGAATATTATGAAAAAACAAGATGGATGGATTTAACTGCAGAACTATTAAAACGACTCTGCATCACAAAGCATTATAAGCCAATTGAAAACATAACATAACACCGGCTAAAGATTAAGCTTAAAAAGTTTTAGTCCCATTTCCTTAAGACACTAAAGCGAGCACCCATGGAGGGGATGTGTATAAGGATCTAAGGCAGCCCCCTTTGGCAGAGGGATGGGAAGAGGTTTTTAAATACACAATGCTAAAATGATGTCAGGGAAAAAGAAATAGCTTCTATCTAGAAGTCTAGGATCAAGGAGAAAGAGGAACACAGTCCTAAGGAGAGAACCAGGAAAAGAAATCTTCATCCAAGTTTAGGACACGTGAAGCCACCCTTGCATGTGGTCAACACAGACCTACAGCAAGGACGCCCTTTGTCCATCCAGGAGCTGTTTGACACAGAAGCATTTCCAGGGGCGACAAGCCTGGCAATGGCTATACTGTGTTTGAGTAGGAACCATGATTGGCTTTTGCTGCAGAGCCTAGTCCAGCAGGGCCCAGCCATAGTATTGATGGGAGCTTGCACAGCCAGCCCTCTGAGCCTTTGCACCACAAATTGGCTTCCAGGAGAGATGCTTCATGTCCTGGGTTCCCTGTGTACTCTAAGGAGATCTCCAGGCACTAGGAGAATCAACCAAGGGAAGACACCTGCACCAGAACTTTAAGTATGGGCCAGCAGATCCTGTAGTGCCTCAAACTGGGAACTGAGGGCAGCACATATCCTTGTTATGAAAACCCAAATTAAAATACTGAAGGTCCTCATTAGTCAAGAAAAACTGGGATTAGGGGGGAAAGAAAGACCACAAAGTGAATCCACTTAAAAAGATGGAAAGAGGCCAGGTGCAGTGGCTCATGACTGTAATCCCAGCACTTTGGGAGGCCAAGGTGGGTGGATCATGAGGTCAAGAGATCGAGACCATCCCGGCCAACATGGTGAAACCCCATCTCTACTAAAAATACAAAAATTAGCTGGGCGTGGTGGTGTGTGCCTATAGTCCCAGCCACTCAGGAGGCTGTGGCAGGAGAATCACTTGAACCCGGGGTGTGGAGGCTGCAGTGAGCCGAGATCATGCCACTGAACTCCAGCCTGGTGACAGAGCGAGACTCCATTAAAAAAAAAAAAAAAAAGATGGAAAGAAATAAATGTTTGACTGTAACTTTATATTTAGAAAAAAAGACAAATTATGAAACAGTTTATTTTAGCTTACATTTGACAAAGTAGGCTATTAATGCAACTTTTTAATTCTTCAGATGAAAAAAGAACAAGATGTTGATTTGTGGGGACATACTTTTTCTGACGAGATTGTCTGATAGCACGTATGATCCAACAGCCTTGATTTCACGTTTGACTTTCTCAGCACAATCACAAAAAGGACATTTTTGCAAAAAAAAAATAGTGGAAGGCATCATCAATTTTCCCAATGGCCTGTCTTAATCCTCTAAAATTCAAATCTCCCTCGTTTGAAGTGCCTGTCATTTCATAAGCCTTGTAGATTCTCTCTTCTGTAATTGTTAACCGGCTAAGAACTCTGCCGTATCCTCATTGGCCAGGAGCTTTGCACATGATGCACGTGATTCTCCGTAATCACTTTGATCAACCTCAGGAAATTCTGCATCTTTTGCAAAATTTGAAATTGTCTTGCATTATCCTCCAGAGTGTTTGCAACATATGGCCAACAGGAACAGGCAGACCCACAAATATGATAATACAGGGTGGGGAAATATGCTGGAGTTAAGTTTAAGGGATGCAGGAAGAGGGGCAGAGTTTATAAGAGATCAGCCCAAGAATGAATTTTTTTTTTTTTTGAGATGGAGTCTCGCTCTGTCACCCACGCTGGAGTGCAACGGTGTGATGTCGGCTCACTGCAACCTCTGCCTCCCGGGTTCAAGCAATTCTCCTGCCTCAGCCTCCCAAGTAGCTGGGATTACAGGCACGCCACCATGTCCGGCTAATTTTTGTATTTTTAGTAGAGATGGGGTTTCCCCATGTTGGCCAGGCTGGTCTCAAACTCCTGGCCTCAAGTGATCCACCCACCTCAGCCTCCCAAAGTGCTGGGGTGATAGGCATAAGCCACTGCACCCAAGCAAAATTACACCCAAGAATGCGTATTTTTGTGTTGCAATATTATAACTTCAGGAACTCTGACTGTAGTAATACCAGAACCAAGGACCTCTGTATAAAATCAAGGGATGCTAACCACGATATGTAAAGAGCTCATAGAAAGCAATGAGGAAAAAATGGGCAGAAACAGAAACCTTTTCTGAAAAACAAGATAGAAAATGAAAGGGAGTAAGAACCACAGGGAAGAATATTTATTAATAGCTTCACTGTAAGCAAAGAAACATATAAGAAGGCAATATTTTTGCCATCAAATGAATGTTTTCTAAATTATAATTCTCAATGCTGCTAAGGTTATGAAGAACTAGGCCTTCTTTGTACACTGCTGGTAGGGTGTAAATTGGTACAGGCTTTCCAGAAAGGAAATGCAAAATTACATCCAGCCTTAAAATCATTTCAACTGCATCATATTTTTTTATAAAGTCCCATGTTGTCTGGGCATATCCTCACATCATTCTTAAAACGAACAAAGACTAAATCAAATGTTGATTTTGAGGGTGTAATTTTTCTGGGGGAAAGAAAATCATCTAGTGGCACAAAACAATATCCTTCACTTTGAGTGAAGTTAATTGCTTTTTCAGCTCTCTCTAAAGTTTGATCTCCCACTCAGAGAGGCCACTTCGCACAGGAAGGAAAGCCTTTCCCCTCTGGAGAGTGCCCAGAGGAAGGGGCGTGAAGCCCAGCAGAGCTGCATCAAGGCACCCACACCAAATAGCAAGCAGCTCCTGCCTCAGCCAAAGGGCTCCTCGCACACCTGCCCCAGGCTCCCTCCCTCCTCAGCAAATGAAACAACAGAACATTACAGGTCTGTGCCTGCACTCCCAGGCATTGAGAAGCTGGGATGTCAGTCACGAGTCCACCAACACACCCACAGTGAATATCTTGAGGTGATGGGGGTAGGAAGTTTTTTCACTTTCTTCTTCAAACTTTCTGTGGATTTGTAAGTTTCTACAATGAAAAAGCATCACATTTACAATCATAAAAGGATTTTTTTTTTTAAGGAAACAGAGAGGAATAGCATTAACAAAGCACAGAAGTAGAAGTGAATGGAGGAATGTGGAGGAAATCCCAGGGCGATTCAGATGCTGGAAGCTTCAGTGGCGGTGAGTTGGGTGGAATCAGATGGCAGGATCCCACATAACCTGTATTGAAAGATCATGGCTCTGCTGGGTGCAATGGCTCACGCCTGCAATCCCAGCACTTTGAGAGGCCAAGGTGGGCTGATCACCTAAGGTCAGGAGTTTGAGACCAGCCTGGTCAACATGGTGAAACCCTGTCTCTACTAAAAATACAAAAATTAGCCAGGTGTGGTGGTGCACACCTGCAATCTCAGCTACTCAGGAGACTGAGGCAGGAGAATTGCTTGAACCTGGGAAGTAGAGGTTGCAGTGAGCCAAGATCACGCCACTGCACTCCAGCCTGGGTAACAGAGTGAGACTCCATCAAAAAAAAAAAAAGCATGGATCCTTGCAAGTGGTGAGGAGCCAGGCAGCCCCAGAAGAAGGCCATGCCATGGAAGGCAGAGTATGCAAATGGAGGGGAAATATACTGTTCTTTGGAGAAACCACTGAGCTGCTGAATCAACTCTCACCTGAAGTGTACCTTACTTCTGGACTTGCACATACACCAATTAATCCCTTTAATTTTTTTAAGACACTTTGAGTCAAGTTTTCTGTATGTGGTAACAGAAAGCATGCCAACTGGTAGAATGTGAAAAGGAGTATGGCTTGGAGAATGTTACCACTGGCTGTCCCAGTTAAAATAGGGAGGGTCCCTTAAAATGAGCGGAGCCAGAATCTTCCTACTGATGGATAGGATGGTTGTCCTCTCTCTCACTGGCAAAAGGACAAACATTTTCTGGGTATAATAAGGGTTTGGGTACAATAAGATGCACCTCAAGTTTGAATTCCATAAATCCCTCCTGCAGACATAAGAGCAGTTTGTTCAGCCTCAAGGTTAAATTGCATATGAGGGTCAGGTCTGCAAGGAAGTGTACAACGGGCAATGGGAGGCTGGCTGCAGAGATACAGCTCACACTTAGGTGTGTAGGGATGCAGTGGGTATTGTTATAATACAGGTTCTGGTTCAATAGGTTTGGGGTGGTGCCTAAGACTGCATTTCTAATAAACACCCAGGCCATGCCAACATGGCCAGGAGCTACAGTAAGATAAAAATAAATAAATAAATAAATAAATAAATAAATAAATAAATAAATAAAAACACATCTTAGCCAGGCATGATGGCTCACAACTGTAACCCCAACACTTTGGGAGGCCAAGGCAGATGGATCACTTGAGGCCAGGAGTTTGAAACCAACCTGGGCAACACAGGGAGATCCTGTCTCTACAAACAATTTTTTTTTTTTTAATTAGCTGGGTATGGTCCCACACCTGCAGTCCTAGCTACTTGGGATGCTGAGGTGGGAGGATTGCTGGAGCCTGAGAAATGGAGGTTGCAGTGAGCCATGACTGTGCCACTGCACTCCAGCCTGGGTGTCAGAGTGAGACCCCAGTCTCAAAATTTCAAAAAAAGTAAAAAAATAAAAGCATACTTCCACATGTGGCATCACATTAAATAACTCAGGCTCTGGGGGTGGATGTTCCTTCCCCGTCCCCTTCCCAGCTATGTGACCTTAGCAAATTACTTATCCTCTAAACTTTGGGTCCCTCACATATAAAAGTAGGGTAATGACAGTGCCCACCTGCTAGGGTTGTTACAAGAGGATAAAACACATAAAGGACTTAGCATCGTGCCTGGCACACAGTACATACTCAATAAATGGTAGCCATTGTTCTTACTATAGCCCGGCAAAAAGTCTGTGCGATCTACACTTTGAGGAATGTTACAAGTAAATGCCACTTTGTTAGCCCAGAATGAATGAAATTCAATTAAAATCTCTATTGGAACCTCTCAAAGAACATCAAAGGTGAGTCTACTCATCACCTGCAGCCAGACTCCTGAAACTTGTCTCTCATTTCCACACTCCTCATTTCTCCCACCGCCTCCCTCCAGTTTAACATTTATGTGGTGCGTGCATTTAGTTCCCCTGACTCCCTTCTTTGTTTGGCTTTTGTTTTGCTTTGTTGGGGTGTGGAGGGGTGCTTGGTTTTATTTTGTGTCTGCCTCCTCCCCAGATTCTGTACAACCAGGAGGACCCAGGAGCCGACCCAATGTGGAGGTTGGTTCTCCTCTTCTTGAACGTGGAAGAACCCAACTCAAGCTGACACAATCAAAAAAGGGAATTTTTAGGCCGATATAACTTGAACCTCCAAGGATCAGTGGGACTGGTGTTGAGTGGCTCAGGACCCAGCTCCTCTTTCTCTCCTGGCTGTGCCTTTCCGAACTGGCATCATTTTCTACTTCTACAGGAATCCCCAGCTCACAAACCCCAGCCCCTAATACAGACAGAGTGTGTGGGCCCTGGAGCTCAATTCAAAAGGCCCAGAATGAAGGCTTGTTGGCTCTGATTGGTCCATCTCAGGTCATGTGTCCATCCCTGAGCCAATCCCAGAGGCCAGAGGGTGGAAGCCACTCACTGGTTCAGCCTAGGCCATGTGCTCCACCCCAGCCTGGGGTGGAACCAGCTTCAGCAGAACCACAGGCCTATGAAAACCAGGACCCTGCGTATGAAAACCAGGATGCTGTTAGAAAGGAGAATGGACACCGGACAGTTAAAAACCACACACATGTGTAATCCACTATGCGGGGAGTCTCTCCTCCTTGGAAGGCTCGGGGAGGAGACATTGGCAAAGCTCTGCAGGCTGCAGAGTCTCAGGTCCCTGGGCTGAGACACCCTGGCTGTGCTCGGTATGGAATCACTGGCAGTCAGTGTATGATGAGTCTCTGCATCTCAGAGTCTAGGGGTATATTACATCCCAGAACACTGCAACAATTTTTTTTTTTTTTTTTTGAGACGGAGTCTCGCTCTGTCACCCAGGTGGAGTGCAGTGGCCCGATCTTAGCTCGCTGCAACCTCTGCCGCCCGGGTTCAAGCGATTCTCCTGCCTCAGCTTCCTGAGTAGCTGGGATTACAGGCACGCGCCACCACGCCTGGCTAATTTTTGTATTTTTGGTAGAGACGGGTGTTCACCATGATGGCCAGGCTGGTCTCGAACTCCTGACCTCGTGATCCATCTGCCTCAACCTCCCAAAGCGCTGGGATTACAGGCATGAGCCACTGCGCCCAGCCCACTGCAGGCCTTTAACGTGTCACTCCTGACTCGGCTCCCCATGCCATCCAACCAAATTCCTCTGACATGTAAAGTTCTTCATGACCTCGTCCCATGCACCCTTCTGCTCCCTTGGGGTAACATCCTTTCTCCCTGCCACCCAGCAGGCTCACCCTCATCCCTGTGCGTCTGTTCCACAGCCCCCATCTTAGAAGACTCTTCTTCCCTCCGCTTATCCAAATCCTGGTGGAAATGACCCTGGAAGAGATCGCGGGCAAGCTGGTTCTCCTCCCAACTCTCCCAGGAGTCATGCAGGCTTCCATGCTGCAATCATCCAATCTCATGGGTCAGAGGGTTCCTTGCCAGTTGGTGAGATGCTGCTGCCTGCCTATGTCAAAAGGAGAGGTTGAGAGAATGGAGACTAAGCATGTGAAAGCTTCGGAGAGATGCCTCGCCAGTGAGAGGAGGCCGCTGTATGCTGAAGGGCTGAGCCCAAGTCATGCCCACCCCCGGTAGGTTTCTCTGATTCCTCAGTGTCCCTGGCCCTGCGTGCCTCTGGGCCTGGTGGTCTCCACGCTGTAACAAGACCGAAAGCACAACAGAGCGGGAGGGGCTGAGAGCCAACCAGGATAACAGGAAGACTCTTTTAAACTGAACACATTTGAGATGTGGCAGATGCACAAAGGGACCTTTTCTGAGCTTCCCTTATCTGACAAAAACAGAGATTCCTGAGAAGTCAGCTGCCATCATCCCCACTTGAGGAGTCTCCAGACACGAAGGCAACTGACCTTTAACACTGTGACATTCCACGAATACCGTGTAAACGAGCCGTCCTCATCAGCTCAGGCTGCCGGAACAAAATGCCATAGACCAGGTGGCTTAAATGACAGACATTTATTTCTCCTAGTTCTGGAGGCTGGAAGTCTGTGAGCAGGGCATCAGCAGGGTCGGGTTCTGGTGAGGGCTCCCTTCCTGGCTTACAGGCAGCCGCCTTCTTACTGTATCCTCACATGGCAGAGAGGGAGAGACAACAGGCTCTCTGGTGTCTCTTACAAGGGTTCTAATCCCCTCTGAGGGCCCCGCCTCCATGACTTCATCTTGCCTTAATGACCCCTCAATTGCCCTGTATCTAAACATCACACTGGGGGTTGGGGCTCCAACGCATGAATCTGGTGGGGACACAAACATTACGTCCATGACATAAGCCTTGTCCAAGCCTTTTTTTTTTTTTTTTGAGACAGAGTCTCGCTCTGCCACCAGGCTGGAGTGCAGTGGTGCCATCTCAGCTAACTGCAAGCTCCACCTCCCAGGTTCAAGCAATTCTCCTACCTCAGCCTCCCAAGTAGTCAGGATTACAGGCACGTGCCATCACGTCCAACTATTTTTTATTTTTAGTAGAGACAGGGTTTCATCATGTTGGCCAGGATGGTCTCAAACTCCTGACCTTGTGATCCACCCACCTCGGCCTCCCAAAGTGCTGGGATTACAGGCGTGAGCCACTGCACTCAGCCTGTCCAAGCCTTTTATACTTTCCCACTGAAGCCCTAACCCTGCCCTCCAACCACCCCATCCCTCCCACCCATAAAGCTGGTATATAAATCCTTACCCCTGGCTGTTCAGAGAGCTCCTCCTTACAGAGTACTCCCGCATGCATGTGACATAAACCTGTCTTTTCTCCTGTTAACTTGTTTATTCGCAGTCCCCCACCAACGAACCTAAGTTGGTAAAGTTCTCCCACCAGAGCCAGGCACCATATGACTGTGAGCACGGAGTTCTCATTTCCTTAATAAGGTTCCAGAGAGGGCAGAAAATGTCTTCAGCCTTCTCTGTGCCTGCAGACAGCAGCCTCATCCTCAGATCTCCCTTTCCTCCAAACGTGCAAGATCATGACCTGCTTCCCCGTCACTGGCTCTTCTGATGGGACCTGTGTTTTCTTTTGCCTAAGTCTTGTCCCCCAGCCAGACTAGACTTATTGCCAGACTGGCCCATTCTTTTCATGCACCTGACACTCTAACGGAGGCTGGGGTTGGGTGAAAATAAATCCAGACTTTGGCCGGGCACAGTGGCTCACGCCTGTCATCTCAGCAAATTTGGAGGCTGAGGTGGGCTGATCACCGGAGGTCAGGAGTTTGAGACCAGCCTGGCCAACATGGTGAAACCCTGTCTCTACTAAAAATACAAAAATTAGTTGGCTATGGTGGTGGGCCCCTCTAATCCCAGCTACTCAGGAGGCTGAGGCAGGAGAATCGCTTGAACCCGGGAAGTGGAGGTTGCAGTGAGCTGAGATCTCACCATTACACTCCAGCCTGGATAACAGAGCGAGACTCCATCTCAAAACAAAACAAAAAAATAAATAAATTCAGACTTCGTAAGGAGAGACTTTATCCAAAAGGATTATTATTGCAAGGGGGTGAGGGTCTAGAGGACACTGCAATAGGGAGAATGCTCTGACCAAGAGATCTCCAAGTGTCTCGAGGGCAGGTTTATGTTGCATGCACACGGTAGTACTCTACAAGGAGTGGCTCTCTGAACAGTCAGGGGTAAGGATTTATATACCATCTAAAAAAAAAAAAAAGAGGTGTTTTTTTAATAGAAAAAAAAAAGAAAAAGAAACAAAGCTAGAAAGAGCCAGTGTGGGGAAGTGGATGAAAAGGTGGCCTGGGTGGACAGTAGACAGGGAGAATGTTTCCACCTGAGTCCAACCTGGAGGTGTTGTGTGCTGAGAGTGGGCCAAAGTGCAGGGGTCTGGAGAAAGGAGAGAAGCAGAACCAAAGTTTAGCTAAGAGCCACTTTGTTCCCATTGACCAATAGGGACCAGCATTCTGCTAATCACTTATGAAGCCAAGATCGAGAATCTGGAAGGCCCGTGTCGGTCCCTGCCGTACATAGGTAAACATGGGAGGCATCCCTGAGTCTTATCTAAGTCATGAGAAGAAAGATGAGTCTTTGCAGCAAGCTGTTTTCCAGAACAAAGGGTGAGGGGATTCCTGTAACCTTGGCTCTTCTCCAGGAACAGGGGGGCTCAGGTGAAATTCAGCATCGTCACTGGATATACACACACACATGCACACACAAATACAGACAAGAAAGCCTTGTTTTTAGAGCTTCCTGCAGTTGCTGTTGGTGTGTGTTTTTAATCTAGAGACACAAATCTGAATCTCTCAATGAGGGCAGGTTGAACCCTTGTTTAGGGGATTACCTTCTTCATGGGCCTCTTGGTTTTGCAAAGCTGGCACCCACTTCCAGCATTAAAATGAAGATAATAAGAAGCCAGCAAGTTTGATATGGAGAACAGATGCTCTGCATAGCAATGAAAACTTCCTCTGAAATTATAGCTGCTTTAAAATATAAAAGTTTCCTCTCCCCAGGGCACTTCAGAGGATTGGAGGCCTGGACTCCAGGAGGGAGACCTGGCTCAGACACTCCTGGAGCAGGGAGCATAAGGTTGAATCAAAGCCAAAGTTAGGGCTGAGATGAGGGAGGAAGGAGGGAACCCCATGGATTCTGGGAGTAGGCAGGCCACCTGTGTTTTCTTTTCTGAACTGTAATTCCCTCTGTCTGCCCAGGCCTTTGGGAAGTCTATGGGTAGTCCAGCCTGTGGGGAGCTAAAGGGAGGCACCCAGTGGTGTGCTGCCAAATATTTAACAACTGGCTGTCTGGGAGTTGGAAAGTGGGAGAGGAAGATTTCTGGTTTGCAGCATTTGCCAATTTCCGTGGTGTCAATACAATCACCATAGCCAATTTGAAGCTACCAAGCTTGAGAAATTCCTGAAATTCAACAATCAGCACTGGTATACCGGTATCAGCCAGCTCCAGCAACGCACCAGTGCGCCTGTTACACTTAGGGCAAAACCACATGGAGCGACAGTGGACAGAAGCCTGGGGAAGCTGGTTACAAGGTGGCCAAAGGAGCAGAGCAAGCTGGGCGCGGTGGCTCACACCCGTAATCCCAGCACTTTGGGAGGCCGAGGTGGGCAGATCGCGAGGTCAGGAGATTGAGACCATCCTGGCTAACAAGGTGAAACCCCGTCTCTACTAAAAATACAAAAAATTATCTGGGCATGGTGGCACATGCCCCAGCTACTGAGGAGGCTGAGGCAGGAGAACCGCTTGAACTCAGGAGGCAGAGGTTGCAGTGAAGCCGAGATTGCGCCACTGCACTCCAGCCTGGGCGACAGAGACTGTCTCAGAGAAAAAAAAAAAAAAAAAGAGGGAGCAGAGCAGGCAAGCTCCGATAACTGGCTGGGACGGCCTGATCTGGGAATGTAGAAGTATTCCTCAGGGGTTCCCAACAATCTCTGCACTAAGGAATCTGTAACAGATTGGGTTTCCTGTGCTCAAGTGGAGGCTGGGACTCTAGTGTTACTTGGGAAGCACAGGCACCAAGTCCTAGATCCTGCGTGGCTGACGTCAGCCTGTCAGAGAGTGCCTTGCGAGACCCCAACCCTTGGGTTTCCCCAGTCCGTCCGTGTCCACTGGCTCCTGAATTATGGGAGGTTTGGTGGAAGGCACCTGAGAATATGCGTCTGTGGGCAGGTAGAGCAGTGTGTGGGTTTCTCGCACAGGACAGGCACCCTCTGGGTAGCTCAGTGTGACTGTTAGAGAGGGTGCCTCAGGGTGGGGCTCCTCCACGTCTGTATACGTGTCAACACCGACGGCTAAATGCAAACACCTTTAACCAAGGCCAGAAATTGCCACCACTTTGGTTACTGCCCTTGACCACATCCACTAGCTAGGCAAGGTGGAGATGATGAACCAAGAAGTTAAGAGGCCTCAAAATGAAAAGCCATTCATTTAATGAAGCCATTTCCTCCCCGCCCTCCAGGGCTGTGCCATGAATAAATTTGCAATCAACATCTCAAGGGTGCAAGAAATGGTGCATGACTTTATTTTCTTTAAGTCAAATTCAATCTGACTCCAAGCTTCATCCCATGGGGATGGCAAGAAACAATCCCGTTCAATGTTGGGGCTCCCTCCCCAGGGTCATATTGAAGGAGAGAGACATCCCTGCAAAGTAAAACTCCTGGGGAGCCTGTCTGTGGTCTATACTGGTCCTGGATGTCCAGCAGCTCTTCAGCATCTGTGCTAGGTTAAGGCTTAGACTATGTTGAGGGGGAACCCTGGTACCTGCCCTCCACCCCACTTTCCGCAACCCCTACCCCCTGGGCATCTCAGGGGAGCCAGCTGCCGAACCAAGGGGTGGGGGCCATCTCCTTCCTATTCTGGGAGAATCTCTTCTTTCTCCACTTTTATCTCTGTCCCTGCAAAGCCTCAGCCCTCTCTCTTCCCAATCTCAGCCACCCAGCACCACGTCCTCCGTGAGCCGATCCTTTCACAGGAGTCAGGAGGAGTGAGTTGGACTCTACAGCTTCTACCTCAGCCCTGCAATTTCCCTAAGACAAACAGGCAGAACGACTCCCTGGGATAGGGGAGCGGAACATACAAAGAACCAAACCCAGACAGTGTGAGCCTTCCACTCCAGTGAAAACAACACTCCAATTAACATCAATGTTAGCCTTTCCTGTGTGATCCGGAGAAGAAAGGGAGAAAGTTGTGGGGAAAAAAGATGGGTCCCCATCCTCAGAACTCTGGAAGTGGAGAGCAGCTGGTGTGGTGACCACAGGTGTGGCCTGCCTATGCCAGTGATGGCTGAGCAATGTCACTGGAGTTGGATAGCAGCACACAAAGGGCCAGAGGCCGGGCGGGGAAGGGCAAGGCTGGAGTCACACCTTCTCACACAACATTTGCAGACTCAGCTTTGTTGAGGTTGATTCCCTCCTCCGCATACCAAGCCCCATCCCAGGGTCCGTGGTCTAAACTGTGAGACTCAGCCAGGCACAGTGACTCATGCCTGTAATCCCAGCACTTTGGGAGGCAGAGGTAGGTGGATCACCTGAGGTCAGGAGTTCAAGACCAGCCTGGCCAACATAGTGAAACCCCATCTCTACTTAAAAAAAAAAAAAAATACAAAAATACAAAAATTATCTGGGGGCGTGGTGGCACGCACCTGTAATCCCAGCTACTCGGGAGACTGAAGCAGGAGAATTGCTTGAACCCGGGAGGCAGAGGTTGCAGTAAGCCGAGATGGCGCCACTGTACTCCAGCCTGGGTGACAGAGACTCTGTCTCAATAAACAAACAAACAAACAGTGAGACTCACCTGCAGACGTGACTGTCTTTCCTTTCCCCCTCCTGCCTCCATCATCCCGCTGGTCTGCTGCCACCTTCCTCTGCTGGACCATCCCATGCTCTCCCCAGCTCCTGTTATGCTCATCTCTAATGCACTGTTAAACACTAAGACAAATCCACTGGTAAAGGCAGAGGCAACTGGGCGGCTGTGGCTGCCACCTCCCTGGTGAGGCCAGTGTTACGAGTCTGACAACATTCGGACCCCCCTTCTGAAAACGTTCATAGTCCCTGCTCAAGGCAGGGTGACTGCCAAGACCCACAGCATACTCCACCTTTCATCCTCCCAGCACCTCAAGTAGCAGAGACAGGAGAACGGGATGGAATGTCTGGCTCCATCTTAAACCCCAAGTCCATTACTCGGCAAGCCTCAATCCTCTTCCTCTGTTAGAGAAATTCATGGCACTCTAGACCTGCCTAGAGAGTTCCCCAAGGCCCCCATCTCTGCCCAGAAGACTCCAGCCTCAAATGCAGAAAAATAATAGACCTTCCCCAGACACCGTGTCCCAGGTCCAGGTGTACCCCAGTCAGCTTGCGGAGACTTTGGGGCTGAGCCTCAGGTTGAGCAACGATGATGATAACCACTGAACTGTGTCTGCCCTGTGCCCGGTCACTCTTCACAGCTGCTCTAAGACTGGGAGCATCCGCATCTCCCATTGAGGAAAGGAAGCCCAGAGAAATCACCTCTCCAAATGCACACAGTTCATGAGCCTTAGACAAAACCTCAGGCATCCAATGCCCTTTTATGTTGCAACTTTGTTACAGGCCAGGAGGAGTGAAACATATCACCCACACACCCATGGGTAATTAGCCTGGATTCATTTACCAGATTAGACACCTCAGACAAGAGGGAGCAGATACAGCCCTGAATAAATAACTTTCCAGAGCAGGAAAGCCATTGAAGAAGACTAAATGGTGGGGGAGCAGGCTAGGAAGCCCCCCCACCCCCACCCCCCACCCCCCTCCGCATAGTCGGGGCCCAGGTGCAGTGCAGAATAAAACCTGCCCAGCTGTGCGCAGAACCCAGGAGAGTCGGTGCCGGTGTGATAGGTTTTGCTTCTGGCCACTGGGGCAGCGCTTCTCACACTCGAATGTGCTGCCGGGGCCTGGGGGGATGCTGTTAAAATGCAGATTCTGATTCAGCAGATCTCGGCTGGAGATTGAGCATCTGCATTTCTAATAAGCAGCCAGATGATATGGATGCTGGTTGATGGCCACACAATGAGCAGCAAGGTTTGGAGGCGGCTCCAATCTTCATAGGGTTAACCTGCCACATGGAGCAGACCAGGGTATCTCTACCTCCTCAGAGTCCCCTCCTGGGCCGTCAGCAGGGGCTACAGATGCACGGCCTCTGATGGGGACTTAAATCCCCCTTAATGGGGATTTAAATCCCCTTACTTAAATCACATGCTTCTGTGTGTGACTGGACCTAGTCACACTTGCCGCTGCAATTGCTGGCGCCAGAGCAGCTTAGGGAACCAGAGGGACTGAGGAAAGTAATATCCTCACAGCCCGGGGGGTGTAAATAATGAAAGTCAGATCCATAAGTAATTACTTTTTAATTAATTAGGAATGATGCATAGCGAAGACCCAGCGACTGTCGGGTGGAGTGGGTGTTAACTTTAATAGCCTTGTTCCTTTCCCTGCCCAAATTGATTTGCTGGGAAAGGAGACAGAGGGAAAGGATCACCCTGGGTTTGGGAGACCGAGGAGAGCAAGGCAGGGACAGAGGGACAGTCCCCTCCCAGGGCTGAGCCCCAGGAACCTTGGCCAAGGTCAGGGAATTCTCCCCACCCCGTTGAAATATCTTGTCCCTGGAGAAAGACACGGGCCACGCTTCTCACTTCCAGATTCTTTACAGACTTACCTAATTAATCTTCATGCACCTCCTGGAGGCAGAGCCAAGTGCTCCTTCCTTTTCACTCAGCAGGAACAGAGCTGCTGGCCAGGGAGGGCCTGCTCCAAGCCACAGGTCGGGTGGTTGCACAGTGGGTGGAGGAGACCCTTCCCAAAGGCACACCTGGGAGGATGGGAGAAGGAGTCAGGCCAGGTGACCCCAGGAGGGCCGAGGGTCCATGTGGTATTCCTCTCACCCAGTGCCCTAAGCATAGTAAACCCAGACCCTGCCCCCTGCCCACCACTAACTCATGAATAAAGCCTGAAAGCAGGGCCATTTGGGAGCATCCCCCCACCCACATCTGGAAGAAATTACATCATTCAAAGGTGTTAAAGGCACCGAGCATTCCAGCTTCTCCGTTTGTAGAGGAGGCAATATTGGATCTCAAAATGTGAACACCATTAGGCATCTACAAGGGGTCCTGGTTCCTCTCCTCCCCTCCCCAAGCCTCTAACAACACTGTTCAACCCCCCACTTCCCTCCAGTTCAACCAGGGAGGCCGGCAGGGCAGGTGGGAAAGGGACAGGGTAAAGATTTCCCTATGCTTTTGAAGAAAAGCTGGGTAAACTAGGGTAAGGCCAGTGAAGAATTTGCCTCCAAATTTAAGGGGGCGCCCCCCAAAACTCAGCGTATTTGCCAAGTTTGTCTCCCCAGCAGATGCACTTGCCAGGGTCCTCAATGTCAGACTCACAGGGAATCCCTGCTAAAGCAGCACCTTCCCAGAGGCCCAGGTGGGAGCTAAGTTTTAAGCAGCTTTGAGGAAGGAGAGTAAGCCAGATGGGAAGAGAGAGGAAGTCAGGGAAAGGAAAGGAAGCAAAGAGGGCTAATGCTCGCTTAGTACCTGCCCTGCCAGGCCGGGTTCTTTGCACACCTCCAAGGAAAACATCTTTGCCCCCATTTACAGGGTAAACTCAGTTTCCGCACCTGTGCAGAATGGGCCTGAGAAAAGAAAAATCCATGATAAACAAAACGTCCAAATGTTAAATAAAGACCAGACCCAGCCCTGCCCTCCGCCTCTCACTCTAGTCCTAGCCCTATGGGACTCTGTCTTTATTTAAAAATTTGCATATTTTTTTCATTGTGGATTGAGGAGCTTTGAATTTTGATTTTAATATTGTATATCTTGATTACCTAGTTTTTAAAAAATCCACCTCCCAAATCTAGTGCCCAAGGGGAATGCCTTACTCGCCCAACCCTTGGTCCTGTTTGGAAGCCATACAGGGTAGTGAACAATGAACATTAAGAATCAGACACAAAACCAAGTCCAGCTTTGCCATGACACCTAGCCAAGCCTCAATTCCTCCTCCATAACAATGGCTTTACTAGTGCCACTGCAGGCTGATGGTGAAACTGTTAACAAATGCTGACCTTGGCATGGAGCCTGGCATAGAGCAGAGGCTCAGTAACATGGCAGCTCCCTCCTCTGCCTAGTCCTTCCACACCCCAGCCCCCGACTGCAAAGGCAACTATCAGTCAGGGACCCACAGAGCCCACCCAAGCTGGGTGGGGACCACCAGCTTCTCAAAAATCCTTCCCGGGTCTGTCTTTGGCAAAGGGAGAAATGAACTGCAGACTCAGGGTGAGAAGAGAAAACTGATCATTGCAGCTGTGTCAAGCCAATCTGTTTGTGTTAATTGCTGCCAATTAAACTTCTTTTCTTTCTTTCTTTTTTTTTTTTAAGTTTTAAGTTACCCCAGGTCAGGCTATCTTAGGGAAGTGGATTTCTGGCCAGATGGTAAGAAATGCTTTTATCTACCCTCACCTGAGGTGGAAGAAGAAAAATAAATTTCAGAGACACTCAGGAGCAATGAACAGATGGAAAAGAGCTGGGGAGGATATGTCAGAGAGAAATGAGTGACTGGGACAGCGTGACAAACCCAGTCCCCATAAGCAGAGGGGAAGAGAGACACAGGCCACCTTCAGCTGGCTGGCTACTCAGTGTGTGATCCATGGATTGGCTGCACGGGCATCACCTGGGAGTTTGTAAGAAATGCAGCATCTCACACCCCACCCCAAGCCCCTCAGTCAGAATCTGAATTTTAGCAAGACTCCTGGGAGGATTTGTATCCACAGTACAGGTTTGAGAGATGCTGGTCTATCCCACTCTGAGACCCACCCACCCTGTATTGATCTTTCCCAGGCACCAACGTGGAGGCTCCTGGGCCTCCACGTAGAGCATGGAGTCTTCTGGGTCACCCCACCCATGTCTAAAGCACCTGGCCATTCACCAAGAAAGGTCCTCTCAATGGTTCCATATCTTCTGATGCAACTCCATTCCCCAGCGGATCAGTCCTCCACTCGCCACTCTGCTGGGGCTCCAGGAACTGTCCTGTGGTGTCTGGTGGGATCCAGCCGATGGAAGCCCCCACCTGGAGATGGGAGGCAGGAAGAGAGAAATGCTGGGGAAGGTATTCCTGACTCTCTCCCTAACGGGCTTCAAACTGAAGCCCCTTCAATGGCTCTGCTCTTCTCCTTCTGGCCACATCTGCTGGGCACCTCCCTCCAAGGCTAAGCTCTATGCCGGGCTCTATTAACTTGGCTCCCTCCTCTTGCCTGGTCAGGCCTAAGGGGCACAGTGGCTTCCTGGCTACGGTTTAGTAGATGCATCTGATGGTAATAACTTGATCACACCTCAAGAATGGCCCCGTATGGCAGGTGCACCTGAATGCACGCTCAGAATTCCAAGCTAAGGAATCCACGAGGGGCCAACCCAGAGAGTCATTCCTTATCTATGAGGAACATCTGAGCCCCCAGCCAGTCTGTGGAACACAGGCCATACAGGGGATCGAGGCCCATGGTTTTGGGTTAAGTGAAGATGCCCAGGTGGAGATGGTTAGGGGAGGGTGCTAAGTAAAAATGCCATGTAAACTGCATGTTTTGTAAGCTGTGATGGTTCTCCTGCCCAGCCCACAGCCACTGAACTATGTGCTTCATCCTGTTGGGCTCACTGCCATTGAACCCTCCCCTGTATGTAAGCCTCCAGTAAAGCCCCATGTCTCATCTGCTGGCTCTGGGTCTCTTCTTTGGTATCTTGAACCTGGTGCCATCCCCACTGGAATTAATAGGGATTCAGCACAACAGCTACTCCCTGGATGTCTCATTCTCCTCGTTTCCCTCAGCCCTGCTGTCTAATGGGTTTTACTATTTAGGTGCTGCAAGGTCAACAGATCAGCAGAAAACTGCCACTGAAAAGGCTGTCTATGGTACTCACAGGGGCCACATGGAAAGGCAACAGGCTGGTTTTGAGACAGAGGAAGGCGACAACCATGGGCAAGAGCCTTCACTGTGGTTCCTTGGGATGAAATGAGCAAGGCACAGTGGGCAGGTGTAGCACTGGTGAGTGTAATTTCAGTGGACTCTGAGGCATCGGAGCCATCCCTAGATGTCTGGCACCTAGCCCTGGGGTGTTTAGTGCAGGCAGATGTGGTCAGAGTGTGAGAGCCCAGCAAGGGACGGAATTGAGGGCGTAGACTCTGGATCAGTTGGTTTGTATTTGAAGGGTTCACATACACTGCCTCCCAAGAAGATTCCTCCCGAGGAAGTGGGTGCGGGAGGGAAAGAGGAAGGCAGGAGTCCGAGGCAAGAGGATTCGGGCAACAGCTGGGCACAGCGGCTCACACCTGTAATCCCAGCACTCTGGGAGGCTGAGGTGGGTGGATCATGAGGTCAGGAGTTCAAGACCATCCTGGCCAACATGGTGAAACCCCATCTCTACTAAAAATACAAAAAAATTAACTGGGCGTGGTGGTGCACGCCTGTAGTCCCAGCTACTCAGGAGGCTGAGGCAGGAGAATCACTTGAACCTAGGAGGCAGAGGTTGCAGTGAGCCGAGATCATGCCACTGTACTCCAGCCTAGAGACAGAGCTAGACTCCAACTCAAAAAAAAAAAAGCAAAAAAAAAAACGACTCGAGCATCATCCAGTTGCTCAGACATGTGCAGCCTATGGGTGCAGGGCTGATATTAAAGCACTAAGTGTACAGAAGCTAGGACACAGTTAATATGCCTACCTAGACTTCTAAATTCGTCCTCTTAATAAACTTTTCCCTTAAGCCTTTGAATGTGCCAGCTGCTTCCTGCAGGGCCCTGACTAAATCAAAAGGAGCTTATGCTTATCTTTGACCCTATTCTCTCCTCCCCAACAGCATACCTAGATTTTCTTCACCTGGGCCCTGGGCCTTTGGGTCATTAACTACACCTGAAACAGAACTCGAGTCTCTCTAGAATAAGCTTTTAGATATGAAAGCAGATCTAATAGATATTTTCATAGGTGATTTCCCACCTCCAATACATACACAAAGTGACCCTGGAAGTATTTTTTTCTTTTTTCTTTTTTTGGTTGAGATGGATTCTTGCTCTGTAGCCCAGGCTGGAGTGCAATGTTGCCATCTCAGCTCACTGCAACCTCAGCCTCCCGAATTCAAGCAATTCTCCTGTCTCAGCCTTCCGAGTAGCTGGGATTACAGATGCATGCCATCACACCCAGCTAATTTTTATATTTTTAGTAGAGATAGAGTTTCATCATGTTGGCCAGGCTGGTCTCAAACTCCTGGCCTCAAGTGATCCACCCACCTCGGCCTCCCAAAGTTCTGGGATTATAGGCGTGAGCCACCACACCTGGCTGACCCTGGAAGTCTTATATATAGCTATGCACAGGAAAGCAGGAGCAAGATCTTCTTTCTAGTAAAAGGTAAGAGGTCAGAATAGGAACATCAAGTCTTCTCTGATCCCCTGAGAAAGCGGGTCATCGTCCCTCCTCTGCCTCCCGTCCATCCCTGAACTCTGTGACCGAGGGCAGGAGTCAAGAATGTGCTGCACATGCTCCTTGGAGCTCAGAGGCTAATGATGATCAGATTCAATAATTATTAGTGATCTGCATATTCTCTATGGCAGATGAAATAACTGTACAGAAGAGCGAATGGAAGGGAGAAAACTGTAAATGCCTTTTTCTTTCAACATTAAGACAGCAACGCTATAAAGCTTGCTGCAATTAATTAGCACTCTTATTAGCACCTTTATCTACTCATCCCCACACAGTGTAAATGCCACAGAGCATCAGGCAGCTCTGAGCCCAGGGCCTGGGCAGAGCTCGGGAGGGAGGGGCCTTCCTGAGTTCCCACGCTAGGGGCTGGGAGGATGTGTGTGTGTTGCCTAGAGATAGCTGCACCTCCACAGACCAGAAGACTGAATCTCCTGGGCACTGAGCCAGTGGGAGTAACCCAGGGAATCTTGTGTGTGCAAAGAAATGCCAACTGCCAAGTAGCCAGGGAGAAAGAGTGACACACACACACACCTCCTAAAGTATCCACACTCCAAGACTCATTGCCCAGGCCGGCTTCCTGATCATGTGACCAACGCAGTATCACCCAGGGTCTGCAGTCAGAGGGGGCCCCATGCTTGGAGTTTGATCCTTTGAAGTCACCTTCTTAAAACTTGATAATTTTATGTTTAAGGCCGGGCACGGTGGCTCACAACTGTAATCCCAGCACTTTGAAAGGCTGAGGCAAGCAGATCACCTGGGGTCAGGAGTTCGAGACCAGCCTGGCCAACATGGCGAAACCCTGTCTCTACTAAAAATACAAAAATTAGCCAGGCATGGTGGCGCGTGCCTGTAATCCCAGCTGCTCAGGAGGCTGAGGCAGGAGAATCGCTTGAGTGCGGGAGGCAGAGGTTTCAGTGAGCTGAGATTGTGCCACTGCACTCCAGCCTGGGCAACAAGAACGAAACTCCGCCTCAAAAAAAAAAAAATTAAAAAAAAAAAAGGCCGGGCGCGGTGGCTTACACCTGTAATCCCAGCACTTTGGGAGGCCGAGGCGGGCGGATCATGAGGTCAGGAGATCGAGACCATCCTGGCTAACATGGTGAAAACCCGTCTCTACTAAAAAATACAAAAAAAAAAAAAAAAAAAAAAAAAAAGCCAGTCGTGGTGGCGGGTGCCTATAGCCCCAGCTATTCGGGAGTCTAAGGCAGGTGAATGGCATGAACCTGGGAGGCGGAGGTTGCAGTGAGCCGAGATCTTGCCACTGCACTCCAGCCTGGGCAACAGATTGAGACTCTGTCTCAAAAAAAAAAAAAACCAAACAAAATAAAAACTATCTATCTATCTATCTATCTATCTATCTTTGAACTCGTGATTAGTAAGTGAAGTCAGATGGGACAATGGAGCATTCTTGGGGGCTTGGGGCCCCTGGGTGGTGGCCCCTCCCTCTGTTTCCACACCTCCTTGGGATGATTCTCAGCTGCTAACTCCACCTCCTCAGCAACTGCTGCTGCCCTGCCATCCCCCTGTGGCAAACTGGGGTGCCAGAGGGTCACTGCGGAGGTGTGTACCCCATGGACCAAATTGTGAAGTGGGGCCCCAAGCATCTGTGGGCATCTGCAGTCACCCCACAGATATCCCCATACTGAAGGAGGGAAACTTACAACAAATATAAACATCATGATGGGTAGAAGAGAAAGATGGTAAGAGGAACAAGCTTTTTTTTTTTTTTCCTTTTTGAGTAAGGATCCCTACATTTTCATTTTATTTATTTTTTATTTTTGTTTGTTTGTTTTGTTTTGTTTTGTTGGTTTTTATTGAGACCAAGTCTCACTCTATTGCCCAGGCTGGAATGCAGTGGCCCAGTCTCAGCTTACTGTAACCTCCGCCTCCCAGGTTCAAGCGATTCTCCTGCCTTAGCCTCCCAGGTAGCTGGGATTTCAGGTGTGTGCCATCATGCCCAGCTAATTTTTTAATTTTTTTTTAGTAGAGTCAGGGTTTCACTATGTTGGCCAGGTTGGTCTCAAACTCCTGACCTCAAGTGATCCTCCCGCGTTGGCCTCCTAAAGTCCTGGGATTACAGGCGTGAGCCACCACACCCGGCCCCATTTTAAACTGGGCTCTACCAACTATGTAGCTGAGCCTGCCCACTGCTTCCAGGGCAGGTTTGGGGGTGCTTCACAGGGCTCCCCCAGCCCTCTGATCAGCTGTGGCTGCTACATTCAATCATTTGACAGACACATTGAACCCTGCTATGTGCAAGGCTCTGGATGAGGTGATATGGGGGGGGGATGGAGGGATGGAAGTCACACACCCCTGAAAAAACCACAACCTCAGGGCTCAATTGCTCCCTCTCTGCAACTGTGCGTGTGTTTTTAAATAATAAATGTAGAGAAAGAGATACTCATGCCAATGTTTCAAGCCTAAGCCCTGGCTGACATTTACTTAGCTGGGGAGGTGAGGAGAGAGTGACGCAGTGGGGGCAACTTGGTAGCAGTTCAGGCCCAGCAGGATCAGCCTGGTCCTTAACTGTAGAGTGGCTCAGTGGTGCTGCCCTGAGGTGGTTAAATATAAAAGAGCTAAATGGGAGCTAGTTAAGTTCCTGGTTCTGCTACTTACTATGTAACTTTTCGAGTTTATTAAAGTCTCAGCTTTTACTTTTCTCTGCCCTTGAATCAAGCAAACAAAAAATGTGGATTAAACAACATAGAATGGGCCAGGTGCGGTGGCTCACGCCTTTCATCCCAATACTTTGGGAGGCCAAGGCAGGCAGATCACCTGAGATCAGGAGCTCGAGACCAGCCTGGCCAACATGGCAAAACCCCTTCTCTACTAAAAATACAAGTTAGCCTTGCCTGAGTGCAGGACAGCTGGGCTCTATCCTCAGCTCTGCCCCCACCACACTGTGTGATGTCCCAAGAGCTTGTGACAAGAGCTAACACTGATTGAGCACTCACTCTTTGCCAGTCGCTACCCTGGGCGCCTTACAAGGGCGAATCCATTTAATCTCTGCATCGTCTCTACCCCCACTTTACAGATTAGCAGCCTGAGGAATAGAGACGTTAATTGGTTTGCCTAAGGGGACAGCTGGGATCCAGAGCCTTGTCCGACCCAAAGGCACATTCTCCTCTGTAAAATGGGCCCAAAGACCTCTGCTCTGATAACTGCACTGGGCTTTGGCCTTTAGCGAAACCAACAAGTGGAAAGTGATTGGAAAGGAGAACGCAGACCACACCACACAGGCAAAGAACCACAGTGTGTGCTGATAATGGAGTTCCGCCTGAGCAGAAAGAGGACGGAAAGTGAGAAATGAAAGACAAACCTCAGCAGAATTCCAGGCATTGGGTTCCTGGCTTGCTCCTCCACCACCAGCTACTGTCACTACCCTAAGTCTAAGAGTCCATCACCTCCCATTCTCACCCCAGGGGAGATGGAACCAGTGGGCACAGCTGGTGGATAAGGGCACTGATGGTGAGTACAGCCCATGAGAAGGCATTCCCCGGGGGATCCACAGCCACATTCCCCAGGCTTCTGAACCAGGATGCCCCAAAAGTTACAGTGTGTGGCTTGTACGCTGACGACAGTGGTGATACAATGACAACGGGCCTGCAGACATCCACGGCTCTCCTTCCTGCCCAGCCCTGGAAGCCAGCCTCAGAGTTGGCTCATTCAGAATGGCTATGCCCTCCTAGAAGAAATACCTTCCTCTCTCTGTCCCTGCATGGGGTAAGAGGATCCAAACCCCTTAACAAAGATAGTTCCTGGGCCTGGCTGCACCCAGCCCTAGCCAAACCCAGAGGCCGCCTGGGACCATTTTTTAATTCTTTTGCAATCAGCACTTTCCTTTCTTCATTTGCTGGTTGAATAATGCAGCCTGTAAGAAAAGGGCCCTTAGCACAATTCTGGTGCTCGTTTACAATGGAAATTGGGAAAACGGCGAAACACATACTGCAAAATGCATTTAAAAGAAGATGATTCAATTGGATTTGGCAGCTCTGATATTCAGGACCAGAAGGAGAAAATCTGTCTATGATTTGAACATGTATAATTAAGATGAAAGCCTTAAGTACTGGGTGCATTTCTTAAGATGTCACCGGCTCTGTTGACTCCAGGCGTTTTGATCAGTGGTGTAGAGCATTTATTTCTGAAATCTGAATAGCTATGAGTGAGGCGCCTTTTTAAAACCAGCACTATGGAGCCAAGCCCTGACATGGCACAGCTCATCAAATGGGGTGAAGGTAGAAGGAGCAAGGAGGGAGAGCAAAGGCTCCTCTGGACCTAGCTCTGATCCTTCCCCAGGGTGTACCCCCAAACCTTGCAGACTGAGGTTCAGGCAAAATTAGATCCATTTGGTGTGTCCTATTTTGGTTCTTCTTCTGCTGCCAATGGAAGTGCCAGCGCCCTGGGAACTGTTCCATCCTGAAAACAGAGAGCTTGCTTTGAATGTTGGAAATGTTTTAAAAAGGCAACTAGTATTGTGGAAAAAGCCATGCAGTGGTTACCAGAAGGAGGAGGCTCAAATCCCATCTCCACCCTGGCTAATTGTGGGATCTTGGGCAGGTTACTTAGCCTCCTCCAGTCTCAGCATCTTCATCTGTAAAATGGTCTAAGTAATAGACTCTCCCTCATAAGACAGAACAATCAGACGAGGTAATCTGTACAAATCCCAGTATCTGACACATAAGCAGTGCCCACTGTACGTGATTTATCATTTTTATTATTCTCTTCAGCCCTCTCTCTCAAGCCACCCAAAATAACTGCATGAGCCCAGCTTGGCTCACTCTCTGGGCCCTCCGAGAGTCTGTGTGGAAAGCAGGATGTCATGAAAAACCTCACTTGCAGTGCGAGATGACTCAGTGAGGGAGTTGCTGGCAGCCCAAAGCCTTCTCCATGGAGAGCTGGAGGCTTCGCAGGAATGACTCACAGGTGGCACAGCGGGACAGAAACCTGAGGCTGATATGAGTCACATGACCATAGCTATCATATGAATTGTTGGCTCATCATCCTAAGCAGGACTGGAATCCCCTGGGACTTCTAGGGTCCCCTCTCTTTTCCCTTTCAGATGGGGAGAGGAAAGAGAAGGATGAGAAACTGGTTTGAGCCCTGGCTGTTCTTCTTAGAGGCCTGGCCTACTCCAGGTAGAATGTGGCCAGACTGTGTTTGACAAAGCCACCCCTTCCCTCCACTCCCTAAGCCGCCCGCACTTTTCTTGGGGAGGGGAGGCAGGGAGGAAGGATGAGGGGAAGTCTAGGGGAGGAAAAGGAAGACTCTTTCATGCAGGAAATAGTTGCAGGTTTCACAACCACACATGCAGGACACACCTGTTGCAAGACTAAGGAGGAACTGATGCTCAGCACTCCCACGATGTCCAGCGGATGGGAGGCTAGCCTGGCTGGTGTGGGTCCCACAGTGCCAGAGCTGATGGCCAACCACCAAGGCTCACCAAGCAAGAAGACCCTGCAACAGGAATCAGAAGTCAAAGAGCACCCAGCCATGGACAAATGGGTGGTACCAGGAGGGTCCCAGAGGTCACAGCCTCCTGGCAGGCTCTAGGGTTCCCAATGACCTCCATCAGATATGGGGGGCATCACCTGGCCTTCAGCAATGGACGGCTCCAAGGCCCCTGAGTGACCACACTCCCTGGGGCTCTGGCCAGTACCTCTCAACAGCCCGCCCTGTAGATGTACCCAGCCCTGATTCCCAAGGCCAGTAGCACTGCAGCATGTGACCCAAAGATTCTAGCCACCTGGTTCCTAGTGAGAAGCCACAGCCCCAATTGGTCTGCTCATGTATGAGGGAAGAACTCCTTGCCAGCAAGAGTTACAGCTGGAAACATCAGGCACAATCTCAGGCCAGTTCTGCACAGGTGGGGAAACTGAGGCTGGCCTCGGCTCAGCAGAGAGCTAAGGCACAGTGAGAATCCAACACTATTGTCATGCCTAGTTCTGGACCAGACCGTCGGGCCATGCTGCCTGCCTGGATGCCAGGGTGTTGGAGTTAATGTAGATGGCTTCAAGTCCTCCAGCTCTACCCTTTGCCAGCTGTGCAGCCTTTGGAAAGTTACTTAGTTTCTCTTTGCTTCTGTTTCATCACCTGTAAATGGGGCCAAAGTGCTCTCCTCAGAGGTGTGCCAAGAATCTGGCCTGGCAGAGCAGGTACTAAGTAAATATTCGCTTTCTTTCTTTTTTCTTTTTTTTTTTTTTTTTTTTCTTTGAGATGGAGTCTCACTCTGTTGTCAGGCTGGAGTGCAGTTGCACAATCTTGGCTCACTGCAACCTCTGCCTCCTGGGTTCAAGTGATTCTCCTGCCTCAGCCTCCTGAGTAGCTGAGATTACAGGCACGTGCCACCACACCCAGCTAATTTTTTTGTATTTTTAGTAGAGACGGGGTTTCACCATGTTAGCCAGGATGGTCTCGATTTCCTGACCTCATGATCCACCTGTCTCAGCCTCCCAAAGTGCTGGAATGGCAGGTGCCACCATGCCCGGCCCGCTTTTTTCTTTCTGAGTTTTTCACTGGTCCCATCTGCTTCCCTCTCCTTCCTCAAAGCTGCTTAAAGCTCAGAAACACCCTTGCCTCTGAGATGGCTCAGCCTTTAGCACCACACATGCTCAGTGATACCCCCATGAGTCTGACGGTGAGGACCTCGACAATTGCATCTGATCTGGAGGCAGAGCCTGGAAATATAGGCAAGGAAATGCTCTGTGAATGTTAAGGAAGGTCCAATAACTTCATCCCCTAAAAGACGTGAGAAGAGGCCCTTGGCTTTGCCACTTGACTGAGACTCACATCTCTGCCCCCTTTTGGCTGGAAATGAGTATGTGGCCAGTCTGGTCCACGAGACCCAAGGAATCTGTTGGAAGTCTACAGAAATGAATTGTCCCGCCTGATTTAAAAGAGCGAGGGAGAGAGTGAGAGAAGGGAGGCAAGGGGGCAGCCCTTGCTGCCCCTGGCTATCTGTGCACAAGGATGGGTGAAGACAGAGGCTTGGGGCTGCTGCTGCCATCTTTTTTTTTTTTTTTTTTTGAGACAGAGTCTCACTCTGTCGCCCAGGCTGGAGTGGCACCATCTCGGCTCACTGCAACCTCCATCTCCCAGGTTCAAGCAATTCTTTGTCTCAGCCTCCCAAATAGCTGGGATTACAGGCACATGTCACCATGTCTGGCTAGTTTTTGTATTTTTAGTAGAGACGGGGTTTCACCATCTTGGCCAGGCTGGTCGCAAACTCTTGACCTCGTGATCCAACTGCCTCAGCCTCCCAAAGTGCTGGGATTACAGGTGTGAGCCACTGCACCTCGCTTACTGCTATCTTTTAATGCAAAGGGAAGACTGAGAAAACTGCAAAGAGGCCGGCCAGAGCCCTGGCATCACCGCACTGCTGAAGCCACCCCAGAGCACTCGCCTCCAGATTCTTGTGTGAGGAAAGAAATGATTTAAGTCCGTTCTAGCTGTATGTTGTATTCAGCTGAGCACACCCCCTTTCCAAGCCCTAACGGGCACAGCTATCAAGTCAAGAGAGGCATAGTGCCAGCGTTGGAAGGTTGCCATGAGAAGGTTCACATGACACCTGTGAACTGTGCAGCAGTGTGCAGCATGCAAAGGACGCCCACAACACGTGGCCACTCTTCTCTTCAGCCAAACCTAAACTTCATGCCTCCAAAACCAACTAGTCCTGTGAGGTAAAAAGGGCTCTTTCCGGAGCCCAGCCCAGGTGCCGAGCCAGCCACCCAGTGGCTGGGATTTAGCAGGAGCCTCACTGACTCAGCAGCAACAGAGCTTCTGCCTCCAGGCTGCGAATGCCACTGCCTGCCCAGAGGCCCAGGGAGACCGAGAGCAAATATATGAGCTCTTCGAATGGCAGCGAAAGTGTCAAGGAAGTGAACCGCAGGGGCCATGAACATCTGACCCCTCCAGAAAGTGCTGGTGTGGAGAAATGCTAGTGGAGCTTCATTTTCAGCCTCTGATTTCATTAATAAGATAATGATCAGCCATTTAACTTTGCATCTGAAGAGTGAAGCAAATTACCTGTGTCTATATTGCTTAATGACGGAGGCACTAACAGGACCTTTGCCGCCTGCTGGAACCGAAACTGACCTATTGCAGGAGGCAATTTTATGCTCTTGGGTTTGCCACTTGACTGAAGCCATCCATCAGGCCGGGAACTCACCACCCTCCCCAACACACACTCCACATGAGCTCAGTGTCCTCTGCTGCACGCCGCCCCTCTCCCTAACGGACACAAGCTTTTTTAACCCAATAATCCTGCTACCATTAGTTATTTCCCGGACATGAACCATTGGGCC
Organism: Pongo abelii; assembly: GCF_028885655.2. NCBI lineage: Eukaryota > Metazoa > Chordata > Mammalia > Primates > Hominidae > Pongo > Pongo abelii. Next base: position 89,448,996 of record NC_072004.2, read on the forward strand.
CTCATTAGCCAACTCTCAGGTATCCAGGTGTGAATTTTCCACTTTGGCAATGTTTCCCCGGAGAAGTATTCATCTGAGCCAAGCCGTGTCCTGGACTCCGTCTTCTCAACAGCAGGAAATACCAACACCGCCCGTGGTCTTCTGAGCCAAAGATGATGAGAGAAATCAGGACGCAGCCAACCACAGAAGTCTTCCAAAGGCCAGAGAGGCTCTTTTGGATTTTTCATTGTTTCAGGTCCATAGATTTTTTTTTTCATTTCTTTTAATTAAAGTAGAATTTCCATACAGTAAAACTCACGCTTTCTAAAAGGGAATGGTTCTGAGAGTTTTCACAAATGCATACAGTTGTGTGGCCACCAAGACAGGCAAGACGCAGAACAGTTCCGTCACCCCAGAGAGTTTCCTTGCACCTTCTATGGTCAACCTCTCCTCCCACTCCCAGCCCCTGGCCACCACTGATCTGTTTTCTGTCCCTATAGTTTGGCCTCTGCCATCATGTCATATACACTGGGAAGCCCTTTGATTCCAGCGTCTTTCACTTAATCACCTACATTTAAGACGGATCCAGGCACCTTTGTGCATCAGTTGTTGGTTCTGTTTTGGTGCTGAGTAGAAGTTCACTGTAAGGGCCGGGCACGGTGACTCACGCCTGTAATCTCAACACTTTGGGAAGCCAAGGCGGGTGGATCACTTGAGGTCAGGAGTTCGAGACCAGCCTGGCCAACATGGTGAAACCCCCTCTCTACTAAAAATACAAAAAATTAGCTGGGCGTGGTGGTGGGCACCTGTAATCCCAGCTACTCGGGAGGCTGAGGCAGGAGAATCGCTCGAACCTGGGAGGCAGAGGTTGCCGTGAGCCAAGATCACACCATTGCACTCCAGCCTGGGTGACAACAGCGAAACTCTGTCTCAAAAAAAAGAAGTTCACTGCATAGACAAACCACAAGCTATGGATGAGGACCAAGGGTGTTCACTGAGCGCCTACCTACCCTGAGCCAGGTACTTGAACATACATTATTTCAATTAACCTGCAGGAAAAACTGTGAGGTAGGTACTCCTTTATTTTTTAGATGGAGTTTCGCTCTTGTTGCCCAGGCTGGAGTGCAATGGCACGATCTCGGGTCACTGAAACCTCTGCCTCCCAGGTTCAAGTGATCCTCTTGCCTCAGCCTCCTGAGTAGCTGGGATTACAGACATGCACCACCACGCCCAGCTAATTTTTTGTATTTTTAGTAGAGACGGGGTTTCACCATGTTGGTCAGACTGGTCTCGAACTCCCAGCCTCTGGTGATCCGCCCGCCTCAGCCTCCCAAAGTGCTGGGATTACAGGCGTGAGCCACCACACCCGGCCAGTAGGTACTCCTCTATCTCCACTTTGGAGTTAAGAATAGGGCCGTGCAGCTAGAAAAAGAAGGGATGGGCCAGGGACAGCCACGGGCACCACGGAGAGGCCATCCACTCCATCTTTCATTCATTTGCTGGACAAGCATCTCCTGGAGCCCTTTCGCAGGACAGGGCACAGTGCTGGGTGCAATGGGGAAGCACACACAGCCCTGCACAGAGGGGGTTACGGTCGAGGACTGTGCTTCCACCTGCCCTGCAGGGTGAGCCACTGGACTTTCTTGTACCTGATGCTGAAGACGCCACATTTGGTGAGTGTGTGGTCCACATAAGGTGATCCTCCTGGTATGTGTAGGGAGAGAAAAGACTCAGCCTTCTGTAGGACCCTGGGGAACCGGCAACAGGAAGCGCAAGAAAGGCGATCGGAGACGTGTTTTCTCAGCACATTTGTGCTCTCGAAACAATGAAATTCCAGGTTTCACTAGACAGACATGCCAGCCACTGCCTGCGAGTAAATATAGCGGTCCCTGAGGCTTGCTGCCCTCCAACACCAAGTCTCTGTCATTTGGACTTGGGCCACAAAACCAGAAAGAGGATGGTGGGGGGAGTAGCAGGGGTAGGGAGAAGGAAGTGGTCTAGGCATCACTGCCTGGCTTTTACCATCCAACAATTTGCTGGATGTACAGATTTTCACGGGGAAGAGGCAGCAGTGGCTGTTGTCCCACAGCTCTGCCTAGGGGTGTGGCTCCAGCGTTCTTGGCCTAGATCATAAGAGGGAATCCCTAAATAGAGGCTTTCAGGGTGGGGATGGAGGAGCCTCTGGTTCATTTCCTCCTGAGAGGCCCCCGGTAGAGCAGTCCACTGGGCTTCTGAAGGCTTCTTGGGAAAGTGCACAATTCATTTTTGCTCTCAGCTCCTAGCCAAGCGCCTGGTTTAATAAGCAGCTTTTGAGCAATAATGAATGACCGAAAGGAGGAAGGGAAAGAGAAAGAAAAGGAGAGAGGGGGAGAGGGAGGGAGAGAAAGAGAAACCTCTAGAGGCAATCCATTCTGAGTTTCTTAGTAAACAGAGAAAAATCTTAAGCTCACCAGCTGGTGAAGAGCAGGAATTTGGGGTTCCAGTGCCGAACCCTCATTCTCTCACCTCTTAGCTGCACAAGTTCCTTTACTTTTCCTAGACTCGGTTTCCTTGTCTATACAACAAGGATATGGATACTTCTCTCTCAGAGTCTGGGGGAGGATTACATGAGATCATTTTAGACCTCAGCCTAATGCCCGGCACGGAATAACCACCAGTCAAAAGTAGCTATTGCTGCTGCTCTTCTGACTTTAGCAAAAGAGCCCTCCTGGTTTTGGCCTGAAAGCAGGGCAGGCCATGCCATGGCCGGGACCCCCTGGTGAGAATGGACCCTCTTGGAGACTCTGATTTCATTCCTGCCCAAGCTGCAGGACAGCTGTCCCTGCCAGCAGCTCCATGTGCATCTGGAACTCTCTGAGCACCAGGCTTTTTGTGTCTGGATTAATTGCTGTCTCCACCCCCGCATCTCTGCCCACCTGCCAGTGGGAGGCTGAGGTGACTGGGGACCTGCAGGTTTTGGTGGAGCCCCTGGCCCCCCAGGCCTGAGCTTGAGGAGAGATGGAGGAGGACTTTATTAAGATGGATGTCAGAGCTCCGGTCGGCCCTCATCCTGCAGCTTACGCTAAATTATTAAACGTCGGCAAGGACGCCAGGAGCTTTGCCATTTGTTAACAGATGGCTCTCAACTGAATCTCTGTGCATCATCTTGATGTGATATGAACAGGGGATTGAGCACAGCCCGGGGATGCAGCACTGGAGGAGGAAAAGGCACTGCGGACCCCCGTGGAGACTGCCCACCTTGTCCCTGCAAGCTCCTCTCGGGTTCACTCACCTGTGTCAGTTTTGCTTCTTGTCCCCCTGCTGAGGGGCTCTCTGAGTCCAGCGGGGCACCAGACCTGCCCAGAGCAGCAACTGTAATAATTAATGTTGCATGAGGGTCTACTTGGTGCTCAGCATTTCCCTCGCATTTCTTATTTAATCTCCACAGTGAGCCTGCAAGGGAGGTGTCATTCACATCCTTTTATAAATGAGCACGTGGGACCTAGAGTGGCTTATTGCCCAGTGTTGCACACTTACTAAATGACAGAGCCAGGGCCAAGATCCACGTCCCTCTGACGTCTCCAGCCCAACCTCTCCACCGTGCTGCCCCCGGGCCCCTGTCCACCGACCCTGAAACCCTCCCCAGCTCCCCTTGGCCTGAGAGTGCACAGGGAGAATCACCACTGGCGACTTCCTATGCTCACATCCTCCCTGGAGGCCCAAAAAGGAAGGAACAGGGAAGAAAATGCTGGAACGAGCTCAGCCCTCCTCTCTGGACATCCCCCGCTTCACGTGGGTAGGACCCAGAGGATAACAACGGGCTGCTTGCCAGGATTCGTTTGCTGTGGTGAGGCAGCTGTCACGGTCCCTGCCCTCTGCCCTGTCCCCGGGTCTCCCGAAGAGGTGTCCAGCCTGCCGTCATTATTATTTATTGTAATTGCTGCATTTTATTGAGCACTGACTCTCTGGTGGGCAGTAGGTATAATGTGATCACATTTAAATCATTGTTAAAAGCTTTGTCATAAGGACAGTCAGTCAGTGAGAAAATCTGATCACAGCAATTTGGAGGCCCCTAAGACTCGGAACCAGGAGGGGATCCTTGATTTTATACTTTGCAACTGAATGGAACTGTCTCAGGTTAGAAACTGCAAGTAGCAGGTGGCTGATTTTCAGATCTTCCAAGAGCCTCACGTGCCCATTTTAATGGAGGGACAGCTCGAGTCCAGTTTCCCCAGCCTGAGGAGGCTCTGTAGACAAGACGCGTGTCACACACGCCCATCTACTCACATCGAGTCTCTCCTGAGTTTACTGCAGCCACAAAGCCCTCGAAGGCTCCACACACTGACCCTGACCCTCCCTGAGACCCAAGGCCTTGGCAGATAAGGAGAAGGCCAGCAGGTTTCTGCAAGAAGATGCCTCTGCCCTCCCTACCTGTCTCCTCGGAGCCCCATCTCCACCTCTCTCAGGTACAGTCATTTCTCTGAAGAAACTTCTGGCTCTGGGGAAGTGGCTGAAAGCCTCCCTGGTCAGCAATTCTCACTCCTTCTCTGGCTTCCCACTCTCTCCTCTTCCATCCTGATCTTCTCATTGGAAACTCACATCCCACCTGGGCAAAATGAACCCTAACCAGGCCTTTACCCTTGCAAGGAGGTGAGGCTTCCCAGAGCCACCTCCCCTCCCCTTCTCCCACCTGACCATGGGTGCCCTCACGTCCCTTCCAACCACCAAAGGGCGAAAATATCCTTAAAGCAGTTGCTTATTAACAGCATCTGGTGGCATTCACAGCCCAGGATGTGGCAAAATATAGATCAGAGTTGGGAAAGCAGGGAATCACACTGCCATTTGTCCTATTCCAAATGTCATTTTGCGTTCCATCGTAGCATATTACCGAGATGATTAGTGGCATCAAATGACTTCTGAAAAATGATTATGTGCCATTAAAACCATTAGTCTGTCCGAAACCAGCACAAACAAATGGCAATGGGAGGATGAGTCATTAGCTGGGGAGGCTGGATGACGAGTAGAGAGCTGCCCTGTGCTGGGCAATTAGTGAGGCCAACAGGTTGGAGCAGCCAGGGGGGTTGGTGGAGCCCAGAGTTCTGCCCGGGCTGGGGAAGCCCTGGGGCCCCGCGAGAGCAAAGGGTCTGTGGGGTTCACACTTCTCCCAGGGAGCATGGATTTGGGTTTGCTTGGAGGGCCCTGCCCTCCCCACAGGCTGATGGCAAAGATGTCACAGCCTTCCCCAGTGGAAGAACAAGAAAATGAGGCTGGTGCACCTGCAGGTTACTGGAAACAAGATGTGGGGAGAAACAGGCAGGGCCGGGACATCACTGCAGGGGTGTAGGATGAGCAGGCAGAACGCCACTGCAGAGGCCCCTGGGGGGAGTTTTTTAATTGACTCCAGCAAAAAACGATGACAACAACAACAAAAATTGGCTTGGGAATCACAATGTAATTTACGACAACAAGAACACTTAGAGAAGCTATAATTTCAGAGATTAAAAAACATTTTTTGAACATATACTAACAAAATAGCTTTGATGTGACAGCAAAAGAAAAAAAAAAGTAAAAGGGTTGTCATTTTCTTTTTTTTTTAAGGCAGGGTCTCACCCTGTCGCCCAGGCTGGAGTGCCATGGCATGATCACAGCTCACTGCTACCTTGAAGTCCTGGGGCTCAAATGACCCTCCCACCTCAGCCTCAAGAGTAGCTAGGACCACAGGCACACGCCACCGCACCTGGCTAATTTTTGTTTTTTTGGAAGAGACAGGGTCTCACTATGTTGGCCAGGCTGGTCTTGAACTCCTGGACTCAAGCAATCCTCCCACCTCTGCCTCCCAAAGTGCTGGGATTACAGGCATGAGGCACCACGCCCAGCCTGAGTTGTTGTTTTCGAGTTCGTAAAACCAGCTGAGCTCTGACACCAACCCTTGGGGTACCCATGGTGTTCCATGTTGAATTCCACTTGTTGGGGCAAATATTTGGTTTTTAGGAGATGGAAGGAGGGATGTCCCCGTGTCAGCCCTCCTTGTCCTCCTCCTCCATCTTCACTTGTGTCTAGGCCAACTCGGTGGGGCCACATCCCTGCAGGGGCCACCTCAAAGCTTCCTGGGCACATTCTACTGCTGGTCAGGTTCTAGAAGTAGTAAGCACCACCCCACTTTATCTCTTCTTCCCTGCTCCCCTCCTTTCTTTCCTTCCATACATTCAACGATGTGTGTGGACAGCCTGCTCTCCGGCTTGCCGGGTGTGCAAGCTCAGCCCAGCACTGGCCAGCTGTGCCCTCCAGGAGGGCATCATTCAATCAGAGAGCCAATAACAAGCACAGTGGGCTTCATTACCATGCACCAGGCACTGCTGTCATTCACCCTCACCTGTGAGGCAGGTAGGATTCTCAGCTGCATTTCACCGATGGGTAAACAAGCCTGGAGCTGCTCAGTGCTGATGCTGCAGACCCCTGAGCGACAGGAACCCGGGCTGGGACCTGCCTGGTTCCCCGCAGTCCTTGCATAATCCTGATCTCCCTTCCCCAAGGCACCAGAGAGAGAGAAGCAGTGATCTATCAGAAGTCCTTCCGAGACTTGCGCGTTGCGTTGCAGTGCCGGGCCAGGGAACCCTGCAAACTCTGATAACTACCTCTTCATGGCTGTCGAGGGGTGCCAGCATGACCCCACCTTACAGGGATTCCAAGCGCTCTCTGTTGTTCCTGGTGGAGAGATCCCGGGAGCCCTGGTAAGGGACAGGCTAGGGTGTTGCAGTATGGTTTTGTATCCTCGTTTGGAGAGTCTTTAGCGATCACTGAGGCCCTAGGCTCAGCCGTGCAGACTCCAAGCCAGTGGTCCTCAGCCCAAAGAGTGAGAATGTTCTGGGGAACCTTTTTAACAGTAGCAATGCCGGGACCCCAGCCCCGTCAGGTTGAAGAACCACTAGTCTGACCACCCCTGCCTGTTACAGATAAGGAAATAGAGGCTTGCGGAGGGGCAGCAACCAGCCTGGGGGCAAACAGCTGCTCAGAGCTAAAGCAGATCAAGAACCCGATGCCTCCGAAAAGCAGCTTCCCATCCTCCTGCCTTCCCTCTCTCTCGCTCCCCCCACCTGCCACTCCAAGGTAGCAGAGCTGCAGCAGCTTGACCTGGAGACTGTCAGCCCTGATTGACACCTGTCACAACCCTGGCTGCTCTGAGAGCCTCTGAGGCCCAGCCCCATGACAGCCTTCACCTCTGATTGTTGCTGCCTTTCCATCTCCAGAGCCAGAAGAGGCCACCATCTCAAAACGGTGGCGGAACTCAGGAGCCCATCATCTTGCTCTCCCCTTGGGCCTCACTGGGAATGACGGGCTCATTCCAGAGCAGCTCACACACGCTGTTCTTCATCTTTATCGAATTTGGCTTTGCAGTTCTTGCTGCTTTGAGGGGAGGGATGGCTGTGACAGCAGCTTGGAAGTGCTGGGCTGAAATCATTTTCCACCCCCGCCCCGACCTCGTTCTATTAGAAAAACATGAAATCTCTTCCTTCCCTTTGTTTCCTTCTTGCTAAGACAGACAGCAAAGTGATGTTGGATGATGGTTGTTAGCGTCCCAGCCACACAGGTAATGAATGCTTATGAAGTTAGTTTGCTGAAGTACATGTCCAGCTGCTACGAAAGATCCAACGTAGCCGTGTGTGACCCTGGCTTCCAGACCTGGCTGCCTTTACCTACTCCTTTTTGACTCAAAAAATTAGTAAGACACGTAACAGCCTGGAAGTTCTTCAAGGTGTCTAACTTCAGTCTCTCCTACTGCAGTTCAGTCTTTTTGAGTCAAACCAATACACATTCTCCCTGCAAAGGCTGATGATGCACAAGAATATTACCAGCCATCTCTTTTCCAGCAATAATTAGTCACAAGCAGCCCCCTACTTGGTTTGGGACACTGATTTCAAGGCCTGCCATCTGGGAAATGCTGAGACAGCATCTGGGGTGCCCAGCAGCTCAAAGCACTCTGTAAACATGTTGACATTTTCTCCTTGTCTATGAAACTTTCCTCAAGAACAGCCCAAGGACATGCATGGACAAAGCTGGAACAATCAGATTCCGCAACCTCCATAGACTGCCACGGCTCTCAAATGCTAGGGCACATCATCATCACCACTGACTGACTCAGTGGCTGTTACGAACTGAATGTGTGTGTCCCCCCCAGATTCATATGTTGAAACCCTGGCCCCCAACGTGCTGGTATTTGGAGGTGGAGTTTTTGGGGGGATAATTAAAGTCATGAAAGCCGGGCCCTCATAACGAGATCAGTGCTCTCATAAACCAGAGAACCTGCTCTCCCTCTTTCTCTCCCTGTCTCCTTCTTTCTCTCTCTCCGTCTCCCTTTCTCCTTTTCCCTCTCTCTCCTTCTCCCTCTCCCTCTCTCCTCTTTCTCCCTCTCCCTCTTTTTCCCTCTCCGTCTTTATCTCCTCTCTTTCTCCCTCTCCCTCTTTTTCCCTCTCCATCTTTCTCTCTCTCCCTTTTTTTTTTTTTTGGAAGGGAAGGAGTCTCACTCTGTCACCCAGGCTGGAGTGCACTAGCACGATCTCGGCTCACTGAAGGCTCCGCCTCCCGGGTTCAAGCGATTCTCCTGCCCCAGCCTCCTGAGAAGCTGGGATTACAGATTACAGGCATGCACCACCACGCCCAGCGTGTGTGTGTGTGTGTGTGTGTTCTTTTTTGTAGAGATGGGGTGGGTTTCACCATGTTGCCCAGGCTGGTCTCGAACTCCTGAGCTCAGGCAATCTGTCTGCCTCAGCCTCCCAAAGCGCTGGGATTACAGCCATGAGTCACCACACCCGGCCTCTCCCCCTCTCTTTTTCTCTTCTTCTCTCTCTCTCCCTCTCTCCCTTCTCTTTCCCCTTGTCTCTCCCCTTCTCTCTCTCTCTCTCCCTTTCTCTTTCCCCTTCTGTCTCTCTTCCTTTCTCTCTCTCTCTCCCTCCCCACCCCACCCCACCATGTGAGGACATATTGAGAAGGCAGCCCTCTACACGCTTGGAAGAGAGCATCCCCAGCCCGCAACCATGCTGGCTCCCTGATCTCAGGCTTTCAGCCTCCAGAACAATGAGAAAATCAATGCTTGTTGTTTAAACCCCAGTCTATGGTCTGTAGTTACAGTAGCCCTAGCTGACCGAGACAGCAGGTCTGGGGTGAGGCCTGGGGATCTGCAGTTGCTGGAAAGACCCCAGGAGACACTGATGCTGAAGCGATTGGCCCGTGGACTGACCACACTGTGAAACGCGGATCCAGACTCTCCAAATAGGGACCCTCATCTTGAGTTGGCTGCTGTGTGCCTGAGACATTAGGCCGAGGGGAGGAGCCTTCCAGATGGAGTCTGAAGAGCATGCAGACTTTGGAGTGTGACAGACCTGGGCCGAATGCTGCCCTGTGACTTCCCAGCAGTCACTCACCATGCTGCCTTTCCCATCTGTTACAGGGGCATGAAGACACCTCCCTCTGAGGCTGGCACCAGATGGGATACTGCATGGGCACAGTGCCTCGTGTGGTGACGACACTGTTTCAGGGTAGGTTTGCTTGTCTGTTGTTTTGGGGGTGAGAGGAGGGAGACAGGAGAAGGTGGTCTTCAGGAGCTTGGGGCCATATTGCCTAGGTGCTTCTATTGCCCACTTCCTGATCCTGGAAGCCCTACAGTCCCCACACATCATCCCTTACATCAGTTCTTCAGTGGAACCATCCAGAGGCACAGGCACCTGCCCCTTCTGCAGAGTCTCCCCTGACCACCCAGCAACTGGGAGACAGGCACAAAGCATGGGGAAGGGGGTGTGAACTGCAACTGGGCACAACCCAGGGGAGAGACCCTGTTCACCAAGGGGTTCACCTACCTCCAGCCCCCATACAGAGGGGAAAAGCAAAGAAAGGCATCCTCGGCCAGCTGAGCATTCAGAAAGACTGGGCAAGATATCTGTCCTGTGGGTAAGAGAAGGAGGTGCTAAGACCTCTAGGATGCCTCCTGGAGGGTGAGCTCAGTGCAGACCACACGACAGCCTGGGCTCTATGAAGACAGGGCCTTAGACCAAGGCTTTGGTACATGTGGTGTATTGGTTACCTGTCGCTATGGAATATGGTTTGGATGTTTTGTCCCCTCCAAGTCTCATGTTAAAATGTAATCCCCATGTTGGAAGCGGGTCCTCGTGGTGGTATTTAGGTCATGGGAGTGGGTCCCTCATGAATGGCCTGGTGCCCTCCCTATGGCAATGAGTGAGTTCTTGCTCTGCTGATTCACTGGAGAGCTGGCTGTTTAAAGGAACCTGGCTCCCTCTCCTCTCTCTTTGTTCCTGTTCTTGCCATGTAACATGCTGGCTCCACTGTCACCTTCTGCTGTGATTGTAAGCTTCTTGAGGCCACACCAGAAGCCAAGCAGATATTGGCACCACGCTTCTCATATTGCCTGCAGAACCATGAGTCAATTAAACCTCTTTTCTTAATAAACTACTCAGCCTCGGGTATTCCTTTGTAGCAACACAAATGGCCTAATACACTGTTTAACAAGTTACCACACAGTTAATGGCTTAAAACAACACATCATTTTGATCTCATAGTTTCTGTGGGCCAGCAGCCAAGGCATGACTCATCTCGGTCCTCTGTCTCAGGGTCTCTCACAAAGCTGCAGTCAAAGTATCAGCTGGGGCTGGGGTCTCACCTGAAGGTTCAAGTAGGGAAGGACCCATGTCCAAGCTCACGATTATTGGCAGGATTCAGCTGCTTGAGGGTTGTTAGAATAAAGGTCCCAGCTCCTGGCCATGTGGGCATCTTCAATATGGCAGCCTGGGTCATCAAAGCCTGCCAGCCAAGAAGGCAATAGAAAGACTCTGTAACATGACAGAAGTTATTCTCCTTATAACTTCATCATCGAAGGGACATCCCATCACTTTTTCCATATTCTATTGGTTAAAGGCAAGTAGCTGAGCCCACACCCAAGGGGAGAGAATTGCACAATCAATTTCAGGAGAAAGGGGTGATTGGGCATCATTGTAGAGTCTCCTTGGCACAAGTTTATTTACAGGTGTGTCCTCAGGGAGCAGCAGGGAAGGAGAAAAAGCCAACTCAAAGATGTGCTCTGTTTGGAATTGGCTGTGGCTACAGGCATCCAGTGCTCAATCCTGCAAAACTAGGGGAAATTTTTGTCCAGGGAACAAAAGGGGAAAGAATTTAACCATCAATCAGCTACTGAGCCCTGAGGTCAAGGGTGGCTCCACTGGTATTAACTTCCCGATGCTTCCAGGCTGCATGTGCAGGATTCTAGAGCAGGCTCCTAGGACAGCCCACACCATGCTGTCAGAAAGGAACAGGACACAAGGGGAGTCCTGGATGGGACAGGTTCTGAGAAAGGCAATGGGAGCTCGCACAGAACTGGTTGCTGCCTCAGTAGCTGAAGAAAGAGGTCCCCAGAGGACTGAAGCCATGTATGAGACATATCTGACACAAGCCCATCTCCAGGTGTGTGTGTTTACACAGGCTGCCACCTGGGAGACAGAAGGCACTGCCTCCCTGTGAGCTTGGGGAAAGCTAACGCAATGGGGCCACATCCAAATTTAACATTTTCTTCCACCCAAATGTAGCTCTTCGGCTGATCTTTTTCTGTTGATGGCACCATCGTCCTCCTCTCCCAGCTTCAGCTCAAAGTCGATCACCTCCGTTGATTTTTTGTTCTCCTTTGCAATCCATGCCTTATGCGGTAGGACCGACCAGTCACGTAACTTGAGGACTCAGTGCAAAGTGAAAATAAGGGGCCTCTTCCAAGCATGTGGACCAATGTGACTGCACAGGTTGCACTTCCCTGAAGCCAGCCCTGCCTGCAGGATCTATAACTTCAGGAGATTCTCCAGTCACATCCTTAGGCTTAGCATTCTCTGCTGTGCTTTTCCTCTTGGCACCCCCACCAACTTATGATTAAGGAGTATTCTAAGCTTCTGTGGCCCTGAAAGAATGAACTTCATCAAGGACCCTGAAGGTGACCTGTCGGTCCTGCTGCAAACTCCGTTTGCCGTAATGATCTGCGTGAAATGCCACACTAACTTCTCCCTGTGGAGGAGAAGAGGAGTGAGTCTGTGCAGGTGGGGTATGGAGTGTGCAACCTGCATAGCTGTACTTAGCAACCTGGAGTCAAAGGGGGACTTGCCAAGAACTAAAAATGGGGATAAGGGGGTCTTGCCACCTTATGTGCCCAGTACTAGTCATAAGAACTGACTCTCATATATCACTTACTATGTTCCAAGTGATGTTTAAGCTCTTTGTACGTACTAATTCACTGATTTCATTCTCACAGTCATCTTACGAGACAGTTACTCTTTTTATTCCCATTTTACCGAAGAAGCACTGAGGCAGAGAAATGTAAAAACAAAACAACAACAACAAAAAAAAAAAACACTTTCCCAAGGCCATGAGACCAGTACCAGAGCTGAGAATTGAGTCCAGACAGTTCAGCTCTCAAGTCCATTTCCCTAACCACTAACCACACTGAAAGTGAGAGCCTTAGCTATTGGAGAGATCAGGCGTGTGTAGAGAACCTTCAGAAGCCTGACTACCTGACAATGTTATGCACTGTTTGTGGAGAGAAAGGTGTGCATCTCATTTGATTTTTTCCTTTACTTTTTGTTGAAATTACTTTGGGAAAGTCTAGCCTATATCAAGAAAGAGAAAAATGGGCAAAGGGAGGGAGATGGATGGATGGATGGATGCAAAGATATAGAGAGATATAGATTGTGCAAAATCCAGGTTATAAAGAAACGGAAGGGGGCTGGGAAAGGGTGGACCCTTAAGCCAGGCTTAACAGCAGCTGTAGAAAACAAAATAAAGGTAAAATTAACCAACCTCCCCAAATCAGTCAAAATCCTACCTGATTTCTAAGGCTCAACAGAATTATGTTCCCAAGAAGCCCCTGTGAATCCGATGTGAGATCTGTCTAAGAAGGAGAAGTGGCAGGCTGTGGTGATTGCACTGTTTGTCTTTTTCTAGAAGAAAGGAATGTACACCAGGGCCTGATACCCTCCTGAGAGGTTGTCCTGACCAGCAGGGCAGCTGCATTGCTGGGGAGGCAGCAAGCTGGTAAGGTGTCACTTCCCAGAGCAGCAGCTGGTGGGTTGCCATGGGTTCAGGAGTCCTTGCTGACATAGAGTGGTTGCCTTGGGGATGTTGGAAGAGGCAGCCTTCCTGGCCAGCCCTGGTGAGCAAACGAAAAACATCAGGGGTGGGGATAGTAAGAGGAGGATCACAGGCCTTGTGGAGCAGCCCACAAAATCCCTCACACTAGTGCTTTATTGTCTATAAGAGATGTGCTGTCTACACAAACTCCCACTAGCTAAGTAGCAGGGAGAAAGTGGGTGGGGTGGGGAGGGAAGTACTTGATGGCAACCCCATGCATTAATCTCCATCCAATTCAGTCACTTAGGTTTGAGTTTCCTGGAGCCTGAGTGGATGAATAGACTAAGGGCAGACCTTGAGATGTGTGCCACAATGGGATTGGGTGTCAGTGGGGAGGAGCATACCTGGCTGTGTTCTCCAGCCAGGAGGGACAGCTGCCCCATACTTCCTGTGACTTCCAAAGTCCTGTGTCTTGCCTGACAAAGTCCCTAGGTGGTTTGCCTGGCCATCATTTGTCATTTGCCCTTGCGGCAAGTCACAACGTGGTTTCTCTGACTGCTCAAGACTCAAAGGCCTCTTCTACCACACTCAAGGGGTGTTGAAGGTTAGGAGAGCAGGACCCCAGGCTTTTTGCAGGATGACCTCAACACTGCCCACCCTCTTAAAAAAAAAAAACAAAAACAACTAACCACAATGACTGTCCTCCCCAGTAGCCAGCTTCTCAGCAATCCGTCAGCTATTCTAACAAGCATAAACTGAGGTCAGCTTGAGGATGGAAATGTTCAGGCCTCCTTCAGCCCAACCAGGCTGAGCATGTGAGATGTGACCACACTCCACCTGTAGCTGGGCAAAAGCTTTCCCCTGCCCCTCAGGTCCCATAACCTCCTAGCAGGCTGGTGTCAAGGCCGCCTCCAGACCTCCCACCTCCCAAGGCTCAGGGAAGAAAGCACAGCACCTCCCTTTCTATCCTTCTTCCTCCCTTCCTCCCCCACAATCACACGAGCTTAGATGTGGATCTTTCCCCAGTTGAGCCTTCAGATGATACCCCAGCCCCAGATAATACCTTGACAGTAGACCAGCAGAGGTGGCCTCTTCCTCCCCACAACTGCTCCCTCTATGTAACCAAGAGGCAAGGCCTAAGCAGGGCAGGAGGGGGTAGGGGAATTGGAGCAACACATCAAAGCCAGTCTTGATCTGTTAAACAGGAGCTAAAGAAACTTGGAAAAATTTTTTCCTCTCCTATTATTTTGCCAAGAAATCGCATTTTGAATATCAAAAGCTGAACGTTAGCTCCCTTTTTCTTTCCGCTCTCCTCTGTAGCAACCTCAGTCTTTTTCCTCAAGGCCGCTGGATGCTGATTTAGGCTAAGAAACAAAGAGAAAAGTCTCATTAATACTTTTCAAATGATTGCTCTCTTTCTCAGGTCAAAGCCAGGGAGAGTGAAAACTAGGAAAAGTTAGAGATAAAATTTGCTGGACTATGTATGAGGTCTAGAAGGCTGGTCTAGCACTTTACTGCTGCCTCAAAGTAGTTACATTCCTGATTTGACAACCAGCACACAGCCTGCTCTTCCTTTGAGCGGGGCAGACCCCATTTTATGAGTGCACCAAGGTTTCTCCAGGTGGAGGGAACAGATTCAAGCTAACCAAGTGGTTGCATGGCTGATGAATAATCTAGGGACCAGCTAAGAGTAGCAGCACAGAAGATGCTGAAACAAAGAGCCAGATGATCACATCTGCCCAGGGCAAAGCAACACCTCCACGGGAAACAAGCCGACACACCCACATTTGCACTTCTCTTCTTTTCCTGGCACCTCACTGACCACTCCCTCCTTCATCCTGACAAGGGCAGATGCAGCCATCTCCACGCCCACATACTCTCACCACACTGAAACGTCTACATGTGCAGTTTTTTCCCATGTTGATTGCACTCTGGGTTGGATGTGTCCAGTGACAGCTGCAGAGGTGCTGAGTGCACGGGTAGGTGACAGGCAGCTCAGCCCAGGAAGGTCTCCTCTCCTCTCTGTTCCCATTCATGTTAGCCTTAGAAAGCACATCCTGTCTGTTGTCCTTCTCCCTATGTTTCAACACCTGTGCTACCTCTGCTGACTGAGTTACCAATAACCAGGATTAAACATCACCATCCCTGCAACAATGCCAGCTCCTTTTCCTTAAGCAGCTCCTGTGTGCCCAGGTGGAGGCTGGATGCTTTCCATATATTTCTTAGAAATACTCAGGCATACTCTTAGGTGTATAATGTTACTCCCATTTCACAGATGTGAAAACTGAGACCGGGATAGAAAAATAGCTGGATCAAGGTCACACCACTAGGAGACGGGACCGTGGTACCTACTTTTTGGTCTGCTTAGCAAACTTTCCTATCAGAAGTATTAAAAGATAATTTTCCCAAAACAGGTGAGACCATGACTCTTATACTTTAACATGTGTTAAAGATTTTATTTGACTTAATGAGGGAACCAGGCAGATGTTAACAAAGGAGAAATCTGAAAAGCAGAAATTTATAGGGAGTAAGGAAAGTGGAAATGAATTTACAAATAGACTGAAACTGGCTTTTTCCTTAGGGAAGAGGGTAGTCAATTGAACCGCTGGACAGGATTTATTTGCATGTCTATAGACAAGAATTATTTTGCATTGCTATCAGTTATGTACAACTTACAGAGCCATAAAATAGCTCAAAGACCCTGAAAAGCTAAAATCAGATAACATGCAAAGATATGCTCGAAACAATGTAGTTTTCCATCGGCAACACCTAGTGATCTTTTTTGCTTATTCCAAATTTCCTTACAGGGGCAAGTCCTTGGCCAGATCTAGATGATCCTGGTAACTTACAGAGAAAATCATCTCAGCTGATGTGGTCTGGCTAAGGCTGCCAGTCACATAGAGGTAAAAGGAAAGGCAGATCCCCAATGTTACTCAGCATCTACTACATGTCAGGCACTGCTTCAAATGCTTGGCATATACTAATTCATTCAATCCTCACAATAACCTATTAGAAAGGCTTCGTTGCTGTTCCATCTTATGGATGAGGACAAGAGTATCTGGCCAGCTAAGGAACTTGTCCAAAGTCACACTCAAAGCCAGATGCAAACACGGAAGTCAGATGCCAGAGCTGTTGCTTGAAGCTCTGTGCCATCCTGTCTTACAGAATAACCTTGAAAGAAAAGCAGAGAGAAATAATGATGGGCAATGACAGAGCAAGATTGCAGATGGGGTTGGGGATGGGTTCTAGCCCCTATGGCTCTGGAACCTTTAGGAGGTTCTAGAAGGTTCTAGAGCCTTTCTTCCCTTGGATTTCTCAAGCAACCTCAGCATCTTTTTCTGGGTACCAAATAAAATATCTCTGTATCCTTTTGTTGCTTAAGCTTCTTTGAGTTGTACTTTTATTTTTTCATAAAGAATCTTGACTTACGCATCTATTAAGTGATAGAACTGAGTTTCAAACCCTCATGTGCCTAAAATGCATAGCTGCGTCTCTCAGTTTTCTCACCTGGAAATGGGACTATTCTAGTAGCTACCCTGCTGGATTACTGTGACAACTGGGTAATTGATTCAGTAAAGCTCTGAAACGAATGCCTGGCAGCTAAAGGTACTCAAGTTATTATCAAGTTATTAAGTTAGTATTATCATCAGCTCCATTTTGCAGATCAGTACACTGGGACAAAAGATGTTATGAACTTTGTCCAAGATCACTCACCTGGCACCATTTATTAGCAAAGGGCAGAGCCAGAAATTGAAACTAAGCAGTCATCAGAGCCTGTCGGCTTCACGTCGACCCTGGGAGGGCCCTGAAGAAGTCATCTGCCCCCACCTCGCCCCCATTCTGTCCGGAGCTGAGTGGGTGTTCCGGGAGCCTGGGTCCGGCTTCCAGGGCAGAAGGACTCCCAGAGCTGGAGGTGGCTCCTTTCCCAGCTTGCTTGGAATTGAAAGAACCACAGGCAGATGGGGCCTCCCAGCTCTGAGCTGCAGCGGCCAGGTGAGCAGTGCTCTGGGGCAGTGGCTCCCACTGAGCCAGGGTCTTATGCAAATGGACCTGCTCCCACCCACCTACCCAGGTGCCTGTGGAGGCGCCACCATATCTCTCTACTTGTGCTGCCTCCACATCGTCTTCCCTGCCGTCTCCACCGTATGGAGGCATAAATCCAGTTAATGTGTCCAAAAAAGAAAAATCAAAATGTCAGATCTGCAGAGATGGTTCAACTGAAGGAATATTGATTGTCACAGAGAATATTCTCACTTTATTCACCTACTTAAGTCTGCTCCCCTAGGCGCATATGAATTCATTAAATATTGTCACAGCGCATAAAAACGTTCATTCCTGCATTGTTGTGACTGCTTGGGCTTTGGTCCTGCTCACCGTGCCTGACCCAGGTGGGGTAAGGCCAGGGGAGGATGGGAAGGGAGAGGAGGGGTTTGCTGACATGGTTTGGATGTTTGTCCTCTCCAAATCTCATGCTGAAATGTGATCCACAATGTTGGAGGTGGAGCCTAATGGACGGTGCTTGGGTCCTGGGGGCAGATACCTCCTGAACGGCTTGGTGCCCTCTCTGTGGTAATGAGTGAGTTCTTCTTCTACTAGTTCACAGGACAGCTGGTTGTTTAAGGAGCTCCTCCCCTCTCTCTTGTTCCCCTCTCACCATGAGACATGCCTTCTCCAACTTCACCTTCCACCATGAGTAAAAGCTTCCTGAGGCCTCATCAGAAGCCAAGAAGATGCTGGTGCCATGCTTCCACAGCCTGCAGAATGAGCCAAATAAACCTCTTTATAAATTACCCAGCCCCAGATATTCCTTTATAGCAACATAAAATAGATGAATACAGTGGCCAAGGCATCACATCATGGCATTTTACTCAGGACAAGACACTTTGCCATCTAGCATCTGAACTGATCTTCAACACCACCACATGGGGGAGTCAGGTAAGAGAGAGTTATTCCAGTTTTCCAGGTTGGATCCGCAGACTTAAGCAACCCATCCAAGATCATGCTGCTAATAAGCTAGAATTTGAACCTTGGTTTCCAACTTCCAATTTGGGACCCCTTTCATGCAACCTGCCCTTTGCTGTGAATGGTGCGTCTGATCCAGACAGGGCTAGAGATGGGTGGCGTCCTCTGGGCTTCTGCATGGCTGTCTGCACTGTGGATCATGCGTCCACTCTTTGTCCAGGCCTGGACGCAGACTCAAGGAGATGCCCCATAGCTCTCAATGCACGTATTAAAGTGGAAAAGCAGGAGACATGGCCTTTAGAGACTAACAGCTGGAACTGTCAGAATGCCACACTGTAGACTTGACCCATGACCCCTCTGAAACTGTTTATTGAGTTGACATGACATCAGCACAAGGTAAAGGCCGAAGAACCCTGAGAAAGTAGCACAAAACATCACAGGGAGCATCTTAGCCCCCTGAGACCTGCATTTCCTTTTCGTTTTTTTGTTTTGTTTTGTTTTTGAGACAGAGTCTTACTCTGTTGCCCAGGCTAGAGTGCAGTGGTGCAATCTTGGCTCACTGCAACCTCTACCTCCCAGGTTCAAGCGATCCTCCTGCCTCAGCCTCTCGAGTAGCTGGGACTATAGGCATGTGCCACCACACTTGGCTAATTTTTTTTTAATATATATTTTTAGTAGAGACGGGGTTTAGCCATGTTGGTCAGGCTGGTCTCAAACTCCTGACCTCAGGTGATCCACGTGCCTCGGCCTCCTAAAGTGCTTGGATTACAGGCGTGTGCCACAGTACCCAGCCCGAGACCCGCATTTCTGAAACACCAACCAAGAAGAGGGGTCAGGCAGCCAAAGCCCCCGAATGCACTTGTACCGTAAGTTGTGAGGTCTCTCCAGGCACCATCCAGGAAAGCACATCCCTAGAGTATCTAGACCAGCCTTTTTTATAGTGTGTCCCAAGGAACAAGGGGTCTGAAGTTCTGAAACGATTTTGCAGTCAAATACATTTGGGGAACTTTGGGTTAATTAAAATTAAACAGATTATTTTGATCCAGGGTTTCTTGAAACCTCCATCATCTTGATTTTAGTAAGAACAGCCCATGTTGCCTGTGGCCCAATGTGCCCAGCACTGTTCCAATACTAACTCATTTCCATACTGCTATCCCCATTTTACAGTTCAGGAAGCCAAGACACAGAGAGGAAGTGACCTGCCCAAAGCCAGGAGTTCTTGCATGATGGGACAAGATGAGCAAGCTAGAATCAGCAGTGACTCTGAGGCAGGTAGACAACACAACACTTCCCAAACTTACTCAACTCTGGATCTGCCCCATCCTTTGTTCTGTCCCAGAGCATCTCCTGGGACTCAGGTTCTGTGGAATATTTAAGAACTCTGGTTTAAACAGCTTCCCTGACCGGCTAGCTCAGGTAGCTATCAGAGCCCCGTTCAACGGCATACCTAGAAGCAAATGCAAGTTGATTTGGTCTCTGAGTAGCGCCTCTTTCTTGTTCCCCAGGGAAGTTCCTGAGCTGTGGGGGGCCTGAATCCAAAGGCAGGAGCCCCTGGGGAAAATCCAAATTTTTGGCTGGATGGGGACCAGTGCTTCTACCTCTCTATCCTCTTCCCTGGGCCACCTTGAAGCAGGGAGCTGAGGAAGGTGGGATGGACTCCACGCTTTTCCTCCTCATCATGCTCCTGGCTGGATACCAGTTCTGGAACCTTCCAGCCAAAGGCAGAAAGGATCTTTCCAGTGGTTAGACTCAGCCCAGAGGAATAGAGACACTAATCACTTTGAGCAGCTGCCCCTCTGTCCCCACCTGGGGCTCAGCCACACCCACCGTAATTTCTGACTCGATGTGATGCTTTGGCTGGAGTCCGCAACAGATGCATGGAGTGGGGGATTTTATTCCCAGGAGTCTTTGCCAGGAGCTCATCCCTGGGAGGGAGAGGGGAAATGTGGCCTCAATAGAAGAATATCAATAGGAAACCATGGTGAGAAGACATAGTTGGCCAGAGCTGGCGATGGAGTAATTAATTCTACTTAAGTAAAATGTTACTAATAATTAAACGTACTAATTAAGAAAAATTGGATCAGCTGTTGTCAATGTGGCACAGAAGCAGGAGCTCCACTGACACATTCCTTGGGCAGCTTCCCGCTGGGAGTGGATGGGACTAGACGCAGCCCACTTGGTCACCTTGGGGCCCAGGAGAAACCAGAGGAGCTGTGAGCTGGAGAGTCCTCTGTGAGAGGAAGCCACAGGCTTGGGGACATGTCTCGTAAGGTGACAAATCCAGAAGGCTGGGGAAGACTCCACGAGAAGGAAATCCAGAATCTGGCCCCAGTATGTCCACCTGTACAAAGCACAGGAAGTGTGTGCCAGATAGGGACAGCAGAGAGCAGCTCTCAGGCAGTAGAGGGGCAGCTGAGATGCTTAAGAGAGACGGATCCCAGTGGATGGGAGACGAGACAGGCAGAGAGGACAGATCAGGACTCAGGCAAGGACAGGCATCTGCTGGTCGGCAAGCGAGTCTTCAGTGGTCATAACTCAGGTGAAGTTGGGAGGCAGCAAAGTGTTATAGCAGGAGCCAGAACTGGAAGACAGACAGACGCACTAGCTAAGGGAGGGTTCCTCAGCCTCGGCACTGTGGACATTTGGAGTCAGACAATTCTTTGTGTTGGAGGGAGCAGGGGCCTGTCCCAGGCATTATAGGATGTTTAGCAGCATCCCTGGCCTCTACCCACTAGATACCAGAATTATCCCCCAATTATAACAATCAAAAATGTCTCCAGACATTGCTAAATGTTTCCTTGGAGGCAAAATCACCCCCAGATGAAAACAACTGAGCTGATTCTTTTCTTTTTTAACCAGCAACTGAACATCACAAAGGTTTACTGCTTACTCCTCTGAAGAGACCTGCTCTTCAATGGGTTTTACTCCATATAGTCATTCAAGCCCCAGGCTTCCTCCCACTCGTGGCTCACTGACCCCCAGCCTCAGGGCCCTCCACTGGATCATTCACATCCAGCTGGCCAATGAGCTCAGGGGCAGTGTGGAGAGATTGAGGGGCCAGGCCTGGAAGTGACTGATATCACTTCTGTCCATGGACTACTGGCCCCACTTAACAGCAAAGGGTGAACCTGGCCCAGCAGTGGGCAAGGAGGGAACCCCAGATATGATGGACAGCTACCCCCCATGCCATGTCAGCTCCTGGTCCTGGCCCTGACTCTGCCATGGATGGCTCCTCTCACCTGGGCCAGTCCCTCCTCCAGGCCTCAGTTTCCTTCTCTTAAAAGGCCCCTTCCATAAACAAAAGGTGGTCTATCCATTCAATGGAATATTACTCAAACATAAAACAGAATGAAGCACTGATATGGGCTACAACACAGATGAACCCCAAAAACAAGCCACGTGAAAGAAGCCAGACACAAAAATATTTTATGATTCCATTTCTATGAAATATCCAGGATAGGCAAATCCATAGAGACAGAAAATAGGTTAGTGGTTGTCAGGGGCTGGGGGGAATGAGAGTAGGGAATGACTGCTTAATGAGTCCCAGGTTCCCCTTTAAGGGTGCTTAAAAAATATTTTAGAACTACATAGAGGTGATGAATGTACTAAATGCTGCTGAATTGTACACTTTAAAATGGTTAATTTTATGTTATGAGAACTTTACCTCAACTAAAAAAATTAAAGGGACTTCCAGCTGTAACTTTCAGTGAATGCTTAAGATCCAGGCAGTACAGGAACCAGGCTAGGGCACCCAAAAGTAGGAAAATGGGAATCTGTTTTCCCCAGAGACACACCCCAAATAAATAAGAAAACAAAGGCCCCTAGTCCCCACTCTGCCTTTTGAGTCAATGCAATATAAGTGAGCTTTGTAAACTATAAAGCTCTCTATAAATGTAAGCAGACATTATTACTGGGGCATTATTTAGGATCTCATTGTTATTCTGAATGCAGCCAGTGCAGGGCTGGACATGAAGGGAGTGAGCTGCATAAACGCTTGTGTATTAAGGGCAAGCCAGCACAGGGGCTCTAAATGCCGTGGCCCAGAACAGCCATTACTATTTAGGATGATGTAAATTAATAATGAAGCTGCTATTTCTTGCTTCCTAGGTGCCCAACACTAGGCAACACACCTTCCATGCACCTACTCAGTTAATCTTCTCTGCAATCTTGAAAGGTAGTAGGATTAGAACTGTTTTAAGATGAGAAATAGAAAAGTGAAAGGTTAAATAACTTGCTATATGAGTTATCTATTGCTAAGTAACAAGTTATCCCAAAACTTAAACTGTGGCTTAAAACACAGTTATTGTCTCACACTTTCTGTGGGCTGGGAATTTGGGCAGAGCTCAACTGTCCTGTGTCTCAGGGTCTCTCGTAGGCTGCAACTGAGGGCCTGGGATCTTATCTGATGGTTCAGCTGGGGAAAGATCCACATCCAAGCTCATGTGGTCATTGTGATTCAGTTCCTTAAGGGACTGAGTGTCTTGGATCCTAGCTGGCAGGTGGCTGGAGGCCACTCTCAGTTTCTTGTCACATGAGCCTCTCCAACATGGCAGCTTGCTTCATGAAAGTGGTAAGCCAAGAAGGCACTAGAATCTAACAAGACAGAGATTGTCATCTGATGCAGCCTGTCATGGAAGAGCATCTCCTCACCTTTGCTGTCTTCTATTGGCTAGAAGCAAGTCACTAGGTCCAGCCCACACTCTAGGGGAGGGGACTAACACAAGGGCATGAGCACCAGGAGGTGGGAATCAGGGCAGGGGACCATCTCAGAGTCTTCCCACCATGCTTGCCAAAGGTCTGTGGGTGCTAGAAAGCCAAGCTACACGCACCCTGGCTTTGTAGAGGAGGCTCAAGCCCATATCATTGCACTGTACTTTCTCCATGTTCTTCAAGGGTAGGCAGGGCATGGGGGAAGGCAAAGAGGGAGAGAGAAAGAGAGAGACTTTTCTACAGAACAAAAAGATGCACTAAGCTCTTCCTGGCCAGGCTACACTGATGAGGCTGTTCCTGCAGGACACAGCCCAGAGCTAAGGCTGCCCCCAATATTAATGGTATCCTCATTAGAGGCATGAGCAGGGCTGCATTTTAATTGCCTGGCAGAGCCCTAAGCACCTAAAGGGGAGACTTTCCACATCCTCCTCATCATGACTATTAATAGGCTGGGAACATTCAGGGCTGCTCAAGCCCAGGGTTGGCAACCCCCACTCCCACCAACACAAGCAGCTCAAGTCTCCTCCAGGCCTTCTTTACACCAGCCCCATAGACCTGCAGTAACCAAGGGCAACACCTGGTCTTTTCCACAAGGCTGGTACAGTGTGTGCCTGGAACTTGGGTCTTCTGAGCATCTGGGAGACAAGGGTGAAAGACCCAACCCGTTCACCACCCAACCTGCTCAAGGGAAGAGCCTCATCTCCTATCCCTGTCTCCCTGGCAGCAAGCACAGTGCCTGGCAGGTGGGCCTCAGTGCGTGAGATGAGTCAATGGCTGCCCACAGGGGTCATCTATGCAGATGTGGTAGGATGCCCATGAGACCAAGTTTGGACAGGGAAAATTAGTCTCCACCAGCTTCCGATTTCCCATCTATCTTTGGGTGAGGGGGATGTTTTCAAACTTTCTAATGGCCAGAAGACCAAGGCAGAGGGGAGGTCACCTGAGATTAGCAGGCTGAGTGCTTTTGTAAGTATTTACCTTCTTGGTGCCCCAGAGATGTAACCATACAAAATGTGACCCTCCCAGCACCCCCCGCTTCCAATTCAGACAGGGTGGAGCTGCCATGCCTCAGTGTACCTCCAGGGTTGGAAGTGAACACCTGCCAGTGTCCCACCCGCATTTCTTTCTCTAGAGATTGCCAGGTTTTGAAACATAAAAGCTTCTATGCAATCCCCTTCCAGCCATAGAGTGGGGCCATTTGCTCTTCAGTTTCCCTTCCAAGTAAAACTCTCCAGAGATTCCAGTGTGCATTGCTTTCTCCATTCTAGGGGTACCTATCATTAGTGGGTCCAAAGTGAGTTCTCTGGCTTCTTTCTTACTAAAGCAGGGATAAAAAAAAAAATCTTAATATCAGGATCCATTCCACCTCTGACTATATACATGCATGTACACACAGCCTGACAGTCTGTGCCACATGAGTAGCCTAGAAGGCCACCTTTCCTTCCACGGCCTCCCCAGGTTGGACGGGCTGGTAACTGTATCATTCTTATTTGCAAGGCTGGACTAAATCTTGTAGGGCATGTTATCCAATGGCCATGGAGACCTCTTGACTCCTCCAACAAGAAAATGGGCAGCTCCTCCTCCTGAGAAGTCTTGGCCAAGCAGGGTCAGAGCCCCCACACTCTGCCCACCCACTCCCTACCCCCTCCTCCCCAGTCACAGGTCTCCTTTCTTCCAAGTTCCAGCATGCCTCCTCCTGCCTCCCTAGGCCCAACTTTGCTGTGCTGGGAGCAAAGAAAGCTTTATTGAATTTTCGCAAGTACTTTGCATGGCGTCTGATTTACAATTCATAACCTGGATTATACTGTAAGTTCAGCCTTCTGGGGTCGGTGTAATTTAGATCTTGGAAATATTTGCCGTGCTTTCAATTCCCCTGACATCTAAGGGATTGGAAATGGATTCTGCCCCTGGAGGTTTGCTATTTGGAGGGGCCAATGGCAGGGGGTACAGGGATGAAGACAGCTCACAAAGGGGAGGTGGGGAGTCAGTGAGGCGTGAAAACTGAGGTAGGGAAAAGATAAACACCAGCAGGAGGGAAAGATCACATGCACGAGACAGAGGAGCAGGGGAGGCCACGTGACCAGGCTCCCTACCACCTGCACACGTCACCTCTGCCTGTACGGTGATGGCCCTGGGGACAGGAGTGCTGCTGTCCAGGGGAAGTGGCTTGGCAGCGTGGAGCAACCCACGTTCCCATCCCACCTTCTGATCCTGCTTCTTTCCCTACCTGGCTGTAAGAGGGGCAAATCCCCTAGCCTTTTTCTTTAACCAGTCTTATATAATTCACATACCATACAATTTGCCATTTAAAGTGTGCAATTCAGGCCAGGCGTGGTGGCTCACGCCTGTAATCCCAGCACTTTGGGAGGCCGAGATGGGCAGATCACTTGAGGTCAGGAGTTTGAGACCAGTTGGCCAACATGGTGAAACCCCATCTTTACTAAAAATGTACAAAAATTACCCGGGCGTGGAGGTGGGCACCTGTAATCCCAGCTATTCAGGAGGCTGAGGCAGGAGAACCGCTTGAACCCAGGAGGCGAAGGTTGCAGTGAGCAGAGATTGCACCCACTGCACTCCAGCCTGGGCGAAAGACTGAGACTCCATTTCAAAAATAAATAAATAAAAATAAAATTTGCAATTCAATGGCTTTTAGCGTATTTACAAAGTTGTACACACATCACCATGATCAATTTTTGAACATTTTCATTACCCCAAATAAATAGCCTGCACCCCTTGGCCATCACCCCTGTACTAGTTTCCTGGGGCAATTGTAACAAATTAATCATAAACTTGGTGCCTTAAAATAACAGAAATTGGTTCTCTGTCTGTTGTGGAGGCCAGAGTCTGAAATCAAGGTGTGGTCAGGGCCATGTCCCTCCAAAGACTCCAGGAGAGAGTCCTTCCTTGCCTCTTCCAGCTCCTGGTGGTTCCAGACGCTCCTTGGCTTGGGGCTGCATTGCTCCAACGTGTGCCTCTGTCTTCACATGGCCTTTTCCCCTGTGCCTCTGAAGACCAAATCTCTCTCAGCCTTTTTCTTATAAGGACACATGTCAATGGGCCCACCCTAAACCTAGCATGACCTCATCTTTAGGGTCCACTCTAAATCTAACATGACCTCATCTTTAGAGTCCACCATAAATCTAGCATGACCTCATCTTTAGGGTCCAGTCTAAGTCTAGGATGACCTCATCTTCAGTGTCCACCCCCAAATCTAGGATGAACTCATCTTTAGGGTTCCCCCTAAATCTAGGATGACCTCACCTTGACACCTTTAACTTAATTATATCTGCTATGACTCTTAAAAAAGTGAGTCCACATTCACAGGTTCTTCAGGTTAGAATATGGACATATCTTTTGGGGGAACACAATTCCACCCACTATATGGTCCTTTTGCCCCTGTCTTCCCCAGTCCCTGGCAATCACTAATCTATATAGATTTGTCTATTCTGGACACCTTATATGAATGGAACCATACAATATGCTGTCCTTTGTGATTGGTTTTTTTCACTTAGCACAATGTTCTCAAGGTTCATCCATGTTCTAGTATGTATCAGTATTTCATCTCTTTCAATTATTGAATAATATGGATATACAACATCATATTTATCTATTCATCAGTTGATAGACATATGGTTTTTTTTTTAGGCTATTCTGAATAACGTTGCTGTGAAAATTCATGTACAACCCCTAAGCTTTTTTTTTTTTTTTTTTTTTTTTTTTTTGAGACGGAGTCTTGCTGTCTCCCAGGCTGGAATGCAGTGGCGTGATCTCGGCTCACTGCAAGCTCCGCCTCCTGGGTTCACGCCATTCTCCTGCCTCAGCCTCCCGAGTAGCTGGGACTACAGGTGCCTGCCACCATGCCCGGCTAATTTTTTGTATTTTTATTAGAGACAGCGGGGTTTCACCGTGTTAGCCAGGATGGTCTCAATCTCCTGACCTCGTGATCTGCCCGCCTCAGCCTCCCAAAGTGCTGAGATTACAGGCGTGAACCCCTAACCACTTTTGCCATTAGCGAAATAGTGAGAATTTCATATTTGTCTTCCCCAAATCCCAGGGTTAGGATGAGTATGGCAGGCAGCTTCTAGAATGGCTCTGAGTGTTCTCCCATCTCCTGGTATTCACGCTCTTGTGTAATCCTCTTGCCTTGAGCATGGGATGGACCTAGCGACTTATTTCTAAGAAACAGAATATGGCAAAAGTGATGGGATGTCACTACCAAGATTAGGCTGTAAAACACTGTGACTTCTGGCTTGCTCTCAGTCTCTTGCCTGCTCACTTACTTTCTCTATTGAATCAACCTGCTATGTTGTAATCTTTTCTATGGAGAAGCTCATGTAGTAAAGAACTAAGGACAGCCTCTGGCCAACAGCCCTCTAGGGACTGGGGCTTGCCAGCAACCACATGAGTGAGCATGAAAGTGAATCCTTCCCCAACCAGGACTTCAGATTAGACTGAATCCCTAGCTGACAGCTTGATTACAGCCTGGAGAGACACCCTGAGCCAGAGCACCCAGCAAAGATCACCAGGAATCTTGACCCTTAGATTGTGACAGGATATTGTATGTGTGTTGGTTTAAGCTACTCCATTTTAGGCTAATTTTTATGCAGTCTTAGATAAAGTGAAGATAGAAGAAAAGATACTCTTGGGAGATCCTGAGCTGCTGGGATGGTGGGTCAGGGATGAGCTTATTGGGAATAACACTTAGCCCAGATGAGCCGATGTTGAAAAGTCTTGGCTGCAGACATCCCAACACCAAAGTCTATTAAATGATTTGATTTTCTTCTTTGGGATGGAGGAGAAGTGCTGAGATAACCAGAGTGGAAAAATCAGATGTGATATGCCATCTTCCTCTCTCTGAAGCTACAGAGCCCTGAAGGCACGGAAGGCACAGAAGTTGAAGAAAGGAGCAGTGGTTAGCTCCAAATTTGCTCAAAAGCACTACAAAGAGTAGAGTTGGGTCAAGGAATTAGAAATCTGGGCTTCCAGGACAGTGCTTTTCCTAGTGCACTAGATTTCCTAAAGGGCAAAGAAAGCACATTATCTGATCCAGAAAAGACTGCTTAGGTGGCTGAAAGGGTGAATACCTGAGCACAAGAAAATATCAAGGCTTAATGAAACTATCAAAGTGTTAAAATTTTATTACAAAAATGGCTCTGACCATATCACTCATCCTACATGGTCTTCTCACAATGTGACTCTTCCACTTCCCCTATCAAAAAGGAAAGTCAACATCTTCCCTAGAACCTAATCAGACCTTAGTGACTCCTTCAGCAAAGTATGGCAGGAATGATGCTATGTGACTTCCAAAGCTAGGTCATAACAGGTGACAGAGTTTCCACTTGCCTCTCTCTTGCGATGCTTATTCTTGGAACCCAGCTGCCATGTTATGAGGAAGCCCAGGCCACATGGAGAAGCCATGTGTAGGTGTCCTGTCAGACAGCTCCAGCCAAGGTCCCAGCCAATAGCCAACATTAACTACCAGACATGAGAGTGAGGAAGTCTTTCAGATGACTCCAGCCACCAGCGGAATAAAACCACATGAGAGAACCCAAGTGATAACTGACTGGCTAAGACCAGTTAACCTCAAAAATCATGAGGAATAGTAATAATTAATGATAGTTGTATTAGTCTGTTCTTGCCCTGCCACAAAGAACTACTTGAGACTGGGTAATTTATAAACAAAAGAGGTTTACTTGGCTCATGGTTCTGCAGGCTGTGCAGGAAGCATGACTGGGGAGGCCTCAGAAAACTTACAGTCATAGTGGAAGATGAAGAGGAAGAAGGCATGTCTTACATGGCTGGAGCAGAAGAGAGAGAAGAGGGGGGTGCTACACATGTTTAAACAACCAGATCTCCTGAGAACTCACTATCACAAGACAGCAAGGGCTAAGTCTGCCCTCATGATCCAGTCACCTCCCACCAGGCCTCTCCTTCAACACTGGGGATTGCAATTCAACATGAGATTTGGGTGGGGACAAAAATCCAAAGCATATCAACAGTTGTTTCATACCACTACATTTGAGTTGGTTTGTTACATACCTACAGGCAACCCAAACCAAGCAATAATGCTATAATCATGAAGATGATATATAGATAGATAAACTGATAGATGGATTGACGGATCAATGGGTGGATGGATGGATGGATGGATGGATAGATGGATGGATGGATGGATGAGGAGATGGATAGGGTAACAGAGAGACATCAAATGAGCACTTACTATGTGTTCATAGTAATAATCATTGACACTAGACCAAGGGATTTATTGACATTATCTCTTTTTTAATTCTCACAACGATCTTATGAAGCTGGTATTCTTATTCCCATTTATAGAAACAGTAACTTAGATTTAGAGAGTTTCAATAATGTTCCTGAGGTTACACAGCTAGCAGGGAGTAGGTTCTCCTGACCCCAAAGTCCATGATCATGACATGTCTGGTGTGGAGCACAGGTAAGAGTGTGAAACTGAGGGTGAAAGTAATAGAAATTCTAGGCCCAATTAACTCAGGCAGACCTTAACTACTCATGACACCAGCCTGACCTCTTTTCTGGATACCTCACTTCAAGATTTTGTCTGGAGTACATGTTGCCCTTTATTCTCCTGCTCAGGACTACAGAAAAGCCTATTTTTTGACATAAGAACAAGGAACCTAAGAGAGAAGCCTCCCTCCTGTGCTGTCTTTTGTTCTGGAAAGGCAATGACCAAAATGGGAAGAGCTGTTTTGCTGGTATTGTTGTTGTCATGATGGTGATGGTGATGGTGATGGTGGAGGCGGTGGTGGTGGTGGAGGTGATGGTGATGATGGTGGTGGTGGTGGTAGAGGTGATGGTGATGGTGGTGGTGGTGGTGATGGTGGACGTGGCCATGATGATAGTGAATGGTAGTGAGTGGTGGTGGAAGTAGCAGTAGTGATAGTAATGATGGTGATAATGGTGATGGTGGTGATCATAGTGATGGTGGTGGTGGTGATGTAGTGGTGATGGCTATGGTGGTGATGATGGTGGTGTAGCAGTGGTGGTGGTAGTGGTGATGGTGGTAATAGTGGTGGCGGTGGTGGATATGGTAGTGATGATGGTGGTGATGATAATGGTGGTAGTGGTGATGGTGGTTTAATAGTGGTGGCGGTGGTGGATATGGTAGTGATGATGGTGGTGATAATGGTGGTAGTGGTGATGGTGATAGTGGTGATGGTAGTGATGGTGGTGATGGTAGTGATGTTGGTGGTGGTAATAATGATGGTGATGGTAATGATTTTAGTCATGTTGATGTTGATGGTAACGGTGGTGATATTAGTAATGGTGGTAGTGCTGGTGGTAATAGTAGTGATGGAGGTAGTGGTGGTGATGATAGTGCTGGTGGTGGTGATGATGGTAGCTGTGGCAATAATGGTGGTGGCAATGATGGTGATAGTAGTAATGGTGGTGATGATTGTGGTGGTGATGGCGGTAGTGGTGTTAGTAGTGATGATGGAGGCCAACAGTGGTGGTGACTGTAGATGTGGTCATGGTGCTGGGGGCGGTGGTGACAGCAGTGCTGGGGGCGGTGGTGATAGCGGTGCTGGGAGCAGTGGTGATAGCGGTGCTGGTGGTGGTGGTAATAGCGGTGCTGGAAGTGGTGGTAATGATGATGGTGGTGGTGGAAGGCATGGTAGTGTTGATAGTGGTGTTAGTGACGATGGCGGTGGTGTTAGTCAAAATCCATGGACCCTCTCTGCAGAAAAGGGAGGCCTCTGGCCAGGATCATGCCAAATCCTCTCCTCTAAAGTCCAACAAAAGAAGATGGGCATGGTACGTGGCATCCATAGAATAGAGCTGGTTATATAAGGCCCTTCCAAACTCTTCCAGCAGCCAAGAGCCTCAGAGCTATTGACACTTGCCTTCTCTCCTATGTTTCTTCTAAATCTGTTCACTGTGGCTCAAGAGCTATTACTGATCCTAAGTTAAAAACCCAATGCAAATGGAGGGTCCTTGTAAGTTTAACACATCACTCCCAAGGCTCAGCACAGTGCCTGGCCTATAACAGGTCCTTGATACACATTTATGAACAAACCAACCCTTCAGCAAGCTATAGTTTTACTGAGGACCAGAAATATCCACAGTTGGGATTCAAAAGTATTTCCTGAAGCTCTCAGGGAGGGGTATCCTAATCTAGGAGTTGGGAAACCTGGACCTCCCTTAAGACAAAAATGGCTTCAGAGTCCTTCTAACCATAGACATTGTGCCATAATCACATTATTCAAGGATGCATAAATTGGCTTCTGACTAAGCCTTTTGTGTGGCCTGGAAGAAAACATATTTTTTGAGAACTCACTACCGTAAAAAGTAATAGTTAATGTTTCTGATGGCTTCTGATGTGCCATTTAAAAACTACACAAATTTACTTATTTGAACTCACAGCAACTCTATCATGTGTGGGTTATCACTATCATCATCAATCATCATCATCATTTTATGGAAGAACTGTAGACAAGACACACGAAGAACAAGCAAGCTGCCCACAGTGTCACAGTATCACAGCTAGCCAAGCCAGAGCTGGAGAAATCCCAGGCAGTCTAGGCTGCTAACCACAGTTCCACCTGGCCCCTTGCCTTCCGATGTTTCCTATGAGCCTGGCCCTGCACTCTGCATCTTTCTATGAGTTGTTGCATTCCATAATGGCTTCAGTTCTATGTAATAGATGTGATATCGGGGTCTTGGGAGGAAACAGTTGGCCTACTTAGAGGTGTGATGGAAGAGAGTCTGATACGGTTTGGCTATGTCCTCACCCAAATCTCATCTTGAATCATAGCTCCCATAATTCCCACATGTTGTGAGAGGGACCCAGTGGGAGATAATTGATTCATGGGGGCAGTTTCCCCCCTACTATTCTCATAGTAGTGAATTAGCAAATGAGTCTCACGGGATCTGATGGTTTTATAAGGGGCTTCTGCTTTCACATGACTCTCATTCTTTCTTGTCTGACGCCATGTAAGACATGCCTTTCACCTTCCACCATGACTGTGAGGCCTCCCCAGCCATGTGGAACTGTGAGTCCATTAAGCCTCTTTCCTTTACAGATTACCCAGTCTCAAGTATGTCTTTATCAGCAGCATGAAAATGGACTAACTGGACTCTGTATTAACAGAGTCCTAATGAAAGAACCATTGACAATGCTGAAACAGACTACGGGGATCCAAGGAATGTGGGTGTCACACCCAGCGCCCAGCCAGAGAGGGAAGCCAGTATGCCCCTAGGACTGACTGGGTAAAGGAAGAGCTTGGAGACAGAGGGGACTATAGGGGAAGGCCCTGACAGCTACTGCCAAGCCACTGCCTGGCCTGGAAGGAGCCAGGACCCAATGTCATCACTTCTCATCATACCCTCTGAGCTCTGCTACTGCCACATTGGTGCAAGCCAGAGCTAAGGTCCTCAGAGGCCAGCCTCCCAGTCAGAGCAGGTGGAGGAGGAGGGAGGGTGGTCTGCAAAGTAAATGGACACCTTCCAGCACAGCCGAGGCTAAGAAGTTGAGACTAAGACAGTTTACGCAACTTGCCCAAGGACACAAGCTTGGAGGTGAGAAAGCCAGGTGGACTTCGGAATTCTTCCCACAGCTGCCTCTGTGGCCTGAGTCACACAGTGAGGAAGGCTTTTGTGTGTGTATATTGGTGTAAATGATCATCAGCCAGGCTGCCAGCAGCCTCCGCAGTGTTCTTATAATGGGATTTTAATTCGCTCCCCCCCATCGTCCTGCTGAGCTGGGAAGCGCTCCTGTTTGTCTACTTCTTGTTAGGCTGCTGCTTCAAAGCAGAAATAGGAGGCAGTCCCTCTGGTCCACTTGCCTTTCACACTCTTTGGGCCAAACCCCTTTCCTCATGTCCCCCAGCAGTTTCCACAAACGCTGCCATCCCGCCTGTAACCAGAGAGGAGAAGATATACAGAGTGCATCTTTGGAAAGAGGAGAGGAGCTGACCACAGTCCCGGGACACTGACCGGCAGCCTGGCAAGAATAGAAAGTGGCTGTCTACCCTGAGCCGGGCTTTGGAGTCTAACAGAACCTGGTTCCCAGTCTTCCCCATATTGGGAAGCACCACCACGGTCACTCAACTGTTCAGGACAGAAGCTCGTGTGCTCACTCTTGACGCCTGTTTTTCTCACCCCTACATCCAATCGTCAGCAAGTCCTTTACAGAGAAGCAATCCCACCAGTCTGTGTCCATTCTTCTGACAGGCTGGGGTTGACTTCCGCTTCTTTGGACACTCTATTATAAGTGGAATTCCTTTTATAATGGATGTGCTCCTGCAAATTTGGGCTTAAACTGCATTTTTGTAAATTGAGCCCCAGCACGCCACTGGCTTACCCAAGCTCTCACTGAGGTTGGCTCCCCAGGTAATCCTAACACTTTAACCCTATCTCTACCACTGGAAGACTCTAGAATTTTCCAAAAGGCATTTTGTACTGACCCACTCATGTTCCTGGTCACGGGTTGTTCCATGGGTTTTAACTACTGTTCCACTTATTGAGCTCCTAGGAGCAGTTCCTGGGGCTGCCCTGTAGGCAGCTTCCGTTGGTGCTGATGGGGATGACTGTGCTGGCCGCACTCCATTTAACTCCCCCATCGCCCCCTGCCCCCATCGCCCTGCCAAAGCCATGCTCTCTTCTCCCCTCTGCTCTGTGCCTTGGAAGGGTGACTTCTCCAGGCTGTGTCAGCTGGGCCCTTTTGTCTCCTGCCTTCTAATTGGGTTTGGCCTATCAGAGGCACTGGCAGGAGAGCGAGGGCAGGAGAAGGGAGCGATGGGGGTACTGATTCCACTCTCTCCCTCCCTCCCTGCTGCTGTTCTGAGAGCAGCTATTTCTACCAGGGCCATGGTTCCTGTTGGGTGGCTCCCTCTCCACGGCTCCAGGCTCTGATAGCTCCACTTATTTTCCTTGTCCCTTTGGACCTAAAGGTGGCAAAGGCTCCCCACTCTTGCTGGCCCCTGGATCCTACACCAGGGGAGCCGGTTTCCTTAACTCTTCTCACAAATCTATAAATGGCCTCTTTATTAAACTGCCTTTGCTGGAACCCCTCAAGGATACCATCTGCTTCCCGCCAGGACCCTGCCTGGCACAATGACAGTCATGACGATGATGTTGCCATGCTCTGAAGCTCAAAAGCCTGACTCCCAGCCCCCACCCAAGGCCCTGGGTAACTCACTTTTAGCCCCAGGGTAAGTTGGGAGGAAGACTAGATGCCTCCGAGGAGTCCAAAAATGCCAAGGTGGGGCAGGCACCCCGAGGGCAGGGCTTCTCAGCCTCAGCACGACTGGTATTCCGGGCCAGATCGTTCTTTGTTGTTGGGGTGGCCGGGGCTGTCTTGTACACTGTAGGATATTTAGCAGCATCTGTGGCCTCTACCCAGTTGATGCCAGAAACACCCCTTCCCAGTCACGATCACCTCCAGACACTGCCAAGCATCTCCTGGTGGGGAGAGTACCCCCTGGTTGAAAACCCTGACCTCCAAAATAGTGGGGCATGAGCTGAGGGCTAGCTGGGCTGGTTTGCTTCTTAGGAGAGGAGAAGCACAGAGCAAGCATGGGGAGAAACCCAAGAATGGGGTCCTCGGCCAGGGAGAGATTCCATCGCGGGTCCTCCCTGTGCCTTTCTAGCCTCAGCAACTGGGCGGGGCCAAGGCTTGGCGAAACTCACTGGTCACCCTCAGCTCGATGCCCTGCTTGGCCCTGCTGCCTGAGCACAGGGGTCCAAAAGACACCACTTGGCTCTCTCCTGGCCCTCCCACCACTCGCCCACACTCTCCCCCTCTCTCCTTACCCGCCTCAAAATGATTTTGGGAGGCAGCTGGCAGCAGGGGAGTACAGCTGCCGCTAAGTTATCCAAACGATTTATCTTAAGATTCATGCAGAATTCATTGTGTGGGGACCAGGGTGGGTTGTGCTTTAATATTCATGCAGATTTGGAAGAAATGTTAATCACGGGTTTAGGTAATTTGCACTTTTGCTTAATTCTCCTCCTCCTAGGCTCGGTTGGCTGCCCTGCTAGCCCCCTCACTCCTCTGCTCCTGGCTCCTGCGCCCTGGAGTTCTTCCAGCCCACCGTGCAGCTGGGGTGGACTCAGAGGTTGGAGGGAGGGTGCTGACCTGCTGTTCCCCTGGTCGGGCTGGCCCCACAGCACCTCGGGGTAGGGAGCGGGAGACGGGGTGGGCAGCGGCGGGAAGAGCTGCAGGAGCCTCTGGGACATCTTGACGGGAAATAGATAACCTGCTATAGCAACCAGATATGTGCAAATTAGCATTGATTATTCTCAAATTAACAGCTTGGGCATTTCAAACCCAAAACAAGGCCTCAGCTCTGCTCTGATCTTGCCCGCCCTCCCTCCCAGCTCCCAGCCCGGACTGTGACCCCCTCCCCACAATGACAACCATCTGGGCCTGATCAGGGTGACAGGCAGGCTTCCTGGGGGAGGGGACCTGGGGGGTTTCCACCAGATCTCATCGCCTTCTTGCCCCTCACTTGGACCTGGGGCCTGAGCACAGGGGCCCAAAACAACTGGCACCTTCTGGCTGCTCCCTCCCAGCCCTCGCACCCCTCACCCGTGCTCTCCTCCTCTCCCCTTACCACCTCCAAATGATTTTGGGAGGCAGCTGGAGGCAGGAGAGGAAGAGATTCTTCTGAAAATTTTCCCTGGTTCCGACTGCCCAGTATAGCCAACTCTACCTCCTCAGCCCTAGTTTGGGGGTCCAAACCCCTGGAAATCAGGGGTTTTGCACCAGGGGGAGCTTTGCCCCCCGCCCCCGGAGATGTTTGGCAATGTCTGAAGATGATTGTGACCGGGAAGTGTTGCTCTGGCATCAAGTGGATGGAGGCCATGGATGCCGCTAAGTAGCCTACAATGTGCAGGACAGCCCTGGCCACCCCAACAACAAAGAATGATCCAGCCCAAAATACCGAAAGTGCTGCAGCTGAGAAGCCCTGCCCTCGGGGTGCCTGCCCCACCTTGGCATCCTTGCTTTTCCTCAGAGGCACCTAGTCATCTTCCCAACTCACCCAGGGGCTAGAAGTGTTACCCAGGGCCCTGGGTATGAACCCCACATACATGGAGAAGGGGGCTTAGGACTCAAAGCCACGCCCCATGAGCATGTGTCTCACTCTCTTCCAAGTGAGGCGGAGACAGCTGGAGGGGCCCAGGAGCCATAGCAGAAGCAAGCTGGGGAAGCCCTGAGTGCCCCAGGCAGAGGATCCAGCGCTCAGAAGGGTCTGCTCTCTACACTCCCCTCTCCATTTCAAGATAAGAAAAGTCGAGTCCAGAGAAGCAAAGCCACTAGTCCAGGGTTACACAGCTCATTAGTGGCAGAGAGAGCTCTGAGTTCAAGTTTGCCTGAGGCCCAATCAGATGGCTGCAGCATCAGGGTCCAAGCAAAAAACAGGTACCACTCTGAGTGTCTAAAAGGGGGAGATTCATGCAGGGACTTGTTTGCACAGGTGAAGGAAGAACTGAGAAGGGGATAGGGAGGCAATTTGGGAATTAGCAACAGTAGGAAGCAAACTGAGGAGAAGGCATCAGTGGACCCCACAGCCAGGTCCATCGTGGAAGCTGGTGGATCTATCTAAAGAGAGCAGAAGCAATGATGAAATCTAGCAATGCTGGAAAGGAGGAGGAAAAATACTCTAGCTTCTCCCTCCTGCTTGCTCCCATCTCCCACTGGGACTTAATGCCCAAACCAGTCAGGAGCCAGCTGCCAGGTCAGCCCCTCAAGGTGCTAAGCAGAGCAGGAGGAGCATGGAAAACGGGCCTGAGAACCAGCAGGCAACTGACCAGCACAAGAACTTCCAAACCAAATGTTGTTCCCCTCTCTCCCTCAGGCCTTGCCGGGGACTTGTGAAGAGGAGGGTGAAGACGACGACCCAGGAGGAGAGGCACCACAGGCCTGTCCCATGCACTGGAATCAGTGGAGATAGCGCAGCTGAGTTGAATAAAAAGGGAGCTAGGGGCTGGGGGTGTTGAGAGTTGGCTCTCTCCCCTCCAGGCCCATTCTCCCGCCCCTGCTGGGATCTGGTAGGCTTCCAACTACAGCAGCCGGTGTTACCTGCCACTGCCTGACAGCTTTCCCCCCACCACGCAGCTGCTTCTATCTTGGCCCAGAATAATAATCAGGGAGCCACAGACACACACAAAGTGTGGCAGCAGCCCAGATGGCCGCCCTTTCCCCTACCACTCCCTTGCTATGAAGACTGGGTGTCCAAATCCCTAACGCCCACCCCCACTAGACACACTTATATGCATGCACGGGCACAACATACCAAGGTGTCCCAGAATTCAAGTTCCCTGGGAAGGCTCTCAGACCAGACCATGTCAAAATGCAACAGACTATCTATTAAAGCAGGGAGTCAATGAGATGCTCATTGAAGGGCACTTAGAAAGTCTCAGCCCCTTCCTTATCTAGTGGAGGAGAACTCATAGCAGCATAGCCGACCTTTTCCAAGAGGGAACCCCTTGAAAGCTACAGGTGTATGGCAAGGATGCCACCACCTGTTGCAGGTAAAGGGTATAAACTGTGACATGCCCTGAGAGCCCCGGGATTCAGAGGTCACTTGAATAGATGGTCCAAAGGTCGCCCAGGATAGCTGGCCCAAAGCAACGCCTTAACACCATACCTGGCACATGGTGGGCATTTAGGAAAGCACTTTTGTCTGCTTAAATTGCTAGCCCTTCTTTGGGCTCTTTTGGGAGACCCCTCGTGCACTACATGAGCTTCAAACACGGTGGCCTGAGTGGTCCCTCCTGGTTAGAGTGATCATGTGACATCATGCATGTGATCGTGTGATTGAACTGTTTCGGGGCTGCATTCCCCAGATCAGAGTGATTGGTTCAGAGATGGACATGGAGTTCAAGCCAGCCAAGCAGTCTTGCCTGGGGCAAATCTATTGACTCTGTTGGAAAAATGAGACTTTGGCAGATTCACAGATGGTAACAAATGTACCACTAGGTGCCTGCATAGATAGGAGGGGAGGCTCTGAGTATGAGGGGGCAGGGGGTATACAAGACCCCTGTATTTTCCACTCAATTGTGCTGTGAACCTAAAACTCTCTAAGAAATAAAGTCTATTGAAAGCAAAAAGGTTAAGGTCTTTAAAGCAGGGGGGAAAAAAAAACAAATAGGTGCTAATATAGAAAAGAAAGAAATACAGGTTGTATGCGGTAGCTCACACCTGTAATCCCAGAACTTTGGGAGGCCAAAGGGGGTGAATAACTTGAGGTCAGGAGTTCAAGACCAGCCTGGCCAACATGGTTAAACCCTGTCTCTATTAAAAATACAAAAATTAGCTGGGCATGGTGACACGTGCCCGTAGTCTCAGCTACTCGGGAGTCTGAGGCAAGAGAACCAGTTGAACCCAGCAGGTGGAGGTTGCAGAGTGGAGATCGCACCACTGCACTCCAGCCTGGGTGACAGAGTGAGACTCTGCCTCAAAAAAAAAAAGAAATAATATCATAATGTTAAAATATTTCTGTGTGTGAGGTAGAGGGGCCAGGAATTGAGCTTTGCAAAATAAGAACTATTTCTATTAAATTATATATTTTCGGGGACATTTAGATACATGAATTACTTAAATAGCTTAGCTTCTACTGAACTTCTTTTGTGTATGGGGTATGAGATGGTATGAAAGGCCATTTGTAACTATCTTTTAAAAAGTCATTTTTATTGAGTCTGAATATCGTAATAATATTTTGCACTGCAGTTGCCAGTGCTGAGAGAATGAGAGCCTGCAGGGCCAGTGGTTATCCTGCCTGTGCTGTGCAGGACTGTGCAGGACCCTGTCATGAGAATGAATCCAAATTGAAGTTCGAGGAGGAGAGAAACAGAAAGTCCTGATGACATTGCTTGAACCCCTGGAAACACTCATGCATAAAGTCAGCAGAACTCTTGGACATTTCAAGATACATGGGCCAATGAATTCCCTAATTCAAGTTGTGTTTGTGTTCCTTGCAATAAAAAAGCCCCAATGAAATAAATAAATGGATAAATGAGCATATAACCCAAGACTTGAAAGACAAGAAAAGAAACTTCAACTCCTGTTCCTGAGATTCAAAGGTAAAGAGATTTATGTGGATAAAGCAATGTAGACCAGCATGGCCATGCACAAAGCTTAGTGGCTGAGAAA
This sequence comes from Pongo abelii, assembly GCF_028885655.2. Lineage (NCBI taxonomy): Eukaryota > Metazoa > Chordata > Mammalia > Primates > Hominidae > Pongo > Pongo abelii. The sequence goes on from NC_072004.2 coordinate 89,487,868, forward strand.
AACAATGAGAACTCTTTGCTTTATAAAACTGCCATGTGAAAGGAAGAGTCTAGGCTGGTGACGCAGCTCAATGCAATGGCTTAAAGGTTTGTGCAGAAGAGTAGATTTTACTAGAAGGTAAGGCTGATGTTGGAAGCTCCCCAGATCAAATCATCCTATCACTTGGTTGCACAGTGGGAGCTGTTGGCCAAGCATGGAAATCTGAACTACAGAGGGCTGTGACCTCGATGCCCTTGGGTGGCACTGCTGTACCCTGAGTTGGGATTGAGACCATGAAGCACCTGCCATTAATTAGTCAGTGTCACTCACTGAGTTCTGCAGGCCCAGTCTCCAACAGCGACATCAGGTGGTAGTGGGAAAGTAATGGCAGTGATTGACCAATGAGACTATAGTTGTCAAGTCTCTGTTGGAATAGGGCTGTACCCCTTAGTGCAGAGTAAGTCCCTGAGATTCTCGGACAAATCCAGTGTGAGGGAGGGCACAGGAGGAGATCACGGACATTATGAGTATTCTGGCAAACAACTGGAAAAAAATAAGAGATGTAATATATTTGCCTCCCAAACTGGAAGATCAAGTCATGTTTTCCAAAAGATGTTTAAGGCTAGAAGGTCAAGAGCTTAGAAGTCTGATTCCAGTCTCTCATTAATCCAGTGTGTGACCTTAGGTGTGTCATGTTCACTTTTATTTCTTTATTAACATCCCCTCCCCCCACACTGGAGAAAGAGAATGAGAAGAGCCAGAACTCCCCTTCCAGCGCACCCACAGATGATGCGGACAAAGCTCTCTGAAGGCCTCACCTGCATCAGGCGGCAGTGGCTCCAGGCAAGTATCTCTCCTACTATACAACATCCTCCATACCCTGTGGTTACAGGAAGCTGCCAGGACAGCAGACCTGGAAGAAAGCATCCTCCTGGGGTGAGGAACAATGCACAATGTGGGATTTGTATCGGGGTGGCCCTAGCATTGAGTTTAGGACAACCTCCTGCCAAGCAGCTCTCACCACCCCAATCCCAGTCCCCCAGAGGCCAAAACACAGACCTGACACCCACTTCAGGGCCCCCTGCTCCTCTCCTGTGACACCTACCTCTCCCTGTAGAAAATGCCAAGTAGGGGCCAGGCACAGTGGCTCACACCTATAATCCCAGCACTTTGGGAGGCCGAGGCGGGCGGATCAGGAGGTCAAGAGATCAAGACCATCCTGGCCAACATAGTGAAACCCCGTCTCTACTAAAAATACAAAAATTAGCTGGGTGTCGTGGTGCACATCTGTAATCCCAGCTACTCGGGAGGCTGAGGCAAGAGAATCGCCTCAGGTGGACTTTGCAGTGAGCCGAGATTGTGCCACTGCACTCCAGCCTGGGTGACAGAGCGAGATTCCATCTCAAAAAAAAGAAAAGAAAAGAAAGAAAATGCAAGTAGGACAGGAACACCTGTGGGCCCCAGGATGCTGGACCACAGCATGCAAGCAGGAAGAGAACCCTCACTCCCCGAGCTAGAGGGAATCTCAGCAATGTTATCTAAGTACTTCAGTTCACAGATAAGGAAACTGAGGCCAAGCAGGGGGAGTGAGTCTAGAAAGCCTCCCAAGGGGATCAGCAGCTGGGCTGGCCAAGGCTGGGGCCCAGCTCACCTGTCTCCTAACCCTACACTCTCTTCCAGCATCCCCCTCTTCCCAATACCATATCATCTCAGACAGGGGCTCTAGGTCTCTCAGCACAGCATGGCCAGCTCATGGCCACAGACAAGGATAGTGTAGGGCAGACAGTAGGCCTCTAAGCCCATCCCACCCCGCCCTTCTGCCCAGGGCAGGGAGCTTCTGAGCCCACAGAAATCCCCTGAGCTTCTAAAGGCTGCAGAAGCTGCAGAAGCTCTGTCCGGAAGAGTGCAGACTTAAGGGGGATTTGGGTTGAGCAGGAAGAAAGGGAGTGGAGGGGGCTGAGGCCCAGAGTTGTGCTCTGAGGGGACTGGCTGTGGATGCCAAGAGCACCATATGTCAAAGCTAGATCCGAGCTCAGACATAAGCCCCCTTCCCCTCCTTAGAGAGAAAATACACAAGCTGCTTTCAATGAAGGCTTTAAATGGAACGTGTCCAGGCGTTTCAATATTCTCTTCCCAGAATAGGCCCCTCAATTCCATCTTCTCTGAGCTGGCAACTAAGGAAGGACATCTCTAACTTTGCCTGGAAATTAGAAGTCTGCCCCTTGCTATTTTCTCTGTGAGAGACAGTGCAGTGCAGTGGTCGGGCTGGAGACGCCAGCTTAGATTTGGGGGTGAGGCTCTGCCACTTACTGACTGGGTGAGCTCGGGAAACCACTTTATGTCTGTCTCTGAGCTCCAATTTCTTCACCTATAAAGTAGCAGGATAGCATTGTCTACTATATTTGTTTTTCATTGCTGCTGTAACATGTTGTCGCAAATTTAATGGCTTGAAACAACACAAATTTATGATCTTACAATTCCATAGGTTAGAAGTCCGCCATGGGTCTCATGGGGCTAAAAGCAAAGGGTCAGTGGGGCTGCACTCCTTCTGGAGACTTCAGGGGGAAACCTTTCCCCTGCCTTTTCCAGCTTCTAGAGGCTTCTCGCATTCCTTGGCGCATGGTCCCTTACGCATGTCTGCCAAGCCTGCAGCACAGCATCTGTCTGACCATCCTGTCATCACATCTCCTTCTCTGAACCCTCTCTTCCACTTTAAAGGCACACCCAAGTTACAATAATAATAAACCCTCCAGCCCCAAATCCTGAATTACATCTTCAAAGTCCCTTTTGCCATGTAGGGCTCCAGGGATTAGGATGTGCCTATCTTTTGGGAGAAGGGAATATAATTCTGCCTACCACATCTACCTTTTAGTGTTGCTGAGCGGGTTTAAGTCAAGGATTTAGCACAATGCCTGGTACACAGAAACCACTCAATAAAGGGCAGCTGTATTCATGGACATGGCCTCTTTTTGTGATGTCTTTAAAGGGCAGCTCCGCCTGCCTGTGACACACTGTGCCCCATCCCCTGCACACACATCACACCCAGGCCAGCATGCACGTAGCACCCAGGGCACATATGACAGGCTCGCTGCCTGCTGTCCCTCTGCACACAGCCTGCCTCTGGTGCAGGCTCCAGATGCTGCTGTGCATTTTGCTTATGCTCAGGCATTTGCATCCTCTTGCAGTGCCGCAGATGTTTGCACAGATGTTCATATGCTGACAGACACATGTGCACATACATGATCTGCCACTCAGATCAGCAAAGTGCACACAGACACACACACACACACTTGTCCCATACAGGCATGTCCACATCTCCCCAGACCCCGCTGACAGAGGCCCCTGCTCAGAGAGGGCACTGCCACTTTTTCTGGCCCTGAGCAGATTGAGCTGCCGCCTCCCTGTCCCCTGCAGCCTGCACTCAGCAGCCCCTTCCATGTCTTGTCCTGGGTGTCACCACCTCCCACTCCTGCTCCCAGAGCCCCAGCTCCATTGATTGGCCTTGCAGCTCAGCAGCCGGAGATGTGCCCCAGCTGGAGCAAAACACTTGTAATTTATGGAGTGTCTGATTTTTAATCAGTTTTTTGTTCCTGTGCTGTAATTGTCCTAATTAGATATACATATTTTGATGAAGGTTTTTCCAAAATAAAAATTGTAATCGAATCTTGCTTGACATTCTTTACACCCACTCGCTCAGATCCAAACTTCCACAGCAGCAGGCTCTAGAAATTGTGCATGCAGCTCGGGCATCTCCACACGCCTCCCCTGGACCACTGCAGGAGCTGTCCTGTGGCCCTCACAGGCTGGAAGGCAGGCGCCCACTAGGCAGGGCAGTTTCCTTTGCCCTGGGCCTCCAAGTGCTCCATCAGGGTGGGGCAGCCTTCTCCCTGTGGGTCTGGCCCCTCCAGGGCTTCTGGGCCAAGGCTTACCCCTGGGGGAGGGCTCAGGACTGTCTAACACTGAGGTGCCCTGTCTCTGCCCATGCTTCTGCTCCCTGGGACCCCTTCACCAACCACGGAGAATTGATGCCATCCCACAGGCCTCAAGGGCAAAGGCTGCTTCTGTCATCCCCCACTCTTATAAATAATAATTCCTGCCACTTACGGAGTATCTACCATGTGCCAGACACTGTATTTTATATACATTAGCCCTAATCTGCATAACAATCCTCCGAGGGGATTTTTCAGAGGAAGAAATCAAGACTTGGAGAGGGTAATTCACTCGCTCAAGGTCACATGGCAATAAACGAAAGGATTGCAGTCCTCTTTGCCAGAACACTGAGAGGCAATGGCTGCCTTCCTGGGAAAATCCAGGAGAAGCTGCAGTTCTCCAGCTGCTCCTCTTAGGGGGAGGATCCACAGGGCTGATCTTACCCCTGCACCCCAGCATCAATCTGCAGCTGACCTTGAAAAGCCAATGATGCAAAATTCCTCCTTCTGAGCCTACAGTACAGACCACACATGAGAAGTCTGGTGTCTGTCTACATGAGTCTCTCTAGGACTTGGAAACCAGGGTTCAGGTATCAGTGTGTGACCAAGAAGTCAGCCCTGTGACTGGCTGGGAGGCTGTGGACAAGAGCTGTTTCCTAGGATCTCAGACTCCAAGAAGGGCCCTCGCAGCAAACCTGTCAGGAGATCCAAGCTAAGAACTTTCTGTGCTGGTTCTTAAACTGTTGACTCTTACCTCCAAACCTCCCAGTCATACTCTGTAAACCATGGTTGTGCTTCGCCTGATGCACCCAGTTAGCTCCTGCCAGTAGGGGGCACTCGGGAGACAGGCAAGAAGAGGGAGGAGGACTTGTTCCTTTCCCTCTCTGGTGATGGGTCTTCAATCTGGTGGTGGAGCTGGTTCCATTGTCAGTAGTTGGTCCTAGTTTGCAATGTGCTTGTCCCACACTTCAGAAGGTGCCTTATTGTGCCCTCTGAGAGATCCCAGCAGCAACTGGCACCTGCCCCTTCCCTGAAGAGCTCTGAGTTCCAGCTCCTAGTGGCCTCTCCACCAAGCTTTTAAATTCGAATAATCCCAATCTCTTCCCTTGTTCCCTCGGCCCTAGGGGTGGTGGCTGCTTCTTGCAGTTGCTACCTTTATGATTGCTTCGTAAGTATCACAGAACTTTTGCAGTTCTCCAATACTCCAAGTCCTTCTATTAAATTCTCTCTGTTAAAATAACTGATGTGGTTTCTGATGTTTTACTGCCCTACACCCTGCATGGTGTCCACCTGTAAACTGGAAAAGGTGTGTTGAGAGGTGCCACAGCCACACCTGTGCTGAGGAGTGTGGCCCACTGGCCCACAGAGCTGGAAAAAAAAAAAACCAACAGAGAACTATGCCACCTCTAGTGCTCAATCGGCACACTAGGCTGAACTAATAAAGGAGTAAGTGAATGAATGGGCAAAAGAATTAATAAATACAATAAAAATGATCAACCATGGAGCAGTCTGTTCCAGACCCAGACATGGCACCCCCCTTCTTACAGAGCCCATCACAGGCTAAAATCACCAAGACAATCTGATTTGGTAGTGGTTAAGATGAGAAGTTCGATTGTTCTCTGGGGTAATTTGACACGGAAAGGGGGAGTAGGAGCAACACTGAACACCAGCTAAGCCTACTGAGTGTAGTAATTAGGGTAATTAATGCTAGCAACTGGCCCAAAAATCTTGGTGGTTTAATAAAACTGCTCAGTGGTTTACTTCTCACTCACCTCAAGTTGAATGTAGATGTTGCTGATCAATCAGTTCTTCCAGGAGATTCTCCACCAAGTGGTCACTCCTCAGGTATCCAGGATCCTCCCTGGATCTTGAGGCTCTGCTGTCCCTAAGATATCCTGGAAGTCCTCGTTAGGGATTCTCTATATTGAGCTGAAAGATGAGAAAAGAAAGAAAACATGGAGAATCTCCCACCCAATGCTCAACAACCTTGGCCTGGAAGTAATATGCATCATTTCCATTCAAATTCCATTGGTGAGAACTAATCATATGGACCTACCTAGATGCAAGGGGGGCTGGAAAATATAATCCATGACTGAGCAGCTATTTTCCAGAAATGATGATACACCATGGATGTGGAACACATTTTTGTTGGTCAACTAACTATTTCTCTTACCCTCAGGTACGGTATTAACATGAAGCTATGATATCAAAAATATGTTAGACCTTGTCTCAGTCTGTTTTGTGTGGCTATAACAGAATACCACAGACTGGGTAATTTAGAAACAATAGAAATTTATTTGACTTATGGTTCTGGAGGTTGGGAAGTCCAAGAGCATAGCGCTATCATCTGATGAGGGTTTTCTTGCCATGTCATCCCATGGCAGAAGGGGAAGGGCAAGAAAGTATGTGCGAATAAGAGCAAGAGAGAAAGGAACCTAACCTATCCATTTTATCAGGAACCCGCTCCCACAATAATACCACTAACCCATTCACAAGAGCAGTGCCCTCATGACCTAGTCACCTTGTAAAGGTCCTACCTCTCAACACTATTGTATTGGGGATTGTGCTCCCAATACATGAATTTTGGGGGGTGTGTTCAAATTATAACATTCCACTCCTGGCCCCCAAATTTATATCTTCACCCGGCAAAATACATTCATCCCATTCTAATAGTCTCCAAAGTCTTAATTCATTCTAGCATCAACTCAAACGTCCAAAATCCAAAGTCTCACCTAAATTAGATGTGGGTGAGATGGAAGGCATGATTCATCCTAAAGCAAATTTCCTCCAGCTATGAGCTGTGAAATCAATACAAGTTATCTGCTTCCAAAATACAATGGTGGGACAGGCGTAGGAGAGACACTCCCATTCCAAAAGGAAGAAATAGGCAAGATGAAAAGAGTAATAGGCTCCAAGTAAGTCCAAAACCCAATGGGGAAAACAACATTAAGTCTTAAGTCTTTGACTCCATGCCCTACCTTCTGGAAACACTAGGATAAAGACTGGGCCCCACAACCATGGTTTTACTGGGCTCAGTTCACCCAGCAGATCTCATGGATTGGAGTCTCAGACCAGCAGCATTTTTTTTTTTTTTTTTTTTTTTGAGATGGAGTCTCCCTCTGTTGCCCAGGCTCAAGTGCAGTGGCACAATCTCGGCTCACTGCAACCTCTGCCTCCAGGGTTCAAGTGATTCTTCTGCCTCAGCCTCCTGAGCAGCTAGGACCGCAGGTGCACACCACCACACCAAGCTAATTTTTGTATTTTTAGTAGAGAGGGATTTCACCATATTGGTCAGGTTGGTCTTGAACTCCTGACCTCGTGATCCGCCTGCCTCGGCCTCCCAAAGTGCTGGGACCACAGGCATGAGCCACTGCGCCTGGCCTCCAGCAGCTCTCTTAGTCTGATGCTGCAAGTTCAAGCTAGGAACTTCCATACTGGGAATGGCCCCACTCTCATGGCTCCAATAGGCATTGCCCTAGTGGGGACTCTGTCGTAGCTCTGACTTCACATTTCCACTTGGCATTGCCCTAGTAGGGGCTTTCTATGGTGGCTCTGCCCCGTTGACAAGTCTGTGGCTACAGCCCTCGACTGTCGACAACTTCCTTTAAAATCTAGGTAGAGAAAGTCACGCCTCCATAGCTCTTATATTCTGTGCATGTGCAAAATTAGCACCATGTGAATGTTGCCAAGATTCACAGCTTGTACCTTCTGGAGTAGTGGGTCAGGCCACATCTGGGCCTACTTGAGCAATGGTTGGGGTGGCTGAGAAGCTCTGCACCTGAATGTGGGGAACAGAAGCCCAACGTGGCTCTGGGCAGCAAGCCAGTGAAGGGTACCCCAGGACCATCCCTCAAAATCACTCTGCCCTGCTAGAGCTCTCAGCCTGTAATGGGAGGAGTAGCCTCAAAGATCTATGAAATGCATTTGGAGTCTGTTTTAGTCTGTTTTCTGCCAATATAACAGAACACCACAGACTATGTAAATTATAAACAAAAGAAGTTTATTTGGTTCTGGAGGCTGGGAAGTCCAAAAGCATGATGCTGGCATCAGGGAATGATCATCCTGTGGTAGATGGGTGGAATGCAGAAGTTTGCACACAAGACAGAAAGAAATGGGCAAACCTTATCTCTTTATCAGGAGCCCACTCCTGCAATAATAGCATTAATCTATTCATGAGGAAAAAGCCCTCTTAATTACCTAATAACCTCTTAAAGTTCCTGCCACCCGATACTGTTACATTGACAATTAAATTTCAATGTGACTTTTGGAGGAGACATCCAAATCACAGTAGGTTCTCTCTCCCATTGTCTTGTTGATTCCTATCAGTATTGATCTTCTTAGCAAATGGTCACTTAGCCACATCCTTAGTTTGCTCGCCTAAACATGTTTTTTCATTCTTCACATGGTCAGGCTGAACATTTTTAAGATCTTTTCATTCTTCTTCTCTTTTCTGCTAATTATAAATTCCATCTTCAAATCATTTATTTTCTTACTGTATGTGATTAAAAGTAGACAGCTTCTTCACTATTTTGCTTAAAAATTTCTTCCGCCACATATCCTAGTTCACCACTTTTTTTTTTTTTTTTTTTGAGATGGAGTCTCGCTCTGTCACCCAGGCTGGAGTGCAGTGGCACAATCTCGGCTCACTGCAAGCTCCGCCTCCTGGGTTCACACCATTCTCCTGCCTCAGCCTCCCGAATAGCTGGGACTACAGGCGTCTGCCACCATGCCCAGCTAATTTTTTTGTATTTTTAGTAGAGACGGGGTTTCACCGTGTTAGCCAGGATGGTCTCGATCTCCTGACCTCATGATCTGCCTGCCTTGGCCTCCCAAAGTGCTGGGATTACAGGCGTGAGCCACCGCGCCCGGCTCCTAGTTCACCACTCTTAATTTTTGCCTTCCATAAGGCCCTCAGGCATGGACATAATTCAGCCAAGTTCTATGCAACTTTATAACAAGGATAGCTTTTACTCCAGTTCCCAATACCTTCTTCCTCATTTCCATCTCAGACTTCATCAGAATGGCCTCTACCATCCATATTTCTACCAACATTCAGATCACAACCACTTAAGTAATCTCTAAGAAGTTTCAGACTTTACCTACATTTCTTCTCTTCTTCTGAGCCCTCTGCAGAATCACTCTTACTGCTCCATTCGTGGCAATCTAGACTTTTTCTAACTGGCTTCAGATGCTTCCAGCCTCTACTCATTACCCAGTTCCAAAGCTGCTTCCATATTTTCAAGTATTTGTTATAAAAAATAGTCCCACTTCTCAGTACCAATTTTCTGTCTTTGTCTATTTTGTGTTGCTATAACAGAGAACAACCGCCTGGGAAATGTATAAACAATAGAAGGTTATTTGACTCATGATTCTGGAGGCCAAAAAGTTCAAGAGCATGATGCTGGCATCTTGTGAGGACCTTCTTGCTGTATCATTCCATGGTAGTTGGTGGGAGGGCAAGAGAGTGCACATGAGCAAAAGCAAGAGAGAAACGGAGACAAACATATCCTTTTTATCAGGATCTCACTCTTGTGATAATGTCATTAATTCATTCATGCGAGCAGAGCCTTCATGACCTAATTACCTCTTAAAGGTCCTGTTTCTCAACAGTGTCACATTGGGGATTATGTTTCCAATGCATGAATTTTGAGGCACACACTCAAACCATAGCAGACCTAGGCCTTTCATGGGAGGGAACACAAACTAGAAGCAGACATAAAGCTGTGTCCATTAAAGAGGTGAAATACATTATGTGCATTCTACTTACTGGGTAACCAGCAACATACTGGACCTGCGTATAAGAAGAAACACAAAAATTGTGTATCTTGTAATTCCAGGCTTTGAGCTGTTTTCAGTCTGACTGATGAGACAAGGTTTGTGCCAGTGAAACAAGTAGAGATTAATTCAAGACAGATGTGATCACCAGTCTCGGCAAGCATAAATCAAGTTTCATAAATGACTGAACTAGCATTTGAACCAACATTTCTTCTTATTTTCATCCCAGTAGCATCATCCTAATCTGGTGACCTTAAAGTCTTTTAAAAATCTGGTTATTACTAGAAGAATGTTGCCTCCATCTAAAAGTTGCAATAAAGCTTTCTTTCCCTGAGAAAAATCTAGCCAGCCCTTTGTGTAGGTTGACTATAGTGGGAATGTGCCCAGCATCATTTTCCTGATGGTTCATTCTCCCTCACCCAATACTGAACCTTCTCCAATGTAGGGAAGTGGTAAGTCCATGATCCAATAAAAAATGTTCCATCTACATGACACAGTGATCAGTTAAAAGAAAACTCAAGTTGGTCCAATAAAAATCCTTCCCTAGAATTAACTTAAATATACTAAAAGACAAAATTTACTTTCCAATTGAGGTTAAGCTTGGAAAATATGAATTAGGGCTACTTGTAGCCATGTTTCTCACCACATAGATTATTTCCCAGAATGAAGCCAAACAAAGATGGCAGGCAGAGGAGCAAGAGCTTTGGGTCCTCAGTCTCGTCCCTGAAGGCAGTTTCCTACTGCTGTCCCAGAATCCCTCAAAGCTCCTGGACTAATACATTCCCCATTTGCTTAAGCCGATTAAGTTGGATTTCTATCACTTGCAAATAAGTGAGTCCTGACTAACATGTTGGCTTCACAGTGCCATGCCCAGTGCATCTTATCTGCACATCTCTATTTTCCTGCAGAAAAATAACCGTTGGACGGAAAGGGCTGTGAAGCTCTCCTTAAAAGTACACATTCCTGGGCTTAACTCCAGACTTACTGATCCAGAATCTCTGGGGATGGGACCCAGGTATTTGTGTAATGCTACCAGTAATTTTGTTGCACACGCAGTGCCAAGTTTGCAGCATGGGATCACCACATCCCATTGGCTGATTCCTGGAGTCTAACTCCCCTGGAAAATTTTGCTCTGGCTAGGTATCACACTTTAAGATGAACACCAAAGGGTACTATGGCTTTAACGTGTCCCCCAAAGTTTATGTGTTTGAAACTTAGTCCCCAATGTAACAGCGTTGGGAGGTGGGACATTTAAGAGCCGATTAGGTCATAAGGGCTCTGCCTTCATGAATGGATTAATGTTATTATCCCAGGAAAAGGTTATTGTGAGAGTGGACTTGTTATAAAAGTGAATTCAACCCCTGCTTGCCCTCTTCCTTCCTCACACTCTCCTGCCTTTTCACCTTCTGACATGGGATGATGCAGCATAGATGCTCTCACTAGATGCGGGCCCCATGACCTTGGACTCCCCAGCCTCCAGAACTGTAGGAAATAAAATTATTTTCTTTCTAAATTACCCATCTGTGGTATTCTGTGCTAGCAACACAAAATGGACTAAGACAAGAGAGCACGACCAGGAGAAAACCAGGTCAGTGAGGGTACTCGCACTGTTCTTCCTCTGATGTGTTTTTTCAGAAATCAGGGTGTTTAACCAGGGAAACAGCAAATCCACGAGGGATGTTCTGTCTTCAACAGTGTGAAAACTGTCATGTGGAAGAATAACAGATTGACTTTGTGGTGTTCCAGAGGACAGGCCTTCAACCAAGGGCATCCTGGTGCCAGATTTCAGCTAAATAAAGGGAAGAACTTTCCGGCAATTAGAGCTGCCCCATGGTGGAAGGGCTGCCACAGAAAGTAGTGAGCTGCCCGGCTCGGCCGTGTGCAGACATCAGCGGCTCACCATCTGTCAGTTGCTCTGGCTGGGGCTGTTCCACTGGACAGAAGGCTGGACAAGCTGCCTTTTTCTTGCCAGGATTCTACAATTCTAGAACGTGGTCTGGGGACAAGAGGCCAGGCTTACCAGAGGGGCCAAGTGGCCAGAAGGGGAGAGATGTACACGAGTTTGCTGGGAAGGACTCATGTGAGAAACCAGACTCAAGATAGACCTTGAAGGGCGCACAGGTAGCATTAATTACAGCATGGGCCAGCACTGAAGTCAGGAAATTTTCCACTTTTTGTAACTTGGTTTTATTTTACTTATTGTCATGACTGTGAATTACTGTTATAAAGAGGGGGGAAAATCCCAGATATTGCCATTTTAGAAAAAAATAAAATCAATAAACTGGCTGAAGCCCAATAATGAATATTCATATCATTGAATATAAACAGGGAGAGTGAAGGAAGGGATGTTGTGAATGAAGTAGCTTCCATGTCAAGAAAAGCAGAGCACTGGGGCCGGGTGCAATGGTTGTAACCCCAGCACTTCGGGAGGCTGATGACAGAGGATTTCTTGAGGCTGGGGATTCAAGACCAGCCTGGACAATGTAGTGAGACCCCATCCCCACAAAAACAAACGGTAACAGAACACCATGGTCCAGGAGGCCTCACTCCTGTCCATCTCAGTCTTGCTCCCTTGGTTCTCAGTGTCAGAGTGCCCAGGAGAACCTGAGTTATGTCTTCATTCAGGGTTTCTCAACCTTTCTCATGCTCAGGCCTTTGGAAACTTCTCTAAGTATGCTACTGTATTTCTGCAGCAAGGAGAAGATTGGAGACCATGTACCGTATCAGCAACCAAGTAGGGGAAGGGAGAGGGACACAGACGCTTGAAAGGGGACATCTGACTCTCATTTTGCAGTGGAAGGAGAGGAGAAGAGCCAATGCATATAATACCCCCTCCCCCCCCCACAGTCGAGAGATAAGGCTGCACAGTGGGGCTGGGCACAGCCCCGTGGAGGCCGATAAATCACTCAGAACTCTGGAATTTGCAAGTGACAGAAACTGAACTCAACTAGCTTAAGCAAAAGGAGGATTTATTGGCTCTTGTAGCTAAGAGGATTCTGGGACAGCTCACAGAATTAAAGAAAAGACTGTGGGGACCAGGACTTTGGGACCAATTCTGTCTACAACTCCATCCATGAGTCCATCCATCTGTCTCCTCTCCCACACACCCCTACCCAGTTTTCATTTGTGCTTGTCTCTGGTCACAGACAGGCTCTCTTCCGCACTGATGAAGACGGCCACCAGACACCTCACATTCACACCTTCCCACTCCCGCATCCCCAGAGAAAAGTTCCTGCTGGCAGGATCCATGGCCCAATCTCAAAGGAAGGACTCTGATTGGCCCTACTCTCATGCCCCCCCCACCCCCCTCGGACTGATTACTTTTGTACAGGGGATGGGCCCTGTGATTTGTCAGGCGTGGGTTCCACGCCTGTCCCTAGGGGCTCAGGAAGAGTGAAGGGCCTTAATAGCAACCTCTACTGGGGTCTGGGGTCAGCCCTGGGATGCATCAGGGCAGTGGGAGGGTGGTGAAGGAGGATCTGGGAGCAAAGAGGAGGGGCCGCTCACCTCCCCCTGGGAAAGTCCTCGTGGGCTGACGGTCATCGTGGGATTCCCTCCCTCACACCTGCTGACCCATGAGTTGGGCGGCTCTGCCTTCAGTGTGTGGAGGGGTCCAGGCAGGACTGGCTGAGGGCAGCTCATCCTGGCCCTCAGAGAATGATGCTCGGTGAGGTTCAGCCTCTGTATACACACACACACTCACACACATCCACACAGATGCACACTCACATACCCTCATACCCACCAGACATACCCTGACACACACCAAAATGCATACACACACAGACACACCATACCCTCACAAATTCACACACACTTGTAAACACATCTGCACACACAGACACACATCAACACAGACATACACAGATGCACACTCACACTCTCATGCTCACCAGACACACTCATACACGTGCTTATTCCTTCAGATACACACTGACACATGGACGCCTATTCAAACAGATGCACACTCACACTGACACACACAATTTACAGACACATTCATGCAGATGCACACTCACACATGCAACAATCACTTTCACAATTCACCCACATACTCTCAAAGACACATTCTCACACACACTCTCACACTCAGACCACTCACACTTTCACACATTCACACTCACACATGCATTCTCACATTCACACACATTCAGTCACATATGCTCTCACCCACACACTCAGACTCACAGTCTCACACATACTCTCAGATGCTCAGTCTCACATTCACACACATTCACACACTTGCTCACACACACATGCACTCACATATGGTCCCACACACATACGCTCACACACATTTACACACACGTGCTCACGTTCACACGCTTTCTTACACACGCTCTTACACACTATCACACACGCTCACACACATTTGCACACACATGCTCACATCCACATGCTTTCTTACACACGCTCTTACACACTCTCACACACACACACACACTCCTCCGTCAGGTAGTCTCTTTGAAGGTCCAGATGGTACCCCCCACTGCCTCCACACAGGCCTTACTGAGAACACGTGGTAGGTTTGCCCCCCCTGGCTCCACAGGGGGAACGGGGCCACCTGGCTGCATCTCCCTCCTGGCTGGGAAAGTCTCACACTGTCCCCTCCACTCCCCTCCAGGCAGAATCACCTTAGCCTGAGCATCCCACTGGGAAACATTCTGTCTTGTTTCTAAGGCCTCCAGAGGAAATGTTTGTTCCCACGGAAGGCAAAAAGAGACAGAAGAAGGTGTCTCTAAACTGCCTGGCAGCCAAGAGCACATCCTCAGTGAAGGCGTCCAAGAGCACATCCCCAATGAAGGCGTCCAAGAGCACATCCTCAATGAAGGTGTCCCTGTCCCGCCACCCTGCCTGAGAATTCCCAGACTGCGATTGCAACTGTGCACCCCGAGACCATCTCTGCACCCTGAGTCCTTCTCCCCACCTGCTTGGTGGAAGTCAACATGCCTGCCTCAAGGGCCACCCAGGGGACACTAGGAGAGATCAAGTGGCACCCAGCACAAAGCTGCCCATTCAGGGACGGGTCAACAAGGTCGACTCCATTTCCCTCCTGCAGAGGTCACAGCTGGGAGACGGTGGACTCCCACGTGAAATCAGAGGAGAGTGATCCCTGGGCAGGGTCTGCCTTGTCAGCTGCATGATCTGTTCTGGCTGAGGCAGAGAACCTCAGATCATCACCACCCTCAAAGCTCACTCCCCAGAGTCCAAAAAGTAAAGCCACTCTGACTCCCCTGCGTGGTTTGGAAACCCAGACATCAAAGCCTTTCACTGCCTGTGGGCATTTTCTACCCCCTCCCTATGCTTGCTCTTCATCCACCCTTCCTTCCCCCTGCAGGCCCCTGGCCCTCCTCAGTGGGCCCCTATGCCTTTGCTTTTCCCCCTCCTGGAATGCCCTTCCTCTCCTCCGCTCAGTCAACAAGACCTTTCCAACGGTCGTCTCTGCCATGAAACACCTGCAAGCCACAGCCCCTCAACCCTGGTTCCTAACCAGGCCCTCCACACACCCCCGCCTGTCCCATTGCCTCCTGGCTGGATTTTGGTTTAGGATCTAGCTCCAAGAGACCCAGGTCCTGGAGGACACAGGTCTTGTGTAGTGGACACACTGCTACAGCCAGGCCTGGCTCAGTGGCAGAGCACATCCGGGGCCCCTTTGGATGGCACTAAAGAGGCCACGTGAATGGTTCCCTCACTCCCCCGGGAATCTGTCTGCTCTTGGTCTCCCTCCAAAACATCCACTTCTCCTTTCAGAGGCCACCTCTTTTCTGTTAGTTGATATTTTTGAGTAATAAGCCAAGCACATCAAAGCAGAGGTGAAATGCCTCTTGAAATAAATACTCTCCCCAGCAAACAGGTCCATCCATCCAGGCAGGATGGGCTTTGCTAGCAGCCAGGGAAGGGCAGGCAGGAGCCCTGGGAGCAGGAGGGAGAAGGGGCTTCCGGGGACGCTGAGGGATGATAGGGTGGGGTAGGGGGAAGGGTGGGCGCGTCACCACATTTGGCGCTGTCATCAAAAGTGGAAATGGAAGGTATTGCTTCTCAACCCCTCAGACTCCCATCACAGCAGAGATGAAGCAATGATTTTAAAGGCTGGCTATGGAGTGGCAAACATAGACCGTGCAGTGCAGAAGCCTCTCTAAGTGGTGAGGGTGAGGAGTCAAGGTCACTGAAAGTCAGCAAAGCCTCTGTCCATGAGTGCTGGGGCTGGGATGGTCCTAGGACATGAGGGGAGCCTGGGCCAGGCTGCAGAAGTCCAGAACATGGATGGGGCTGTCCATGTGAGCTGGGGCTCATCGGAGATCATCAAGCCCCCTGCCTCACCTCTTAGCAGGACCACCTCACTAAACCCATCCTCAGTTTATGGCAGCCTCTCCTGGTGTCAGTTTCTTCTCAGGGAAAGGGTCATTCAGTGGGGCAGGGCAGGGCACCACTGAGCTCCACACCTAAGGGATGGAAAAATAACTCCGGCTTCTAAATCTGTCCCCTCCCATGAGGACTGTAGCCTATTTCTACTTCCAGAGGTGACCTCTCCTCTGTTACAGATCCATAGGACCCAGTCAACACAGAGTGCTTCACCCCAACACACATTCTCAGGCACAGCAGATAAACAGATATTTCAGAACACACACATGCACAGGCATGTATGCACTTACACATGTGCATATATACACATGCACATATATACATACACACACATGCACACATGTATACTGTCAAACTGCTCATAGATCCAAAGCTCCACCTGCACAGCCACATAACGAAACAAAACAATCCCACACTTAGTTTCTACTCTTAAAATGCCAGAAAAGCTGGGGGTACCTTTCAGATGCTAGGGACAAAACCAGGAAGATGGGTGAGGCTCTTCTTCACCCACCTAAATTCCTTCTGACCATTTCTCAAAGACCCACAGCCCAGCCTTTTCATGCTGCTGCCCTTCACTCTTGCAGGGGACATTCATGGAGCCTGAGACTGCCAACCTCTTCCCCAAAGCCCACGAATAGAATATGGAAGGAAGGAAGGCTCTTAGACAAAGAGATCAGTGTCAGCTTCTCCGTTTGATCTCCCCAGCTGCAAAGGGGCAGTTCAGAGCTTGCTAGGCCTGCCTGGCAGGGGAGGGGAGAGAAGGGGTGAGAAGTGAAGCAGGCAGCCAGCAGTGGCCAGCATCCTCAGCGGCATGAACATCAGGTCATGAAATGCAATTAGGGCTGCTTGTGCCTAACCTCCCTTCCTCTGCAGCTCCCCATGACTTGGCAGACTATTTGGAGGACGTTCCAAGCTCCATTAGTTTAGCATCCTTTGACCTTGAGGGTCTGCTACTGAGCACACATCCAACTGGCCGCCTTCCATCTGCGCTGGGGCAAGTGGGGACCAGGCTTCATCACTTTTCTGAAGACGAAGCTCTTGGCTGGACCAGTCTCCTGAGGGTCTCCATCACCATCCCAGGCTACCCCAGGCTACAAGTGCCTCTTGTGTGTCGAGCTGGTGAGAACTCCTCTGCCCCCAAGCTCTATGGCACCAAGATGGTCTGCAAGCCACTCCTCTCCTCCCCTACACAGTGGACTCCTCCACACAGGAAAAAGCTAAGCAGCTTCCAGCCTTTTGTAGAGTAGGTGTTTGATGAGAAGTATTACATTCGTGGATGAATGAATAAATGCACAGCCCTGGAGGCAAAGCTTCCTCATGCTCATCTCCTTTTTCTTCTTTCCTTCTCTTCCTGAAAGTCATATCCTCTCCTGCCTGTGAGCTCAGGTGCTGTGTTCTACCTGCTTGCCCCACTCCCCTCTACTGAGCAGGATCCCGCTGCTTTGGAGGACACACTCCAGTATTTGTTCTTTGCTTTCTTCTCATGTCGTTTCCTTTCCCTCAGGTCCACTCGGGAGGAGCTGAGATCAGGATTAGTGGAGGGGCCCTGCTGGCCCTTCCTCCCCCACACACTCCTCACCTCACCCCACAGCTGGATAGAACAGCGCCCTCGGGCTGGCCTTGCAGTGTCCGGCTGTCATCCATGAGAGTCCCCAGGGTGCTTCTTGCCCAGGATGCCAGGCTCTGCATGGGGATCTCTACCCCACCAACCCCCCTGCTTGTTTTCTGCACACCCATACCATCCTGGCTGAGTCTAAGAACTGGCTGCAATGAAATGCATGATAGAAGAGGAAAGAGCCTTCCCCAAATTGTCAGACTGAGCCACAGCCCCAGGTACAGAGAAGGGGGTAAGAGAATCTCACCCTTGGGTCTTCTCAGCCAAAACCTTCTAGCACTGGAGGCAAGAGGAGGGGAAGACAAAGAAGGGATTCTCTTTTCCCCCAAAACCCTGTGCTGACTTGGGCTTCCCCAGCCCTGCCTCCCAAGACAGCATCTCACCTTTCAGACCTCTCTCCCTGCTACCACCACCTTCCCATCCACTTAGAAACCTGCTCTAGATTAACCCTGGAAAGAAGCAGATAAGTAATTCATACTAGTGTGTATTACTAGAGTATGAATCACTCAACAAGAACTTGATACTCTCGCCCCAAGTGTGTCTTCCTGTGACAGGGGCTGATGTTTTCAACCTAGGAAGGCAAGTGGCTTCCATCTCCCATGCCCAGTCTAGCTGGCCCCAGCTGCCTAGAGCACCCCAGGAAGACTAGGAAAAAGTCTTCTGAAGCCACCTCTGGGCTCAATGAGAAAGAGTGCTCTGATCAATTGGTGATGTCTGCCATGGACACAGGGTGGGAGAGTCCTAGTAGGTTCGCTCAGTATTTGACATTCCAGATTTAATTCAAAAGGACTTATGTAGTGAAATTTCAGAACTGTACGACATGAGCCCTGCTCTAATTAGGCCAATGAGGTGAACAAAGGCTGGCTTGGCCAATCCTGGCTGTTTCTCCCACTCCCCACCTGCCGCAGTTGGCTAAACTGAAATCAGAGAGAAGGATGTACTGCTGCAGCCACTAGGCTCCCAAAACCCATACAAGGCACACTGGAAAGATGGGCAACCATGGGTCAAGCAAGGCTGAACTCTCTCTGGGCCAGAAAAGTGGGTATGGATGAGTGGCCATGGAAGAACAACTTTTCCCTTCTCCGTTCAAGGTCAGGGCTGGGTGAGATATGTTTCTGATTTGATTCCTCTAGCCTGAACAGTGTTTCTCAGATGTCAGTGCACATGGAATCACTTAGGAAGCTTTTTAAAAACACAGATACCTGGGCTTCAGCCCCAGAAATGCTGGCTTAATTGGTCTGGGGTGCAGCCTGGGCTTAGAGAAATGTTAAAATCTCCCCACGATTCTAATCTTTCAGCCAAGGTCGAGGCTGCTGGGCTGAGTTTTGAGAAATCATTTAGGCCAGTGTTTCTGAAACTGTAATATTCATTTAAATCACCTGGGATTGTATTAAAATGAAAATTTTTATTAGACTGGGGTGAGGGCCCACAGTCTTCATCTATAACAAGCTCCCCAGTGATACTGATGCCGCTGGTTCTAGGACCACACTTTCAGGAGGAAGGATTTAGGCCACTGGTTCTCAGAGTGCAGTCCTCTGACCTGGCAGCTTCAATATCACCTAGGAGCTCCTTAGAAATGCACCTTCTTGCGTTCTATCCCAAACTACTAAACTGGGAACTTGGGGGCACACTCAAGTGTGGGAACCAATGGTCACTGAGAGGGGTCATTCTCCTGCTTCCAGGACACACCTGTTCCCCAGGTCTGCAGGTTTCCTTCAGAAGAGCCCTCTTGGATACAGCTCCCTTCCTGGTCCAGCCAGATGTGTGTTTGGGGGGTGGTGAGAACAAGTGTAAAGGAATTAATGAGTCCGTATGTCAATTTTTGGCAAGGAATAAATGCACACAGTAAATGCACAAACGTCTAGTTTTCCAACCCCGAGGGAGAAGGAAAAAAACACCTGAAAAACACAAGCAATGGAGAGATGAAATTCAATTCCAAACTAAAAATACACATAATTTATCATTATCTAGAAGGAGATTGGGTGAAGGCCATTAGCGGGTATTTTCTGGTTGGTGCTGTTCTCAACAGCACGAGTGGCGAGCCAGAAGGGTTATTGCCCTACATTTTCCTTTGTTGCAGTTACGCAGCAACAACTCCAATGCACAGAAGGCCCCACGCTGCTTCCTCCCACCAGAAATGATTTCCCATTATCTAGTGGCTGGTGGGTAGAGGGCATCAGGGCTCCAAAGGTACCAGCCTCCTGAGGGGCAAAGCCACCTCTATCTCTCAGAAAAAGAACTTAAACCCAGCAGGGCTGCTGCAGACAGACTACCCTGGGGGCAGGGGCCCAAGGGTGGTAGCGGGGATGGAGTACTTTTCCACAGAGTCCTGGCATCCTGGGTCTGCCCAGGAAACTCTAGGGGCTTGGGCTTGGTAGAGAGGAGGCAGGAGCCTCCAGGATGACTGTGGCTGTCCCCACCTGTCCACTTCCTGGGATGCAAGGAGGCTTTGCAGAAGAATGTGAGTGCTGTTGCCCGGAAACCCACGTGGCCAGGCAGATCTGAATCGGAACTAACCTCAGAACACAGGGGAAGAGCCCAAGAGAGGAGGTGGCAAGTTGCATGTACACCAACATCCTGGAGCACCTGCTGCGTGCCAGGCACCGGGGACACAGTAAGGAACGGGACAGAGTTCCTGCCCTCGTGTTGCACGCAACCCAACAGCCACCTGGTCAAGCTACCACAGATGTGTTCACTCATCAGTAAGGACCAGGATGCATCCTAGCTGTTGGGTGGCAAGGACACCTGGCTCCTGGAGCTGCCATGATCCCAAATGACCTTCATCCCAGTCTCCAGGATGCTGGCTGCATTTCTCTTCCTGTTCTTTCCTGACAGTCTGGCTGCTCCCAGATCCCCATGAGGTTTCTGTCTTCATATTGCCTTGTCTGTCCATAAACCCCATTACATGAAATAGCCTGTGAGAGCCTCTGGGCCTAACAATCTAAAGCATCTCTTATCAGCTGTAGGTCAATCCCTTAAAATGCTGTTATGAAGACAAAATGAAAACCAGTCAACAAAAACAGAAGAGTTGAAGGCAGCAAGTAAATTCAGCAAATGGACCCTTTGGAGAACTGGCCATGGGGTGAACTGGATTTCAGGAAAATGACCTTTGGGAAATTGGGCTACCTCACCTCAGGCTCCATGGAGCCCCAGGTCGCTTTTGGCCTTGGGCAAAGTCTCTTCTGGAAGCCAAGCAGGTGCTCTGTTCCTCACTCAGCCCCACATCCTGTGGCTTCCCAGAAAAGACCTCATTCCAGCTGTAGATTATACCCAGCCTTGACTCACTGAAGAAGTTCAGAGAAGACTTTGGAGCCTCGAAGAATGGAAAGGGGAAGGAAGAGATGCCTGAGAGGACAGCCTGTGAACACTGTCCCCCAGCAGCTATTTAAGCCACGTGGTAGCACCTCCTCCCCGCAACAGCAGCCCCCAGAGAAAGCTCCAGCTGTCCCCAGCCCTTGTTTTCCTGCCTGATCACGCAAGGCTGTCAGGGCGCTGGTTGGAGATGAGGGACACAAGCCAGGGTGCACTCCTGGCCCACTAACAAGTCATCCCTCTGTGCAATGACAACCCTTGTCCTATGTTTTTTTAAAATAGCTTTTGAAAAATGGGGCACATATACACCATGGAATACTATGCAGTCATAAAAAGAACGAGATCATGTTCTTTGCAGGGACATGAAGCTGGAAGCTGTTATCCTCAGCAAACAAACGCAGGAACAGAAAACCAAATACTGCATGTTCTCACTTACAAGTGGGAGCTGAACAATGAGAACACATGGACACAGGAGGGGGGGCCCTGTTGGGAGCTGGGATGGGGAAAGGGAGAGCATTAGGAAACACAGCTAAAAAAAATAGCTAATGCATGCTGGGCTTATCTAGCTGGTGGGTTGATAGGTGCAGCAAACCACCATGGCACACGTTTACCTACGCAACAAACCTGCACATCCTGCACATGTACCCAACTAAAAATTAAAATTAAAAATTAAATGGCTTTTGACACCTGGTACTGCTCGTCACAATTAGTCCTAAGCATCCCCAAACTCCAGCCAGTGGTGTCGCTAATTATTGGTGAATTATTGAACACCAGTAATTCACTCTGCTTTCCTGAGCTCAGTCTTTGAAGGCAGGAGATGGCAAAGGTCTAGGAAATGACTTAAGAATCCTGAAGGAGACCCAATCTGACCCCCTGCCAAGCCCCCCAAGTCTACCATGATCAAGTTCCTGCTCTCACCTCCTCCCTGGGACTGCTTGGCCGAGGGTCATGGCAGCTACCTGCTGCTGAGTAGAACAGAACCTACCAGCCCTTTGACCCCACTCACCTGCTCTAAAAGGGAGCGGACGCAGTGTTCTCTCTCTCCCTGCCTCTTGCAGGGTCACGTGCTCCCCTTTCCACCCCTCTGGCTGCTCTCTCATTGTCTTTTCTTTAAAAGAAAAAAAAAAAAAAGCAACCTTAATGATGTATAACTTAAACATCGTAATATTCACCACTTTACAATTCAACAAATTTTAACGAATGTGTCATCAAAATCTCTCCAATTTGATGGTCCTCTGCCTCTTGATAAGTGCTGGTCTTTGTGCCACGCCTTCTGTGCCCGCGACAACACAGGTGTCTAGACCTTGTTGCTGAGTTCCAGGGACCTCAAATGCGGGAGGTCACAAATTCCACTCATCAAACTGACTCCTCCTCTGCACTCCCTACCATAGATGACACCGTCACCCACCCAGTGCCCAAGCAGACACCACCCAGGCATGGCCCGCCATCCTTAACAAGCCTAGAGCCCACACTCTGCTCTCGGGTGACGCTTACCAAGGCCACCACCATTACACTGAGCTGGGTTCCCACAGCACCGCCACCTGGTCTTCCCTCCTGCAGTCCTAGCCACCCACCCCCACCTCCAGTTGGCCAGCAAAGGCATCTAAGACACACATGCCATCAGGCTGTGCCCTGCTTAACTTTTTTTTTTTGAGACAGGGTCCAACTCTGTTGCCAAGGCCGGAGTGCAGTGGCACAATCACAGCTCACTGCAACCTTGACCTTCTGGGCTCCAGCGATCCTCCCACCTCTGCCTCCCGGGTAAGCTAGGACCACAGGCATGCACCACCACAACTGGCTAATTTTTATATTTTTTGTAGACACAGGGCTTAGCCATGTTGCCCAGGCTGGTCTTGAACTCCTGGGCTCAAATGATCCTCCCACCTCAGCTTCCCTAGTAGCTGAGACTACAGGTGCGTACCACCAGGCCTGGCTAATTTTTTTTTTTTTAATTTTTTGTAGAGACAGGGTTTTTCCGTGTTGCCCAGGCTGGACTCAAACTCCTGTTCTCAAGTTATCCGCCTATCTCAGCTTCCCAAAGGGCTGAGATTACAGGTGTGAGCCAGTGCACCCAGCCTTCACATCAATCAGCAGCTCTAGTGACTGAGGTAAGGTCCAGTCCCCATGCTGAGGCTCTGCTGCCAGGTGTTTGGCTGAGGTCCCCTTGTCACCTTTGGAAATGCAACAGTTGTGGGCGGCCCCAGTCTCTGTCCCAAGAACATCAGCCCAGACCCTTGGTCAGAAACGACTCAGAATGGATTCAGAGGAGCCATCAGTTCTCTCTGCCCCAGTGTCCCACTGGGTCTGCCAAGTCTAATTCCAAATTGTATGAACTGACCACTGGTTTGGGCATCAACTAGTCCAAGCTTCAGAGACAAACAGCACAGGTTTCTGGGGGCCGTCACCGCGCTGTAGTTCCCTTACCTCATCCACGCGCTGGGACAAATCGACAGCTTAGCCTCCCCCTCTCACCGGTTGCATTAAGACAAAGAGCGAGCAGCTGGCTTTGCATCTCCAATGGGTTAAAAAAGAGAAGGCAATTCCATCTATTTACAAAATAGGATTACAGTTTTGCAGAATCCTGCTGGGGCCTGGGGGAAACTTTGAAAACACATTCATTTTGTTTCATCCTTATCAGAGCCACCTGCTCTCCCCTTCCCCCCACACCAGCCATCTTGATTACTCAGAGACCAAGGCACGAGCAGGAGCTGCTGGTACCCCAGCCTACAAAGGTGTCGCTGGGGCTCCTCAGTGCTCCTCAGCCATTTGGCCTCCCGGCTGGGAAGCTCACGTCCTCGGTCAAAAAAGTGCCCCTCTGGAGAGGCAGAGGCACCAGCAGCTTTCCCACCACAGCAGGCCTGCCGAGACATTGGCCCCTCCCCAAGACCTCCACAGAACCCCCAACCTACAACCGAGGAGAAATTGATCTTCCTCTGAAACTGTCTATAGGAAAAAAGAAACAAGCCAAAAAAAAGCAAGGGCAAGAGAATCAAGTTATTGTGAAAGGTGTTCGGGCTCCCGAAATAATAAACATGTTGGGTAAAGTTGCAGTCTCACTGTGGAACGACTCATCTCGATGCAAAGCCTTCCTTCCCTGCACCAGAGGGGAAAAATACCATAGTAAACAGGAGGTGGGGGAGATCAATTCCTCATGCACGTTGCTCATTGAACGAGGGAATCTCAACCCAACTCTGTCCTTTCCTGTCTTCTATTAACTTTGTCAATTTCCCACCTCCTGAGTTGCTGGCTTTGCATGATGAGGTGGGTCAAGGCTTGGGGAGGGGAGCTGGAGGAAGTTGATGGCCCCTTGGACTGGGCCATGGCCTTTTAACTCTATTATGTTGGGATGCGGGGGGCTTTGTCTCCAGATGGGCAGCAAGAAATCACAGAAAATGAGGGACCTTAGAGAGGATCTATTTCAACCACCTGATTTTACAGTTTAGGAAAACAAATCTCAGAGAGTTTAAGGTCTCACCCAAGGTTGTTTAGTCATGAGTGGCAGAGGCAGCCCATAAAAGAGCTAAATGAATGGAGAGTCCAGTGGGCAGGTACTGCCCCGGAGCAGAGGGAAGCGCTTCTACAGCTCCTTGGATTTTGTTGCCTGAGATCGAATGAAAAACTCTTGAAGGGATAATGGCTCAGTAACTCAGGCGCTAAAGTAATGGAAGCGAGAGGGAAGATCACCACCTGACTCTCAATCTCTGGGGAACAGGGGGCAGTGGGAATGGGAAATAATTGATGGGGGCCTCCTCCTGTGTCCCTGAACAAACAAAGCACTTGCAAGAAAAGTGCTTAGGAACTAATCACACCTACGAGTGGGAGGGGTGCCCTTCAGATGGTAAATCTCCCCATTACCAAGGACGCTTCCTTTATTGTGGATTCACAGTCTCCTCAGGGAGGCATCCAAGGCGCTTGGCATCTCCCTTGCTCCTGGTGAGACCAGAAGGCAGGCTGGTCCCCAGCTCTGCAGAGTGGAGCTGGGAGGAGCTACAGCTGCCCCAACCCTGGGAAGTCACTAGTCCTTAGGGTTGCTAGGTTCAGCAGATGAAAATTCAGGATGGGCCAGGTGTGATGGCTCACACCTGTAATCCCAGCACTTTGGGAGGCTGAGGTAGGTAGATCACCTGAGGTCAGGAGTTCGAGACCAGCCTTGCCAACACGGTGAAACCCTGCCTCTACTAAAAATACAAAAATTAGCTGGGCGTGGTGGTAGGTGTCTGTAATCCCGTGGTGGTAGGTGTCTGTAATCCCAGCTACTCCAGAGACTAACGCAGGAGAATCACTTGAACCCGGGAGGCAGAGATTGCTGTGAGCCAAGATCACGCCACTGCACTCCAGCCTGGGTGACAGAGCCAAGACTCCATCTCAAAAAAATAAAAAATAAAGACAGCCAGGTAAATCTGAAAAACAGCTCTAACTGCCTAACCTTTGTAATGTTTTGGTGAGAGAAAGCTAAATAAGAATATTTAGGGTGTTCCGACAGAGTCAATATGGGTCAAAGGACAACATCTGTTAGCTCAGAAGAAATCTGTCAGCACAGAGCATATCATGCGTTGGCCAGGCACGGCGGCTCATGCCTGTAATCCCAACACATCGGGAGGCCAAGGTGGGAGAATCACTTGAGCCCAGTTCAAAATCAGCCTGGACAACATAGGGATATCCCTGTCTCTACAAAAATAAAAAAATGAGCCACGCCTGGTGGCACGTGCCTGTGGTCCCAGCTACTTGAGGGGCTGAGATGAAAGGATTGCTTGTTGAGATCAAGGGTGCGTGAGCCGTGATCACGCCACCGCATTCCAGCCTGGGAGACAAACCAAGACCCTGCCTCAAACAAAAAAAAAATGTGTATACACAGGGCCCCTGGCCACCGTCCCCGCTCCAAACCCCAAGCAAGGGTGTGGAAAGTGCCCTGCCCCACACACGTAATCTGTCTCCTCCTCCCGGGGTGAACTCCGTATGAATGACAGCTTGGCAGTCTGTTTGTGCTTCCCCACTGGGGTAGGGGCCCAGAAAAGGGCTCTCAAAAGTGGGCCGATAACCTTTTAGTCTTTTCATCCTAGGGAGCCTTCCTGGTGGAAGCAGGCTTCAAAGAAAGGAGATTTACGTACACCACAGAGCTCCAGCATCTCCCACACTTAAAAGTCTGGGACACTCTCAAAGAACCAAATAAGTTGCATTAGAATAAAAGTGACAAAAACAGGAAGGCGGGGTAGGTAGGGGGCGGGTAGAGCCATGGGGCTTGGACACTGTGGCTGGCAAGTCACTTCACCTTTCTGAAATTTTTTTTTTTTTTTTTTATAGTTACAGGATCTTGTTTTGCCCAGGCTGGTCTCAAACGCCTGGGCGCAAGCCCTCCCCCGCCCCGGCTTCGGCCTCCCAAGGCGCTGGGATTCCAGTGGCCGGCTTGAAACTCTCTTATTTGTGGGATGAAGACTGCCCAACCCACAGGTTGTTTTGAGAATCACATTGGGTGATGGAAATAAAAATGCTTTTAAATAGCAAGCTGCGGCCGGGCACAGTGGCTCACGCTGTAATCGCAGCACTTTGGGAGGCCAAGGCGGGTGGATCACGACGTCAGGAGATCGAGACCATCCTGGCTAACACAGTGAAACCCCATCTCTACTAAACAAAAATAGAAAAATTAGCCGAGCGACTACTCAGAGGCTGAGGCAGAAGAATGGCCTGAACCCGAGAAGCGGAGCTTGCAGTGAACCAACATGGCGCCACTGAACTCCAGCCTGGGCGACAGAGCAAGACTCTGTCTCAAAAAAAAAAAAAAAAAAAAAAAAGCAAGCTGCTACGGAATAGAATATAAGCTCCTAATAAAATTGAACATGACCTGACACCGAGTCTCACAATAAACACTTCACGTGTTTTATCTCAGCGCCTCTCAGTTAATCTCATCGTCACACGCCTGTGGGTCAAATCCATGACTTCACTTTGCATCTGTGGAGCTCAGAGGTCTCACACTGCCTGGCCCCACAGTCGGTAAATGAAAGACAGACCCTGGCCGGGCGCGGTGGCTCACACCTGTAATTCCAGCACTCTGGGAGGCCAAGGCGGGCAAATCACGAGGTCAGGAGATCGAGACCATCCTAGCTAACATGGTGAAACCCAGTCTCTACTAAAAATACAAAAAAATTAGCCGGGCATGGTGGCTGGCACCTATAGCACCAACTACTCGGGAGGCTGCGGCAGGAGAATGGCGTGACCCCGAGAGGCGGAGCTTCCAATGAGCCGAGATGGAGTCACCACACTCCAGCCTGGGAGACAGAGCGAGACTCCGTCTCAAAAAAAGACCCCGATTCCAAACCCAGTGTTCATTCATTCCTTTTTCAACGATTCAGCAAGTGTTTGCTGCCATCAGCAGAGTTCAGCGTATCAGAAAGAAAGCAGTGGATGGGAGACACCCACTTTTGCTCTCATAGAACTCAGTCTATTAGAACCATAACCACAGGAAAAAGGATAATTTTCCAAGCATTTACAAGGCTCCAGGGACTGTGTCAGGTTCTTTCCATGATGTAGGAACTAATGTTATTCCTATTTTATCAATGAAAACCGAAATCAAAGAGGCGAAATGATAAACCCAGGTCACACAGCTACGGCGGAACTTGGATTTGAACGCAGGTCCTGAACTCCAGAGACCTTATTCTCCCTCACTGCTATGCTAGATAAACAAAAAGCTTTCATTGTGATGAGTTAACGCTTAACCCTTACTGTAAGGATAGGGTCCCCATATATTACCATGTTGTGTCCGGAATCGGTGGGTTCTTGGTCTCACTAACTTCAAGAATGAAGCCTGGACCCTCGCGGTGAGTGTTACAGTTCTTAAAAGCGGTGTGTCCGAAATTCCTTCTGGTGGGTTCGTGGTCTCGGCGGCTCAAGAGTGAAGCTGCAGACCTTTGCGGTGTGTTACAGCTCTTAACACGGCGCGTCTGGAGTTGTTCATTCCTCCCGGTGAGTTCGTGGTCTCCCTGGCTTCAAAAGTAAAGCTGCAGACCTTCGTGGTGAGTGTTACAGCTCATAAAGGCAGTGTGGATCCAGCGTGAACAATAACAAGACCCACTGCAAAAAATTGCAAATAGTGAAAGAACAAACATTCTACAACATAGAAAGAGCCCCAAACGGGTTGCCACTGCTGGCTCCGGCAGCCTGCTTTTATTCTTATCTGGCCCCACCCACATCCTGCTGATTGGTCCATTTTACAGAGAGCCCATTGGTCTGTTTTACAGAGAGCTGATTGGTCCGTTTTGACAGGGTGCTGATTGGTGCATTTACAATCCCTGAGCTAGACACAAAAGTTCTCCACGTCCCCGTAGATTAGCTAGATACACAGTGTCATTGGTGTATTTACAAACCCTGAGCTAGACACAGAGTGCTGATTGGTGCATTTACAAACCTTGCGCTAGATACAGAGTGCCGATTGGTGCATTCACAATCCCTGAGCTAGACATAAAGATTCTCCAAGTCCCCACCAGATTCAGGAGCCCAGCTGACTTCACTCAGTGGCTCCTGCATTGGGGCCGCAGGTGGAGCTGCCTGCCAGTCCCGCGCGTCGGGGAGGCTCGGACAGCGCAGGAGCCCGGGGCGGGGGCGGGGGCGGGGGCGGGGGCGGGGGCGGGGGGCGGGGGGCGGGGGGCGGGGGGCGGGGGGCGGGGGCGGGGGCGGGGGCGGGGGCGGGGGCGGGGGCGGGGGCGGGGGCGGGGGCGGGGGCGGGGGCGGGGGCGGGGGCGGGGGCGGGGGCGGGGGCGGGGGCGGGGGCGGGGGCGGGGGCGGGGGCGGGGGCGGGGGCGGGGGCGGGGGCGGGGGCGGGGAGGCTCAGGCACCGCAAGCTGCAGGTCCTGAGCCCTGCCCCGCGGGGAGGCAGTTAAGGCCCAGCGAGAAATCGCTGCGCAGCGCCGGTGGGCCAGCACTGCTGGGGGACCCGGCGCACCCTCCGCAGCTGCTGGCCCGGGTGCTAAGCCCCTCACGGGCGGCCGGCTGCTCCGAGTGCGGGACCCGCCAAGCCCACGCCCGCGGAACTGTACCCGCAAGCACTGTGCGCAGCCCCGGTTCCAGCCCGTGCCTCTCCTTCCACACCTCTCCGCAGGCTGAGGGAGCCGGCTCCAGCATCCACCATCCCAGGAAGGGGCTCCCACAGTGCAGCAGCGGGCT
Source organism: Pongo abelii (assembly GCF_028885655.2). Taxonomy (NCBI): domain Eukaryota; kingdom Metazoa; phylum Chordata; class Mammalia; order Primates; family Hominidae; genus Pongo; species Pongo abelii. The sequence continues at coordinate 89,516,995 of NC_072004.2, forward strand.
GAAGGGCTCCTCAAGCGCGGCCAGAGTGGGCGCTGAGGCCGAGGAGGCACCAAGAGCGAGCGAGGGCTGAGGGCTGCCAGCGAGCTGTCACCTCTCAATGTCAGGTTTTCAGAGTCTAAGTTTGTGAAATTTAGAAAGAAGAGGAGAATCGCTGGGTACAGATGTAAAACAATGCTTTGTAGGAAGGATCTAACATTTTCTTTCAGGATGAGGACAGGAGTGCGTATCTGAGGCTTTGGCTGAAAAACAAAGAGGGAAAGACAGGGCTTCACCTCATGATCTACAACATTTCCACGTTGTACCACCGCGTCCCGGCTCCCCGATCCCCGTGGAAGAATTCGTTCTCTCGGTCAGAGCGACCTCGCGCGCTGATCTGTCGAGGGACCCGCCATGCTCAGGGCTCAGCACCCCCGAGTTAAGGAGACGAGCAGCCATCTCCCGGCCCGCAAGCACCCAGACTCACACCCGCCTCTGCTGCGACTTCACCAAGGAAGGAAAAATGGCTCGAAACGCCTGTACATTAAGAAGCGTATAATTATGCATAATAAAAAGACGCCGGCCCTTATGTATATAAACACAGCTTTGACTGAGTGCCTTCTCCCAAACAGCCCTTCTGGCTCTCAGCAGCAGCAATGGAACATCTTAAACATATGGTCGCCATCCAGGCCTTCAGGCAGATCTGAACTGGGGAGGGGGTGGGGGCAGGGGCAGGCGGGGAGGTGGGGACGGGACGGGAATGCAGGAGAATCGGGAGATGGTTGTTTGGGGAAGAGGGTTACATGGAGAGCTGGTGGGCCAGGGGTCAGACGTTTAAAATCAGGACATAATCTGTGACCTGCCACCCCAAGTTGAGCTGTCTTTTTCTGTCCCTCCTCTGCCCCAGGCTCAATTTGCCCCCAAAAACAATAAGAGGGAGTTCTGCCACATGTCTCCAGGGAGGGGGAAGGAGAGCTGCTGAGTGGCAGGAATATTTCCTGGTTTTGATTTGGGGTTCCTCTCATTTCTGTCTGCACTGATTTCAGCACCTGTCATCTGCAAGGCGCTGAGTAGGCTAAGGAGGGAATCCCCCAGTGGAGAAGCCACTTCCGATGGTGTAGCAGTTCAACAGGTGATCAAAGGCGCCCCCAATTTCAGTCAAGCTCCCAACCTTGGGTTCTCCAGCCTCAAGCTTTGCCTGGCCTGCCCATCAGGGTGTGCTCTTGCTGCCAGGTGCTCCTAACCAGGGTGGTGAGTCTTCAGGCTGGTGCTCAGCCTCCCCCGGGCCAACCCGGAGTTTGTGCAGTGCCCCCCAGGCTTCTGGAGACCCCATGCTGCACCATGAAAGGGCCTGCTCCCTACAGTAGCAGGCTCTGTTCCTAGCCTTCCCCACCATCACTGCCACCTCCCCACACAATCCGTCACTTCTCTGCAAAGCTGGACAGTGGAGCAAAGCTGGCTCCGAACTGGGAAGCTGGGGAACCAGTGGAGCTGGTCTCCTGCACGTCCTCCTTGGGCCATCACTAGCAGGCATGTCTCAGGCAGATCTGTGGTCCAGCTACACTGTCGCTCTATTTGGGGTGGGGGGTGGTGAGGAGGAAATGGATGCTGGAGGGGACAGTGCTTGGCCTCCTCATCCTGCAGCATATGTAGTGTTCTCTCCACACCCCAGACAAACTGGAGATGCTGTTCCCAATTAGGTTCCGCTGAAAGCAGAGCCTGAAGCAAAGACTTGGGTGCAAGTGGTTTATTTGGGAGATGACCCCAGGAAGCAGGAGTGAGGGACAGGGAGAGTGAGACTCGGAAGGGAGAAAAGCAAGGAGGGGTGCGTTCTTGGGCTTGTCACTACTGCGGACAATGGGACTCAACCCCACTGGGGCCCCTCTGCAAAGCCAGGCATGGGGTGCCTTGTAATAGTTCCTCTGGAAGACTGCAGACTAAGGCATTTTCCCACGGGCCCCCTGCCCATGGGCTGAGGTTTGATTCTCCTGCTTTTCCAACTGCACCTGCAGGGACACTCCTTCCTGCTTTGGGGACAGCCCTCAGGCAGAGACTCGGAGTGCACTTGAGGTTGGGGGGTGGTTTCAGCATGCATGGACTGCCCCCCACAGCTACAGACAAATCAGAAGTGGGCGAGGCATGCAGACTCATGCCTCGCATGGGTGAGCACGGATGGGTGAGTGAATGAAGGAGTGAAAGAGTAACTTTAAGACAGTTTCAGGGCATGGACCTGGGAGTGCAAAAGCGGCCTCTTCTCTGCCTGAGGATCACCTCTGTGTGAGCCTCAGCTTTGCCTCTGGGAAGGGGATGATGCAAAGCCACAGGCAGAGCGTCACAGCCAGGACAGCAGGGATGTGCTAAGAGGGTACAAGGCTCTGGGAGCAGGAGAAATGGCTCAGGCAGGAGCTGCAACTCTCTGGCACCATGCTAAGGAGTTAGGACTTTATTTTCTACCAATCACAGGCACGTGGGTACATCCTCCTATGAGCAAAGCCAGGAGATTTATAGTCTGTGGCTTGTGGGAGGCAGGCGTCAGGTCAGGGGCAACCCCTGCCAAGGAGAGGTAATGCCCACATCCCCTCCACTCCCTCCACCCACACCTGCCCCTTGCTGTGCAGACACACCCTCATGCTGGCCGTGACAATGAGACCGAGAATTAAGTCCCTGGGAGTCAGCAAAGTTTTCTAAGGAAAATATGGAGATGATCTCATTTTAGAAAAATCAGAGAGTTAACAAGAGAGTGTCTGGGAGGAGGGAAGGGAATCAGTGTTTCTCAGCTAGGATGGCATCAAACTCCCAGGGCACTTGAAAGGTATTGGGCATTTTTGCTTTTTGCTATGACCGGGGAGGGTACTCCTGAATCAAGTGGGCATGAGAGGCATCCTGCGATACACACAACAGTCCCCCAGCAGCAAAGAGCGGCCCACTCAGTCCAGGGGCCAGTCACAGTTGGTAAATCAAAGACAGACCCTGATTCCAAACCCAATGTTCATTCATTCCTTTTTCAACAACGATTCAGCAAGTGTTTGCTGCCGTCAGTAGAGTTCAGGGTATCAGAGAGGAAGTGGGGGATCGGAGACACCCACTCTTGCTCTCATAGAATTCACAGCCTATTGCAACCATAACCACAGAAGAAAGGATCATTTTCCAAGCATTTACAAGGCACCAGGGACCTGGCGCCTGGGAAAGTCACCAGGCTTCTGGGGGCCCCTGTTACTCTTCTCATGACCCAAATGCCACAGCCCCCCCATTGAACACCCCTGAAAGAACACTTAGAAACAGCCCAGGGGAATGATACAGGGGGGTTGCAGGACTTCCCATTCAGCCAGAAAGAGGAATGGGAGGCAGGTAACTGAGAAAGGATGGCAAAGCTTCTAGGCTGCGTGCCCAGCCGGCTGAGTGTTTAGGGATACGAGAGAGGACAGCAGGTGAGAGGTGCCTGAAATGGGGTTAGAGGGAGACAGTCTTGATGTGCAGTTGTCACAGGAAACCATGAAGTTGCTGGTGTGAGCACAGCTGAGCTGGGCCGGGTCTCTGCAGAGGCAGAAACGAGAGATAAACAAACAGAACCGACCACTCCTTTCGGTCCCCTCTGCAACATGGTCACTGCAGCTCGGGCGGCACTGGACAGGTGGGCGCCACAGAGCGAGGGGGCTGGCAGAGAAGGGTGGGTCTCCCTTGCAATTCTGACATCTCCCTTCAGCTCTCCATCCAGAGAGATGTTTTTATGTAAGGAGTAGCCAGAGAGGGATTGGAGATGCTAATTCCATTTCATTAGATCCCAGCAGCTTTCGATTACAGCGGGCCGGAGGGAGGAAACAGAGCTGATGTGTTTTTAAAAGCCGCAGTTTTGCTCTGTTTTTAATTTAATGCTGCTGGTAAAAAGATGCCACCTTGGAGTCGCTAATGATTCGCGTGAATTGTTTTGGTTGATTTACACACCCCTTCGACTTTAAATAACAAGGGAGGAAGGAGAACTGGGTCCCCCTGGAGCTGCGAGCCTGCAGCTGGAAGAGGATGCTGCCGAGTTGAGGGTTTTTTTTTTTTTTCAATTGTTTCCTCCATGCGGGGCCGGGCCCTGGGCATTTATAAACAGGGCACAAACTTGGGACACCAGACACCATCCCCCTTGGACCACTGTCCTCCAAGCCGTGTCTTGCCTACCGTTCTTTCCCAAAACAAAGCCAGTGGTTAGTATATTAGAGTTGGTACAATGTGTCAGACTTAGGACGAAGCTCTTATATGCACAAACTCTGAGGCTCACATTTATGCTGAGAATTAGTGTGACTTTCCCTGTGTCCCTGAGGAAGAAAACAAAGCTCTGAGTGGTTTAGGAGCTTGCTCAAGGCTGCGTCACTAGGAAGTGGCAGAGACAGCATCCAAACTCACGCACAGCAGGGTCTTTCGGGTTTGGTTCAGTATTGTACCTGGAGGCCTGCAGGAAATGAAAGAGCAATGGACCCAGATTTGTCTGAATCCAGAGTCGGAGCCGTTCCCATTTTTCCGGAGGACCAGTGGTCTCCAAAGGGACTAGGCTGACCACAAAGGCCAAGACCAAAGGCTGAAGGGAATGGAACCCTCCCTTCCAGACCCCCAGCATCCGATGGGCATCTGAGCAGCAGCTTCACCCAGGGCCGCCTGGCAGGGGTTTGATCATGTGCCTGTCTGCCAGGAAAACAGTTTGAGGGTCGGAACAAGTGTCCAAAAGGAGCCTTCATTTATCTTGATTCCCAGCTCATCTCCATCAGGGGAAATGTCTCCTGTCTGCCCGTGCCCCTCTCTTTCTTCTTCCCTTCAAAATAAAATAAGAGGCAGCCGGTAAGAGCATTAAGTCCTTTCCAAATTTCCCTTTCTCATCCGTCATGTCCAGGCCGGAGCTTCGAGGCTGCACTGGGGAGTGAGGGTCTCTCTGCTGGGAGCAGCAAATGGCAGACAGGGGGCTGGCAGGGAGAGAGGAACCCAGCTCAGGCGACCAGGGAGAGGCCTGGCCTCTCCATCACCAGGCGGTCAGGGCAGCTGCATCTGTGATTCAGGCCAGCAGGAGGCTTTGAGGCCGGCTGGGCCAAGGCAATCAGGAAAACCACCAGAATCAGGAGGAGAGAAATAGAGGCCCCCGGAAGCCTCGTGACTTTCCCATCAGGGAGGAACAATCAGTGTATATGCAAAGTGCTGCAGATTGACATCACAGGCATTTCATCCGGGGACTCAAGCCGGGAGAAACAGGGGCTACAAAGGTGGAAGTCCCAGGTCAAATCCCAGCTCTGCTACTTACTGGTTCTGTGGTCTCAGGCAAGTTATTGCACTCCCTTCAACCTCCATTTGCTGATGAAAAATGAACCCAGCAGGAAGCGGATGGCACCTGTCAACAGGCTGACCAGAGGGCCTTAGCCAAGGGACCAGGAGCAGCTACATAACTTACAGATCTGGAGCAAAGTGAAAATGTGGGCCCCGTGGTTAAAAAGTGTTAAGAATTTCAAGATGATAACAGCAGAGCATTAGACCAGGAATGGGCCCTTCTAAGCGCCAGGTCCAGGATGATGTCATCATGGGTCACAGGCCCACAAAGCTGGCCTTGGAAGGGGCTTTTTACCAAGATGTGGGCAGGGTTTAGGGAAACAACTCCCTGTGCAACAAGTGAGTGGCCTGGAGAAAGCATAGCTGTCCCTTCGCTGTAGAAGGCCTCAGAATGGGAACAGAGCTTTGACGGGGGTTGGAGGGCTGGGGAAATTCCCCCCCTTTCTCTGTGATCTGAGTCGAGAGCCTAGTGATGCGGTCCACGGAGCTCTGCCTCCCAGCACAGAGTAGCGGGGGAAGGGCTGAGGGTGGCTATGGGGATGAGCAGCTGTCTGCCTCGCTGGGAGGACCTCACGAATGTTTGTGCAGGAAGGCGTCTAGCACAAGGAGGCCCTATGAGAGCTATTCGGCTTCTTCCTGGGGCACTGATGACTTTCTTGTTCCTCTGCTCTATCTTGCTTCCTCTCTTGAGGGTGGACTCACTAGGAGACGTCTTTCTACTCCCTGTGGCATCTCCCAGCTGAGAACACAGCCAGTGCCAAGGTAATGGAAGTTATTGAATGAATCTGGTTGTGAGTGGGAGCCACCGGCTCAAGCTCTTTCACAGTGAATCTGGTGCTGCCCTGGAATCTGCATTTCCTGGTGAACAAGGACAAGGAGGGAGACACTGAGCAGGCCAGTGCCCACCAAGCTCCGGGTCTCATCTGTCAGGTGGAAGCCAAGCCCCGCAGGACACAGCAGCCACACCCCGAGAGGTCAAGAAAGGGACTAGGATCAAAGTGGGAGAACTAAAGGCAGAGCTGAGGGGGCTCCAGGTGGAGGGTGAGGCTGGTAAAAATTGGAGTGTTCCAGAAGCCAGATGCGGTCTGACTCCCTCCTGCAACCCCTCAGGGGAAGACCCTATGAGGGGCACAAACACTCTCAGCACTGGAAACCACGCGGTCACACCGCCAACATGTTAGCCAAGTGCCATCTGCCTGGGAACAGCCTCCTTCTGTGCAGAAAGCTTGTCATGCCTCCTGGTGGTGCCAGCTGCAGGCTGTGTGCTGGGGCAGCTGGCACCACCCTTGGACCTGCCTCCCCTTCCAAGGAAGACAGTGATCCTGCCAAGGTGAAAGTATGAAACCAAGCACAGGGCTCCTGGATCAGAGGTGTGGCTCAGCAATGCTCTAAAATTGGGTCCAGCTTTGGAAGACCCAGTGTCCTCTCTGCTGGTCAGGCAAGGTCACACCGCCAGGGGCTCAGCTCCCCAGATGCCCTCTGTGCAGTGCTGAGCCCTGAGCTGGTGCTTTACTTCTCCACATATCCAAGCTCTGCCTCTCCATAATCACGGTTTGGTTCCCTAAGAAGCAGTTCCTGAGTGGATTTGAGCACAAAATTGTTTATTTGAGAGGTACTGGCTATGGGGGGAGCCCCAGAAGGAGAGCAGGGAAATGACCCAGAGAAGGGTAGGCAGCCAGGGAAGGGCTGTTCTAAGCCTACTGCCTAAGTGGGCACTAGAGCTGCATCCTGTAGGGAAACCAAGAAACAACGCAAAACGCAGGATCTGGAACCATCCGCTCCCAAACCTACATAAGGGGTAAGCTGAGATGTTCATATGTCAACTCATGATGATCTTCAGCTGAGGGCTGCTTCTGGGGGATGTTCATTCTAGGCTTTTCTGGCTTGGTGCACATAAGGGCAGAGGGGCCTCCCAACACAGGTGTTGGGGGTCCCAAGGCTCTGAGAGGCCAAAGCTGGCAGTTGGAAGTTAGCCCAACCATGCAAAAAGGGTTACAGTCATAACACTTAACGGTGTCTGCTTCACTCACTGAGCTCCAATGTGCGTTCATGCATCCCAAAAGCATTTATTAAGCACTTCCAGTTTGTACCAAGTTTAGAAGAAGATCCAAAGAAGACTCAGTTATCTCAGAACCTAATGGTCAGATTAGGTGCAACCTCACAGCAAAGGCAAGCCAACATCAGAGCACAGCAGAGGGAGTAGGGAAGTGGAGAAAGCTTCCATAAAAAGAGAAACCTTTGCGCCTGATGGCTTTTAATATCACCTATATGTTAATAACTCTCAAATTTGTATTTCAGCCTGAACTGCTTCCCTGAATTTCAGACTTGTAGACCTGACTGCCTACTTCCTTCTGCTTGTATGTTTCATGCAGATCTGTATTTGTTATCTTGCTGGCTAACAAATGACCCTAAAACTTAGCAGCTTAAAACGACTGGCATTTATGATCTCACATGGTTTCTGAGGGTCAAGAATCCAAGAGAGGCTCAGCAGGGTGGTTCTGGTCTGGAGTCTCTCATGAGGCTGCAGTTGAGATGTTGACCAGGGCTGCAGTCATCTGAAGGCTGGACTGGGGCTGGAGGATCTGCTTCCAAGATGATGCATTCACATGGCTGCTGGCTGGAGACTTCAGGTTCTTCCCACGCACCCTTTCCATAGGGCTGCTCATCATATCACAGCTGGCTTCCCCCCAGAGCAAATAACCCAAGAAAGAAAGGGAGACAGAGAATGAGAAATGTAGGGGGTACAGTCTTTTACAACCTAATCTAAATACTGGCATAACTTCTGTCACATTTTATTGGTCACACTGACCAACCCTGGTACAGTGTGGGAGGGGACTACAGACAGGTGTGAATACCAACAGGTGGGGCCTGGCCAGTTGTAGTGGCTCACGCCTGTAATCCCAACACTTTGGGAACCCGAGGTGGAGAGATCACTGGAGCCCAGGAGTTTGAGACCAGGCTGGGCAACATGGTGAGACTGCATCTCTACAAAAAATATTTTTTAAAATGTATCTGGATATGGTGGTGCATGCCTATAGTCCCAGCTACTCAGGAGGCTAAGGAGGAGGATCACTTAAGCCCAGCAGGTTAAGGTTGCAGTGAGCCATGATCACACCACTGCACCCCAGCCTGAGTGATGGAGTGAGACTCTGTCTTGAAAAAAAAAAAATGGTTATGGTCATTGGGGTCATGTTGAAGGCTGTTGACCACAGGATCTTAAACTTAACATGCCCGAAATGGAACTCCCGAAGTTTCTCCCTTCGTGCACAAAGCCAACTTCACTGTCTTCCTCATCTCAGTGAGAAATGGCAAATCCATCTTTCCAGTTGCTCAGGCCAAACCCTTGGAAACATCCTTAACTCCTCTCCTTCCATTCACGTACATCTAATCCTTCAGCAAATCCTGGTAGCTCTCCCTTTGAAATATATTGGGATTCTGACCACTTTCCACCACCCTCATTGCTGCCATCCTGATTTAAGGCACCTGCCTTATCATCTCTCACCTGGATGATTGCAATGGCCTCCCAAGCAGTCTCCCTGCTTCCATCTTTGAGCCCCCTGCAGTCATAGTGATCCTGTTAAAATGCATTACTCCTCTGCTTGAAACCCTCCCATGAGGGCAAAAAGTCCTCACAGGGCCCTTCACCATCTGACCCCACCACCATCATCCTAATCTCACATCCTATGACTGCCCTGCACCCTCCATCCGGCCCCCCTGGATATTCCTGGCACACTCCTGCCTCTGGCCCTTTGCACTTGCTGTTCCCTCTGTCTAGAAAGCTGTTCCCGCCACTATGCCCGGCTAATTTTTTGTATTTTTAGTAGAGACGGGGTTTCACCATGTTAGCCGGGATAGTCTTGATCTCTTGACCTTGTGATCCGCTCGCCTCGGCCTCCCAAAGTGCTGGGATTACAGGCATGAGCCACCGTGCCCGGCCTGTAGTCCCAGCTACTCAAGAGGCTGAGGCAGGAGAATGGCATGAACCCGGGAGGCAGAGTTTGCAGTGAGCCGAGATCGCACCACTGCACTCCAGCCTGGGCGACAGAGCAAGACTCCGTCTCAAAAAAAAAAAAAAACAAAGAAAAAAGAAAAGAAAGAAAGCTGTTCCTCCAGGCATCCACTTGGCTGGCTCCTCATTGCCTTCAAGTCTTTATGCAGTGCCCCCTGCTTGGAAGGCCTTCCCCGACCACCCTATTTATAAACTTCCTATTCTCTTCTCTGCCTTTGTTCTTCTTCTTAGCATGTTTCACCACCTCCAAACCATCTATTTTATTTGTTTTTCTTACTTGTCTGTCTCCCCCACAGATCGTAAGCTCCGTGAGGATCCCTGTCTGTTTTTTCACTACTCTATTCATAGCATCCAGAATTGTGGCTGACTCATTCAGGATGCTAAAAAATATTTGTTGAATCACCAGAAGGAGGGAACATGAAGAAAGGTATTTCAGTTATCTACCACTTCATACCTACCCACCTTAACTGGGATGCTTAAAACAACAATCATGTATTTGGCTCCTGAATCTGCAATTTGGGCAGAGTCTGGGAAGACAGCTCATCTCTGCTCACATGACATAGGTTGGGGCAGCTCAAAGGCAGGGGTGACCCAACATTGGGGGCTGGAGTCATGTCAAAGCCATCATTGCTCTCTGGTGGTTGTTACTGGCTGTCACCTCTGACCTCAGCTGGGGTCATCAGCCAGAACCCTACCCTGGCTCTTCATGTGCTGTTGGCTTCCTCACAATATGGTGAGTTCTAAGAGCACTGCCCTGAGAGGCAAGTAGGGCAAGCTTCCCATTTCTGAAGGCCTTGTCCCAGATACAAATGCAGCGTCATTGCCACCATTTTCTACCGATGAAGTGGTCACAGAGCCCGGATTCCAGGGGAAGAGACATAGACTCCACCTTCCAATGGAGAAGCAACAAAGAATTGTAGGGCCATGTTTTTAAGACCACCACGTAAAGGAAGAGAAAGAAAACCTTTTCCAGACCCCGTCCTTGTGCCGAGCTCAGCGTAGGATGTTTGCAATCATCAATACACAGGGAAGGGCTTGCCCGCGTGCTGTATCATAGAAAGTGGCACGCATCTGGTGTGCTTCTGTCCTGGCCCATGAACCCAGCACTCACTATGAACTCCGTCTTTGCTCTAAATCACACTGCCTTTCAGAGATCATCTAGCTTTCTCGTTGTAAGATTCCAGGAGGATAACACACTATTCCCCAGAGAAGGTATTCAGTATCAGGCCAGAGTGTGCTAAGACATTCCCAGAGGGATAAGTTGTAGACTAACCCAAATGACTTTTTTTGAAGGCAGTGCCGTATCTCCAGCCCAAAGAAAAAGCTAGATCAGGATTTTTTGTATTTCCTCTTTTTTTTTTTTTTAGACAGAGTCTCACTCTGTCGCTCAGGCTGGAGTGCAGTGGCACGATCTCGGCTCACTGCAACCTCCACCTCCCGGGTTCAAGCAATCCTCCCACCTCAGCCTCCTGAGTAGCTGGGATTACAGGCACCCGCCACCATGCCCAGCTAACTTTTGTATTTTTAGTAGAGACGGGGTTTCACCATATTGGTCAGGCTGGTCTCAAACTCCTGACCTCAGGTGATCTACCCGCCTCAGGCCACCAAAGTGCTGGGATTACAGACATGAGCCACCACACCTGGCAGATCAGGATTTCTTAACTGGGGTTCTGTCGACATTCTGGGTCAAATCATTCTGTTTGGGGGCTGTCCTGTGTACGTTATAGGATGCTTAGTGGCACCCCCAGCCTCTACTCTCTAGATGCCAGTAGCAAGCCCCCCAACCCTTCTGCAGTTATGACAACCAAAATGTCTCCAGACATCAGCAACCTTCACCTTGGGGGCAAAATAACCCCCAGATGAAAACTGCTGGGTTAGAGTGATGCTTAAAGTATTATTTGCAGTATTTTCTCAGTTCTGGATCTGTTTGAAGTCTTCTCCCCGGCTCAGTTAGAGCTCCTGATCCCTTTCATCTTCTAGACACCGTGAACCATGTACTTGACCATGTGGCCCATTTCACCGTGATTATTGGAAAACTTAGAATCAAAGTTGTTTCAGGGTGTATCCCACAGGGACACACATCTTTAGTCTTATGTCTGCTCCATTTTACATCATTTCTTCTTTGACCAAACTCTTCATTTATGCAAGTCTTCTTATATTTTATGCATTCTTTTTATCTGTCCTAAATCTTTTCTAGAAGAAGGGAGAGTACAAAGAGCTAAATAAATAACTGCAGTCAGGGTAAATATTCATGGAGATGACGTCATAGAGAGGCAGACACCTGCCTGGAGGGAAATAGGACAAACAGAGCATGAGGGCTTGTCGAGAAGGCAAAACCAGACAGGTGGGAGCCAGATGATGTGTCTGGGCAGAGTGTGGGTCACCCAGAGAGGTCACTCTCCAGAGGGGAAGATTAGAGAGAAGATGGACAGAGGCTGGGGTGTCGAAACCCCTCCCCCAGGAAAGGATCTTGTTTTGTTGTATTTTCTGTTCACAGGAAAGTCAGGGGAAGGGATTGTTTGTTCACTTGTTATTTTTGTTTTAGAGACAGAGTCTTGCTCTGTCTCCCAGGCTGGAGTGCAATGGCCCAATCATGGCTTCCTGTAGCCTCAACATCCCAGACTCAAGCAATCCTCCCACCTCAGCCTCCCAAGCACAGCTGGGACTACAGGCATTTGCATTTGCCACTGCATCTGGCTTTTTTTTTTTTTTTTTTTTTTGTAGAGACAGGGTCTCGCTATCCTCAGCCTCCCAAAGTGCTGGGATTACAGGTGTTTGCCACCATGCCGGGCCGGGAAGGTGTTTTAATCAATAGCGTTTGCCAACAACGAGACCCCACCTGCCACGTGAATGAGTCACCTTGGAAATGAATCTTCCAGCCCCAGTCCAGCTTCCTAAAGTGATGCTGCGTGGAGCAGAAATGGGCTGTCCCCACCATGCCTACCCAAACTGCAGATTCTTAAGCAAAATAAATGCTTATTGTTTTTAGACACAAAGTTTTAAATTGGCTTGTTGCACAGCAATAGATAACTGGAACATCTTTAAACAACTGTCAATCAACCCCTCCCAGACTCAGTTTCCTTATCTGAATTGTGAGCCTTCAAGGGTCCATGGAGTGCCTGGCATGGGGAAGGGCCTCCTCTGCCATCAGGTATTTGATATGACTGCAAAGGCAGGCAGGTACTAAGCCAAAACACAGCCGTGCCTCCAGTACGGCTGGAGGACAACACAGATGTGAAACTGAAAGACAGTGGAATAAGCGTGCATTCACTCAGAAATGAGGGCTGGAGCTCCTACCATGTACCCAGGGAAGGAGTAGAAGGAAGTACAGAACTATGGGAAGCAGACGGTGGGGAAATCCCACACTGCTCAGTCCTGGCCCCTTTCCTCCCTCTCTTCTCTCTCCCTGGGGTTCTCATCTCTGCCAGCCATATCTTAATTTTTGTGTATGTCCCAAGATAGTCTTTCCTATGAGTCCCCCACCTGTATATCCAACATCACCTCCTGGGTGCATCAAAGACCCTCACCCTCAACAAGTCCAGATGCAACCTTGTACCCACCCCCACTTCCCAACATCAAGTTGACTTTGTTCTGCTCTCCCCAGGTCAGACAGTAGCTTTGTCCAGGACCACAAGTCATCAGCTGGCCACCCTGCCTCCTCCACCTCGCCCCCCTCCGCATATCCTAAATGTCACTGAGTCCTGATGGTTTTGCTTCCTAAATACCATTCAAACTGGTCCACTGCTTTCCATCCCACAGCCGTCCCCCACCACCATCTCCTGCATAGCCGTCGCAATGGCCTCCTTAATAGCCTCCCCCACCCCCATCGCCTCTCCCCTCTCACCTGCCTTCACAGCAACAGCAAGCTTTGTAAAATACCAAATCATCTCTCTGCTTAAAGCTTTCCACTGATTTCCTGGTGCACTTAGGTTAAAGGCCCATGTCCTGTCACTATCTACAGTGGGTCCTGCAAGGCCCGGCCCCTGTGGAACCCACCCACTCCACCTCCTCTGTAACCACCTCCCACTCCCTGCACTGCTGTCTGTGTTTCAGCCACATGGGCTTCTTTCAGCTCGCCAAACTCTCTGTGCTCCCTCCTGCCACAGGGCCTTTGCACATGCTGTTCTCTCAGCCTAAGATGCATTCGACTTTACCCCCTTCCAACATACACCTTTCTTTTTTTTTGAGACAGAGTCTTGCTCTGTTGCCCAGGCTGCAGTGCGGTGGCACAATCTTGGTTCACTGCAACCTCAACTTCCTGAGCTCAAACAATCCTGCCTCCCAAGTATAGCTAGGCCTACAAGCTCACACCACCACATCCAGCTAACCAACACATACTATTTTTTTTTTTTTTTTTTTGAGATGGAGTCTTGCTCTGTCACTCAGGCTAGAGTTCAGTGGCACAATCTTGGCTCACTGCAACCTCCGCCTCCCAGGTTCAAGCAATTCTCGTGTCTCAGCCTCCCGAGTAGCTGAGATTACAGGCGCCTCCCACAACGCCCGGCTAATTTTTGCATTTTTAGTAGAGATGGGGTTTCACCATGTTAACCAGGCTGGTTTCAAACTCCTGACCTCAAGTGATCCACCCGCCTCGGCCTCCAACACCTTTTAGAAGCCTTTCCTGCTCTCTCTGACCAGACCAACTCCACTGCAACCTCTTGCAGGAAATGGCAACCCTCTTTCCTGGCACTAATCTCCATTTAATTTTACATTCCTTTGTGTGATTCTTTGATGAATGTCTTCCTTTCATGCTAAATTTAAGCTCTTGAAGATTATGACTGTTTTTTGGTGCTGCTATAACCCAAAAAGCTAGTTCAGTGCCCTGGCCCATTGTAAGCACTCGATAAATATGTGTAGGCTGAGGACCATGGCTCATGCCTATAATCCCAGCACTTTGGGAGGCTGAGGCAGGAGGATCACTTGAGTCCAGAGGCCAGCCTGGGCAACATAGCAAGACCCTGTCTCTACCAGAAAAATTGTTTTAATTAACTGGGTGTGGTGGTGCATGCCTGTACTCCCAGCTACTCAGGAGGCTAAGGCAGGAGGATTGCTTGAGCCCAGGAGTTCCAGGCTGTAGTGAGCTATGATTGTGCCACTGTACTCCAGCCTGAGTAACAAGGTGAGACACTGTCTCAAAATAAATAAATAAATATTTAAAAAATAAAAGTAAAAATTAAATGTTTTGGAAATGGCAAAAATAATTGTAGGGGAGATGCTGAGAGGCGAAATGGTTAGTACTCACTAGAAAACCTGGGCAGCATTTTATGAGGTGGGTGGGACTTGAGGTGACCTTAAAGGAGGAGTAGATTTTTGTGTTGATGGAGGCATTTGGAAGGACATTCTAGGTGGGTGGACCAGACCAGAATAAACCAAGAGGTGAGTATAACGTGTATGTGTGTGTGTGTGTGTGTGCACGCGCGTGTGTGTGTGTGTGTTGGATGACAGGAGGAGATGGGCCAGGCTAGCAGAGATGCAGGTTGGGAAAAGGTGGGACACCAGGTCAGCCAGCAGGGGTAGATGACCAGGGGTCTTGAAGGCAGGTAGAGGAGTCAGCATGTGAAAAGCGTGGGAGATTTCAGAGCAGAGTGGTGATCCCAGGCAGGCACTCAGCAGGGCAGCGAGTAGCAAAGCCTCACGGCAGAGCGGGTGGGACACAGGAGTGTGGATGGCTGGAGGCAGAGAGGAGGCTGGTCAGCATCCAGGCATGAACGACCGAGGACCTGGAGGGAGGACAGAGAGGACAGAGAGGGCAAGGTGGATAAGGAGGCATTAAGGAGAAAGCCATCCCCCAGCTGGGTGGCTGTTGTCTGCAGAGGACCACACAGGAAGATCCCCCTCCACACTGGAATGTCAAGAGCTGGTCTGTCAGACAGAAGTCAAAAGACACCAGTGCCATTTCCCCGGCTCCGACACTGCATGGCTCCACGCTCTGCTCTGTGCCCCCTTCCAGTCGAGTGGATCAATACCAGCCATCAGGGCTTAGCCAAGAGATGGAGGGCAAGGTTAGCTGTCTGTAGGGAACACATGGAACACCCAGAGCAGGGCTGCCTGGGTAACTTATTGCTTATTAATAATATAAATATGTAAATGTTACGAGGGTCATATTGATCCCAACATATGAGCCATCCATCATGAGAGTGCAGAACAGGGTGTTATAAATATCAAATAATAAGTCTGCAGCCCAAGACTTATCAATATAGGTGGTCTAAGGCTGGGACAGTCCCCAAGGCAACTTTATAATGAGAGCAACTCCAGCAACCTCCTGCCACCACCCCCGCCACAGTGTGTGTGGTTTGTGAGGGGGAGGGAGAGACAGAGGACCCCTCAAATGGAAAGGAGATATTCATATGCAGGGATTCTAGAGAGAGAGCCTCCCCTTTTCTCCTTTACCATGGCAGGAAAAAGGCTGTCATCTGAGCTCCCCAAATCTCCACCCCGGGGTAGAGAGGGTTTCTCATCCCCGTGTATGCTGAGGCAACATAGCCTAAGGTTTAGCATGTGGGTGTGGAGTCAGGGAGACCTGGGCATGGAATCCTGCCCTGCCCACTGTTTGCCAGCTTCGTAAACTTCACAAGTTTAACTGCTTGGAGCATTGGTTTACTCATCTGTAAGACGGGAATATTGACAGCAATCGGCCAGGTTGTGAATATTAAATGGGGCAATGTCTATAACCACCAGTGTCCATGGTAGGTATGACTACTATGAAGAGTGGCCAGGGGCTCCTGGTGCCATGAGACCAGGAGGCTGTATTAGCCTGTTCTCACAGTGCTATGAAGAAATACCCAAGACTGGGTAATTTATAAAGAAAAGAGGTTTAATTGACTCACAGTTCTGCGTGGCTGGGGAGGCCTCAGGAAACTGACAATCATGGCAGAAGGCACCTCTTCACAGGGTGGCCGGAGAGAGAACAAGTGCCAGCGGGGGAAATGCCAGACGCTTATAAAACCATCAGATCTCGTGAGAACTCACTCACTCTCACGAGAACAACATGCAGGAAACTGCCAGCATGATCCAATTACCTCTGCCTGGTCCCACCCCTGACACATAAGGATTATTACAATTCAAGGTGAGATTTGAGTGAGGACACAGAGACAAACCATATCAGAGGCATGACGCTGAACAGCTCCAATCCAGAGTATCCCATCACTACCTCCAGAAGATGTGCCCAGTAAAGTGACATCACACTTGAGGAAGGAGCAGCCTAACCCTAACCATACCCCTCAAGCCCCAGTTTGGTTTTCCTGGTGGATTTCAGTTTGAATGCCCACACAGCTCATGAATGCCCTCACAGCACAGGGCATGGGGCTCGGAAATCAGCTGGTCCTTACGAGGTCTCTGCCTTCAGGAATTTCAAGCTACAGTGGGGGAAGGGACCAGAATACCTAAAACCTGAGGCTGAGCAAGTGCTGTTAGAGGGATGCTCAGTGCTCCAGAGGCTTAAAGAGCGAGGTCATGGCCAGCTGAGGGGAGTCGAGAGGGGCTTCCTGCAGATGAGCCTAGAGTGGGCAGCAAAAGGAGGGAGTGGATCCAAGCTCACCCACCAGCCTGGGCCCCGTGCAGAGCAGGAGCTGGACGGGATGTTCCTGTTCTTAGCAAACCCGGAGGGAGCCCAGGCCTGTGGCTATGAGCCTGTGCCCAAGCCTGGGGGATATTTCATTTATCATAATTTTTTTTTTGCATTAATGTTGGCTTTTGATTATTTTTATACTGCATTAAAATATTATTTATCTTGATTACTGCATTTTTGGTGCCCCC
This sequence comes from Pongo abelii, assembly GCF_028885655.2. Lineage (NCBI taxonomy): Eukaryota > Metazoa > Chordata > Mammalia > Primates > Hominidae > Pongo > Pongo abelii. Next base: position 89,534,030 of record NC_072004.2, read on the forward strand.
TTAAACTTTGTGTCCAGCATGATGCCTCACCCTACCCTCAGCTCTGCAAGTGACTGCATTTTCTGGGATTATTCCCCATGCTTACCAGCTCTCAGCTTCCAGTTATCCAACCCACTTTCAGCTGGCTCCAACTCGACCTTCCTAGTCTTCTAGACTCTGACTCCATCTCCCCACTCCCCACCCCAGCCCCCGTGGTCTCACAACCCACCTCAGTGACGATCAGCCTTTGCATCTGGTGGCGGAGGCAGTGCAAGGAGGAAAGCTCCTGCCATCAACGCCTTCTCCCTAGGGAGTAACCGCATCAGCCCCAAGCTGCATGCTTTCTGGCACTATCTGGTTGCCTCCCACCCAGCTCCTGAGAGGTGGGCACCATCAGCCTTCCTTGTCAGGTGGGGAACCTGAGGCCCAGAAAGACTGTGGGACTCGCCAAATTCGCACAGCTGGTTGAGCAGTAGTGGACCTGGGATGTGGTTCTAGCAAAATGCTCTTTTCACCAGAACCCAACATTTCCCAAAATGTCATCCTTGGAACCCATATTCCATGGGCTGTGTATCTGTGAGACCTGAAAGGATTGGCTTCATGGCTGGAGAAGCGTGACCCACAGATGTGCATGGAGGGCCATCACGACGAGGACATCAAAGATTCTAGGCAGTTCTGCAGTTCAAAAAAAAGAATTTGATTTTAACTCAGCATTTTCCAAACTCATTGACCTCAAAACTCTTTTTTCGTGGAACATCTCCCTGGGCCAGTTGTTCATCTTATACAGTCAAGAAATACTGACCTGTTTTTAGCGTGAGAGTTTTCCAGCCAGGTCCAAATGGGTCCTGTCAGGACCCATACTTGAATCTTGACCTTGCAGGGGAGGGGAGGTTTCTTTTCTCACCCCTAGATTCATGGCTGAGACACCGGTAACTAAAAGCAGCTTAATAAGAGAAAAGCATGCAAATGTATTTAATGTAAGTGTTATGTGGCACAGGAGCCTTCGGAAATGAAGACCCAAAGAAAGACAAACCCGTGTATTCCTGTCCTTAGGTTTGTCAAAGAGTGGACAGTCGCGCAGAAGTTAATGGGACACAGAGGGTCTGATGTTAACGATCATAAACTAGGGGGGCTTAGCAAGGCCCATTTGTTCAGATTCTTCTCTGTGTCCCTGGGTCTTCAGGTCTAAGGATGCTCCTTTTCTCTGGATACAGGAGGAGCACCTCTCACATTAGGGTCTTATAACCTGCTTCAGAGGAAGGGCAGAGAATTCCTTTACGGCCTGTTTCAGGGGAGAAGGGCAGGAGAAGGCCAGAGAGACCTTCCCGCTTCTGCTGTTCCTCAAGTGCCAGGTGCCATATTTTAGGGTAGTGGCTCCTAAACCCCATCAACCTCTATGCTGTACTCCATTTTCCAACTTAGCTTGCCTTGGTGTAAGAGGAAGGAAGAGGAGAGAGGGGCTTTAGGAGAAGCCCAGGAAGGACTTTCAGATTTTACATTAACTATTTCTATATTGTTTGATTGTCTCACACAGCACATGAATTATTTTGTGAGGAGGGATGGAAAGAGAGGGAGAAAGAGGACAGGGGAAGAAGGGGAGTGTTGTGCCGACCCCTATCAACTCCAATGGGAATGGCATCAAGTTCAAGAGGCTGAAGAAGAGACCCAGAGCCAGCAAATGGGACATGGGGTTTTACTGGGAGCTTATACAGAGGGGAGAGAGTGCAGTGGCAGTGGGCTGGGGAGAAGAACTGCAACTGTTTGCAAAAGGCCTGCAGTTTCTATAGCAGTTTCACTTAGCACCCTCTCGGCTCAGATGTTCCTCATAGATAAGGAATGAATCTATGGGTTGGCCACTCCGGATTCCTTAGCTCAGAACTCCAAACTGCATTCAGGTGTGTCCGCCATACAGGGTCATTCTCAGGGTGTGCTTAAGATATTGCTATCAGGTGCATTGACCAAACGGGGGGGAAGGAGAGAGGAAAAAAGAAAACAGGAGAGGAAAGAAGGGAGGGAGGGAAGAGAGAAGGAGGAAATAAAAGGAACAGAAGAAGAGAAGGAAGAGGAAGGGAGAGAAGAGAGAGATACAGAGAGAAGAGAGAAGTGGGGAGAGTGAACATGATCCTGCGGTTTGCAGCTCCTACAGCCCATCCTCAAGTGAGAGAAAATCTCGGGCATGAGAGCAGGCTCAGCAGGCACAGGCGTCCCCCTCCCAAGTACCCCCTTCATCTTCCTCACTCAGTTCCCACCTCCACCCCCTCCCAACCAAACATCACCAATCACACATGAATTAAAAGCCATTTCCAGGCAAGCCCAGTGGCTCATGCCTGTAATCCCAGCACTTTGGGAGGCTAAGGCTAGTGAATCACTTGAAGGCAGGAGTTCAAGACCAGCCTGGCCAACATGGCAAAACCCCGTCTCTACAAAAAAATAGCTGGGCATGGCGGTGCACGCCAGTAGTCCCAGCTACTCAGGAGGCTGAGGCATGAGAATCATTTGAGCCTGGGAGGCAGAGGTTGCAGTGAGCCGAGATCGCGCCACTGCACTCCAGCCTGGGTGACAGAGCGAGACTCTGCCTCAGAAAAAAGAAAAAAAAAAACAAAAACATTTCCATGACAGAGGCTTTGCATCTATCATGAGCCCTGGGCCTCAGCCACACAGGATTTCACAGTTTGCAATCTTTTTGTTCAACTCCCCTCTCTCCTCAGCCATTCTAGGTAGGGTGGAGGAGGCAGGTCAGGGTCTTCTCCCTGCCACCTAGGCCGGAGCGCCATTAGTATTCAGCATCTTCTCAGTAATGGTCCCTCTTCGTGCTGGTTTGATTTTATTATTATGCCAACACACTTGCTTAATTCTCTGCTGTCTTTCTTCTGCACTGTTGATTTACACTGTTAGTGTTTTAATTATACAATTCAGCACTCCTTAAAACATGAAAAACTGCTCAACTTTTCAAGCAATTAAAAGGCAGCAGAGTGTATCAGCAGATCCGAGATGAGATAAGTAAATCAAGCAATTAAAAAACGCGTTTCGTGAAAATGTAGCAACCTACCCAAAATAAGCGAGGCCGGTGGGCCCTCCCGACCAGAACTTCGGAGAGCGGCGCCTCCTCCATCTCACCTTCCGAGCCGGGAACATGGCGTGTTCTGCCTCACTCTCCCTCTTACTCTCCCTGGGTTGAACGTGATGCCTCGCTGACCTCAGCCCAGCCTAGCTGAGAGGGCCTGCGTGGGATGACCTCAGGACTTGGGTGACCACAGACTCAGGTTTTAACCTGGTCACCGAGCAGCTCATGAACTTGGCCGCATTACTCCTCTCTCTCGGCCTGTTCCCACCAGCAAATGAGACTGCACCACTATGTTTTTGTGTGGGGGTGAGTAAAATATAATAACAAAACTTACCATCGTAAGGGAGAAAAAAATATCTTTTCCTCACCATCCTAGGTTCATGGCTGAAGCCCCAATAACAAGACAGATTAACAAGAGGAAAGCATAGAAAGCATACACATTTATTTAATGTTTTACATGACACAGGAGACTTCATAAGCAAATGAAGATCCAAAAAAACAAATAAGCCTATGTATTTTTTATGCTAGGTTTGATAAAGAAGTGAACAGTTGTGGAGAAGTATGGGAGGCCAAGATGGGCAGATTTCCTGAGTTCCAGAGTTCAAGACCATCCTGGCCAACATGGTAAAACCCCATTTCTACTAAAAATACAAAAATTAGCTGGGTATGGTGGCACGTGCCTGCAATCCCAGCTACTCAGGAGGCTGAGGCACGAGAATTGCCTGAACCTGGGAGGTGGAGGTTGCAGTGAGCTGAGATTGCACCACTGTACTCCAGCCTGGGTGACAGCGAGACTCTGTCTCCAAAAATATATATGATCTAACAGTCATACACCGGGGGCACTTAGCAAAGCCTGCTTGTTCAGATTCTTCTCTGCATCCCTGGGTCTTCGGAGATAAGGACGTTCCTTTCCTCTGGGTATAAGGGAGGGTTCATCTCACACGAGGGTCTTATAACCCACTTCAAGCCAAGGTCTTGGGGAAGGTGAAAGAGACCTTCCCGCTTCTGCTGTTTCCTCAAATGCAAAGGTACATAACTGGGTATAGCATGTCCTGAATGCCCTTATCATCTTTGCCATTTTTAAGTGTACAGCGCAGCGGTATTACATTCATATGGTTCATTCACATTTGTATGGTACAGTCATACTGTTGCCTAATTGTCATCACCATCCATCTCCAGAACCCTTTTCATCTTGCAGAACTGAAACTTTACACCCATTGAACACTCCCCATTCCCCTTCTCCTGTATCCCTGGTTTCTAAGCTGGTTTCCATGGAGCCCTGGGGTTTCATCTTGGGCCCCTAGAGGGCTGCTAAGAGCAGGAGCAGGTAGCAGGGAGATGAGTAAGCAAAGCTCCATTTTAATCTGTTTAAGCTATTAGGTTTCTGGATTTGATTGCATTTGAGTATAAGGCTCTGAAGATTATTTTTTGAAATCAGAAAATGACTGGATGAGACCATCTGAAAGACCTGGATTGGGAAGGACTGGCTGAGAGGCTTGAGCTTTTTCTAAAGAAAAGTTCTGCCCACGAGCAAGGAGGATGGGTCCTGCTTCTCTGGGTCTAGAGCAGGACAAAATACACTCCCCCCAAATGAGCTGAGATCACCCCAGGAATCCAGGCTCCTCCCAGGCCTTAACTAGTTCCCTCCCTCACGAACTCTTGGCATTGTGACTTCAGGCCCCAGGGGACCCAGAGAACCAGGGACTCTCTGTTGCACTGAAAGTGAGGGTGGGGAGGGTGGGGACAGGTTGGGAGTGGGGACAGGAGGTGTGCAGCCCACTCATCCATCACACAGCTGGAAAGGCCAGTGGTGCCACCCAGCGCCCACTCGCTGGCCAGGCTGTCTGGGAGGAGGATATTGACCCAGGCAAGAAGGGAGGCAAGGTGGCAGGTGCTCTGGGGTGGGCACTGAAGAAGACGGAGGGGCTGAGAGACAGCCTCAACCCGCAACATCTGGCTCAGGGCAGAACCTCCCTGAGTAGACACACTTCCCCATCCTTCATCAGCCGCTGTCAGGAGGATTATAAATGTGAAGAGTTGGTATCCAGAAGCTTAACCATGTTGGTCCCAGCAGGAAGAGGCAAGGCCAGTGCCCCTGAGCTCTTGGCTCTGGGACCCGGGTTCAGGTTTCCTATAAGAGAACAAGCATACCCTGGAGTATGCCTGGATCCAGCCCTCCCAGAGACTCTCCCCATTCAGGGGAAGAGATACGGGATACCTTATCAAGGAAGCAGAGGGCTTCCCTGCCATTTCCTTTTCAACCTGGTACCTTCCCTTTAACAACACCCAAGGGAGCAGGCAATCAGAATCTGGAAACAGTGTCCTTTCAAGCGTGGCTATTTGCTGGTGGTGTCTCTCCACTGGGTCTTGTTCAGCAGACAGAGTCTCCCAGCCACCGATGACAGCGGGAAGTAGTCATGGGTGGGGGACAGGGATATAGACAGGTCCTGTCTTTATGATATCTTCCATCCCCCCAGCTCCAACCCTGTCCACACACTGAGCCAGATCTTCCTGGGTCACCTGCTGGGCCACAGCCCACGCTGGTTCCAGTCACATGTCTGCCCTTGAACACTCAAGCCAGCCCCTCCCCTGGGTTCTGCTCACAAAACCTCCCAACCTGTCCTGCAGTCTCTCCAAGGTTACTCCCCCTGAGCAATTTCTGTTCCAAATAGTTTCTACCGGCTGTTCTTTGTAATTCCAGAACCCCCATTAATCATTCTTAAGCTCTTTGAATACAATATTTTCTCTAAGAACTGAAATTTCTTCACAACTCTGCACCTTCCTGCCATCTCCAATTAACCACTCTCATCAGTCATTAACATAAAGCATTAGCATATCTATAACTTCTGTATACCTTGATTAATCTGGCTTGGATTTTTCTCCCAATTGCACCTAATAGGCTGAGGAATGACCAGGACGTAAGGGAGTGTGCACCTCACCCAGCCTCAGCGTTAAAATGATAGAGCAGAAATAGAGTCCCAATATTCTTAAATCTAACTCTTTCTTTTTGCACATAAGGAAACTGAGCCTTGGAGAGGTGAACTAGTATCCCTTCTCCTCCCACCAGCCACCCCAGGTAGCGTCACCCCTAGTGTGCCTCCTGCAAACTAGTTCCCAGAAATGCTCTGCAAAAACCAAAGGGAAGGGGTGGTATATAGAGACCAGGGGGCCTGCAGTCAAGTAAATTCTAGAAGGCCTGAACGCTATGTCATTCCCTTGCACATTCATGTTAAAGGCTTTTGAGAAGTCTTACAGTAAAGAAGACTGTTATTTTTATTTAACCCAAAATTTGTTTAAGCATTAGCTCTTTTTTTCCTCAATGCCACCTATATTATTTATATATTGCTATATTTTAAAATTACCCCCAGCCGGGTGCGGTGGTTCACACTTGTAATTCTAGCACTTTTGGAGGCCAAAGCAGGCGGACCACTTGAGGTCAGGAGTTCAAAACCAGCCTGGCCAACATGCTGAAACCCCATCTCTACTAAAAATCCAAAAATAAAAATTAGCCAGGTGTGGTGGTGTGAGTCTGTTAATTCCAGCTACTCAGGAGGCTGAGGCAGGAGAAGAGCTAGGACCCGGGAGGCAGAGGTTGCAGTGAGCCGAGATCACGCCACTGCACTCCAGCCTGGGTGACAGAGCAAGACTCCATCTCAAAAAAATAATAATAAATAAATTAAATAAATAATTAAAAATTATCCCCAAAGCTAAGTAGCTTAAAAGAACAGACATTGCTATCTCACATAGTTTCTGAGGGTCAGGAATCTGTAAGTGATTTAGCTGGGTGGTTCTGGCTTGGGGTCTCTCACGAGGCTGCAGTCAAATGTTGGCAAGGGCTGCAGTAAGCCAAAGGCTTGACTAGGACTGGAGGGTCTGCTTCCAAAGCCAAAGGCTTGACTAGAGCTGGAGGGTCTGCTTCCAAGAGGACTCAATCACTCACGTGGAGCTGATTGTTCGCAGAAAGCCTCAGTGCCTTGCCGTGTGGGCTCTCCATAGGACTATATAAGTAAACTCATGACATTGCAGCTGGCATCTCCCAGATGGAGCCAGAAGAGAGAGAGAAGCTTTAGTGTCTTTTATGACATCATCGGAAGTCACACACCATCATTTCCACAATATCCTATTGGTTATACAGGTCAGCCATACCTGACGTGGGAGAGACGACAAGAGGGTGTGAATACCACGAGGTGAGAATCATTGGCCGCTATCTTGGAGGCCAACTACCACCCCACTATTAACTCTACACATCTGGAGAACCACTAACCCAGAACCTACTCTATGGGGATTAAAATACAACCAAAAAAGGTGTGAATATCCCAGATCCTTGACCTGAAGTAACAAAGAGCTGCTGGTGTCCTCGCCTGGCTCCACTTTCTAAGGACCAGGCTGCAGCAATTGCCTTCATTGCTCAGCTTTCTCTGGTTCCACCCTTCCATGAAGCTCTGCTGTTCCTCCCTGCTGGTCCAGGCAGACACCAGGGCCTGGTGCCTCTACTGAGCAATGGTCTCTGGGCTCCAACGCAAGGCCCAGATGCCAACCTTCTCTCCACCTCAACTCAGCTCCCAGCCTCGGATAAGGCAAGACTGGCCCCTTTTTTAGATGTGGGGAGCCCCTGCTGAATTGAGTTCCTGATTCCAGTGTGAAAGCAGCTATAATGAGAACAAGAATTGCTGACATTTATTAAGTGCTTATGGTATACCAGGCACTGTTCTGGCCACTAATATATACTATATTATTTAATCCTCACAATTTATACCCGTATGATAGATAACAAAACCAAGGCTCTGACCAGCCAATGAATATGGCCAACAGCACATAGCTGAAAGTGGCATGGCTGAGATTAAACTAGGACTGTCTGTTTCCAGATCTGAGGCTGCTGACTATTCAGCTATATTACCTCCAGCTACCAGGTTACCGTAAAGCAGAGGTGACTCAACTATTTGAGCCTGTGTCACGGGAGAGTCTCTTCTTACTCAGGTAACCTTCTCCTCCCACTTCACCAGGAGTTTCAGTGACCCCACACACACCCACCCGTCTCCTCTAGGAGAATGCTTTTGAATCATAAGATTTTAAAAGACTGAAATGCCATATTCAGATAATATTTACAGACAATCCTGCAATAACAACAACAGAAAGGTTGTTTCCTCATGTGCTCCCTTAAAAAGAATTTTGAGAGCTATATTTCTTGAAAGGTAGCTAATTGTTTAAAGTAAAAATATTAGCATTGTAAGTTGGGATGTATTATATGTGTAGTTGTAAAATACATAATAACAGTAGCACAAAAGAGTAAATAGAATTTTCCTGTACTAAGATTTTTATATTTCATGTTTAGTGTTACAATATTAATTCTAAATATACTGTGATAGGTTAAGGATGTGTAGAACAGCCACCAAAAATAGACAAAGAAATCTAGATAAAAAGCCAATTGAGTTCTTAAAATTAAATTTTTTTTTTAATCAAGAAGGCAGGAAAAAAACAAAAAACAAGTTAGAAAAGACAACCAGAAAACAAAATACTAGGTGTGGCTGATAGACTTTAAGATGGTCCCCAAAAATCCCCACCTTCTGGAATTTACACCCTTGTGTAAGACACTCTCTGGGATGTAGGCAAGACTTATGACTTGCTTCTAACCAATAGAATACAGAAAGATGACAGGATGCGCCTTCCATGACATCCATTGTATTGCCAGATTCTCTCCTTTGTTGACTTTGCTGATACAAACTTCTAAGTTGTGAGCGTTCCTATGGAGGAGCCCACAGGGCAGGGAACTGAGGGTAGTCTCTGGCTAACAACCAGCAAGACATTGAAGCTCTCATTCCAACAGCCTGAGATGAACCGAATCCTACCAGCAACCTCATGACCTTGGAAATAAACTCTTCCCCAGTCAAGCCTTCAGATCAGACTCTAGCCTTTAATAAGACCTTGATTGTGGCCTTGTGAGACATCCTGAAGCAGCTAAGCCATGCCCAGATTCCTGACCCACAAAGACTGTGAGATAATAAATATGTGCTATTTAAGCAATTAAATTTATGGTACTCTGTTATACAGCAATGGATAACTATTACAACAGAACAGTAGACCTACATAAGATAATACCAATAATTACATTAAGTATACATGGACTAAAAACTCAAAATAAGAGGGAAGATTATCAGATTGGGTAACTTACTATTTAAAATAAAAGGGATGTATTTTAAATACCACACCTAGGTTAAAAGTAAAAGTATGAAAAAGATATATCATGCAAACAATAAACATCAGAATGGTGATGTCTCTATATTACCATGAGATAAAGCAAACTTCAAGATGAAGAATATTACCACAGATAGAACAGAACATTCCATAATGATAAAAGGATAAGTCCATCAAAAAGACATAGCAGTCCTAAAATGTATGTATCATTTCATTTCAGAAATGATATGAATTTCAAAATATATGGAAGGAAACTAACAAGACTATATAAAGAAATTGACAAATTTGCAATCATAATTGGAAACTTTAACACTTCTCTCTCAATACTTGATAGGACAACTAGAAAAAAAATCAAAGGACATAGAAGATGTGAATAGCACTATCAATCAACTTGGCCGAATCGATGTTGATAGAACATTCTATCCAACAATTGCAGAGCACACATTCTTCTCAAATTATCACGGAATATTCACCAAGATAGACTATATTCTGCAACATTAGTCTTGATAAACTTGAAACATTAAAATATTACAGCATACTTATCCACGGAAGGAAAATAAGAAAACATGTTGAATTGAGTCATAATGAAAATACATGAAAATCAATGAGAAAAACTCTGTTTCCACTCATGGAGACGTAACTGCTGCAAGAATTGCCCTCTTATTTTAATCAACCAGAAAACTGGAGAAAATATAAAAAACAGCTGTTTTCGGATACTGGACTGTGGACAGAACATAACAGTGATCCCTTAAATAAAAGAACAAACAAGGTAAGCCCCAGCTTACAGCTAAGAGGATTTCCAAGCCTCAGCAAAGCAAGGAGGAACTCAAACAGAGCAAAGGGTCTGGCTAAGATAAGAAAAGAAATGTTGGAGTTTGTGGAGGCTGAGGGACCGAAATTGGGGGCATAACACTGGGCAGAAAGGAGACACAAAGAGAGAGAGCGTGCAGAAGATGTCCAGAGTCACTGCAAATCTTTAGCTAAGCCTTGATCTGCCTGTGTGGGGAGTAAAATTCCATGAGGCAAGGGAAGGAACCACTTGAAAGCAGTGGATTCAACCATTCCTAAAGCTCACATAAGTCTCGGAATGTTTACCAAGCTTGTTTTCCCACAAACCAGGGTGGCAGGACTTCATAGCACACAGGATCTCATAGAGTCCTCAGAAAGGTATTGATTTAGTAATGGGGATAAATTAGCTCTAGACTAAGTGATGTTCTGAAAAAGTCTGAACAAAGACTAAAAGCAAGCCTCAAAGGGATCAAACTGATCCAAGTTAATTTAATTGTATGCCAGAACGAAATCCAAAACATTTTAAAGAAAGAAAATCCAGCACAAATTCACAATGTTCAACATTTAATCAAAAATAACAAGTCATGAAAAGATGTAGAAAAATGTAACCCATGATGAAGAGAAAACAGAGCAAGAAATTACAAAAAAAAAATGGCATTAAGACATAAAAGCATTTAAAAATGATGACAAATACTTTAATAGGCTAGAGTGGCAGTCCCCAGCCTTTTTGGCACTAGAGATTGGTTTTGTGGAAGACAATTTTTCCACGGACACTGTGGGGGATGATTTCAGGATGATTCAAGTGCATTACATTTATTGTACACCTTATTTCTGTTATATTACATTGTAATATATAATGAAATAATTATACAACTCATCATGATGTAGAATCAGTGGGAGCCCTGAGCTTGTTTTCCTGCAACTAGATGGTCCCATCTGGGGGTGATGGGAGACAGTGATAGATCATCAGGCATTAAATTCTCATAGGGAGCATGCAACCTAGATCCCTCACATGCACAGTTCACAATAGGGTTTGTGCTCCTATGAGAACCTAATGCTGCCACTGATAGGAGGTGGAGTTCAGGTGGTAATGTGAGCAATGGTAAGCAGCTGTAAATACAGATGAAGCTTCACTTGCTGGCCCACTGCTTAGCTCCTACTATGCAGCCCCATTCCTAACAGACCACAGACCAGTACCAATCTGTGGCTCAGGGGTTGGGGACCCCTGGGCTAGAGACTCAAAAAAACGCAATAACATGATGAATAGAGAAATGAAATATATGTAAAATCCCCAAAATATCTTTTAGACACACAAAAAATGCAGTATCCAAAAGAAAAAGTAAAAATGCATTTGAGGGGACTGACAGCAGATTAGATACTGCAGAAGATCACTGATCTTGAAAGTGGAGCAGTAGGTCCTATCTAAAATTGAGCACAGATAGAAAAAGAATAGAAAAAAAAAGAGAACAACCAGAAAATAAGTGACCTGCAGGATGGTATTAATGTTTTAAACCTATGTGTAATTGAAACTCCAAAAAAAAAATATGCAGATAGAATAATTGGCCAGGCGTCGTGGCTCATGCCTGTAATCCCAGCACTTTGGGAGGTTGAGCTGGGTGGATCACTTGAGGTCAGGAGTTCAAGACCAGCCTGGCCAACATGGTGAAACTCCGTCTCTACTAAAAATATAAAAAATTATCTGAGCATGGTGGTGCATGCCTGTAATCCCAGCTACTCGGGAGGCTGAGGTGGAGAATTGCTTGAACCCAGGAGGCCTCTGTGAGCTGAGATCACACCACTGCACTGCAGCCTGGGTGACAGAGAGAGACTCCATCTAAAAAAAAAAAAAAAAAAAAGAGAGAGAGCGAGAATAATCAAACTGTTTACAAATTGGATGAAAATGATAAACCCACAGATCCAGAAGCTCAGTAAACCCCAAACAGAATAAACATTAAAACACACACACACACACACCAAGGCACATAATCAGATTGCTTAAAAGTTGTGCTAACAAGCCGGAGGGGAAAAGACACATTTTGAAGAGGATTAAAGATAAGAATAACAGCAGACTCTTCAACAGTTGTGCAAACCAGAAGACAGTGGGATGACATCTTTAAAGAAGGGAAAGAAAATAACTGTCAAACTAGTAATATTTAGTTAGTGAAAATATATTTCAAAAGTAAAAGTAAAAAAAAGACTTTTTCAGACATACAAAAGCTGAAAGAACTCCTCACCAGCAGTTCTGAACTTTAAGAAATGTAATAGGAAGATATTCAGGCAGAAGGAAAGGGATATCAGATGGAAATCTGAATCTACACAAAGGAAGAATGTCAGAAATGGTTAATATGTGGGTATCTATAATATCCATTTTTCAATCTCTTCAAAAGATAACTGGCTGCTTAAATCCACATAATAGTTCCACTTCTGGCCAAGATGGAGTAACAGAAAATGGATTTACTCTAAAATGCTAAATGGTACGACTGCTTTGGAAAGTTAAGGGGTCGGCCAGGCACAGTGGCTCATGCCTGTAATCCCAGCACTTTGGGAGGCCAAGGTGGGTGGATCACCTGAGGTCAGGAGTTTGAGACTAGCCTGACCAGCATGGTGAAATCCAATCTGTACTAAAAACACAAAATTAGCCGGGTATGGTGGTACATGCCTATAATCCCAGCCACTTGGGAGGCTGAGGCAGGAAAATTGCTTTAACCCAGGAGGCAGAGGTTGCAGTGAGCCAAGATTGTACCATTGCACTCCAGCCTGGGCAACAAGAGCAAAACTCCATCTCAAAAAAAAAGGTCAAACACATGCTTACAATATGATCCAGTGATTCTAATATCTTTTTCTACCAGATATAAAAGCATATATCCACACAAAGACTTGTAAATGAATGTCTGTAAGAGCTTTATTTATAATAGCCTCAAATTAGAAACAACCCAAATACCCATCAACAAGAGAACAGATAAACCATTTGTGGTGCAAAATGGGATTCTACACAGCAATAAAACGAACAAACTACTGATAACATACAATAACATGGGTAAATTCAAAAGCATTATTCATAGTGAAAGAAGCCAGACACAGAAGACTACAAGCTGCATAATTTATTTATATGAAATTCTAGAAAAGGCAAAACTGTAGTGACAGAAAACAAACCACTGGTTGGCATAGCAGTTGGAGTGGATTGACTAAAACAGCCACAAGGGAATTTTTTGGGGCGATGAGAATATTTTATACTTTGGATGTTGTGGTGGACCCATGAGTAACAACATTAGTCAAAACCCAGTGAATCACAGACTGAAAATGGGTGAATTTTGTTGTATACAACTTGTACTTCAATAAAGTCATTTTAAAAAAACTGTGGGATGTCACTAAAGCAGTGATTGTTGAGAGATTTGTACCTTTAAATGCCTTTATTAGAAAAGAAGAAAGCTTTAAAAATCAAATATCTAGGTTTCTACTTTTGGAAGCTAGAAAAAGAAGAGAAAATTGAAACCAAATAAGCAAAACAAAGTAAATAAGAGAGGCTGGGCATGGTGGTTTATGCCTGTAATCCCAGCACTTTGAGCGGCTGAGGTGGATGGATCACCTGAGGTTAATAGTTTGCCTGACCAACATGGTGAAACCCAGTCTCTACCAAAAATGCAAAATTAGTCAGGTGTGGTAGTGCATGCCTGTAATCCCAACTACTCGGGAGGCTGAGGCATGAGAATTGCTTTGCATGAGAATTGGAGGTTGCAGTGAGTCATTGCATTCCAGCCTGGGAAACAGAGAAACACTCCATCTCAAAAAAAAAAAAAAAGATAAGAGAAGTAGTAAATTAAATAGAAAACAGACAAACCATGAAGAAATTTAACAAAGCTCAAATATTCTTCCTTTAAAAGACTGATATAATTAATAAATTTTTTTAATAAAAGAAAATAAGAGAAAGCATAATTTACCAGTGAGTGAAAGAAGGGACAAATCCTACAAAAACTCAGAGGATAATAAAACAATATTATAAACAACATTATGCCAAAATATTTATCAACTTATATGAAAAGAACAAGTTCTTTGGAAAACACAAATTACCAAAGCAGACTCAAGAAAAAAATAGAAAATGAGGATAGCTATATCCCTACTTAAGTAATTAAAATCCTAATTTAAAAAAAAATCTTCCAGCAAAGAAAATGCTAGGCCCAGATAGCTTCACTGGTAATGGTATTAAACACTTAAAAAAGAAATAATACATAAAACTTACATAAAGCTTTTTCAGAAAGTAGAGGGTAAGGGAATACTCCCAATTCATTTTATGGTACTCTGTACCAAAAACCTGGAAAATAATATTACAGACTAATATCCCTTATAAGCATAGCTTTTAAAAAAAAACTCTTAACAAAATTAGTAAATCAAATCCAGCAATATATAAAATGTATAGCACATTTCATGCATATGAATGTATAAACTCAACCAAGTAGAGTTTATCCCAGGAATGCAAGGTTGGCTCAACACTGCAATTTCCAAGGAATGTAATTCAGTATATTAATGAATTAAAGAAGAATAAGCACAAGATCTCAAAAGATTCAGAAAAAGCAAACTAAGAATTGAAGGATAAATTATTCAAGCAAATAAAGGGCATATACAACAAAGCTATAGTTAATATCATACTTAATGGTGAAAGACAGAATGCTTTTCTCCTAAGATTGGGAAAAAAAATGCAAAGATTTCTGCCTTTATCCCTTCTACTTAAAATTGAACTGGAGTTCTAACCAGAGCAATAAGATAAGGAAAAGAAATTAAAAGTATACTTATTGGGAGAGAAGTGAACTCTCTTTTTCATACGTGACATGATTGGTTACATTTAAAAAAAAAAACTAATCTACTGAAGAAAAAGATCTGCTAGAACTAAAATGTTAATTTAACAAAACTGAAGGACAAAGGCCAACATTAATTTATATATATATATATTATCAGCAAATAATTAGAAAATAAAATGGCAATAAATCCTATTAACAATGGCATCCAAAAATGTAAAATACTTAGTAATAAATCTAGCAAAACATTTGCAAGACCTCTACATTGATAATTACAAACACAACTGAAAAAAATCTAAAAAGACCTAAATAAATGAAACAACATATCATGTTAATAGATTGGAAGGCTCTGTATTTTAAGATATAATTCCTCAAATTGATCCATAGATTCAACATCCCTATCACAATCCCAGCAGGCATTTTGTAGAAAATAATGTCATTCTAAAATTTATCTGTTGGCTTTTAATGAGTCTTAACTCAGACTAAAATATAAAGTCTCTATGTCAGCATGGTGTATGCTCTATTGGCCCTTCTTCCCCTCCCATTTTTTGTATTTTAATCAAGTTATGGTTTAAATGAGGAAGAATCAATATATCTAATTCTTTCCTCTCCTCTGCATAAAATAAACTTGTGAACTAGAGTTCAGGAGCCCTTCACTAGGAGGGTGGAAACCCTTATTAACTGCACCAATGAGGAAGATGACTGCATAGACTGATAGGAAACCTCACAGAAGCCGTTGGACAAGCCCTGGGCAGAGCTACTTTTAAGTCACATTCTTCCCTTGTTGGTGCTGAGAATAAACAGGGAATGGTGCTGCGTACAGTTTTTTCAAAATAAAATAAAATCTATATGAAATACAAAGGACTTAGAATAGCCAAAACAATTTTGAAAAAGGGAGGAAATTGGAGGACTCATACTACCTGGTTTTTAAGGCTTTCTATAAAGCTACAAGACAATATGTTATTGGTATAAGGATAGACAAATAAATCAATGCAGTAGAATAGTGAGTCCAGAAATAGACTCACACATGTCAATTGATTTTTTAGAAGCACCAAGGCAATTTAAGGAAAAAATATCTTCAACAGTGCTGGAATGACTGGATATTCATATAAAAAAATAAAATTTGAACTCCAACCTTATACCACAAATAAAATTAGTTTGAGAAGAATCATAGACCTTAACATAAAAGATAAAACTATTAATATGGTTTGTCTGTGTCTTCACCCAAATCTCATCTTGAATTGTAGTTCCCATAATCCTCATGTACTGTGGGAGGGACCCAGTGGGAGGTAATTGAATCATGGAGGCAGTTACCTCCATGCTGTTTTCATGATAATGAGTGAATTCTCAAAAGATCTGATGGTTTATAAGGGGTTTTCCCCACTTCTCTCTGCACTTCTCCTTGCTGCTGGCATGTGAAGAAGAACATGTTTACTTCCACCTTCTGTCATGATTGTAAGTTTCCTGAGGCCTCCCCAGCCCTGCATAACTGTGAGTCAATTAAACCTCTTTCCTTTATAAATTATCCAGTCTCGGGTGTGGCCTTATAGCAGTGTGAGAACCGACTGATACAACTATAAAGCTAAAAGCAGAAGGAATAACAAGTGTTGACAAGAATGTGGACCAAATGGAACTCCATCCATTGCTGGTGGAGAGTGAAGTGGTGCAACCACTTTGGAAAACTATTAAACTTTTACCTATCCTATGGCCCAGCAATTGCACTTCCAGATATTGTCTTAGTCCATTCGAGTAGCTCTAACAAAATACCATAAACTGGGTAGCTTATAAACAGAAATTTATTTCTCACAATTCTGGAGGCTTGGGAGTCCCAGATCAAGGCACTGGCAGATTGTATCACTGGCTTCTTGGCCACAGACAGCACCTTGTTGCTGTCTCCTCACATGGGTCTCTCTCGGGCCTCTTATTAGGGGATACGTATCATGAGGGCACCCTAATGATCTAGTCATCCCCCAAAGGCTCTACCTTCTAATACTAGGAGGCACTTCTAAAACTAGGCCCTAACTCCTAATACCTTAGGAATTAGGGTTTCAACATGTGAATTTGGAGGGGATGCAAACATTTAAACCATAGCTGTATTTACTCAAGAGAAAGGAAAACAAATGTCCATAAGAAATACCTGCACAAGAAAATTCACAGCAACATCATTTACAAAAGCCACAAACCAGAAACAATCCAAATATCTATCAACAGAAAGATAGTACATATTAATATAGAGAGAAAATATATATACCAACATGTACTAATTATACGTATATGTGTATGTATGTATGTATGTACTTTTTTTTTTTTTTGAGATGGAGTCTTGCTCTGTCACCCAGGCTGGACTGCAATAGCACAATCTCACCTCACTACAACCTCCACCTCCCAGATTCAAATGATTCTTCCAACTCAGCCTCCCAAGTAGATGGGATGACAGGCACCTGCCATCATGCCCAGCTAATTTTTGTATTTTTGTAGAGACAGGGTTTTACCATGTTAGCCACGCTGGTCTTGAACTCCTGACCTCAGGTGATCTGCCCGCCTCGGCCTCCCAAAGTGCTGTGATTACAGGTATGAGCCACTGTGCCCCGGCCTGTACTTTATTAATTCTATGTGTACTGATACAATGGAATACTACTTAGGAATTAAAGGTATCAAACTACTGATAGGTACAAACTTGCATGAATGAGTCTCATAGATACTGTGTTGAGCAAAAGAAGAAAGACACAAAATAGTACTTGCTGTACTGTTCCCTTTATATGAGTTTCAAGATCAGGCAAGCCTCATCAATAGTAATAGAAATTAGAGCTGTGATTGCCTCTGGAAAGAGTGGGATTGACGGGAAAAAGGCACAGGGAATTTTTATACTTTGATTGGAGAGAGGTTCGGTTGCATGGGTATTTCCATTGTCAGAACTCATCAAATTGTACACTTAAGATCTGTGCATTTCCTTTTTTTGTTAATTTTACCTTTAAAAGTGCTACAAAAGCACAAGTTTAAAAAGAAGCAGGCTGGGTACCATGGCTTACGACTGTAATCCCAGCACTTTGGGAGGCCAAGGCAGGCAGATCGCTTGAGCCCAGGAGCTGGAGACCAGAATGGGCTACATGGCGAAACCCCATCTCTACAAAACAATACCAAAATTTGCCAGGCATGATGGATATATGTGCCTGTAGTTCCAGCTACTCAGGGGGCTGAGGTGGGAGAATCACCTAAGCCTGGGAAGCAGAGGCTGCAGTGAGCCAAGATTGCACCATTGCACTCCAACCTGGACGACAGAGTGACACCCTGTCACCAAAAAAAAAAAAAAAAGCAAAAACAGAACACGACACAATGGGAAACCTAATGGTTTTTGCCTGGTTTGCCTGCCCTAGAAGATCTGGCCCTACCTAGACAGGACCCTACCTGGCAGGGCTCTCTCCTTTACTCACCTTGCTCTTGCCTCACCAGCTCTTCTTTTAGTTCCACAAGCACATCAAGCTCATACCCCTGGGAACCTTTGCATTTGTGTTCCCCCGCGCCCACCACCCCCTGCCACCATTTCCAGAGTTCTTTCCCAGATCCTTGCAGGATTGTGTTCCTAAGAGAGGCTCCATGGATCAGGTTTCCTGCAGAAAAGGGATGGCAGGCGAAACAGGGAAAATGGAGGTGAGTTCAGAAAGAGACCATTTCCAAAGCCGAGGCCAGAGTGTAGAGAGCCCACTAGATAGAACACAGTGCCTGGTGCTCATGCCCCTGGGCCTGAAAGGGGTGGGGGAGGAGAAGGGGAAGCCCTTTCCAGAAAGTGTTGATCTGTCAGGATGAGAGCCGGGAAATAAAACCCCGCTTCACTCTCCTTCCTCCCTCCTGTCCCTGCCAGTGCTCCCCATGGGCAAACTGAATCGGAACTCAGAGGGCAAGGGAGCCCTCTGCTATAGGTCAGCCCCTGGACATGGAGTGGAGAAGGATGGAGAAGAAATTTAGGGGATCAAACATAATATTCAATGCAGACACTGCCCCTGGCTTCCCACCTACACAGCCATTCCGTCCCGTTCCCTTCTTAATTTCTTCATGGTACTTACCGCTACCTGAACTCATCTTATTTTCTTATCTGGTGGCTTGCTGGTTACCAAACGCCCCTCCTCTAGAATATAAACCCCAGGAATCTGGGGACTGTCCTATCTATTAACGTATCCCTAGTGCCTAGAACAGTGCCTTGTACTTAAAACAGATGCACAGTGTGCCATAAATCCTTTGAGAAAATGAACAGATGGGTACATTACTGCCTCCCCAGCAGGCTGCCAGACACAAGCTAGCACATTCTCTCCAGCCTTTTTTTTTTTTTGTAATTAACACACTTTTTTTTTTTACAGCAGTTTTAAGTTTGTAAAAAAAAAAAAAAAAAGATTGGAAAGTACAAATTTCCCCAATCCCCTTTCTCCCTGCCCCCACCATTTCCCCTGCTATTTATACCTTGTATTAGTATGGAACACTTGTTACAATTGATGGACCAATATTGATACACTATGATTAACTAATGGCCATATTTTACATTAGGGTTTGCTCTGTGTTACGCTGGTTTGACAAATGTAGAATGACATGTGTCCATCATTGCCATAACATACAGAATAGTTCCACTCCCCTAAAAAAAACTCTGTGCTCCACCTATCCATCTCTCCGCCCTCCCCATGAGCCCCTGGCAACCACTGATCTTTTAACTGTCTTCATTGTTTTGTCTTGTCCAGAACGGCATATAGTGAAAATCACACAGTATCTCCATCATTTTGACCCCTGTGGCACTACAGATCTTCTACAAACATTTACCAAATACACAAATGAATGGATGAAAGGACTCAGAGATGCCCACATTCTATAGGGTTTGGAGCATCCCATGGAGCAGTGAGCCCAGGTCCCTTCCCCTATTTGGGGTCGAAAACTTCATTCCATTCCCTCATTTCCCCTCCCCTTCCCCAGCCTCACTCGATGTCTTCATCCCTTTTAAATAATACAAAGATTTCCGTGTATGAAAGCTAATTTAGGCACCATAACAGAGACTATATTTAATGTAAATGGAAGAAGCGGAGGCAGAAGGATTTATGGAAATAATAACTGGCCTGTAATAACACAGAGTGGGTCACCTGCTTAAGAAACAGTGGATTAAGGAGAAGGAAATGTACCTCCCGAAAGAACGAATGTCACTGGAAAACTGCCACGGTGCCAAGTCTTGGATGATCTTATTAAATCCCATAGATCTTATTATGTTTCCTACCAGGAGAGGCTACTTCTTTCCCTGGTTCATAAGAAGGGCCAAAGTGAGGTCTAAAGTAGAAAAGGGGAAGGGGAGGGAAAGGGGCAATTCCCAGAAAGGCCCGGAGTCAGCGCCTATCGGGCCGAGGGCCCTGTGTGCACATAGCCCAGCACCGGCCACATGCTCTGGGCATGGCATAGAGCCCTGAGTGTGGGCAGGGGATTCCTGATGCAGGAGGATGGGGAGTAGAAAAGGATCCAGGAAGCAGGAAGCTGCCTATGCATGACAGATGGCTCTGACATCACAGATCCCACCCTGTGCAGGCGTGGGCAACAGGGAGGTCCCTAGCCATGTTTCAGACAGCTGGGGTGCAACAGATGCCACACCCAAGATGGTGGTTGGAAGTAGCAGGAGGCTTTGGATACATGGGCAAGCTCCTCATTTAGAGAAACCTGGGTTCAAATCTCAGCCCTACTCCTCACTGTCTGTGTGATCTTGAGTAAATCGTAAAACTGGCGTCACCTATTCCCAGCACTGAGTCGATTCTCACTCTGTCCACTCTCCTTGGGAAATTAGCCCCAGGACCAGGATGGCCCTGCCCAGGAGGAAAGAAGCCTCCTGGCTGCTAGCCAGATTCAGACCTGGATGCCTTCTGGTAAGAGTAGGAGCTGTATAACCACCCTCCAACCTTATCAAGAACCCTTGTTCCCAGGAGAAACATCAGCCCCTCAGGCCTTGCTGTCATCCCCAACATGGAGCAGCAGTGGGGACACACAACCCTGCTGGCTGTGAGTTTAACCTCTGCAGCTGGTGCCCCATCCTGAGCCTCTCCCCGCTCCTGCCCTCCCCACCTCCTTTCTGCATAAAGGTTTGTTAGGAAGTGGCTAAGCTAGAGACGGCCACTGGGGCCACAGATAGAGATTGCACACTAAAGGATTATGGCTGCTTCCATAGTGCACTGCAGCTATTTGAATGCGTTTGCATAAACTCATAAGTCTCAATGCACTTATTGTGGGATGTCCTCATATTGGTGGGGGGGAGGTGGGGGGAAATGGAGGGGAGGGAGATCATGCCAGGGAATGAAGGCAAAGCCACCTAGGCCAGGAAGAGGGAGTGGCTTCCAAAAATCCCAAGAAGCCATTCTGGAACTTCTTAGAGGACTGTCTCCATCTGAGGCCTCGAACCAAGGTGGACAGGACACAGGCTCATCTCCCTGCAGGGAACCTGTTCCTGAGTTCCTCTCGCAGGAGGTCCTGAATGAGGAGGGCTTGGGCGCTGAGAAACAGGAAGCATCATTTGCCTGGTGCAAGTCAAAGATGGGCCACCCACAGGGCTTGCGTAGGGAACCATGGCTCACCTCCTCCAAAGCTGTGCTCCAATCCCACCTCCGCAGCGAGTCCTCCCCTGACCACATTATTAATTCTGCAACCTACTCCCCATCCTGTCCCTTCCCCATCATCCTATTCCTTTTACTCTCTGCTCTACTTTGTTTTTCAATATCACTGTAGCCTTCTAACGATCCACATGGCTTCCTAAGTTATTATGATCATGGTTAGGTTGAGCTCCACACTAGAATGTAAGCCCCACGAGAGCAGCAACAGTTGTCCGTTGTGTTCGCTGATACATCCCAAATGACTACATCTGTTTCTGGAACATAGCAGATGCTCGATAAGTACTTCTTGAGTGAAAGCATAGATCAAGCCTTTAAGAAAAGAAGTAGCCAGGCGCCGTGGCTCATGCCTGTAATCCCAGCACTCTAGGAGGCCAAGGCAGAAGGATCTCTTGAGCCTGGGAGTTTGAGACCAGCTGGGCAACAAAGTGAGACTCCATCTCCACAAAAAATAAACAAAATTTGCCAGGCATGGTGGTGCTCATCTGTAGTCCGAACTACTCAGGGCCTGAGATGGGAGGATCGATTGTGCCTGGGGGGTTGAGGCTGCAGTGAGCCATGATTGCACCACTGCACTCCAGCCTGAGTGACAGAGCCAGACCCTGTCTCAGAAAACAAGAAAGAAAGAAAGAAAGAAAGAGAGAGAGAGAGAGAAAGAAAGAAAGAAAGAAAGAAAGAAAGAAAGAAAGAAAGAAAGAGAGAGAGAGAGAGAGAAAGAAAGAAAGAAAGAGAAAGAAAGAAAGAAAGAAAGGAGGGAGAGAGGGAGGGAGGGAGGGAGGAAGGAAGGAAGGAAGAAAGGAAGGAAGGAAGGAAGGAAGGAAGGAAGGAAGGAGGCTGTTGTCCCACCTCGTTTATTCCCATTCCGCATGCTGTTCTCCGGCCTCCCTGGGAATCGCTGTCCAGGTGTACAGTAACCCAAACCTAAACCATATCCCCAGCCTAAACAGCACAAGGAAAACCTTCTGAAAGTTGATGGGAACACTTAAGACAAACCCAGCATTTTGCTCAGAGGGCAGCTGTGGGGCTGCCCCACACTCAGAGGCCCACTCAGGGACCCTGCACTTCTGGGATAAAATGGACAAAGGGATGGCCCTACTGGGAGCCAGGCAGCCCGGCCACAGCTCCCCGGCTGCGCTCCGCTGACAAGGTCCTCAGCTTCCCCTCCTGTGCGATTCCTCATCATCCCAGAAATGTTTGCATTTGCAGGTTGCAATTAACATTAGCCTTGGAAAATCTCTGTTTTGTGGGAGCCTCTTAATGAAGCCATTGTTCTTGGCACCCGCTCCACCCCCACCTCATCCCAGCACCCACACACACTCACACTGGGTTCTGTTTGGGCTCTCGGGCAATGATGGGCCTGGAGCTACTCAGGGATTGAGGTGGCCTCCAGGGTCTGGGCAGCTTCTTGAGACCCAAAAGGTCTTCTACCCTATAATATGGGCCCCATCACCCAGGGGGTGCTTCAGAGACTATGGGTCTGAGAACAAAGGAGAAATTAGGAATCAGAGAGAAAATCCACTTTCCCTCCCCCAGGCAAGGCCCCTGCCTAGGAAAGCCAGGCAGAAGCAGGGGCATTGAGGGAGATGAAGGGCTGGCCGGGAGTCCGCACATGCAGAGACGAGGCGGGAGTGCCTGAGACTGAGAAATACAGCAGCCTCTCAGAGCAGCAGGCATTCCAACGAAATGACTTCTTTTAATCTAAATTTGATGAGACCAGGCTGCCTTTCGCCTAAGAGAGAGGGAAGGGGGTGTACCCCTTGCTCCCTGGCCTTGAGTCCTCCCTCCCCCCGCCACCCCACCTCCCCTGCAGAACCTGTCTCGCCTTCTCAGGCCACTTCCTCCTTTTTCGTGCCACCAGGAATGCCCCGGCTGTGGCACACACATTCCTTGGTGACCAGGGTGTAATTCTTATTGACCTGATGTTTTTCTTATCACTGCCCGGCCAGAGCTCCCTGAGTTCCCCAAGGGAGTGACCAAAAGGACTGGTTTGCCCAAGACTGAGTGGATTCCAGGAATGCGGGTCTTTCCGTGCTGAAACCAGGAAAATCCTCGCAAGCCAGGGTGGTGGATCATCCTATTTCAAAGAAGGTTTCAAGGGGCTTATAGGAGACTCTTCCCTGAACAGCTGGACGCCATCCTGAAGGCCGGAACACCTATTATGACATGAGGGCTCCACCTGCCCAGGGAGGAAGCTGGGTCTTATGACTTGTCACTATACCCCCGTCTGCTCCACTTCAATGCTAGCAGCACTTTCAAACAATTAATCAGACATAAATCCTGAAGGCTGGGAGGCCGAGGCGGGTGGATCACAAGGTCAGGAGTTCGACACCAGCCTGGCCAATATGGTAAAACCCTGTCTCTAATAAAAATACAAAAAAAAAAATTAGCTGGGCATGGTGGCATGCACCTGTAGTCCCAGCTACTCAGGAGGCTGAAGCAGGAGAATTGCTTGAACCCAGGAGGCGGAGGTTGCAGTGAGCTAAGATGGTGCCACTGCACTCCAGCCTGGGCGACAGAAGGAGACTCCATCTCAAAAAAAAAAAAAAAAAAAACTCCTGAAGCCGAGGCATCCTGACTTTTCTTCTTGGTCCCTGCTCCCCCCCGCAACATCCATGCCCAGCCTGTCCCGTGCACTCCCTGTCTCTCACCTGTGCCCGCCTCTGTCCACCCTGCAGTGCCACTATCTTGATCACCTGGGCTGGGTGAAACAGGGCTAATCGATTGGGACAGCCCAGCCCAGCCCAGTTGCCAATGTACCAGGAATACACTCAGTGTTATGGGTTGAATTATGTCCCCAAAAAAGATACATCGGGCTCCTAAACCCCAGTACCTACAAATGTGACCTTATTTGGAAATAGGGTCTCCGCAGATGCAATCAAGTGAAGATGGGGTCATTAGGTCAGGCCCTAATCTAATATGACCAGTGTCCTTAGCCAAAGAGGAAAATCTGGACACAGAGAGAAGACAGCCATATGACAATGGAGACAGAGATTGGAACGATACATTATACATGCATCCTTATGGAGCCAGGCAATGCCACAGATGACCAGAAAAGACCAGAAGCTAGGAAGGGGCAAGGGAGCATAACCCTGCCGACACCTTGATTTCAGACTCTAGCCCACAGAGCTGTGAGACCAGGCATTTCTGTGCTTGAGGCCACCCAGTTGCAGATCTTGATTCCAGCAGCAATGAGAAATTCATGCACCAGGCCAACATAGCGGATCAGACTGAGAAACCACAAGGAAAGTGGAAACCAAAAGAGGGAATGGAAGCGAAGTAGATTATCCTGGCTCCGGGGCTGCCCAGGGTCCCCACTGGAGCTGGGGAAAATGATGGAGCTCCAGCCATCAAGCCACATGGCCAGGACTTTAGCCGTTCCCATGCTCAGCCAGGCCAGAGTGCTGCCTTGCTCCATCCGTAGCCGTGCCTTGTGCAACGTCAAAGTGGCCAGGCCGTGGGCCACCTCCTGACCCCACTGAGCCCAGCTCCAGGAACTCAGGTCAGTGCCAAGTCTTCTCTGCCTCCTCCCACTCCAAATGGAAGAGACAGGTAAGATCAGGCTGCAGGCATTTCATCCCCTGCTGAGTCCCTGGGAGAATACCAACCAGGACTCAGAACTAGCCTGGCACCTGGAAACCATAGCCCCACTTTATTTCTGTATTTCTCCTGGAGACCCCCTGAAATATAGGTGTCTGAGCCTGCCAGGCTCTCCCCAAGGCAGAGCCTGAGATGAGGACATTTGCAGTAGGGGTGTCCTATCTGAGAGGCCACTCCAGGGAGCAGTAATGAAAGAACAAGAGGGGGACATAGGGACAGAAGAAAGCCAACACAGGAGTGCTGTTGAGACCACTACTGTGAGCAGCAGGAACTCCTTCCTCCAGGACCTCTGAAGAATGAATGGCACAGAATGCTGCCCAGAACGGTGCCCTGTAGGACTAGGGGCGGGGGCAATAACCCACTGCCCCCGCACTGCCTGGCTGCAGATGCTCATAGACCAGACAAGCGCCCTAGAAGCTCCCACCAGCATCCTCCAGGTTGGAGGAGCCTGGGGGCAGAGATGGGAAATGTATGACCTTGCTTGAGGCAAGATGGCATCAGTGTAGTCACAGTGGGAGCCTGCAGGGCACCGTCTCCTGACTGGCCTGGATCACAGGTGGGGCGGAGCAGATGCAGGTCAGGCAGCAGACTGCCTGCTCAGTAGATAAATCTTTCTGCAGACCTTTGAGGAATGACTCATCACTTACACCCAGGTGGGGAATTTGTCTTCCCCTTGTGGGTCTAGGTTAAGAAAAAAAGAGAGAGGGTGGCACATGATTCAGAGCTTTTGATGTTAGGTTTCCCTGTGTTACCAGCCCAAGAAACCCTCCGGTGACAGGCAGGCCTGCTCGGGGACAGAGCACAGTGTAATCAGGGATCGTGTCTGCTTCAGAAGTGGCCTGGAGCAGAGATCCCAGCAGCCAGGGTGGCTGGCAGGAGAGAAGCAAGCCAGACATCCCTGCTCCCCTCTGCCTGCCTGTCTTTCTAAGTCCAGAAGCCAGCACAGGCTGTCCCCAGTCTGAAAATAGGCTGGGCTCCAAAAAGTGTTTTGAAACATCTGCTGTTTGGAACTGGAAAGCACCTTCTCATTGAAATAAGACTGTACACAGCTCCTCAGGCCCCAGCCCAACTCACAGGAAACCCACTGAGCGCGGCCCACCAAAACACCGTACAATCAACAGGGTCAGCACGTCATAGGGTCCCCTTGGAAAGCTCAATCACGGTCACAACCAGGGGAGCTAGGAGCACAGAGTCTCCTAGGCAGCAAGGTCAGGGGATCCTCCTCTTCCCATCCTCTCAACTGCTGGGCAGTGGCACAGGGCAGTTTCCAAGCTCCAAACTTCTGATGGCAATCTTATAGCCAGAACGAGGACTCCAGCGAACAGGGCTGGGATGAAGCTGGAGAACTTGAGGGGCTTCTGAAGCTCAGATTCATCTCCAGGAGCTGAGGAGGCACAGGGGAAAGTTCAGGAGAAGGTGGCACTGTACCCTCTTTCTGGCTGTGTCCTAGGATGAAGAGAGTAGCCTCTAACCAAGGATTAGATGGAAGTCACTACAAGTCACCCAGCGCCTGTGGCTAAGGCTGACTCCCAGCCTTCTGGATTCTTCCCTGCTACTCGGATCACAGCTCCTGGAAGCTCCTCCTTCAGTGTCTTTGGGCTTCACTGGGACTCAGTCCCCAACCCCCAGCTCACTTCTCTAACGACCCAACACAGCCTCCATCTTCCAGACAGGCCAGCTGAGGCCCAGCAACACCTGGGAAGCAAATGCCAGAATCTAGACCAGGACACAGAACCGCTCACCCCCAGCCGGCCCACCTACTCACCAGGAAGGTGCAAGAAAAGCTCCTGTTTCTCGGGTAATGAAGGCCACTCAGCCTCTGCCTGGGGATGGGAGCCTGGAGCGTATCTTTTGGGAAATTACAGGTATCACTTTATCTTTCCAGGGGAAAAAATAACCATGGAAAATGCCTGCAATTACAGCTCATCACTGCTGACTGTGTAACTGCAGCCTAAGTGCCTGGTAATCAGAAGACCGCAGACAATGAGAATTTGGCTTTATTTAGCACCTTTCTACTCCTCCACCTCAAACCCTCTAGTGTGATGTGACAGCAGGAGCCTGGTTTTGCAAACACTCGATATAGCCTTTCCACAGTCTTTCCATACAAAGATCGGGCCACTGACCCTTGGCTGTCCACGGAAATGTCAACTTCTTTTCTTTCCCCAGAGGTCTGGCTGAATGTTACTGGGCCACCTGGCCCCTCTCAGTCCCTTCCTCTCATCTGAATTTAGTCTTTTATTCAACCACATTTGTGGAGTGTCACCTCTGTAGCAGCCATGGAGAGAAGAGCAAGTAACACAGCAGTGAACAAGCCAGGCAAGGCCCTGCCCTCCTGGGGATTACATTCCAGTCTGGGAAACAAAGAGTACACAGGGCAACATGTAAATACAAGAACTGCAGCACATCGCCAGAACTATGAAAAAATCTTAAAGGGGCCGGGTGCAGTGGCTCACGCCTGTAATCCCAGCCCTTTGGGAGGCCGAGGCGGGTGGAACACCTGAGGTCAGGAGTTCAAGACCAGCCTGGCCAACATGGTAAAACCCCATCTCTACAAAAATACAAAAATTAGCTGGGTATGATGGCAGGTGCCTGTAGTCCCAGCTACTCGGGAGGCATAGGCAGGAGACTCACTTGAACCTGGGAGATGGAGGTTGCGGTGAGCCAAGATTGTGACATTGCACTCCAGCCTGGGTGACAGAGCAAGATTCTGTCTCAAAAAAAAAAAAAAAAAAAAAAGGAAAAGAAAAAACTTACAGATGGGGTGGATAGCAACACATGGGGACACGTTAGGGTGGTCTGTGAAGGCATCTCTGAAGAGGTGACATGCCCACTAAAACATGAGGGTGAGGACAAGTGGTTCATTACGGTCAAAGGTGAGAAGGCAGCAGATGCAAAGGCCGTGGGGCAAAAAACATCTTGCTGGGCCCTAAGAGCTGTGTAAAAGCTAGTGAGTGCCCAGAACACAGTGAGAACAGAGGAGAACTGCATAAGCTGAGCTTGAAATGGCAGCAGAAGAGATGCCACATGACACAAAGGAGTTTGGATTTGAAGCCTATTGGTAGGTTTTAACCAAAGGGATGAAATGATATGATTTGTATTTGGAAAATATCATTCCAGTTGCCAGGTAAAGAATGGATGGGCAGGCCGGGTGTGGTGGCTCACACCTGTAATCCCAGCACTTTGGGAGGCCAAGATGGGTGGATCACTCGAAGTCAGGAGTTCAAGACCAGTCTGGCCAACATGGTGAAACCCTGTCTCTACTAAAAAACACAAAAATTAGCTGGGTGTGGTGGTGCACGCTTATAATCCCAGCTACTTGGGAGGCTGAGGTGGGAGGATCGCTTGAACCCAGGAGATGGAGTTTGCAGTGAGCCGAGATCGTGCCACTGCACTCCAGCCTGGGCAACAGAGCGAGACTCTGTCTCAAAAAAATAAAAATGAATGGATGAGCAACAGACAACATGGAGAACATGGGGGCTCGGCGACCAGCAGAGGCTGCTGCAGGGACCTGGGAGGTGATAGGAAATGGCGAGAAGGATATTTATCTATTTGCGTTTGGGAGAAGAGTCCACAAGCTGGATTAGTGATAACGGAGGTGTAAGGATGTGGAGAGGATGGAGCAGATGCTCCCAGAGTCTGTCCGAGCAGCTGGGTGGACGGTGAGGCCATCTGCCAAGGAGGCCAAGGTTGCTAAAGGCATGTACGGGAGAGAAGTGCTGGTCCACAGTCTGTTTGCTGCCAAATCCATCCCTTATGCTGTGCCATTGCCCTTCTCTGTGTCTCAGGGGGGTGCTGACCTCAGCATTTTCCAGGCTTCTGTGTCAGCTGGGTTCAGCCAGTGGGAGACACTGGCAGGGGATTGAAGGGCAAGAGGAGCGGAGTTGGGACATCTCCCTCCCTCTCTGCTTCAAGCAGAGTCCAGGAAGCAGGTGTTGTCTCCTCTGAGGCTCCAGCTCCCAGGAGGCAGCTCCCCTGGCTGCGGTTCCCGCTGGGTCTCCCCAGCCCCTGGGGTCAAGGACCCACCTCTCTTCTTTGTTCCTCCATCCACACGTAGTTAAACTTCCTGACTTTGCTAACCTCTGGGTTTCTTCATCATTCCTTGTTTGGTTTCTCAGTTTTTCCATTACCTGTGTAACCAAATTCCTATAAAAAACATTCCCTCTGCTTTAAAAATTTAGAGTGGTGTATGTAATCCTGATTGGACCTTGACTGGTACATGAAATGCCTAGATGAGGTGGGAGGTGCAAAGCTGGTCCGTGTGGACCTTGAAATTTTAATCTTATATTGATCCTGCCTCCTAGAATTCCAAGTACCAGCCTCCAACAAGCAGAGTTAACCACAACTCCCTTTGGAACATAAAACCACAGGGTCCAGAGGCTCAAAAAAACCTTAAAGATGCTCTAGCCCTAACTCTTACCCAATGCTGGATGCCCTTTGTAATGCCTTACCAGATTATCTTAAGCCTGGGCTAATCACCTTCGGTGACAGTGTATTAGTTAGCTGTTGCAATTATAATGCTGTGTAACAAACCATCCCAAAACTCAATGGCTTAAAATAACAAGTAGTTTATTTTCTTGCTCATAGGTCTGCGTGTGGCTCAGATGTTTCTCCTTCAAGCTGAGGGCTTGGTAGAGCTTAGTTCCAATTGGGTTCAAGTCTGCTCTATGTGTCTACACATTCTCTGGACACCAGAATCCACCTGAGCACTCTTCTGACAGATCACAAGCTCTCAGGAGGATGAGCCAAACCACACGCACATCGGAGGCCTCTGCTCATATCACATCTAACAGAATTCCACTGCAAGTCACACGGCCAAGAGCAACGCCAATGGGGTAGGGAGATATACCCCACAAGAACACGTGACAAAAGGAATGCATGAAGACTCAGGAATGATAATGCAACCAGTAAGAGGTTTCCTCTGTCCTGATTTTGAGCTGGAATCTGCCTGTCTCTGTGTGATGGTTAATATAGGTTGGCGCATCATTAAAAGTGATGGCAAAGACCCTAATTCCTTTTGCACCAATGTATATTGGGTGTCAACTTGATTGGATTGAAGGACACCTAGATAACTGGTAAAGTATTATTTCTGGGTGTGTCTGTAAGGGTATTGCCAGAGGAGACTGAAATTTGAGTCAGTGGACTGGGAGAGGAAGACCCATCCTTAATGTGGATGGGCACCATCCAATGCGGCTGCCAGTGTGGCTAGGTCACAGCAGGCAGAAGGAGATGGGATCACCTTGCTTGCTGAATCTTCCGGCTTCCATCTTTCTCCCATGCTGGATGCTTCCTTCTGCTCCTCCTGCCCTTGGACCCCAGAATCCAACTTCTTCCACCTTTGGACTCTGGGACTTACACCAGTGGCTTGCCAGGGACTCTCAGGCCTTTAGCCACAGACTGAAGTCTGCACTGTCGGCTCCCCTGCTTTTGTGCTTTTGAGGCTTTTGGACTCAGACTGAGCCAATACCAGCTTCTTTCTTCCCCAGCTTGCAGACAGCCTATCGTGGGTCTTCACCTTGTGATCATGTGAGCCAATTCACCCTAGTAAACTCCCTTTCATATAGACATAGATCCCATTAGTTCTGTCCCTCTGGGGAACCCTCTAATACATGATGTTAAGCAAGTTTTCTGTATCCCCATTCTTCCATGTGATATACTAGACAACCTCCCATGGGTCCGAAGCCCACTTTTAATCTTCTGCCTCATGAACCTCCCTGATTTCTTTAAAGGCCTGATTTTCAGACCTGTCATCCTGTTTGCTCCCCTCTGAATATGATCCCATTTTATTTTGATTACACCTCATGCATAATGTCCACAACCAACTGCACTTGGTATTTTCTAACCATGACAGATTCCTTGTCCCTGTGGCAAGGGCCCCATCACTAATGGAAGCTGAGCCCATATAAGCAAGAGAAGGCAGCTTCCCCCAAAGCACTGCCTCCAGAAGGCTCTCTTGGTTATGCCACCCACACAGATGATCTCTCCTCTTACGCTGAACCCCACAGTCCTCATGCATCGCTTGTGCTTATTGACAAGCTGCTTCCGGTCCTCAGCCTTGGATCCATGGATGGACATCATAGCTCTATTTGGGCCTTGAGAACCTAGAAGACAGGGTCTTTTTTGGGACCACAGTACCTGGTACCAGGCTCTGGGAGCCCCTAAGTCTATGTTTGATGATTGGTCAAGTGGTCATGACTGAAGGGCTCAAGTAGCTTTGCCCATAGACACTCAACTATTCTTTAAGGGGTCAGGTCTGAGCTCTTCCTAAAGCGGCCTCCACCAGAATACAAAGCTGGGTGTGAGATCTCAGCACTAGCCCTAGTAAACATCTCAACCCCTCTAGACTGTAGAGATGTTTACAGGAGCTGTCTGCACTGATTTAGGCTGGTCAGCTGGAGGGAGTCTCACACACGCACGCACACACACACACATGCTAAGAACTCAACAGGATTTTGAAGGCCTAAGCAAAGCTGACAAGTGATCTACAGCCTCCTTCCTTCAGCTGGAAAGACTCTCATATCCAGGGAGGGAAGAGGCAGCTGTAGCTGAGAAATAGAATAGGGAGTGCTTCATCAGAAGGATGGAATAGCAGGCACTAGAATTAAAGGGGGACTTTTCCCCATAATGTTAGTGGAACCCTTAGCCAGACAGCTTCTCAAGTGTATTGGTCAGGATAGAATAGGATAAGCTGCAGTAACAAATATCCCCAATACCCTAGTCCTTTAGCACAGATAAGAGTTTGTCTCTTAGACTACATGGGCATCACAGATCAGCAAGGGGCTCAGCTCATCATGATCTCTCAGGAAGCCAGGCTGGCAAGAGCGTTATTTCAACATTTGCTCCCCCGCCCACAGTGCTCCCCCTGCCCACAGCAGTGGGAAGGATGTGTCACAGACCAGGCACCCGTTCTGAAAGTTGCTGCCCAGAAGTGAAACAAGCGTGTTCATATTTTCTTGATTAGAGTGAGTAGCATAGTGATTGCCAACTTTAAGAGGTAGGCAAGTGCAATCCTTCACATGAACAGAGGGCAAAGAGCACAAAAGACTACCATGCCTAATGTCAAGGTGGGAGCCTCAGCCCAGGGTCAGGACCTCCACAGGGCAGAGGTGCCCAGGGCCCAGCTCCTCCCTGGTGGGCCTCTTCTTTGCTCTCTCTTGCTCACTCCTTCTCCCTCTCCCTCTTGCTGTCTTTTTCCACATATTCATTCATCTAACAAATATCGATTGCGCCCTCATACAGCAGAATGTGGGGCAACCCAGTGGACACAGCAGATTCAGCCCTGATCTTTTGAGCTCTTGTCCCTCAGGGGACACCAGCAAACAAGCAAATCCCAAGTCCACAGTTTCTCAAGCCAAACCCCACGTCTTCCTTGATCCCTCTCTTCCTCACTGCTCACATCTAATTCATGAGTAAGTCCCGTCAACTCCACTCCAAAATCATGCTGAATCTGATGCCCCCCTCCACCACAAATGACCCCTGTCCCATCACTTCTCTCCTGGGCCCCTGTAGAGGCCCCTGGATGGTCTCCCCATCCCACTCTTCCCACCTGGAGTCTGTTCTCCATACAGCAGTGAAAGTGATCTTAAAAAAGCCAAAGGGCCGGGCGCGGTGGCTCACGCCTGTAATCCCAGCACTTTGGGAGGCTGAGGCGGGTGGATCATGAGGTCAGGAGATTGAGACCATCCTGGCTAACGAGGTGAAACTCCGTCTCTACCAAAAATACAAAAAATTAGCCGGGCGTGATGGCGGGCGCCTGTGGTCCCAGCTACTCAGGAGGCTGAGGCAGGAGAATGGCGTGAACCCAGGAGGCAGAGCTTGCAGTGAGCCAAGATTGCACCACTGCACTCCAGCCTGGGCAACAGAGTGAGACTCTGTCTCAAAAAAAAAAAAAAAAAGTCAATGTCACCAGGTGCAGTGGCTCAAGCCTGTAATCCCAACACTGTAAGAGGCTGAGGCAGGATAATCACCTGAGCCCAGGAGTTCGAAACCAGCCTGGGCAACATGGCAAAATCTCGTATCTACAAAAAACAAAAAAAAATGCAAAAATCAGCCTGGCATAGTGGTGCGTACCTGTAGTCCCAGCTACCTGGGGAACTGAGGTAGGTGGATCACTTGAGCCTGGGGGGGGGGCAAGGCTGCAGTGAGACAAGATGGCAAGCCGATGTGAGTGGAAGGCAAATATAAAATAGGTGAACAAACATAAACTAAACACAAATTGTGTTAGGCATTATGTGGACGACAAGTGAAGTGCTGAGCTAATGAAACTCACAGGGACGACCTGGAGGCAGGCGGTCAGGGAAGGTGTTTCCAGCACCTGGCATGCCACTCCGGCCTCACCTCCTACCCCATCATCTGCTGCAGCTTCCAGTCCTGCACAGACCAGCCTCTCACAGGTGCCATAGGGCAGTGCCTGGCCTCAGCCTACACGGTGACCCTGAGGCCCTCTGTCACGGTGGAAGGAAACATCTAAGGGCTCTCACTCCTGTGCAATCCCGGAGAGTGGGCGACTTCACGTCCTTGGAGGCACCCCAACCAATGGACCGACAGGGACAGGAGCCCATGCACAGATGCTTTTCCCTTTCATCCTTGGGGGCAGGCCTGAGATGCACATTATACAACCCCACGGAGCGGAGCGCCAGTGCCTGTGGCTGCAGCTGCCTCCAATATTGCTTTTTCCTCCTTCCCTGCTTCACTCCCTTCTTCCTTGCTCCCACTTCCAAGAATCATATTCCCAAGTAAACAACATGCCGGTAAGCCCTCATCTCAGAGGAACCAAGGCTGAGACAGCGGCCTCCTTGAGCAAGTGACGGCTGGACTGAGCTGCAGAGGCCGAGAGGAGAGGAAGGAAGACCACCCCAGGCAGCCAGGATGAGTGGGAGCAGATATCCAACGGGTCCCAGGGGCTCATGTGTCTGGGGAATAAAGAAGGGGCAGCCAGAGTGGCCTGAAGGTAGGGAGGGAACAGGCATCAGCTCTCGAAGGACCTTCTGAACAAGGCCAGAGAGCTGGGACTTCCTCCAAGGGCAGCCGGAAGCCATCAAAGGGTTGAATCAAGAGAATTCACACAGCTCAATATGCCTTTGAAAACGGCGGCTGCTTGTGTTCGTTCCATCTAGTGTCTGTGTGTCTTACATCCTCCCCTTTTTCTTTCATAACCTGGCTCTCCTCCACCTTTCATTCTCTCTGACTCCCGTGCCTACCTGACCCTCTCCCACTCCTTGCACCCGCTAACCTCTGGGGCCGCTCCCTGGACCTCTCCAGCCCTCACGTCCCGTTAAAGACATCATGAAGAGTGAGGCAATAAGGCAAGGCAGCATTGTAGTGGGGACCGTATTTTCTGAGCCCGTCCAGGACTGAGGTCTAAGAAATCTTGGTGCACCCGCGGGAGTGTTGGGGCAATGTTTGAAATTGGAGCTGTCGTGAGAGTTCTCAGAAGTACGT
The DNA here is from genome assembly GCF_028885655.2 of Pongo abelii. NCBI lineage: Eukaryota > Metazoa > Chordata > Mammalia > Primates > Hominidae > Pongo > Pongo abelii. The sequence continues at coordinate 89,568,496 of NC_072004.2, forward strand.
TTGCCGTGACTGCATGGTGAATCCAAATTGCAGGAGTCAGACAAAGTAGAAATCGCTGTCCCCAGGATGTGGGGGAAGAATTCAGGGATGGGCAGTGGGAGGCATTGAGCTTTGCAGCCAACACACCTGGCTTCTCTCCAACAACCACCACCACTCGCCGAATGGCCACGGGCAAGTTACTTCACCTCTCCAAAACTCAACTCCGATGTTTAGAAAAATGGGGCAATAATACAGAATTCACTAGGACTCTTGGTCACAAGTAATGAGAAACACACACAAACTACCTTAAAATGAGGAGGGGAACTTGCTCTCATAGAACACCAGGAGTCTTCCAGAGAGAACAAGACAGGCGTGCATTTCTCCTCCTCTCTTTGTCTCTCCAGCCAGCACCTTCTACTTCCCAGCCAGGGTGGGGAAAGCCAGAAAACTAAAAGAAAGCTTGGGTTATAGCCCGGGCAACAGAGTGAGACCTCATGTCTACAAAAAATAAAAATAAAAAAATCAGCCAAGCGTGGTGGTGCGCACCTGTAGTCCCAGCAACTTGGGAGGCTGAGAGGGGTGGAATGCTTGAACCCTGGAGTTTCAGGCTGTAGTGAGCCGTGATTGCACCAATGTACTCCAGAGGGAGACCCTATTTAAAAAAAAAAAAAAAAAGCCTGGGTTTATATGTTAAGATTTGGCTTCCTGGCCAGGCACAGTGGTTCACACTTATAATCCCAGCACTTTGGGAGGCCAAGGCAGGCAGATCACCTGAGGTCAGGAGTTCGAGACCAGCCTGGCCAACATGGCAAAACGCTGTCTCTACCAAAAATACAAAAAATTAGCCAGGCATGGTGGCACGTGCCTGTAGTCCCAGCTACTCAGGAAGCTGAGGCACAAGAATCGCTTGAACCTGGGAGGCAGAGGTTGCAGTGAGCCAGGATGGCGCCACTGTACTCCAGCCTGGGCAACAGAGCAAGACTGTCTCAAAAACAAACAAGCCAAGCACGGTGGCTCATGCCTGTAATCCCAGCACTTTGGGAGGCCGAGTCAGGTGGATCACCTGAGGTCTAGAGTTTGAGACCAGCCTGGCCGACATGGTGAAACCCCATCTCTACTAAAAATACAAAAATTGGCCATGTGTGGTGGTACGCACCATGGAATGTGCCTGTAGTCTCAGCTACTCAGGAGGCTGAGACAGGAGAATCACTTGAACTCGGGAGGCAGAGGTTGCAGTGAGCTGAGACCATGCCATTGCAGTCCACAGGCAACAAAAGCAAAACTCTGTCTCAAATAAACAAAACAAAGCAAAACAAAAACAAAAACAACAAAAAAAAACAAGACAACAACAACAAAAAAGACAAAAACAAAAAAGATTTGGCTTTTTTTTGACAGACATCAGTCTCTGTGTGTGTTTGTGTGTGCGTGTGTGTGTTTGTATGTACGTGTGTCTGTCTACTGTCCCAATTCCAAATTCCTAGTAGCATCTGGCCCAGTGGATCAAGTGACACGTGTGGGCCAATCAGCCGTGCTAAGGCACCATAATCTAGAGGGAGAAGTCTGAGTGACTTAGATTAGCCAGGACCAAGCACCTGCAGTCATGGTGAGGCTGTGATGTGCCAATTCAAGTGTCAGAACCCCATCCTGGAACGTGTGTGTGTGTGTGAGTGCGTGTGTGTGAGTGCGTGTGTGAGTGTGTGTGTGTGAGTGTGAGTGTGAATGCGTGTGCGAGTGCATTTGTGTGTTTGAGTGTGTATGAGTGTGTGAGTGTATGAGTGAGTGTGTGTGACTGTGTGTGAGTGCATGTGTGTGTGTGAATGTGTGTGTGAGTGAGTGTGTGCGCACACGCACGTGTTGGGTGAAGGAGAGACATCCTTCCCAGAAAAGCAAGGGAGGCTGTGGCTGGGCAGTTGACAAACAGGGAATACCACAAAAACCTAGTCCCTGAAATGGGATCATGTTGGTGAAGTGCCCACAGCAACAGCTGCAATAAATGGTTCCCGTGACTGTAAGCTGACCCCTGCAGTGCTATTTATCTCCTCCTCCAGAAAAAGTTCCTTAGAGCTGCCCAGGGCCACAGTCTTCACTTCCTTATCTCTCGTTCCCTGCTTACTGCTCCACGTGGACTAAAACCACATCTCTGTGGTCACACTCATCCAAGTTCCCAAGTTCCCATCATCCTACTAATCACCAAAGTCGAAGGTAACTTTTCTGTTCCTCTTCTGTGTTATTTCTCAACAGTGTTCAGCATAATTGCCCACTCTGTCCTTCCTGAAGTGCGTCCTTCTCTTGGTCTTTGGGATCCTGTCTCCTCCTAGTTTTCCTCCGCCTCCACTGGCCTATGTTTCTGTCTGCTGGCGTGCCCCGACGCTCAGCCCTTGGCCCACCTGCTTCTCTAGCCAGTAACTCTCCAAGGGCCTTATCCACTTCCATGACTTTGTCATCTATGGCCAATGACCTTCACATCTCCATTCCAGCCCTAACTTCTCCCCAGATCTCCAAACGCCTCTATCCAACTGCCTGCATATCATGCTATCTTCACATGGGTGTTGTAAACTCAGCAGAGTGAATTGAACCCCCTCCACCCTGACTTCCCCATGCCATTGAAATAGCATTCAGTGACATAGGAGTTGTCCCAGACTCCTCTCTTTCCCTAATCCCCTACCCCCAATCCATCAGCAAGTCATGCAGGCTCTGCTCATCAGTCATAGGCTGAATTCATCCACTTCTCTCCAGCCATCTCCACTACTATCAAGCGGCCATCACCTCTTGCCTGCACTACCCCAATAGTCTCCTAACTGGTTTCCTCACTTTCTCTGCTGTCCCCTACAATCCATTCTCCGTTTAAAAGCCAAAGTGATGATTTCAAATGTATAAGCCAGATTATGTCATGTCCTTGCTTAAATGCCTTTCTTTAACACTCAGAACAGCACGCCAACTCCTTACCTTAACCGACAAAGCCCTAGAGGATCTGCCACTGCCCACCTCCCAGGTGCTACTGCACGCCATCCCCCCCACCGCCCAACACACACACTCTGCTCCAGGCACCGTGGACAGCTTCTGTTTCTCTAATACTCCAAGCTTATTCCTGCCTTTGCAACCACCCACTCTGCTAGACAGCTTTTCCCCCTCCACACCTTCCACCAAACCCTAAAGTCCCATCTTCATGTGACCAGCTCCTCTGATGTTCCAGCTCTTGACTGAAAAGTCACCCCCTCCAGTGGGCCTTCCCTAATTGCTCTATCTAAAGAAACCACTCAGGGCTGGGCATGGTGGCTCACACCTATAATCCCAACACTTTGGAAGGCCAAGGCAGGAGGATTGCTTGAGCCCAGGAGTTTAAAACCAGCTGGGCAACACAATGAGACCCCATCACTTAAAAAAATAAAGGTTTTTTAAAAATAATCTGGGTGTGGTGGCAAACGCCTGTGTACCTCCAGAAATTTGGGAGAAGTGAGAGGATTGCTTGAGTCCTGGAGGTTGAGGCTGCAGTGAGTGGTAACTTCACCACTCCACTCCAGCCTGGGTGACAGAGCAAGACCCTGTCTTAACAAAAAGAAAAGAAAAGGAAGCTGCTTAGTGGATCTGTATCCATCACCTATTGATTTCTCTGCACAGAAATCAGTACTTTTCAGTCGGGCGTGGTGGCTTATGCCTGTAATCCCAGCACTTTGGGAGGCCGAGGCAGGCAGATCACGAGGTCAGGAGATCGAGACCATCCTGGCTAACACGGTGAAACCCCGTCTCTACTGAAAATACAAAAATTAGCTGGGTGTGGTGGTGCGTGCCTGTAATCCCAGCTACTCAGGAGGCTGTGGCAGGAGAATCATTTGAACCCAGGAGGCGGAGGTTGCAGTGAGCCAAGATCACGCCACTGCAGTCCAGCCTGGGCGACAAAAGGAGACACCATCTCAAAAAAAAAAAAGAAAGAAATCAGTATTTTTATTGGTTTATGCATCTGTCCTTTTCTAATGTATTTATTTCTTTATGGTCTATCATTCACCAAAATGTAATCTCCATGAGAGTAAGGACCTCATTTATTTTTCTGTCCCCTATGTCCAAAACAGTGACTTTCACATAGTTAGCACTTAACAAAATAGAAGAAAATAATAAATAGTAAAGGGGAAAAAGGGTTAATAAACCGAACATTATTTTAAAAAAAAAAAAAGGTCACGTGTGGATGAAGAAGTACAACAAATATCTGGAAAGGGAAAAATGATGGAAGTGTGCGGATGGAGGAAGCTGCCGCTGGAATATGCTCCCAGGAGGCTGGGTTGAGTCAGCCACTGAATTTGCATAAAGAATGCTAGAAAGATTGGGGCTTGCAGTTGTCAAATACAACCTGTGGTGGGAGGGAAAACGGGGAGGTGGTGCTAAAAACACAGGGGTTAATTGAAACTCTGTGGAACAAATTTGTCATTCACCACCCTCCAACCCCACTCCCACCTAACAGAGCAATAGGCAATGCAGCAAAAACCAGAAAGAACTGGCTAAATCAATGAAACTGCTAGTAGAGAATGGGAGGCCAGCGCGGTGGCTCACGCCTATAATCCCAGCCCTTTGAGAGGCCAAGACAGGAGGATCGCTTGAGCTCAGGAGTCCAAGACCAGCCACAGTAACAAAGGGAGACCCTCTCTATACCAATTTTTTTTTTAATTAGCTGAGCATGGTGATGTGTGCCTGTAGTACCAGCTACTCAGGAGGCTCAGGCTGGACCATGACTTGAGCGCAAGAGTTCAAGCCTGCAGTGAGCTGTGATTGTTCTACTGCACACCAGCCTGGGCAGCAGGCGAAACTCTGTCTCAAAAAAAGAGAGAAAGAGAGAATAGAGTGGCTGTTGTGGCTGCTGGTGTTCCATAGTAAAGTTCATCTAGTTCTGCCATTTTTGCCTCCCCACAGCCTAGCTTCACAGCCACCTCCCTGGCCAGTCCTTACAAAGCAAAGCCAGATAGTAAAGCAAGCCCTGCACATGAACACAGAGGTCCGAGGCAGCATCTCCATATAGGGGAGGTACTCAATGGGAAAATAAAACCACATATAAAAATCAGGAAACCCACACCAACCTCCTAGAATAATTACCCCCGTCCTTCATTCTTAAATAGAAACAGAAAAATGAGATTCACTAGACATGTGACAAATGAAAGAGAAACTCTAAGATTAAAAAAGAAAATGAACAGCAATCCAAATGTATCATCAAAGAAATGTGGAAGCCGATTACGTCCAAAAAACAGAACAGATTGCAGTGAAAAAAGAAATTATCAGAGAACAAGAAAAAGTTCTTAGAATTTAAATCATATGGTTGTTACCATAAAGGCCATATATGGCAAGCCCACAGCTCACATCATACACAATTGCAGAAAGTTGAAAGCTCTTCCCTCTAAGATCTGGAATAAGACAAGGATGCCCAGTTTCACCACTTCTATTCAACAGAGTACTAGGAGCCCTAACCAGAGCAATTAGGCAAGAAAAAGAAATAAAATGCATCCAAATAGAAAGAAAGAAGTAAAATTGTCTCTGCTTGCTGATGGCATGGCCTTATAAATAGAAAATCCTAAAGACTCCATCAAAAAACTGTTAGAACTGACAAAGGAAGTCAGTAAGGTTGCAGGATACAAAATCAACTTACAAAAATCAATAGCATTTCTATACACTGCTAACAAACTATCTGCAAAAGAAATTAAGAAAAGAACCCCATTTTTTATAGCATCAAAAAAACACAGGAGTTAATTGAACCATGCTGAAAACAATAAAACATTAGTGAAAGAAATTGAAGATAACACAAATAAATGGAAAGATATCCCATGTTCATGGGTTGAATTAATATTGTTAAAATGTCTATACTACCCAAAGGTATCTCAGATTCAATGCAATCCCCATCAAAGTTTCAATGTCATTTTTCACAAAAATAGAAAAAAAAATCCTAAAAATGTGTTCAGAACAACAAAGGGGGTAAATATTATGTTAAGTGTTCATACTCCCCCCCCCACACACACACACACAAAAAGACAAATAAATAAAGTCAGTAAGAGGAAATTTGGAGAAGTGATGGATATATCTATGACCTTGATAGTAGGAATAGTTTCACTGGTATATACTTATCCCCAAACCAATCCAGTTGTATACGTTAAATATGTACAGCTTTTGTATGTCAATCATACCCCAATAAAGTGGTTTTAAAAAAAGAAACAATATAGTTGCTGAAATATAAATACATTAGAAGGGTTAGAATGTAAAGTTGAGAGAATTTCCAAAATGTTATAAGAAAGAGAAAACCCACATATGCAGAAAGAAAGAAAAGATAAGAGACATAGCACATCAATCCAGGAGGTCCAACATCTGACTAATAGACCCTATAGAAAGTGAGCAGAGGAAAAAACAGACATAAGTAAACTACTAAATAAAAGCAGAAGAAGGTTTTCCATTATTTAAGGCAGAAAGAATCTTTTGGAATATAATATTGGGAAACATTAGTTCATCAAACAAAAAGACCCTGAAAGTCTCCAGGGAGAGGAAAGAAGTTACTTACAAAGGAATAAGACATCACCTGTGGTTTCTCATCAGCAGTACTGGATCCAGAAGTAAAATGAGGCCTTCAACATTCCCAGGGAAAATTTGTTTTGAAACTAGAAATCTATGCCCACCCAAACTAACAATGAAGGAAAAATAAAGTCTCAGACATCCAAAAATGCAGAAAAACTACCTCCTCTGCATCATTTCCAAAGAAATTACCGGAAAAAGTACTCTAACAATATAAACAAGATACCAAGAAAAAGAGAAAGTTGGATTCAAGAAAAAGCAGAATTCTCACTAAAAAGGAAATCCCACGATAATGGCTGGTTGGAACCAAATGTCAGTGTGCTCTAAACACAAGTTCTTCCAAAAGAGCACAATAAATTCCAAATGAGGCGGGCGCAGTGGCTCATGCCTGTACTCCCAGCACTTTGGGAGGCTGAGGCGGGCAGATTACTTGAGGCCAGGAGTTCGAGACCAGCCTAGCCAACATGGTGAAACCCCATCTCTACTAAAAATACAAAAATTAGCCAGGCATGGTGGCGCATGCCTGTAATCCCACCTATTTAGGAAGCTGAGGTACGAGAATTGCTTGAACTTGGGAGGTGGAGGTTGCAAGATAGCTGAGATCGCACCACTGTACTCCAGAGACTCCGTCTCAAAATAAAGAAAAAGTAAATAAATAAATAAATAAATAAATTCTAAATGATAGGTAGACTTAATAAGAAATTGGAAGATGTTTGTGAAATGATGAGTAAGATAATTTTGCTTCCACCAAAAAGAATAAAAATACACACTTAAGGCCGGGTGCAGTGGCTCACGCCTGTAATTCCAGCACTTTGGGAGGCCTAGGCGGGTGGATCACTTGAGGTCAGGAGTTCAAGACCAGCCTGGCCAACATGGTGAAACCCTGTCTCTACTAAAAATATAAAAAATTACTCAGCGTGGTGGCATGTGCCTGTAATCCCAGCTACTCGGGAGGCTGAGGCAGGAGAATCGCTTAAACCTGGGAGGCAGAGGTTGCAGTGAGCCGAGAGCATGCCACTGCACTCCAGCCTGGGCAACAGAGTGAGACTCTGTCTCAAAAAAATAGTGTATACACACACACACACACACACACACACTTAAAAATGCCAAGAAAAAAACTGTACCAAACAATCATGATTTGAATCATGAAGCAAATTAAAATGTGGCATGATTTTGAACAAGTGATGGAGAATACAAAAAGATTTGATTTTGTATAAGGGTTATGATATGAGATTGGAAAAGAAAAAAACATAATCCTTTTATACCATACTACTGGTTCACTGCAGAAAACAATGCTTGTATCATCACAAAATGTAAAGGCTGTTGACTGGATTTCAACTTTTAAAATCGTTGTATAGATAAAACCTGAATGACATAAATGTGGTTAAAAAACAGACTTTCAATGTCGCCAATTTTGACAATGTGAAAGATAAGGATGCAGAAGTTGGGAAGTTAGAAGGGGCGGGGAGAAGAGAAGAAAGGAGAATAGGAAATCTAATCATGTCCTCGTGTTACAGGGTGGGCACACAGAATTACTGGCTCACATTAAGGGAATAAGAATTGGACTTTTTAGGCTGGGCATGGTGGCTCGCATCTGTAATCCCAGCACCTTGGAACACCTGAGGTCAGGAGTTCAAGACCAGCCTGACCAATATGGTGAAACCCCATCTCTACTAAAAATACAAAAATTAGCCAGGAGTGCTGGCAGTTGGCTGTAATCCCAGCTACTTAGGAGGCTGAGACAGGAGAATTGCTTGAACCTAAGAGGCGGAGGTTGCAGTGAGCTGAGATCACATCACTGCACTCCATCCTGGGTGATAGATGGAGACTCCATCTCAAAAAAAAAAAAAAAAAAAAAAAAAGAATCGGAAGAATCGGACATTTTTTTTGAGACCAGTTTTCACTCTGTTGCCCAGGCTGAAGTACAGTGGTGTGATCATGGTTCACAGTGACCTTGACCTCCTGAGCACAAGTGATCCTCCTGCCTCAACCTCCTGAGTATCTGGGACTACAGGCACATGCCACCACACACCTGGCTAATTTTTTTGCTTTTTGTAGAGATGGGGTCTTTCTATGTTGCCCAGGCTGGTCTCAACTCCTGGGCTCAAATGATCCTCCCACTTCATCCTCTCAAATTGCTGGGATTACAGATGTGAGCCACCAACAGAATTGGATATTTTAAATATATTAATTAAAATTGTTAAGGTAACCAGTAGAAGAAATAATTACCAAAATAGGACATAGATGGGGGAAGTAAGCAAAGTCTTCATATCTCACAGTAGGGAACCAATATGGGCCCAAAGTTAACAAATCAAGAAATGGAAGTTTAACAATATTAGAGACCACCAAAGATCACACACACACACACACCACACACACACACACACACACACACGACAGTGGTTGCCTCTGAAGGACAGAACTACACCTATGGACTCGTGGGAAGTTCTTTATGATCAGCTGACTGAAAAGGAAATAAATCAGATCTAATTTACAGATGGTTCTGCATGGTATATTGGCATCAACAAGAAGAAGACTACTATTAATACATTACCACTGCAATCAAGAGCATCTCTTAAAGGCAGTGGTTAAGGGAAATCCTCCCAATAGACGGAAGTTCCAGCATTATCTTTGGTTGTCTACTTGAGCTGAAAGGAGAGATGACCAAAAGTATGGATCTACACTAACTCATGGGCTGTGGCTAATGGCTGGACTGGATGCTCAGGGACTTGGAAATAACAAGATTGGAAGATGAAGACAAGGAGCTCTGGGAAGGAGGAATGTGGATGCACTTCTTGGAGTAGGCACAGAGGACAAATATATTTGTGTGCCGTCTGAATACTCACCAAAGTCTAGCCACTGTAGAGGAGGTTTTCAACAAGATGACACATTTTGTGGATATCCATTTGCATTTTTCCCCAGGCCCCTTGATGGTTGTGCCATAGGAGAGTATACAAAATAGTCACAGTGGCAATAGCAGAGTCTATGTGTGGGCTTAGTGATAAGAACTCCTCTCACAAAATCCACCTGGCTACCACCTCTGCTGAATGCCCAAACTGACAACAGCAGAGACCAATGCTGAGCTACCATTCTGCAGGGGGATTAGCCAGACATGTGGTAACAGGTTGATTATATGGAAAGGGGCAGCAATTTGCCCTCCCTAGAATAATATGTATTCAGGATATAGATGTACCTTCCCTGATGACAAAGTTTCTGCCAGCACTACCATCCATGACCTCATAGGGTGCCTTATCCTGTGAGGATAAGGATATCCACCATCATGAGATTCCACGGATATGGTTTGGCTGTGTCCCCACCCGAATCTCATCTTGAATTCCCATGCATTGTGGAAGAGACCTGGTGGGAGGTAATTGGATCATGGGGGCAGGTCTTTCCCATGCTGTTCTCGTGATAGTGAATAAGTCTCACAAGATCTGATGGTTGTAAAAAGGGGAGTTTCCCCACACAAGCTGTCTTCTCTTGTCTGCTGCCATGTGAAACGTGCCTTTCACCTTCCACCATGATTGTGAGGCATCCCCAGCCACATGGAACTGTAAGTCCATTAAGCCTTTTCTTCTTCCAAGTCTCAGGTATGTCTTTATCAGCAACGTGAAAACGGACTAATACACCCACACGACAATGTTTCTGATCAAGAAACTCACTTTGTAGAAATAAAGTGGGGCTGGGTGAGGTGGCTCATGCCTGCAATCCCAGCACTTTGGGAGACCAAGACGGGAAGATCTCTTGAGCCCAGGAGTTTGAGACCAGCCTGGGAAACATAGTGAGACCCCACCTCTACAAAAAAAAATACAAACAAAAATTAGCCAGGTTTGGTGGCATGCACCTGTAGTCCCAGCTACTTGGGAGGCTGAAGTAGGAGGGTTGCTTGAGCCCAGAGAGGTCAAGGTTGCCGTGAGCCGCGAGCATGCCACTGCATCCCAGCCTGGGCAACCGAGCAAGGGCCCTATCTCAAAAAAATAAAAATAAAAAAGTAAAGCAATGTCTCATGCCCCTGGAAATCAATGGTCTTCCCACATACCCCATCACCCAAAAGCAGCTGGTCTGATGTTCTAGCAAATGACCTACTGAAAACTCAGTTTGCCAGCTGGACAATAACATTCCAAAAGATTGGTCTGTTTTACAGGATGCAGCATATGCTGTGAATTGATGTCCAATCTACAGCCATGTTTTTCCCAGACCAGAATACACAGGCCAGGGAAACAAGGAGTGGAAGTGGAAGTGACTCCTCTTACTATTTTTAAAAAAATACTTTTTGTAGAGAAGGAATCTCACTATGTTGCCCAGGCTGGTCTCAAACTCCTGGCCTCAAGCGATCCTCCCATCTCGGCCCCTCAAAGTGCTGGGATTACAGGCCTGAGCCACCACACTCAGCCACCTCTCACTATCATACCGAACAACTCTCACAGAATGTTTCCTATCCCCTCTTTAAATTTGAACTCTGCTGGTTTGGAGGTTTTAGGAACCAAGGGAGGAATGTTTCCACTGGAGACCCAGTGATGCTTCCACTGAACTGGACATCAAGGCTGACACCTGGACATTTTACAGGCTCTTTATGCTGCTGAATAAACAGGCAGAGAAGAGAATTACTTTCCTAGTTACCAAAGAGAAACTAGGTAGCTACTATATAAAGGAGACAAGGAACCCAGGAAGTTCTCTGGTGACCCGTGTAGTACTTCCTTGTCTAAGGGAAGAATAATGGATGTGGAACGGGCAATGAGAGAAGGAAGTTAATATCAACATGACCTCGTAAAAACAAGAACACACAAAGCAGGAATATTTTCTTCCTTGCCTGTTGTATGTGTATACATGTCTGCACTGGCACATATTAACTAATGTCTCTTCTCTCTCCTTTGCCATTTTTATTTTATGTAAAGATTATTAGCAGTGGTTAACTTCACAATTTCATCTTTAAGTTACAAAATATTCAGATGGGACCATGACTAGTTTTGAGGGGCGATCAACATCATCTAGAAACAAATACCATGACTGTCACTCAGAGGAGGATATAAGAGCTCTTGGGATTTTATGTCTCCTCTCTTTGAGAATAATGTGAGTGTCTTTGTACAAAAGATAATTGCATGTTATAAGGTAAAGGTGTGTGTTTGTTGTTATCATTAGGTGGTGTTCAGTACATGTAAATGGATGCTGAGTAGCCAAAGGGGTGGAGGACTGTGTCAGCTATCAAGCTATCATCTCTCAACTCCGAGCTCACCCTTCTATTTATTTATTTATTCATTCATTTATTTTTATTTTATTTTTATTTACTTTTTGGTTTTGAGATGGAGTCTTGCTCTGTCACCCAGGATGGAGCACAGTGGCGCAGTCTCAGACACTGCAACCTCTGCCTCCTGGGTTCAAGTGATTCTCCTGCCTCAGCCTCCAGAGTACCTGGAACCACAGGTGCCTGCCACCACACCTGGCTAATTTTTGTATTTTTAGTAGAGGTGGGGTTTTTCCATGCTGGCCAGGCTGGTTTCAAACTCATGACCTCAGGTGATCTGCCTGCCTCAGCCTCCCAAAATGCTGGGATTACAGGTGTGAGCCACCACGCCCAGCCCAAGCTCACCCTTCTAAACTCTACGTTTTGGTGCTAAGATTGGGGCTCTGCACATAACATCTCTACTTTGTCAACTGGCTCCTTGTTGGATTCTGCCTGTAGGAGGACTAGAGAGAAACCAAAGGCTGGAGGAGAGAAAAGAGGCATATGCTCTTTCTGCTGGCTTCTTCTTCTTGTCCCTGTCTCTCCAGCAACAGATCTCCCCCCGAGCAGCAGCAGTGCATTCCAGTAGCCAGTTTTTACTGCACAATCTCATCATGCTCCTTCAGAGATAGCAGCACCAGTCAGCCAGGCTGCAGCGTCTGAGGTCTAAACCCAGCTCCATGGGGCCTCTTCTTCAAGCTTGTAGAGTCAGATAACCATGACATCTCCCTTTTGTTCTGCCCGTCCTAGGGATGATGGCTTCTTTCTATAGTTCCTCTAACCATGCTACTTCAATGTTCTCTTTGGGCTTTTTCAGTCTTCCAATACCTGTTTAGCCAATTCTCTATATTAAATTCTCTCTGTTAAGATAACTGGTGTGGTTTCTATTTTCCTGACTGAACTCTGGCTGATACAAGCAGGCAACTGTAACTTTTTATTATAAGCCTCCTATACAATTGGAATTTGTTTAAATTCTGCATATATGCTACTTTCTGTTACTTATTTCCAATTCTGCAATGTAATTGCAAGGAGAGTGCAGTTACAGAGTACTGCCAGACCATTTAGAAGAACCTCCTCGGCCAGGCGCAGTGGCTCACACCTGTAATCCCAGCACTTTGGGAGGCCAAGGCGGGCAGATCATGAGGTCAGGAGATCGAAACCATCCTGGCTAACACAGTGAAACCCCATCTCTACTAAAAAAAATACAAAAAAAAATCAGCCTGGCGTGGTGGCGGGCGCCTGTAGTTCCAGTTACTCGGGAGGCTGAGGCAGGAGAATGGCGTGAACTCAGGAGGCGGAGCTTGCAGTGAGCCGAGATCGCGCCACTGCACTCCAGCCTGAGTGATAGAGCGAGGCTCTGTCTCAGAAAAAAAAAAAAGAAGAAGAAGAAGAGCCTCCTCTACACTGGGTTGGTCATGGAAGACTTCCTGGAGGAAGTGACATCTAAACAAAATTTGAGAAACTCATTGAAATTAACCAGGCAAAGAGTGTGGGATAGTAAGCCAGGCGTAGGGAATAAATAGCAAGTACAAAGAGAAGGAAGTAATAAGGCCTCATTAAGTTCAAGGAAGAGTCCGGCTGCAGCATTGCCAGTGTCAAGACGGGAGGCTGGGGAGGACAGAGGTGATCAGATCAGAAAGGACCTCTGCAACCTTAGAGAGGAGTTGGGACATTTTCCCAGGGACTGTGAAGATCTTAGAGAGTTTCAACAGGGGAGAGGCATGACTGTATGGCCGGCAGCAGACAGCCAACGTCCTTGTGCCCACCTTGAGCACGCTGGCCCTTGCTCTCGGCCAGGTCACATCATCTCCAGCACTTGCCCAAACTCCAAATCTCCCCCGTCTTCCCAGGCAGGTGCCTCCTCGGAACACATCTGTACTGAGTTTCCCCCTCAGAAACCTTGTTAGGACACTAGTTAGTGTGATAAACTAATTCATGGTGAAGTGTTAGCAAATGAAAATGGTTTATCGTTCCTCGGGGTATTTTCATTTTAAGGAGACTCGGTTGACAAATATTTACTGAATGGTCTATTACATGCAAGAAACTACGTAAAACTCCTAGGGGGAGTCACAGCTTGACCTAAATAAATCAGTCTCTAATGATAGAATCCTAGGCTCACCGGGAAGCATTGCAGGCAGCAGACAGCCTTTCTTATCTCTGCTTAAACCACATTAGCCTCTCTCTCGATCTGCCCTGCATCCCGACCCCCATTCCTCCCCTCCAATGGGGGTGAGCAGAGGCCGTGGCCCCCGATGTTTAACTGTGACTTCCCTGAGTGGTGTTGACATTGCTGGGACTGTACTGGGGGCTCAGGAGTCAATCTTTGCCCCATGTTTTGGAATCCCCAGGTCTGCCCCATGGGAAGCCAGAAGGAACTGTACTGAGGGAGCTCCATCTCCCGTCCTTGGCCACGCTCTGCCCCCACCTCCACCCAGACACACTTACCGAGGGCCTCCTGCACACCTGGCCCTGCGCTAGGAATAAGGGCCAAGGAGCAGGGACAAGAATGGGGAACAGCACAGAAGTCCCACACCTGCACTTCATTTCAGCGCGGGATGGATTCTCCCTTGAATAGTGGAGCCTCAGGCCGGGCACTGTGGCTCATGCCTGTAATCCCAGCACTTTGGGAGGCTGAGGTTGGTGGATCACCTGAGGTCAGGAGTTCGAGACCAGCCTGGCCAACATGGTGAAACCCTGTCTCTACTAAAAATACAAAAAAAAAAAAAAAATTAGCTGGATGTGGTGGTGGGCACCCGTAATCCCAGCTACTCAGGAGGCTGAGGCAGGAGAATCACTTGAACCTGGAAGCAGAGGTTGCAGTGAGCCAAGATTGTGCCATGGCACTCCAGCCTGGGCAATAAGCGATACTCTGTCTAAAAAAAAAAAAAAAAAGTGGAGCCTCCTCACCTGGTTGATTCTCCTCTTCTCTTTCTGTGTGTGTGTGTCTCTCTCTCTCACTGCCTTCTGAGATACCAAACTAAAACAGAAAGGAGGATGAGAGGCAGGAAGGAAGGACGAATGCCGGAATGGGATGAACAGTGCTTTTCCAGCTGCTGGTCCCCCAAGTCCTCTCTCTCACTCCCTCTCTCATTGTCAGGCTCCACTCCTCCCAAGCTGGATTCTCCAGAACCACCCTCATACCCTCTGGCCCCTCCCCACTTACCTGTTTGCAACACCCTTCTTGGACAGCACAGGTGAGACATCCCGAATGAAGACACTGAACAAGGAAGTGGAAGCCGGAACCCTGGGGCTTTCGTCAGATTCACTGCATAGTGTCCAGAGAAGCTTACCTGTGCCTTAGCTAAGTTCCCAGGACTCACTATTCCCATCTATAAGATGGGCACAGCCCAGGCCCTGTTATCCCCCTGGGACCATCTAGACCTTCCCTCTCCTCTCCATCAGCCCTTCCCAGGCTCCCCCTTCCATCCATTAAGAAACACTGGCATCTAGTGGTTGTGTGAGGGACCTGCAGCACAGACCCGGCTTCCAAGGACACGGCCCATAGATGGAGAAGCCTCTGACAGCCCTATCTAAAAACAGGGAGCCCCGTATTCCATGCTGCCCTCTGCAGCATCCCTCCCTCTTCCTCCGAAGAACCCCCCAAGACCCCCAAACAACATGGGAGTCAAGAACCAGTGTTGAAATGGCCATGTTGCCCATCCTTGCTGAAGACCACCCAGACACCTCCCTGGTGACGAGGAGGGGAGAGAACCTATGGATGAAACACCCCATGGCCAATCCACAAAGTCAGTCATTAGGAGCTGAGCACAAGCCCAAATTCCAGACAAATAGGACAGCTTCCTACCACTGCGGCTGCCAATCATCCATCTGCCAGCCACTCCATCATGTGACCCCCCCCCCAGATGTTTAGTCAGCACTCCCAGGTGCCCAGCATCATATCAGGCTGTTGACAGTGTGTGTGCCTGCATGTGTGCGTGCATGCATGAGCACAAGGAGAGATGTGTGCAGAGGAAAGAAGAGGCACACAGCATGAGTCACGGGCAGACATAAGCAAGTGAACCATAAAATAATCTAAATTCATTTATTCAACAAATACTTCCCAACACCTGCTGTGCACCAGCGAGAGCTGCTCCCAAGCCACCAAGGGCTCACCCCAACCCTACCACCTGACAGCTACCTGAAAATAGTCTACCCCGCACTCCCACCCTCCAGTTAACCTACTTTGCATACATTAAAGACAGCTTTACCATTGGCTTGCATCTCTGCATCCGCAGTAGCTAGCACACAGGAGGGGCCTAATATGTGCTTATTGAAGTCATTAATCCAGTCCAGCACCTGCCAAAGTGGGAACCCCTTCTGATAACGTCACCGATGGCTGCTCTCCCAGTCTCCCAAGGGCCACCGGCTATTCCATACGCTGTTGTGTCCGTCAGGGTTCTGTGGCAAGGGACAGAACAGCAACTCGGATTCACTGGAGCAGAGAAAGGAGCTGCACAGGGAGAGAGAGCAGAGTTGGGTGCTGGCAGGTGCGGATTGAGGGTAAGAAAGAGAACGGAGTCAGGTGCTGGCAGGCCTGGATGACCACATCTGGTTTTCCCATCCTTTTATTCTGTTTTCCTTAGCCCCCTGCCACGCCCATATCCCCATCTCCAGGCTCTTCTTCTGTTTGTTGCTGGCCCCAGCCTGTCCTTCTGCATGCCAGCTGCCTTCATGCAGCAGGAGGAAGGGAGGTGGCCACAGGCTCCTCCAGGCTTGCACGATCCTAGCACAGGATCCCAGAGGCTCCCTCTCCCTGTCCTGTTAAACGTATCTTTTATTTTTATTTATTTTTTTTTTTGAGGCAGTGTTTTGATCCTGTTGCCCAGGCTAGAGTGCAATGGTGCAATCTCAGCTCACTGCATCCTCCACCGCCTGAGTTCAAGCGATTCTCCTGCCTCAGCCTCCCAAGTACCCAGGTAGCTGGGATTACAGGCACCTGCAACCACACCCGGCTAATTTTATACTTTTTTAGTGGAGATGGGGTTTTGCCATGTTGGCCAGGCTGGTCTTGAACCCCCGACCTCAGAAGATCCACCCGCCTTGGCCTCCCAAAGTACTGGGATTACAGGCGTGAGCCACTGTGCCCAGACATATCTTGAGGAATATCTAAATCTCAGGAATGACTCTGTCTGGACCAGCTCCGATCCCTGAGTCCCCACTGCCCAACCTCCCATCCATTCGTAAGGCCTGAGAGACAGGTACAATGTCCCAGGGGACACATATCTGCCCCTGTGGTCAAGGGGAGGGGAAAGGACACTGTGACTGCCTGCCCATCAGAATTGTGTGCAACGCGGAGTAGGACAGAAGAATCTCCCAAATGAGGGAGGGTATCTTACCAGGAAGAGGGAAGGAGACATGCTGAGAAAGTGCAGTGTTTCAACAGTGTCCCCCAAAACATTCACTTCCATCTGATCCTCAGGATGTGACCTAATCTGGAAATAGGGTCTTTGCAGATGTAGTTAGGGTGAGGATCAAGAAGAGATTATCCTCTTGATAATCTCTTTGAAGGGTGTTTTGGGGGGCCAGCCGTGGTGGCTGACACCTGCAACACCAACACTTTAAGAGGCTGAGGTGGGGAGATCACCTGAGGTCAGGAGTTCAAGATCAGCCTGGCCAACATGGCCAAACCCCATCTCTACTAAAAATACAAAAATTAGCCAGGCATGGTGGCACATGTGGTGGCTGTAATACTAGCTACTTGGGAGGCTGAAGCAGGAGAATCGCTTGAACCTGGAAGGCAGAGGTTGCAGTGAGCCGAGATCGTACCACCACACTCCAGCCTGAGCAACAGAGTGAGACTCTGTCTCAAAAAAAAAAAAAAAAAAAAAAAAAGAAGAGATTATTCTGGATTAGGTTGGGTCCTAAATCCAGAGAGCATGTCCTTTTAAGAGACAGAAAAGGAAACACACAGACACAGGAAGGAGACCACATGAGGATGGAGGCAGAGACTCGAGTGATGCGGCCATAAGCCAAGGGACACCAGGAGCCCCGCCAGCAACTGGGATAGGCAAGAACGGACCCTTCCCTAGAGCCTCAGAGGGAGCACAGCCCTTCCGACACCCGGATTTCAGACTTCTGTGCTGAAGAACTGGGAGAGTATCAATTTCTGTTGTTTTAGGCCAACAAGTGTGTGATCATTTGTGATGGCAACTCTAAGAAGAGAACCCAGGAGGCCAAGACCAAAAGACGTCCACTGTGCCATTTTCTGGGGTGGCGGATGTTTTAGGGGGGCTGGAAAGCACCTGGTGAAGGTGTCAGCTCACTTCCCAGAGCCACGCCCACCAGCTG
This sequence comes from Pongo abelii, assembly GCF_028885655.2. Classification (NCBI taxonomy): domain Eukaryota; kingdom Metazoa; phylum Chordata; class Mammalia; order Primates; family Hominidae; genus Pongo; species Pongo abelii. The sequence continues at coordinate 89,586,521 of NC_072004.2, forward strand.
CCACTCTGCTGCAGAGACTCGGCTCAGGACCACTCCTCCCTGAACTGTCTGTCTAGAGCCTGCAAACGTGTGACATGGCAGACCCTAAAGGGTTCAGAGATTTTAGGAACCCCCCCACCACCACCATCAACCACTTATGAGTAAACTGAGGCCCAGAGAAGCTAAACAGCCTGTCCCCTTCAGATAGTTGGAAGAATTTCTGAATAAAGGAAAGAATTCTTCAGTAAAATTGATACGTGACCTCTTTCTTTCTTCTTTGCTAAAAAATCTGATTAATTAGTGAAAGCTGGAGTGTTTGATAGTCACTGCTGAGAACACTGGAATCGTCAGGAAGCTAAATGCTTCTGAGCAACAGGCAAAGCGCTGGAGATCAAGCGGGCATTTTTTTGGCCTAAGATTTTGACAGGGTCAAGAGGACGTTCAACCCCTGACTGAGCCTTCGTGCTCCTTGTCTAATTTAATTGTTTGGAAGTCAGAAAGTGCAGTAGCTTTCTAGTTTCTTCTTTTCCAGGCTGAGATTTCATTCCTTGAAACATTCTTCTTTCCTTGATATGGTTTGCAGGGCCTCCACCTCGCTGGCGAGCAATCTGTACACACACTCACCGCTGCTCACTGCAGCCTCACTGCTGGGCTGCCTGCGGCTCTGGCCCTGCCGGGAGACCTGGGCTGGGGCAGGATGGTGACCGCTGCCCGGAGGCACGGGGCAGGGACAGAGGTGTTGAGATCAGGCCTCTCCCATCAGCCCCCAGGCCCAGGAGTGGACACAGAACATGGAGAGCCCAGCTCCTGACTCCTCCCATTCCAGCCCTCCCAGCCCCCTCCACACAGAAATCCAGAGCCCAGCCCAGGCAGCGTCTCCAGGCAGCAGGTGGTTCCACAGCCTGATTCAGGACCTCTAGTCTCCCCCCAGGTCCCCAGCTTCTGAGACCTTGACATGCTGACTCCTGCCTCCCACCTGGGAAGCCCAGCAAAGCTCTCACCTCTCTCCCACTCCCAGAGTTGACAGACTCCAGGCTGTTTTTCAGGTGATTTGGGGACCTTCCTGGGAGACACTTTGAAGCCTCTTCAAAGCCAGCTGTGTTGTGAGCAGCTGCCAAGCTGCAGAAAGACCCCGCAGCTCTGGGCCACCTCTAATTACCAAGCCCACCATCACCCTGTCGGTGCCCTTGGTGGGCCTTTCCTCTGCAGCCAGCAGCAAGTGCCCACCGTCACCCAAGAGCAGGAGGAGGGAGGGGAGTCTGCAAGGAACTTCTTCCAAAGAACTGCACCTGAGGAGTTCCCGTGAACAAACGTGAACAACTGGTCTGATATTTACTAAGCGCAAGGGGTGCCCCTGTGCTGTCTCACACTGAGCTAGGCACGGGAAGAAAACGGAAGTTGTGCAAAGGCTCAACTTCTGTTCTCCCCAGCTTCTCTCCTCTGCACTTTAGGCTCTGAGCTGCTGAGCTCCCAGCTCAGGCTGTCTCCAGCTCCTCCAGCCTGGGAAAGGAGCACAGATCATTGATTCTCTCCCGGGCTCCTCACCGGCCCCTCCCCTTGTCTCCGCCTCATTCCCCTGGATCCTTAGTTAAGAAGAGGCAAATGTTCCTTCTCCATTAGCAGCATCATTTAAACAGACGGCTGCAGGGCAGGGCCCGAAGCCTCCCCGTCCCCAGGCCCTGCAGCTTTTCCTTCTACCTGCTTCCCACTCCCCACCCCAGGCTGGGAAGACTGGTGAGAGGCTGCTGGGTTGGCTGGGGGAGACTGAGGCAGCAAGTGGCCCCAGAGCTCCGCCAGCCTGCCTGCCCCCTTAAGAACCAAGACCCCTCCCCACCCTGGGCCTGTAGCTTCAGAGCATGGGGCTGAATCTCATCAACAAGAAATTTGAAGCCATTAAAATACAATAAAAGAGAAATTAAATGTAATCGCTCTGTAAATTATAACTAATTGAAACATCAATTGTAATTTTTATGATCTGCATTCGGAGTGAGTGATGGTGGAGTTGCGAAATGAAAGTTAAATAATGGTGGAGATGTCCCGAAATGCCCTCTGGCCCCCAGCCTCTGCCTCCCTCCTCCTGCAGGCTTCCCTCCCTTCTCTTCCAGACCCTGCCTGAAAGCTCTGCCTTCCAGAAGTTTCCTCCATGTAACTGTTCCTCATGGCCTCAGAGGCCTCAGTCTGCTCATTCGGGGGGCCTCCTATATTGGGAGGCCTCTTGTATAGGGCCTCAGCAGACCCTCCTGTTTCCCTGCAACCCCAAAAAGGGCTGGAAGGCCTTCCCGGTTTCACACATTTGAATCACGATCCCCAGGTCCCACCCAACACGCTTGGCCAAACTCCAAGCTTGGAAATGGCAGAGAGAGTGCCTGAAGCCTCCGATTCTCCCAGAACTTACCCTGTTTCAGCCACATGGCCATGGAGTCATGAGTCTGGAAGGACTACAGGTCACCTGATCCATCCCCCTGCCTCCCTCCCAGCTCCAGCAAGGAGCTCCAGGGCCTTGGGTCAGTTGCTCAGCACCAGCACCAGCTTCCCTCCCCTTGTGCCATGGCCAGCAGTGATAGGGAAAATACGAGTGACCCTTCTCAGGGGTCGGGACCCTGCCATGTTCGGGCCGCCCTTCTTCCTCCCTGCGTGCCAGCTCTCCACTCTGTGTGCGGCACTCACGAGAGCGCAGCATCTACGAGAGTGCCATGTGTGTGCTGCAGAGGCAAGCAGACCTGCATTACGTCTCCACCATGAGGGCGCTGCCACTTGGCTCCTCTCAGACTCCGTTTCCCGAGCAGTAACTGAGGACAATAATGACATTCCTCTGAGAGGCCTGGGCTACTTAGCAACAGCAGCATTTGTGAAGCTCCTAGCACAGAGCGGGCACCTATTAAATCTAGGGATGATTATTGTCATCGTTTGTCATTATGTAGCCCAGCTCCAGGCTATTTTCATTTTGCTCCCAGCAGATCCCCGGGACCTGGTGCCTTCCCCCCGACCCCTGCCAACTCCCTCTCCAGTACATTGGCTGCCCCCGTGCAGATCAGAGGCAGGCAGCTGGGTACAGGTACTCCCCACACCTTCTCCTGGCTGAAGACTTCTTAGGATTTTGGCAGGAAAATAATGAATCTTCCATAGGGTAAGAAAACAAACCCCTGGTCTCCGCTCCTCCTGGCAGAGACAGGGCAGCTCCTGGGCCCCTGGATCCCAGCAGACTGGTCGCTGACTGATGGACGGGGCCTGGTCTCTGCGGTGGCCAACTCCCAGCTGAAGTGGACAGGGATACAAGGTCAGGAAGGCCAGTCTACTCCCACCTCCTCCCAGAAAAAGTCTTGAACAAGCTTTATTTTGATGGCTCGGTGTGGTGACTAATGCCTGTAATCCCATCACTTTGGGAGGCCGAGGCGGATGGATCACCTGTGGCCAGGAGTTGGAGACCAGCCTGGCCATCATGGTGAAACCCCATCTCTACTAAAAATACAAAAATTATCCAGGCGTGGTGGTATGTGCCTGTAGTTCCAGCTACTCCAGAGGCCGAGGCATAAGAATCGCTTGAACCTGGGAGGCGGAGATTGCAGTGAGCCGAGATCACCACTGCGCTCCAGCCTGGGCAACAGAGCGAAACTCCGTCTCAACAACAGCAACAAAAAAAGTTTTATTTTCAGGTACAGACTTCTAGAATTATCACAACATCCCCCCAATGCCTGTTTCTCATGAACTGACCTCTGCCTAGAACCACCCCATTGCAGAACATAACAGATACTTGGCTGATTTCCCTAGTGCTGGTTACGTTAGGCGGGAGTCAGGACCTGAGCCCTGGGCCGCCTGACTTTCTCACCCAGGGAGCCTGGTCACTCCTCCCCTTGGCTGGCACACAGCTTCTCACGGGACAGATGAGCTAATTCAGTGCATCTCCAGCTACCCGAGGTGCGGGACCTGTGGGTTTTTTTAATTACCAGTCTGTGACAGATCAACGCCTTAAAATATTTTTATTAAGATATAATTCACATACTGTAAAGTTCACTCTTTTAAGATGTGCAATCCCGTGGTTTTCAATGTATTTCAGAACGTTGCACAGCCATCACCACTACCTAATTCCGCAACATTTTCATCAGCCCAGAAAGAAATTCATACCCTTAGTACTTACTCCTCATTTCCTCCTTCCCCCAGCCCCTGGCAATCACTAATCTACTTTCTGTTTCTGTGGATTTGCCTATTCTGTACATTTCATATAAACGGAAGCGTGCAACATGTGGCTTCTTTCACTTGGCATAATGTTTGCAAGGTTCATCCATGTCATTGCATGGATCAGAACTTCATTCCTTTTTGTAGTTGAATAATATTCCATCCTATAGGCTGGGCGCGGTGGCTCATGCCTGTAATCCCAGCACTTTGGGAGGCCGAGGCAGGTGGATCACCTGAGGTCAGGAGTTCGAGACCAGCCTGACCAACATGGTGAAACCCCATCTCTACTAAAAATACAAAAAATTAGCTGGATGTGGTGGTGCATGCCTGTAATCCCAGCTACTCAGGAGGCTGAGGCAGGAGAATTGCTTGAACCCGGGAGGCGGAGGTTGCAAGGTTGCAGTGAGCTGAGATCGTGCTACCTACTCTAACCTGGGCAACAAGAGTGAAACTCTGTCTCCAAAAAAAAAAAAAAAAAAATCCATCCTATAGATATACCACATTGGGTTTTATTCTAGCCGGGTTCGGGGGGGTGGGGGTTGTTTTGTTGTTGCTGTTGTTTTGAGATGGAGTTTCGCTCTGTCATCCAGGCTGGAGTGCAATGGTACAATCTCAGCTCACTGCAACCTCCACCTCCCAGTTTCAAGCAATTCTCCTGCCTCAGCCTCCTGAGTAGCTGGGATTACAGGTGTGCGCCACCATGCCTGGTCAATTTTTGTATTTTTAGTATAGATGGGGTTTCACCGTATTGGCCAGGCTGGTCTTGAATGCCTGACCTCAAATGATTCGCCTGCCACGGCCTCCCAAAGTGCTGGGATTACAGGTGTGAGCCACCTTGCCTGGCCTAGATATACCACATTTTGTTTATCCATTCATCAGTTGATGTACATTTGGGCTGTTTCCACTTTTTGGCAATTGTTAGTGATGTTGTAACAAACATTTACGTGCAAGTTTTGGTGTGATCATACATTTTCAATTCTCTTGAGTATACACCTAGGAGTAGAATTCCAGGTTTAACTTTTTTAGGAACTGCCAAAGTGGTGTTACCATCACTGTGTTTGCAAAAATAAGATGAATATTAATTATTAGAAAAAATAAATTTGAAATAACATACAAAACACAAGGCTAATTTTTATTATTAAATCAACGGGCATAAAATTACCTTGTCAAATTGCTACGACCATTTCTAAATGCTTCCTCTCAGTTTCTAGACTTGCTTGGTCAATGATGGGTAACACACAGTTCTTAGACTGGCAACAGCCCTCGGACCATGCTTTGAGTAGCCTGGACCGTCTGCATCCTCTCCACTGCCTCCAGCATAAAGGGCAGCCCCTTGGTGTGGGGTGCAAGCCCCACCCAACACTGGCCTCTCTGGCCTCATTTCACACCAGCCACACTGTGTGCCCATTCTGTTCCCAGGATTCCCTTCCTGGCCCCCTGGGACTGATTGTTTTGAGATGGAGTTTCAGGCAGATCACAAGGTCAGGAGATCGAGACCATCCTGGCTAATATGGTGAAACCCCGTTTCTACTAAAAATACAAAAAAATTAGCCGGGCGTGGTGGCAGGCGCCTGCAGTCCCAGCTGCTCAGGAGGCTGAGGTAGGAGAATGGCATGAACCTGGGAGGTGGAGCTTGCAGTGAGCCGAGATTATACTACTGCACTCCAGCCTGGGCGACAGAGCCAGACTCCATCTCAAAAAAAAAAAAAAAAAAAAAAAAAAAAAAAAAGTCAAAGCCAGGACATTTTTTAGAGTGAAAGAGGGAGCTGTTAATGATTGTGCCAGGACACCAGGCATAAACCAGAGCTCTCCTGGGCAAACAAGGACGTGCAGTCACTCTGTCTAGAAACTTCAGTCCCAGGGAGGGGGGCTTTAGGAAAAACACAGGGACAGGAAGAAACAAGGAAGTAACCAACACTGGGGAGGGCCAGAGCAACAGGTCCCCTCCCTCAGGACCCAAGTGGTCCTCCGCAGCCCTGCGGTCTGGTCATGCTCCTCAGACACCAATGCCATGGCCACTTTCTTTAGCACCGGGTGGACCACCTCCACTGAGCAGCCTCATCATCCCTACGTCCCAAGAAGATGGCCTTCTCATGTCCTTCTGCACAGTTGCTTTTGGTTTGGATGTTGATCCTGGGTTCCAACAGTCATGGCCAAGTTTTCCGAGTCATGGAGAGTACAAGACAAGAGAAGTGAGGTTCCTGCGGCCTCTCTTTTTACGTGGGGACACAGGGGGATCAGGTACCTTGGAGTCTTGCAGGCTGTCTGCTGTGAGGTGGGTACGACTGGCTAGGGCTGGCCTTGCAGGCAGTAAAAGAATGTAACAAGACAGTCGTAGGTAAAGAAAGGCAGATTTATTAGAGAAAGTACGAAGATACATTAAGATACATTGCAAGGGTCCAAGAGGCAGCACAGCAGAGAAGGGGCTGTCTGCAAAGGGGCAGGGACTACAGGGAAGTTTCATAGGTTCATGTTTCTGGGGCTGTGTGCAGAGTGAGGTAGTTGTGCCAGCGGGTTGTCTGTGATTAGAACAATTGTTCTCCCCACCCCTCCACCCCATCCCCACATCCCTGCCCCACCACCCCAGACCCGTTCCTCCTTGTTGCTTACTTCTCAGGACCCCACATACTAGAACTGAGTTTTTCATCTTGGTACCCCAGCACCCAGCCTAGTGAGTACTCCTTGAGTGTTGGCTGAATGAATGAATGAATGAATGAGTGCAAGCCTCAATGTCCCCGTAACAACAGGCAATTGGATTTCCTAGAAACCAAAGAATCTTGGCCTTGTCACTGGCCAGAGGCAGTCAGCCAAGGAGTCATCTTTTCCTGCTGAAAACTCGAAAAAAAAGTGATGAGAAGGGCCAGGTGCAGTGGCGCATGCCTGTAATCCCAGCCCTTTGGGAGGCCAAGGCAAGTGGATCACCTGAGGTCAGGAGTTCGAGACCAGACTGGCCATCATGGCGAAACCCCGTCTCTACTAAAAATACAAAAATTAGCTAGGCACGGTGGCACACATCTGTAATCCCAGCTACTTGGGAGGCCGAGGCAAGAGAATTGCTTGAAACTGGGAGGCAGATGTGGCAGTGAGCTGAGATTGTGCCACCGCACTCCAGCCTGGGCGACAGAGTGAGACTCCATTTCAAACAAAATAAAAGTGATGAGAAGCAAAAGCTGTGTAAGGCTGGTGGCTCCCCTGGTTCTTGGGTTACGAAGTGGCAGGGTCTCTCTTGGGCTGAGATTTGTAGTTCCTGGTTAAATGCCAGGGTTTAATGGGCATGCTAGGGATAATGTTTTTTAGTGAGTGGTAAATGTCTCCCTGGTGCCTGCGGCGGTAATTACTTCAATGGGACAATCTCTCTTTAACATGCTCCTGGCCAGGAGGTAGGGAGGGGCTCTGAACAGAGGGACCAGCTCTGGAAGCTGTGGCCAAGGGCACCTCTTGGAGGAAGCCGAGGGAGGGAGGAGGAAGAGAGACAAGTGGGCCCACACCTGGCCCAAGCCAGGATGAGAGCGACCCAGGGGGCAAGGGTTCAGGGCAGCCAAAGCAGGGATGTGTGTCATGTGTTGATGCTTCAGATTTGATTATTGGGTCATTATTGGGTCTCTACCTGAATGAGGTTACAAGAAATAATTTTTCAAGTTTTTATTGAATTATAAAACACGTACCTAAAATGCACGGATGATAGTGTTTATTTAGCAAGGCAAATTTTCACAAGGTGAACCTTACAGCAAAGCAACTCCCAGAGCAAGAAATAGAACAGAACACCCCCCGCAGAAGCCCAAAAGTCCTTCCCAGCCGCTCCCCACCCCCAAGGTGACCATTGTCCTGACCTTTGTCATCATGTCAGTTTTGCATGAAAACTTTGTAATGTCACTGGGGATGGTCAATGCTAAGGAAATCACATATATGGGGGACTCAGGGGACACAGAGAAGGGACATGTCACAAAACCCACAGCTTGGAGAAGACTCCAAGAGGAGGTGATGTCTGAACCAAGTCCTGGAGAACGAACAGACATGAAGGCAGAGGTGGAGAAAGGGGGGTGCGTGCATGTGTGCATATGCACGTGTGTGTGTGCGCGTGCGAGTGTGTGCGTGTGTGTGCATGTGCGTGTGTGTGCATGTGCGTGCATGTGCACGTGTGTGTGTGCATGTGCGTGCATGTGTGTGCGTGTGTGCGCGTGCGCGTGTGCATGTGCACGTGTGTGTGCGTGTGTGTGAATGTGCGTGCATGTGTGTGCGTGTGTGCGTGTGTGTGCGTGTGCATGTGCACGTGTGTGCGTGTGTGTGCATGTGCGTGCATGTGTGTGCGTGTGTGCATGTGTGTGCATGCATGTGGGGGGGTTTGCATGCATGCGTGCGTGTGTGCACATGTGTGCCGTGTGTGTCATCATCCTGGTTTATTGGTTCCTTCCACCTCTGGCTATTAATCTTTCCATTCTGCGAAATTACATGAGTTCAAGAAGAACTTAGGGGCCAGGTGGGGTGGCTCACACTTGTAATCCCAGCACTTTGGGAGGCCGAGGCAGGCGGACCACCTGAGGTCAGGAGGTTGACACCACCCTGACCAACATGGTGAAACCCAGTCTCTACTAAAAACTACAAAAAGTAGCTGGGCATGGTGATCAGCGCCTGTAATCCAAGCTACTTGGGAGGCTGAGGCAGGAGAATTGCTTGAGCCCAGGAGGTGGAGGTTGCAGTGAGCCGAGATCGTGCCATCGCACTCTAGCCTGGGGGACAAGAGCGAAACTCCATCTCAAAAAATAAAAACAGAAGAGGAACTTAGGTTAGCTTGAGGTTTCTCAGTCTCCACACTATCTATTGACACTTCAGGCCAGGTGGTTCTTTGTTATGGGACCATCCTGTACACTGTAGGATGTTTGGCGGCACCCCTGCCCTCTACCCACTAGATGCCAGTGGAAATTCTCCTCCCAAGTTGTCACAACTAAAAATGCGTCCCAATGTTCCTGGGGGAGGGGGACAAAATTGCCCTTCTCTGTCTGAGAACCCCAGATTGCTGAAGAGAACTACCAGTGGCCAAAAACGTGGTGAATAAAGGACGTGTGTGAGCTGTCAGGAGGATCCTGGCAGAGACTGGCCTACCCTGTGCCTGGAGGCAGGGGGATGAAGAGGTTGTGCTTAGGAGGGCCTGCCTGACCCCCAGCTCCAGCACTGGTCAGCATCTCCCAGCAACCAGTGGGGACCTAGGAGGTTGCAGGTGGTCAGCCCTAGGACTAGGAGCAAAGAGGAAAGACAGGGAGGTGATGTCTGAACCAAGTCCTGGAGGATGAATAGATGTGAAGGCGGAGGTGGAGAAAGGTGTGTGCGTGTGTGTGTGTGTGTGTGTGTGTCTGTGTCTGTGTCCCTGAGTGGCCCAAGCCAGGAGCAGGACTTGCTCCCTGCTCTAGGGAGATAAGGGGGAGAATATCACAACGGAAGGGCCTTCCTGCTGCTGAGATTGGATTTCAATTAAAATGATTAGCTCTGTTTATTTAGACTCCACAGCTGCATACAATCTATTGCGTGTTATTGTGAGTTTAAAGAAATAAAGGAGGGGCATGGGGGGAGGGGAAGCATTTCAGCCCAAATTGAAAAAGTCCTCCTGTAATTACGAGATTGGAGAATATCCGCGGAGGGGATCAATAATGGGAAATCTAAGTGCCACTGTTTGCAGAGATTACAGTTTTGAATCGCTCCATCTTGGATTTTAATTTTCTTTCTCATTGTCACATCGCCCTGAGCTGTGATCCCAGCCCCACCTCCCAGCTTCAGAATGGCAGGCGGTAGGGCTGAACCAAAGCAGGGAAGTCAGGGCACATCTGACCTTCTTACAAACCTTTTATTGCTGTGTAACAAATGACCACACACTTAGGAGCTTAAGACAATACACGTTTATTGTCTCACAGTTTCTGTGGGTTAGGAGCCTGTTGATGGTTCAACTGGGTCCTCTGTTCAGAGTCCTGAAAGGCAGCACTCAATGTGTCTCCTGGGACTGGGTCTCATCTGAGGTTCAGGGTCCTCTTTCAAGCACATGGGATCGTTGGCAGAATTAATTTCCTTACAGCTGTAGACTCGTGGCAACTTGCTTCTTCAGAACCAGCAGGAGAGAGTCTCTGATGTCCAGGTCTTCTTTTAAAGTGCTTACTGAGCTGGGTGCAGTGGCTCATGGGCTGGGGGCAGTGGTGCACGCCTCTAGTCCCAGCACTTTGGGAGGCCGAGGAGGGTAGATCACTTGAGGTCAGGAGTTCTAGACTAGCCTGGCCAACGTGGTGAAACTGCATCTGTGTTAAAAATACAAAATTAGCCAGGCATGGTGGTGCATGTCTGTGATCCCAGCTACTTGGAAGGCTGAGGCATAAGACTCGCTTGAACCCTGGAGGTGGAGTTTGCAGTGAGCTGAGATCACACCACTGCACTCCAGTCTGGGTGACAGAGAGAGACTCCGTCTTGAATAAAAAATAAAATAAAATAAAAAGTGCTCGCCTGATTAGGCCAGGCCCATCCAGAATCATCTCCCTTTTGATCAACTTAAAGTTAACCGTTTAGGGACCTTAATGACATCTGCAAAACCTCTTCAACTTTGCCATATTCTTTTAAGAGATGAGATCTTATTCTGTTGTGCAGCCTCCACCTCAACCTCCCAGGCTCAAGCAATCCTCCCACCTCAGCCTCCTGAATAGCTGGGACCACAGGTGTGTGCCATCATGCCTGGCCAATTTTCTTTTGTTTTTAGTAGAGACAAGGTCTCACTATGTTGCCCAGCCTTGTCTCAAACTCTTGAACTCAAGTGATCCTCCTGCCTCGGCCTCTCAAAGTGCTGGGATTACAGGCGTGAGCCACTGTGCCCAGTCATCTTTGCCATATTCTATTGACTAGAAGCAAGTTTCATGTCTCAACCACACACAAGGGGAGGGACTCATACAATGGTGTGTAAGTCCTTGGGGATCATCATACAATTCTGCCTAACTCACCTTCCATTGAGCTCTCTCTCTCCAGCCTCTCCTCCCCACATTCCCAAAGCCAGGCCTTGAAAAGACATCCCTTCCTGAGCCATCCTCACCACCACTTGCCTCCCTAGTCCCAGCTTGCTGAACTGACCCCAGTAAACAATCCAGCAGCCAGCCTTGAGTGAAAGTCTTCCCAAATAGGAGAAGAAATGAAGAAAACAACCAAGAATATGACATAATCCTCTGACTTTCTGTCCAGTGCTATTCCCTGCAGACCAGGTTTGCTCCCACTGGTCTATGGTCTCCTCTGTGTCCCAAACACCAGCCAGGATTCCTGGCTGCCCCGACCCAGCAGCCTTGACCTGTTACCTTCCTTCTTCTCAGGATACTGAACACAAGATGAGATGCAACTGAGCTCTTCCATGGTGGATGAGGAGAGGAGCCCACGGTCATCAAAAGACCCACGCTTCTATCATGTTGTTGCCTGGCTTCCAAGTCTAAGATGGCTGCTTCAGCTCCAGCCATCACTCCCACTGTCCAGCCAACAGGAAGGAGGAAGGGAAGGAGAAGGACATGTGCTATGCTTTGAGTGTTTGTCCCCTTTGAAACTCATGCCGAAACTTATGTTAAAACTTAATCCTCCGTGGAACAGTATTAAGAGGTGGGGCCTTTAAGAGGTGATTGAGTCACAAGGGATAAATTCATGGGTTAATGAGTTATCCTGGGAACGGGTTAGTTATCACAAGAGGGCTGTTACAAAAGTTAGTTTGGCTGTTTTTTCTTGTCCTCTCACCCTGTGATGCCCTGTGCTGCCTTGGGACTCTACATAGAGTCCAAACAAGCAAGACGGCCCTCACCAGATGCAGCCCCTTGACCTTGGACCTTTCAGCCTCCAGAACTGTAAGAAATAAATTTGTTTTCTTTACAAATTACCCAGTTTCAGATATTCCATTACAGCAACAGAGAACAGATGCCAGCTCCTGTTACACATCTCCTTACACCCCATTGGTCATAAGTTAGTCACATGGTCACAAATGACTGCAAAGAGTGCTGGGATATGTAGTTTTATTATGAACAGCCCTGTACGATGGGAGGATGGAGGAGTGGATGTGGAGATTTCTGGAAATCTCTGTTCTAACTTCCCTCTGCCTGGCTTGTGTACGCAATCTAAGGGATGGGATGTTTCTTTTGAATCCAGATCCTTACCCTCCCTTTCAATAGCCTGGCCTATGGTTCCATTGCTATTGATGGTTTCATCAAACCCATTATTCATGCATTCTTTCCTTCACTCCTCTACCTACTCATTTGTTCACTAGTTCATTCATTTAGTCTCAGAAATTCTCTTCCTATGTCTTTCACAATACCGGGCATGTGGTCAGCATTCCAGACATGGAGAGAATGGCACAGACTCTGCACTCAAGTTACTCAGAAGCTAGCAGGGAAAACAGCCAAGGAAATGTATCATTTTAGCACCATGGCATAGGCACTATGAGAATGTGCAGAAGTCATGTAAACACTGTGGCCCTTATCCATCTGGGGCTGTGTGCAAGGTTTGCAGGGGAAGGTGACACCCCATCTGAGTCTTGGTCAAACAAACTGGCTGGGAGCAGAAAGGAAAAAGCATTCCAGCCCACAGGACTTTGAAGAACAGTGCTGGCCCTGTCCGTGGTGCTGACCCACAGGCCCAGCCTGGAGCCCAGTTTCAAGCTGAGATCAAGCCAGTCCCTGTTTCTCCCGCCAACCTACCCGCTCTAGGCTGGCACACAAGGGTGGACTGGTGGGATGGAAGTGAGGTGGTATTTAGCTACACACTTCATTTTCATAACGACCTTCTCATTTCTCCTCGCTTGTCAGTCTGTGACCATTAAATTCCTCATTAGCAAACGAGATTTGGATGAGCCCATTAAGATGAGGGATGGCCTCACAGTGCAGCTGCCTGGGGTGAGCTAGAACTCGCCTTCTCCCTCCCTATTAGAAAACAATGCACCTCACATTCTGTGCACGCCTCTCCAGGTCTACTACCTAGTCCACACAGGCCCCTTGGGGTTATTCAGAGGACCAGTGTAAGGGACGGCCAGGGCACAACAGAAAAGCAAACAGCAGGACAGCTGTTGGCTCACACATATACCCAGAGCCACCCAATCAGGGTCTGGGCATTTGCTGCTTCATGTTAAAGCTCAAATTCCCAAATGTGACGTTCAAACCCTTTCCAATCCTCTCTCAGTCCACCTCTCCAGCCTCTTCTCCTATCCTCCCCACCTGCCTCTGCATTTTGGCAATGACAGATGACCTGATGCTGTGGCATGCTGGAAGTGGCTCATACCAGCACCCAGCTCGTGAGAGCTGCTTTTTACATACTCAAAAGTTTTGCAAGGCAATTGGCAGCTTGAAATCAGCCATTGTGAGAGTATTTACACCACAGGAATCAGCAAATGCCACCAGTTAAGGTTTTCTGGCTTTTTTTTTTTTTTTTTTTGGTCAGAAATCTGGATTTTAGGCCAGGCATGGTGGCTCACACCTGCACTTTGGGAGGCCTAGGCGGATGGACCACTTGGGGTCAGGAGTTCCAGACCAGCCTGGCCAACATGGTGAAACCCATCTCTATTAAAAATACAAAAAATCAGCCAGGCATGGTGGCAGGTACCTGTAATCCCAGCTACTCGGGAGACTGAGGCAGGAGAATTGCTTGAACCCAGGAGGCAGAGGTTGCTGTGAGCCAAGATCGCACCACTGCACTCCAGCCTGGGCGACAAGAGCGAGACTCCGCCACAAAAAAGAGAAAAGAATGAAAGAAATCTGGATTTTAAACATTTGCCAGCACACCCCTGTCTGCAGGCCTCTGAGCATGCCATGCTCTTGCATAGCCCCCTCGACTTTTAATGCTGTTCCCTCTGCCAGGTTCCACTCCTTCTTCCTGGAATGCCTCGCCAGTCCCTCTTCCCTGCCTGGTGAAAACCCAGGCATTTGTTCAGGCCCCAGGGAGTCATCCAGCTCCCCATTCAGTGTTCCCACAGTGAAAGGGTCTTATGCCCTAGGCAGGACATCTTGTCTTCTCTTCCACCTTAATCAGGACTTCTCATTCACTTTCCATTTTGGGGACCACAGGTGAGCACCGCCATGCCTGGGAAGGGAGCCAAAGGAAAAAGCAGAAATACGGGGGCAGGAAAGTTCACAATACCCAGGGGCAGAAAGTACAGCTGGTTTCATGGGGACAAAGAATATGTCCAGCAAGCAGCTGCCCTTTTTATTATTATTATTATTATTATTATTATTATTATTATTTTGAGACAGAGTCTCACTCTGTCACCCAGGCTTGGTTCAAGCGATTCTCCTGCCTCAGCTTCCCAAGTAGCTGGGATTACAGGCGTACGCCACCACGCCTGGCTAATTTTTGTATTTTTAGTAGAGACGGGGTTTCACCATGTTGGCCAGGCTGGTCTCGAACTCCTGGCCTCAGGTGATCCACCCACCTCGGCCTCCCAAAGTGCTGGGATTACAGGCATGAGCCACCGTGCCCAGCCACAGCTGCTCTTTTTCTAGGGCCACCTGCTCTCTGGATTCTGCACACAACACCCCTTATGGCTTCCCCCAAATAATCACCCTTTGCCCATAGTTTGCATGAAATCTCAGGCCAATCAACCACAAACCAGAGAGTCTCTGAGTCTCAGTCCCAACCCCAGGATTGTCCCAGGATAGTCTAATCATCTGAGGCCATCAGGCAGGGTGTGGAGCTGGGAAAACAGCCCACCTCCCAGGCTGGAGGGCAAACTCCATCAGGACAGGGAACATGTTTCTTCATCTCTAAGAGAAGATCATGTTCTAGCTAAGAGAAGGTGCTCAGTAAATATTTGTAGAATAAATGAGTCACCTCACAGTTTGGGTCCTGCTCCGAGCAACACATGACCCAGCTGGTCCCTGGAGAAGGAGGCAAAGGCTTTGAGGCATTCAATAAGGTAACGCTGCACACTCAAGTCACAAGGCTTCCTTGCCCTCCAGTTACTAGCTGTGTGACCTTGGGTGAGTCACTTAACCTCTCTGTGCCTCAGAGGCCTCATCTATAAAATGAAGGTTTCAATTTTGCCTAACTTAGAGCCGTGGTGAGGATTACAGATGATCTTCGTGGAACAGCTGGTGTGGCTCCTGGCGCATAGTAGACACTCGACACAGCGGAAGCTGTTGTTTCCTGCTCTATGCTGAAACCACAGGACAGGGTCCCTCTCTGCTCCACCAGCAGGCTTCCTCCCCAGGTCTGATGTGACTCCAGCCAGCCACACACGCTGACCCTCTGCCAACCCAGCCAGACCTCTGTTCTCAGGGCATTAAATGCAAGGGGAAGGCCACGTTGACAACCAACTGCAGCCACGCCTCCTCTGCCCTCCCCAGGAGCCTGGGCTGAAGACTTCATCTGCTGTAATTAACAAGCCAACTGCAGCTGTCTTGCTCCATTAATAGCAGATCAGCCTGTCAGGCAAGGACTGACAGGGAGGTTGTGAACAGAAAGGTAAGAAGGAAGTGGGCCGGGCACGGTGGCTCACGCCTGTAATCCCAACACTTTGGGAGGCCAAGGCATTCGGATCACTTGAGGTCAGGAGTTAGAGACTAGCCTGGTCCACATGGTGAAATCCCGTCCCTATTAAAAATACAAAAATTAGCCAGGCATGATGGTGGGCGCCTGTCATCCCAGCTACTCAGGAGGCTGAGGCAGGAGGATCGTTTGAACCCAGGAGGCAGAGGTTGCAGTGAGCTGAGATTGCGCCACTGCACTCCGGCCTGGGTGACAGACCAAGACTCAGTCTCAAAAAAAAAAAAAAAAAAAAAAAGAAAGACATGGACAGGACCAGGGGCATGATGCAGTGGCATCCAGCCTGCCCTTCCACCTCCACCCCTTCCCTTACCCCTTCTCCTCCCTCCACCCCGAGGCTGACTTTCCAGAAGCCACAGGCTACAGGGAAGGGGAAAGATGACTGAGTGACGGGAACAGCCCAGACCCACCTCCAAAGTGCTCCAGACAGCAGGTGGGGGTTAGGGACAGAGCCATGGCTTGGAGGCCCAGACTGTGGAGAGCAGCCATGCCCTCTCCAGAAACCCTTCCTCCCCAAGACTCAGCCAGGCAGGAGACTGGTTAGGGATTAGGGCCACTTCTACCTCCATTCCTCTTTTTCCAAAGATTTTGCGATTCCTGCGACATGGGAACACGCAGCTGCTGGTGAGGAAGAGGTGACTTCTTACCACTTAGGTCAATGGCAGCCACTTCCTCCCTTTTTAACAAGCAGGTACATCTCCTCCCCATCCCCCAACATCGAGTCTAGATTCGCACAAATTGTTTTGTTACTGTTGCTTGCACACACCAGAGAAGAAAACAGAAGAAAGAAGGAACACAGTGACCCAAGCCCCACCTATGCTGAGGGGCTGCTGGCCTCTGCAGGTGCGTTCCTGGTGTGTCTCCTTCCCCCAAATCCCTCCCAGGTCTGGCTGCTCTAAGCACGTGTGTGCTCACAGGCAGGTACTTGCGGGCTTATCTCTGATGTATGCAGCACACAGACCCCTCGAGTCCCTGCTTCTAGCCAGGAGCCGTGTCTTTAATCTCCTCACCTTGGGAGGCATTGCAGCACTCTGGTAATTGCTTTTGGAAACATGGTCACCAGTTTAATTGGTAGAACTTGTCCTGGGCGGTGTAACACCACCAAGCAACCTCAGGCCTATCTGTTTCTCCAGATGCCTTGGCAGCCACGTGACTATGCATGCAAGCGAGCTCACCTGTGCATTGGAAAGTATGTCTGGGCTCAGCTATGCATTGGAGAGGTGTGTAGGGACTCAGCTGTGCACTGGAGAGGAGTGTCTGGACTCAGCTGTGCATTGGAGAGGTGTGTCTGGACTCAGCTGTGCATTGGAGAGGAGTGTCTGGGCTCATCTGTGTGTCGTGCAGGCTAGCTAGAGTGTGTCTCCAACCTCAGCTAAAGGCACGGCCAAAATTCAGGGGATAAGGGAGTGAAGGGCTCCTGAGAACTAGTGGGACAGGATGGAAGAGCGCCAGCCCAAGCCCCGGGGGACTCCTCTGCCTTGTGACCAGAAAGGGGAGAGAAGATCTCTCGCAAAGCCATCCAGACTCCACCTTTGATGGGCTCCTTGCACTGTGCTGGGGAGGGGGTGGGCTGGATATCTTGTTCTGTGCCCAAGGAAGACGGTCTTGAACCTGTTGGCCTCAGCCAATGGGGTGCCCAGGCAGGACACTGAGAGAAGGAAGGGAAGATTGTGAGCTCGACACATTCGTTTCCCTGAGAGGCGGCCACGGGCTGAGGGCATTGCTCGGCTGAAAGTCCCAGCCCCATCAGGCAGACCCCTCCTCACAGCAGCACTGTCTTGGGTCTGGTGACCCCCTCCCGTCCTCTGTGGCAGTAACAGTCCCCTCTGACACTTGCTGGAGCTCCACACTCTCCTCTCTGGTGTCCTGCACCTGCCCAGGCCTACACCTGCCCACGCCTGCAAACAGACCTTTTATGAAAATTACCCTCAAAGCACACAGTCTGGCCACGCCTCCGCTTCTTGTTAGGACCTCGAAGGATCCCTCAGGTGGGGGGCGAACAGCATTTTGGGGAGGCAGCCCCTCCTCTCCCGATTGTTTCTTCTCTGGTTTTCTTCTCTGTTGAGCCCCCATGGACAGATGAGCCCAGGGTGAGGGTGGCACAAAGTTATCTCGGGGGGACAGGGACAGTTACTCAGCCCTTCTCCCCCTCGAACATTTCCCTCCCGAGCCTCTGCACCAGCTCTGCCACACCCCAAGCCAGGCTGGCCAGCCCTGGGCAGAACACAGAGGGGACCCACGACCACTCAGGCCTCCTCACAAGGGCCGCTGGCCCATGGCTGGAAGGAGGGAGCAAATAGGAGGTCAGGCGCTTTGGCTCATGCCTGTAATCCCATCACTTTGAGAGGCTGAGGTGGGCAGCTCACCTGAGGTCAGGAGTTCCAGACCAGCCTGGCCAACATGGCAAAACTCCGTCTCTATTAAAAATACAAAATTATCTGGGCGTGGTGGCATGTGCCTGTAATCCCAGCTAATTAGGAGGCTGTGGCAGGAGAATCACTTGAACCCGGGAGGCAGAGGTTGCAGTGAGCCGAGATCATGCCATTGCACTCCACCCTGGGCAATGAGACTGAAACTCCGGCAAAAAAAAGAAAGAAAAGAAAAGAAAAAAGAAATAAGGGAACAAAGCAGCACCTGGGGGCTCCACTGCAAAATGAGAGGGGTAGAAGGCAGGAGCCTCTGTGGCAGAGAGAAGAGCAGGTGCCCAGCAGGCAGGACGGGCTCACAGACAGGGAGAGCAGGAGGAGCAGACAGACAGGCAGCAGCAGGGGGCAGAGGAGAGGCAGGCAGGGCTGACTGAGCACAGATTGCGGGGCTCTCCATGGGGTCCACTCTTGGGGCCCAGGGAGTGGGTCAGGGACGCGGCTTCAGCCTTCAGACACCAGAGATTCCCAGGAGCAGTTACCAGGGAGCAAAGCGCTGTGCTCCCGTGGAGATGCTGCAACCCCCCGACCTGCGCCCACCCAAAGGACACTCCACCCACACAACCCGGGTAATGAGATCACCTCCATTTCACCCTGTGCCCCCACGCCATGCCCCAGCCCAGCCCAGCCCACATCCACGCCCTCCATCCTGGCACTAAAACCAGCAAGGCCAGAGGTCTGCCCCGCCCTCCCCTCCCTCCTGCAGGGGGTCCGAGCCTGGGGAAGAGAAGCCCGCCCACTGGGTCACCAGCCTTCCCCTGGGGGACTCTGCCTGGCAGAAGGACCTACAACCCGTCCAGCGCTACTGCTAAGACGCTCGTGTCATTCACACCCGGGACGCTCATGATTTATGGACTTTAATTTTCCCAGATCCTCAGTGGCTTCCCTCCTTTCCCTCTGGCCTGTCAGGGTGTTTGTCTCCCAGCACCCCCAGCACCCCCTTTCCCTGGTTTTTAATTTGAAGCATCTGTCTGGAGCATCCCAAGGAGGAGACGTCTGCGAGGCTGAATGCATGAAGCAGCTGACAGCTCTATTGATTTCCTCTCTCCCACCGCATAATGCAAGATATATACAAGCCGATAGGCCGGCCCTCTTTGAAGGGTCTGTGCCCTTTTTTCTCACTCTGATGTCCCCTCACCTTGGCACATGTTGATCTATAGGAGGGGTGCTTGTCCCTCATGCTGAAAATGCATTCTCCTCTGCCTCAGTGTTATTTTCCTCGCTGTTGCTGGATGCGGCCTCATCTGTCCTTTCTGCGCTAGCAGATTGGACACCCAGGAAGCAGCTCTTGGAGTGAAAGGGGCCAGTAGGGAAAAGCGGGGGAGCTGGGGAGGTGTCATCTGTCAAAACTGACTCTGCCGCCTGTGGAGGAGATGGTGCAGGGCTTTCGGAGTGGCCCTCCTCTGCCTCACAGGTCTGGGCAAGGAGGGCTCCTCGCCGCTCCAGCCCATGCCTCCTCCAGGTTACAGGTTTTTTCCTCCAAATCCATTGGCAACTCTTGCCTGGGACTCACATTCGATTAACAGCCACAGAGCCAGCTGCTGGGCTAAGCATTTTTCTTTTCTTGGTGCCTTCTGGTTTCTCATAAGCAGGGCAGCCACAGACAGTTGTGCAGGCTGCACACAACTGGCCGCAGTGGCCTGGATCCTAGCAGGAATTAATACTCAACAGAAACTGAGGCTCAGAGCTCTCAGGAGACTCATTCAAATTCTCCCAGCCAGACACTGAATTTGAATCTAAGACTTCCTGCCTCCAGGAAGAGTTTTCCTCCCACCCTATCATACTGCCTCCTCCAGGAAGACCACCTGGATTGATACCACTCAATCTAATGGTTCTTTCATTCTTGTCACCCTGGAACTTATTTGCTATGAGGGTTTGCACGTTCTAGCAGGCTCCTCTGGAGGTGCTGGGTTTTCAGGACAAAGCAATATTCTACTCCTCTTTGTGAATCACCATCGATGTTACTCCTGGAGGACTTTCCTGGCCTGTATCACCCCTTCCCCAGCCTGTATCAGACCCCCATGACCTCCATCTGGTCCCACAATTCCAAACACTTCCTACACCTAGGGCCCAACCTCATCACTGCCTCCCTTACTAGTCTGTGTGTCCCTTGAGGTGGGAACAGGGACAGGATCTTATTTCTGCATCTTCACCACTTAGGTACCTAGAGGCACCTTAAAGACGGGCCCCATGCCTCTCCTCCCTTCTCCCACCCCAGCTCCCCACCCCATCCCGAGGCTTCCCACTGGAAAAGGTGTCCCCACCTGCTCTGGGCTGTCATCAGCTGGCTTGCCTCCCAGAGTAGGGACGAGGCTCCTGGTAACTAGAGCCGACTGCGCCCCGCCTTGCCACCCGCAGAGCCCAGGCAGAGGCAGCACCCAGGGCGGTCCTCCTTAGAGCATCCACAGAAAAGCTTTGAAACCCTAGGCTAGGTGCAAATAAGACAGTAGCCTGAGCCCATGAGTTACCTGGCCATAGGCACAGAACAGAGATATCCATTATGACAAAGAGTGTCCTCGTGGTTTTGGCCTTCTAGTCAAGCGGCTCTCAACCACAAGTGGCATTGCCCTGCTTTCCCCCGGGGACATTTGGCAATGTGTAGAGACATTTTCATTTCTCACAATTGTGAGGGTCTAGCATTAACCGGGTAGGGGCCTGGGATCCTCACAAGACTCAGAAGAGCCCCAGCCCCTAAACAGAAAGTGAAAGTGATCCCATCCACAAAGGTCAACCATGTGGGGCGTGAGAACCCCTGTTCCAGTCTGCCTGGCCTTGCTTCGTGGCTTCTAGCTCAGCAGCGGGGAGAATGTTAAACCTGTCTACCTCTCAGGGACTCACGGACTCTTTGGGGGCCAGGGGGACAGTGAGTAACCAGCACCCCTTTAAACTCACCATCTTCAGTTTCCAAAAAAACACCAGTGGGCCAGGTACAGTGGCGCATGCCTGTAATCCCAGCACTTTGGGAGGCCAAGGCAGGAGGATCGTTTGAGGCCAGGCGTTAGAGACCAGCCTGGGCAACATAGGGGACCCCATTTCTAAAAAAAAGAGAGAAAGAAAGAAAGAAAAAGAGAAAGAGAAAGAAAGAAAGAATATAAGACCACATGCCTGTGGTCCCAGCTACTTGGGAGGCTGAGGCAGGAGGACCACTTGAGCCCGAGAGGTCGAGGCTGCAGTGAGCAGCGATTGCACCTCTGCACTCCAGCCTGGGCAAGACAGCAAGGCTCTGTCTCAAAATAAATAAATAAATAAAGCACCAACTCACCCCCCCGCCCCACTCCCCATCCTTTCCCAGGTAAATGAGTTGAGTGCCAGGGACCAGAGTCCTGGCCTGCTGACAACCTTTAAGGTTTAATGAACAACTCCCTTCCGAGATAGTGTAAAGGCCAGCCCTGCCGGCAGCCAAAGGCAGGGGCCTCTTGGGGGCCTCTTGGAGATTAAATGAGATGGTGGATATGAAAGCACTCCACCAGGTATGAAATCGCATACAAATATTTCCGATAATTTATGGACATTCCTCTCCGCCTGAGCTCCCAGGAGTCGCGCGGAAGGGGCTATTCCGTTTCCAGCCGCGGCCGCAGCGCCCCCGTGCGGCCGCCAGTGGACACAGCACCCAGGGCGGGCCTTGCCCGAGAGGTGCGGGTTGGAGCTTTGCGAATTACTCCATCGAAGCTTCGCTGCAACCCTGCGAGGCGGGAGAGAGGCGACAGCACACACACTCCCATCCCCAAAACATACACACACGTGCACGCACACACACAGAGCTTTAGAAACCAGGAAACCAAGGCTCGGAAGATCACCGCTGGGCAGTGAAGGAGGTGCTATGGACCCCAGGGATGGGCCCTTCGGTGACGATGACTACAGTGGGCATAAGTGAGGCTGGAAGGGGAACTCCTGAAGGCCCTGGACTCCAGCCCAACTCCCCCTCCAGCCTCTTCTCCCCGACCCCCTGCCATAGACCCTCCTTACCTCTGCCACACTGAACTTCCCACTCATTCTCAGAAACACCCCGCATTCTCCTGACCCTGGGCTGACGTCAGCTCCCTCCCTCCTTCTGTCTGGAAGTCCTTCTCCTGGCAAGCTGCTGTGCAACCCTCTCAGAGGCAGCACACTGTGTCCCCTCCTCCACGAAGCCTTCCAGGACTCCCTCAGGAGGAATTAGACCCCTAGCCTCTGGCCATCCCCACAGCTTGTTATGGGAACCCAGTAGTCATGTGTGTTTGGAGCAGGAACCGCATTCTGCTTATTCCCAAGCCCAGCCCAGTGCCTGCTTTAGAGTAGGAGCTCAATCGATGTTCACCAAGTGAACGGAATGGATTGAATGGGGGAAAATCCTGGAGGTTGGGAGGTCTTCCCAGCCATGTGCCGTGCCAGCCCTCTGCCCACCTGCGAGCTGAGGCATTGGGGTTTTTTTTGACCCATCCTGGTCCTCTTTCCAATGTGTCCCTGAAAACTGAAGAGAGAACTCTAAACCATTTGGCCTTCAGGGGTGGCCAGAGTGGGGCTGCTGGAGGGAGGAGGGGAGGCCCTGTGCCTTCTGAGGCCCTCTCTGCCCAGAGCCAGCAGAGTGAGGGAAGAGAAGGAGGGGAAAGGGTTGGACTGTGTCCTGCAGCTCCAGACATGCCCTCTGTGCCTCTCCGGCCTCCAGCCATGCTGCAACACACTGCTTGAGACCCTCCCTACCACCTCTTGACAAGGGCAATAGCCCTCACCGTCCCGCAGCTGCCAGCATTGGACATTCCAGCCTACCAATGGCCAGAGTGACCATAACAGGCAGCCTGGGCCATCCTGCCCTCGAGTCCGGGGCTTTCCTCTCCTGCAGGATTCACCCCGGGCCCTGGAGAATTTCGTTTCATGTGTATATGGGAGTCACCAGGGAGGCTCATGTCCAGGTCAGCATCTGCTCAAGGTCTCAGGCTGTGGCACTCAGGGCCAGGGCTCTGCCCCGCTTGGTCTCTGACAGTCCCCAGCCACTCCAGGACATTTGGGGCTCATCTTCCCATGGAGCAGGGAAGCGTGCCCTCAAAGCGCCTTGCCTCACTTTTAGTAGCTGCAGCTTATTTTGCTATTTGTCCCCCTTGGGGAGCTGGAGGTCTTTGGAACAAATCTGCCATTGTGTTTTGCTACTACACATCTATGGTCCCTTAAATTATACAACTCAAGAGGGTGAACATCCGTCTCCCTGGGATCGTTGCCAAAAGGGAGGTGCAGCTCCTCCTTCTATCCCTGTCCTTGTCCTGTCGGGCCCACAGTGAGGCGAGAAGCACCAGTCATTCATTCAACAAATAGTTTTTGGACCTACTACATGCCAGACACTGCTTCAGGCACATCAGTGTCTCCTTCTAGCTCTCCCTGAATTCCTCCCTCCATCCACCACCCCTTCATATGGTGAGTGATCTCAGATGCCGCATCCAGCCGGATCATCCTGCAATGTTAGCATTGAGCACTTACTGTACAGATGGGTACTGCACTTTGAGAGTTATCGACAGAATGCTGAGCCCTCTCCTTGCCTTCAAGGAAAGGTGGTAAGGTGGGGCGTAGTGGCTTACACCTGTAATCCTAGCACTTTGGGAGGCCGAGACAGGAGGATCCCTTGAGCCCAGGCGTTCAAGACCAGCCTGGGAAACCTAGGGAGACCGTGTCTCTAAAAAAGTTTTAAAAAATTAAAAATAAAAAGAGTGGTACGCATGTATGAAAAGTTAAACACCTCCACGCAGCCTACGGAGAAGTGATTGCGAGGAACCACTGCATGAGTGGCAAGCGACATAAGTCAAGGGTGAAGGGTCCTGCCTGAAAAAGGGGAGGCGGGAGCTGAGCTCGGAAGGACCAGTGGCACTTGGCATCAGAGTGGACAGCAGAGCAAATACCTAGAGGGCGGAAAGTGCCTGAAAGTGCCCCTCGGCTTGGCTGAAAGGGTGGTTGCTTGTGGAGGAGCAGTGGGGTAGAAAAGACCAGAAAGGCATCGCCTGAGGTGGGAAGGGCTGGCAAAGCCGGGCTCTGAGGTATGGGAAAGTCCTTCTCAGGTCAGAGCTGAAGCACTCGTGCTTCTCAGATCGGATCCGACCTTCAGACATCTAAAATTAGGCTTCTGCCAATTAACTGTTCCCACTGCTAGAATCCCGACACATTGACAGTTGCAGAGACATCGTTCAGCTTCTTTAAAAGACTCTTCAGTGCTATTACAGTATTTTGTGATCTGTCTGCAGCAAGGTCTATTGGTTCCTGTATCTCCAGCACCCCCAGGAAGGTGCTCAGCCTGAGCTTGTTAATGGAACGGCACGAGGGAGGAAGAAAGGAAGGTAAGTTAAATAAGTTCTAAGTAAAGCTCGTGGCAAAGTGCTCTTTCCCTTCAGGAGGGCCGCTCTGTAATAATAAGCACGAAGCAATTACATTCTGCCGTGTGGTTATTAAATTTGGGGGAAACAAATATAATAAAATGTAGACATTTGTAGAGAGGTTGGAAATAAAATAAAAGTGGAGGATAAAAATAAAATCGATAACCACAGGTTGCTAAGAGCCTAACCTAAAGGATGTTATGGGGGAGAAAAGAACGCTGCCCTCCCCAGGCTTCCCAAGCCTCCCCAAGAAGTGGCCGGAGCCTGGGCTGGGGAATCTGCCCAGCAGGGGTTCAACTCCTGAGTCCACCTCTCCCCTCTAGGGCCGCGGTGAGACCCGGCAAGAGCAGGAGCACTCCCACTGCTGCACCATCAGCCCTACGGGTGAGACATTTAGCCAGGGGCAGCCCTGCGACAGCTGTTGGAAGTATTATTATTATTATTATTGCTAGAGATGGGGCGGGGGGTCTTACTAGGTTGCCCAGGCTGGTCTCGAACTCCTGGCCTCAAGCGATGCGCCCGCCTCGGCCTCCCCCAGTGCTGGGGTTATAGGCGTGAGCCACCGCGCCTGGCCTTAACTTGCTTTCATTGTACACCAATTCCTAAGGGAACTGGAAGCAGCAAGCAGGAACGCTCCCTCTTATGGAAAGAAGAGCCCAGGGCCCTGGTCATGACAGGTTCAGGTCCCAAAAAGGAGACCGGAAGAAAACGTGAGGCGCCAGAACAAGAGGTTCTACAAGGTGCACACGAGGGTCCCTGCCATTAAATGAATAATTTTCTGTGTAGATGCCCCGTGCGCAGGTCCAATGAAAGCCGAGAAGAATAAGCGTTAGCTCTTCAAACTGAATCTGAGCTAAAACCTAGCAAAGCCAGCTTGGGGTTTGAGGGGTTGCGGGGAAAACAGGAAGGGGTGGATGGGGAAGAGGCGGGGGTCATAGGAGGAAGGGATGGGGAGGAGCGGGAGGAGGGAAGCGGAGGGAGGGCGGCAGCCAGGATGGTCCATTCCATTCTTGGAGCGGCACTGTTGACCTCGACCACAAGGGGGCAGGGCTGCTGAAATTGGAAGTGCGAACGCCTACATGAGTCTTGACCCTCGGCAGGCACTGTATCCAGTTTCCTCCGAGTAGGGAGGGCTTAACTGCCCGGAAACGGAAGTCTTGTTCTTTTTCGTCCTTTTCTCCGGTTGCCGCTTGCTGTGAGTGTCTCTAGGGTGGTACGCGGGTGAGAAGGGTAATCTGGGGCAATCCACGGCCAGGTGAAATCTGGGGACCCTAGGTCCGCGTGGAGGGTGTCGGGGAGGAGAAGGGGAGTGCGATGGGGCCTATATTTCGGGGGAGAGTGGGAAAACGGGGTTCGCTGCCAGCCCCCGCGCCGTGTTAACGCCGAGGACTGTTTCCCGCAGGTCCCGGTCCGCGCCAGCGCCCAGCGCGCCTCGTCGCCATGGTGAGTACGGTCCCTGCCTGGCGCCTTCCCGGAGTGGGCTCGTGGGGCCCCGGGGCGAGGGCGAGAGGGCCTCCCAAGGATCTCCGGAGGCCGGGAGGAGCTGGTGGACTGGACCATCACCGGAAGACGTGTCTCTTTGCTATCTGTTTACCCGCTTCCTTTGTGTTGCAGCCTCGGAAAATTGAAGAAATTAAGGACTTCCTGCTCACAGCTCGACGGAAGGATGCCAAATGTAAGTAGTTGCTCCGAAGGTTCAAGATGAGCTGTGGTTACCTTGGCACTGCTTCGGGAGCATCTTACCCGGAATGTCAGGCAGGAGACGGGTTAGGCAGTCTGGGTGTGTGCCTGGCCCTCTGGGAGCAGTGGTTTTATCCTGTTTCCCATGAGAAAGATCTGTGTGGGGCACGTTGAGGCCCTGGAATTTCTAGGACTATCTTTAGCTAATCGCGAGTATCTCAGGGGCTGCCCTGTGTTGTTTTTTTTTGTATAATACAGAAAATTCTCGGAACGGAATCTCCACTGCGCGAAAGCCTCAAGACACACGTCCCATAAACACTGAGTTTAGGTTCTCTGCAGTTGTGCAAAATCTTAACACAAACCCATCTTGGCTCACTACAAACTCTGCCTCCCGTGTTCTCCTGCCTCAGCCTCCTGAGTAGCTGGGATTACAAGCACCTGGCTAATTTTTGTATTTTTAGGAGAGACGGGGTTTCTCCATGTTGGTCAGGCTGGTCTCAAACTCCTGACCTCAGCTGATCCGCCCGCCTCAGCCTCCCAAAGTGCTGGGATTACAGGCATGAGCCATCGCGCCCAACTGGATAAACATTTTGAAGAGCTCCACATGTCTTTACAAGTGGTGTTCAGCTTAGTTCAGCTGCTAGGGGCAGTGTTACACTGAAATGGGTTAGTTTGGATGAATATGCAGGTGTCTGGATGTATTAAGAACAAGAGTCCAGGCAGCCCGTGCCTTGGGCAGGCTCTGAGTCACACTGCTGCTTCCTCTGATGTGCCCCATTCTTATAGCAGTTACTGGCAGAAATGGAGTTGGCGGAATTGCGAGGACAAGATCATCTTGTGCTGCATCTGCCAGGTTAAGTGCTGTGTGCTGCGTCTAGCCGGGTGCTTGCGTTGAAGCGTTAGAGCCCATGTTCAGCCCTCAGCCACCTGCTTCTTGATTGGCACATCACTGCTATTATAACAAATCCTGGGAGTATCTCTGAGCAGTTTTTAAAGAGTTGGAACAAGGCATTCAACGAGTACATGGAGTGGTAACTACTGGGAACGGGTTGTCTCATAGCAGCCAGATGGCAATGCATTGATACTGCTGGTACATAACCAGAGTGGTGCACAATTCAAACCCCACACAGCTGAACTTGAGGTACACGTTAGCTGTGTCTTGTCTGAGCTGTGATCCTGAGATAGAACTTGGCAGCAGGAAAGAACCCAGAAAATGGATTCCACATAAATTCAAGGAAAAGCCTGGGTGCGTGTTGTGTGCAGTGGCTGGAGGCGTCCTGAAGAACGAGCTCTTACTGGCCCAGAATGTCATCTCACATGCGGAGACGTGGTTTCCGGGAGTGGAGTGCTGAAAAGCGCTCAGTCCCAGCAGACAGCCCGTCTCCTTATTTTATCACTTCTCCCATCCCTTTTAAAAAAGATAATAGGCCAGGCGCGGTGGCTCATGCCTGGAATCCCAGCACTTTGGGAGGCCGAGGCCAGTGGATCACGAGGTCCAGAGATCAAGACAATCCTGGCCAACATGGTGAAACCCCATCTCTACTAAAAATACAAAAAATTAGCTGGATGTGGTGGTGCGTGCCTGTAATCCCAGCTACTCCAGGAGGCTTAGGCAGGAGAATCGCTTGAACCTGCAAGGCGGAGGTTGCAGGGAGCCAAGATTGCGCCACTACGCTCCAGCCTGGCAACAGACCGAGACTCTGTCTCAAAAAAAAAAGTAGAAATAAGAAAGATAATAAGGTTGATAGAGGATATTCTACAATGTTGTGTTCAGTGTACCCAATAAAAGTCCCAAGTTGGAGGAACGGAATAGTGTTTTCTGTTTGTGCAGAGGGACAGTACTGGAGGTGGGTGCTGACTGTCTCCTGCATGCTGCTTACTGCTTGAGTGTATTTGCACATGGACTGTGTCACATCTGTTTTCTGTGATACAATTTAATTCCTGATTCTGGTCTCCGGTAGCTGTCAAGATCAAGAAAAATAAGGACAACGTGAAGTTTAAAGTTCGATGCAGCAGATACCTTTACACCCTGGTCATCACTGACAAAGAGAAGGCAGAGAAACTGAAGCAGTCCCTGCCCCCTGGTGAGTGAGTCTGAAGTCACTTCAGGCGTGGGTAGGGTTTGGAAGGTTGCTGTGTGTGGCCATGTTGTATCTTGTTTTGAATCCCTCAGATTTCAGAGCCCATTTTATGGTCTAAGAATCTGCTCTTGCTGTTGGGAGTGTGAGGAATAGTTGTGATTCTCAGATTATATACAGTACCAGAAATCATTTCCTTAGCCAGAAGAGAGGTTAGAGCTCAGTTAATCCTGTTCACGACCCTTCACGGTTGGTGCTAATTAGCCAGAAGAGAGGTTAGAGCTCAGTTAATCCTGTTCACGACCCTTCAGGGTTGGTGCTAATACTGATAGTCGCCATTTTTTACAGGGGAACAGATTGAATATAATAGACCAAGTCTTTTTATCAAACACTAAATATTTCAACGGAAACTTCGCTGGTGGATCTAATTTCTGAACCTTGTGTTCTCTCTTTAGCTTAAGTACAAAATCTAGACAAGCAGCATCAACTCTTGTTGCTGCTGGATGGCTTACTTTTGTCTCTTTCCCTCTAGGTTTGGCAGTGAAGGAACTGAAATGAACCAGACACACTGATTGGAACTGTATTAAAATACTAAAAATCCTAAGTGTCTTTCGTCTTTGCGGATGGGAAAGGGAAAAATGCTACCTCGTAGTGGTTTCTGATGGGAACAGGACACGGGTCCTTTTGCTGCCTTCCTGCATCTTTTTTTTTTTTGAGATGGAGTCTTGCTCTGTGGCTTATCCTGGAGCACAGTGGTGCGATCTCAGCTCACTACCACCTCCGCCTCCTGTGTTCAAGCGATTCTCCTGCCTCAGCCTCCCAAGTAGCTGGGATTACAGGCACACGTCACCACGCCTGGCTAATTTTTGTATTTTTAGTAGAGACAGAGTTTCACTGCCTGCCTCATCCTCCCATAGTGCTGGGATTACAGGCATGAGCCTCCATGCCCGGCGCATCTCTAATCTTGAGCATGATCTCAGTGGGCGAATGAGGTCATCTGTTTTCAGCCCGAGTTTGAAAATAAGATGTGGGGAGGCCATGATGGAAATAGCCCATGGGGTTAAACATAACTAGCAGATGTGGGAGGGAGGGTGGGGCATGCCATTCAAACAGGTCCCAAAATGGGTGCAACAAGGTATAGCACATCTACCACTCACTAACGACTGACTTGGAGAAATAACTACACTTTTGCCTGTTTCCTCAGTTGGAAAATAGCCATATTAACACCCCTTTCATTGGCTTGCTGTCAGGGTACTGGGATTGGACGGGGCGTGCGTGGGTTGGGGTGGCCACCAGGTGGTGCTGTGCCACAGCGGACAGCCCCCCTGGAAATGACTGGCATAAAACCTGTCTTCGTGCCCAAAGTAGTGTTTCTTGTTTTTTTAAGATGTCTACCTTTTAAAAGTGTGGTATACAGTGTGCTTGGTATTGTGTTAGGCATTTAAACGCGCTCAGGTTGTAAGGTGTAAGTACCAGTCTGAATATTCTGTAAGGATTGTGAGGGTGTGAGGTGGTTTTGAGTCTGGTTGTCGGTCTTGTTTCCTCCGGGAGAGGGTGGGTACGCCAGCCCTCAGGCCCAGGTGCAGCACTGTGGGCGGCTTTCAGCCTTCCCAGTTCTGTAAACATCGCAGATTCCCAAGGAAGAGCGAGCCTTTACCACGTGGGTTTTCTTTGTTCCCAGCACATCGTCCAGAGTTTCATCCCAGCTCCTAGGAGACAGGCCCTGCAGGGGTGTGTCCAGCCTTGTCTAGAGAAAGCCGCCTTTCTTGCAGTGCCTCACAGCCCTGGCTTGTGACTCAGAGTCATCTGGGGCACTTAGGCAGTTCACTATGGTGGCCAGGGCTACCTGGAGATCACGATTGCGGTGGTCTGGGGCATAGGTGTGTTTCCAAGCTCTCAGGTGGGCCACTGCCTTGCTGGGGTTCAGCAAGCCCCTAAGTGCTGCATACCAGGTGAATGGTGGGGAGGGGGGATGGGCTACAGCTGCTGGTTTGCCGACTGTTCTCCAACTCCCTGCTGAGTCTGTGGGAGGTCTGTCTCTGTTGTGCCTCAGCTTTTTGACACCTCTCTGGGTCAGCAGGCCTCCGGGGAAGCAGCTAGAATGGTCGCTGTCTGGCTGGGTGCAGGTGGGCTGATAGATTTGGATATTCCAGGCTGCATTCCGGTGGCTGTGGGGATAGACCTGAGGGACAGCCTTTGCAGTTTGTTTCTTCCAGTGCCGTGTGCAGGCCTCCAGCCTTCTGGGGCTCCCTTGCCCCAGGTTCAAAGTCAGTCCTGGGTGACCACCCACTGCCTAGGAGGCAGGCCCTTCCCACTTGGGGGGCCTCTGAGGGCAGGGACTGTAAAGGCGGCTACCAGAGCCCTGCCTGAAGAGTCCACTTTCCCCAGCAACTGCAGGGACTGAGTCGGAGACCAAGACCTTTTAAAATGAGGTTTTCACCCAAAGAAGTTCCCTCCCCTGCCGCAGTCTCCAAGCTGATCGCCTGGCTCCTGCAGTTCTCCGGCTCCTCTCTCCTGTTCAGGAACTTGCTTGCTTCCCCTTCCACTGGCCTTAGTCCCTGATCTCACAGGGTCCTGTTCCTTCTGCATAGAGGCCTCCCCCAGCACCCCCCTCTTTGACTCCCGATCATCCTTCAGCTCATGTCACTGTCCTTTGGGAAACAACCCTGACGCCCACATTCCATCCCCTCTCTACAGCAGGGACTCTGACATTTCGCAAAGCCTGCAATCGCTGTTTGCAGGATACAAGTCCACCTCACCTCGCCTACTAGGCTGTAGATGCCATGCAGGCGGGAACATGTGTTTTATCCATTACTGTATCCTCTAGAACACAGAACGTGCTCAAGAAAATTTGTTGAAAGACACCCCGATGAGAGAATAACGGCTGTTTCCAGCCTCCCGGGCCCCTCAGCTTTGGGCTCCTGCAGGGCCCCAGAATTGTGGGATCGCGGCCACGAGGAGAGGCCCCGAGGCCAGGACTTCCTCTAATGGACACAGGGCCTTTGAGCACTGGGTGACTGGGGCCCCACTCCCCAGCAGCCATGTGTTTGCGAGCGTTTTCAGTCGGCCCGCATCCACCCGGTCCCTTCAGCCAGAACCCTAGGAGCCCTGCCCCCGTCCTCCCGGGGCTCCTTTCTCACTCGCGTCCCTGCCGCGGTGGCTACGCACCCCTGAGGTTGGCTGCCCAGCGCGGTTTCCACGCCCAATCTGCCGCGACCCCATCACTCCACCCCACCTACCCCTGACTCCTGCTTGTCCTCCAGCCTGGGCTCCTCCCTCCGCTGGCCAAGTCACGCCAAGCAGTTTGCGGTTACAGGACGGGTGGGGGCCTCTGCATATGTGCAGAGTACAGAGGGCCCAGGGACGTGAGGCTCCCCGATGGGCAACCTCCCCTGCCTTTGCTTTTCCCCAGAGCCCCCTCCTGGCCTGCGTTCGGCGTCTTCTCGGGTACTGTCGTCATCGCCCTCTGCGGTGCCTGCGCTCGGGGTGAGGGTTTTTGTCGGCTTTTGTTACATCACCGATGTAAGTGCCTGGCACGTAGTAGGTGCTCAATAAATATGTTGTTGCATGCGCTACAGTCTCCCCGAATGCTTGTCCCTTCCCGGGCGCTCTCATCGCCTCCTACCTTCCCCGCTACACAGCTCGAAGGTCCCCTCCTCCGGGAAGCTCGCCCTGTCCTACTTGCCAGGAAGAATCAAGCAAATTTTCTGAGTGAGACACCTTGTCCTCACCCAGGCGTCCTGCAGGCGGCTTCAGTGAGTTGTTGGGGCAGATGCGCCGGGAGCTCCCGAGGGCAGGGACGGCGTCTTATTTCTCTTTTTTAAGTCCACAGGGATGCCAAAAAATGAGAGTGAATTTAGAATGAGTGACCGAATGGCTGAAGATTGCCTCCTTCCTTTCCCAGTCTGTCGGTTACTTACCCTGTGACAAGCCCTTGGGACGGGCAGTCGCCCCTCTCTGGCCTATGACTGCTGGCTGCCCCCACTGATACCTTATACCCTTGATCTGATCATAAATAAGAAGCAGCCCGGGGACTCGAGACTGAAACTGATTTAGAGACTTCTGGGAGCTTTTTTCACTTCCCTCCTCCCATCCGGCCAGGACAGATCCCCGCCCAGAAAGGGGCTGTTGACTGCAGCGGGCTGCGCGCCCTGAACTGGGACTGGGATCGCGGCGGGGCGGGGCGGGGCGGGGCGGGCGCGGGCCCAGGGAGAGGCGGGGCCGGGGGCGGGGCGGGCGCGGGGCCCCGGCCGGGAGGTGAGCGCAGCTGCCGTTCAGCTTGTGGGTAGCACTCGGGCCGAGCCATGCAGGCGGCGCGCGTGGACTACATCGCTCCCTGGTGGGTCGTGTGGCTGCACAGCGTCCCGCACCTCGGCCTGCGCCTGCAGCCCGTGAACAGCACCTTCAGCCCCGGCGACGAGAGTTACCAGGAGGTGAGTTCACGCCGCCCCAGACCCCAGCCACGCGCGCCACAAGTCGCCGCACTACCCCCTCTCCCCTCGAGAGCCTGCACTTTCCCACGTGCCTCTCAGACCCCTTCTCTCCCCGCGCAGCCCTTTCCCGTCTCCCCTCCCCCCTTCTCCCCCACCCTCCCAGGCCCGTGGCCCGCCTCCCCTCCTGTCTGAGAACCTGGGGGCCGGGAAAACTGAAGAGATCAGAGTGAAGCGGGCGTGGGGAAGGGGAGGAAGGGCGCGAGACCGCCTGCGGGGTGAGGGGCTGAACGCTGAGCGGGCAGGGCGGCGCGGGGTAGGGGTAGGGACAGGGGCATTCGTGTCGAGGTAATCCTGGCGCTCGAGGTGCGGGGATGCTGAGGGATGCCCCGACGTTTTCGACCGTCTGAGATTCCAAGATGGGCGCTCTCTTTCCGGGGCTGAGTGGGCTAGGAAAGTTTGGCAGAAACTGAGTAGCAGTTTCCCGAGTCGGTCTTCGCAGCACCCCTCCTCCCCAGCCCCGGCCTGCCAGGTGGGAGTCCCAGCTGGAAGGCTGCAGGGCTTGGGGAAGCAGAGTGGGTCACTTCCCCCCTAGCTCAGAGAACCCACAGCTGCTTGCGCTTGTTCCAGGGAAGGAAGGTGGCCTCCGTCAGCCCATCTCACACTGTTGTCCTGAGGACCCTCTTGCATTGACAGTCAGCCTCTCTGTGTCCCCTGGTCCTAGACTGGCCCATTCCTGTTCCCCCACGCCCCTCTCTCCACCCTACTCCTTCTAAGCCCTGAATTTCTGGCCTAGGGCAGTCACTCCCGGCTTCCCCGCCCTTTCTCTGCTCTGCTGGCCCTTGGCGGGATTCTGCACCCCACAGACAGAGCCAGGGCTCCCCAGACCTCCCTGCCCAGACAAACAAAACTGCAGAATCTCCCAGCCCGTCTCAGGTCTGGTCACGCCTGCTCTGGCCCCGGGAGCCCACCTGTGTCAGTTCCTTGTGTTGGGTCAAAGATTCTGGGGCCAGTGGCCCAGGATGGGGTCCATTTGTTCAGAGCCAGGAGCCCATCTCAGGACTTTGGCCCCCGGCAGCCTCTCCCTGTGTCAAGTTCTCCAGATATGGGACAGGTCTGGGCAAAGCAGGGCCTTTTGGAGGGAATCCTGATCCAGTGTGAGGTGCCCAAGTGCCAGTGACAGGGAGTCTAATAATAACCCCTGGCGACCCGGCTGCCATCAGGCCCAGGCAGATGGTGCCTGCCCTGCCAGAGGGAGGGGAGCATCAGGACCCCTTCCTGGGGTTCAGTGGGCACTCAGGAGCAAGACGGCAGTCGGTGGACACACTCCCCCCTCCCCCAGAGCCCAGCCTGTGGGAGTCTGTGTTCCCTGAGAATGTGGCTACCTGGGGATAGCTCCAGGGAATCTTCCTCTCCCAGAGAATGCATGAAAAGAGGCGGATATGATTTCAGAGACAGCTCTGTGTGTGTGTGTGTGTGTGTGTGTGTGTGTGTGTGTGTGTCCCCATCCCAAACCCTGTGCACCAGATCCCAAACCCGGGGTCTCCAGCCATAGTTTTCTCCTCTCCACTGGAGGAAATCTAAACTTTTCACTGTGTCAAGAAGACCCCTAGGTGGGGGTAGGGATGGTAAGGGGACTCCCTCACCCTGCTGGCCCCAGAGACAGTTCCTATCTGCCCAGCAGCTGTGGCTGGTGGAGCCTGGGCCTGCCCACAGCCCCCTCAGTCCCATGGACAGGTGGCAGTTGAGCCAGATGAACCTACCTCCAGCCTCTGCCCCTCCTCCCAGGATTCCAGCCCCAGCTCACTTTGTGCTGGGCATCAAATGGTTCCAGAGGGTGTCCCTTCCCATCGGCCACTGCTCCTGGGCAGCTGACACCAGCCCTGCCCACCGGCTCCTGGTCCTGCTCACCCCTCCCCACCACTCAGATCGCTGAGTAGGAGATGAGCGTGGTGGGCCAGGACCGGAAGTGTGGCTCTGGGTGTTATTTAAGGCGGCTCCTGTTTTGGTAAGTTCCCCGTTGTGACCACAGGTCTCTCCTGGACGTCTTCTTTCCTTCTGGGCACCAGTCACTAACAGAGTCAGGTGGACCGTCGGTCATCCCAGTCCTCAGCAAGCTTGCCTGGGGCAAGTGCCGTGCCAGGCGTGGGGTGACCGTGGTAACCAAGGCAGCAGGTCTTCAGGAGAAATTGCTGGGGATTCTCTGCGGCTGGGCTCTGGGCACAGCGCTGTGGCAGACACCAAGCAGTTTGAGGTGGGGGCTCTGCCCTCCAGTTGGCTGGGGTGGATTCCCAGTTCTTTCTATGTGTGACCATGGGTAGGTGTCTTAACCTCTCTGAGCCTTGCTCCCTTCATCTGCAAGAATTAGATGAGATATTCCATATATCATGCCTGGTACAGAGAGTGCCATAGCACATAACAGGAGCCGGTGACACAGGTCGTTCAATGGAGTAGCTGTGAGGTTCAGCAGTGTGTCTCAGGACAGTACCCTGTTGGGGGATGGAAAGGAAGGAGATCTCTTCCACAGACTCTGACTGGGGGAGACTGAACAAAATGCCTGCAGAAAGGGCTTCAGCTCATGCCCCACATGTTCAAATGCACAGTGCTGGCTGTGTGGGGGGTGGGGGGTAGGTGCGTGTGCATCAGAAACTAAGCAAGGATGGAAACAGGCAGGTGCTGGCCTCGGGATGTAGGTGGTGCGGGAGATCTCAAAGGCAAGGGGGTTCTTGGAAGTGCAGAGATGGTGAAGAGCAGGTCACCAGGTAAGCTGGGATTTCCTGAGCAAATTCAGTGTTCCAGAACCTTCCTGAGGAAGTAGGGGCTCTCACTCACTTTCTGGGGTCTTTGGGAGCCATGAAAGCCCCCAGTCCTCCTGATAGTTGATCCTCGCCCCTCTCCCACCAGTGAACTTGAGCCCAAGTCCTCGCAAAGGCCACTTGGCCTGTGTCAGCAGCCTTGTGGGGAGGCTACCCTCCAGTGAGTAGAGGCGTGAGAGGTTAGCACCAAGGCAGGGCTGTGGACGAGGGCACCCTGGCCCTGGCGGGCACCCAGCTCTGGGCTGCCAGATGTGGCTGTATGTCTGGAAGGAAATCAGCCTAGACCTGCAGCCCAAGTCTTCTCACCTTTGATAGATGAGAGGGATTGGATTTGGAGACGATTCCTACTCTAAAGAGATGGTAAAAGAACTAATGAGTTCGTGGATTATGAAGCCTGTGGCCACTGCCTGGCACACTGGAAACTGCTACAATCGCTGCTTGGGAAGGAGAAGACTGCAGCCGGCCGGTGTCCATTGGGCAGTGTTGGGGAGAAGGGAATGGACACCTGGCACTGAATCCAGCAGTGTCTCTCTGAGCAAATGAACGAGGCACTTCGGTGTCCCTGCCTGGGCGTGAGTGCCACCATCACCATCCAGCCAGCCCCTCAGGGGAGACCAGACACTGATGAGCTCAGTTCTTGAAACATCTTAGTAAGCTCCCAAAGGCTGTGCAAATGTTAGTTATTGCTACTGTCAACAGGCAGGTGGCCACATGTGTGCTTCCTGTTCCAGCTTCCCTTGCCCAGGATCAGCCGACCAGCCGCTCTTTGGGGACATGTGTTAGGAGGCAGAGGAGATGTTGTTAATTTTTTTTGTATTTAGGCATGTATTTCCACGTGTTCTCTCATTGGTTGGTTCAGTTCATAGATTCGCCAAAGTACAAAGTGGAGGGTACACAGCTGGGGACTGGATCGAAACTACAGGACTTCCTGCCTCTGACCTGGGGGCAGGTCTGAGGAAGAAGGACCAGGCAGCAAGCCCATCCCAGCTGAGATCTGAGAAGAGCTGAGGTTGGGATGAGGAAGCCCCATTCATCCAGTGTCAAATTGAGTCACGGTCATCAGACAGTCATGCCGCGCCTGGGAGAGGGCTTAATCTTTCCCAGTGGGCCTGGGAGGGAGCCTCTCCCTCTAGGGGCTCCTAGTTTCCCTCTCCCAGCCTCCACCTGAGACCGGCACACCTCTCTCTATGTCTTCTGGGGGCCAGGACTGTTGCCCCCTCCCCTGCCCAGTGCAGAAGCCCCTTGGGTCCCGCTGCCATGGTCACTGCAGCCCCCAACTTGGGTCCCAGCTTGGCGCTCTCTGCTCTGGGTTTTTCATGACACAGTGACACATCAGAAATAATTGAAGTCCCTTTGATGAGGGGAGAGGCAGAGTCTGAGCACCGGTGTGGGAGCTGGGGGCCTGGTGTTGCTGTGGGACAAGGAGGTGGCTGCAGGGCACAGTGGGAAGCGTGGGGAGGCGTGGGAAATTGTCTTGGCCAAGCTCTGTCCATCTGAGCAGGGGGGCCTGGAATCAGAACTCTTGGCTCCCTCTTCCATTCCCCTCCACCTCCATGCACACGGGGACATGCAGTGTTAATTAGGAGCAAGAAAATAATTGCCCATTAGAGAGCAGCAGGTGCCACCAAGCTGGCCCTGGAAGAGGGTGCTGCTGGTTGGGGGGAGGGGGGCGGGCTCCTACCTGCTCCTCTTTTCCCTCCTCCTTCCTCCTCCCTTGTCCACCTTCCCTCTTCTTTCCTCTTCCCTTCCCAACTCCTTTCCCCCTACACCCTCTCACCCTGTCCCACTCACCACCCCCAGTTTGTTCCCAGCGCCTAGGTAGGGTTCCCAGGAGGGTTTGGGAAGTAACTCCCTAACAAAAGGCTTCCAAAGGCTAGGCAGGGTGGCTCATGCCTGTAATCCCAGCAGTTTGGGAGGCCAAGGAAGGA
The DNA here is from genome assembly GCF_028885655.2 of Pongo abelii. NCBI lineage: Eukaryota > Metazoa > Chordata > Mammalia > Primates > Hominidae > Pongo > Pongo abelii. The sequence continues at coordinate 89,623,886 of NC_072004.2, forward strand.
GGATCACATGAGCCCAGGAGTTGGAGACCAGCCTGGCCAACATAGTGAGAGCCTGTCTGTATTTTTTTTAAAAAAAAGGAAATTAAAAAAAAAAAAAAAAAGGCCTCCGAGTTTGGGTTTCCCAGGCTTCGCTGGAGCTGGAGCTGGACAGCATTATCAGAAACCTAATTGAGGCCAGCTGCCCAGCTTGGAGAGGCCCCAGGCCACAGAGGCTCAGTGGCTGTCAAAGGGGGGGACCGGGAGGCTGGAGGAGGCTTGAGAGAGTGAAATGGGGGAGCCGGCTGTATCACCCACAGCCTGATCCTTCTCGGACGAGCCTTCCTTGCTGGGTGGGGACATTGGTAGATTCAGGAGCTCTTCCTACTGGGGATACAATGATAGTGGGACTGTTCAGGAGGCAAACTCAAAGGGTAGCTGGGGGCAGGCTGGATGGTAACTGGGCTCCAGGCTACACAGGAGGTTTGTCTGGGGCTCCCTTACATTTTTTTATTATTAGGAATAACTTGGTTGGGCATGGTGGCTCACGACCGTAATCCCAGCACTTTGGGAAGCCGAGGCAGGTGGATCACTTGAGGTCAGGAGTTCGAGACCAGCCTGGTCCTTTTGTACTAAAAGTACAAAAAAATTAGCTGAGCATGATGGCACATGCCTGTAATCCCAGCTACTCAGGAGGCTGAGGCAGGAGAATCCCTTGAACCTGGGAGGCGGAGGTTGCAGTGAGCCGAGATTGTACCACTGCACTCCAGCCTGGCGACACAGCAAGACTCCGTGTCAAAAAAAAAAGAAAAAAAAAAATAACTTACAGGAAAGAGTGTAGTCTTAAGTGTACAGTTCAGTTCAATGAATTTATACCCTCGAGCACCTGCGTGCGTGGTGTGTGTGTGTGTGTGAGCAACACCATCCCAATCAGATCGTATTCCTGACCCCCTAGAAGCCCCCTTCGTGCTCTCTTGAAGTCTGCACCCTCCCAAAGGTAGCAATGATTCAATGATTCACATTTCTCTGGCTATTCATGAGTATCTCTGACTTTGAACTTCATATAAATTAATCCATACAGTTCTCTGCTGTTCCGTGTCTGGCTTTCTCCCTCAACCTGACTTCTGGGAAATTCATCCCAGAAATACCGTCATGTGTGGCTGCAGTTTCCTTTTCATGGCTGTGTAGTATTCTAAGACTATAACACATGTTCTATATCTTTTCTCTTGTTGGTGGACGTTTGTGTCTTTTTGGGCGTAGGCTGTGACTGCTGTGTGAAGCTGCTGTGGACATTTGTGTATCTTCTGAGGGACACAGCCCTCCTTTCTGTAAAGCAGAATTGCTGGGTCATGGCCTGCATGTTACACAATGATTTGCAATTTTTTTTTTTGGCTTGGTTGGGGTTTTTTTGGGGGAGGTTGGGTTATTTTTTTTAAAAGAAATAGGATCTCAGTATGTTGCCTAGCCCAAGCTAGACTCAAACTCCTGGGCTCAGTGATCCTCCCATCCCAGCCTCCCCAGTAGCTGGGATCGCAAGTGCATGCCACCAGGCCTCGCTGGTTTGCAGATTGTTAGGAGGATCCCTGGGCTTTAGCAGAGAGGCCTCAGGGGCTGCCAAGGGACAGCCAGGACAAAATGTGGCATTTCTATCCACTCCTCACTCAGATGGAGCTCTGTGTTGCAGGGCTCTGCTAAGCAAGTCAGTTTGAAGAAAAAGTTAAGCTACTGGAAAAAGTTTGAGAACTTCTGTTGACACTAATCCAGTGCTGCCCAGACTTTAATGGAATATATGTGGCCTGGGATCATCTCTAGAGGCAGGTCTGATTCACTGGCTCCAGGGCAGGGCTAGAGATTCTGCACCTCTAACAAGCTCCCAGAAGATGTCAGGGCCACAGGTCACAGGGTGGTAAACTTCACTTCGAGGAAAGAGGCTCTCAACTCCCAGCTGTCTTGGCCTCCTCTGCCTTGGCCTGGGCCGCAGGGCCCTCTGGTGAAGGGGCATGGACTGAGGACCGGAAGAGGGGCAGTGACTTTCCACCGCCTCTTTCTACCCCTGGACTTACTGGGGTCAGTCCCGGGGACAGGCCGTGCTAATGAGTGGTCCAGGCGGGGAGAGCCCCAGCCCCAGCCCCCTGCCACACTGTGAGGTCTTTGGGAGAGGGAGGTGCCCAGATCTACTGGGCCCTGGCTTCCCAGCTACCCTTTTTTTTTTTTTTTCTAGACGGGATCTCCCTCTGTCACCCAGGCTGGAGTGCAGTGGCGCAATCATGGTTCACTGCAGCCTCAACCTCCCAGTCTCAAGCGATCTTCCCACCTCAGCCTCCTGAGAAGCTGAGACTACAGGCACATGCCACCACGCCCAGCTAATTTTTTATTTTTTATTTTTTTGTAAAGACAGGGTCTCCCTGTATTGCCCAGACTGGTCCTGAACTCCTGGGCTCAAGCAATCCTCTCATCTTGGCCTCCCAAAGTGCTGGGATATAGGCGTGAGCCACCACACCTGGCAGAAAGCCACATTTTAAGTCAAATCCATCTGTTCCCCTCCCAAGCGAGCCATCTCTCCTGCCTTTTTCTGGGCTGCCCCCACCACTTCAGCTGAGAAGTCTGTCAGCCAAGAGTGACCAGCAGAGCAATCCATGTCAGAGGCCCGCAGGCCTATCCGCGTTTCACAGGGCTAGCAGCGTGGCCTCCAGCAGGTGTCCGTCCCCCTGGAAAATGGCCCCAAAGCCCCGGACTGCAGAGCCCGGCCTTGGTTTGTCAGGGCTATCTCTGTGTGTGCCTGCCCCTGCACAAGTCTCGTCTCCCCCTTAGACCGCAGGGTCCTGGAATACCCGCTTCCTGCTGATTGCCACCCCCTGCAAAGGGCTCCCTGAAACAGGCTTTCCCCGGCAGCCCCCCTGGGGCACTAGGGATTCGGGACTGGGAACCCCTATCGGGGGTGCATGGGAAGCGGGGGTGGCTGTCAGCTCAGGAGCCTGACTTAGAGCCAGGTCCAGCCCTGGCTGGCGGCTGCCAATCCTGGTGCCATCTGGTGCCCATCTGGCAAAATCAAGAGATGAGTGAGCAGAGAGTGGCACCAGGCCTCCTGACGGACTGGCTCCCATTGCAGGACCCCGAGGTACTAGGCAGGCCTCAGGCCCCTCCGGCCCCCTCAGAATTCTGGCTTTGCTGCTGCCTCTGGCACTGGAGGTTCAGCTGTCCCTGTTGGGGTGCAGTGGAAGGGACTCCGCAAGTCACATATCCTGACTGCCCCGCCCACTCACGCATCCCCCAAGCATGGAGCTGGCTTCTCGATTCTCAGGATGGACCCCAACACCTAGAACAAGTTCTTCACATTCTGCTAGAGGATGATGCCCAGCCTGGGACAGCGGGGTTGTTGCATGGAAGAGGCAACAGATACACAGGGCTGTCCTTCCAGGCCCTGTCTCAGTGGAACTCAGCGCCCGAGGCCTCTGGGTACTCTGGTCCTGGACAGCGTCCCTCTCCTTACCTTTTTCCTTTGGCCATGGAGCTCACCACCCACAGCCCTCCCTGCTAGCCAGGAATTCCTGCCTTGTCTCCTGAGTGGCTCAGACTCTTCATCAGCAGGGCCTGGTCCATATCTTCCTCCAGGGTCTGAACCAGAAACCGGGGACCAGCTCTGGCACCCCTCCCTCACTGACCACCAGGCCCACCACTTGGCCTCATGCCCTGTAAGCTCCATCACTCTCACCCAAGTGCCTCAGCGTAGGGCCCTCTGTTTACAGAGAAGGAGCTTGAACCATAGGTGGAGCTTGGAAGGATGGACGAGAGACGCAGCTCAGCCCCGGTCCTATCTGCAGCCCAGGCGGCAGGGCACTCAGGGCCTGAGGGCAGGGCACTTCCAGAGCCCCATATGCAGGGATGAAGAGTGACAACAGGCCTCTGCTCTCTTCCAGTCGCTGCTGTTCCTGGGGCTGGTGGCCGCCGTCTGCCTGGGCCTGAACCTCATCCTCCTTGTGGCCTACCTGGTCTGTGCATGCTGCTGCCGGCAGGACGATGCGGTGCAGACCAAGCAGCGCCACTCCTGCTGCATCACCTGGACGGCCGTGGTGGCCGGGCTCGTCTGCTGGTGAGTGTCCCTGGACGCTGGGCCTAGGGTGTGTGGCTCAGTCTGCAAGGGGCCAGGGACTGTTTGACCATGTTCTCCTGACCGAGCTCTGGCTACCTCTCTGGCTACCTTGATGGAAAAGCTTGTCCCCAAATGAATGTTGTCCCTTTTTTTTTTTTTTTTACCAAGCATCAGGAATCAGATGCCTGGGGTGGTGATGGGGTCTCCAGAAAGGTCTCCCAAGTGGCCCCCCCACCCCAAACCCTGCCCCAGTGTGGGTTTGTCCTGTGCCCAGCAGCCGTGCAGGCAGCATTGCTGCACCGACACTGGGCATCTCCACTCTGTGTCCCTGGCCCCTGCCAGCTGCTGCCCTGGGTCTGGGAGGTCAGAAGAAAGTTTGACTCCAGCACAAATCAATTCCATCTTCTTGTGAGATCAATAGCTTTTAGTGCCGTTAGCCAGTTCTTCTTTGCTTTGGATGAGGAAGTGAGAATTTCTTTTATTTATTTGTTTATTTATTTTAAAGATGGGGTCTCACCCTGTTACCCAGGCTAGAGTGCAGTGGTGCGATCACAGCTCACTGCAGCCACAAATTCCTAGGCTCAAGCAATCCTGCCACCTCAGCCTCCCAAGTAGCTGGGACTACAGGTGCACACCACCATGCCTGGCTTTTTTTTTTTTTTTTTTTTTGGTAGAGTCAGGGTTTCATCATGTTCCCCAGGCTGATCTGAAACTCCTGAGCTCAAGTGATCCACCTGCCTCAGCCTCCAAAAGTGGTGGGATTACAAGCGTGAGCCACTACACCTGGGCTGAAACTATGTTGCTCAGGCTGGTCTTCAACTTCTGGCCTCAGACGTTGCTCCCTGCTCAGCCCCCCCAAAGCACTGGGATTACAGGCATGAGCCACCATGCTGGGCCTTAAAGTGAGGATTTATAACTCCCGTGCAGGAGTCCGTACCCAGCCCACCACACTGCCTGGCCACTCCACCCCAGCCAGTGTCCACATGCATGCTGGCTGTTTTCAGGAGTTGTTGCGTTTTTCTTGTTTTTAAATCTATAGAGGCTTTTCCAAAAGCCTCTAGCATCCACGCAGAGATGCTTCTGGGGTGTGGTCACCCCGAGAGTAGAGTCTCCCACTACCCGGCAGCAGGCTGGCAGCCAGGCAGGTCCCAGTCAGCCTGGGGGTGAGGATGCCTGGGCTCTCATACCCAGGCAGCTCACCTTGCCACTGCGAGTTTCTTCTCTGTTGGAAGGTGTTCTTGATCTCGTCCTGCCTGTAGTGTGAGGCTCACCTAAGCCAAAACGCAGGCGAGATGCTAAAGCAGCCTTGTAGGGTGGACAAAGCTCTGAGCACAAGGAAGGGTACCAAGGCTGCTGTAATACATGGCTGGGGCTGAAATAAGAGGCTCAGAGGACAGAGCTCTGGACAGGCTGGGAAGTCACAGTTGAGTGTGGTTCCCAGTAGAGTGGAAGAGCTTTGAGAAGCAACTGTGGTGTTAAAAATCCTCCTGCATGGCCGGGCGCGGTGGCTCATGCCTGTAATCCCAGCAATTTGGGAGACTGAGGTGGGTGGATCACCTGAGCTCAGGAGTTCGAGATCACCTTGGGCAATGTAGTGAGACCTCACCTCTACAAAAATGAGCCAGGCATGGTAGTGCACACTTGTAGTCCCAACTGAGGCAGGAGGATGATAAGCCCAGGAGGCAGAGGCTATAGTGAGCCATGATCGCTCCACCGCACTCTAACCTGGGTGATGTGAGACCCTGTCTCATACACACACACACACACACACACACACGACAAACTTGTTTTTGAAGAATACTTTGGAACGGTAAGAATGGCATGAGAAGTCAATTCTTCCAATACGGAAGAATTTTCTGCAGTGTAGGGAAAACTCAAGGTGGAAGGAATGTGCGTGGCAGAATCCATCCCACAACATTCTGGGCGTTACTTGTACCAGGCAAGAGGGCACCAGCAGTAAGAAAACAGGCACCAAATCTGCTTTCATGATCTGTCAGCAGAGGCTGAGAACTGTGCACCAGTTTGCTTTGAATCATTGCAACTAAGGAGAGAGGGCTGGGCGTGGTGGCTCATGCCTATAATCCCAGCACTTTGGGAGGCCAAGGTGGGTGGATCACTTGAGGTCAGGAGTTCGAGACCAGCCTTACCAACATGGTGGAAACCCTGTCTCTACTAAAAATACAAAATTAGCCAGGCGTGGTGGCGAGTGCCTGTAACCCCAGCTACTTGGGAGGCTGAGGCAGGAGAATCACTTGAACCCGGGAGGTGGAGGTTGCAGTGAGCTGAGATTGCGCCATTGCATTCTAGCCTGGGCGACAGAGTCAGACACCATCTCAAAAAAAAAAAAAACAAAAAACTAAGGAGAGAGCTCTGAAGGAAAGGAGCAGGCATAGAAGTGGATGGCCCACCTGAGTCCAGGCGTTCCTGGGTGACATGGGCACCCAAACCCATAGGATGAGAAGGCGTTAACTTGGCAAAGGCAGGGGCAGGGGAGGCAGAGACACCTCCAGGCAGAGGGAAGAGGAACGTGCAGAGGCCCCAAGGCAGGAGCAAGCATGGGGCTAAAGGAAGCCAATGTGGCCGGAGCAGAGGGAGCAGATGGGGGTGTTGGGGGCACTGCCGAGGGTCGGGGTGAGCAGTGAGTGGCAGTGGGACGGGGAGAATGTCACGGGGTCAGAAGACACAGGGAGCAGATGGGATTCAAACCATGGAGCAACTCATAGGCTTTGGCAGGGGTCGGGGTCTTTATTCTAAGAGCCAGGGGAGCCACTGCAGGGGCTCTGCAGAGAGGAAGGGTGACCCGATAACTCAGGCTGAATGGAAGCGAGGCCGGCGGGAGTATTCGGAACAGCGGGACTTGAATGTGAAGAAGTGGCCACCGGGTGACCAAAGAGCTCAGAGGCCTAATGAGGGCAGTGAGCGACCCTGGGATTAGCAACAGCAGGAGCCACCACCACCTGCAGGCCAGAGGGACACAGGGAGAGGCTATGTCACCAGGGAAGCTGGAGCCACACAGCCTGCCTATCAGCGGCTGCAGAAGGAGGGGAGCAGGGCCCGGGCTGCCTTACCACCACCTCCAGTCTCCTACCAGCACCTCCATCGGCAGAAGCCAGCTGGCAGGAGAGCCGGAGACATTCAGTGTGAGGGATCAGCCCCCTGTGATGGAGAACAGGGCAGGGGACAGAGGAGGGACAGGTCCAGGCAGAGGGTCGCATAGACGCAGGCAAGAGTAAAATTCAGGCCATCAGGGAGGCCCAGCTGGAGAGCAGCGGGCTTCCACCCGGGCGTGGGCAGTGACCAGAGTGGAGTGCCCAGAGGAAGAGTCGGCTAGGGAGGTTCGGGGAGGAGCTGCTGAAGTTCATCTGCAGGTTTCTGGCTTAAGGCCCCGGATGGGGTGGCGGTGCTATACTCCAAGGCACGGGACACTGGCAGGGAACCAGAAGAGAAGCAGACGGTCACAGTTTGGTTGTACACAGATTGAGTTTAAGGTGCCTTTGAAACATCCAAGTAGAGTTGGAGTTATAAAGCCAGGGTCATGAGGGTGACCAGTGTGGAAGTCACACACATGGGTGACCTGCCGTAGGAAGCACAGAGTGAAAGAGAAGGGGACTGGGGCCAAGCCTGGAGGAAGCACAGTGTTTAACAGCTGGGACGCAAAAGGTGCCTGTGACAGAGACCAGGAAAGAGTGTCCCACCAGGAAGGGCCGGGAATGCCCCAAGGGCACAGGAGTCATGGGGCAGCGTGTTCCAGGAAGAGGAACCAAGCTGACCACTGCATGTGGGAGGGGGGTTGAGAAAAGCCCTTGGGTTAAGTGGCAGGGAGGTCATTGGTCACCTTCGTTGGAGCTGCGTCCACTGGGACACAGGAACAGCCAGATTGGTGTGAGTTATGGGAGGGGCAGGAAGGAGAGTCGGGACAGCAGCAGGAGAAGGGACAGAGGTAAAGGTTGGGGGACTGAGGTAGGAGGACACATGAGCTCTGCTGATGTGGTTCCACCTGAAAGCGGGGGATTGAATCCACAGAAGAAAAGACCAACAAGGGGTTCCTGAAAAAGCAAAAGGGATAGGAGGATATACCTCTTTGTGTTCCTCTATTTTGGGGGGAGGGTAGTGATTTTGTATTTGGGAAAGAGTAGTGTGAACACACCAGGGGGAAGGCAACACCACCAACTCACTTATTCTCCCTCAAGCAGAACAGTTTTTCCCATGGCCCAGGTGGGACCAATGACCCCAGGAGACCCTCATTAAACAGCCAAGGTGATTTCTTGATTCCTTCCTTCCTTCCTTCCTTCCTTCCTTCCTCCCTCCCTTCCTTCCTTCCTTCCTTCCTTCCTTTCTTTTGTTTTGTTTTTTTTTTTTGAGACGGAGTCTCGCTCTGTTGCCCAGGCTGGAGTGCGGTGGCACGGTCTGGGTTCACTGCAACCTCTGCCTCCCGGGTTCAAGAGATTCTCCTGCCTCAGCCTCCCGAGTAGCTGGGATTACAGGAACTCACCACCACACCCGGCTAATTTTTGTATTTTTAGTAGAGATGGGGTTTCGCCATGTTGACCAGGATGGTCTTGAACTCTTGACCTCAGGTGATCTGCCTGCCTCAGCCTCCCAAACTGCTGGGATTACAGGCTTGAGCCCCAAGGCGATTTCTGATCCCCAAAGACGAGGCGTAATTTCACAGCCGCTCCTGGCCCATCGCTGATAAGCCCGCAGGGCCCGAGAGAATGAGAAGGATGGGAAAACGCTGGCTTCATATTGAGTCCCCGGAAAACACTAAATCGTGACTCAGAGCTAGAAAAGGATGAACACAAGGAGTCAACAAAAGGGCTTCTCAGAGCACAATACAATTGGTTCATTTTCTTTTAAATAAAATTACAAATTGGAGGATCATGGGAAGACAATTCATTTAATGTATGAATATCTCAGCTGAGCATTTGGTGAAGCTACTCACCTCTGTGTGGATATAGTTGCATTTTCTATGATGGTGCATTTAACTGGGTTCAAACTAGTTACACAACTCTGGTTGAATCCAATGAACATTGACTTATGCAGTGGATTTCTAAACTGTAGAGGGGGTGTGTGTGAGAGAGAGACAGAGATACGTAAAGCATGCAGGAACCTCGTTTTTTTTTTTAATGTCTCCTGCGCCCCCATCTTGGATGATACAGGAACCTCATTTTAAAAGGCACATTCCCAGACCACACTGATGGAATGGGCCGGGCTGCTTATCTGCACTTAACAGGCTCCCCAGGTGATTCTGTTCCTGTGGTCTGAGGACCACATCCTGAAAAACACTAAATTAGGAGTCGAGGGCGCCCTGGAAGGCGGTTTTTTTTTGTTTTTGTTTTTGTTTTTTTTTTGAGATATCTTGCTCTGTCTCCCAGGCTGGAGTGAAATGGCACAACCTTTGCTCCCTGCAACCTCCTCCTCCTGTGTTCTAGCGATTCTCCTGCCTCAGTCTCCCGAGTAGCTGGGATTACAGGCATGCGCCACCATGCCCAGCTAATTTTTGCATTTTTAGTAGAGATGGGGTTTCGCCATGTTGGCCAGGCTGGTCTTGAACTCCTCACCTCAGGTGATCTGCCTGCCTCGGCCTCCCAAAGTGCTGGGATTACAGGCGTGAGCCACTGCGCCCGGCAGGAGGTTTCTATCACAGTCCTCCAGGGGGTTCCGTCCTAGATCCTGTGTTGTTTAAAGAACAACAGAACAAATATAAGTGTGGATGTGTACATTCATCTCCCCCCAACCCCAACCCAAATGAGCATTTTGGATGAAAACTCAGAAGGCTGCTTAATCAATCTTCAGATGGTCTCAAGTGATGCGGGTCAGATGGAATATGATGGATGACAAGAGTCAAGATTTGAAATGATTTGTTCATGCTGGAATGTTGGACTAAAACCAACTAGATGAGATTTCACAGGGATAGATTTAAAGTTCTGCTTTTGGTTAAAACAACACAAAAATCAATACAGCACTATAGGAAGGAGGAGAGACTGGGCTTAACAGCAATTCTTGGGAAGAAATTCAGGGGCTGTTTGTAGACCACAAGATCAGTGGGGGGCGGGGGGGAACCAGTGCGGGCACAAGTTCAGATCAGTGCCCCGGGAAGTGGAGGACCTAAGGCATGAGCCCTGCTGCGCTCAGAGCCGATGAATAACCTGGACTTGAGTGACTCACTCAGGCCACATTTAAGAGTGACATTAACCAATTAGACTTTCATTTAGAGGACAGTGATGGCATGGGCAAGGGTCTGGAGACCTTAGTCCCAGGAAGGACACCTGCCCACTTGGAGAGCATGAGGTGAGAGGGTTATGAGGAAGCCAGGTTCAGCTGTCTGATGGGGCACTGTGCAGAACTGGAAACTTCTTCCAGGCTGCCCTAGAAGACAAACAAAGATCCAGAGGGCGAGTGGCTTAAGAAGGCAGGTGTCAGCTCAGTAGAAGAAGGAACATTCTATAAGTTGGGAGTTCGCAGTGGAAGAACAGACGGTGACATGGGTGGCCTGAGGATGTTGGGGGAAAGGGTGGAGGATGTCGAGGGAGTCCACAATTCCTGGAGGTGTCAAGAGAGACCTAAGGTTGGCAGTGAGTGTGTGATCTCAGTAGACCTCAGCGATTCCCAGGCCCACCTGTGTCAGAATCCCCTGGGGGCTGGTAAAAGTGCAGGTAACCTGGGCCCTCCCTAGATCTACTGCATCAGCATCCCTAGGGCTGGCTACAGTCTCCCAACTTTTGGAGTCTCAGGACTAGAGGACAGTATTTTCCTATTGCCCAAATAAAATGTCCTGTAGAGCCAGCCTGCCAGGGACCTTGAACCTTCACCTCCCCACCCCTAGCCCCACCTGACAGAATGTGAGATGTCATCCACCTACTCACCGCAGGCCCCAGGAAAGAGTTCCTCAGCTAAAGTCAAAAACCTGCTCTCCATAGATGTTTACAGCAGCTGTGTTCAGATTTGCCAGAACTTGGAAGCAACGAAGATGTCTTTAACAGGTGAATGGATAAACTGTGGTCCATCCAGACAATGAAATATTATTCAGCACTGAAAAAAAATGAGTTATCAAGCCGGAATAAGTCATGGAAGAATCTTAAATCCATATTGCTAAGCAAAAGAAGCCAATCTGAAAATGCTCCACACTGTATCGTTTCAACTCTATGACATTCTGAAAAAGGCAAAACTAAGGAGAAAGTGAAAAGGTCAAGGGATAAGGCCAGGTGCAGTGGCTCACACCTGTAATCCCAGCACTTTGGGAGGGCAAGGCAGGTGGATCACCTGAGGTCAGGAGTTCAAGACCAGCCTGGCCAACATGGTGAAAGCTTGTCTCTACTAATAATACAAAAATTAGCCAGGCGTGGTGGCAGGCGCCTGTAATCCCAGCTACTCAGGAGGCTGAGGCAGGGGAATCACTTAAACCCAGGAGTCAGAGGTTACAGTGAGCCGAAATAGCACCATTGCACTCCAGCCTGGGCGACAGAGCGAAACTCCATCTCAAAAAAATAAAAATAAAAATAAAGGGGTTAGAGGGGAGGGAGTACTTAATGGGCAGAGCACAGAGGAATTTTAGGGCAATGAAACTACCCTCTATGATATGATAATGGTGGACACGTCATTTTTTCATTTTTTCTTTTTTTAAAATTTTTTGCAGAGATAGGGTCTCACTATGTTGCGCAGGCTGGTCTCCAACTCCTGGGCTCAAGCAATCTGTCCGCCTCAGCCTCCCAAAGTGTTGGGATCACAGGCGTGAGCCACCGCACCCAGCCAACGCATGTTATTATCCATATGTCCAAACCTATAGAATGTGCAATGCTGAGAATGAACCCTAGTGGAAGCTGTGGGCTCTGGGTGATGAAGATGTGTCTGCCTGGGCTCATCAGTTGTAACGGATGTGCCACTCTGGTGCAGGATTTTAGAGTGGAGTAGGAGGCTGTGCGTGTGTGGGGCAGCAGATATATGGGAACTCTCTACTTTCCACTTAATTTTGCTGTGAACCTAAAACTGCTCTAAAAACAAGCTTTTTTTTTTTTTTTTTTTGGAGACAGAGTCTAGCTCTGTCACCCAGGAGGGAGTGCAGTGGCATGATCTTGGCTCACTGCAACCTCCACCTCCTGGGTTCAAGCAATTCTATGCCTCAACCTCCTGAGTAGCTGGGATTACAGGCATGAGCCACTGCACCTGGCCCTAAGCTTATTTTTTAATATAAACAAACGTTCTCCTCTGTGTATCACCTCTAACTTCTGTTTGGGATCTTGCTTATAGTGCTGCGGTGGGCGTTGGTTTCTATGGAAACAGCGAGACCAACGATGGGGCGTACCAGCTGATGTACTCCTTGGACGATGCCAACCACACCTTCTCTGGGATCGATGCTCTGGTAAGGCTCCCGGGCAGCTGGCCGGGTACAGGCACAGCCCACAAGGTCAGTGTGGTCAGAGCAAGGGCCCCCGTCAGATCCCAGCTGGCTCAGCTGCACACGGAGGGGCTGTGTGATGCCCGAGGGCTGGACCCCCGCCTGCGCTGCAGTTGTCTCTGCTGGGGCAAATGGGCAATTGTGCGTCCCAAGCCTGGAGGGGTGGCAGGGATGGGGGTGAGGACCAAAGGAGGCAGCTGTGGGATCAAACCCCATTTTCTAGCAAGCTGAACACTTTCTGATTTGTCAAAGGAGACCTTGAATGTGGAAAATCAGCCCCACTGCATTTTTTGTGTTCATTTTAAGTGCTGCATACGGAGTATTGCAGGGTCCAGGAGATGCCAAGAGGAAAAAACTCTCTTCAGAAACAACTGAGGGCTGGGCGTGGTGGCTCACTCCTGTCATCCCAGCACTTTGAGGGAGGCCAAGGCATGTGGAGCTCAGGAGTTTGAGACCAGCCTGGGCAACATGGCAAAACCTTGTCTGTACCAAAATTACAAAAAATTAGCCGGTTGTGGTGTGGTTCCAGCTGCTTGGGAGGCTGAGGCAGGGAGATCACTTGAGCCTGGGAAGCAGAGGTTGCAGTGAGCCAAGATCACGCCACCACACTCCAGCCTGGGCAACAGAATGAGACTCCATCTCAAAAATTAAAGAAAAAAAAAAATGAAGAGCCCCATGGCATGGGGTAGTGGAGACCTGCCCCAGCTCCTCGGGGCTCTGGCTTCCAGGCGGTGATTCCAGGTGGGGGCTCACAGTGAAGGATGCTCTGGCCTGGCCAGAGGAGGTGTCAGACTCTTAGGGGAAGGGGAAGGCTACTCTGCCAAGCCAGGGCTGGATTTTGTGGCAGAGGCTGCCTGATCCACACGAGTCTTTTCCTGGGGCTGCCACCCCTCTGCTGGGGACCTGGCCCAGGGAGGAGCACGACAAGGGTGGACATCTGAGGGCTTGGTTCCCTGAACACTGCCTCTGCCTTTTCTACCCCAGCTGCCTGGAATTGGAGTTTTCCCACATTTTGACCTTGGCCCCCACACACGTCATTCTCTAAGCACCAGACCTTTTCAGCTGCTTATCCGAGCAGCCTCTGCCACAAAATCCAGCCCCAACAGGAGAATTTGGCCATTGCCCCGGCATCCTCCAGAAGAGGATTGGACCCCATTTGCCCCCCTCCTGCTCCCTTAAGCTCCTCTAAGGCTTTAATCCCTCAGTTAACAAGGGGGGTCGGGGGTGTCACCTTAAAGAGACAGCTGTGCTGCTCCTCCGTGCCCAAGTCAATTGTGGGAGAAGGCCCTGGCCTCCAGAAAGGGGCTGAGGGTGGCTACTAGGCCCTGGTCCTTTGCAGAGTTCATTCCGCCGCCTGTGTCCACTGGGACCCATCCCCATAGCTGAGCGCTGATTCCCGGTGTGTAGATGCTAGTCTGGAACAGCCTTGCGCGGTGAGCTGGGGCGGCTGGGATGGAGGAGCTGAGGGACAGCCAGCTCCAGCCTGGGAGGCAGAGGTGTGGCCTCGCTGGGGAGAACTCTCCCTCTGGGCACCTACCCTTGCCCCAGGCCCTGGTGGGGAAGGGCCCCATGGTCACTGCCCTCTAGGCTCTCTCTGCCCCTCCCTGCCATCCTGCTGCCTGCCTCCTCTTCACCCACCAGCACCAGGATCGCTGGAGGAGGAACCTAGGCCCGAGAGGAAAATCCCCTGCCCTGCCCAGGAAGGCACCAGGGCCATGACCTTCACGGATTTAGAGAAACTCCCAGAACTCCCTTATGGGAAAATGTCAAGTCCTAGAAATCCCTATCCCACAGGATGAGAGCTGCCAGGGAGGGGAGCTGGAACGGGCCCCCAGGCTGGGGCCTTCCTCCCCATGGCCTGATGGTACTCCAGGGCCAGGTTTGGACGTTTCACAGCAGGCCCCACTCTCTGAAATCCCCCGTGTTCCCAAAGGGAAGGGTTCTGTATCCCTGGAGATCAGCCCCTTGTCCTCTCCATTGTTACCGAGAAGTGAGGCCAGGAGTCCCAGGGCTTCACACTGGTCCAGCCAGCCCATAGCTGCCTCCAGCCTGTGGGTGGCCACCTGCCCCTCTGGCGTGAACCCCTAGGGCCCAGGTGTAGCTGGTGCCTCCAGGTGGAAAGGCGGCACCTGGGTCCTTGCTAGGACCTGTGAGGATGGTTTGGGCCTCAGGGTGGACACCCAGCACACCAGTCCTCAGGGCTCCAGGGGAGGCAGCAGATCTTAGAAGACTTCCCAGATCCAAGGGGAGAAGTCCGGATATCAGATAAATGACATTAGTGAGATAATGTCAGTGAAAGTGCCGGTAGACTATAAAGTACACTCAGCTGTATGACTGTGATTAGAGTGCTATTAGAGTAATTACTGTAATCACCTTGGGGTCAACGGGAGGCTGGGATCCAGGACACTGTGGGTGGCAGAGGCAGATGCGGAACTCATGGGCAGGTCAGGCAGGACCTGGATCTGGGCCTTGCCAGAGGCCAGATCATGCAGCTGAGTGGCCAACAAGAAGCCCTCTAGGGATGCACCCTCAGAGTGGGGTGGGCTCTGCTCCAAGTCCTCCTTTCCTGGACTGGAAGCCCCACACCTATGCGCATCCAACTAGAGGGTTACCTGTGCCTTGGTGGGTAGGGGCGGTGGTTCAGGGATCAGGTGGTCCTGGGAGGGCTGCATGCCCCAGTCTGGGGGAGTAGAGAGGAGTCGTTTCGGGATACCAAAACTTCCTGTACCTGGTAGCCAGCACGGCCCCTCCAGGCTGTCTCATGTGAGCCCGTAGCAGGCTGATGGGCAGCCCTCAGGTAAAGAAACTGAGACACAGGGAGGTTGCATTGCTGGCCCGAGGTTAAAAATGTTCATGTTTCAGAGCAGAAACCAGAACCCAGGCCTCCTGGTCTTAGCCCCTTACCTCCACTGACCTGGCCCATCCACCCTTCCAGATAAGCTCACTGAGCACCAGAGAGTCCTCCCTCCCAGAGGTTTTCATACTTGAGCTTGCATCAGAATCACCTGGAAGGGTTGGTAAACACTGATTGCAGGGCCCCACCCCCGGAGGTTCTGCTTCAGCGGGCCTGGGGCAGGGCTGAGAGCTTTTGCTTTTGTGAGTGAGTTCCCAAGGGGGTGCATCTTACGCCCCTGGTCCCGGGACCACACTTGAGAACTGCTCTTTCCTCTAGACCATGGTCTCCACCACCTGTAGCTCGTCCCTAAGTCTGCCCAGCCTGGAAAGCTGACCTGTTCCTCCTGTTCCCAGAGCTTCCCATGAGAGAGAGCCTGATGCCATCTCTGGGTCATCCCACCTGTCCCTGGGGGGAGTACTATGTCCCCAACCTTTAAGGAACTGGGGATGGTATAGAGCAGTGGGGAGTTGTAAGTAGGTCACTGCTGTCATTCTTATTTTTTAAAATTTTAGGATCTTTTGAGCCTAGGAGTTCAAGAACAGCCTGGGCAGCATAGCGAGACCCCATCTCAAAAAAACAATTTTTTAGTTTTGTTTCCTGTGGGAAAATATCAGGAAGAAAAAGAAGGCATGACAAATACAAATACTGCCTTCTTTTTTTTTTTCCCCCCTAAGGAGGAGTTTAAGAAATAGAGAAGTTAAAAATGTAGAACTGTGAAGGAGAAAACAAGTGGCCTTACAGAAAAAGTTTACAGATAATTTTTTAACAGCCCTTTGCTCTGAAGTTTGTTTGATATAATATAGAAATATAGAAATGTCACCTATTACTGGATTTGTTCAGAATGGCACTATTCTTTGATAATAGTGCCATTTGTATCAATGGTTCCAAAGTGGTTGTACATTTATCTTATTAAATTGAACAGCCAAGTGTACTAGCATGACATTTAGTTACTGAATGTACTTTTACATGGTTTGGGGTCTTTTCCCCTGTGCTACGGGCTGTCGAATCTGTACAGGGTAGAGTGTCTCCGTATTCTGGTATCTCTTAGTCCTTAACCAGCTCGTAAGAACCAAGCGTAAGCCAGAAAACGGAACAAGCCGCTGACACTGAAAAAATAAAACAAAATGAAACAAAGAGAGCTATTCTCTTTCCTGGAACCAGGAACTCCCAGCATAGCGCAGATGTAAAAGGCCACACAGCTGATGTGAAGTCCCCATAACACAGAGAACACCGCTGGCCTCCGAGAGTGGAATCTAATCGGCCTTGCTGATCTCACTGTGGGAAGTTTCTGCCTCTTCTTCTGTGTCGTTTTTATCTCCCAGACCCGTGGGAGCTGAAGGCTGCCGAGTGTGGATTAGCACACACTGCCCCACTCTCAGCCCGTTGTGCTTCTTGGTTTAGCGTGACAGTTTCAGAATAACAAAGCCCTTTCTCCGCTCGCTGCCAGCAAGGGCGTGCTTGGGGCTGCCAAGCTGCACCCCGGGGCTCTGCAGGCACCCTGGGTCTGGGCTGTGGGAAAGTCCCGCTAACCAGTACGAGCCCTGCCTGTGCTCTTCAAAAGCCAGCAAGGGTCGACCACTTGGACCATTAGAAATGGATGGACATGGCCGGGCGTGGTGGGTCATGCTTGTAATCCCAGCACTTTGGGAAGCCGAGGTGGGTGGATCACTTGAGGCCAGGAGCTCGAGAGACCAGCCTGGCCAACATGGTGAAACTCTGTCTCCACTAAAAATACAAAATTTAGCCGGGCATGGTGACGCATGCCTGTAGTCCTAGCTACTTGGGAGGGAGGCTGAGGTAGGAGAATCGCTTGAACCCGGGAGGTGGAGGTTGCAGTGAGCCAAGATTGCACCACTGCACTCCAGCCTGGGTGACACAGAGCGAGACTCCATCTCAAAAAAAAAAAAAAAAAGAGAAAGAAAGAAATGGACAGGCTACTCTGGCACACTGCCTAGAGGGTAGCCCTGCTCTGCAAGGAGCAGTACCTTTAAATATAAATAAATAAATAATGTTTTTAACTGGATGGCCAGCCATCAACTTTCTATTTCTGTCTTGCATTGGCAGATGTTTCCTTCAGGGTCCACTCAACCCCAGGCCCTTAGGGCTCAGCCAAGGGACAGGAGCCTGTCTGCCCACCCAGCAGGACACACATCCAGGGGAGGATGTGAATACAAGGAGAAGGCGCCGGTTTCCTCCTCCTGCCTCATGTCCAGGCTCCTCAGAGACAGGATCGCAACTGTTTTTGTTTTTGCAAAGTCCCATTGTCCTGCCTTCACTCAGCGTTCAGGACCCGGTGTGCTGCGGCTAGCGCCACAACAAAGCCTTTCTCTTATAGAACAATTAGCAATCCTGTTGTGGGGATACAAGGTCAAGGTAGCAACATACAGTCTGTTTCTCTAAAAGAGAATTTGTAAGCCAAAGTGTTGAAAGTTTTAAGAGAATCTTCAAAGAATAATGGATTATTTTGTTGGTTTCTCCACCTGAGTGTCTCTCTCTATATATAGTAAAGTATAGTAATGAATGCATACGTTTATTCCAGCCCTTTACAGCAGGGGCCACATGGTGAGCACACAGGATAGCCTCCTTAGTAGACAGCAACAGAGGCTCCAGAGGGCAGGGATGTGCCCACACTCCCAGCGCCAGAGGCTAGACCTGGCCTCAGCCTCCAACACATAATGGTGTACTCCTTTGGCGCCAGCATTCTCTCTCGTGGAGCCCAGATCCTGTTTAAGGCCAGGTCAGGGACTGCCCCCTGGTTTGAGGGACATGAGGGCTGGGTGGGTAGTGGCGGCCTCTGTCTTCAGTCCTTCCTCCAGGGGCACAGGCTCGAGATCTTCAGGGCTTGGGCAGCATGGTGTGTTCATTCATGCCTAAGCAGGCCAGGCCACCTTTTTTTTTTTTTCGACACAGAGTCTCACTCTTGTCGCCCAGGCTGGAGTGCAATGGTGCGATCTTGGCTCATTGCAGACTCCACCTCCCGGGTCCAAGTGATTGTCCTGCCTCAGCCTCCCAAGTAGCTAGGACTACAGGTACATGCCATCACACCTGGCTAATTTTTATATATTTTTTTGTAGAGACAGGGTCTCACTATGTTGCCCAGGCTGGTCTCAAACTCCTGGGTTCAAGCAATCCGCCTGCCTCAGCCTCCCAAAGTGCTGGGATGACAGGCATGAGCGTAATTATCACACCTGGCCAGGCTACCTTCTGCTGCCTGCAAAGACCTCTTCCGGGATGAGAATCAGAAGCTTTAACTCCCTGGCTTTTGCCCCCTGCTCCTCACTAGGTTTCCAGAACTACCCAGAAGATGAAGGTGGACCTAGAGCAGCACCTGGCCCGGCTCAGTGAGATCTTTGCTGCCCGGGGCGATTACATGCAGACCCTGAAGTTCATACAGCAGATGGCAGGCAGCGTTGTTGTTCAGCTCTCAGGACTGCCCGTGTGGAGGGAGGTTACCATGGAGCTGACCAAGCTATCCGACCAGACTGGCTACGTGGAGTACTACAGGTGAAGGGCCGGTGGGAGGCAGAGGGAGGGGCAGCAGCGGCTACATCAGCTTTGTTTATCCAAACCTGCATGTTGAGCTCCAGGTGGAGAAGGGCCACTGGAAAGTCTTTTTTTTTTTTTCTTTTTTTTTAGACAGAGTCTTGCTCTGTTGCCCAGGCTGGAGCGAAGTGGCGCGATCTCAGCTCACTACAACCTCTACCTCCTGGGTTCCAGCGATTCTCTTGCCTCAGCCTCCCTCCCAAGTAGCTGGGACTACAGGTGTGTGCCACCACGCCAGACTAATTTTTGTATTTTTAGCGGAGACAGAGTTTCACTATGTTGGCCAGGCTGGTCTCTCGAGCTCCTGGCCTCAAGCGATCCACCCACCTCAGCCTCCCAAAGTGCTGGAATTATAGGCATGAGCCACTGCGCCTGGCCCACCAGAAAGTCTTGATAAGCCATTGGCCAAAATCAGGAGAACACGGGAGCTTACAGGGGCCACGTGGTAAACATGCAGGATAGCCTCCTTAATAGACAGGCAGCAGAGGCTACAGAGGACAGGGATGTGCTCACGCTCCCTGCGCCAAAGGCTGGACCTGGCCTCAGCCTCCAGTGCACAACGGGGTGCCTCTCTGGGACTAGCATTCTTCGTGGCTGGTGCAGGGTGGAAACGCCACATGCTTTATACGTTCCTCGCCTGCCAGAGTTTATGGGACGGGATTTCTTGTACCCACAGACACAGACACAGGGTTACCAGGGGTTGGAGAGATGAGCACCCGGCTAAGGGTGCTAAGAAGTTGCTATCGGGGAGGCTCTGACCTACAAGTCATTGTGCTCCCAGGGCCTGGGCCCAGCGTGGAGGAGGCACAAGGGAGGAATGAGGCTGTGTCCCCAGACTCACTTTTTTTTTCTTTCTTTTTAAGACAGTATCTCACTCTGTCACCCAGGCTGGAGTGCAGTGGTGTGATCATGGCTTATTGCAGCCTTGAACTCCTGGGCTCAAGTGATCCTCCCGCCTCAGCCTCCTGAGTAGCTGGGACTACAGGCACACAACCACGCCTGGCTAGTTTAAAAAAATTTTTTTTTGCATCTGGGCCTGGTGGCTCATGCCTATAATCCCAGCACTTTGGGAGGCCAAGGCAGGCAGATCACCTGAGGTCGGGAGTTCGAGACCAGCCTGACCAACATGGAGAAACCCTGTCTCTACTAAAAAATACAAAATTAGCTGGGCATGGTGGCACATGCCTGTAATCCCGGCTGCTTGCGAGGCTGAGGCAGCAGAATTGCTTGAACCCAGGAGGTGGAGGTTGCAGTGAGCCAAGATCACGCCATCGCACTCCAGCCTCAGCAACAAGAGGGAAACTCCATCTCAAAAAAAAAAAAAAATTTTTTTTTAGAAATAGGGGTCTTGCTTTGTTGCCCAGGCTGGTCTCAAACTCCTGGCCTCAAGCAATCCTCCCACCTCGGCCTCCCAAAGTCCTGGGATTACAGACATGAGCCACCATGCCCAGACCAGCCTCACTTATGTAGAACCTGAGTGATGGGGGCTGAGGGGCAACACCCTCACTTAGTTGTACAAACTCATGCCCATGTCATCTGACCTCTGGGGCTTTGTTTACATCTCCCCTGCCACCCCATTCGCCAAACCCCAGCCTAGCCAGAGGCACTGGACACAGTCAGCGGAGCAGGGACCTACTGCGCCTCTCCAGGTGCAGGGTCCAACGAAGGTTGCTCTGGGGAGAGCACAGGAAGGAGGCAGCAGCCCCAGCCTTTGGAGGGCTCCCGGCTGAATGGTGGCCTGGGTTTGTGCTCCCAGGGCCTAGGCCTAGCATGGAGGAGGCACGCGGGGAGTGGAAGCAGCCTGAGCCATGACGAGCGAGGATCAGTTCTTTGGATCCCTCCCCGCTCCCTCCATTTGTTGGCTCCTCTTCAAGCCATTGATGAAAGTCAGAGCCTTTAGCTCAGGGTTGCACAACTCACTCCTGTTTTCTGGATTTGTGTCCCCTTGTGTCATAAAGCCCCTCCCCAGGAGGTCACTGCTGGACTGAGTCCAAGGGCCTCTCCCCTTCCCAAAAATAGGAGGTGGCAGGTCCCTGAGCAGAGGGAGCTCATGAAGTCCCCAGCTCTGGGGGTCCTCCCTACACCTTGCCTCCCCAGCCCGTCCAGCCCCTGCATCTCCACCATGTCCTGGATGCTCTGGATTGAAGGGACCTTGGCGCTGCTCCCCAGCAGATGGATGCTCATGGGCAAAAGTGCCTCCCTCCCAAGGGACAGAAGGAAACTGCCAGCTCTAAGGACTGTCTGTGACCTCCTGTGGCCCCAAAACAGGGGTGTCTGATGAGTCTCCTGATGCATGGGCCATTCATTGCCTGAGCCTTCGAAATCTTGTGTCAGGCAGGGGCAGGGGGTACAAAGGTATCCATTTTGACCTTACTCTTCTCTGAGCACACCTAGCAGAGGACTGTGTATGTTTAAGGGCCTCATGTGGGCATTTTGATAATGACACTGATGGAATTAAGTCAGAATTTACATATCAAAGGTGGCTTATTGTTAAGGCGATTTTATTAAAATAGTGGAAGGATGGTGTCAACTGCACATCAGCTATTTCAGCATGGGTGATTGACAGGACCCCCTGTGAGTCCATCCCCCACTCCCCACTGCTTATTCAGGTTGAGGCAGAAGAGGTTTGGCTCATGCTGTAATCCCAGCACTTTGGGAGGCTGAGGCGGGTGGATCACCTGAGGCCAGTAATTCGAGACCAGCCTGGGCAACATGGAGAAACCTCATCTCTACTAAAAATACAAAAATTAGCTGGATGTGGTGGCACACGCCTGTAGTCCCAGCTACTTGGGAGGCTGAGGCAGGAAAATTGCTTGAACCCAGGAAGCAGAGGCTGCAGTGAGCCGAGATGGCGCCACTGCACTCCAGTCAGAGCAATAGAGTGAGACTCTATCTCAAAAAAAAAAAAAAGCAAAGGTCTAGTCCAAGGTTGGCACCTATGGCTCCTGAACATCAATGATATCCTAACCCTTCTCCCATCTTCGCTTCCATCTGTGGCCCCTCCTGTCACCTGAGCTGCTCTGCAAAAAAAGCCCTCCCCGAAGGGCCCCCGTCTTTGCTTTTGGGATAGTCCTTGAGCATAACCACGCAGCAAAGCAAATATTTCCTAGCATTTTTATACAAGGCCTGCGGAAGTATTGGAGGAGATAAAAAGCCAAGGGGCTCCTCTCTTTGAGAGGCGACGGTTGAGGGAGGAGGGAGCCGGGGTGGGAGTGGCTCTGGCAGGCAGAGCCGAGTTCTGGGTTAGGAATACATCCCCCAGTCCTCGCCCAGCTCCTCTGGGAAAACACATCCGCCTAGAGGAGATGTTTCCAGGAACCCCTGACAACATGAGGCGTGGAGGCAGGGAAAGTACATTGAATCACAGCCACAGAGCGTGGGTTAGAAGCACCCCTAACTGCATTTCCTGCTGCTCTGCAGAGCGGAGGCGAGTGGTGAGAAGAAATCTTTAAGTTTGAAACACGAACTGGGTATTTCGAGAGGTGCCCTGTGGCTGGCTGTGTCCCTCGCAGGAAGCTTGATGTAGGCAATGTGGAATTCCTGGGCCAGGCTCTCCCCACCATGGGCCTTGGCTTTCCAATCTGTAGAATGGGATCCAGCTCACACCTATGATCCCAGCACTTTGGGAGGCTGAGGCAGGAGGATCTCTTGAGTCCAGGACTTTGAGACCAGCCTGGACAACATAGAGAGACCCGGTGTTTATAATACGTGTGTGTGTGTTTGTGTGTGTGTGTGTGTGTGTCTAAAAATAAGAATGTGATCCAAACACTAGATGTTTTGCGAGGTTCCTTCCAGCTCTGAGCTGAGTCTAAGGAAACTGGCTTCTTGGTGGCAGCAGGCTCTGCCCACTCCCCAAAGCCCCCAGCTCCATTCCTGGGAACCCCAGAGACCTAGTGTGTGCTGCCCCTGCTCTGTGCAGAGACAAGGACTTTGATTAGTCCCCTTCTTTTGGCAGTAAGCCTCGATTCGGGGAGTCAGAAAGAACCTCCCTTGGCTGCCGGGGCCTCCAGCTTCCTCCCTCCCCTCTCTCCCTCGGAGCCTCTTTGCCACTTTCTGCCAGCTCCAGGGCACTCCCTGCCCACGCTCCAAACTCCTTCTTCCCCTTTATGATGTCAGTGAAGCAGAAAACCATTGCTGGAGAGGAGAGGTCAGCGACTTTACTTGGCTCTTGCAGCAAGAGAAATAATGATCCAAATACTTCCCTCTTTGGGGACTGGGAAGCCCCTGTCTCCGTGCCCCCCTCCTCTGTCCACTCTCCCGCTGGTGCCCAGCACAGGGCAAAGGGCATGGCTGCCAGGGGAGACCACTGGGCCCTGTGAGGACCACCTTGGGGACCTGTGTGGAAGGGAAAGGAATGAGGGCACTTTTTTTGGGGTCTTCTCAATGTCCGTTGGCTTAAGATACCTTGATTCTTCAGCCTGTTCTCTGGAGAAGCAGGAGGGCAGGGCCTTTGAAGTCCCTGGCTGCCTTGCCCCATCAACCTTTATATTTAGCAAGCACTTAATCCTTACTCTGGCCCTGTGAGATGAGGGGTTCCAGCTCCCTCTACAGATATGGAAACCAAGGTCTCAAGGGGTGAAGTGGCTTACCAAGGTCTCCCAGCTGGGGTATGACTGCCTTTTCCCATCAGCCCAGACTTGGGGGCAAAAAGTCCAGAGGAATGAAGGGCTTGGAGGAGTCTGGAGGTCTGCAGGGCTGTAGGTACCCTGACCTGGACTCCTGGGTTCCACACTGAGCTCTCTGATGGTCAGAAACGAGCCCACTCACCTGGGTATCCCACGTGCCAAGCTCAGTGCCTGGCACAAATGTTGTTTAAAAATGAACCTAAAGTTTTTTGTTGTTGTTGTTTTTGAGATGGAGTCTCACTCTGTGGCCCAGGCTGGAGTGCAGTGCACGATCTTTGCTCACTGCAACCTCTGCCTCCTGGTTTCGAGTGATTCTCCTGCATCAGCCTCCCGAGTAGCTGGGACTACAGGTGCCCGCCACCACACCTGGCTAATTTTTGTATATTTTGTAGAGATGAGGTTTCACCACGTTGGCCCGGCTGGTCTCGAACTCCTGGCCTCAAGTGATCTGCCCGTCTTGGCCTCCCAAAGTGCTGGGATTACAGGCGTGAGCCACTGCGCCTGGCCTGAACCTAAAAGTCTTAAGTTATGGATCCCATCCAGCAAGGGGGCAAGATGGGAGGCCTTGGGGAGCCAGGCTGAGTGTTTGTCAAAGGGGCAGGCACCTTAGGGGCTGTGTTAGATCTGTGGCTATAAACATCAGGCCTTGGCTAGTCTGATGCTATCTGAGAGTTCTAGAAGCAAAGGGAAGCAGGGTCCTAGGAGATGCCTGCTGGGAGGCCGCAGAAAGACACTTCAGAGCTGTGCTGTCCAGGGTGGTAGCCCCAGCCGTGTGTGGCTATTGAAATTAATTAAAATTAAGTAAAATTTAAAATGTATTTCTTCAGTTGCACAAGCCATATTTCAAGTTCTCAGTAGCCACCTGTGGGTGGTGGCAAAGAAGAGAGTGGACAGCAGGGATTTAGAACAGTTCCTCCACTGGGGAAAGTTCTAGTGCACAGTGCTGGTTTTGACACTCAGCCTAGAGGTGAAGGCAGGAGGTGGGAAGTGACTGCTTTGTCCAGGCAGCAGTGGGGGTGCAGCTCCCGAGGCTTCAGCCCACGCATGCTAGGTGCTTGCTGGCTCTGGGTAGCATGTCCATAGTAAAGGGTCCAGTGGGTCCCAAGGCTGCCGTGCAGGCCTCCCAGGTGGCCAGCAGGTCAGAAGTTCCACCCTGCTACTCCTGACCATCCCTGCCCCTCCACCCAGGTGGCTGTCCTACCTCCTGCTCTTTATCCTGGACCTGGTCATCTGCCTCATGGCCTGCCTGGGACTGGCCAAGCGCTCCAAGTGTCTCCTGGCCTCGTGAGTATCCCTACCCGTGGACCTGGGACAAAGAGCTGGGCAGGATGCCATCATCAGAGAGAGACGAGGGCCTGGCCAGCTCCAGAGTGTGGGGAAAACAGCCAGGCTGCCTGAGGCCACCTTCTGCCGCATCCTCAGCACTCAGCAGAGGAGACAGACAGCAGCCACCAACTCACCCTCTGGTCACCAAACAAGCAAGCATTAGGCTTTCCTCCTTCTCTGGGCCTGACTCTGTTGAGCAGCTAAGAAACATGGGCCCACGCATGAAAGCCTCTGGCCGTCTTAGCCAACACTGCCCCCTTAGCCTGTGCTCTCACGCCTGGGTCTCTGGCCCCAAGGACTTGGGCTCCATGGTCCTTTCCTAGTAGTGAGCAGGGCCCATGTCAGGGCAGGGACTGAGGCTGCCTTTGGATTGATTGCAAGAGTTTGGGGGGCACGGTGGACGGGGCGATGGCTGAGAGGAAGGGGACCCCGCCTGCCAACCTTGTCGCCTGCCTCTCTCCTAGGATGCTGTGCTGTGGGGCACTGAGCCTGCTCCTCAGTTGGGCATCCCTGGCCGCTGATGCCGCTGCGGCAGTGGTGAGTCGGGGGAGGGAGTGGGTGGTGGGTGGTGGTTGGTCTGCCAGGACACTCTGGTGTGTCTCCAAGCAGGGCCAGCTTCCGGTCCCAGCTCCTAACCTAGAATCCCAGAATCTCAGAACCAAACGGACTTGCGTCATCTGAATGGGCCCCTCTCGTTACAGATGCGGAAACACGCCCAGAGAAAGGAAGGGACCTGCCCAGGGTCAGAGCCAGGATAAGACACTCATGCTTCACACCCAGAGAGAAGCCCCTGGCCACCCAGGCATGCTTAGGCTTACGCGTGCTTGGGCTTAGGCGTGCCTGGGTGACCAGGGGGCTTCTCTCTGGGTGTGAAGAACTGACTGGGTCTTCTGAGAATGGCTAGGGGTCTGAGCCTCAGACCGGGAAATCTCTCCTGCATCAGAAGCTGCTGCTTTGCCAGCTCCCCAGGCCCTGGGACTGTAGAATGTGGTGTCTGACTTGCCTTCCGTCCCAATGTCCCAGGACTCCAGTCTGAAGCACACGTGCTGTATGTTTCTGGATGTGATGCCTCAAAATGGTTTTAAAAAAAAAGGTGGAGGCTTCCTATGCAGGTCCACATGATCTTTAATGGACCTAACACTGGCGCTAAGCTGTGTGCATGAGGCTGTTCATTCACTCAGCTGACATTGTTTGCTGGGTGGCACTCGATGGTACAAGATGCCTGGGGTTGCGGAAGCCAAGAGGACGTGATGTTTGCTGTTGACAAAGTTCCAGCCTTTGGAAGCAAGACTTGTAGGCAGATCACTGCAACCCCACGCTTTGATACAGTGGAGGTGCAGTGTGTGTGTGTGTATGTGTGTGTGTATATATGTGTGTTTGTGTGTTTGTGTGTGTGTGTTTGTGTGTATGTGTGTTTGTGTATGTTTGTATGTCTGTGTGTGTGTTTGTGTGTGTGTTTGTGTGTATGTGTGTGTTTGTGTATGTGTGTATGTCTGTGTGTGTTTGTGTTTGTGTGTATGTGTGTGTTTGTGTATGTATGTGTGTGTGTTTGTGTTTGTGTTTGTGTTTGTGTGTGTATGTGTGTGTTTGTGTGTGTTTGTGTATGTGTATGTCTGTGTGTTTGTGTGTGTTTGTATGTGTGTGTTTGTGTGTGTGTGTATGTCTGTGTGTGTTTGTGTGTGTGTGTGTGTGTTCATGCACATGCATGTGATAGAAGAGAACACAGTTAACCAGGGGAATTCAAGGAACCCCTCACTGATTCAGAGTCCACAGACTAACCCTGGGACATGCATCTGTTCTGCCATAGTGACCTAGGGCTTGATAGGATAAGATGGGGGTGGCTCGTACCAGAAGCTCCCTAACCACACTCCCACCTTGTCCAGGGACTTGGGGGCTGGCCACTAGCTCTGGGCGTGGACACAATGCCCTCAGGGACTCTGGCACTGCCCGACTTAGCACCTTAGGCAGAGGCTTGTGCAGAAGGGAGAAGGGGGGGCATTTCCTGTCTTTGCTCCCTGCCACCCCAGTGCAGTGACCACAGACCAAAGAATGGTCGAGAAAAGGCCCAAGTCATGTTTGAAAGCATGCAGGAGCTGGGACGGCTGTAAACAGTGCCGCTGCTGGCCAGGGTGATGCACGCAGCTGCCTGGCCTGCAGCCTCTCCTCAGGGGCCAGGGGCACGCACAGGGAAGCCGCAGGGAGCGCACGGCGAGCTCCTCCAGGGCCCCATCCTGCTTTCTGGGCAGCCTCTGCCTTCTGGAGGCAGCGGTGGCTTCCAGCTTGCCGCTGTGAGCTGCCCTGTTGTGGCCGCCCCTCCCAGTGGGGGCTCCTCCCTCTCACCAGGCTTCAGTGTTCACAAAAACCAGAGGCCATTTAATCTCCCAGCTGGGCGCCCTGGAATGCAGGGAGCTGGGGAGAAAGGCCATTTCCCTAATTCCTCTAGTCAGGCCCTCGTGTGCGAGAGGGGGAGCAGGCAGTGGAGCTGAATGGGCTTTTGACGGGCTGGAGATGCTGCTGCATTTTAATAGGAAGCCGGGTGAGGAGGAGCCAGGAGGCTGGGGAGGGCGGCCGGCTGTCCCCGGGTTGTTGTGGAGAGCTTTTGTGTGGCCTCCCAATGCCACCCTGCTCTCTGAGGCCTGTTTTGACAGCCGTGGGGCCAGAGGACTGACAAGGCCTCCCCTCCCCGCCCCCGACCCCTACCCCTCCCTGTCCCTAGAAAGGACTCCATGAGGAGAGAGCACTGCCCTGGAGATCTGCTCCGGGTGAGGCAGGGAGAGGAGGGCCGGCAGGACTTGAGCAGCCAAGCTCCAAGCTTCCAGGCCCTGGGGCCACCCCTCGTGGTCAGCACTGCGAGTCAGGAGGTGTCTGGGGTGAGGGGCTAGAGCAGGCAGAGAGGCTGGGAAGCCCTGGAAGAAGGAAGGGGGAGGAAATGGGTTCAGCTGTGAGGGAGGGAGGCAAGGGCTGTCACAAGTGCTTTGGCCACCGAGCCGGGGGACAGAGAACTTCAGGGGATTCCTCCAGCCAAGGGGCAGCCAGGCCTGGCCCCGAGTCAGAGGGTGGGAGTGTGGCCTCTGCAGCCACCCTGTCTGGGCCCACATCCTCCCTTCACCCCTTCCCAGCAGTGGAAAGTTCCTGAGGTTCTCTGTGCCTCAGTTTCCTCCTAGGTGAACACAGAGAATAACAGGACTTACCTCAAAGGGCTGTTGCTAGGGAAAGATGAGTGGGTTCATCCTGGGAGGCACACAGAAAATGTCCAATAAACAGTGGCCACCACTGGCTTACTGTGCATTCATCATCATCATGCTAGGGTCACGGGGGTCCCTTCAGACCCACACCTCCATTTTTTCAGGAGCTGCCTGCAGGCTCAGCCATCACCTGGGCTGGTTACTGGGCAGCCTCTCCCACCTGCCCCAACTATGCTCAGTGACCTCCTTCCTGTCCCCTCTCCTGCCATCCCTATCACCATGGCATGAGTAATGCACACGCGTATTAGTCCATTTTCACGCTGCTGATAAAGACATACCCAAGACTGGGCAATTTACAAAAGAAAGAGGTTTAATTGGACTCACAGTTCCACATGGCTGAGGAAGCCCCACAATCATGGCGGAAGGCAAGGAGGAGCAAGTCACGTCTTACATGGATGGCAGCAGGCAAAGAGAGAGGACATCAGATCTGCCAGGTGTGGTGGCTCACATCTGTAATCCCAGCACTTTGGGAGGCCGAGGCAGGGGGATCACCTGAGGTCAGGAGTTCAAAACCAGCCTGACCAACATGCCAGAACCCCATCTCTAGTAAAAATACAAAATTAGCCAGGCATAGTGGTACATGCCTATAATCTCAGCTACTTGGGAGACTGAGGCAGGAGGATTGCTTGAACCCTGGAGGCAGAGGTTGCAGTGAGCCAAGATCACGCCACTGCACTCCAGCCTGGGTGACAGTGAGACTCTGTCTCAAAAAAAAAAAATCAGGTCTTGTGAGACTTATTCGTTATCATGAGAACAGCATGAGAAAGACTTGCCCCCATGACTCAGTTACCTCCCACCAGGTCCCTCCCATAACACGTGGGAATTCAAGATGAGATTTGGGTGGGGACACAGCCAAACCATATCAACACACACACACACAAGTGCATATGCATCACACATGTACATGCATATGCACACAGGTTCTTGTCTTCATTAATAGGAGAGTTGACTCCTCTCTGAGTCCCACACCCCAAACCATCCTATGCACCTATGCCAGGAGATGGAGGCTCCAGGGTGGCCAAGGGGTGTGAAGAGCAGGCCTGGCTTGGGAGGGGAAGGAGGGAGGCAGGAAGACCACGTCACTATGGAGCCTTGGACTGGGGCCTCCTGTCCCTCTCCTTTCTTGGTTCCCAGATTTCTTGGGGATGACCCAAACTGAGATGGTGGCCTCACTCTTTATTTTCTCAAGGCTTCCCCATCCTCCACTTGGGCCTGGCTGCACTCTCTGCCACTCCAGCCAGAGGGTGGGGGCACACCACCAGGCCTGGCCTGCTGGCGCCGCAGCTCTGATAGGTAATAATAGGCCAGGTTGATGTATTATGAATGCTAGTGGTTTGTGTATAAAGCATTTCTCCCAGGGTCTTAAGTGCGTGTGTGTGTGGGTGTGTGTGTGTGCGTGCGCGCGCATGCGCACATGGGGCTCTTGAGAAGCTCTGTATCTAGAGGGGTGTGTTATTCCCCAGTCTCGATATACACACATTTTCTAGACCGTAAGTGCTGTGATGCACTGACCTCTAGGTGCTAGAACCCTGCATGGCACTGAGTAAGTACTCCATAAATGTCTATCAACTTAGCAAGTTAGTGAGTGATGCTCTATTGTGGACCCCTGAGGCAGTGGCTCCTGAAGGAGGACAGGGCCACCGGCAAAGCAGGGCACTCAGAGGGGTCCCCTGCCCAGGGAGCATGCGCCAGAGGAGGGGGACGTCCCTAAGGAACAGGCCAGAGGACCTGAGCTCTCCCTGGCTGTTCTGGAAGGCGGAGGCCCCCCCCCATTTATCCAGTCCCCAGAGCACCCCAGGCCAGATCTGGGGTGCACCTGGCTTGGAGGCCATGTCCTTGCTGCCACCTCTCCTGGGGCCTGTGTCTGCTCCCACCCTGCTGCATGGGTCTTAGCAATCACTTAGCCAGGCCGTGCTGTGGGGCCAGGTCCTCCAGCTCATAAGTGGCAGCCTCCTCTCAGCTCCATGCCCTTCCCACCCTGTGTCTTCGCAGGTGAGGACCTGCACCCAAGCCTCACAGACGCTTCAGCACCAACCTCATTCTTTAGAAAGAGTTTAGGGGAGCCTTCATAGATTGACCACCCGTCCCTGTAGGACTTGATCACAGCAAGACAAAATGTAAAACAGACATGAGCAGATGAGGACATGGTGTAATGAACTCCCACACACAC
Organism: Pongo abelii; assembly: GCF_028885655.2. Lineage (NCBI taxonomy): Eukaryota > Metazoa > Chordata > Mammalia > Primates > Hominidae > Pongo > Pongo abelii. The sequence goes on from NC_072004.2 coordinate 89,654,152, forward strand.
AGCCTGCAGCTGCCCTGGGGCCCAGGATGCTGGTCCCCAAGGGTCTGTCCTAGAAGAGGCATTCAGGAATAAGAGTAACAGCATGCGCTCTGCCCCAGTCACTTTTCTGAGCACTTTACATGCATTGGGTGAATAGCATTATCATCTCCATATCACAGATGAGGCAACCGGGGCACAGGAAGAATAAGTAACTTGTCCAAGGCAACAGAGCTAGGAACGGGCAGAGCCAGGTTTGAACCCAGGAGGCTGGCTCCAGACTGTCCTTTGCCACCTGGGAGGGACCTCAAGGGGCTGGGGTGATGGGCTCCTGGCTCCTCCCAGGGCCCCGCTGTCCTGGTATCTGACTTTCCTCCACCCTGTCCCTCTCGCCCTCACTCAGGCCACCGGTGACTTCTGTGTGGCTCCTGACACCTTCATCCTGAACATCACGGAGGGCCAGATCAGCACAGGTAACTACACACTCTCAGGCCACTGCTGTGGATGCATGGGTGGCCGGACTGTGTGCCCCTATTTACCTCTTTCAGCCCTGTAGCCACGCAACCCCTCCTCAACTCTGAACTTCAAGTCCAGCTCATGCTGTAGGCCATTTCCTAGAAACTGCCTCCCTTGGGAGCTCAGGGACTGGGTAGGGAGGTCTGGCTTGGCCACCAAGGGTGATAGAGATCTCATCTGGTCATTTGTGAGCTGCCTAACGCCATGCCATTGCCCTGCAGAGGTGACTCGCTACTACCTGTATTGCAGCCAAAGTGGAAGCAGCCCCTTCCAGCAGGTACAGCCCCCCAAGGCCTGCCCTCACCCTGCCCACAGCCGCTGCCCCTTGACCCTGAGCCCCACCACTGACCAGGATGGCGGAGGTGGCGGGGCCTTCCTTGCCTCACCCTGGTCCTCTCCTTAGCTGCTTCTGTGAGGGGGGCGTGCTTTTGGTCACGGGTTCTAGATTGGTGGTTAACATGTATGCAGCTCAGTGGGGGAGCTGCTTCCCATGCAGATGCTGTCCTGGAGCTCTGGGGTGGGGCCAAGATTCTGTACTTCTCACAGGCTCCCAGGTGAGGCCAGGGCTGCTGGTCCAAAGACCACATCTGAGCTGCAAGCAGGGAGAAGACTGTGCAGCTCTCAAGAAGCCAGAGGAGTAGGGGAGACTTCCTGCAGCAGGAAGGGCCTGTGCAGCTACCGCCAGGTGGGAGGGTGGCAGGGGCAGGAGCATAGGCCCCTCGGCTGCTGTGGGGCTCCTGGGAGATGGAGCCTCACGGTGGGGTGTGTCTTTCCTGGCTCAGATCCTGACCACCTTCCAGCGCGCACTCACCACCATGCAGATCCAGGTCGCGGGGCTGCTGCAGTTTGCCGTACCCCTCTTCTCCACCGCAGAGGTAAGGCAGCTGTGCAGGAAGAAGGGAGCCCCAGATGAACCCTGACAGCCCTTTCCCCTGCCCCGGCCCCAGGGCCAGGCTGTGCACAGCTTGCTGCTGGCTCTCTGCACTCCCGCGCCCGTGACTCGGCTCCCTCCCTTGGCTCTAGAGGCCCCTGAGCACAGCTGCTGTGGTGGTTTTCTCTGCCAGCCCTCCTCCACATCCCCTCAGCCTCTCTCTCTCTTCCTGCTTCAGGAAGACCTGCTTGCAATCCAGCTCCTGCTGAACTCCTCAGAGTCCAGCCTTCACCAGCTGACCGCCATGGTGGACTGCCGAGGGCTGCACAAGGTGCATGGGGACCCTGGGGGCACGTGGAGAGTGTGAGAGCACCCAGCAGGCCACACCTTCCAGAGAAAAGCCGGTAGAGGCCGAGGGGAGCGATGGCCTGGGCCCCCTTCCCGCCCAGGAATGGAACTGAAGCCAGATAATGGGAAGTGAGGGGGTGCCTGGCCTCTCTCCAGGGGCTGAAACAGAGAGACTCAGTACAAGGGACCAAGGGTTAGGGATGGGAGGGTTGGATGAGGTTGGTTCTGGGTCACTGGGGGACCCTGAACAATACAAGGGAGGCTGTTCCCCATTGTCCAGACTCCTGGCCATTTCGTCAACACATCTGTCTCCCTGGGTTGCAAGTGGATGTCCCAATCCCATTGCCAGAGTCTTCTTTCCAGGAACTTGGAATATCAGACAGACACAATGATGCAGGGAACACATGGGGAGCACGTGAGAGCCCCCCACCCAAAAGCAGTCAGCCAGTGTATGGCGACAGCTTTCACATCCCAGATGGATTTAGTGCAGACAGTCTTTGTCATCATCACAGCTGTCAGCTCCATGCTTGGCCCTGTCTGTGCATTTTATATCCAGTATATCATTCAGTTCTCACAGTTATACTGTGAAACACATGTTATTTCCTAGGAAATTGACTTGCTTGTGCGTGCGTATGGATAGATGCATAGATATAGCTATGTGTGTGTGCATGTGCGTGTGTCTGTGTGTGCGTGCGTGTGTGTGCACTTGTGTATATGTGTATGTGTGTGGTGTGTGTCTGCGGTTGTGTGGGTGCACATATGTGATGTGCGTATGTGTGTGTGTGGTATGTGCATGCTTGTGTGCATGTGTGCTGTGCACGCATGTGTGTGGTGCATGTGTGTGTGTATGTGCCTGTGTGCGTGTGGGGGGTGTGTGTGGTGTGTGCATGTCTGTGATGCGTGTGTGTGTGGTGTGTGTGCACATGTATGATGTGTGTGTGGTGCATGTGTGCGTGTGTGGGCGGGGGGCGTATTTATAAAGTGGCTTACTGAAGAGTCCTGAGTTGGCACATCAGGGGCTTGGGTTTAGATCCTGGTAGTCTGACCTCAGGGCTAAGAACATGGCAGTCACCCCTGTCTCCTCTCTTCTTCCCCTTCTACATCTAATCCCCAGCAAGTCTTGGCAGCTCTCCTCTCAGCTGTACCCTGAATCTATCCATTTCTCTTTCTCTCCGTGGCTTCCACCATGATCTGGTCCTGCTTCTCCAGCCGACAGTGGCCTCTTCCCACTTTCTCTTGCTCCCTCACCACCCATGAGCTTTCACACATGCAGCCAGAGCAGTCCTTTTGCAAACTAGGTTGCATCACATCCCTTCCACTCCCACACCCTCCGATGTCTTTCTGACCCCTTTTAAAAGTCCGTACTCGTCTCCTGCATTGCAAGGCCCAGCATGACCCAGCCCCCGCTGGCCTATGTTCCCTCTCTTTCCTGAACAGGCCAAGTCTGTCCCTTTTGCCCCCTCTTCTCAAGGTGTGCTGCTTCTTGCCATCCGGGCCTCAGCTTCAGTGCCCCCATCTCTGGTTCCCTGCCCTGTAACCTCCTCCGCCCTGTTCAGAGCCAGCTTCTTAGTGCCTAGCGCACAGTAGTTGCTCAGCAAATGTTTCCAGGGTGAACCCAAGAAGCCCCATTGTGTTAGGCTCCAGAGCGTGTGGACCTTTAATGGTGCTGCAAGGCGCTTGGGATGGGGAGCAGCCGGGAGACCCCAGGTCCAGGCTCGGGGTAGAGGGACTTCCAGAGGAGAGCTCGGCCCCCAGGCTTTGCCCGCGCTCCTTCACTAGCTGCATGTCCCTCCTCTTCCTCCAGAACTATCTGGACGCCCTTGCTGGCATCTGCTACGACGGCCTCCAGGGCTTGCTGTACCTCGGCCTCTTCTCCTTCCTGGCCGCCCTCGCCTTCTCCACCATGATCTGTGCGGGGCCAAGGGCCTGGAAGCACTTCACCACCAGGTGGGCTGCCTAGTAAGGAGGGGAGCCTCCCACAGCCTGGGGTTCTCCTGGGAGAGCAGCAGACAGGAGCCTCTGCTCTACGATTTAGCTGCTAACCCAGGACTGAGGAGGGCAGCAGAGGGCCCGGGCATTCAGCCCAACAGGCTGGCTGACTTCTACAGAAACTTCCCCAGGAGTCCACACCGACCCTCCAAAGGAGTTCGGTGGGGCCCGGAGCAGGAGCTGGGGCCCAGGGTGGTGACAGCCCTCAGGACACAGTCTGGCCTCCCTTCTCCTCTCTTCTCACCAGGACTTTGCGATCTGGAATGAGGAGAGTTCCTGGTGCTGGGAGGGGTGCCCTGGGAATACCAAGAAGGATACATGGGGTCACTGCTTTCAGGGAGCCTGCAGTCCCCTTGAGGAGATGGGCAGGGACAGATGGTGTATAGGCACCTCGTGAGCGGATCAGGCAAGAGGACGCAGGGTAGGGGGTACCCACGTGCGCACGGTCAGCGTGGTGGGGAGCCTGGAAGAGCTGGTCGTGAAGCTGGGAATGGGCCAGAATGATCTGCAGGAGGCAGGCCGGGGACCGCGTTTTAGAGGAGTCTCAAGGAGACACACGTGGCCAGAGAGTCCTGGGAGGAAGGGCGGGGAAGCAGGACAGGACCTGGCTGCCTCGGAGCCTCCTTCACCCTTCACAGCCGGCCGTCTTCTACCCGTTGTTCTAGAAACAGAGACTACGACGACATTGATGATGATGACCCCTTTAACCCCCAAGCCTGGCGCATGGCGGCCCACAATCCCCCGAGGGGACAGCTTCACAGCTTCTGCAGCTACAGCAGTGGCCTGGGCAGTCAGACCAGCCTGCAGCCCCCCGCCCAGACCATCTCCAACGCCCCTGTCTCCGAGTACATGTACGGCCTGCACACACACCCAGGCTGGGTAGCACTGCCCAGACAGCGTGTTGGGTGGGGTCCACAGTGCCCGGTGGGGGGAGGAAGGCATCCAAGGCCACCCGTGGTCCCCACTACAGCCACAGGGTGCCTGGAGGGAAGGCCCCTGGGGAGCATCTAGTCACCCCTCCACACCCACATGTGCTAGTGGAAGAACCCACTGATGTCAGCAGCCTCTGCCACAAGCCGGTGGGACAGGTCCCAGGCCCGAAAAGCTGCATTTCTCCAGGCCACACTGCTCCCAGCCTCCGTTGCCCATCAGCCACTTGTCCCCAGGCTTCCCAAGGTGCTCTTCTCCATATCTGTCCACCGCACCCCCTCCACTCTATCTGTGGTTCGGTTCCATCCCCCGCCTCCCATGTGCGCTCACCCATGGGACCGTCCTGTAGAAATCTACACACACCCCCACTCCCACACCACCCCCTCCTGAGCTCTCCTCTCATCCCCGCAGGAACCAAGCCATGCTCTTTGGTAGGAACCCACGCTACGAGAACGTGCCACTCATCGGGAGAGCCTCCCCTCCGCCTACGGTAATTGGGGCTCTGGCCCTTCCTTGTTGGGGTAATACATAAAGACAAAACCTCCTGCCAACCCAGTGAATCCTGTCCGCAAAGGCAGAAAAGAATGAAACTGTTCTGTTATTGAATATGCACTAAACCAGACCGTCGTGGGTATCCCAGGCAGTCCGCTAAGGAGATTGCAAAGACGCAAGAAATCTCACTCCTTCCCCTAGCCAGGCAGGAACAAGACACAGCCCACTGCATACCTGTCATCCAGCAAGAGGACTTGACGGCACTGTTTGTCACAGTAGTCCACCTTAATCTACTTGCTAATTGGGGTGGCCATCCTAGTTAAGTAATTGCCTTTATTTGTTTATTTTTTTTTTTGAGATGGAATCTCGCTCTGTTGCCCAGGCTGGGGTGCAGTGGCGCAATATCGGCTTACTGCAACCCAGGTTTCAAGCAATTATCCTGCCTCAGCCTCCCAAGTAGGTGGGATTACAGGTGCGCGCCACAACACCTGGCTAATTTTTGTATTTTTAGTAGAGATGGGGTTTCTCCATGTTGGCCAGGCTGGTCTCGAACTTCTGACCTCAGGTGATCTGCCCGCCTCAGCCTCCCAAAGTGCTGGGATTACAGGCATGAGCCACTGCGCCCGGCCAGCTAATTGCCTTTATCCAGAGGAAAAATAAAACTCCTATTTCCATGACAATCAGATAGTTACAACTTGGAGCCAGGCCCCTAAGTGAACTATCACTGAGAAGGAGATGAGGTGCTGTCTTCCTGATGTTTGTACTTCTAAGAGATGACTCCCAGACCTGAAGAAAGCATCCCTGGATTGTAACACTGGCAAGGGCCATATTCAGCCTTTAAGAAGGTTTGGAGACATCTCCAAAGACAGAAATTATTTACAATGCTAAGTTTTCTAAAGGAAATACTGCAAGAAGAGAGGGGGGTCTCTTTCCCTTTTTGCGCCAGAGAAAATTAAGGACATTTTTTCTTTTTAGATTTCTGTTTACCTTAATCCTTGATCTCCCTTGGGCTGGAGGGTGGGTTGGCTGCGGTGGCGGGTCTGGGAGGGCCGAACCAGAACACAGCCTTCCTCAATCCGTCTCAGCTCCCCATGTCCCTAGGACTCTTGTCCACCCCACCACCTCCAGCCAGAGTACCTGAGATACAGCCTCAGGGGAGTAGCTCAGGGTGGGCAGGTTGAGAAGAAAAGACCATGCTGTCTCATCCCAGAGAAGTATCCAAAGGACACAGAAATACTGGCTGAGACAAAGAGAGCTGCAAACAGACAGTGAGGTGACCACCAAGGTTCAGGGACACAGACCCCAGTGCCAAATGCTTGGGTTCAAATCCCAGCTCATTGCTTATGGCCTCTGTGACTTTGGACAAGCACTTTGCTGCTCTGTGCCTCAGTTTCCCCATCTATAGAATGGGTATGGGAATACTAGCACATTCCTCCTTGGTGGTGTGTGCACTGGGCAAATTGATTGTTATCAGAGCGTATGTGTGAAGCATCCAGTGAGTGCCGTAGGACAGTGAGCTGTTATTTGTGATTTTCTTCCACCCCACCTTCTCCACAGAGCTGTGGCATTTATTATTTTTATTTTATTATTTTTATTCTTTTTTTTTTTTTTTTGAGACAGAGTCTCACTCTTCTGCCCAAGCTGGAGTGCAGTGGTATGATCTCAGCTCACTACAACTTCCACCTCCCGAGTTCAAGCGATTCTCCTGCCTCAGCCTCCCTACTAGCTGGGATTATAGGCATGCACCACCACACTGGGCTAATTTTTGTATTTTTAGCAGAGACAGGGTTTCACCAGACTGGTCTCGAACTCCTGACCTCAGGTGATCCACCCGCCTTGGCTTCCCAAGGTGCTGGGATTACAGGAGTGAGCCACCGTGCCCGGCCAGAGCTGTGACACTTATAAGAAAGGACAAGGGGAATCAAAGGCCAGAAGTCTGCCACGGGGTGGGCAGAAGGGTCCTGGAGCCAGGCGTCTCCCTTCATTGGGCCAGGTGAGGCATTTCACTGCCCCGACCCAGGTAGTTTGGAAGGGGACATCCAACAGGAAAGCAGAAGCAATGGGACCTGAGTACCTGGGACCAGCGTGATAGACCTGGGCCCTGAGGACCCAGGAAGTGCACACACAGGCACCCAGGGAGTCAGCTTCCCGGTCATGGCGCTTGGTGAAAATCATAGTGTCAGACCCGAGAAAAGAGCAAGTGGAACCCAGTCCCTGTCTTCAGGAAGTTCCAGTCTATAGAAGGGGCACTCAAGAAGGCTTCCTGTAGAAAGTGCTACAAGGTACTTTGGGACCAGAAAGAAGGAGCTGTCTTTGCTGCTGCTCTAGGGGATTCCAGAAGGTTCTATTTAATAGGTGGCATTTGAGCCACAGTGTAGAGCAGGGGCTCACCCAGGGGCAGTTTTCCCCCCTGGGGACATTTGGCAATGTCTGGAGGCGTTTTCATTACCACACTTGGAGGCTGGGGATGGGGGCTGGATGCTATTCACATCTAGTGAGTGGAGCCCCCACCACAAAGCATGGTGCAGCCCCAAATGTCCGTAGGTTATGGGGCCTTTCCTCTGCGTGTGGGATGTTTAGCAGCATCCCTGGCCTTTACCTGCTAGCAAGCCTGCTGGAACCAATCCCCCTGTCATTCACTCCTGTGCCACCACCTTGGTGCTTTTGCCTGGAGCACCTCACCTGCTGTCCCAACCCGCAGCTTTACAAACACAAGCCCCAGCCTCATGTTGTTCTTTCTTCCTGGGGTCCTCAGGAGTGGGCTGGTTGAACCTATATTCAAAGTCAGCACCATTTATTATTTATGTTTATTTTTTTGAGACAGAGTATCACTCTGTCACCTAGGCTGGAGTACAGTGGCGCAATCTCAGCTCACTGCATCCTCCACCTCCTGGGTTCAAGCAATTCTCATGCCTCAATCTCCCAAGTACCTGGGACTATAGGCACGTGCCATCACGCCCGGCTAATTTTGCATTTTTAGTAGAGACGGGGTTTCGCCATGCAGGCCAGGCTAGTCTCAAACTCCTAGCCTCAAGTGATCCACCTGCCTTGGCCTCCCAAAGTGCTGGGGTTACAGGCATGAGCCACCATGCCCAGCCTAAAAGTCAGCACCTTTTAAATGCCAGCCTAGCTTCTCTCACTAATCAGAAGCCTCCCGGGTTCCTTTTTCCAACCACCAGCTGCTGTGGCCCCAGGAATGCAGATTGACTTTAATATTAATCTAAGCACAACGTAATAAGGGGAAGTCTGCTGTGAAAAAGGAATTACTCTATGCACTGTGATGCCAAGTAAAAATGATTTTCGGATTACCTTCTGTTTGAAAGATCCAGGCCACTCATCCTGCCGTTAGCAGAGATAATCAGCAACTGACCTTATTTGCAAGGCTCAACGACAGAAAACCCTTCCTCCCTAGACTTAAGACCTGCCCAGAAACACTTATTGCTTTGGCCAAGTTGACTGCCCAGTCCCACCTAGCCCAGCCTGCCCTGGGAAGACTCTTCCACCTCCATGCCCGGTAAGGGACCTAGAGAGACATCTAATGATGCCGCAGACCAAGGAACTCCACAGCAGGGAGGGTGTGGGTGTCTGCCCCAGTAAAGACAGCACAGCTGGCTGCGCCCCACCCTCCCCGGGGTGCCTGCTCTAAACACTCCTTAGCACCCAGCAAGTTCTAGAGGCGGATAAACTCCCTCTGCCAAGCGCCCTCTCTGGGACAGTCAGGGGACCTCACTGGGTGGGTGATGTCACGCCTGGTGATCGGGATATACAGCCTGTCCCTTGCTGGAAATGTTTCTTCCCCCAGCTCTGCCTTCAAGGAATAATCTCTCCTATCCTTTTAGGCACTGTTTCTTGGACTTGATGAACAAAAATGACCCAGGGCAGTTAAAAATACTGATGTTGAGACTTCTCTTCAGACTTACAGAAACAGAGTATCTTGGGGAAGGAGCCTGGGAGATTCTAAGTTTAACAAACTTATTATCATTCAAGTTGGGAAATACTGCTTTAAGAAGGAGGGTCTTGGCCAGCGCCATGGCTCGTGCCTGTAATCCCAGCACTTTGGGAGGCTAAGGCAGGTGGATCACTTGAGGCCAGGAGCTTGAGACCAGCCTGGTCAACATGGTGAAACCCCGTCTCTACTAAAAATACAAAAATTAGCTGGGCATGGTGATGGGCGCCTGTAATCCCACCTACTCGGGAGACTGAGGCAGGAGAATCACTTGAACTCAGGAGGCAGAGGTTGTAGTGAGCTGAGATTGCACCACTGCACTCCAGTCTGGGTGACAGAGTGAGATTCTGTCTCAAAGAAAATAAAAAAGAAGAAGGAGGGTCTCATACTTGCGTATGCATCAGAATCACCTGAGGGACCCACCCTGTTTCTGATTCAGAAAATCTGAGTTGGAGCCTGGAGATGTGCCTTTTTTGTTTTTTTGACACTGAGTTTCGCTCTTGTTGCCCAGGCTGGAGTACAGTGGCATAATCTCAGCTCACTGCAACCTCCGCTCCCCAGGACCAAGCGATTCTCCTGCCTCAGCCTCCTGAGTAGCTGAGATTACAGGCCCCCACCACCATGCCCAGCTGATTTTTTTTGTATTTTTAGTAGAGACAGGGTTTCACCATGTTGGCCAGGCTGGTCTCGAACTCTTGACCTCTGGTGATCCACCTGCCTCGGCCTCCCAAAGTGCTGGGATTACAGGTGTTAGCTACCGCACCCGGCTGGAGATGTGCGTGTCTGACATATTCCTAGGTAAAGCTGCTACTGCTGCCCTGGAAACCATGCTTGGAGAACCACTGCTCTGAGGCCAGCTTCTTTAGCCTCAGTGCTATTGATGGGCAGAGTCATTCTCGGTGGGGGGTTCCTATACATTGTAGGATGTCTAGCAGCGTCCCTGGCATCTACTTGCTACACGCCAGTGGCACTCCAGTGCCCAGTTGTGACAACCAGAATATCTCCAGACATTGCCTAATGCCCCTGGGAGGCAAAAACACACCTGGTTGAGACCCACTGGGTCGAAAAGCCTCATGCTCCCTCCTCCCTGACCCCAGCCCAAGTGGAAGCATTCCATTCCCCCTGATGTGAATGGCCTGGACCCCTGAAACTTCCCTGGGTCAGGAGAGTGGCAGCTTCTGTAAACTTGTTAGAAGTGCAGAATCTCAGGTCCTGTGGACAAGATCCCCAGGTAGCCTGTGTGCAGGGTATAGAGTGAAAGGCCCTCTCCACTGCCAAGGACAAGTAATTAAGGTCTGTCACGCACCTACTCCGCACTGGGTCACTGCTCCTCCGACTTGAATGCACACCGGAATTGCCTAAAGAGCTCTAAAAACACTGATAGCTCTTTAAATTAGTTTTACGTTATGTGCGTGGTCTTTGTTTTTTTTTAAGAGAGAGGGTCTTGCTCCGTTGCCCAGGATGAAGTGCAGTGGTGTGATCTTAGCTTGCTGCAACCTCCACCTCTTGGGCTCAAGTACCTTCTTCTCCTGCCTCAGCCTCCTGAGTGGCTGGGACTACAGGTGCATGCCACCATGCCCAGCTAATTTTTTGTATTTTTGATAGAGACAGGATTTTGCCATTTTGCCCAGGCTGGTCTCGAACTCCTGGGTTCAAATGATCCTCCTGCCTCTGTCTCCTAAAGTGCTGGGATTACAGGTATAAGTCACCACTGTTATGTGCATTTTGCATCAACAAAAATATACATATTTATATACTAGTGGGTGTGGCCTGGGCATCAGGATGTTTTTAGGCTCCCCAGGTGTTTCTGGCGAGCAGCCCAGTTTGAGAGCAGCTGTCTTAAGGCTCTTCCCTGCTCCATATCATTTCGCCCTTTCAACATAAGAGCTGGGTGCTCTTATGTCCATTTTGCAGGTAGGGAAACAGGCTAGAAAAGGCTGGAGAACCTAAGCCAAGGTCACGGGGTAAGATGCACAGCTGGGATTTGAACCTGCTTCTCTGAGTCTCTGGGCCTCTGCCCCCAGCCTTCTGGCTGCTGACTGCTCCTCCGTGCGCTGGTGGACCCTGACGCTGCCCCCAGTGTGAGGGGACAGGCTGGATGCTGGGGGTGTGTGCTGGGGCGGAGTGGACGTTGGAGGACAGCTGGTCTGTGTGTGCATTTTTTATTTGAGGCTGGGAGCCAAGAGTCCTGATGGATGTGGGGTGGAGGCACAGCTGGGTTTCCCTCGTTCCCTAAGACACCCAGCCCAGTTCCACTCTGAGAAGTCCCCGGCACCTTTGCTGGTGCAGTGCTTGGCTGACCCAGCTCTGACCATCCCTTCTCTTCTCTCTTGGCAGTACTCTCCCAGCATGAGAGCCACCTACCTGTCTGTGGCGGATGAGCACCTGAGGCACTACGGGAATCAGTTTCCAGCCTAACAGACTTTCGGGGGTTCCTGCTTCCTTTTTCCGTTTTGGTTTTTAATTAGTGCAAATACAAGCTGCGTTTCTTTAATAGAAACCAAAGGCATCTGGAGCCCGAGAGGCCTCCTGCTGTGGCAGAGGAGCAGCTGGGATTCCCGACCAAAGCCCCAGGGGGTGCAGAAGACTCACCACATGGGCCAGCCTCTCTCTTCTGCCCTGCTCTCCACACCAGAAATGCCCCCAGGTGCTTGGCTGCCTCAGAGGTAGCATCCCTGAGCTGGCTGCCTGGCCCTGCTCACCCCTACACCTCGCCCTTGCCAGGAGGGGAGTGGCAGTGAGGAGAGGGCCAGGTCAGACGCCACCATCAGAGAGCTGTGTGTTCTCTCTGGTCCCACAACCATGACTCTGCCTCTTGTCAGCCCAGCCAAGAGCCCAGACAACTTCTCTCGGAGTCACCTCTGTCCTCCATTCCCTGCAGGTAACATGAGAAGGGCTGATCAGGAGATGCTCTTTAAGAAGGTCGCACCCCTGATGACACCAGAACAGCCCAAATCAGAGTTCCCAGGGCCAGACAGGCTCTTCCTGGGCCACAGAGGGGAGGCATCAGGAAAGCTCTGCAGTGGGGTGCTGGTGGCTCTGGGGCTGGGGGGATCACAGCCTGGTGAACCCCGGTGGGAACAGAGGTGAAAGCCTGCCGCATTCCGCCTGTCTCCCTAACCCTCCATTGCCTCGCCTCTATTCCAGAATCAATGCTGCAGATGTGTTAGCTGCAGATAGGCACAGTCTCAGGTATGAACAGACACTTTGAAACGACTTTAGGTCTTCCTTTTCTCCAGTGTTTTAAACACGTTGATTATCCAAAGAACTGAAACTCCTAGCACATCCAGTTTTTATAACAGATTTGCAGCTCATTCCTTACCCTGGTTAGGTCACTACTTTTGCAGATTTTGCTGGCACCAATCTGGAGATCTATAGATCTGGAGGAGACGTGAAGGAGTCGATTCTTAAATAAGGATCAGTGAGATATCCTGCCCAAGCTACCATTTGGTGGGGATCTGGGTTCATCTCACCCACAGAGGGAGGATCTTTAAGAGGAGAAAAAAGCCAAGAGGGAAAGCCAGAGTTCCCTGTTCTAGGGGACTAGCCAAATGCCCACATCAGCTGTCCCTTCCCTGTTGTCTCCAAGTAAGTCTGCCAGAAAAGGTTTTAGCAAAGTGGTACAACTGTGTCTTTAAGGGAGGATAGGCCTCTGCCCTGCCCCACCCCCACCACCTGTCCCTACCCAGTGTCCTGGGCCCCTGGCCTGCCAGCCCCCAGGAGCTCATTAGCCAGGAGGGAATAATGTCCCCCAATACTGCCTGTTGAGGGACCAGAGTTGGGGTCTTTGGTGCTTCCAACCTCCTGCCAACCTGGAGTTCACAACACCAGAGCCCCACGGCCTCGCACACTGAAGCAGGGGCGTGGGGTGACTCAGTGCTTCTGTTTTGGAAGAACCACCTGTCGTCAAAACACAGACAAAGCAGGGTGTTCTCAGCTCCCAGCGAAGCCTCCACAACGGAATGGGGCCACAGGACAGCCGGGGCTCCCTGTCTCACCCACATTAACCCATGCATACTGTATGCCGTAAACTCACTTTGGTATGTCCGCCTCACATGCAGAGAGGAACTCTGCGACGTCAAAGTGTTGCTTCTTAAAGTTTCATTACTGGCAACTAGAGGGTTGTTTTTAATGCATGGAAACTAAACAGATTCCTCAAGGAGTTCCTGAAGGAACCAGGTGGGCAAACCTTTGCTTATATACGTGCGGCCTCACCTGGAAGAGAAGTAAACCACTTGTACTAAAATGTGCGTTCCGTCTCTGACTTCCTCAGCTGCAGGGAATAACGAGGGTATTGAAAGATGGAGCGGTCCCCTCCGGCAGGGTCATGTGGTGGGAGGCTCAGAAGCAGATTCCAGTTGCGATTTCCGTGCCAGGACTGAAAGAGGGGCTTCAACGAATGTCATGGGGCTCTCGCGTGGCTTCCAGCTGCTCTTACAGGACTAGGGACAGGACTTATTTTGCCCTGATCTTTCTCCAGAACTCCCCCTAAAGGTCACTGTTCTTTCTTTTGTTTTTTGTTTTGTTTTGTTTTGAGACGGAGTCTCGCTCCGTCACCCAGGCTGGAGTGCAGTGGCGCCATCTCGGCTCACTGCGAACTCCACCTTTGGGGTTCAAGAGATTCTCCTGCCTCAGCCTCCCGAGGAGCTGGGATTACAGGTGTGTGCCACCACACCCGGCTAATTGTTGTATTTTTAGTAGAGACAGGGTTTCACCATATTGGCCAGGCTGATCTCGAATTCGACCTCAGGTGATCCGCCTGCCTCGGCCACCCAAAGTGCTGGGATTTACAGGCATGAGCCACCTCACTCAGCCGGTAACTGCATCTCAATACCCAAATGAGATTGGCTTTGGGGGCTTCCATTGTCTCGGAGCTGGAGTGGGACCTGACTTGTAGGCCGGCCCTGCATGAACTAGGAAGGAAGCCTTGGGAATGCACAAGCCAGAGTGTGGTCTGATCACTATGCATGTCATCTCTCTTTCCCATCTCAGCTGCGTTAGTCTCTCCCGCAAGGGAAAGGAGTAGGGTGGGGAAGTGGGTTCTGGGCTCCTGTTTTGCCTGCCAGCCTGCAGACAGGCCCAAATTTACCCTCCTAAACATCCTCTGAACAGCAACCTGACTGCAGACCCAGAACAGCCAGCTTAGGAGGAGGGACTGGAGCTTAACCTACTCCTGGAGAGAGACAGCAGCAAACTCCACCAGACCCCTTTTGCCTGGAACAGCAGGTGGAGCTTTCACCACAAGTGTTCCAGGCTGTCATTTGGAGCCCACTACTTACCCACGGGGATCAGCCAACAGAGCGGTTTCTTCTCCAAAGCTAATTCATCTCCAACGAGCTTTCTCCCCCTCCAAAGCTGTACAGTCTTAAATTTAGGACCAGCAGGGGTGTTTCCACAGTCTCTTAACTCCCCACATTGCAGATCAGTCAAGAAACCTGATGTGTCTGTTGACCGATATACCCATATGGAAAATTTACCTTCCTTTCTTCCCCTTTTTCATTCATTTAAAAATGGACTGCCACCAGGCATGCTGGCTCATGTAATCTCAGCACTTTGGGGGTCCACGGTGGGGGTCAAAGGTGGGAAGATCTCTTGAACCCAGAAGTTCAAGACCAGCCTGGGCAATATAGTGAGACCCCATCATTAAAAATAAATACTGCAGGGTGCAGCGGCTCATGCCTGTAATCCCAGCACTTTGGGAGGCTGAGACGGGTGGATCATTTGAGGTCAAGAGTTCGAGACCAGCCTGGCCAACATGGTGAAACCCCCATCTCTACTAAAAATACAAAAATTAGCCGGGTGGTAGTGGCACACACCTGTAATCCCAGCTACTTGGGAGGCTGAGATAGGAGAATCGCTTGAGCCTAGGAGGTGGAAGTTGCAGTGAGCCAAGATCGCGCCACCGCACTCCAGTCTGGGTGACAGTGAAACCCTGTCTCAATAAATAAATAAATAAAGGATCGATTGCTCAACACCGGAGCCAATAAACTAGAGCCAGTGAGCCCAGCCTGGCCAGCTGCCTTGGAAGGCCTGTGGGTATAAAATAGTTTTTATATTTTTAAATGGTTAACAAAAAATCAGACATTTGCAACTATTTTTTGGTTTTTGGTTTGTTGTGTGTGTGTGTGTGTGTGTGTGTGTGTGTGTGTGTGTGTGTGTTTTCTTCCTCCAAGTCTTTTATTTTTTTTGAGTTATTAAAAAAAAGCAACAACAAAAAACACAACCAAAAGAACTGACGAGAGGAAGATAAAGCCTCGGGATCAACCAGAGACCAAGCGGCATATGGGATGAGGCACAGGTCAGGCCTAGTGGGGTCTGTGGAGCAAGGTGGTGAGAAGTCCCGAGGCCTTTGGGCCTGTGGGGTCTGCGGAAGGAGAGGAGGTCACTTAAAAAAATACATATACTGTACACATCTATACCAAGCATCCCATGTTGGGGGAGTGGGGTGAGGTCATGGGAGCTGGTCCACTTTCTCCTCAGACCAGCCTCCCGCAGGCTCACTGGCTTGGCCAGCACGGGGACCTCTGCAGCTGGCTGGAGCGAGGGAAGGTAAGTTTAGTTCCCACCCATGGTGGGCAGAGGTCAGCGGAGGTCAGAGGCATGGAGATGGCCACCGCTCGGCTAGGAAATCCCTGTGCCTGGTGCTGGTGCCCATCATACAGTCTGCTTTGCTGTCTTCTTTCTACCTTTTTCTTCTTTTTCTTCTGGGACGGTGACTCAGGGTCTTTGGTTGAGGCCCTTTTTTGAGACAGTGACTTGCTCCGTCATCCAGGCTGGAGTGTAATGGCACAATCTTGGCTCACTGCAACCTCCGCCTCCGAAGTTCAAGCAATTCTCATGCCTCAGCCTCCCAAGTAGCTGGGATTACAGGCGTGCACCACTACGCCTGGCTAATTTTTGTATTTTTAGTACAGACGGGGTTTCACTGTGTTGTTCAGGCTGGCGTCAAACTCCTGACCTCAAGTGATCCACCTGTCTTGGCCTCCCAAAGTGCTGGGATTACAGGAATGAGCCACTGAGCCCAGCCTGCAACTAATTTTGATGGTTGAGAACACTAACTGTCAACCTCAATTAGGCAAAATGTTATCTCCCTCCCCAAAGATTCCATTCTTCTCAATAGACCAGTATTACCAAAAAATTGTACTTAATTATTATAAAATTTTATTTCATCAATTAAAAAACTGTGGAAATTGGCCGGGCACTGTGGCTCACACCTGTAATCCCAGCACTTTGGGAGGCCGAGGCAGATGGATCAGTTGAGGTCAGGAGTTCAAGACCAGCCTGGCCAACATGGTGAAACCCTGTCTCTACTAAAAATACAAAAATTACCCAGGCAAGGTGATGGGTGCCTGTAATCCCAGCTACTCGGGAGACTGAGGCAGGAGAATCACTTGAACCCAGGAGGTGGAGGTTGCAGTGAGCTGAGACCACACCACTGCACTCCAGCCTGGGCAACCGAGCAAGACTCTGCTCAAAAAATAAAAAATGAAAAAATCTGTGGAAATTGGTTTCCTTTCTTGTCATATAGGTACCTATGCCAGGTATGGTGACTCACACCTATAATCCCAACACTTTGGGAGGCTGAGGCAGGAGGATTGCTTTAGCCCTGGAGTTCAAGACCATCCTGGGCAACATAGCAGGACCCCGTCTTAAAATAAACATTAAAAAAGTAAGTACTTACGTGATATCTTTCATTTTGCCTCTTGGCCCAAAAATCCTAAAATATTTATTCTATTTTCCAGTAGTTTACAGTTTTCTGGCCCCTGGCTGAGCACAACACCACGTTGTCTAAATTCTGGGACTACAGAAGTATCTAAGGCAATCGGGGTCCTTGACTTCATGTAGTTTACAAATTAGCAAGGAAGACAAGTAACATTATCAACAATGACTTGCTTACATACAAATTCAGGGTCTCATCTGGACATTTGGTTAAGCTCCTTAAATCTTGGGCCTCCTGTTTCGGCTTGTCTAATTGTCATTGTCTTTCTTCCTTTCTTTTTTTCTTTCTTGCTTCCTTCCCTCCTTTTCTTTGCCTCCTCTTCTCTCCTTTTTTCTTTTTTCTTTTCTTTTCTTTCTTCACAGGGTCTTGCTGTGTCGCCCAGGCTGGAGTGCAGCCTCCACTTCCTGGGATCAAGCCATACTCCCATCTCAGCCTCCCCAGTAGCCAGGACTACAGGCACACCATCACGCCCGGCTAATTTTTGTATTTTTTTTTTTTTGTAGAGTTGGGGTTTCACCATGTTGCCCAGGCTGGGTCTTGAATTCATGGACTCAAGCGATCTGCCTGCCTCAGCCTCCCAAAATGCTCAGATTACAGTCATGAGCCACCATACCCGGCCCGTCATCATCTTTTCTGATTACAAAAGAATGTGTGTGGTGCAAACATTTCAAACTTTACAAAAATGTGTGAGAAAGTGAAAATCCCCCATAATCCATCAACCCAGAGCAAAATACCAGGACCAGTTTGGTTCACATTCTCCAGGTTTTGTCCTAATGTATGGGCAGAATATAGTCACACTATACATATTGTTCTGCAATTGCTTTTTCTACCTCATGCTTTATCTTGGACATCTTTTTGTCATTCTTTAAAACTTCGCTCCACTTTTGGGCCAGGTACAGTGGCTCATGTCTATAATCCCAACAC
Source organism: Pongo abelii (assembly GCF_028885655.2). Lineage (NCBI taxonomy): Eukaryota > Metazoa > Chordata > Mammalia > Primates > Hominidae > Pongo > Pongo abelii. The sequence goes on from NC_072004.2 coordinate 89,671,864, forward strand.
TTTGGGAAGCCGAGACCAGCCTGGGCAACATAGTGAGACCCCATCTCTAAAAAACAAAAAAAAAACAAAAATTACCCAGGCATAGTGTGTGGTCCCAGCTATGCAGGAGGCTGAGGTGAGAGGATCACCTGAGCCCTGGCAGTTCTACAGTGAGCTGTGATCGTGCCACTGCACTCCGGCCTGGTGACAGAGCAAGGGCCCTGTCTCAAAAAATAAAAATAAAAGAAATAAAGCAATGGGCTCATGCTCCCGGAAGCCAATGGTTTCTCCACATACCCATCACCCAAAAGCAGCTGGTCTGACAGAACAACAACAAAAATGGGTTCCACTTTCAACCACTAATGCAGGAGTACAGAGAAGAGCGGAGACTATGTCAGCACCAGAATCCCATTGAGAAAAAACACTCTGGCTGGGCGCGGTGGCTCTCACCTGTAACCCCAGCACTTTGGGAGGCTGAGGAAGATCACCTGAGGTCAAGAGTTCGAGACCACCCTGGCCAACACGGTGAGACCCCGTCTCTACTGAAAATACAAAAATTAGCTGGGCGTGGTGGCAGTGAGAGGTAAAGCCAGCTGGACTTCCTGGGTGGAGTGGAGACTTGGAGAACTTTTCTGTCTTACAAGAGGATTGTAAAATGCACCAGTCAGCACTCTGTAGCTAGGATTGTAAAACATACCAATCAGTGTTCTGTAGCTAGCAAGGGGATTGTAAAATGCACCAATCGGCGCTCTGTAAAAATGCACTAATCAGCACTCTGTAGCTAGCAAAAGGATTGTAAAACGCACCAATCAGTGCTCTGTAAAATGCACCAATCAGCACTCTGTAAAACTCACCAATCAGCAGGAGTCTAAAAGTAGCCAGTCGCAGGGAGGATTTAAAAAAGGGCACTCTGATAGGACAAAAATGGAACATGGGTGGGGACAAATAAACGAATAAAAGCTGGCCACCCCACCAGCCAGTAGCGGCAACTCACTTAGGTCCCATTCCACATTGTGGAAGCTTTGTTCTTTCCCATTGCACAATAAATCTTGCTGCTGCTTACTCTTTGGGTCTGTGCCATCTTTAAGAGCTGTAACACTTACCACGAAGGTCTGCCACTGCACTCTAACCTGGGCAACTGAGCAAGACTCCATCTCAAAAAAAAAAAAAGAGAGAGAAAAAACACTCTTCCCGCCTGCCAACGATTTGTCGATTTGATGGGTGCTTTCTGCAAGCACAATGCAAACACCTTCCTAAGGCTCACGCCCACGAAGCAGCACTCATGTCTGTCTTTGAACAGGTGATTGCAAGTCAGCGCCCATGGCCACGGTAGTGGTACACAAGTCTGTCACCCTGTTTCATAGGAACCTGACAAGAGCTGTTAAGTCCTAGGTGATCAGGTAGACAAATGAGTGCTAGTAACCCATCAAACACCGGGGAGGAGGACTTCATTGCTGATAGGTTTGAAGGGTTTTTGCAACATCTGAGGGCAACGTCAGGCAGGCAACTCAAAGTCTGGACTGATGAGGCCTGGATCTGGGAGACAACACATAGATGCCGTCACTAATGCTAAGGAGAGAGTGGAGGAGCCCAAAAAGAGTAGGCAGAATCCAGTATGGGACCCCAACATTTGAGAAGCAGGCCGGGTGTGGTGGCTGAGCCTATAATCCCAGCACTTTGGGAGGCTGAGGCCAGCCGGGCCAACATGGTGAAATCTGAGACCAGCCGAGCCAACATGGCGAAACCCCATCTCTACTAAAAAAAAATACAAAAATTAGCCGGGCATGGTGGCACATGCCTATAGTCTCAGCTACTTGGCAGGCTGAGGCACGAGAATCACTTGAACCCAGGAGGTCGAGGTTGCAGTGAGCCAAGATCACGCCACTGCACTCCCGCCTGGGCGACAGAGCCAGACGCCGTCTAAAAATAAAAATAAAAAAAAAATAAGGCACGGGCAGAAGAAAGAGCTGAGAAAGAATTAAAGCAGGAAGGAAACCGGAGAGCTGGCATAGGGGAAGCGATGAGGGGAGGCCTCGAGGAGGGGCATGGGGTGGTCCACACCAACAAACCACCCCAGGTAGAATAAGGGCTAGCGAGCACAAGCGACGGGGCAAAAGGTCTTAGCCTTTGCCTGGCTCTCAAGGGAGAGGTTCCTCCTCCTGTGGAGGAGGGAAAGAAGAGCTGACCAGGGAGAAATGTTTAAAGTTTGTGGTTGACAGCCTGACACAGCCTCTTCCAGGACTCCCTCAAACTCCAGATGCCCTGTGGTGACCCAGAGCCCCACACCCTGCCTCCGCCGTCTCCTGGGTCTCAGCCAGAGTGAGAGGAGAGCAATGCGATTCCTGGCAGTTGCCCCATCTCTCTCCAGCCTTCCCATCTCCACCGTTCCCAGCAGATGTGCTGTGCACTGGGGGCTTTTCAGGCAAAATAGAGGCGCCTTGTCAGAGAAGCAGAAGGTGCTAGCCACCCAGGGCTTACAAGGATGTGGGGTCTTCCCAAAATACCTTAAAAGAGTTTCTGGCCAAGCGCGGTGGCTCACGCCTGTAACCCTAGCACTTTGGGGGGCCAAAGAAGGATGATCACTTGAGCCCAGGAATTTGGGACCAGCCTGGGAAACATGGTGAAACCCCGTCTCTACTAAAGATACAAAAATTAGCTGAGCATGGCACCTGTGGTCCTGGCTACTCGAGAGGCTGAGGTGGGAGGATCGATTGAGCTAGGAGGTCGAGGCTGCAGTGATTGCCCCACTGCACTCCAGCCTGAGGGACTGAGTGAGACTGTCTCAAAAAATAAATAAAATATTAAAGAAAAAAAGGGGTCAGGTCTGGTGGCTCAAGCCTGTAATACCAGCACTTTGGGAGGCCGAGGCAGGTGAATCACTTGAGGCCAGGAGTTTGAGACCAGACTGGCCAACATGGTGAAACACCATCTTTACTAAAAATACAAAAATAAGCCGAGCATGATGGCAGGCATCTGTAGTCCCAGCTCTGTAGGAGGCTGAGGCATGAGAATTGCTTGAACCTGGGAGGTGGAGGTTGTAGGAAGCCAAGGTCGCACCACTGCACTCCAGCCTAGGGACAGAGCAAGACTCTGTCTCAAAAAAAAAAAAAAAAAAAAGAGTTTCAACCCTTCCAAAGTCTCCTCTTCCAGTTGATCCCAGAAATGCACTCAGATATGGCTCCTGCTCTTCCACTCTCCTATTTTGCTTTCTTTGGACATGGACTATGAATGAATTTTTTTCATTCTGGGGCCCCCTATTTCCCAAGAAAAGCCACACCTGCATGAGTGGAGCATGTCCCTTGGCAAGAACAGCTGCCTCTCGTTAGTCAAATATTGTTCAGAGCTCTAGAAAAGCAGAAGGCAAGGGACTTTGAGGAGGGCTTAGCAGGACTGACCCTAGGACTACAGTTCCAGAAAAAATACAAGGGAGTTTGGGCATGGTGGCTCACACCTGTAATCCCAGCACTTTGGGAGGCCGAGGCAGGTGGATCACCTGAGGTCAGGAGTTTGAGACCAGCCTGGCCAACATGGCGAAACCCCGTCTCTACTAAAAAATACAAAAATTAGCCGGGCATGGTGGCACATGCCTGTAATCCCAGCTACTCGGGAGGCTGAAGCAGGAGAATCACTTGAACGAGGGAGGCGGAGGTTGCAGTGAGCCAAGTTCATGCCACTGCACTCCAGCCTGGGCGAAAGAGCGAAACTCCATCTCAAAACAACAACAACAAAAAAAGAATGCAAGGGAGCCTTGCCCTGGGGTGGCAGAATGGCAGAGAGAGATCTGGTCTGCATTAGCAAAAGTGCAACTACTGTTACTTAACTGCTAGCAACATGAGGGCTTGGTGGGCTTGCCATTGATGTGATGAATTCCATCCTGGGACACTTTTACAAACCAGGCCCTCCCACAAGCACTGTGACTATGAAGATGAATAGAATGAGGTCTCCACTTTCTAGGCACTCACAGTCCTGGAAGGAAGCTGGCGAGGCAGGCAGACGCTTTGGTAAGGGGGTGCCGCAGCAGCCAGCCGGCAGAACGTGCTGCCTGCACCTCACTCCTGCAAACCACGTGCAGCTTGTTTTCAACATTGGCAGGAAGAGCAGATGGTTCCTACCAAATGTTATTGTATTGCACATTATGAGCCAAGCAAAGTTAAGCCTAAAAAAGTGACTAACAAATCTCTCATGCAGGATTCCAAATAATTTATCTAGATACTCCGCCTTCAAGAAGGTAGCACAAGGCTGGTGGCTTATATCTGTAATACCAGCACTTTGGGAGGCCAAGGTGGGTGAATCACTTGAGCTCAGGAGTTTGAGACCAGCCTGAGCAACATGGCAAGACCCTGTCTCTACAAAAAGTACAAAAAAAAGCCAGGTGTGGTGGTGCACACCTGTGGTCCCAGCTACTCGGGGGACTGAGGTGGAAGGATCACTTGAGCTGGGGTGGGGCGGAAGTTGCAGTGAGGTGAGATTGCACCACTGCACTCTAGCCTGGGTGACAGAGGGAGACCCTGTCTCAAAAAAAAAAAAAAAAAAAAAGAACGGTAAAACATAGGCTGGGTGCAGTGGGTCACACCTCTAATCCCAGCATTTTGGGAGGCCAAGGCAGGAGGATCACTTGAGCCTAGGAGTTGGAGACCAGCTTGGGCAACATAGGGATGACACAGGACAGGTAAGGTCCAAATTGAGGCTTAGCCCAGGAGGGTTCTTGCCTTTTCCCAGGAAAGAATTCAAGGGTGAGCCGGTGGTAGAGGAAAACTGCTTGATTGAGGTGGCAGTGCTACAGCTGATGACTGCTCCTGCAGAGCAGGGCTACCCGTAGGCAGTGTGCAGAGACTAGCAGCTCAGAAGCAGTTTTGCAGTGATATTTATGCCCATTTTTAATTACATGCAAATTAAGAGGTGGATCATGCAGACATTTCTAGAAAAAGGGTGGTAACGTTCAAGTCATTGGGTCATTGCCGTGGAAGGGGTGAATAACTTCCAGGTGTTGTCATGGTAAACTGACACGGCACACTGGTGGGCATGTCTTATGGAGAGCTGCTTCCACCTCTTCCCTATTTTAGCTAGCCCTCAGTCTGGTCTGGTGTCTGAGCCCTGCCTCCAGAATCAAGTCCTGCCTCTTACCTGTGGCTACAAAAAATGAAAAAAATTAGCCAAGCATGGGTATGTGCACCTGTGTTCCCAGCTACTTGGGAGGCTGAGCAGGGGGGCTCGCTTGAGCCCTGGAGGTCGAGGCTGCAGTGAGCCATGATTACACCACTGTACCCCAGCGTGGGCGACAGAGCGAGACCAAAAAACAACGTGAATGAACTTAATACCACTGAACTATACACTGAAAAATGGTTAACATGGTAAATTTTATGTGTAGTTCACTACACACACAAAAATCGGGGCTAAAGCGGGACACAGCAGTGCAACGGGTTGGGGCAATGCCTGGGGATGTCCAGGGCCAGGGGCGGATCTCAGCAAAGAATTTCTGCTGCCAATTATGCTGTGATTGGGTGAAGATCTGAGAGGCACCACAATTGTTTTCAAACTAGGTCCTTGTGAATACTTCTTATTATATGACCTCATGCCGAGGCGGCCGGCCAAGGGGTGACTGCTTGGCCAGAGAACAGAGCTGCTCTCTGTGGTCGGCGGCCTGCAGCCTTCTGGGTGAGGGTGGGGGTGGGGAGCTTGTACTAAATTGTTGGATAATATGGTAAAGGTGGCTGCAGTTTCCTTTCAACTTTTCCTATTTCCCCTTCTAACCCACTTTCCCACCCACAAAATAATGTGTCTTCAGAGAGCCCTCGGCTTCCCAGGGCTGGAGGTGGAGTGGAAAGGGTTGCATTATGATTACAACCCCAGCCAGCCACTGCCTCATCATGGAGTGGATCACTTCCTATTCTTGGAGACTTTGGGTCTGATTCACCTCTGACCACACAAAGCCATTTCAGTGGGGCTTTCAGTAGCTCCTCCACCTAGCCCATCAGGACCCTCAGCACCCACCCCTAAGAGTTATTTGACCCGAGAAACTGGTGCGAGCCAGAACGGATCAGGAGAGGTTGGTGGCAGCAGTCATTTAGGGGCTTGTCTTTGGTTAGTGTGGCCCTGCAAGGTGCCGTCTCATTGAAAATTTCCTTGTACCTGCCCCACTAAAGGCAGGTGGGTAGTGGTGACAACACGTATATGGAGAAGTTGGGAAGTGGGAGAGAAACGTTTGCTTCCTTCCTGTCCTTTCACAGATCCCAAACCCGCTGAGGGCTTCCCATGGAAAGCCGTCTGGGCCCCTCAGCCTGCCTCTCTTGGGACCCCCCACAGACTGGCCCCGGCTGACCTTTGCAAATTCCTCTCTCATTTTTCCCCTGCAGGGACTCTCAACCCCAGCCAAACTGATCCACCCACCATCCTCGCAAAATGCCTTTCTTCCATGACGACTGCCTCTTCCTTCCTTGCTCACGCCATGCCCTCCCCCAATCTGGAACGCCCTCCCCACTCCTCTTCCCTGCAACTCATAACCATTTTTTAAGGCCCAGTTCCAACCCCAATCCCACTTCTTGGATGACGCACTCCTCTTCTGTCCCAGTCCAAATTTCCGATGTCAGCTTCTGAACTCGGGATAACCTCATTCCCCGAGCTGCCGCTCATTCAGGCACCAGTAGCTCTGGACTGGGGCTGAACATGCCCCTGTGTTGTCTCTCACTTAATCCTCCCCATTATCTAATAAGCACGGCCACTGTCCTGCCACTTTGCTGATGAGGATAGCTGAGTCTTAGAAAAGGACAGGAACTTGCCCGGGGCCATGAGATCAGTAGGTAGCCAATCTGGGATTCAAATTCATTTTTTTCTAGCCCCAAATTCCCTTGTTTTAATTTACATGATCTCAATTGCCTTAACTCCCTAAGAAATATGACTCGTTTCATTCATTCATTTATTCACTCATCCATTCATTCAATGAACACAGTACATTTCGTGCCAACCACCCAGCTAAGCTGTAAAAATCCCCAGCTTTGCCGGGCGCGGTGGCTCACGCCTGTAATCCCAGCACTTTGGGAGGCCGAGGCGGGCGGATCACGAGATCAGGAGATCGAGACCATCCTGGCTAACACGGAGAAACCCCGTCTCTACTAAAAATACCAAAAATTAGCCGGGCGTCGTGGCGGGCGGCTGTAGTCCCAGCTACTCGGGAGGCTGAGGCAGGAGAAGGGCGTGAACCCGGGAGGCGGAGCTTGCAGTGAGCCGAGATGGCGCCACTGCACTCCAGCCTGGGCGACAGAGCGAGACTCCGTCTCAAAAAAAAACAGCTTCTACTCCCAAGGAGTTTCCATACTGGTGGTGCAGGAAGGTGTCTTATTACACAAAGTGGAGGAAGGACGCTAGCAGAGGGGAGGGAAGGGTTATAATTCCCACTGAATGGATGCGGAAACTGAAGGAAGGCAAGACAACACAGTCGGCCAAGATGGTAAGCAAAGCCCGCCATCACCACCCAGGGATCAGGGCTTCCCAAGCACTGATTATTCTTCCTTGCGTTTTCTGGGTACCTTGCTCGATGCAAATGCATACAAACGTAGGCTTGGATAAGCGCCTTGGCAACGCCCCTACAAATGTTCATGATCATTACTGGTATGTTACCAACTTATTGGTTAATTCTTCTCCTAACTCGGGAGACCTCCAAAAAGAAGAGGGACGGGCTTCGCTTCCGACGTGGCAGGAAAGGAGTCACGTGCTCCGGGGACCTTCCGCGTCGCCCCGCGCGTCCGGAGCCAGGCCGGGGTTGCCAAGCAACCGGTAAACGCCGCCGTTTGAGGAGCACCGGAGCCGTAGCCGGGACCGTGGATTAGGCGCTTCCCCAGAGACCCAGAAGCAGGAGGAGCGGACCCAGGGTAAGGGGCGGGCGCCAGGAGGACGTCAGAGGCTAAAGACTAGAGTGGAGAGTGACAGGGAGAGACTTACAGGGTAATAATCACCAAGAGTGCCAAAAATTCCTCTTGGGGGGCTTCCTTCTGGGATAGCTCTGCCAGATGGTGGCTGCCAGGACTAGCGCTCCTAGTGCCCTCTGTCCTCTTAGTCCTTGCTGCCCTGGATCCGCCCCAAGTCGCAGGACCCTGCAGCCTCTGTACACCCTGCCTCGTACCCTCCTACCCACTCAGGTCCTGATACAGTCCGTGTCCTGGAGTGGACTGGAGACCTCTGAAGGATTTACAGCTGAATGGAGGGGAAAAAAAAAAACAGCCTCCGGCTAGGGTGGTGGGAAGATGGGACCTTTAAGAGGAGCGCTTTCTGCTCAGGATAGAGCGACGTAAATTAACAGTATCGCACACCTGCTGGGTGGCAGGTGTTTTAAGTGCTTTCTTTCATTTCTTCCTCAACCTGGGAGCTGGCGTTCTCGTGTGATCGAGGTCACACAGTTGGCAAGTTCCTCCGGAGCGTGTGCGGTTCCTCCTTTCTGCTCAAGGTCGAGGTTTACCACATTCTCTTGAACCACAGAAGTGCGTCTTCTCCCAGCTTTCAGACCCTACGTGTTTTCCTCTTGAATCCTCAGTTTCAAATCCTTTGCTTGTTTGTCACGGTCAGCAAAGGAGGAACAGGGGAGAGAGCTGCAGAGAGAAGCCTGGTAGGCGTTGGTATCACAGTCACTAACGCAGCAGGTGACGGGAGTCTTGGGCCCCTTCTATGTGCCAGGCCCTGGGGACGGGAGTAAATAAAAGACCACAGTCTTTCCGTCAAGGAGACCACAAGGTAGTGGTGAGGGCAGGTATCACTGACCCCCATCGCTCTCCAATTCTGGGGACCTCTTCTCACCTTGTCCTGCCCTCAACCTTCACTTTCCTTGGGGGGCTCAGCCACGCTTAGTGCTGTCCTGGGGGAAAATAAATGGGGGCTTTCTAGGGAGGTCTGCCTCTTTTGAGGGTAGAGTGAGTCCCTCAGGACCCCGGAATTCCAGAAGGTGCACAAGGACATAAGAAAGGGAAGGAAAGCCGGGTGCGGTTTTCATGCCTGTAATCCCAGTGCTTTGAGAGGCCCAGGCGGATGGATCACTTGAGGTCAGGAGTTTGAGACCAGCCTGACCAACATGGTGAAACCCCATCTGTACTAAAAATACAAACGTTCTGGCCGGGTGCAGTGGCTCACGCCTGTAGTCCCAGCTATTCGGCAGGTGGAGGCAAGAGAATTGCTTAAACCTGGGAGTTGGAGGTTGCAATGAGCTGAGATCAGGCCACTGCACTCCAGCCTGGGTGACAGAGTGAGACTCCATCTCAAAAAAAAAAAAAAAAATTAGCCGAGTGTGGTGGCACGCACCGGTAGTCTCAGCTACTCAGGAGACTGAGGCACAAGAATCGCTTGAACTTAGGAGGCAGAGGTTGGAGTGAGCCAAGATCACACCACTGCACTCCAGCCTGGGTGACAGAGCAACACTGTCCCAAAAACAACAACAACAACAAAGAAAGAGGGAAGGAAGTCCTCTCCTGCCAGGTGCCATGCAGGGCCCACCAGTCGCAGGAACCCAGTAGGGGCTGTACCAGGGACCAAGAAGAAGAGGAAAATGTTCTCATCTCCTTATTCCACTAGGGAGTTCAATGTGTAGGGCTGACCTTCCAGCTTGCCTCCTTCCCAGTCTCCCACGCTGACACTCCTCCTCCCCATCAGTCCCTTGGCCTCCCTCCCGGCTTGGAAAACACACTTTCCCTTAAGCCACCGGAGGTTCTCTCCAGGAATTACTTTGCTCATTCTCACTGCACAAGACGAGTTTTGTTTTTATAGTGAGTGAAGGTTCCCATCTGACTGCCTCCCCGGGGATGCGGGAGATGCCTGAATCTTTGATGTCTGGACCACAGCGTCCCTGATTCTGCGTGTTCCTGTGTTTGAGACTCACAGTGGTGTTCTTCACGCCTCTGGGACTCTAGGTTCCCATGGGGGGAGGATCTCCCCCCAAAACTCCCAGAGGGCAGTGGCACTGCTCCCATCCCCGCTCTGTCACCCCATGCAGACACCCCTGCTCAGGCCTTGCTTGGGGAAGCCCACCCTCTAGCACTTGTCTCACAAGAGGTTGGGGGAGACCTCCTGAGATGCCCTTTGCTGACCTTGCTGTTCATCTGTGTGCCCTGCTAGCTTGTGAGAAGAGCTTGCTCTGGGTCCTTGAATGGGTTGTCTTCCCGTCACCAGGCCAGTCTTTAAATGTCCCCTCTGTCTGCCTCCAGACACAAGACAATGCCTCTGTTCTCGCTCGGGGCTTGGCCTTGGGAAACACCAAGAAGGAAAGCAAAGCTGTTAAAAATCTGATCTGGGCTAAAGAGGCTATTTCTGTCTTCCTGGAGTTTCCTCATTCTCTTCAATCTCCGTGTGTCCCCTAGGAGCCAGCTGGCTTGCAGCAATTTCTTTTAAAAGTCAGAGACAGGCAGCCCTAATTGCCTGAGTCCTGCAGCCCCATGTGGGAGGCACAGGTGCTTCACACTGTGTTGGCAAAGAGGAGGATGCCACGGGATTCGCATGCTTTTTCACAAGGCCATAGCTTTGTCCATGTGGTATAAACATATTGGGGCACCCCGCTACAATCTGGGCTTCTCATCCCACCCTTTGGCCTCTAAGCCATTGCTTCCACCCAGGAAAGAGAATTTCCAAACTACAAGAAAGAGAAGAAAACAAGGCTGGGTGCGGTGGCTCATGCCTGTAATCCCAGTACTTTGGGAGGCCGAGGTGGGCGGATCACTTGAGATCAGGAGTTGAAGAACAGCTGGCCAACATGCTGAAACCCTGTCTCTACTAAAAATACAAAAATTAGCCGGGAATGGTGGCATGTGCCTGTAATCCCAGCTACGGGAGGCTGAGGCAGGAGAATCGCTTGCACCCGGGAGACGGAGTTTGCAGTGAGCCTAGATCTTGCCACTGCACTCCAGCCTGGACGACAGAGCGAGACTCTATCTCAAAAAAAAAAAGAAAAAAGAAAAAAAGAAAGAAAATGCCACTTTCTGCAACAGTCTGGTTAAGGTTGAGTTGCTCTGGGGCTAGGAGTGGGATGGGGTGGTACTGTCTTCAAGACACAATGTATATGGATGCAAAGGGTTAACTTTCCTACCCTCCTTCGCCCCACCTGCTGCCCCAGCTGCTCCAGGGCCCAAGATCCCCCTGGCACATGCTTCTAGGGGCACACAGCTCCTGCCCTGCCTCTCAGGGGCCAGCGGCCAGGGCCCACTGGTCTGGTGCCTTGTAGCCCTGGAGGCGGGAGAGGGTAGGTTAGACACAAGTCTGGTAGTCATGTCCACCTAGGGTGATTGTGAAAAACACGAATTGCTAGGCCCTGCCCCAGGCATCTAGTTCAGCATTTGCAGGAGAGAGGCCTGGGGGTCTGTGTATTTTTAAGGAAGATCCCAGGTTTCAGAAATGCTGGTTGAGAGATTAAGGTCCCTCACTTTAAATCAATGGTCCTCAAACTTGGCTACACAGGAATTGCCTGGAGAATTAAAGAAAAAAGGTATATACTGATGAGAGATTCTGATGTAGTTGTTCTGGGGTTCAAACTCAGCATTGTGATTTCACAAAGCCCTCCAGGTGTTTCTAAATGTGCAGTCAGGACTAACAATCACTGCTTTAGAGCCAGACATGCCTGGTGGTTCTGCCTGAACTGAAGAACTGTGACCTTCGACCCTGTATTAATACTTCATCTCTCCAGGCCTCAGTTTCTTCATCTCGAAAATGGGCTCATGCCTATAATCCCAGCACTTTGGGAGGCTGAGGCAGGAGGATCACTTGAGCCCAGGAGTTTGAGACAAGCCTGGGCAACATAGTGAGACCTTCAACTCTACAAAAAAAAAAAAAAAAAAATTAGTCTGATGTGGTAGTGTCTGCCTGTGGTCCCAGTTACTCAGAAGGCTGAGGTGGGAGGATTGCTCGAGCCTGGGAGGTTGAGGCTGCAGCAAGCCGTGTTCATGCCACTGCACTCCAGCCTGGATGACAGAGCAAGACACAGTCTCATAAAAAGAAACTTTAGTGAGAACTGTGATCACTCTTTTGGGAGTGGTACTGGCCATGCAGGAAGCATACCTGGAAACTGTTGTTCATAGTGCTTGGAACCTGGTCAGTCTTTACATATTCTGGATGCAAGTTCTTTATCAGATAGATAATTTGCAAATATTTTATCCAAGTCTGTGGCTTCTCTTTTTGTTAACATTGTTGGCCGGGCATGTGGCGCACACCTGTAATCCCAGCTACTCGGGAGGCTGAAGCAGGAGAACCGCTTGAACCCAGGAGGCAGAGGTTGCAGTGAGCAGATATGCCACTCCACTCCAGCATGAGTAACAAAATGAGATTCCGTCTCAAGAAAAAAAGAAAGAAAAGAAAAGAAAGAATGAATAAGACCTACTATTTGAGAGGACAACAAGGTGACTACAGTCAGTAATAACTTAATTGTACGTTTAAAAATAACTAACAGGCCGGGTGCGGTGGCTCACGCCTGTAATCCCAGCACTTTGGGAGGCCGAGGTGGGTGGATCACGAGGTCAGGAGATCGAGACCATCCTGGCCAACACGGTGAAACCCCGTCTCTACTAAAAATACAAAAAATTAGCCGGGCGTGATGGTGGGTGCCTGTAGTCCCAGCTACTCGGGAGGCTGAGGCAGGAGAATGTCATGGGCCCGAGAGGCGGAGCTTGCAGTGAGCCGAGATCGCGCCACTGCACTCCAGCCTGGGTGACAGAGCAAGACTCCGTCTCAAAAACATAAAAAAAAAAAAAAAGGATAAATGCTTGAGGGGATGGATGGATACCCCATTTCCCATGATTGTATATTGCATACCTATAGCAAAACATCTCCTGTGCCCCATAAATATATACACCTACTATGTAACCACAAAAATTAAAAATTAAACCTTAAAAAAATAGCAAAACCTGCTCACGTAATCTTGTTTTTGAGATAGAGTCTTGCTCTGTCATCCAGGCTGGAGTGCAGTGGCACAATCTCGACTCACTGCAACATCTACCTTCCAGGTTTAAGCGATTCTCCTATCTCAGCCTCCTGAGTAGCTGCGATTACAAGCACGCGCCACCATGCCTGGATAATTTTTTGTATTTTTAGTAGAGATGGGTTTTCGCCATGTTGGCCAGGCTGGTCTTGAACTCCTGACCTCAAGTGATCCACTGGCCTTGGCCGCCCAAAGTGCTGGGATTATAGGCATGAGCCACAATGCCCGGCCTAATCTCTTGGGCGTTGAAAGGCCTTTGGTTGTAAATCTACCAAGGCAAGCTCTCCTTCAGTTTATCTTCCTCACACCAGCACCAGCCACTCATCCACATCTTTTGTCCTAGGGCTCTGTGCAACCCCAGGAGCCTTGCACAGATCCTCAATCTGAGCCCCTGGAAACTTGCTATCAAAGGCACAATTTCTGAAAGTCCAGGTGGCTGGCAGACGGAAATCTCTGTTAACTCCATGGTGTGATATGGCAGGCACACAGGTCAAAGGGCCAACCATTGAACTCACTGAGCAAGCCCTCAGACCCAGTGGAGTCTAGTGATGTCATGCGGGAGTCAGAAAGGTCAAGGGCAATATGTGGGAATGGCCCAGCCCATTGCATTTTTACAACTTCTAATCAGCATCAGTGAGAAAGCCTTCCTTGTGCGGCCTGTGAACCCCACCTCTGATGCTGCTGAAGCACTTTCATTTCACTTCTCAGCATCCTGTGGCTGTGTCAGGTCTCAGAAAGACTAAGTGGCCCTGCCCAGGTCACGCAGCTGGTGACGGCAGGCCCAGAACTTGAAGTCAGGGCCCAGCCAAGCCCACTTCCCAATTCCCTGCTGTGTCCCATGACCAGTAGCACACGTCAGAGGCTTTCCCAAAGGCCTCCATGTCCTGCCTGTTGGGGAAGCCTGTGGCTTTCTCTCTGTCTGGGGTCGACTCTCAGCTCTGTCCTAGTTGGAGGGAAGAGAGTTCCAGGGTGGTACCCAGACAGTGGTGGAGGCCAGAGTCGGGCAACCAATGAGCCTTTTGGACAATTGGGTGGAGAGTTGGGTCATTGGGTTGGGGAGGAGGGGTTCAAGAAGAGGCCCAGGGGTCTCAAATCTGTGTCCTGTGTGTTTCATGCCCAGCATGGCAGGGAATTTAGTCCAACATCATCACCATCAATATTTCCTCCTGCCCTGTCAATAAACACTGATTCTTAAAAACCGTATTGTACCACGTGCGATGGCTCATACCTGTAATCCCAGCACTTTGGGAGGCTGAGGCAGGTGGATCACTTGAGCCCAGAAGTTCAAGACCAGCTTCGGCAAAATGGTGAGACCCCATCTCTACAAAACAATACAAAACTTAGCCAGGCATGGTGCTGCACACCTGTAGTCCCAGCTACTTGGGAGGCTGAGGCAGGAGAATCGCTTGAAGCCGGGAGGTGGAGATTGCAGGGACCCAAGATCATGCCACTGCACTCCAGCCTGGGTGACAGAACAAGCCTTTGTCTCAAAAAAAAAAAAACCCTAAAAACAAAAGACAAAAACTGTATCATTTGGTGGGTAAGAGCTTTGGAATGGGGGCAGGCCAGCTGCAGCATGTATTAGCTATAGGACCTTGGGCAAGTCACTGAGGGCATCTAAGCATCAAAGGCCTTCAAAGAAAATGGTGATTTTTTTTTTTTTTTTTTTTTTTTTTGAGACAGAGTCTTGCTCTGTTGCCCATGCTGGAGTGCAATGGTGTGATCTCGGTTCACTGCAACCTTCTCCTCCCGGGTTCAAGCGATTCTCCCACCTCAGCCTCCCGAGTAGCTGGGATTACAGGTGTGCACCACCATGCCCGGCTAATTTTTGTATTTTTGCAGAGATGGGGTTTCACCATGTTGGCCAGGCTGGTCTTGAACTCCTGACCTCAGGTGATCCACCTGGCTTGGCCTCCCAATGTGCTGGGATTACAGTTGTCAGCTACCGGGCCTGGCCAAAATTTTTATTGCCCTCCTCAGAGAGCAACTGCAATAACTAAACAGGGTAATGCTTAGCATATAGTCAGCATTCAGGATTTTTTTTTAATGCAGATGCAGCTTCTGGACAAATTCCTAGGGTCTCCCCACCACCCCTTGCTTCCTGCCCCAACCAGATTGAGAACCTGGAGCTGTCCTGGCGGGACCTGTGGAGATGGGGAAGAGGCCAGTGGGGTCCCTCACCCCACACCCTCCCTCTGCCCCCCAGCAGCCGGCATCATGGAGATTGTGTACGTGTACATCAAGAAGCGCAGCGAGTTCGGGAAGCAGTGCAATTTCTCGGACCGCCAGGCCGAGCTGAACATCGACATCATGCCCAACCCTGAGCTGGCTGAGCAGTTCGTGGAGCGGAACCCAGTGGACACGGGCATCCAGTGCTCGATCAGCATGTCGGAACACGAGGTGGGTCCCTGCCCCAAGGGCCTCGGCCTGTGAGGTGTGGCCAGGCAGGGCGGCCAGCTGGGACAGATGAGTGGTTCCGTGGGTCCTTGTCCACCTGAAAGCCAGTTAGAGTGGACCAAATGCAGATGCTGGAAGTGAGGGCAGAGGCTCCCCCTGAGTTCCACGCAGTGCTCAGGGTCAGAGGAAGACCCAGCACCAGCCTTCCTCGAGCCAGGGGAGTGCAAATCACAATGTTCCCTCTCCCAAGAGCTCTTGTTTCACCTCAAAGACACTTACCAGAGTTGTTTTGGATGTTTGGTGTAGCTGGGAGATATATATTTTTTTTAAACAGGGTCTCACTCTGTCGCCCAGGAGTGCAGTGGCACAAACTCGACTCACTGCAACCTTCGTTTCCTGAATTCAATAGCTCCTCCCAATTCAGCCTCCCTGGTAGCTGGGACTACAGGTGTGCACCACCATGCCTGGCTAATTTTTGCAACTATTGTAGAGATGAGGTTTTGCCATGTTGCCCAGGCTGGTCTCAAGCTCCTGGGCCCAAGTAGTCCTCCCACCTTGGCCTCCGAAAGTGCTGGGAATACAGGCATGAGCCACTGTGCCCAGCCTGGGAGAGATATTCTGAGGGAGCAGAGATTCATATCTACAGGCAACTACCCAGCTTGAGAAAAGGGAAGTGTCCCACAGAAAGTTCCGGCCAGAGGGGCCTCCACCATAAGAGAACTTATCTTCAGGGTCGTGGTCATG
The DNA here is from genome assembly GCF_028885655.2 of Pongo abelii. Classification (NCBI taxonomy): domain Eukaryota; kingdom Metazoa; phylum Chordata; class Mammalia; order Primates; family Hominidae; genus Pongo; species Pongo abelii. The sequence continues at coordinate 89,687,921 of NC_072004.2, forward strand.
TTCCCTGTCAGGAACAGAGACAGGCCAAAGAGTTCCCTGTCCCTATGAGCTAGGTGATTCACCCTCATTAGGTCAACAACTGCTGAGATAAAATGAAAACCAAATCACTCGATATGGCCAAAACACGTCCAACAGTCAGGTAGGTGTGGGCGGTTTCAGTGACTCACAGTTCAAATGAATTAGGTGGTTCTCTCCCAGGACCAACTGCTGTCTCGGGGAAGAGAAGGCCTGTGGCCGTGGTGTAGCCAATAAGCAGAATGGCCGCCACGTGGGCCACACCCTGGGGGCCCTCCTGTCGTTTCCAGCAGCTCTGCCTTTCCCAGACTTGTTTTGTTTTGTTTTGTTTAAACCTTTCCTATGGTGCTGATCCAGATTTTTACCTTTTGTGAGAGCTGGCTTAAAAATGGAAAGGAGATGGGAGTGACTTCATGAGGATGGGGTTTCCATTCTGGGTGATGTAAGAGTTTTGGAACTAGGTGGGGTTGATGGTTGCACGGCACTGTGTATAATAACGCTACTGCAGTGTACGCTTTAAAGTGGTTATGTGGTAAATTTTATGTTACATGTATTTTACCACAATTTCTTAAAAATAGGAAGGGCTGGGTGTGCTGGCTCAAGCCTGTAATCCCAGTACTTTGGGAGACCAAGGTGGGAAGCTGCTTGAGGCCACGAGTTTGAGACCAACCTCGGCAACATAGTGAGACTTCATTTCTACACATTTTTTTTTTTTAATTACCCAGTTGTGGTGGCTCGCACCTGTGGTCCCAGTTACTTGGGAGGTGGAGGCGGGCGGATTGCTTATGCCCTGGAGTTCACGGCAGCAGTGAGCTGTGATTGCACCACTGCACTCCAGCTTGGGCAACAGAATGAGAACCTGTCTCTAAAAATAAATAACTAAATAACTAAATAAATAATTTTTAAAAAATAAAGTGAAAAGAAGGCAGAGGCGAGAGGATCACTTCAGCTCAGGAGTTTGACACCAGCCTGGGCAACATGGCGAAACACCGTCTCTACAGAAGAAAAACAAAAACAAAAATTAGCCACGTGTGGTGGTACATGCCTGTAGTCCCAGCTACTTGGGAGCCTGAGGCTGGAGGATCCCTTCAGCCTGAGAAGTCAAAGCTGTACTGGCCGGGCGCAGTGGCTCATGCCTATAATCCCAGCACTTCCAGAGGCTGAGGCCAGTGGATCACCTGAGGTCAGGAGTTCAAAACCAGCCTGGCCAACATGGTGAAACCCCGTCTCTACTAAAAATACAAAAATTAGCCGGCCATGATGGCGAGCACCTGTAATCCCAGCTACTGGGGAGGCTGAAGCAGGAGAATCACTTGAATCCAGGAGGCGAAGGTTGCAGTGAGCCGAGATTGCATTCCAGCCTGGGCAACAAGAGCGAAACTCCGTTCCAAAAAAAAAAAAAAGCTGTAGTGAGTCGAGATCATGCCACTGCACTCCAGCCTGGGCAACAGAGCGAGAGACCCTCTCTTAAAAAAAAAAAAAAAAAAAAAGGAAAGAAGGGAAAGTGGCAAGACCCACGTGTAAAACTGTCCTCCCTGCTACAGAGGATAGGCAAAGCAAATCCAAACTTGGAGTTTTAACGTTCAATTTCTGTGACACTGACATTGTCAATGATAAGGTGGCATTGTTAATGATAGAGTGAAGAAAGACTATTCACTTTTTCTTTTTTCTTTTTCTTTTTTTTGAGACGGAGTCTCGCTCTGTCGCCCAGGCTGGAGTGTAGTGCTGTGATCTCAGCTCACTGCAACCTCTGCCTCCCACGTTCAAGTGATTTTCCTGCCTCAGCCTCCCGAGTAGCTGGGACTACAGGCACCCGCCACCACTCCCGGCTAATGTTTTGTATTTTTAGTAGAGACGGGGTTTCACCGTGTTAGCCAGGATGGTCTCGATCTCCTGACCTCGTGATCTGCTCGCCTCGGCCTCCCAAAGTGCTAGGATTACAGGCGTGAGCCACTGCGCCCAGCCGATTATTCACCTTTTCTTTGGATTCTCACAGAGCAGATGGACAGGCTTCTCTGGTCCATTAGAATTCAGATAAGGTCAGAACAGGATTTTCATGACCACAGCTACCAGTTGCAAAGCTGCTTAGCTCCACAGGGTTGCACTGTTGCAGCTACCTGTGCCCACCTGAGCACCAGGAATTTCCTTGCCTGCGTCTGAAAATACTGTGGCTTCGGCCAGGGCACCTCAGCATCCAGCCCTGGGAGCCCGCGTGGGACCTGGATTGCAGAAGTGGCCGAGGGTTTGGGAGTATACCAGGGTGACGTCTTCCCTCCTGCGGCTCTCTGTTTAGGCCAACTCAGAGCGGTTTGAGATGGAGACCCGGGGAGTTAACCATGTCGAGGGGGGCTGGCCCAAGGACGTGAACCCCCTGGAGCTGGAGCAGACCATCCGTTTCCGGAAGAAAGTGGAGAAAGATGAGAACTACGTTAACGCCATCATGCAGCTTGGCTCTGTAAGGCTTCCTCCCGCCCCAGCTGTGAGAGCCCCATCCATCACTGCAGCTCCCCAAGGGATGCACTGCCCCAGCTGTGCCTGGCCATCGCTGTGAGGCTCGTGTGAAGGCTGGGGGGAAGGGGACCAGCTGCTACCTCAAGCAGCCTTCTGTCTGGGAGCAGGCAGAGGTCCCAATCACAGACCAACAGGGAAGGCAGGGAGGTACAAGGGCTGACCGGGCATTAGGAGGAGTCTGACCTTGGGCAAAGGTGACTCCCAAAGTGCCCCACCCAGCAGCCAATAGGGATCATTCATTCATTTGACAAATTTGGACTGAACTTCAAGCCTCTGCCAGGCACAGTAGAGGTTGCAAAATGAATCTCATAATTGTTCTACATACTTGCCAGTGCAAAAAAAAGTTGTTTTAAGGAAAAAGAAATTTAAAATTTAAATTAAAAGAAAAAGAATCTCTTATACATCCTGTCCCAAAGAGATTGCAGTCTACTGGAGGTCAAAGACAAATACAGAGACATCACCAGATAACATAAAAAGAAAGAAATGCTGAAAGAGAAGTGTGACTTGTCCTTTGACTCCATGAGGAGGGAGGGTCAATCTCCTGCTGAAGGGATCAGGGAAGGCTTCCTGGAAGAAGTGGCATGGCTTGGTTGTCCTTTGGTGGACATTTGCAATAAAGGGGAGGGCAGTCTGGATGGAGGAACCAGCTGTCTGCAAGGACGGGAAGAAGGAGATGCGTGCCATATACATATATATGTGTGTGTATATATATGTATACACACATATATGTGTGTGTGTACGTGTGTATACACACACGTGTGTATACGTGTGTGTACGTGTGTATACGTGTGTGTATACACGTGTGTATACACACATATGTGTGTATACGTGTGTGTGTATACATGTGTGTATACATGTGTATATACATGTGTGTATATACACACATATATATATAGAGAGAGAGAGATTAATAATTTTATTTGGGCTGAGCTTGGTGGCTCACACCTGTAATCCCAGCACTTTGGGAGGCCGAGGCAGGCAGATCACTCGAGCTCAGGAGTTTGAGACCAGCCTGGCCAACATAGCAAAACCCCATCTCTACTAAAAATACAAAAATTAGCCAGGTGTGGTGGCACATGCCTGTAGTCCCAGCTACTTAGGAGGCCGAGGCAGGAGAATTGCTTGAACCCGAGAGACGGAAGCTGCAGTGAGCCCAGATCACACCCCTGCACTCTAACCTGGGCAGCAGAGCAAGACTGTGTCTCAAAATAATAATAATAATAATAGTAATAATAATAATAATAATTTTGTCTAGCATGGTGTTCTTCAACCTTTTCTTCATTATTACCCCTCATGTTTTTTCTAATGGCCTTCTGCCTCCATAAAATGTTTGTTGTTGTTGAGACAGAGTCTCATTCTGTCACCCAGGCTTGAGTGCAGTGGCGTGATCTTGGGTCTCTGCAATCTCCACCTCCCGGGTCCAAGCAATTCTCCTGCCTCAGCCTCCCAAGTAGCTGGGATTACAGGCAGCTGCCACCATGCCCAGCTAATTTTCTTTTGTATTTTTGGTAGAGATGGAGTTTTACCATGTTGGCCGGGCTGGTCTCAAACTCCTGACCTCAAGTGATCTGCCCGCTTCGGCCTCCCAAAGTGCTGGGATTACAGGCATGAGCCACCGCACCCGGCCCATCAAATGTCAATGCTATAGACATACTGTATATCTGTTCATGCGCTGCATGTATTTCCATGCTTTGTACCTAAAAAGCAATATTATTTTACCCCCAGGAACCAATTAAAAATTCCTCCATTGAAAGCACATGGTTAGGTGGATGGGAAAAGGCCCCTGGCTATGTCCTGTCCCTCCCAGACTCCATTGCAGGCCTGGGCAATCTGAAAGGACCTCCATTTACTGCGAAGAACTTCCAATGTGTCCCCTCTAGATCATGGAGCACTGCATCAAGCAGAACAATGCCATTGACATCTACGAGGAGTATTTCAACGACGAGGAGGCTGTGGAAGTGATGGAGGAGGACCCTTCAGCTAAAACCATCAATGTTTTCAGGTAACGCCATAGCCAGGCAAGTGTCTGGCCACCCTCCGTCACCCCCATGCATGGGCGCCTCCAAAGGCAACTCCTTGCCATCGCTGCATGCCCTGGGTGCAGCGCCGTCTGTGCTCTGAGCTTGATAAGTGACGTGGTGATAAGTCGCCCAGCAGAGAAGTGGCCCTGCTCTGGGGGCGGGTCTGGTTGGTGGAAAGGGAGTACAGACTCCAGAGAAAGTGAAATTGCCCAGCTGTGTACAGGTGGGGCGTGTTCCTGCAGTGCAGAGTAAGTACAAGTACCAAGCGTGAGCAGCTAGCAGCACTGTGGGCACACAGGCCCCCGCCGCGGTCTGCACTCATGCGAGTATATCCATGAATCACTCCAGAGGATAGAAGTTTGACATCAGGGATTCATCCCACAGGTTTTGTGTGTGTGTGTGTGTGTGTGCGTGCGCATGTGTGAAATCACCGCAGGCGTGGATATTCACTGCAGAGGGTGTGTGCCAGCCAAAGACTAGAACAAGCTAAGTCCATCCATAGGGGACTGGTTCTGGCAGTTCTGGCACACCCACACAATGGAATGCCATGCACCTGGTAAAGCGAGCGGGGCAGTCTGGGCGTGGTGGCTCACGCCTGTAATCCCAGCACTTTGGGAGGCCAAGGCGGGTGCATCACCTGAGGTCAGGAGTTCAAGACTAGCCTGGCCAACATGGCGAAACCTCGTCTCCACTAAAAATACAAAAATTAACTGGGTGTGGTAGCACATGCCTGTAATCCCAGCTACTCAGGATGCTGAGGCAGGAGAATCACTTGAATCTGGGAGGCGGAGGTTGCAGTGAGCCGAGATCGCACCACTGCCCTCCAGCCTGGGCAATACAGCAAGACTCTGTCTCAAAAAAAAAAAAAGAAGCAGTGCAACTTCTTATGTGCTGACATGGAGTCATTTCCAGGATTCAGTATGTGAAAACCAAACCAAAACAAAGCCGGTGCAGAGCAGGGTGTGCAGAGTGCCACTTTTTGTGGCAGTCCCCAACTTAAACCATTTTTTGACTTTGCAAGGGTGCAAAAGCAATGCAAATCCAGGAGAAACCGTACTTTGAGTACACATACAACCATTCTGTTTTTCACTCTCAGTACAGTATTCAGAAAATTACGTGAGCTGTTCACCTCTTTATTATAAAATAAGCTTTGTGCTAGGTGATGTTGCCCAACTATAGGCTATATAAGTGTTCTGAGCACATAGGCTCGAGTAAGATGTGATGTTGGGTAGGTTAGGTGTATTCAATGCATTTTCAGCTCCTGATATTTCCAGCTTACTATGGGTTTATCAGGTGTAGCCAACATCATTAGCCAAGGAGCATCTGTATATGTGTATAAATATATGCATATGTGTATGTGTGTATATATGTGTATATGTATGTTTACATGCCTGATGTGAGGAGAACATCTGTGATTTTGGACTTCTGGCATCCGGAACTGTGATAGAATCAATTTCTGTTGTTTGAAGCCACCCAGTTTGTGGGACCTTATTGCAGCAGCCCCAGGAACCGAATACCCCATCCCAGAGCACCTTTGTAGGGTGTACAAAAGAAACTGATAGGAAGGAGAGCTTGGGAACAGGGATGGGGAGAGGACTGGGGAAGAAGGACTCCTCGGCCTTGAAGTCTGGTGGAAGGAGTTGCAGAAAGTGGGTGGAAGTGAGAAAGACCATGCTCTGTGGCCTCGGTTTTGACCATGAAGAAAAAAGCAAAGCCGTCCAATCAGATGAGTGGAGATGAGCAGGAGGCTGGAATAGAGCAGCGGGAGGTGCTGGGGGAATGTGGAGGGGAACCCTGTGGACCTGGGGCAGGGGTCAGACCTTGGGTCTGTGTGATGCAGGACTAGGGGAGTGAAAGGTGTTTTGGAAATGACTTGCCTCAGATCCCAACTCTGGGGAATTCATTTCACTACCACGACTGACTTAGGGGCCTGGGAAGTACCTAGCCCAGTCCCAGCACAGCAAGAAAGGACTCTTTTCTGAGGCAGGGCTGACTCATGGTGTGCAAGCAGGGCCAATGGCTGTCAGCAAGGGGTGTGCAGGAGAAGGCATGGTGGGGCAGAGGCTGCCCTTCCTGTTGCCCTCCAGCCCTGCTGGGCTCTGACCTCGTATATGGACCACCCGAGCAGGATGATGCATTAGAAATCATCCAAGGGGCCGGGCATGGTGGCTCATGCCTATGATCTTAGCACTTTGGGAGGCCCAGGTGGACATATCATCTGAGGTCAGGAGTTTGAGACGAGCCTAGGAAACATGGTGAAACTCCGTCTCTACTAAAAATACAAAAATTAGCCGGGTGTGGTGGTAGGCACCTGTAATCCCAGCTACTTGGGAGGCAGAGGCAGGAGAATCGCTTGAACCCAGGAGGCAGAGGTTGCAGTGAGCTGAGATCATGCCACTGCCTGGGGGACAGAGCAAGACTCCATTTGATGAAAAAAAAAAAGGGAGAAATTGGGGAGCCTCATATCCAGACTTCTGCTCTCTTCCCTCTCCCCTGCAGGGACCCCCAGGAAATCAAGAGGGCTGCCACGCACCTCTCCTGGCACCCCGATGGCCACAGGAAGTTGGCAGTGGCATACTCCTGCTTGGATTTTCAGCGGGCACCTGTGGGCATGAGCAGCGATTCATACATCTGGGACCTGGGTGAGAAGCAGCAGGGTCCTGGTGGCCTGGGAGGGCTGAGGGCTGGTCCCAGCACACGCGGAGGAGTGGGAGGGAGGGGCAGGAGGTCAAGGACACTCACGGGGTTGGTGCCTCAAGGGAAGGGCCCACAGTCGAGGAGGAAGCCACTCTTCTCCTTCCTCCCTTGTCTGGTTTCAGGCAGAGCCAAGCAGAGTCAAATCAGACGCAGGAAACCCCCTCCAATTCCAGATTCTTAGTTCGAGGCATGAAGACCTGACCCCATGGGATCTCAATTCTTAGCTCCTAAAGGCCAGGCGTGGTGGCCCATGCCTATAATCCCAGCACTTTGGGAGGCCAAGGCAGGTGGATCACCTGAAGTCAGGAGTTCAAGACCAGCCTGGCTAACATGATAAAACCCTGTCTCTACTAAAAATACAAAAATTAGTTGTGCTTGATGGTGAGTGCCTGTAATCCTAGCTACTTGGGAGACTGAAGCAGGAGAATTGCTTGAACCCAGGAGTCAGAGGTTGCAGTGAGCCGAGATCATGCCACTGCACTCCATCCTGGGCAACAGAGTGAGACTCTATCTCAACAACAACAAGAAAGAGCGCCCAGCAGACTGAGAAGGGACTCAAGGGGCGGTGGAATGGAACTTGTGCCTTTGTCCCATCTGTCCTGACACTTGCCTGTAATTCATGGCCTGCAGGGGCAGCGTGTCCATTTATTAGCACAAACCATTGTCTACAGAAGGGTTGGCAAGACACAGGCAGGGATGGGGTGGTGGTGGCTTCACGCTCTCCAGCTTCCCTTCGTTGTCAGCGTTATTAAAATAAACATGTAGGTGCCAGGCAGAGAGCTAATGCCCGACACTCCAACAGCTCAGTGAGTTCTGGCAGCAGCCCCATGGGGTGGACTCCATCATTATCTGCAGTCCACAGACCTGGTTCGAAGAAATTGGCAGAAAGATGACTTTATGTAAAAACTTTAGTATCAAAACCTCGTTTGACACCAAACCTAGGAACTGGACTAGAAATGTAATTATCACACACATACGCACACCCCAATCCTGTTCACCAAAAATAAAAACCATCAGCAAAGCCCCTAGGGTCAAAAATGCCAGATTCTGGCCAAGGTGGACCAGGGGGTGCAGCCTGGGGAAAGACTGGGGGGGCTTCCAGGCATCCAGGCATCCCCCCCTGCCACCATGCCCCCACTACCCACCCGCAGAAGGGGTGAAACTGGTTGATCCTATCCTTTTCTTTCTGGGCCTGGTGGGATAATTTTTTTGTGCTTTATAGAAAACCCCAACAAGCCTGAACTTGCTCTGAAGCCATCGTCTCCACTCGTGACATTGGAGTTCAACCCCAAAGATTCCCACGTGCTCCTGGGTGGCTGCTACAATGGACAGATAGGTAAGGAGGGACTCAGGCTTTTTTTTTTTTTTTTTTTTTTTTTTAGATGAAATTTTGCTCTTGTTGCCCAGGCTGGAGTGTAGTGGCGCAATTTTGGCTCACTGCAACCTCTGCCTCCTGGGTTCAAGCGATTCTCCTGCCTCAGCCTCCCAAGTTTCCTGAGATTACAGGCGCCCACCACCACACCTGGCTAATTTTTTTGTTATTTTTAGTAGAGATGGGGTTTTACCATGTTGGCCAGGCTGGTCTCACACTCCTGACCTCAGGTAATTCACCCACCCTGGGCCTCCCAAAGTGCTGGGATTACAAGTGTGAGCCACCGCACCTGGCTGGGACCCAGGCTCATAGTCAGAGCCAATCCTGCTGCTGTAGGGCAGAGCCCACATGGCAGCCTGGGATCGGCCATAGAAGACTAAGTGGGGTGGGGACCTACCATAGCTGACCAACTGCAGACATGGGTGAGGCAGGTTTGGCTGACACCTCAACAGTATCTCCTGTTACTACTGTAAGTCTAAAATTAGCTCAAAATAAATAGCTTTAAAAAAGTATAATTCAAGTAAAATCAGAGAATATTTGACTAGGCACCGCCATAAAGGGATGATGAGAGCATTGGGGAGCCCTATTTTGGGAGAGGCAGTCTGGGAAACCTACATGCTAATGGATATGGGTAATACTGGCCTTATAGAATGAGTTGGGAAGTGTTCCCTTCTGGAAGTTTGTGAAAAATTGATATTAATTTTTTTTTTTTTTGAGATGGAGTCTCGCTCTTTCACCCAGGGTGGAGTGCAGTGGTGCAGTCTCGGCTCACTGCAGCCTCCACCTCTCGGATTCAAGTGATTCCCCTGCCTCAGCCTCCTGAGTAGCTGGGACTACAGGCTCATGCCACCACGCCTGGCTAATTTTTGTCTTTTTTCAGTAGAGTTAGGGTTTCACCATGTTGGCCAGACTGGTCTCAAATTCCTGACCTCAAGTGATCCTCCCTCCTTGGCCTTCCAAAGTGCTGGGATTGCTGGCGTGAGCCACCATGCCTGGCTGGTATTAATTCTTGAAATGTTTGGTAGAACTCATCAGTGAAGCCATGTGGTCCCTGGCTTTTCTTTATTGGAAGCTTAAAAGTTACAATTCAGTCCATTTACTTGTTATAGATCCTCTTCACATTTTCTGTTTCTTCTTTAATTGCTTTTGGTAGTTTCTGTCTTTCTAGGAACTTTTCCATTTCATCAAGTTGTCTAGTTTGTTGACATATAATTGTTCACAGTATTCCCTTATAATCATTTTCTTTTTCTTTCTTTCTTTTTTTTTTTTTTTGAGACAGAGTTTTACTCTGTTGCCCAGGCTGGAGTGCAGTAGTGTAATCACTGCTCATTGCAGCCTCGACCTCCTGGGCCCAAGCAATCCTTCCACCTCAGCCTCCTGAGTAGCTGGGACTACAGGCGTGTGCCACCACGCTCGGCTAATTTTTGTAGTTTTTGTAGTCACAAGGTTTCATCATGTTGCCCAGGCTGCTCTTAAACTCCTGGGCTCAAGCGATCCGCCCACCTGGGCTGGCCCCCCAAAGTGCTGGGATGAACCACCAAGCCTGGCCTGATTTCAATCTTTTAAAATTTATTGAGACTTGTTTTATGGCCTAGCATATTAGCATATTGTCTATCCTGCAGAATGTTCCATGAGCACCTGAGAAGACTATAATCTGCTTATCGTCCAGTGCAGTTTTCCCTTTTTTTTTTTTTTTTTTTTTTGAGACAGAGTCTTGCTTTTTCGCCCAGGCTGGAGTGCAGTGGCGCGATCTCGGCTCACTGCAAGTTCCGCCTCCCGGGTTCACGCCATTCTCCTGCCTCAGCCTTCCAAGTAGCTGGGACTACAGGCACCCGCCACCACGCTGGGCTAATTTTTTGTATTTTTTTTTAGTAGAGACGGGGTTTCACCGTGTTAGCCAGGATGATCTCGATCTCCTGACCTCGTGATCCGCCCGCGTCGGCCTCCCAAAGTGCTGGGATTACAGGCCTGAGCCACCGCACCAGGCCTGTCCGGTGGAGTTTTCTATAGATATCTGGGAGGTCTTGTCTATAGTGTTGGTCAAGACTTCTATTTCCTTGTTGATCTTTCACCTAGTAATTATGTCTATTATTGAAAGTAGGATACTGATATCTGCCATTATTATTGTTGAATTGTCCATTTCTCCTTCAATTTTGTCAGGTTTTGCTTCCTGTATGTTAAGGCTATGTTATTAGGTACATGCACATGTTTATAATTGTTAAGTTTTCCTAGTGAATTAACTCTTTATCAGTATATAATGTCTTTATTTGTCTCCAGTAGCATTTTTCATCTCAAAGTCTGTCTGTCTTTGAGATAGGCACTCCAGCTCTCTTTGGTTACCATTTGCATGGTGTATCTTTCCCCATCCTTTTACTTTTAACCTGTTTGCCTCTTTGAATCTAAAGTATGTCTCTTGGAGCTGGGTGCGGTGACACGCGCCTGTAATCCCAGCTACTTGGGAGGCTAAGGCACGAGAATCACTTGAACCTGGGAGGCTGAGATTGCAGTGAGTCGAGATCATGCCACCGAACTCCAGCCTGGGTGACAGAGCGAGACTCCATCTCAAAAAAATAAAAAATAAATAAAAAAATAAAGTATGTCTCTTGTAGATTACATGTAGCTGGCATACAGGTGAATCATAGTGTTTTTTTGTTTGTTTGTTTGTTTGTTTTGAGACAGAGTCTTACTCTGTCACCCAGGCTGGAGTGCAGTGGCGTGATCTCGGCTCAGTGCAACCTCTGCCTCCTGGGTTCAAGAGATTCTCCTGCCTCAGCCTCCCGAGTAGCTGAGATTACAGGTGCATGCCACTACGCCTAGCTAATTTTTGTATTTTTGGAGAGATGAGGTTTTACCATGTTGGCCAGGCTGATCTCGAACTCCTCGCCTCAAGCGATATGCCCACCTCGGCCTCCCAAAGTGCTGGGATTACAGGCGTGAGCCACCGCGCCCAGCCTGGATCATGGTTTTTTCCTTTTAATCTATTCTATCAATATCTGGTTTTAAGTGGAAAGTTTAATCTATTTACATTAATTTAATTACTGATAAAGTTTACATCTGCCATTTTGCTTTTTTTTCTATATGTCTTAAATCTTTTTGTTCTTTCTCCATAACTGCCTTCTTTTGTGTCACATATTTTCTAGTGTACCGTTTAATTCCCTTATCATTTCTTTTTTTTTTTCTTTTCTTTTTTTTTAGAAACAAGGTCTCACTCTGTCACCCAAGCTGGAGTGCAGTGCCATGATCATAGCTCACTGCAGCCTCAAACTCCTGGACTCAAGCAATCCTCCCACCTCAGCCTACCGAGTAGCTGGGATGACAGGTGCATGTCACCACACCCAGCTACTTTTTTATTTTTTAATTTTTGTAGAGATGGGGTCTTGCTATGTTGCCCAGGCTGGTCTCAAACCCCTGGCCTCAGGCAATTCTCCCACCTTGGCCTCCCAAAGTGCTGGGATTTCAGGCGTGAGCCACCACACCCAACTTCAGCTGTTGATCTTATTGATGATCCGGTGTATGTGATGAGTCATTTTTCTCTTGCTGCTTTCAAGAGTCTCTGGCTTCAGCTTTGATTATGATGTTTCTAGGTATGGATATCTTCGAGTTTATCCCACTTGGAATTCATTGAGTTTCTTGGATGTATAGATTATTTTTTTAAAATCAAATATGGAATATTTACAACCATTATTTATTCAAATATTCTTTCCTACCCTTTCTCTCTCTCCTCTCCTTCTGTGACTTCCATTACATGTATGTTGGCATACTTGATGGTGTCCCATAGGTCTTTAGACTCTGTTTTTCTTTGTTCTCTTTTCTTTCTATTCCTCAGACTACATAATCTCAGTTGACCCATCTTCACGTTCAACGAGTCTTCTGCCTGCTCAAATATGCCATCCCATAGCTTCTCTGCTATATTTTTATTCTGGTTAATGACTGCAGAATTTCTATTTTGTTCTTTCTTTTAAAAATAATTTCTCTCATTTGGATGTGGTGGCTCGTACCTGGAATCCTAGCACTTTGGGAGGCAGAGGTGGGTGGATTACCTGAACTCAGGAGTTCAAGACCAGCATGGGCAACATGGTCAAACCATGTCTCTACTAAAAAAAAAAAAAAAAAAAAAAAAAATCAGCCAGGTGAGGTGGAGTGCGCCTGCAATCTCAGCTACTTGGGAGGCTGAGGCAAGAGAATTGCTTGAACCCAGGAGGCAGAGGTTGCAGTAAGCTGAGACTGTGCCACTGCACTCCAGGCTGGGCAACAAAGCGAAACTCTGTCTTCAAAAATAATAATGATAATAATTTTTGTCTATTTGTATTTTTTATTTGGTGAGATATCATCTCATGCTTTTCTTTAGTTGTTTCGATGTGACTTCCTTTCTTTGTATTTCCTTTCTTTGTATTTCTTGGCATGTCTTATAATTTTTTTTATTAAAAACTATACTTTTTGTATGATTTAATGTGGCAACTTTGCAAATCAGATTGACATACCTCCCAGAGTCTGTGTTGTTGCTGTTTGTTGTAGTTGTTCTTTGTTTCATTAATGAATTTTCTTAGCTAGTTCTGGAAAGTCTGTATTCTGTGTCACGTATGATCACTTATAGTCTCTGCTTAGCTTAGTGATTAGTTAATGATTGAACAAAGATTTCCTTAAGCATTTGTCACCAAAAAATCTCCCCTTCTCTGCTAAGGGGCTCTGTGTGCGTGTGTGAGCATGCCTTTACACTCGGCCAGGCAGTCGTCAACTCTGCCATAGTGTCTGTGCAGAGATGAGGTCAGCCAGAGAGTTTAGGGCTTTATCGGCTTTCCTGAGCATGACACAGCTCTGGGCGTGCACACAGCTCTATCCGTGCTTGTGACCTCCTAGACTCCCAGGAATATGTCAGATCTTTTCAAAGCCCTGTGGACACATCATGCTTCAGCTTTTCCTTTTACTTATTTACTTTTGTTGTTTAAATGTAATAGAGGCTGAGCACAGTGGCTTACGTCTGTAATCCTAACACTTCGGGAAGCCGAGGCAGGAGGATCGCCCGCGCTCAGGAGTTTGAAACTAGTCTGTGCAGGATAGTGAGAGCTTGCCTTTAAAGAGAGAGAGAGAGAGGAGAGAGAGAGAGAGAGAGAGGAAGGGGGAAGGAGGGAGGGAGGGAGAGAGAAAGAGAGAGAGAAAGAAAGAAAATAGGGACGGGGTCTTGCTATGTTGACCAGGTTGGTTGTGAACTCCTGGCCTCAAGCAGTCCCGCCTCAGCCTCCCAAAGTACAGGCGTGAGCCACAGTACTCGGCCCAGCTTTTCCTTTTAAGCTTTTTGGTAGGTCTATTCCTTGCCCCACCTGTTATCCACTGCCTCAGGAAGCTGCAAAGCTAGTCAGTTGCCTGCAATTACACCCTGATGAAAAGACTTTTCACACCAGGCAAAGGCTGAACCAAGTCAATTACAGTCAACCTTGCAAGAGGAGCCTTATCAGGGAACCACCAGACAGGTCAGATAATGACAGTTCTTTGGGCATGAGACTTGAAAGGAGCTCCAGCCTCATTCTGCTCCCTCTTGTGGCGCCAGGCTGCTGTTTTTCATCGGGAGTGCAGAATGTGAATTTTCAGGGCCACCACGGAACTGCGGAGTGTGCGATCTTAACCAGGGCAAGTGAAAATGCCACTGTTTTTACCAAGATTCTGCTGTTTTCCTTGAATAAACATTCTCCCAACTGCCCTAAGCCTCTGGCTAATTTCCAGAGTTCTGAAAAAGTTGATTGTGACCATTTTTGCCAGTTTTCTCACTGCTATTATGGAGGAGAGAATTTTTGGAGGTCCTTACTTCACGGATTTTGCTGATGGCACACCTGGAAAACTGATTTTTGTTTGTTTGAGACGGAGTCTCGCTGTGTCGCCTAGGCTGGAGTGCAGTGTCACGATCTTGGCTCACTGCAAGCTCCCCCTCCCGGGTTCATGCCATTCTCCTGCCTCAGCCTCCCAAGTAGCTGGGACTACAGGTGCCCGCCACCACACCCAGCTAATGTTTTGTTTTTTTTTTTTTAGTAGAGACAGGGTTTCACTGTGTTAGCCAGGATGGTCTTGATCTCCTGACCTCGTGATCTGCCTGCCTCGGCCTCTCAAAGTGCTGGGATTACAGGCATGAGCCACCGCGCCCAGACTTTTTTTTTTTTTTTTTTTTTTTTTTTGAGACAGTCTTGCTCTGTCACCCAGGCTGGAGTACAGTGGTGCGATCTCAGCTCACTGCCACCTCCGCCTCCTGGGTTCAAGCGATCCTCCTGCCTCAGCCTCCCCAGTGGCTGGTGCATGCCACCACGCCTGGCTAATTTTTGTATTTTTAATAGAAACGGAGTTTTGCCATGTTGGCCAGGCTGGTCTCAAACTCCTGGCCTCAAGTGATCCACCCACCTTGACCTCCCAAAGTGCTGGGATTACAGGCGTGAGCCACCGAGCCCGGCCCAAACTGCTTTTTTTTTTTTTTAAATTTCTAGTGAGATCAGAAGTCACCTGCCTGGATTGGCTCTGAATGTCCCTACCTGCTCTGTTCCCCTGACCCTGGAGTCGCCAGACACCCAACCCATGACTACACCCAAGCCAGTCTTGACCCTGGGCGTAAAAAGCATTCCCCACTCCTCCCTGATCTGTATGTTCTTATACTTTTGCTGCTTCTTTGGGAGTAGGAGCCAGGATGGCTGAGAAACTCCTCCTCCAAAGCTCTCCATAGTCAGCTGCTTCCTGAGGCCCCGATTTCCCTCTCAGACCTGCTGCCTCCTGCCCAGGGGAGCTTGCAGATTATGGAATAGACCTGGGCTCCCATAAACGTCCCTGCCAAATTATCTGGGTGCCAGAGCTCTAAAAGACTGAAGCGGAGCCACTTTGCCATGATTAATTCAGGAGCCTTGACTCACTCATTATTCACAACCTCTTTTAGTGGTTTTTCACTCCAGCTCATACCAGCCCAGACTCTGGCGCTCCGCTGCTCCAAGAAGGGCCCCTCTAGGGCCATGTGGGACCCAGTGGGACCTACTCTTGAGCACTGCTTTCCCAAAGTAGAACAGGCTTATCTTTTATTTTTATTTTTTGTTTTGTTTTTGAGACAGCCTTGCTTTGTTGCCCAGGCTGGAGTGCAATGGCGTGATCTCAGCTCACTGCAACCTCTGCCTCCCAGGTGTGAGCAATTCTCATGCCTCAGCCTCCTGAGAAGCTGGGATTACAGGTGCCTGCCACCACGCCCAGCTAATTTTTTTGTATTTTTAGTAGAGATGGGGTTTCATCATGTTGGCCAGGCTGGTCTTGAACTCCTGACCACAAGTGATCCACCTGCCTCAGCCTCCCAAAGTGCTGGGATTACAGGTGTGAGCCACCAGGCCTGGCCTATTTTTATTTTTTGAGACAGGGTCTTGCTCTGTCACCCAGGCTGGGGTGTAGTGGCACAATCATGGCTCACTGTAGCCTCAACCTCCCCGGCTCAAGCAGTTCTCCCACCTCAGCCTCCTGAGCAGCAGGCAGCCTCCAGAGTAGCAGGCAGCCTCCAGAGTAGCAGGCAGCCTCCCGAGTAGCAACCTCCTGAGTAGCATGTGCCATCATGCCCAGCTAGCTTTTAAATTTTTTGTAGAGACGGGGTCTCACTATGTTGCCCAAGCTGCTCTTGGATTCCTGGGCTCAAGCAATCCTTTTGCCTCAGCCTCCTAATGTGCTAGGATTACAAGCATGAGCCACTGTGCTTGGCTGAGCAGGCTTATCTAAGAAAACATATTTCTGGGCCAGCTTAGTTCAGGGCAAATGCCTTGGACTTGGAGAAATACTAAGTCAAAGCTTATGAACTAAGTACTTTTGTTATTTTACAAAACGGCCTTTCCTAGAAACAGCTCTGAGTGACAGGGTGAGCCCTCATTGTGCATTCATGGGAAAATGGAAACGAAATCTAATAGGACAAAGGACAGATAACTTTTCCATCTTTCTTGGCAAAGCACTAATAACAGATCACAGTAAAGGCTAAAGCTCCTCTGTGAGTTTCTTTCCAACAGAGGCAGCAGAGGTACAAAGGATAAGAGGAAATGAGCTAATGCAGCAGAGAGATTCGCCTAAATGGGGCCTTTCCACGTGCTTTTCCCCAAGTTAGGGACTCGGCTCTCCTCTCGCCTGGCTCCCTCCATCCTGAGGCTCATCTTCCATCTCAGCTACCTGTCACTTCCTCCAGGAGGCCTTCCCTGACCACCCTCATGTGTTCCCCTGCCACTATGCCTGTCCTGTCCCCAGAGGCTTTCCCAGAGCCGAGTGTTGGGTAGGTAGTCAATGCCTGGGAGGGGCTCAAGGAACTGAATGAAGCTTGCACTCTGGGAGTCTCTCCAGAGAGTCTGTGGGGGCTGGTAGGAAACTCAGGCTGATTTGAACCAAGCCCTGATTCTAGAAAACCACATACCTGCCAAACCAGAAGCAGCAGCCCCCCTCTCTCCCCTGCTTCCTGCCCCAAGGAAGGAAGCCTGTGCCCCGCTCCACTCCTTCTTCATCTCCTTTCTCAACAGCCTGCTGGGACACCCGAAAGGGCAGCCTGGTGGCGGAGCTATCCACCATTGAGTTCAGCCACCGAGACCCTGTGTATGGCACCATCTGGCTCCAGTCGAAGACGGGCACCGAGTGCTTCTCAGCATCCACGGATGGGCAGGTACCCACCAGCCAGACACTGGGGAGGGGAGGGAAGTGAGAGACAGTAACTGTTCCCTGGTTCCCCATCAGAACCCCTGGGGACATTTCCTTTAACACATTTTATTTTAAGACGGAGTTTCACTCTTGTTGCCCAGGCTGGAGTGCAATGGCGCTATCTTGGTTCACTGCAACCTCTGCCTCCTGGGTTCAAGCAATTCTCCTGCCTCAGCCTCCCAAGTAGCTGAGATTACAGGCGCCTGCCACTATGCCTGGCTAACTTTTTATTTTTAGTAGAGATGGTGCTTCACTATGTTGGCCAGGCTGGTCTCGAACTCTGACCTCAGGTGATCCACCCACCTTGGCCTCCCAAAGTGCTGGGATTACAGGCATGAGCCACTGCGCCCGGCCTAACACTTTATTTTTAAGTTGAGTAGTGATAATACATGCCCATGGAACAGAATTTAAAGGGTGCAAAAAAGAAAATGCCTTCCTCTCACTCTGCCTGCACCTCCTCCCCTCCCTCCCTCTCCTATGTCTGCCTTCGGAGCTAGTCTCTGCATATGCAAGGAAACACACCTCTCTCTTCTTCACTCTTTCTTTTTGCACACTTCACACACTATTCTGTACTCGATGTTTTTCATTGTGTGTACCTTGGAGATAGCTTCATATTTCATACACCGCTGCCCCATGCCTATTAATAACTGCATCGTGTGGGTGTACCATAATTTATATATGGATTCTAATATTTTGTTGCTACCCCCCAAAAAATGTAGCAAAGAGCATCTTTATACACAGATTATTGCACACATGCGGGGATACATCTACAGCAGACATTGCTGGCAGCGGGACTTCTAGGTCAGAGCACACATGCATTTTTAACATTGCCGGATATCGCCTTATTGCGGGGAGTCTTGGCATATACAGAGTCTTGGCCTTGCACCTGGGGGTTTTGATTCAGTAGGTCGAGGGCGAGGCCTCAGCATTTGGGTTGTATGAAGCTTGCCAGTGACTCTGATGATCAGCCAGGTGTGGGAACTGTGGACAGAACAGCAATCCTCAAAGTGTATTTGCTCCCACGAATTGCTGGGAGCTCCATCCTTTGTGGCCCAGTGGCTGACCCCAGGAAGGTGGGGTGAGGGTGGAGAAGGCAAAAGCCAGGGGAAATACAGGGCCTCGAAGTCTCACTGTCGCCCCTCCTCCCGCCAGGTCATGTGGTGGGACACCCGAAAGATGAGCGAGCCCACTGAAGTCGTGATCTTGGACATCACCAAGAAGGAACAGTTGGAAAATGCCTTGGGTGCCATCTCCCTGGAGTTCGAATCTACTTTGGTGAGTGTCCCTTGCTGTCCCTTCCCCGACTTGCATTGACAGGGCAGCCAGGGCTAAAGACAGGCCATTGCTAGGATATCAGGTGCTCGTGGAACCCAGGACCAGCCCAGGGAGGCCAACCTCACTGCAGCCATCCTAGATGTGTGTGGCCTTTACAACAACTTTCCAGCAGGGGGCAGCAGAGCTTCTCGAAGAAGGACACCATAGTCATCATGGCACCAAGTCATCTTTTGGCCAGTGGCCCAGCTGAACACAGAGGGCAATCTTTTGACAGGACAATTCCAGAAAAGCCCTGTTTCGTGGGGAAGGTCACGCCCAGGACCAACATCGGGAGGCCTGGACTCCAACCCAGGTCCTGGCCCTGCCAGGCACGGGGGCCATAGGCTGGTCACCTGCCTTCCTCTGGGGAAGGAAGAGGTACTGGAGAGGAAAATGAGGTCAGAGCAGGCTTCTTGGAAAACCAGAGCACAAGCATGGTCTCGGTGTTCAGTCACTGAGAATGACAAAGAAATATCAAAGTTCAGGTCGGGCAGGGTGGCTCACACCTGTAATCCCAGCACTTTGGGAGGCCAAGAATTTAAGATCAGCCTGGGTACATAATGAGACCTCCCCCCACCACCCGCCCAGTCTTTACCAAAAAAGAAAGAAAGAAAGAGAGGGAGAGAGAGGGAAAGAAAAGGAAAGAAGGAGGGAAGGAAGGAAGGAAGGAAGGAAGGAAGGAAGGAAGGAAGGAAGGAAGGAAGGAAGGAAGGAAGGAAGGAAGGAAGGAAGGAAGGAAGGAAGGAAGGAAGGAAGGAAGGAAGGAAGGAAGGAAGGAAGGAAGGAAGGAAGGAAGGAAGGAAGGAAGGAAGGAGAAAGGAAGAAAAATATCAATGTGAGGCAAGGTGCTGTGGCTCACACCTGTAATCCCAGCACTTTGGGAGGCTGAGGTGGGAGAATCACTTGAGCCCAGGAGTTCAAGACCAGCCTGGACAACATAGCAAGACCCTGTCCCTACACAAGAAAAGAAAAAAAGGGCCAGGCGTGGTGGCTCACACCTGTAATCCCAGCACTTTGGGAGGCCAAGGCGGGCAGATCACCTGAGGTTGGGAGTTCGAGGCCAGCCTGACCAATATGGAGAAACCCCATCTCTACTAAAAATACAAAATTAGCTGGGTGTGGAGGTGCACGCCTGTAATCCCAGCTACTCGGGAGGCTGAAGCAGGAGAATCGCTTGAACCCGGGAGGTGGAAGTTGTGGTGAGCCAAGATCGCATCATTGCACTCCAGCCTGGACGACAAGAGCGGAACTCCATCTCAAAAAAAAAACAAAGAAAAGAAAAGAAAAACAGGAAATATCAAAGTTTGAGCATGGTGCAAATGTGTTAGAGGAGGGAAGCTTCTAGAAGCAGTAAAGGAAGACTTCCTCGCTAGAGTAAGAAGACAACTTTCCCTTGTTGTTGGCTTTTGGTTTGGGCTGAGTCTTGGTTTATGTCTTAGTGTAGCCCAGGCCTGGTTCCCCCTTGGGGGTGTCACTTGTTTGCTTCGGGGTCATGGGCCATCATTCCAAGGGCTTTGGGAGGCCCTGGCCTCGAACATACCTGGGCAACCCTAGCTCAAGGCTGAGAGATGAATGTTGATGGAATGAGGAGACACTTCAACTGACCCCCTCCCCAGAGGACAAGGCACTGGGCATGGAGGTTGGGGTGGCGAGGGCTCAGGAAAACATTCTGTCCCAGAGGCAAGGCTTCCTAGGCCAAGTGCTAGACATGCGACCATATCACTACTAGGGCCATCTCCTCTATGCCTGGCCCTTGCAGGGTGCACACTGTGTGCTGGACACTTGTGGCTGCCTGATTTAATAAGCTTGTACAGTCGCCTATAACCATCTCGTGGGGTAATGTTATTATCCGTACTTGCCAGATACACACAATGAGTCTTTGTGAGATTAGGTTGTGAGTCCTAGTACCTGGTAAAGCCAGGACTCAAACCCAGGGCTCCAACTCAGAGGCCCAGGGTGTCCACCTGCAGCCCACCACGAAGTATGAGGCCAGAGGCACAATGGGCCACTCAGATCTGGGTGGCCTTTCTCCCTGGCTCACTGACGGGCGGCATGCAGTCGGCTTGAATACTTTCTTCTCTGGACCTCTCAAGCTTGGTCTTTTCACTTGCCCTTGACACCCAACTTGAAGCCCAGATTTTTGTTTTGTTTTGTTGAGACGTGGTTTTGCTCTGTTGCCCATGCTGGAGAGCAGTTGTGTAATCTCAGCTTACTGCAACATCCACCTCCTGGGCTCAAGCCTCAGCCTCTTGAGTAGCTGGGACCACAGGCACATGCCACCAAGCCCGGCTAATTTTTTTTTTTTTTTTTTTTTGAGACAGAGTCTCACTCTGTTGCCTAGGCTGGAGTGCAGTGACATGATCTTGGCTCACTGCAACCTCTGCCTCCCAGGTTCAAGTGATTTTTGTGCCTCAGCCACCACACCTGGCCATGTTCTGGGTATTTTCTAGAGATTTTATATTTATCATTTTAGTAATTTTCTGGTAGAAGAAAACTGCACAATAAAACAATATGTTTTTTAAAAAAAATAAAAATAAAAAAGCTGGGGGGCCAGGTGCAGTGGTTCAGGTCTGTAAGCCCAGCACTTTGGGAAGCCGATGTGTGCAGATCGCTTGAGCTTAGGAGTTTGAGACCAGTCTGGACAACACAGGGAGACTCCATCTCTACAAAAATACAAAAATTAGCCGACCCTGGTGGTGTGTGCTTGTGGTCCTAGCTACGTGGGAGGCTGAGGTGGGAGTATTGCTTGAGCCCAGAAGGTCAAGGATGCAGTGAGCTGAGATCGCACCACTGCACTCCAGCCTGGGCAATGGAGCCAGACCCTATCTCAAGAAATACATAAATAAATAAACTAGGAGTTCTTTTTTTTTTTTTTTTTTTTTGAGGTGGGGTCTTGCTCTGTAGGCCAGGGGCTGGAGTGCAGTGGCATGATCTCGGCTCACTGCAACCTCCGCCTAAAACCTGGGAGTTCTGTAGGGGCAGGTTCACCACCTGCAGAGGACATCTGAGCCCATTGACAAAGGCCCTCCCCTCAGTGTGCCCCTCCCCTACCTCACTCGGCTGTTCTTTCCATTTGGAATGTTGAGGACTCAGCGCCGTTGTACGCTCAGGCCCTGCTGGTGGAGGTTGTCCAGTCTAGCCCAGAAGTTAAGACAGAACAGTAAACAAGGAAGGGCATTGCATGATGGAGGGGGTCATGCTCAGAGACGCAGAGGGGAGCACTGGACCAGGAGTCAGGAGACCAGCCTTTGTGCATTCAGTCCACAGTGAAGTGAGTAACTACTAAAGCTCAGTTACTACTAAAGCGATGGACCCATGTCAGACAAGCTCGCGCCCCTCAAAGAGCTCACCCACCAGCAGTAGGGGGACGAATTACATCACCGACTGCCAGGTGGCTTCCTGAGTGCTGGTTGGTCACCTGCTCTGAGTTCTCAGGGACACCACCAGCCTGGACAATGCTATGACAAATGTCACTGTCATGCCAGGGAAGGCTCTGCCCATCCCGTGAGTGATCTGGGTGGGCCACCCTACATCCCCTCCCTGGGTCTTCTTTACTCTCTCTGGAAACAAACTTTCAGGATCTTTATGGCCAAATGCATCGAGGACACAGTGGTGCTCTGCAGAGGGGGCTAGTGACGTGACAACCCTCCAGGACTGGAGGAGCCAGGGAGGGCTTCATTCAGGCACAGGCTCCTTGAGCAGCTTCCAAAAAGATGGGGTCTGAGGAGCCCGGGAAGAGTGGGGACAGCTGTCCAGGAGGGGCCACAGCCCTTGCTGAAGCTTGATCTGAGGGCCTTCCTAGCGCCTGCAGACCCCCCAAGCAAGCTCCTGTCCATGCCCGCTAATCCCAGAGTTGATGGTTCATGGAGCCTTCCCCTCCTGTGTCACTCCTTCCACAGCCCACCAAGTTTATGGTGGGGACCGAGCAGGGCATCGTCATCTCCTGCAACCGCAAGGCCAAGACGTCAGCTGAGAAGATTGTGTGCACCTTCCCGGGCCATCATGGCCCCATCTATGCCCTCCAGAGAAACCCGTTCTACCCGAAGAACTTCCTGACGGTTGGCGACTGGACAGCCCGCATTTGGTCTGAAGACAGCCGGGAATCGTCCATCATGTGGACCAAGTAAGAGGCGATGCTGGGGACGGGAGGGGATGCAGGGGACAGGAGGGGATGGAGGGAGCCCAGCTGGGCCCCGGAGAGTCCCGAGCCTCCATATGTAAAATGGAGAAAAACCCTTCCACAAACACCCGAGCTCATGTTAGCAAGTGACTTGCTCCAGCCACTCCACAAAGTGATAAGCTTCAAACCACTCAGTTACTAAAAATAATGGCCATGGCTTAATTTTATTTCCTTTTTTTTTTTGAGACAGTCTCGCTTAATTCCCCCGACTGAGTGCAGTGGCGTGATCTTGGCTCACTGCAGCCTCCGCCTCCCAGGTTCAAGAGACTCTCCTGCCTCAGCCTCCTGAGTAGCTGGGACTACAAGCACCTGCCACCATGCCCAACTAATTTTTGTATTTTTAGTAGAGATGGGGTTTTGCCACATTGGCCAGGCTGGTCTTGAACTCCTGACCTCAGTTGATCCGCCCGCCTCGGCCTCCCAAAGCGTTGGGATTACAGGCATAAGCCACCGTGCCTGGCTGGCTTAATTTTCATAATCCTCAAAATACCCCCAGGAGGAGGCAGCATTGCTCTTCTCCTCATCTCATTTTTCATGTTAGGGAACTGGGCTACAGAGAGGCCAAGCCACTTGCTCCTGCTCTCCCAGCTAGTGAGGAGCCGAGATTGGGTGTGAACCCAGGAAGCTTGGCTGGGAAATGCGGGTGCCTTGGCACGATTCAGCAATGCGGCATAGCCTGCCTTGCTCAGTGCCCACTCCTCTGAGGGGAGCAACAGACAGGGAGCTTGAGACAGAGCTATGAGCACAATGGTCAGACCAGAGAAGCTTGGACCATCACATCCCCCTCCGTTCTTCTTAGGGCCCATTTACCTTGTCTAAAAGTGCCCTTTCTCCTCCTCCCCTTCATCTCCTAAATTAGGTAATAAGCCCCGAAATCTAACCACCCCCTTGAGTTATTCACCACCGAGCACTGCCATGTGTATTGTGCATTGCATGTATAAATAAATTACTTTTTTCTCTTGCTAAAAAAAACCATCCCGGGGTTCCTTTCCTACCCACAGAACCACAGACTCCTGCAATGTCAATGCCACCATCAACCCTAATGAACATCTTTGGTTCCAGTGCTTCCCACATCTGGTTGCATCAGAATATCTTGGGAGGAGTTTTTGTTTGTTTGTTAAAACGTTTTTGAGATGGAGTCTTACTCTGTCACCCAGGCTGGAGTGCAATGGGGCGATCTCGGCTCACTGCAACCTCCGCCTCCCGAGTTCAAGCGATTCTCCTGCCTCATCCTCCTGAGTATCTGGGATTACAGGCGCACGCCAGCAAGCCCAGCTAATTTTTGTATTTTTAGTAGAGACGGAGTTTCACCATGTTGGCCAGGCTGGTCTCAAACTCCTGACCTCAGATGATTCGGCTGCCTCAGCCTCCCAAAGTGCTGGGATTACAGGCATGAGCCAAGTGCTGGGATTACAGGCACCTGGCCAAGGAGTGATTTTTTAAAATCCAGGTTCCTAGCCCCAACCCTGGGGGTACTAACATAGAATCTTGGGCTTAGCCCAGGAATGGGCTTGTTAAGGAGCTCCCCGGGGCTTGTGACTCAGCCAGGCCTTGCTTTGGGAGCAGAAACCTGGTTTGATGTCCTCATTCTACAGGTGTGGGAACGCTGGCTGAGAAGGGCAGTGCATTGTTCCAGGCCTTATAGCAAGTAGGGGGTTCCCAGTAGATGTGAAGCCCTTCACAGGCTTTAGGAGCCTTCCCAATGTCTTCAGGTTCTGCAGGCTGCCAGGGCTGTGTGAAAGGAGCAGTGAGGGCAGGGTGTCGAGCACAGTAACCCATAGGCCTTTCGCAGGGCTGGTTCCTAGAGGGACTTGGTGGACCTATGTCCTAGAACCTGGGTCTCCCTTGTCCTCCTCCTGCATAAGGTTAAACAAATTTAGCAAATAAGAATATCTGGCCCTGGGCCAGGTGCAGTGGGCTCATGCCTATAATCCCAGCACTTTGGGATGCTGAGGTGGGAGGATCACTTGAGGTCAGGAGTTCAAGATGAGCCTGGCCAATATGGTGAAACCCCGTCTCTAATAAAAATACAAAAAATCAGCTGGGCTTGGTGGCTCACGCCTGTAATCCCAGCACTTTGGGAGGCCGAGGTGGGTGGATCACCTGAGGTCAGGAGTTCAAGACCAGCTGAGATTGTGCCACTGCACTCCAGCCTGGGCAACAGAGTGAGACTCCGTCTCAAAAAACATAATATTTGGCACTTAGTTAAATCTGAATTTTTTTAAAAAACTATTTTTTTTAGTATAAGTATGTCCCATGCAATATTTGGTATATACTTATACTAAAAATTATTCATTGTCCAAAAATCTCCAGATTTTTTTTTTTTTTGAGGTGAAGTCTCTTTGTTGCCCAGGCTGGAGTGCAGTGGCATGATCTTGGCTCACTACAACCTTCACCTCCTGGGTTCAAGCAATTCTCCTGCTTCAGCCTCCTGAGTAGCTGGGATTACAGGCGCCCACCACCACCCCTGGATAATTTTTTTATTTTTAGTAGAGGCAGGGTTCTGCCATGTTGGCCAGGCTGATCTCAAACTCCTGACCTCAGGTGATCCACCGTTCTCAACCTCCCAAAGTCCTGGGATTACAGGCATGAGCCACCACGCCCGGCCCAGATCCTTTCTTTAGTCTTGATCATTTCTCCCACTGTGGTCTGGCTGTCAACACACTCCGTTTGCAAAGGTGACTGGGAAGTGTACTCTCCGCCTTGCCCAGCAGGGGCCCAGCGACAACTATATTGCAATGGAGGAAGGGAGAGGAGGTCTGGGTGAAAATCTGAAGGCTCCACTGTGTGTGTCTCTCTTTTTAAAAAATGTTCCATCTTCACTGAAGAAACTCTTGAAAACCCAGATGAAACCAAGTAGGAAGTGACACTCTCCTTATCTCAGTGGTAGCAGCTTTTCTGGGCATGTCCTTCCTCTGACTCCCATCCGTGAGTCCCAGGGCTGGGACCAGGTCCAGCAACACGTGCCTGCTGCCTGGAGTTAGCAGCAGAGAAATGCCAACAGCCAGCCCACGGGCAGGACTGTGCCCAGAGCCCTTTCTTTATTTCATTTGAGACAAGGTCTCACTATGTTGCCCAGGCTGGAGTACAGTGGCACAAATATGGCTCACTGCAGCCTCGACCTCCTGGGCTCAAGCAATCCTCCCATCTCAGCCTCCCAAGGAGCTGGGACCACAGGTGTGTCCTACCTGTGTCACCAGCCGGGTGTCACCACCACACCCGGCTGTTGTCCAGGCTGGTCTCAAAATCCTGGCTTCAAGCGATCCTCCTGCCTTGGCCTTCCAAAGTGCTGGGATTACAGGCACATGACCAGCCCAGAGCCCTTTAAAGAACAGCCTGTCAGACACCTGAGGTCAAGAGTTTGAGAGCAGCCTGGCCAACATGGTGAAACCCCATCTCTAGTAAAAATAAAATATTAGCTGGGTGTGGTGACGGGCACCAGTAATCCCAGTTACTCAGGAGGCTGAGACAGGACAATTGCTTGAACCCAGGAGGCGGAGGTTGCAGTGAGCTGACATGGTACCCCTGCACTCCAGCCTGGGCAACAGAGCAAGACTGTCTCAAAAAAAAGCAACCTGTGAGCTGTGGATGAGTGAGGTAAGCACAGCTAGAAGTCAGACACAAGGAAGAACTTCCTACCTAGCAAGACTCTGAGACCCTGGAGCCCAGAAGGGACCAAGTGAGCCAAGCTGTGGCTCAGAAGCCTCTGTCCCTCCAACCATGACGTGGTCTACCTCCCACAGGTACCACATGGCTTACCTCACTGATGCTGCCTGGAGCCCCGTGAGGCCAGCCGTTTTCTTTACCACCAAGATGGACGGAACCCTGGATATCTGGGACTTCATGTTCGAGCAGTGCGATCCCACCCTCAGCCTGAAGGTCACGTGCATATCCCTCCTTGTGCATCCAGGTCCTCAGGGAGCCAGGTCCCGGCATGGGTGTGAGTGTGGGGTGCTGTGAGCACGTGTGCAGTGTGTGGCCAGGTGTGTTTGGGCCTCTGTGGGGGAGCCGTGTGCAGGCTGACTGCAGTGATTGCTTTGGAGCGTGTGCTCCTACAAAGGTTAAGGGGCCTGGGGGATTTGGCATCCTGGTGGCACAACAGAACCACCTGGGGGAAATTTAAAAAGAAAAAAAAGCAGGTACCTGGCATCTCCTGCCTCCAGGCCGATTCCTTCAGAGCCCCTGGGGGTTTGGCTGCTGGACCTTCCCCTTCATGTCAGGGTGGCCAGAGCTGAGCCCTGCTGGCTGGGGCCACGGAAGGGTGAGGGTGTTGGGGAACCACAGGGTGACTGTGAGGCGGAACTGAAGGGGTGGGGCGGGAGATGAGGCAGGGAAGCCAGGAGCCTTGACAGCCGGTCTCCGAGTTTGAACTTCATCCTGTGGGGCAGAGGCGTCCCGAGGATGTTTGAATAGGGCCAAGTGGCTGAGCCTCCCCAGGGGCCAGTTAATCAGACACACATAACTTTGCTCCTCTCTCCTCTACCTGGGTCTGCCCGGCCCCTTCAATAGGTGTGTGACGAGGCCCTCTTCTGCCTCCGGGTTCAGGACAATGGGTGTCTCATCGCCTGCGGCTCCCAGCTGGGGACAACCACCCTGCTGGAGGTCTCGCCTGGGCTCTCTACCCTCCAGAGGAATGAGAAGAACGTAGCCTCTTCCGTAAGCACCGGGTGCCTGAGGAAAATCCCTCCAGCACGTCCCGACCTGGCCCCACAGCAGAGCAGACTAGTCAGACAAATAGATGGCCCCGCCCTCCCACCGCCAGGACATAGGTGCACATTCTGGGGGAAGCAGTGTGGTGTCCTGACGTGGGCTCCATAAATAGGTGTTGGTGTGTCCATTTGCCTTTGCTCAACTGCTGCGTAGCTAAGTGGCCTTCAGTAAGTCACGTCACTCTCCAGGATTCAGTTTTTTACCTGTAAATCAAAGAGGTTCGACTTGGTCAGTTTGTCTGGTTTCAAATAACACTTTGTGTGTGTGTGTGTGTGTGTGTGTGTGGAAACTTTCCAATGAAGGCTTAGAATTGTATTATATTATATTGTATTTTAATTTAATTATTTTTATTTATTTATTTATTTTTGAGACAAAGTCACACTCTGTTGCCCAGGCTGGAGTGCAATGGTGAGATCTAGGCTCACTGCAATCTCTGCTTCCCAGGTTCAAGTGATTCTCCTGCCTCAGCCTCCTGAGTACCTGGGATTACAGGTGCACACCACCATGCCCAGCTAATTTTTGTATTTTTAATAGAGACAGGATCTCACCATACTGGCCAGGCTGGTCTTGAACTCTTGACCTTAAGATGATCTGCCCACCCTGGCCTCCGAAAGTGCTGGGATTATAGGCGTGAGCCACCGTGCCCAGCCTAATTATTTTATTTATTTTTATTTTATCAATTTATTTTATTTTATTTCATTTTGAGACAGGGTCTTGCTTTGTTGCCCAGGCTGGAGTGCGGTAGCACAATCATGGCCCACTGCAGCCTCTACCTCCCAGGCTGAATCGGTCCTCCCACCTCAGCCTCCTGAGTTGCTGGGACCACAGGCATGCACCACCATGCCTGGCTCATTTTTTAATTTTTGTAGAGACAGGGTCTCCTTATGTTGCCCAGGCTGGTCTCAAACTCCAGGGCTCAAGCAATCCTTCCACCTCAGCCTCCCAAACTGCTGGGATTATAGGCATGAGCCACCACGCCCAGCCTGAAGACTTAGTAGAATGCCAATAGGGAAGCCAGATAGAAGGGGACTTGAAGAGGGGGACTGAGATCCAGTCCTACATCGTTTCCCCAGTGGACAGCCCTGCAGGCAACCCCCCAGAACCATGGGGAACACTGTGGAATTGAAAACCCCTAGTGCTAGGGCCGGGTGTGGTGGCTCACGCCTGTAATCCCAGCACTTTGGGAGGCCAAGGCGGGCAGATCACCTGAGGTCGGGAATTCGAGACCAGCCTGACCAACATGGAGAAACCTCGTCTCTACTAAAAATAGAAAATTAGCCAGGCATGGCGGCACATGCCTGTAATCCCAGCTCCTCGAGAGGCTGAGGCAGGAGAATTGCTTGAACCTGGGAGGCGGAGGTTGTGGTGAGCTGAGATCGTGCCATTGCACTCCAGCCTGGGCAACAAGAGTGAAACTCTGTCTCAAAAACAAAACAAAACAAAAAAGGAAAACCCCTAGTGCTGAGGCCTGGAGAGCCTCCTGGCTCTGCCTGAGACTGGGATCTCACCATTGAGCTGGTCCTTGTTGGGCAAAGGCCACCATATTTCATAGCTCCAAAGGGTGCTCTTCTGCCTGTGGTCCTGGAACTCCACACTCCTTGGCATTGAGTAACTCAGTGTCCCTGCTGCAGCCTTCCAACCCCAATATTCAGCCCTCCTTCCTTGACACCAGCCCTGGGTACAGACCTCTGCAGTACAGGGACTGTATGGAGAGCAAGGAGAGCTCAGCAGAAGCCCCACCTGGCCCCTGCACTGGAGTTGCTTGCCGTCCTGCCCTCTCCCCACCGGCCTCTCTCTGTCCCTGGGTGCCCAGATGTTTGAGCGTGAGACCCGGCGAGAGAAGATCCTGGAGGCCAGGCACCGGGAGATGCGGCTGAAGGAGAAGGGTAAGGCGGAGGGCAGGGATGAGGAGCAGACCAATGAGGAGCTGGCCGTAGACCTGGAGGCGCTGGTCAGCAAGGCCGAGGAGGAGTTCTTCGACATCATCTTCGCAGAGCTGAAGAAGAAGGAGGCAGACGCCATAAAGCTGACGCCAGTGCCTGTAGGGGCCTGGACAGGGGTTGGGTGGGTTGGGGACTGGGCGGGACACATGGCACTTGGGTTCTGCTTCTGCTTGCTGACTTCCTGGGTGACCTCGAGCAAGTAGCCTTACCTGCTAGATCTTAATTTATTCACCTGGCAAGTGGGAAGAATTTTTCCCTTCCTTCCAAAGAATCCTAAGTCTCCAAACAGACTTCAGGCTCCTTACAGGCAGGAACCATACTCCATGCCTCCTGGTATCCTCCCCTCCCCTCAGAGAGGGCACATCGTGAACATGTGTGTTGAGTGACTGAATGAGGGAACATGTGTGTTGAGTGACTGAACGAGGGAACATGGGTGTTGAGTGACTGAACGAGGGTCTTAGAGGTAAGTGAGCTGTCAGAGAGGAATGGGCCTTGAGACCCCTGGAGGGAAGGGCTGTGGCATTAGTAGTATGCACGTCATGCCGGCTTACCCAGGTTTGGTGTCAGGAGTGTGACCTGTGGTCAGCTCATCTGCCCATGGCCCCAGGTCTAAAGTGCTTTCTAGCTGTATCACCTGAGCTGGTCACTTCACTTCTGGCTTCCTTCATTTCCATCTGGAAAATGAGGAGATGTTGCTATAAAGATGGTGTCTGGTCATCTTCCAGATCCTCTTTTGTACCAGCGGAGAGAGGAAGAAAACACATTGCCTGTCTGGGTCACCTCCTTCAGGCCCCACAGATAAGATGCCAAGATATGAAAGAGCCAAAGAGCAGTGTGGAAGGGAAAAGAAACAGCGGGTATATGCCAGGATTTACCCTTGTAGGCAAGACTGGCTGCAGACTTGGGGATTTCAGGCACTGCAAAATGAAAACGTGAGGGCCCTCGTTTAAAAAGTATTAATAATTTTAAAACAGTGACAACAGAGCGTTAAACCAAGTGCGGGCCCTGCTGAGACAGGGTCCAGTATATCTGCACAGAGCACCCACCCATGGTGCCTGCTTGAAGAAGAGCTGTATGGCAAGTTCTTGGTCCCTGATAGAGTGGACAGAGCGAAGGATGGTGCCTGAGCACACAGAGAAGATAACTGGTTCCATCTTGTGATTTCTTCCCTCTTCTGCCTCCCTCCCCCTGGGTCTAAAGCTGTGATTTCCACAGGTGTATTTTGCATTTGAGGGTACTTGGTTATGAGATGTTTTCTTCTCACACTGGGTAATACAGGTGGGGCAGAGAGCTCCCTCCACTTCTGGTGGAGGCAAAACTAGAATCCTGGATTCTGACACCTAGTCCAGGGCTCCTCCCACTCACCACTCCTGGCCTATCCAGCCCTGCAAAAGGCAAAGATGACACTGGCCACCTTTTACAATGCAATGGTGGCTGGTAGGCACCATGCTTTGTGACATATGTCCCAAAACGTGCTCTCACCATGGCTTGAACATTCTACATGAAGAAGTTGAGCCTTGGAAGGGGTTCAGGTTCACAGAACTTGGCCCCTTCCTCCTCCTGCCTGCCACACACTTCCTGCCTCTCTCTTAGTCTGCAGTTGGCCCAAAATGCTGGTGGTCAGAAAGTACCATGTGGTACTGAAGCTGTTTTACATAGGCTGGGTCCTTATGCCCACTATTTCTAATCCTGGCCACAGCCCTGCAAGGTGTCCTGTCTTCTCTATGGGTGAGGGAGCCAAGGAGACTCAGGAGGAGCTAGCCCGAGGCCTCCCAGTCTGCACGTGGCAGAAGCCAGGCGTGTACCCAAGTCTGCCAGATTCCCCCAGCTCTGCCCACCTTTGGCACCGTCTGGGCCCTCGCCAGCCACAGAGCTGGCACCACGGGTTCCAGGGTGCTCAGTGACCCAGGCTTCAGCCATTTGGCTGCTTTGGGCCTCGTGGGGTTCACATCCCAGGGGAGTGGGGAAGGCCTGCCCCCTACCAACACCAACACTTCTGTGCTATCTTCCCCTGCAGCAGCAACCAAGTCCAGAGGAAGACCAGGCGGTGGAGGAGGGAGAGGAAGCAGCGGGGGAAGAAGGGGATGAAGAAGTGGAAGAAGACTTAGCCTAGAAGTCAGCCTTCGACTGCGGTGCTATCCCTGTGTGCCTTCCTTTCCCGCCTCTTGGTATTGCCCTGCTCTCACAAGTGGGGGGCTCAGCTCCCCCTTAAAGCAGCACTGGTTGGTGGGTGGGGAGCATCGGGCCCTGACTTCTCACCCCCTACAAATCACTAGCCCCCACTGACTCAC
Organism: Pongo abelii; assembly: GCF_028885655.2. Classification (NCBI taxonomy): domain Eukaryota; kingdom Metazoa; phylum Chordata; class Mammalia; order Primates; family Hominidae; genus Pongo; species Pongo abelii. The sequence continues at coordinate 89,719,651 of NC_072004.2, forward strand.
TGGGCACTGAGTCCTGAGCCACCCCTTGGAGGGAGGGAAGGGGCAGGGCTTGTCCCGGAGCTGGCTGCCCCATTGTCTCAGCCACCCTGAGCCCACCCCAAGGCCGAGGCCACCTTAGTCCTGGCCCTGGATGTTTCCTGGGATTCAGCTTCTCACAGGCTCCCCAGCAATCATTTTCGTTTGTAATCTTGCAGACCCTCAACCAGACTTGCACGGCCATGGCAGGGCCTCGGGAAGACCTTCGGGAGGGGGGAAGGGTTTCTCCTCCATGATCGACCCTCCTCGTCCACCTACAAATCAGGAACAGAAAGTCTGTCCACTTTGAAAATACCTTTCCAGGCAGCGACCTCACCATTTGGACACATTGCCATGACAGGAGCCTCCAAGTGTGTGGGTGGGGACGGGCGGGACGAGCTTGGCTGTTCTGCTGCACCTGAATGCTTTCTGTTATCCTAATTCTTGTAAAATTAAATAAATCATAATGCCACGAGTTAGTACGTATGATGCATCCTGCACCCAGAGCCTGTCACATTATCTCGGGTAATTCATTCATGACATCCCTGGAACTGTGTGCTCCTATCATCTTTATACTACACAGGAGGTTCCAGGAGCAGTACAGGGACGTGCCCACGTCTCAGAACTCGTGACAGGGCAGAGCGGGGACGGGAGCCCAGGCAGCTCATTCCTGACCCTGCACGGTCATCAACTGTGGGCCAGGTGCTCTGCAGGCCTCTCGGGGACTCCAGGGTGGGAAGTGGGCTGCCCTGGGGGTGCCCTGAAACCGCAGCTCAACAGAGCAGTCAGTGACCATTACCAGAGACATCGGGAGGTCGAGAGGGCACCTCAGTGCCAGGCTTGCACGAAGAACAATGCCCTGACCATCATCATCCTGTGGATGGCAGGTGACCTTGGCAGGGACCCAAAGTGCCCTTGAAAAATGTGTTGGTCAGGTGTTGCGGCTCACGCCTGTAATCTGAGCACTTTGGGAGGCCAAGACAGGAGAATTACTTGATCCCAGAAGTCAAGGAGGATCACTTGAGACCAGCTTGGACAGCATAGTGAGACCCCCATCTCTAATTTAGAAAAAGAAAGAAAAATGGCCATGTTAAGAGTCTCCTTGGCTGGGTGCAGTGGCTCACGCCTGTAATCCCAGCACTTTGGGAGGCCAAGGTGGGAGGATCACTTAAGCCCAGGAGTTCGAGACCAGTGTGGGCTTAAATTAGCCTGGTATGGTGGCGCACCACTGTAATTCCAGCTACTCAGGAGGCTGAGGTGGGAAGATCACTTGAGCCCAAGAGCTTGAGACTACAGTGAGTCACAATCGCACCACTGCCCTCCAGCCTGGGCAATGGAGCAAGGCCCTGTCTTGAAAATAAAATAAAATGGCCAGGCGCGGTGCTCGCGCCTGTAATCCCAGCACATTGGGAGGCTGAGGCGGGTATATCACCTGAGGTCAGGAGTTCAAGACTAGCCTGGCCAAAATGGTGAAACCCCGTCTCTACTAAAAATACAAAAAACTTAGCCAGGCTTAATGGCGCACACCTGTAGTCCCAGCTACCCGGGAGGCTGAGGCAGGAGGATCACTTGAACCTGGGAGGCAGAGGCTGCAGTGAGCCGAGATCATGCCAGTGCACTCCAGCCTGGGCGATAAGAGTGAATCTCTATCTCAAAAATAAATAAATAAAATAAATCTCCTTGAGGAGGGACCCAGGGCCAGCTGTCCCTCATACCCAAAGAGAAGAATTGAGTTGTCAACTGTGGTTAACCTTGATAAAAACGATAATCTCAGGTTATGCTGAGTGCTTGATCTTACAAGTGCCCCAGCAGTGATCTCACATTTCAATCCCCACATTATGGATGTGGCAGGCGAGACAGAGAGAGGGAGTAACTTGCTAAGTCCAATGGGAGTGGGTGGCAGAGCTGAGACTTCAGCCCAGAGTCACAGCCCTACAGCTTACACCATGCACACTGCGCTCCCAGGACCCGGGTAAGAGGAGTGGGCTGGGCCATTCCAGCATCAGACGGAAGGGGCCACGAGGGGGCAGCAGGCCCCTCACTGAGCAGGGACACACGGAGCCTCAGTGCCGTCCTCAGGAACACCCTGCCTACAGCAGCGATTCTCTACTGGGGAAGATTTTGCCCCCAACAGGACATCTGTCAATGTCTGGGGACAACCGGTGAGGCGAGTGCTTCTGGCATTGAGTGGGTAGAGACAGGGACCCTGCTCAGCATTCTGCACACAGGACAGCACCCTACATTTTGGACAGTGGAGTCATGCTAGAGAGGCCCAATTTAGAGAAAAATCTACCCAAATGGAGTGTCCCAAGAGAAAGTACAGGCTCTGCACACACTAACCTGAGCACACCGAAGGCCCCTGTGAGAGGCTGGCACCATGAGCTCGAAGGCAGGAGGACCTTCTTTCGCTGAACTGGAATTTTGACCTTTGGCTTGTGCCTGCAAAAGGAGGCTGCCTGATGGAATCAGCAGGTCCCTTGTGGGTGCAGAGAACGCCACTGGGCAGGGACAGCATTTGAAGAGGCATTTGAGGAGCGGCCGTGGAAGAGGAGAGGAGAGCCCTGCAGACGGCACCCGGCAAAGGGCAGCACAAGCTCAGCGGGTGCGGTGCCAATGCTGCCAGCCCGTATGATGACCTTCACTGACCTCTCACGCTGGCCTCACCGGGAATCTGTTGTTTAGTCCCTTCCTAAGGGGAGGCAAACCAAACCACGAGGCATCACTGGGGCGCCAGAGGTGGCGGGAAAAACCCACCCTGTGGGTGTGGACTGTGCACTGGGACCACGCTGGAGCCGGTTTGGGAAGTGCGGAAGCAGCAGCCGGACTCAAGTGTCCACAGCACAGTGACGTCCTTCCTGTCCATGCCACCCGGAAAAGGGGGTGCTTCCTTGGCCTCTTTTGCTCAGCTGACTTAATAAATGCACCGCTTAACCAAAGATGCTTCCACTGTAGCTCTTGGGAGAATCACTGTCCCCTTTCCCCACCATGTGGCTGCTGGGGACTGTAGGCCCCAGGGCAGGACTCTGAGGAGGGACCCCCCCTGCCCTTTATAAGTAACAAAATTAAGTGTTCCCTGGGTCCCAGAGGCCCCTGAGATGTTACTGATGCCCAAGTAGGAGGCAAAGGTGACTGCTGGCCTGACACAGTGGCTCACACATGTAATCTCAGCACTTTGGAAAGCCAAGGCAGGAGGATCACTTGAGCCCAGGAGTTCAAGACCAGCCTGGGCAAACTAAGGAGACCTCATCTTTATTTTATATATATATATGGTTTTTTTTGTTTTTTTTTTTTTTTTTTTTTTTTTTTTTTTTTGCAATGGAGTTTCCCTCTTGTTGCCCAGGCTGGAGTGCAATGGCATGATCTCAGCTCACTGCAACCTCTGCCTCCCGGGTTCAAGTGATTCTCCTGCCTCAGCCTCTTAAGTAGCTGGGACTACAGGTGCCCGCCACCACGCCTGGCTAATGTTGTATTATTAGTAGAGACGGGCTTTCACCATGTTGGCCAGGCTGGTCTCAAACTCCTGACCTCAAGTGATCCATCCGCCTAGGCCTCCCAAAGTGCTGGGATTACAGGAATGAGCCATCGTGCTCAGCCTATTAAAAACTTTTTTAAGTGACAACTGATGGCCTACCAGGCTCAGCAACCAGAGACTCCCAGCCAGCCTCTCTGTGTGCTGAGGTCCTGGGGACGCCTGCAGCACTGGTGGGAAGTGTAGATAGACACAGTGTTTTCACGGCATTTCCAGGCAGGGAAGTCTGAACCCAGCTCGGGCGCTTGCCATCCGGGTAACGTTGCCTACACTCAGCCCTGTGCCAGGCACTTGCCACGAGTGGAGAATAAACCAGATGCAGGTCCCGCCTCCCAGAGCCTATACACCAGTAGGAGGCAGGGAAAGCTGATAGATAGGCAGATACCTACAGAACGACAGTTGTGCAAAGTGCATGTTAAGGAAGAGTACAGGGTGCCGTGAGAGGGATAACAGGAAGAACTAACCTAGACTATAGAGAAGAAGGAGCTGGCCAGGAGGCCTCTGTGAGAAAGGGACAATGCAGCTGAGACCTTAAGAACAAGCATGAGGCAGAGATGTGTGTACACGTGCGAGTGCATCTGTGTGCATGTGTGATGATGTGCACATCTGTGTGGAGGGGCACCCCAGGCAGGGCAGCTGCACACACAATTCCAGAAGGAGGAAAGAAGCCGGTGCTGCTCTGTTAGACCAACAGGGAGTCATCAGTGTGACTGGAGTGAGTAAGGGCTAGAGCCTGGAACCAGCCAGGGACAGCAAGAGTCTGCTGGGGCAGGGCTTGATGTCAAGGATTTTGACCTTGCTCCAAAGATCACTGAGAAGCATGGGTGTGGTTCGATGAAGCATTTGCTGGTGGAGGGAGGCCTGGAGGGAGGCACCTGGGGGTCGATTGGGAGCACATTGTGGTGTCAGGCAAAAGAGATGGCAGCTTGGAGTGGGGCGATGGCCACGGAATTACTTACCTCTCTGCACCTCTGCTATCTACCTTCAGGAATTGTTTGGGTGAATAAATGAAATAACACACTAGCCACTCGGTTCAAAATAAGTGCTCAATAAATACCTATCACCTCCCTCACTTAGAAGCATCTGACGACCACCTGGGACAGGCCTCATGGCTGGTGGCAAGTTCTAGGTTAGTACGAGGAGCTACTAGAATGACTTGTGAATTTGTTTCTTGGGGTCCTTTCAGCTTCTGCATCCCAAATTTGGAAGAGGATGCTGGGGCTTAAGAGAAAAGTCCTCAATCCATGCTTTGTTTTCCCAATAACTCTCTTCCATTTCACCTCCCAAGTCGTAGCTCCAGGAGCCAAGCCTGTGAGTAGTCATGCCCAGAACACGAGGAGGTGGGACTTTGCCCAGGTTGCCCTAGAGCTCTAGAGGGCCAACGGGCTTTAGAAAGGGCTTATCAAAACCAATGGCTTCCAACTGCAGGTGGGTTTGGGGGGAAATGGAGAATGTCATATATCTCTGATTGAAAATATCAGGCCGGGCACGGTGGCTGACACCTGTAATCCTAACACTTTGGGAAGCCGAGGTGGGCGGATCACTTGAGGTCAGGAGTTTGAGACCAACCTGGCCAAAATGGTGAAACCCTGTCTGTACTAAAAATACAAAAATTAGTTGGCCGTGATGGCACATGCCTTTAATCCCAGATACTCGGGAGGCTGAGGCAGGTGAATTGCTTGAACCCGGGAGGCAGAGGTTGCAGTGAGCCGAGATCGCACCATTGTTCTCCAGCCTGGATAACAGAGCAAGACTCCGTCTCAAAAAAAAAAAAAAAAAAAAAAAAAAAAAAATCATTGCTACTTGGAGATGGTCACCGATGCCATCTACACTTGGCTTTGGCAGCAACAGCCTTCTTATTGAGTAAGAGAAGTTTTGCCCATTGGAGGGCTCACTTCAGGCAAGTCAATGAAGATTTCAATGAGCTCACAAAAGCCTGAGCCCAAGTAGGTTTTTAGTAACCTTTAATGTATGCGGTTGGACCATGAACAGGAGTTCCTCAACATCCCTGAGCCTTAGGACCCTCATAGGTAAACAAAAGATTCTAGTGAAGATTAACCATGACAACACAGATTCAGCACCTAAAGTGGCTACCGGCAGATTGCAGGTGCATACTAAACCTTAGTTTCCTGGGCTGAGGTGAAGCTGAAGCTGTAAGTCCCCCTTTCTTTCTTTCTTTCTTTCTTCCTTTTTTTTTCTCTCTCTCTCTCTCTTTCTCTCTCTCTTTCTCTCTTTCTCTCTCTTTCTTTTTTTTTTTTTTTTGACACAGTCACGCTCTGTTGCCCAGGCTGGAGTGCAGTGGCACGATCATAATTCACTTGCAGCCTCAACCTCCTGAGCTCAAGTGATCCTCCCACCTCAGCCTCCTGAGTAGCTGGGACTAGCGGTGTGCACCATCATGCCTGGCTTCCTTATTTATTTATTTATTTATTTATAGAGACAGCAGGGTGGTGGGAACAGGGGCGGTCTCCCTATGTTGCCCAAACTAGTCTCGAACCCTGAGCTCAAGAGATCTTTCTGCCTCGGCCTCTCAAAGTGTTGGGATTATAAGCATGAGCCATCACATCTGGCCTAAATCACTTTTCTGATGAGATGTCGGCTGTTTCCAAGGATCTTAAATGTCTGCACGTGGGTCTAAATCAAATGCTACTGCTGTGTGTGGGCAGGTTTGCTCGAGTAGATTTTCTCACTCATTCATTGACTAAACTCTCTCTAGACACTGTACTGGAAATACGAAGTTAAGAGCCAGCTTGGCCGGAGGCAGGTGGCTCATGTCTATAATCCCAGCACTTTGGGAGGCCGAGGTGGACAGATCACTTGAGGCCAGGAGTTTGAGACCAGTTTGGCCAACACAGTGAAACCCTGTCCCTACTAAAAATAGAAAAAATTAGCTGGGCATGGTGGCGCATGCCTGTAATCCCAGCTACTTGGGAGGCTGGGACATGAGAATCACTTGAATCCAGGAGGCAGAGGTGGTAGTGAGCCGGCACAGTGCCACTGCACTCCAGCCTGGGCGACAGAGCCAGCCCCTCAGCTCAGACAAACAGACAGATGGTTCTGATCTCCAGTGGTGAGTGCTGTTACAGAGAAGTACATAGAAAAAAGGACCTGGGCCGAGCGCCGTGGCTCATGCCTGTAATCCCAACACTTTGGGAGGCTGAGGCGGGTGGATCTCTTGAAGCCAGGAGTTTGAGACCAGCCTGGCCAACATGACGAAACCCCATCTCTATTAAAAATACAAAAATTAGCCAGCGTGGTGGCGCCTTCCCGTAATCCCAGCTCCTCGAGTGGCAGACGCATAATAAGAATTTCTTGAACCTGGGAGGCAGAGGTTACAGTGAGCTGAGATCATGCCACTGCACTCCGGCCTGAGTGACAAAGCAAGACAGAGTAGAGAGAGAGGGGGAGAGAGAGAGAGAGAGAGAGACAGACCTAATCCAGTGGGATGCAGGCTGGCACCCCGTATTTGTCAGGACTCTTGGTCACATGTTTAAGAAACCCATTCTAGCTAAAGCCAAGAAAGAATATCTATTGCCTCAAGAAACTTGGAAGACCAAGGCTAACAGCTTCAGGTGTGGATGGATCTAGCAACTCAGATGTTGTCATTTGGTAGCACTTCTGCTTTAGTGAAGCTGCTTTCATTGGATAAGGGGAGGGATTAGATATGACCCCACCCCCAGATTTTAGTCATCTCAGCCAGTAATCCCAAAGGCAGGAGAGAGCTCCTCCCTCCCAGTATAACAAAATTCCAGGGAAAGGCTCTGATTGGCCTAATGTGAGTCATAGCCCATCCCCTTGGACCAATCACTGTGACCACAGCCAAGCCTGGGTTGCATGCCTTCTGCCATGGCTGGGAGTGGAACAGGATGCTGTGATGGGCTCCATCAGAATGACATGGACTAGAGAAGAGGCAGTTCCCCCAAGGAAAGGGGAGGTGACACATAAGATGAGCTTGGAAGAAGGAGTTAGCCAGATAGGTAAGTGGAAATGGACCCCCAGGACAGAGCGGCAGGAACAAAGCCCAGAGAGGAGAGAAGAGCTGCTCACACAGAGGACTGCACGTGGTTGAGCACGGCCAGAGCGAGGGTGGTAGAAGGGGACGAGCTAAGAAGAGGCAGGGAAGGCTGCAACTACAGGCTAAAGAGCCGACCCCAAACAGAAGGCAATGCGGCACCATGGCAGGATTTCAAGTAAGGTCATGACACTCATCTGTCCTAGAGCAGTGAGAGAATGGAGCCAAACTGGAGGCAAAGAGACCAGGCAGTGTACGCGGTCATCCAGATGAGAAACTGTGAAGTCCCAGGATGCAGGCAGCAGTGATGGGAGTGGAGAGGAGGGACAGGAACGGGTTCCAGGGCAGGACCAGGATGCAGAGCGCATGGACTGAGCATACACCAAGTGCCTGGGTCTCTGCCCGTGCAGGGCTTACTTCGATTCAGGCTCTGTAAGTGCATAATGAGAGTTCTATGGACCAGGAGAGGAGGGGTCTGATATGGAGGATGACGAGAAATTTGACAGAAGTAAGCTGGAAAGGGTGTACCAGGTTGGAGGACTGGCATGAGCAAAGGCCCCAGTGTAGGACCTGGCTCTAGCATACATTTGGGAATAAGCAAGTGGTGAAGGTGAGTGGAAGGCCGAGCCCACAGAGCAGAACGAGTTTAAATGAAGCCGGGCAGGAGGCTGAAAGGGGTTGTTGAGAGTAAAGTGTTGGCCTTTACTCTGTTAGAGAACACAGGAGGTCTCTGCCTGTCAGATCTCTCCTCTTTCAAAGATCTCTGCCTGACAGATCTCTTCCCCTTTCAAAAGTGGGGCTGCGGCTGGGCACGGTGGCTCACACCTGTAATCCCAGCACTTTGGGAGGCCAAGGCAGGTGGATCACCTGAGGTCAGGAGTTCGAGACCATCCTGGCCAACATGGTGAAACTTCGTCTCTACTAAAAATACAAAAATTAGTCGGGCGTGATGGTGGGCACCTGTAATCCCAGCTACTTGGGAGGCTGAGGCAGGAGAATCGCTTGAATCCAGAAGGCAGAGATTACAGTGAACCAAGATTGCACCATTGCACTCCAGCCTGAGCGACAGAGCCAGACTCCATCTCAAAAAAAACAAACAACAACAACAAAAATGGTGGGGCCAGGGCATAGCAAGAGGCCATGACATGGTCCAGGCGAGAAGGGGTAAAAACTGGAGCCCAGGGAATGGCAAGAGACGATGAAGAGAAGAAACATTTGCAGAAGCAGAATCTGCAGGAGTTGAATGTAGAAGATGAGAAAAAAAGATGCAGTAAAAAATGCCTTAAAGGTATGGGTATAAAGGGGATGGTAGGCCGGGCACAATGGCTCACGCCTATAATCCCAGCACTTTGGGAGGCTGAGGCGGGTGGACCATGAGGTCAGGAGCTCGAGACCATTCTGGCTAATACGGTGAAACCCCGTCTCTACCAAAAATACAAAAAATTAGCCGGGCGTGGTGGTGGGCGCCTGTAGTCCCAGCTACTTGGGAGGCTGAGGCAGGAGAATGGCATGAAACCGGGAGGCGGAGCTTGCAGTGAGCCAAGATCGCACCACTGCGCTCCAGCCTGGGTGAAAGAGCAAGACTCCATCTCAAAATAAATAAATAAATAAAATAAAATAAAATAAAGGGGATGGTGGTTTAATTGACGAAACCCAAAGTCAAGCAGAGGACATTGTTTGAGAATATAGCTGACTTTGTGATGAGTCTTCATGTAAGATGGGTGGGGACTTGTTACTTAGGAGCTTCTTATTTATTTATGTATTTATTTATTTATTCTTGAGATGGAGTCTCACTCTGACGCCCAGACTAGAGCGCAATGGCACGATCTCAGCTCACTGCAACCTCTGTCACCCGGGCTCAAGCGATTCTCCTGCCTCGGCCTCTCGAGTAGGTGGGATTACAGGTGCCTGCCACCATGCCTGGCTAATTTTTGTATTTTTAGCAGAGACAGGGTTTCACCATTTGGACAGGCTGGTCTTGAACTCCTGACCTCAACTGATCTGCCCGCCTTGGCCTCCCAAACTGCTGGGATTACAGGCATGAGCCACTGCGTCCAGCCAAGAAGCTTCTTATTTTTATGCATCAATCGCTATAGGCCCAGCACAGTGGCTCACATTTGTAATCCCAGCACTTTGGGAGTCTGAGGCAGGAGGATCGCTTGAGCTCAGGAGTTTGAGACCCCACCTCTACAACAATTAAAAAAAAAAAAAATGAGCCAGGCGTGATGGCATGCACCTGTTGTCCCAGCTACTCCCAAGGCTGAGTTAGGAGAATCGCTTGAGCCCAGGAGGTTGAGGCTACAGTGAGCTGTGATTGCACCACTGCACTCTAGCCTGGGCCACAGAGTGAGACCCTGTCTTGAGGGGTGGGGAGGCAGAAGAAAAAAAAAGAGAAAGAGAGAAAGACCTTGTCTCAAAAAAAAAAAAAAAACACCCCACAAAAACAAAAATAACTATGGGGCATTCTGGGTGGGACTGATGCACGTGGAGGAATAGAAAAGAAAAAGAAAAATAGCGATAGCCCAGTTGACCAGGGGCCCGTTTGATTGATCCAAATAGGTTCTTTTCAGGAGCCTAAAATGCAAGCACAACACACCCCTAAAACTTACCTGATTCTCTTTCGAGAGGCTGAGGTGGGAGGATTGCTTGAGTCCAGGAGTTCAAAACCAGCCTGGACAGCACAGTGAGATCCCTGTCTCTACAAAATATAAAATGTTAGCCAGGCGTGGTGGTGCGCACCTGTAGTCTCAACTACTTGTGAGGCTGAGGCGGGAGGATCACTTGAACCTGAGGGATCGAGGCTGCAGTAAGCCATCCATGATCGTGCCATTGTGCCTCTGCACTCCAGCCTGGGTGACAGAGTGAAACCCTGTCATAAAAAAACAAAAACAAAAACAAAAAACCCGACCCGATTCTTGTCACAGCGAGCCCATTTGCAAACTGTCCAGCCTGCAGCTTAGGCCAAGGAACAGGACAAAACCTGGGATCCCCTGCAGGAGAGTTTGGTTTCCACCAAGCTTTACTTGGTTTATCTATTTATCAAACCCAAGGCTGACGACTGCTTCTTGCTGCTGTTTATTAATAACCATTCCCAACACAGGCTCCTCAGGGGCAGCCGGGGAAGCCAGTCCCAGGGCACAGGCTGGCATCACACTCTGCCTCTGAGGGACCCCAGGCAGTCTGAGGCAGCCCTGGGGACATGAGTGCTTCCTTTCCCAGCCCCTTCCCTGGAAAGTGAACCCCATCGTGGCTTCCTCTCCCAGTCTTGGGGCTGCCGGGCTCAGCTTCGGTGGGGGCAGAGGACACAGAGGATGGACATCAGAATTGGGAGGGGCTCCAACATCCCCCAGAAAACTGAGGTCCCAGGGAGGCAGGAAAAACCAGCTCCAGGTGGCTAGCCGAGTTGGAGGCAGAACTGGGACTAGAATCCTGTTTTTCCAGGGCCTCCTGAGGACAGGAACCTTTCCCCTGTGTTCCCTGGGAGTGCAACCGTTGTTATTGTCGCCAAGAATGGAGGCGGTAGCGTCAGACCTAGACTTTCTTGCACAGTATTGTGGCTCTTCCAGCAGCAGGCGGGGAGCCAGCAGGGCACACGGACCCAGCCATCATGACCTAGATTCTGGGTTCAGGGGTAGAGACTTGTTTGCTAGCGGGGCGCACTGAGTCAGGCTCTTCTGTAGCACACCCCAGGTAATAGAGGTGCTCGCTCCATACTACTGGGCAGGCGGCCTGAGCGAAGGGACAACTTTTTGCCACCCATGCCAGTGGGCAGTGGGTGCAGACACCCACACCAGAGGCACCTGCTGCGATGCACGCGGCGCCCACGGAAACCCGAGGCTACCAGCCGCCGCCCTGGAGACCCCAGAGACAGGCAGACGGGCGGGCGGCAGATGCGTGTGCTTCAAGGGGCAGCGTGGCTGGTGGGGCGCGCCCTAAAGGGCAGTGGCACGGGGTCGCGCCGCGAGCCGAGGGGCGCGGGTGGGCGCGCAGGAGTTAGCGAACCGACACGGAGGCGCCAGGCGGACGCACGGAAGCACCGAGGGCCGCAGGGCCGCACAGCCGGGCACACATCGTCGCGCAGCGGCGCAGGCTCGGGGGCCTCCTCGGCGGAGGCGGCCAACTCTCGCCCTCAGCGCAGGGAGGGGCGGGAGCCGGGGGCGGGGCGGCGCCGTCCGGGCCCTCCCCCTGCCCCGCCTCCGGTCAGCGTCCTTAGCCGCTGGCGCGTTGTTGGTTTCGGGTTGTCAGGCAGCGGGCGAGGCGGCGGGCAGCTAGCAGCTGGCGGACGCGACCCGGAGGCGGTGGGGGTGCGGCTGGGCCATGCCCGGTGGCGCGGCCTGAGCCCCTCCACCTGCTGCAAGCATGAAGGACAGCGGGGACTCCAAGGACCAGCAACTCATGGTGAGACCCTTTTAGACCCTCCTCCCCACCCCGCTCCGTGGTCTACTTCAGTAGGCCTCCGGCGACAGAGAGTCCTGTCCCCTCGCCGCCACCCCGCTGAGAGGACAGGCAACGGCCAGGGCCGGGACTCTTCAGAGCAACTTTCCCCAAGTCCTGCAGGATGGGTGTCAAGAAGGGACCATGGCCTTTTTAGACTTTCCTGAGCCTGAAAATTACCCCAACTTCAACCCCACCCCCACCTTTCCACCCTCCCATTGGGAGATCCCGCCCCCAAAGCGTATGCAGATGAATCTCGGCTCTCTCATCCAGAAATGTCAGGGGCAGGGAGGGCTTGACCTAACTGCCCCCAGAAGGAAGGTGGGGGTTTCCCAGTTAACCAGAGGCTGCTCCAGCCCTGGTGAGATCAGGAGTTTAAAGGGATTTGGGGATCACCAGTAGGAAGACAAGGGCCCCTGGTGTCAGGATGGGGCCCGGAGTGCCTGGTTCTTGGGCTACAACACAGATGCTGTCCAAGTCCGGATTCGAAGTATTTCAGAGAAGTGTTAGATGGCCCCACAGAACCCTGGGGCCTGGGACAGATGGGGAGGTGAGAGTGGGGGCTGTGGAGGGGAAGGTGGAATTCCTGATCATCAGTGGTGCCTGGGCCAGAGCAACAAGGGAGATGACTCAGTGACCTCGAGGCCACCACTAGGCTGTGGGTGGGTGGGTGTCTCTCTCAGCAAGCCCCTTCCTCATCCCCTAATTTTTGAGATCTGGGGAAGGGCCCTCATCACCAGAAGGTGGGCAGTAAGGTAACTGGAGGATAATGGTGCTCCCAGAGTCCCCTACCTCTCAAGGGTGGGCTTGCTTCTCTGAAGAGGAGCCTCGGCTCCAGCCCCCAAGCAAGCCCTGGGCTCTAGGACATCCTCTCTGGCTTTTTAGAATGTGTCTCTTTGAAAATCATTGGCCTTGGCATGTATTGTGTGCCCTGGGGGGCAGGGATGAAGGGTCCTCCCCTCCCACCAGTGGAATTTGGCTGAAGATGCCACTAAAGGTGACCCATCAGGCAGTGTAGGTCCCTCTGAAAGTGCCTTTTTTTGTTTTGTTTTTCTTTTTTTGAGATGGAGTTTCACTTTCTCACCCAGGCTGGAGTGAAGTGGTGCGATCTCAGCTCACTGCCCCCCAAATTCAAGCGATTCTCCTGCTTCAGCCTGCCGAGTAGCTGGGATAACAGGCATGCACCATCATGCCCAGCTAATTTTTGTATTTTTAGTAGAGATGGAGTTTCGCTGTGTTGGCCAGGCTGGTCTCGAACTCCTGACCTCAGGATCCGCCCACCTCGGCCTCCTAAAGTGCTGGGATTACAGGCATGAGCCACCACGCCAGGCCTGAAGGAGTCTTCACTCAGCCAGAGGGCCATTCGTTCTACCCCCACACCCAGCAGCTGTTTCCCTCTGATCAGCAGAAGACATGCTCCCCACTCCACCCTGTTCTTTAGGGAGATCCATGCACAGGATGAGACCCATTTCACACTGGCTGGAGGACAGGCAGTTGTGGGGGCTCTAGGTGACACTCTCCTCGGCATGGGAACGTGGTCACAGGCTGTTGGGATGATGGGAGACATTCCCGGCTCCATCCCACCTACCAGGCCTCATCCCAGAGCCGTGCCTGCATCTGCCCCTGCAGCACATAATTCACGGAAACACAGAGAGGCTGCTCCAGTGCCAGGGCGCCAAGTTCAAGCCCAGGGGAGCTGTGAGTGTTTTATTTGGGAGTGAGGCTGAGGCAGGCTGAAGGAGCAGATGGCTCTCTTCCCTCGGGCTCTCCCGGAGGCCAGGGCTCCTGGGGAGACTCATCCACTCAGACACAGTCCAACACTCTGTGGACCTGCTGCCCTCTGACCTGGGCAGAGTTTTCCTTAGGACAAAGGAGGCCTGAGATGGCTGAATACTAGAGAAGCCAGGGGCTTGCCTGGGGTCTCTCTGAGGCCCAGCATGGTCCTCTCCCTCTAATCCCAGGGGCTTGGTTTTCCCTCCCAGGTGGCGCTTCGGGTCCGGCCCATCAGCGTGGCAGAGCTGGAGGAAGGAGCTACCCTCATCGCCCATAAAGTGGATGAGCAGGTATGCAGGGGTCTGCAGCAGGAGCTGCAGGGCAGAGGTCTGCTCAGATGGCTCAGCTCACCTGGTGAGGGCAGAAAGGGCCCCTGTGGCTTGCAGCACCATCCTTCCTCTACTCACTGAACTCTTGGCTGTGCTGTTGATGACACCACCAAGGAAGCCGGGGGCTCTTCTTCCAGGAAGCCTTCCTAGATTGATCCAAGCACAACTGGGAGCTTCCCTAGCCTGGATGGGCCCTGATCCTTTACCTTTCATATGCTCATTGCTTGACTTTCCCACCCTAATATGCCTGCTACCCACAGAGCACATATATATATGGTCGAGAGCTAAAGCTCGCCTCTAGGGTGTTACGTGTGGCAAAATCCTTGGCTCTCTGTTTGCAATCTTGGTCCTCATGTCACCAGGATGAGGAAGGCAGGGCACACAAGGCAATAAGTGTTTATCAAGTACCAGCAGCATGCTGGGTACTGTGCTAGAAACTGGGAAACTGTGGTGAACAGAAAAGGCCCTGTCCTTTCTCCATTACCTTAAGTCTAGTGTGGAGAGATGAGGCATTCTTCAAAGAATTGCATCACAAACAAACATGAGTTTGCAGCTAACAAGGGCTGCAAAGAAATGCTTAGTGGCATGAGAGTAGGTAAGAAGGGGATACGACCTAAACCTGGAGGTCAGGGAGGGCTTCCTTAAGAAACTGTGCTTGACACTTTGGGAGGCCAAGGAGGCCGGATCACGAGGTCAAGAGATCAAGACCATCCTGGCCAACATGGTGAAACCCAGTCTCTACTACAAATACAAAAAATTAGCTGGGTGTGGTGGCACGTACCTGTAGTCCCAGCTTCTCAGGAAGCTGAGGCAGGATAATCGCTTAAACCCAGGAGGTGGAGGTTGCAGTGAGCCGAGATCACGCCATTGCACTCCAGCCTGGGTGACAGAGCGGGACTGTGTCTCAAAAAAAAAAAAAAAAAAAAGAGAAAAAAAAAACCAACTGTGCTTGAGCTGAAAACATAAGGGGTGAAGAAGAGGTCATTAGTAGCGTGCATGAGGGGAGAAATGTTGACCTGAGGGGCTTGCACGTGCAAAGGGCCTGTGGTGAGAGGGACCGGGATGCAACTGGGTAGCTGAGAAAAGGCCAGAGTGGCTCAAGCAGGAGAGAAAGGGGCAAGAGGTGTGAATGGGCTGGGCCAAGCCACATACTCTGTAGACCATGGCCAGGATGTTTGTTTGGGTTGGCAGTTGAGGACTCGTGCTGGGATGTGCACAGCCACAGTGGTGGGGGCAACAGGGGTGGGCTTCGTGCCCAGGTAGGAGCATCGTGCTGGTAGGATGTGCTAATGGCTCAGAGAAGTTGGGTGGCACTGTACAATGCAGAGAAAGGCACATGTGAGCACCTGATGGGCCTGGGCTCAGGTCCCACGGGCTGGACTCATGAAGCCCCGGGCCCAGGATAAGCAAACCAGAGGCAGATGGCACACTTCCAATGCCTGCTTGCCTCTGGGCTCCCCAGGGACAGGGGCCCACTCAAGCCTCTCTCTTCAGCAGTGATGGTGGAACTGTGGGCGCAGTAGAGCCATGGGTAGCAGCGTCCTCATTTCTTTGCCCATATTCCTTCTTGGAAAAGGGTGGGCTTCCTCAAAGACCTTGGGGAAAGCAGGGGATGACTGGGAAGACCCCGTCTAAATGGGTCAGACCCAGCTGGAGCAGAATGAATGCACATAAACAGTGGTTCGAGGAGATTCTGCCATTTGCCAGCTGTGCAGCCTGGGGGGTTGCTTCCAGGAGCTTCAGTTGCCTCATGTGTAAGTGGAGACGGACGTCATGATGGCTTCTTTAGAGGGTCTTTGTAGGCTAATGTACGCACATGCTTACCCAGTGCTTGGCACGTAGGAAGAGTTTCATAGATGTCAGTTATCAACGTCTGTTAGAGACTGAAATTCCCCAGGGCTGCTGGATCGGCTCAGGAGAGGAGTCATAGAGTTCAGGAGGAGAAACCTCCTTCCAGGCGAAGCCACTGTGTTTGTCCAACTTGTCCCGAAGACATCAGGTCCTCGGGGTTGGGACAATGCTGACTCTCTCTCTGCTACTCCTGGCTCCTGGCCTGCGTGGGGGCTGCTAAATATTAACTGGTGCTGATGGAAACGCTCCCTGTCAAGGGGACAGCCCATTGTGTGCCCACACACGGCAAACACTGGTTCCTTTCTATCCCTGCGTGTGGAGCCGGAGGGGCTCCCTCTCTGGGTCTGGCCTAATCCAGCCAAGATACGCCTCCACTGCCTCCACCTCCAAGAAGGCCTCTGAGCTGGGCGGTTCTAACAGGGCTGCTCCTTTGTCAGCTGGAGGTGCAGAGAGTCTTGTCTGGGCTGGCACTGAGGAGGGCTCTCCATGCAAACTCCCTGTGGGCTTCTGGCCCTAAGCTCCTTCTGTCCCCAGTGAGTTCAAAGATTGGCTTGCACGAGGGATCCAGCCCAGCCCTTCTAACGGAGGACTGTAGTTTAGGAGCAGCCGTAACCGCCAGGCTGGGACCATCCTAATAACAAACACTGTCCCTCTGACAAATAAATGCCTGGCGAGTAGGAGACAAGATACAT
Organism: Pongo abelii; assembly: GCF_028885655.2. Taxonomy (NCBI): domain Eukaryota; kingdom Metazoa; phylum Chordata; class Mammalia; order Primates; family Hominidae; genus Pongo; species Pongo abelii. Next base: position 89,736,286 of record NC_072004.2, read on the forward strand.
GAACCCAGGAAGCAAAATGGACATGGACCCCCCTTACCCTTGTCCCCGACCTGAACAGTTCCCCCACCTCCTGACCTTCACCCGACACTAGTGACCCCACAGCTTGCCCACAGCCCTGGCCCAGAGGGAGGCTTGGGGGTCCAGTCCTCGTCAGCTTCACTGATGGGGCCAGCTGGCCCGTCGAAGCTCTGTCCTTCCTCCTAAGGCCTGGAGGCCCCATGGACAGGTGGGTGTATTTGGGAGCTGAGCCAGGACATGTTTGTCCTGAGTGGGGAGAGGTGGACTGGGGACACAGAAACCCGCTGGGCTGGGCCACTGTGAGGGGTCCTAGGATAGCCTTCTTTAGTCTACGCATTGTTCTCCTGGGGACACTTCGAATGAGGGAGATTGTGGCAACAAGGCTTGGCAGAAGGGGACATTCCCACAGGTGGAGAGTCCTCTGGGAGAGGAGCCCAGGGTGCTTGGATTCTGGGGAAGGTGGAGTTTGGATTTGGATTTTTTTTTTTCTTGAGATGGAGTCTTTGTCACCTAGGCTGGAGTGCAGTGGTGCAATCTTGGCTCACTGCAACCTCCGCCTCCTGGATTCAAGCGATTCTCCTGCCTCAGCCTCCCATGTAGCTGGGATTACAGGCGCGTGCCACCATGCCCAGCTAATTTTTGTAATTTTAGTAGAGACGGGGGTTTGCTATGGTGGCCAGGCTGGTCTCGAACTCCTGACCTCAAGTGATCCACCCACCTCAGCCTCCCAAACTGTTGGGATTACAGGTGTGAGCCACTGTGCCCAGCCGGTTTGGATTTTTAATGGGGATCGTCCAGGTGCCTTGGAAGGCCAGTGATTCCAGGACCCCATTCAATTCCATTAGTAGTCACAATACCTTCTTTAGAGGGTCCCTGTGGCTAAGGTAGGCACAGTGCATAACACAGTGCCTGGCACATGTCTTCGTAGGGGTTAATAAATGTGAATGTGTCTCAAGGGCTGAAATATGGGATGGTTTCGGGTCCCAGAGGTAAACAAAACCTGGCCCTTGAGCCTTCCTGCTCCCTCTTCCTGTGTCAGAGCGCTCAAGACAGTTCCCAAATGAACACCTCATTTGGGAGTGTGTGTGTGTGTGTGTGTGTGTGTGTGTGTGTGTGTGTGTATTCCTGGAAGTATGGTGGGAGCTCCATGTCTTAGTAGCTCCTGGGGTGAGATCAGACCCTAATGCGTAAACACAGGAAGTGGGGAAGCACCAGGTGGGCCTGGTTTAATTTACCTCTGGGGCCCCAGAGGAGCCAGGGACAGCCTGAGAGGCTGGTGGGGCCCCAGCGTTCCAGGTGGGGGAAAAAGCTACAGATCAAACAGCCTCCTCCTCCATCCCCCATCCCTCCCAAAGCGTGCAGCCCATGGACCCTCCTCCTAGCTCTCCCAGGCTGTTTGTCTGCAGGAGTTAAGTCAACTGACCATGTGTATGTCCCATCATTAGCAATTACCTGCTACCACCTGCCTCTGCTCCCGGGGTGCTGTAGAGCCAGGTAAGGGCTCCCACCAGGCCTAGCTGTGGGGCCTAGGCCAGGAGGGCTGGGTGAGGGTGAGAAAGGAAAGAGGAGCGAAGGCAGAAGGGCCACCGGGGGAGATCTGGCCACACAGTGCGACTCCTGGGATGGAAAGGAGAAATGTAGGCAAGAGGAGCCCTGGGCTTCCGAGAACGGAGGCTATACAGCCTGGGACTCGGGAACCAGAGCACCCAGGATTTCTCAGCCCTGCCACGTCCTGGCCGCATACTGGTGGGCAAGTTGAAACTCTGCTTCCTCATCAGAAGACAGGAGAACAGGAAACCTGCCCCACCCACCCTGAGAGCTGTCGAGAGGATTAAAGGAGATAATGTAAGGGGGAGCGCAGCCACGCAACTGGGAGACTGTTGGGAAAGATAAATAAAGTATAAGGTGACAGATGTCAGCTGCCTGAGCCTGGGAGTGCTGCGGGAGCAGCTGTCTTTAGCCCACCTGCCTGCCTGGGGGCAGTGAGGTGGGAAACTCCCTGCACACTGACCATCTGGACGCTTCTTGGCCCTGTTTCCCCAAAGAGCTGAGCTGGTGGAGAGTCGCTGGGGGAGGGGGTCAGGATTCTTTACCTCTCCCCGCTTAGCCACCCGCCTGTGTCCCCAGCCCCTCCCAGCCCCAGGCAGCCACTAAAGTACTATCCATCTCCATATTGCCCCTTCTGGACATTGAATTGAATGGAATCACGCAGTATGTGGTCCTAATTTTCTTTCTTTTTTTTTTTTTTTTTTTGAGACACAGTCTGGCTGTCATCCAGGCTGGAGTGCAGTGGCGCTATCTTGGGTCACTGCAACCTCTGCCTCCTGGGTTCTAGTGATTTTTCCGTCTTAGCCTCCCGAGTAGCTAGGATTACAGGTGTGTGTCACCACATGTGGCTACTTTTATATTTTTAGTAGAGATGGGTTTCATCATGTTGGTCAGGCTGGTCTCAAACTCCTGACTTCAAGTGATCCACCCGCCTTGGCCTCCCAAAGTGCTGGGATTACAGGCGTGAGCCACTGTGCCTGGCTGGTCCTAATATTTTTGAAGTTCAAGTTCATTCACATTATAGCTCCTATCAGAACTTCACTCCTTTTTTGGTGGGGGGATGGGGGTCTCACTTTGTCACTGCCACGTTGAATTCCTGGGATCAAAGGATCCTCCCACCTCAACCTCTTGAGTAGCTGGGACTATAGGCACATGCCACAGTGCCCAGTTGATTTTTTAAATTTTTAGTAGAGATGTGGTCTGGCCATCTTGCCCAGGCTGGTCTCAAACCCCTGGGCTCAAGCAATCCTCCTGCCTTGGCCTCCCGAAGTGCTGGGATTGCAGGTGTGAGCCACTATATCCAGTCACCTGAACTTCACTCCTTTTGCTGGCTGAATAATGTTTGAGGTGTGGATTCGCCATGTTTTGTTTATCCTTTCATCAGTTGATGGGCATGTGGGTTGTTCTCACTTTTTGGCTCTTGTGCATAATCCTCTAGGTTGCAAGGATCCTTACACTCAGCATCTGGATGGATACAAGGAAGGGTGCTTGTTAACCTGCAGATTTATGGGCCCATTTCCCCACAGATTCTGACTCTGTGCCTGTGAGAAGTGCCTGAGAATCTGCATTTTATAAGCTCCCTGGGTGACTCAGGTGAAGGTATCTGCAGACCCTTTGAGAGACACAGCCCTAGTATATTCTTGGTTATACACACTCCCCATCCTAAGCCTCCAGGTCTCAGAATCCTATAGCCAGGCGGGGATCTGACCAGGACATCGGCCAGGTGTGGCTGTGTCCTAAGCAGCCAGCTGGGCTTTGGTGGCTTTATGAGCTCAGCAGGGTCAACTTTGGCCTTCTCCATCCAGCCTGAAGGCTGACAGGCCCCACGGACACCCTTCCTGGGATCAACGTTGCCTTTATTGAGGACTCCCAGGATGATATGTTTACAACTAGAAACATGGCCAGCAACAAACTCTCCTTTAAAGAAAAAAAAAAAAAAAAAAAAACCAGAAACAGCCTTACAAGGCCTAGAATCAGGATTTGTTGTGGTTTGTTTTTACCCATAAGAATGAAGGGGCTGTGGCCTGGCTCCCTGGGCTGCAGACAAAGCCAGAGCCAGATTATCTGCTGAGGCTTCCTGAGTAGGATACGGGTGTTGGTATAATATGATTTCTCCTCTCAAGGCTACAGCCCTGTTGGTCCTCCTGACTTCCAACCGGGAAAAACTTGAAGCCCAGAGAAGTGTTGGAGCTTCCTAAAAGTCACACAGCAATGTCAAACTGAGCCTCATTTGTGGCATCCCCTCCCTTGGAGATTTTTGCCACTAGCCTTGGAGGCTGCAGGAGGAATGGTCTAAGTCAGTGGTTCTCAACCGGGGCAATTTTGCTCCCAGGAACATTTGGCAGTGTCACAACCGGGGGAAGGGTGCGACTGGCATCTAGTGGGTAGTGGCCAGGGATACTGCTCAACATTCTACAATGCACAGAACTGCCCCCACAGCAAAGAATGATCCAGCCCAAAATATCAACAGTGCCAAGCCTGAGAAAGCCTCGTCCGTGCTCAGCCATTTGGAGGCCAGAAAGAATCCTGTTAAAACTGCAAAGCTGATAAATGCAGCTGCAGCCTAGTAGTGTGACATGCTTTGTGCAAAGTATTTCTCACCTAGGAGATGCTTGGGATGAGCCTGGTCCCCTGATGGGGACACAGCTTATGGATGAGACCTCCTCTCCCTGGCCTGAGGCCCCCACTTCCCTACGGGATCTTGAGTTTCCAGGCTAAAGGACTCCAACTCCGTCTGGAACTCTGGAAAGGTCAAAATCTGCATTGAACTAAGAGCAGGGCTGGGAGAGGAGGCCGTGGAGGTGGGGTCTCAAGCCAAAGCCTCTGCTGAGTTGGGAGCCTGGAGCTGCAGCGGCAGATGGGCTTGGAGGGACAAAGCTCTGGCATGAAGCTGCCCGCCTCCCACGTGAGCAAAGTTGCCATTGAAACCTCCCAGAGACAGGCGCCCAGTATGAGCATGAGAATGCATTCCCCGGGAGGCTGTGAGAGAGAATGCCCACGCTGAGCCCACCTGCATAAGGCTCGGGGAGGAGCTGGCTGAAGCCCCACCTGGGGTGTGGCAACACTCAGCTCCCTATGGCAGGTGAGCCTGCCTTGGATGTTGTATTAGTTTGCAAGCTGCTGTAGCAAAATGCCACACACTGTGTGGCTTCAGCAATAGCCACTTACTGTCTCACAGTAGGTGGAAGTCCACAATCAACATGGCAGCAGGGAAGGCTTTGCTCCAGGCCTCTCTCCTTGGCTTTATGCTTATTTATTTATTTATGAAACAGAAGCTCACTCCCTGACTCAGGCTGGATTGCCGTGGCATGATCTCTGCTCACTGCAACCTCTGCCTCCTGGGTTCAAGCGATTCTCATGCCTCAGCCTCCCAAGTAGCTGGGACTACAGGCGTGTACCACCACGCCCAGCTAATTCTTGTACTTTTAGCAGAGATGGGATTTTGCCATGTTGGCTAGGCTGTTCTTGAACTTCTGACCTCCCAAAGGTCGTGATCCACCTACCTTGACCTCCCAAAGTTCTGGGATTACAGGCGTAAGCCACCATGCCTGGCTCCCTTTGTCTTTAGATGAGCATCTTCTCCCTGTGTCTCTTCCTAGCAGCTTCCCTCTATGCAGATCTGTGCCCAAATTTCCCCTTTTCATAACGACACTCGTCATAGTGGATAAAGGGCCCCCCTACTCCAATATGACCTCATCCTTCCTCAACTGATTACACCTGCAACAACCCCATTTCCAAATAAGGTCACATTCTAAGGCACTAGGCATTAGGGCTTCACAACATGAAATCTGGGGGGGACACAGTTCCACTTCTAACAAGCGGGTGCTCCCCACAGCCAGGCAGCTGTTTGTGCACTCATGCCCTTGGAGAAGCATGGTGGGTAGGCTGGGTTCTGAGACCCACAGCTCTGAATCTGCCCAGCTCTGCACTTCGCAGTGAGGCTTTGGGTAATTTACTTAACCCAACTGATCCTCATCTCCAGGAAAGCGATAATAAGAGTGCCCTCTCTTTTTTTATTTGTTTGTTTTTGTTTTTTTGAGATGGAGTCTCGCTCTGTCACCCAGGCTGGAGTGTGATGGCACAATCTCGGCTCACTGCAACCTCTGCCTCTCAGGTTTAAGTGATTCTCCTGCCTCAGTCCCCCAAGTAGCTGGGACTACAGGCGCATGCCACCATGCCTGGCTAATTTTTGTATTTTTAGTAGAGACGGGGTTTCGCCATGTTGGCCAGGCTGGTCTCGAACTCCTGACCTCAAGTGATCTGCCCACCTCAGCCTCCCAAATTGCTGGGATTACAGGCGTGAGCCACCGCACCCGGCAAGAGTGCCCACTCTTAAGCTGTCAGGGAAAACACACGCCAAGCTCTTGGCACTGTGCCTGGCACAATCACCACTCCCCACAAACGAAAGCTTTATTCAACAAACGTCCCTTGGATATCTGCTGTGTGCCAACCAGGGGGGGTTTTAGAGGGAGGCTCAGAGGATGTAGAGGAGTCTCCCTGAGTAGGGACTGCATGTGCTCACGGGGTGGGGGGTGCCTGGGTGGGTGGGGCACGCGTGTGCTGGCCTCTGTGGATGCACACATCAGTTCTTGGATCTGTGCAGTGAAGATCCTTGGCACGTTGAGTGGAAGGTGAAGCTCCAGCGCTCTCTTCCCGACCCAGTGTTTCTCACAAGAAACCCCAGTGATCTGAGCTGAGAACCAGTGCCACAGCCTGCCCATCGCCTCTTTGCCTTGCTCATGTAATTGTCCAAAATTCTCTCTCCACTCCACCTCTCTCATTCTTTAGGACTCAATGCTAGTGCCACCTCTTCCAGGAAGTCTTCCTCTAGGGGTAGGATTAGGTGCCTCCCTGTGCTCTGGCACTTTCCTGGTTATTGACATGATCCTTGAGTGTCGGAAGGCAGGAAACCTGGCCTCCCTTTGCACTCTGTCCCTGAGACCTTGCTCAGCAAGCATGTTGACCTGGCCTGAGCACCCCATGCTGGTCTCTCTGGCAGCTTAGAGCACCTGTCCCCACCCCTCCCCAGCTCAGCTCTGGCTCACCTGGCGGAGGGGCACAAGGGCTCCATTGTGTGCTAGAGGGGACAGGAATAGGGTGATGCTCTCGAGGGTGGGGTGGGGGCTGGAGCCCAGACAGATGGAACCCAGACAAAGCCCTCTTTAAGCGGGGATCATGGCAGCTGTGCTGACAGTGTACTACAGGAGCCTGGTTAGCTAAAGGAACCAAATGCCCAGGACGCTGTGAACTTGGCAGTGTCTGGAGGTTGTATGAAGGTCATGGGTGGGATGGGCATTGGTGCATGCCACTCACCCTCCCTAGTGCTGAAGGCCCCCCTCCCAGAGGGTGCTCGTGAGGCCACTGGTCCTGCCCATGTCCACAGGAACACTGGCATTGGGATGAGAGCAGGAGCAGCTGGCTAGGTTCTGGTTGTGTCCCATGGGGACCTGTACCGGGGAACTCAGAGCCAGGTTTTACCTTCAGTCGGGTCTGACACTAGAGCAGGGCTCATGCTGCTAGCTTTGGGGCCTGGGACAGGGGCCAGATCCTAGAAGAGGCTCACTGTGACCACCTAGCTTCTGGCCAGCTGACAGGGAGCCTGAGTGAGTGGCCTCATTCTTTTCCCCGCACAAAGCCCCCTGGTCCATCCTATCTAGAGCCCTCTCCTGTAACTGGCTGACCTGAAATCCCATCTGATTGGGAAAGACTTCCAAATGAGGCTGCCAGGGTCAGGCCTCCTGGAAAGCCGCCTCCCTCTTCCCTCCTCCACTGAGAATCCCAGAAGGGGCCTTGCCAGATACCTGATGGTCGTAGGTTAGTTTTGATGCATTGAGCACAGGTATGAACCTATCCCAGGAGTCCAGGTGGTGAAGGAAGGGGGTTTGACCCAGGGCACATGTATAATGCTGGGGGAGTCTGGTGGGAGCCCCAGGGCTGTCATCCTCCTGGGACTGGTCATCCTAAATCCGCAAGCTCAATCTGGTGGACCCAGAGGGACCCACGAGGATCTCCTGGATCCACGGAGCCCAGCTGTGCTCACAGCTCTGCTGCCTGCTGCCCCCTCACCAGCCTCTCCTCACCCCGGAGCAGCCACCCCTCATGCCTTGTCTGTTCCCAAGCCCTTTTTGGGACTGCCACCAGCCCTGTCTCCCCTGCTGACCCAGGAAGGGAGCATAGCCCCTGTCTCTGCTTCCATGGGGCACCCCTATGACAGCCCACCCTCCTCAGTGCCCTGCCCACTGGTAGGACTCAGTTTACCTCCTTGGACAGTATCTTATCCCCAGTTGAGTTAGGTAGGGCTAATGCACACTGTGGGTGTTGGGGTTTCCTGGAATTACAGGAACTACTGAGGGATGAGGCAGGAACTCCCCTACCTGCCCCATCCCACAAGGCCCCTCGTGGGAGTAGGGGTGGAAGTGTGTGCGTGAGAGGCAGTTTAGGAGGGTAGCCGGAGTGCCAGCTGGGACCCAGACTGCCAGGCCCCAGTCCTGGCTCCGCCATTTCCTGGCAGCATGACTTTGTGCCTCAACTTCCCCATCTGAGAAGAATCATCATGATGATTCAAACTGAAGTGCTCAGTCACGATGATCCATTGTGATTATGTGCTGGGAGGAGGGGGCTGGGAATGAAGGCTGCCCATGCCCTACCTCCCTCGCCCCTTTCCCTCCCACTGAAAGAGGGGACCGATGAGACACCCATTCCCTACCTCCCTCGCCCCCTTCCCTCCCACTGAAAGAGGGGACGCATGAGATGCCCATGCTGGCTGAGGCTGCTGTCACGCACTCCATTCAGCACCCATGGCCCCAGGGAGCATCCTCCCTTCTCATGAAGAGCACGGTGGTGGCTCATTTTCCCCTGGCTGTCACAAGCCAGGACCCCAGGGAGCCCAGGCGTCCCCAGGCACAGAGCAGCATTTAGAGACGCCAGCTGCCTCTCAGGGGGCACCTCCACAGTGCAGTGGTTGGGGGTGGTGCATGAGGACACGGACTATGGTCCAAAGGGACCTCAGGCAGGTACAGGGCCCATGGAATCCCAGTGACTTTCTCCACGGTGAGGGTGGGGTTGTGGGTCTTGACTTGATGGTAGAGTCATGGGTGCGGGGAACAGGTGGCCACTCTCAGTCTCCACCTCTGCCCTCTTAACAGCCCCTTGAACAAAGACTGTTGAGCTCTCGGCACATGCCCAGAGCTGTGCCCAAGCACATTACACATTGTTCCAGGGTCTTCCCAGCCCTGCAGGTGGATCATGCTGCTGTCCCATCTGACAGAGGAGGAGACAGAGGCTCAGGCAGGTTACACCAGGCCCAACCGCCAATAAGAGGTCACAGGGGCCTCAGTGACTACCCTGATTCTCCTCTACTGCCCCTGATCCTCTCATCCTAAATCCTCTAAACTCAAGCCCTCCCACGCATCTTTGAATGTCTCCCATCATTTCCATGAATCTGGCATTGTCTCTATCCCCACCCATACCCTAGACTAGGGCCCCCAGCAAGGACACAGCCTCCTTCCTCTGCATCTCTGCATAGAGCTCGGGACAAGGCTGAGTACACAGCAAGTGCACAGGGGCAGAGGCAGGGGCAGAGTGGAGCAGGCCCTGAGATAGTTCTAGAAAATGGGCCCCTTAGTTACCTTTGGAGGAGGGGAAGAACCCAGCCGGGACCCTTCTGTGTCTCAACACACATGCCAGCAGGTGCACACACACACACACACACACCCACACACACACACAGTGCTGCCACTCCTGCCCTGCAGGGAGGGGAGCCCCAGCTGGGAATGGCCCACCCGTGCCCTGTCCTGGCTGCCAGCCCAAGCCCCTCTGCCTCCCCTTCCACTCCCAGCTCAGGCTCAAAGCTGCAAAGGGCCACTGGAGCAGTTCCCTCACAGCCCTCTCAGCCGCGAGCGGAGCTCCCCAGGCCCAGCGTGCTGACCTCATCCCTCACCCAGCTGCCTGCAGCTCTTTGCCCTGTCCCAGGCTCTGCTCTGGAGGGGTGAGGCAGGGAAGGCAGGGCTGTAGTGAGGTGGACAGGAGTCAGTGGACTTTGAACTCAGAGCCTGGTTGGCACCCTGGGTCTCCCCTTGCTGATGTGTGACAACCTGTGGGGTGTGACTCCTTTGGACCCTGATTTCCTCATCTGTAAGGTGGGAGTCATAGCTGGCCTTAGCCTGGGGTCATAGCTGGGGTTAAAAGAGACTGTGTGAGGCCGGGTGTGGTGGCTCATGCCTATAATCCCAGCACTTTGGGAGGCCAAGGCTGGCGGGTCACTTGAGGTCAGGAGTTTGAGACCAGCCTGGCCAACATGGAGAAACCCCATCTCTACTGAAAATACAGGTGGCACGCGCCTGTAGTCCCAGGTACTTGGGAGGCTGTGGCAGGAGAATCACTGAACCCAGGAGGTGGAGGTTGCAGTGAGCCGAGATCACACCACTGCACTCCAGCCTGGACAACGAGCAAGATTCTGTCTCAAAAACAAATAAATAAATAAAAGAGACTGTATGTGTGGGTGCTTGCAACAGGTCCTGATACAAAATGAGCACTGATAGATGCTGCCCATTCTTCTGTTGCCCTCTTTGGCAGAGACAGCATGGGGGGTGGTGTTGCAGTGAGGGGCAGGCTCCCAGGGTCTGGGCATGTGGTAGCCTGGGCATCACCTGCGTGTGCTCTGCTCCCCTGGGGCTGCACCAGCCTTGCAGAGGCAATTGCTCGTTGTCAGGAAGGTGTCCCCTTTGAGCATCCAAGGCCAGGTGATGGCGAGCTTGACCCGACATGGGAAAGCTGAAGATGACAGGAATGGGCTCTGGCTCTGAGAGCTACCTCCAGTGGGACCTGGGCCCTGGACTCCGGCCTGTGGCCCCTCCCATCTCTTGCCCACGTCCTGAGGTGACAAAGGCTAGGGTCAGAGCCCAGAAGGGCTTTGTTAACTCTGATCGACAAAGGGGTTAACTTTGTTAACCTTCCTGAGGGTTGACCTTATGGGGGCCCGGGGATCCCAGGTGACCATGGGCCTCCCTCCGGGGACCTTTGCAGATGGTGGTTCTCATGGACCCAATGGAGGATCCCGACGACATCCTGCGGGCACATCGCTCCCGGGAGAAGTCCTACCTGTTCGACGTGGCCTTTGACTTCACCGCCACCCAGGTGAGGGAGGGCCTGGGCTGGAGACATGCAGGAGCCCCTCCCCACCCTCAGCCCCACTCAGGAGGGGCCCTCCAGGGCCCCTGCCTTTGAACCTCAGCCTCCACTCTACCTGCTCACCCTCTGTTCCTTGAGCATTCCCCATTCAGGAAGGTTCTCATGCACACAAGGCACACACACCCGGCCTCCTGCACGGACGCACTGGAGTTGGCACTCAAACACCACCCTACACGGTACACCTCACTTGGCTCCTCCCGAGCTGGAAAAGGAACTTGAAGGCCATCTGGTGCAGGGAGGACAGGGGCAGAGGGTGGGTTCGGCAAAGCTGACACCCTCCTCGGGGACCCCCATCTCGCCCATCTGCGGGACGCTCCCAGGAACAGATGTGATGCATCCTCAGGGCTGGGGGCCAGGAGCCAGCTGTGCAGGGAGGCGTCTCAGGTGTCCTGGGCTCTCTTTCAGCCTGGCGTCCCCCACCGTGAGTGTAAGCAGAGACATCCCCTCCCCCACCCTCCACCCCCACTTATCTTGGGGCTGGGGCTCCAGGGACAGAAACCTCTCCTATCAGAGGTCAGGACAAGCCAGTGGGTGCCTATGCTATGCCCCGCCTGTGTCCCGGCCCCTGACAGGCTTCCTTCCTCACAGGAGATGGTGTATCAGGCCACCACGAAGAGCCTCATCGAAGGCGTCATCTCAGGCTACAATGCCACTGTCTTTGCCTATGGCCCCACAGGTGAGGGGAATGCCCAGACCGTGGGTGAGGACTGCAATGCCCCTGTAATCCCCGTCATCCTCCAACTAGTCTGACCCCAACTGGGGCAGGAATCCAGGATGTGGTCGCTCCAAATCTCACCCAGGGCCCTCCAGCCCCAGAGGCCCCATCCCGAGCCAGGGGCGTCATCCTCCCCGCTCCCCACCACCTCCCTGGCCATCTGAGAGGGCCCAGCCTTGAGGACAAACCCCAGTTTCCAGGAGTGCCTGCCCAGCAAGGCCTCCCTCCCAGCCCCACCCTGGTCACCCTCCACCTTGTTCTGCCCCAGGCTGTGGGAAAACCTACACCATGCTGGGCACAGACCAGGAGCCCGGCATCTATGTTCGGACCCTCAATGACCTCTTCCATGCCATCGAGGAGACCAGCAATGACATGGAGTATGAGGTCTCCATGTCCTACCTGGAGGTGAGTCCCCCAGCCTAGGCTCAGATGGGGCTGGCCTCCCTCCCTGGGGCTGGTCACTGCGCAGCTTCCCAGGGCGCTCATCACTGCTGCCCTCCCGCACGCCTATTGTGAGTTCCACTTTACAAACATCGCAGGCTCATCAGAGAGGTTAGGCAACTAGGCCAATGTCACACAGTAAGCGAGGGAGCGGGGATTCAAACTCAGGACCCTGCAGCTTCAAGGCCAAGCTCCGCCCTGTGCCACACTCGCCACCTCACCATCCTCATGGGCCCATTCCTTAGAGCAGACCCTGTCTGCCCTGCCAGGCTGCCTCCAGCGACTCTGTGTATGTGGGTACAGTGAAAACTGAACATACATGTACAGTCTGGAGCCTATGGGCCTTTGCCACCCAGCCACAGCCTCCTGGTGCCCACCCCATGGGAGTACTATCACCAGACAGTGATGGGATGTCAGGGGCTGGGGAAGCACACAGAGTCCAGAAGAGGTGGGAGGCTGGACTTCATCTGGCTCCTCCGGGAGCTGATAATCTCCTGGGTGACATCTTAAGGAGGCAGTGAGGCAGAGCACCAGCAACTGCTTGCCAACAAGGTGTTGATTCAGCCAGCAAGACTCACTTTATGGGGTGGGGGTGCCCCCAGAAGGAGCACGGGGGTTGCCTAGCAATGAACACGGCTCCTCACTGGGTGGGGGAAGGGGGTTCTGGTCATTGGTCAGGTCCCCACACAACTAGGTCCATGTCACACAGTAAGTGAGGGAGCGGGGATTCACACTCAGGACCCTGCCCGGTGCCCAGCCTGTCTGGAAACGGGTGCTCCTTGGTTTTGAAGCCTCCTGTAACCTTGGCTCCAGCAGCCCAGTGTTTCCTGTGGATGCTGAAGCCCCTGACCCCATAGGAAGGAAAGGGCCTTTCCTCCTAATCAGGGCTCTTCTGAGAAGAGCCTGGGCTCAGGAAGGGTGAACTCTTGTCCCTTTCTTGCTTGAAAGGAAAGGGGACTCGGCCCTGGCCTTGACCTCCTGCCCTTAGTCTCCCTTCCCCCACCCCTCCCCCACCTGTCCCATCAGATCTACAATGAGATGATCCGGGACCTGCTGAACCCCTCCCTGGGCTACCTGGAGCTGCGGGAGGACTCTAAGGGGGTGATCCAGGTGGCCGGCATCACCGAAGTTTCCACCATCAATGCCAAGGAGGTGAGTTTTGTGTGGCCAGCCTGGGGCCACTGAGAGGAAGCTCACTGTCTGAGGGGCAGGAGGGGTGGGGACTGAAGCCAGGGAGCTGCTGCCCACTCAGTTGAGGCTGGGACAGACAGGCAGAACCCTGAGTGGCAGCAAGGAGGGGATTCACACCTGCCCCAATGCCCCCACCACGCTGACCCTGGGAGCGTAACCAGGCAACACTGCCTCTCCATTTGCACAGAGACCCTGACCTCCAGAGAGCCGAGGTCCACCCCAGGCCTCTCAGCACACGGAGCCCAGCCCACCCCAGCCTGCCCTTTCCCAACCGCTCAGACGTAGGACCCTCCCTGCCAGCCCCCTCGGGGATTCCTCTCTTCAGGAGCATCTCCAGCAGTCGCTAAGAGCTGCCTCTCCTCCCTCCCACCCAGATCATGCAGCTGCTGATGAAGGGGAACCGGCAGAGGACCCAGGAGCCCACGGCCGCCAACCAGACGTCCTCCCGCTCCCACGCGGTGCTGCAGGTGGCCGTGCGCCAGCGCAGCCGGGTCAAGAACATCTTGCAAGAGGTGCGGCACGGCCGCCTGTTCATGATCGACCTGGCTGGCTCGGAGCGTGCCTCCCAGGTGAGGCTGGGACCTGGGCTGGGCAGAGGAGGGAGGGTTGACCCAGGCAGCAGCGGAGGGCAGGAACGGTGACTCCTATGCAAGGCCAGCACCACAGGAACAGGGGAGAAAGGTTGGGAGGTGGGGACAGGGACGCTGGCATCTCAGCTTCGTAGGAGTTGGAGCGGGGAGGATGTCGCAGCGAGGTGGAGGGGATGAGTGGAGACTCCCGAGTTAAGGAAGTGAGGAACGTTCCAGAGGAGCAGGGTAGGGGGGAATGGGGTAGGGCATCCCGGGAACAGCCAAGGAGCTCTTGTGGGAAGGGGAAGGAGGATGGGGGTTTCTCCAGGGAAGAAGACTGCGGCTGCCCTAGGGGAGGGATCCGGGAAGGCAATGAATGGGCCCAAAGGAGTAGTTGGAGGCAGGGAGAGACAAGCATCCCCTGACTGGGAGGACTTGGGACATCCTGGGAGAGGACCCAGCCAGTCACATCACGAAGAGGAGAAGGTCCCCGTCACCCATTTCTGGCAGCATCTTTGTCCCCTCTCATGAAGTCCTGCTTGCTGAGCTCTGCAGCCTTGGTGGCAGCACCACCCAGCTGGTGTAGGTCTGGGCTCCCTTGTGCAGGCAATCTTGGGGGTTTAATGGTCACCTGAGCAATGAGGCTGGGTGATGTCACCATTGCTGGCACTGGAACAAATGCAAGGGAAATGACAGCGCCAGAAAGAATGAACAGTCTTTCATCTTTGAACATGTGGGGTTGGATCTGAACAGGGCAGGTTCAAGAAACTCATCCCTCCCTTCCAGTAAAGCCTGGGAGGCTTTCTGGAAGGCACACAGGGGAGAGACCTGGGAGGAGAGAGAGTGCCCTTCAGCCACTGGAGCCAGCTGGTCCCGGCTTCTCCAGGCTGGGCAGAGCCACCTCCTAAGGGGAGCTGCAGGCAGGGCCTCCTCAGCTTTGACATGCTCCTATAGGCCCAAGAAAAGGAGAAGAACCTGCCCTCCGCCACCATGCACATGTGCACGTGCTTCCCTCCTTGCTCCCTGGAGCACCCTCTGGAGCACCTGTGGTCCTGCCGGCTCCCAGCTGAGCTGCCTGGAAAGCAACCTCCCTCCCGTCTCATCCATGGCACTGTGTGTCAGGCTGTGCCACGGCACCTGCCCTGGGGAGAACTGGCCATCTCAGCCCTCCTCAGAGGCTGTCAGCCCATCACTCTTGTTCAGAGGCCTCCGGGTCTCTTAACCTTCTCCAATGCCCTCAATGGCCTTGGCGGGAGGACGTCCACAAGGTCCTTGGGGGTTTATTACCCAGGATCACCAGGTCATTCATTGGTGGGGTGGCTGGGGAGAAACTCAGTCCCCTGCCTCATCAGGCCACACTTGTGCCCTTTGCTCGCCCCCTAGACACAGAATCGTGGGCAGCGTATGAAGGAGGGGGCCCACATCAACCGCTCACTGCTGGCACTGGGCAACTGCATCAACGCCCTGAGCGACAAGGGTAGCAACAAGTACATCAACTATCGCGACAGCAAGCTCACCCGGCTCCTGAAGGTACCAGCCACAGCTGGGCCTGGGCACTGGGCACCAAGGGTGAGGCTGCCAGATTAAACAAATGAAAATACAGGGCACCCAGCTAAATTCCAACCTCAGGATACACAGCAAAATTTATTTTAGTGTAAATATGTCCCAGGAAATATTTGGGATAGTCTTATGCTAAAACAAAGTAATTGTGTATCTGAAATTCAAATTTAACTGGGTATCCTGTATTTTATCTGACAACCCTAACCAAAGGCTGGGCAACGGGAAGGAAAAGGAGCATGTGATACCCCCACCCAGGGCTGTGGGTCAGAGCCGTCTAGATTTGGGGGTGCAGGTGGGCAGTCAGCCTCATGGCCCCACAGGTCTGCTGTTTGGGGGTGGCTTCCTTTGTGCAGGGGTGTCCTTGGCCTTAAATTATAGCAGCATCACTAAGCGCCCACTCCTGGCTGGTCTCTTGAATTCAGTACTTCACTCTATTAGCTCCTTAGGTCTCGTCAACAACTCTGTGAGTTTGAGGGATTACATTTGCAGATGAGGAAACTGAGGCACAACACATTTAGGTAATGTTCCTAAGGGCTCACACTAGTAAGTGCTGGAAGTAGGATCCAGTCAGAGGCCCCCCTGGTCTAATATCAGAGTCACCGCTTACTTAACATTGCCAGCAGCTGCCGTCATGACTGCACCTAGAAGCCGGGAAGGTGGGGACAATTGCAAAAGGACTGACCCCTTAAAAAGCAAGGAAGTCCGGGTGTGGTGGCTCACGCTTGGAATCCCAGCACTTTGGGAGGCCGAGGCAGGTGGATCACCTAAGGTCAGGAGTTCAAGACCAGCCTGGCCACTATGGTGAAACCCCGTCTCTACTAAAACTACAAAAATTGGCCAGGCATGGTGGCAGACGCCTATAGTCCCAGCTACTTGGGAGGCTGAGGCACGAGAACTGCTTGGACCTGGCAGGTGGAGGTTGCCGTGAGCTGAGACAGCGCCACTGCGCTCCAGCCTGGGCGACAGATCAAGACCCTGTCTCAAAAAAGAAAAAAAAGAACTAAAGAGGTGAATGAGCTTTTTTAAGGTTACGCAGCTGGTAATTGCTGGAGCAGGGCTTTCTTTCTCCCAAGCCTCACACCATATGACGCTCAGCAGCCGGGTCCCTTGAGTGTAAAGAGACAGAGAGATTGCACTCGCCAGGGAGGGCATCTTGAACAGCCTGGCAGGAGGAAGGCCTGGGGAGGCAGACCCCGCTGACCACAGCCATCTCCCATCCAGGACTCTCTGGGAGGAAACAGCCGCACAGTGATGATCGCTCACATCAGTCCTGCGAGCAGTGCCTTCGAGGAGTCCCGGAACACCCTGACCTATGCCGGCCGGGCCAAGAACATCAAGACGAGGGTGAGGGCCCCTGGACCGTCCACCAGGACACACCTTCCTGGGCTGAGATTCAAGCCCCTGGGCTGATCCCTGCCACCCCACCCCACTCTCTGGAACCAGCCACTGCTGCACTGGCCTCATTCCCTAGTTGATTGTCACCTGTACACTTTCCCTGCACCTCCAAACCCTGCTCCTCTTCCAGGAAGCCGACAGCTCCCAAGGGTCCCCGCTTCCTCCAGTCCCAGGACTGTGCTCCCCCTGCCTCATCCCCTCTTCTCTTCCCTTCCTCGTCTCCAGATGCTCATTTAGACCTTTGCATTTCCAAAGCACCTCTTCATGATGGTCATCACAGGAGGCAAGCTTCATTGAGCACTTGCTCTGAGCTGTTTCACATGCTACCTCCTTTGATCCTCAAAAAACAGCAGTGTTATTGCTGTTCCCATGTACAGATTAGGACAGCAAGGCTTAAGGAAGTTAAGTGACTTCCCAGCGGGCCAGTGATGGCGCTGAGAATGGAAACTAGATCTGCCCCGTTTCCAAGTCCGTGTCCTCACCTGTCTGTAAGCATGTCGGAACCCTTGCCATCCACTTAGAAATCCATTTCTGCCTGTTCGTGTGTGGAGGAGTGGGAGTGGATTCATGTATGATAGCATGTAGGGACACTTGCCAGCTGCTGCCCTGAGGGCTTTAAGTTTTATTCCAACCCCTCAGTCGGGGACAGGAGACACATTCTTGAAACAGCTCATTGATGGTTCAGAATATTCCTAATAGCAGGTAAATGATGCCAATGGTAGGTGCTGGGGCAAGACAGGAACAGGAGGCGGGGGTGGTCTGGTGGGGTCCAGTGGAACTCTCTGGAGACTGTGAGTGGGACCCTGAAGGCTGGGAGGACATTCCAGAAAGGTGGGAGCAGGGAGGGCACAGGTTCCAAAGGCAGGAAGGGGATGGCGTCTGTGGTGGGTATGGGGAGAGCAGGACAGGTCTTCAACCAGAGTGGGATGTTCATGCAGGAGCGGTGAGCCCAGAGAAAATCAGAGAGATGGGGGTGGCCCTTCAACAATGGGTGGAGGAATGAGGACGTTCCCCGCAGGCATTAGGAAGCCACTGAAGGTTGATGAGATCTAGCAGTGAGTGTGACAGGAGGTTGTGGAAGTGGAGGAAAGGAGGCCATTACTGTCACCCAGAAAGACTGGGGGAGGCAGGGGGAAGAAAGGCCCCGCAGGCAGGCCTCGGTGAGTGCACAGAGGCAGGGCCCGGCACCTGGGGTGACTGCATCCCCTCCGCTCCATTCGTGTTCCCTGCAGGTGAAGCAGAACCTGCTGAACGTCTCCTACCACATCGCCCAGTACACCAGCATCATCGCTGACCTGCGGGGCGAGATCCAGCGACTCAAGTGCAAGATTGATGAGCAGACTGGGCGGGGCCAGGCCCGGGGCCGGCAGGATCGGGGTGACATCCGCCACATCCAAGGTGCGCCTGTGGGTCTGTGTGAGTGGCAGCCCCCTCTGGGCAGCCTCACGTTGCTCTGGGATCAGGCCATGTTGTGTTCAAATCCAGAATCGGGCTCTTTCTGGCTGGGTGGTTGAGCTAGGCACTCACCAGCTCTGAGCCTCCTAGCATTCAACTGTTAAATGGGGTTGTGATCTCTGCTTCAGACGTTGCCACAGATCACAACCCCATTTTACAACCCCACCTTGGAAGAGGAGGTGGGATCCCACGAGGGAGAGGCACGTGAGCAATGAGCTGTGCAGGGCACACACTAAGGGCTGTGGCGTAGGGCTACGAGGTCATGCCTGCACCCCCGGAATGGGCTCCGTTTCCTCGTAGACCTGCATATTTGCTATGATGGTTTTCCAACAGACAGTAAAGCTTCTTTTTTAAAAAAAAAATTACTAATATAAAGAGAGAGGCAGACAGTAAAGATTTTTTTTTCTTTGAGACAGAGTCTTGCTCTGTTGCCCAGGCTGGAGTGCAGTGGAGTGATCTTGGGTTACTGCAACTTCTGCCTCCCGGGTTCAAGTGATTCTTCTGCCTCAGCCTCCCAAGTAGCTGGGATTACAGCTGCCCGCCACCACACCTGGCTAATTTTTGTATTTTTAGTAGAGACGAGGTTTCACCATGTTGGCCAAGCTGGTCTCGAACTCCCAACCTCAGGTGATCTGCCCACCTGGGCCTCCCAAAGTGCTGGGATTACAGGCATGAGCTACTGTGCCTGGCCACAGACAGTAGTTTCTAGGGGCACCTTCTTATAGTTGGCACAGAGGTGCTGTAAGGGTTAGCAGGAGCCCAGTTCATACCAAGGAGCTGGGAATCGCTTTTGGGCAACAGCTTGAAGACTCAATGTGGGAGTGGGGTGTGGGAGGGTGTACTAATCTAGGGGGTCTTCCTGGAGGAAGCAGTTGGACAGGAAGTGGGAGCACTGAGTTGGGAAGAAAGGGAGGGGAGGGCCCCAGGTGGGCCCAGGCTTTGCTAGCTGAACTTGCTCCCCTCCTCTACCTTGCCTACCCTCACGCATTGGCAGCCGAGGTCCAGCTGCGCAGCGGGCAGGGTGAGAAGGCCGGCATGGGACAGCTTCGGGAGCAGCTCGCCAGCGCCTTCCACGAGCAGATGGATGTGCGGAGGCGCCTGCTGGAGCTGGAGAACCGCGCCATGGAGGTCCAGATTGACACCTCCCGACACCTGCTCACCATCGCCGGGTAAGCCCCCACCCCAGGACCCTCCAGGCCCCACCCCTGTGCCTGGGACAGAGGAGCACGACCTGTGGCTGTACACTGTGCCCTGCCCCCATGGCCTGAATGCCCTGTCTCTCTGGGTGGGGCTGCGGCAGCTGGAAGCACGAGAAGTCCCGCCGGGCCCTCAAATGGCGGGAGGAGCAGCGAAAGGAGTGCTACACTAAGGACGACAGCGAGAAGGACTCAGACACAGGCGATGACCAGCCAGACATCCTGGAGCCGCCCGAGGTGGCCGCAGCCCGGGAGAGCATTGCAACCCTGGTGGGCGAGCAGAAGCAGCTGCACAAGCAGAAGGTGTCCAGGGTTTGGGGGAGCAAGGAGAGTGGGTTTAGGGGACAGGGTGAGCAGGTTTGAGAGGCAAGGCGGAGGGGACGGGGTGGGAGTAGCCGTGAGACTTGGGAACTCAGGCCACAAATGCTGTGTGACTTTGCTAAGTTCTGTAACTTCTCTGTGCGTCACATTCCCCACCTGTAAAATGGGAGCAGTCCACGGTGCAGCCCTCATGGGGTTGCTGGGAAGATTACATAAATGCCTGGCACATACCAAGGACTCAAAAAATGGTAACTAATGTTATAATTAGGGTTTTTCAGGCCGGGCACAGTGGCTTACACCTGTAATCTCAGCATGGTGGGAAGTTGAGGTAGGCAGATCACTTGAGGCCAGGCGTTCAGCCTGGCCAACATGGCGAAATCCCGTCTCTACTAAAAATACAAAAAAAAAAGCCTGGTGTGGTGGCTCACGCCTGTAATCCCAGCTACTCGAATGGCAGAGGAATAAGAATCACTTGCAACCCTGCAGAGGTTGCAGGGAGCCGGGATAGCGCCACTGCACTCCAGCCTGGGTAACAGAGAGAGATTCTGTCTCAAAAAAGAAAAATAATAAGAATAATTAGGGTTTTCCCAATACCAGATTTTTGCCTTCTGTTCTGGTACATACCCAGACCAAGGGGGCTTTAGGGTATCATGAGCCCTGAGAGGGTCACATGGGCTGGGGTTGAGCAGTTATCCCCCAAGCTGGTTCCAGGGGTGGGTTGCCGTCAGGATGGCAAGAAAGTGGACACTGAGGGGCCACCTTGGAGCAGTCCCTGATTGTAAGGCCCAAGATTCAGCTTTTAGGGTTGGCCTCAGCCTGGAGCTCCAGACAGATGTCTGGAGTCCAGGCGCTGGAGGGGCGAGGACGTGCTGGGCAGGCGGATCGGACCCCTCTCCCAGCTGCCAGGTGCTGACCTGCGCCTCCTGCAGCTGGCGCTGGAGCAGCGCTGCCGGGAGCTGCGCGCGCGGGGCCGGCGCCTGGAGGAGACGCTGCCGCGGCGCATCGGCTCCGAGGAGCAGCGCGAGGTGCTCAGCCTGCTGTGCCGCGTGCACGAGCTCGAAGTGGAGAACACTGAGATGCAGTCGCACGCGCTGCTCCGCGACGGTGCGCTCCGCCACCGCCACGAGGCCGTGCGCCTCCTGGAACAGCACCGCAGTCTCTGCGACGAGATTATCCAGGGCCAGCGGCAGATCATCGACGGTAGGGCCCACGCCCCCGCGCATCTGAGCCACCCGCGGGGGGGCCGCTGGCACTCGCTGAGCCCTGCCCCTTCCCCGGCAGACTACAACCTGGCCGTCCCACAGCGCCTGGAAGAGCTCTACGAAGTGTACCTGCGGGAGCTAGAGGAGGGCAGCCTGGAGCAGGCCACCATCATGGACCAAGTGGCCTCCAGGGCCCTGCAGGTGGGTGGGCGCCTGAGCGGCCTGAACATGGGCACATGTGCCCAGGGAAGGGCTGATGACCAAGGCAATGCCTTCAGGCAGCTGGAGGGGACAGGACCAGGCTGGCTGGCACCCCAGGGAGTTGACTCCCTTTCCTTCTTACCCGACCCAAAGCCTTGTCGAGGCTGAGTAAGACCCGCATCCCTGGGCACTCCTGGGCATCACTTGTTCCCATCCAGGGTCTGAGGGTCAGGGCTGGCCATCTGAGATATCACAAATGGCTCTAGGTGCCCCCCCCAGGAGACCATGCATCAGGCAGTGCCACTGGGGAAGCCTAGCAGACCGCAGCTTACCCCCGAGGACCCAAACACAAGCCCACTGCCCTTCTGGGGCTCCCAGGCCATCTTACAGCCCTTGTCACCCTGTGAGCCTTTGTGACTCTGTGCTGATTTGGTCCAGGACCAAATCTTCTAACTGTCCACCCTGGCTCCCTCCTCCCCAGGACATCTCCTTGCCCAAAATTACCCCAGCAGGAACCTCACTAACCCCAGATTCTGACCTGGAGAGTGTGAAGACATTGAGCTCTGATGTCCAGCACCTGCAGAAAAGCGCCCTCCCTCCCCTCAGCACAGAGAGGTGAGATGGGGGCCACCTGCCCCAGCCGCCACCCTGTGCCTTGTCCCAGAGAGGCCAACCCAGACTAAGGCTAAATGGGGAACACACAGCAACAATGAGAGGGAGCAGGTGACCCAGGTCTGGAGCCAGGACTCCTGGGTTCTCTCTCCTTTCACACCAACAGCTTCTCCCCTGGGGTGGGGGTGGGACCTCGGTGAGACAGCCTGGTCTACAGCCACTCATCTTCCTCTGCCATCTTCAGTGAAGGCCACCACGTGTTCAAGGCTGGTACTGGGGCCTGGCAGGCAAAAAGCTCCTCTGTGCCCACCCCACCTCCCATCCAGCTTGGCAGCCTGGTGACTCAGGAGGTGAGCTCTCAGTACCCGATGGCCCCACAAGCTCCGCTGCAGCGGGTGCGGGACATGGGGGTGGACAGCAGCAGTTGGGATGGAGCCTTTCCCAAATGGCACCAGCCTGAGGCCCCGCTGTCTTTGCTGAGTGGGGCCTGGGGTCCCTGCTGTGTTTAAGGGTTTCCTCCTCCCAACCACTCCACCCCACAGGCTCCGGCTCAGGACAGCCCGGGCAGCTGGATCAACTCTTCCCCCGACAGCAGTGAGAACCTGTCGGAGATCCCCTTGTCCCACAAAGGTATGTGTGCCCTCTGCTGCCCTGGCCACCTCACCTGGCCTTGTCTAAACTGTTCAGATCACCCAGCCCAAAGCCCTTTGCTGCCCTCTGCACTGCCAAGTGCAACCATGCATTGGGTGCTACACATTCTGTAGAGGTACCATTGGCCATGAGGATTAGTCAGTCAAGGACACTTAAGAGTCCTCTCTAAGTGAAGGACATTTAGAGAGATGGGGGCAAAATAGGAAATTAGAAAAGAGACACATGGCATGGAGAATGATGTCCCCCACCCCCGCCGCCTCCGCTCAGTAATCACTGTAATAGCAAATATTGATTCAATGTTTACCCCCTGGATAATGTAGGTTGAGCCCATTTTCTCAATTAATCCTGGAAATAACCCAGTGGCATTAGTTTTACCATCTCCCATTTGCAGATGAAAGTGAGGCTCGGAAATGGGCCCAAGTTTCTTACATAGCAAACCCCTGGAAGTGCTGGGATTGAAACCCAGGCGGTCTGGCTCCTACGCACATCTGCCATGTCAGAGGAGGGTGTTGAGAGGTGGCCTTGATCTCGGGTTGGGTGTTGCCTGTGTCCCGCTGCAGAAAGGAGGGTGTTGAGAGGTGGCCTTGATCTCGGGTCGGGTGTTGCCTGTGTCCCGCTGCAGAGAGGAAGGAGATCCTGAGTGGCACCAAGTGCATCTGGGTGAAGGCTGCCCGGCGGCGCTCGCGGGCCCTGGGCACCGAGGGGCGACACCTGCTGGCGCCCGCGACAGAGAGCAGCAGCCTGTCCCTGCACTCACTGAGCGAGGGCGATGATGCGCGGCCACCAGGCCCGCTGGCCTGCAAGCGGCCGCCCAGCCCCACGCTGCAGCACGCTGCCAGTGAGGACAACCTGTCCAGCAGCACGGGCGAGGCCCCATCCCGGGCAGTCGGACATCATGGGGACGGCCCTGGGCCCTGGCTGCGTGGCCAGAAGAAAAGCCTGGGCAAGAAAAGGGAGGAGTCGCTGGAAGCAAAGAGAAGGAAGCGGAGGTCCCGATCCTTCGAGGTCACCGGGCAAGGGGTGAGGCGAGGCGCAGGGGTGGGGTGTGGCGAGGCGCAGGGGTGGGGTGTCTAGGCACTCCCGTAGCAGCTGGGGGCCTGAGGGCTAGATTTCTCCAAAGGCTCCAGGGCACCTCTAGCCTACCCCACACCCGAAGGCACCACCCTCCACAAAGTCTCTGTCCCCAGCCTAGCATAGTAGCTGGGACAGATCCTGGTAGCAGATCCCTCTGCTGCTCTCGGCCTCACCCCACTGTTCAACCATCATAGCTCTCCCGCCCCAAGACAAACCTCCTGGGGCCCCATCAGGCGGAGTGCATCTCGGACCACAGGATGCCAGTGTGCAGGCACCCAGCCCCTGGTATCCGGCATCTGGGAAAGGTCACGCTACCTTTGGCCAAAGTCAAACTCCCTCCAAGCCAGAACACGGGTCAGTATGGGCACGGAGGGGATGGGGAGGGGAGGCCTCCACCAGGCAGGGGAACAGAGAAGACACATCGCATTTCCTGCGCCTCTGGCTGCCCCTTGCTGGAAGCATGGTTCTAGCAGAATACTCGTGGGACTGGCATCCTGGGGTGGTGCCCCTAGAGAGTTCAAGGCCACTGGGTGATGGGAGAGGAGTTGGGGAGGCATTCCGAAACCACTGATCCTGCCTCTTTCCCTGTTGCAGGCCCGGGGGACTCCTCACCCCTGGCTGTTCCCCCCAACCCAGCTGGTGGTTCTCGACGGGCTACCCGTGGGCCCCGCCTGTCCCACGGCACAAGCACCCATGGCAAAGATGGATGCTCCCGGCATAACTGAGGGGCCCTGCCTGGAACTGGCTCTCTCGCCTCCCAAGACTGAATGGGGTCTAGCAGGGCATGGGAGGTGGAGGCTGGGCAGATGGAGATGACCAGGAAGTAGGAGCTCAGGATCTCAGCAGGCCGGGGCTCCTGAGACCCAGGAACTGGGGTGTCTGCCCAACCCTCCCAAGCTTTCAGTGCCACCGGGGAAAAGAGGTGAGGCCAGGGGACATGGCCGGGACGGCTGGGCTCCCTGGCCTCCCAGCCCTGGACAGAATGCTGTTGCCAAACCCTAAACAGCCCTGAGGCCAGCCTCGGCCTTGGAAACGGGGGAAAGCAGCTGGCAGTGAGACGGGGCTCCTGGCCCACGTGTGGGGCACGGCCATCCTGGATGGTTGGGGAGGCGCCGACAGGCACTTCACGTATTACAGTTGGGGATGTGGGTGAGGGAGGGAATCTGGTTTTGTTACTTGGCAGTGGCTTTTTCTCCCCCTTCCTTTTTAACAATAAAATCCCATTTGGGTCTTGATGGTTGTGTTGGAAATTTGGCCTTGTCTGGAATGTGGGGTGGCCATGCCTAAGATTCAACCAACTCCCCCCCCCCACCCAGTCCCCATCTACCCCTGGCTCGCTATATAGCACCAACCTACCAATACCTGTGGGAGAGGGGTTTTTCTCTAGATCCTGAGGCCTCTCCCCATGGTGGGGCTAGCAAGGTCCATTATGTCCCTATCCCACCGGCCTTCACACCGGCCCAGGCACCCTCCCAGGAGAGGTCAGGGACTTGGGGCGGCCCAAATGCCAGAAAGTCTCACAACCCAGATGAGGCGGTTGCCCCTCGAGGTCAGGGCTCAGAAACTGCCCAGCTAAGCCTCTCAGCCTCAAAGTGAGGAAACTCCTCCAAGGGGAATGGGGTGCTTCCTGACTCCCCCGCAAGGGGAATGGGGCGCTCCCTGTCTCCCAGGCAGGTGGGTTGCTGTGACCTGTGACCATGTGGATGCTTTTACCTGCCCTAGTTCTGTGTCTGGGTGGGGGGAAAAGCTCAACAAAGGGGAGCGAAACCTCTAAACCCCCTGGCTTGTGGGACCCTCCCTGGGATGTTTTCACCCAGTAACTGAGTGGTTCAATCACCCCCTTACCACTCTGAGCATCGGTTTATTCAGGACCAAGAACGTTCCTTCAAGTCAGCTGTGAAATCAGCTCTTGAAACCAGGCATCTTGTCTACCACGCCTCACCTGGACTCCACCCCAGCCCTAGGGTGGCCGGAGCCTGGCCATCCAGGGGACCAGGCTTGTTGCCACCTCCACGCTCTCCTTGCCCTTCCCTGACCCACAGGGACCACCTAGGCCAGGCCTTTATTCCCAGACCCCGAGGCTACTTGGGGGTCCGGATAAGGGTGTGGTATACGGGCTTGACGATGAGGTGCAGGTGCAGGGCATTTTCCACCAGGTACTCCGAGTTGCGCCGCTGCAGGTCGGCATGAGCCAGGAAGTCGCCGGCCTCCTCGCTGCTCTGGTGGAAGCTGTAGGCGTGGCGGACTAGCAGGCGGCCCTGCTGGCGAGCCCCCACCAGCACGGTCTTCTGGAAGCTCACGCCCGCCGCGTCGCCGCCGCTGCTGGCTGGCGTCACCACCAGCCGCGGTCGGCCGTCCTCCGGGCGCGCGGCGGGCAGCGCTGTGCCCGCGGCGTCCGCGTAAACGGGCCGCAGGCTGACGGGCAGCCAGCGCGGCGAGAAGAGCACGTTCCAGGTGACCCGGCGGCCCGCGTCGTGGCCACTCGGGCCCAGCTGCGTCTGGAAGCTGGTGCTGCGGTCGTCGCGGGCCGGGTTGTTGATGACCCACGGGGCGCCCCAGGCGGGCGCGAGGTAGTTGCGGGGCAGGAAGGCGCTGCCGTTGACGTCGAAGAACTTGGCGTAGTGCAGCGGCGACGCGGCGTGGAACTGGTAGGCCTGCAGCAGGAGGTCGGCCACCGCGGGGCCGTGGCGCGCCAGGGCTGCTGAGCGCGCCTGCAGCTGGAACAGCTGTGCCGGTGGGATCATGGGGTAGCGTATGGCGCGCAGCGCCCTCTCGGCCACGGCAGGGGGCGGCCGCGCGCGACCCAGCCAGGCCTCCAGCGCGTGGAACAGCTCCAGTTCATCCTGCAGCACCAGGTCCGAGCGTTGCAGGAGCTGCCACAGCAGCTCGGGGCTCACGGCGCCCCACTCGGCGCTGGCCGCCACGGCCGACAGGTTCCAGGCCAGAAACTGCAGGCAGCTCTCGCGCAGGGCCTCGTCCCCGGTGCCCACCGCGTAGTGGTACCAGCCCACCGCTGGGCCCGCGCCTCCTGCCAGGTGCGCGCGCATGTAGTCGGCCACGCCGCGCTGCAGGGAGGCCACGCCGTACTTGGTGGCCAGTCTGTGCAGGGGGATGGCCTGGGTCAGCAGCACGGTCAGCTCCCCGCAGTACAGGTACCTGCCGGAGAGACCAAGAGGTGGGGCTGGGTCAGGGCGGTACCCACCTCCCAGCATAGCTTTTTCTGAGACCACAGGGGACCTAGCCTGGAGTTGGAGCTTCACGGTCCGGGTGCAAACACAGTGGAAGCCCCACCCTGAGGCTTCACATGTTTTCCTTTCAAGGACCCTTCTAGGCCATTCTTACTTCACAGGCTCTTCTTTTCGTTTCTGTGGTGATGTAGAAATTGCCTGCACTGACTGTGCCTCTACTAGGCTTGCAGCTCTAGGCTGGAACAAAACCGACGTGGCTCCTGCCGTTGGGGTTTCCAGTCTGGTTGGGATCCATGGCCTGCCTTCTCCTTGCCATGAGTCTGGGCAAGTCACTTAACTTCAATGAACCTTAGGCTAACCAATCACCTAGGAAAGGGGGAGTGGCACACACCCCTCAGGGTTATTGTGACAACCAGAGAAGAATAAAGAATCTTGCTACAGGCCAGGTGGGTGCTAGTGGCTCACACCTGGAATCTCAGCACTTTGGAAGGCCAAGATGGGAGGACTGCTTGAGGCCAGGAGTTCAAGATCAGCTTGGGCAACATAGCAAGACCCTATCTCTACACACACACACACAAAATGCTAAAACATTAGTCACGTGTGGTGGTGCACACTTGTAGTCCCAGCTGCTTGGGAGTCTGAGGTGGGAGGATAGCTTCAGCCCAGGAGTTCAAGGCTGCAGTGAGCTATGATCATCATGCCACTACACTCCAGCTTTTTTTTTTTTTTTTTTTTTGAGATGGGGTCTTTCTGTGTTGCCCAGGTTGGTCTCAAACTCCTGGACTTGAGCAGTCCTCCCACCTTGGCCTCTCAAAGTGCTGGGATTACAGGTGTGAGCCCCCATTTCTTTTTTGCAGCCTCACCTTTCTTTTTCCTCTCCTACTGTTGGTGATCACTTGTGCTGAGTATCTCTTCCACTTACTTCTGCCGCTGTCCCACGGCTCACCTTTCCTGCCAGTCCCCACTGGCACATGGCACCGCACTTGCCTCTATAGGAGTGCGGCAGCCACTGCCAGCCATCTTCCCCAACATCCATTTCTCCCCTTTCCCCTGCGTGATTGCCTCTGGGAATAAAAGACCACATTTCCCAGGCTCCCTGATTGTGGCCTTGGCCATGTGACTAACTGCTGGTCAATGGGCACAGTTTGGGATTCGCAGGAAGGCTGGTTAAATGCAACTGATTCTGGGTAATGGAAGACCCTTTTTGCCCTTCTGTCTTATCCCCCTTCCTGTTGCCTGGAACTTGGAAGCAATGTATGGAATTCTGCAGGCATCTCGTCTGAGCCGTTAGAAGAGTTACTTTCTTAGACACTAGTGTGAATGGCACCCCCTGAGCAGCACCATGGCAGGAGGCAGGAGGTGGAGAGAGCCGTCTAACTTTTTCAGCTCCCTAGCCCTGTGGTTCTGAACCTGGCCAAACACCAAAACCACAGCGATGCTTTAAAATAAAAAATATTCCTCTATAATGGAATATTTAGGAAAATAAAAAGTAAATAAATAAAATAAAATAAAAAATGATTGCTGGCCCTAACCCTAGACCTGAAACTGACGATCCAGGTTGGGATCCGTGAAACTGTAGTTTGTTTGTTTGGTTGGTTGGTTGGTTGGTTGGTTGGTTGGTTGGTTGGTTGATTTTTTTGAGACAGAATCCTGCTCTGTCACCCAGGCTGGAGTCTAGTGGCACGATCTCAGCTCACTGCAAACCCAAACTCCGCCTCCCAGGTTCAAGCGATTCTCCTGCCTTAGCCTCCCAAATAGCTGGGATTACAGTCGTATGCCACCATACCCAGCTAATTTTCTATATTTTTTGTAGAGACGGGGTTTCACCATGTTGGCCAGGCTGGTCTTGAACTCCTAACCTCAGGTGATCCGCCTGCTTTGGCCTCCCAAATTGCTGGGATTACAGGCATGAGCCACCGTGCCCGGCTCCAAAACTGTAGTTTTTAAAAGCTGTCTATGGCCAGGTTTGGAAACAGCTCTGAGGGGGTTACCAGGAACCAAAAGTGACATCAAACTGCACAGATGACACGGGCAAAGACAGGGAGCTGTACAGTGGAAGAAGGGATGCAGGAGTCACTGTCATCCCAGTGATGTCCGGGGAAATGGACATAACAACCTCTAAGGGCCTGGGCTTCCCTGACCCTGTAGGTGGAGGAGCCGGGGGCTGAGGAAGGGATGAAGCCTCCCCCTAGTCTTCCGCGTCCCCACCTGATGAATTTGTCGAAGACAGCGGCGCAGTCCCGCGGCTCCTGCAGCACCGCCTCGCTCTGGTTACTCAACAGCTCCCGAAACAGCTCACTGTGCAGTCCCAGCAGCAGGCGGTGGGCGTGGAAGACCCGGACCTCGTCGGTGCCCGCAGCCTGCACCCGCAGAACCACATCGCTGGCGTTGCCCTGCCGCAGCAGCTCCTGCAAGCGCTGGAGCACCACCTGGGAGTGGTTGATGGAGGTGCCAGCTGCCTCCCCGCCAACATCGGCTCTCTGGGCTGCAGCAGGAAGGAACACAGCACAGCCTGAGAAGGTGCCCGGGCCCAGAACCTCAGTCAGGGGTGGAGAGGGACCAGCTGGAGACATATGCATGGGTGTGAGCAGAGGGCAAGGTGGGCCTAGGTGGGTTGTATGTGCATACCTGTTCGTGCCCACGAGGCACGTGGATGCATCTGTGCACACACGAACGCATCCTGCGTGGGAAGGTCATGCCAATGCAAACCCCAAGAGGATGCTCTTGGAAGGGGGTGCATTCAGGCAGGGAGAGGTTGTGCTCGGGTTTAGGACAACATGCCCAGAACTCATCTCCATGCTGCCAGCCCCCCAGGCAAGGGTTGAGGAAACTCGTGGTCCCACCCTTCTCACCTCCTAAAGAATTGTCCATCTAACCCCTTGGAGCAGTAGTCAGAAGTGGTGCATTCACTAACAAATATTTATTGAGCACTTACTGTATGCTAGACATTCTCCTAAGAGCTTGGGATATGGCAGTGGACAAAGCAAGCCAAGTTCTTATGCTCATAAAAGCTCATAAAAGCACAAATTGACATATCAAATGGGTAAGACACACACAAATAAGCACTCCAGTTTTAAAGGAGCCAGCCAGGGAACCAGTGTCAAGGCGGGCTCCAGCCCTGCAAAGGCCCTTGAAGGGAATGGGCCTCGGGTACTGGGAGCAGAGAGAGCGTTAGGGAGGCCCCAGCAGTAGCAGGAGAGAGGGGCGGGTGTGAGACGAGGCTGCGGGTGTGGAAGGGAAGCTGTTTTCCAGGCCCAGCCCGGCCCTCTTGGGTCCTGATCTCTGAGACAGAAGCCCATTTTCTGTGGGTGGCCAGCAGGGGACAGGAGAAAGTGCGAAGGGCCAGCTGGTGCTGGAATAGCACTTCCTGGGTAACTGAGCATTGAGGCTGGCCAGGCTGGCCCTTTTCTCATGCTCCAGGATGCCCTGACAGTCAGATGGGGATGTGCACTCCGTTACAGAAACTGTCAGCAGCTTTCCCAAGCCGAGAACAGCGAGGGGAGCCTTGCAGAGGGAGGCGGGCGGGGGCCTGATAGCAGCAGATGGGCCCCGGCCACATGTGTATGCACAGCACACACAGGCCCGTGGTGCACACAGGAGAGAAGGCTCACACAGGAGCAGAGCATCTGTGCATGAGAGGGAGGCCGAGGGACAAAGGGAGGGTGAAAGAGAAGTGGGTAGTGTGTTTCCCAGCCCTGCCTTCCCCAGCTGTCACTTTGAAGGACCTGAATGCTGATGGCGTCCTCATTCAGCCTCTGCCCAGGACAATGGGCAATGGAGGGTCCTCTTGTCCTTAAGACCCCTGCCCACCTGCCTGCCAGGCCCCTCCTTCTTTCAGAGAGATGAGTCAGTGGAGCTGTCCGGTCCACCCCGTGCTCTCCCCAGTAGCTGGACACCGCCCCCTCCTGGCCGGTCGCGTGCAGCCAGGGCTGGGACGACCTGCCGCTCCACCCTGCCGCGCACCTGGCCCACTGCCCGCTCACCTGCACGGGTGACCAGGCCCACCAAGGTCAGCATGGCCCAGAAGCTGCCCCAGGACCCAGGCTTGGAGTAGCCTCTCCTAGGCATCTTTGTGCTCAGCCCCCAAGTCCAATGGAGGGACGGTGAAGCCCAGACCACTCTGCTCACATCCCTCTTCCTTATATAGGATCCAGCACAAGGGGACGGCACCCCCCTTCCTGCTTGGGCTCCCTCCCCCACTCAGCCTCCTCCATGGATTGGTGGAAACTGGCCCCAGCTGTTGCCCAGGCAACCACTTAAGCCAGAGAGCGGCAGCCCCAGGGGCTATTGTGCTGCCTGTGGGCCCCCAAGGGGAACAGATCCGGAGCCCTCCTCCCCCAATCTCCTTACCACCCAGCAGGGCTAGCCGTGCCTCTCCCTGGAAAGTTTCAGGCTCTCTGGAGAATAGGCGAGGGGCTCCAGGACCACTGGCAGCCATTGGCCTGAGGGTCCCCAGTTCCCTCCCCCAACCCCAGGCCTCGGCCCTGGCACGGAGCGCACTTGGCAGCATCGTGGCTGGAGCGCCATGGTGAGCCGGCTGCAAAGGAAGGGCCTGGAAGAGGAGAGGAGAGGCGGCTGAGGCTCCCACCCCTCCCCCACTCCCATTTTGGGGTGGGGCACCTCCTCAGAGAGAAGCTCAGGGATCTCTCAAATAGGGGCCCATGGGCAACTGATGTCAGTTTCATATTCTTTGTTGAAGAAGGTTCCTGGGATGTTGTGGGGAGGGTGATGGGCTGGCAGGAAAGTTCTATGGGGACTGTGACTGTCACCTTCCCCAGGGGCAAGCTGAGCCAGGTGGCAGGGCTGGGCATAGAGCAGATGCACCCTGCCCCATGCACCACTGCATGGGCGACCCCTGCCCAGAGCGGGACTGGCCACCTTCTAGCTCTGCGCTCCAGCCAGCCCAAGGCTGGGCACTGTCTGCCCTGCTATTTCCTGACTTGAATTCTCCTTCCCCAAGTGGCCTCAGGTCTCTGGGTTCACCTCCTTGGAAGGCTTGTTTTACCAGCTTCTGTCTTATTTCCAACTGTAATTTTTCCTTTTCCAGGCCGAGGAAGCATGCCGAGGCAGCATGCCAAGGAGGCATGCTGCAGACCTGGTGTTTCACTCCCACTGTAGGGAAACTGAGGCAGGGAGCTAGGT
The DNA here is from genome assembly GCF_028885655.2 of Pongo abelii. Taxonomy (NCBI): domain Eukaryota; kingdom Metazoa; phylum Chordata; class Mammalia; order Primates; family Hominidae; genus Pongo; species Pongo abelii. Next base: position 89,767,954 of record NC_072004.2, read on the forward strand.
TGCAGTCTCAGTTGGGTTAGTGCAGAGGAGTGCTCCTCTGAAAACAAAGGCAACAGAGAGAGGAAAGTGAGTCTGGAGCTCAGTGGAAGCGTGTGTGTGTCTGTGTGTGTGTGTGTGTGTGTGTGTGTGTGTGTGTGTAGGGTAGCATGCTGTGAGTCCTCACCTTTGCAGGGAGCCAGCAGGGTCTGCCCCAGCTCTTCGTGGGAGGGACTCCGTTGAGCTTGGCTAACTGAAGTAGGTGACTCCCAAGGCAGGGCTCTGGGTTGGGGATGAATTGAATCTTCCTCTCCCTGGCTCTCTGGATCCCAGGCGACAGCTCGATGCATTGATTTCTGCCTCTGGCTGGCACAGAGACCCAACAGCTCCACCCCCTCTCTGGAGCCGCAGAGAGAGCAAGAACTGGGTCTGGCACCTGCCTCGTCCGGGTTGGCAGAGTTGGAGCTCTCCAGCCCAGCGGAAACCCCTCCGGCTGCCCTGACTTTCATGCCTGGCTCCCCTCATCCAAATCCACTATCCCTTGCCCACTGGCTGCCCGCCTGCCCTTCCCATGGGCCGTACCATGTCCTGGCTCAACCCAGCAAGTCCGAGTCTCCATGCAGCAGGGCAGCCCTGATCCCTGAGGGCATCCCAGCTTCCAAGCCCAGTGCTTTCTATAGGAATGTTATTGATGGTAAGAGAACCCGCTACTCAGAAAACTGTCATTTGATATTTGTGCCTCTCAACTCCAGCCTCCTTCAGCCTCTGCATCAGTCATTCTTTATTTTGTTTTGCTTTTCTAGAGGCAGAATCTCTCAGTCACCAAGGCTGGAGTGCAGTGACACAATCATAGCTCACTGCAGCCTCAAACTGCTAGGCCCAAGCGATCCTCCTGCCTCAGCCTCCCAAGTAGCTGGGACACAGGCAGTGCCACCACACCCAGCTAATTTTGTATCAGTCATTCTTGAAGGGTAGCCACCTACATTAGAATCTCCCATGCTCCACCTTGGAACCAGAATTTTCAGGGGCAGGGTCTGGCTGGCTGTATTTTCTAAGTACTCCCAGACAATTGTTATATGCACCCCAAGACAAGCACTACCTACTAGAGTTAGATTGGTGGCATTTCAAGTGTGAAGGAAGCTGGGAGGCCCTGGATCATCAAGAAGACCCGGGAGAGTCACCTCTGACTCCCCATCTCTGACAGGTGCCACCTCCCATTATTTCTAATCTCCCTTATCCCTGGCCCTCTTCGAATGATTTAGAAACTAGCTTTCCACATAGAGGCATTCTCTCTTCTCATTTTCTATTTTTTTCTTTTTTTTTTTTTTTTTTTTTGAGGCGGAGTCTTGCACCGTTGCCCAGGCTGGAGTGCAGTGGCACAATCTTGGCTCACTGCAAGCTCCGCCTCCTGGGTTCATGCCATTCTCCTGCCTCAGCCTCCCGAGTAGCTGGGACTACAGGTGCCCGCCAGCACGCCCAGCTAATTTTTTGTACTTTCAGTAGAGACGGGGTTTCACTGTGTTAGCCAAGATGGTCTCGATCTCCTGACCTCGTGATCCACCCGCCTCGGCCTCCCAAAGTGCTAGGATTACAGGCATGAGCCACCGCGCCTGGCCTCTCACTTTCTTAACAGAGCATTGCTGGAGTGTCTTTGTGTGTGTGTGTGTGTGTGTGTGGGGTATGCATGTGCACACGTGTGTATGCAGTGCGTGTGTGTGCATGTGCATATTTATATGTGTGTGCGTATTGTGTGTGTACATGCATATGCATGGTATGTGTGCATGCATATTTGTGGATATGTGTGTGGTGTGTGTACATGCACGTGTATGTGTGGGGGAGTGTCCCGGGGTGGGAGAGAGGAAGCTGGATATTTGCCCTGAGCACTTTTTTTTTTCTTTTGAGATGGAGCCTCGCTCTGTCGCCCAGGCTGGAGTGCGGTGGCGCCATCTCAGCTCACTGCAACCTCCACCTTCTGGGTTCAAATAATTCTCCTGCCTTAGCCTCCTGTGTAGCTGGGATTACAGGTATGCACTACTATGCCCAGCTAATTTTTGTATTTTTAGTAGAGACAAGGTTTCATTCACCATGCTGGCCTGGCTGGTCTCGATCTCCTGACCTCAGGTGATCCTCCCGCCTTGGCCTCCCAAAGTGCTGGGATTACAGGCGTGGGCCACAGTGTTTGGCCAAATGTTTGAGAGGAAGGATCCGCAGCACTGCATATATATATATATATACACATATATTGGCCCTGTGGATCTGGGAGCTCCATAATTCCTCGAAGGCAAGTCTGATGAATTCACAAGCCAGCACCATCCCAGAGAGGAGTGTTACTTCCTGCCCCAGATGGGAGTGTTTATAGCCCAAGCCAGTATCTGAGGTCTTATGAACAGGAACCTCAGAGGCAGGATTTATTTTTCGAGTTCTGAGTTCTGCTTGACTTTTCTTTTTTCTGATTTTTTTTGTTGTTGTTAGAGATGGGGTCTCACCCTTTCACCCAGACTGGAGTGTGGTGGCACTTTCATAGCTGACTGCAGCCTCAAATTCCTGGGCTCAAGCAATCCTCCAGCCTCATCTTTCCAAGTAGCTGGGACCACAGGTATGAACCACTGCACCTGGCTACTTGACTTTTCTTTCCACAACCCCATGTTGTCTTTTTTTTTTTTTTTTTTTTTTTTGAGATAGATTCTCACTCTGTCGCCAGGCTGGAGTACAATGGTGTGATCTCAACTCACTGCAACCTCTGCCTCCCAGGTTCAAGCAATTCTCCTGCCTTTGCCTCTAGAGTAGCTGGGACTACAGGTACCCACTACCACGCCCAGCTAATTGTTGTATTTTTAGTAGAGACGGGGTTTCACCATGTTGGCCAGGATGGTCTCGATCTCCTGACCTCGTGATCTGCCCACCTCGGCCTCCCAAAGTGCTGGGATTACAGGCGTGAGCCACCACGCCTGGCCCATGCTGTCTCTTTGGGGAAGTTTTCCCAATTGTGATAAGTGATCCCTTTGGACAAGGAATCTCTAGTACTGTAAAAGCAATGGAAAACTCTGGCAAGCTTGGGGCCCGATGAGGAGTTGCTGAATCTGCAAAGGGGGTGATCAGACACAGGACTATGATAATACCTCAGAGGGGTGGGCTCCAGACACAGCCTGGCCCTACCTGGCACCCTCCCTTGCCTCTGTAGTGCCTCCTGTCCTGACTTAGGGCTCCCTGAGTCACTGGGCCACTTGGATTGGGGACAGGAAATCATGGGTTTAAGTTCCAGGCCCCATGTACTCAGGGGAGCATATAAAGGTAAATATGAGGCCGGGCGTGGTGGCTCACACCTTTAATTCCAGCACTTTGGGAGGCTGAGGTGGGTGGATCACTTGAGGTCAGGAGTTCAAGCCCAGCCCGGGCAACATGGTGAAACCCCATCTCTACTAAAAATACAAATATTAGCAAGGCATGGCATGGTGGCTGGTGACTGTAATCCCAGCTACTTGGGAGGCTGAGGCAGGAAAATCGCTTGAACCCGGGAAGCAGAGGTTGCAGTGAGCTGAGATTGCACCCCTGTACTCCAGCCTGGGCAACAGAGTGAGACTCTGTCTCAAACAAACAAACAAAAACTTAAATAAGAAGGAATCCTTGGCCAGGTGCGGTGGCTCACATCTCTAATCCCAACAATTTGGGAGGCCGAGGCAGGTGGATTGCATGAGCCCAGGAGCTCGAGACCAGCCTAGGCAACATGGTAAAACACCGTCTCTACAAAAAATACAAAAATTAGCTGGGTGTGGTGGTGCATGCCTATAATCCCAGCTACTCGGGAGGCTGAGAAGGGAGGATCACTTGAGCCTGGGAGTTCGAGGCCTCAGTGAACTATGATCACACCACTGTACCACAGCCTGGGTGACAGAGTGAGACCCTGTCTTGAGGGGTGGGGAGGCAGAAGAAAAAAAAAAGAGAGAGAGAGAGACCCTGGTGCGCAGGCCTGCTATCTCTGGCTGGACTGATCAGGGCTGAAGACTTCAGAGACCAAAAAGGTGAAGGTGTGGCCAGGCACAGTGGCTCACGCCTGTGATCCCAGCACTTTGGGAGGCCCAGGTGGGCATATCACCTGAGGTCAGGAGCTCGGGACCAGCCTGGCTAACATGATGAAACCCCGTCTCTACTAAAAATACAAAAATTAGCCAGGCGTGGTGGCAGCACCTATAATCCCAGCTACTTGGGAGGCTGAGGCAGGAGAATCACTGGAACCCAGGAGGCAGAGGTTGCAGTGAGCTGAGATAGCGCCATTGCACTCCAGCCTGGGTGACAGAGTGAGACTCCTCAAAAAAAAAGAAAAAAAAAGTCAAGATGTGCGGCTGGGTCTTCATGACATCTTTTACCTTGCCCAGGCTGGCTCAGAGGTGTCTGCCTTAGTGGATAGGATCCCTTCCACCGTGGGCTAGCAGCCTTCCTTGGTCACTGACACACACCATGTAGGAAAGAATTGCCACCACCAAGAAGGGGCCTCTCACCTCTGCACAGGCTGTGTGCTGGCTGATGACGTGGCTGCCCTGTGGCTGCCCTGTCCTGTCTGCTGCTGCCACTGAGCTGAACATCTCCCGGCTCCATCTCTTGAACCATGGATCCCAGCGTTGTTAGCAATGAGTATTATGATGTTGCCCATGGATGCAAAAGATCCAGTGGGTCCCCACTTCCCTGCAGGACATCCCTGCTGTCCTGGGTGCAGAAGCATATACTGAGGAAGACAAACCAATGGTGTCCCATGCACAGAAAAGCCAGCATTCTTGTCTCAGTCATTCCAGGTGGTTGAGGTCTCCACAGGTCACACGGGGAAGCTGAGACCTCCGAATAAGACCATCCAAGGACTCCAGCAGTTTCTGCCAGGTGAATCCAGCTGCCTCCCAGAACAGGCCTTCTATGGGGTGGGATTCTAAGTTGCTGGAAGGACGTGCATGGGGCATCATTTTAGCAAACTTAGTCCCCCTCCTCCATCTCTCCCTCTCCTCGCTCTGAATCCAGAGAGCTCTAGTTTTCTGTGTAGCCTGTGTGACAGCCTTGGTTGAAACCACTGTGTTCTGTCTGAAGAATATTTAAGGTTTCCAATCAAGTGTACATCCCTCAAAGAAACAAAGTGGGCTTGTCATGGTGATTCACACCTGTAATCCCAGCTCTTTGAGAGGCCAGGGCAGAAAGACCACTTGAAGCCTGGAGTTCCAGACCAGCCTCGGCAACACAGCGAGACCCCAAACTCTCTCTGTATCTATACATAAAATTTAAAAAACAAAGTGTAGGGACAGGGTAAGCACTCGGTAAATGTTGGCAGAGACCCTCCTTGCCCCTCACCCATGGCAGCTCCTTGAAGAGAGGGTCTGCCTCTTCTCACCCCTAGCCTTCTGCCGCAAGGAGGTGGTGGCCTGGGGCGTCATCTGTGCTACTTGCACTTTCTGGGGCTGGGGTCCCAGCACTCCACCAGAGGACCTGTCCTGAGCGGGCAGCTCCGTCTCCAGTCCCACTGTGCCACCCAGGGTGCCTGGCCAAACCATGGGACTTTCAGGCTTGCAGGGTCAGGATGTGGCCACCAGGGGGCAGCAGGGCCTGCGCTGTGAGTATCCGAGGGGGTGTTGGGATGGGGAGTTCCAGGCTCTGATGTGAGATCTAATTCCCAGAGCTGGGAAGCTCCCTATATTTCCTGCCATATTTTCTGCTGCATTCCCAGAGGACAGGCCGTGGGAGGTGATTCCAGGGGGGCCTGAGCTCTCCTCCCGAGGCCGTCCACGGGGCATCCATGTCCCGGGTGCCTGCTTGTGGACTGCTCTGGTCACTCTTCCTCTAGGGCAGGGGAGCCAGAGCTACAGATTCTGGCCTCTTCTGAGTGCTCACCAGCAACGGCTGGTGTTTATTTGCCAGGGATTGATATTCTTGAGGGATGGTCCATTTCACCAGGGCCAGGAAAACAACAGCTTGCAGGACTGTGGTTTCCCAGCACCGGCTGCTCCCAGAGGATGCCCCACCCTGTGCACGGCTGCCTGCCATCCTGCCCCTGGGGGTAGCCTCCACCTCCCCCACCATGGCCACTGCAGGACCGACCCTGTACACCTGGTCCCCTGGGCCTCTTGGGATCATAGCCCTGTCCGTGGCAGCCTCACCACTCCTACCGGCACAACTCCCCCAACTCCTCACAGAGGTGCCCTACTCTCTTCCCTCTCAGTCTGGATGCTCATAGAGTCAGCACCCTGAGTCCTTCTGCCTGTCCCCAAAGTCCTCAGCCCCAGGTTTGACCCCAGGCCAGCTCACAGAGTACCCCGGGGCAGGAGGCAGCCCCCCAGAACCTCTATCCTGCCATCCCGCCTCTTCTCCTCACTTCCTGCTCCCCCAGTCATAGACACACCTGTGAACCCCGTGCCACCCTCAGCTTGTCTCTCCTGAAGCTGAAGCCCCTGCCCAGCCCGACCCCTTCCCCTGCCTGTGTGCCTTAGAGGACCCTGGTTTGCTCCACCAGCATCTACTCTAGCTCTTTCCCCGGTGCCTCCGCCCACCGATTCCTTCCTCCTCCTTCCCCCGCCCCGCCCCCTGCACTAACAGGCTCAGTGTTTCCGGAAGGATCCTGGGGCAAACAACCACTTGGAGAGCCAAGGAGTGAAAGGTACAGCTGGCGATGCTGACAGGGAGCTGCGGGGACCCTCAGGAAAAGCCACAGGTGACCCAGGACTCGGGGCCCCAGAGCATGGGGCTTGAGGGACAAGAGACAGGTAAGGCATCTTGAAGTGGGGTATGCTGGGGGCAATAAGGTGGAAAGGCAGGAGGGAACAGGAGGCAGGTTAGGGACCTAGAGGATGGAGTAGGGGCCGAAGCTGAGAGTGAGTGAGCAGTGAGCCCCCGGCCTCAGCAGGAAATGAAAAGCTGGAGTTCAACCTGAAAGAGAAGCGCAGTGTGGCTTCAGGGGACCAGGGGCCAGAGTGGACGGTGCTTATCCTAGACCAGCCACCTTACCCCTGTGGACTCAGTTTCCCCATCTGTGGACTTGGGCCATTCCAGCTTTAGTGGTGCTCACCTCTGAAGAGGGTCTCTTTAGTTTAGAAAAAAGGGGGCTCTACCAACAGCCTCTCCTTAGAGGGGGACAGCTGTTGAGTGGAGCTGTGCAGACCTGGGGCCTCTGCTGTGGACCTCCTAGAGAGGTCCCTGTGTGTGGCTGGGGTCACCTGGGCCGGAATCGCCCAGGTTGCTGATTACAAGCACGGCTGCTGCAACCCCGCTTCAGACCCTCTGGTCTGGAGGAGGCTCAGGAGCCTGCACCTCGACAAGTGCCCCCGTGATCCTGTCTCAGAGCCCCTGCTAGGCCGGGTGAGGACCCATGGGGAGGACCCATGGGGAGCAATGGTCTCTATGGCAGCAGGCCGTGCTGCCAGGGACTTCCCATCAGTGGGGCAGCCAGGCCACTGAGGGAGTGGGGTGAGATGGGGTGGGGGTGAGGGTGGTCTTGGCAAGAATTCTCACAGCAACAGACAGTGCACTCAGCTGGGTCTGACTAGAGGGTCTGCACAGAGCAGGGTGACTAGAAAGACCCCAGGTCAGGGCGGGGCTGCGCCCAGCCAGGTTAGAAATAGACCAGAGGCTCTGACTCTGCCCGTCCGCACCTTCTAGCTGGCCAGCCACGAGTGACCCTGCTGCCCACACCCAACATCAGTGGGCTGAGCCAGGATTTTGAAAGCCACTGGCCAGAGATCGCAGAGAGGTCCCCGTGTGTGGCTGGCGTCATCCCTGTCATCTACTACAGTGTCCTGCTGGGCCTGGGGCTGCCTGGTGAGTGGGGAGCTGGGGTCTGGGGACTTGGGCTTGGCCAGAAATGGGGATCCTCCTTCAATGGGTGCCAGTCCTCTGTGTTTGACCCTGAGGCCCTGGATCATAGACCCCTGGTCTTTCCTTGCCATTGTCAGGGGTGTTCTGGGTCACTGGAGGGGAATAAAATTAAGGGGCTAGGACTGGGGGTGCTCACAGCTAAACCCAAGTTTTCCCCAGCAGTGAGCACTCTCTTAGGATAACAAAATTCACACAGGAACTGGCTCAGCTCAGTACAAAGCTCCCCGTGCTGCCCATGCCTTCAGAGAGCAGAGCTTGGGGCAGAGGTGGGTGTGTGGATATAGGAAGGACGGGTGGTCTCGGCCCTGGGGATTTCCCCAAGTCTGGTAGCTAAACCCATGCCTGTGTCCAGGGACGCCTCCATTCTGGAGGACACAGAAAACCTAAAAAGGACTTGGAGGACAATGCCACAGGACAGGTAGCTTTTTTTTTTTTTTTTTTTTTGAGATGGAGTCTCGCTCTGTCACCCAGGCTGGAGTGCAGTGGCATAATCTCGGCTCATTGCAGCCTCCACTTCCCAGGTTCAAGCAATTCTCCTGCCTCAGCCTCCCAAGTAGCTGGGATTACAGGCATGCACCACCATGCCTGGCTAATTTTTATATATATATTTTTTTAACAGAGGTGGGGTTTCTCCATGTTGGTCAGGCTGGTCTTGAACTCCTGACCTCAGGTGATCTGCTCACCTTGGCCTCCCAAAGTGCTGGATTACAGGCGTGAGCCACCACATCTGGCCAGGACAGGTGGCTTATGAGGACACCCTGCCATGTGCACTTACCTGTGTGTAACCACGGTACAGTCAGTGGCCTGCAGTGGATGGACAGGGCAGAGCTGGCCTGGGTTGCCTTCTGGGCAAAGTGGGGTTTCAGAAGGATCTGGAAGGAGAAAAAAGAGAAGCCAGCGCAGCCTCTGCACATGCAGATGGGGAGGGGTGTTGGCGACACCTTGGAAAGCAGAGTCTGAGCTCTCTTCTGATGCCTCTCCCCTCCCTCACCTCGGCTGCCATCAGTCAGCCTCCTGACTGCAGTGGCCCTGGCGCGCCTTGCCACCAGGACCAGGAGGCCCTCCTACCACTACCTTCTGGCGCTCACGGCCTCGGATATCATCATCCAGGTGGTCATCGTGTTCGCGGGCTTCCTCCTGCAGGGAGCTGTGCTGGCCCGCCAGGTGCCCCAGGCTGTGGTGCGCATGGCCAACATCCTGGAGTTTGCTGCCAACCACGCCTCAGTCTGGATCGCCATCCTGCTCACGGTTGACCGCTACACTGCCCTGTGCCACCCCCTGCACCATCGGGCCGCCTCATCCCCAGGCCGGACCCGCCGGGCCATTGCTGCTGTCCTGAGTGCTGCCCTGTTGACCGGCATCCCCTTCTACTGGTGGCTGGACGTGTGGAGAGACGCCGACTCACCCAGCACGCTGGACGAGGTCCTCAAGTGGGCTCACTGTCTCTCTGTCTATTTCATCCCTTGTGGCGTGTTCCTGGTCACCAACTCGGCCATCATCCACCGGCTACGGAGGAGGGGCCGGAGTGGGCTGCAGCCCCGGGTGGGCAAGAGCACAGCCATCCTCCTGGGCATCACCACACTGTTCACCCTCCTGTGGGCGCCCCGGGTCTTCGTCATGCTCTACCACATGTACGTGGCCCCTGTCCACCGGGACTGGAGGGTCCACCTTGCCTTGGATGTGGCCAACATGGTAGCCATGCTCCACACGGCAGCCAACTTCAGCCTCTACTGCTTTGTCAGCAAGACTTTCCGGGCCACTGTCCGACAGGTCATCCACGATGCCTACCTGCCCTGTACTTTGGCATCACAGCCAGAGGGCATGGCGGCGAAGCCTGTGATGGAGCCTCCGGGACTCCCCAAAGGGGCAGAAGTGTAGAGGAGGGGGCCCAGCTGGGGAGCTCAGGGTGGCTCATGGCCACATGTACTGGGGCCTTTGAGGTTGTGCCCAAAAAACGTTTATCGACAGCTTGCTTTCCTTGGGTGGGGGTGGAGGCTCCTCCTTTGGGTGTGGCTCCCAGGTAGAGAGGAGGACAACTTAGCCAACTCTTACGTTTGCTTCGCCAGCAATCCCTATTTCCTGGGAAGATGAAAGGGCACTGCCAGGCACAGGCTAATAACATCAGTGCTGTGGGCATTCCTTTGCAGGGGGCATTTTGCCTGGCTCATCATGAACGCCAGATTAATGTTGCTTGAATGGATAGAAAAATGGACAGATGGAGGCCGGGTGCGGTGGCTCACATCTGTAATCCCAGCACTTTGGGAGGCCGAGGCAGGCGGATCACGAGGTCAGGAGATCAAGACCATGGTGAAACCCTGTCTCTACTAAAAATACAGAAAATTAGCTGGGCGCAGTAGCAGGTGCCTGTAGTCCCAGCTACTCGGGAGGCTGAGGCAGGAGAATGGCATGAACTCGGAAGGCGGAGCTTGCAGTGAGCTGAGATCCCACCACTGCCCTCCAGCCTGGGCCACAGAGTGAGACTCCATCTCAAAAAAAAAAAAAAAAAAAAAAAAAAAAAAAAAAGGACAGATGGATGGATGGATTGATGGATGGATGTGAATTGTCTCCAGTCCACCCCCCTTACCTGGTGCCTGCCTCTCATTCCCTGAATGGATCACCTGTCCAGCTCCTAGTGACAATGCCAGAGTTTGAAAAGGAAGATATCTTCAGGACTTAAGGCATTTCTTAGGCTGGAGGAAACAAAGAAATTGAGCTGAGCAATGGGAGGGGGCTGCTTGGGGGATAAAAGCCCCCAGGGCCAGCCAGAAAGGGGTGATCTTAAATCAGATGTGAGGAGCCCAGGCCCGTGTCTGTCCAGCCACAGGAGACACAGCCCCTTAGGTCTCAAACACCCTGGTTGGATTCCACATTACTCCCTGCCCTAAGCCAGTACAGGTTCATGGGCCCAGAACCAGCACTGGGGCTATAGTGTTTGTTGTTGCCAATGAGGAGAAAGAAAATGGTCTCTTAACCCAGGATACTAGGAGAACAGGAAAGGAGGACCTAGCTGGAGATGACCCTGAGCTTCTGCTGAGCCCCCTGAGCCCACGCCCCTTGGGGAAAGGTCTTTTCCTCCACCACCGGGAGGCGGGAGTTGGCAGAGTCCATCAGAGTCATGAGGAGCTCTGCTCCACACCCTCAGCCACTCCAGGGAGCCTCTCCAGGGCCCCTCTCTCCTCTCAGCACCACCATCCCGGAGAGGCAGCTGGGAGAGATTAGCAGATGGAACTCCCACCTGCTCCAGGCTATGGGTAAACACATTAGCAGCTGCGCTAGGACCACTTTCTGCTTCCTGGTCAGGCTGAGCTGACCTTCGTCCTGAATGGGAGGTTAGACCTGCACCCACCCTCTTAGTGGGATGACATCAGTCAAAGAGCTGTTTGTGCACCCAGCACACAGTCAATGCAGAATCAATGCTTGACTTTCCACTTTGCCTCTCTGCTTCTCCCCAGAGCAGGGATGTCCAGACAGGGAGGTTCAGCTAACCCAGAAAGAGGATAATGTGGGTCTCCGATGCATTAGCCATGATTCTCAACTCCAAAAAACTCTGCAAACCAAAACATGTTTCCAAAATGTGCCACAAACACATTCAGCAGCACAACATGACCTGATGTGAGGTGATTTCTGGTCCTGACGTTGTCCTGTGATTGTGAGTCCTGCCAGCCCCACCCGGGACTGTTAGCAGAGTGATCATGCACTGCTGTCCACACCCCACGGAATCGTGATCGAACGCGCAACACTAGATCCACACAGCACCTTCCTCTGCTCTGACGTATTCTGAATTCCAAGACATGTGGTGCCAAGTTCAGAGAAAGGATTGAGGACCTGTAAGCCCAACACTTCTGCTCCAGGGTGGTCCACACTGACCCTGAGCAGGTGTTAAGGATGGAGGACCCCTGCACCCACCCACACCTCCATGTGCACACACAGATGTGTCCCCAGGCAGGGTTGATGCACCTGTGCTTTTCTTTGCTTAAGGAGGAGGGGGATGCAAATGCAGGTACCCGGGGAGGGAGAAGGTCCACTGGAGGACCAGATAATGTCGGCCCCAGCCCAGCCTAAGCCTGCCCTACAGAAGCGGGCACGGGAAGAAACCACAAAGTTCCATGGATGAAGAACTAAATGGAACAACCTGCAGAGAGAACCCAGTATCAGGGAAGAGCATCTGTGTCTCCATGGATGGCAACAGCAGCTGGGTCTAGGCCAGAGGCAGGATGCCTTCCTCAGCT